>NC_134458.1:100538759-103193759 GCF_047948215.1 Lycorma delicatula | reverse complement strand
TCACTGGTCTGTCGAAATTATTTAAGCGGACGAGCGGGAGCAGATGAAACATAAGTTGGTATTTTTATTGAAGCATTCAACCATTCTTCACCTTGTTCCAAAAAACGATGCTCCTTTCTATTTGCAGCTCACCATTTCTTTTTGAAGTCAGATTTAAAATACGACCAAAGGAACCACGTTCATCTTCTGGACATTTAACTTGATTTGCCAAATAAGTTTCCATGAATGTTAATTTATCTTCTATTTGTATATCTGGACTTTGTTTCATCATTTCGAATAGTGTTCTTCTCATAATATCTTTCTCCATGTCAGATATCTAAAATAAGCAGAGGAAAGATTCGAAGTTCTTCAATAGTTAGGAAAATGTTAACGAGCACTTCATTTTTCAGCGGGGTTCTGATTTAAAAGTAGCTAATTAACTAAAATAAAAATTAATTTTCATTACGTCTTCCTTGCCTCAAATTTAACATATTCTAATTCTCTATTATGATTGTTTGTTATTAATGAGCATTCCACTAATTGTAATAAATGTCACAACTTATAATGATAATACTAATAATAAATTTCACTACCAAATTGACGAGCATTTCCTCCCTGTAATTTTTTTAATTTTTATTTTCTCGAATTCTTCCCTACAGTTCCGAAGGTGACCATAGGGAAGAAAGTACTCCCCCCAACCAATAGTGAGCGGGTTACCAAAATCCAACTTCGGCAGTACTGTAATACTGTAATTTGTCACAAAATTACAAGCAGGAAAATGTATTGGTGTACAAACGAGTTATTGGTGGGATGTGTATTACATTACGCAGAACTGAGAACTAACCAATTATTGTAATTTTTAACTCATTTATTAAAAAATGGTGCAAATATGCGCCAATATTACTTTAGCTATTAATTTGGGATTATACAAGGTTCATAATGTTGTAGTAACTTTAGACCGACAAGCTCTGACAAACAATCAAAAACATATTTGAAAATGAAAAAGAAATTCTAAAAACAGTAGTTTTTTATTCTCTTTTTAAATGAAAGTAGTGTAATTTTACCTTCATAAGCGAAAATATTTTCAAACTAAGAATTAAAATTGAAATTAAATACCTTTCAGAATAACAAAGCAAAATTGGAGGTCAGTCCCACAAAAAATACATAAGTAAGTATTCGACAAAAAATAATGAACATTAAAGAAAAAAACATCCGTCCGTCATTCAGCACTTCGCGTAACTGACTTGTTTATGACTTCTGCTGAGAATGCAGCATAAGTTATATCCTGGAATGTCTCTCCGTTTCATCGCAGTGGTTGTTAGCTACAAGAATACATAGCTTGCATTGATATTTGAGGAGATTTAATTTTTGGCTTTTTGGCAAGCTTTTCAGGCCAAATACTCCTCTGTGCGGTGATGGTATTTGTGTGAGGAGATTTGACATTTCTAGAGCATTGAACTCAGAGTTCGGTGAGAAATACAAATTGCAGATATGCAATTTAAAGGGGTTAGAGACTTTCACAGCAACAGCAGGAATGAGGGATAGTGGTATCCTTGTAGCTGACACCTTATTCCACATGAAAATAGCAACTCTACCTCTCTCTCTACTGTCTACGATACAAGACAGTCGTATCTCTCACAGAAATAGGCTCTAAGTCTTACTGCATCTTGTTGTACAAGTTGCTTTTCTTGGAAGCACGTTATTAGTGGCTCATTTGCGCATCAACACTCTAACATCTTCAATGCGGGACCAAAGATTCGAACGTTCTATTGAATAATACTCATAAATAAGAGTAATTGTAGATATACAATTACAGATAGATATATTAAAAATCAGTTGTAGGTGATCCAATTTTTCTTCAAAGAATTTTTAATCTTAAAAAACTCCGATGCCCTGGGATAGGGTGGTTCCTCAACCATATCCTCCAATATGATCTCCCTTAACAGGGAGCTTATTAGATGACTTACCACCAGCTGTGTTAACTCCTGTCCGTACAGGTAAAACTTTGGGGACAAGAACTAACTTTCAGAGGGATCCCACTGTTGTTTTCACTAACTGCAAATAACGACATTTTGCTTATCATAGTCAGCTCTGAAATAGTAAGTGAAGCAACTTGATCAGATAACATCTAAAACGTTTTTTTAGCTCACTGCAGGATCCCCACTGCCGATTACCTTAATTTGTAGGAGCTAGTTTTGATGTAGCGGAGGCACAAGATATATCTGGTTTAACCAGGTTCCGTGAATTACCTACCGGGTTGGTCTAATAGTGAATGCGTCTTCACAAATCAGCTGATTTCGAAATCGAGAGTTCCAACGTTCAAGTCCTAGTAAAAGTAGTTATTTTTATACAGATTTGAATACTAGATCGTGGATACCGGTGTTCTTTGGTAGTTGGGTTTCAATTAACCACATATTTCAGAAATGGTTGACCTGAGTCTGTACAAAACTACAGTCGATCTGAGTCTGTACAAAACTACACTTCATTTACACTCATACATCTCATTCATCCTCTGAAGTAATACCTGACGGTGATTCCCGTAGGCTAAATAGGAAAAAAAAGGTTCCGTGAGTTAAACGTCTTTTTATATTCTCTTCGTGCAGCCGGAAAAGATAGCTTCTGCTCGGTAGATTGAAAAGGACTGCCTTTTCTTCTTTAAAAGTGGGGCAATCTCAGGAGGGACCTGTATGTGAACCACTGCAGTTCGCACATTTTTAATCTTCTTGGAAGTTAGTGTCATTGTGGCCTTCGTTAGCACGTCGAGAACAGATCTCCGTTTTCGAGCAAGATGTTGTAGTGTAACCAAACCCTTGGCATTGGGTTTGACTGGGTTGGGTATGACTGGTCGTACTCGAACCGACAGATAAGCCTTTTTAATCGTCTCTGGTGATACCGGAAGATTAAATGTTAATATAATAAGTGTAAGTTCTTCCACTCCGTTCTGCCATTTAGTTATTCGTTTTACTTCTACAATATCTTGGGGACGAAGCTCAATAGGTATTTCAGTGACGTCCATATCCAAAAGATCTGAGCAAAAAATTACTCCCTGGCTGCTATTTAGAGTTTTGTGGTTTACCGCAATTATTTGTATACCGCCCATATTAGTGAGAAGCAAGAGAGATCGACTCTGCTCGTCGTTAAACGTTTCAATCAGAATCAATCCGTCTCGTAACTTTCTGATGTTCTTCGAGGAATCATCTGAACCTGTCACAACTTTGTTAATCAGGAAAGGCGAGACCTTATGAAGAGAACTTCCTTCGAAGAACAACAAATCGAAAATTTTTTATATTTTACATTTACTGCATTAGAATTTAATGCACTATCTTCTCATGACTATTATCCTCGTCAGACAAAGCTGATCGAGGCCTTTTCACTAGACAGTTTTTGGTGTATTTTTTTCAGATAGACCACCAACCAACATAGAATTTATTTGTGGACTTGAAATTTAGGTCCCATGAGTACCGGCGATATAACGGACGGCTCCAGCAGAGCGCACGTGTACTGGGGCTAGAGCTAAATATAAGTGGGTTCGCCCAGGTGCACCGGACATTGTTCGAGACTCACTACGTAGACCCATTCACATATCGGCACGATAGTTTCCACCTTGGGTTACGCTTGCGTTTCGTAAAATGTCGTAACACTACCGAGTGTAATTGTAAGAAGAAACAGTGTAGGATGTTGTTGTGTAGTTGTGTAAGGGTATAAGCTGTAATTTGTGTAGTGTTCTTGGTGAAGTTTTTGCGTGTAGTATAAAGAGTTCTGCAGCTCTGTGTGTAGTGGAAGAAAAGCTGCAGAGGCTAGGGCCGTCAACCCCCGAAGTCTTAAAGAATAAGATTCCCTATTGGAAGAAAAAAGAAATTATCGCTTCTTGGCCTCTTGGCTAAGATCAAAGTGTAGTAAAAAAAATGTTCTGTCCTTCCAAAGAAATCTATGTGTAAATTATCACAATAAAGCTGTGTAAAATACACATCTTGTTGTAATATTTCGCTTGATTTAAATTTGAAATCATATTATGTAACAACTTAAGAGAAGAGACAAACCAAAACATCTTAATTATTGCAACTGGCTTCACTGTTGATCGACAGATAAACCAGATGCTACATTTCATGTCAGATGAGGCATGGTTTGTTTATTTGGGCATATTACTTCGCACAACACCAGGTACTGAATGACTGGAAATCCTCAATATTTGTTTGAGCATTCATTTCACAATGAGAGATTGGTGTATGGTGTTGGGTTGTCAATACAGAAGTGTACCGAACAATTTTTGAAGAATTCTTTGCTTAATTAATAGATTGTGAAAATGAGAACAGTCTCTTCCAACAAGACAGGGCAATGTGTCATTCATCAAATGATTCATTAACACACATTCAAGTGACTTTTACAGAGAATGAACTATCAGCAGAAGATTGTGGCCTCTGTATCTCCCACTTGTTTAGTTTAGTTGTGATATTTCCTTTGGGGCTATTTGAAGAATACATTTTATGAAACAAATTCTATACACTCAGAGAACATTCAACAACAAATCGACTGTACTAACATCAACATTTTACACCAGTTAACTTTCAATAAACTTGAGCAGAAAAGTGTATCGCTGTACATGGTGCACACTTTTATATAAATATGGTAAATATATAAACATTTGCTATTTAAGTAGAGAATTTTATTTAATTTACATTCTGTTGGAAGCATTCTGAAATTCAGATCTTGTCATAATATTGTAAATTTGATCTAGAAATTACCCTTCTTCATCAACTAAATTTATAAATTTTGTCACAAATGGATCAGCACTTTCACTTTCAGCAGAAAGTTTTTCACTAATAACAAATAACTGTCTAATGCCATATTTTTTGTCCACTTCTCTAACCAACAAGTAATGACAGAGAAACTTTCACCTTAAATTTGCTGTTGAAAATATACAGCCTTTTCCTACAAGATTGGTCTGGAAATTGGCCAAACCTTTCACGAGTGGAAAAAAACTACAAATACAATGCCACACTTATTTTTCAAACTCACGTTCCTTCAAATATGATCTGGACATAACAGCACTTTATGAAAATTGCTTTTTTGAATTCCATAATTCTAATTTTGTTTGATTGTGTCTCCAGTTTCTCATATTTATGGGATTTATTCTAAGAACCAAGGCAATAACTTAAAGTGTTTTGGCCTTATATAGGTGTTTAAATACATCTAATTTTACACTTAATGGCAATGAAACAAGTTTTCTCTTTGAAATAATTTTACATTAAACTGCACTGTAGACAAAAAAATGTTGAATTTTAAATTCACTAATACAATAATAAGGAACAATAAAAAACAAACATTGAACATTGAAAGCACATATAAAACTCAATGTACATTAAACTGTGTTCACAAAATGAACGCAGTACAAGCAAAGGGCGATTTTCAGTTGTATATTCTGCCATAGCTTGCAATAAAAATTTAATTTTAGTTAGGCTTGTATAGTGAAAAGACTAGGGATCAAAATTAAGTTTGACAATAGACCCATCAAATTTATTTTAAAATACTGAAAAAGATTATTTGCAATTTTTAAGAGAGTCAGTTTGGAGAGTTGGAAACTTGGGTTAGTTAAGCTTGGATTATCATTATTATCTGTACTTTGTTTTAATCAAATTAATAAATGACAAGGAAAAGCAAGTAGGTTCATGAGGAACTTTAGTTCCTCATGAACCTACAAAACATTTCTCAACAATATCTGAAAAATATTCTATTTTTCAACCCTAATCTCCATCGTCATTGATATATTTGTCTTGTTTTTTTTTTATCAGTACCTTCAAAACTTGCTGATAAAGATTTTTTGAACTATTTTCCCAGTAAGATCTGCACCTAAACAAGTTCAATATTTTATCATTCATGTAATAACCAGAAATGAAAAAGTTACTTGATGCTAAGTCAGGGCTGTAAGGCGATAAGGTGGATGTTGAAATCTGAATTCATCAATTTTCTCTTGGGTTAACTAAGTTGTAATGATGGTATTATTGTGATGGAGCAATACTCTTCTAATAGGCCTGGTCATTTTTTCAAACTGCAGCCTGAAGCATCTACAGACTACATAATATAAAACAAAAGCCACATAAATCATTTCATATCTGAAAACTGGCTAGCAACATTCCTTGAGAGTACCAAAACACTGAAAGAAAATTCAAAAATTTCTTATTCAAACATTAAGTGCATTTCCAGTGCACTGAAATATGGTTTGATTCAAATTGAGTTACTATGCATCCATGATTTATCCTCAGCAAACATCCTGATAAGCAAGTTTTCTTCACCAACATATGAGAGAATATTACAAGCACAAGCCTATTTGATTTTATATTCTTCAGTCAATTATATAGGCGCCCATCATGAGGATACTTTTCAGAAATTTAGATACAAATTTTAACTGCATTTTACATACCTAATATAAATATAGTAATGTGTTTGTGTATAAATATTATACAACCAAAGAATTTATTTGTAATTGTTACATAGAAATTGAATTTATAATAACACATTGTAACAAGACCGGTATAACGAACCTGAGCAACAGATTCCTGCCAATTAAGAAGAAAGTAGTAGAAAATATAATAATGAATGGAATCCAGAAAGGGACTAAAAGGAATCATTTTTCTAAGGCCAACAGCTCCATTCTTTGTAATACTGCCAAACAACACACCTACAACAGATGTTGTTCCATGAGAAGAATTACTGGTCCAGAGTAGGAATTTGTGGGAAAATGTAAGGGCTTGGATAACGGTTCTCATGCTTCAACTTGGGTCTGGTTCTTCAGGTCATGAGGATAGGAGTATAAATACTCCAGGAAAGACGAGTTAAGATCTGTTTTAAGCTAGGAATTATTATGCGAGTCAGTGAAGGAGCGAATATCTAGTTCGAACTAGATATACATGATTACAATGCATGTACAAGTTAAGTGCGATTAAGGTGATGTCATAAGGATTTTATTGTGGACAGTGGGTGAATGCAGGAAATTGTTTACTGAGTTACTACAGAAAATTAGTGAAAGGAGTAAAGTATTAAATTCATTCATAAACTATAGCATAGTTTTATTTGTGAACAGCAAAGGTATGTGCAGAAAATAGAATAGAATAAACTTTAGACTAATCTTGTCTTTGTAGTAATGTAACACCTGTTGGTAGAGGTGTAAATAATATTAACGGTCATGGTAATGTCTTTTGTCAATGGGACTGAATTCTGGTTTTAAATATTTAACTACCTGTAAATAAATCCTGACCTTAGTTGAAATTATATTTTGTATGTAATCATTATTTATTATTATTATTATTCTTAATCATCATGGTAATAATTACTGGTTAATAGACCCGCCGACCTCAAGGAGGTAAGGCAAGGGGTTAAAACTATTGCGTGACTATGTAAAATCATACCATACATGTTGTTCTGTAGCAACCACATCTTGGCATACGCCAGAGCTTCAGGTTCATTATCCACCAAGTCCAGAGGTTATATACTTCCTCATCAATGTACATGTGTCTAGAATCACTGCTTTCTGCATCGGCAGGAAGAGGTGAGGTTGAACACCAATGGCCCTGAGTGATTTGTGAAGCAAGTGCAGAATCTCTCCAAGTGTGCCAATGACGATGGGCACTATTATAACCTCTTGCTGGGTCCAGATCTCCCTGACCTGATCTGTCAAATCCCTGCACTTCGACAGCTTCTCAGCAGTTTCTTTTGGATGTTAGCAGCCAGTGGTATAATCACATCGATGATCCAGGGGATGTTTTCCTGTTTCTTAATCACAACAATATCTGGATGATTGTGGGCCATTGGCTTATCCGTGAGGGCCGCATGATTGTAATAAATCCTATAACAGTCATTTTCCAACATGGACAGAGGAACATACCTGTAGTAAGAGACAGACACTTCAAGAAGACCCAGGTCCAGGGATAGCCTCTGATGGAGAATGCAAGCCACGTTATTGGGTCAGGACATGTATTCTTTTGGGGCCAGAATCTGACAGCCACTAATCATGTGCTCCACAGACTCGCTTGTAGTCCCACACAAATGGCAATTATCCACGACCACTGCAGGATCCTTGACTATATGCTTCCTGTAATTGAGCGTGCTGACTACTGAATCCTGGACTGCAAACGGAAATCCTTCAGTCTCAGCAAACAATTTGGCATTCTTCAGCCACGCAAAGAAGGCAGCAAAGTCAAATTATATTTTGTATATAATCATTATTGTTTATGATTATCGTTATCATTATTATTATTATTATTGTCATTTTTATTATTACTGATTTCTCTTATTTTATTTATGGTCTATATTATTAAACTAATAAATTGTAATTATATGAACATTCTTAAATTGTTAATCTCTCAATATCCTGATCAAACCACAAACACGCGACCTTATCAATTGTTATAATTATTGTTACACTCATTATTAGTTTCATCTGTCAAATCATTTGTTAAAATTATTTATTTTAGCATTTTTGTATTTCATTCTATTCCTTAGAATAGATAGCTGGTGATTTTGGGTTCAATCTCCAGAAAGGGTCTTTTTTTGAAAATTTTTTTTACAAGAAAAATTTAAGGTTTTTTTATTAATAAATTAATTCTCCATAGAAGGTTACAAAGAAGCTTGTACATAGCAATATGAAAATGGAAATTTGTAGCATAAGAAAAATGCCATACCTGATTGGGAATCAAACCTAGAAAACTCCGGATGAAAGGTCACTTTGGCCTTTAGCACCTTGCTACCACTCCACCATGGAGATTAGTGGAATGGCGATCTTTATCATTTATCATTTTTTCATCTTTATCATTAAAATATGTGTAAAGCATATCTGATGTCAAACAATAAAACAATATTTATGATTAAAACAATTATTCTATGGGTTAAACCATTATGAAGGCATGTTGTAGATATCCTGTTGAGTTACTCCATCATTATTTGCTTTTCTATTAGAATCATCTCCTTCATCTGCTGCACAGTTGATTCTTTTCTGGACAAAAAACCAGACTGATCTTTGTCAACAAGTTTTGAACATCCTTCAATGAAATTATTCACCCAGTTATATACCAGTTTATCTGATTAACCAATTCTCATTTGTAAGAAGTTCTTTTGTCCACAGAAATTATACAATAGCATGCTGCTCTAGTAATGTATTTTTTAAAAATACAATTATTCATTTTTAAAACGGCTTTGCATAAGTGCATATACTATCTAGAGACTATTAGCTAAATATCATCAAACTAGATCATACTGCTAACATTTTATATCAACAGAAATTATTTAACATTATTTTCAGTTTGTGACATCAGTTTATGACTTCACCAATTTTTTACATATTTAATGACTTCACTTATACTTTATCATACCAAATTTTAAATGGGAATCTATTACAATTAAACAAAGTGATGTACATAAAAAAAATTATAATTTATGAAATTGTAGGTCAAAAAAAAAATGAATCATATTTTCTTAAACTTATGTTATTTTTATCAAACACGTATATAATACATTCAATTTATTTCTCTGTGAATGAATTAGTAAATTTTTTAAAAACAGAAAATAACAATACTAATAGTAGTGTTTCTTTAATATAATTGGTTGATGTGAAAACTGAGAATTTAGTGCAGATTACAAATTTTACTTTTTAGCAATCATTTCAGATAATCTAAGTTTTCTTAACCTAAATATTAATAAATTAACCACTGCACTTATTTACTGTTTAAAACACTATATCTTTAATAGATCATGCTTATTATACAACAGTAACATGTTTTATATAATATTATATTTACCTTGCAACAGCCATAAAAGCTAGTTCAACATTTAATCCGGTTTTAGCAGAAGTTTCCATAAAAGTAACATTATATTCTCTAGCTAATCTTTCACCATCTTCTCTGCGAACCATACGTTCAGCACTTGGACAATCTGCTTTATTACCTAAAGGAAATAAAAATGAAAAATTCAATTAATATGACTCAATTCCTGTGTAATCTGATGGAGAAGATTTTTCTGAAACTTGTAAGTCCTTCATTGGCTCAGATGGTTGGTATCAACTACTATATTTTTACCTATTTTATAACATGACATACTTAATTTAATGGTTAATAGAATTTATTGCAAATGATATTGTAAGATACAGAGTTAAACATATTTGCAATAAATTCTCTATTCTTCTTAATCTCATTTTCAATAATGTAGTGGTGTCTGTAGAGAGGTAGTTCCGATTAGTGAAGCTGAGAATGTCTATTGTCTACATATCCAGGTAATTTTGATTCTTTCATAGACAACAAAAGCATGGACTTGTTTGAATATTTTTAAAGTATAATTTCAAGAAAGGAAATTTGTTGTATAATTTATAACAAGTCTTTGAATGGATTCCATTTACAAAACTCAGAGTAATCCTCTGTATATTATTATTTTTTTTTACTTCTGTCTTCATAGTTTAAAAAATTTTTCTCTAAGAAATAATAATTATTAACTTCCAAATTTCTGTTTTGGTTTTGCTGCTGGTAGTAGTAAAGAGCATATAAATAAAAAAATAACCTTGTAAAATAAAAAGAAGAATTTATTTTGAAGCTATGTTCAGAAATCATTATAAATTAAGTCTTAGAGTAGAATTAAAATACCTTATAAGAACCATGTAAGAAAAGTTAAGAGTAGTTTGGGTAACAAAAATATTAATGCTTTCTAGAACTTTAATAAATCTAAAGAACAGGATAATGATTTAAATATATCAATACTGAAGGAAAATACATTTTCCTATTTGTTTAGATCCTTTTTTTATTTTTATATATTTTTCTAATATATCTTTTTATTAAACATAAGTGTAACAATCCCAATGTTAACAAGGTTTTCAATATTAACTATTTTAGTAAGAAGGAGGTTCTTGATGCAACCACCATTTAAAGTCATCAGTCGTGTGGTACAGATATACAGACTTTGATATAATTAGTCACTTAGTCTACTTCAATATCTCATCAAAAAATGGCATGCCTTTACTTTATATTTACAATCTTATTCTGAAAACTGGTAATTTTCTTGAACAATGGAAATGCGCTAGAGCTATACTACTTTTAAAGCCAGGTGACAGGATTATATCAAAAAATTACAGGCCTACCTCTATTATATGCACTGCTGAAGTATTTGAGCAAATAATGATAACCTTATTTTAACTAACATTAAGTATTACATATCTGACAATCAACAAGGATTTTTTTTTCATTTTCCTACTGCTACTAATTTAACATGTTTCAGTGAATAGTATCTGTTGTTTTAAATAAATGAGGATGGGTTAATGCAATTTATATGGTGACAGGGTCAGTCACAACATATACTGTTAAGCAAAATAATGAAATCTGGGTTTTTAGAAAAAAGTTACTATCAGTTTCTTTTTTTTAAGCTATTTGATGAATAGGAATGGGACAATTGTCTATTTTATAACATGCATAGTTACTTTAATAGTTTATAGAATCTATTGCAAATGTAATCGTAAAATACAAAGTTAAAAATATTTGCAATAAATTCTCTTTTCATTTTGACATATGTTGAAATTAATGGTACAGCTCCTTTTGTGTGCATCAGCGATTTAGATGTTCCACAGGCTTGAAATTGACCCATTATTTTTTTACAATAACAATAAACCATCTAACAGATTATATCAACAACTTCCTCTACTTACTTTTACGATATAAAAATGATGCAAAAATTTATAGCTTTATTCTTCTTTGGAAAATTCTGTTCTTCTGCAAAAAGACTTGGTTGTAATGTATGATTGGTGTGAAGAAAATTATTAAAATGTCAGTTATATCAAGTTTAGTGCAAAAAGGATTTAAGTGGTTTTTGTTTTACTCGCAATTAAACTTAGGATTATAAATGGACAATAGTGCCTCAAAGTTATATAAATCTTTGGATTTCATCTAAAGGAATTCAAAAGAATTTGAAAACATTAGATATCTTATGAAACTATGTACATATTGTTTTTGTTAAGAAGCAAACTTGAATATGCTTTCTGGTTGGCAGTCCTAAAATCTCTCAAATTAGAATTGAAAGTATTCAACATGGATATCTGAGATTTATTCTATATTTTTTGAACTGTTGATACACTGTTGATAACTTGTCTGTATGATTTCATGAATTCAGTATTTAGGAATGATTTCAAATTTTATTCACTTACAGTTAATCAAATTAAAAATTCATAGAAATTCTTCTATGCGATTGAGTTTTCCTTTAAATTAATTAACAATTTAACTGGTTTCATATACTTTTAAGTAACTTACATGCCTGCTTTCAGTATTTGAAAGTTTAAATATTTCTTTTTTTTTCCGATCGATAACTATCAATTTCTTCTAAAAATGATGAGATATTTCAACAAACTTGATACTGATTACGGTTTCTTCTTTATGAACTTGAATATTTTCTTAAAGGTTTAAAGCATTTTACTATTTGATAAATAACTTTTTTTTAACTATAATTATAATCTTTTATGAGTGTCACATTTTTGGTTTAATTTTTTTTTTTAATTTTTTTCATACTACATCTAACTCTTTTAAATTTATTTGTGTCTAACTTGAATGAAATCATTTTTATTTTGGTTTAAGTTTACAAACGTCTATAGTTTTCACATAAGGAAATATAAAAAAGAAATAAACACTTTATTAAGAAATTTTAAGTAAGTTTTTGCATTTTATACTTCACTTTATTGTAAATTCAAAAGGCTTTTTGATTTTTCTGTATAATCTGAACTTTAATTCATTTGGATCTTGTTTGATCTAGTCCAGATGAAAAAAATATTTAGTATTATTTAATAAATAAACTATACAGTATCATACTGGCTCATTAAGTTTAGCCAATCTGACATAAGACTCTTCTTGTAATAACACTGATCAAGAATGATTTTGTTAAATGAGAATAAATAACCGATTCATAAAGTAGTTTTCATGCTGATTTCAATTATGAAATCAAAATTATTCTATCAGGCTTAGGTTTTGTCACTACCATTCTTATTTTCAGGTAGTATTGTGCACGAACTCCATAAGGATAGCATTTTGTGAATGTATTTTATTATATTATATATCAACTAAAGAGCTTTTGTTTATTTATTACAGTTCTTAATTGTTGTCACATTGATTTGTTAGACATTAGTCATCATGTTTATTATTTACACACTAATTAAAATGAACAAGAATGTGACTCATTCTTCCTATTTTCTTCTTATTATAAACATATCATCCACTCATCAGTTATTTCTGTTATTATATTTATTTACAAACTGTCGTGCAGACTAGAGAAATATTTTTAATTCTCATCCAAGTGCAAGTTCTCGTGTGTGTAGCATTCAGTTTTGTAGCTGACTTTCATATTTGTGGGTATATCTTGTTCAGTAACGTGAGTGCAATTCCAATGGTTTAGAAAGAACCGAAGGATCACACCACGGACTGTTATTTTTGTGTAAAAAAGATATCTGGAAAAACAGCTAAATCTAGATGTACTGCTAAATACCCTGATATTCCTTCTGCCATGTGGGCAGTGTCACATAGCCAACAGCTTCCAGTTCCAGTACTACCAGAAACATGGAACTTGGATGAAGATGAAAATGTCAAATCTTGTGCTGACTTATCAGGAGATGAAGAAAGAGATCCAAACTTTTTAGAAAATAGATATACTGAACCCCATTTAAATAATCAGAATTAAATGATCTGGTTTGTGATCTAAATTTACCAAAGAATCAAGTAGAAATACTGGCATCAAGACTGAAAGTTTTTACAACCAAACACTAAAATAAGTGCTTTCCGTGACAGACAGTCAAAATTTGAATATTTATTCTCTCAGTACAAAAACTTAGCATAGTGTAATGATGTGGACTCTTTAATGGAAGAGTTTGGGACATATGCACCATCCTGAGGAATGGTGACTTTTTATTGACTCGTCAATGCTTAGTTTTTTGATAGTGGTTTTACTTCATATTGGAAATAAATACCCATCTATATCATCAGCATACACTGTTTACATGAAGTCTTATGAAAATAAGAAACTTGTATTAAGCAGGATTCAGTATGAGAGATATTTGTGGAGATCTGAAAGTAATAGCAGATTCTGTTGTTTTTTGTGCAAATGGGACAGCAGGGGTAGCAAAAACCATTACATAAAAGAGCAGCGGCCAAAGAGAGAGGTACTGACTGCAGGAGAGAAGAATGTTGTTAGTCAGGCATTAGTAAGACTATAGAGAAAGTATATCTTCCATCACTACACATTAAGCTAGGTTTATTCAAAAATTTTGTTAAAGTAATGGATCATAATGCTGCAGGGTTTCAGTTTATAAAAATCAAATTTCCTAACGTAAGTGATGCTAAAATCAAGGAAGGTATATTTATTGGACCACAAATAAGAAAACTAATGAGAGATCAGGTATATAAAGAATGTTTGAATGGCTTGGAGGTTACTGCATGGATATCATTTAAAAATGTGGTAAACAACTTCCTTGGAAACCATCAGGCCAATAACTACAGAGAACTAGTGAGTGAACTCCTTCAAAACTACAAAGAACTTGGGTGTAACATGCGACTCAAAATCCACTTCATTCATTCACATTTGGATTTTTCCCTAACAATCTTGGCTCTATTAGTGATGAACATGGAGAATGCTTTCACCAGGAAATATCTACAATGGAAATACAATACCAGGGAAAATGGAATGTTAGGTGACTACTATTGGAATCTAAAGAGGGATCTACCTACAGCCAATTACAGCAGAAAATCCAAAAGAAATAGATTTTAGGTGAGTACAAAAAGTATGTAATGTATTGTCATATTACGTTCACCATAAATTTTTTGGTTCAAAAGAAATTTCAATTACAAAAAACTGAGCCTGATAAAAAAGTCTATTAACATATATGAAATCAGCATAAAAATACTATAAGAATCACCCATTCACTCTCATTTAACAAATAAAAAATTAAATTTTGTTGACCAGTGTAACTGAATGACTCCAAACTAGTTCAAAGTACTTTTTAATGCACTTTAAAACTTCTCCTTTAATTAAAAATATAATGAGGAAAAATACTTATTTATTATATTTAAAATAAAATACAATAAAACATGAATTTTCTTTGTTAAAAAATCAAAAATTAAATATTTTTTATTAAAGTAGTTTAAGGCTGAACTGAAGTGTGTGTGTGTTTAAAGAAAAATAAACAAGTTAAGCTTACATGATTAATCTTTCACAATCATTCTACTAAGCTGCCTTAAAAATTGCACAAAATAAAAAAGGAATTGTGCAGAAATAAAATCGATTGATTTAAAAGGAAAATGTATACAATGACAGAATTAAATCAAAGGTCAAAATTACGAGGAAAGAGTAATTACAGATTAAGACATAGAATTTTTTAATTCATGGAATGATTTTTGTACAACTATTATTGTATTTATATTGCTGATAAACTCTGACACTACATAAAAAAAATTTCTACGAAGTAAATTTATAATGTTTTTAATGTGTCAATGATTAATTTAATTGTCAATGTCAGTTGAAATAAAGCCAGTATAAAGATCAGTGCAGTATAAATTTCTATGTGTAGGGACTGATTTGTTATAAAAATGATATTAATATTTTTAATTTTAACATGGTTTTCTTCAGTAAACAGGTAAGAAGTACAAGTAAGTATATTAATATCAATAAAAAATAAAGCTTTTCAAATAACTTTCTTTATATAAAAAAAGAAGTATAAAAGTTTGCATACTGTTTTATTGGCACAAAAAATTTGGCAAAGAGTTTTATAACTTTCCCAGCTTCATTCTTAAAGGTTTTTATTTCAAATATGCCATAAGGTTTTTAAATGTTAATGACTATTATTATTCTTACCTTAATTGATCAAATCATGTATAAAATACAAAATGGAAAACAATTTTAAATAACAAATTTAATAAATGATTTTAGAAAACAACTTTAGAAATATATTTCTAAAGAGTATTTGTAAAGGTACTGAAGGGATAAAATTAGAAAAAAAAAATAAGTAAAAAGAATGTAGGTCCTGTTTGACTAATAGACACTTATAATTTAAACTTTATAATTTAAAGTAATCATGTTAATTTTAGAGAATTACATATTTTTAGACATAATATTTGTTTATGTTTTACCCCTTTTGCCTGTTGGGGCTCCAAAATCCTTAAAATTTATTAATTTTAAACTATTGTATGATTCCCAAAGTTAAAGAAACATTTTAATTAAATTTCATTTAATATAAAAATTTACATAACATTTGTTTAGTAATATTAGAATAAGAATAATAAGATATGAAACTGGCATACCCATTTAATACAATTAAAATCTGATGCACACATTTGGCCAAATGCTGTATTTAAGAGATTCAAAAATCTCTAAAAAACAATTATTTTGGGTACTGTAACACCCCCTTGTCAGACTGAGACCAAACTTTAACAAAAGTTAAGAACTTATGAAAATGAATACTTATCCAAGTTTCATGAGTTTTTAGTATTCCATTTTGGAAATATATAACAAAAACTCTTAAACGATTAAGCTAATTATATCCCTACCCTTAAGTCTGATTGACATAAAATTTCAAATTTAAACTGATTGACATTAAACTTCAAATTTACAGTAAGTAAATTTGAAGTACTAAATTTGAAGTTCCTATGATGCCCCATGAAAAGTTGAAAATTTAAAATGGTGGTAAACACCCCCCTCCAACCAGTCTAAATATGCTCAAAATTTACTGACATCAATGTCCCATATATTAATTATTTGAAGCATATTTGAAGCTTTAATGTTTGAACATGGATTTTTTGTCATTTTCGGTTAGATGGAGGGGGATCAAGAAACTGAAATTTGCAAAAATTTTCACATACAAAATTTTAACCAATAATTACACTTTCCATATAGCTTTCAATATATATAATTGCTGCAACACTTAAATTGTTGGAAAGTACAAGAAAAATCAAAATATCTTGTTATACTATTGCTATTTATAATGAGTAAATCCTCTATTGAATGGAAACTAATTATAAACAACTTTTTTCAATAGGAAGACATTAATTTTTTTCAATATTTGGACAAGTCTTTCTTATATCTGTGACACATGTAAAATGTGTGACGTACAACTGGCATTATAACTCTTACTAGTGAATAATTTAAGAGCAGTGATGTTCATTATACAGTTAGTTTCTATGGTAAACAATGTAGAAATGTTATTTATAAGGCTGATTATAGCTAATTATTTATCTGCACTTTGAAAAGCTTGACATGTTGATGAGCAGCAGTACATGGTTTAGTGAAGAAGATAGTGGGAAATTACTTTTTTCATCACTTTCCTTAGTAAGCCTGGCATGCAATGTTTGTAAATGGTGATCCCATTTTTATGAGAGACTTATGCATATAATAACTGATCAGCCAGTTGCTAGATTGTGATGTCCAATATCATACAACTAATAAGAGGAAACAATGCAATTTTTTTTTGAGATCTTAAGGCCAACTAGGTGGCAAAATAGGAGGTACAACAATTACTTTATGTATTCTTATTTTAGCAGCCTGAATTAGCAAATAATTAAGCAGTATGTAGTATATATTAACATTACATTTAATGTTACAAAAGTCATACATTTTGATTTGGTTAGTTTAAAATTAGAATATGAACAGATTGATGCCCATTTTATAGAAATTATGTAAGCATGTTTGATTCCATAAAGAAAGATTGTTAAAGTATTGCTATTTAAAATGATTGAAATACAAGATATATACAGACTCCAGTGGGAGAGTGGTAAACAAGGTAAAGTAAAACAAACTTTTTAAAATGTATTTTTTTAAAAACATTTTCCCCAAAATGTCCCCTTTCCTAAAAATTGAATAAAGGTATCTTTTTATTTAATGCATATTTTTTAACTGAATATTTTTTTATGTCTTCCTAGGCATAGAAGCCTAAGAAAGATTTGAGAATTTAAGTTGAATGTTAAGTAGTAAAGCACTTTAATGAAGTTTATTGGAATGAAGAAATCAAAATGAAGTAAATCAAATGGTTTGAAATTACAATGTTTGATGATTAATTATATACTCAGTTCCTTTCTAATATACTTTAACACTTATATAAATAAACTGTTATTATATTATTATTACATCGCCAGGAAAATAAAAAAAATGAAAAAGTTATACCTTTCAATTCTTTAAATTTTCATGTTTTAAAGATTCTACCAAATCAAGAATTTGGTCATTGAGAAGCAGTCGTTTTTAAATTGGTATCAACTGAAGTCAAAATCTGAAGAAGAATCTCAGAACTACTTTTTACAAATTTTTTGTGATTTTAAATTAAATTTATTATTTTTTAAAAGTTTATTATATATTACAATAATTTAACAAAATCTTCTAACTTTATGGAAGTTTTATCCAACCATCTTTTTTAAAGATACAAAAATAAGTTAAGAAGAAACAACTGTTTAACAGTGGTGGCTCGCATATAGGCACTGTGGAACTGCAGCACCAGCTATTTCCATTTGATATTGTCGATAACATTTAACATAATGACTCCTTTTTTTCTTTAATTCTTTCTTTATACTTGTACAATATATAATCCTTAAGCTTAATGTTAGTAGCCATCCTCCAGTTTATGAAAAAGATACAAAAATATTTGTATTGAACTGTGCGCTTCACAGTTCCAGCGGCATGATGCTTGGCTGTTGTACACATAGGAAGCTGCATGCGAGGCTGCAAGGAAGAGAGAGCACTGTCGCTCCCGCAGTTCCAACTCTGGCGTACTGGTGTTAGGTAGTTTTTTTTTTTTTACTCCGCTTGTGTATGGAACGTTCTTGTTCGCTCTCTTTTCTAGTTTAGTCGGTGGAAGGAGTATCAAAAGTGGTTTAGTTGTTTTTTTCACTAGTGATCAGACCAACCCGGTGGGCTGGTGAACACGTCTTACCAAATCACCTGATTTGGTAGTCGAGAGTGTTCAAGTCCTAGTAAAGTCAGTTATTTTTGTACAGATTTGGATACTGGATCATGGATACCGGTGATCTTTGGTGGTTGGATTTCAATTAACCACACATTTCAGGAATGGTCGAACTGAGACTGTACACTTCATTTACACTCATACATATCATCCTCATTCATCCTCTGATGTAATACCTGAACGGTAATTCCCAGAGACTAAACAGGAAAAAAGAAAGTAGTAATCAGAAGATGGCGGAAAGCAAGGGCTCTTTGATTGCCAAATCTGTCCAAAAACACGCTGGAAGGGCGAAAGAGAATGTAATTAGTAAAAACTAATTATGTATTTGTTTTTGGGTACATAGAAATTTAAATTAAGCACCATTAGACTGTAGTGTTTTTAAGCGGATATTTTGTTAAGTTATCTAATAATACTAAAAATATTATCAGTATTGACATTTTATTATTTATTCGATTAAACCGAATACCATATTCTTGAATGTGATAGTATAGAATTAGATTATTATCCTGCTTCCAGCTATTCTATTTGAATCATTTTTTTCGGTTCTTTTATTTTACAGAAAACTTTAACCACAGCCTTTAAAAGGCCCAGAAAAGAATTTTCTGGAGCAGTACCCCCACTAATTTTAGCTACGAGCCGCCACTGCTGTTTAAGTTAGTTAATAAAATAATCAAGAGTAATATTTTTTTCTTAATTAATTCTATAACTTAAATAAGGCAGAACAAAACTCTATACCTTTCCTTTAAACTTTGTCCAAACCATTTTTAAAATTCTCTGCTACAATTTTTCCATACCAGACAAATTCCGAATTTTCATCTATACGCCGTGTCACAAAACGGTGCAGTAGATATAAATATGAATTCAGCATGCACGAGTTATAAATCAGCACTTAAGGTTAAATCTATCACTCCCACGTGCAAGTACAATTATTGCTATATACGTATAATAATCTACTGTATTCTATCACTTGTTTGGCATGCCGATGATAAGCAATTAAAAATTTTGTTGAGTCTTTGTTATTGATGTTTAATAACAATAATATAATTTGTAATACTTCACACCATTATTCAGTTCAGTGAAAGAAAGTATTTCAGTCTGTGTTAACGTGTCACTTCATACGGTACGATACAGCTTTATAGTTCATTTTTATTTACAGCTTTACAGTTTTATTCGGTGTAATTTCCATTAATCGTAAAAATTTGTCATTATTCAGTGTAATTTTCATTAAATTTACTCTGTAAATTTTGTGCCAATCGGATTTTAAAAATGAGTGATTCTGTCGTGAAATATAAACTAGGAACACCTTTATTTAAGTATCTCAGAAAAAAAAATCAGTAGCGTATATATAACCTTAAAACAAGATAATCATGAAACTGCAGTCAGAAACATTGCTTGGAAGGCAAGAAGTGCAACAGGCATTAACGAAAGAACAATTCTAATATAATAAAGAAACAAAAAAGTTATGGTAAACATGTTAGCCCTAAAGAGATTGGAAAGCGTGTGAAAACGATTGAAAAGTTGGACCATTTTACTAAAACCGCTATCAGAAAAAAGTTCATTCGTTTTATTTCAATATGGAGCTTCCTGCTTTGAACAACATATTAAATGCCGTGAATATAGATTCTAAACTGCCGAATTTTTCTAGAAGTACATCGTGTTTTAAAATCAATAAATTTTCGTTTCATATCCAGAAAAATTAGTTATTTATTGATTGAACGCAAAGATTATTTAATGGCGTAGGGAATATTTAAGAGAAATTAAGCAATTTCGTGAGGAGGGTAAGACATTTTATTATCTAAATGAAACTAGTTAATACGGGACATGAACGGGAAAAGGTGGGTAAAGAAATAAAAAGCGTAAAAGACGCTTATGTCAACTGGGGTGAAAACCCCGGCTGGAAAAGTAAACGATTAATAATAACGCACGTAGGAACTGAAAATGTGTTTTTGAGGTATTTGATTCAGATCTTCCCAAGAGTATCACAATGTAATGAATGGTGATAATTTTATGTAGTGATTTAAAAAAATTGTCGAAACTGTTGCTGAAGCATCCGTCGTAGTAATGGATAATACGTCATACCATTGCCTAAAAACTGAAAAGAGTTCAAAAGCTTCGACCCGAAAATCGGAATTTGCCGAATGGTTAAAGAAGAACAAAATCGCGTACACCGAAGACATGTTAAAAGTGGAACTTATAAGCAGTAAAGTAAAATCAGTTAAACAAAAATATATTCATTATAAAGTAGATGAAATAGCAAAATTTAAAAAAATTGTGTCATGTTGTGTCTTTCTCCATACCATTGCAATTTTAACCCAATAAAATTGATATGGGCACAACTCAAAGACTACATTGGGAGTAATAACATAATGTTTAAGTTAGGTGATGAAAAAAATCTATTAACAGGTGTTAATAGAGTAGATGCAAATGCTTGGAAAATTGTATTCAACGTGCAATTAAAGAAGAAAAAAAACATGGGAACCAGACAGTATGTATGAAAATATTGTGATAAATCTGGGAAACGATGACAATAGTTCAACAGATAGCAGCTTATCGGCTATTGAAGAAATACATTGAGATAACAATTTTATTTTCTGTTATATTTGATGAAATTTTAATATAGCGGTAATGTACTTTCTTAAAATCTTTACTTTTAACATAAATATATCATTTTATTACAATTTTCTAATTTTTGTATTACAGGTTATTTTTACTTCATTAAGTTAAAAATAAAGAGGAATATTTTTTTTTGATGGATTGCGCTAAATAAAATTAGAATCATCATACTATTATGTTTTGGTTTGCTGCACGCTTTTGTGAAACAAATTATAGTTCCTTTTTATTTTTTTTGACTTTCCTATCATAACTTTATGAAATTTTTTTCACTCTGCTTGGGTTTTATTTTCTGTCTTTCTTGAGGTTGAAACTTCTCTCTCATATCAGATGTAGGGTACAGTAGGTTTTATACAATACTTTACATATTGGATAAAAATATATAACTTGATTTCTACAGTTATTTCCTGGGAAAATTACATTCAAAGATGGACAGATGGTGTTGACAAATTTTGGCTTATTTTCTGTGCATAACTTTAGGATTTGGGCTATAGTAGTTAATGATCTAAATTTATTACATTAATGATCTGATTTTACAAAATTATTGTCTTTAAATATCATTTGTCTAAAACAAAATTTTCATCGTAAGAGTATATGTTAACTGCTGTAATCGTAACAATAATAGGTGACCTGAAACGAATCACAAATACTTAAACTTGTAAGCATCCTATGGCAGGTGAATGTGAGAAGTGAAGTCATTTGTAATTCCTTTCTTCAATGAGCTGAATGTACGATTACGTATCAACATTCCGAATGATATTCACTTGATGCCTTTACTTTATTGAACACAGGTTGATATGGTGCTTCAGAACCTCAGATGCTTTACATGTGTTACAGCCAAACGAAATACTGGCAAAGCAACAAATTAATGTTCCTCATTCTTTTATGAAACAATGCATTATGCAATACACATACTGTTTTAACTCAGCAGAGAAAATTCATAGTATATGAAAAAAAAACTAAAATTTTACATCATAGAAAATTGCATGTTATAATTTATTATTTTAATAATTATTTCAAATAATTAAATTTCAGTATACCAGAAGAAATAGTTCCAACAGCAGTTAGTAATGTAGCAATGTACATTCTACAAAATAGGACTGATTCAATAAATGTAACTGAGATTGTAGAACCAGCAGAAACAAACACTACATTTGATGTTGATGATAATTATGTAAGTAAAGATAAAATATAAAATAATATAATTATTATTTTTCAAATTAATATTATAACTTACTTTCATGATTTTTATGAAACTTTGTAGAGGGTTTTGGAGGAATGATGCACATTCAATAATTTTTTATAACATTTTATGTTTCAAAATAGTGAACAGTGCAGTTACAAAGACACTGACATTAGTTGCTGCCTGATGGTTACTCTTCAGACTAATAAGCAAATGTTAATGTATGAGTTTTTGTGTATTTACTGTTTATTAAGTAGTTAAAAAAATGTCAAATATACAAAAATAAAATAAAAAACCATACATTATAGAAGCATCTTCTTGATAGTTCACAGTTGGTGATGTCAATTGTTCCTAGAAATAGGCTTGTAATTTTATTACTAAAGACAAGATTATTTTTGATACCAGTTAATCTACCACGTCAATTATATCAATAATTTCATTTTGTATTTAGTTTTAAGTTTCATTTCATTAATTCAATTTTTTTTTGTAAAAGCTCAGTTTGTTATATTCAGTAGAGATTGAGGAAGGTCTGTTGTTCAGAGAACCGCTTGTTTTACTACGTAATGCAATATACTGTGTTCACTGTTTCTATTTCAAGAGGGATTAAGATCAGTAAATAAAACAAAGAACATTTAAAAGCACTCAATATAATCAAAATTTTCTCAACTCAAATGAACTAATATTAACAAGGCCCTATATATCAAATAGTAACATAAAAGAGGATTTTTAGTTTTTACTTTTTATACATATATAATGATTGTCTTAACATGCTAACTCACTTGAATGTTGTGTAGAGTACAAACATTTAAATTTCACAACACAGATGTACCAAATGAATAGACACAACTCAAATGAAATACAATTTTCAACCACTTTTCATATCAGAAATGTCTAATCACTGTTAAGAAGATGCTTCTACTGTAATCCCATTTTTTTTCTGTACTTTTATTTTTTTGAAATACTGAATATACATTTATGTACAATACAACATTCTGCTTCTCTATCCTTTTGTTTATTTTGTTTTTTTTTAAAAATAAATTTATCATTTACAAATTTAGAGTTAAAAAATTCCCAATAAATGTTTTCAAAGTAAAAGTATGTTGCAAGCAAAATTTTGATGAATAAATATGAACACTTAATAAATTAAAACTATTTTTGTTTAGTAATAATTAAACATCAAAATAATACCTTCTGAGTTTCAAGTCACCATTTTGAAAGTTTTAAAAATAAAAAAAAATAGATCTTACATGCACATTTTTCTTTCGGAAAGCTTATTAGAGTGATTGGTTAGTTGGCCTATGTTTTCTGATAATTTAATTCGATTTATTGAGAAAGCATTTTACTTTAAAACTCCACTATCATCCTTCGTTTTGCCTTATATATTAGATAATAGTATGAATCGAATATATGAATAATTACTTTTTTATGCTATATTGTTTTGCTACTCACAAGGATGTGATTTGTTAAAAAGAAATCTGATTACAAATAAAAATTGAAAGAAAATTGGGAAAATGAAAGCATTAACATTTTAACATTTTACTAATAAATTAATATGGATATTTGCAAAATTTTATCAAATCAGTAAATATTAATATATATATATATATTATTAGATAATATAGATGATTTACGGATAAATTTTGGCCTTGCCCTTCGACACAGAAAGGCAATGACTTCACTGCAATAGTTGATATTTCTAATTCTTTAATGAGCACCAAAATTAAACAGTGCATTCCTGCTATCTATAATATTAATTATGTCTGGCCAGCTATCAATTACTTTGAGATAATTCAGATCCTTTATCCTTCCTGTACTATAATTGATTGAACACGATCATTTACATTATTTATTTATTACTAAGTTAACTGCTATTCTGCAGAGGTATGCTAAAGTATCTTTAACAGGACTTAATTAAAATATAAAAAAACTAATAAAAATATGAATAAAGTTAAAATAGTAAATAAATAAAAAAATGTTACAAAACAGCTTCTGAGGATTTGGAATATAAAACCAAAATAATACGATTATATAATAAATGCATAAGTATATATAAATTCTCTTTTTCAAAACTAGTAAGTTAATATTATTCTTGATATTAGTACTAATATTCAAATTAGTTACAGGAGAATGAAGGTAAAACAACACAGAATGATAACTGGGACTGTGCTGAGGATGAAATAGAAAAAAAACAAAATCTAATTCTAATGAATGGAATGATGAAAATAGGTGAAGAGGAAATCTCTAAACAATCGCAAAACAAAATCAAAGAAACGATATTAGTTCTGGGTGATGCAGGAGCTGGTAAAACAACATTTGTACAATTTATGGCAGGAGATAATACAAAGTTGATATCAAAGGAAATAGGGCTTGAATCGGGTCAATTTATGATTGAGGATGGGCTCAAAATAGGAACATCAGCAACAGAATCATTAACATTATATCCAGAACAAGTTGTTGATAACTCAGGCTATTCTTTCACAGATACACCAGGTTTTAGTGACACAAGAAGTCCAGCACACGAAGTAGTTGCAACTTACACCATGAAAAAATATTTGAATAATATTGAAAATATAAAAATAGTACTATTGATAACATACAGTTCTGTAGTTCAAACCTTATATAAAGATCACTTTCTTAATCTGCTTCGAAATTTGAATACTTTTATCAATGATACTGATTTATATGTAAATAATATAGTGTTAATTGCAACTAAAGTTCCAAATATGTATAAAGTAACGAGTACAGGTGCAACTCTAATTTCAGATAAAACAGTAATACAAAACATCAAAGAGTATATGTCTGAAGTAAAAAGATCCTTACTTAACAAAATACTCAATTCTCAAGACTCTAAGGAAGAAAGATTTGCATTAAATGCTATAAAAATTATTAACTGTTTACACGAAACTGATGAAAATGGTAATTACAAAAAAATTAATATATTTAGGCAGCCAGCAGAGTCTGGTGTAATATCAGAATTAGAAAGCTGTCAAGAAAACAAAAAATCACTTCAAAAAACTGTTTTTAACATTAATTATACAAAAATATCAACTGATAACATCGGCTACACATTATCACATGGTGCAAAAAATTATTTACACTGTTTGTTATGGTACATTAATGAAGATATTTCAGAAATGTCATCTTATATATTTCAGTCAATAAAGAATTATTATAAAACACAAATAGATAGTTTTGATGATATATTTGAATTGTATACATACACTGATAATGTATACAAAAAGGTAAAATTAATAAAAAACTATTTAAAGGAATCAAATGATTATAAACATTATACAACATTAATTGAAGAATTTATTATAAATGAAAATATTACATTTCAGAACACTGAAAAAAATACAACTTTTGAAATAAATGAATACATAAGTAATGTTCAACAATTTACAAATATTAAACCAATTCTATCTACGATTAAATGGGCTGAAGAAATAAGAGTACTCTTGAATTATATAAAAGAAGAGTTATCATGGAATAATTTTCTGATAGAACTATTTAAACAGTTTTCTAAATATGAAATCCATAAATTAAAACCATTACACTACAATAAAGAAAATGTAAACGAAGCAAATAAATCAAGTTTAAGTACTGTACTTGAAAATTCAGTAATGTTGTTTTACAAAAATTTAAATCCATATTTTAACATTTTAGAATTGAGCGGTGATAAAAAAAAGGACATCAATAATATTGTTCATATAACGTTATATAAAAATGATATAACCTGTGATGAAAATGGTAAACTAAAAATTACAGGATTTTTTACAAAATTTAGTTTGATAATTAATAAAACTATAATAAAGGAGTACTGTGGAGATAAAACTTTAAAAGTTATAGTTATTCTTGCAATTCATACAGTATTTATTGATGTTAATATTAACGACGAAGATTATAGTGGTATTGATATAATGATAGCTGCACCTAGGTGTGAGGTTATTGGAAAACGAATAATAAATGTAAATGGTAAAGCAGCTGGACCGCAATTGTTTTCTAAAGCCAAAGATGGGGAAAAATATGGTGATGGTGGTGATCATGGTATTACAGGGTCACCTGGAGAAAATGGTGGAAATATATTAATTATTACAACACACATTATAAATGCTGGTAATCTTATGATAAAAGCAGATGGTGGTGACGGTGGACCAGGACAAGATGGAGGGGATGGAAAAGATGGAAAAGACGGTATTGAAGGCTATGAAAAGTATACGTTGAAAAATTATCCAAGGGAAGACAATGACAATATATTCTGGGGAAAAGGTTTTAGAGAATTTCCTTTAAAATACAGTTCATGGAATAAGATTGACTTTCCACAATTTCCAATCTCAAC
Source organism: Lycorma delicatula (assembly GCF_047948215.1). Lineage (NCBI taxonomy): Eukaryota > Metazoa > Arthropoda > Insecta > Hemiptera > Fulgoridae > Lycorma > Lycorma delicatula. The sequence goes on along the minus strand of NC_134458.1, from coordinate 103,166,705 downwards.
GACTGGTGACATTGAAAACCTTTGCTATGGAGATATTAAATTATATATACAGCTAGGTGAATGCGGAACTCCTGGTGGAATAGGTGGAAATGGAGGTGCAGGAGGAATAGGTGGACATGGTGGTAAAGTAGCAATGGTGTTGGGTGAAAATGATATAACAGAATTTTCAATTTCAAATAATAATGGTAAACACGGTTTAAGTGGTAGATATGGAAATGGTGGTTTACATGGTAAAACTGGAAAGTCTGTGACTTGCTTTAAATTATTTTTAAACAAAGTAGGTCATGGGTATGACTCAAGAAATAATTTTTGGCAATGTACAAATTTAACTGATACAGTTATACAATGCCCTTTAAAGGATATAATTAATAATGGAATTACAATAAATTTTGATAAAAATGGACCAAAACCAAAGGAACCAAAAGTATATAATTTTTATAACGATCTTCAAAATTACATATCATCATTAAAAGAATATGAAAATAATAAATTCTTAAAAAAATACTCAAAATTACTTCAAAATCATATTAATGAAAATACAAAGTTTATAAACAATGTTTGGATATTTCAAGCAGATGTTCCAGAATAAATAATTTAACACTAGATATTTTCAAGGTACACCATTACAATAAACATAACAAGGCTAAAGCAAAATCCTTCTTAGCATTCACAGAGTATAGAGATCTAGCATTCACATACTATAATTCAAAAATATATTTTTTACTTTTATTTATGTAGCACATTTCTATAACTGTAATTTTGATTTCTGATGTATTATTTTAAAATTAAAGTTTTTATTAGTGTAAGAATGTGAAGTTATTATGAATCATCATAAGCGTGTGAGCATGTTACATGATATAATATATTCTGTTCTTGGTTTTTCAATCATTATAATTCAGCAGTCTGTAGAAGTTATGATTTATACAACCCTTAAACACCAACCATCACATTTAACCTGTTATTAATAACTAACTATGTGAACAAAAGATTGTAAAAGTGAAAATAAAAAAGAAAGAGTAGTAATAGACACAAAATAATTTAATGAAAATAAGCAATTGTTGTAGTAAGAGGAATAAAAAGTATCTGTCTTTGATTTTTTTCGGGAGTACTATGTTTGTAGTGTATAGTATGGTTATGTAACATGTAAACTAAAGAAATGACAAAAAAAGAAAGATTGAAGGCATTTGAAATGCAGGTATAAAGGAGATTAGAGAGAAAACTAAATAGAAAAATGAAGTAATAAGGAAAGTTAACAAGAACTGAATCTTAATAAAAACAGCTCAGAGTAGAATAGAATAGCTAACGTACTAAGAGATGTCATGAGAGGAGAAGGATTGATTAAACCTGTGCCGGAAGGATCTATAGAAGAGAGGGCAAAAGAGAAATAAAAATGATCAATAATATAAAAAATTTATCTATCAGGATCTTATAAGTTTAAATGAAAACAAAAAAGAAGGAAAGTGGGCAGAAGCAAGGGACCCACCTCAGGGCAGATAACCATATAATGTTAATTAATAACTACACAAGTAAAATTTACTGTAAGATAAAGAGAAAATGAAATTATTTACTTTTCAATTTTTATTGATAAGAATTCTTATTATTTTTATGTGCTACTATGAAATAGTTAGATGCAGTTTTTTCATTTAAACTCATAATTCAAATATACATAAAATAATTAAACTGTAAAAAGACAGATTATATGTTGAATGTGTATATATGAATATACACATGAATATTCATGTATATTCATATGTATATGAATATTTAGCTTAAGTATGTATTGATACACAATGCATGATGTCTTAAATAAAGTTTGTTGCTGACTGATTAATGTTTTTCAAGTTGACAATGGTAAAATTTATGACTGAATGGGGATTTATATAAATTTGAAAAAGTTGATTAATTTATACCATTCTCTTTAATGCCATATTCATTCATATGATCCAACATTAATATCACGAATGTGGAATTAAATGAAAGTGAGTGTCATTAATCTAAAACATTTCCTTATGACAGGTATGTTTCAATTTTTGATGTGATTTTTTTTTCTTACAACCTCAGCAGTATCTTCAAACAAAACGATCAAACTTTCATTTTATCTCAGGTTTCTTCTCCCTCCTTATATTTCAGCATCGTCTTTATTTTCATTTGCTTATCTGTCTGTGAAGTTTCCTTCTGCTCCTCTTACTTCTTCAACTATTTTTTTTCATTCAGATTTTCTGTATCAAAAATGTAATCACTATTAGGTTCACTCTTTCAAAACTATTCCTTTTCCAAACTTATACTACTAGTTGTGATCTTAATAGGATTTATAGATGTCTTTCTTTAATAAGCTCTCCCTTTAAATATATTAAAACTCTCCATTCTAATATTCATTTTTAGTCACTCACTCTTATTAAAAACATTCATTATATGCAATGAAAATAGTGTGTGTGTGTGTGGGTGCACCCGTGTGTGCATGTATATATATATATATATATATATATTTATATATATAATGTTTGAAAATTCAAATATTTCATCAACATACTGACCACTGTAACAAATAACCTAAAATAAAACCAAAAACAACCACCAAACATAGTAACAGAACTTAGAAAACTAATACCAAAAGTCAACTTTTGTAGTATCCTGCATCATCAGTCAGTACAAAATTCTAAAAATACATCAACAAAAACTAAAAACTTAAACTTCAATATCCTCAAAACTTGAACAACATAACTCAGTGCCAACTGAAATGATAATAAATTTAAAATGTCATGCAACTATGTATGTAAATAATGTTGCCAATCTGTGTTTGGTGATTGTTTTTGTTGTTATTTGAAATAACAGCAAAATAAATAAATAATAAATAAGTAAAATAAATAAATACAGAGAGAGAGAGGAGAGAGAGAGGAGAGAGAGAGTGAGAGAGAGTGAGAGAGAGAGGAGAGAGAGAGTGAGAGAGAGTGAGAGAGAGCGAGAGAGAGAGAGAGAGAGAGAGCGAGAGAGAGAGAGAGAGTTTAGCAACCACATTAGGCAAGTAGCGGCAGATGCTGTCTCTGTGATGCACAAGCTTAGGAGGATTACTCAAAAGGATTACGGATTGTTGGGCCGTCATTTGTACATGGTGTACTGAGGTGTCTTCTAAAGTATGACCTCTTATGTGGTGTCTGTTTGAGAGCATAGGTTGGAAAGAAATCAAGCAGTTATTCAAAATTTAAGGAGTGCCCAGCGCAGAGCCTTAATTGTATGCACTGGTGTTTTTAAATCAACCTCCTATGAGGCTACCACTGTATTGGGAAAGGCTCTCCCAATCGATTTAGTGGTTTGAGCAGCCATGTGTGGAAATTGCAAAGAGGCAGGGAGGCTGAGGTATTTGGGATGCAGTTTCGAGCTGGGCCTGTACCAAAGTGGAACAGAGATCTCAATGCACTGGTTTAAAATTTCAAACAGTTGTCCATGTAAATTTAAACCAATATTTGTTTCGGTTCCACTTGGCAGCTGATGAGCTGTGCATCTGCGGGGAGATCCAATCGAACGAACTCATGATGTTTGACTGCCCAGCTCTTTGAGTGGGGGTGGGGCAGAACTCAGGTCACCCTGGTACTTAGAGGTCGTGTGGGAGTTCCTTGATGGATTGTTTTGTTCAACCAACATCAGTAGTTTACCTAAGGGAAAAGACTCTTACCACGCTGCTGTAGGAAGCTAACAGAGATATGGCTGGCTACCAGCCAGATTAAGGCTCCAAGCACTTTAATGGTGGACAGGTACTTGCTGACATTCAGCGGCCTAGGCATGGCAGCAAATTGCTGTCTTTGATAAGATAAATTAATTATTGATAGTCATATATATTTTAGTAGTTGACGGAGTGCACCTACCCATCTTAGTAATATATGACAAGTGGGCAGTGGGACACACAAGCGAATGGTGTATGGTACCATGCTTATTCTGCTCACGCTTTTAGGTTAGCTCTGGGAGCTAGTTAGGACACTGGTCGCTAAACTGTTTCGTGGGTCAGTAGCCATTTGTGGCACAGACATTCAGTCTTATGCTTTAGGGTGATCGAATCGAGTGGTGGTGGGGGAAATGCCAAGCAAACCAACCAAATCTCCTGATCTCACAATCTAATTGAGTTCAATAATATTATGATGTAGTAATATTATATATATTTTTGACAGCGAAGGAAATTACCACCAGTTTATGATATTTAAGTAATACCAACAACTGTTTAGGTGATATTTACTAAAATTATCATGTATTAAAGAGAGACTATATTTCTGAAGAGTAATAGTTGTTGAGCGGGAATAAAAAATTTGAATGATTACTATTTTTAAATTTACACGACAAAATTTCCATACTTATTTATTTTGTGGAAAATATTAACTTAAAGGTAAACCAAATTTCATTAAAATAGCTCAATGTATATAAAAAATAAATGTTCCCAGACCTATGTTTACAGGTATGTTTTTCTTGAATTGATGTTAGGTACTCATTCCAAAGTATTGGATGGTCATATATGTCTCTGTAGGCGTATGTATGCATTCATATATATATATATATATTTTTTTTTAAATTCAAATAATTCATTAACATATTGATGACTGTGTTAATAAAATATAATATTATAAAAGACATAAACCACCAAAACACAGTAAATAAATAAGTTAAACTTACCATATTAATTTCTATTAATAGATTTTTGCCCTTACCAGACATATTCCAGTATTGGACAGCAGAATTTACATAAATATTCAAAATTATTAAAACAAAAACAATTTTGACAAACTGACAAATTATAAAATGGCTATGTTTTAATGTAATTATAGAATTCAATGCCAACTGAAGATGTAGGATCCTGTGAAAATCGATTATTGGAAACTAATACGGTAAGTTTAACTTATATAATTACTGTGTTTTGGTGGTTTATATTTCATATAATATATATAAAATTATATATAACAAAAGACAATCTTCGTTTGTTTACCTAAGCTCTAATAACTCAAAAATTACTTAACTGATTTCGCTGAAAATTTTGAAATTTATTATTTGTCCTGGGAGTGTTTACATGTTATTAGTTCCATATGTTAAAGACTGTTTTGTTGTGCCCTATATATATATATATATATATATATAAAGAATATCTTATGAGAAATTTGTAATTAATTTATAAATAATTATATATATATATATATATATATATATATATAAAGAATATCTTATGAGAAATTTGTAATTAATTCCCAGCAAAAACTACTAAATATAAATTGATGAAACATGTATTTGCATATACATTCTGTTTATGGTGTAAATGAACACTAAGAAAGAAGTTTTTGAAATTCCAAATTTGAAGGGCTAAAGTGTGGACTAACAATGAAATTTATTACTTTTTTGAATTTCTGGCTAACAAATGAAGATATCAACTTGATCTTTGGTGAGGGTAATCTTCATGTTGAATATCTAAAAATAGATTTGTACATATTTTTTTTATTTGACCTTGAAAAAAAGTGAAGAAAGGTATAAAAATTTTGAACAATGATTGCAAATTTTCCCCATTTCCGACTACACTAAACAAAATATTCATTTGATTTGGGCTTGCAAATACTCTTCAGATAAATATCTAAAAACCATTTTCGAGTTTGTTGAATTTTAATATTTTAAGGGATAAAAATATAAATGGTTTTTTACATTTTTACATTTTATGAATCAATCTTATGATTAAGAGCAGGTAAGATTAAATCAATCTTATGACTGATTCAATCTGATTGAATCCGCTATTGAATCAATCTTTATGTGATTTGGTAACATTGTGATGGTAATTTATGTTTGTAATTCTGATTATGTATTTGTGAGCGAAGCTGCAATGGGAAATTTAAAAACCAATTACTGGGTCCTATACTAACCAAACTGTTGCTCTTAAGAAATTACAATATCCTGATAATTTTTGTAAATTGAACAATCATTAATTTTTATTTGTTATTATTCTCATAAGCATGAGCTCAATGAACTCGGGAATTGCAAGTGAAACATCCCCTGACCACCACAGGAAATGCAAGCAACCATATAGGGTGGGCGAAGCTGTGACGGGGATGCTAGTTTTATATGTAAAATTGTTATTATTAATATTAATGGTCTGTTTTAATAAAAATAATCAAGACACTCACCTAATAGCATAATAACCACATCATCCTGAGCATACTCTCTTATTTCACCCAGCCAAGCACGTATGTTGTCAAAACTTGTCTTGTTACTTACATCGTATAATAACAGAAGAGCTGAAACATTTAAAAAAAACATTATATTTTTAAAAAGTATATAAAAAATAGAACAATAAAACTAGAAATTATGTTATTTACTTAAGACTGGGTTGATTAATACAAATCAATTAATCAATGAGAACCTAAAATATCTGATTTTCCTGTTTTTTTTAATGGATATTAAGGATGCAGTGTACAATTCTGGGATTTCATTTTTTTATATTTACTACTATGTGTGCCCAATTTCATTAAAACCTAACCAAATGTAATTTTTTTTTAACTTCCTTCCACATGAGAAATCAAACTGTTAAATCCTGGTACAGCTACCAATGATATTAACCACTCTTCAAATAAGTTAACCCTAGATTTTAAATTAACAAAGTTAAGAGATTTTTTTTTGGCTTTATTCAATATCCACACCTAATAGCTGGTTTTTTATACAACTGTGGATAGGAACCAAAATTATGTAAAAAGACATTTACCACACACAGATATAAAGACAGTTCCATAAGCACAGCTCTCATACAGCTCTGTGAGGTTTCATACAGAAGCATCTGTACTACTGGGTAGAAGAATGAGGCAGTATGATATCACAAGTGGCAACGGGGCAGCAACTCCCATGACAACCATACAAGAAAGAAAAACTATTTGAAGAATGAAACAACTATATGAAAAAAAAAGGGATGAAGGAAGAGTAAGTAGAAAATCAACTCACAGAGAACTGCCTCTGATTGGGTTAGTTTACAGTTTTAAATGAGTCATCCCTAAACTAAAAATTAAATTTTAGTTTCAGTAAATAATTTTACCTATTTTATTTCAGAAGGAATCTTTGCAACCCATGAAGTTGTACAACATACAATATTACACATTTTATTTATATGGGGTTGACATGATCAGACCATACCTATTATTTATTTTCCATTATTTGAGACATAAGAAAGATTTAACACCTCTTAACATGAAAAAATTATAAAGACTAGAACCATCCTTTGGTTGGTAGAAGAGAAAGACTAAGAAGTTTCAAGAATCTCCCTTGAATTTGACAGATATCTTATAGGTTTTCAATCAAGGGAGTGAAAACTTGAGTGACATGAAGACAGGTGACCTTTATTTATGTTTTATATAAATATGTTTTAACTATTTTTCTAAAATAAATCATTTCAAGACCCACACCACCTCTGCACTAATAATTTATAATTTAAATATATAATATAAATCAACTTAATCCACCCCACAGAAATAAGGAAACTCTTAGCTTAGCTTTAATTTTTATTTTCTTAATTTTTACGACAGTACTTTCACAGGATCCCACATCACTAGTCATATGTAAAATTTGTATACAATTACATAATAAACAGAAAATATCAAAAAATTAAATTAAATATACATATGCAAAGGCATATGGAAGTCATTAAGTAAAATAAAATAAAAACATATAGTAACCTGTATGTGGCTAGCCAAATATTAATATTTGTATCTACGAGTAATATCTGCCTAGTATTAGTATCTAATACTATCTATCAGTATTAGTATTTGGCTAACCACATACAGGTTATTATATGTTTTTATTTTATTTTATTTTACTTAATGACTTCATATGCCTTTGCATTTGTATATGTAATTTTAATCTTTTGGTTTAATATGTAATTGTATATAAATTTTATATATGACTGATGATGTGGGATCCTGCAAAAGTACTATCGTAAAAATTAAGAAAATAAAAATAATAAATAAAAAATAAGGTAAGAGTTTTCTTATTTCTGTACTTGGGTGGATTTGTGCCAGCCTCTTAGTCTCAACATAAATACCTGTATCACCTTACATGTTCAATTAACTATTTAATAAATTTTAATTTTTTACTTCTTTTAGAGCCAAAATCACAAAGTGTGGGTGTTATGTGACTCACTGGCCTTGTCCCTTTTATTCTCACACAAATGCTTCTCAAATTAGTTTTAAGACTTATTCATTTAGCACATCGTCAACTCATGCAATTTTTAACATTCTCCTGCAACACTATATTTCATAAACTTCTATTCTTTATTTTTCTGGCTTCTCTACTGTCAAATAAAAATAGTTTTAAGAATTTCCTGCTATTTCAAGATTTTTATTAGATTCCAACAGATTTATTTTCTTCATAAAAGGTCTATGGCTTAAAAAAATGTACTTTTAATCAATTTTGAGACATATGAAACAGAAATCGAGAAATATTTTTTGAATGGTTAATTCTAAAGATAGAAAACACTGAAACAATTACCTTTCAATTCAATTCATAGATATTATGTACCATTTTTTGTAACAAATCCATAAATATTAGCTAATCATTATAACAAATTCCCAAAGTTTCCTTGAATGAAAAAAATCCCCAAAAAATTTGTGAATTTTTATGACTTGACGGTCAGTGAATTCTAAGAAGACAGATTACAACAGGTAGTTTTATTCAAGAATAATATTCTTTTATAAATACTAACACTTAACATAATTATAACCACACATTTTTAACTCACAACCAGGATATCTGTGTCTTCATAATCTGAGAATGGGCCAACTGGTTTTGATATGGCCAACTGATTATCTTTATCAGTAGAAAACACTATTAAACAGTTTCTTGTCTATACAAGGGGTACCCAAAAAACTTAGAATTATTTATTACATTTTTTTATTTTATTTAAGATAACACCTTGAAAACATCAATCACCTTCAAAATACTGTCCATTAGATGATATTCACTTGTCCCAATGGTTTTTCCACAGTTTGAACCATTTTTGTATTCTTCTTAACTAATGCTGTTAAGTGCCTCCAGCAATTTTAACCTCTTTAGCAATTTTATTAACCTCTTCTACGTCCAAAAAAAAAATGCTTTCCCTTTAGGTTGTTTCATTCTCGAGAAAAAGAAGTTGCAGGGGGCTAGGTCAGGTGAGTAAAGGGGGGGGAGGGTGAGAAATCATTGTCATGCAGTTTTTCATCAAAAACTGGTTGATTTTCAATCCTGTATGGGTAGACGTGTTGTCATGATGAAGCAACCAGTCCCCCGATTTCCACAATTCAGGTTGTTTTGTTTCTCACTGCTTCATGCAATCGTTTCATCACTTGCAAATAGTGATGTTGTTTCATTGTGGTGTCTTGGGTGTTGATTCATTGTGGAACAAATTCAACATAAAAGACTCCTTTGATGCTGAAAAACAAACCATCATGGTCTTCACATTTGATTTCACTTGCTGTGCTTTTTTTGGCCTGGGTGATGAAGCTGTCTTCCATTATCTAGACTGCAGTTTTGTTTCAGGGTTATACCCATAGCACCAAGATTCATCTCCTGTTATGACTTCTGACAAAAATCCAGGTCAGTTTGTACCTGTTCTCTCAATTCCTGACACACTTTCAGATGGTTCTCCCTCTGGTCATTGGAAAGCAGTTGTAGAACAAAGTTTTCCACAATGCATCTCATGTTCAAATCTTCAGTTAGAATTCTTTGGCAGAACTCGTGAAAAATCCAACTAGTTCCTACAGTTTGTCGATTGTTCTGTGATGGTCAAACATGATACCATTCACAGTTTTTGAACATTTTGTTTGTTCTGGACATCGTGGAGCAACCCAAACAGGGTTCATCTTCAAGTGACATTCGGCCACTTCTGAACCGTACAAACCACTTGTAAATTCTTATCTGGCTTAAAGCTTCCTTCCCATAAACATTGAACTGTTTCTGCTGTTGTTTTCTTTAACAGGAAACAGAATTTGATGTTGGCAAGTTTACTGTTACAAAATCGCAGAGATTGTTGGGAGGGGCTTAAGAAAACAATCACTCTGTCCATTGCAATGTTTGTCTTTAATGCTATCTAGCCAACTGAGTAGGGAGAGTTTCTAGTAAACACACCTAGCGGGAGAGGGCAGCACTGCCAACCAATTTTCCTTCAGAAAATAATTCTCATTTTCTTTAGGTACCTCCATATTTTTGTACAATCATAGATCTGGATGATAGTACATCATATATTTTTATCCGTAGTAACATATAATGCCAAAGCAAGTGTTTGAACAGTACAAATAAATGATCACTGCTTATTCTCAAGATGTATTTATAAAAGCAAATTTAACCCCACATATTATTAATTTCAGTACTAGTTCTATCATATATTTTATTAAGAAAAAGTTTTATTCAAAAAAAGTAATTTAAAAAAAATCAAAGAGAAACAACGAATAGATATTCATTGTTTCTCTAGTCTTTGCACCCACTTGCACATACTAATTTACATGGATATATTAATTTTCCTACATTCAATTTTCCAGACAAATGTATTAATCATGCAGGAAAACATCAAAATAAATTTATGTATGCTTTTGAAAGATGAATGATTTAACCATTTTAATTTGTATTAAAAAAAACTGCTTGAACTGTTGGTCAGAATTAAAATGACCTATGATCTGTCAGTAATACATATGTAGATAAATTTATTTATTTTATAAAATATTTTGAGTTTAATATAAAATGATGAAACAATAAAATTAAAACTTCTTACCATGAGCATCTCTATAGTATGCATGTGTAACACTCCTAAATCTTTCTTGACCAGCAGTATCCCAAATCTGAAGTTTAATTTTAGAATCGTCAACACTAACTACCTTATTCTGAAATAAAAAAAATTATGCAATTTATTAGTCAAATAGAAATTATATATTTATATGAATGTATTGCCTGTAATACAAATATATAATTTACAACCCAACAGCGACAAAGAATCTGAAAAGTTTGTAACAAATATATCAGTTATCCACACTATACAGAAGTAACATTTTAATTAAATAATATAAATGTAATAACTTAATTAAAATCTGAAAATTAATAACTTATTTAATGCATGTGTTTCATTTAGGTGTTCAAGGGAAAAAATTAGAATACATCACTTACCTTTTTAACTGATGGTTATCCCAATAACAAGAATATTTAAGTCATATCTTATACAGTTAAAATTTTTACTTACCTACAATGTAAAAAAAGATATTAGTTATGCAACGTTATCTTTTGTTACCTTAAAAAAAAAAATTACTGATGGTTTAAAGTTTTGTAATTTATTTTTCCATCACAGAATTTGAAATGCATGTTAATGACCCAATTTTTTCTATAATATCAGAATTTTACTTGTCCAACAAGAAACAAGCAATCAGAGTTAGGCAAATACCAAGAATAACAAAGAACTCAAGTTAATATGAATTAAAAAGAAACAAGGTGTGTGTCAGTGTATATCTTCCCTTTTAAGAACACAAAAGCTTGAAAAATTATAAATGTAGTTATAAAAGCAAAGGGAATTGTATTTACTTCACTATATCACATGCAAGAAAATAAAAAAATAAAAAAACATGAAAACAAAACTATATAGAAACAACAAAGGTGCAGGACAGCTAACTAACGACATCTTCGATGGTCTTGTTTTGAATTGAACAAGTTTTATTTTTATTGTTCAGCTGTGAGATAAGCAACTACAGTATGAACTCCTGACCCATAAGCAGGAATTCAGGTTTCATTCTACAGATACCTCAACTGCTAAGTTGACTTTTTGTTCAACCTCCCTCAAGTTAGGATATCCTCTGGACAGTCCCAAATAATGAATTGGTGTAAAAAGGGAAAGAGAAAGAGTAAGGAGCAATCATCCAATTGGAGTATAACCAGGATAAAGTACCAGGACCATACTTTCCACCTTCCTAAAATTAGATTCTGGAAGATTTCTGAAATTTAATTAAGAAATGATAAGTATTTTATGTTACTATAGTCTGCTATCACAGCATTTATGACATAGTATCATATTCCTGTTAAATAACCAAAGGCTTGAGTTCAGAAGGTAGTGTTTTGTTTGTATAAAATACCACACTAATGTTTCAATTTACCGCAAAATTTCAATTAGGCGAGTAATATTTATAATTAAAAATAAATTTGAAATGTTTGAATTATATGTATAATTTATCATTTTAAAACTAACAATTGGGATCCGTATTTGAATAATAAAAAAATTTATTTTAAAATCATATCAAATAAAATTCCAATGTAAAATAAATAAATCATCCAACAGATGTATGAATAGCATAAGAATAAACAACAAAAAGCTGTAGTAAAAAAAAGAAAAAGTAAAATAATCAAATAAAATAAAAACGCATGAAAAATAATATATTCTTATTATATAATAAGAATATATGTTACATCGCTTTGTGGTATTTATCAATCCTAGTATTATGTAAAATCTAATTAAAAGAAATATGAATATATAATTTTTGAAGAATCTAATGATGTGAAAATGTAATCTATAATAGTGAACAATTTTTTCTCTTTCTCTTTGATTGAAACATGTGAGGGTAACTACATTTCAATTACCTGTTAAAATATCTCAAAATTGGATCTGTAGAGTAGTGACAATGATTGAAATGGAAATGTGAAAATTCCTGTATATAAAACTGACTAGTGAATGTTGTGATTGCAAAAATACATACACACGCGCGCGCGCGCATACACACATCATAAAAAAAAGATGTGTTGAAAAAAAAGATTAGCAGATTTTGTTACTGAATGATTAAATCACAAATCAAAATCAAGAACTATATATTCTGCATTTTTAAACATTTTTTTAATAACAGACAATATTTTAAAAGCAACTTAATCATATGGATTAATGAGATTTAAAAATGTTATTAACAGATTAGCTGGTTTAATGGAATTATTTATCTTTTAAAATCAATCATTACATTTAATATATCTTTTATATTTTATATCATCAGCTTATTGGATTCTAAATTTTGTTTATCATGACAGATTTTAAATTTTATACTTCTGTATTTTTGTCAAAGGCAGTCAACGTTAAAAATCATTAAAAACTGTAAATATTTTAAAATAAAAAATGAACCAAATTTAATAAAACAGTTTTTTTTAAATCTATCTCATAAATAAGTATTTTCTCCTGTTAGATACATAATAATACATTCCATAAATTACATCAGGAATAAGTAAGTATATTACCCCACAAATAAAATATCTGATGTGGACACCACATGACTTCCTTGTACCCCTATTAAATTACACATACACATTTTTTTAAGATGACAAGTACAACAAATTTTATTTCATTAATAACTTCTGATATTTTTCATATATATTTTTTTAGTTATTATTGAATTATTTATGATAATTTTTTTTTACAATCAGTGGTTAATAATTTAAATTAATATATTTAAAATAAAAAAAAAGGTAAAAAAAAAGGAGATGAAGTCTGATTCAAACTGATGTGCGTTCCCCTTGTAAATATTTCAATAATTAAAATTTTATTTGGCTGTAACTCTGGAACCAATGAAAATAAGTACCACTTATGATTTATCGTTAAAAATCTGTTAATGAGGGCTTATTACTGCATTTAAGAAAAAGTCCAAAATCCAAATTCTTTTGAATTTTGGGCTTTTTGGACACTTCTGGTCCAGTCAATTGCAATCAAAAGGGGAAGTGCACAACTAGATGTTACAACAGTCCTAAATCCAAAATTTCAACATCCTTTGGCTAATCGTTTTTGAGTTATATGAGATACATACGTACGTACAGATGTCATGCCAAAACTAGTAAAAATGGATTCAGAGATGTCAAAATGCATATTTCTGTTGAAATCTGAAAACCAAAATTTTTCCCCATCACAATATTTCCTTTACTTTGTACAAGGAATTAAAAAAGTTACTGCCCCCAACATTTAATTTATCAATTTCAATCTTATTCGGTCTTTTTACAGAAAACTTTATCAAGGCACACTAATTTGTTACCTACAATGCATATATAAATAATAAAAAAAGTTTTTTTTTCAAAAAATCATCCCCCATCTCTTAAAATTGAAATATATTTTTTTATTCTTTTGTTCAATCTCCCTTCAGTTTAAATATTTTTAAAAGTTTATACTTCATATATAGAGCTATCAAGAAATGTTTACAGTTTTTTTTTTAAATTATAGAACCTGAACCCAAAATACAGAAGAGTTTTGTTGAAAATTCTTATTTTAGTTTTTATTGAAGGAAGTATTAGATTGAGAGAAAACTTTACTTAAGGAAATTTGTTAAGCTTAATCTCTGTGTGAATATTTTTAGAAAACCTTTTCTTAAAATTTATTCCCCACCTGTAAAATATATATATATTACAGACATTTGTTTTTTGGGTCTATTTTAATTTTTATTATTAATAGCTGGAAAAGTCATCACACTATTTTGTCAGCTTTTTTCTAAGAAAAATAATAAAGATCTATACTTAATATAGTAGTTTAATTGGTTTTAAAAATTTTAATATTTTTTTCAAAGAAACTATAAGTTATACCATAAGTTATCTGTAAAAAAAGTCAAGCATGAGTAAAAGTCATTTACTACTAAAATTAAATGTATTGAATAAAAGTCTAGCAACAAGTAAAAAAAAAATTTATTGTAAATGTATATATATATATATAACAACAAATAGAAGTTCTTTCATAGTCTAACAAATAGATGATGACAAGAGAAGAAAATTTCATCATCTCACCCTGAAATCGATTCCAACAGTTGAAATAAAATTACCACATAGGAAGAGGTTGTCACGGAAACGGACTAAAAGACATGTTTTACCAACACCTGAGTCACCAAGTAGCATAACCTGTTAAAAAAAAAAAAAAAATGATTAGCATATAATGTAAGTAAGAATTTACAAGTAAAACTATCCTGAATATTTGCCTCTATGTAAAATCATATACATGTGTGATAGGGGCATGAAATCTGAAACTTGTAGTTAATCAGCTAATATGCTGTACATCAAAGATTCTACAAATATTTCTCGTATTGGTGTTTACAAACCAGAAAACAAAATTCGTTCATGATTCAATCTCAATCATATTACAATTTACATTAAAAGTAAGTCTTATTTAACAAATAAATTATTATCCCAAATCGATGTTAAGTACAATTTAATAATTGTTCAAATAAAATTATCCTGAATTATTTCTATTGAAATTATTATTTAAAAATTTTGCAGGTATTTCTAAAACTAAATTATGATAATTTATGAGCCAGCGATTAAACATTACAAATTATACTTACGTTGATAAAATTGATAAATCTAAAGTCAATACTTCCTTTTAAATTAAACAATTTTGTAAGTATAAGTTATTGTAATAAATGAATCATTCTAATTAGCTAACTAACAGGAAAGACACATCGATAGCATTACATACAAAATAAAAACAAGTATTATATTTATAGAATACATTAAAGTTCAAAGCTTTGCGTATATTATTGTGCATATGGTATAGGTTAAATTTTTATTTGATCTGCAAGCAGAATTGATGACTTAAATTCACTGCGACTCTAAAAAAAATAAGTCTGCAAGATCGAGAGTTGAATCAATAATGTGTACGACTTCATGAAAGAAGAAGCAAGCAAATTTGGATAGTGGGTAAAAGGCGACAAGTATATTGTTCCAATCCAGAAGTGTGAAGAAAGAAAAGCAGCTGCGTATAAAATTTCACAATCTCAAGTTTAAAGAGTAAGAAAACAGAAAAAGGAGTTATTAAAAAGATTATAACAAAACACATCATTGGCTTCTATTTCTTTCAGTACACCAAAAATTATAAAATTCGCGGCAAACCGGTAACAGATGATTTCGATGTGCGTAGTGAGAAGGACCGTATCGTAAATGAATATCTGTTGCTTATAATTCCAAAACTGCTGGTACGTCTGAAAGATTCAATAGATTCTCTTGAAGTAGAAGAAGCCTAAGATGGGTACTACAATTGGGTTTCAAACGGGAAAAAACTGAAAACAATAGGAAACTAGTTACTGATAGTTAGGACATTAGGATTAAACGAATACAGGACGTGAACGCGATAAAAAAATTCAGAACCGAAAACAGGCCGATTGTATAGCTTGATGAAACGTATATTTTGTCAAGTTATACCTCAACGAAATCATGGAGGAATGCTTCAGGGGATGGACTTCTAACTCCCGTTTCTAAAGGTAGTGGATTGATTATTATCTGTAATAAAATAACTCAAGTTTTAATTCTTTGATGGTTCAAATTTGCACCGAGATGACCTTTAAGGGTTAATAAGATTAAAAATAAAAATTTAATTTAGAGATCTTGCACAAAGTTATTACATTTTGACGGTAATCAGAATAATTATTATCATTATTATAATTGTAATCGTAATTATTAATTCATTAAATAAAAATTCATAATTAATTAAAATGAAACATTTAGCGGAAAGAGTGCGTTCAATTTGGTTTAGAATACAAGCAGAATTCGAAGTTGAACTTCAACTATGTGAGAACGTGTACAAAGAAAGCGAGTGCATTTTCCCAGATTGTTACTTGTAGCTAGTCAGTCTCAATGGAGAGGTTCCAGCAGACCTTTCAGTCTTCTCGCGTCGTTATTGAAAATGAAAATTAATTGTTTTAAAAATAAATTTTGTGTTGTTTTAAATAAATTATAAAAACTGCGCCGCGCTTTTATTTAACTAAATATTTTCATTACTTTTAATTTTAAAATTAAATTATTATTACATTTTTTTCATTGATTATTTATTTTTTTACTTTTCGTGCATTTTTATATTTGTTAATATATTATATTTTTTGTTTAAAATTCTCAATTTGAATTAATTCTTATCTTTTACTTTTTAGAGGGTTTTTCTCATTTGTTTCCTTTTTTTTATTAATGTTAATGTTAATATTGGTTAAATAAAAGCTTTTTAAAAAAATATTTTTTATATGTAATCAAATATATTTTTGTAATTTGTTTTGTATTTTTTTAAATTTGTAATCTGTTTCCCCAAATTCACAGAACTCTTTAAGTTTCGTTACTCTTAACTGTATATATGTGAAAATATTTATAAATTTTTATAACAATAACTTCTGTGTCCAGGGGTAGAGAATCACATGCTGTTTGTACTGAATTGTGTACAATATGGGCTGAACAACCAATTCCTAAAATAGGTCTATCTAAATCACTCTGAACTTTTCTGAACACATTTTCATTCCCTTTTCTCTTCACACCACCAAAATTACTGTTAGTGTTATCAGCAGTATAACAAACCAACATTTCTTCAAATTTGAGCAGTTTCACCTGACACTTCCCCGAAATTTAAAAGTTTAACTTGAATTCCTTCCTCCAGACTGAAATATCTTACAATAATCGGAATAAGTTTTACTTCACTTCTGTTTGAGCTATCCATCATTGCTGTTACATAATTAATGTTTTCCAAAGATCGCAACACATTATCAAATATAAATGGCGAAATAACGTTAACAATAAATGCCTCGGTTTTGGATCTAGCAGATGAACATTTTGGGTCATATAACTTTTTAACCGGTTTAGATGTGCAGTCTGACGTTTTGAAAACGAGTTCGTGTTTAGCAGGGTAGTATGAAAATGTAGTGTCTTTGGCAGGACACTCCAGATCATTGTTATTTTTATTCCCATCTTTGAATTTAAAAAAAAATCTTTTATGTTTGCTGAAGCAGTAGCATTAATAGCGTTCCTATGTTTAACTGTTTTCACATGGTCTTCAATATCACCCTTTCCTTTATGTGCAGCAGAAAATTCTCCAGTACATAGTATGCAATAAACACGTTCATTATTACTGTCATTACACAATTTCAAAAATTTGTATTCTTGTTGCAGGTTAACATTAAACATACATTTTCTTTTGCCCACTGCTAAACGACGAGACAAAAAAACCAATAGAGATAAAATGATCAAAAACGTGTAAACGAGTTACTTCACACACGAAAACAACATAAACATATTGCCCCTGTTGTGTTGCCAAATGGCTAAGTAAAACTTTTTGGCGAGACCGGTAGCCACGCTTCCGTCAAAATCGACGTCGCGCCTGCTACGGCTGAGAGATGCACGGCAGTAAAAGAGTGTTTAAAAACGTGATGTCGAACATAGAGGTCTAAAATTAAAAAAAATCCTCTCGTCATAAAATTCTCAAACCCCGAACATTTTCGCAACCCCGGACAGCATTAAAAACCAATACTGTTCGGGCTAATCCCGGACGTATAGTAAGCCTAGTAAATGGCAGAACAGGAAATTAAAAACTTTTCAGAAGGTAATGCAAAAAATAAAACAGAAATAAAATGAAATTTCATTAGTCATACGTACAAATTACATTTAAAATATTCATTAAAATCAATAAATAAAATGCAACAATAGAGCACTGAAATAAATTTATGCAATTTACATATTAATGAAATATAATATTTTAAAATAAAGCACACATATAATCTTGTTTATTTGCCTGTTTATTCGCTTTTTCTCTCTCTCTCAAATATATACGCTACAGAAATGAAAAAAAAAAAATAAAGCAGTTCTGGTAAATATCAAGTTAAAAACTAGACACTTTTACCCTTTGTGAAATGTCAAAGTTTTCGTATATTTTCTAAATGTATGACTTACTTTACATTTGACAATTCTCAAAAGAATGAGAAAATATTTTTCTTTTAAAGAAAACTTTTATTTTTAATATAGTGCAAAAATAAAATATTAATTACACAAATGATGTGGCAATCTTGATTGTATCAGGAAGGAGAGAATGTTTGGTTAAATAAATATCTTGATTTTAATTAGTGCAGCTATGAAATAAAGTACAGGATAAAATTCAACTGAAGTTTCCAAAGTAAAAATCAAAAAACTAAAGTAAATTTATATAATAAATAATTAAAAATCTGATTGAATTCATTCAAAAACTTTTTTAAAAATATTATGGGACATGGAATAATGAAGTATTTATTCAAATTAAGCTTAACTTAATATAAAGTGTAGCAAATTGCATCATAGCAGTAGAATTAATTTATAAAAATTAATTATCATTTACAACTTAATAAATATACATTTTTCCTTTTGCTCTTTATTAAACACACTCAGATTTTTGCTTCATCAGAACATATTTTTAATATAGTGAGATAGGTTTACCATCTCAGTCATTGATATAAAATGAACTATTCTCCTACAATTACAATATGAACTATTATTTATAAATTACATTTGCTACAGAATGTTTATCTGTTACAATTTTGTAAGCTGAGTAATTTAAATTAAATGTACTACTTACCTAATCCCGTTCATTATTTCAAACTTTACATATTCACTAATTACATTTTTGTTGCAAATTTTTATTATGTATATTTTCTTGAGAATAACAGATTTAAATTTGGTTTTATTTATTTCTAATATTTGTACATTGTCCATACTTTTTTCCTTTTGTTTTTTTTTGATTGAAGAATTAATTCAACACAAAAGCTTACATGGAAGCTTGTATGTAAGAATATGTACATAGAAATTTGAAGCATATGAAAAATGCCATAGCTGACTGGGATTTGAACCCAGACAGCCAGATTAAAGGCCAAGGCGCTACCACTCCACCACAGAGATTGGCTTGAAAACATATGTTTATTATCTTTGTTATGATCAGAATAATTTCATTTCTTGTTTGTAATATATATATATATATATATATATATATATATATATATAATTATAAATGTTCTTGACAGCATTTTTCAAATTTCTTTTAATCATTCTTATAAAAAATGTTTTACAACTTAAGTAACTTAAAGGTAAAGGTAACTTTATAATTAGTTGAGTGTTTATTTAAAATATTTATATGTGTTATATTATAATTTGTTGAAATGTAAAGTTACTTTTGTCTTAAACTCATTAAGGACATTTACAAGCATATAAAAATAATAAACAAAAATTTTAATATGTTGATCATATTAGAGATAATAGACATAAATTTTCAAGTATAAATAACATGCAAATATTAGAAATAAATAACAACAATATTGCCGATCTCAACAGCAGACTGATAGCATCTCTGTTTTTTATCTGGAAGATCCTAGCTTCAAATCCCAGTTATTAAAAAAAACACACTTTAAAGATTAATCTCTCATCAGTGGTTATAATCAGGTGGTTAGCCTCTAGTTCCTTAAAAAAAGGAACTAAATAAATAATAAATTTAAATTCCTTGCTCTCAATTAAATATAAATAATAAAAATAAAATAAAAATAATAAAAATCAGCAACGAATATATAAATAAATGAACAATTAGAATTTGAACATGACAATTGCTTAAGACAAACAGTATATTTAATTAAAATCACCCAAATAATGATATTATTAAACAATAATTCTGTTATTTTCTACAACTTGTATTAGCAGCAGATTATTTTATTTTATACCAGTGACTGAGAATGTAAATGTAACTCTTCTCTATATTTATATTTTGTAAATATGCTTTTAGTATATTTATATACATATTATGTATATACATCATTTTTTATAATTTTTTTTATACATTATGTATATTTAGAATATTTATATTTTATTACACTCTGATGAAGCAGAAATGCTCTTAATAAATAGAAAATAGAAAAGAAGATTCATATTAAGCAGTAAGTAACTCATTCATTTTTAAAAATAAGCTTATTTTAAGCTTACCATCCTGGATAGAATGAAAAATGTTATCCATACATCTGATAGCTCCAAAAACCTTTGTAGTATCTCAAAAAGTAGCACATCTAATACCAAAATACTGTAATGTAAGGATTAATGCACTCATCCAAAGTTATATTTAATAAACTGGTTTACATGAACTGATGGGAGGATATCGTTTAATGTTATTAAGATTGTGCATGCTAGGTGGACATTCTCTTAGGATAGATAACATCATATTGTTTACCCAAGGTGTGATGAAAGGAGGTTCATAGTCCAACATGGTAAGTTAAATTTACCAAAGTAATTCTTACTGCAAACCTATCGCTGCAATATAACAGGAACTCAGTGCATGTAAACAAAGATAAAGTATATAAATGGTAGCTTCTTTTATTTCTTATCCAAAGGTTCTATGTATGAATTTCAATCAGGAATGGTGTCCTTTCATAAAATATGGACTAATTTCTTATTCCATCAAATAAAGAAAAAATAACTGTAGTGGGGCGTTGGTCACCTACTACTATATGAATAAATAGATAAGTTACACGTGTCACTAAACATTTTAGAGTAACTGTGATTGACTGTTCCACTCAATTTACATAAAAAGATTATTTTATATATGAAAAAAAAAATGGAATAAATAAAATAAAAATATTATTCATTATATATTAAATTAATATATTATTATTATATTATATTAATTACCTTACAAATTAAATCAGCAGCCTGTTCAGTATTAAAAGACTGTCTGTGGTGTGAATTTGTTGCATTTGTAGCAGATGATGATGTATTTGGCAATGGTGGTGTTGGCGGAGTTGAACATGTTGGTCCTGTAGGAGTTGAATCAGTACTGTTCCACTGAGGACGGGATAAAACCATCCGTCTTTCAAACCTCTGCTCAGTCATCATTACATTTATAAAACTATCCGCTATCCATTATATATTATTTTACGAAGACAAAGCTTAACAAAAATAATTACAAAAAACATGTTTACTATACTATAATTTATTTAATAAATTTCATAAATTTTAATTACGACTGGATCTGGTTGTTTCGGAAAAAATTACAAATATTAAAATTATGGTACACCAATAAAATAACCCACAAAACCATGTAGGATGTTGAAAAATAAGTAAAATAAACTCCTTGTTATTTATTATAGTATACAAACAAACCCAAAGAAAGAGTAAATAGAATTATCTATTTTGCTAGAAGAGGAAGAAAGACAGCACACAATTTCCAGTCATTTGATTTTCAAACTGGAAGTGGCTATATTGAACCATTTCATGGTAGAGTAAATGAAAATTACAATAGAAATGTAATTTTAATAAAAAATAAAAGACATCTGACAATTTTGCAAAAAAAAACAATCACTTTATGATAAGTTGTTTCAAATTCAAATAATTTTTTGGGTTACCTTGAAACATCACAAAAACAACAATAAAGTTGGATTCTGCGCAGTAATTTTACCAAATACAGCTTTTTGTTGGTTTATAACAATAATTAAAAATACTGAAAAATTCAATCTTATCAATCAATAAATTATCCTAGCACTTTTGATCCTAGATCATCTGCAAGAATCCCTCAACTTCAAGAAGTTAAAATAAATGAAAAATAATAAAAAATGATAATACCAGATATTAATCAATAAGTATCTATTAGTATCAATTAAAAGTTAGAACATAACTGATTTATAAAATGTTCTAAAAGTTTCCATATTTCTAGATCAACTTTCTTGATATGAGGTATGTAGAAGAAGATGCACCCTTGCATATTTAGTGTAACTCAACATAAGAATGGTGGTGGGGTCGGTATCATTAAGTTAATTGATGTAAGAATAAAACTAATTAGTTTGGATGTCAAACTATTAACCTCCAACATAGGGATTAATGATTGATTACCTTTATTCTGCACACTCCAATATACTAATATATAGTTAAAATATGCGTTTGAATTTAAAAATATTAATACCGATTTTAATTTCTGAGACAAACATATTAATATTGATTTACCACCTGGTATTAGTATTTTTAAATTTATTTGAATATGTTAGGTATTTTAAGTAAAATACTTAAAATAAATTATCAACCCTTCAACTTATAATTAACATTTAACTTTTAACCTGTTTAACTTTCACATCATTAAAACATTATAACAAATATACTTGAGCTTATTTGATGAGCAGCTGTAATCTAAGACAATCATAATTTTTTATTTAGAAAAACCATAGATTACATTCAAAGACCTTTTTTTTATTAGAATAATATGATGCACATTTTAAATTACTATAGTTTTATACTAAAATAATTTAAATAAAAAACTTTATTAATTAATGCCATCAGTATTTTAGATTAGTAGTTCTCAAAGTGTGTTGAAAGTACTCTCAAAGGGTTATTAATGTTGGGGTGTGAAACTTGTTAGCAACCATGCTGTGCTGAATCATGAACTGGTTATTTTTTGTCAACAATATTAACAATTTAGCTTCATTAGTCAGCCAAATTAATTAAAATTAATTAATTTACCAAGAATTTCTGGCCTATCAGAACTGAATTTCTAGTACATCAGAAAAATAAACTGGTGAATAACTATTAAATACTGTATTTATATATAATTGCTAAATCATTTTTAAACTGAGAAATAAAATGTTTTCTTTATTAATAATGAAAACTGTCTTTCTTTTAATTTACTCTTCACCATTAGTAATATCTTAATTAAAAGGTCTCAATTAACTTTTAATTTTTTAAGCCAAGAAAACTTAGCAAATCAGAGTTTGCTATATTGGTTTTCATAAAAGAGTAACTGGTTAAATGATGAAAATTTTAACATAACATCTTTCAGCTTTTTTCAGTCATGGTTTGACTTCATCATCCTTTGCTACAAGTACTATTTTCTGAGATAAGGTATGCTGATATCAAGAAAGCTTTTGTGATCTATATTAACATGTTTGTCTGTTAACTAGTTGATTATAACTACTGCTAGTGCATTTTAAAACTACATATTCTGCCCCATACTGAAGTTAATATACATCTGATTCTTTACGGCACAATCTTAATTTACAGAAAGTAAGTAGTAGTATTTTTTGCATTCATTTATTAAGCATTTTATTTTTGTTTTTTGCAAACACCTACCATACTAAGTGATCTAATTTTAATTTAGATGTTATTCCAAATATTCTATACTATCTATATTAGGATATATAGATATTTTATATTAAGAATTTAAAATTAAATATATTTTATACTCTCAATATTATATTATATTCATTATTTGGGATGATTTTGGTGATGGAAACCCTCGTCAAATGAGATAAACCTTCTTCGGCATCTGAAGAAGTGACTGGAATACTTTGGAATCCAGACAGGTATTATTGGAGAACAATTAGGATAATTCTATACAAAGGGAAACATAACAGATAATTTGTATCAACATCTAGCAGCCAAAATAGTAATGTCTACTAATTAATTTGGAATTAATCAAAGTATTCCTTATATATTAAGGTTCCATTAAGATGAAGTGGTTTGACTGAATTTCTGAACACAATATTTCCAGCACTGGATAGGCAAGTGAAGAGCAATAGTGGTCGGCCAGTTCCTGGTCCTTATCCACTTGACTATTTATTTATTTAGGTTTATCTCAAAACCTGGCTGTAAAATGTGGGTGAGCTGAGATAATAAATAAGTAAGGAGGTCAAATGTTAAATCAAGGAAGATACTGTAAAACATGTGGAAAAATCTCTATTACAGATTTTCACAAAGTTATCTGTGGAGGGAAAACATTTTTAACACTTGCTGTAGAAATAACCAATGTTAGGGTTTGAATTACTCATTACTTAACACTGTGTTAGCAATCATACAAAACAATTTTGAATTAATTATAAAATTAATACTTTACATATTTTTATTCATTGCCTCTTTTAACATTTTATGAAAGAAATAAAAAAAAAATAATAACAACCTTGCTTACAAGTCTTTAAAAAAGAGATTACAGCATCCTTTTTTGTTTAAATGACTATTTTTATAATGTGATTTATTAAATTAGGTTATGTCAGACTTTTCAGGTATTTGACTGAATGCTATTCCACAAAGCGGTAAGTTATCTGCAGTTTTTGAAGTTTTCTTCCAGTAAAATGATTTACTCTGGGGGTTTTACAGTGTTACTTCTGTAGCAATGAGGGGAGAATTTACCCTACAAGTCAAAAAGTTTCTTTTTAACTTTGGTAAATATTTACTTATAAAATCTCAAATTTTTATTTTAAAAGTTATTTTATTCATTCTAGTACTTTTCAACACAATATAATAATTTATTTTGTTGCTAAGATATGCACTCTTGGAATTAATTATGTAACTTAAATACAGTTAATTATTTATATTAACTATAATAAAGTATAAAGTATTGTTACAGACATTATATCTATGTAATAATTATTATTATAACAATTCCAAAAAAAAAAAAAAATAATAAAAGAGAATAAAAATCAATAATTAATCAAATGATAGTCTGTAAAAGAATATTAAAACTGGATTTACATACTTCAGTCCATTAATCTCATTTCATTACTTAAGCACTTGAGCTTTTTCTGCTGCTATTATGGCAATAAAAAAATTTGAAAGACAGAAAAAAATGAAAATATAATCCAGGATTAGAAGTAGGGTGAAGTGGGGGAAAGAGTTATGATATCTTGTTTATAACTGGCTGAACTGAACAAAAGAATAGTGAGCATTTACTCTTCTCAAATTAATTTCCCATCTGGCTCTCTTTCCAACAACCCATCAAACTTAACCATTTTAAGTATTTCTTCTATTATTATTATTATTTTGTTTGTTTTATCTATTCAACTGAATAAAGTTAATTCATATTGGCATATTCCAGTTAATTTATCTCTATAAATTGTAAAAAGTCAATTTATTTTTTATAAAACAATATTCTTGTCAATTGTTTCCTCAATGAAAAATCATTAGATTTTTCTTAATTCTCAATATAATTTATTATATTAATATAAATATTAGTTAAAATAATTACACAAGCATAAAATAAGACTGAATTATACAATTAAATTAAAACAAAATAACTTACTGATTACAAAAAAATAAAATTGGGTCTTGAACAAGGTGGTTAACCTGATATCTGATATCACCTGATATCTGACAACCTGTTTGTTCCACAACATTTAAAAAATTTCAGAACACAGCATCTTTACAACTAAAGGATTAAAAGCAAAGATAAAATAAGGTAGTAGATAAAGCTGTTGCCTTTTACTTTCCTGCCAAATATAACCAGAATAATGATACTAAAGGCGAAAGTATGGTGATCGTATCAAAAGTGGGGTATTGGGGTTTTTACAAATTTTTATGTTTTCAAGTCCAACAAATTCATTCAGACAAAAAAAAAAAATACATATATGTATGTATGTGTGTTACACTGCTTTTGACCTACTACCTTGGATTGACTAAAACAATTTTCTTCAAATTTGGCACAAATATTTCTACGTATGGGGCATTGATCACATTAATTCTTTTTTCAAAATTCATTCAGGGGTTAAGGGATCTTGAGAAAAAACAATTTTTATTTTCTTCAGAGGCACTTAAGAAAAAACTTTACTTTGGCAAACTTGTTACATTCATTGCATACAGAAATAATCCAAAATAATTACTTTTAAAAAATCAACCCCCCCACCTCTTAAAATTAAAATAAGTTTTTTGTTTTTTTATCTAAATGCCTTTCTGGGAGAATAGTAGAAGAATATACACATGGAAAAAGCCAGGCGATACTGCAAGGTATCAGATAAGTTATATCATGGTTAAGCAAAGATTTAGAAATCAACTCATCAACTGCAAAACTCAACCTGGAGCACATATTAATAGCGACCATAATTTAGGGATAATGAAATATAGATTACGGTTTAAAAACCTGAAGAAAAGGTGTCAGATAAGTGGAATTTAGAGAAGCTTGATGAAGACGAGGTAATGAAGATTTTTGAGAAGGACATCGCAAGAGGTCTGAGTAAAAAAGTAGAAAATGTAGAAGACAAATGGGAGAATGTTAAAAAGGAAATTCTTAAATCAGCAGAAGCAAACTTAGGAGGAACAATGAGAACTGGTAGAAAACCTTGGATTTCAGACGATATATTGCAGCTGATGGATGAACGTAGAAAATATAAGAATTCTAGTGACGAAGAAAGTAAAAGGAACTGTAGAAAATTAAGAAATATTATAAACAGGAAGTGCAAACTAGCAAAAGAAAAGTGTTCAGAAGTGGAAAGAGAAATGATCATTGGTAAAATAGACGGAGCATACAGGAAAGTTAAGGAAAATTTTGGGGTACATAAATTAAAATCTAATAATGTGTTAAACAAAGATGGTACACCGATTTATAATACGAAAGGGAAAGTCGATAAGTGGGTGGAATATATTGAAGAGTTATACAAAGGAAATGAATTAGAAAATGGTGTTATAGAGGAAGAAGAGGAAGTCAAAGAGAATGAAAGGGGAGAAAAAATACTGAGATCTGAATTTAAGAGAGCATTAAAAGATTTGAATGGCAGAAAGGCTCCTGGAATAGACAGAATAACTGTAGAATTACTGTGCAGTGCAGGTGAGGAAGCGATTAATAGATTATACAAACTGGTGTGTAATATTTATGAAAAAGGGGAAGTTCCGTCAGACTTCAAAAAGAGTGTTATATTTATGATACCAAAGAAAGCAGAAGCAATAAATGTGAAGAATACAGAATAATTAGCTTAACTAGCCATGCATAAAAAATCTTAACTAGAATTCTGTACAGAAGAATTAAGAGGAGAGTGGAAGAAATGTTAGGAGAAAAACCAATTTGGTTTCAGAAAAAGTATAGGGACAAGGGAAGCAATTTTAGGCCTCAGATTAATAGTAGAAGGAACATTAAAAAAAAAACAAACCAACATACTTGGCATTTATAGACCTAGAAAAGGCATTTTGATAACGTAGACTGGAATAAAATGTTCAGCATTTAAAAAAAATTAGGGTTCAAATACAGAGAAAGAAGAACAACAATTGCTAACATTTACAGGAACCAAACAGCAACAGTAATAATTGAAGAACATAAGAAAGAAGCTGTAATAAGAAAGGGAGTCTGACAAGGATGTTCCCTATACCCATTACTTTTTAATCTTTACATAGAACTAGCAGTTAATGATGTTAAAGAACAATTTAGATCTGGAGTAACAGTACAAGGTGAAAAGATAAAAATGCCACGATTTGCTGATGATATAGTAATTCTAGCTGACAGTAACAAGGATTTAGAAGAAACAATGAATGGTATGGATGAAGTCCTACGCATGAACTACCATATAAAAATAAACAAGAACAAAATGAAAGTAATAAAATGTAGTAGAAATAATGAAGATGAACCACTGAATGTGAAAATAGGAAGAGAAAAGATTATGTAGGTAGAACAATTTTTTTATTTGGGAAGTAGAATTACTAAAGATGGACGAAGCAGGAGCGATATAAAATGCTGAATAGCACAGGCGAAACGAGCCTTAAGTCAGAAATATAATTTGTTTACATCAAAAACTAATTTAAATGTCAGGAAAAGATTTTTGAAAGTATATGTTTCGAGCATCGCTTTATATGGAAGTGAAACTTGGACGATCGAAGTACCTGAGAAGAAAAGATTAGAAGCTTTTGAAATGTGCTGCTATAGGAGAATGTTAAAAATCAGATGGGTAGATAAAGTGAAAAATGAAGAGGTGTTGCGGCAAGTCGATGAAGAAAGAGCATTCGGAAAAATATAGTTAAAAGAAGAGATACCTATAAGTCTCTCTTCTTTTATATGTAATATAAAAGAAGAATATAATTTTATATGTAATATGTGGCCTATAAGCCACATATTAAGGCATCCTGGAATAGTCACTTTAATATTAGAGGGACAGGTAGAAGGAAAAAATTGTGCAGGCAGGCAACATTTGGAATATGTAAAATAAATTGTTAGGGATGTAGGATGTAGGGAGTATATTGAAATGAAACAACTAGCACTAGATAGGGAATCTTGGACAGCTGCATCAAACCAGTCAAATGACAAAAAAATTCCCTTCTGTTATAATGTTAAAAAAGTTTTTTTTGTATTTTGTACAGCATATATAGGACTATAAAAAAATGCCTACAATTTTCGTAAATGATAAACTGGACCTTAAACATGAAAGGTTTTTAAAAATTTTTACATTCATTTTTAAGCCTTTATTGAAGGGGTGTTAGATTTAGAAAAAATTTTACTTAAGCAAATTTGTTAAGCTAAACATATATGTTAAACAAGTTTTTTTTTATTTACTGAATATATTTATACTTAGTAAACTAAAAAAAAAATTTTTTCCCTTTTATATTTTATAAAAAAATTAAGTAATTTTTTATTTTGTTTTGTGGCTCTTAACTATCATAATTTTCTATTAAACAAAAGTTTTTAATGTTTTTCTTTGTCGCTTTAAGGACAATTAAAATTTAAGTAGTCATTGGCCCCTATAGTATTACCCTGGACCCAAAATAAGAATCTATATTTTTCAATACTAACATGAAACTTATATTTTACTTTTTGAATATTTTTAAACAATGTTTTTTAAAATTTATTATTTTTTTTAAGGGTCATGTCTTTAAAAACAATTTTTTATCCTACAGAGTTTTTTACCCCACAAAAGTTGTTCCCACACAGTAAGGGAACCTCCAAGATCAAAGGTTCTTTATTTGAAATTTGGAAATTTTGCTGCTTAAATTTTATTTTGGTAATCATCATAATCAATAAAAAAGCTCCCATTGACATGAGGGCCCAAAATTTTAATACATTTGGAAATTTTGTTTTGTTACTTATATTTAAACATTTATTATGGAATTAAAGTAAATCTTTTAATGACTGAATTACAAAGACTTTCTGGCAAATTCAGATAGGAAAAAACTGAAAACTATGCAATGAAAAAACTGTGCAAACTATTGTATGACTTGACTCTAGGGTAGCTGGGAAAGTCATATGATATTTTGATAGCTTTTTTAAAGTCATTATGATAATAACAACTACATATGTTTACAACTCATTTATTAAAACCATTATTTTCTTTTTACAGCATAGGAAATGAAAGCTGGTTCAAAATTTGGTCTTACTTTTCCTATACTGAACTAGATTAACACGCGTACCTTGGTTAATAGGCATTAGGCAATAATTTTTATTTTAGTTCCAAATTTTATTTACAATTGATTACATCTTAGAGAAACCTTATTGTACACAATAAGTAAATCTTATTGTATACAAACACTTGGTAGGAAGTTCCTATTGAAACTCCACAATAATTAAAACTAGAATCAAAACTTGGGAAGAAACAGAAAGTAGTTTGAATAAATAAAATTTCATTCCGTTCAGAATACATGTTTCCAATTTAACCTAAGAAAACATAATTTGACTGTACAAATTTTAATTGAGATATAAATGATTCAAAAACCTCAGTTTTTGAAATTTTTAAAACTTAACAATATAAAAATAAATTAATAGAATATTTAACTAGAAATTCATTGTTACAAAAAATAGCAAAAATGAAGTGTTTCTGGATAAGTCATGTTTTTTTTTTCTAGAACTCCAGATGATGGAGTTTTACTGTTTATATTACAATCTATATATAAATGTAAATCCAAACAAAAGTCAGGCTTTTGATATCCATGAGTTAAACATCATTTAATGACATACTTTTTAAAACGTAACACATATTATAAACAAACTTTTATAATATTAGAGTAAATTACTACATTCAAAGAAATAATCTCAGAGTTTAAAATTAAAGTGCGTAACATAGAGCATATGAGGGAATCACTGTGATGAAAGGATTTTACAGAAAATTAAAGTTTAAAAGGAAACCCATGTGGGTAATTAATATTGTATGATAACACTGTGCAACTTAAATTTAAAGATATTCTATTCAGTATATATAAACACACACACACATACACACACACACACACACACACACACACACTCACTCACTCACTCACTCACTCACTCACTCACTCACTCACTCACTCACTCACTCACTCACTCACTCACACACACACACACACACACACACACACACACACCCCACATATATATATATATATATATATACACAAGATAATATTCTTTCAGCTTCCGCAAAACACAGAATTAGAGAAACATTCTTACCTTTAATTTTTTTTACTTCATTAAAACATTTTCAAGCCTAAGCCCATCCTCAGTGATATGTTTTATAAATTCTTAAACTGTTTAGAGTTTACACAATAACTCTACTAGATTTTTACATTTTGTAAAACTTTTTTGTTTAAAATAAAAATAAATTAAAACAACAAAATGTTAAATCTTTAAAAACATTTAAAATAAATTTAGAACAAATATTTGTTCTATATATATATATATATATATATATATATATACTGAACTTCAATATATATATATCTAGCTTACACACATTAAAACAGCTTTGGAGAACGTGCTGGAATACTACAGCAAGGGATTAAGTAATATTTATTTTATCAGCAAAAGAAAAGAAAGGAGGGAAAACTTTTAAGCATAAAAGAAAAGATTTTATTTATTTTTTTACACTATTTGTAAAGTATAAATAAAAATTAATTCAAGAATGCTTGTTCATAAAATGTTCTACAAAATTATTTTATAATTCGTGATTAATCATCCTGTAACCATAAAACCTTTGGTATATTGACCATCAGTTAGTGTTATGAAGATTAACAAGTATTTATGTTAGATGCTGTAACCTGTTGGTTATAAGCAACCTGAGATGAGACATAAATCAATGATAAAAAATGACAGAGCCTCTTCTAAGCATAACAAACTACTTCGCATGAAACGTGATGAATTCTTGTTTATAAGGATTTTTTTGTTTCCTTCTTAACCGAGCCAAGATATTGCTGTTTATCAGTATACCAAGCCTTCCAATATTCAGGCCCGAAAGTGACACCTGCAGTTGACAATAAAGTGAAAATTGCTCTTCTGTTGGAGAAAGAAGTTCTGACTAATTCGTTTTCAGTACTTGTTTTATAAGTACCTGGTGAGTGTCATTTCAAAATTCTTCAAGTTTCCAAAAAACTGTTCATTCTACTTATGTACACTTCTGTCACTCAGAGAAATTTCTAAGACAGACTTGTATGTAACTTCTTTGTATGTCAGTCACTGATTTTAAATAGATTTCATTAGAAAGCTAACTGTTGTAATCGGTACCATGATTCGACTTCTGGAAAATTTCGACATATTTACATGTTTCACATCCCCCAGACCCCAAAACCATATATATATATATATATACATACACATACGAGGGTAGTCTTAAAAGTTTTGAGCCTATCATAGAAAGACGTATTTTTTTGTCAAATATAGTTTTATTTTGCAACAAAGTCTCCTTTCAAGTCAATACACTTTTTCTAGCAATGCTCTAACCTCTTTAACCCTTCCAAATAGTAGCTGGTGATTTTCTCCACAAAACAGGCGTTTACATATGCGATAACCTCCTCGTCCTATGAAAATTTCTTTCCTTTTAAAGCGACTAACTTTTGTTGACATCTTCATGTTGAGGATCAAGACTTTTCAGACAACCCTCGTATATATATTTCACTTTCTTGTGGACATGATAACTACCGTAATTTTCACTTTTAATTTTCAATCACTTTCACATTGATACATAAAAATATAACGACCCAAAATCTCAGTCGAGTTCGTTAGCGAGTAAAATCGGACCATGGGAGTGGAAATAGGGGACTTTTTCAAAAAACAAAATATCACTATATCTTTCTTATTAAATCAAATATCAAATTTGTTTGAAGTTCCTATTATTCTTTGGGTAAGAGCCTAAAATGTATATATGTAAAATTTTTTGATATCACTAACCATTGGCCCAGGGAGTGAAAAAAATGGGGTTTCGAAGACAAAAAAAAATCATACCTCTCTTAATAGACACAGTATCAAATCAGTTTAAAGTGGTTGTTAGTCCTCTAAACATTACCTAAAACTTTTGTCTGAAACAATTTTTGATATGACCAACCCTTACGGCAAGGGATAACCAAAACGTTGCTGAAATTGTAAGAAGATGAGGCTTGTCATATGCTAAACATGAAAACTTTTTTTCATATGCAACCGTTGTCGTATTGAGTAAATTTGAAGTTTTTCGTAACTTTAAGGTGAAAATATTTTTTATACCCTACTTAGCATCAGTGAAATCTACCTCCGCCTTACGGCATGCAGAAAGGGATCTTTTTGTTTCTGCAAACCGGTACATGAATTGTGCTTTCTCTTGTGCTG
Source organism: Lycorma delicatula (assembly GCF_047948215.1). Lineage (NCBI taxonomy): Eukaryota > Metazoa > Arthropoda > Insecta > Hemiptera > Fulgoridae > Lycorma > Lycorma delicatula. The sequence goes on along the minus strand of NC_134458.1, from coordinate 103,133,719 downwards.
ACGCCATGGTATGAAGCCCGGGCTCACAAGAGCTTGGTCTGTGAAATACAGCCACTATTTGATGGAGAATGTGTAACCTAAAACTTAATCGTTGTCACTTCAAGATTTCGCATAAAACACTATTAAATGCCGTAAATAAAAACAATATTTGTTCTTGAAACTCCGGATTTCTTTTTGGAAACCCTTTACATCAATAAAAAGAGAACCATAAATGCAACATAATTTACCGTTCATAATTCTATATCAAATTAAACCTTAAAGGAAAAAACAAAGAAAAACTTATCTCTAAAAATTAATTTTTGATTCATGCTCATGTAATATAACATAGGCTCACATTATTTTATTTTTGGTGTTAATTTCATATTCAATCAATACACAAAACAGTACAGAGAATAATTGTCTGGGGGAGAGGCCTAATAGATCTTTGTCATATCTTTGATTTCATAATAAAAAAAAAAACCATAGATTAAATATACAAAGTAAATTAACTATGATAATCACATTAATTAACTGCTGACTAAGAATGGATAAAGGAAAGAGTATATATATTAAACTATACTTGAAATGAATAAATCAAGTTTGAGAAGAGAGAGGTAGATAGATAAAGAGAAATAGTTACAAGTAAGAGTCAGTAGATGAACAGCGAGCAATTTAATTTATTAAGTTAAATTTAAGTATTATTAATTAATTATATCTTTGGTTAAATTAGAAAACATGAGAAATCAGGTAAATATCAGATGACATATAATACAAGAGAAAACAGAGAAATGATTTTCATCATTTTTCTTCCTTCCAGTAACTTTATCTCTCATAATTACAAAGAGAATAAAATAGATCACTAATGATGAAATATAAGCACAAGTGTGTGCACTTGTGCTTATATTTATGTGTGTATGTGTGTGTGTGCATGCACACACTAAAATAAAAGACTTCTATATACACAAAATTTTATAAATATTTAAGATTTACATTACATTAGAATATTTATAAATTAGTTCATATATTTTTAAAAAAATTAATTAATTTTAAAATAGGAACTTCATTATTCAAAAATTTGGTATAACTTTCTAAGGGATTCAGGTATTTAAGTAACTGTTCATAAATTACATAATATTTTTAATGGAAGGTTTATGGGTGGAATTAAGTTTTGTGATTCATAAGTAATGAAATCTTGGGAAACATACGACATGCTCATTATTATCAGTTTAAAATACACTTCCTCAAATAATTTTTGATGCTTAGTTAATGAAGTTTGGAGGAATATAAATTCAGTTTTTATTTAGTTTTCTCCATGTTTCTAGAAAAATTAGAAAAAATGCAAAATTCCAAATTAATAAATTTTTAAAAACACTTTTTATCCAGTTTGTAAGAATTTTTATAAAATTTATAATACATATTGTTTAAGAAATATCAGTACTGAAAATTGGTTACAAAAACATTTTAAAATTAGTACTAAATTTAATTAGTTTTTTAATAAAAATTAATAACAGAATTTTAAAAAATCAAATATTACTTTTTTACTGATTATTATTATTATTTTTTTTTTTTGAGGTTTTTAGGGGCATCGACTCCTTTGGTCATTAGCCCCATCCCACTTCAAAAAAAAATAAAAAAAGGGTTCAATATCTCACATTTTCATGTGTCAAAAAATGATCAAAATTTTACTTTTTCTTATAACTTCTGATCAAATAAAATTACTTTCTAGGCTTTCCTTTCGGTCATCCTTTTTTGCGTTTCTCCATTCTTCTGACGGCCTCAACCTCTGATGACAGCGTATCTGAGGCCTCAGACATGGTATCGTCTTCCTCTATTTCGGATGCCAGTGACGTTCTTCGGCTGACGTGCTGTTAGCATCTTTGCTAGCGAATCTAAACTAATGAGCGATGATGATGTCTCCGCGGCGGATGAGTCGGACTCTATCTCTACTGCAGTACTGGGTCCAGCTGAAATAGATGCTCTCACCGAAGCTGATCGCTTTTGGAGGCTCTATTGGTACAGGTTTTATTTCATCTGCGTCTGGTGCTTTTTCTATAATAACTTGCACCTCCATTTCCGCAGATTCAGGTTTTCTTGTCACAATTTCTTTAAACTTGTGACTAGGCGACGGAGTGATCCGTTTCTCTTTGCTGCATAAGTCAAGATTTTTAATTCCTACACAAGCTGGTGACTTCACAATCGCAGATTTAGTTGGTTTTTTAAACGGCGCTGGTGTGTCTTTCATGTCAACGGCGTCAGTCCGGGGATGAGCCTTCTCATCTTTACTTTGTTTTCTCTGATGAGTCGACTCAATCTTTGAATCAATGATTCTTTCAATCATTGTCGCAAGACTTGGTGCCATCGTGTTAAGCAACTGCTCCACATTAATTTTAGATGTGGAAGGGGCAGCCGCTGCTTCTGCGTAAGAAGTCGATGGTCGTGGTGTACGTTGATTGACTATTTTCTTCGCTTCAGGATAACTGACCTTCTGAAGCGTTTTAACTTCCTGAATCGCTGTTTCTAATTTATACGTAGGGCAGTTTCTTGAACGACAATTGTGATGCCCTTTACAGTTAACGCAGGTTGGAGGGTCTTTACATGGGTCACCCTCATGTGTTTTCTCTCCACATGTGCATATTTCCTGCGCTTCACATCTAGCTGCTGTGTGTCCGAATCGTTGACACTTAAAACGCCTCATCGGCTGCGGAATGAAAGCTCGTACATCAAGCCGATGGATGCCAGCTCGTACCTTTTCAGGAAGATTCGGCCTATTAAATGTCAAAACATGCGAGGCCGAAGGAAGAATCTCACCATTTCTTCTCATAGTAAGTCTGCGACATTGAGTCACTCCCTGACTTGACATTTCTTGTACAATTTCTTCTTCTGTACAATTAAGAAGATCGCGACAAACAACAACTCCTCTGGATGAGTTCAATGTGCTATGCGGTTGGACAGAAACCGCAAATTCACCGATCTTGTTCAACGCCAAAACTTTCTGGCTTTGCAAGTCGTTGATGGTTTCGACATGCAATCCATTAAAAGTTTTACAAATTTCCTTGACAGGACCACCAGCACAATTAGTAATTTCTCTTGCGATTAAGAATGGACTAACTTTTTGAAAGTTTCCATTCTCCTTAGTAATAATTAAAAATCTTGGCTTAGGTGCGCTATAGCCAAATAGACTTTTCTTTAATTCTTTACTGATTCTATCAGCATCTTTCTTTATTTTATCAGATTCTTTACTTTTTTTCCTCTTCGCTTGTGGCGAATCGGAGGTTTCTAAACGAGGGTGTTTACGTGCACCCTCTGCCACGTTAGTTTGTTCAAGAATGTTCATGAACATATATCCCTTCTGTAGCAAGGCTAGCCGCCGGGGTACACCCCCCTCCAGAGCTACTAACCTTGGAGGTCCGATCCGGTACTCCGGTGGAACCGGCATATGTCCTGACAGAGAGCGGATGCGCAGTCTCTGCACTGACTCCAGGCTCCTACTCACCGAAGCGTTCAGAGCTCCCATGCACCGACATACATGGGCACCATTGCTACATGCTTGCCATCGCAGGGGACATGTGGACAACGGAAGGGTCTCCGTTACACCTGCAATAACATTGACCCTGGCCGCCACATCCAGCTCTAAGTTAGGTATGTGACCACTTCCTAATCAATAAATTGTTCATATCCTGCAGGTAGAAAAATCCGAAAAATCCAATCCGTCTGTTGACCTGAAGATGGAGACAGGTCAATAAAGTAATACATCGGAGGAATTTACTCGGAGCCCCGTTAGCCAGCTATATGTATTGTACATAAGTACAGCTGTTGCCGCCCTGGACGTGGAACGTAGATGTTGTGTTCCGGACGTGGGGATTACCTACCTCAGGGCATTATTATTATTATTTTTTTTTTTTTTTCTGAATTTTTATGGGCATCGACTGCTAAGGTCATTAGCCCTTAAAAGCGACTTAAAGTCGCTTTTCCATTTATAAGGAGAAGTTTTTACTGAGTTTAATTTTGTATTTAAACTCCTCCATTCAGCATTCCACTTGTTTTTTACTATATTTGTTAGACGGTTTTTAACATCTGCCACTCTTACAGGAAATGCATCCAAATCATCGCAGACTGTTGCCTTTCTGGCAGCTTCGTCTGCGATTTCATTACCTGTAATACCAGCATGCCCCGGAGTCCATACAAATACGCATCGCTGTCCTCGTTGTTTTAGAACGTATAAAATGGACAGGATGTTTGCAATTAGGACATCCTTAATGTTCTTGTTCCGAATTGCGACAAGTGCACTTAAAGAATCGGAACATAATAACACTCTCTCTTCGCAATAGTGTTCAGTGTAGCGAAGAGCTTGCTGAATTGCAGTGAGTTCTGCCGTGTAGACACTGGCCACACCTGGCAGTTTCCAAAAGTGGGCTTCTCCATTTACATATATTGAGCATCCAACACCATGTTCGGTTTTAGCACCGTCAGTATAAATTCTAATATCTTCTTCGTAAGTACTGACGGTTGCTAAAAATTTCTGTTGGGTGATCACTGCTGGTTTCTTTTTTGTTTCTCCTTGAGAGAGATCCAAACTTGTATTTACCGCTGGCAAGAGCCATGGCGGTATTTCTCTAGTAGAAATTGCCAATGTATCTGGAAAGGCAGTTTCGTATTTACTTCTTAATTCGTGGTACCTAATTCCGGCTGGTCTGGAATAGGTAGCACGACGTTCGTATAATGCAGCCATAGGATGGTTATTGAAAAGTTTATTATTTATATGGGCAGGATAAGCCCATATATTTGCTGCGTATCTTAGTAAAAGGATCTCTCTTCTATAATTTAGTGGCATTATTCCGGCTTCAGACATCAGACTAGCCGCCGGACTTGTGCGGAAAGCACCAGTTGCATATCTTATTCCGCTATTATAAACTACGTCTAACTTTTTTAAATGCGACTTTCTAGCGGATGAATATACGATACATCCGTAGTCTAGTTTAGATTGAACCAATGCTTTATACAATCTCAATAATGTCTCTTTGTCTGAGCCCCAATTTAAGTTCGATAAACATTTTATAATGTTTAGGGCTCTTTTGCATCTATCACTCAAGTCATGTATATGTAATCCCCATGTAAGGGATTTATCCAATACTAGTCCTAAATATCTTACATTGTCTTTATATTGTATTGGATTATCATCAATTGTCAACGCAGGACTTTGATGAGGAATTCTCTTCCTACAAAAGTGTACACAGCACGTTTTTTCTGGTGAGAATTGGAATCCGTTATTCCTTGCAACTTCATTTAGAGCATTGATCGCTCATTGCAATTTGTACCTCACCATAGCAGTCTTGTTGCTGGCATACACAATTGCCAGATCATCAACATAGACGCTTTTGCTGATTTCTGTTGGAATGGCTAATATCAATTTATTAATGGCAATGGTAAACAAGGTACCGCTCAACGGCGAACCTTGTGGTATGCCATTTTCCAAATTTCTTACAGATGAATATTCGCTACTGACTCGTACTTGGAAAGTACGGTCATTCATATAGTTGCTCAGTAAGACAGGAAGGTTGTCACGAATGCCCCATTCATGTATCTGGAGCATTATACCATGACGCCAGGTCATATCGAAAGCCTTCTCAAGATCAAAGAAGACTCCGACACAATGTTTCCTTGTAATGAAGCTGTTATATATAACGTCCTCTAAGCTGATCATTTGATCAGTGGTAGAATGGTATTGCCGAAAACCTGCTTGATACGGTGATATCAGGTTTTCTTTTTCCAAAACCCAGACGAGTCGATTATTAATCATTTTTTCAAATATTTTTCCCATAGCACACGTTAAAGAAACAGGACGGTAGCTATTGGGATTTGTTAAATTTTTGTTTTTCTTTGGTACTGGAACAACATGAGCTTTTTTCCACTGCTGCGGGTACGTTCCATCCCGCCATATTTGATTATAAAGTTCTAATAATCTGCGTTTTGCAGTGGTATTCAGCTGCCTGATCATATTATAATGGATTTCATCCGGACCAGCAGCTGTGTTACCTGCTTTTTCCAACGCTTTCACGAATTCTTCCATTTTAAATGGTACATTACATGAGTAATTATACTCAGTTCTAAAATTTAGTAGACCTTCGAGTTCTTCTTTTTTGGTTCGAAAACCTTCCTCGTAGTTGGCCGTTTTGCTGGCCTTCTCGAAGTGATTGGACAATAGCTCTGCTATTTCGTTTGGAGTATCCTTAATTCCATCTTCATCTTGAAGGCTAGTTATGGGAGCAAAATTTTTACGCCCACAAATCGCCTTCACTTTCCTCCAAACATCTGATGCAGTAGTGGTTCTGTTAATGGATGACACGTATTGCTGCCAGGATCGTTTTTTCGATTCAATCATAAGGCGTTTTGCATACGCCCTGTATTTTTTAAAGGCAACAAGATTTTTTATGCTAGGACGCTTCTTGAAGGCGTTATACGCTCTTTTCTTTCTTTTAATAACTTCACTTATTTCATCGTTCCACCATGGAACGGGTTTCTTCGTAAGTTTCCCAGATGTTTTGGGAATATATCTCGATGCCGAGTCAATTATTGCATTTGTTATGGCGTCGACATCGTCTCCGATAACTCCAGTTGTTTCAGGGAGTATCGTTCTAGCTGTGAAGCTCGTCCAGTCTGCCTTTTCAAATAACCATCTTTTAGGGATGGGATATATTGTTCTTGTAACATCAGTTACAATTTGCACCGGGAAATGATCACTTCCATACAGATCGTCTAAGACATGGAAGCTGTACCTCGGTGCTATCGATCCGCTTATAAGTGCAAGATCTATACAGGACGTCGATCCACCTCTGGCATTGAAAAAGGTTCCTGATCCATCGTTTAAAATAATAAGTTCTGAATTCATCAGGAACCCTTCCAGTTCTCTTCCGCGGGGACCTATTCGATCCGATCCCCAAAGAGAATTATGAGCATTGAAGTCACCCACCAGTAAAACAGGTGGGGGAAGCTCAAAAATTAATCTTGCTATGTCATCCTTATTCCAATCAAAATTCGGTAAGTATATGCTGCAGAAAGTGATCTGAAGCGGACGCTTCATTCTAACGGCGACCGCTTATAGGTTTGTGTTTAGAACAACCACTTCGGTGGTAGCTCTAGTCGATGTTAATATAGCTACTCCACCTCTAGCTCTTACATTTGGCGGTTGATCTCGCCGAAATATATCGAATCCTTTTAATTTAAAATTTTCATTTCGGCGGAAATGCGTTTCTTGCAGAGATATACAAATCGGGTCTACATCATGTACCAAGCGTTGGAGCTCATGGATGTTTGAAAAACATCCATTGATGTTCCATTGTACAATCGACTCGCTAATTTTTAATTAAATTAATGTTTGGGTTTGCCTTTCGGCCACCCTTTTTTTCTCCATCTTTCGAACAGCATCGTGTTCATGGAGAACGTCGTCGCCGGTGTAGCTTCCGGTCTCCGAATCGGAGACCACCGAAGCCGCCGACAACGACGGGCATGGATCGGCGCCGGTTTCAGGCGCCGATTTAGAGGCGGCAAGCTGGCCGCCCCCAGACACGTGGGTCGTACCGGTCACCGCCTGTGGAAGGGGGGACACTCGTCCCCCCTGTGTGATATTTTGTGGCCTCTGTGGTTTAGAGGCCACCTCAGTTGCTGGAGGCTTTGCAGCCTCTATAACACACTCTTTCTTGTCATTAAGAATCTCGCTGAGACGGACTTTACATTCTGGTTTGGCGTCCGTTTTCTTTTCTGCAGGACCAACTTTCATTTTTACCGATTTATCTTCAGCAGGCTGTACCACTATCTTTGGCTTAACAAATTCTTTATTGCTGAAAGATTTCATCTTGTTTTCGATGATCCTCTCAATCATGTTAGTCAAAGTAGGCGCAAGTTTATTTATAATTTGAGTCTCATCTACAGCAATTGGAGCAGAAGCAGGAACAGTAGCCGCAGCCTGAGCATAAGATGTTGCTCTAGGTTTGCGGGCGTTAACAATCTTCTTGGCTTCGATGTAGCTGACTTTCTGCAGGGTTTTAACTTCCTGCACAGCTACTTCTTCTTTGTAGACAGGACAATTCCTGGATCTACATGAATGCTGTCCCTTGCAATTGATGCATGTAGGGGGCTCTTTACACGGCTCTCCCTCATGCACCTCTTCGCCGCACACGCATATTTGCGTTCTCTCACATTTGATAGCGGTGTGGCCAAAACGTTGGCACTTGAATCATCGCATTGGTTGCGGGATAAGTGCCCGCACATCCAATCGATGTTTCCCCGTTCTAATCTTCTCCGGCAAGGTAGGCCGATTAAATGTGAGAACATGAGAGGCTGAAGGTAGGACTTCACCATTCCTCCTCATGTTCAATCGGCGACACTCTATTACTCCCTGCGATGACAACTCCTCAACAATTTCTTGCTCCGTGCAATTTAGAAGATCCCGACAGACGACCACACCCCTTGAGGTGTTGAGCGTACCGTGGGGATCGACATGTACAGCCAGTTCTCCAATTTTTTTAAGCCCTAAAATCTTTTGAGACTGGACATCATTTACAGTCTCAACATGAAGTCCCATGAAGGTCTTCCTTATTTCTTTTAGAGGGCCACCAGCGCATTTGGTTATCTCCCGAGCGATGAGAAAAGGACTCACCCTCGAGAAATTTCCATCCTCCTTTGTAATGACCAAATATTTGGGTTTCGGTACATTACTACTTTTAAAGAAAGCTTTTTGTAAGCTTTTCCTAGCGTCAATCTCAATCTTTCTTGACTCTGCACTTTTTCTCCGTTTTGCCTCAGGCGAAACGGCTGGTTCTAGACGAGGGTGTTTACGTGAACCCTCTGCCACGCTTAGTTGTTCAGTTTGCATGAACAATTAATCCCTTCTGTAGTAAGGCTAGCCGTCGGGGTACACCCCCACTCCAGGGCTACCAACCTTGGAGGTCCGTTCCGGTACTCCGGTGAAACCGGCATATGTCCTGGCAGAGAGCGGATGCGCAGTCTCTGCACTGACTCCAGGCCCTTACACACCGAGGCTTTCAGGGCTCCCATGCCCTGAACAACATGGGCACCTTAACTACATGCTTGCCATCGCGGGGGGCATGTGGACAACGAAAGGTCTCCGTTACACCTGCAAATAACTTCGACCGTGGCCGCCACATCGCCAGCTCTAAAAGCAGTATCAATCCATTTCCATAATCAGTAAATATTTCGTATCTGCAGGTGGCCGCAAAATCCAGTCCTCTAATTCGGCCTGCAGATGAAAATCGGCCAGGAAAAGTATATCCGAGAAACAATACTCATTATTATTAACAATATTATTATTATCATATCAGTTTTAAATTAAAATAATTTTTATTTCACTGACTGTGGGGGAATTAATTTCTTGTCAAAACATACTTAAAGATACGGGCAATATTTCCAATTAAAATAAACTCTTTTAAGCAATTAATTAAATTTCAATAGATTTCTCTTAAAACACTGTCATTACAAAAATAAGTAGTTCTGTAAAATATTATGCATAGTTCTTAATGGCTCATTCTTATTTTAACGAATCTTGTAGGTTGAGTTTATCTTTGACTTTTCAAAAATATGTTGTTTCCTCCTGGCCAGAATAATTTTTACCATTTTTCAATACAAATTACATTTTTATCAAAAGATTATTAATTTTTTTATTAGCATTAGATTACTAGCTGCCGCAATGAATGTTGAAGTTTGGACTACAACAGCTAGTACGGTGTCTGTTATCTAAACTGAAAACATTCAGTTTACTTTTCACCGCACAGAAGCAAATTGCTTTCTTGTAAATATAACTTATTATTTTATATTACTGGATGGTATTATGGATTAGTAAAAACAGCAGAATACTTTTAAATATTTTGTAATTCTGCTGTTTTTACTTTATTAGTGACTAAGTATTCAGACATTAAAAGAAACGTTATAATATATTTTTAAATGTTATAAAAATATAGGCTTATTCTCAACAAGTATTATAATTACATCAGCAGACAAAGGCTATATGATAAATTAACTAAGATTATAATTGTCTGATCTTTATAAATATAGTTTATAATCTATCATAATTTTATTTATTGTAAAAATAAACACGGTCAAGCCAAGTATTATAACATGATGCAAGATTTCTCACTTAAGTCCCCAGTTGTAAATTCCAGAAAGAACAAGTCATAAATTTCAATACAAAAGGTTTCACATGAATAAATAATAAAGTACATAATTTAATAATATATTCAAAAATTGTTCTAACTTTTCAAAATAGTTATTAAAAAAAAATATGCTACTATTGATTCCACCAAAAAAGGTGCTAATAATTAACTCTGAGAGGCCTTTGGAATCTGAAGAAGGCTGTTTACATTTTTAAAGTGTTATCACATGTAAGCATCCTATTCAATGAATTAAAAATTACTCGTATTTTATTGCTCAGTGTAACTAAATAGTTTGCTTTTTTTTGTTCCAAACTTGTAGAACATATAACTGGATATTATGAAGTAAAACAATATAATTTCCAAATAAATCTATATCCAATATATTATTTCTCATTGTTAAGCTGAAATTTCATTGAGTTTTATTACATTAAAAAATTCTTTTATCAGTAATTCTATTTTTCAAATGGATTCAACATTATAATATTGCCCGGCAGTTATGAGAATACAGAACGGTAATTTATTTTTTAGTACAGTAATGGACTGCATATTTATTTTGTACAATCAAATCTGATAAACCTAAAAATCGTATGCAAGCAACGGGGATACTGATCAGAAATAACTGAATTACGAGGGACAATCAGAAAGTAAGTTACACCCCCTCTATGAAACAAACACATTTTTAAAAAACAATTTTTTTATTAAACAAAAACGACATATTTTTATCTATTTTTCAACATAATCACCAAGTTTTTCTAAACAGTTTTCATGCCTTGTGACAAGTTTTTCAATTCCACTCTCATAAAAATTTCCTTCAAGCATTTAAGGACCGCTTCCTTAAGTTCATCATCATTAGCGAAACACTCCCCTCCCAGGTCTCGCTTGTTTGGCTACCTGCGACGGTAGTCGCAGGGAGCTAGGTCAGGGCTATAAGGCCAATGAGACCACACTTACCACTTGAATTTTTGCAGTAACTCCTTTGTCACACGAGGCTGAATGAAGAGTAGCGTTGTCGTGAAGAAAAACGACCCCACGCTCAACTTTCCTGGTCTTTACGCAATTTTTTTAAAGTCTCACAGTAAGATTTAGCATTGATTGTTGCTCCTTGGGGCATAAATTCACTGTAAACAACTGCCTCAGATTCGAAAAAGACTGTCAGCATAACCTTTCAAACATGTAGGGATGTTTTCACTTTTTTTGGCTGTGGCGTACTTTTATGTCTCCATTCATGTGATGCTTGTTTAGTCTCAGGAGTGTAATGCAGAACCCAGCTCTTATCCCCTGATGACTTGTTTAAAAAACTGTGGACCAGTCCTGGAATAAAGTTGAAGAAAAGAAAGAGCAGAGCAAAACGTTGATGTTTGTGGTTGTCGGTCAACAGATATGGCATTTATTGTGCATACTCTTACGGTAATCAAGCTGATCGTGAATAATCGAAAACACACTACCATAACTGATGTTAAGTTCACTTGCAATCTCTCTAATTTTATTGAGTCAAGATCATTTCATTCACGCGTTCTGTGTTACCCGTCGTGTTTGCAGTTGAAGGACGCCCAGCATGCTGTTCGTCACTCACATTTATTCTTCCGTTTCTGAACGTTTGGCACCATTTTGTGATCATCAGGCGTGATATTACATTCCCACTGTATACCTCAACAATTTGGCGATGAATTCCACAATTGTAATTTTTTTGCCCACTAAAATCAGACTACTGAACGCACTTCTATGCTGGACGAGACCTCTAGAGGACATGCCATATTGACAACTATACTACATACGTAATGAATGTCATACAGAATTGGTGGGGAAGCGTGAAGACAACAATGCAAGCAGTGCTGCTACCATAAGACATTAATATATCCCTTTCAATTCAAGAACACATCAATGGTGTAACTTCCTTTTTGATCCACCTCTCATATTTACTTACATCATTCCATATTTATGAATAATAAATGTTTCAGTATGTGTAATAAAAACACATTTATTTTATTTAAAATATTTACTGCTAATAAAGAAAAACATTGAAAATAAACACAGTGCAGTTCTAGAATATTAAATTTATTAAAGTTTTAATCTAATTTGGGACTTATTCAGATTATTTTCAAATGACCAAATTAATTATTATTTAGGTCAACTATAAAAAAGAGGATTTGAAAATGGGTACTTCTGCTTCACAACAAAATAATGAAAATAACATTACATATATGAAATAATAATAAGCTAATATTTAGAATTAAATGTAGTTAATATATAAAACATACATTGATAACTCTGTCTACTTATTGCAAACTACCATGTATGAAACAAAATATTAAAGCTGGAAATTCAGTTTTTTTTTTTGTAATAATGAATTAAATTCATTAATTTATCACAGAGGTGTTTGAAGTGTATGGAAATGAAATTATGTAGTGCATGAAAGATGCCAGGATTTGAACTTGGGACCTCTGGATGAAAGGCAGAGACGCTACCACTCCACCATGGAAATTAGCAAATTATTTGTTTTGTGAATTATTTAAATTCATAACAAAAATTTAATTGTTTGTAAAATATAATTTTAGTCAATTTCCAATGAATTTCACCGACAATATACTTGGTAAACAGAGTAGCAAATTCTTACCTTCATTTGAATTCTATAACAAAGTACTCTTAAAAGAATGAAATCTAGATATTGCCGTAGTGAATCCTGAGTGAGTGCCTTGTAACCAAGTTGGTGTTTGGAAAGGGGTGGTAGGAAAATACATGACATTGAGAATAAAACTTAAGATGGAGTACTGTTCAGTATTTAATATTAAATCTTTCTAGGCAATTATAATACTTATGTCAAGTGCTCTTTAAAAACGTTTCTAAGAAGTCTTTTTCTTAAAAAGTTTAAAAGAAAGTACCATATAACTATTTTATATAGCAACCAATAATAATTTATCTGAATTTAAAAATATGATTTAATCTGAATTTAATCAGTAATTGTAGTATAAAAAATAAATTGAAAATTATTATCAAACAATTTAAGTTTAATGTTAATCTTAAACTTTAAACTTATACCAAGTCTCAATAGAAAACGGAATAAATTACAACAAAAAATTTCAAAACTATATTGTAAAATTGTTAATTTGTTTAAAATGTTGAACAGATTTTTATTTGATAATGAAATTCATTCAACTGACAAATCAGTAAATAAATGCTAAATTAGATTAAATACAAATTGGAAAGAATTTTTTTTTTATTTCATAAAAATCTGTAACACGCATCTTGTCAATTATTCATTATTTACTTATTTATTACAGTCATCATCATCAGGATATCTGCTCTGAAGCAGGTCCCTTGCTCCAATCATTTCTATTCACACCTACACGTTTGAGTTCTTGACAGCTTCCATCTCCTCTACAATCAATCCAAATTTTTACTTTTTACTGGTCTCCTTCTTTGTATCGGCTATTGATCTCTGTTTTAATCAATTCTTCTCCTCTCATGGTACATCCCAAATAATTAGCTTTCCTATTCTATATATTCGTTTAAAGGTAAATTTTAATTGTAAATTTTAAAGGTGAATTCTTATTCACCTTCCCAATTATTTCTTCGTCTTTAAACTTGTTTTCAACTCTAACCTTCTCTAATTTTCTTTTTGCCCATATCTCAAATGCCTTCAGCCTTTCTTTATCTCTTTTTCTTAGTTTTCATGTTTTATAGTCAAACAGAAGTACAACACGGCTATAATATAATTATAATGTTGCATATGAAGGTGTTGATAATCTAATCAGCTAGTTTGAGTAGTTTTGCAACAAATGTTAAATTTGATATTTTGTAAGTAACCACCCTAAATAGCTAGAGTGGCTTTCTTGATTCTGAACCTGTAGACAGCTGTTTCCCTTGTTCGTGTAAGAAGTGCACCTGAAGGTTGTTACAGCTATGTTATCACCAAGTCAGGATGTTTTCTAAATTAGAACTTAACAACAGAATAGTAGCCAGGGAAAGTATTGAAGGGTTGTTGAAGTTCAAATTTAAATAAAGTCAGGCCTCAAAACTATTAAACTTCTACATAGGAAGCCTACCATTAAAAATCTGCACTACTTAACACAGAATGTTAAATAATCTGCTAAATAATTCTTAAATGAACAAAAAAACTTTTTCAAATGGTACTGAAGTAAATGAGCAAATTTTTCTCTGAACAGAAGTACAAGTGCAAACTAAGGATTTTATGAAGAATAACTTATGTCATTATGATGTAGTTTTTCAATCTACATTTATTTAGATAGCAACCAACCAAACGTACACAACATCCAGCCAATCTGCAAAAGAACTGAGCTAAGGTCAGTAAATTTTACAGAAAAAATGACATCTTTGTATAGATACAAACAATATGAACAAGCTGATTAGGGAATACATTATTACTAAACAGCAGAAGTAAAAGCAAACAGAAATAAGAAGTACCAAAAAGATGTGAAAAATATTTCTTAAAATATAAAACTGAATGTATTGTTACAACACCTATATAGGTCACAAACAAATCATGCATTTCATGAAAGTTAATGAATAGGAAGTTTTATGTCATACATGTACAATAAATAGAAGCAAAAAAAAAAATCTGAGAAGATATTTTATGTAATATAAATGTTAATTTTTACAAACAATAATCTGAATATTTATTAACTTTCTAGCAGACCTGGCAATGCTTCGCTAATTCTAGATTTGAGTATATATATAGATTAAATGAACACAATTGAAAGTTTGATAAAACATTAACAAAATGAGCATTACGGAACTTCACAAAATTTAACCTTTTCCTTTTCCCCCTTTCCCCATTTTCCTTTCCTGTTTTCATTTTCCCATTTTCATTTTCACCATATTACATTTCCCTTTCCCCTTCCATTTCCCCAATTTTTCTTTCCCTTATTCCCTTTCCCCTTTCCATTTCCATTTCCTTTTCTCCAGTTTTCTTTTTTTCCATTTTCCCTTCTTCTCTTTTTACCTTCTTCCCTTTTACCTTTTTTGATTTTTCCCTTTTCTGATTTTTCCCTACTTCCCTTTTCCAATTTTTCCCACGCGTAAATCGGTCCAGTAGTTTTTAGTCACACATATCGGAAACACTGAAATGGAATCGTAAAATATTTAGTATAGCATGTGTTGCTTTTATATACAACAGATAGTACTGTTTTTCAAAAAAATAATTTTTTTACCTGTCACAGGTGTAACATCTTTGGTATATAAATAGTAGGTATATAAAAATATGCGTGAATTCGAATGCAATGTTGTTTCAAAATTTCAAAGCAATTGGTAAAGAACTTTCGGAGATTTAAGATTTTGAACAAACGAACATTTACATTTTTATTTATATAGGTATAAATACATTTAGGTGTTGCTGAGCAGAACTTTGTTTAAACAATGAGGATGAAATAATAGTTATACTTGACTTTGGATTTATAATTTTCAGGAAAGTTTTTAAAAAAAATTAGTTCCAATAATTTATATTGAAGTGCATAATTAGAATTACACGTACACCAGAAAGAATAAAAAAAAAAGAACAATTTGCACATTTTAATATATTAAAGTAATGTGATAATGAAAAGAAAGTGTCATCTTACAAACTGAACCATTGCATAATATTCACCTATGTCAATCTGTATTATTCAGTCGAATAATATGTTTAATAAAAACATCATGTTAACTACACAGAATAAGTAAATAACAGTGTTTACAGTATTTACAGATACATTTCAGAGTATATATTAAATACTAAAAACATATATACACTTTATGACACATTTTGTATAATATAAATGTAGAAAGATGTAAAATCACCGAATAAATGCTAAAATATTTAACTGAAAATATACATGTACGTTAAATAACAAAAGTAAATGACAAGATATCAGGTATTTTTTTTAAGTAATATTTTATGCAAAAAATATTTTAGGATTAGATAATCAATCTTTTCAAAGTAAGGTATTTGTAAAATCATATATTAGTAATGTAATTTACTGTATATGAAATTACTTTGTAAAAATAGATTACAAAATAATCAAATGAAAGTGGTTGTAGACATATAAGTTGTTTAATACCTGGATGTTAAGTTATGAATTATATTAACTATGATGTGAAATCAGAAGAACAAACAGTAATGTGTAATTAATTTTCAACAAGTCAAAAACTTAATTTGTTATACTTAATAATTATTCATAGAATTTATAAATATTTTAACCTCTATAGATGTAAATTACCAAAGAAGAAAACACTAAAAATTATTACTACTTAACTACAAAATTATATGGTCAGTTTGATTGCTAAATAATCATTATTGGTAGATACTGAGGAATTAAGTTTAAAAAATAAATAATACTTATTAAACATGCAGTAGAAATATTTCTACCAGTCTTTATAAATAAAAGAATCTTTTTTATCAACAGTTTCTTTTATTGTACACACTGTTACAAAAATTTGTCAATACTGTTTTGCAAGTATTGTTGATTTGTTAATAAATTATTATAATTTCTTAAAAATAATTTTGTTCATTTATTTTTTTAATAAGTTTCTCAATAACTACAGATGATGACCGTTTACCAATTGAAATGACTCTCTGATTTAGGATTTCAATAATTCTTTAGTAAATAATTTTTGAGCATGTTGTTTGCCAATTTATTTAAATAAATTTAGTGTACAATTTTTCTAAATTGGTGGTACCATATTAAAAATTAAAAACTTATTCTATGTATATTTAATTCTACTTTTTCTGTTTGGCCTCTGGAACCACCATAAAGTACAAATGACCAATAAAATACTTTTCCTCTCCATCATTCTTATAATGACTAATGTTAAGATATAAATCCCATCTTCTAAAACATGTACAATTTTCAACAGAATGTTAATCATAAATTACTTTCTCTCATTTGTTTTTGCTGTATGTAGGGTATACGATAATTAAAATTATAATTAATCAATTAACTTTATTTCATCTGGTGAAGAAAGTGAAAACAAAATTGTCAGACTATAATTTTTTGTAGTTCACTTCAACAATATAAGCCAGATCTCAGCTGTTTATTAATCAAATTGAAAAAATGAGTTTGAATAAATCATATAATTTATCTTATCATTAATTTTGACAGTACCTCCAATTCAATTTTATTTCCTTGTACTCAGGAAAATCAGTTTTCCATCATATAAATATTTAGGATATTCTTGCTCAGTGAAGAGGCAACAGGAAACCATTTTACTTCTGCTTAACTTACTCAATGTTATTTCATTACTAACATTTATCTTCAAAAAACTAAATTAACCTTGTTTACTTTTTAAATGCCACACCAAATTTTAACATTTTTGGGCCAATAGTTTTCCAGTTAAAGGGCATATATACAAAGAGTGATAAAATATACATTAAGTATTTATACACCAATAACATCATTGAAAACATTACTAAAACTACAATAAGGAAATATTTAAACCAGCATACAAGCCTAATAATCTCCTAATAAAATATTTAAAAAACAAAAATAATAAAATAAACAATCTGTCTGAAATCTGTAAAATTAAATTAATGATTGTGATGCTATTTAAACAGGAAAAATGAATAAACTATGAATAAACTTGATGACTAAACTAAAATGAATAAACTTTAAAACTAGATTTCTTTAACATTATAGAAATTACAAAATTAATAAATTAGGTTTATCTAATATGGCAGACCATTTAATAAACAATAAACATTCTATTTCTTATATTAACACAAAATTTAGAAATATTAGAAACTAATAAAGATGACAAAATTAAATATAATAGAAAAATATTACATATACAAATATAAACAAAATTTCATAAACCATCAGACAGTGTTTTAGGGAGACCTATAAAAACTGCCACAGACAGCAGCAACTATGTAAATTAATATGCAATTTTCTTTACTTTAGTATTTTTATTTAAACATTTTCGCTATGCAATAACAGAATTATTTCAATCATGACTGATGATGTGGGATCCCATGAAAGTACAAGTGCTTTAATGAAAAATTAAGGTCAGATATATTTTATCTAAATAATCTGTACTATGTAGTTTAGTTAATAGAATTTAAATATATATTCTAGTAGGGGTTTATGTAGATAAAATAGACATATTAACAATCTTCCAGAGTCAGGTAATTAAGAATATAAAATAATGACAAAATGTGATCATATAAAACCATTTTTAATAAAAAAAGTACCTGAAGATTACTGAAGTAAAACAATTAAATATTGTTATAATTTAATATAATACTGAATAACATTAAATATATAATTAACCAATTCATCAATTAGATGGAATGGTTACAAGCAAATGGCCAAAACTGTAATAAAACAAAACATGTATTTTCAATTCTTCAAGATTAAAAATTTATTAATTGCAAAGAATGTAAATAGAAAAACTGAATTTTGTTACTCTACAAACGTTTTGGAAATAATCTTTGATAAACCTTAAATTTAAACACAAAAAAAAAAATAGAAGGACATAATATACTACTGAGCGAGGTGTTCTTCTAAATTTGTTTATTTTCAAAAATTGCTGACTTGGAGATGGGAATGACTATATTTATTTCTGTATTTTATTAGGTATGGGATTACATTTTGGGTAAATTCCCCTGGAAGTAATATTACTATTTTTAAAATATGAAAAAAGGTAGCAAGATCAAATGCCATTCTGGCTATAGAGATCCTTTGCAAACCTGCTCATGGATATTGAGCCTTAGTATGTTGACCCTTCCTTCTCCCTCCCTTTTATTTTCCTCCTTCATTTTCTTTTTTCAATCTGAGTGGTTTAATTTTTTTTACTTTGTAATCTGCTGCTAAAATGAAAGAATCATTTTTTTATTCTTAAATTTAAATTACAAATAACATTTCAGGAAAATTATTTACATTAAATGTCTGTATTCAGACGATGATTATAATAAATACACAAATTAATTAAAAACTACATAAAGAAGTTATAAAAAACTTTCATAGATACGGATTAATTATTTTACTCAAAATTTATGTATATATCTCATATTAACTCTAACTAGGTAAGCAATACTTTTTATTTTTTAGTAATTTATAATTATTCATTTCACTTGCTTTCCAATTTTTGTTGGTGATCTGGGAAGCACTCTTTTTGAGATTTATTTAATCTAAAACAGTGGAAAACAATACTACATAGTTTTCATTAATGTAATTTTTATATCTTCAACTTTTGATCTAATTGATAAATGATCTTTTGTTTGATATTTGAACGGCTTTATTATTTTACAGGATTTAATTAAGCTTAAGATAATTTTGTTAAATAATGATAAGCAATAACTAAACTTTTGTTTTATGTATGTATCAATGTTAGTCCATTCTTTTTCTACAGGGAGCAAACAGTCAAATTTCCTGTCATTTCCCAGTCAAATATAAAGAAAGAATAAATAAACAGAGAGCAATTTCTTCAAGATGGGTGATATAACTACATGCCTACATTTTGTAGCTGAATTGTAAACAAAACACACACACACACACACACACGTGCGCATTTCATATTTTTAACTCAGAAAAAGACTTTGGTGTGGTTAATAAATAAATTTTTCTTTTTTTTTAATAACTAATCTGTTAGTTGCCACAAACAAAAAGTTGTAAGTAATCTGAAAATGGCAAAGCTGATTCAAGAAAAACAAATATCCCATTATCCCTTTACGCAAGGGAATGAGAAGTGAAGTAATTTCATGTAGTCTTTTTTAATGAACTGAAATACTGTTTCATAACAGAATATTGGGCCCTCCAAAATTCAGCTCTACAGGTGATTTTGTAGAGCTTTTCCAAAGGAGATGACTGTATAATGAAGACGCCCTTTTCGTCCCAAAAAACGGTAGCCAACATTTTTCGACTCGAGTACGGAGATTGCATAAACTTTTTCGGTTTTGGGGAACATGAATGGCGCCACGCATTAACTGTTGTTTCGATTCTGCGTTGGTATAGGACATCCACGTCTCGACGCCCGTAATAATGTGGGAAAACAAATCATCTCCATCTTGTTGATAGCGATCCAAAACCGCTCGTCCACTGAACATTCTTTGCTATTTGTGTTGGTCGGCGAGCATTTTCGGTTACCACCTTGCACACAATTTGTGATATCCGAACTTTTCAGTGACAATCGTGTAGAAAGAGGTGCGTCTAACATGCAGAAATTCATCAGCCAGAGCACTAATCGTCAATCGCCGATCACATCACAGTTTTCGGTTCACTTATTCAACGATCTCGTCGGTCTGAGTACTGAGCCTGCCACTCCGCTCTTCGTCAAGCACATTTGTGCGGCCATTATTAAAGTCTCAACACCACTGTCTAACCTCTTCTTCACTCATTACTGTAGGTCCATACACTAGGCATAACTCAGCAGCTGAGTTAAATTCATCAACTAAGTCAATTCAACAACTGAGTCAATTCTGAGAGAAATTCATCAACTAGATGAATTTCAGCAGCTGAAGATCCTTTCGCACACAAAAATCGAATCACAGCGCGCACTTCACAACTGGCGGGAGAAACGATTATCGCGGATAATGAGATCTGCCGGTGGCGACCGGAAGCGTCACAAGACGGGTGTCTTCCCTTACGGGGTTGGAATGCTTTCACCGGCAGGCAAACGACTGCTGAATCAAAACAACTGCAGTGGCTTCGTAGATAGCCGATAGATGAAACTGTGTTCAGACTCGCTAATATTTAATTACAAGCCGACGGCCCTTACTGTATTTATATGCCTCTTATAATAAAAAGAAGTGCAATAAGTTTTGACGATGTAGTTATCCCAAAACGAGTCAACATATAATAAAAGAATGAAACTAAGAAAGGTAAACAGTACTCAACATTGGAGTCATAGTGTTCTTAGCACAAAATATAATAATAATTATTTTGAAATAACAACAATGTCAAAGATGTTTCCACTCAAATTAAAAAAAAAATAAATAAATAAAAAGATTTATCATTAAAAACTAAATAGTTCTGTTTAACTTTCCCTGTTAAGTATTATTAATAATAACATAACAGAAACTGAATATAACACAATAAAAGTAGATTACAGAAGAAGTAAGTATTTCTGTATCTATATGTAATGTAATTAATTTCAAAAAAATTATTACAATAAATTAATATTACATAATATTAATATGTTTCAGTTTTTTTATAGTTTATTTTGTTGAAAGTTCAATTTGGAAGAGTTCTTGGTCAGTAAATGTCATATTAGAATAACAGAGTAGTGCTTTCCATATCAGTTATTCATTGAAGTAGAAATTTGTTTCTGACAATTAATTAATTGACAAGTACATGAGAAAGCTGTAAATATAACTCATCACTACCCCTCTTCACATACACCACACACACACACACACACACACACACACACACATATATATATATATATATATATATATATATATATATATGTATATTAATGTATAATATATGTATATTAACCTGCTGGGTTAGTCTAGTGGTTTAACTTGTCATCACAAAATCAGCTGATGTTTTCAAAGTCAAGAGTTCTAAGGTTCAAGTCCTTGTAAAGGCAGTTGCTTTTATATGGATTTGAATACTAGACTGTGGATACCGATGTTCTTTGGTGGTTGGGTTTCAATTAACCACATTTGGAAGATAATGGGAAACTACCCGTAAAACCTGCTAAGTTTATTTTGTCCCAATTTCTGCTCCTCCCAGTAAGCAAAACTCTTCCTAATTTGTATTTCATCTCCCAGAGAGCAATGATGTAATGTAAGAATAGCTTATGTTAATTTTGTTTGGTTTTAGAAGTTTAGTTTGTTTTATCCAATAACAGAAGGTTGTTTGTTCTAGTCTAAAATTGAAATTCAGTATTTTCCATATTGGTACATATTGTTCTGCATTATAGAATACATTATTTTCTTGCACCATTATTTACATCAATCTTCTCAGAATTAAATTCTCTATTAATTTAACCAATAAATTTTATTTGTTTATTGACAATTTAACATAGTTATTTTACACCAAAGTTAAAAAACGTGTTTTTCAAAATAAGCTTTTTTGTTTATTACACCCTATTTCATAAAAAAATAATGATGATACAGTTCTGGAACCATTTTTTTTTTAATTTTCAGGTCACAAACAATAAGAAACCTGTAAATTTGTCCCTTAATTTACCTTCCCAATATTTCAGTAGGGCTTCATTTCAGGAGGAGCAGAAATCTGGGCAAAATCTTTTACTAGGTGTAATTCGCTAACTAAGCATTTTCAGACCTCTGTTTATATAAACTTTTTTCATTATTCTAATGAAAGAAATATGCCTATGAAGTTTAGAAGAATCCTCCCAGGATACTCTGTGTATCTGTATATAAAGTGCACATCATCACATTACTATACCACTTATTAGTGTGTAAGGGTTCATTTTAATTGTCTTAAAATTCAGAAATGTCGTCATAAAAAAAATAAATCTTCACTAAAATGATTACTAGAATCTTGAGTAGCATTAATTTACTAGTTAACGCTAGCATTATGCAATGTGTATCTTCATCTGTATCACATTTAACATACATATATACATAGATATTAGATAATACATTTATTTTAATGTGTTCTGAATAAAATAACATCCATATGTGAGTTATGGAATTAATATTTCTTTATCAAGACGATTCTTATTACAAAAAAATCTTAAAATTTGATAAGATTGTATATTTCCTGTACATTAAAATGTACAGGAAAAATACAGTGGTTGAAAAATTAATTACTTTTTGGATAAAATAGCATTTAGAAATGATTTTTATATGTCAACAGTAAAATAAATTTAATAAATTTTTCTTTATTTTCAAACCAGACTAAACTGTTCTCTAAGTCAATACAAATAATAGTTACTGAAAAAAGCATAAATGAAACCTGTTTTAAAAAAATACCTATTAAACTGATGTTCAAAATAAAGCCCTCCATTTTGAAAAAAATTGATTCCCTCTCCTTCCATCTTAACTCTGATCAAATCAGTTAAAAAGAAGCTTCTTCAGAAATAAATCAATATATATTTTTTTTTAATAATAAAAATCTAACAATTAATCTGTTTCTTACTTTTGCATTTGCTTTTGTAGTTTTATTTTTTTATATTATAAAAAAATTCTTGTTAGCATTAATTAAATCTTAACAGGATTTCAACAATATCACAGAACAACCACCAATATGTTAACTTACTGCCTCCTGTTGATAATCAGTCCCTCATTACCAGTTCTGGATATTTAATCATATCTAACGCTGAATTTTGAATTTCATTTCACATGTTTTCTCTTAATTATAATTAAAACTGGACAAAAAATATTTAAGCAGATTTAACCACACTTTCAATTAAGAGGCTTCAATATGTAAAAATAGTAACAAATTCAATAAAATTTTTTTGGGCATTATGAACCATAGATAATTATATTAAACAAGTGTAGAACTAAAGGTTTCAGACCTCATCATAAAACAAGATTTTCTACATATATAAATTGAAATAAACAAGATATATATACATAAACAAGATTCATCCATAAATTGTTTACATTCTTCATGTTATACAATGAACTATCATTTCAATCATATATACATCATTTCTAACATCTGATGAAGCAAATATCTACAAAAGCAATTACTAAGACGAAAAGAAAAAAAAATATTAATTTTAAGCAGAAAGCACTTTATAATTAATTAGTTTTTGTAAATAACTAAATGTTAGGATCCAGTTTTCTAGGTTATTTATTACCAGCCTGGCTGGTCTAGTGGTTAACTCATCATCGCAAATCAGCTGATTTTGAAGTTGAGAGTTTTAAGGTTCAAATCGTAGTAAAGGCAGTTGCTTTTATGTGGATTTGAATACTAGATCGTGGATACCGGTGATCTTTGGTGGCTGGTTTTCAATTAACCACAATTCTCAGGAATGGTTGATCTGAGACTGTACAAGACTGCACTTCATTTACATTCATACATATCATTCTCATTCATCTTCTGAAGTAAATATCTTACAGTGGTTCCAGAGGCTAAGCAGAAAAAGAAGAAGAAGGTTATTTATTACCTAACCTGTGTATATCTATACATTTTTTTTAAATTACTGTCATTCTTTAAGTATGGTTTGGAATACAACATATGTAATTTGAAAAATTCCAGATGTAATTCCACATCAAATTTGTGAAATTCTGTATGATCCTATCCATATTCCCTCAGATCAAAGGTTTCATCAATTATACAGTTAATACTTTATATTTGAGTAATAATACATAAATTTTTATTAATATTAATTTTCAGGGGATCATTCCCTTACTTGAAGTTATTTTTTTCTACATTTATAGTTTTTATTAGCGATTTGTGATGCTGTTTAATGAAGGTAGTCATCGTGTTTTTATTCTGATGGATCTTGATGGAAGTTGCCCTTATAAATTAAAATGAGGGAAAATTTTAAATGATTTTGATTTTAATGGATTTGTTATCTGAGAGGAAATTAGCTAAAATAAACTGTACATAGCTGTTATTTGGTTGAACGCTCTCTTTCTGCACTTGTTTTTTTTTCTTTATCCTTTATTCATGGTTAAAAACAGAGGGAATTTGGTTAGCTGCCAACCTGGCTTTACTTGTGTGGGGTGGTCATTCTGTGTATGTAACTGTTATGGAACTCTTCTTTCCTATCAGAAACCAAATGAAAAATTAAGGTGTGTACTGGGTAAAACCAAACCTCCTAACCCATATAACATCTAAAATATGATTTATCAACACAGGAAATAAAAAACAATTTGTTAATAATAGTCATCATCAGTATCATAATAATAAATGTCAAGTATGAAGAATATATTTATTAGGAACAAAACAAATTTAAAACTATATTTTTATGCTTCACAAATTTATAACAATTTTCACAACAATCCAAAATATTTTTAATAGAGTTCATCGTAGATATATGGTGCTTGTACACATGCACATGCGCACACACACACACACACACACACACACACACACACACACACACACACACACACACACACACACACACACATCCACACACCCACCCACCCACACACACACACACACACACACACACACACACACACACACACACACACACACACACACACACACACACACACACACACACACACACACACACACACACACACACATACACACATATATATATATATATATATATACATACACACATATATACATACACAGAGAGAGAGAGAGAGAGAGAGAGAGAGAGAGAGAGAGAGAGAGAGAGAGAGAGTGAGAGAGAACTTCTATATATAACTTCTACACCTTACTAAGAGTGTAGGAAGTTATGTTACAAACAAAAGTGTATTAAATATTTATAGGACCATATTATTGAAATAATAAGATCAATACTACATAGTTCTAACTACCATACCTATCTACAGCCATTGAGATACATAACAATAAATTATAAAAGTACAATTCCGATGTGACTGCAGCACCTGTCATTCCGCTCTGATGAATTTATTTCATTACTACCTTGACGGCATTTGTACATTTCATTTATTCATCTGTTACGCTAATATTCATTGTTTATAAGAAGCTTAAAATAAGAATTTATCAGTCTGTTATTTGAATTTCAATTTACAACTAACGATGATGAATAAAAACTCAATATCCCAGAATAGATGAATCTGATTAAGTATGTATGAATGTGTGCATCTGAACAGAAAGCTAATAAATAAAACATCAATAATTTAATTAAGTGTGGTAAATAACAGAACTAACATTTAAATTTAGGAAGCTGCTATGTGCAATGGCACATTCTCAACATGTCAAAAGTAGAATTACGATACTTTTTCTTTGTTAATGCTATTCTAATCAGATAATTTCAACAGCATATTGTTATTCATATGAAGAGAAATTGTAAGCAATCAGACAAACTTTAATAATCTATGGGAATCCATTTATTTCCAGGATGCTACTGACCGAGAAGCAAGACAAATTAAACATGAAAAATAACGGTAATTAAAATTAATGAAAGAAAAGATATAAACTCAAACAAAATTGTGAAGATAATTCAAGAGAAAGTTGAAGAAGCGCAAGTGTTATTAAATGAAATAGAACAAGTAACATGTGAAGTTGGATGAGAGAACATGTACTTTCACTCTGGAGTGAAAATCTGGATGCAACAATTAAGGAAGAAAAAATTACAAAAAATGGCTTTTAACAGAAAAAAATAAGAATGCAATAAGAAAATCTGTGATTGAGGAAAACATTTAAATATTTTTTAATAAAGCATTACATCATCAGAATTGAGGGCTGTTGCTCAACACAAAGAGATTATGAGATGAAAAGAAATCGGTTAGAAAAGAAGTGCCAGAAGGAGAAAGTAAGCGTGAGGATCACAAACCAAATTAAGGATAACATCACAGTAGAAGGAAGTAATACAGGAGATTCAAGGCTAGAGGATAATGAAGAAATATGAGAATTACTGCCAAGATAAATGTCAGAATGCCATAACAATTTGAACAGGTCAATAGTATCACACAGTATCAATAGGCGAGCACAGCAATATTAGTAGCAATTATAATGAAACATGGAAACAGGTTTTTTTTTAAATACTATTTCCCAAGCATCCTGACATCATAAGTTTTATATTATACACCAATTACTGTTATAACCATTTTTCCACAATTTCTATTTCCCAAATTTGGTAATTACTGTATATGCAATAATACTGTAATTACTGTATTGGTAATATGTATATGCAATAAATACAAGAAGCTCTCGTACCTGTATACAAATATATATTGGTATCGCGATGTCATTTCGATCCATGTCATAACATTTGGTAGATTCCTTTCTAACTTAAATATAAAAAACAGAATTCTCATTATCCTAGACCCAGTACGTTCGAGAAGTCCCCTTACCCCTCCCTGCAATTAACTTTTGATGCTGCTTTGGAAGTCGTGCGGTATTCGATTCGTAAGAAATAATTTCTTTACCGCAGCTGGTATCCATGCTCTTAAAGTTACGGGATGCTCACTCACTCTCACCCAAACATTCGTTATTCATGATACTCGTGATAAACAATGTAACAAATAATTAATGCATTTCGTGAAGGCTTCAATAAGAACCTGCATCGTAAAGCAACAATGCTTGATTAAGACAAACGTGCTTTTTTTTCTTCTGGCAGAGTTAAAAACAGGCATCAAAGTGGACGAAAGAGGACATGAGTGCAAATATGTGTAGCTGTCGCCGATTTAATTGAGCAGTCTCCAGTTAAAGTTATTGGTAAATGAACGGCTGAACTTCATGTACAGCACTCAACAGTGTGTGATCATATTAAAAAAGACTTGAATATAATACTATTCTATCAACTTTTATGAATGAATTATAGCATGGACATGGAACAGCATGTTTGCAACCTGCTGTTCCTTATTAGTACGATTTATAAATGTTATGTCCCACACAAGAGCGTTGTTTTTGAACGAATATGCAATTTATTGCTGTTCACAACCCAGGAAGGGGTTCTCTGAGTTAAGGAGAACCCTCATTTTGTGCACAAGTCGGAAAGGAATCTATGCGTCATGATTTGGGCTGCAATGATATTGCAATACACAACAAATATTTGTCTAGGATTATAGGAACTTCTTGGATAACTATATATATATATATATATATATATAGAGAGAGAGAGAGAGAGAGAGAACAATTTACAGGTAATTTAAAAAATGTACTCATCACAGTATTTGATACAATTTTCATGAATTTTTTCATAAGTCCTTGAATGTCCTTTTGTAAATATAAATAAACAGAATATTTAAATCATATTTGTGATATTTTTATTGAATACCTACTACGCAATCAAATGATTCTGAAATAAATAAACTGTCCTGATGTATGTATAGTTTCTAATCAGTTATGATAATCTGCATTAAAGAAAAAGGACAAGAAAATGATTAAAATAACTTATGGTTTTGAGTTTGATCTTAGCAAACAATAATACATTTTTTTAGCATTTCAGAATAGTAATGATCATAAAAAAATTAAATTTCTAGATAACTAAGAATATGTATTTTAAGAATAATTGAATTAATAATAAAAAAATAAAAAAACCAATCAAACAGGAATAACAGTTATGCAATTATTATGTATAGTAATGAAGGAGACATTACTGTAACCACATTTTTGCTGCTTAGACTGAAATGGTGGTCTTCCATCTACTCCTAAGTATTCCCAAGTATTTCCTGTCTGTGTTTTTTGGCTACACATAAGATATTTCACTTTTTCATGTTTTAATCCATCTTTAAACCTAACATATGTCTCTGAGACCTGTTATTGTATCAAATACACCTTTCTCTACACTCTTAAATACTCCAATCTTATATACTATATTATACAATCTTAAATAGGTTTTCCATAAAGACTTAAAATAATCTTTTATTGTTTTTCTTTAGACATATCATTTACAAAACAAAAAAATAAAAAATGGGGATATAGTTGAAGCACTTCCTTGAATGTGTTTAGTCAGTAATGTACAACGAAAACAGTTTTATGGGATTGCTAACAGTAAGATTATTTTTACCAACTCTTACGTGTTGCAATTACAATAAAAAATTCAAATTTATACTTTATTAATTCAGTTTTGTTATAGAGCTCAATTTCTTATGTATATACAGAATAAGCAAGGTCTACCAATCATAGATAGAACTGCTATGTATAGCAGTTTTTGTGTATGCCATTTTACAATTCAAATGGTTGTGAGTTTGATTCTAGCAAACAGTTATACATTTTTTTTTTAATAATTTTAGAGTTATGATCATAAAACAGTTAAAATTGATCATAAAACCTATTTTATATACAAAACAGAATTTAAATCATATTTTTTAAGAAAAAAATCCAAAAGAATTGATTTTATACTAAACAAGAATTTTTTCCAATCTGTATCTAAGAAAATACAACTACTTCGAAAACATCACTGAAAAATCTCACGTTCAGTATTGAATGAGAAAAAAGTGAAGCGCAATCATTAAAAAAAGTTTTTGTAAAAGTAAGATGTTTACTAACACCCATAAAAGTACGTTATGTAAGTTAGGTGGGTCTTAAAACACTATATAAACTTTAACAGAAGCAAACAAGTAGGCTACACCAGTTATCTTATATAACTATAGGAGCTTGATTTAAAGAAGTAAAACACTTTTTCCAAACTAACTAATACAGCACGTTCATTTTTACTAGTTTCAACAGGATTCTTTAATGAGTAAACACTAAAGACCTTTCATCTCTTCCTTTTTCTGCAAGGTTTATTATTATTATTTTTTTTCTTTTTTCTTTTTTGAGGTTTTTAGGGGCATCGACTACTTTGGTCATTAGCCCCGTCCCACTTCAAAAAAAAAAAAAATTCTTAAATTTCACATTCTCATACAACTAGAAAATAGATCTTTCTTGCTTATAAAAAAATACAAAAATTAATTACATGATGTTGGATTCTTGATGTTTAATGCCTAGGCTTTCCTTCTGACCATCCTATTTTATACCGTTTTTCCATTCTTCTTACGATCTCAATTTCTGATGATAGCGTGTCTGAAGCCTCGGACATTGCATCTTCTTCTTCTTCTCTTTTTGATGCCAATGACGTCTCCGGCTGACATCAGGTGATGAAAGCTTCGTTGGTGCAGTTAGCATCGTTGCTATTGAATCGAAACTTGTAAGTGATGCATTTTTGGCCGCTGATGAACTGGATTTGATCTCTTAAGGGTGTGCAGGGGCCGGCTGAAATAGACACTCTCACTGTAGCTGTTCTCTGAGCTTTTGGAAGCTCTACAGGTACAGTTTTTATATCATCTGTGTCTGGTGCTTTCTCTATAATTACTTGCACCTCCATTTTGCTACACTCAGATTTTTCCTGTACTCTTGTCACAAACTCCTTTGCCTTATGACTCGACGACGAAGTGATTTTTTTTGCCTTTTCCAGATATATCATGATCTTTATTTATTACATTGATTGGTGGAGTGATGGTCGCAGGTTTTGCTGGTTCTTTACGCTGTGCGGTACATTCCTTATATCAATGATGTCAGACTGGGAATGAGTCTCCACATGTTCAATTGATTCTATCTGCTGAGTAGACTCAATCTTTGTATCAATGATTCTTTTTATCATTGTCACAAAACTTGGTGCAATTGTACTAAGTAACTGCTCCACGTTAATTTTAGATGAGGAAGGGGCAGCAACTGCTTCTGCATAAGTGGTTGATGGTTGAGGTGTTCGTTGATTGATAATTTTCTTCGCTTCAGGATAGCTTACTTTTTGAAGCGTTTTAACTCCCTGAATCACCATTTCCAATTTATATACTGGGCAGTTCCTTGATTAGCAGTTGTGATGCCCTTTGCAGTTAATGCAGATTGGGGGGACTTTACATGGATCACCCTCATGTGTTTTCATTCCACACACGCAAATTTCTTGCGCTTCACATCTGGCTGAAGTGTGCCCAAATTGTTGACACTTAAAACATTTCATAGGCTGCGGAATGAATGCACGTATATCAAGCCAATGTATGCCAGCTTGTACCTTTTCAGGAAGATTAGGCCTATTGAATGTAAATACATGCGAGGCCAAAGGAAGAACCTCACCATTTCTTTTCATAGTTAGCCTGCGATACTTAATCACTCCCTGACTAGACATTTCCTGTACTATTTCTTCTTCTGTACAATTTAGAAGATCACAGCAAACAACAACTCCTCTGGATGAGTTAAGGGTGCTATGCGGTTGCACATTTTCTGTGAATTCACCAATCTTCTTCAATGACTGGACTTTTAGGCTTTCACTGCCGTTAATAGTTTTGACGTGCAATCCATTAAAAGTCTTCCAGATTTCCTTGACAGGACCACCAGCACAATTAGCTATCTTTCTAGTGACTAAGAATGGGCTAACCTTTTAGAAGTTTCCATTCTCCTTCATAATAATTAAAAATCTTGGTTTAGGAACATTATTGCCAAACAAAGTTTTTCTTAAGTCTCTACTGATTCTATCAGTATCTTTTCTAATTTTATCTGTCTCTTTGCTCTTTTTCCTCTTCACTTGTGGCGAATCGGCTGTTTCTAAACAAGGGTGTTTACGTGCACCCTCTGCCATGTTTGTTTGTTCAAGACTATCCATTTACATTGATCCCTTCTGTAGCAAGGCTAGCCACCGGGGTACACCCCTACTCCAGGGCTACTAACCTTGGAGGTCCGATCCGGTACTCCGGTGGAACCGGCATATGCTCTGGCAGAGAGCGGATGCGCAATCTCTGCACTGACTCCAGGGTCCTACTCAACGAAGCTTTCAGAGCTCCCATGCACCAACATACATGGGCACCATTGTTACATGCTTGCCATCGCAGGGTGCATGTGGGCAACGGAAGGGTCTCTGTTACACCTGCAATAATATTAACCGTGGCCGCCACATCGCCAGCTCTAAATATGGTATGAGTCCATTTCCAAATCGTTTAGTTGTGTCCATAATCTGCAGGTGGCCGAAAAATCCAGTGCATCTGGTGACCTAAAGGTGGAAACAGGTCAAAAAGGAGAAACATATCCGAGGAAGTTACTCGGAGCCCCGTTAGCCAGCTATATGTATTGTACGTAAGTACAGCTGTTGCCGTCAGGACGTGGAACGGAGATGTGTTCCGGACGTGGGGATTATCTACCTCAGGGCATTATTATTATTTTTTTTTTTTACGGCCATCGACTGCTAAGGTCATTAGCCCTCGTCACATTCTTAAAATGAGGTTAGTATCACCATCAGGGTCGTCATATGTAAGGGTGTAAAGGGCCCTTACATTTTCATTTAAAAGCACAAAGTACAGAAAACCACAACAAAAAACAATCAACATTTATGGGGTGTAAAGGGCTCCGAACTTAAAATTTGAGATAATATCCCAAAGAACATTGATGGAAAATATAAGTCTTTACAATACTATTATCTCCTTCTATACAATACTATTATCTCCTTCTACCTGTCTCATTTATTTATTTATTTAAGCACCCTCGGGGCGACCAGAACCGCCGTTAAGCAGCATATCAGTCGCCCCAGAATGCCGTGGCAGTTGACTCCCCCTCGATAAACAGTCCCGTAGTACGTAACCCATCGGGGTCCTTCCAGCGTCATAAGAGCAATCTGACCACCTGTTCAGGACGGCCAAAAAGCCCTTCGGCGGGGAGGCTACCCTTCCCGGTCCTGACCTACTTGGCTACAGGCATGCATTGTGCTTACCCATAGCCTCGCGCCCTCAGTCCACCCTTGAGGCACCTATGCCTTCATTGGACACACCCTGACTCACTGCTCTTGTATGCAGGTGAGCCAGGGCGGCCTAGGCAAGAGAGCTACCTCCCGTCACTATACGTGCCACGCTTCGAGACTCCCTTATATATATAAAACTACCCCTTAGAGATTGTTTAACGCATCTTTAAATTTTTCACTTTTACAGACTTTTAAGAAGTCCACTACCGTGTAAATAAGCAACTATTTTTTCTTCATTTCCATTATCCAAATCAGCAGCAATATCATTTCTTAGCCAGAACCTCTTTCTGAGGTCCTCATATATGGTACACTCTTCCATTAAATGCTTAATTGTAAGTGTTTTATTACAAACACCGCACATTGGATTCTCTGCGCCGGTTAAAAAATATGAATTTGTTATTCGCTTGTGACCGATTCTAAGTCTGGTCACAGCAACTTGTTCTCGGCGAGTCAACTTCACGTCGCTTTTCTATTTATACCGAGAAGATTTGATTGAGTTTAATTTTGTATTTAAACTCCTCCAATCAGTACTCCACTTGTTTATTATTATGTTAGACAGTTTTTAACATCTGCCACCCTTACAGGAATTGTATCCAAAACACCGCAGACTGTTGCCTTTCTGGCAGCTTCGTCTGCGATTTCATTACCTGCAATACGAGCGTGCCCTGGAGTCCATACAAATACGAATCGCTGTTCTCGTTGATTTAGAACGTACAAAATGGACAGGATGTTTGCAATTAGGACATCCTTAATGTTCTTGTTCCGAATTGCAACAAGTGCACTCAGAGAATCGGAACATATTAGCACTCTCTCTTCGCAATAGTGTCCTGTGTACCGAAGAGCTTGCTGTATGGCAGTGAAGGGAAAAGAAAAAACCCAGAGTCGCCGTCCTCCTACTGCCCATTGTATATACTTGACACAGCTGGGAAGGTATTGGAGAAGCTGTTAAAGAAAAGACTTGTGCGGCGATGAATCAGGCAGGTGGCCTGTAGGACCACAATCATTTTTCGCGACGCGTGGTCCTTCTCGTTACGTTGGACGTTAAAAACGCTTTCAACTCAGCACGATGAAGCGATATGATTTGGGCCCTGGAGCATTCGTTCCATGTGCCTCAATACCTACACAGAATGGTGGACGCGTACCTGTGGAACCGCGGTCTCATATACGAGACCGCGGCAGGCTGGCGTAGGACTACGATCACGTCAGGGGCGGCGTAGGGATCGATTCTCGGCCCCGACCTTTGGAATGCCGTTTATGCTAGGTTGCTGAGGCTGGAGATGCCAGAAGAATCTGTCTTGGTTAGGTACGCTGATGACGTTGCGCTACTTGTCGCAGACCGCGACGTGGTGCGCGCCCAACAACTGAGGTTCAGTCGAGCCATGCACAGAGTCGGTGCCTGGCTGGACGCCCTCATCTCAATTCCCCCCCGAGGGGAGAAGATCCCGCCTCGTAGCGTGTCAGGTTGCTACACCACCATCTCCGTTCCTTGCCAGTTGTGGCTTTAACGGAGGTCATCTCTAGCCCTCAGCAAAACGGAGATCGTGGTTCTAACGAAGAAGCGTATCGACACTCTTCTCTCCCTACGGGTCGGGGCAGAAGTTGCCGAGACCAAGCCGGCAAAGTACCTCGGTATGATGATTGACCGGAAACTCAGCTTTGCTAAGCAGCTTCGTAGAGCCGCCGACAAAGCTGCGAGAGCCGTAACTGCTCTCAGCCGGCTGGCGAATGTCGGCGGACCGAAGGCCAGCAGACGGCGATTGCTGATGCACGGTGCATTCCATCCTGTTATACGGGTCGGAAGTGTGGGCCCAGGAATTAAGAGTTGCAAGAAACCAGAAGCGGGTCGCGCAGGTGCAACGCACCGCAGCCTTACATGTCGCTTCCGCGTATCGGACGGTTTCCGAGCCTGCAGTACTTGTGGTCGACGGCGTCATACCCATTGCTATTTTGGCAAGAGAGCATCAGTTGATCTACAGAAGGCGACGGGCAGGCGAAGACCGGGAGACCATTGCCAACGAGGAACGCACTCGCACGGCAAGAGACCTGGCACCACGAGACCAGAGAATGATGGACCGCAAGGCTTATCCCTCTGGTCAGACCGTGGACGGAGCGGCGGCATTGAGAAGTGGAGTACTATATGACCCAATTTTTAACGGGTCACGGGTACTTCCGCGCTTATCTCCATGTCATAGGGAAAGCGCCGTCCCCCGGCTGCCTCTATTGCCCCGGTGTACGGGACAATGCTGAGCACACCTTTTCCAAATATACTCAGTGGGCGACAGATCGAGGGACACTAGAGGCGGATCTCGGAGCACTGAGTCCCTACAACATGGTTGCGATGATGCTCCGTGACCTGAGCAGCTGGGAAAGTGTAGCCCTATTTGTCGGTAACATTCTCAGGGCCAAAAAGGTTGACCTGGATAGTCCTGAAAATTACCGGAAGTAATGTGTTAAACGGTTCCGGGTCGAGTCCTGGTAGAAAGGGGGGTGGTTTTAGTCGGTAGTCTGCTGATAGTGATTGGATATACCATATACCATCAGCGGGAGCCCGACACTCCATGCGTAAATGCATTTCCACCTCCCTCAGCAAAAAAAAAAAAACTATTATTATTATTATTATTATTATTGCTGTATATTTAACAATTAACAGAAGAGAGAACCTTTCTGAGTAAAATAAGGAACACTAAAAATAAAAAATAATTAAAAAACTAATCATCATATTTTTTTCAAAGATTACAGATATTTAGTCAATAGTACTGATAAATGCACCTTTCTACTAACTAAATGCACTGGCTGATATATTGCATACCCTGGATTTAATTTTTATTATATAATTTACATTTTTGATCCACCAGGCTTGTCTAGTGGTTAATTTGTAAATCAGTTAACAGCTGATTTTTTAAATCAAAGGTTTTGGGATTCAAGTCCATGTAAAATTTAATCACTTTTTTACAGATTTGAATACTAGACAATGGTTACTGGTGGGTTTTGGTGTTTGGGGTTCAATTAATCACACATCTCAGGAATGGTCGACAAGTAATTTGTGAGGCGTACTTAAATTTAAAATAAATTTTAAAAAATTAAAAAAATATTCTTTATTACCAGAAACCATTGGAGTGGGATGAGCAAAAAGATTTTATAATAGTTTGAAGACTTATTTGATTTAGAAAATGTATTATCCAAAAAACTCCCGTAAACTCCTTCCTTTTCTAAAGCAAGGTATAATCAAAAAAAGAAAAATATATAGTCATTTTTGGGGAGGGGTGAATATTAAATAAAATGTTTTGGTAATCTTAATACAAAAAACCGTAATCTTTTCAAGAAAAGGTTTTAGTAAAGTGTCCCAAAAAAAAAGTTAAATTCTATTTCAGCCAAAACACCCACGCTCTTTTCTCCAGTTTTTGCAAAAAATTTAATACATTCTTTCCTCCCGAAGGTAACCTTCCATCAAGTTTGAAGAAAATCAGTCTAGGGGGTCCAGAGTTATAAGACCAAGTACAGGCCAGCATACGTATATACACATAAATGTCCATCTGACAAAAATAGATTTTTTGGACTTAGTAGCATTGGAATAACAATTACTAACATGTACAGGAACCAAACAGCAACAGTAACAATTGAATAACATAAGAAAGAAGCCGTAATAAGAAAGGGAGTCTGACAAGGATGTTCCCTATCTCCGTTACTTTTTAATCTTTACATGGAACTAGCAGTTAATGATGTTAAAGAACAATTTAGATTCGGAGTAACAGTACAAGGTGAAAAGATAAAGATGCTACGATTTGCTGATGATATAGTAATTCTAGCCGAGAGTAAAAAGGATTTAGAAGAAACAATGAACGGCATAGATGAAGTCCTACGCAAGAACTATCACATGAAAATAAACAAGAACAAAACAGAAGTAATGAAATGTAATAGAAATAACAAAGATGGACCACTGAATGTGAAAATAGGAGGAGAAAAGATTATGGAGGTAGAAGAATTTTGTTATTTGGGAAGTAGAATTACTAAAGATGGACGAAGCAGGAGCAATATAAAATGCCGAATAGCACAAACTAAACGAGCCTTCAGTAAGAAATATAATTTGTTTACATCAAAAATTAATTTAAATGTCAGGAAAAGATTGTTGAAAGTGTATGTTTGGAGTGTCGCTTTATATGGAAGTGAAACTTGGACGATCGGAGTATCTGAGAAGAAAAGATTAGAAGCTTTTGAAATGTGGTGCTATAGGAGAATGTTAAAAATTAGATGGGTGGATAAAGTGACAAATGAAGAGGTACTGCGGCAAATAGATGAAGAAAGAAGCATTTGGAAAAATATAGTTAAAAGAAGAGACAGACTTATAGGCCACATACTAAGGCATCCTGGAATAGTCGCTTTAATATTGGAAGGACAGGTAGAAGGGAAAAATTGTGTAGGCAGGCCACGTTTGGAATATGTAAAACAAATTGTTAGGGATGTAGGATGTAGAGGGTATACTGAAATGAAACGACTAGCACTAGATAGGGAATCTTGGAGAGCTGCATCAAACCAGTCAAATGACTGAAGACAAAAAAAAAAAGCATTGGGATAAATTTTTATTCAATTTTTGCAGAATATTTACTATTTATTTAAATCTATTTTTTTTTTTGTTAGAAAAATTAATTGCTTCCTTAACGCACAGAACTTCAAAAAAGACAAACTTTTCTAAGATTTTTTTTTTTTACCAATCTATTAGTTCCTGTTATAGCTATAGCAGCATATACACTATAGCTGGGGAAGTAAAAATATGTAATTTGAAATTGCATCATCAATATATAAAACATATTTGTTATTTAAGCATGTAAAAAGAGAAAGTACATTTACACTTTTACACACATTTACATTTACACTTTTTGGCCATTTTTATGCACAACTTTGGGTAAAATGATTGCCATATATTTTGGAATTACCAAAAATTACATTTTATTTTTAATAGTCAATAATCAGTTGACAATCAAGTAAACTTAAAAAAAAAACAAAATGCGTAATTTTTGAAACTAAACAAGAAAGAATTTTTCAATTCTTTAAATTCAACTTCTACAAGTTGGCACCAAATTAAAAAAATACACCACCAACAATTTAAAAACCTCTAATTTTTTGCAAAAGTACAAATTTAAAGAATTAAACATTTATTACATTTTAGTTTATAATATGTAGTTTTATTTTATTTTTTTTTAATTACATTTTTTATTATTTATTGGTACGAAGTAAAGGAAGTATTGTGATCCAAAAAAATTTAGATTTTGGACTTTTTCTTAACTGCAGTAAAAAGCCCTCATTGAGAGCTTTTCAACGATATATCATAAGTGGTACTTATTTTCATTGGTTGGTTGGAGTTATAGCCAAATAAAATTTTAATTAATGAAATATTTGCGTCTTATAAGGAGAAGGCCATCAGTTCAAATCAAACTTCATCTCCTTTTTTTAACTTTTTTTTTTAATTTAAATAATTTATTAACCTCTCATTAAAAAAAAAGAAGAAATTACGAAGAATAATAATTCAATAACAAAAAAAATCAAAGTTTTTAATGAAATAAAATTTTATGTATTTTTCACTTAAAAAAAATTTGTAAATGTAATTTAATAGGCGTACAAGTAAGTTATGTTGTGCCCACATCAGATTTTTTTTTATTAAACAAGTTTAGATAATCCTTCAAATAATGCTGACCATATGAAATTAAAAAATTCACACAAAAATGGTAACAAACCTCTGTCTTGATAAAAATAAGAAAAGGACTGCAGAGAGATTACCTAAAGAGACCTCTACTCTTGAATTTAAATAATAAATATAATATATTGTTTTGATTCAAAGTTACTATCATCTGTTATAAGGGTGGCAGGAACATGAATAATGAAAAAAATCTGTATTTTTGATTCTATTTTAATCTTTAATTAATATTTTAATTTAAACAAATATTTGTATGAAAATTCTTTGAATATCCAAATGTCATCAGGCTATGAATCATTTGTTCACTCACATAAACCCAAGACTAAGCAGTGATGGTAACAAAAAATCTCTAATCATCCACATAGAGAAAATAACTTTCAATTTAAAACATCTTCCACTTAAGTTATATGAAAAAATTACAATGGACCACAAAAACAAATTCTCTATAAAATATAACAGAATCACTAAATTCAGTCAATTTGGTGAAGCCAATAAAAACTGAAAAAAGTTTTGTTAAAAAAGTTTAGTTTTTTTTAGAAGGGTCAATTTTTTCATGAATATGAATCAATGTATCCTCTCACGTAGCAAATGATTTAGATTGATTTAATTTTTTTTTTTATTTTGAATGATTCTTGTAACAAATGTAATGTCAAAATTAAATGTTTTAAATGGTAACCAAATTAACATAAGATGCTTTAAAATGAAAAAAAAATTGTTAAAATTAATCAAAATAAATGTTTAATATTTAGAGTTTTTTAAAACATTTTTCAATTTTCAATAAAAATTATAAACAGATGATAAAATTTCATGAAGAAATGTTATACTCTAAATTACAATATACATAAAAATTTTATTCAAAATCATATAAATTATTTATTTAAAATACTCAGCTTTTGAAATTTTACAAACTCTTGATTAAATCTACTGTACAAAAGTAGCAGCTTTTGGATTCACTTTCAACTATGTAGTTTATATTTTATTCAAGACTACACTTCCTCATAACATGCTATACAGAAAAAACATAATCATGCTTTCACAGTTGGTATGTGCATGATAGGGATCATGTATAGTACAAGATTAAATAGTGATCTTAAATAAAAATTTAAAAATTGAAATAAATTAAAAAAATTAAATTTGTCATGTTTTTTGTAATTCAATAATATTTTTAAAAATTAATATTTTGTTGTGTAACTACAGGTTTTTTTAGCATCGCTATATATTGTTATTTAAACAATTTTAGTATTATGTGAATTCATAGCAGCTACATAAGAACATGTCTAGTGTTCTTCAGTCTCTAAAGACTACAGATTGGCAACATTTTGTTCTAAGTTTGTTCTCAGCATATTTTTATAAGCATTTTACAGCATATTTATTAAATACAAGCCTAAATGTAAAGATTTAAATCTAAGGTATTAAAATAAGAATGTAAACACAACTAAACAGTAAAATAGGTTCCTGAAAGTTAGTATTTCAATACAGATGAACATAAAGAAAAATCCTTCATGTCAAATGCCAAGTTAATGTAAGCAAACACCCTTAACTTCTTTGATATTTATTTAAAAGGAATAATGAAAAAAAATAATTAGCTGCATCAAAGATGGCAACATTAAAATCTGACACAGTTCTGGAAATATTTATTTATTTATAATGGCAATAATTTTTTTAGATGGGAATAGATTGTTATGCATTAATTCAATAACAATATTTCTTTAAAAAATACCAATATTCTTTTTTTTCTGTAAGATGTAACAATATTTTTAATTCTATTAATATAAACCACCTAGTACAGCTTATTGAGTGAGATAAGACATAGCCTACCTTAATTTTGTAATGAAAGTACTCTCATGATTCCACATCCTCAGTTATGATTGAAAAATGTAATTAAACTGCATTAAAATTAAAAATACTAAAATAAACCATGTACATGGTGTAATGTTTATTACATTACTCATGATGTCACATCACTTCATAAGGCAACATCATGTAAATGTAATGAAATTACAAAAGCAGTTTCATGATAAAATTAAGGTAAGATATGTCTTATCTGAATATTCTGTACTAGGTGGTTTATACTAACAGAATTTAAAATATTATTTAACAGTACAGAGAAATAATGTGAATCTTAATATGTAATCAATACATGATTTGATGAAATTAAGTGTGAAAGGCCTCTAGAGGTAGAACATCTTATGAATAGAGATATTTTATACTTAAGTAAATATTTTAAATTTATAAAAATAATTGATTTTTGTACCATATCTAAATGTAAATTATACAAAAGAAACAATATTAAATTAAAATGTATATAAATAATTAATAATGCAGTATGTAAAGTTGAACTTGTTCTTTGAATAATTCATAATTATTCAAAGTAGGATTTACAGTTACAGCAGCTACCATCATTCTGTAATTTAATATCTATGTACAACTGAAATATCTCACGTATGAGGGTAATTAAAAAAATAATATATTATTTTAATATTATCAACATAGTTATTATTCATTACGTTAAATAACATAATACTGTAATGGTGTAATAATATATGACAGAATTGTTTTTTGATATAACATATAAACCTTATTTATATATGTAAAATAACAAAAATGCTTTGATAGATAATTTTTTATAAGTTTTATTATTTTTGAATGCAAATATGATCTCAATGAAATAAATTGGTTCAACTTTAGTCTCAATCACCTTCCAATACAATTGGTCAGTTGGTTTAAACTTTATTGAGAGTAAATTTTTATATTACTCAAGAATTTTGAGATTATTTATATAAGCTATATATAAAATTTAATATTACATAGTTAATACCTTCATACACCTCAACACATCTGAATTATTTCCTAACACCAGCAATTTATAACAAATATTTTATGTTACAGTCAATAACAACCATTAACAATATGAATGTATCGAAAAAAGGGTTGTAAAATGACCTAACATGAGATGCTCAAGTTATTACCAAAACTATTGTAGTCATTCATAAGAATAACAGCACCATAAGTTATTACTTCAGAGGATGAGTGGAAATGAGAATTAATGTAAATGACGTATAGTCTTGTACAGTTTCAGGTCAACCATTTCTGAGATGTGTGGTTAACTGAAACCCAACCACCAAAGAACACAGGTATCCACAATCTAGTATTCAAATCCATATAAAAGTAACTAACTGCCTTTATTATAATTTGAACCATAAACTCTTCTTTGAAATTAGCTGATTTGCGATGATGAGTTCACGACTACACCAACCTGTGGGTTTCCAATACGTGAACTGCAATGTTACTGTAAATGCAATGATAGAGTTATAAAAATATACTAACAGTTTACAGAACCATTGTATCAAATGTATTTATTCTTGCCATTATTTTAATATAGGTGTCATAAAATGAGGTTTTCTTATATCTTTGATACAACAGTGTTTATCAAAATGTCTTTGACTGACAGTTGATATATGAATATTATTTACAGATCATTTGACAGAAATTTCACAAGGACACTATAAAAAAAACAAATACATAAAATTATGTAATATTATTTTATAATATATCGTTATATTTATTTTTCTGCATAAATAGGAAAGCTTTAAAATTAATAATAAAAAAATTAGTGTAGAATAAACATTTTTTCTAGTAAAACTCAGAATAAAATAATATAAATATACTGTCTTAATACTAAAAAGAGAGAAATTAAATAGCTGAAAATTTGTTGAAATATAGTAACAAATTGAAAAATGAAATAGCACAGTCAGCAGCGTTTAATTAGTTTAGCGAAAATTAATTTGTTAAGCTCAACAGACAGTAAAAAAAGGAAAGGAAGGAGATTCAATCTGTTAATTGATGTCTGACCAACTCATCAGGCAAACAGCCTCCTGTACAAATTTAAAGATATTTTTTTCCATTGAAGATATTAATGAAAAACTGATTTGATCAGTATGTACATTTTCCCCCTACACACTTTCTTCTGATAAATTCATTTTATAATACTTTGTCTTTTAATTGCTAATATG
Source organism: Lycorma delicatula (assembly GCF_047948215.1). Lineage (NCBI taxonomy): Eukaryota > Metazoa > Arthropoda > Insecta > Hemiptera > Fulgoridae > Lycorma > Lycorma delicatula. Next base: position 103,091,660 of record NC_134458.1, on the reverse strand, counting down.
TTATTTGTTATAGGTATGTATGAATATTTATTTCTGTCTTGAATAAAAATTACAACAATTTCTATTAAAAATATTAATACATTTAATATTTTATTTTATTTTTTATTTTTATAATGGCAATTATTAATTTATAAAATGTAATTTTTTTATTTGATATTTTTAAATCTCAAACTACTAAGGTCATTAAATAAATGGCACAAGCAGTAGTATGCTGCATTGGGGTTAACTTGTAGATTTTCCAAACCCTAACTGAAAACAAACCTATACTGTCTATATTTGTATTATGAGAACGCCAATTTGTAAATCTATTTTTAAGTGCAGTTAATTTTACTCTATATTTAAATAAAATAGCCTAGAAAAATGGTAAATGATCTTGAGATCAGAGAAGGAGGTAACTCCCAACTCTCAACACAATGGATGAGCCTAGGGGAGGGAGCATACCCCGATTGAAAGCCTCCAAGTCTGGAGGCAGAAGATGGCAACTCTCCCATTGATTAAAAAATTATCAATTGGAACTGGTTGAAATTTAGTGCATTTTGATTGTTCAATTCCTTTCCATGTTGTGGTTGGTTACAAAATGAGTAATTGTGAGAGGAAGAAATTTAGTGCATCCTTTCGATTTTTCACTTCCTTTCTGTGCTATTATTTGTGTAAATATGCTGTTTTTCAATCAGTCAGAAGTTTTCATGCTTGTGATTAAGAGGATGCAATATTCTAATTAGTTGGAAATACATGTAATCTGATTTTCCTGAACAATTATTTGGAAATGTTTGGAATGTTGTCCAAACATTTGCAGTGATACTCAGTGGAATTTATAGTACATTGGATGAATGTGAATTGTCACTGGTTAAGGTGTGTCGGTTTCGGTTTCTAAGGATTAGGATCACTTTTCGTAGTTGGGTAACACTTTAATCAATAGTGGATTTAAACGTAAGGAAGCTTCATGAACATATTATAGCTTTTTTTTATTTGTCAATTTAATTCCTATTTATTTAAAAATATACTTAATATTCATGCCATAATTATTTTTGTGTATTTTTTCAGTAGGAACCATATTTTTTCTGAAGAATTTTCAATGGTTCAATTTAAACTTATTTTGAATTGCCAATTCATATTAACTTTCACTATATGTTGGATTTAATTTAATTTTGGTGGCTACCGAGTGTTTCCTTCTTGAAAAATTACTAGGGAAGAAAAGTAAACGGAACATTAATTATGCAAGTAAAAAACTAACCTAAGTAAAAAAAATTCTACTCCAGTAAAATTTCAAAACCCATAGTAATTGTATCTCCCTTCACCTTGACCATTTGTAACCAAAATTAGTTATCAGTGACGTATATTCAGAATTCATAGTACAAAATCTCATAAAAATTGGTTAATCCAGTCTGAAGACATCAAGAAAAATGATAAATAAGGAAAAAAGCAAAAAGATCACAGTTATTACTTCCAATCCTGAATGAAACTGCCCAAATATATAGTCAAAGTGACATACAAATATAATGGAACCATCTAATCAGTACAAGAATGTGACAAGTCCAAAAAAAAAGGTTTTTTTTTGCCCTCAATCTTTTATGTAAGTTTGAATAAAAGCAAAAACCATCAGAAAATAGCTTAGCTATATAATGCATAATAGGATGTGAAAAAGATTACCTACTCTTTGAGTTAAATTTTCATAAAGAGACCTTAGATATTCTGTATTCCAAAAATATAAGGTAACATAATCAATATGGCGAAGAAATAGTTTGGAGAAGCCCAAGACATGCAAAACTTTGACCCAATTACCATACTTATCCTTGTATAGAAATCTATATTCCCAGGGAAATATAAATAAAGCTGTGAGTGGAAGAATTAATATAATAAATATTATATTATTCTATTGCTAGGCTGCAATTTGGTGATTCATCCCAATGATGTGAATGACAATGAATGTATTAAAATATGAAGAAGAAATGACATATAGTACAGACATTAACTTATACAAACTAAAAACCCTTGAAATTCATGATCGGTAACAAAGAAACTATTTGAAAACAAGATTATAATAATAATTCCAATAAATTAAGAGAGTAGATGAATAATTATGAAAAATAATCTCAACTAGTAATTGAAAATAAATTTAAACTGAATCACTGAAATTTTTTTGGAAAAATACAATTCAAAATTAATTCTTAAAAAATTATAACATCAACATTTAAAAATATTGCATTAGTACTGATTAAGTATATTTTTAATTAAATAACAACTAATTTGATAAATAGGAAAAAAAAAAGATTTTGTAATATGTTCATGTAACTTCCTTGTATTTAAATCTACTATTGATCAAGGCATTTTAATCTTATGTTCACAAAATTTTAATGGCAAAAATGCCCCTATTTATACACAAATTACAATATCAAATTTCAGCAGCATATATACATTCACACCAGAGACATTGAAAAAAATCATGGTCATCGAAATATAAACTGAAGCCCCCCACGCATGCGTGCACATGCACAGGATACATAGATTGCACTATATATTTCATTTACATTTATGGACTCAAGATGTTGAGAAATCAAAAATACTGGAAAATTTTGTTCATTAAAATATATTTTTACAATTGATTGAAAAGGAATTGATATTTTAAAATGAATAATAATAGTAATGCATTGTTTTAAACATTAAAAATTTTTGTTGTTACCAAACTCTGTGTTGTACTACTGAAACCGAATAAGCTAATAATAAAAAAAAAAAACAAAAAAAAAACAGCAAAATACATTTTTAAAACTTTAAACGTACAATTTAATAATAGTGGAATTCTAGCCATTTGAGGATTCTCTAGTCATTTTAAGGCTACAAAATTTCATCAGCAGTCATTTGATTTTCTTCTATCTTCTATAACAGAAATTACCCTGACTGAGTTAATGCAGTACATATAATGAATTGTTTCAAAATATAAGGGATAAATTAGTTGTGATGTTTTACATTATCTGCCCAAGTGTTTTTTAAAGATTTGACATATGTAATAAGTCATCCAAAGCACAATAGACACCAGATACATTGCTTTATCTGGAAATAATGATGTTCACTATGTTGAACAGAAAGAAGATGCCACTTAGAACTGAATATTACCAGCATTTCTGTAGACATGTTAATATGGAAAAGTTCGTTTGATTCAGTAAAGAATCTAATAAGAAATGACTTCTTTCCTCACTGTTTTGGGATTTTCAGCAAATCCTGAACAGGCTCATCACTTATTCAAGTTCTACAAAGTTCTTAGTTTATATTTCCATCTGCAAGATTTGATCTTTTCTTATAAATGAATCAAAAACAAAAAAAATAATTATCAACAATTTACAGCAGAATTCTTCTGCTGGGATAGTCAGATATTTAAAAAGTAAACTACTGAATGTAATTAATTAAGCTTACACTTGTAAAGTACATATCTCACAATGAAGCTAATGATGAGCTCACTTGTATCAAGGGTTCTCATGCAATATAGTATTTGTTGAAAGAAGAGCTGTATAGTGAGGTTGATATAGAAAATTTTTAAGGTATGGTTTATTACTACACGTAACGAAGGCAAAACTGAAGTAGTTATTCTTTGTATCTCGGAATGAAAATGGAGGTGAACAAAAGAAGTGACCCTTATCAATATTAGGCAGAAGAAACAGGAGGTGAGAATCCTTTTGGAGTAGATGGGAAAGTTACACTGTTAGAAGACCTGGAGTAGAGTAGTGAAAAATAATGGGGAAAAGGTAAGATTGAAAATCAATGGAAATGGCATTTAAACAGCCGTACATGATAAACGATTGTAGAAGAAAAGGAATAATACAAACAATTTAATATAAAATATTTAATAACTGAAAATAGTATCTTCACATATTTTTAATATAACTGTTCATTTTATATTTTTTCCTTTATGTAAAGTAAAATGAAATTATCTTCGTATTAAATAAAATGCATATTTTTATAAACATATAATATATGTAAGGTTACATTATTCAAAAGAACTGTAGTAAACACTGCTTTTGTGGGTATATAAATATATTTAAAAATATAAATGATACAGTTTTAAAATAGACTGTAATATAAATATTACATTTACTTTTCAGTAAATAACAAAAAAGGGATTAATTTGCTATATTAAATTTTTCTTTGTTTATAAAAAAATAAACGAATGATAAAAGTAAATATACATTTTTAACCAACTTTAAAAAAGGAGGTTATCAATTCGGATGTAATTTTTTTTTTTAAATATGTTACGCAGCATCTATGACTTTAGTAAACCTATTTTGATAATTTTATTTTAATCGAAAGAGAGTACTTTCGGAATGGTCCCACATAAATTGTAACCAAATCTGATGATAATCTTAGGAAAAATACCAAACAAACCGAACGGCTCAACACCCTTAGCCGCTCCACCAGTACCGTGTTGCTCTGTTCCCTGTATGGCTAGGATATTCATAACAGTATATTATCGTTGTTGAGTCTCCTTGGAAATATTCATGGCATTTCTTACCTTATTTTTTTTCCTTAAACTATAATTCCCTTTTTTTCTTGGCTACTTTCCTCCAAACTCCATATAAATAATAAACCAACATTTAACATTTATACAAAATGGTGAAAAAGTGTATTATCCCTCATTGCAAAATTATAATATAAATATTTATACTGTGCAATAATAAATTCTAATTTTGCAATATTAAATAAATAGTCGAACAAGCTCCCAACCGACACCACCTGTATGAAATTAAATATTATAATTTTGTAATAAATAATATTCTATAGTTATTATAAACAGTTTTTTAACAGTGTTCTCGCAAACCTTGTCCAAATGTCTACTCGCAATAATGAAACCTATAAATTGGATAGATTATGCAACCTCATCATTTCTGTCACAGCTTTCTCATTATGTGGTCTATTTAATAACTTATTTGGGTCCAAATCAGACAAGGCGATGCCCTCTAAAGTTTTAGCTCTTCTAAGAGAGACATAAATCTGCATCTTGGCAAAATTTTTCTTGCACAGATCTATCTATCACTGCCCTGTCAAGAGTTGTACCCTGCAGTTTGTGAACAGTTACAGCCCAGCTTTATATTAGATGCAGCATTCTGTGCTCGACATTTCCACATCTGTTAGTCGCTTGGAATGTTGCACAAACTGGTGAAATAGCTACGCAACCATAATCTTTCATTCTAAAGCCAATAGTCTCATTATCAAATGTTATGAGTACAGCTTCTTCCTCGCATATCAAGCCGAGACGGTGAGAATGTTGCTCTGGCGTTTCGTTTAACAAACGTTTGTGTACTAAACTGACATGATGAGCATGACTCTTTAGGCTTTCATTACGAAAGAATCGACTGTTGTACGTTCTCAATTGTGAGAATTTACATTCTCGTTGGTAAGAAGTCTCTGCGGAAATATTCATGTCATTTCTTTCCCTATTTTTTCTTAAACGATCATTCCTTTCTTGCCAACTTTTCTTTAAATATCGCTTCTCATTGGAGCAACGCGTTTAGTTGGCCTACCTATATTTTATTAATATAATAATATATAAATATTATATATAAGCACTAGATACGACTAAAATTTGTGAAATAAAATAATTTATAAAAAATAAAAACCGACTTCAACAAATAATAATACTAAAAAGTTACAGATAATTATATTTTTATTTATTAACTAAAATAAAAGTATTTACAACAAATAAATATGTTTGAAGTCTGTGCTAACACAACCTAAACAAAAAAAAACCTATGATTTATATAATACAAATCCTACTTCAAACAATGCAAAATTGGTAATAGATCCCATTTTACATGTGGGAATCCCGTTTAGCCGCACAACAGTCGGTTTAAGTACTTACTTACTAACTTTACGTAACTTTGTTTCATTTGTGTTGGCTGGCACCGTACTTCAAAAATAGTTATTTGTTGTAAATACTTTTACTTTACTTAATAAATAAAAATATGGATATTTGTAACTTTTTAGTACTATTATTTGTTGAAGTCGTTTTTTATTTTTATTTTTTATAAATGATTTTATTTCATGATAATTTTATATAATTTATCTCTCTGTACATGAGTCTATCTGAATGCATTTTAATTTTTTTTTCTAAATTTGTTTCCACCACAATTTATTTTATTTTACTTATTTTATGTTGATAATGTTTGTTTTATTTTATAAAATTATATTCTCTTACTACCTTTTGGGCCATATAATAAGTTATCATTACACTGGTGTAAAAATGAATAAAATAATTCTGCTAAAATAAATAATTCACAACAACAATATTTTCTTTTCTTAAAGAAACATAGTAAAAGGCATTAATATATTTAATGACAGATTAAACTCAATATTCAATAGATTCAAAACCATATCAAATGTCACATAACTTCTTAATAGGAAAATACAAAACAACGATGGTAATACAGAGTGGGATTTAGTAGGCTGTTTTAATAAAATAAACATTGATGAACGTCACATATAATGAAACAATATTAAAAGATATGTAGCTTGACCAAATGAACGAGAATTAACTAAATCAATTATAATACATACAGTGTATTGTTCACTAGTAATAACAATTCCATTTAATTGAATTACATAAAATATTTATACAAAAAGTTTGGTTTAACTGAGATTTCAGATTCTATTGATAGTGACACACAAGTTCTATACTTTTACTTTTTAATCTAATTTAAAGGCACATTTTTCAATTTTTATTGATTTATTTAGAAGAATTCTTATTATCTTAAACATATAATACAAAACAATTAAAAAATACAGTTTTGTCTTTTATATCTGAAATCTTAATTAAAATGTATATATATTTAAATTATATTAAATAAACCATTTAGTATAGAATATTGAGATAAGAAAAATCATACATTAATTTTTCATAAAAGTACTTTTACGAGATTTCGCATCCTGTCATGATTGAAATACTTTCATAATTGAAAGAGTATTATTTCATGATTGAAATAATTTCAATTGCAATTATAATAATAATAATAATAATAATAAATGGAATTATTTCAATCATGAATAAGGATGTGGGATCTCGAGTAAGTACTTTCATGAAAAGTTAAGGTAAGATATTTCTTATCTCAATATCTTGCACTAGGTGGTTTATTTAATAAAATTTAAATATAATTTATAATTATACAGAGGAATAATATGAATCTTAAAAAAATTAATTTCAGTAAAATAATATATGTATGTATATATATAATTTTTTTTTAAATTTGAAAAGCTCTTTTCAATGAAAAATACAAAGCTAGTACATGTTTAATGTAAATATAAATATTTAGAGTTGGAAGTATATACTGATGTTCAGGATGTAATGTCTTAAAGAAGATTTGTTGTTGATTGATTATACTCTAAACTTGTCAGCAGCTGAAATTTATGACCGAATGGGCATAGAAATATCATTCATAGAAGTTTTAAATTATAGACTTATTATGTATTTTATATTACTCTCTTTAATAACACACACATATATATATATATATATATATATATATATATATATATCATACTAAATAATGATTTTTCCTAAAGACATATTTTTTTTAAACTCTCAACCAATTTTTATTATCATGAACATTGCCACTTAATCTATAATGACATTGTAGAATTGGGTGAAAGCGAACACAATTTTTACATTAAACTTTTTCTTTTGACAGGGATGTTTCAATTTTTCTCATGATTTTTTCCAACATCTTAAGAAGTATCTTAGAAACAAAAAAAATTACACTATCATTCCATTTAGATTTCTTCTGCCTTCCATCACTAAAGAATCAACATTACCTTTCTTACTACAATCTGAAGTTACTTGCACCCTTTTTACTTAATGATTAATAGCTACTACTTCTTAACCATTTCTACCTATAAGAAATATTTATTTATTATTCTTAAATACCAGGAGACTCAAATGTAACTATGTACTTAAACAAAAATATCTGGATCTCAATAAATAAAATATGATTTAACATGTTTTTTGACAATTTTAGCAGTGAAACTAAAACTAACAGATCTCTTTGTTCCCAGCTGATTCGCCTGTTTCACTGTAAATAATACTTTTTATTTCTATAACCATTAAAGCTTTTGTTTACAGTGTGTGGTAATGGTTTTAATGGTTGAGGCTCACATTTTTTTGGTTGAAAATTTATTTTGCTGTGGTGGTGAATGTACAGAATACTAAAGAGATTTTTCATTAAAGATTTCCAGACATTGATGTTCCACATTGCAATGACATGTGAAACTTGATCAATTGTTCCAAGAAACTGGTTTTTCAAAGTGGTTTTTCAAGGTGGTTTTTCAAAGACGCATCTGAGTCTAACAAAGAAAAATTTGGATATTTCTGATTGCATAGCTCAAAATAAAAAAATATAAATATTAGAAAATTGGCACAATCAGAAATCTCAAGAAGTATGTAGAAAGTACTTACTAAACATTTTAAATTGTACAAAATAATTGCTGTGCATTAGTTACACAATACTGATATTCCTAGACATATTGAATATGACAGTGGTTTTTTGGATTTTTTTTAAATGAAAAAGGATAAGACATTGTCAATTAAAAGTTTTTTCAAATGAAAATATCAGACAACCAGATCAGTACAGTGTGTTCTGTGAATAATCCTTATGAAATCTTAGAACAATTATTATATGATGAAAATAATTGGAGTTTGGTGTGCTAATAATAATCATCAGTGGAGTAGATAATAATCATTCAGTGTTTCCAAAACACAGCTAACTCAGAACATTATGGGAATGAAATCATTTATTCTTTTCCAAATTTCATTTATCCTTGGCCAACTAAATGAGGAAAAAATTGCTGGAGTGTACTTCTAACAAGTTGGTGCAATGATACATTGCTAATGTTTTGCTAAATTTGCTGCGAGAAGTTTTCAGGGATCATTTCAAAGCAAATTCTCCACTGTTTCTGTCAATGCTATTTAAATGTAATAAATCAAATGTTTATAAACATTTGGGATATTCATTATTTCTTATTTAGACCTTCTTTTAGTCTTTAGCATATAGAATGTAATTACTATTGTCTTCACCATCTTCTAATTCTTCCTCTTTCAACTAAATCGATATCTTCATCAGATTCACATGCCTGTCCATTTACATGCTTATAATTATCCTCATATGTATATTTCTTACTATTAGCATTGATGTTAATAAAACAAAATATGTATTAATTTTTAATAGTATGATTGTGTTGATTTTCATTTTAAAGTTTGAAGAGAAATTAATTTCTGAAGTTCACTACAACTCAATGAGAACTAAATGTTGGAAGTATAGCAAGGACCATCACGAGTTGTAATTAACACTAATCTGATAACATTAATTTGCTGGTAATGAAGTAAGAAGAAAAAATATTTTGGTATGCAAAATTATGTAAGTAAATGTTTAAAAGTTAACACACTTAATTTAGAAACGTGGAGATTTTTTAAAAGTGTCTAGGATCATTGTAAGCAGTAACCACCAAAAATAAAAATCAAAGTGGTGAAGTGAAAGGTGAAAGTGATGAAATAACTTTGTTTAACGCCAGTGATTTTACTTTAAAGCAAAATGCAAAAATAAACCATAAATATTCCTCTATTTCCAGGATGCTCCTTCCTGAGATGTTTCTGCTGTTGTAAAACAAGGAGATAATAACAAATGAAGTTTACCATTTTTATGGAGATGCCATTTTGAGGATTTCAACAAATATTAATTGTCTAAAATTCATGATTAAAAATTCTACCATATGAATAATAAGTACAGAATCAAACAATGTAATTTTTTTGTTTCAGATTGCTTGAAAATAGGTAAAATTATCACAATTCAATCAGATTTCTTCCCTTTGGAAATGTAAATTTCTAAAAAGATGGTTGAATGACCTAATCTTCTAGCAAAAGTTTAATTCCTTAGTGCATCAGATTTAGAATACTGAGATAAATGATTGAGTAAATAATTATTTTTTTTAATTTATAAAATTACTATAAAAGTATTAATATATTTATTAATGTTTCTTTGTCATTCTAATAATCTACAAATCTGACTAGTTAACCAACCAGTTTTTAATCTAAAATAAAAATTTATTTTACTTTTTTAAATTAAATTTAATTTAATTTACATAACATATGCAAAAAAATACATTGGTGCCCTTGAGGTGAATATACTCTCATGTTTTAATGAGAAAATACAATCTTTTTTTTAAAAATCCACCATTTGTCAAATAAATGATTTTCGGTTATTGCAATATTAAATTTTACCTTCAGTTTCTATATAATATTTTGTTTCATGTTCTTCAACTAATAAATTTTATTTACTGATTTTTTTTAAAATTCAAGTTCAACAGATTCAAAAATATTTTACATTTTGATATTCATTTAATTAAAGTTTTCACTTCAAGTTAAATGAATTATTTAATTTGTTTGTTAAAAATTAATTATTATATACATTTAGATTCACCTTACTAATAATATTTTATCATCATTAAAAAAAAGATTTTTATGCGCTTTTAAATATTTCACAACTAGTTTTGCTTTTTGAATATAAATGAATGCTTTACATTCATTAACCACAAATAATTATTTGTACAATTCTTAGGGATTACAATATACAATAATCACCATATCCAAATTTTTTACTGAATAGATTAATCAAAGTTAAATTTCAAGAAAAGAAAGATAAATAAATTAATAGTAGCTAAATTTCATAAATAAATGGATAAGATCACAAGAAATCAGTCTTAACAGACAACTCATATATCACTAAGACAAATTCTCAGTGTTTGGAAATGAAAACTTCCATTCATTTTTACTTTCGAGATTCCACAGAAATTATAAAATTTCATCAGTTGATATAAAAACATGACTATGTTAGATGATGCTAAGTGATATAACTGCAGATAAAAACAGAATTTTTTAGGGAACTACATACATGAAAGATGAATGATTTTTCTTTCTCATGTTACACCAAGTTGAAAATATTTTGCACGTGCTGTCATGCCTTGATAACAGCAATGAAATAAAAAGTCATATCATATGTTTTATCACGTATTTGAGAAGTGCTAAATATTTGCATTTAAATTCATTCTCTCTTTTTTTTTACAAGACCCTTCATTATTTTATTACAAACGAAAACGTTTAATATTTTACGTGTAAAAGTTTAAACATATGTATTAGCAAATTCTTGAAAATATTTATTTATTAACTAACTTTTTCAAAATGTATTTACGTAGTATTTAATTACCAAAAATTTATTTTCCTAATGATTACATTTTTTCTTTTTTAACTTCAGGCTTGGGTCTATATATATGGTTTATTACAGTGAGATAAAAAAAATTATTAAACAGTAAAAATGTGGCCAACAGGAAAGAAATAACTAAAAGTGGAAGAACTGTCAAATTTGTGGTACAGAAAGTAAATTAATATAATCAACTAAATGTGAGTAGTGCACACTTACACTACTAAACTCACAACTAAATGTGAGTTCAGCATACTTTCGCATGTAAAAAGATAATAGAAGCTCAGACCAGTCGTCTAATAATAGTAATAATAACACTCACACCTCTTCAATACTGTTCCCAAACACCATTCAATTGTAATTAACAACACATCATGGCCTGGAAATCTATGGATGTAATAAAACTACTGGTATGTTTTACTACATGAACAAGAGATGGAGCTTCCTAAGTGGATGAATCAAGGAAACTACATTAGATATCTCAAGACCTCCAGAATAAAAATCAATCAAATCAAATAGAAGAAAATAAAACTATTAAGAAGGTTAATAATAATGTGTTTTATCTGAAAGTAGTATAAGCAAGGGAGCTGTAATTAAGAAAAAAAAAATTACTACTACATGATTTAAAAAATATAGGACAATATTTTTAAATTTTTAAAACATCATCCTGGTTCCAATAACAAAATTAGAAACAGATTATTAACAACAATAATTTCTTTAATGAAAACATAAGTTAATTATATATAATCCAGTTGTAGCAATGCCTTTTTTGTTCCCCAAAAAACAAAAAAGTGATCAAATACTATCATTTACTTATGAAATAAATGGTGTAATATATTAAGGCTTTTAAAATAATGCAGAAATTTACTGAACCACCATTCTTTTATAAATGAAAAATAAAGTTAATTTCATCAACAAACAGATTAGAAGATTAGGATTTCTAGTTGATTAAATTTTTATAACTTTTACTGTAACTGCACTCTACACTACGTCCTAACATTCAAATTAAATAAACAATTGAGAAAAGGATTTTTTTGTAATCGTACCAATTAATAATGGAATTTTTTGTAACAGTTTCTATTGATTGTATAAAGAAGCAGACTACTTAAATTCGACTGCTTTAAAAATAAAACCAAAATACTCTACAATTCAGAAATGAATTTTATAGTTACATTGATAGAACAGCAACAGATAATTTTATAGCTAATTTATTCATGAATTAACTTGTTGAAAATAAAAAAAACAAATCTCAGTATTTTATGAGGTTGAAGTTCAGTTATGTTTATCTATTCAAAGCCAAACAAATTTTGTAGTAATTAAAGAGGTTTTTAAATTGCAAGTTACTCATTGTTAACATAAGACTGGAACTTTCAACATAAATTACAAAGAACAAATATTTTTTACAAAAAAAGTTCAATATCTAGCTACGTAACATGACAACAAATTGAATAGAATCAGTAATAATGTGTTTAAAAAAAACAGAAGGACAATTTTGTTTCGGAATAATAAAAAAAAAGACTAGAGAGAATGGTACACTGTTTCATTTACATAAAAAAAAAATATTGACATCCCTCCGGTTACTTTGAAGAAATTTTTTTATTCAGTTTTGTGTCGGTGAAAACTGAGTTGATTGAAAAAGCAGGGATTTAAAAATCAGTTGTAAAGATAATAATAAACAGAGGTGTAGGAGTATTAAAAAAATTGAAACATGAGAAAAAACTGAGTTAGAAATAGTTTATAAAGAAGATCGAAGGCTGAAAATATATCACAAAATTTATCTGTTAGGAAAGAAATATTCCAAATATATCCTTAAACAATAGAATAAGATAGCTGGTAGAAATTACCACCATTTTAGAAGAGAAAAGATAGTGGTCATTTAATATTTATGTACTTTTTTTATTTTAAGTGGTAACGCCTTATATGTCACTAACCAATAATAAGTATAAAAAAAGTGCAATCATCAGAATATTGGTCAACAGAATATTGGACCACATATTATTTATATTTGATGACCTATAGAACTGATTTTATTAAATACAGCTTTGGTCAATGGGATTTTAATATTAGTTTCACTCCCTATAATTTCCAGAATGTTACTCAATGACACATTACAACTTTTGCAGAAGCATAAGGTCGACAGTAATACAATTTTCTATCTGGATATAAGACTGTAATTTTTAAATAATTTTAAGTAATACTGATACAAGTTTATACTCGTAAAAGTATAAATTTTACCATATTTTATCAGTTAATTCTGAAAAAATTATTGTTGATCATGATAATACTGATCGTTCTACAACTTAAATGCCAGTGAATTAATGTCTTTTTCTTTTAATTTACAAATCCAAGGCACAAGGACTGTAACACTAACCAATTTTGGAATTAATTATTAAATCGTTTCTTTAGATGTTCCAAACTCTATCTTCATGCTGAATGGCATTTTTCACTTAACCTAATCATGGAATTTTTTTTTGTAATCATTCTTATATATTTAAACTATTACAATCTTTATTCCTTCACTTTGTTTATTCGATGATGAATGTGTGTTCAATTCTTGTTAAACAATCACATTTTTCCTGTATATGATCTGGTATACCTAGCCATAATTTTAGGAATTAGGATATTTTAATCTATGCTCATGAGTTCTATTTCAGTTCCACTTCTATATAAAGAACTAGAAATGGACATTTCCCACAGAACTATAATAATAGTTCCTTAAAAAATATTTAATATCACTATTTATCTTAAAGTGTTCAGCTTTATTAAGACAACTTCTCTCAGATGTGATACATTACAATCAAAAAAATTAGAAGAAACTTGCTCTGCTATTTTATTATTGCATAAAGTTTATAATCAAAAATTAAAACATTGCCAGAAATCCTATCACTCCAACACAGAGAGTGATGAGTCACTTTTTACTTTTTGGTTTAGTACTTTTCTGTTTGTAATTGACAGACAAAAAATTAATCAATATTTTCTCTGAAGTAATTATATATATATATATATATTTATAATAATTATAAAATATATAATTATGTAATAAATTGCAATTAGGACTTCTATATTACTGTAAAGTAATACACATCATATCAATGAAATGTAATGCACTTAGAGAATGCACTTATATTTTAGTTATAGTATAACTTAAATAGTATTTTCATTAGAGAAGTGGGCAAACTAAAAACATTGACATTTTCATGAGGCTAATAATAATGATTCTTAAGGAACTGTTTTACAGTTCAGTACTGTAACCTGATATTTGTGAAATAATGATCAAATACATTTTTATTTGTCTTTTCTATTTATTGCCATGTTGCTTAGCTACATGTTGAACTTTCTTCTTTTTGTAGAAAACAGTTTGCTCTGACATCATTTACTAAGAAAATTCCAGTCTTATGATAACAATGGGTAACTTTCAATCTAAAAACCTCTTTAATTACTACCATATTTATTTGCTTTCAATAAATAAGGATAACCAAACTTCAACTACATAAAATGTAGTTTCTACATTACTGAATTGGAGAGTTTTTGGTTTTATTTTAAAGCAGTCAATTCTAAGTAGTCCACTTCTTTATTTGTATCAATAGATTGGAACAGTTATAAAAATTTCCTTTTTTTATTTGTTTATTTAATTTGAATGCTAGGATACAGTGTAGTCATTATTACACTGTGCAACCTGATATTTAGTAGAATTGATTTTGGCCAAATAATTTACAGATTACTATATTTATTGCATGTGCTTCACATAGTTTTGGTTCTACACTGACATGTTACTTATAAACTAAATTGAATGATGTAACATTATATATATGTATTTCCATAACACATAGATTTTGATTCTGATAAATTTAATATGAACTTGTTGGTAATTACATTAGTATATTAGTAAAATGACCGATTACATTAATTAGAGATAGGTCAGATGGTCAGTCTCAAGTGAAAATTATAAACAGAAAGAGAAGTGAGTAAAGTGAAGCAAGATAAATACAAACATACAACGCAACACACATATAGAACTTCTAATTTGAAATGATTGGATATGATAGGCCTTTAACTAACCCCACACTCTAACAACATCTATTCGAAGCTTTTAATAACCCCTCTTCTTGAAATCATCCCAAGTGACCCTAACCAAGTTTACTTAACTAAAACCAACCGCAGTACAAATATATGACATAAGTGTATGTAAGAGTATGTATATGTTTTATATATATAAAATATGTGTGACTGCCTATACATATCAGATCTACTAAAAGCATTAATGTAGACAAGCTCTTAACTTAACATTCCTTGTGGTAGGCCATACCATAAGAGTATTGATGGTGTGTATATATATATATATATATATATATATATATATCAATATATAAATCAATATATATATATATATATACATAAAATATCAAATTTAGCTAGCTGAGCTCTAGCTGAGATCCTCCAGTCAGAGGTAACTTTAGTAAAAACTAATAAATACATTTTTTTGACATTTTTATTATAAATTAAAATAAGGGTATCAACCTTAATTACTTTTAGATTCTCAGTAAACCACTATGCTTGTAATAAAAATAATAATTTTTTTGGGAAGGAGGGAGGTGGAAACGCATTTACGCATGGAGCGTCAGACTTCCACTAGTGGTCTTATCCAACCACCATCAGAAGGCTACTAAATAAAATCACCCCCCTTACTATCAGGACTCAATCCAGAACCATTTAACACATTACTTCAGGCTGATTCCAACTATCCTAGCTTGAGAAGGCCGCTACCTAATTTTCATCTGTCTCAGGACAATCCAGGTCGCCCTTCTTAGTCCTGAGAATGCTCCCGATGAATCAAGCCACACTCTCCCAGCTGCTAGGTCATGTAGCATCGTTGCAACCACACTGTGGGGGCTCAGTACTCTGAGATCTGCCTCTAGTATCCCTCGATCTGCCGCCCACCGAGCACGTCTGAAAAAGGTGTGCTCGGCGTCGTCCCATACACCGGAGCAATACAGACAGTCGGGAGACGGGGATTTCTCTATTGCATGGAGAAAACAACGGAAGTACCCGTGACCCGTTAAACCTTGCGGTCTATCGCCCTCTGGTCTCGTGGTCCCAAATCTCTTGCCAGGCGAGAAACGTGCAAGTCCGTTCCTCCTCGCCGATGGTCTTCTGGTCTTCGCCTACCCGTCGCCTCCTGTTGGTCGCCTAGCGCTCCCTTGCAAAAGAACAATGGGTATAACGTCGGCGACCACCAGTACGGCAGGCTCGGAAACTGTCCAATACACGACTTGCAAGGCCATGGTGCGTTGCACCTCCCCGAACTGCTTCCGGTTTCTCTCAAATCTTAATGCCTGGGCCCACACTTCCGCCCCGTATAACAAAACGGATTGCACCGTAGACATCAATAGTCGCCGTCTGCTGGCCTTCGGTCTGCCGATATTCGCCATGATCCAGCTGGGAGCGGTTATGGCTCTCGCAGCTTTATCGTTGGCTCTCCGAAGCTGCTCAGCAAAGCTGTGTTTCCGGTCGATCATCATACTGAGGTACTTCGCAGCCGGCTTGGTCTCGAAAACCTCGTCCCCGACCCACAGGGGGTGAGGAGAGTGTCAATACGCTTCTTCGTTACAACCACGAATTCCGTCTTGCTGATGGCTAGAGATGACCTCCGTTAAAGCCACAACTGGCAAGGAACGGAGGGGGTGGTGTAGCGACCAGACACGCTACGAGGCGGGATCTTCTCCCCTCGGGGGGGAATCGAGATGATGGCTAGAGACAACTCATTGTTGTCCAGCCAGGGGCTGACCCTATGCATCGCTCGGCTGAGCCTCAGTTGGGCCCGTTCCACGTTGCGGTCTGCAATATGTAGCGCAACATCGTCTACGTACCGAACCAAGGCCGACTCTTCAGGCATCTCCTGCCTCAGCAAGCTGTTGTTGACGGTGTTCCACAGGTGGTGGCCGAGAATTGACCCCCGACGTGATTGCGGTTCTACGCCAGCCTGCCGCGGTTCCTCAGGTATGAATCCAACATTCTCAGGAGGTACTGAGGCAGGTGGAATGAATGCTCCAGGGCCCGAAGTATATCGCTCCACCGTGCAGAACTGAACGCATTTTTCACGTCCAACGTAACAAGAAGGACCACAAGGCACGAAAAATGACTGTGGTCCTCTGCTCACCGCCTTGCCTCAACAACCTCTTGGACTGCATCTAGGTCGACCGACCCTGGCGGAAACCATACTGGTTGGTTGACAGACAGATCACCTGCTTTTTTCATCGCCGCAACCAGTCTTTTCCTTAAGAGCATCTCCAATACTTTCCCAGCTGTGTCAAACATACACAGTGGGTGGTAGGAGGTCTGCGACTCCGGGTCTCCTTTGCCCTTGGAGAACAACACAAGATATGCACGGTCTTCCTTCTGGCACTGAAGGCCCCACCCTCCAGACATGCACTGTAAATGTCTAGAAGCAGACGGGGCCGGCAGCGGCCCACCAGCTTGAGGACCTCGCCCGGTATGCCGTGGGGACCAGGGGCTTTTCTGGCCTTCAGTGACCGTGGGACTCCCTTTAACTTCTCCATCGAGAAGAGTGGGAAGTCGCACAAATCGCCGATGTCCCACTCGATACGAACCGAGTGGGCCGGGAACAACGTCTTATCGACGTGCTCCGCTTAGTCTCGTCTTAGTCAAGCTGGTAACTGCGAGACCCCCAATCGCCAAGTTACTATCTATCCTGTCCCCAAGGGTCTACGACCACGGTCTGCCAGCAGTGAGCCTTGTTCACGTTGATGACCCGACGGAGCCGCTTCGATCCCGTGCACCGTCAAAACTCTCCAGTCCTGGAGGAGCGTGACCAGCTCTTCGGAAGCGAGGGAAATATCGAGAATCGTCTTCAAATATCCTGGACGGCGGAATGTCGTCGTATTTCCTATACTGAAGACCACGAGTCCAGTACGTGCAGCCATGTACAGAATGTATTTCCCTCTGGAGTCGGTATTCGCTACATCCCACTTCCCACTCCACCAACCTGGAGTTGAATTCTCCAGCTACCACCACCCCACCGGCAGTAGCAGGGACAACATCCTCCAGTGCATCAACTTTCTGGCGGAAGTCGGCTAACAGGTCATTTAGGATGAGGTAATAATTAAAAATTGTTTCTCCACCGTAGCAGACCCAAACGAACACCTTGCCTGTGCCGTCCTCCGAACTTGGGCTCTGCTGCGATACAGGATCTAAATCGCGGCAGTCCCGAACGAGTCCCGGAACCATTGAAAATCGTCATGGTCCCGGTACTGCTTGCTGATCAACTCCAAGTAAGCCTCCCTGTCCCTGGCTAGCTGTAGCAGCAGGTCATCAGCTAGCTGACTCCTGTTGAGGTTGGCCTGTAGAACGTTGAACGTCCTAATGAATCCTTCTCTTCACCTGCTCCAGGGCTTCCCAGAAGACCTGACACTCCCTTGTTCGGGTGTGTGGGCAACCTGTGGGGCACTCACGTCTTTTTCTAGGCAAAGCATACACCGAGGGGGGCAGAACACTCCTTAGCCTTGTGCTCCCCTGCTTCGCAATTATGGCACAGCTGGCTCCTGTCAGTGTCCTTACATACACAAGGCAGATGCCCATACCCATGGCACCTGAAACACTGAGGTACCTGTGCCCTAGGCCTAATCCAGCAGTACACCCGTCAATCATTATCTTGCATTGATTGAGTAATCTGGCAGCAACCTTTTCACCAATCTCTACTACTGCTACCCTCTGCTTCCTGGCATTAGCATTTTGTTAAGCTAATCCTGCAGACTTCTACATCTCCAAGATCTCTTCTTAGTGCTCCTTCCACATCCTCCTTCTCTATGATGCAGTCTAGATCCTGGATCTCCAGGGAATAATAATAAAATAATTAAAAGTAACAAAGTGATATATCCATCTTACCAGCAAATAAGTGTTAAGTCCTCGACATCTTTCAGTTTTTCAAACCATCCTTCATGTTTGAGTATAGTTTTAACATGCAGACAGTCATGATTGTATATGTATTTTAACTTTTGACTTAATTATAATATTTTAACTCCTGATGGCTTTTATTAAAAAACCAAAAGATCTCAAGGACTTGAGATCTTTTGGTTATTAGAAAGAACAAAATACACTTATTTGCTAGTAAGGTGTATATATCACTTATTTACTTTTAATTATTTTATTAAAATATACCAGCAGAACCATTTAATTATTTAATAATAATTATTATTATTAAATTTCTTGAACATGGTTCCGCTGGTATATTTTAATAAAATAATTATATAAAATTACTTTATTAAATAATATATATATATATTATATATGTGTATATATGAAACAGATTTATTCATAAAACTTCGTACTAACCAAACTTTTAATTGCATTTTCACATTTTGAATTTTTATTGGATTATTTTATTCGCCCTGGCTGCCTATAACTGTTCAACCCCAAAGAAATTTTAAATTAACAGAATAATTTAATTATTTTATTAAAATTATATTACATATAAATACATGCACATGTGCGTGCGCGTGCGTGCGTGCGTGCGTGCACACACACACACACACACACACACACACACACACACACACAAACAAACACACACACACACACACACACACACACACACACAGAGAGAGAGAGAGAGAGAGAGAGAGAGAGAGAGAGAGAGAGAGAGAGAGAGAGAGAGAGAGAGAGAGAGAGAGAGAGAGAGAGAGAGAGAGAGAGAGAGAGAGAGAGAGAGAGAGAGAGAGAGAGAGAGAGGGGAGAGGAGAGGAGAGAGAGGAGAGAGAGGAGAGAGAGAGAGAGGGAGAGAGAGAGAGAGAGAGAGAGAGAGAGAGAGAGAGAGAGAGAGAGAGAGTGAGTGAGAAAGTGAAAGAATCATAGGGGAAACTAAAGAGATTTAAATTAAATCCCTGGTACACCACCGTAACAGTGTTTATTGGTCAGATAAAACTTCTTGGCTTTTACACAGTGTGTATCACGAAGCCTTCCGAGACTTTTATAAGTTACTCTACTCTAGAAAATAATGGAAAAAGTTCATATAAACATATGTCCTAAAATGCTTCGTTTGCGAGTTACGGCTAGTGAAAGATTTTGCTCGGATTTCAGCTACCTCGATGCAATGAGGTTGTACTGAATTTTTTAATACTCTCCAAATGTTCTCTTTGGCACTCTGATAAAAGCCTGCTGCAAATCCACAAAGCCTAAGAGTACCACTTCATCAAATTCAATAATCTTTTCACAGACGATTCAATTAGTAAACACTGAGTCCTGGGTACTTCTTATAGATCTAAGTTCATACTGTGAATCCTCCATAAAGTTCTAAGTCAACTGTCTGATCCTTGCTTGCACAATAATGGAGTAATCTTTTTTTTTTGGCACAGATAACAGAGCTATGAGTCAATGTTTTGGTGACAGTAGGAAATGTAAAATCCATCATGACATGACGTATTAAACAAAGAAATTTATAAAGATGAAAGTAACTTGATAATCACTAAATAAGTTTTAAACAATCTTGGTTTTTTGATACAAAAAAGAAAATATCTACTGAAAATAATGATATTACTGTCCACAATTTTGTTTTTGTTTAATCTTAATTTATTGAAAGTTAATCATATGATTGGGATGAATAATTTGACACACATTTCATGAAAACAGTGCAGCAGTTACAGGTGCTTAAAAAAAAATACAACCCTAACACAAAAAGGGAACTAGAACAACCATTTCTAATTCATCTAAAATGTATAATTATATTACATCAATTAAATATGTATTTACTAATTTAATATCCTGGTCTTAGTTTAGTCAAATCAGTATATAATCTTTTTAAACAATTTTTCCAAAGAAAGAATTAATTAAATTTCAAACAGCAATTCCAATCTCAATGACAAAACTATTTTTCATTATGGAATGCATTTTAACAATAAATTTTGCGATATAATAATTAAAAGAAATTAAATTTTAAACAATATTCATTAAATTTTCTTTTTTGATTTCATAGAGAGCCTTCTGTTCTTGTTTGGAGGAAAAGATTTTCTGTCAAACAATTATGGGAGACCAGAATCAAAGGAAATAAGATTTATGAATAATTATGTTAGTTTTAAATAACAATAGTTATTTCCTACCAAAGTATGAAATAAGTATTCAAATTTTTATAGCGGTACCTTTCAAATAATAAGTATAAAATGATTCTACAGAAATCACAGAAATTCCAGATTATTATCTATAAAAGTAGAATATGATGATTTAAATAATTTTCAATTTAGTACTTTTGAATTATTAAACAACAGGTCTACTTTCATAATTTCATTGCAAAATTAAAAATAGGTTTATATTAAAAAAAAGCTTAGGTAACTAATTAGCTCCTCATACTGTATATACAAAAAATACACAAGAAATGTTTGCATATGGTCAAACAATCAACAAGATTTTAGGGAATATGTTGTAATATGTAAACGCACCAGTATATTTTGCTCGGTCTGGTTCAGTAAAATGCAAACATCTAATAACTGGTCGCTCTGAATCTTGATACAAGATCAAATGCCAAAATGAACTACAAATTAAAATCAAATTGTAAAGCAGTAACCTAATATAATAATAATAATAATCTAAACATGACAATAATGCAATATATTAATATTAAGTTTAAAAAACCCTAAGAATTGACTGTTCATAAGTAAAGGGTTTAGACCGAGGTTCACATGACAAATCGAACACTTCATTTCATTATGAAAAATATACTGTGGGCAGCTAGTTCCTCTGACCTTTTACTGCGTAATTATTCTCTGTGATTACTTCAAAAGAAATGTTTACATAAACAAACTATGTACTATATTGTAATTAAGGGATGCAATTCTTCGTGACACTGCTTATTTCATGAGATGACGTGTTATACTGATCTTTACTTAAGTATTAGAAGAATGCATTCGCAAAAATGATATTCATTTAAACGAGTTTGTCTTAAAACTTAACTTTTAAATTCATTTTTTAAATGAATTATTAATTAATTTAGAATAAATTGCTTTATTCTAAAAAAAAAATAATTTTTTAACAAATTACATTAAAAATGATTAATAAAATATAACTCTATTTGTTTTTTATATCATATCAGTCACACTAAGATTAAATTCATCAATTAATTTAATAGCTGGGCATATTCATACAGCATTTCCATCTGAAAATTCGTCTCTTAAAGGTACCCTCCTTTCGGAAGGCATTTCCAGTCGGCCAGTTGTAACTTCGCCTAAACGCAAGTTATTTAATAAATCGATGAATCAAAACTTTGATTGAACCAAACTTTGATCATGTATTTTGGCGCCGATTCAAAAAGATGAATAAAGAATTAAATATTTGTACGAAATTATTTCTTAGTTTTTAGCGCATTTTGATTTCGGTTCCATTTTTAAAAAAAAATAATTATTTCATAATTTTCTGTGGCTGATTAATAACGATAAGTTATTCGGCAGAGTTAATGCGCTCTTTTTTGGTGAAATAATGCAACTGCCTCCAGTTAAAGATGTTTTGTTCAACCTCTTTGGTGTGAAGCAGATATAAATTTGTGGCATCGGTTTTCATTTCGTGAGCTAATAATGAACCCTAGATAAAGAAATGTCATGGAGTTCATCGATTAATAACTTGCGTTTTGGCAAAGTTACAACTGGCCGACTGGAAATGCCTTCCGAAAGAAGGAGGGTACCTTTAACAGACGAATTTTCAGATTGAAATACTGTAAGAACACTCCCAATTATTAAATTAGTAGATAAACATAATATTTGTATGACTGATATGATATTAATAACATTAATAACGTTATTGATGAATCACGAGAAGCTGCAACATATGGGAAAACTCCCTCCGGGAATGT
Organism: Lycorma delicatula; assembly: GCF_047948215.1. Lineage (NCBI taxonomy): Eukaryota > Metazoa > Arthropoda > Insecta > Hemiptera > Fulgoridae > Lycorma > Lycorma delicatula. The sequence continues at coordinate 103,068,584 of NC_134458.1, read as the reverse complement.
TTTTCCGGTAGACGTCAATAACTGTGGTGGACTGTTGCATAATGTACAATCGGAAGAGGGTTCAAGAGTTATGTTAAGGCGTATTATATCGATTTTTGATGGTTTAATTAAAGGCGGTATGGGAATTGTAAAGAAATTCAAACGCCTGGCCTACGAAGGGACCGACTGGAAAGGGGTTAGTTACCAAAAAAATCGATGACGAAACAACAGGTACAAAAATGAAAGATGAAGGTGGTTGTATATCTATAACACCAGTAAATAAATCGTTTCAAGGTAGTAAAGGATACGGAGATGTAGAAAGACATATGGTACCTTTAATTTTAAGTTGGGCTGTAACAGTGCACAAATTGCAAGGTACATTAAATAGAGCTGTAGTAGATTTGGGGAAAAAAAATTGGCAAAAGGACAAGTTTATGTCCTCCAAATCGAGTCAGAAGTTTAGGTGGTTTAACTTTGAGTGATTCAGATCTACATAGAGTACTGAATAGCCCACACGATAAAAAAGCACTTGATGAGACTGAAAGATTGAGAAACCTTGTACGCACAGGAACAAACAATGTGCTAAACTTCGCTTGAGGTGTCGAAACGTTGATTACTAATGACATATCAACAGTGTTACGAGTATTTTAAGAAAATTAGTTGTCCGACTTTGCGAGAAACCGCAAAAGACCACGTAATGTGACGCATATATAGAACTATAAGATTCCCACTGTCCCTACCGGTGCTGTATATTATATATAATGTGGATTGGGTCTGAAAGATTTATGAAAAGATATCTCGATTTTTGAGATATCTTTCCATTACCAACCCAAGACCACCTATATAAGTGTAAGTGCACTTGCAAGTTATAAGACGACTTATAACATCATCTAACGTCACGAATACATATAGAATATCAGGATTTCCACTGTTTTGATATATAAACTCGAAACTCGACCTTCCCGCCAGACGGCGAAAGATTTTTTTTGCCTATTTTCAGACTAATTTTTTGTGTCTAAAAAAATTTTCAACATCATGGTACCACCGTGAAAAACAGTTGCTTCGATTGCAACAAGAAAATTTATTTTAATCGGATTAATAGGAAAAAAATTATGCGCGAACTTAAAAAAAATATACGGGTCGAATACATAACTTAATTTTTTTGAAGTCGGTTGAAAATAAGTCTTACGTATTCTTTACTGTTTTGGAGGTGAAAGTAAGGTTTTTTTTTTTTTTTTTTTTTTTTTCCTTCAAAATTTTTTTTTCGATATCCTTCAAAATTTGATCGAACAGGTCCTGGTAGATGTTGCGATTCCGTCTTTTTGTTCCTGTCCATAAACTCTTCACTTCGGGGCACATGTTTGTATGCGCCCGGTAACTAGATTTTGAAAGTTAACCAAACGATCAACTTTTTGATGTGTAAAATTGTAACCTTGTAGATTAGTTATATCATCGTAACACTGAAAAATCTTTTTCCCGAGAATTCCCTCAAACACCCGCGGTTGATGGTAAACCGTCCCCCCCTGGTATTTTTACTTTGAAAAAGAGATTCATCTATATCCACGTGCAGACTATTCCCAACTATTATTTCTGGGTTACGGAGTAACATGTCCGCACGCACTTCCTTTACAAAATTATTCCAGTCAGTTACAACGGCACTATTTAAACCGAACTCTTCGTTGTAAAACTTAAAATTGGCGTACTCCCTATTCCATGCGTACAAAGGAAATAAACAGCAACCTCTAATTTCAATTTTCTGGATTACAGCCACGATACCGCACCTTAAACGGACAGAATTGCGACAAGTTGTCTTAACACAACGTCATTTAACTTCTCTGTCGGTTAACGAACGGAGGGTAGTTTTTGACATTTTAATTAAATTACATAGTTAAAATCAATAGAAGTGAAAAAATATTAACTTGGAATAATTAATTAGTGAAGTTAAAAAAATCCTTCTTTTATAAACATAATTAATTTCTGAAAAAGCAGTTTTGTTGACATACAAATAAATTCATAAAATTCTTTCTTGTATTTCCTTATATCGGAGAACAAATTACAAAAATGACCTTTCTCTTGTCTTCTCTACAATTGAGTCTACCCACATTCTTTATTCTGTCCTTCTCTTCAAACAATAATACAGTAATAGTAAGAAGTGTTTTTCGCTACTGTATTTTCGCACATTTTTATATTTTAACCCAAACTTCATCAACGCACCTCTTTTCCTATCTGGCATTGTAAATTTTCGCGTTAAGGATAACTATAAACGACTTACCATGGGGTCCGCCTCTTGGACCACAACTGTGTTCACTATCCTCATGCTTGTGGAAATAATACTGATAAATAACAATTAAAGACTGTTCAATTTATAAAAACTATCAGTATAGCGTAATTTCTTCAGAACAACAGTTTGGTCAGCACAGAACTCGAAACTTTGGCTGATCTGAAGTATGCGGGTTTCAAAATAGTCGGCCCCGATATTAAAAATAGTAGTTATAGCTGGTTACCCGTTCTTGGTACGGATAGAAAACTATTTTGTACGGTTCGTAAGTGTTATCCAACAAACATCACGAGGAGTTGACGGCAAACAGTTTCTCATTTTTTCTTTTTTTTTGTTTGTTTTTAAATTTCTGTGTATTTTATGGAACAGTTTATGAACAACGTAATTTAAAGAATGGACTTGTATATAATATTTACAACTTTTCTCTCTGGAGTGTATATATTCATAATGTTCCCACAGGAGACTCTGGAGCAAGTCACATGCAGATGTCCGTGCGAGAAGCATTGACTTTCCTAGAAGAGATCAGATACTTGAAGCGTCTGCCCTTGTGACTTATTTATTGTCATCGTAAAATCAACTTAAAAGTAGAAACTGGAGGCACTTGATAGTGAAAGGCAAATATAAAGGAATGTACGCCGTACACCATTGCGCCTTTAAATCTACTTTTCTCGATAATTGAAAGAGATATAAAAAAAAGAAGATTTTTGTAAAAAATTCAATTTCAAATACTATCAAGCGAGTTCTTGATTTGAGCAACGGTTTGGCCATAGTAATTATAGCCGATATTAGAGTAGATTTTGCGTGAAAGAGTAACACTCACAGAAACCATTACATTTTTATATGTGTAATAATGATGTCACTGCTATTAAAAAACGACTTGATAAAGACATAGGTCAAAAGGTCAGCAGTGTGTATCCCTTACCTTAATTTTTTTATGGTTTAAATGATTTCTATATTTCGTTAGTTTTTTTTTTATAAGAAAAAATCAATTCAACCCAATTTATTTAACAAAATTTTATTTCAATTAACTGAAAAGTATTCGCATTATCATGCTGGGTTCGAATCCCTGTCAGGCAATGGACTTTTTCATACGTTATCAAAATTTCATCCACAATTAAGCGAGTTGTAATTTGATGAAATGGAATAAAATAAATCTATTAAAGCACACAGGTTACGTTACATTAAGTTTTTGTGCATTTATAATTATGCGTTATATAAACATTTTTATTAAGAAGATTGTAAAAACTTAAAATCAATTATTGAGGGATAAAATTGTATTAAAAATGACCTATTAAAACGGAATATATTTTTAAATTTGGGGGAGGAAATCAGCATAGAGATTAAAAAATTATATTAAATATACAAAACATCCATCAACTTTATAAATATAATATTCACATAAACAGACTTTCACGTGAGCTAATAATATTTTCAAAATGTATAGAATAAACACTTTTGTTTTTTAATAATCGATATACAGATTAACTAAAATACTGTATAATACGAATATCGTGACGATACGTTTATCCTTTGGATGAGCAAAGATTAGTTGTAATGGGAACATAAAATCAGCGTTGCCATAATATTTTTCAATTATCCGGCTATTATAAACAATCATAATTAAATATAACTACAACAACAGACAGTTTTATTAGTATTCAATAAAAAAATAAATAAATAAGGATGTCATCATGCTATTAGGATAATATAATATACGTGTATATATCCTAAAAGAATTATTAAATTATACTTTACTGTATAGATAAATATATAAAAACTAATCAGAATGATAAAGTTATTTATTATAAGATTAAAATATGTAAAGTGCATATAAATTTCATCGAAGTGGTGTATCAGAAAATTAAAATTAAATTTTTAACGAAGAACGTAAATCTAAAAATAAAATTAATATTAATTGGAAGATAAAACATTAATAAAGTTTGTTAAGCTTTAAATATCGTAAAAAAAAGTTTTATAATGAAATTTTAAGTTAAAAAGAACATATCTTGATGTTAAACTCTTTATTCAAAAGGCTAAATAAATAACATTTTGTAATTAGTCTTCAAAAGTTAATAATTAAGAAATCAATACTGTAGAGTATCTTACAATCTCCTTACTGTAGGTTAATTAGCAGCATTTTAACAAAATTTTCATCCTTATTAATAAAGATATCCATTTACTGTAATTTTCATAGATGAAAACTGAGCGATTAAAAGTTTAATATGCGATAAAATAATTCTTGACGAGATTATATATCAAATTTACATATTTGAAAGATATAGTATTCGGAAAATGTTTTTCTCATTTTATAAAAACAGTTACAATTCTTAAAAAAAAATGTTTTCTTCTTCCATTATGTAAATTTTATCATAAGAATTATAATAGGGATTAGTAGTCCTAAAACCAAAATAAGTTGCACGAAGTAAAGAATATAGTACTTCATTAATTGCAGCTTTGGTATATTTTTACCTTTCGTAAAAAAAAACAAAAAAAAACAAATAAATAAAACGAAAAGAAAAAAATAATTATTCATATTTCTTTATTATTTTAATAAAAAGTTAAGGTTAAGTAGAAATAAAAAAACCGACTTTTAAAAACGTCAAAAAAATCGTACTATTTGTGTTTTTAAATCTGGAGTTCATTACGTATCGTTGCTAAATTAAAAACAAACAACCATCCTTTCCTTTGATGGAAAGTCAAAAAAAATTGTCATTAAATAAAATTGAATAATATTATTTATTATTTTACATTTTACTATGTTTCTTTAATTAAATTAAATTTAATTTCATCGACACCTGTATGAAAAAAATCGCAATACGAAAAAATAAATTTGATAAAAATAAGAAACAGAATTAAGAGAAAGAACAATGTAAATTAACTAGTAATACAATTAAATTAATATATATAATTTTTTAACGTTAATTTTCCAACTAATTTTTTTGAAGTTTTGTAAGAAAATATTTTGATAATTACAATGGGATTTATCTTTATCGATCTCCGTAACAGAGTGGTAGCGTCTCCGCCTTTCATCCGAAGATCCCGGGTTCGAATCCCAATCAGACACGGTATTTTTCATACTCTACAAATTTCCATTTTCACATTCACACGTATAAAAACTTCTTTGTAAGCTTCTGTTGTGAATTAATTTATCGGTTAAGAAAAAAAATTATTCATAATTCGCTAGGATAATTCAAACTTAACTTAGTACGATAGACTAGACGTACTAATAGATATTGCGGCATGAGCAAGGCGGAAGCGTCTTTAACCACCGTGAACATCTGGAGTGAAAGGTGAAGAGCAGGGCTCAAACTGAATGGGCTAGAAGGGTCATTCCTGACCTAATGGTTTCGTGCAACAGAGGACATTGTGAGATCAATTTTTACATTGCTCAGATATTATCTGGGCATGGAAATTTCGAGGCTTATCTTCATCGTGTGGGCATACGTGACACATCGGGATGTATGTTTTGTTATGCGGTCGACACGGCGGAGCATACGCTATTTTTCTGCCCGAGGTGGCATACACTGCGCTCTCGAGAGGGCATTGTGAGTTTAAGCCCTGAAAACCTTGTCACCTATTTGCTAGCTTCGGAGGATAACTGGCGAGCTGTGGATCGGTTTTCAAGAGAGGTCTTACGAACCGAAGACGTCGAGGGAAGGAACCTTGGTTTTTAGTTAGGGACAGGTGGATAGCCCTAGTCGTAAGGACCGGCATGCTGAGGTGTGCCGGTTTCATTGATCGGCTGGAGACTCCAGGGGAGTTTTAGGAATGGGATAAGATAAAGACCGACTCCCGGCCACCGTGTGGAACGACATAGTCGGACCCGGTTCCCCGTGCGGTGGTTAGAGGCGAGTAATTAGAATTACCGAGTCCCGTTCTCGGGGAAGGTGGACCCTCCCCGAGACTTAGAAGCAGGCAAAAGAATAAAAAAGGAAAAAGATGCAACCGGCGGGTCGATCTGCCTTGCCGGACTTATTGCCGGTGGGCGAGGAGATCCTCTCCAAGGACACTCTCCTGGGCCGAGTTTTACTTAACTGTACGTCCGGCCCAGGAGAGTAGGGGAAAAAGAAAAATATGGTAAACCGGTATTCCCGTTTTTTTGAAGTTGTATTTAAGAAAACAAAACAAGGGATTTAGTTATGCTTATCGTATTCATGCTCGATAAAGATACGTGGATAACCTAAAAAAAATTTTCAGAAGGCGAGTATTCAATTAAAATTGATATTTTTTATGGATTATTTTAAACGGTTGAAATTGCAAAATCGGAAACATTTGGAATCATATGGATTTTGGTTCGATTTACTTAATAAGTGATAAATCTTCTCTAAGATGACACCTGAGTACATATAAAATTAACAATGGAACGATACGAAAGGAAGATTATGTTTTTCCTATTATTATTATTTTATTTTCTTATGAATATTCCGGAAGTCTCCAGATATCCCATGCAGCTTTCTGGATTCGGGGCCGGTAGGCCCTGTTCTGTTTCTGGAATACGTCCCTGTTCGTGAAATGCGAGTGAGATGTAGTATTGTACAGACTCAGGCCGACCGTACTTGAGACGTGTGGTTTCATGTAAAAATTATAATTTACTTTTAATTTAATATGAACCTGGATTCAAAAAAAGTTAGCAATTACTGAAAAAGAAGCGACATGAAATTTTATTGTTATTATTATTAAAAAACCAAAACGCTTCTAGACTAAGTGATACGTGACGCAAGCAATATTAACGAACGAAAAAGAAGACAGATAACCGATAACCGTAACAAGTAATCTAAAAAAAAAAATTTTTCAAAATCAAAGTTAACAAAGCACAACAGATCTACCACATGTATATATTGTACGTTACATTACTATTAAATACAATTTTCGATATATTTTTATAGTTAAAAATTTCAGACTTAATTAAAAACTGACCCGGCTTTGGAGTGAGTAAAAAAATGAAGTGGTATTATGAGGAAAAGTAAAATAACTTCCGTTGAATTCCTGGTTATTTTAAAGCAATTAAATTTCACAGTGATATAATACGTATAGACAACGTAACCTTTTCATTTTTTCCATTTTTCATGCAGTAAAAAATTAAACAAATATTTAGCTAATAGATATATAACAATTTATACATCAAGGTAACCAAACTTGTTTAAAATTTATTAATATTGTTTAATGTTTTTACGCATAATATTTTCATTGTAATACATAATTTCAAAAATGAATATATGTATTATTAAGTTTTTGATAATAATGGATAGATTTCTATTGTTACTAATTTATCTGTTATTCAATCGTCAGTTTCAAAATTATCTACTCGTATGTTCTTTTTTTAATTAAAAGTTAATAAAATAAACAAAAAAAAATCCAGCAAAATGTTGCATAACTTTCCCGGATTCCTCGAGAAAATTATGCAACTCTAGGTTTCCTTTTGACATATTACTACTTATAAGGAAAATTATGAGAAACATTAAAGCATATAAGTTCACAAGTAATAAATTATGTATAAAAATAAATCATTCAGTAAAATAGTTATATTTTGGGATACGGGATCCACGACCGTATGTCCCCCGATTCCTTGACCGATTATAATAAAAATTAAATAGTGACACTGACCCATATTCAGTAGTCTTCGTACAAAATTTCATAAGAATTTGTTCATCCAGTAAGAAGATATCAAGCAAGCTGATAACTGACGATAAAAAGCAAAAAAAAAACAAAATAGGTTTATTATCACCTTGAATGAAAATTGTCCTACTGCATAACCAGGGTAACATACTAATGTAATAGTAATCTAATTAGTAAAAAAAAGGTGCTTAATTAGTAGAAAAAAGTTATTTTCGCCCCCCACCACCTCTTTTTATAAAAGCTTGAAAAAGATCAAATACAAAGAGAAAAATAACTTAGCAACCTAAAAGGACGTTAAATTACGTTAAAAAATCTACCTATCCTTTGAATAACATTTTGAGATATGAGACCTTTAAGGTCTGCCTTATTTCCCCGTCACCACTACCAATTGTGATCAAAAGTAAATGGCTTCAACGTCCAATATACAGAAATCATTGTGTAAAATTTCATCCAAATCGGTCCACCCGGTTTGGAGATATCAAGTAAAAAACAGGCCAACGTACGTACATACAACCTTCCTGAATTCTTTTTTAAGCGGAGGTCATGAAATCTTAAGATTGAAAAAATCACCCGGCATGAAAAAATCTAACCCGATTAGCATACTTTCCTTTCTTTATAACTACACAGCTGAGAAGGTAAAAATGCTATTTTATTTTAATTTTATACAGTTTTATATAATGGAAAAACATACTTAAGAGGAGAGAAAGAACAATTTTTTATTAGAGCTAATTTTAAACTTATTAAAAATTGATTTCCGAATATATATATATTTTAAATTTAAATTCTTATTAAATACTGTAATTTATATTTCTTTTAAATTAAAACAAAATTATTTCCTGTTAATTTTAAGTTAAATTATTTCATTTAATTTCATTTTTTTCTATTTGAAATACTATAAAATTATAATGTTAAGAATCAATACAATAACAAAAAAGAAACACGGAAGTATGAATTATAGAAAATGCACCTAGTTTCTACTAACAAAGCTATTTTATAAAATTTTAAAAATTATTGCAATTTATTTATTTATTACAATTTATTGTTTTTTTATACCTATTCTATTTTATTTTTTCAAATTTTGTATTTTTATTTTTAAAATTCTTGTATGTTTTATCAAATAAATAAAGTTATAAAATGCAGACTTCCAATTAATTCATGAGCGAAAATTTCCAATGTTTAACTGCCCAACAATTAGTTATTTCCTTAATTTATTACTTTTTATATCGACCGAGTTCTAGAAAATAAAAATGTAGTTTATAAACTGTCGATCGAATTAATTATTTATACGATCGTCGATTTTGAATTTTTGCTTTATACTATTAGCCATACCTTTCTTATGATGGCGACGTACATAAAGCACCTGGAATATTTGCGGTAGTAATCAAGAGTTGCTCTATCTGAGAATGACATTAATTACAAATCCAATCCATGCGGTTAACATATCTCTTACCCTTTGAATACGCTTCATATGCTGATGTACAACAATATATACGGTTCAATGAAAACAAGAATACGAAATTATTTTACTGCTCATTCTCATTTATAAGCTTACCATTCAATAACTATTACATTTAATTTTTACTATTATTTCCAAGAATATCTATGCCGTCTAGAAATTATAGATTTTTATTACCACAACGTATACAACCGTTACATTTTATCACCTTATAACAAGTAACAAAGGATATGTGATTTATTTTTATTTTTTAAAAACAAAGTGAAGAACTAAACAGTAAGTAAACTGATAGCAAAGTTTAAAAATAATAAAATCTCGTTTCTTTTGAATCAAAAAACTTGATGAAAAGGTTTCAATCTTTTAGGGAATCTAAAACGTCAGTTTCCATAACCGAAATATTCCTGTGTCAAATATCCAAATTTTCAATTAAAAAAAAATCGTTTTTAAAACAAAGTTAAATTTATTTTCTATCAAACTTAAGAATAAGCACTGATTTTTATAACGAACAGTGTTGAACTATTTCACTACTAAAATCACATTGTTCTGTATCATGCTACTGATCATCACAATATAACTAACCTAGCAACATTTCCAAATTGTTTTGCTTATTTTATTTTTTCTACTGCAGAATGATTTTCAGACCCAGTATTACCACGCAAATACGGTTTATGTGATACAGCCTACGAATAAGTCTATAAGCAATCCCTTTATCAGATCACATCTAGGATGTAACGGTTCTACAAGTTAAGGTAGTACTCAACAGGTTCCGATATACATCCATATAACCTCAAAAAAATGAGCAAAAAGGAATCAAAGGTAATGAAAAGAAACAGAAGAGGTAAGATGTATGCAGAAACCGCAATACAAGGCAAACCATCCCACGCCCACAATCCTTTCAAATAACGGGAATTTTACATTTTATACATCCCTTACATAAAGAGACAAGCTTTTTCTTTTGTTCTCGATAATCACGAAATTACTGAACCAATCATTACGACTGAATGAAATGTTAACTGTAGCTTTCTTATGACCCCCGGAAGGTTTACCGCAGTTCAAACCTCACTAATCTCACTACTATATAAATCATAAATTAAAAAGGATAAATAAATAACCTACAATTTCTTTTACTAAATTTAATATCGTTGTCTATGTCAATATCGACTTCTTCATAGTTATTATGTGATTTATTAAATTAAATTTCATTGTCTATAAAAGATCAATTTGTATTATCATCGTAATATACATAAAAACAAATTAGTTTGATAATAAAATTAAAGATAATGCCAAATATTTACATTTTTTACTACTAAAAAGTTGTTATTCATCCAAATTAATCAATCTATTTTATCCGGCAGGTTGTGAATAGCGATAATTCTGAGAGCAACAATATATAATTACTAAAAAAATATTTCCAATGTTTGAAGTTCTACACGGGTATAGCGCGGGCGAAGCCGTGACGGGGTATACTAGTGTATATATATATATATATATATATATATATATATATATAGTGTATCACTAAGTTCTCCCGGGAGTTTCATAACCTATTCTACTCTTGAAAATAATGGAAAAAGTTCATACAAATATATGTCCTAAAATGCTTCATTTGCGAGTTACGGCTAGTGAAATTTTCACTGGGATTTCAACTACTCCGGTGAAATGAGGTCGTGCTGAAATTTTTAGGACGTTAATTAAGGGGCAGAATTAGTGATTCCTTACGGTTTTTGATCGGAGACATTGAATAAAATAGGTTCCAGAACGTATCTGCAGTAGTTATCGAGAAATCTGGGGTAAAACCAATAAATTATTATTAAAAATCTTTTTTTATGGCTAACGTACAATAACTTTGTTAAATGGATAATAAACACGTAAAACATTTAAACAAAACTTGTAGAGGTTTTAATTCTGAACAAAATGTTGTAAGATAAATTGTATAAAACAAAGAAAAATTTATTTATGAACAGTACATTACTACATTTGTCAGAAAAGTATTTACTTAATGTAAATAAACAGCAAATTCGTTTTTGGTGATGAGAAAATTTTGTAAAAACCAAATTTATAGTTAAAATTAAAAAAAGCAGGAAATTACACAACAGTTGTAAAATAAAAATTACTTAATTTTTTTCATTAATGACAGAAATACAATAAATTATTTGAAAAATTATTATTTAAAAGTTGGCAATAAAATAACAACAGCTGATCAACAATGCGCAATTCTGTATTGGCGTTTAAATCATTCTGTATGATACATTAAGTATATCGGGTACTGTAAACTGAGCTGTCGTTACCGAAGGTTTTCTGTGAAGTTTAGTTAGAAAGTGATCGGTTTGCCATTGAAGTAATGCCTTTTATTTACATCAGCATTTTGGGTTTATGTAACGGTAATGCTACAGTTGCTGCAGTAAAATATGAAATACGTTTTCCGAATCGCAGGATTCCAGATACCGAAACAATTAGTGCGACTTCGCAATCTTCGGTAAACATGTTCACTACCTAGAATTCGTACCAACTACGAACGATCGGTAAAACACGACGCTGTTACTGATGAAATTGTTATCGCTGTAGTTCAGCGCTGTCCAGGCGTCAGTACAAGACGTCTTTATAAGCGGGTCGGAGTTTCGCATTCGATGGTCTGGAAGACACTCAAATAAAACAAGTTTTATCCTCATCATAAACAGCCAGTTCAACATCTACACCTAGGAGACGGTATTTTTCGCTTGAGTTCAAAACTGATGAAATACAAGTCAACAAACAACTCTAAAATATGTTTTATTTACCTACGAGGCAAATTTCACTCGAGATGGAGTAAAAAACTTACGCCACGAGCATACATGGGCAGAAGTAAATCCTCATGAAACGGTGGAAGGCAACTTTCAACGTCGATTTAGTGTCAATGTATGTGCGGCCTTCTTCACAGTCATCTGTTGGACCGTTCATATTACCTGGCCGTTTAAATTCTTAGGTCTACTTGCACTTTCTTCAAGAAAAATTGTCGTAGCTGCTTGAAGATGTTTCTCTAGCGCCGAGACGCAAAGTATACTTCCAGCACGATGGCGCGCCTTCCCATTTCTGTTGCGCCGTTACCACTGACTTAAATCATCATTTACCTGAGAAATGGAAGGGTCGTGGAGATCCACATTCCTGGCCACCAAGATCGCCTAATCTAATACCTTTAAATTTTTGCGTCTGGGAATGGATGAAAAATATTTCATACAAAACAAAAATATATTCTCGTGAGGAATAAATTGTCCGCATTATAGATGCGGTTGAGCAACTTAAAGACAATCCTGAAGAACTAAAAACAGCAACGAAAACAACACAGAAGCGTGCCAAGGAATGTGTTGAAAATGGCGGGCTCACTTTTTAACATTTATTATAGACTGGAACGTATCGGTTTGATTTAGTGTCCTGTTTCCAAATAAAATTCGAATTTTTTTTAACTTTTGTTTGTTTTATTCAAAAATTTTACATCATTTTATTCTCTGCATGTTTTTTTAAAAATAAGTTTTATGTTTTTATTACTCATTTAACAAAATTATTTTACGTCAAACATAAAAAACAGGATTTTTCTCCCAATTTATTGGTTTTCACCCCAGATTTCTCAACAAAAAAAATTGCAGTAGATATGGTACTGAGATCTACTTCATTTGATTTTTCAGATCAAAAACCATAATAAATCACTAATTCTGGCCCTTAATTAACGTCCTATAGTTTTCAGTACGACCTCATTTCACCGGGGTAGCTGAAATCCGAGCGAAATCTTTCACTGGCCGTAACTTACAAATGAAGCATTTTAGGACATACGTTTATATGAACTTTTTTTATACTCTTTAATTACTCTTAATACTGCAAGGCATGAAAGATAAACCGTTCATTTAGATCTCCCACTGGAAATGTCTATTATTCCAAGTTTTGAAACTATTATAGGTAGGGATGAAAAAATAAGAGTTATTTAACATAATTTGCTCAGTTACCATTACCGTAAGAGTAAATAACATCGATTTTGAAAAATTATTATTATTAGGTAAATTTTGTCTTTAAAAGTTATTTAATAATTATACAATGAATTATCAAATTATGTTAGTGCTCAGAATCATTCAAAAACAATATTATTCATGTTTTGTAAATACTATATGTTTGTAAAATTCCTTTACTATCTTAAATGAAAATTTATTCTAGATTTGTTAAACTTGTTTAGTTGTTAATCAAGTAAGAAAACTATTAAGACATTAACTAAAAATTAACAATTTTATTAATTTACATACAAATTGAAAAAAAAAATCTAATAAACGTTATACTCGTATTTTTAGTAAATTAACCATTCCCTCATTAAACCCTAACTAGTAAATTAAATTTCGATTAGCAAATGTATTCCAAATCGATATATGGATCCATTATAAAAAAGGCGAATATTTACAAAATTACTGTTTTTGTTTATATGGATATAAATGGCATTTGTTATTATTATTATAATATATATGTTATTATATTATTTGTTATAACCTAAAGGTAAATTTAACGCATTTCTATCGCTATCGGTTATGGTATGACTAAGCAAAACCAGCAGATAAAAACAGATTAAAGGAAATTAAATAAATTTATTTTAATTTTAAAATAAACGGAATATCAAATAAATTTATTGTTTTAATAATATTATTGTACTAAAATTATTTTCCAAGAAATTATAATTTACATCATAATAAAACTTCAATTATTTTGTTACATACATTTAATGTAGAATAATAAACTGTTTTTTCCAACAATACAAAAGTTGCATTTAGTCATGAGTTGTAATCGTATCTGTAGATATAGAGCGATGTGTTTTTTACGGTTCTCTTTTACTTCAATACTTAAAAATTGTTCACACACACACACACACACACAAATACGTAGAGAAAAAGTACATCACTCCATGCCTTCAGGATATCGTTAAACCTCGATCACATTTTTATAGTTCATAAAAATGAAACAATAGAAATCCAAAACTGAACTTTCATGATCCATTAAATGAAATTAAGCCGAATAAATTTTCAATGAAATCCTGTATATCGCATATAAAATATATATATATATATATATATATATATATATATATATATATATGTATTTTATATTATATTATCGTACGGTCTTCGGCTTCGCTTAAAGCTATCCCTAACAGAAAAAAATAATATACGAACAGATAACATTTAAAATAGTTTTAGGTAATAAAATATTTTTATAGGTTAAAAAACAATAAAATCATAATAGATCTGTAAATTACTCAATATGTTACGATAATGCTTACAAGACAAGAGAAAGATTATATGATCATCTCAATAAAACTGATGCAAAAAAAATTTGTAATAAAACAGCCGGATATCGTTTCCGCTAAATTTTTATTGTGAATTTAAACATTTATTGACAATATACTGGGCAATTCACGAATATAACAAGCTTTCAGGATAAGTACTGGTGAAAATAACGAAGAAAGTTCATTTAAACATACATTAGAAAACGCTTCACTAGTCAGCTGGTGAAAAAATTTGCCCAGATTTTTGCGCCTTCGATAAAATTAAATCAGACTAATTCTTGGGAAAAAATTTATTGATGTATTTAATGGTTTTATATGAAATCTGACCTGAAAAATTGAAAAAAATAGAATAGTACCCCAAAACTGTATTTTTATAGTTTTCAGGAAATCTGAGGTAAAAGACAGAGGTAAAACGACTGGGGTATTGGGAAAAACACACAATTTTATTTTTGACGCAAAATAATTTCGTTAAATGGGTATTAAACAATAAAAGGTTTTAAATAAAACTGGAACATAATTTGATTCTGAGTAAAATGTTATGAATAAAGTCCACAGAAACCAAATAAAAACGAAGAATTTTTAAGTTTATTAAAAATAAAACATATCAAAATGTGGAAAAATTTAATTAGGTATTAAACGAAACAAAATTTTCAATATTAAAAAGCTGTAGAATGAAATATTATAAAAAAATAAATGATCAAAATTAAAAAAAAAAAAAAATCAAATAAAACAGTTTCTTTATAGGTAATTAAAAATTTATTTTATCTAAATTTGTTTGAAGCCCACCGAGCTAAGACTAGCTCGGTGGGCTTCAAATGTTTACTACTGTCTAGTGGTAAACATTTCGCCGCAAATTGCTTGTTTAACATCTGATTTTCGAAGTAGGAAGATTCAAATCATAGTAAAAATTAACTTTTATACCGATTTGAATACTAGACGATGGATACCAGTGTTCTTGAGTGTACAAGACTACACCTAAATTTACATGTTACATATATCATCCTCATCTAATAATAAGGTTTATTATTTACTGGTACAGATTGCAATGTACACATTAGAAATAAATAAAAATTTGAAATAATTTATTTCATAAGTTGGAAATACAATTAATTCCATAATTAAGTTTTCTGTACTGCATTTCTGTATCGCATTTGTACTGCATTTGAATCATTACCGTCTTCTTCAAATATTTCTGAACCGCAAGAACAACAGCCTGTTGGGAAAGAAGAAAACGTAATTCGGCGCGTTGAACGCAGCCCGAGTATCGATACCAGAAGAATTTCTTACTACGCTATAAAAAAAGTACCTAATTCTTGCTATAGTTTAACATAAAGTAAGGTAGGCTAATACTTTGAAAAGAAACACCTTTTAAGATTAAAAAGAGATTTTTGTATCCTTATGTATAATAAAGGTAGGTACCAAACTTACTTGCTATAGATCTTCGAATATATTTAAATTTTTGTCACTGCATTCTTGACAATTTTAATAACGTACTTTCTATTTTATTTATCGATGAAGCTACATTTACTGGAAGTGGTATTTACAATTAAAAAAAAAAGATCACGAAAATCCACACAGCACCGTCAAAATCAGGGTGAAATCTTTCGACAGTCGAAATTCGCTAACGAAGCGTTTCCTAACCTGTTGATATGAACTTTATTTTTTATTTTTAAAGCATGTTCTGAAAGTTTCTTACATTCTTCGTCAATCGCCTGTATAATTATTTTTATTTTGTTTTTCTCCAACAGGTTTTCCAGCTACTACCGGTTTTGGAAGTGTATGTGTAGGCAAATGCAATAACTGTTACCGGCTTGCCAGGTCTGACGTAGCCGCAGATATAGTGCAGGTAAATGTACCGATAAACATGTAGTCTGAAACAGACAAAGGTCGATTACTATAGAGACGTGTCGTTAATTGAAATCCAACCACCAAAGGACAGCGGTATCTACACCTGTAGGATTCAAATCTGTATAAAAGCAATTGCCTTTACAAGGACTCGAACCTTAGAAATCTCGACTTAGAAAATCAGCCGATTTTGCGATGACGAATTTAACCACTAGACATTTGTTCTCATAGTGGGCGATAACGCCCCCTTGTGGGCGCTGGAGACCTTAAGGGGGGACCACAGAAAACTGGGGGCCCACAGAAAATTGAGGGTGTTCAGGCGGTCTAGGAAGACGATGGCTGATTAAAAAAAAGAGGCAAAAGATATGTTTTCCTGATATTTCAAAATAAAATTAAATATCTACTACACCAGTACAAAAAATTAAAGGAACACCTATATATTATGATAAAACATGGTTGTATTCAAACTGTTTTAACTTTGCAACCAAGAGGCTTAGAGAGACGAATAAAAAAGAAATTAAGGCTTGAACACTCTACTTTTTGACAGTGCACTTCAGATTTCAAAAATCATCAAATTAAAAAAAAATCAATGAGAAGAAAAGTTTTAAAAATTTGAAAGTTTTTCTTCGTGTTTGATCGAGCGGGGAAACGAATTTTTTTTAGTAAACTGCATTAAAATCGTTTAAAAGCTTAACACTTTAGCTTCAATTTCTTTTTTTGTATGTTCCGAACCGAAATATTTCACTTTAAAGAGAAAAGGTCACTTTTTTCTTTAATGCTGCACATCTCTCTATCTAAGCAACGTATTAATACAAATAAATAAGGAAATTAAAGGGTTTTAATCCAGCTGATTTAATTGTGAGGTCAAATAGTGAGGTCTTTAATGTAGCGTTGCAGTTTCTGGCTTTTGTTCATTTTGGACCGAGGTATTGAAATCTTTAAAGATTGAAACTGCAACATGTATCACCCGCTCTCAGCTTAACCCAAGATTATTTAAATATGTTGGGGGATGCTAGAAAAATGTTGATTCTCAATGTGGGCGGTGGCGTAATATAAAAAGAAAAGGTAGTTGTTTAAAATTTTTACAAGATCAAGTAGTTTAGTTAGATAAGAAAATGAACTGAACGACAAGCGGCAGAACAGAAAGGAGTGGAATGTGGGTACATGGAAAAAAACAACACCAAAAGAACCGATGAAAAAAGTTAGCAACTGAATAACGATCCAGTGTCAAACAAAATCTTTAAGATTCCCTGATGATATTGTTACTTTGTCTGAAACTAGCCATCATGTTATAGATTGATTGCTGATAAAGAAATTTAATTTAGATGAAAACAAAAGTAAAATAAAAATTATGAAAATTAAATAAAAATTGTGTGGCCTTACAGGAGAATATTAAAGATTAGGATAGGTTTGGAGAACAAAGGAAATGGCTTTGATGACGATTAGGTGAAATGTCATTTCCGTTGTAGAGAAGTTTATTAGAGTCTCAAAATAAGAGGACAATATCGGTGGCCATTTATTAAAATATTAATGTTGGTGAATCTATTTATATATTAAATGGATGTGCAAGGCTTAAAAAAACAGTAAAAAAAGAATATTTATCGGCATGTAATACAAGGGAATGGAGAAATTTATCAAAATAGTTAAACGCCTCGAGAAAAGAAAAAAAAATTGAGGATTAACAGGAAAAGAGGGAACTCGAAAATATCTTGTTATAGTTTTAATAAAAAATATATGTTGTGAAAAAAAAAATTGATAAATTTTTTATATTTTGATTCGTACATCCACATTTTTCCCAGACGACAGTTTTAACGACCGACAGCAATCGAAATAACTTTGGTAGATTTTATTACATAGAGAAAATTTATTGCAGCTGAAAATTTTTATAACGGCAAAAAGGAATAAACACACTCATTTCACGTACATATTCCCACGACTTTTATCATCACAAATTTTTAGAAAGAAATTTAGACTATATCACACCGTATTTCCTTTACATATACATGTTAAAATTAACAGAGTATAATTAAATAATATATACAACACTTATTTAATGGTTCATTATTTTTTTAACACTAACACGTTAAAATTTATGTGAATTACTAAAGTTCTCCGTAGTTACTAATTATATTAAACGCAAACGAATCTGAATTTTAGGGGTATAAGAGATATCGTAATATTAATAAAATATAAAGATAAGTAATTAACAAATATGAAACGTGGACTTAGAACGGTTGTAATTATCGTAGCCGGCTGTAACGTAAATTAAAATTAGGTTCCCATCGGTTGATGACAGGCAAATCACCTAATGTGTCATCCTTTCCCTAAATTTATCAAATTGGATTCGCCCACTTAAATAATATTATATTAAACTAATGTAATCATCATGTTTACCGCATTCGTAAAAAAAATATCCAAATTTATTTTAACATCACAAACCTGTCATTCACATTGAGATTAGTTGATGCGCCGACAAACTTTTTCTCGAATTATACTATTATAAAAGGGGTGTTTTTTACTGATTAATATAAAGGAGAATGTAACAAACTTTCAGGAAATGTTCTACTGGTAAAAATAAAAACGGAAATCCATATAAACAAAAATTCGGAAACGATTCGTCAGCGAGTATCTGTAACCGAAAGATTTCACTCAATTTCCTGCGCCTCCGGTACAATTAAGGGTAAATTTAGTGGTGTTATATGAAATTTTGATCTGAAAAATTGAAAAAAAGTTCTAAGAACTGTATTTTAACTACTTTTCAAGAAATCTGAGCTAAAAGACGAAATACTGGGGTCAAAAAGACAGGAATTTATGTTTGGCGTACAATAACTTAGTTAAACGGGTAATAAATATATAAGGTTTTAAAAAATTATACAGAATTTGATTCTGACTAAAACAGTATGAATAAAGTCAAAAAATTAAATACAAAAAAAATTATTTTATTTAAAATAATATGAAAAATCGGTTTTTTAATCAGGATTATAAATTGGTCATATGATCACTTCAAAATGGTATCGAGTGGTGTAGTGCCTTAGCCTTTCATCCGGAGGTCTCGGGTTCGAATCCCAGTCAGGCGTGGCATAATACGCTAAAAGATTTCTATTTCATATTCCCACGTACAAGTATAGAGCTTCTGAAGTGAATTAATAAAAAAAAAAAAAAAATTAGGATAAACTATCGATTAAGTCCAACCTTTTTTTTCTTACATAGCATCCTTTTTGAGGATGACGATACAAATAATACAATAAACAGACAAGATTTTGATTTCAACTTCACCTAAAATATGCCACAATTTAAACATTTTTCGTAGTAATTAACTGTATTGAAGAAAAACTGATCGCTTTTAACTAAATAAAAAAAATCTATTTTAAAATTTATTTTAAAAAAAATGTTTAAGAAAGTTAATATATATATATATCACTGGAAGCAAAGAAGATGAAGAAAACGGGATACAGAGAATAGAAATAAACAAAAAGAGAAGTTTTAGTAGAATAAAATAGCATAAACATTGTCAAAAATAATATAAAAATGCTCAATTTATAACAATATAAATATCAAAAGATGTAAATGTACAGAATTTAATGATAAATGTTAAAAACAAATTACTAGTTACATATTATTGGTTTTTAATGTATTTCCATTTTACAGTTTTTTAAAAACTGTAATAAATAATATTAATGTATATAATATAAACTTACAAACTACGAGTTAATTTTAAAGTAATTGTATTTAAAAATGTCAATTGCTCGTGCAAAGCAAAAAGATAGAAAAGAAAATTTAAGTATATTTAACAAATAAAATAGCTTATACAAAAGGAACAAACAAGCACTACACGCTAAATAAAAAAAGAAGCAATTTCTCTTCGTTTTCAAAGAAAAAATATATAAAACATATGGTGTGTATGTGCGTGTGTGTGTGTGTGTGTGTGTGTGTATGTATGTATATATATGCACAAGACCTTCCATTTATTGTAACAAGTGAATTTTACACGGTAATAAGTGCTGACTCGTTATTTCTTTCAAAAAAGACGAAATAAAAAATAAGTAACTTTAAAAAAATAATAGGTTAAATTGCTCATGACGTTAATTTGTAATGTTACACCCTATTCATATATTTTTAAACTAAGATACATAACGTCTGAAAATAATGATAATATAATTATTTCATAACGGTTTACCATATTTCATAAGTATTTCTTTACCGATTTTTTGAAGAAAAGTACAGTATTAATTTCGGTTGCATGGTGGGGCGTGAAATTTATTTTTCTTTACGTTTTGAGGTATGAGAAGTACGGAAATAGTATTCACTTAAATTGCGGTTTCCTTATAACATATTTATTTATTTCTTTATAGGCCTATGTATCAAATTTTGTGGCTTAAAACTCTCCAAAACTACTATCGATTTTATTGAAATTTAGATATGCTGTAGTGGTGTATCCAACGTTGTGCATATGAAAATTTTATGAAGATTAGTTGAGTCGTTCTTGGGTTTCGCTCAATTTAAGGCCGAAAAAGATTTGAGGTTATGCTGACTAGGTAGTAGCGTATTTTTCATACGCGCTTATGCAGTGAACCACAGTGATGAATGAGTTGACACTTATTACTGGTGTATAGGGTCTACTGGTTAATCGAACGCATGTAGTGCGTTGTATTCTGAAAATTAGCGCGTTTCTGACTGCGAAATAGTGAGGGGGTCCGAAACGAAAAGTCAATACAACAATTCTTCCCAGTGATAAAATAAAAATTATTGTTATTTATAAGATCCAGAATTAGTTAGAAATATATCTTCTTGAAGATTTATTTTTTAAATCCGTAGAACATTATAAAACTTCGAACATATATTCACATTTCATTTGAAAATCTTATATTTTAAGATAAAATAAAACGTAGTAAAAAGAAGTTTTTAAAAAATACAGGATTTCAGGTTCTACTAGGATTTGAACCTTAGAACTCTCAACTGATTTCGAAGTCAAGAATTTTAAGGTTCAAATTCTAGTAAAGGCAGTTACTTTTATACGAATTTGAATACTAGATCGTGGATACCAGTGTTCTTTGGTGATTGGGTTTCAATTAACCACACTTCTCAGGAATGGTCGATCTGAGACTGTACAAGATTACATTTCATTTACATTCATACATATCATCCACATTCATCCTCTGAAGTAATACCTTACGGTAGTTCCGGAAGATTTCAGATTTTTTTATCCCTGTCACCCGGTACCAGACCCCCAGTTAAGCATGAACACGGTTGCGGGAGGTGCCTTTGCCTCTAGCCGCCACATGAGGGAAACGCCAGGCCCGGCTATGCCGTTGCCGGCCTCCATTACCCAGCAACCGGGACTCGGTCCTTCGTGCTTCGCCTCTAACAGGGACACCCCCGAAGGGAGGCCCCGCCGGGACACAGTCTTTTAGCTCAGGGGCTCAAGAGTCCCCGCACTTCATCACCACCGCCCGTACTTCAAACACAAACACCTCAAACACTCCAACACACGTACTTACGTACATACATAAATACGTAAGAACATTAACTTCCACTTTTTTTCTTTTTGGGATCATGAAACGTCAAGAAATGAGAGAACCCCATATCCCATCTTTTGATTTACCAAACCACACTACCTTCATGCAGCATAGCTCTATAGAGTTATGACACCCGGAAAGTAAAAATTAAATGATCAAATGTTGAAAAATTACATACACTAAAATGTTTCACGGTAAAGGATTATCATGAAAATAACAAATATAATGAAGATATTTATGTGAAAGATTATGTACAGATTGATTTCCGATAATATTTTATTTTATAACAAAAAACAGATTTTCTTAACCAACAACACTTTTCAGGTGTAGCGCCATTTCAATCGATTTTTTACAGAAAAAAAATTGATTCTGAAACACAATTTTCCTGATTTAAAAGTTATCACGTGAAATCACCGTTACTTAGATACAAAGACAAATAGACAAACAAATTACATGCTCACGTTCATATAAACAAGTCTTTGATAAAAAAAAAATCTTAGGCTAATCTCTGACATAAAGTAGACATTTTTACTACAAGTTCTATCTACCGTTTTTTTTAACTATAACAAACTCTTTACTAGAAACCACTTTTCCTCTCCAACCGAATTGAAGCAATGTACTTATATAAATCGCGGTTTCATCACAACATACAGGAATACATTAATTTATTGCTTTACATATTCTCTCCTATTCATTCTTACGGCTCTTAACATTTATGTAAACGATCCGAGATACAAAAGCCTCTAATAAAAATTACTTTCTCTTAGTGTAATTATGTTAATTATACAGAAATTCTTTGTGGTGAACAGTAAGTGTCTCACTTGTAGGACTGAATATCGTACACATTTCGAAGGGTTTGGGATAGTGATACGCAACAGCATATTCAACTCATTAAAGAAGACAATGGAAAACGACTTCATTACTTACTTTCCGTAGTAAGAGTATCGTTGGATCGTGTTATTTTTGAGAAAGACTCATTATTTTCGGGACTGTCCTGTTATCTTCTGTGAAATTTTCTGTAATAATTACGCGTATGTAACTTAGACAAACTACTTTTCTACCTTATTATATAATTCGGAGGTAAACAATTTAACTGCAGGTTAGTACTTAAGGATTTGGTAAGAACTTATTGCATTTATAGAATCTTCAAACAAAAAGATATTAAAAAAAAAATTGCGAGCGAGGCAAATTGTATTTTATATTCATACTTAATTTTCATCTGACATAATCTATAACGGCCTGAAAAGTAATATTTATCTGAAATATATTTTTAATTAAGGGACAAATGGAAAACATAAAAAATAATTTCTAATTATAAATATATAGATTTTTTTCGTTGATAAATTACAATTAATAAAAATATGTAGACCTTAAAAGTAAAAACAAACTAAATCATTTTCAGTTTTTATTAAATGACTGAAATAAAAGTTTGATAACTTCCACAATTTAAAAAATTCATTTATGCCTCTCCCAGTCCTTTTAATATTTAACGTCCGTAATTCATATTAGAAACTTTATAACTATTTTATAAAAATCTTTTACTCGCTGGAAAGCGAATAAAAAACAATTAATATTCTTTCCTAAATAGAAGTAATGTATTCAAGGTAATGTTTCACTTCATGTTATAAAAATTTATATATGTTCCTTTATATAATTTTCAAGAATAAATTTTTTTTCTGATATGTATTGAAATCAGTTCTCAAGAATCGGTAGTAGTAATACGGTAGTAGTGAATTATATTTTATGTTATGTCATCTACAAACCATTACGATTGTAGCAGCTTAACAGGTTGAGACACAAATTTGTTTCTCATTATAACTGTTGTATTAATTTTTGTGAAACTAATCACTCTTTCACGTAAACTGTTTAAAATTATTTTTTGAGACTGATCAAATGTTCACTATATATCACTATATATATATATATATATAAAAGTTAGAATATAGTATTTAGCATATATAAGCATTATTATTGGAATGAGTTCCTGGAAATATATTAATTCTAAGAATTGTTAGTATGTTGAAGTCTTAGTCTTTTTTGTAATTTTTCTATAGTCTTGTACTCACTTCGTTGGAATGAACATCCAGCAGTCTTGTACTCGCATCGTTACAATGCACATGCAATATGAAAGTCTCTTTGTAGTACTCAACCTCTAAACATGTATGTTTAACGTTGTATATAAATTTTATTGGAAGCCACATCCAACTTAATTAACATTAATAAAAGAATGTATATCTAATTTGTAAATTTTATAGGAATAAATTGTTTTTAAAAGAATATATATATATATATATAAAATTCTATCCTTAACGATGTATATACATGTACCTTAACGATGTACATATACAATGGTATGGAGTGCAGAGAATAGTTCTGTTAAAGTCTTTGGTTTCAGTTTACTTGATCGCGCATCTGAGAATCATGTCAGTAATATATCGATCAAGTTCTGCTAGTTAAAATTAATATATTTCACGAACAACAGTAACTGAATAATAAAAGCAACATGATTTAATTTTCATTCACAAATATTTAAACGTGTTTTTAATATAATATTACTAATGTGCACATTTTGTTATTTGTAATTATTAACAATTTTCGTTCGCCATAGCATAAATAATGTACGTAATTAAATGATGTTTTATTTCGTTTATAAAATCATTTAAAACAAAGCAGAAACATTAAAATAATGCATGGTATTTTCAAACATTTTAATGAAGACACGGTCTCACAAAGAGTTAAAAATATCCAAAAATGTTATTTTTACTTTTGAAGGACCACACTGGACAACTAAAAAATGGTGCTAAAAATATTCCAGACCTTAAAACGCAATCAAATGAAACAGAAT
Organism: Lycorma delicatula; assembly: GCF_047948215.1. NCBI lineage: Eukaryota > Metazoa > Arthropoda > Insecta > Hemiptera > Fulgoridae > Lycorma > Lycorma delicatula. Next base: position 103,043,756 of record NC_134458.1, on the reverse strand, counting down.
GAAAATAGAAATCAGAAATTCTATAAAAAAAGAAACACAAGTTTTTTGATAAAAAATGGTGAAATTATATTAGGTGTCAACCTTTAAAAAAAAAGACATAAATTATGTTTACGTTTTTACTTCCTTGTACGAAGTAAAGGAAGTACTGTGATCGCGAAAAATTTCGGTTTTCAGATTTCAACGGCAATATCCATTTTGACCATCCCTGAATCCATTTTGACTAGTTTCCGTGTGACGTCTGTACGTACGTATGTCTTATAGCTTGTCCAAGCCGAATTGGCACAGATCTGATGAACAGGATAGCTGTATAACTTGCTGCCTAACAAGCACGGGTTTACAATACTACTCGATTAAAGACCGTATGTATACGGTGCGACTATTGTATATTCCATTCAATGAATAAATTCACGTCTTATATTTACTAGTTACTTATTTAATCCTGTGTTTATATATTATTAAATTAATAATTTATTTCTTTATTAGGTACTGAAATACCAAGATATGTTATGCAATATTATGCAGACGAATCGGCTGTTACTGATTAGTATTTAGGTCTAAATGTATTTATTTGTAGTTTTATAAAATATCCAAGCCAAACACGCACAAGATTGATGTCTACTGTTTGTGCTACGCTCTTAGCCCTTTGTTCTGGGAGTGGCTAACAACCGTACGCTAGCGTAGGCTAGAGTCATACATAAGAAAAATTTCTTTATTCAGGTTTGTGTAAATAATAACCGAACGATGTGTCATCCCAAACATGCAAATGAAACATTAAACATCAAACCATTCCTGATACATTCAGAGGCTGACTTGTTTTTGTAAGTGATTCCGTTCTAATTTATACTGTATTTGCAGTTAAAACTGGTACAGTTAATTGTGTGTATCCAAAGAGTAAGGTTATCATCCGATTATAGCGTTCTTTGAGTTTCAATTCTTGAAAGTAGTTGAAATGTTAAGTGAAATTTTATAAGAAATTTATTCGCCGTTAAATTAGTAAATTTTTGATGGCTCTATTCTTACGGTAGGGAATTGACTTTATTATTTTGCATATTATGTCTAATTTACGTGGAAAAGACAATCACCGTCAAGGGAAAGAAATTATACACAATGTTTTTAATTACATGGCAGGAACAGCTGCAGTTGGAATGTTTATTAGCGACCCTAAAAAAATGTAGAACGTGTTACGTGTGCCACAGAAGTCTAAAAAACAGCAGCTTAACGAATTACGGGTGAAATAGCTTCGGAAAAAAGTTCAGTTCACCTCGCAAAGAAATAAAACGCAAAAAGGAAATGATAAAACCGGATAGTTTTGATCGGAATGCCATATGAGGTAAAGTGTTAAAATTTTACTTAAGGTTATTAAGCTATTATTAATTTTGCTTAAGGCTTTAATTAAGGCTGCTTGCCTTTTCTAAGGAAACTTACCGCAAAACTAAAACGTGATGGGATATTTAATGGGCAAAAGAGTAGCTTACAAACATTTTTGTTAAGCATGGACTTCAAATGGAAGAGAATCACAAATAACAGGGCAATTCTTACTGAAAAACATGATATTCAGTACAAACAGTTTGTGTATAAATATCTCAAGTTGATCAAGTTGAATGAAGTCCAATTATCTAAAGGAAAATAGTTATCCACGTAGGTAGTGAAATGGGATTTGTTCCTAACTGCTTGAAAGTATGGAAAGCCAAATCTTCCTCAGGTGATTATTATTCTCAGATGAACTGCAACACATTTTTAAAGTAGATAAGAGAAAAATTAATGCCTAACTTGCCAGTAAACGGTTTTGTTATTTTAGATAATGCTTCTTATCACAATGGTGAAGAAACCCAAGCACCGAGTTCAGCATCAACATGGATTCAGCTTACCACTCCATGAAAATTTGACGAAAGTTCAGTTGTATGAGGCAATTAAGAAAAATAAAGATCATCTGAAAACATATGAGATATTGGAGGAAAGCGGGATCGCTGTTTTACGGCTACAATCACTATCAATCATACAATCGCTATTTGAATCCCATCGAGATGATATGGGGACGGGTGAAACAAGCGAAAATGTACAATTTACGACAGCTGCAACAATGGAAATTTGTCATAAAAAGTTCACAGAACTCTCAGTCGAGGATTGGATAAAATGTTGTGAATATGTTAAAAAAACTAACATGAGTATCGCAAACTGCAAGGATCTCTACAACAACAAAGTGAACGTGTCATCATCAAATTGGGAAGCGAGAGTTCATCAGAATCGTCAGAAGACGAAAACATGCAGAAGGGAGTAAAATTCTGTATATTCGGAAACTTTGTAATTTTTTACTTTAGTTATTTGTATTATGCTAGTTCTAGTTACAGAATTCATAATGAAATACATTATAAAGTAAAATTTAAAGGTTCTACTGAAAAATGGGTTGTCGTGAAAGTAAAAACAATTCTAAAAACACAGAAAAACAAGAAATACCAACATGTCAAGGTAATAATTATATATATATATATTTTTTTTTTAAGTATTTAAAAAGTAAGTTAACTAAATATTTGTGAATTGTTTTATTCGGTTATGAATTTATTATTTGTTTTAAATAAATATAACACTAAAAATAATTTAAAAATTTTATGATGCGAATTTGTTTAGTGATTGGAAAAAACATTAGTATAAAAAATACTAAAAAAAAACATACCGTAAATTAGCTTTAAAAAAATTAGTTAAATTAAAAAATTACTATAAGATAAAAAAAAAATTATACTGTATATAAACAGTAAAATTTATTATACCGTATATATACTGTCTTCCACGAGTAGCATATTATAGCCCCGCGCTAGCTAGGCAATCATCGCCTACTTCAGATCGGTGCCAATTCGGCTTGGACAAGCTATACGTATGTATCTCTCGCGTAACTCGAAAACGATTAGCCGTAGAATGTTGAAATTTTGGATTTATAACTGATATAACATCTAGTTGTGCACCTCCCCTTTTGATTGCAATCGACTGGAACGAAAGTGTCCAAAAAAGCCCAAAATCCAAAACTTTAAATTTTGGACTTTTTCTTAACTGCAGTAATAAGCCCTCATCGAGAGCTTTTCAACGATATATCATAAAAAGTACTTATTTTCATTGGTTCCAGAGTTATAGCCAAATAAATTTTAATTAATGAAATATTTGGATCATACAAGGGGAAGGCACATCGGTTTGAATCCGACTTCATTTCCTTTTTTTTAACTTTTTTTTTAAAATTAAATATTTCATTTATTAATAATTTATTAACCTCTGATTGTAAACAATTCTTTTAAACTTTTTTAACTAATTTTTTTAAACTTTCATTTTATTTAAATATATTGATTTATTTATTAATAATTATCAACCTCTGGTTATAAAAAAAAAAAACAAAAAACTGTATATGTAATTTAATAGGCGTACAAGAAAGTCATGTGGTGTCCACATCAGATTTTTTTTGAACATAAATTATGTTTTTTTTTTGTTGTTACATATTCTGTACCTGTGTTTGAAAGTAAATTTACAACCTGTTTGTCCTATGTAGAACTCTTTGTTATTATTATTGTTGAATGCTAAACACACAACGATGATTGAAAATAATGGATTTAATTTAATAATAATGGATTTCAAAACTTTAATTTAATTTTTGAACTGTATTTATGTTAAGATATATTTGTGTGCATTTTCATCGATCAGAATTTTTCAGTCTTACGATCAGTTATAAAATGAGCAATCGTGTGATCGGGTATACTTAAGTGAATTCTAATCGGTCACTTTCTTTCATTGTTGTGATTGACATAAATATTATGTTTTCTATCAGTCAAATGTATTCATACTTATTAATTATTAAGATACCGTATTAATAGTGCCGGAAATCTTTCTGTACGAATAAGTAATAACTTACTCGGAAGAGATCCGTGTTGGGAACGCTGAAACTTAAACAGAAATTGTTATACGCTAGGATGAGTATGTATCACTGCCGTCGATTAATATCTATCGGCTTCAGTTTATTAGGATTAGAATCATTTATTCTGTTCGGGATGTATTTCATTCGCCGTTACAAAAGAAAAAAATGTAATATATTTTCAAAAAGATCTGCACGATTATTAAAATCGTGAATTTTTGGCACCTAAATTATATTTTATTTACAGATAATTGGTATGCGTGGCCGATATAAATTTACAATTTCATACAACTAGATATTAAAGAATTTCAATGGAGTATGGTAGGTCGGCCAAGAATTATTCTAATGATGTTAAAAGGTGACATCGCTGTAATATCAGCAGGTGCCAAAGCTCTTTTTGTTCAAGAAAAACGTCCCTCGCTATCAATATAAAAAATATTTATCTAACCGCTGCAGACAGTTTTCTCCAGTTAAAGCCAAAACTTGAAAAATTAAATTAAAGTTTTTTGCAATAACATCTAAATCCTTATCGAAATCGAATTCTGCAGGCCATATTCCAACCCCGTAGGGGAAGACACCTGCCTTGTGACGCCTAGATACTTTGTTCTCCAGATATCGGAGATTTAATATTTATTACTTTATTCAGCTTTTATCATTTCTGTAAAATAGTTATAACATTTGTTTTATCATTAGTGATTACAATGAACTAGCTCTTATAGCTAGAAAGAAAATCTTTCGCAGTGAATTATTATAAGTACCGAAATATTTTATTTAAAAAAAATAAAATTCTATTTTTAAAAGAACTTTCTCTGTTCTATTTTTTTATAATAATGAATGTTACGTCTTGCACTCTTGCAGGAAACATATTTTGGAAATCTATCTAATACCTGTCTTCAGAATAATAACTAAAAAAAACAACAAAAAAAAACGAAGAGAAACTTATCGGTAATTCAGATAATGAAAAAAAAAACAATTTTTATTGATTCGAATGGTATTCCGAAACTCTTCAGACATTTAAATCGGATTATTTGATTCGGAATCTCTAGGTCTCTGTCTTCTTTGTTCATGTAATTAATATCTCGTTATATCTACGCATCACCAGAGAAGAAAATACTTTTAATAAGAACCCAACTAAAGAATGACGGCCGTGGAACAGTGCTAAGAAATACGATACCCATTAGCGTTAATAAATAATTGACTCTGCCGGCTTCTCAACTACGCAACCCTGATACACTGTAGAAATGCGTAAATGTCAGTCGTTAAGGCGTATTCTAAAATGTTTTGACAGTAAAAAATACGACAACGTGTATTTATTTTTATTATTAGTGAAATCATAGTAAATTTGTTGATTGGTTGTTTTATCAGCCGATATGTACTTAATCGCTTCATTTCTTTAGTGCCGTAGCTGTTTATAACTCAAAAGATAAAACACGAGTTTAAACGGGAGAAAATTATTATGTATAATGTCATTACTTATATTATAAATTTATAAAAAATTCCTTTAAAACCGGCAAGAACGTTATTTTTCTTTAATTTTACTGAATGTTTTCAGTTTTTTAACGTTAAATCAGTAAAGTAATCAAATATTGTAATTTAATCGTAATTGTAATATTTAATTTTAATAACATCTTCAAATATTTAACGTTTTATGAAGTTAAAATTTAACGGCAAAGATAAAGTTCAAAAAACATTCTTAGTATATAATATAATGCAATATAATGTAATCGTTTAAAAAAATAATACTTTCGTAAGATAATCGTCAGTACTGTACTCATTATTTTTAAATGTGCTTTATGGATAGGTTATTCGAATTGATTAAATCAAAATTTCGTTTATTTCTGACGCCTGCTTCACTGTTGTCAGTTTAATTATTGTCATTTTTAAATATTTTGAATTTCATTGCGCATGATTAATTAATAAATGTGTTGTGTGTGTAAATAAAACTGAGTTTAGAATTAAATGCGTTAAAGAAACGTATAAATTATTTTTATATTATTGGTAAATCTTTTTTTTTCACTGAATGTTATTCGTATATTTCTTATTTTATTGTGAAACTTAGATTTTACAGTGATATCTCATTGGCAAAATGAGAAATATTTAAGTTCATTTTTATATAAAAACTAAATATATATTATGAAATGGCACCGCCAACTCTTCATTTATGTCACTCTCATATCAGAGTGTACCACAATTTTACCCGATTTCTCAGTTATTGCATAGGAAGATAGCCCTAATTGTTCGTTACGGTTCAGCCATTGTGAGGTCCGTACTACCTAACGGAGGACTCGAGGACAAATGGGAATAACGGCCGTGAGATCGAAACTGCTATTTGATCACTTTACGGAAACTACGCTCCACATTAGCCCGCAACATCTGGCGGTGATATTCTCAACATTCAGCTTTATGTGTTATATCCCTAAGGAAATAGCATCCCAACTTATTTTACTCTATAACTCCCCTCGGATTAAATCACGCGCGATTTTAAAATTATTAGCCTATTATCACTAATAATATAACCAGACATTCCAATTACCGTTTTTAACAGAATGTTATCTGTTATCAGAATAATATTAAAATAACGTTTTCCCAATTTCAAAGAAAAATTTGGTTTTTGTTCGGTTTCATCGACACAATGAAAGTTCCTGACTTCTAGAAACTAATTCTTTCGAGGGGGTCTATGAATGAAGAATCGGCTGGGAGCGTCGAGTTTGAGTTCTCATCAAAGTTGTGGGGAGTAAATTACCGTAAATCATGGAAGACTAGAATCAATTTGCTTAATCATGATATAGCAGATTTAAATAAAGTCTTATGTAGTTTGACGAACTTAACGTCATAATATTTGAATCGACAAAAAATTATTGAGGGTAAAAAAAAAAATTTTTAATTTTCCTGGAAATAGAAAATCAACATAAATTTAGGCAACCCTTTACTCAGAAGTTGCTCTAATTGAATATTAAATGTCTTAAAGAATCACTTTGATATATTCAATTCGTGACCACAACTTAATATAATGCAATGTTGCAATAATATAAATGCGGTAAATGTTGTAATTGTAGATCGTTATAATTACTTTATAACTGTTTAATATAAAGAGTTGACAACTGTTCAACTTTAATTTGACACCAACTTCTAAAACTGAAATTATCGATTTTTTTTACCTTTTGATGATATGTTGTTGACATTTCTTAAAGCTAATTTTATATAAATTAATTACAAAATAAAATAACTAATTTCAGATTTACAAAAATTTATTAAATATATTTTTGGAGTTTGTTCACATTAGATATATATTTCTACAATTAGTTTTCCGGCTATTGCCGGGTCTGAGGGTGTGTATATAGGAAAATTCAATTACTGCTATCGGCCCGTCAAGCCTAACATAGCTACAAATGTAGCGAAATGTAAATGTACCGGTAAACATCTAGTATGGAATAGACACGTCGACTACTTCTGAAACGTGTGGTTAATTGGAACCCAACAATCAAAGAACACCGGTATCCACAGTCTAGCATTCAAACCTATACAAAAGCAACTGCCTTCACAAGGACTCTCACCTTAGAACTCTCGATTTCAAAAATTAACTGATTTTACGACGATGAGTTTAACCACTAAACTAACCCGGCGGATCTGCAATAAACATCAACATTTTAAACACAATGTCATATAAAATAATCACAGAAATTTTAAATCTTTCTATTAATTTACTATGTTAATATATAATAATAAAGCCAATAAAAAATATTTATAAAAATAAATGGGTAGTTTTATCATCGTTTATAATCATTACCGAACTACAGTTAGTACTTTTTTTAATTTAATATTACTGTGAATAAAAATTTACTATATAATAATTATTATTAATACCTATTAAAAATGTAATGTTTCAGCCATTATTTTTCATAACATAAAATATTCTATAATGAATTTCATCTCGTTGCAATAATAATAATAATAGTAATAATGGCATACATATGTTTTACATCGTATTTAAAAAAAAAAATTATTCCACTTCTTAAACAACAGATAGAACTTGGTAATTTAATTAATATCATTTATCAAAGTAGAATTTACAGCTTTAACGATGATTATAACAAAATATATTCTTTAAAATGATAACCGCAAAATATCGAAACTGCGCAGTTACATTAATTCTCATCAGTTAATAACTAATTTCACTTCTCAAAGCCGAAGGAATTTATCTTTTTTTCATCATCTTTTATCTTTATACTTTTCATGATAATTTAAAATTGTTATGTACAGAAGAAAAAAAGATTGAGATGGAAGCCCACCTCTCCATCTCGAAATTATCGTTATGGTTCAATCATGTTTATTATTGTTATTAATTACTTGAGGTTACCAGAGATAATGTCCAATACTAAAAGATCCATTCAAGAAAAGTCCAACTTTTTAAATTGTCCTAACACAAAAGATGTCTACGTACAATATGTCCAGTCAAAAAGCCCTATAACGCCAAATATAAAAAATATAATATTCCCAGGATGGCATTTAATAATGTCCCGTAACAAAATTGTCCTAAAATGTCAATAATTTTCTAAGGACGTTTAAGAAATCAGAATACGAATCAACTGTTTATCGACTTAGATAATACACCATTTTATTCCGATCTGGAAATATAATAGTATATTATATAATGTGTAAGATAATGGTGTTTGGTTCTCGAAAACGTACTTCTGTGACGTTGGATAGGTGCAAATGATTTTCAATTTCATCTCTGACTATTCGTATATTGCCCAAGTCCTCATTTATTGTGCACCTTGCATTGCACGCCTTCCAATCAAAGGACCGCCAATATTACCACGGGCGGTAATGAAATATATAAATTTATAATATATATTTAATAATAATAATTAAAAATTTAATAAAAATAGATTTATTATAATATATATTTAGCGGTAATGATATAAGATTGTGTTTGTTCTCGTATAATATTATCGGTTGATTTTTTGTGCTAAAATAACTGAAGCCGTGGGTCTCGATGTATGCAAATGTATCATAAAATTCTCTAAATGTTATTGACACAACTATAACCACATTAATAATGTATTGTTAACAGTAGCAAATACAGTGATTTACATTATACTAGAACTAGTACTCAGAGTACTGCACGTATAGGATAAATATTGAACTTATTGGGTGAATGGGCAGATTAAACAGAGGACATTTTAACACTTAGGATGATTTGTTGTTGGACAATTCTAAAGATTGCAGTTTTTCTGTCTGGACCAAATCGAAAGGAAAATATGTGCTTGAACATTTTGGAGTGAAACTTTACTGTACGAAGGATGGATATTTCTATCGGGCGAAATCTCCGGGAAGCTTACTTTAAAGCCAATATACTTTTTAAATAAATACCTTTCACTATTTTTCCCTTATTTTCTTTATATACTTTTTATTCTTACAATTCTGTCGATCTCCGTGGCGGAGTGGTAGCGTCCTGGCCTGTCATTCGGAGGTCCCGGGTTCAAATCCCATTCAGGCATAGCATTTTTCACACGCTACAAAATTTCATTTCTATATTCCACGTACAAGCTTTAAAAGATAAATTTAAAAAAAATTCTCGAGAAATTTTACTTAATTTCAATTAAGATGGTCTTGTTGAAATCCTCTTTTCTTTAAATTTGTTTTTAATTTTTTTGTAGATTTTTTGTTTTAAAATTCTTCCTTTTTTTCTGTTGTCTAGTTTCCTTTAGAAAGCTTTTAATCGACCTCGGCAATGATTGGTTAAACAGTAGTTTACAAATGTATTTCTACCAGTAATTCTAATAAAAGTGAATTAAAAATTAAATAGCAGCTGTTTAGTTACTGACTAAAACAATTGTAAATATAAACAATTAGTAATATAAATTGGAAAAAAAATTACTCTCATCGGGCAGGGAAAAATGCATTGCCGTAGTGTTTCTCCTGCCTAATGTAACAGGTGGTTAAAAGGGGGGGAGTAACAGTTACTTGAAAGGTCAAATCTGTTTGTCTGTCCAGAAGCGTAATTAATGCTTTGTTAATTAGTGTGTCTAACTAACATGATGTTAGTTACATGACGATTAACATGGCCCTAGCAATGATGTCATTATAAACAAAAACAAAAAAATTACGTTCTAAAACCATTTATAAATATTTTACTAAAAATCTAATACTAAATGATAATTTCGATTGTTAAATGATCATCTTCATCAACATCAGTAGACACCGAGGTAAAAAGAATCTAATTTTTTTTGGGCATGCTACGAACACTACTTTTTGCACTGTGCTAATTTTTACTGTCCTAGCATCATAGCTTTAGGGCTATGCTGCAAAAAGGAAAGAAAGGTAATCAGTCAAAAACTGGGGTACGGGTTTTTTGTTTTCTCTAAGTTTCATGACTGCTGAACTGTATGCTAGTAATAAAGCATTAACTATCGTTGACACAAAATACCGTATGTCCTTATTTGCAGCGACTCGTATAGTTCACTCCATGCTTTCGAAGATTTTTACTCTCGTCATCCTTTGGTCACTGAAATTTATAACGCAATCGCTGAGTTGAACCATCGGAACACACAAGTGAGTTTCTGTTGAATTCCAGCCGTGTGGGAATTGCAGGTAATGGACATGCAGATTTTGCTGCTAAAGACGCATGCAATCAATCTCCTTTTACCACTCGTGTTGCATCCTCTGACTTTGTTAACTGTATAAAACGGTATCATCGAACAAAGTGGCAAGGGGATTGGACGGCTACGATTGACAGCAAACTCCGGCACATTAAGGATTCTGTGTTGCCATGGGAATCCTCATGCAGAAAAGCTCGTCGTGAGGAAGTGGTCCTCTGCCGATTGCGGATAGGACATACGAGAGCTACACACGATTATCTAATGTCAACAGTAAACGCACCAATACGCATACGATGCAACTGCCCCTTGACGGTGCGCCACATCCTTGTAGATTGTGTGCGTTATGCGGCCTTGCGTCGTAAATTTAAATTGGGCAATAAAAATGAATTTTTGGACCAGGTGTTTTTATTTCTTCGATATATTAATAATTTACATACATTTTAATAGTGGTGTTATTTTTTTACTGTTATGTGTTTGATTTTTAATTATATTTTCGTCTGTTATCCGAGAAGGAGCTTTTTACACTCATCTCGGAGTTTGTTAAATTTATTTTGTTATATATATATATATATATATATATATATATATATATATATATAGTTTTTATTTACTTTTAAGTTTTTTATCTGTGACGGTAATTATATTTATTTTAGTGATATTAGTATTACGTTTTTAACCTAGGTTTAGTTTTAGTCTTCCCGTTATCCAAGTTGAGGCCCTTTACACCCCTCTTACACTTTGTTAAATTCTTTTTAGTTTTAGTTTTGTTTTACTTTTTTATATTTACGCTTATTTTTAATTTTAGTTTTAAGACTGTGATACTGGTTTAGGGTCTCTTTTAAAAAAGAAAGTTTATCTGTGATATTGGTTGTAAGTTATTGTTTTAATTTTTTAGTTTCAATGTTTAGTTTTTTAGCAATATTTATTTTTTTCTCAATAAAATTTTATATCCGGGCGGTAATAATACCATGGCGTTTTTCGCCAAAAACAAAAAAAAAATTGTTGGTAAAATTTTGGGGTCAATATTTCCAGAAAGTGACAAAAAAAACTACTTTTGGGCAGTGTGCGGATGGAAGCCATCAAATTAAAAAAAAAAAAACAAAAAACGATTGTTTGATGTTTTCGAAACTTCTTTTCATTTATTTAAACTTTTAATAATATTTAAAGTTTAAATAATAAAATTTTAGCAGCAGTACTACAATAAATTTTATCACAATAAGAAATAAATCTTAGGTAGCTTTTTATTGATTGTACATTTTTCAGTGGAATGTCTTTTTACTTTCTTCCATTTAACAAGATAAACGTACAAAAATCAAAAACCTTTTTGGAAGGTGATTTTGAAGGTGGGGGAACATAAGAAATACCAATTTTTTGAATTTTTTAACCTTTTTTGGTCTATTTAAACATATAATGATAATTTTACAATAAAACATCATTCATTACCTCCCAAAAAAGCAATCTAAGGTAACTTTTTTCACGTATGATTTATTTTTTTAAAAAGTAAATACAAAGTATTACAACTTTATTGTCAATTTTTTTTTATTATTATTTAGAATTTTTATATAAATAATTTAATTATGTGAACTATTCCTCATGTACTGGTAATTGTAATTTAAAAAAAAATCTGTTCAAAGTTTTCGATAAACTAATCTAAAAATACATTAAGTCTAACTAAGATTTATTTATTATATTAGTTATATATTCTTCAAATTTAAAACCAAAATTCCAGAACTGTTCGCGATTGAGAAGATCAAAAGAGTTCGATTTGATATTATCAGAGAATGCAAAATTTTTCCTATATCGAACGACCAAATTAATCACAGAAACATACATAGATTATTGTACACTAATGCTCCTACTGAACCCATCGACCACTAAGATAACCTACATACGTCCTGAGTTTGCGTATGCGATGTACGAACTTATCTAATATACATTTATTCCTGGATTACGTTAAGCACATCTCCTTTACATGACTAATTTATAACAGATTATCATCGTTAATAATTGTAAAAGTAAATAAATACACACACACAGTTACCATCAAAGTTAATTTAAATGAAAGCATCTTTTACCGTTCAATATTAAATGATATAATTAGAATTTATATTCACTAATTAGCAACTTCCGCGCTCAATTATTAAACTTTATTCATAATATCTAATTAATACGGTTTTATTATAAAAATCTGAGTTAAAAAGTCAATAAAAACATTTAAGGAGTTATAAAATTAAAATAATAAAAACTGTAAAATGGAACCTACTTCTTTTATTACAACTTCTGTGTTTTATTACGACTGATGTTTTTATAACATTTTACGTCATGACCCTTTCTACATCATTCCATTTTGTTGAAAACAAATATTTTTGAAATAAATAACTTCTATAACAATAGATAACTTTTTGTAGCGCAACATCAACCTATTTTACTTATTTACAAAGATTTTAACCTATTTATTAAAAAATTAATTAATAGCCATATAATCTTGCATAATATTTATTTGATATATATTAATAGACAGAAACTCAATAACGTTAACAAATTTCATATAATTACGTAAAACATAATTTAATAAAAATTCTGACTTAAGGAAATTTCACGATAAGATGTAAAATAAAATGTTAAAAATATGATTACACTTTTATAACAAAAAAGCTGGCAAAAGTATTGCACGAAATTCACGATGTAATATTGCATTACACAGTCTAGGTTCTCCAGCATTCCTGTAAGTATCTTTGATATTATCTGCTAGCAATACCATGTCATCAGCAAATCTGATGCGTTTTACCCTTTTCCCACCAAAACACACATCTCTCTTTCTTTTCATGCACTTTCTTACGATCTCCTCAAGATAAATTTAAACAGGGTAGGCGAAAGACAGCATCCCTGACTAACATCTCTTCCAAACTTCCGTTTCTCCGTTAAATCATTTCCTATTCGAACTTTCACTTTTTCTTATACTTATTCTTCTTTACTTATTAGCTTTCTTTCCTTCCAGTCAACATCTTTATTTTTTAGAACGGTCATTAGTTTATCTCGCAGTACTCGGTGAAAAGCCTTTTCAAGATCTACAAAAAATATATACACATCTCTTCCTTTCTTAATGTACATTTCACCAATAGTTTTCAGCAATCCAATAGGATCTCGTGTACCACTCCTTTCTTAAAAGCAAACTGATTCGGAAAGTCTGCTAGATATCCTTCTGTTCAAAACCCTCACTTAGCTGTAAGGAACAACAAACTTATAGTTTTGAATTCCTCCCACTTGACTGCATTCTTCTTCTTCTCAATCGATATCACCACAGTTGATAAGAAGTCTCTTGGCCATTTACCTTTCCCATAAATCCCATTACACAAATATACAACTTCCTTTCTTTACTTCCCAAAAATTTTAGAATTTTTATCAGTTTTTTTTTTCAAATACCCAGTTTCATTTGCGTGATTGAGAGAAATCGTTTTATATTTTATGAAAATCAAGTTAACCGTTTCTGGAGTTACTCGGGCAGTAACAAACAAAACATTACACTCGAGCATTTGATAAAAAAATAAAATCATAATTTATAAAAAATTTAATAATACAGAAAAAAATAAAAATAAATCAGATAAAAAGATAAAATACTTCATAGATATCAATTTACTAAAAAATAAAAATCAGGAAGAAGCTTGATTAAAGTAGAGAACCAAGAAGTGAAACTTCCAGTGCGGAAAGAAATAAGAAAGAGATATGGTGTAGTCTTTTCTCTTTGCTTTTCAACTTTTGTATAAAAAAAAGTAACAAAAGAATCGAAGGAAACTTGAAAATGGAGTAACAGTTCAAGGAAAGAGAATTAAACCGTGAGTAAATTACAATAAAAAATATTCAATACTATCAATTCACTGCTAGAAAATAAATTTCAAACATAAAATACAATCTGATTAAAATTCAGGTAATGAAAACTGACACAAAAACAAAAAAAAAAAAAAAATGGTTAGTTACAATAAAATAGGATATAATATAGAAAAAAGTAGAAGGGTATTCTTATTAATGTCCTAAAATTATAATTTAGAGAGAGATTGGACGACAATAAAAGCAACTATAAAAAAAATCATACAAAAAAAAATTATTAGTATCAAATTACAAGTAAATTTCAGAAATACAACGATTTTTTTTTGTTTCTAATAGTTGTACAGTGTAGTGTACTTTATGGTAACAAAAAATTGCTAAGAAAGATAGAAAATTCTTTAAAAACAAGCTTTTGAGATTTAGTGAAATGCTAAAAATTAGATGTTAAAAATAATAAGCTATAATAATTTTTTTTGAAATGAATCTCTGAACTACGAAACCTTACGCATATTTTCATCAAAAAAAAATAATTTTTAAATATGGACACACATAAGAAATCGAGTTTGTAAAGGAAAAACGTTAGTAAATAAGAACTGTTCAGAAAGATAGATAAAATGAAATAATTGTGTGTGTACGTAAAAGGAAATAATTAAATTAAAATATTAGGGAAGAAATGAATATACAATAGACTAGTGAAGTGGCAGTTAAAAAAACACACAAAATCATGTAATTATTAAATTTATATAACTATATAAAAACATCTTTTTCTCATGATGAAAAATAAAATAAGTGAAACATACCGGGAAAAATACAAAGTATTACACATAATGAATGGTAAAAAAAAAAAATAAGCATTATATTAAAACAGAGAATTAATTTTATACGTGTGAATGAGCTAATAATTCTAAAATAATAATTAATGATTTTAATAAAAATAAGGCAAGGCAGTTTACATGTAGGAATAGTCTAGTAGTATGTATGCTGTTAAAGATTAATTCATTCACTACCAATAAATACTGTATCCTACGCAGAATACAGTTACGTAAGTGATCAGAGCAAACTGAAACCCCGGAATTAAAGGAAAGGAAGTGTAAATCCCCTTTATAACCTGTATTAATAGTAATCAAAAATCACCATCTCATCTGCACGGTTAATGCACAAAATAACATACGAACTGGTTGTGTACAGACTATGTTTTTTTAACTTTCACATAAAATTGAAATCCTTCAATAAATATGAAAATACAAGGCGATATATAAGATAATACCGGCTTGATTCGGTTTTAAGTTTCTCACCCGATATTAATGAATTTAAATCGGTTTGTAATAGATTTACGGAAAATTTCAGTTTTAAAATATTTTAAGATGATGAATCTCTCCGAGTGAACAACTTAAACCGAACCTTGCCACAAGCGAGACACAATTGCGACGCGTAAAATTTTAGGAATGAAATGAAAAAATAAATTAAATTAAATCCTGTATTTACATCAGCAAAAAGTTTACATATAAACCTTATTTTTACAAAAGATATTCGATGTGACCGCCTTGCGCAGCGATATACTTTGTGTTCGAGTGATCATATTGAGATTCACCTGACCCAAAACATTGTTGTGAATACCTTCGATTTCATGTTGAATGTTCACCATCGGTTCATCGACAGTGTGGCAATTTGATTCATAAACTCTAGCCTTTAAATAGCACGAAAAGAAAACATCTCAACTAGACAAATCTGGGGAACACGGAGGCAACCGCTCTCGACTGACAGTTCGTTCTTTTGCATAAGCAGCAAAAAACCGTGACAATGAATCGTTTGCGGACAAAAACCCACCATAATGGCAGAATTTTTTTAACTATGTAGAACCCCCGTTTCTTTCTGCCTCTAAATACCTCTCAGATATACAGTATAAAGCTATTTCCATACTTAGATATCACCCGGTATAATAGTGTCCGTTAATTTAAAACCGAAGTTGTAGGAAGGAAAACAAATTATACGAGTACTGAGATAAAAGTTATTAATATCGGCCAGTAAAACAGTAAAAAATAAGAGCTTTAAAAAATCTTAGGTTTAAATAAAACCATTACTTTTTATGAATGATTTTTTTATGGCGCGGTAAAATAATCTTTCTTATTCCATCCCTTCTTTAATAGAATCCGAAAACTTTAATTTGTGAAAATTCCAGACTTAGATGAAAAGTAGTTTACTCAGCGGTACTAATCAGTATCCAAAGGCAGTTTCACTACAGAGATAATTATTAAAATAAAAAAAACTCTTAAAATATCTATCATAAATATACGAGTACATTGTTTGAGTAAAAGATATATATTCTATGAAACTGGAAAGAAGGGAAATAATAAATAAGGTGATGTACCCTGGAAATTCTGTAAAATATTATCTACAAGATAAAAATTTAATGAATAAATGTCAGTCAAAGATCAATTTCACTAAATTCGCTGCGACACAATTTGATACGTAACCACATAATACTAGTATTATAAAGAAATTTCATTAGATAGCAGTTCATGTATCAAATTATAAGATATTATACGTTTAGTAGATACAGTATAAAAAAAAAATGAAAATAGTACGGAAACCAAATAAACGATTTTCATAATAAAAATTACTAATTCCTTTAAAAATTAAAATTAAAACAACTGTATCAATGGAAATGTTTCTGGCCTAACCTGGACAATAGTATAGGCAGTTTTTTTTTTAATTTATTACGTTTATTTTGACTGGAACTTATTATCACTGTTGATTATAAAAACAAACATCAGACTCCTTCACTTGCTGGTTTTTATTTACTAATTTTCCTAACATAATCACGGAAACTGATTCCCACTGCTAATCCTTTAAACTTAGATTTCCGTAATTAATATGCGTAATTACTGTTCAAGCTATCTTTATATCTGTTCAGAGTTTTTTGACAGATTTTTAGTACATCAAATTTTAAAATATGGACATATCTTTAAAAATAAGTATTTCTCCAAGAATCTATTTTGACACTTTTTTACCTTATTATGGAATAGTATTATTTTTTGTTGAAATGGATAATTATTAATCACTTTTATGGATATCCAGAAAAAGATAATAGAATGTAAAGGAAATATTTCCCGCATAACAAGTTACACGTTTTATCGTGATATTCTAATTAGTTATCTGTGAATAATGGCAAGTTACAACACATTTTTGTAAAAATTTTAACGGTTTCTTATTTTTTTATCTCTACCGTTTTAATCTTTAATTTGACATTTTGATCTATTACCGGATTCTTTTCTTTTGTTATATTAAATAAATTTCAAAGTATTTTTTAAATAGGAAATCTTGAATTATTTGCTTTATTATAAACTTTTTTTAAAGTAAATCTCCGCCAACACTTCCTTCCATTACAAAATTAAGTACGAACAAAACTGATACCTAAAAGAATAACCTAAAAAAATTTTAAATCTAGATATGTAAATTTATTGTAATAAATGTTGAAATAATAGATAGCCTAAAAGGAATTGAGCCTTTTGCGCAAGAGGTAGCGTTAGCGTACTCTGGGAAAAATCGAGGAAGACCGGCATGTAAGCAATCATGACATCGCCGGTAACCTAAACATCCATCACTAAACAGTGTTAAACGATTTTGAGAAAGCTAGATACAAAAAGAAGCTCGAAGTTTGAGTACCATATGATCTAATTCTGACAAATTTACTCGATTGAATTTCGAAGCCGGGTGAAGCTTCACATTGACGTTCAGGAAGGTTATGTTGTCCATTTGGTGGGATTGGAAGGGCATCGTGCATTACTACCTGTTGCCGCCAGGCAGACCGATGGACTCAGACCTGTACTGTCGACAATTAGCGCGATTGCACCTAACAATTCAAAAGAAATGGCCTGAATAAGTCAACAGAAAAGATGTCTTATACCACGCTGACAACGCCAGACCGCATTCATACTTAACGACCCGTCAGAAATTGAGGGAACTTGACCGCGAAGTTTTAATGCATCAATCGTATAGCTCGGACCTAGCACCGTCAGACTATCATTTGTTTCGGTCTCTGAAGGATTCTCTGAACGGTTCAAAGTTACTTTCAAAAGAGGCCTGTAAATACCACATGTCACAATTTTTTGACTGGAAACCACAAAAGTTCTATAGCGACGGGTTTATGTTGTTGCCTGAAAAACGGCAGATCATCGAAAAAAATGGTGCATATGTAGTAGTCTCATAATGTTTTTTTTCCCTAAAAAAATAAATGTATTTTCAATTTTGACCTCAAAAGGCTCAATACTTTTAAACAACCTGATATATTCACTTTATTTCTTTTAAGAACTTAATTACCGATAAAAGATTGAATGAAAAGTTCTTGTAAGTCGAAGGGGGTAACGATGGGGAAGAAGCGATAACAACAATGTACACACGAATAAAAAGAACGCGTTGAAAGTTTATCAATTTATTGACTGATTACAAATCAATGTGTATTTATTTAATTATAAATTAAATTAATTTCTATTTTTATACACAGAGTGATCCATGCAGAAAGGAAAATAATCTGGCAACTTATTCTAGAGCTTGAAATAAGGAAAAAAATTCATAGAAACTAATGTCCGGATACGCTTTGTTATCCAGTTACGGCTAGAGAAAAATTTCGCCCTGATTTCAGTTTCCCCGGTGAAATGAGGTCATACTGAAAATTTTAAGGTGTTATATAAGGGGTAAACTTGATGGTTTCTTGTGTTTTTTGACCTCAATAATCGAATACAACAGGTCCAAGAAGTACATTTCCCGTAGTTTTCATGATAGTTAGTTATGGAAATCCCGAAGGTACAATTCTGCATCTCCCGAATTTTTTTCATACGGGTGTAAATTAGGTTAAGAAAGAAGTCATATTTTTACAAAGAATACATTCTGTAATTTTTTTTCAACCTAACGAATAAGAGTTATTTTTAGTAATTGACAAAAGAAGGGTCTGGGAAAATAAGGCTACCCAAAATCTTTTACTATTGTAATGAGGCAATTTATAATTATAAGAATAAGGTAAACATATGAATTATTGAATTTATAATTCAAGAATTAAAAAAAATGTTCAAACAAAATTAGTCTAAAACTTTCATACAAAAAACGAAATGGTCTTCCAGTACAATAAAAGACGAATCCAATCTACGGAAATTTCGGAAGAAGAATCAGTCAAAAGAATCCAAAATATATAAATATTAAAGTGAAATAATTACCTGGAGTATTTTAGAAAAAGAAGGAATAAAAGTCAGAACACAAAAAATGAAACTGACTTATAATTTTATAAGGAATATTTACAATAAAGAATATTTATTCAAAAAAGGAAAATTAAGACGCTATAACTCTTTCGCCTCCTAGTGTCACAATTACGACAGTATTTTTATTCAGTGATGAGTGGTAGCGCCTCGGTCTTTCATCCGTAGGTCCCGGGTTTAATCCCGGTCAGGCATGGCATTTTCATACACGCTACAAATCACTCATTTCATCCTCTGAAGCAATGCCTAACGGTGGTCCCGAAGGTTGTTAAAAAAAAAAAACTGCATGTGGTTCCTCATATGCGATTGAATTGTATTTTTATGTTGGTACTTCAGAACAGGGATATCTTGTTTTCCCTTTCAGCAAAGCGACTTCTGACTTGAACAAGTGTTGTGCTTACATGCATGATGGACTTTTCAGGTAAATTATTACTTTTAGTTTCTTTAAAATAAATTTAATAACATTCTTGTTTAGTTAAAATAGTAGCTAAAGGACTGCATTTTTAAATGATATGTATAAAATACCTTTATTTGTAAATTTTAGGGTAAAAACTCACTTAATATGTAAAGTATCACAATTGTCAGCTCTAGGAGTGTATGATGTATGTCACAATTGGTGCATCAAACATTGGAATATCATTCTACTAAAAAAATACTCATTTAATTGCTGATAGTTGTTTACAGAGTAATATTTGATGAAGGAAATAGATATAATATTTTCTTATGCAACTTTGCAACAAAAAAGATTTACATGCTAGGTACAAGTCAAATTTGAAATGTGTTTGAAATTTAATCAATTATTTTGTGACAATAGTTTGTTCACTATTTAGATTTATTTGAAATTTAAAACGCCTGTTATTTCCAAAATATTTTGTATTGTATAACTTTTTCGATGCAAATAAATATTTCCTATAATACTTAACAATTTATTTCTGCATATTTTCTTTCGTTTTCCAGAAAGGCAGCAAAATCTTTACATGATGAAGATGCAATTATTCTGGATGACCCTAATTCAGATTTGGAAGGCGGTGATTCCGATGATGAATATGTACCAGATCCAATCTTTCTCCAGGAAGTAGCAGCAGCAGAGTTGAATTCAGAAGACGAGGAAGAGGAAAAAGTATCCGCAACCAGACCAATTCCCTCGGTCAGATCTTCTTGGTAAAAAGGCGTCTTTAACAAGCATGTTCCAAATGCTCCAGAAGATTTCCTTTCACAGATTAGATACTAACCAATAAGGTTATTGTTAATAGTAGGAAGGAGTATCGCATTGAATGTAAAAAAATTTCACTTCCTAAAAAACAGGTTCTAGATCTCTTGCTTTTCCATTTGACAATATCTGAATACTTGATTCATGGGCCGAGGAAAAGGTAGTTTCAAGAAACTTTAGACAACGATGATGTAAATAACATTCCCAGAATTGGAATAGCAGTAACGTTTACATACCTTCGCCAATGCCATTTGCAGACAAACGTTACCATGGGTTGATCACTGGCCAGTAACGATGATCTGAAGACTACGCGTACCTGTCGGCTAGTACAGTGTACGAGCTGAAGCCGCATCCGTTGTGAAAAATGTGATGTATATTTATGTTTAAACAAACAATCAAACTGCTTCAAAAAGTTTCATGTCGAAGTTTAACAAAACAGTAAATTACCTTGCACGTGAAAAATTAATATTTAAGTAGGAAGGTATCTCATGTTATTTTTAATTTTTAAAAAAAATTATGTAGTCCACCTTTTTACTGGCAAATTACATTATAGTGAAAAATGTATGAATTCTCACTCAACGGAAACACTTTTTTTAAAGCTATTCATTCAATTAATGTTGTATTATTAATTTTAATTGTAATTTGATGTTATGTACTTTACTATTATTTTATTTTTTTATATTTTTTTATTGTGTAATATGGTTTTTTATCGTTCTCCTTTGTTTATCTCCCCCCCCCCCTGAAGCCGTATCCGCAACTAAGTTTGTACTCAGTTCCAGGGGTGCCATAGCCTAAAAATACTTCGGCAGGAACTAAGGTTTCCCGCCAGGTAGCCTGGACTCCGTCTTTAATTATTCGCCATGCCTACAATAAGGGGATCCAAGGGAGTCCCCCCACCGGGACTCCAGTCTTGACGCCACGCCTCTAATGAGGAACCCCAGAGGGATCCCCCATCGGACTACGGTCTTACTTTACAACCTGTCATGAAGTTCTAAAAAAGTCTCCATCCAATCATCAAAAGTAGTACACCTGAGCGTCCCACCCCTGCTGAACGAGGCTGTCCCAACCATAGATCGTTCCCAAAAGCTAAGGCGGATGGATCTCATTTCTTGCTACTGGTCCTACAGCCACGGCCTCCAAGTGATGCCCTCAAACTTTACATAAGGAGCATCTAGCCTCAGTTTGAGTCTTTCCGAAGATGCCCCACAATTAAAGCAAAGACCCCTTTTGTCGGGACCGCTGCAGGACCCAGCCCGGTGCCCTACCTCCCAACATATAATCCTAATCGCTCTTCGACACCCAACCGATGCGAATTCGCCCAACCTTCAGCAACTGATCAGCCAGAAGAGGTGGAACCGCCACCGTCGCCACCTTCATCTATCCGTATGAGACCTCAGGGAGAGGACATAGATTGTTACCGAGTCCCCATCGATCTTCCGCATGTCGTTCACCAATTGCTCCTCCTTGGTAAGGGCGTCGACGTCCTTTATCAACAAATGGACAAGCAGTACGCCCCTACTTGCCGTCACTGTCGTACCTTCAACTCTATCCATTATCTGCTGCCGAAGATTGGCAGCAATGACACTTGTATCGTGGACTCTTATATGAAGGTCCTCTCCCTGACTCCTACGTACGGAAAGAATGTCCGCCTCACCCGGTGACACAGTGTCCTTAACTGTGCGGAGAAGGTTCGCATACGACCGACCCGCCGCCTTAATAACCACCGTCGCAGTTGGGGTCCTACCGGCTTTCTCCCCGGAGACCGACTCCCATCTGCACCCAGCGACGACCTGTCCATATAGATCTGGAGCTTACTGAAACATCTCCTTGCTAAATATTCGGCCACTAGGTGAAGGTAAAGCCTCATCTTCCCTAACGGTCCAAAAAAGCAAACTTTGGGATCCTCAGCCAGAACAAACTTGTCCGATTCCATCAGACGAGAGACCTGCCTTTCCTCGCCTTCGGAGGAATCTACAGCCACCACATAAGCATACCCGCGGACCTTTACGGACCCACCAGCCCGGTCCATAGCACGGGTGCTATCCACCACACTTGACCCACCTGCAGTGTACCCGGACGAAGCATCGGCCCCACCCAAGACATCTCTTCCAGCAAATTCGAGTTACTCAATACTCCGAACCCTGAGACAGATCGATCACCCGTGCTAGCCCCTCCAGGCCACCAACATCCACGATCACCTCGGTTGACGTGAACGCGTCCTTTGGCTACCGCTGGAGGACCAGACGGGGCAGATCTAGGAGTTTTTTTTTAAAACAGCCATGTATACCATATTACTGCATCCTACTTATGCAAATTGCATAATTATTGATTTCAATAAATA
Organism: Lycorma delicatula; assembly: GCF_047948215.1. Classification (NCBI taxonomy): domain Eukaryota; kingdom Metazoa; phylum Arthropoda; class Insecta; order Hemiptera; family Fulgoridae; genus Lycorma; species Lycorma delicatula. Next base: position 103,020,643 of record NC_134458.1, on the reverse strand, counting down.
TATACGTTTATTATTCTTATTTTTATACCGTTCTTCTATTCTTATACCGTTATTTACTACCGTACCATATCTATTCTTACACGGCTATAATTTTATTCTTTAAAATAAATTTTATACAGTCATTAAGAAGCTTTTATCCCAATTACAGTTCAACAAAACTTGGATCCAATAATATAAAAATGTGTATAACTACTGTTCGGCGGTGACCTTAACCGATCACTTATCTGAGTTTAATGGATAGCTAACATAATGAATTTCATCTTTACAGAGATTAAAAATTTAACGATATCATAAATAAGCCGACTAAATCTATTCTCTTATGAAAATAAAGGTATAACATTTTTTTTTTTTAAATATACTAAGAAAAAAAAGAAATGAATAAAATTCAACTGTAACAAGGAGAGGAAGTTCTAGTTAAATTAAGTTTTCTTAATGTGGGTGCGCGTACGTTCGCGTAAAGGTGAATGTAGAAAGGGAAAAAGAGAATAACGGAAGCGTAAAAAACGGATCGACAAAAAGCAGAATTAAAAATACTTTACCTAAAAAAAATCAACTTATGGAGAAAGCTTAGTCGTGTGTTCACTCCTTTCCTATCTCCTTTCTTGACAATCTTTTTACGTATTCTTTCCACTGCGGCTGTATATTTTTAACATTTTTCGTTTTCGTTCCTAAAGTAATAACAGAACTACATTTTTTGTTAATTTGTACCTACTTATTGAAAAAATAATTTTTTTCAGTTTAAAATTAATAAAAAAATTCGAATATTTGTGTTAATACAAAAAAAAAAAAAATTGTATACGCATATTCTAAATCAAAAAGGTACCTTTTAATATTAATAAAATAATTAAAATTAATTACCGTAAAACGATTAAAAAATGTTCCACATTAATCGCAGAAAGAGAAATATTTTAAATGGATAAATGTTTTACACTAATAAGTTCATTTCGTGAAAATTTACTTACTCTTCAAATTCCATTGAGCAGGAATAAATGGCTGAGGTATATAAAATTTCATGAAAATTGGATAAGTCGTTTAGGGACTGCCATGGAAAAGGCCGAGCGTACATTTATTGGTGTACTTATTTTTTCGATTACACAAATCGCTCTGTTATAAATTAAGAAAACATATACGTATTTACAATTTTAAAGAACTTACAAAAGAAAATTTAAGGTGCTTTGAAAAAAATTGTCATGTAAGTGACAATGTGTTCAAAAACTCTGTCTGTTTATTTTTTTTAAATTCATTTCATGTTACTATCACGTGTTCAAAACGATTAAAACTTCAAAACTGATTTTTTGGACTCAACTCCTTTCCTTCAGATTACATTTTGGATTATTGCAAAAATAAAGTACTGTAACGAAACCAGCTTTTTTCTTTATGCAGTTGCCTTTTTTCTTTTTTTATTGAATTTTTCGAAGAAAACTACGATAAATATGTAAAGTTGGTCTTTTTCGCTTTAACTTCACTTGAAAATCAATATGACTCAATTCTCAACAGGTTTACATCACCTCACCAAGTTTCGTCAAAATCGGTTAAGATTTGCGTAGAATGGACGCAACACTAACACACACAAATATATATATATATCTATATATATAAAAATGTTAAGTTCGTTTGTGTACGGCTTCAAAAACTCAAAATGTTCTGCACCGATTGAGCGCAAATTTTAGCACGATATATAACCCGCATCAAAGATTATTTTTATCTCCTTTTCGCATCAGTCACATATCCGCGACCGCGAGAAAACAGTTTTTTTAACGGTCAGCTCTGTGCCAGTGACCACGCCATCTGCCGGCAGCAAGGGGAACACTCGCCATACTAGCTACCGACAACCGCAGTCACATGTGAAACAATACCTGTTCCCAATTACATTGTTTATTAACAAAAAATAAATAAACGTATCCACTTGCATCTGATTCAGATTATTATACAATCTGAATTAAATATTCACTTTAATCGAGGTACTTTTGTGTGAGCGTGTCGTGATTGAGCTGCGCCTTTCACCAAGCTCTGAATTTATTAGAAAACGACCAACAGTGGGATATATGTATTAATGACGCGTGCAACACTGCACATCCAAACCAAATTCGCGCATTATTCGCAATTATATTGACCGCTTGCTTCCCTTCATCTCCCACAGAGTTATGGGAAAAGATATCGATCGCATATGGCTGAGGACATTTTGCATAGAGTACGCCTAGAAAATGCCAATATGACCATGGAATTTACAGAAGGCATTTACAACGAAGCATTGATAAATATTGAAGACAAGTGCTTAGCTATTGCAAATAAAGTTCTTAGTCAATTGGGAATGCCAGCACCCACCCGAGCTGCGATTGCTTCATTTGATGTGGATTTACGCCGTGAACAGAGTTACAACATTGGTGATCTTCAGTCATATGTCCAATCAAACATTCCCAAATTAACGCGTGAACAGAAAGGCATTTACGATCGCATAATGCAAATGATAAATGACGGAGTTGGGGGGACATTCTTGGATGCGCCAGGAGGAACTGGGAAAACATTCCTCATTAGATTGATTCTAGCAACGGTTCGATCAAAAAATTACAATTATCCTGTTGCAGAATATTAATCAGCCAAAACTCTGCAACGGCACGCGACTTGCAGTTAAGAAATTGATGAATAACGTAGTGGAAGCAACGATTTTAACGGGGCCTTTTAAAGGTGAAGATGTCCTCATTCCTCGAATACCCATAATCCCGACCGATACACCATTTTAATTTAAAAGATTGCAACTCCCAATTCGATTGGAATTTGCAATCACAATCAATAAAGCTCAAGGTCAATCTTTAGAATTGTGTGGTTTAGATTTCGATGCGGATTGCTTCTCACATGGGCAACTGTATGTTGCGTGTTCCGAGTCGGCAAACCAGATAGCCTTTATATCTACGCAGACAGTGGAAAAACAAAAAAATATTGTATATCCACAAGTATTGCGAAATTAAACTTCTATGTACGTATGCTTTGTTTTGTTTCTCATTTCTCATCCATGCAACCACATTGTGCCACAGCGAAGCGTGGCGGATAGAGCTAGTATATATATATATATATATGTATGTATATGCGCGCGCGCGTGTGTGTGTGTGTGTAAAAACATGACCGACCACAGTACCGATTTCCAAAAATTCCTCTCTACAGAATGAGAAAATGTTTTACAATGTAGTTTCACAACAGAAAAAACTACATGTTAGTTTCACATTAAAATATATCCCAGGTTTTCTTTTACTTTCATTATGATGAATGAAAACTGGCTGAAATTCAATTGGTAATATATTGTTTATTTCTCTTAGAATAATGATATTCGTTCATTAAACGGCCAGTCTCTGTAATAATTTTTATTACAGTCTTTGTAATAATTTTAACTGTAATAATTTTGTTAAAACATAAGATTCATTGAAAAAAATTCTCCATTTTTATTGAGGGTGGAAATAGAAATTTAAATATATATATATATTTCAGCCACGTTGAAATCGACCAGTGGAAAATAATTTAAAAATATTTAAACACATAAGTTCTGAAATATATTGAAACGCTTTATTTTTTTATTTATTTTGTATTATCTCTTACAAAAAGATAATAAAACGTTCCAGTTGAACTACCGGGAAAACAGCTAACAAATGTTTTACTTATTAATTCCAACTCGATAGAATGACAAAAAGACACAGCTTTAATAAATATAAAATTTAGTTATTATCGACTTTTTGAAGTCTAGTGTTTTCTTCAAAACTGCTAGATCAATTTACTGAAATTTAGATACGCTGTAATAGTTTATCTGAAGTCTGGTATGTGAAAATTTGATTAAGATTGATAAAGTCGTTCTAGATTACGCTCAATTTAAGGTTGAAAAATATTTTAAGGTTATATTGATTGTAGTGATGTTTCATATGTGCTTATGCAGTATTTTATTTTATTTTAATTTTTTTTTAATTCTTTCTTGAAATATGTTTTTGATGTGTAATTATCTTTTATGGATCGATGATTTTTTTTGTAAAATTTTACGTTAGAATGAGTCGATACTTTAGCAAAAGGGAACACAATAAAATAACGAAACGTCGGTCTTCTAGAGCAGAACTGCGCGAGAGTTTTATTTCAACAAATTGTGTATAAGAAATAATAACTAAAAGACAAATTTTCTCTTTAATATGAATATTATAGGAACTATTAACTTTAGCAATCCATATCACAAAGTGCTATATCACCTACAAAGAAAAATGATGCTCGAAAAAACAAAATATTCTTTTAAGATAATTTAATTTATAAATTTATGACAAAATAAAATAAAAAGTTAAAACGATGGTAAAATAAAATTGCATCTGGTATGACGAAGTTCTTTATTTGACGAAATTAAATTAACATCATCGTTCCTTTTTCTACTAAACCGAATAAAAAATAAGAGAAACGGATGTATACGAAAAGCGAGAGAGTTAAACAATATAAACGACCTTTTATTACGTTTTTACTGCTTTAATCAGGATGAGATGTTCTCTAAAGTTAATAATAACTGAAATTATTATATTTAAAATTACGAAGACAATACAAAAATTTTACGGTTGAAATAATAAAGGTGTAAGACTTTTGGCTTCTAAGAAAGAGGATTGTAAAAATTATATGAAAATTCTAGCTGAAAAGTGATGAGAAGAGGTTAAAACACACTTTAAATAAATAAAGCAGCGATAAAAATCTTTTTACAAATGACCTAGCTTACGTAAAGTAATGATTTAAACATACTTTCCATACTTTTTGTATTGCCCCACTTTATGTAAAAGATGAGCAAATACATCTTTCTAGCAAAAAAAAAAAAAAACTTTCTCCCTTCTTAAATTTCTTTACTCTAAATATTTGAGGCCCTTTGTCAAAAAATAAATAAAATATTTTTCTGCATAAGTCTGTGCAGAAAATCCTGCACGAGTGCATATTTTTCAATAACCGGTTAGTAGAGCTATTTTTGTAATCGTTGTAATTTTAAAACATTATATTAGAAAAATATCTGATGTGGACACCACATGACTTCCTTGTACGCCTATTAAATTACATATACACAGTTTTTTAAATTGAAAAGTACATAAAATATTATTTCATCGTATTTTTTCATATTTTTTTTATTTATTGTAATTATTGAATTATTTATCGTAAAAATGTTTTTACAATCAGATGTTAATAATTATTAATAAATCATATATTTAAATTAAAAAAAAAAGTTAAAAAAAAAAATAAGATGAAGTCTGATTCGATCAGATGCGCATTCACCTTGTAAGATCCAAATATTTCATTAATTAAAATGTTATTTGGCTATAACTCTGAAATCAATGTAGATAAGTACCACTTATGATATATCGTTGAAAAGCTCTCAACGAGGGCTTATTACTGCAGTTAAGAAAAAGTCCAAAATCCAAATATTTTGGAATTTGGGCTTTTCTGGACATTTTTGGTCAAGTCGATCGGAATCAGAAAGGGAGGTGCGAACTAGATGTTACAAAGTCCTAAATTGTGTTTATGTTACAAAGTCAAAAATTTCAACATTCTACGGCTAATCGTTTTTGAGTTATGCGAGATAAGTACGTACAGACATCACACAGAAAATAGTCAAATGGATTCAGGGATGGTGAACATGGATATGTCCGTTGAATTCCGAAAAACGAAATTTTTCGAGATTACAGTACTTCCTTTACTTCGAATAAGGAAGTAAAAAAATGGACATATAAAAATTCTTTGCAAAATTAAATTCCGAAAAATATTATATAAAACTGTAAGAAATCTTTACATGTTAAATCTTTTCTCGTGAAAAGGTTTATAGAGATTTTTACAGAGCGAATATAAGCCATAAAAACCTTTATCTCCAAATTGGAGTGAAACGGTTTCGAATTTTCGTAAGGTTTTTATAAAGTTAAAGATCGTTAACCCTATCCTAACTACAAATATGATTATTAAAAATAATGTGCCACTTTGGGCGAAGTAAATACCAAAAAATTAGACTATTACTGTAGAAGTGAAAATGCAGTTTATTTACTATTTATATTTACAACTAATAACATAATCTTGCAAGGATACACGTACGTGTATAAGTTAACGGCAAGTGATTTAATGATTTTATGAGAAAAATTACGCGCGCGCCCAAACACACACACACACATAATATTAGATTTTCAATTTGTTATATCTCTTGCATAAGGTGTACAATGTTGATTTAAGGCTAGAATCAAAGAGAAAAAAATGACAGTTGATTACCTATCTTTCCGAGCTTAACTGGATATCTAATATATACATTTTTTATTTTTTTCCTTTGGTTTCTATAAAAGAAATTGTGGATACGTCTCCGCTACCAACTGATCATCCCGATTTGAGGCACAGGATTGAAGCGGCTGTCGCTTCCATTTTACTCTAGACATGCCGGTTAAAGTATAAGCAAACTCTTCCATAGGTTGGATGTGTGCCGCATAACGAAAGGTGCTCACATTGAACACTTGTAGGGAAAATTGTACGAGTTACTCTTTCATTTTATTTGTGATACATTACTGTAAGTTAAAGTTAAGAGATATAATAGTTTTAAAACCCCAACATTCTTTTCTGTACAACCCCCCTCACTCACACACTCTCTCTCTCTCTCTCTCTCTCTCTCTCTCTCTCTCTCTCTCTCTCTCTCTCTCTCTCTCTCTCTCTCTCTCTCTCTCTCTCTCTCTCTCTCTCTCTCTCTCTCTCTCTCTCTCTCTCTCTCTCTCTCTCTCTCTCTCTCTCTCTCTCTCTCTCTCTCTCTCTCTCTCTCTCTCTCTCTCTCTCTCTCTCTCTCTCTCTCTCTCTCTCTCTCTCTCTCTCTCTCTCTCTCTCTCTCTCTCTCTCTCTCTCTCTCTCTCTCTCTCTCTCTCTCTCTCTCTCTCTCTCTCTCTCTCTATCTATCTATCTATCTATCTATCTATCTATCTATCTATCTATCTATCTATCTATCTATCTATCTATCTATCTATCTATCTATCTATCTATCTATCTATCTATCTATCTATCTATCTATATATGTATGTATCTGTATATATGTAAATATATACAGTTATATTTTTACAAACTATAAAAAAATTCTTAAAAAAAACATTCACTTTAAGAGGAGGAGGTAAATCGATAAATACATAGGTAGACAGAGAGATAGAAGGAGAAAGGCATTATATTTTAATGCTATTTCGAGTTTAAATCTTTTACTATAAGAAAGAAAACACGATTGATGTGCTTAGAAATGAGAAAAAGAAATTGAAGTTCAACGAAAGTGACTTTTTTTAAGAAATTCAATTTGATGAACCCGAACAAAAGCTACATTCTAAAATCAACTGCATTCAGGAACTCCTTAGTAAAGACGGTTATTGCTTGAAGTAATCGGATAGACTGACTGCTTTTTCTTGTCGGATGTTGAAAAGTCCATGTTTAAAACCGATTGTCAATGGAAAATCTAGTACGACTTTCCCGAGTGAACATTATTATTATTATTATTATTATTATTATTATTATTATTATTATTATTATTATTATTATTATTATTATTATTATTATTATTATTATTATTATTACTGTTCTATCAATTATTATTGTAGCGTATGTAATATCTGAAGGCGGGTCAGTAGTGCGCTGTGGCATCCCCTCCACTGCTCTTAACATCACTCAGCGACTACATACCAACAGCAAAAGTAATGCATTTCAAAAGTTATATTCATTAATTTTCAATGACTTACACCGCATCAAATTATGACATACTATTGTAACGAAATATGTTCTGGTAATTTATTATTACAAATAAAATTATTTATGCCTAATATTTTGTTCAAGATGTATATGAAGTAATTTATATACATCTAAAAATTATGTATGTAAATACAGATATTTGTATTTTTCAATTGACAGTAAAATATTACAAATATTGCAGATATTACAAATACGAGAATTTATTTATTTCTTAAAGTATGTTGTTTTTTTTTCAGTATTGTGATCGCGAAAAATTTCGGTTTTCAGACTTCAACGGAAATATCCATTTTGACTAGTTAGGCATGACGTCTGTACCTACGTACGTATGTACCCAGAGTTATAACCAAATAAGATTTTAATTAATGAAATATTTAGATCTTACAAAGGGAAGGCACATCGGTTCAAATACTTCATTTCCTTCTTTTTTTTTAACTTTTTTTAAAATTTAAATACATTGATTTATTAATAATTGTTAACCCCTGATTGTAAAAAGTTTTTAAAATAATTAATAATCCAATAATCCAATAGTTTTAAAAATGTGTATAGGCTTACAAGGAATTCATGGTGTTCGCATCAGATTTTTTCAAGTATGTTAAACTAAAGTTTATTTATTATAGGCTAAAATGTTATGATGTTTTTGACGTGGCGTAGTTATTAATTAAAATTATTTCTAGATAGCACGTACGCATCAATAGTCCAGGCGGTATCTGTTTTGGGTTGGACTTTATTTATACGATCGGTAATTTTTGCTTTAATGCTTCCGGAATATCATCGGAAATGATTATATCGTTATGCGCCAATTGAAAAAGGTGTGCTTAAATTTTTATTAAACAAAATGTAAAAAAATGGCAAAGATATCAATTTTTTCTCCTATTTTCCTAGATAACTCGATAATTGTTCATTTTAGAGAAAACGATCGAGAGAGAAAACTCGGGAAATTCCGAGTATTTTTAAGCTGTGCTTTTTAAAATTAATGTAGATAAAAATTAGTGAAAATTCAATTCAATTTGTTTAAAAGCAAAAAAATTGCAAGTATGTTTGAAAAAATTCGCTAGGCTCTCCTAATAAACCGATTTAAATTTTTCAAAGTGCTTTTTGAAGTTTAAGTGCTCGTTTACATGTAATTAAATTTTCAAGTAGAGAAAAAGTCCAAATATACTCATTTTAAAACAGATACCGCCTGGACTATAATAACTAATATTCATTTGTGCTTTGCAGGCCTAAAAAACTACAAAATTACAACATTAGATTATAAAAAATACATAAATAAATAAAATGTAAAAGAAACACGAGTAAAAGTAATATAATTATTATCATTATTAAATTAAAAAAAAAAAAAAATTGTGAATACTAGAGAGATATTTTAAGTTCGTATTAACCTAAAACGTAACATAAAAATACAATAAAATTAAACGTAAAATGTGAAATGATTTCATTCAAAATAATTTATACAGCTCAAATAAATAAATTATTACAGGAGAATAAATAAATAACATATGAAATAAATAATTAAACAAAAAGTTTAAATAAATAAATAACAGCAAAAATAAATGAGTGGTAGAATAAATAATAATAATAATAATAATAATAATAATAATAAATAACAAATACAAGCAATATCATTTGGAAGTTTTACTATTGCAGCAACCAGTAGCAATTGTTCCGCGTGCCGGATTATAGGAGGGGTGTTGAGAAGGCAAGTAGAGGCAGCTTGCAGAAGGACCCGCCTTGAGATTTAACATAATAATTTCTATATTACATAAGTCTTTAAGGGATTATTTTTACGTTTTAAATTATTTTTACGTCCTTTCGGTCACGTGACCATTATCTGGTGGCCTTAAATTAGTGCTCACACATTATGTTAATCATAATTTATGGTTTTATATGAGGTCGGTTCATTTTCAGTATCTGTTACAATATAAAAGTTACACATTTGTCTAATTTTATATTAATATATATTTTTTTTTTAATTTCCAGGTGGTACAGTTGACTTTTATTAAATTTCTACTGGGGTTCTACATACATTAAGTTAATAAAATTTATTTATCGCACGGTCTGGCGGTTTTATGACACATTTTATTTTTTTCACTTATTAAAAAATTAGTTTTTCCGCCATTTTGGGGCCCTACAATCGATTTAAAAAACTAGCATTTATTTATTTTATGCTGTTTAGTAAACCTTACATTAGTGCTTTTGAACCGACTTGATAGCTTACACCGTTATTGAATAATGATTATTACAGAATTTAATTTTGACGGCCATTTTAAGATGAACCCGACGGCTGATGGCAACCAATCGTGTATTTCTGTCATCCTCCAACGATGCTTAATCCGAATTCGAAATCAAAATTCGATTGAAAAAGTGTTTACACACATACACATATACATATTGAATTCGATGACGAACTGTTCGTTGAAATTAAGTAAATAAAATAAAATACAAATATCTGAATATATGTTTGATTAAAGTTAGATGCTTCCCATGACCACTTTTGATTACTTTCGAATAGTCATAAGGAACAGTCCGTATGGTCTACGAGTCGGAAATAATTTTTTTTTTTCTAATAGCTCTTCTGTTTATTTAAATCTTTATAGTGAAACAAATTGCTATATCTTTTATACAAATAAATAAAGGACCGTATAACCGATTACAACCTTCCACATCATGAGACGATTAATGAAAAATAATAATAAATAATGGAGAAATACGGATAAATTTAATTTTTAATTTCATCCATTTATATGCTACAGAAAAACAATATTTTAATATTTAAGGTGGAAAATTGAAAAAGTAGCTAGAAAGTAATAACGTTTATATAAAAGCTCAACCGAGTACACCATCTTATAACGCAATAATTTCCATACGAAAGAAAAATGATGTAATAAAAAATTCAAAACTTTATTAAGTTTCATAAGATTATACAATAAAATTATAATTTCTTTTGATTCTTTAATCATGAAAGTAGGTAAATATGAATGATGTCGAATCTGAGAGTGTACGGTCAGTTTTATAGCAAGTATACTGCACTGATTTCAAATTATGTAAATTACATTGATGTCAGAAGTATATTAAATAGTTTTTGTCTAGACTGTACTTTTAATTGCATAAGTTGAAGACAAATCTCGGCTAACAGACTGCAATTGACCGCCGTCTTTTCTTTTTCCTGTTTAGCCTCCGGTAACTACCGTTTAGATAATTCTTCAGAGGATGAATGAGGATGATATGTATGAGTGTAAATGAAGTGTAGTCTTGTACATTCTCAGTTCGACCATACCTGAGATGTGTGGTTAATTGAAACCCAACCACCAAAGAACACCGGTATCCACGATCTAGTATTCAAATCCGTGTAAAAATATCTGGCTTTACTAGGACTTGAACGCTGTAACTCTCGACTTCAAAATCAGCTGATTTGGGAAGAAATTGACCGCCGTCTAACATTTATGAAGTGTACTTGCTTCTCTTATAGAACTGGCTAAGTACAACACACACAGCTGTTTTAACAGAAGCGTTTATTGAATTGTTCTTTAATAGCCGTGACATAATTATAGTTTATAATTAGTTTTATAACGCGTCCGGTTACAATATCGTTCTGATCGTGGAAGGAAAGGAGATGTACTGAATTTCGGGTAAAAATTTAAAAACGTGTTATAATAAAAAAGAGAAAATATTTGCGCTATCATTGTCACAATATCTTTGGATAAGGACAAAACAACGAAAAATGTGGGTACAGTTGATCGTGGAACAAACCAGAGAAAGATAATTTTTACAGTTTATTCTCCGAAATAAAAAAAGTCGAAAAAATTTTTATATATTTACTTTTCACGAATTAATCGTTATAATAAAAGGACAGTTTACTATTTAATTATTCCAGTTTAACTTTTTCCTGTTCTAATGTCTTTAATTAGTGTAATTCAATTACAGTTTTACATAAAATACCCACTAATATAGTAAAAAAACTAAAAAAAAAGAAAATAAATAACGAAAATAAAACATAAAAAATAGAAACAAATCGAAAGAGCCTCGAGCAGTCATCGTCCCCACCGATCCATTAGAAAACTGGAAGGCGGAGTTCATCGGTGTAAATGCTACAACCGTTTCGCTGTGTTGTAGAACAACTGAATGATGTTTCGACTGTAAACGCTTCGATCAAAACAGTTCTGGATGTTATTATCAAAAAATAACAACGCGATCCGTAGATAATTTATTTCAGTGTAATTTACAATGGTAATTTACTCCTTACATATTTTCAATGCGATTTATCGTTATCCAGTACAAATTACTACCACCTAATTGTGTAAGTTCTATTATATCATAAAAAGAGCATTCCCTTCGCGGTTTTACCTGCACCGGCAAAGTTTGCCCAAAATCCTCAGCACAGACAAAAGTTATGCCTCCCGTCAACTTATCGCATTATCTAAGGTCTCTGAGAGTACAGTCGATCGCTACAACATTAGCTCGACGAATCACGGTGCATTCATCCGTTATTTTAAGTTTTATATCTTGGAAAATTTTATCAAGAGGAGCATTTTTAGGTATAGAGGAAACCGACTCTTGTCCGGACGATACAATTAACGGCAATTTTAAAGTTAAATGAGCAGTCCCACCAGCGAGGAGCGTCGCAGCGTTGCCTGACGATGCTACATCGACAGCTACCTGTCGATCGAGCACACGTGAGAAGTAGATTTAATCACAAAGGTTCTTCCAGTGTCTCCAGGAGCATCTAAAAAGAAATACTTTTTTCTGTCTCTATGTATATTGCGAGCAATGGAGTATGCTTGGCGCTGATCTGGTACTAATTTAGAAAGGTTCATATTTACGTATTCTTGAACTTCATCGATATTAAAAGAATTTCGCAACATTGTAACGTGTTTTCATTATCTTGTTCATCACGAATAGGTTTTAGTAAACCGAAATCGCATAAATACTTTTCACCAAGACTTATAATCTCTCTTCAATTTCAGTAAGACCTCTATTGAAAAATATCTTGGTAGCGGCTCGCTATAAGAAAGGAGCACGAGAATTTAGCGGATTGCCATCTAGCGGCTCGAACGAGAAGTGCAGCACTGTAACGAATTATTTATTATTTACACGTTTTAATAAATAATTTTTCATCTTAATAGCCTATTATACTCCGGATTACATAATGAAGCTACTGTTAAAATTTGGTCGCGATTAGTTTACCGGTTCTTGAGATTTTAGCTAACATACAAAGAAACGTTTCCTCTTTATATAATACAGAAATAACTGAAAAATTAAGGTACATAAAACATTTATCGATAAGTTTTATAAAAATACGTGATAGCATAATCCAGCTGATCAGGAGCTGAGTTCAGCTAACCGATTATCTCTTCGTTTCTACATATCGCATCTTTACGCAGCATTATTCTCATAAATAAAATTAAATATATAAAACCGACCGAATGCAATAAAATAATTAACCATTTTCATAAATTTGTTCATCATTATCTGTTACTTGATAAAAATAGTAATTAGAATTGTATATGTTGATAGCTGTAACAGAAGGAATTTTACGGTTATTATTTTATAAATTAACACATCCTTGTAATCTATATACCTTTTTAAATAAATTACATCATCATGTATCACCCAAAGTACTACGAGAAAATTGAGTTCCCTCATATATCGGCTGGGTTTTACACGTTCTCCTACATTAAGGAAATCGTCCGTATGTAATTTAACGGCAGTAATAGACGATAGTTCATATGTTAAAAGCCAGTTTTATAAAATAGATTAACAATGAAGAGAATAAAATTTGAATATATTACAAACAAACAACTTTGTATGAACTCAGTATTATATTAATAAAGTTTTCTTACTGCTAAAAGTAAAAGCATCGGCTTCATGAGGAAGAAATTATTGAAAATCACTCAAGATTTTCAAAAATGAGTTTAATTTTTAAATTATATTTTTGTAATATTGATATTACGGTTTTTATTTATTTTGGAAAATAAGCAACTGCTCACAAAAAAAAATCGTATAAGTGAACAAATGTTTGCTATGAATCTACTATATACGTTCCACAATAGAATTTTACTAAATAAAATAAATGAAAATATAACATTCTTCTTTAGTAAATCATCGAACCTAATCTCTAATTGAACTTAATCGCCTATCTAAAACTTTGTAACAGTTTTTGATACGTCTTATATATTTAATTCTATTTGAAAGAAACTATATTAATTAGAGAATATTAAAAAATCTATTAATTCAGGAACGGCTTATGAAAAAATTGAACCATAATATTATGGACTTAATAAAAGAGATCATAAATTATGATTAACCGAAATTAATTTGCAATTATGTAGTTAGTATATTAGACTATCCGTTGGCTTTATCAGCGTTGGATCTCCGTGTAAACTGGAGGAGCCAGGCCGAATGGGCAATAGTGGAGAGTTTTGTAGTGTATTTAGCAAAGGAAAGGATTGCTGAGGAGATCTAGAGCTCTGCTTGGATTTCTCTATTATTCTATTTTTGTTGATGTTTTGTTTTATAAATTATATTTTTGTTGTTCTTGTCCTTGTTTTGTTTTGTTTTAATGTTACTGTGTTGTTATTGTTCCACGTAATATTTTTATGTTTCGTGTTGTGTGTTGAACTCACTTTTACCTTCTTCTAAGGGTAGATAGTTCAGTTACTTTGTTAGTTAGGTATTTTCAGTCTTGCTTAAGACTCTGTGAGATGTGTTTTGTTTTGAGTCCATTAAATAGTACTACACCGAAGGGAATGTCACTCGTGGCATCCTGGCCGAGGCGGACTGGAATATGTCAAAAACCGAGGTTTCGAATATGACCTCCGGTAAAGCCCGTAAGGGCTCGGAACGGAGGGTGTCTTCCGTACGGGATCAGTATTAGTTAGTATATTAGCAGCGCGGGTTGGTCTAGTGGTTAACTCGTCATCGAAAATCAGCTGATTTTGAATTCGAGAGGTCTAAGGTTCAAATCGTAGTAAAGGCAGTTACTTTTATATGGATTTGAATACTAGATCATGGGTTCCGGTGTTCTTTGGCGGCTGGGTTTCAATTAACCACTCATCTCAGGAACGGTCAATCTGAGACTGTACAAGATTACACTTCATTTACATTCATACACATCATCCTCTGAAATACGTTACGGTTGTTCCGGAGGCTAAACATAAAAAAAAGTTAGTATATTAGTGGAAGATGCGGAGATAAACAAATCAAGAAAAATAAACATTATCAGTTAAAATTTGTCCCAAATATTAGCTCGAATTTCATTAATAGTGCCAAAACTATTTTTAATAAATAAAAATTTACTAATAACAGTGAATAAAACATTCAATAATTTATGCCACTTAAAAACAGATACGACCCGATGATAATATAAACGCAATTTTATAAACACACACGTACGTATGTGTATATATCATTTTATGCAAATCCTTGTTTAAAATTTTATTCAATGTAATTTAACAGTACAAACCTAATTATGTAATTTTGAAAAAAAATCATAAGTTTGAAAGCAAGCATAACAATTCTTAACAGATAAAAATAACATAGAACAGTCATTACGAATGAAAATGTTAAATATAAAATAATTTTTTTTCAGAATGACCATAAAAGAAAACCTTGAATACATTTGCTCTTAAATTGATGACAAATTGCAAAGAGCAAAATTGTTAGGGATTGATCATGTTTCTAAGTCAATCCTTAATACTATTCTAGATATCAATGTCTACGATAAAAAAAGATACTTTCATAATCATACATATGAAAGGATTAAGAAAATATGAATCTTCCCGATAATAACATAATGGCGATTCTTTCCTTTTATTTTCCCGGCGAATACAACTAGAATAACTGTATTAAAGAGAAAGTACGGTTGTCAAAAACGGGGTATCGGATTTTTTTGCAAATCTTTTCTAGGATCCAACTAGTTCATCTAGACGGAAAACCTGTATGTATGTATATGTGTTGCACTGATTTTGGTCTTATATTCAGGATTGACAGAATCGATTTTCATTAAATTTAGCTCAGATATTGCTACTGTATATGGGGCATTGATCACATTAATTTTTTTTTTCAAAATTCGTGGAGGGATATCGCGAAAAAAATTATTTTCGATTTTCTTCAGAGGCATTTTAGAAAAAAATTATTACAGCAAATTTTTACACACAACGCATACAAAAATAATCCAGATTTTTTTTTTAAATCAACCCCCTCCTCTTGAAATTGAAATATATGTTTTCGTTATTTTGCTCTAACTCCCTTCGGTTTAAATATATTTCTAAAATTTTAAAATGTTTATACTTCATAACTATCAAGAAATGTCTATAATTTTTTTTTTAAATTATAGACCCCGGATCTAAAATGGACTAGGTTTTTTAAATTTTTTTTTTCTTTTTTAGTCTATTGAAGGAGATGTTTAATTTAGAGAAAACTTTACTTAAGTAAATTTGTTAAGCTTGACTTATGTATTAATATTTGAAGAAATATTTTTCTTAAAATTTATTCCTGTCTAAAAAATATTCTGTTTTTTGGCGGTTCAAACTTTTTTAATTTTATTAATAATTTTGTTTGTATTTTCTTCATCACTTAAACGACTATTAAAATTATAGTACCTTTGACACTTATACTATATTGCGGACCCAAAATGAGAAACAATTTTTTAAAATTACTTTCATAAAAGTTATACTTTATTTTTTCTATATTTTTAAACATTATCTTTTAAATTAATTTTCTTTTTTAAATAAAAGTCAGACCCTTAACTTTTGAATTGCAAAAAAGTTTTTACTAACTCCTTAAAATCAATAATTATTATCTTGATACACTTTATAATAAATTTTAAAATTTCGTAAAAAGCTAAAAACAATTATAAAAAATAGTCGTCCGTTAAACAGTGTTGTTTGCAACTTTTCTATACAGTAAAAGTTTATTAAAAGTACGAAGATAAAATCTGTGTCAACAAAAAAATTTTAAAAAGGTTTCTCGAAAACGTTTTTATGAAAAAATGTCTTACTTATTCCTTAAAGAAATTTCTTTCTTACTTAGGTAGTTGATAGTTTTTAACAGAAGAAAGGTCCTACTGTATATATGTGGTAACTATGTAAGATATAAATAATTTTAAGCATTTACTTCTAAGCTTTTTCGAGAAGGATGTCTTTATTTTACAACTCATCACGTTAACCATATATTATTTTCATCGACTTCCCCAAACCTTTGTTTGCAAGTACTTCATCAACTTATTTCAGATTTAGATCTACTGTAGCTTAATATTTCTTGCAGTTTTTTTTTTAAATTTATATTTGTATATAGTAATAAAACTATAAATTAAAATATGAACATAAATTAAGATAAAAATAAATTTACACGATTAAGAAATGACATTGAAAAATCAAATAGGAAACACTTGTACAAATAAGAACAACAGTCTACTGCTATACACGGAATGCTTTGACGCTTACGAAACCACGATGTCATACAACAGTTTCAAAGCTGAATTGTTTGTTTTACAACTACCTAAAACAATCAAAACAAGTAATAATCACGCACTAATAAAATAATAAATTAATATTAATTATTCAAACAAAACTAGATGTATGATTTTATTTAAATAGATCGTCAATTTGGTTCTATTTGCTAATATTGATAGTCCTTGAACCAAAACCAAAAACCTTTTTATTTTTATATACGAAGTAAATTTGAACTACATTAAAGTTTTACATCACTTTGGAAACGTTAAGATGCTTTTCAATGCTTGTACATATCGCTAAGCATTATTTCCAATCTTTATCTACGGTCTTTTAAACATTTTTCTACCTCAAGGAAATATTAAGTTTAGATGATGATTTTAGCGATAAGGAAGGAGAAATACAGAAGTGGTTGATCCTCCATCAACTATTGGCTGGAATTATTTATTTAATACCTTTACAGAAAGATTCGTGAAATTAGTTTAAAGTTTTATTAAATTTAATCCACTTCAAAATATGTAATTTTTAAAATATTACCATACATCTACCTTATTTTCATATATCTTAGATATGAAAAACTGTAAAGATCCCCTGTTGGGTCTGACAGCTCTGTGGAAAATTTAGGACGAATTATGATGTAAAAATGAAGTTCATTTTTTTATTATGTTATATTAATTAATACAAAGAAATAACGATTTAATTTCATTTTGAATAATTTTAAAGAATAAAACGCAAGAATTCAAAAGTGGTGAGATAGATAATCGACATCGACTGTTGATGGTTGAAATCAACATTTGTTAAAATTTCAAGATTTCATTAACACCTTATTGGTACAGCATTCTGTCAATTTTCATACTTTTTTCTTACAGATAATATCCCAAAACCCTTAAGTTTAGTATAATGGCAGGGTTATGTTCTATAGTTGTGGTTATACACATAAATCTACACATGTATAAATATATATAGTTTCTTTTCATTCCTCAAAAAAAACACGATATACAGCTTTCTATTGAAAAATGTAGCCATATTTTATAATCTAATTTTTCCTCTAAAATAAAGAGAGGGGGTAAAATTATGAGAAAAAAATTACATAATTTTTTTCAGTAAGGTTTTCCATGAGGCTTTTTATAGCCAATAAATAACCTAAAAAAATTCTGCACATTTATGACCTTTTTAGTCTGTAATAAGTATTTACCCAAAAACCGATTCGAAATTAAAATTATATTCAAATTCAATTCTGATACCATAAAGACAGACTGCATATCAATTTTCTGTAACTCGAGAATAGAAAATCAGACTTTAATAATTTTAAAGTAAATCTTCTTTTTTATTTTATTAATACATAACCGTGATACATAGTTATCTCTAACACAGCAAGAGCATTATACTTTCAACTGTTTTCCAGGAATAAAGCTATATAATAAATAGACGAAAAATTCAGTACAAAATAAAACTTAAATTTAAAATTTAATTGTTGGTACCCTTATGAAAGTCTGCTATTCTAGATAACAACTGATAGTAACGTTTTAAGGTTTAGGGTATATACGTCACCGATTTTAAAGATGAAATTGTGTATAGAATTTACATTTTCTCCTTAAGTAATCTTAAACTTTCTATGTATATTTTACCAAGAACCATGAGATGAAGCTGAAAAAATCCAGCTCGTCCAAAAAGTTTGAAATAAATCTAAACTGATTAAAAAGGGAATTTTGCAAATTTGTTTAATTATTAGAAAAAAGTTTGGTAGGAAGAGAATCTGTTCAAAATTTGGAAAATTTACAAACCGTTTAGAAAAATCAGTAATTAATCAGAACTTCGGCTGAAGAATCAAATTAAGAAATTGAAAAATTAAAAACCTAGGACAGCTAACGAATACAAAGCCCTTTATTTTCAAAAAGAAACGATCCATAAAATTAATATTACTTATGACAAAACTTCCCTGAACAACTGAATTAATTATTCTTTTATTTTTATAATATCAATCTATTCCCTGTTATACAACAAAACAGTTACTTTTAATCAAATCCAAACCCAACAACGTTCATTTTCAACCCCTCCTACAGTTTCATTCATTTAATAAAAAAAAATTAAAAAAAGGAAGACATAAAAGTAAATAAAGACAATGATTTATAACGAAAGATTGAGTTAATAATGGGATGGGAGGGAAAGAGTGAAATAAAACACCATCCCATCTATGTTTCACTTACTCCTGTCAGCAATACTTTTTTTTATTAAGAAAGATGGGAGTTTCAAAAATATTTGAACCTAATTTAATCAAATACTACTTCATCTATTATTCTCTCTCCCACTGTGTGTGTGTGTGTGTGTGTGTGTGTGTGTGTGTGTGTGTGTGTGTGTGTGTGTGTGTGTGTGTGTGTGTGTGTGTGTGTGTGTGTGTGTGTGTGTGTGTGTGTGTGTGTGTGTGTGTGTGTGTGTGTGTGTGTGTGTGTGTGCGTGCGTGCGTGCGTGCGTGCGTGCGTGCGTGCGTGCGTGCGTGCGTGTGTGTGTGTGTGTGTGTGTGTGTGTGTGTGTGTGTGTCTACGCCCGTATATGTGTATGCATTGTCACTAACGCAGTATTATCGTGTTACCTATTATCATAATAAAAAAATAATTTTATTAATATATATATATATATCCATAATTATAAAATGCTAAAGAAATATAAAAAGAATATGATAAAAGTAAGTTCTGTTAATATACGTAGTATATGTTACGAAAGTAAAACCTTACGAACCACGGAATGAAAATTAAATTAAACCTTGTTTTTTCTGCTTGACTGTTCTAAATTTCAATTTATTTGTGAAAGCTTATGAGAATTACGAAAAACTACGCGTAATAAGTACCCCGTTTAACGGCAGTGTTTTTATGTAATACACTTTCAACGTTTCATTGCTTCGAAAATAGATAATATAGAAATTTTAAGTAAATTTAAGAACAATATGAAATTTGTGCTTTAAAAATTAAATTATTTTTATTATCTATATTTTACACAGGGTATTAAGGAAAAGGAAAAAATCTTTTATTTCGGCTTTCTATAAAGATAGAAATTGTTCTTTTGAACTAGACAATAAGATGTTACACTAATTACGATACGTCCACAATTTCAGTTAACAACTGTTTTACAATTGAAGTAGAGTTGTGAAAAAAAGATAAATTTCCACTAAAGTAGTATGAATAATATAGTACAGACATCGTATTATGACAGCTGTTTCATAATATAATACTGTGAAGGACTGTATAAGCTTCTTCTTTTATGATGCATACTATATGTAATTTTTTTATCAAACTTTTCGAGGCTAATTCACCAAAATTACATGGTGTATTCAACGTAAACATTTTCTCAACGTGACACCTTCTCTACAGTTTGATTTATATAATCACGCAGTTGAATTTAATGGGAAATGTTCCAGACGTGATCATAAAGCTAATCTAATGTTTCTTATTGAGTAGATTTAGAGATATATAATATCGCGCTCCCAGTTGATGAAGAAACCAGATTTAAAAGTCCATGTAAGAGTATACATTTAACTGGATTTAAATGATTTTATTACTGATGTTGTTACGTCATTAGGCTCCAATTAATGGTCATATTATATGTAGTTTCGCGGTTCTAATGAAGTAGTTAAATCTAATGTAGTAAAATAGGATAAATTAAACTAAAATGTAAAATGTAAGGATAAATGTTAACACCGGTTGATTTTAACTATATGCAATAACACTACACTTTCCACAGATTATGAAAGTTAGAAAATCTGATGTAAGCACTACATGACTTCCTTGTACGCCTATTAAATTACATATACACATTTTTTGCCGCACTGCATTCAAACATTCCATTTGAAAGTGAGATATGATCCTCCAATTCTTTAATAAAATGGACAGTTACACAATTGCATTGTGGGGGACACCACATTGCATCACATTTTTTTTGTGGTGTCCGTATCAGCATTTAATATTAGTGTATATATTAATTTTGTTTCACAATGCTCAAGTAGTACTTGTGTAAGTGAGAACGTGTCGAATCCGTAACCATGGACACATCGGTTTGAATTCGACTTCATATGCACATTTTTTCAACTTATTTTTTTTAATTTAAATATATTGATTTATTAATAATTATTAACCTCTGTAAAAATTATTGAATTAGAATGAAAAGTTCATAAAACCTTATTTCCCTAACAACTTCTGATTTTTTTCATATTTTTTTTTTAATTATTATTATTGAATTATTATTTATTGTAAAAAGATTTTTACAATCAGAGGTTAATAATTATTAATAAATCAATATATTTAAATTAAAAAAAAAACTTAAAAAAAGAAGATGAAGTCTGATTGATTCGAATCGATGTGCCTTCCCCTTGTAAAATCCAAATATTTCATTAATTAAAATTATAACTCTGGGTTCAATGAAAATAAGCACCACTTATGATATATCGTTGAAAAGCTCTCAATGAGGGTTTATTACAATTTTTTTAGATTTTGGGCTTTTTTGGACACTTTTGGTCCAGTCGATTGCAATCAAAAAGGGAGGTGCACAACTAGATGTTACAACAGTCCTAAATCAAAAAAATTTCAATATTCTACGGCTAATCGTTTTTGAGTTATGCGAGATACGTACGTACAGACGTCACACCGAAAATAGTCAAATGGATTCAGGGATGGTCAAAATGCATATGTCCGTTGAATTCTGAAAACCGAGATTTTTCGCGATTACAATATTTCGTTTACTTCATACAAGGAAGTAAAAATGCTGTTTCCTTTTACAACATTAGTAGAAAATTGATATCCACCACATCTCTAATGTCAGAAAACCGTATCAGTTCAACGCCACTTAAATGAAAAAAAAAAAAGGTTATCGCTCCAGATTCTCTAAAATCCAAAAAGGTCAAGGATGTAATATGTTACAGAGAAAATGAAAGATTAATGAACACTAACGCTAAAATCAAAATAATCTATTCTCCGTCTCTCTTGCTCGTTCTCTTTCATTCATTTGATCTCTTAGATACATACTCCTACTATATCAACCCCATGTAGTGATGGATAAATCCCATTCAGAGAATGTAAGCATACATACAAACAACGACAAAGGCCTAATCCTTAACTGACCTAAATACTCTATATAAGCGAATCCTAGAATAGGTTAACAATCAACCGGCTATTATTATTGTGCTACATACAATATAGGCCCTTAATATATATATATATATATATATATATATATATATATATATATCACACAGTAATCTAATACTTCAGTACGAGTATGACATGTAAGATTATTACAGACAAGAAACATTTTTAGATATATTCACTTCCTTTACATACGAAAACACAAACTATCAATAGTATATATATATATATATATATATATATATATACATATATATATATATATATAACTTTCCCAACGAATATAGCTGGAATAGCTGTGTTAAAGGGGAAGGTATGATGATTATGTGAAAATCGGATATCGGGTTTTTTGAGAATCATTACTTTTTAGGGTCCAACTAGTTCATCTAGACGAAAAAAATATGATGTGGACACCACATGACTTCCTTGTACGCCTATTAAATTACATATACACATTTTTTTTAAATAAAAAATACATAAAATTTTATTTCATTAATAACTTCTGATATTTTTTTTTATTGTTATTATTGAATTATTATTTACCGTAAAAATGTTTTTACAATCAGACGTTAATAATTAATTATTAATAAATCAATATACTTAAATTAAAAAAAAAAAAATTTAAAAAAAGGAGATGAAGTCAGATTCGAACAGATGTGCTTTCCACTAGTAAGATCCAAATATTTCATTAATTAAACATTTATTTGGTTATAACTCTGGAACCAATGAAAATAAGTACTACTTATGATATATTGTTGAAAAGTTCTCAATGACGGCTTATAACTGCAGTTAAGAAAAAGTCCAAAATCCAGAATTTTTGGATTTTAGGCTATTTTTGGACTTTTTTGGACCAGTCGATTCCAATCAAAACGGAAGGTGTACAATTAGATGTTACAACAGTCCTAAATCGTGTTTGAGTTATGCGAGATACATAGTACGGTACGTACAAACGTCCCGCCGAAACTAGCCAAAATGGATTCAGCGGTGGTCAAAATGGATATTTCCGTTAAAATCTGAAAACCGAAATTTTTCGTGATCACAATGCTTCCTTTACTTCGTACAAGAAAGTAAAAAGCATATGTATTAGGGTAGTATATAGGCTTACGTATGTGTCCCAATACGTTTGGTATTATATCTCAAGATTTTCTCAAATTTGGTTCATATATTTTTATATAATGCAAGGGACATTAATCATATTATTTTTTTCCGAAATTCACTAAGAGGATTGGAGATATCGTGAAAAAACAATTTTGATCTTCTTCAGATGAATTTTAGAGAAAACTTTATTAAAGCGAATTATGTATATACAGTATAAATAATACAAAAAAATTCTTTCAAAAAAATCAACCCCCTCTTTTAAAATTGAAAATATCTCTTTTTGTTCTTTTGTTCTACCTCCCTTTGGTATAAATATTTTTCAAAATTTTTTTGAAAGTTTATACTTCATACGGAGATCGATCGATCAAGAGATGTCTACAATTTTCTAAAATTATAAATCCCGGACTAAAATGAAGAATGTTTGTGGAAGATTTTATTTCCCTTATTTCAGCCTTTATTGAAAAGGGTTATTTAATTTAGAGGAAACTTTATTTAAGCAAATTTGTAAATCTTAACTTTTATTTTTAGAAAATATTTCTTAAAATCTATTCCCCCTCTAAAAAAATATATATTCTGATTTCTGAGTCTAATCCTTTTAATATTAATCATTACTTTTTTGTATTTTTCTTCATCACTTTAAGTGCTATTAAAATTTAAATAGCTTTGGCAACTATCATATATTTGGACCCAAAATAAGAAGGGATTTTTTCACCACCTTCATAAAAGTTATACTTTATTTTTTCAATATTTTTTAACAATTCTCTTTTAATTAATTTTTTTTGTTAGGGATTACTTTTTTATAAATAAATTTTTCCTAAATTTTCCGAACAGAGTAAGGAAACTCCACTAAAATCAAAAATGTTTAATTCAAAAATATCATAATAGCAATTATTATAATCAATAAAACAGCCCCCTTCATACTTGGGACTCCCAAATTTTAAAAAATCCATAAAATTTTCTTTTAGTTTTTTCGATCTCAACGTTTATAAAACTAATTTTGATGAATATTAGCGTTATCGTACGATTTGACCATCTTAATCGGGAAATGTATAATTTATGATCATATTACAAAAAATACCGATTTTTTTAATGTATTTAACCGATTAAAAAAAATGAAAATATTTCCTATCAGACTTGTATATATTTCTGTTTTAAACTGCTTTTATTTAATCGTTTAATCAAATATTTTAATCAATTTTTTACCAACTTCAATCGTTTTGAAATTTCTTCATGTAGCTTCATTCTCAGAGATAAAATTATTATCAGTCGCTATTGAGATCAATTAATTTATAATTAATAAATTATAATAAAATAAATTTTAATACACTGTAAACAGAAAAAAAAAGCATATTTATTAATTTAAAGCATATTAAAAGCATATTTATTACACTAGAACTATGATTTTGGTTGAACCATACGTTCTTTAAGTATAATTATGTACTATTAAAAAAGGAAAAAATGAACTATTTCAGATTCTAAGCAAGCACTGTTTTGGGTTGAATGGGAGAGCATCCGCTGAAACAGTGAGGATTGATTGACGTGATAAAAAAAATCCTACAATTTACGAAGAGCTTTTAATATTAAAAGAAAAAACTGAAAAGCGGGGGATTACCAATTTCAACAAAGTTTTTAAGAATCTCTCCGACAAACTTTACGGTTTATTAACTTTTGACATAAAACATCTGTAGTTTTCTAGGTCAAGGAATCGATAAAAATCTTGTTCCAATCCAGTATCTATAACGGTTAAAAAATTAGGTACAATTTTCGAGAAAAAAGACAGTAAAGAAGTTTTGTAAAATATACAAGTACTCAAGAAAAGGTTTCGAATAAGGTAAAAATGATTGAAATCAACCGGTAAAACTCTAGAAATAAGCATCATTTTATAGAAAAAAAAATGATTTTTGGAGTTTTTGTAAAGTAGATCCTGGGATCTACTTTACAAAAAATAAATGGAACTCTTTTACAAAAAAAAGAAGGGAAATTAGGCAAAGTTGCTCTTTATTACCTTACTTATTAACTTGTTCATAGAAGAAATCACAAGAATGAAAAAAAAGATGGACGGCATTAAAAAATTAATGAAAGACGTATTCATAGTATCACTTTGTTGATGATCGATAATAATCGCAAACTCTGAAAAATAATTGAACAAAATGTCTATTACAGTAAAAGGTACACTGTCTAAAACACTACAAGAATTTAAATTAAAGAAAAAACAAAACACCAATGTTGATAGGAAAGAAGAAAGAGAATATAAAAGCCGTCATATAAAACTTGACGATACAATCTTGGACCAGATCGAAAACTTTTGTTACTATGGAGCGTCATCACTAATGGAAAAAATGTAAGACAGAGGTTAATAAAAGATTATCGCTAGCTAATACAGAGTTCCAAAATAAAAATAAAATAATTATTAATAAATCATCATATAAACTTGAGTTCAGGAAAAAATTCACTAAAATATTTGTGTGGCTACGAATCGATACGGGACGCGAATTCTCGGGAAAACGGAAAGGAAGAAATTTGAGCCGAAGAAAATACGGATCTGGTGAAAACTAACAAGCAGAGTGGATAGAAAAACAAACGAATAAGTTATGAAAACAGTACGCTTTTAAACTTGATCGGTCAAAGAAGAGCAAATATAATTGGACATGTGTTATAGAATAATCAATTCTTAATAAAAATATTTGAAGGAAAAATAGTTGGGAAGAAAACCAAAGGATATCCCAGAGATGAACTGTTAACACATTTAGAGGGAAATGAATTTCACGTCGACAGTGGCTTGAAGCCAAGGTAACAAAGCCTTTAGAAGCTGATAAATTGACAATACTTCCACCACATGTTTACTAAAAAAAAAAAAGCTACATGTTTTATTACAGATCATTTATTTTTTTTATTTATTATTAATACTATTTTAATTATATTTGACTTTTTCCCAGAAATTACACTTCAAGTACATTACTGAATTAATTTTCCTTAAACCATCATAATACATGCGATACTATTATACGTATGGGGCTCGGCTGATAAATTTTTGCACACTAGTGCGCTACACGGAGACAAAAGGTACTATAAGGGGGCGTGGCAGGCCACGATAGATAAAATCCCCCTCTACAAACCTGTGATAAAGCGTTGAAATCTGTCAACCGGTTTGTTTTCAGTAGCAGTTAAAATGGAGTCGAGTACGGCCAATACATCAACTCGGTTAAAACAATGCGCAATGATCAAATTTTTTGCACCAGTAAATGTGAATCCTACGAACGTTTCTCATCGTTTAAAAGCGGTTTATGGTAGTGAAATTGTTGACAGGGGTACTGTGAATAGGTGGGCGTAAAAAGTTTGCTAATTTGAAGCTACTAAAGCGGGAATTGAGGACACATCTTGCAGCGGACGACCAGTTTCTGTGACTGGCAAGAAACATCGAAAGGAAGTGGAGGATTTGCTTCAAAGTGACCGGTGAATCACCCAGCAACGCATCGCTATTCAGTTAGGCATATATAAAGAACGAGTAGGCCATATTATCGAGTAATTGAGTTACCGTAAAATCTGTGCACGATGGGTACCACGCAAACTCTCCGATAGCTCTCCGCAAGCTGAAGTTTGAGCCTATTCCGCATCCGCCATACTCGCCGGATTTGGCTCCGTGCGATTTCCACTTCTTCCCTCATCTCAAGAGGGATCTGTAAAACAATCATTACATCACCGACGACGAGTGAAGGAAGCTATGGCCACTTGGATCCGAGAAAGAACGCCAGAGTTTTTCAGTGACGGAATGCAAAACCTTGTCACACGTTGAGAAAAGTGTATCAGTGTAAACGAGGACTATATTGAAAAATAAATACTGCATTTTGTAGCTAAGGTATTGTACTTTCATTTATTTTTTATTTTATTCCGATATCTCTTTTCATTCCCATGCTATGCATATGTGTGCAAAATTTATCAGCCGAGCCTCGTAACATAACAACTGTCTTATTTATACCATTTATTTCGATGAATTGATGTAAATCAGATTGAAGTTTAATACGGTAGAGTAATGTTATATATGCATATAGCTGGTACGTCAATCATCCTTCACTCTCTAAAAGCTATAAAGATAGATTTATATTGAATCCAAGAACATCCAACAAGAAACTGTCAGATTTTAAATAAAGAAAAGAAAAATTCTAGGGAATATAAAAATGGAGCAATAACATAACCTATATTACATATCACACAACAATTTTAATACACTGAAAATTTTACCGGTAAATTAAAAAAAAAAATCAAAATATTTGGATAATAAACATTTTAAGACTGTTTAAAAAATGATTAATAATATAAAAAAAACGTAAAAATTTATGAAAGTTACATTTTAACGAGGAAATAGGCAAAAAATGGAACAGCGCACGATAACTTCACTCCTTTTTTTTAAGCTATATATTTTATTTTATTACATCTACTCGTAAAAAAAATTAAAAAAATTACTCTTCTTCGACTACTCTTCAACCTAATTTAATGCCAATATAAAAAATTCACAAACAATACGCCCTATTAACCAGCCTAACCTACAATCACTTTCCTCTTCCAACTTGGCAATTTGATCCATGAATTTCCAGTTATTTTTGACGTAAAAACTATTTCAGTCAGGAATGGTTAAATAAAAAAATACCGATTTTCGTACTGAAAAGTCGACTGATTAAGAAAGTACATATAGCGAGGAAAAAAAATCATTAACACGTCCCACACGAAGGCACGGAGTATTTTTAAATAAAGCTGTAACTAAATATTTCGCGTATTAATATACAACTATCATAAGAATCAAACAACGGTCGATTGTTTTATGGAACAGGGACCACACAGTAATAGCTATGTAGTTTATGTGATCGTCGATGTTATATAAATTTAAGCATAAAAAAGAAGGCAGAATAATATACAGTAAATATCGTTTATAATGATCTCCAAAGAACCGACGATTTTAAGTCATTATAACCACCGATAGTGGTTATACTAGCTTAGTGGTACTACTTTAATATGCCATCTGTACAGGTATTGTAATACAGCAAAATAATAATCATTAAAAATAATAATAATTTATTTTCGTAATAAATTAATATAAAAATAACAGAAATATGCAATAATAAATACGGTAGAGTAAAAGTATATAGAAAATTACGTTTTCTGCAAAAAGTCCGTTATTTTGCTTTGTTTCGAACATTTCGTGTTGCAATACAGTTTTTGAAGGTTCTTTTCTAAATCAAAACAAACACTCTTTGTTTCTTCATTATCAATTTATGTAAAAATGAGAAACCGCAAACGGTTTTCATTGCCGCTAAAACTTTCGGAAGATTTGGCCGGTTGATGTCTACCTGTCATTACCTAAGTCCCCGTCTATTTCTGCTAGTACTGAAGCCACTACATCAACTTCTGTTACAGTTTCTAAATCTGAATGTGGGTGCTTCAGTTTACAATAATCTGGTACAGGAAGGAAATAAAAAACAAAAACTATATTACATATGCAGGTAAAAAGGAAAAGATGACTCATTTTAACCGTCAAAATATTTCTGTAGCTGCAATGTAAATATACTGTACTACGTTACTGTTGAGTCACGTCTGTCCGTCATTATAAACGATAAAAATGTTGCATTACAGTAGGAAATAAAGTCATAATAATCGATGTAATTATAAACAATATACATACTGTATTTATGTTCTAACAACATACCAAACCACCCAAGAAACAAGTTTTTGGTCACTATATCCGATGTCACTATAAACGATATTTATTGCCTAAGTATTGAAAACCACCAACTAGATTCTGGCTCAACTATTGGAAAGTTTGGTTAGAAACTTAAAATATGTAACAATTTTGAGGAGAAGAGAGATTGATCCATTGGAATTTTGTAACTATTCTTAAGATGGCCCTTAATATCAAAAGGAAAAGCAATATTTTTTGCAGCATACACCAGCGACGATAGGAAGGTTCTCAGTTTGACACAGAGATGGCGCAAGTACGGTGATTATGATAGTTGCCAAGTATGATCCTTTAGATGGCATGATGTGAATTTTCAGACGCGTCTGTTTAGTTGCTTGTTTGTGGCGATCGTGTAAAGCAAACAAGTATAGACATTCACTGAAAAAAATGAATAAAATTGAAGTTCGAGCTGCTATAAGTTCGTTGTTTTAAAAGGTTTAACTTACTGAATTTAAACGTGGTCACACAACCACTAAAGGTGATAAACTCGGGGCGTCCAAAACTGCTAAGACCGACAAAATCGTCTACAATGTCGTATTAAATAATCTCCGACTGAAAGTACGTGAGGTTTCTGACATCGCAAACTTCTTTATAGATCTGTCCACTCCATTTTAAACTATGTTTCTGGTATGAAAAAGCTTTTCGCTCAATAAATGCCGCTTTTGTTAATAATCGATCAAAAACGTGTTTAACTGAGCAATTTTCATGGGTGTTTAGACTTATTTAAACGCCATTCCGCTATGTTTTTCGAAGTTTATTACAGTAGATGAAACACTGATTTATCATTACATACCGAAAACAAAACGACAGTTCAAAAAATAGATGGGAACAGATGAAAGTGCAAAACGAAAGCGAAAACCGTTTCATCAGCAGGAAAAGTCATGGCTACGGTTTTTTGGGATTCTCGTGGTATGGTGCTCATAATCTGGAAAAAGGCAAGACCATCACAGGAACGTATTATGCTTTGCTACTGGGCTAATTAAAAGATGCTATTTAAACTAAATATCCATATCTGACCGAAAAGAAAATGCCCTTTTACCACGATAATGCATCTACGCACACGCATGGGTTGTTTGTAAAACTCCTAAATCTACGCTTCGAAGTGATTCAACTGAGGCGTAGATCTGAGGCCAGTTTTGGCTACCAGCAATTACTTCTTCCCAAACCTGAAGACATGATTTGCTGGACGAACTTTCCGAAAGACTTTTAGTTAAAACAATCAATGCAAAATTATTAATTAATAATACGTTGTTCCCGTGTGGATAAAAAAATAAATACAAATAAAAATATCCGTGGGGATTGTGAAATCACCTAAGAGTGGACGATTGACTACCTGAAAACGACCTTGCAATTTGACACAGGGGTTTAATATCGTTTTATACTTGTTTGATAAGCGGTAGGATTTATTTTACACTTCCTTTGAGGATAGATCGTACTTTCTTACCGCTCGACTATTTATCCGTTTTCCTTGGTCTCTTCTTCCCCCTTTCTGGCTAAGCTGAGAATACAAAGATCCTATATATCCAGTATATTGTTGATACATTCCGATTTGGGCTGCTTACAAACTACCCGGGACCCTTTGTTTCCTGTCCGGTATTTAGATAATCAATCTAACGGCTGAAATACAATAACCTATCAGATTAAATAAATTTTTCTTAAAATACAATATAAATATTACCTACTTATTTAATTTCTTTCAGTAAATAATTTTATATAAACATAATTGAAAAAAAAAATTGACTGAGCATCGTGTACAAGTAATATTTTCTGTTTGTTTTACCCGACCGTAATTCCTTCTAGTTTTATTATTTAAAATAAATCGTTAAACAAATTGGATTCTAGTAGGAAAGTAAATTAATTTATTAAAGGAATTTAAAACTTTTTATCACATAGTGCTTCGTAGGAAAGGATTTGTTTTATTAATAAAAGCTAATTAATTAAAAAATGTAATTAAATTTTAAAACTTATGAAGTTTCGTTTTTTATTCATCTTATAATAATTTGAAAATATTCATTCTGATGAAGTAGTAAAAGAATAAAATGTTTAATTAATTAACTTTTAATTATTTATTAGACGTTAGTGAATACAGTTAATTATAATACCGGCCAAATTATTATCAGATAAGAGATTTATTTTATATCTTTCGGACAAAATTCTCCAATTTGTTTTAAAGGAAAATAAAGTAAAAGAATAAAAAATAAAGTTTATATAAATAAAGTTAATAAACTTTATACTTATAAAGTTTATAAGTTAATAAAGATCATTATATAACTGATTAAATTCCTAGAAAAATGATGACATAAATAGGATAGTTTATTAAAATTACAAGCGATGAATAAAAATCTTGTTTTACATACAATAAGCAGAAAGAATTTGTTTCTACTTTTAAATTATTGATTACATCGTTTATTTCTATGTATAAAGGTATATTAGATTAATAGAAATTTATAGATTGTATAATATCTTCAAATATTAAAAAAACTCCAGATGAGAGTGGTATGAAACGACACAAATATCGATACAGGAATTCTTTTTAACATTAAAAGACTACCTGAATGAAGCGATCCAGCTCAAATTCTCATTTTATCACAATTGCATTTCCTCTCCCCCAATCTAAGATGAACATACTTACATACACAATCAAATACATAAAAAAAAAAAAACAATATATAGGATGGTCTAGAAAATATATATGAAAATAAATGAAACTCTATACACACAATGAGTAAAAAAAAAAAAGAAGAACAAAAAGCGAAACATAGACATAGCTGTGTTTTATACTGTAATCTATTTAACGTATAATTACGTCAGGGGTTGCAGAGTAAAAGCAAAAAATAATTTTTTTTTTCAAAATTATACTGCTACATAAAAATATTTTAAACCCCAATAGGTTTGACTTTCTTCAGTTTTTAACCAATCGTAAGACTGCTGAACACAAACGATCAATTGAAACAATATCACGAACATTCAAATAAAAAAAAAAACCATTAATTACTATACCTAATAATTAAAATTAACTAATTTACACCACGTTCAGTAAAAAAAATCTCATATGAGTTAACATTAACTTATTAACTGTAATACAATTATATACGATTTTTATCCCGTAAAGTACGTTAAGAAAATACTTTCTTTTACCAGGCCTTTAAATAATTATTATTTTTCTTTTATAATATTTAACAAATACATCAAAACTTCCTTTCCTGTGTATTCGAAAGGATAAACCTAACTTACCGTACCGTACTTCAAAATTTTGAAAAAAAGATCAACACATTTAAATAAAAACAAACAAAACATTATTTGACAGAAGTACTAGAAAATTATCTTTTTAAGTTTATTTTACATACAAATATAAAATAAGAAAAGAAAAAATTGAATTTTTTATTCAACTTAAACATAAAGCTTACAAATTTAAATCAGTTATGTCATTTTCACAACAAAAAAACTCCACATCTCGTTTTCTTTTCAATCTTATTTAAATGTTTATTTATTGATAGAATTTGATTCTGATTTTTTAAAGTTATATATAAACAAGAAAATCAATTAATAGAAACTCCATACCAACAAAGAACACTACACACACTGAAAAAAGCACTGATATAATCTGAAAACGCAAGATTTAATACTATGGCCGCATTTCTGGAATTAATGACATAAGACTCACAAAACGTAACCTCACGTACGATCAAAACTCAAAAGAACAATAGATGGATTATTGATATCCGTAAAGATGTGCAAGATCGGTGTTGCAACAAGATCGGAACACATTTCTAGACAAAATCAAGAATTTCGGTGGGTTACAAGAACTAACAAAAAAGCTAACAAAACTTGACGTGATCTGAGGAGAGAAAACAGCTGCATTCATGAAAAATTACTGGATTAAAAAAGATTAAAAACCATACGTAAGAAAAAAAGGTAAAAGACATCTTTTGGCATCTATGTACGGCGTGAACACGCCGTCCATAGATGGCAAAAGAAAAAAATGTATAGCTAAAAATAATTAAAAACCTGAACAGCTAGTTCAGCTGTTTTTAATAATCAGGAACATTAGACTATAAATTTACTATTATATATGAAAAGAAAAACAAATATAGCAATGAAAATGGATGATGTAGCAACGGTCAAATATGTGATCGACCAACAATCTGCTGAAGTATACGCTAAGGCAGTGATTCTCAATCTTTTTAGTTCCACGACCCTCAAAAAGTAAAAAAAAAAAAGTATAATGAATATTTCGCGACCCCTCCAACTCAACGAAACCTGGTTAAAACTATTTAGCTGCTTTGATAGCATCGGGTATGAACATGCATGTATGAAGTGGGCAAACATGTGCAATTTACAGGTTCCAACTTGATATGTACGTGCTACTTGTAATTTGGTCTGCTTGCATAATATTCGCTGTGAGAGCATCATGTTCGAACATGCTTATGATACGTTTGAACAAGTCGTGCTATCAGCAGTATAAAACAGGCGTAAGGGACTGCGGAACGTCAGTTAAATTTCAAATACGAAGCGTGCGTCTGGTGCCTTTATTTGTCTTTAAAAGCGTAATTTCATTGAAAATAATAATAATAATAATTGAGGTTTCGGTTTTTTAGTGTGTAGTCAAACGGTGTAAACGTTTTTTTAAAATTAGATTCTTATAAAAAACGGATAAATTAGTGAAAAAACGAAGTGAACAATCTACATCCAATGAATTGTCTTTTTACAATCTTGTAAAAAGAAAAGATTGTACAATAACAGTTATTTAAATTACAGTTTTACCTCATTGGACGAAAAGCCACAATGCGTTGTTTGCTTTCAAGTCCTCTCCGATCCGATGAAAGCACGAAGACAAAAAATTAATTCCACACTTGGAAATTAAAACATCAGGACATCACAATTAATTCCACACTTCGAAACTTAACATCAGCATCATAAAAGCAAACCCTTGGAATTTTTCGAAAGAAAATTATACTTTGAGATATCAACAAACATCTACTTGTAAATCGAATAAAAACGAAAAAAGTGCACTTGTACACTTGAAGCGCCTTATCTCGTAGCAATAAGAGTAGCTAAGATGACCAAACCCCATACAATCCCAGAAAACCTCATATTACCTGCTGAAATTGATATGGTCGGTGTTTTTAATAGACGTGGGAAAAGCAAAGAAATTAAAAAAAAAATCGCTTTCTAACGACAAAGTATCAAGGCGAATCGATGACACAGCTGGCGATGTTCATGATTAGATAATTCAACAAGTTCAAGTGAATTTTTTAGTATTCAACTTGATGAACCAACAGATGTGGCAACATTTCTCTTTTCTTATGTTTTGTGAGATATGAATGCGATAGGGACAGATCAGTCAAGAAAACAAGTTGGTTTGCAAATCAATACCTGGTCATGGAACAGGACAATGTCTTTTTGATGTTTTTTATGAGACTCCTGAAGACTAAAAAATAGATTGGACAAAATATATTGCAGTATGTAGTAATGGTGCGAAGACGATAACAGGAAAGAACAGTGAATTTTTGAAATAAATTAAGAGGTCGTCGTACACTAAGGGCGGAATAGACGCGCTGTTACCTTCACAGACATGCTCTTGCCACAAAAAAATATGCCGGAAAATCTCAAACAAATTCTTTTTAAAGTTGTAAAAATGGATTAATTTTATTAAAACTCGACCCTTACAGAATACGCTGTTTGCTAAATTACGCGATGAAATGGGCGAAAATAAAAAATCTCTTCTTTTTCATACAGAAGTCAGATTAGAAGTGTTAACCCGGTTATTGGAATTGAGAGATGAATTAATTATATTTTTCCAAAATAAACAACCGCCAATCTCAATGTTTTTACAGAATAATAAGTATATGTTTCTGTTGGCTTATTTACCTTCAAAACAAACATTTTGATTAGTTTCCACTCACTTCCGATTATATTGAGAAATATTTGGATGAAGAAGATACTATTATTCACCAAAGTTTGGTTACCGTAAAGCCGCATTTGCATTAGCTAAAAATTAAGTAATTCAGTTGACGAAGTATTTCCCGGAAGATAAAAACAATTTCCCGAAAAGATAGGTACTGAATCCATTTAGTGAAAATGTTGTTGCAGCTGCTAAGTTACCGGTTGAGATTCACGACCGCCTCATCGAAATCTCTGTCGATAAAACCTTACAACTACAATTCACATCTGAAGATTTAGATACGTTCTGGTTAGCTCGTCGAAGTAAATGTAGAAATTTAGTGTAGAAGCATTGAAAATATTACTCTCTTTCGTCACATCTTACCTCTGTGAAAAGGCTTTTTTGTCAAATTAGTTTTTTAAATTTATATTTTCTAGCATTCAAAGTATGAGACGACAGATACAATGAAGGAATAAAAATTTTCTCAAGAAACCTGAATGTCGAAAACTCGAGTCCAGATTTAACGGGCTTAAATCATACAACATAAAAAATTACTATGGAGTTCGTGAGTTAAGAACACGGAAAAATATATATTATCTGTTTACGTTAAGAGATTTACCAAATAATTTTCTTAAATTTTCGTGTGAAATATCTTTGATTATCAGAATGACATCAGGAATCGGATTATGTTAAGCTATAACAATCCAATATTAAGCCACGATGATGATTATAACAAAAACTAAACAAAAATTCACTTATCTGTTAAAAAAATAAAAAATAAGAATTTAATAAATTTTTAATTTAATAAAAATTAAATTAAATATATTTCATTTCATGAAGTATATGGTTTGAATAAATATCTATTTAAAAAAATATTTTTATGCATAGGTCGAATTGAAAACGTTTTTAAATAAGTCTGTTAAATAAATATCTATTTAAAAAATATTTTTATGCACAGGTCGAATTGAAAACGTTTTTAAATAAGTCTGTTACAGAAATATATATATATATATATGCATATATATAAAGATAATATAAAGAAAAAAACTGTTTTACATCTTATTTTTTCCTTGTATCATGAAAGATGAAAAGTAAAAAAAATACTTAACTGATGTGTATTTATTTTTCAATCGAGTTTCTTTTATTTTATTTCCATTCTATTTCACTTAAAGCAATAACATTTTGAAATATGATGCAAATAAAATGATAACAAATGTCAGAGTATATCTGATGTATATTACAAAACAAAGTGTTATCAAGAGAAAATTTTGATTCCATATATTTTCCATCCACGCCTTGAAAAAGAAAACAGGAACAACTTACAATCCTATCTCTTGACTGTTTTTTCTCATCGTTTTCCTTCTTTTATTTATTTATTTTTTTTCTTCTTCCTTATTCTCTGCTGTTGAAAGGTAAGATCAATTCTATTGAACCATTGAAAAGCTCTAAAGACCTCAACTAAAAATGTTTGTTTAAGAATTATGTAGTTGTAATCGCCTTTTAGTATTACTTTTGAGTATTATACTACAATATGCACCACACAGGCGCGCGCACACACACATATATATATTTAATATAGAAAAACTAAAAACAGGTAAGAAAACATCAACCGTATTATAGTTTTGACATTTGTAGAAAAACAAAATTGTACACTTAGCCGATTAAACTTGTTTATAAACTGTATTTCTCGTAAATAACAATTAAAAACAAATTCTGGTGTGTTAATTCTAGCGAAATAAAACTTAATTATTTTTACTCAACAGGAACTAAAATTACAGAAATATCTGTTTTAAATCGCTTAATAACCAAACACGAAACTGATGGATAGACGTGATATTAAATTTACAACTTCAATTCAGTCACGTCTTAAATTAGTTACAATTGTTTTGTTCTGTTCTAATTGAAACGTGTTTCAGGAAAATATATTTAGACTGAATCGTCTAAAATGAGCATGATTTAAGTTTTATACCTTGAAGCAAGAGGTATGCAAAATTGAATTTAGATTGTTCGAATTTAATAGGTACGCTGAGAATGAATTCTCGTATGCGTGTTTTTTAATCTGACTTAATTATTTATTACGCTGGGATAAATTGAAAAAACAAGAAAATCCTTTACAAATAATATCTTTATTAAAATCTAAAATTGCGGCCATTTAAATTAGAATTTTTTTTCTTTTTTAGCCTCCGAGACGACCGTCAGGTATTGCTTCAGAGAATGAGATGAAATGACAATTTCTGAAGAATGTAAAAATGCCATACCTGACCGGGATTCGAACCCGGGACCTTCGGATGAAAGGCCGTGACGCTACCACTAACATCACGGAAGCCGGCGATAATCAGGAAATATGATGTATAAGAAAATAATTAAAGATTAAATAAAAATATTATTTGTTAATTTACATAAATTCAGTCATAATTAAAATAATTTTTCTACGATAAGCAGATAAAGTAGCAACCGGTTTGCTCCGTAAACCATCGCATGGAAATGAGCGTCTATCCTCGGCAACGCTAAAAGCAAAACTAAACCCGCCAAAAGAATGGTGAGGGGGGTTTAAATTAATTTTCCAAAATAATAACTTAAATTAGGATAGTAGAGCAAATAAGACGACAGATTGAAATCAGAAAAAGGAGCATTTTTTTATTATAAGTATAAAAGACCAGAGAAATTGACTGTAGACACCATGTTAGTTAGTAGCCACCAACTGTAATCACAAAATTAGTTCGTTAGAAACGATAATTAGAAAAAAATCATACGTTATAAACAGTTATTAGATAGTTGTATAGCAATATCTAGAACCCTTTTATGATTTTAAACTCATTGAAAGTTTTCAATCAGTAAAACAATAACAAACATCCCCTCCCGTAAATTTTTTTTAAGGAGAATATACTTTTTGGTTGGTTTAAGATTCAGATTATCTTATTACTCTTGAGATAAATTTTTATCTAACAACCTATATAAGAGACATACATTAGGTCCTAACATGCAACTGATTTGGAGGTTTCAGTGGTCATATTTTTTAAACTAACTTTACCCTTTTGATTGGGACTGCTGCATACAACAATTGCTTGTAGTTTTTTACTATTATTAAAAAAAACCGATATAATATAATTTTGTAGTGTTTTCTAAATAATCTACTGTTTACCTGGCAATTAATAATCATTTCTTTTTCATTTATTTACTTATTATGTAGGTCCAGACACCCGGTACAAAAATATGCTTCGAGCGTCTGAAAAGAACTCCGGGGCTTCAAGAATATAATTTTTATTTTACATATAGCACTCAATAGTGTTTTGTGCGTAATCTTGAAGCGACAGAAATTAAGTTTTAATTTTTACATTTTCCGACAGATAGCAGTTGCATTATCTGTTGCACAGACCAAGCTGTTGTGAACCGGGCTTCAAGACCATGGCATCACCGCAATGGAAAGCAGAATATGTGCAGGTTCTCAGAAACAAAATCAGTGACTGTTATATAAAGAAATTATGTGCGAGTTTATCATAGAGATTCTCCGAGTGACAAAAGCATAAGTGGTGTGATCATTTTTTGGAAACCGGATGATTTTTGAAAGAACACAAACCTGGTAGGCATAAAACACGCCCCGAAAACAGAAAGAATTAGTTTGTCTTTCCGATGAAGTCCAAAATGTTCAGTTTGTAGTGACAGTCGTGGACTAAACGTTCCTAAAATCGCTGTCCATTGATGTTGTTCGCAAGCGAATGATACGTGCTTTTAAACTGCAGCTACTATATTAAATTAAACCTAATGATAACCCGCAAAGAATTAAGTTTGTAAGGACCATGTTAGATTTATTTTCTGATGAAGAACATTTTCATGTTCATGTAGTCGTGAATCGCCATACTTTTCGAATATGGGGCTCAGAAAATCCATACGAATCGGTGGAATTCGTCCGAAACTGTCCGAAAGTGAATGTCCGTCGTGTTATCATACATAATCGAGTTTCTGTTCCATTTTTTCCCTTGAGCAGACTATTACGGGCATAGTGTACTCGGACATGTTAGAAAACTTTGTGTTTCCGTGTGATTGAAAATACGAAGAGCCTGATTTTCCAACAGGATGGAGCCTCTCCACATCATGCAGAAGTTGTGCCGACTACGCTCAACGACAGGGTTTCAGAAGGCTGGACAGGTTGAGAAGCTCCCATTGTTTCGCCACCGTGAAATCCCGATTTAAGACCTATGTAGTATTTCTTCTTTTAGGGCTACGTAAAAGACATCGTATACCAAGAAAATCCAGCCACTCGACCATTTGTGCCAAAGAATAACAGCAGTCGTGGAAGCGATTCCTGCAGACATCCTCGCCAGAGTATCGGTTTGACGATTGCAGGGCTGTAAACGGTGCACTTATTGATTAACATAAGAGGTAAAAAAACTTTAGACTTTGTACTTTTATGTTATAAAACATACATTTTGTAATTCTAAATGTAATCAAGTAAATTTAATTTAAAACCGCGAAGTTCTTTTTCGGACACCCGGTATACATATTCATTTAAATGCAGGGTGTCTGCACCCTGTTTTAACTTGAAAAATTGAAAAAAAAGGTCCCAGAACGGTATCTATAGTAACTTTTGTGAAAATTAGGACAAAACACAAAAAATTTATATCGCAACTTTTATAATTTTTTTTAGGTTTGACGTACAATAGCTTCGTTAAATTGCCGACAAACAATATAAACATTTTTAGAGGATTTATTTCTTAAAAAATCTACGCGTATGTAAGTGTAAACTGAACATGAAGAGTAGCTAAAGAAATTTGATTTTTATTGAAAACAAATCAGACCGAAACATAGCAGAAAAATAGGGCATTATAATTTAAACCGAAAAATAAGTATTTATTGGAAAATATCTACAAAAAATGATTAAAAACAGATAAATAATAAGTCAACATGACCTCCTTCACTGTTGAAGTAAATGGATTAAATTAAAGTACAGTTTGTTAATGTAATATGCAAGCAGGTACCGAATATTAGCGGTGGAAAATTTCGATGTGCAGATGTAATTATCAAAAAAGATGTTCTACGAAACCACTGTCAATTCTAGGGCAACTTTTTCAGACTTTACCATCTGATACACTGTGCTGGTACTTTGTAATTCTAAAAACAAAGTTACAATGAACTATCAAAGTAAAATATAATACCGATTTTAATTTATACTGAAAGAATACAAGACTGTATTTGAAGTTTTCATTGTTCACATAGTAAATGTTTGATTTTTCGACTGGAAAAAGCCAAGAACAAAACAAGAGCCGAAGAGCGTAGGCGTGTGTGTGTGAGAGAGAGAGAGAGAGAGAGAGAGGGACTGAGAGTGCGAGGGAAAGAGTGACTGAGAAAGAGAGAATGGTGACCAACTATTAACATCAAAGAATAGGAAGGAAATGTACACACGTCTGCGCACGCACACAAACACTTCCGAAAATACGTTTGATCCATTATCAGCTTATAAACATCTCTTTTTAATTAATCTAACTTACATGAATAACCCCCAATAAAATATTACGAAAAATTAAATTAAAGGAAAAATAATATAAAATTTAAATAGCTGTTCTTTTCGCACAAAAGTAATTAACGATTTTATTTCTCTATAGTTTAACATGGCAAGAAAATATTAATTAAAAAATTCCTTATAAAAAAATTAATAATTTTTTTTAACTTTAATTTTAATGAACAAACAATCTCCCCAAAAAATTACGATTACATAATTAGTATGTGCTAATTAAAGGCATTTCATCTAAAGATTATTTATTTAGATAAACAAAACATAACGTGTTAATGTCATGAACACATTAACTCAAAAAAGAAATTTTATTTTGTTTCTTTTGGTAATTGCAATTTGTAAGTAAATGATTGTGGTTAAAAAAATTATAAATCTTAATTTGGGGTACAATCATCAAATTGGAAAATTATAAAATTTAACAACTGATGATATAATGCAATAGAAATTACATCATTATTATCAAAATAAAATTTTAAAACTGTGTTTTTATTTTAATTTGAATATTTCGCCTAATTATTTTGATGCATCAGACTTTTGATTAAAGGCAAAATTGTTGTAAGTCAACCTTCTAATATATAAGGAGAATCACTCTTTTAGACTCAAAACCTACGTCAAAGAAAACCAATTATTCCAACAAAAGATATTCCAGAAAAGGAATTTAACTAGGTAACATAAGATGAAACAATTTTCTTAAGTTAAGAGTGTATAATATAATTTAAAAGATAAATAAATTCAACGCTCTGATAAATTTAAATTCTGAATGAAAATTATAAAACTTTATTCTATTTTTATTGCAATTCGTAATTCACTGCAACTTAATTTATACATGTAAATCAAAAACAAAATGTTAAAGCTCAATGTGTATTACTTATTTATTTTCCAAATGTTTAAAAGTTGAAAACTGGAATAAAATATATGTATTACAAATGTGTGTATGTGTATAAGTCAAGTAAGTGGAATGACAAAGGCATTAAAGGTTAAAGTAGATTTCAATGCACAAAAGCAGCAACAGTACTGGAAATGACTTCTATTGAGTACTCGAGGGAAAAGCAATGAAACATTCTATTCGGGAAAACATTTTGACAAATCACAACTCAACATAAATTCCTTTCCATAAACTACATTATTACGTATTCGCTCAAAATATACAATATACGTATATTTTAATATTAAAATACAATAAAATATTACACCGGCATCACAGGCGACGTGATAAAAAACACAAAACAGTAATGAAATTCGCATTATCAAAACCCAAGAATAATGAATATCCGATACAACGTCTTACTGGGAGAAAGCGAGAAATGAAGTGGTTTTCATTTCACTACATGATATATAAATTAACTCATTACTTTAAGAGAAAGCAACTAGAAAGCAACTCATTACTTTAAGAGAAAGCAACTAGAAAGCAACTCATTACTTTAAGAGAAAGCAACTTTTT
Source organism: Lycorma delicatula (assembly GCF_047948215.1). Taxonomy (NCBI): domain Eukaryota; kingdom Metazoa; phylum Arthropoda; class Insecta; order Hemiptera; family Fulgoridae; genus Lycorma; species Lycorma delicatula. Next base: position 102,978,665 of record NC_134458.1, on the reverse strand, counting down.
ACCTATTACAACCTCGTTATATACGCGAAAACTGTTAGTTAAAACCATAAATGTTGCACCCTTTTATGTGAGAACAATACATTATATTGTATAGCCTGCATTATTTCCACTCGCTTATAGAATGACGAGATGGATTAAAATTTATTTATCACTATAATCAGTTAGTATAAAAACCTAATTTATTCGTAGAAATAACTGTGCACCACTAGAAAAATAATTAATTCCACAATAAACTCACAAACTTTACCGTAAATGGAGACTGAAAGGACAGGTGAAATATCCTTCCCTAAAAACAAACTACAAAGTATTTATTTTGTAATTTATATGTCTGTGATTTACCAAGAATTCGTTTTAATGATTCTTAAAATTTTTCATAATGATTGGAAAATATTGTTTTATTATTTTATTTATGCGGATTTCTAGAGCTGCCACCGCCTCTCCGCTCCCAGCTTCCATCGTAGCCAGCTTCTGGCAGTCCTTCACGTTCAAAACTCCTGGTACCATCGCTCGATTGTACCGTCCATCCATTAAAGTCTTGGCTTTCCCTGTTTTCTTCTGCCAGGTGGTACCATTCCAAAACTTTCTTAGGGCGGCACTCCTATATTCTACGAATATGCCCGAACCAATCCGATTGCCTTCTGGAATCATCATTTAGAATGACCTCCCCCCACCACCATTTTCATTTTTTCTCGTATCACGAAATTCCTCACTCTATCAACTCTCGTCCTTTGAATACTTCGCCTCATAAAAAATCCATTTCAATCGATCTCTACCTTTTCTTCACATCCCAAACCTCTGAACCTTACAAATATTACACGCTACACCGATGATCTTTGTATCCTTATCTTCGTCTGTAATCGCATTCGACCGTTCCATAAGGCTGAATTTAGTGCTTACTGTAGATTGGAATCAAAGTTCCAAACTGCTAGGAGGACGGTGGAGAAGGGATACAGCCATTTTTCTTTCTTATTATTTTTTTCTTTTTTTGGGGGCAGAAAAACGCTTTCGCGTTATCATCGCTCGGGTCAAAATAATAACAAAAGGCTCCTTCTCGGATATTAAAATATTTTTTTAAAATAAGGTTAAAACTATGATAAAATTAAGATAAGAATAGGAATAAAACTGAAATAGTAAAAGAAACGTACCAATTAGGATGATTAATGTCATTGATATATTTTTATCGATGTTTGTTTTTGCTGGGTTTCTTTATTCGCCTTATTACAAATTCTTATAGCACTAAACTTGGTTAAATTTAGGCCTGAATTAAACTGATCATAAAATTAACTTCTGAGAAGACTGATGGAAACACATTAATTTGTCAACAAGAATTATGACGTAATGATGTTTGTTTTAAAACAAACATTTTTTTTTATTCTTCAGGGCAAAATAAATGGTATCATTACTGTATTCTTTGCCTTATCTAAGTTTCATAACTTAACGCAGGGTAGGTTTTTTGTAACGTATTACAGTGAGTACGATGAAAATAATAAAAGCTTGTTTGCACGAGGCAGACAGTCGCTGTGCAAAGCATTATGTTACTCTTTTCTCGTAACATTGGGCTCGTTCAGAAACCGAGTATTCCGCAATACATTTAACAAGCATTTAATACGCAACATTTAATATGCATTCAAAAATGTGAAGAAATACCGCTGCAGATTGTGGGATTACAAAATCACAACTTCAACAACTCCAAAAAAATTAGGATCTTCTTAAATCTAGATCACAGTCGTTCTCATTCAGCACACCAAAAAACTATAAAAACGTTCAAAACCAGTTAGTGGATAAGGCAGTTTTGATCAAGGCATTGTAAGACGAACAGTTAACGAGTTTTACACAAAACATAATTAACTGCCTTCAATAAATAAATTACGCGAAGAACTTCAAAAGAGTATTCAGTTTAAAGATTCTAGAACTACACTAGCAGCTATCCTGAAAGAGTTAGGCTTTGTGGAGTAAAACTGATAATAATAGGAAACTTTTGACTGAGAAAGCAAACGTGCAAGAGGATAGAATATTTAAGAAAAATGATCGATTGCAGAAAAGAAAATTCTTCGATTGTTTATTTAGAGAAATCGTATATTTTAACCTTCCATTCGATTACAAAATCGTGGTCGGATGACAGTGGTGCAGGAGTAAATGTACCGATTAATAAAGGTGATCGGTTAATCATAATCCACGCTGGAGGAGAAATGGGGTTCATTCCGAACGCGATGTTAACTTTGAAAACGAATTGTGTCAAATACAACGATTTTATGTTGTGGGTATCTGAAAAATTAATTCCTGGTCTTCTCCTCCAGTCAGTGATTGTTAAAGATAACGCGCCATACAACAATTCACTTCCAGAGAAGCCACCAAATTCAAATGACAGGGAAATTGGTTATAAAAGATACACATTCCGTTTCATAAAGAAATGTTAAAACCACACTTGTATGATATAATTATATATCACTTAGAAATTAAAAAATAAGGTACCATTTTGAAGAACTATTAAAAAAAACAAGGGCATCAGATCATGCGACTTCCACCTTACCATCCCGATTTAAATGCGATCGAGACGGTATGGTTGGCTCTGAAAAGATATGTTGGTAGTAATAACACAACAATTTTTATGCCAGATATAAAAAAATTAGCTGACGAAAAAATGAATGAAATGAATAAGGATGTTTGAAAACCTTATTGCGAACATGTAAAAAAAGCTGAAACTGAGTACAAGAAGATGGAATCGCTAATCGATGAAATGACGGATAAATTTATCATACATCTTGACAGCGGTAATGAAAGTGACTGTTCCGATTAAGACAGATAAGATGGAGAACTTTTACAGGAACTAGACATATAATACAAATATCAAGTAAATGTTAATTATAATAAAGGTACTATTAGTAGTAGTACAATCAACAATGAAAACAATCGTAAAAAAAAACATTTGAAAATTCTAAATATTATTTAAAAAAGGATTGTAAAATAATAATTATATATCTAATCTAGCGTAATTAAGGATACAATATACATTCAAGCACTAGTTAAGATTTTATTTAGTTTAAAAATACATCTAAATTAAAATTCTTGTTTTTGCAATCTTTATTTATTGCTTTATTAAACTAATTATGTAATAATGAATAACAACTGATAAAACATGTAAACGGTAATAAATCAAGCGCGCGTAAATAAAAGTACAATTATTATTGTTATCCTTTTGGACGGGTGTAAATGTTTTCAGGTTCGGTAGTTATGCAGTCTCGACCTTCTCCAACACGAGCTTTTAATTTCATTGTACGCACAATACTTACATTTTTCCCCTATGGTAATTTCCGAAGATGTAGAATACGAATCATGATGGCTATATAAACTCTGATTGATTTTAGCAAAATGAGACATTTATCATAAATCAGACGTATGTTATTAAACATTTTGGTTGATAATTTCCAGATCTCAATGACTGCGGACTTCCAAAACTTCTGTAGACCAAATCTCTATCAGTTTTGAAAATACATGAATTTTATTCGTATAATTTTTCCGAAAACTGTTCGCTCTTACAAAATTTAATAAAGCAATAAACGTTTTGGAGCTACTTTGTCTGATTTTGAAATAAAATTACGCGGAACAGCTTGTTGGCAATTTTGGCCGTTTTCTCGGACTCATGTTATTTATTTTCTTTCCTTTTGATCATTTCCAAAATAGTACGCGCAAAAATAAAATCGCTGTATACAAATGTATTTATTATAAAATAGTAGTACATATTTAAAAATAGTTTCTCTAATTTTAACGACTGAACATTTGAAAGTTGGCAGATTACTGTCTGCATAGGTAGAACACACTTTTTAATACTTTTGAAAGATATGTGATTTTTACTCGCAGTCTCTTGCAGAAAACAATTGGCTTTAATAAAATTTAGCACACCAATCAAAATTTAATGAGTATTGTATCTATATGATATGGAGTTAAGTTTACTCAATCAAAACGAACTGTAATGTTGTCGTTTTGTAAAAGTGGAGAACCTTTCGTTTTTCGATGCTAACCTCCGATAGTAGTGTGCGAAAACGTGATTAGGAATTAAAAAAGCCGGCAAAGTATTGCATATCTTTCATGTCTACATCGGTCAACTTATGATTACCAAAATAAGATAAACATAAAAAAGAATATATATGTTTAAGAGGCGGGGAATAAATTTTAAGAAAAAGTTTTCTAAAAATATTCATTCATAGATTAAGCTTAATAAAATTGCTTAAATAAAAATTTCTTTATATCTAACACCCTTCAATGGAGGCTAAAATAAGAAAAATAAAATTTTCCAAAAATATTTTTTATTTACTTTTTAGGTCCGGGGTCTACAATTTAAAAAGATTGTAAACATTTCTTGATAGCAATATATATGAAGTATAAACTTTCAATAATTTTGAAAAAAAATTTAAACCGAGGGGAGATAGAGCTAAAGAATAAAAAACATATTCGTATTTCAATTTTAAGAGGTGGTTGTTAACTTGTTTGATTATTTATACATGCATTGTTGGTAACAGATTTGCTTTAATAAAGTCTTCTCTAACATGCCTCTGAAGAAAATCGAAACTGTTTTTTCGGGACATCCCCCACCCACTGAACGAAGTATGAAAAAATGTAATATGATCAATGTCCATAGAGATATTTGAGTCAAATTTAAAGAAAATGGGTTTGGTCAACCTGAGATTTAAGACAAAAATAGTGGAACACACACGCGCGCGTACATACATGCATATATACAGATGTATTTTTAGTCTAGATGAGCTAGTATGACTCTGAAACGTAAAGATTTGAAAATAACCGAACACCCTATTTTTGACATGATCACCGTACTTTCCCCTTTAATATAGCTAGTCGTATTCTAGCTATATTTACCGGGGAAGTAAATAAATGGAACATTCGATTAAAAACGAATTCTAATTCCGTTCTAAATTCTAAGTAAACCAAGCAGTTTTAGGACTACATGAAATAAAAAGAACCCGATTACATTTTAAGGGGTTATGGAATATAACCCCTTAAAAGGGGGTTTAAAAAGGGGGTATCTCTCTGAAACAGGGTCATGGCCTTGACCTTTGGGCCGGCCCTGCTCCTCGACAAAAATGCTCTTTTATACATTGTTCCATTTTTGCTCGATGTAGTACTGAATTAATTCTCCAGAATGAGAATATCTTGCATATATTTACCGAGTTTATCATGAATGGACAATGAATCTCATATATTCATGATTTTGATGTGATTCTTCATACAGTCTAACATAACTGTTACAGACTTTGAAGTTAATAATACGATAGATTACTTGAAATTTTTTGATATAACATAAACAATAATTTTTTTTGTTTTTTTTTATTTCATGAATGTCTTATTTTAATTTTATAAAAACCAGTGCATTCTATTTAAACAAACTGAAACATCATGAAAAAAGAATCGTTTATTTAAAAAAACACAAATTTTTCACTTACTTATTTTAATATAAGGAATTAAATACACTGTTCCGTAGATAGTCTATATATATATAAAAAAAATAAAAATATATATTGACATTTATATTACATCTTTCCTTAATTATCTGTTTATAATGAATTCAAAGTCTTTGATACCAGTTTTGTCAATATTAATTGAAAGATATAAACCTTTTGAACTTTAAATCCGTTTAGGTTTCTCTTTAAATATCATCTGAAGTAATAAGAAAATAAAAATAAAAAAATACAAAAACCAGAAGCAGAGCTCCCAGACAACTTAAAAATGTTTGATTTCCCTCAATCAGAATTAATCAGCCGTTCAATATTTGAATTTTGCAGAAAGGAAAAAACTTTTTATAGAATAATAATTGTATAAGTGAAATTTAAAAGTAGAATCTATTATAAATTATATAAAAAACAAAATTTGATTACTGGTACGGCAGCAGACTTAAAAGACATAGTTTATTTAATAAGGATATCTTCTATGTGTTTATATACATAGACAGTAATCAATTTTTATTTTGAGAATTATACTAAATCAGCTAATTTTTGAAAAAAAATTAGTTAACGTATTAGTATTCCTATTTTCATATCTATATAAATTCAAAATTCATGATAAGATTTCATATCAGTTTTTTAAACTTGTATAGAGTAAATATATTCAGAAAAGTACAAATTATACCTCAATTTTTTATTTATTCTTTTCTCATAAAGTTTACAATTTATAGGACAAATAGACTTAGGAGGCTACATTTTTATTTTTATTAAATTAATTTTAATTTAAAAAGGTATAATTATAATAATTAAAAGAAATCATGGTGACTATAAATAAATGTAATATTTAAAAAAATTAATTACACAATAATGAAAAACTGATTTATATCTAAACAACTGGAAGTAGAAGCAAAACATACTTCTTGAAATATGTACTTCTTGGTAAAAAAGGTAACCTTTAATAATTATTTACATCTTTTTAAATTACTTTTCAACTTATTAGTAATTTAAAAATTACTAATTTTTGACATTTATATTTTTTATCTTTAATATATTAGGAAGTCCAGGTTTCCTTATAGGTCACATATTTGGCATATTCTACTACCTCAGATTAGAAAAGTTATCACTATACAGAAGCAGATTATGAAGAGGGAGGGGGAGGTTAAAGGAAACAGCAATAAAAAAAACTACCTCTCAATCATGGTAGTTCAACATCATACCAAACAACACCTTTTGACACAAAATGATCATGATTTTGTCATTTTATCTGGTGAAAAGAGAAAACAAATTATTTAACTGTCCCTCTAAAAAGGATTATTGGATATCAAAATATGAAATGTAAAAGTACAATTTTGTTACCGATAATAATGTGGGAAGCCATTAGATTTGTGTAGCTATAGCATGAAAGCTTAAAAGAACGGTTAAAATTTACTCGGTGACCGTTGTAATATTAGGAAATACTAAAACTTACTTACTTTGATCAGAACAAGAAATTAAAAAGAGCAATTAAATAAGCAAGAACAGTAATATTAAATCGTTTACCTTTGATGAGTGTTGATCATACAGATTTTTAAGGTCAGGTAAACTTGAAGTAATGTACATTTTTTGGAAATTTTTCTGGTTGTTTTTTGATTTCATAATATTTTAACAGACTCAGATCCTATGACATAAAAAGTTTTTTTTAATCTGATATGGTATAGATTTTAGTAGTTATAACTATTTCATACATACTACACAATTTTGATTCTTAGGTGAATAAGTGAAATTTTTATAAATGAAAAATTAAGATATTTTTAATCTGTGAAAGATTTACAGTTAATCTGAATTTTTCCAGAATGAAAGAATTAAGAAGAAAGGAGAGTTTACGGTAATGCAAGCAAAAAATACTTAGGATAACTTATTTTTCTACAAAGAATATACTGATCAAGGAAAAGAGTATTATTTTTAATTGAGCAATCAGCGGTATTTATTAATAGGTTTAATAATGCGTATGATTTAATATTGTTTGTTATTTTTCTTTTTTTCTTAAAATAGAAAATTGGTTATTAAAACATGGACTTTCATTAAGATAGAAATTACTGATGTAATTGTTGTATTATAAATAGAAATTATTGTTGTAATTGATGTACTGTAGATAGGAATTATCTATGTAATTGTTGTACAAATAAAAAACAGTGCACTAGGCCTATAGGGGATAGCACTATAAAAAAAAAAAACGCGCCACTTGCTGTACCTCAAAGGTGGTGTGGAAATCGGCAAACCGATTTCTCAATTACTTATTAGCTGGAAAGAACTAAAGTGTAAACTTATGTACATCATAAGTTTATCTTAAGCGTTGATGACCAAAATTCTTGTGTACATTATGAACTGTTGCATAAAATAAATTATGAATTATCAACATTTTTTACTTGTTATTATGATTCATAGGATCAATTTGTAATAATTCACCAATGTTTTACTCCATTTTGTAGAATATTTTTAAAATCATTCAAAAAAATTATAAATAAAACTTGGTTTAGCTTAGTTGTTTATGTTGTACGTAAAATCATTATTCATTTTATTTATAAAACTGACATTTATTATAAATATTAATTGTAAGTAAAAGTAATATTTATTAGTGTATTTAATTATATTTGAGCAAACATTATATTGTCAAAAATAGGAGCAGGGCCAGGTACAACGCATTACCGTGATGAATATTTGTGTTTATTTAATAATATACACATTCATAAGTACTGATTTTGTGTATATTATAAATCAAAGCCTTTGTGTTCATTTAAAATTAAAATATTTTCATAAAATAGAACTTCTTAAAGGAGATATAATTTATTATACAAATGTGGTAAATGAAATAAACATCTGTGTATGCTGAACATTGCAGCTTATTGCATATCAGTTTAAGTGATTATTTGGATCAAACAAACAAGTTTTTTTTAAGTTTTTCAAAATGTATATGATAAATTAAAAGAATTAAGCGGATATTTTATGAGTATTATACTGAAAATAAGGCTCCTGGCATACAAATAAAAATAGTTTTGAATAATTTACAGACAAAAAATTATAATGGAGATTCATCAGATTATTTAATTCGGTGAAGATATCCAACATTATCAGAGCTGTATCAGAATGGAATAAAATAAAATATACCCAGTTTTTAAATTGCTGAATCCAGTGATGGGTGGTAGCATCTCAGCGTTTCATCTGAGCCCCCAGGTACATTTACATTTTTCTCAGAATTAAATTTTCTACAAGCTTTGTTACTTAATCTTCCACATTTATTAGTAATAAAAAAACCCTGTTTTTCGACACCGAATTTTGTGTTTTACGCCGGATATCTTAAAAACTAGAGGAGTTACAGCTCTGTGACCTGTTTTATCCTACATCCTACCTCAAATTACATAAGAAACCACCATTTTTACTTCTTAATTTGGGTCCAAAAAATTACAATAGGGCTTTTTTTATTAGAAGAACTGAAATCTGGCCGAAATCAACTTGAAAACAAAGCGACCTATTTCCAGACCTATGTTTATATGAACTTTTTCCAGTATTTTTACCAGTAGAACATGTTCTGAATGTTTCTTCGTGGGACACTCTGTATAACGCTTTGGGTTCTATTTTATACCATATATTTATCTCATAATTTAGTTTCCAAGAAAAGTTCTAAGAGCAAAATTGGAGTAGAGATAAGGTCAAAATATTTTGCAAAGTTCTACAATATTAAAACCAAAGCGTGTTTGGACCCACGTTTATATTAACGTTTTTCATTATTTTCAGGACTTCTAGAACATTTCCTTAAATTCTTTCAGTTTCTTGGTGGACATTCCGTATATCAGAGAATTAAAAAAAAAAATTATATATTCTGATGTATATTTACGTGTGGGAGAAAATCAATAGCAAACATGTAAAGATAAGAATAAAAGACTAATTAATTTTTATGAACAAATCATACTATTTTTATCATTGAGCAGTTACCTATTATGAGAGTACCGTGGCGCTGATGCTGCACACTGAATTGATTGATTGATCTATTAGGTTACTAGTCTAAAAAGATTCGTACCGATCGATATTAAATTAAGAAAAAGTTAAAAATCATATAAATAATAATTCACAAAAAAAGGAAAATAATAATAGTATATAGATCGTTTAAATATTTCCTTTAACGATGGACTCTGTTTTAATCATCTGATCCTACAACAACGTATGAAAAAGATTCTACGATCCAAAAAAAAAAAGAAACAAGTGTTTGAGGCAATAGAATTGTATAAAAACTTTGCATACTGTGAAGGTTAATGCTTAATAATCATTAATAAGAAATAAAACATTCAGAAAAAAATTGCAGAAATCAAATGATTTTGAAAGCAAGCAAAAAAGAAGGCAATAAATTAATCGCTAAAAAGCTTGTATGAAAACTACTTTTAAAATCATTTACAAAACTAAGGTTAATACAGTTTTTAACTCAACGAGGTGCTCTCAGGCCAATAACCATAGAAATAACATTTTCTCAAATCAAGTCTTCTTCGTTACACATTCTTTTTATACAAATCGATTATGTAAGTTGTTTTATTATCCTGAAGAAGGATATCATTTCAAGTACGTAAGCTATGTTCCGATTCTGTGTCATACAAGCATATTCGAGACGACTACATACAAAGAACAAGTTCAAAAAGAACATTCCAAAAGTGACTTGAACACCTGTTCACTCTAAGATTTCTCGTTGCTTTATATATAATAATAAAACTATCCTACTCTGTAAAATGAAACTACCAATATGAAAACAAACACATTATAATCCTTGATACAGTTTACCCTTTTCAAACATGTGGCATTGAATTTATAATAAGGCAAACTATATAAGGAATAATTAAAAAAATGAAATACATAAAAATAATTAAAACAGTGGTAATAATTATTAATAAAAATTTAAAAAAAAAAAATTCAAAAATAATTTTTTTTATAAAATAAAATGAATGACAGTTTAAAATTTAAAAATAATTAATTACTTTTTTAAATTATTTTTTTAAACCAATAATTAAAAATTATAAAATAGTTACATCCGTTAAAGTAGCCAACATATATATATATATATATATATATATATATATATATATATATATATATATATATATATATATATACCGTATATATTTATTTATAAATATTTTATACACAAATATAAAATCTGTGTGTATATAAAATCTGATCTACAAATACATATAAAAAAAGGTTTAATTGAAATTCCATATCTATATATATAAAAATGTTAAGTTCATTTGTGTACGCTTCAACACTCAAAATGTTCTGCACCAATTGAGCTCAAATTTATACGGACTATAATTACTTTTTTTAATACGCGAAACCCTTTGCAATTATTGAACATTAACTTAAACCTCTTCAAAAATTATTCCTTTTGAACTAAGCCACATTTTGATATCATTTTCTATAACACGGCTGGAATTCTTTTCGTTTAATGATAAGAAGCGTTGTCGAAGACAATAACCGAATTCTCTTCCAAAGGACATAATACACCGCTAAACTATTTCTAAATAATTCATATTTGTGTAATTTTTTTACGAATCGCGTTTTTATCAAAATCTCGCCTTTTTCTCAATTGACCTGCGGGGTTTTGTTTTCTTTGGAGACCGTAATTCATTAGCAGATTCATACTCGAGAATCACGTTGTACACTGAAGCTGCACAACTTCTACTTACGTTAGCCGTTTGATTATTCTGTAATTTGTAAGCATTACTCTGCTTTTGTAAGCATTTAAAATAATGTGTTTTTCGCACGACTTAAGGGCTTTTTTTCGCAGGCCACAAATCTATATATATAAAAATGTTAAGTTCGTTTGTGTACGCTTCAAAAACTCAAAATGTTCTGCACCGATTGAGCTCAAAGTTTAGCACGATATATAACCCGCATCAAAGATTGTTTTTATCTATTTTTCGCATCAGTCACATACCCGCAACTGCGAGAAAACCGTTTTTTAAACGGTCAGCTGTGTACCAGTGACCGCGCCAACTGCCGAAAGCGAGGGGAACACTCGCCATACTAGCTAACGACAACCGCAATCACACGTGAAACAATACCTGTTCTTAACAGGTTAACAAAATTAACAAATTAACAAAAAAAAAAAACTTATCCATTTGCATCTGATTCAGATTATTAAACAATCTGAATTAAATATTCACTTTAATCGAGGTACTTTTGTGTGATCGTGTCGTGATTGAGCTGCGCCTTTCACCAAGCTCTGAATTTATTAGAAAACGACCAACAGTGGGATATATGTATTACTGACGCGTGCAACACTGCACATCCAAACCAAATTCGCGCATTATTCGCAATTATATTGACCGCTTGCTTCCCTTCATCTCCCACAGAGTTATGGGAAAAGATATCGATCGCATATGGCTGAGGATATTTTGCATAGAGTACGCCTAGAAAATACAACAACAAGGCAATTACAACAAAGCATTGATAAATATACCAGTGACCGCGCCATCTGCCGGAAGCGAGAGGAACACTTGCCATACTAGCTAACGACAACCCCAGTCACATGTGAAACAATACCTGTTCCCAATTACATTGTTTAATAACAAACAAAAAAAGAAGACGTATCCACTTGCATCTGATTCGGATTATTATACAATCTGAATTACATATTCACTTTAATCGAGCTACTTTTGTGTGATCGTGTCGTAATTGAGCTGCGCTTTCATCAAGCTCTGAATTTATTAGAAAACGACCAACAGTGGGATATATGTATTAAGGCATTTACAAAGAAGCATTGATAAATATTGAAGACAAGTGCTTAGCTATTGCAAATAAAGTTCTTAGTCAATTGGGAATGCCAGCACCCACCCTAGCTGCGATTGCTTCGTTTGATGTGGATTTACGCCGTAAACAGAGTTACAACATTGGTGATCTTCAGTCATATGTCCAATCAAACATTCCCAAATTAACGCGTGAACAGAAAGGCATTTATGATCACATAATGCAAATGATAAATGACGGAGTTGGGGGGACATTCTTGGATGCGCGAGGAGGAACTGGGAAAACATTCCTCATTAGATTGATTCTAGCAACGGTTCGATCAAAAAATGACAATTATCCTGTTGCGGAATATTAATCAGCCAAAACTCTGCAACGGCACGCGACTTGCAGTTAAGAAATTGATGAATAACGTAGTGGAAGCAACGATTTTAACGGGGCCTTTCAAAGGTGAAGATGTCCTCATTCCTGGAATACCCATAATCCCGACCGATACACCATTTTAATTTAAAAGATTGCAACTCCCAATTCGATTGGCATTTGCAATCACAATCAATAAAGCTCAAGGTCAATCTTTAGAATTGTGTGGTTTATAATAAGACGCGGATTGCTTCTCACATGGGCAACTGTATGTTGCGTGTTCCCGAGTCGGCAAACCAGATAGCCTTTATATCTAAGCAGACAGTGGAAAAACAAAAAATATTGTATATCCACAAGTATTGGAAAATTAAACTTCTATGAAACGTATGCTTTGTTTTGTTTCTCATTTCTCATCCATGCAACCACAATGTGCCACAGCGAAGCGTGGCGGGTAGAGCTAGTATATATATAAAATCCAAAGTAAAACAGATATTTTCTCTTTACAAGAGCTTTTAGTAGCTCACTTAAAATTAACAAGAAATAAATAAATTGTGAAATTTTGACCAATTAGTTTTAAAAAATGCTAAATTGCGACAAACCCGAAAAAAGACTCGCCTTCAAAGAATCCCTAAATAACCCTTACTCGTAACTACCTAACAAGGAGGAATCATCAAATCCCTCAAAAACAACAAAGCTGCTGCCCATGACCGAATCGCTACAGAAAAAGACTAAATCCTAGACAAAATATTAAAGACCTTGTGGGGGAAAAAAAAGAGAAGAGGAAAAAAACAGTGAAACCCAAATCAGAGTCTTGCCTTTGCTAGTAGAAATAAAGGAAGAAGCGATTCTGCAGGGATAGGATCTAATACAGGTGGCTGAGAGCAGGCCTACAGTTATCCTTTGTAAAATCAGAAATAATGCCCAACGTTAAAAAGTACCCCAAAAAGGATGATTTATATTAATTATTTTTTTCTTTTCAGATCAACCTATTTCTTTTTTATTAATTTTTTTATTTTAACAATATTCATAAAACCTGGAATAATTAAACAGTTTAACAAACCAACCACGTACAGGTAGTAGGAAGGCATGTATAAAAATAAACGAATACACAAACATTTGTATAAAACAAAATGAATTCTTGTACACAAGAATTAATTTAAGAAAACAAATAAATAATGTTGTTTGCATGCAAAAAAATCAAATATATTAAAAGTAAACGAGATAAAATTTATGTTAGGTAAAAAAATGAGAGCTGTGTAAAAAAAGAGGGTTATAAAGAAGTGTCTACATACTGCTTACATGAGAATATAAATTATTTATTAACGTTAATTGTGTATATGTGCGCGCACTACGTAGAAAGGGAAATATTTGTTTAAATATCCATTTCCAATGAAATATCGTTGAAAAGCTCTCAATGAGGGCTCTTATTACTACTGTTAAGAAAAAGTCCAAAATCCATTTTTTTGGATTTTGGGCTTTTTTGGACACTTTTGGTTCAGTCGAATTGCAATCAAAAGGGGAGGTGCACAAATAGATATTACAACAGTCCTAAATCTAAATTTTCAACATCCTACGACTAATCGTTCTTAAATTATGCGAGATACGTACATACTTACGTATGTACAGACGTCACGCCGAAACTAGTCAAATGGATTCAGGGATGGTCAAAATAGATATTTCTGTTGAAATCTGAAAACCGAAATTTTTCGCGATCACAATACTTCCTTTATTTCGTACAAGGAAGTAAAAAAATATTTATCAATGAAAAGTCTTGTACGACTTTTCCGAACGAACATACTTATTATTACTATTACTTTTCTTTCAATTATTAATTAATTTCTAACGAAGTTATTATCTATAACTTCTGCTTAACTCAGATTATTACATATTACATGTATTATTGTCTGATTTCACATATTATGTAAATCATAATTCATAATCTTGTATGACGCGTCGGTTCCTTTTCCGTATCTGCTACAATAAAAACGTACACATTCTTCTAATTTGAATTCTTCGGTAGTGCAAACGAGTTTGTTGTAGTTTAAATAAATCTCTATTCGTGTCCTACATACTCTATGTTAACATAATTTATTTATCTCTTGTTTTGGCGATTTATGATATATTATATATATATTTTTTTTTCTTTCATTTATTAAAATTAAAAAGTAGTTTTTCCGTCATTTTGGGGTCTTAAACTTGATTTACAAAATTTATATTTATGTATTTTATGCATTTTGTAAATCTTATATTAGTGCGTTTGAACCAACTTGATAGCTTACAACATTATTGCGTAATGATTATTACAAAATTTAAATTGTGTTGCCCTCTTTGAGGTATATTTGTAATCCTCTAACCATGCTTAATCCGAAATCAAAATCAAAATTGGAGAAAAAAAAAGTCTTCACACTTATACATAATGAATTCGATAACGAATTGTTCGTTCTTTGAAAATAACAATAATGAAAAATAAGCATGATAACATAAACTAAAGTAAACCGTACAAAAAAAAAGTTAAATAAAACGTATATCAGACTACGAAAAAACTCACAATCGATGTTTAGTTAATTACTTCAATACATGAGGGAGGACTGAAATGTAATGCACACTGAAACACTGATTTGAACAATTTGTAACGGGAGAATCAAATATCACACAAAGCGGCAGGTGCTGCCATCTTTCCAAAGCAGCAAAGTTAAAGAATTGAAATAGTTTAAATTATATTTTTTTTTACCTGGTAGTTAAGAATAACATACGTACACTATAAGAAGGCAAAAATAAGATAGCTGTTCCAAAAGTCATTCTTTAATAAAGTTTTTTGAATTCAGGAGTAGTCATTTAAACATCGAGAAAAATAACCAAAAAAAGACAGGTAAAATTCTGATGGTTACCATGTCCGTATATAGCATATACTTCAAATCTCAAACAAAGATTAAAATAAATCGGACATAAATTGTATTAAAGTTTGAAATAGGTATCACAAAGAGGTGACTACATAATTTCCGGAGATTATCGGGAAAGTTTAAAAATACTGATTTTATTAAAACTTATTTTTATTTTTATTTGAAGTATAAACCAAACGCTCATTCACCGTACAAAAAAACTGAATTTTTAAGTGTTTTAAAAAAGGAGTGGAATTACACGTTAAGAGACTACTACTGATCATATGACTCAACGCTTTCTGATAAGCGAGAAAATCTCTGAATTCCAAAATAACTATGGAGAGAAGGCGGGAAAAATAAATATAAGTCAGTCTGATAGATGAACGTCTAGCAAATAAGATTTCCAAAGAACGTTCTCATAAGATATAAAAAATCATTAGTCCAGGCGGTATCTGTTTTGGGTTGGACTTTATTTATATGATCGCTAATTTGTTCTTTAATGTTTCCGGAATATCACCAGAAATGATTATTACGTTATGCGCCAGTTGAAAAAAGTGTGCTTAAATTTTTATTAAACAAAATGTAAAAAAATCGCAAAAATATTAATTTTTTCTCCTATTTCCCTAAATAACTCTAACTGTTCATTTTAGAGAAAAGATAGAGAGAAAAAAGTGTTGTTATTAAATTTTACACACAATATCATAGGTTGAAAATCGAAAAATACGATATTGTTGATGCAAAAATAGCAATAGCTGTCAAAAAAAGAAGATTTTTTGGGAATTCATTTTTGAGTACATATATTGTACATAGGACCTTCAGATTTTTCCTCAAAGAACTTTTAGATACGGTAAAGCAACACGCCACATGTAAAGGAGCACTCAAACTTTGGCAACACGCCAAATTTCAACAAAATGGTCAGTTTTGCACAATATTTTTTCAATCCAGATTTTAAAAAAATGCGATTTTTCCAAATTGTGTAGATTCTGAAATAGTCTTTTTATAACTGAAAATTTAATCACACGTTAAAAGAGCACTCAAACTTTGACAATTTTAAATCGGTTAATTAGGAGAGACTAGAGAATTTTTCAAACATACTTGCAATTTTAATGAACAAATTATTGTTTTTATTTTTAAATCGATGTCTTGTAAGCAAAAAGTTCAAACATCATACTGGCAAACGTGAATTATTGCTAAATACCGGTCTATTAATTTATCGATAATAATTTATTCCAAAAGTTGTACAATGGCGGTCAACTTTGATCGGTTATATCTCCGGATATAATTAACGAATCGAAATTTAAAAAAAAAAGAAGCTTCTTTCCGAGTACTCTTAAACTATGCTGTTTAAAATTTAGATAAAAATTCGTGAAGATAATTAATTTGTTTGTAATTTTGTTTTGTAAAAAGCAAAAATAAAAAAAAACAATAATATTGTTTGTTAAAATTGCAATTTTGTTATTTGATCATATAGACAAAGTCCAAATATTCCCATTTTAGAACAGATACCGCCTGCATTATATGAGATGACTATTGAACAATAATCGCGGCGATTGACTGCTTCACCTGGGATTTGTAAAACAACATAGCCTACGAGAGAAATAGTTCGCTCGCAAACTGTATTTAATTGGGTTGAATTGAAGGGTTTTTTATCACGGTGCTTTTTAAATTAACAATCATCGTAGTACCTTCCATAATTTGTAACATGATTCTATATGTATGAAAGCAAACAAAAAATATTTTCTAACACCATATAAATATTTGTTTCAAAAATATTTTTTTAAAAATTACACTAAGTTATCAGAATTTAATTTAATAAGTAATTACCAGAAGAACTTCCTTTAAAAAACAGTTACATCGAAACCTGCACATCGATAAAAAGTAATACTTATATATATATTATATATATATATATCATGGGACATGCAACTCAGATTCTGAAATATACTTCTCCGCAACTGCAATATGTAAGAACATTGTTGTTTACGTTGAAAATAAGAATATTTTTCATAACGTAGCGTGACTTCTTCAGTTAATTGGGTGTAATTGTTTCCTACATATTGCTCGAGATGTAAAATTAAGTTTTTCAGAAATTTTTATTTTACAACATTATCAGCAAACGAATTCTCACGTGCATGTGCAAGAATTAATCGGGACTGTTTCTTGATACTTGTACGCCGAATAATCAGAGAATAAAAACTTTGCACGATCACTTTCATAAAAATGGTAGATTAGGAGGTAATACGCACTGTAATTGTTTTTCAGTGCCAACCGACCATTGAAAATTGGCGTAAATTATCTTCTCGAGTCAAAATTCGTAAAATAACTCTTTTAAAAGCAACCCAGCAATTAAAAATTATGAACTCAACTAATCGAATTAATTACTGTAAAAAGTATATTAAAACAAGCGTAAGATACAGAGTGTTCAAAAAGTGACGCAACTTTGTGGAAGAATGTTTCCTTCCTTTTTTGTTGCAGGTTTAATTGAGGAAAGATGGGTAACAAAACGGAGCAAAGAATTTTTTTTTTTCCAATACATTACATGTGCCAGTTATGCTCTGACCCAGAATGCCTTCACAGTAAAGTATGGTGCACCAAAGTCCTCCATCAAGCAGCTGTACGACAAGTTCCAAGAGACAAGGAACGTGGCAGATGCAGCTAAAAGTGGTCGACCGAAAGTGCTAACACCAGAAGAGTTGATTGAGTGCAAGCTCCGTATTTTCTTAGTTCCAAGAAGTCTGTGTTACGCCTATCTATCCGGTATGGTCTCTCCGGTGGTAATGCTCACACAGCTTGGCATGCTGTTTAAAGATGCATCCGTACAGAATTCGTGTTGTTCACGAGTTGGGCATGTAGACACTGGAAAACGTGTAGCTTTCTGTCAGCGGTTCATGTCGTCTGCAAGCCAGACGAGGAAGAACTCGATGATTGGTTTTGGTCTGACGAGACACGGTTCCACCTTGATGGATACGTGAATGCACAGAATTCACGAATTTGGTACATCAGCTGCACGAGTTTCCTATGCACGGACAAAAAATGGGTGTTTGGTGAGCAATGTCACGTAGGTGAATTTTCATGACATTCTTTCATGTGCCACGAAAGCTGATTTGTAAACACTATACCTGCAAAGTACACGTGGTTTCAGCAGGAAAACACTACGGCTCATACAGCCAACAACACTATGACTTTCTTGGATCAGCGTTTTCATGGAAAGTGATTTCGAAGGGGTTGTGGCCCCCTCGGTCTCCTGATTTACTTCTTCCTGACTTTTTCTTGTAGGGATACCTTAAAGATGCTGCTTACAAAACTCATCGTCACACAATTCCCGAATCGCAGAGTGAAATTGAACCGTGTCACTGCAATTCCTCAACAGACGTTACAACATGTGTTTAAGAGCATGCAACGTTGCATTCGATTATATGAATCGCATAAATGGAATAATCAAATTTGGAGTAATATAAATCCATATTCGTTATAAAACAGGACCTTTCCGTGGAACGAAAAAAATTGGCATTTGCTGTGCCATTTCACTAAAGAAAATTATTGAACAGATCTTTTTGTAAAAAATTGTAAATAAACCCTTTAGAAATTCTTATAACTAAATCTAACGATTTTTAAAACCTGCAAGTACATTTTCTTATTACGCATCAAAAATTAGAAAACGTAAGGAATAAATATATATTGTATTCTGATCGTTAGACAATAAAACATGAATAGTATAATTAATTATAAGATAGAAAATACATGATTTAAATTTAAAATAAAACACTTGAAATAATGTTAAGACAAATACATGAAGAAATTAAATTTAAAAAATTACTACTAAATTATTCACAATTTAGAAGATATTGAAAATTATTTGAGCAAATATTTATGTACACGTTGAACGTGATGAAAAAATTTACGGTTTTAAAAATTTTTAAACTAGTATTAGTTAAACGTTCACCGATTAAATAAAATTGTTTCAGTAAAAGAAATATTTTAACTGAATTTTAAAATATATTAGAAGGAAGATTTCGTTTTAATTGTTTGGTAATTTATTAAAAATGGCATAGGAGTAATGGCATTTTTAAATCCATTTAATTTTAAATGGCAAATGGATAGGAGTATCTAAAATTAATAAGATACTTCTCTACCAAGAAAGTTAACAGAAAACAGTTCTGTTAGCTTTCTTGGTAGAGAAGTATCTTATTAATTTTTAACAATAAGTGGCTTCCCAAATCAGCTGATTCGGAAGTCAAAAGTTCCAGCGTTCAAGTCCTAGTAAAGTCAGTTATTTTTATACGGATTTGATACTAAATCGTGGATACCGGTGTTCTTTGGTGGTTGGGTTTCAATTAACCACACATCTCAGGAATGGTCGAACTGAGACTGTACAATATTACACTCATACATATCAACCGCATTCATCTTCTATAGCATTATCTGAAAGGTAATTACCGGAGGCTAAATAGGAAAAAGAAAGAAAATAAAGTGTATAGAAACTAAAGACGCCTCTCTGCAAGCTACCTCTACTTGCCTCCTCAACACCACTCCTATAACCCGGCATACGGAACACTGCTTCCGGTTGCTACAAAAGACTTCCAAATGATATTGCTTGTATTTATCATTACTATTTTTTTATTATTGTTTATTCTACCATATTCACTTATTTTTGGTGTTATTTAATTTTACGTTTATTATAGTGCAAACTTTTATCTCTGTAGTAGCGATATTCATAAGTTTTTTTATAACAAATTTAATAATGATTGTAGTTATATTACATTTACCCACGTTTCTTTAACTCTTTATTTATTTTTCTGTAAAATTGAATATCTTTATTTTTAGTTTTGTAGGCCTACAAAGCTCAAAGGAATATTAGTTATTGGAGCGTAAGTGCTATTTAGAAATAATTTTCGTAAATAACTACACCACGTTAATGAAAATCATAACGTTATAGCCTATAATAAAAAATCTGATGTGGACACTACATCAGATTTTTTAAAAGAAAGTCCACTGATGTGGACTTTCTTTTACGCCTGTTAAATTACACATACACATTCTTTGCTGCACTTCATTTAACTTACTTCATTTGAAAGTGAGATACGATCCTCCAATTCTTTCATAAAGTGGACAGCTACACAACTGCTGAAATATAAGTTTTTATTAACATCAAATATTTATACAATTATTAATTCAACGATCTTTCCTGAAATATTAGGATAGAGTAGAAGTCCCTTTATTAATCTTATATCTATATAATACGTTTTCTTTTTAATTATTATTATGTAACAAACAACAAAATGAAAACAAGAACGAATAATCAGATGTTTCATCAAATCTGATGTGGACACCACATGACTTACTTGTACGCCTGTTAAATTACATAAATACATTTGTTTAAAATGAAAAGTACATAAAATTTTATTTCATTAATAACTTCTGATATTTTTTCATATTTTTTTTTCTTTTATTATTATTGAATTATTTATCGTATTTTTTTTTTACAATCAGAGGTTAATAATTATTAATAAATCAATATATTTATATTAAAAAAAAAAAAAAGTTAAAAAGGAGATGAAGTCTGATTCGAACCTATGTGCGTTCCCCTTCTAAAATCCAAATATTTCATTAATTAAAATTTTATTTTGCTATACCAATGAAAATAAGCACCACTTATGATATATCGTTGAAAAGTTTATGAAAATCGTTTATGAGTTATGCGAGATACATACGTATGTACGCACATACACATATGTACGTACAGACGTCACGTCGAAACTAGTCAAAATGGATTCAGGGATGGTCAAAATAGATATTTCCGTTGAAATCTGAAATCCGAAATTTTTCGCCATCAGAATACATGCTTTACTTCGTACAAGGAAGTAATAAACAACTCATTTCATATACTTGTGTATAACGTCATTGTTTCTGTTTATTTACAGTAAAACCTTAATTTAACATACCTGAAATAAAAACATATACTTTCAAGAAATAAATTACTTCATATACATCTTGAACAAAATATTAGGCATAAATAATTTTATTTGTAATGACAAATTACCAGAACATATTCGTTACTATAATAGTAACGTCATATTTGAATACGATGCAAGTCATGACAAATTAATGGATGTGACTTTTGTAATACACTACTGTGGCTGCTGGTGTGAGAAGTCGCTGAGTGATGTTAACAACAGCGGAGGGGAAACCATAGTGCACTATTAACTCGCCTTCAGATACTACACACACTACAGTACTGTACCACGACTATTGTTGATTATTTTACTGTACAACGATAGCACGTCGCTGATCCAGCAATCCATCCCCACCCTGCGCGTCAACTGAGTTTTTCAACTTTGACGAGTAACAGCTACAATCTACAGGGCATAAAACAGCCGAAACTACGATTTTTTTTTTAACGAACGTCTAATTTCAAAAACTATCATCCTGCAGTTCTTCTGACTTCATATCAGCAGATTTATTTAGTCAAGGGGACATTTAAAAAAAATAGTACTATAATCTTCTTATCATTCAGAAACTAAAACCGACATAAAAAATTTAACTGAGAAAAATTTCAGCAGCTATATTACCAAAGGGATTCATAATATGATTAAGAGATTAAAAACCTGTCTGCAGGTTTATACTAGATATTTTTAAACTACAATAAAATTCAGCTCTACCCATCGGGTCGGTCCTGTGGTAAATTCTGTCATCGTAAATGCGCTTTTGAACTCAAGAGTTCTAAGTTCAAAAGCTAGTAAAGGTAGTTTGATTTAATATGAATTTGGATGTTAGATAGTGATACCGGTGTGCTTTGGTGATTGGGGTTCAATTAACCACACGTCTCAGGAATGGTGGGCCTGAGTCTATTCAACCTACACATTTACCGGTATATTAACACTTACAAATGTAATCTTGATGAGTCGCTAATAAGTTTAATTGTTGATGCGAATATTAAAAAAAAAATATCTAAAATAGTTAAATATGTTTTATTGTTCATTTTTATGTAATAATTTTCGGTTAGACTAAGAAATGACAGTGCAACTCTTAGACCATTCGGTACGAAAAATAGATAATAGTAATACCTACTAAAATACCGATAGATACAAGTAAATTAATAATTTCCTTATTTTTTATAAACAGGCCTTTGAAGTGTAGTTGACATTGCAAAATCGAATCTTGTGCAGTCATACAACGATTTTTCTGTATTAGTTAATATGTATTAAAAAAAGAAAGAAAAATCAATATATGAAAGCTAATCTTTTAATTAAAAATGTATAAAGAGTATGCATGTTTCAAGTGACCGACTCGGTATAAAATTTTAAATTTAATTAAAGAGATTATTAATCGACAAACTGGAAATTTACACAATCTGCTTCAAAAGAAGAGAATAATAATAATAAGCGAGTTAATAAACATAATTTATAACACGTGCGGTTAAAAATATGTTATACACAATGAATTAAACGTCATCATCGTATGTGAGACTATCGACCTAAAAGAATCCAATATACGGAATATTTATTTAAATAAAAACAACGGAGTATCACTTTACTCTTTTTCTTCTATTTTTTTTCTTCGTTATATATATCTAGCACCCCGGTCGCGGCTTTGGCCGCGCTCTATGTTTACTGTGTTTTCCGTCACGGTCAATTTTTATTTTATTTTATATTTTTTAGTCAAGTAACCGAAGGCAGGTTCAGGCAGTCGAATCAAAGATACAGAAACAGTGGTAGTGGCTGTGTTGATTGAGCCGCCGCACCGCACTGTCGCACTCCTTAAAAAATCGAAATTCAAAAAATCCGAAAATTGGTTTTTAGATATTTATCTGAAGAGTATTTTGCAAGCCCAAATCTACTGTTTATCTCAATTAATAGATTCGGAACTGAAAAAAAATTTAATCATTGTTCAAAATCTTTTTACCTTTCTTCACCTCTTTCAAGGTCAAATTTCGAATAATCTAGAAATTGATTTTCAGATATTCACATGAAAATTACACACACAAAAAATCAAGTTGATATCTTCATTTCTTACCGAGAAATAAAAAAAGATAATAAATTTGATTGTTACTACATCTTAACCCTTTAACTCGGAATATCAAAAATCCTTTCTTAGTGTACACTTACACTGCAAGAAGAACGTGTATACAAATTTTCATCAATTTATCTTCAGTGGTTTTTTCTGGGCGTTGATGAATCAGTCAGTCAGTAAATCAGTCAGAACAAGTTGTTTCGTATATATATTTATAAAAAAATAATATGAAGTGTGTGATTCATAATCAACGCCCACAAAAAGATAAACAAAAATACAAAAGATAAATTGATGAAAATTTGTATGCATGTTCTTCTTGCAGTGTAAGTGTACATTAAGAAAGGATTTATTTTTGATATCCCAAGTTTAAAGGATTAAAATGGAGTAACAATGAAATTTACTATTTTATTTTTATTTTTTTTGTCTTCAGTCATTTGACTGGTTTGATGCAGCTCTCCAAGATGCCCTATCTAGTGCTAGTCGTTTCATTTCAGTATACCCTCTACATCCTACATCCCTAACAATTTGTTTTACATATTCCAAACGTGGCCTGCCTACACAATTTTTCCCTTCTACCTGTCCTTCCAATATTAAAGCGACTATTCCAGGATGCCTTAGTATGTGGCCTATAAGTCTGTCTCTTATTTTAACTATATTTTTCCAAATGCTTCTTTTTTCATCTATTTGCCGCAATACCTCTTCATTTGTCACTTTAACCACCCATCTGATTTTTAACATTCTCCTATAGCACCACATTTCAAAAGCTTCTAATCTTTTCTTCTCAGATACTCCGATCGTCCAAGTTTCACTTCGATATAAAGCGACACTCCAAACATACACTTTCAAAAATCTTTTCCTGACATTTAAATTAATTTTTGATGTAAACAAATTATATTTCTTACTGAAGGCTCGTTTAGCTTGTGCTATTCGGCATTTTATATCGCTCCTGCTTCGTCCATCTTTAGTAATTCTACTTCCCAAATAACAAAATTCTTCTACCTCCATAATCTTTTCTCCTCCTATTTTCACATTCAGTGGTCCATCTTTGTTATTTCTACTACATTTCATTACTTTTGTTTTGTTCTTGTTTATTTTCATGCGATAGTTCTTGCGTAGGACTTCATCTATGCCGTTCATTGTTTCTTCTAAATCCTTTTTACTCTCGGCTAGAATTACTATATCATCAGCAAATCGTAGCATCTTTATCTTTTCACCTTGTACTGTTACTCCGAATCTAAATTGTTCTTTACCATCATTAACTGCTAGTTCCATGTAAAGATTAAAAAGTAACGGAGATAGGGAACATCCTTGTCGGACTCCCTTTCTTATTACGGCTTCTTTCTTATGTTCTTCAATTGTTACTGTTGCTGTTTGGTTCCTGTACATGTTAGCAATTGTTCTTCTCTCAGTATTTGAACCCTAATTTTTTTAAAATGCTGAACATTTTATTCCAGTCTACGTTATCGATGCCTTTTCTAGGTCTATTTTTTTTTTTTTAATTTCTCAGAAAAATGAAGATATCAACTTGATTTTTGGTGAGAGTAATATTCTCGTGAAGGTAGCTTAAAACAAATTTATAGATTTTTCAAAGTTTGATCTTGAAAATGGTGAAGAAAGGTAAAAAAAAAAAAAAAATGTTGAGTAATGATTTCAAATTTTCCCCATTTCCGACTATACTAAACAAGATATTTACTATTTTGTAAATAGCAGTCCCTATTTACTAAATTTGGGACTGAAAATATTCTTCAGATAAATATCTAAAAACTATTGTCAGGATTTTTTGAATTACGATTATTTAAGGGATGCGACGATGTACGGTGCGGCGGTTCAACCAACACAGCCACATATACTGTTACTGTATGTGCGATGCGACTGGCTTCATCTGCACCCGGTTATTTGACTAAGAAACATAATAATAAAAAAGTGAAAAAAGAAATGAGAAACCAAGTACGGTCACCTCCTAGTGGTGTTTGTCGGGTAACGCTAAGAACCGGGCAAATACATAGGACGGATAACCAGCTATAACTACTATTTTTAAGATGGAGGTCGACTAATTTGATTCTTCAGAAGCACTCAAAGTTTCGGGTACTGTTATGACCAAACTGTTGCTCTTAAGAAATTACAGTACACTGATATTTTTTTATAAATTAATCAGGCTAATTTTTATTGAAAATTATTATTCTCACAAGCATAAATTTAATAAACACAGAAGAGTCCTGGGGGCATACACCCCTGGTCAGACAAATAGTAGTAGATACTAACATCCTTGTTGTTGCTTCGCCCCCGCTATGCGGTTACTTATGTTTCCCGCCCCTGACCGCGACAGGAAATGCAAGTAAAAATACAGAGCGGGCGAATCCGTGACGGGAATGCTAGTACATACATATACACAAACACACACACACACACACACACACACACACACACACACACACACACACACACACACACACACACACACATATATATATATATATAAATTTATTTATTTATATTTTACCTCTTTTTTGTAAATATATACTTTTTTTAAGGATGTAAGAAAAAATTATTAAACATAAATTTACAGATATTTTAATATAAATTTTTAATTTAATAAAGAATTAGCTTAATAAAAATTATTTTATTCTTTTTATTTAAAAATTATTTGTAAATAATTGGATATTTCTATTTTTATTCTCCTATGTTGGTAACACTAAATAAAACGCCGATAAAACATTTACTCATAAAAAGTAAGTCGTTATTCATCAAATTTATTCAATTGATTCGGGAATATAACGAAAAGAAACATTGTGACACGCGCACAAACACACAAATTACAGTCAAGGTTAAACTTATAGTAGGAATAATTTAGGTTGGCCGTTGCATGACGTAAACGTGAAAAATAAATACCTTAGTTTTAGATGACTTTTATTTTCAAACAGCGATAAAGGTTTCATATTCAAAAGATCAATTTGTAAACCGTTATTGATTTTACTTAACATTTTCTTAATAAATACCTCCATTCATCTTTAAGGTCAGTAATCATGTCTTTTCTACTGTTTCTTGTTAGAACAGAAATGAAGTATTTGTGACTTCTATTGACTTTTGTTGGGTCTACGAATTATTTCGTTCTCCAACACCGTTGGTCTTAACTTTTATTTCCCGCAAATTAAAAATAGAAATAATGCTTGACCTAATTTGAGTGTCCTTTTTCAAATAACGATTTACATTAACTTTCCTTAGATGGTTTTACAAAGCTTGCTTTTATTCCAGATAATGCACAAAAAACATCCTATTAAATAATAAAATAATTTAAGTAGTAACAATAATAAGAAGAAGAAGAAATTAAACCTTTTGAAGTACAAATAGTTAAAAAAAAAATTAGTGCCACTGATCCATGAACTTGTGGAAATTCAATTGAATCAACGAAAACAACTGACACTCGTTCATTTATTTATAATTTTTATTATTATCTGTCGAAAGAATTGGGGAGGGAATTTGCTGGCTGCCTTTAACAGTTATAACCGGCCAACCTGTATTATTTTAACAAACCGTAGTTTCATTTAAAAAATTTCGATGTATCTCACTCACTACTATTTAAAGAGATAATATTATTATCGTTTGCTCCACGTAACCGCAAAAACTACTGAACCAATCATTACGAAATTTTAACTGTAGCTTTCTTATGACCCCTGAAATGTTTACCACAGTTCAAATCTCATGTATCTCACCACTACTATATAAAGTATTAATTAAATCTTTTTTTTCTTTTTTTTCTAGCTTCTGAGACACCGTTAGATATTGCTTCAGAGGATGAGATGATGTGGCAATTTTTGTAGCTGTGAAAATGCCATGCCTGACCTGGATTCGGACCCGGGACCTCCGGATGAAAGTCCGAGACGCTACCACTCGCGCTACGGAGGCCGGTCCAGCAAAAGTAAATAACCTAAAACTTCTTTTACTAAATTTAATATCGTTGTCTACGTCGATAGATATTGTCGATATTAATTATTGTCCACGACAATATCGAGTTTTTAGACAATTATTATGTAATTTATGTCATTGTCTATAAAAGATCAATTTGTATTATTATCCTAATATACGTAAAGACAAATTACTTTGACAATAAAATTAAACAGAACAATTTACATACTTAACGAAGTTTTGATTGTCTGAAAAGTACTGACTTTCGATATCAATATAAACTTCTTTAGAATGTCATTATGTGTTTTACTAAATGTTTGTCACTGTCTAATCTAACGCCGATCCGCGAGAACTCATTCTCACGCGAACAAAGTAAGACTAAGTAGCTCTTTTTATATTCTGGAAGTTCCATCAGGGTAAGCAATACTGGCTATACATTCGACTTTTAATTTATTAATCATTTTATAACGCCAAGTTCGGCGAGTTTATAGATAGGAAGAAAGACTACTAGGGCTAATAGAATTTACGATCGTAGACAACGTGAATCTAAGCCAGAGCGTTATCAAAAACTTCAAGAACAACGTATACGCTCGGCTCAAAATCGAATTCAACCTTGGAGAGATGTCTAAGGTATCAAATCAGCTTTTGATTGTCACAGTGAAATTGACTCCGAATTTGAAAGATATTCAAATAAGCAACACGATAAAAATTTTTAACCATTGCAAAGAGTAATATGGAATTATAAAACTCCTGGACTTTAATATGCCGGCGGAAAAATAGTTTTTGAACAACTTCCATAAGCTCCTGGTATCATTAAAAATTTTATTCTGGAAACAAATCTTTTATCTAAATATTTTATTTTATCCGGTAATTACTGAATAACAATAATTATGAGAGCAACAGTCCAAACATCATAAGTACCAAAAAACTATTTCCAATTTTTGAAGTTCTATACCCTTACAGCGCGGGCGAAGCCAGGACGGGGGATGCTAATGTGTGTGTGCGCGCGCGCGCGTGTGAGTGTGTAAATGAAAGGTAGAGTAAAAGTATGTAACGCAATACTGCTGAAACCGATAAATATCTATTTCAATTCTCTTAAATTTCCGTATTAACATTAATATTTAAAAAATATCCTACAGGGAGAAAGTAAAATAAAACTTAATATTAAGGAGCATTACTAGTTATAAATACTTATGAATCATAAATGTATGATTATAATATTATAACAAAAAAAAATCAATAAATGGAATACAATCAATTCTATCAGAGAAAAATGTTGTACATACCGGTGTACGCATCTGCTTCCCTCCACATACCTTTCACACTCTAATCATCCATTTACACTCACAAGTAATCATAAAAAAAAAATTATTACCAGTAATTATCACCCCTTCTATACCATCACAAATCTATTTCCCTTACAATTCGTTTCTTCCAATAAAGGCTAAACGACGTTGGATATTTAAATTCATTAAGTCGTTAGCTTTCATATTTGAAAGTTAGTTGAAGATTCGTATTAACGTAATTGAATAATTTATTTATTACATACTATCATACAAATTTGAACGCGATTATTTGAAATTTGTTTCTCAATATCTATGGATTCTAGTCATAAGTGAATTACATCATTTTAAAGGTCTTTTCAAGAGAAGACTAACGTCTTTATTTTTTTTAAAACAATTTAGTTAAGAAGAAATTTTTTAAGATCTAATTCAAAGCTTAACATACAACACACAATGAATGCCTTATACAAACTGCTGAACTTACAGTTCTGACACCCTCTTATGCTGTTCAACTCCCACTATGAAACGAGTCGGTACCGTATGCCATTCATATGATAAAATGTAAGCTGTACTAATAAGAACCGGTATTTTAAATTATCAGCCATTTTCAATTACAAAACATTCTACGCGCTATATTTGGTATTTGTCTTAGCGAGACTTAGCGGTTATTAGAAATGCTATATTACGCGATAGAGCAACGCAACGTTTATTGTAATGTTTAACAACACATTACAAAGGGGGGAGTATTTGGCGGAAACAATGAGGAAATTACGTATTGATTTCGGTAGACACAATCCCCCATCTAGATAAACTAGTTATTTAAAAATTTGAGCATATCAGGATAATATAATGGAAAAATAATATTTTTCCATTTATTTTTATTAATATTAATCAGTTTTACCAATTTTTTACATAATACAGAAAAAATACAGTCAAGTTGAAATTTCCTGGATTTGAAACCAGTTCAAAAAACTGTTCGGTTTTTAAAAAAATAATTTTTATAACATCTAATATATAGTACAAAGTGTAAATATATATATATGTATAAACAGTCGCATGAACTCCACCCATAAGTGTTGGCTTACGTACAGTATTTTACTGTACGTAAAATATTATCCGTGATTGGTAGAAAGTTCGTGTGGGAGGAGCATAAACTTAAATACGTGGCAGTTATCACCTGGTACCGCACAACATTGTCTTTTAATTTTATCTCTCTGGCAATTACATATCAATTCTGTCAATGGATTGAGGTACAATTTCAAATAACGTCATCAAAAGGGAGGTGGTATTTTGGTTTAGAAGGGAACACTAATTCCAGTAATGGATTCAGAATACATATAAATTTAATGAGGAGAAACATATACCAATAGAACTGTCACAAGTAACAATCGCATTTTGACAAGTGAAGAGCTTAATTACTGTAAACCGATACGGTACATCATTATCAGGAACCTTCAGTGACTATTCAAACGAACAAGATTAATAGAAAAAAGGTTAATATAAAAGATTTTTTTTTTCTACTTTAATTAATATTAAAGTAGAAAAATAAAAAATAAAATAAATATAAAAACCAAAAATATAACTTTCTTCCTACAGAAATTAGGTAGAAAAAAATAAAAATAAAAAGGCCGATCTCAATGGTGGAGTGGTAGCGTTTAGGGCTTATATCCGGGGGTCCGGGGTTTGAATCCCACTCAGGCATGAATTTCTCAAACGCTATAAAATTTCACTTTCTTATTCCTACGTAAATTTTCTTTATAACATTCTTTGGTGAATTAATCATCGGAAAAGGACATTTTTTTTCAAATGTAACAAAATGTTAAAAATTAAAATCTGGATTCTTTTTATCCACATAAAATAAAGCTCGATATTTTTAAAATTGTAGACTAAAAATTAATGTCTGAAAAAAAAACAAAAGAAATTTAACTTTTAATAATAATATTTTGATACAATATATACTTTATAACATTACTAAACGTATCGAGGGGGAAGGGGAACTAAAATTCCAAAAAAATATTCAAATTGAACCTTTAAATACCAATTATTCATACAAAATACACCTTATACACTGCCCCATGGAAAGATTACATATCTGAATGGTTGTAGGCATTATATTTACGAAACGATTTGACTGAAATTTCTATTTTTATGTTTTCAGTAATTTGACTGGTTTGATGCAGTTCTCTAAGATTCCCTATCTAGTGTCAGTCGCTTCATTTCGGTATAACCGTACATCCTACATCTCTAACGGTTTGTTTTACATATTCCAAACGTTGGCTGCCTGCACAATTTTCCTCATCTAACTGTCCCTCCAATATCAAAGCGACTATTCCAGGATGCCTGATATGTGACTTATAAGTCTGTCTCTTCTTTTAACTATACTTTTCCAAATGCTTCTTTCTTCATCAATTTGCCGCAATCACCTCTTCATTTGTTACAGCACCACATTTCAAAAGC
This sequence comes from Lycorma delicatula, assembly GCF_047948215.1. Lineage (NCBI taxonomy): Eukaryota > Metazoa > Arthropoda > Insecta > Hemiptera > Fulgoridae > Lycorma > Lycorma delicatula. Next base: position 102,947,555 of record NC_134458.1, on the reverse strand, counting down.
TTCTAATCTTTTCTTCTTAGATAATCCGATCGTTCAAGTTTCACTTCCATATAAAGCTACGCTCCAAAAACCTTTCAAAAATGTTTTCTTGACGTTTAAATTAATTTTTGATGTAAGCTAATTATATTTCTGACTGAAGGCTCGATTCGCCTGTGCTATTCCGCATTTTATATCGCTCCTGCTTCGTCTATCTTTAGTAATTCTACTTCCCAAATAAGTAAATTCTTCTACCTCCATAATCTTTTTTCTTCCTATTTTTATATTCAGTGATCATCCACATTATTTCTACTAGATTTTATTACTTTCGTTTTGTTCTTGTTTATTTTCATACGGTAGTTCTTGCGTAGGACTTCATCCATGCCGTTCATTGTTTTTTCTAAATCTTTTTTACTCTCAGCTAGAATTAATATATCATTAGACGGAGATGGTGGTGATCTCTGCCGTCAGGAGGAGGCCAACTTTACGTCTGATCCTTGATAGCAGAGAAATTGTGTCTCAGGTGGCTATAAAATACTTGGGAATCTGGGTTGACTCCAGACTAAGATTTAGTACTCACGTACTCCGGGCTTATGAGAAGGAGGAGAAAACAAGGAGGCTTATTGCTAGCCTACTCCCGAATACAAGAGGGCCCTCCCAACATAGGAGACAATTGCTTACTGGTGTGGTCTATTCAGCCCTGCTATATGGCGCCGAGTTTTGGGCGTGCGTTGTTAGATTTGTCAAGTACAGGGGTAAATTGGAATCCATCCACAGGAGATGTTGCATCAGAGTAGCGGCCGCCTATAGGACGGTGTCCAGGGAGGCGTTTGCTGGATTCTCGCCTATAGACTTGATAATAATGCGGTGTAGCAGAACAAGGGAACTGAGAACACTCCCATTAGAGGAAAGGAAGCGTTCTGCTTCCTTTCCTAGAAGGAAGAACTAGAAGAAGAGATTGCACAAACATGGCAGGAGCGGTGGGATCGGGCCACGAAGGGTAGGTGGATCCCCGCCTTATTGGGGACATCAGGGCGTGGTACCGGAGGACCCATGGCACGCTGAGTTTTGAGTTAACGCAATTATTGGTGGGTTATGGGGGATTCAGGTCTTATTTGTATAGATTCGGGCTCGATCAATCTGAAAATTGTCCGGAGTGCGAGGCGGAAGAGATTCCCCAACATGTTTTCTTTTTGGGTCCGCGATTCGCCATAGAGCGTATAAAGACGCTCGGCAACCTGAGACGTGAGCACATGTTTCACCCTGAAGGTATCCTACGAGGCCTATTACAAGGTGAGACACAGTGAAAGACTGTGGAAAGATTCGTGAGGATGATCATGAGGAAGCTCCAATTATATGACGAATCCCACAGAGGAGAATGGCGCTGGAGCGGACAGATTCTCGGCTGAGTGCCTAGGGGGCCCCCCGTACGTGTGGGTGTTGCCTGGGTGCGATGAGGCCGGAGAAACTCTGCTCGTGTGTCTGATGGTGGCTACTGGTAAGTGGTGTGACTATTTAAGATTTCTGTCTTGACGACTGTGTGGGTGTGTAACGCGTGGATGTTGTGGATGTTAGTAGCGTGTCCTGTTTTCTGCAGGTTCTTGTGTGGTGTTGTTGCCGGCGTATGTATTTGACGTGCTGTATATGTTGGTTTTAGGAGTGCTGTTTGTGTGGTGTGTGTCATTGTTGAATTGTTATGACCGTGTGTGTGGGCGGTTCCCCCTTCTTCTGATGAAATGCTTTTATAAGCAGTCCCAGGAAGGGGGAAACCAGGGGTGGAGGTTTAGTCGGTAGTGCGCAGGTGCGGAACCTGTTAGCGAGCCCAACACTGCTTAGGCGTCTGTAAATGGCGTTTCTCAACCTCTTTCAAAAAAAAAAAAGAATTACTATATCATCAGCAAATCGTAGCATCTTTATCTTTTCACCTCACACTGTTACTCCGGATCTAAATTGTTCTTTAACATTAATAACTGGTAGTTCTATGCAAATATTAAAAAGTAACGGGGATAGAGAACATCCTTGTCGGCAAACTTCCTTTTTTATTACGGCTACACTGCATCTACTACCATTACTGACGGAATAAGGAGAATTTATTAATACTTATAAGCCGAAATTATTCCATTACTGAAAAAATCATTCAAAAACAAGCACGACAAAAATGATTACTCAAACTTAATTCCGCCCGGTAACATTGATAGCAACGTTCCAAAAAATCAAAAAGCATACCTAAAATACATCAAGGTATTTCTGGAAACTTCCCAATACCTAGTACACTCTTATTAAGAAATTATCTTTTAGAACCGCTTCAAAAAGTCAGAATGAGTTTGCAAGTTACTAAAATGGAGGTCATATAATTTTTTTGAGATCCACAGATATTAATGTGTTTACGAAATGCAACTTTTATAGCAAAAAATAATCAAATATAATTAAAAAATAATCAAAATAAATTAAAAAATCAAAATAAATTAAAGTAATCAATAATTACCAAATAAATAAAAACATTCTTACATTTTTATTTATTTTGTAATTATTTTCACGTATTTTACTTCTATTATCCCATGTATTTATTGTTTTGAATCATTGACATAGACTTGAAGTTAAATTTTTTCTCCATTTTATAATTAATCGTGTATTTTTTAAGTAAAGTTTCTTGCTGAAAATCGCTTGCATAACATCTGCCTTTAATTTACAGTCTGCTGGAAATATTTCGAGAATAAACTTCAATGTGTGAATATAATACGGTAAAAGTATTATACAATAATATTATATAAAAAGTATAATAAGTATTGTAAAATACAATGCGATTCAAACTAAACTTTAGTTCTCTTTTATAAACACGTATCAAATAACCAGAATCATATGTTTAATAAATAAGTTATTTCTTTTACTTTTTATTTGTATACATCTCACTTTTGGAATTCATTTGAAAATAATAATAATATAAAAAATTGTTTAAATAGAAGAAAATTGGTCATTGTTTTGCTAAGTTAATAGACTAGAATAAGTAAAAACGAAAATTTAATTATTTTTATAGACGAATAACAATTTTTTTTAAACGTTTATAAGTTTTACTAACGATTTTCATTGCAAAGACTTAATCAGGAAAATAACAAAAAAGAAGGAAACTTCATAAATCATCGGGAAAAATAACAATTTTAGACTGTTATAAACATCTTGATGCACTACTGGTAAAAAATAAAATTAAGAAGATTAAAACTATTATCGAATAGCAACTATAATAATTACTTTTTTGTTTGAACATTATTTTATACATAATTAAAGCAAAAATAAATTATTTTACGAAAAAATATGAAATATTAATTACACGAAGAATTAACGAAAGCAGTACATATTATTTAGAAATGTGTAATACATATACGTCACCGGACATCATAAACTAAAAGCCTTTTATTTTTAGGTGAAGATTACGTAGTTAAGGGGGGACTGAATGTCACGTTAAAGTGAAAGAGAGAGAGAGAGAGCGAGTGAGAGAGAATATTTGCTGCCAAAGACGTTCTAATGGATTGGCTAGTCTATTGCAAAACGACGAGGTTCATTTAACGGAGAGCGAATTCATTCACCAGTATTCTCATTAGTTAAAAAAAAAGAAAATATTTCATTGAACTATCAAGCAACTTTATTGATCGTATACACTTAAGGTACAAATGATCTCAATAAATATACCTCACTACCTAACCTTTTATTCGATGGTGCGCTAAGGGAATTTGACACCGAAGCTTACTTTCTTCCAAAGTTATTTTTTTGATTATAAGACTTCTAATCTGAGGGACTGTTGAATTTTTCTATAATAATATAAATTGTAAAAAATATTTATTTTGCAAGAATAAAATAAATAAATTAAAAAATAACAATTTGGTAATTGCATCGTCAAAATTAATTTGTTAAAATTATTTCACGTTTGATTATTGGATTAATCCATATTTTAAAGTTTACCTGAATCGTGATACAACAATAAAAAAGTTTTGGCAGTTTTAATTTTATTTTTAAATAAATTCTGTTTACAAAAATTAATCGATAACCAAATAAAAGATAAATTTGATGCTCAAAAGTAGATTTTCAATAAATTCAGAGGTAAACATTGTTTAAGCACTTGTAAAATTATTTAACACTTGGTTGTAGATAGTTAATTAATTAATTAATTTACAACATACATTGTTTTAAATAATAATACGAGTCTATTTAAATAATATATATTTTAACATAAATATTGTTGTAAATAATCACAAACAATAAATATCATCAAAAAAAAGCTCATTACAGAAGGAATCTAAAACTATACTTAAAAAAGTGATTTGTAATCTACATTGCTTGGATATAAATTGAACATTAGCAAAAGCGTTAACTAATTTATTTAATTTTAAACGAACAGTTCGTTATTTAATTTAATATGTACATGTTGATCTCAGATTTTGATTTTGATTTCGGATTCGGATTAAGCATCGTTATAGGATTACAAAAATACACGAATTGCACGATCGGCCTTAGAGTATCTAGAACCCCAACAAAGATCTATTAAAACAAAAAAAAAAATACACTTGCACACCTGGAGATTAATCTTTTTTTAAATTTAGAATTAGAAATGTGAAACTTTTTTAATTGCAAGAGTTATTGAAAAGGAACCAATGTCATAAATGACTTTAAATTATGATAAACATAATATGTGAAATCAAACAATAATATTCAAATATATTATACTAACATGTAATAATCTGAGTTAAGTAGTAGTTAGAGATAATACCTATGTTAGAATTGGATCAATAACGTATAACTGAGAGGACAGTAAATGATAATAATAACAATAACAGCAATAATAATAATAAGAATATTTGATCGGGAAATTCTTACTAGAGTTTTGATTGATAACTGGTTAAATTAAAGAGATAAAAGAAGTTAATTACTAAAATTATTTCATTCAATTAACAAATAAATAGTTGTTTTTGATTTTTTTTATATCAGCAACTACTTAGGTTTCATAAGTATTTATCCGATAATTTTAGTAGCAGCTTGTTTTTAACATCAGCTGATAATCAAAATATTCTAAACAATGCAAGAAACTTCAAGTGCCCAAAGAATTTATAGGATATTATACAAAAAAAAATAAAATTAAAATTGTTTTGAGCCTTTTCCCGTTACAGCCTTCCAAATTCGGATTAAATACAGGACGAAAAGATAGTTATAAACCAGGAAATGCTATAAAGATTACATTTTTCAATTTCAATCGTTAAAATGTTAAAGAAGGAAGGGTTAAAAATTCTTTTTGAATACGTTGTATATTAGAATATATATGAGAAGTTATAAATAAGTTCACAATAAATGAATGAAAATGCAAATAAATAATTATATACGAATATAAAATTCCCACTGCAATATGATGTAGTCTATATTAAGACAAAATACGACTTCAAACCTTACAATAAATTAATATCAAAACAACAATAATAGTAACAATGTCAACTTAATTAATTCAAGCCACATCAAAGAGTGGTGATATTTTAAATAGCGGAAAACATAAAGGGTTTTACAATTCAATAGCTGCAAGTATAACCGATGTGTGTTGTATTGTATGCCTTGTTAACGTACACATACAAACACGTACAAAAGCAAGCTATACATAGAATTGTTGTTGAATAAATTAATTTGTTGCACAGGGAAGAGAAATTTCTCTTGGTAACGATGTTTTATATTGTATTTTTTTAAATACATTTTTCTATTTTCATACCAAAGGATTAAAAATATAACACAATTAATTGACATAATAATTGCATTAAATTTATTTATTTATTTATAAAATTAGTTTATTATATTGTATTTTTTTATCCTCAGATTTAGTAATTGTGCTCAGATTTCTACTTTATCAGAACTGTATTTTATGTAGAGTTAATTCATAAAGTAAAAAAACATCATAATTCCTGAATTAAAATTTCAATATAATGGTTGGATTAAAGGGAAAAACATTTAATTAAATTCTTTCAAATTTACATATAAAAGTACGTATCTATTCGAATTGTGATATTAAAATTAATATTTTCATTATCTACCAACGGATTGTAATAAAAACAAAACAGACCATTTTATATCGCTAGGTAACCCAAACGGTAAACATATCACCGTTTAACTTACGTTTTTAATTAAAATTCATAAAACAAATTCTGATAAAAGTAGAGATCTTTGAATATAATCAACATGAAGAAAAAACGAAAATTGTCAAATTAAAATATCATTTTTATACGCAAATATATTTTGCAAAAATATTAGCTTTTCTTAATGAGAAGAAATTAAACTTCCATCCGACGAACAAACAATTAAATGATTATTAGCTTCCCAGTATAGTTACGTATGGTTTTTTTCTTTTTCTTGTTTGTTTACCGGTCAGATCTAGTAATTAATTCGTCGTCGCAAAAACAGCTGATTTTCGAAGTCGAAGATTCTGATGTTCAAATCCTAGTAAAGATTAGGATAGTTTCTTTTCTACGGTTTTGAACGCTAGACACGGGATAACGGTGTACTTTTATGGTTGGAATTCAATTAAACACACTCAGTAATAGTCGGCCTCATTTCATTGGTCCTTGGAGGTTGCTTATTGTTCATTAATTGAACAGATTGAAAGATAAAAAAAATATATGGATCCTTGTTTAAATAACATAATTAAAAATAAAGGGCTTTAATAATTTTTAACATAATCTATAAAAAAAAAAAAAAAATAATAATAATAATAATAAACAGTTATAACGCTGTCTTTTTCATTATGTACATTACTCCTTAATACATTAATTATTAATAGTCCGCCGATCTCCGTGGCGGAATGGTAGTGTATCAGCTTTTCATCTGGTGGTTCCGGATTCAAATCCCGGTCAGGCATGGCATTTTTTACTCGCTGCAAAAATTCATTATTATCCATCGGTAACTGTAAGTGGGCGTAAGATTGTTGTTGTTATTGTATAAATAATTAATAAGAAACAATAATTTTTCGTTAATTTTTTGATAAACATAAATAAATTCGAGACAAAAATAAGATAAAAATTTATAGTTATGTCATTATTGAACTAATGTTCTGAATACGCTTCATTTTTCAAATTCAAAATATAATTTTAAGGAAAATCAGTTTGAATTACGTAGAAAGGATATTCTATTTATAGATTATTTTAAAGATAAAGTAGCTATGATATAAAAAGAAGAGGCAGAAAGGCGTGGTGAGATAAGGGCGTAGTTTACTCCAGTGGCATTTGAACTTATATATAAAAGTAATAATAAAGAAACTGAAAGAAAAAGTTAAAAGTACTTATTTAAGGAGAAAAAAGACAGTTTTTTTTAACGGAAGCAAAATTTAATAGAAAAGTAAATATAAAAAAATAAAGATATAACGCAACAGAAATTTAATATTTAAAAATGAAAACATAAATTATGAACGAATTAAAGCATATAAAAAGCGTTATGTTAAGTTTTCATACATAAATATAACATGAAATCTACATTTAAGAATTAAGAGAAAAGTTCTTAACAATGTTTGTATGAAATATAGAATTTTATAACGGCAATTAATAGAAAAAAAGAAAACAAGATTGATAAAAAAGTCACGACTTTTGAAATTTTGGAAAAATCTAAACCTGATGTACGGACATGTGGGTTTAATGTTGTATATCAACTTTCGACTCCGCCTAGTTTTCACACGCTACCAGTGACGTAAATCATTAATGGGCGTCCATTAATAACCATTTTTGAGGTTCAATATAGCAATAAAGTCTCAAAAAATTAGCCACAGTCTAAACAAAAAAAAATCACCTACTCACCTACCAAACGGTAATTAATTGACCTTACAGCATGTTGTAAGGTCCTCTAAAAACATAGATTAAATATATCTACGTAACAAAACTTACTAAATAAAATTTTTGAATGTATTTTTGTTATCGTTCTCATCCGAAATATTTTTATTTTTCAGTTTATAATAGTTATATATAGTAATTTTACTTATATTTACGGATAATTTATTGAATGTATAGAAATTTAGCGTCGGGTATCAAACTGTACGATAAAATACTCCTAGACAACACGGTAGAAATCATATGAAAAAATCCTAACCTCGATATAGCAATATTAAAAACGGTCAATCAATCATATCATTTTTAGATGTACTTTTTTCTAATTAAAAATAATGCAGGTTTACCCAATATTATATCTTTTCCTTTTTAATAATGAACTGACAAAGAATTCTGTCACGTAAGTTTATAAAAAAGCAACGGCAAATAAGTGGAAGAAGAAAACAAAAGAAGATAAAAAATAATAATTCACTTATTCTATGGAATAAACAATAAAATCCATTGTTAAGAGGAAACGGGTTACCACGACAACGGGTATTGTACTCGATATAGAACTCAAAACGTGCCGATCGTCCAAACCACTATTACTAGATTGCTACAATAAAACAATGTTTTCTCCATCATTATCCTGTTGATGTATATATATACATTATATTATATATATACCGCTTGTGCATATATATATATATATATATATATATATATATATATGCACAAGCGGTACAATACAATACAATACAATTGGTACAGCGTTTAAAAAAAGCCTAGTAGTAAACAAAGGTATTTACTCCTGAAAACATAGATGGTATATGCAAATGCTATGAAGCCCCAAACGGTTTGTCGTCTACATTCAGTTTCATTCTGCTTGTCTGCTTATGTGTTACACACACTCACGCGCACGCGCACACGCACACATACGCATATACACACACACACACACACACACACACACAGTGTAACTAGGTCAAATAAAGGCAATACCACATCTATCTTTTGAAATAAATTTTCAATTATATCACTATAAATAAATAGAATTTCATCGGTAACATTAACAAAGAATATTTAAAGTTAATAAAAGTTTATTTCGTGAAATATTTTAGCATAAAAGTTCAGCTGCAATTCTAAACAAAATCTATTCATGAATCTATTTCTATTCTAAAACAATCCCTTTTTATTTAAGAATTTTTTATACACCGTACGGTGAAACGATTAAAATATATTTAAATATATAACTATTATAAAAATTATGCAACTGATCTATTATTATTCGTAAATAGGAAAGAGGTGACATTATTTTTAATTATGTATTATTTAGTAAATTCTATTTCGTTTTATTGTTACGTTACCGACTACATAAAATAAGTATAAAAAATACGCCTCAAAAATTGAAATTTCAAGGTAAATTTTCAATGGTAAATTTACATTACGTTTTCCTGAATCCTAAGCTTTTTAAATGTGACAACAGTGTAAATAAAGTTTGGTTGAGCAATTGCAAGTGTAAGCGTGCGAAAGGTGAGAGAGAGTGAGTAAGCGAGTGCGCGTGGGTCTATATGTTACGTTAAAAGTTGCCAAACCGCTGTTAAAATTTACTTCATTGGTTTGTTATATACATAAAGGTATTATTTCAATTCTTTGTGTGAATTTCAATATTTCTTTTTTATAACTTAAAATAGCTTTTATTTATAAGAGGGGAAAGAGAAATTAAAACATGTGATTATATTAAAAGAGTGAACGTAAATTATTCAGCGCATTTTAGGGGTTAATGAAAATTGAACAAAGCAATGTAACACGCGTAGATTTTTTTCAAGTATTAGTGTAGATACTTGAGTTCCTGATCGCCTTGAATGAATACGCCGACGTGTGTAACGAAGGAGGATCGTCAGGTGAGAAGAAGGCAAGATCATCCTGAAGAAGGCAATGTGCGTACTACGGTTTCATGATAGCGGATCTGTTATTATTGTTCGTAAACGTTTTCGTTACACTACGGTCGTGATCCTTCTAATAAAGATTCTATTAAACGGTGGTATCGGCAAATTAAAGATACAGGAAATGTAGTACACAAAAAGGATGCTAGCAGACCTCCCGTCCCCGAGGAAGTTGCCGATCGAGTAAGAGAAACTTTTCAGAGAAGCCCGGATAAATCGACTTGTGCAAGTTTAGAACTGTGAATACCGCAATCGGCAATAGTAAATGATCTACACAAGCGCCTAAAACTTCATGTATAAAAAAATCAGTCGGTGCTTGCAATGAGATAAACCAGGCAATTACAATTTTTCCGTGGACATTCTGGATAAAGAGAACGAAGATAATGCGTTTTTAGAAAAAGTAGTCTTCTCTGACGAAGCTACCTTCCATGTTTTTGGTAACGTTAAACGTCATAATCGTAGAATTTGTGTAAAACGTGATAGCCTAAAAATTAATGTTTGGAGTGCGTTGACTGCTTATGAAGTGATCGAACCGTTCTTCTTCGCCGAGCCAACAATACTAGCGCTAGTTATCTAAACATATTACAGGAGTATGGATTATTAAAAATTGAACATCGGTAACCCAACGTTTACTTACAATAAGAAGGCGCACCACCACACTGGGATTTAGATGTTGGTTACTATCTGCATGAAAAATTTCCTCAACGTTGGATTGGCTGCGATAGAACAATTCCTTGATCACCTCGATCTCCTGACGTTACGGCATTCGATTTCTTTCTTTCCAACTTTTTGCGTAACCCAACCTTCCAACCACTTGCGTACCAACCTTTGGAGAGGTTGGTACGCAAAAAGGTGTCAATATCAATGAAGTAAAATGAAGAATCAAAGGTGTAATTAATGGAATAACTCCAGATATTCTTCTTAACGTGTAGCGTGGAAATGAATATCGTCTAGACATTTTACACGCCACAAAAGGTGCTTATGTGGAACTTGTTTGAAGTTAATAAGTGTTGTAAACGAAAATTTTTGAAGTGCCCTATTCAAAATAGAACATACATGAAGGTAAATTGCTTTGTTATTTTTTTATTAACATCTAAAATACACTGAATAATTTACGATCACCTGTATAATTTTTATCCAGAAATGTGCGGTAACATTAGATTTTTTTTCTATAGTACTTATTTTGGACAAGTGACTAGCATTCATTTGTGATAAAACCATTCTATAAAAAAAATGGTGACAATCTTTACGGCTGTTTCGACGCCACTTCAACATAGATATCATCATCCCATACCAATCATATCATACAGTCTGGATGTAGAATTTGGAAAAAGAAATTGGGAAAGTGTTTGAGAAAAGCCCACTAGTAAACAAAGGTATTCACTCATGAAAACGTAAATGGTATATGAAAGTGCTATGAAGCCCCAAACGGTTGCCGTCGATATTCAGTTTCATTCTGCTTGTCAAACATTAACGTTCGAAGAATTTTTCATACTGATTCACAGATGTATCCACATAAAATTCAACATCGTTTAATGACACTGGCGAAAGATTTCGTCCTGATTTCTGCACCTTCGGTAAAAATTTAAAAAAGTAGGTACCAGAACTGTTTAATATTTCGAGAAATTTAGGTAAAAGACAAAATATTGGCTGTGGAAAAACACAACAATTTTATGTTTGGCGTAAAATAATTTATTAAATGGGTAGTAATAAACATATAACAGTTTTAAATAAAACTTGCAGAGATATAAAACAAATAAAACAACACTTTTTACTTTATTTTATCAACAGTTTTTTTTATGGAACAATATAGACCGCGTTAGAATTTTTATTTCACCTTACTCTGTTATTTTCTCTTTTTCCAAATCTTTCATTTTTTCATTGCATCGTTTCTTTCTTCCTTCCGCTTACAGGATATTAATTCGTGATTTTTTTCATTTTCGCTTAGAAATCTTCCAATTTTGGGATCTTTTTCTTAAAAATTCCCCTATTTAGCATTTCCTCATCAGAGATTTGTTTTTTCCTAACCTTTTCTGAGTTATGAAAACATCGGTTTTCTCATTTTTAAAGAGTTTAAAAAACATTTTCTTTGTCAATCTACTTTAGTCTATTTTTGAAAAATAATGTAAAACATTTTTTTCTTTCTCTTCGAATCGCAAAGTGTTTTGATATATTTCGTAACGATCTTTCATTCTCTATTTTTTTTTTTTGCTTTCAAAATTTTTCATAAAATTCTTTTTTTAATTTTTCTATTTCTCTTTTACCGTTTAGGTTTAAAAATTCCGATGCGTAATACTTCCCAGTTGAATTACGGTTATAATGTCTTCATTTTTTATGGAAAGTTATTTCTTGTTGTAAATCATTATTACTTATCTGTAAACTTTGTCCATTTTTCCAGATTCTTTCACGGATTTCCATTTTGTTGAATCATTTCTCCTTCGGATTTTTCAAAGTTTCAATTAAACGAATTCGTCAGATATTCAGTTTTGTAATCCGTTTTACCCCGGATTTTAATCTTTAAAATCCAATTTAATCTCGGAAAAAATTAAATTTGATTTCTGCTGATTAGATATTTTAGATTAGAAATGCCAAATCGTAAGCGAAAGCTCAATAGTTTGATTCCTTCTGTTTTCGTTGCTATAATTACAGGCCGGAATTTTAATTCTTCCAATTGAAAATTTTTAAATCAAATATTTTTTTTAAATCTTGCTGAAAAGAATACAGTTATATTGTCACCTTACCTGATTCCGGTTTTGATCTGAAATTTCGCCCGACAACTTAATTTTGGGAAGCTGGTAATAGATGTTTCTTGGATTAATTTTGTTTGTTTTGTTTGTTTTAAACGCTTGTAAGAAATATTATTTAGTAGTATTTCATAGTCAATTAATTGTTATTTTTCATTATAACCTTGTTTAAAAATCGAAATGACCTTTTAATTTTATGTATATACTATTTTACTTGTAAACAGTCAAAGTGATTTCTTGTTTTTAATTTACAAATAGTGATTAGAAAAATTTATAAAGGATACTTTAATCATCGACAGTATAATGAAACTGCTTGATATGGCGGTTACGCATATTTTTTAATTCAAAGATTTCTATTTAATGACATTATTTTCATATTAGTCCTTTATTAATACCTAAATCTTAAGATCAAACCACATTTATAATTGTGTACGTTCAAACAGGATGCGTTTGCGTAATTACCGCATAATCGACTAATTGAGACAAAATTTAAGAAATCCAATAATCTGATAATACACATTATGTAAAATTAAGACTAGATTAATCCTCACAGAAAAAGATCTAGAAGAATAAATAACAAAGGTGATCAGACGACTCTAACAGGAAGAACGAAGACAAGGGTAACTCAATTAAACCAGAAAACCTATGAAATCACTGAATGACATTTTTAGAAGACAAAGTTTGATACACAGATGAGAATCATCTGTGTAACGAAGCATCAAATGGGAGACGGTACTAAGGACGTTTTTTAAGAAATAAAAAACGATAAAATAGATTACAGATTATTTTGAGCAGCAGAAAATTAGTCTTAGATTTTTTATAAATATATATATATATATATTATAGGATGTTTCATTTTAATCGCCCAAGGCGATTTTCTTGTAAACTATGCACAATACAAAAAATTACCTGAACAAAAGTTACTCAGATTGGAAAGGGACACCTCATGATGATCTTGGATTTGAACTTGACCCTATTTCAAGGTGAACACGATTTTTTTTTTTTAATGGAATGACCTACTTTTGACCCGATCAATGAAAAGAGCAGAAAATTTTACATTGAAATATGTGGTCACATATGACCTTGGTTCTTTTTTGAAGGTCTTACAATAATTAAGGTCAGATAATTAAAATTTACAGTCAAATAATTGATTATTATTTTAATTTTTTGAAGAACTTACCAATTTTTTTCAATACTGTTCGTAGTTTCGCATTCGCGACTTTGTACCTCCACCATCAGAAAGGGAGGCAATATATCTGAGTTAACTAACCTGATCGAGTAGAATATAAATTGTTTATAAGTGATTCTTAAAAAAATTAAAAATTAAATAAATAAACAGTAGACTGATATTTTAACTAAGTTATAAAAGATTTCAAAATATCACAATCATAAAGTTTAAAATATTCTGAATTATAATTTTTAGGTACAAACGGGGTTATACGTGAACAAACTGTAAAATTTTGAATAAATTTCAAAGATACCCCTCACCAATTTATTAAAGCTGAAACCATCACAACTTGTAACACAATAATACAGCATATTATTAAAGTATGGAAACGGATTCATATTTCAAAACTGAAGGACACTAAGAGGTAGAAACAAATACAGATCTAAACAGTTAGCAAGATGAGGTGACACCTTACTATTATCAAAGGGACGGCAAATTTTAAATGAAATATTTCCAGATTGTGGAATAGGTCCTAGAATATTGGATAGAGGAGCCGTAGAATAGCCTACCGGGTCTCCAGATCTATCGCCTCTAGATTTTAATTTTCGGGCCGATTTAAAACAGAATGCGTATAAAACAAAACTTATAAAAATTGACGACTTTCAAGTCGTATAATTGACAAAACTTCGCGTACACCACCAAACATGAGACAAATTATAAATGGATATTACTAAAAGTTAGCGCACTACCAAGCCGCAGAGGGAAAGCATTTTAAACATTTCTTGTAGAACGGTACGTTATGCTTTCAACATTTATTTAGTAACTTAGGACCGAAAACACTTAGCTGAATTTAAAATTAAATACAGAGATAATTAAAATAAATAAGATCGGTTGACCTAGCGATTTAATCTTAAGTAGTGTTGTGAATTATTAGTTACAGAGTATTACTATTATTTTAGTGTTATTTATTATTGAAAGTCGTTAAAACTTTCAATAATTGTGAAACTTGTTATTGTTATTAGTGTTTGGGGTATTAATAACAGCGCTGTTTAAAGTCTCTTACTGGATGTAATTCTGAAGGTAATACGATATAAAAGTACTACGGGACGTTTTACCCCGTTTTATTAATACCGTGATTTTTCCGTTTTTGCAACTTTTGATCGCTTATAACTTGAAAATGAAGGTATTTATGAAGAAACGGTTTTCGCTATCGATTACCTCGTAAACGCTTGCATTAAAATCACGTACGAATATCGTATGTCGACCTTCCTATTTAAAAAAAAAAAGTTTGATTCAGTGTGGCCGTCCAAGATGGCGGACAAAAAATTAAAACACTATTAAGCAGTAGTAACTTTATATGTACACCCGCACTAATTTTTACCTCGTAGAATCCTACAGTTTTGAAATATGAAGCAGTTTCCATAGTTTAATATCACTCTGTATATAGTTGCACGTTAGAAAACGTTTTGAAATCGATACGTTGAAGTTTGAATAAGTTAGAAACTTTTATTTTTACAGGCGGTTAACTCTCCACCGCCTGTCTATTATGAAAGGGAAGATAATCGTTATTTACTTGATACGGGTTGAGAAATGATCCCTTCCGAATAACGTCTCATTTAAGGTAAAACAAGTAAAATAGATAAATTGAAAAACAATTAAAAGTTAGAAAATATATATATAATATTTTTTTCACAAAACTTTATATAATAACTTAGCAAATTGCTAAGGGGATTTTTTAAAAAAAGTTGTTTAAAATTTTTATTAATAGTATTACTTCTAAGAAAATTTCCAAAGTTATTTTTTTTCTTGTAACGAAACAAACATAAATAAACTTTTCATATCCCTTTCCTTTCTGGGTAAAGACGAATTTCGGTGTTGTGTACGAGACAAGATTCGTAGACCTGCACGACCGACTGGCCTTTTAATCAGTGTGCAAAACCTGACCAGAGATGCTAGTATCAAGAGCAGTTATTACTTTAGGTACTTTGAAATAACATAAGACGTTTTTAGTATCAGCCGACTAAACCTCGGTCTCAAAAGATAGCAGTGGCCTTTATCGCCCGCTGTATTCAAACTTGCGACGAAGTTTTCTTTCATCGTCTCGTCTTTCAACCTGATTTTGATGGCGACGGTCTCTGTTTTCCGCCTCCATAGTCTAAACTTGAATCGCTAAGAATCGTAACGGTAGTCTTAGAGCTGTGATCGCTCATCGTTGTAACGGATTGGCTTCGTGCGGTAACCGCACTAAGGTAGGTTAGCCGGCAACTACAAACTATAATGGGATTCGAACCAAATCCGCCCCAGACAAAAACTTTCACAGGCGGCAAAAGTCCACTGGAAAAAAGTTGACTTGATAGTTTCTCGCAGGGGAGGGAGATGTATAATTAGTGTGCGTTGGACTTATTTTGAATATACAGCAGAAAATAATAGGAAATTAACTTCAGCGAATCTTGTTTCGTAACTCGTGGCGAGTGGCAAGTATATAGATTATGTTTTCATGTAACGCATTATATTAACATAATACATAATTAATTACATTTATTCCTCAAAATTCACTAATACGTTACTACGCATATTAAGCTATAATGTTACTATATTTTTTACTAGAGAGTTTCCCATCTGTTTTCTCGTAAATAAATACCTACAAATGATGTTAGAATAATAAACTTAACTAATAAGTACTTTACTCTAAACAGCCTGAAAGCATAAAAAGCCCTATTGTATTATGATTTTAAGTAAATAACTTCTGTAAAAATTATAATTTAAAAAAGCTTTTATTAGTTTAAAAAAACACTTTCACAAACATTAAATTTATCAAAAGGACAATATTACAATCGTGATTTCCAGTTTAAAGAGAATATTTACCAATAAAACCTTTCTTTAATATTCGGTAAAAGGTGTTTATACCAGGAAAATTAATTAAACTCTAAGCCTTTTTTTTTTTGTTTTAGTAAAAACCGAATGTTTTTATTTAAAACGTAAATAATGATTTATCGTATGTATTTGTAAAATATAAATTACGGATACGGTAATAAAAAGCTGCACAACTTACAAAAAAAAAAACATTAACTACGGATAAAATAAAAAATAAAATAAAAACATACTGTACATTAGTACAGTATGTTTTTATTCGATTAAATTTAATTCTTTTCAAAGGCGCAATACAAGGGCGGGGCAAGGAATTACTCCGTACATAAGACTATTCTGATTGAATGCTTTACGAAATTTCTTGCCGGACAATATGATATGTAAAAATTGGAAATAAGATTTAAAAAAAATAAATATCTTTATAAATTTACAATGAAAAATTAATTAAAATTTTATTACTCGTAACAAGAAAATTTCTTCAAATATTTTGAAAAAAAAAATTAACAACATATTTATGTAGTACTGTTTTATATTTTAATAATATTTTAGGATTATTCTGTATGTTTTTTTTTTTTTTGTTTTGTATAGATGGTATACTTAAATACCATCTATAACGTTTTTTTCAATAAAAAAAATAAAACTTGAAATATAAAAAATAAAAAAAACTTGTTAAATAACAACCATACTGAAAAGAAGAAAAAATTACTAGAACGAAAACGGAATGTTTTTTTTAAAGAAAAAATAAATTTCCTTCGTATATCGTTAATCTACACAAAAAACCCCGTAAACCTACATATTTTTTGCAACGAACTATACGTAACAGACAATTAACGACGGTTAAATTCGTTGTAACAATTTTAAACAAGCAGCGCTTATCCACCTAAGTTCAATGAAGCAAAACCCATACTCCAGATTACATTAGTTCTAAATGTACAACTTCGAAAAAGTTGTAGTTGTAAAGACAATGTTATCTTTATATCGCATTTGAAATGGATTTTTCATCAAATATTAGTGGTTGTAACTCAAATTTTTAAAATATTTATGTTTTTAACATAATCTAACGTTATTTTAATTACTTGGATATATATATAATAATAATTCTATATATATATATATATATATATATATATATATATATATATATATATATATATATATATAAATGTTAAGTTCCTTTGTGTACGGCTTCAAAAACTCAAAATGTTCTGCACCGATTGAGCTCAAATTTTAGCACGATATATAACCCGCATCAAAAATTGTTTTCATCAATTTTTAATAAATCTATCTATCTATTATTAATTTGTACATTTTTCATTTGGAAATGTAAACAAAGGAAAACCAATCAGATCAATGCAAGATGGCCGCTGTCAAACACAACGACCAAATTTCTTTGAATTATATTTAACAGCTAAAACATCTGTATAACACCAAAACAAAAAGAAAAGCCACCAAGAAGGATGACTTACAGTAAATAAATTAAAACACCCAACTTTCTTATTGCCCAGATAGACAAAGATTATACAAACAAAAAAAGTCGAAATAACCAAATACACAGAAAATAATATCCCTACATAATGACAAAAAAATCCTTTGTTAGGTTATCTTTTTACATATATATGACCAAACAATCGTTTTTTGGTCATTTAGCGTTCTTTGCTATGTAAAAGCAAAGAAAAAAATTCACAAATAGTAACACTGAAACCACATAACTAAGTATTCGTTTTTTTTTTGTTTTTTCTAACCACCGTTATGCATCGCTTCAGATGATGATATGAATGATTTATAGCGTTTGAAAATGCCATGCCTGACCGGGATTCCAACTCGGAACCAACGGATTAAAGTCCGAGACGTTACCACTTGCGTCACGGAGGCCGGCAAACATATTCGTTAGGAGCCGAATAAAAACACTACTTACCAATATGGCGTTGCGTGTCAAACCAATTTTATACGGACTATAATTACTTTTAATACGCGAAACCCTTTGCAATTATTGAATATCAACTTAAACCTCTTCAAAAATTATTCCTTTTGAACTAAAGCACATTTTGATATCATTGTTTTTCTATAACACGGCTGGAATTCTTTTCGTTTAATGATAAGAAGCGTTGTCGAAGACAATAACCGAATTCTCTTCCAAAGGACATAATACACCGCTAAACTATTTCTAAATAATTCAAATTCGTGTAATTTTTTTACGAATCGCGTTTTTATCAAAATCTAACCTTTTTCTCAATTGACCTGCGGGGTTTTGTTTTCTTTGGATACCGTAATTCATTAGTAGATTCATACTCGAGAATCACGTTGTACACTGAAGCAGCACAACTTCTACTTACGTTAGCAGTTTATTAACATCTGAAATCAACGCCGTTTGATTATTCTGTAATTTATAAGCATTACTCTGCTTTTGTAAGCATTTAAAATGATGTGTTTTTTCGCACGACTTAAGGGCTTTTTTCGCAGCCCACAAATCTTTATATATAAAAATGTTAAGTTCGTTTGTGTACGCTTCAAAAACTCAAAATGTTCTGCACCGATTGAGCTCAAATTTTAGCACGATATATAACCCGCATCAAAGATTGTTTTTATCTATTTTTCGCATCAGTCACATACCCGCGACCGCGAGAAAACAGTTTTTTAACGGTCAGCTGTGTACCAGTGACCGCGCCATCTGCCGGAAGCGAGGGGAACACTTGCCATACTAGCTAACGACAACCCCAGTCACATGTGAAACAATACCTGTTCCCAATTACATTGTTTAATAACAAACAAAAAAATAAGACGTATCCACTTGCATCTGATTCAGATTATTATACAATCTGAATTAAATATTCACTTTAATCGAGCTACTTTTTTTGTGATCGTGTCGTAATTGAGCTGCGCTTTCATCAAGCTCTGAATTTATTAGAAAACGACCAACAGTGGGATATATGTATTAAGGCATTTACAAAGAAGCATTGATAAATATTGAAGACAAGTGCTTAGCTATTGCAAATAAAGTTCTTAGTCAATTGGGAATGCCAGCATCCACCCGAGCTGCGATTGCTTTATTTGATGTGGATTTACGCCGTAAACAGAGTTACAACATTGGTGATCTTCAGTCATATGTCCGATCAAACATTCCCAAATTAACGCGTGAACAGAAAGGCATTTATGATCGCATAATGCAAATGATAAATGACGGAGTTGGGGGGACCTTCTTCTTGGATGCGCCAGGAGGAACTGGGAAAACATTCCTCATTAGATTGATTCTAGCAACGGTTCGATCAAAAAATGACAATTATCCTTTTGCGGAATATTAATCAGCCAAAACTCTGCAACGGCACGCGACTTGCAGTTAAGAAATTGATGAATAACGTAGTGGAAGCAACGATTTTAACGGGGCTTTTCAAAGATGAAGATGTCCTCATTCCTCGAATACCCATAATCCCAACCGATACACCATTTTAATTTAAAAGATTGCAATTCCCAATTCGATTGGCATTTGCAATCACAATCAATAAAGCTCAAGGTCAATCTTCAGAATTGTGTGGTTTAGATTTCGATACGGATTGCTTCTCACATGGGCAACTGTATGTTGCGTGTTCCCGAGTCGGCAAACCAGATAGCCTTTATATCTACGCAGACAGTGGAAAAACAAAAAAATATTGTATATCCACAAGTATTGCGAAATTAAACTTCTATGAAACGTATGCTTTGTTTTGTTTCTCATTTCTCATCCATGCAACCACAATGTGCTACAGCGAAGCGTGACGGGTAGAGCTAGTATATATCTATATATATATATATATATATATATATATATATATAATTATTATCCGCCATATTAAATCAATTTTTTTTTAAACAGGAAGGTGGACATGTGATATGATTTTAATATACATATACGAGAAAAACGATGGCGAGAAACATTTCTCGATAAATGCCTTTATTTTCGAGCTATAAGCAATCAAAGTTGCAAATACGGAAAACTCCCAGTTATAATTAAACGAAGTAAAACGTCCCGTAGTAACTTTTATTATTTCGAATTACCTTAAAATATGTAATTTATATTACGTTACCAGTTAATTAATTTCTTATTCTGGTTTCTTCATTGTGTATTATTATTATTATTATTATTAATGCAATTTATAATTGATAAGGCTGTATTATTATTACTTGAGTCATTAATTCCAGCATTAACTGTTTAAAATTAGTTACTGGATGTTATTCTGAAGGTAATGTGATTAAATATGGCAGATCCAAGATGGCGGACAAAATTTTCCAAAAGGATAAAGTAGTAATTTTATTTAAATATGTAGACAGGGATTTGTTTCTACTTCCCTCAGTTTCGAAATATAAAGCCGTTTCCGTATTTTAATATATCCCGTATACATATATAAGTATGCAAAAGGTACTTCACGAAGTTCTCCTGGTACATTTATAACCTATACTGCTCGTGAAAATAACGAAAAATGTTCATATAAATATATATCGTAAAATGCTTGGTTTAAGAGTTTAAAAAATTTCGCTCAGATTTCAGCTACACCGGTGGAATGAGGTCGTACTGTAATTTTTACAAAGTTAATTAAGGAGCAGAATTAGTGATTTATTATCGTTTTTGACTTGAAAAATCAAACAAAATAGATCCCAATACGGTATCTGCAGTAGATTTTGAGAAATCTGGGGTGAAAACCAATAAGTTGGGGTAAAAACCCTGTTTTTTATGTTTGACGTACAATAACTTTGTTAAATGGGTAATAATCACACAAAATTTAAAAAAAAATTGTAGAGGATTTAATTCTGAACAAAATGGTATAAGATAAGTTAGAAAACTTCGAATTTTATTTAAAAACAGTACACTAGACCAAAGTGCATTATACGTACCAGATTATAATAAATGTTCAAAAATGAATCCGCCTATTTTACCATATTTCTTGGCACGCTTTTGTTGCGCTTTTTAGTTCTTCAGGGCTGTCCTTAAGTTGCGCGCCGCACCCATAATGCGAACAATTAATTCCTCTCGAGAATGTATTTTTATTTTGTGTACAATATTTTTCATTCATCCTCAGACGCAAAAATCTAAAGGTATTAGATCAAGCTAGGAATGTGGACCACGATCGATTCATTTTTCAGGGAAATGATGATTTAATTGAGTGGAAACGACTCTGGAGAATTGGGGAGGCGCGCCATCGTACTGGAAGTATACTTTGCGTCTCGGCGCTAGAGGAACATCTACAAGCAGCTGCGCCAATTCTTCTTGAAAAAAGTGCAAGTAGGCTTCGGAATTTAAGCGGCCAGGTAATATGAACGACCCAAACAGCTGATTGTGAAGAAGCCCACACCATACATTGACGCAAAATCGTGTTGAAAATTCCCTTTCACGGTTTCACGAGATGAGAATTTACTTCTGTCTATGTTTGGTCTTTGCGAAAGCTGTAGACGTCATCTCGAGTGAAATTTGCCTCGTCGGTAAACAAAACATACTTGTAGAGTTGTCGATCTGTATTCCACCAGTTACCGAAATTCAAGCGAAGCGGACCTCCTGGGTGTAGATGTTGAACCGGTTGTTTACGATAAAGATAAAACTTGTTTTGTTTAAGTGTACTCCAGACCGTCGAATTCGAAACTCCGATCCGCTTAGAAAGATGTGTACTGACGCCTGGACTGCGCTGAATTTCATCGATAATAATTTCATCAATAATAGCGTGTAGTGGATAGTTGGTTTGCAGCTGGTACGAATACTAGGTAATGAAACTGTTTCCCGAAGAAGTCACATTAATTGTTTTGGGATCTGGAACCCTGCGATTCGGAAAACGAATTTCATATTTTACTACATCAGCTGTAGCATTTCCATTTCACACACCCAAAATGAATACATATAAAATTAATTCTGCCCCTTAATTAAATTCCTAAAAATTTCAGTGCGATCTCTTTTTACCGGGGTAGCCGAAATCCAAGCGAAATCTTTCACTAGCCGTAACTCGCAAACGAAGCATTTTAAGACATATGCTTTTTTGACATATGCATTTTAGAACATATGTACTTTTTCCATTATTTTCACAGTAGAATAGGTTAAGAAAGTCCCTGGAGAACTTCGTGATACACTCTGTCTAAATGCGAAAGTTAGTCAGTTTATTTGCTATAACATCACGCGAGAACAACCACCGATTGCTTTCAAATTTTCAGGAAACGTTCACGTTATCTCAGGGAACGTTTTATGTCATAGAACAAGATCTATCCCCCTTAGGGGTGAAGTTGTGAATTAAAGATTTTCATTAAAGAAGCAAAAATTAATCCTCTTTTACGCCATTATACTTCTGTCACCACGGTAACAGAAATATAATGAAGTAACATGACTAATTATCTTTTCTCTAATGAATATCTGTAAAATATTTAATATTCACAGTACTATAATTACTACTATTTTGTCTTTTGTAATATAATTTTACTTTTTCAAGCATTTGTAAATTCTGTATGCATCCTTCTTTGTCATTTCCTTTTCCCTTTTCTTTCTTTGTACGTAAAAAAAATTCCCCTTTCATTGTTAATCTATTTCTTCTTCCTTCAATATAGTATTTTCAATTTTTTTTATTATGCCTTTTAAGAAGCGGTAGAATCCAGGGCGACCTCAAGTGCCGCTAAGCGTAGCCGGGTTTCACGAAAATACAAAACCAAATAAGAAACGAGCATATAGATTTCAAATGCGAAAGTTTCTCACAACCATGAAGATAACGAATGTGTCAGAGGTTCATGAGGTGGAGCCCCTTGGTTAGACCAGCTAGTGTACATATATATAGATTATTAACAATACTATTGTAAAAAACTTTGCAAAAATTTAAATAACTCTTTTAAAAAACTCCATATATCTAACTAACAAAGATAAATACTGTAACTAAAGTCTGTCTATTTAAATATTTTTTGACTTATAGCCATCGAAAATTAGAATTCTTAATTCAAGAATAAATTAGATAAACATGAAAATTTAATAAAACATAATACATAAAACTGTTCACAATTCATCCATTAGAAAAACAGAAATAACAATAAAAGGCAAGCTGAAACAAGAAGAAATAAATAATACCTTATAAGTTTAAACTAAGGAACCGAGCTAAAACAGACCCTATAACACAGAAGGGAATATTACTATGCAAGATCACGGACAAAGCAGCAAACAAAATAACAGTAAAAACATGAAGAACTAGTACATAAAATGTAGATCTATACAGAAATAATACTAAGAAAAGAGGATAAAATATGAAAAAAAGCAAGACTGGAAATATGCCATAAGGAAAAAAGAAAAGAAGGCTTTGTATAGACCTATTCAGATATTTTATTGGTGCCTTGAAATACCTACCACTCACTTCGAACGAATAGTATAAGCGTCACGAAAGAAAATCTCTTTCTTTGAAGAGTTAAATCTACAGCATAATAAATCACACGATGGGGATAAAATATATTTCTACTGAATTAAAACTGCTAGTAAACATTTCTACTATTTAAACATTAACAATTAAAAAGGAAGAAAATTAAGAGAAAAAAAACAAAATTTTTTATCTAGAAAATACAATTTTTTTCATCATTAATCTACAAGAAATTATTAAAATTTCAATTGTTATATTTTCTACAAGTTTCAAAATTTGTACTTTATAGAAATTTTTTGAAGACCTATAAGAATTTCCGGAAATTTGAAAAGTGGATAGAATTCCCCATTAATACAATTTCAAAGTTCTACAACTTTGTTAATAGAAAATGTAAACATTTAATGAAATTTTAAAAATAAAAGTTTACCGTTATAAGTAATTTTTTTTAATTTCAAATGATCGGTTCCAACATCATGCATATTAAAAAAAGTTATTTATGACTGTAAAGGTAGAAATTATTTTTTACATTGAACCACGCGATTTTAACAACATTATTTCGTAATTTTCATTTATAAAGGTATAAAAAAGGACAATTGTAGTTCTTTTTTCCAGTTGGATACGTAATAATTCATTGTATAGATCACGTAAGGAGCGGATATATATCTACTTCACGATAAAAGAATGAATAACTTCCACAGCATTTCCCAGCAGAAGAAAACCATGGTAAAACTTGGATCTGAACAATATCAGAAAATACATATATAAAATAAAAAAGTAAATGCGAGTTGAGCCCAAACAATTAATTAAAATGTAACATAAGATACTAAATATAAAAAAAAATTTAAAAGACGTTAATGAAAATTATTCAAGCGTACAAGTGCACTTTGAAAGAGGGCTTTTTAAAGACTTTTTAATTAATATTATTTAAAAATATCATGGACAGTGTAAATTGTTTCTATAAAAGAAAATAATTTAATTGTATTTTAAATAAACTGGCATAATTTTGCAATATTTGCAAGAGCAGTCGTCAGAATAAAAGAAGATGATGCAAGACGTCTGGGATACTGAGGGTTTTAGTTTATAGCAGGGCTGGGCGGACAGCCCCGTCCTGAGGGCTTACACGCCCTGGTGTGTGGGTTCCCGTGATGAAGCGGGGACTCCTGGGGTCCGTTAGGTGTGAATTAATGAAAAGACCGAGATCCGGCCGGCGGTGTGGGTTCCCGGATACGTTTTGGCGGCTTCGGCTCCTGCGCCGTCGGTTTGAGGCTGGCAAAAGGAAAGACCGAGACCCGGCCTCGGTCTTTCCTTTTGGGTGGGGGGGGGGGGCTGGGAACGGCATAGCCGGGCCTGGTTTCTTCCGTCGGAGATTAAAGGCAGGCAATTAAAAGATCCGGAAAGGACACGTCCGCGAGTCGAGTATACTTAATTGGATGTCCGGATATCTGTTTCACCATAGCAGCTCGACGGCTGAACCGATTTAAATGCATGACCCCACATTGAAATTCTTACGTTATCGGGAAGTGTTACAGGCTCTATATATATATAAATAAATTTAAAAATTTTGAAAAAAAGTTATACTTTATACAAAATTGTCGCCCACATGCTTTTTAATTATCCTATATTAAAGAGCAATTTTTTTTTGTAGTCGGGTTTTTAATTTTTTATATTTATCTCTTCTTAAATAACTTCGGTAATTAATCATAAATAGCAATGGAAGTACGAGTATAATAAAGTCCTTTTCTCTTATGTCGAATAGTGTCGAGTTACACCGAAAATGCTACCTACTATCGTCATTTTATTGTTATTTTTTTTATGAATAAATTGCTATTCTTTTTAACAAAGTTTGCAGATTTATAAATATGATATTCATATTCATACAATATGATATATAGTTTGCAGGTATATCTCTACAAAGTGTACGGTATATGGTACAAAGATATGTTAACATATTCAATTTTCTAAATATCAGTCTACAGGATTCAAGAGTAAAAAACGTTTCAATAAAATTCCTGGAAACCTCGATCGTCTGATTAAAGTTATTTCTTTGTGTGTTTTAATAAAATTCTTCTTTGGGTGACGTGTTTAGAAATTGAGATCTGAAATATTACTGTGAAAACCAAACACATAGTAATCGGGATAATTTAAGCAAAAAAATTTAAATATTTTCATTGTATTTGTTGATAGTTATTTTTTAAAACTCGAAAGGCTTTTTTCCTGTTTTGTAAAAGGTTGTTGAGAAGTCTCTTTTTTAGATCTATTTCAATAATCATAACAGCTCATTGTTTACTTTTTGTTACAACTGTAAAAATTATATATTTTTTCACTAATTATAATTTAAAAATTGTATCCTTTTCCCTAATTTCCTATTATTATAAGGAAAATATGTCAATAACAAAAATACATACGGTAATCGAAAGTGGTAACTGTTTTTATTTAAATAACGAAGGATTAGCATTAAGCTTTTATTAACAACTGAACGAGGCAATATAACATTCATTAATTCTTAATTGCAATGTCAAAGTAGGAATTTAATCAACGAAAATATTATTCAAATAAATACAGTGAAAAATTCATAATTATTCCACGAATTCAACAGAAATTCAAATCTCCATACATGTCAGCCAAATAATTCCAAAGCACGTGCACTTCAAAAAACAAACACACACAAGAGCGGATGGCCGTGACGACTACAAAACGAAAGCCGTCGTCTACCTACAACGACGTAAAATCCTCTACGCCTCAATATTTTTTAAATGTATTTATTAAAATGTTTTAAAATAATACGTATCGACATTTTGTTTAATCACTTATCGATTTATTTATAACGATCCTATTTAAACGAGATTAAAGACTACTTTTAAACGTGAAAACATTTTTTTTCCATATTATCTAACGAATGAATATATAAACATTAATTCAAAACATTTAAATGAAAATAAGCATACACAGATCCAAGCAATTCATGGTATAATTTACAAGCGTAACTCTCTGAATAAAATAAATAAAAAACCCGGCAATGAATTGCATAACGTTTTTATTTTGTAAATAAAATTCTAACAGGTAGTGGTCTAAGGTATTGGGACTGTCGGTAGTAGGTTAGTATAGGGAGGCGTATTAAGTTATTTTAGTAACTTTATTGTTCAACAAAATTCATTTTTGAGTAATAAAAATTTGAAACTGATTTTTTTTCATTTTGGCAGTTTTCACACTCAAAAGGAAGCATTCGGATAAAATTAATTTTTAAGAAAATAATCCCTAACTGACGTATTATGACTGACTGGTTAATCAACACCCAGCAAAACCTACTGACGAAAAATCTGATGTGGACACCACATAACTTCCTTGTACGCCTATTAAATTACATATACACATTTGTTTAAAATGAAATTACATAAAATTTTATTCCATTAATAACTTCTGATATTTCTTCATATACTTTTTTTATAGCTATTATTGAATTATTATTTATCGTAAAACGTTTTTTACAACCAGAGGTTAATGATTATTAATAAGACAATATATTTAATTTAAAAAAAGGAGATGAAGTCGGATTCGAACCGATGTGCCTAACCCTTCTAAGATCCAAATATTTCATTAATTAAAATTTCATATGGCTATAACTCTGGAACCGATGAAAATAAGTACCGCTGATGAAAAGCTAAAGTATAGTTGAAAAGCTCTCAATGAGTGCTTATTACTGCAGTTAATAAAAAGTCCAAAATCCAAATTGTTTTGGATTTTGTTTTTGTTTTGGGCTTTTTGGACACTTTTGGTACAGTCGAATGCAATCAAAAGAGGAGGTGCACAACTAGATGTTACAACAGTCCTAAATCCAAAATTTCAACAACCTACGGCTAATCGTTTTTTCTTAACTTCAGTAATAAGCTCTCATTGAGAGCTTTTCAACGATATATCATAAGTGATACTTATCTTCATTGGTTCCAGTTAGCCAAATGAAATTTTAATTAATAAAAAAACAGTAAGATCCCTATAATTCGTCACCCGTTAATTCGTCTCATTCAATAATTCTTCACCCCTCTGGCAAGTATATGATTTTTATTTTAAACGACAATGCTGATGCCCTAAAGTAAATTAAATTTTTAATTACTAATTAGATTACTCTGTTTAGGTTTACAGCATAAAAATTCACTTAATTGCGACCGATGTTTTTACACGAGCCTAGTTTACGTTATGTATAAAGTACAATAATCGCGTGAGAAGAGAACCGATAAAATTACTTTACATAACTTTCATTCATATAAACATTTTCATTTGGCCACTATAATCTAATCAATGTGCATATTCCTTACACGGCACAGTACTTTATCAAAATTATTGTATTAAGTAATTTCCTTTCCAATTTCTGAAATTCATTACACTTGAACTTTACGTCATGCGAGTCGGTTGTTCGTACTAGTGTCGTAGTCATACCTATTACTGTATACTGTAATTACGGAGCAAAAATTTCTAGCAAATGTGGAAGTTATAAAAGTTTAGAATTGGTAAAAAAGTTTGAGATTCTTCAATGCCTGCGTAAGGATGAAATTGCCGTTAAACTATCATAGGAGTTCAGAATTCCTCGTACATCAGTAAACGATATTAAAAAAAAATGCTGATAAAATAAAAGAATTTATGACTAAAATGGAAGGCTGTAGGTTTTATAGACAGAAGTGCTTATATAACAAAACATGGCCAACAATGTTCTGTTGTTACTGTGTGTTAGTCTTTGGCTTACGTATTATAGTGTTGTATGTGTAGTGATTTTTTTTTTTAAGTACAGTGCAGTACTGTATATACGTAATTTTTATAAAAAATTGTGTTAGTGAATGGTTTACTTATGTAAGTATACTACATGCTATTGCACAATAAAATACTAAATGTTCAATAGAATACTGTAGTTAAATAAATTTCATCAGTTTTCAGTCTTTTTATGATACGTTTAGTAACGAGAGGGGTGGTGATAACGGTTAGGCCAATTCAGCGTTAAATTTTATGTAACCGACTTTTATTACACTATTCGGTAATTCGTTAATTGATCACCCCCTTGGTCCCAAAGGTGACGAATTATCGGGGTGCTACTGTATTTGGATCTATAAGGGGAAGGCACATCGGTTGGAACATCACCTTCACTTCCTTTTTTATTTTTTTAACTTTTTTTTATTGATTTTTTTAAACATTTTTTTAAAATTAATTATATTAATTTATTAATAATTATTAACCTGCGATTGTAAAAAAAAGTACAATTAACAATTATTCAATAATTACAATAAAAAAAAAATGCAAAAAATCATAAGTTATTAGTGAAATAAATTTTTATGTACTTTTTTAAAATGTGTATATGTAATTTAATAGGCATTATTACATATGTTTATATGTAGTAGAGTTGGTGAAGCATCTGATTATTTAATATTACTTGAAAATTATAATTTAGAATCGTATTATTTTTTTATTTTTTTACTAAATTCTTGTAAAAATTGTATATATTTTTTTTCAAAAATCAATTTTTTTCAATTTATTAAAAAAAAATAATTTTATTTAATTATTTGACAGAAAAATAAAATACATTTTTGAATTTTTCAATTTGAAGTGTGATTGTTGAAATTTTTTTCACATGTGCGTAATATGCATGATTTCTGGTGTGTCGTGTAAGTAAAAGTTAATAATAATTAATCTATTCCGTTTAGTGAACTCCTGTATAGGTTACAAATATTAATTCTGACCTTACGGTGTAGAATAATCAGTTTTTATTAATGGATTATTTGGTAAACAATTTACTTAAAGAGTAATCAAGGGACTTTTACTCTAACCTAATATTTCAGGTAAGATTGTTGAATTAATAGTTGTAAAATATTTGAAGTTAATAACTAATATTTTAGCAGTTGCGTAACTGTCCACTTTTATTAAAGAATTGGAGGATCGTATCTCACTTTCAAATGAAATAAGTTTAAATTAAGTTCAGCAAAAATGTGTATATGTAATTTAATAGATGTACAAGGAAATCATCTGGTGTTCACTCAGATGTTTTAATTTCTTTGTAACAAATGAAAAAAATCAATTTGATTTTTGGTGTGTGTAATTTTCAATCTAAAACACAATTTATATATTTTTGAAATTCCGAGTTTAAAGGGTTAAGATGGATTTTGAATTTTTTTAAACCCGGCTAGTTTTTTTTCATTTCTCAGTAAAAATTTAAGATATCAACTTTATTTATTGTGGATAATTTTCATGTAGATTCGACCTTGAAAGGATTGAAGAAAAATAAAAACAATTTGAACAATGATTGAAAATTTTCCCTATTTCTGATATACTAAACGAAATATTTACTATAGTGGGGCTTACAAATAGTGGGGTCCAGGAGGCAGAGCCCCTGGCTAGACGGAAACATCCCCAACAAAACATCCCTAACGGGAAACGCAAGTAATCATATAGCGCGGGCGATGCCGCGACGGGGAAGCTAATATATATACTAGCATCCATTATTTATTATACTGAGGTGTACATATTTCTAGTTACCTAATCTTTAGAAATTTCTCAATTAGATATGACTTTTAATTGCTTTAGTTAAATTAAACCTATTATTTGTTTGTTTTTAGAATTAAAGGAAAACAGACACAAAATTACATAAATTTCTGCTATAACTCGGCTATTTGCGAACCTATTTTAAAAATCAAAATGTCATTTTGTTCAAAATAAAAGGCTTAATATTTTCAGCAAAACATACATTTCGATAAAACTTATATTTATGGAGATATAACTGATTGAAAAATAAACATGGCCGCCATTTTGTAATCTTCAAAGGTATTTAAGTCCTGATTTTCTGCTAATTTTAAAACTTTATTACAAAGACGCTTACAAAATATTAATGTGATTCCTGTATCCGAAATTGAGATTAAATTTTTATATAAAAATAACAAAACTGTTGACAGGGGGAGAACAAGAAGAAACTGCCATTTTTCCTAACGATATTTTTTGTTTAGTTTTACAATTAGAACCTGAAAAAGTATAGCCAGCCCACTATTTTAGAAACAATCTGTATAAACATAATTTACATAGTTTTAATCAGATTTTAACTGCCAACTGATTCTTAAAGCAGATAACTAATTTTGCTTAGCTTCTATTGCAGGTTAAAACATTGTATATTACTCATACCAATCATTTTTACCGATTGACTAATATCTCAATATTTTCCTTCTTGGATTAGCGAGATAAGCTTCTACTATAAAACTTCTACTAAAAATGTTCTTAATTAGGAAAACCTAACTGCAGTACTTGATATTATACCGGGGTACTTCATGCGGCGTATAAAATTAACTACCGGTTAATTTTGCTCGCAACCGTAATTTACTGAGCGAGAATTATGACGTTTTTAAATGTTATTACTTATAAGAATATTTTTTAATATAAATAAAAGGTTTTATCTTAAAAACGTCTCATTACAACAAAAAAAACTAAAAAAAATTGAAGACGATAAACTGAAACAAAAATAGATTATTAAAAAATAATATACATCTATTTTTAATGTTTTATGATTTAGGAGTAATGCATATAATACACTGTTTTACAACAAAAGGAATACATTAATTTGTGTTAGACTATATGTCTCATTATTATAGCTGTGACATATGTAAAAGAAGTGAGTTACAAGAAACGCTAAATTTGCTTACACTAAAAGTAATGATATTCAGTACAAATGACAACGAAAAAAGAGAAGATGAAATATGTGGAACTGGATGTCGGCTGAATTTTTTAGGGAATGGAACGCTGATATATAAACGTACGTTTGCGTCAGTAAAAAAAGGCAACGGGGAGAAACCACTTCTCTCCTTAATTTTTACCGTAACTCTACAACGGGATGTTGTAATACTTAAAAGTTTCTACACCTACTTTTATAATAATTAGTATCTCATGTCACGCCACCTATTTTATTCGTAGTTATGGTACCTAAAAAACATATTTATTATTAATTTATAAAATAATATATTTATATTTCAAGAAAATTATTTAAAAAATTTACACATTAGTATTTTTAATGGGAATTAAACTTTCCCGGCGAATATATGTAGAATAGTTATATTAAAGGGGAAAGTATGGTGATCATATAAAAAATAGGGTATCGGATTTTTTACATTTTAGGGTACATTAAAAAAAAAAAAAATAATATATGTGTGTGTGTAGCATTGCTTTTAGCCTTATATCTCAGGATTGACCGATGCGATTTTCTTTAAATTTGATTGAAATATTTCTATATATGTGGCATTCATCAATGTGATTTTTTTTCAAAATTCGTTAACGGGTGGAGATATCGAGAAAAAATCGATTTCGAGTTTCTTCAGAGACATTTTAGAGAAAACTTTATCAAAGCAAATTTGTTACCTAAATGCATATATAAAAAATATTTAAAAAATGCATATATACATTTTTTGTTCTTTTGCTCGATCTCTCTTAGGTTTAAATATTCTTCAAACGTTTTTGGAAAGTTTATACTTCATATATATAGAGCTATCAAGAAATGTCTACATTTTTTTTTTTAAATTATCTATCCCGGACCTTAAAATGTAGAATTTTTTTCGAAATCTCTTTCCTTTTTAACCTTTATTGAAGAGATGTTCGATTTAGAGAAAACTTAACCTAAGCAAATTTGTTAAGCTTAACCTATGTATATAAACTTTTAGAAAAAAGTTTTTCTTAAAATTTGTTCCCAATCTTTAAAAATATGCATTCTGTTTTTGACTCTTAAGTCATTAATATTTATTATTAATAGCCGGGAAAATCATCCAATACTTTGCCAGCTTTTACATACTTAAAAATATTTTTTTTACCATTCTAATTGCAAACCCCTCTTGTTTGAATACAAAAATAAAAATTGGTTTTATCAGTTACTTTCATACGGATTTGAATACTAGATCGTGGATACCGATGTTCTTTGGTGGTTGGGTTTCAATTAACCACACATCTCAGTCTCGACCTGAGACTGTACAAGACTAACTTCACTTTCTCCCATACATATCAACCTCATTCATCCTCTGAAGTAATACCTCACTGTGATTCCCGGAGGCTAAACAGGAAAACAATAAGGTTTTATCAGTTTAAAAACGGATACTCTCTACTTCCACCGTAAATCATTTTCCATAAATCATGCTATACAACAGCCGACAATCACATGCACGATTGAGAATTACATGAAAATTTGTTGATCATATATTTGTAAATAACAGGTAAGAAAAACAATCAGGTAAAAATTATAGAATGGCGCATGTCATTTATCCAGTTTTAAGAGGCGACTATAAGAGTGTTTTATTATTAAAGAATTTCAAATGATCTTACAGAAATCGCGTTTGAATATTTTATGGAAAATTTTTGTACTTCTTTGCTTGCTTAGTAAATGTGGTTACGTAATAATATATGAACCGGTTTTTCGTGATATGCAGAAAAGTATATACAAAAAAAGGTTCTGCTAAAAAATGAGTTATGTCATTACGAACTTACAAAAAATTCTACTATAAATGTTTCTCAAATTCTCTTTGTTTCTTCATTCAACTTCATCATGTATGTTTAAATTATAATTATTTCATCAAAACGGGATCGAAGCCCTTTCTTAAAATTGAAAAAAAAAACTGTATGGAATTCCTACTAAAACTGCCGTAATTGTATTGTCTAATGTGTAATTGTAATTGTGTAATGTGTATTTTCCTATTTATTTTTCCGGAAGAGTCGTGAAACAGTATACGTAGAAGGAATACCTACTTTTACAACTTAGATTTTACTCAGAATAATACGTTCATAATGAAAACACTGTTGTATTCAGCTAAGCCGTTTTTGCTTAATACATGAATACGAAACTTAGATAATAAACAAAGTTACTTCAGAATTAGACAGTTAATATATAATGGTTTTTAAAACGGTTTTAATTAACATTTCAATTAAAAAAAAAATCCCTTTCAGCACGCCGGAAGGTGGAGGTAGATTTCACCGATGCTAAGTAGGGGTTAAAAAAAAATTTCCACCTAAAAAAACTTAACGTTTACTCAATACGACAATGGTTGCATGTGAAAAAAAAGTTTCACATGTTTAGCATACGACAAGCCCCATCTTCTTACAAGCCCAGCAATGTTTTGGTCATCCCTTGCCGTAAGGGTTGGTCATATCAAACATTGTTTCAGAAAAAAGTTTTAGGTAATGTTTACAGGAATAACGACCACTTTAAACTGTGCCACTTTTCGATACTGTGCCTATTAAGGGAGGTATGATTTTTTTGTCTTCAAAACCCTAATTTTTCCACCCCCGGCCAACGATTGGTGATATCAAAAGACTTTACTTACATAAGGTTTAGACCCTTATCCAAAGAATACTAAGAACTTTAACGGAATTCGATATTTTACTTAATTAGGCCCTTATCCAAAGAATACTAAGAACTTTAAAGGAATTCGATATTTTACTTAATAAGAAAGTTATAGCGATATTTTGTTTTTTTTTCGAAAAAGCGCCCCCCCATTTCCACCCCAAGGTTCGATTTTGGCTGTTAACGAACTCGACCGAGATTTTGGGACGAGTTATTTTTAACGAACAATCTGAAAGTGGTTGGCATAAAATTACGGCAGTTATCGTGTCCACAAGAAAGTGAAATATATATATAATGTAGTATAAACTTTTGAGCTGACGGTGGTTTTGGGGTCTGGGGCATGTGAAACTAAAAGATGTGGAAATTTTCCGTAAGTTGAATCATGGTACCCGTTACAATAGGTAGCTTTCTTATGAAATCTACCTAAAACAAAAACTAAATTTTTGAAAACGAGAACAAACAATTAAAACATTTTTACTTAAAATAAATGGAAATTGTCGAAGGAAAATAGAGGTAATAATCGACTTACCTAGCCTTTTCAGAAAGAATCTCAAAACTTATGTTTTATGTTAAAAGTCTACGTACTGAAAATTTTATGGAATATTTCATTTGAAATAAATGTTATAACTGCATATGGAGATGAAACTGAGTATCTAAACTAGGAGATGAAACTGAGTATCTAAACTAAATATGTGTGTGTGTGTGTGTGTGTGTGTGTGTGTGTGTTTGTGTGTGTGTGTGTGTGTGTGTGTGTGTGTGTGTGTGTGTGTGTGTGTGTGTGTGTGTGTGTGTGTGTGTGTGTGTGTGTGTGTATACACACATACATAAGTGGGAAGTGTAAAGGTGAAGTACAATAGAGAAACAGAGTGTAAAGTATCGCTAAGGGAATATAAATACGAAGACTATATTGACATTTCATAGAGGCCCACAGTCACAAAAGAGAAACTTAGCATCTCTTAGTTCTATATAGCACATATGTTACCAAATGAACATACAGTAATACAGTACGCGTGTGTGTGTGTGTGTCTGTGTGTATATATATATGAAATTAATAACCACCATAAATAAAATAATTAAAGCATTTTCTTTTGTAAGAAAAAAAAAAGCTAACAACAAAGTTGTAATACTTTTCTGGTAATTTATTCTTATAATTATAGTGGAAAAATAATGACGCATGAAAAACTTACCAAAAATTTATTTTTTGGGGTGTCAGTAAATTATGATAAAATTTGTAAAGTTTGTTCGACCACCACCCTTAATATTGTCGCCAAAGTATTTTTTTTTTTTTTGGAGGGGGGTTTCTAATTTTTTGTAGAAATTAAAATGATTTGATATCTTTTAAAACGAATATAAAATGACGAAAAGTCATGCAGTTCTGCGCAAGAAATTTTTATTAACATTTAGAATATGGTCGGAAAAATATATGGGATTTTAATTGTACTTAATCATTCTTGGATATTTTAATAATGCGAAGTAAGTTAAGTTGTATTTTTTTTTTTGCAAAATAATGTATTGTTAAATCTGTGCGTATGATAAGGTTATCAAACGTTATCCTGTGTTGGTATGGAGGGCTTTCAACTGTTAAGCAGCACTCCTTTAGACCGATGTAAAACACTTTATAGTAGGAGCAGTTCAGTTTATACCATCCAGGACCATTGTGTTTAAGTGATCGTGTTCTGCGTGTAGAGATCTTTTTTCTTCGGAAGACTAAATTGTGTCCAGATTTTATTCAATTTGTATAAATTAAAGTTCCACAAATACCTATGGTGCCAAATGCTTAATAAATTAAATTTATTCAATTTGTTTCGCTCTTTTCGTTGAGTCTTTGTTCATGTATGTTGTGTTAATTTTTTGATTTATAAAGTGTTTATTTTTTGTATGTGTGTATTTATATATATATATATATATATATATATATATATATATATATATATACACACACATTTGTATTTGCTAGATACAGTACACCGGGAAAATATACAGGTATCCCACGAAGAAACGGAGAAACTTTCAGGACATGTTCTACTGATGAAAATAACAAAAGTTCACATAAATATAGGTCTGAAAACGCTTTGTTTTCGAGTTACGGCTAGCGAAAGATTTCGCCCGGACTTTTCTAATAAAATCAAGCCCTACTATAATTTTTGGGACACAAATTAAGGAGTAAAATTGTTCGTTTCTTATGTAATTGGAAATTGTAAACAGGATAAAACAGGTCCCAGAACAGGTAACTAGTAGATTTTAAGATATCCGACGTAAAACACAAAATTCTATATTTTTTGACGTCACCTCTGACGTCCCAACAGAGAAGATGACCACAACAGCATTTATTGGGGTGAGGTTTGATTTTGCAAATTTTTTTTTTGTTAATATTGTTATATTTTAGTTGTTAACAAACGTTCATAAGAAAAACGTGACTTAAATTAGGCGAATCTCGAAATACTGAGGGTAACCTTGCTCTACAGCTTCATTCCCTTTACCTTTAAAGTTGAAAATTTAATGGTATCAATGCCCCTTATATAGAAGTAATCTGAAGTTTGGTTAAAATCGGTACAGTAGTTCTGGAAATTAAGATGATTAGAGAGGCCAACACCGAACACACCCACGTACATACGAAAATTAAAACAGGTTGACAGCCGCACTTGAAAATGCAACATTTCCAACGTTGCTATACTTAATTTTGCTAAAAATATCCACCAGTGCTGCCAATTTTTTTTTAAATTTCAATAAAGATTTTGTTACCTTAGGTCTAATCTTTGATACCGGTTTCACTTTCCAACTTTACTTTTTGAAATTCTCAAAAATAAAATTGAGACATCAATCTGTGTCTCATAGCAACCGTGGATAATGAGATACCAGTTGTCTTCAGAATTTTTAACATATTTATTTGAATTATAATATCTTTTACTTGCTAACAACTGATTGTATTTATTTTTAACTCTACAATTCCAGAATTGTTTGAATGCTATTTTTATTAATCGCTATACTTTTTTTAATATAAATTACTAAAAGTCACTCATTCTCTTCTGTAATATAAGATTTTATTGATAATTATAATTTGAATAGAGATTTTTAAAGTAACATTTGAATTTAATATTTTTGAGAGTATCTGATATTAAAATTTAACTAATATTTGTCAGTAAACGACTAAAATTAATTCACATTTTATACAACACTTTTCAATTGTTTATTTTGCTTTTATTTTGTGATTTTCAAAAAAAACATTCTTAAATTTCAAATTTAAAGAAAAACTTCTGTGCTACATACAAAACGAAAATATACAGAATTTTATCTTTAAAATAATATGTAATTTGATAGAAAAAAAAATTAAACATAAACAGTAATGTTGCATCATAAGTGTGAGATTACACAGAGACATCATTTAATGTCTCATAGCAGTATTGGATTGTGAAACTGAAATATCAAATGATACAGACATCATTTGAGGTCTCATGGCAGTCAACCTTTAACATCTGGAAAATTTCCATCCGGCTTTTTAGGTTCCTTAGGTGTCAAAACGTCAAGATCAGGTGAGAACCGCATATGCCCAAATTGGACCGATTACAATACTTTCCCTGCTAGAACTATAGTTCTGCTATATCGCAATCTAAACGGGAAAGTAAAAATCACTGAATCCATCCTGAAGATATCAGATTAAACGTATAAACAAAAAGATTAGGCTTATTATCCCCAAATCCTGAATGTAATTGCAAATACATAACTAAATAAGATATTAATGTAACGGAATCAATTAGTTTGACTTTTAAACGACTAAAAAGAAGTTTTTTCCTCCACCCTTTTAAGGGTTTTGAATAAGACTATCATCGGAAATATCTTTACTTAAAGGGCATTAAATTATGTGAAAGATTTGCCTATCTTTTGAGCAAAATTTTGAGATATGAGACTAAAAGGACTTTCTTGTCCTGTTGACAGATTGACTAAAATTAAATGGCATCAATACTCTAAAATCATTTTGCCAAATTTCATTCAAATCGGTCTACCCAGTCTGGAGATATGAACCAAAAAACACGCCAACATTCATACACGATTTCTTTCGGAATTTTTCAACGCTAAAATTGTGTTTTATTTGGTTAGACAAAACTCTTACACAGCCGGCAAAGTAAAAGTTGATAATAACAATAAAATTACTGTGATAAACATAAAATTGTATAGATACATCAACAATAAACTAATTATAAGATTAACCATCTCATATTTTAAGAAAATGATTATTTTTGTAATAATTTAAATTATTTATGAATCAAGATCGCTGTTGGGTTGGATCGACTATTATCCATTTTTATTAATATATTAATTTATAATTAATTTCTATTTTTATTAATTTATAATTTGATAATATTAGGATTTGCAGCGCTGAACATTTTCAGTGAGTTCAAGGTCAAGTACAACAATCAACAGCGTATATTTACTTCAGTTCCAAACGTAAACGGAATGGACTTTAGTCATCGGCAGTCTCGGATGTTTACTATTATCTTAAAATAGATTACTTACTATAGTGTAAAGATAAAATGACAAATTAATACCAAAAATTACAAGACAAAAACACTTATCGTTGTTAACAGTTATATCTGCAATATAACAAAATATTGTAGTTTTTTCTTTGTTAAGAACTGACCCGGCTAAGTTTTATAAATCTTAACCATTAGTTAGGATTCAGCTCGCTCTGCACATTCTCATGAGATACTGCAGAGACAGATAACGTTTTAAAAGTTCATTAATGTTATCCGGCAGACTCTAGGTGAATTACTTTTATATTCTCTGTTATTTATTTTCTACAAAGGATAGCTAATTATCTTCCTTAACCTTATTAACACTAAGACATTTTATAAACTTATTATAAGAAGAAAAAATAGAAAACCAAAACGAAAGAGGGAAAAAATAAATATCCTTCAAATTCATTTTAAATTGAATTAAAAAGAGAACACCGATAAACATAATTTTTGTTTCCTAACATGCGATAAATGATTTTAATCTGTTTTTTGATGCTGAAAACGAATATGAACAGAATCTTTCTATTACCCACCATTTTTGAAAATTCTTTAAATTTTAATGAAAGGATTTTTTTTCATTTTTCAACGTATAGTTAGCATTTTTAGCTCCTGTATTGTATTTTGTTAGCTCATCTTTTATTGTTTAACGTTGTTTACATAATTTGTAAGCTTCAGATAAACAATACTAGACAAAGAATTAAATGATACTACTACAGCACATCTAATACTGAAGAGTGAACCTTCATGAACAAGATTAATCATGTCTGTGCAGGTCAACTGTAGCTGAAAACACAGCTGTGTTGTTTGTATTTAGTACTGGATTTAGGAATGAATTAATTTTGTTCATTCTTATTGCTGTCTTTAAGTTTGTTAACAGGTGCAGTGTCATAATGCCTCGAAATTGTGTAAATGATATGGATGTCTTTTGTTATGTATGTGGTGAGTTTACCGTAAAATCAAATAGAAAAAACATCACACCTTTAATTAAAAAAGCATATCGTTTGTACTGTCAGTGTAAAATTGATGATCAGGATAAGACATTATAGTATGCACTAATTTTTCTGTATATTTAAGAGGATGGCTGAAAGGAAGGCTTTGCCATTTGGTGTACCTATAGTTTAGCGTGAACCAAAGGATCATGTAACCGACTGTTAGTTTTGTTTAACAAGTGTGGCTGGAATTTCTAAAAAATCTAAACATATTGTAAAATATCCTTCATTGCAATCTGCAAATGAAGCCTATACCTCACAGTGAAATTATTCCAGTTCCTGAGCCACCTGTGAATGTTTTGAAAGCAGCGATGAAGAATCGGCAGTACTGAAGAAGGCAACAATGAATTTGATTTAGAATTATCTTCCAATCCACATCTTATATCACAAGGTGAATTAAATGACTTTGTTAGGGATTTAATTTTATCAAAAAATCAAGTTGAACTATTAGGATCAAGACTGCAAGGTTGGAATTTACTTCAAAAAAATACAAACATTTCGGGCTTTCGAAGCTGACAAAAAGAACTTTCTCAGTACTTATTGATGAAAATAATTTGGTTTATTGCACAAATACTGATGAGCTTATGTTGCAAAGTTCATAAAGCTGAGGACTGGCGCCTTTACATAGATTCGTCCAAGTATAGTTTAAAAGTGGTTCTACTACTCAAATATCCTTCGAAACCAATCGATTATGGTAATTAATTGAAAGAGATATACGATGTGAAAGACGTTCTTGAAAAAATAAATTATAAAAAACATAGCTGGAACATATGTGGTGATTTGAAAGTTATAGCTATTTGGTTACGTATGCAGTTAGGCTATACTAAGTACATGTGTTTTCTTTGCGAATGGGACAGCCAAGCTAAGGATAAACATTATGTTACCAAAGAGTGGAAGAAACAAGACAACTTAACTCCAAATGGGAAAAATATCATTCATGAGCCCTTAGTTGAACCCAAAAAAATGTTTACTCCCTCTCCATATCAAGCTAGGACTAATGAAAAATTCTGTAAAAGCAATGAAGAAATGTTTTGTTTAAAACATTTATGTGTTTATTACCCATTTAAAAAAGTTATTTTACGCTAAATTTTCGGCCACAATCTTTTATCTCGAAAATGAGTAAAAATATAATTCAGGGACGAATTTTTTCAATTTTCAGCTCAGATTTCATATAAAACCATAAAATTTACCCCTTAATTTGGATGTCAAATTCAAAATTTGGATTCTTTAAACTCCAGCTACGTTTAACCGAAGACGAAGAAATTAGGACGAAATCTTTCGCCAGCCGATATTCGCTAACGAAGCGTTTCCGAACTTAGGTTCTTATATGAACTTTCTTTTTTATTTTCGCCAGTAGAACTTGCTTTGAAAGCCTGTTCCATTCTTTGAGAATCAGTTTTATATATATATATATATATATATATATATATATATATATATATATATATATATATATATATATATATAAAAATTCCTATAATAAACAAGAGACAATGTTTACAAAGAACTATTTCTTGATAGAATGTATAAATTAATTTGTTAGTTTACAACAGCTTTTTAGAAGAGAAGCTTCTAGAATAAGAGAGCATAGTCCCGTTGCTTCCTTTAAGAGTAATAATGTTCATAGCTCACACGCTATTACTAGACATTTATAATGTTATACACGTAGTTCTGCGTGAAGTTATCACTTGTAGAACAGAATACCTCTTTAATTTTAATAGGCTTGGCATGATGTTTCTGCGACAGTACACGTTTGGATCGGTGACGAAGGCGACAGGAAAACTACTTTCTTAGTAAGTCTGACATTAGATACTTGTTATCTTATGAATAACTGCTAATTTTAAAACTGATCTATAACTAGTATCGGGTCGCCTAAAACCATTTTGATTATGAAACCTAACATACAATACAAGCAAGAAAAAAACACCCATTCCATCTTCAATTCCTTTTAGTTAGGTATACATCGTCTTATGACAATCATAGGTTTATTGTATTAAAATAGTCCCGTTAAAAATTTTACCATAATATTGAAACGTTATATACAAATTATACATATATATATAAACGTACACATAGAAACTGGAGGACCAGAACTGCATTATTATTATTATTATTATTATTATTATTATTATTATTATTATTATTATTATGCATGTCAAAAGAAGGTACATCGATATTTGATCTCGTTACTAAACATATTTGATATATTTTATCATCTATCATCTTCTATGTAGTTATAAATATAACTCCGACCAAGTATTGATTATGTCACAAGATATTTGAAGTGTATTACTATAGTTCACAAGTATGAAACGATAATATAGGGCGATCGTTGATCATTGTATTTCCTCACAATTCAATTTGTAACCTTATGTTAAGTGTGTGTAGAAAAGATCATTCACATTTCGAAAACACGTTCTACTCAAGGACCGCCCAAAAAAAATTTACGTAAATATAGAACTAGAACATAAAATATAGAACTAGAACATAAGAACACCTTTACCTAAAATGACACTCAGATTTTAGAAAATCCATTTTTCAAATATTTTGTAATATTTAGAAAAATAAAGATTTATAAGAAGCAATTTTATTTTCAACAAAATTAAATTATTTTAAGCTGCCAAAGTATCCCGGCTTTGGCGGTCAAAAAGTAGTACTGCTAAATAAACAATTCTAGAAATTGTAAAAAAAGAGTTTTCATAAAAGTAGTAAAATAAAATAAAAGTCAATGGGTTCTTGAAATTTTTTCCTATTAAAAAGACTTTTAATAAAGCTAATATTCACAAAGATTACTATTATAAACGTTGAAATCGAACAAATTAAAAAAAAAAAAGCTTTTCTCTTAAAAGTATCAAGGGGGCAATTTTATTTGTTACATTTCAAAGTAAGATTTAAGCATCAAACTTTCCAAATTTCGAATAAGAAATTTTCTATTTTAAGTGGTTTCTTACTCTGTTGGGAAAATTTTAGGAAAAATATATTTATAAAGAAGTGGTCCCTAACAAAGAAAAAAAATTAAAAGAACTGTTTAGAGATACTGAAAAAATAAATTTTATGATAATGAAAAAATATGATGTGGACTGATCACATGACTTCCTTGTAAGCCTATTAAATTGCATATACACTTTTTTTGCTGCACTTCATTTAAACTTATTTCATTTGAGAGTGAGATACGATCCCCCAATCCTTGTGGACAGTTACATCAATTGCTGAAATATTAATTTCTTTTAACATCTAATATTTATACAATTATTAATTCAACAATCTTAAATGAAATATTACAATACAGTAAAAATTCCTTTATTACTCGTATTACTAAATCAGTATTATTATACGTATCTTCGTAAGTTGCTGATTAACAAAGTTTCAGATTTCTGGTGTGTCGTATAAATAAAAGTTTATATTAATTAAACCATTACGTTTAGTGTACTCCTGTATACTGGTTACAAATGTTAATTTCGACCTTACGGTGTAAAATATTCAATTTTTATTACTGGATTATTTGGTGACTAATCAAAAATGAAAAACAACACACATGTAGAAAATGAAAGATAACATGAAGAAATTTCTCAAAAAACAAGAACATGAATATGAAGGGTAAGAAGATGTTAAGAAC
This sequence comes from Lycorma delicatula, assembly GCF_047948215.1. NCBI lineage: Eukaryota > Metazoa > Arthropoda > Insecta > Hemiptera > Fulgoridae > Lycorma > Lycorma delicatula. Next base: position 102,904,244 of record NC_134458.1, on the reverse strand, counting down.
GAGGGAAGAATAAAAAAATTAATAGAAGATGATGGAATATAAAAAGGAAGAAAACGCGTTAAGACTAAGGAAAGAAAAAAAAATGAAAGACAGGATGATGAATATAAAGAGAGAATTTTAAAATTAGAGTATATGTACACAAATTAAGATCAGAATTATATCAAACCAAACAGCGATTAAATGATTGGTTAAATAAACGAAATGATAATCAACTCCGACTTAGGGAGAATATTGTCTGACAATATCAGAGGAGTAATAAACTAAAAGGTAAGCATTTTTAGCAATTTATTAAAGATCCGACATGTATGCCTCAGTGTATATGTTGTTCTTGTGAGGGTTTATTTTTCAATCATTAAATTTAATGTAGATAAAATTAAACAGAAATAAATTCCAGAATAATTAAATAAAATTAAACTAGAAAATTAAAAAATAATACGATTCTAACATATCATTTTCAATTAATATTAAATAATCAGATGTTTTACCAAATGTATTACATATACACAAGTAATAATGCCTATTAAATTTCAGATACACATTATTAAAAGTACATAAAATTTTATTTCACTAATAACTTTTCTTTTTTTTTTCATTGAATTATTATTTATTGCAAAACGTTTTTTTACAATCAAGGGTAAATAATTATTAAATCAGTATATTTAAATTAAAAAAAGTTTAAAAAAGTTAATAAATTCGAATCTATGTACCTTCCCTTTACGATTCAAATATTTCATTAATTAAAATTTTAATTTTAATTGCAATCAAAAAGGAAGGTGCACAACTAGATGTTATGACAGTGCTAAATCCAAAATTTCAACATCCTACGGCTAATCGTTTTTGAGTTATGCGAGATACATACGTCAACGCCGAAATTAAGTCAAAAGGATTTGGGAAGGTCAAAATGGATATTTCCGTTGAAATCTGAAAACCGAAATATTTCGCGATCAAAATACTTCCTTTACTTCGTATAAGGAAGTAAAAATTGCTTTTCATTTTGGGTCTAGAATATAGTGTAGGTGCTAAAGCTAGTTTAATTTTAATAGTCCTTTAGGTGTAGAAAAATAATTTTTTTTTAATAATAAAAATTAAAAAGCCAAAAAACAAGACACGCGCGCTCGCGCGCGCACGCACACACACACATGTGCTGTTAAAAGTAAAATATATATAAACCGTATGATAATTTCTGATGCTTGCCGATTATTTGGTTTTCACGTGTTTTACGTATAAAAATTTAACTATAAGCAATCTTACATTCATAACAAAACGTAATTTTACATTTTTTTATAGATAAAAATAGAATCACCGAAAATCTTTAAACGAATCTGTACTACTTTTAACGTTTTAGCTATATTTTTTTGAATTTATTGTAAAATTGATTATAATTTGACTTCAATTTTACCTAAAAAAAATATATAAGTAAAATCAGCATAATCAGAAAAAATTTCATTTTTTTCTTTGTATTAATATTTGTTTTTTAATTACAACAAATTCGTATCTCATAACGGAGCAAGGTATTTTTATAACAATTTGTTCCTTTACAGAGTGATTCACGAAGAGGGTAACAAATTTTAAGGGCATGTTCTACTGATGAATATAAAGAAGAAAATTTATTATAAACACAGGTAAGGCGACGCTTCGTTAGACTGTGTCGGCTGGCGAATTATTTCGCCCTGATTTCTGCGCCTTCAGTAAAGTTAAACCACACTGTAAAATAAATTGTTTTCTAATGATGTGGTGTTTTATTTCAATTTTCTTTTTTTTTTAATTTTGATTGTCTATTTTTCTAAAATATTAATTCTTTTGTTTTGTAATAGTGAAAATTTTGTTTCGTTTAATACCTAGTTAAAATCGGCCATATTTGGAATATGGCTTCGGAATTCATACGTTTTTATTTAGTTTTTGTGGACTAAATTCATATCATTTTATAAGAATCAAATTCTCTACAACTATTATTTGAAACTTTTACATGTTTTTAGCCAGTTAACAAAGTTATTTTACGTCAAACATAAAATAGTGTGTTTTTTCGACCCCAATATTCTACCCCAAATTTCTCGAAAAAGTAATGTTCTAGAACCTATTTCTTTTTTTCAATTTTTCAGGTAAAATTTCACATAAAACCACTAAATTTATTCCTTAATTTAGGTTCCAAGAGTAAGTCTTGCTTAACTTTAACGAAGGCGCAGAAATTAGGGCGAAATGTTATGACAGCCGACACTCGTTAACGTAGCGTTTCCTTCCCTACATTTTAATTTTTTTATTTTATCCAGTAGAACATGTCTTGAAAGTTTATTACATACTTCGTGAATCATCGTTTATATTAAAGTATCATTCGTTACAGTTAAAATAAATATGAAAGTTTCATGTTCATATGAAATTACAGCCATATTAATTTTTAGATCACATTAATATTTCTGAATCTAAATTTATTGTTTTAGTAAAAATAATCTTTGTTATATTAGTTTTGTTTTTTGGGTGGGGTTTCCTAACGGGTACGTGAGGTGAATGCTCTTTGATTTTTTTTCAAGTGCATCCTATCTTTGTCTTCCTTGATGTAAGAATTATTTTTTACAACGTAGGTAATTAGCATAAATTACGTTTTATTTACGTTTTGTTTCTATTTTTTAATCTTTTTTCTAAAAACACTAATATACGTACTCGTTTAAAACATGTTTTCAACTAATACATTTTATTACTGTTTGAATTTTAATTTATTTAATTAAATTTTTATAAATATTTCTTCTTCTACTCATGATGAATATTTAACAATCAAAACCGCCGTTTAGTTTTTAGATTTGAAGTAAAACTTCTAGAAACAGTTAATAGCCGTTTTTACTTGTTTTCCGATTTATTTCAATAACCATTCAGTATACCTCTCTAAAAATGTTTTTTTGAAGGGGCTAATACACCAGCAATTTTTAAAAATGTACTGTTGAACGAATGCTTGTTAATCCATGCTTAACACCACATAATTTAGAAAAACTAAAACAGTCTTTTAATATTTAGTATAACTTTTTTATTACTCATAATTTCAAACAAGGTTTTAACAGAAAGTTTAATTTGCTGAACTTTTATAATTATGCAATGGATTTTATTTAATATTTAATTATAATTATTGAGGTGGATGTAGCTTTTGTACTACTACGTAACTTTGTTACCGTTCTTGACACCACAATGATTAAACGTTCCAACTCTGAATCATTTTCACTTACAAAATACTATTTCCTAATGCGATTATGCATCCGTTTCTAAACTATTCAGTACAAGAGTTAGCTTTTGTTAGTTAACTTTAAAAAGTTAGCTAACTTTTGTTGGCTAAAATTAATTAAATTAAATCTGCTACAATTATTACTATTATTTTATTACTTGATTTAATAATTTCTGAAATATGTGAAATTTTAAAACTGATTACATTACTCGAATACATTGTTCAGTGTAAAAACAAATTGTACGATTAATCTTTATTTAAATATTTGTAAACTATTAAAAAAACCCGTTAAAACTATTAAAAAAGACTACAGATTTTGAGAATTTTAAATTTATTTTTGAGAATTTTAAATTTATTTTTGAGAATTTTAAATTTATTAAATAATAAATCATTAACGAATAAACTCCTAAGTAATTAACATGAAAACTGGACTGCATAACATAATTTTCTAGTGGTACGTTTAGCACGATCCCAGTGAGAAATCTGTAAAATTTCCATAGTAAATGTCTTTAAGTCGATAGTGCATAGCAGTAAAGAAAACTGTGTCGCATTATAGATCGCAGAAGAAAGCGGAAATATTATGACCCGTTAAGAGTTACACTGATATGGAAAAGGATGGAGAAAGTGAGATTACGGATAACGTAAGGAATGAGAACGTAATGAACACGATTAAAGAAGAAAAGGCACTTATGCGAGAAGTATATAAAAGAAAACGAAACCGGTTAGGACATGCAGTAATAGGACATACAGGAAGCGGAATCTTGACAAATGCACTGGAAGGATCGACAGAAGAATGAAATTAATAAATGAGTTGAAGAGTGGGAACTACTAAGAGACGAAGGAGAAGGTTTGACACAGATGGTCATACCGAGGGCAGGGGGTCGTAAGGGACCTCCTGCCGCTAGGCAGAACACCGAATGATTATGATGAACAGTTAGGTCTACACCTATAATTCGGTGATTTAACCAGAATCATTACCTAAATGTATACCTTCTTTAAACGTTATCGATATCATCAGCATTGTATTTTTTTATTAAATGCATACGGTGAGGTAAAGATCAATTCCACTCGCATGCATATTTAAATTCAATAACATGGATAGTACGGTTATACAGTTGGTAAGTAAGATGATATAATTATTGTTCAGTTCATTTTTGTATCTGTACCGAGAATAATAGCATTTAGGCAAACAGGACGAGTTTTTTTTTTTTTACTTCAGTGTCGGTGGTGCAGTAATAAAGACTACTGTTGTCCGTGAATAATTCTACGGAAGCTATCATAATTCTTCATTTCTGACCCGTCAACCTTTGGGCAAGAACATAAAATACAAAAATACGATGCACATGCTTCATGATCAGATAGGTCCAGAATTAGTTGCACTTTAGTAAAAAAAAACAACTTGTTATCAAAACTTCAGTAAAAAGTCAACCGTAACGGCGGTTTTCAAGTTGAAAATACCGAAAACACATTTAACAATTCTGAAGCAACAGAAGTTTACGTAATATCTACGAATATTTATGCACTTTTTAAAGATGATGTTAATAAAGGAGTGAATTTTGTGAGTAATTCGGTTTCTAGCTCAATGATACGGCGTGATGGAGAATGTTTCAAATCTGATGGCCTAATAAATCGTAATAGTTGTGTTTACTGGTCAGATAAAAATCCTTGTATAATTACGGAGAAAGAACTAATATAGCAGAAATTTATGTTTTTTGGGTGAGATCACAAAATATTGATTTTGGGACCTTATTTCTTCGACAGAGATTTAACAGGTGATTCATATCTTGATGTATTACGAATTATTATTACTCTCGAGTTGTTTAATAATGCCAAGTTTGACATCGAACGTCTCTATGGTCGGTAGGAAGATTTCTATCTTTTGCTGAGACTTCCTCAAGTTAAGAGTACGTCAATCAAACCTTTCCTAGACGGGCAGTGTAAAGACGAAATATCGAATGGCTATGTTATTGTTAATGTTATTTGAGTCTTTGAGATTTTGTGCACTAGAGAATTGTCAAAAATACGTACTTTCTTAAAATCGAAATGATTTGAACCGCCTCAAGATGGTGATTTAAAACTCAATTCATTTTATAATAAATTGGGAACAAATATTTATTAGAAATAATGTGTAATTCAGTGGCTAAATGCTTCCACGAATGCATAAGGGCAGAAAACATTTTTTTCTGATTTTATTATACATGTAATAAAAATAATCTTGCGCATTTTCGAATTTTCGTTAATTTAATTTATTTTAATATTTTAGTATTTTAAGAAACGTCAACTTTCAACTTGCAGAATCATAACGAACCACGTTTCTAACTTGCCCCGTACAAATGTTTTCGTCCCTGAATTGAGCGTAACTCAAGAACGACTCAATCAATCTTTATCGAATTCTCACATGCACAACTTCAGAAACATTACTATAGCATATCTAAATTTAAATGAAATTGATGTCGTAGTTTTAGAGATCTTCGAGCCACAAAATTTTGTTCAAATATATATATATATATATATATATATATATATATAAAATATATTTGGTATTAATACCACTATATATATTGGTATTTCGTACTCCTCATACTTCAACATCTAAAAAAAATTCAATTTCACCCCTCAATCGCACCATGCGATCAAAAGTAATAAAAAAAAGCGACTTCAAGAGAAAAAAATACATAATCTAGATGATATCGCACGCTTAAATGTGTGAATGGTACACTTAATGAAAAACAGTCGCAGAATCGATTTATTACAGTTACTGCTGATTGGTAACAACTATCATTATCAAATTAGTAACCAGCTTACGTACGTATAATGGAGACAAAATAATTAACTTGAATAAATTAAGCGAGTAATTTTATTACATTGTACATTTCTTGTTTACCGAGTTATCAGCTAAAATGGAAGTTAATATACATTATTTAAGCGAGCGTGTAACACTATGTTACCGTACTTTGTTTATAAAAAAAAATATCAGTTTACTTAGAAATTAACTTATTTTTATTCATACATTATCTAAGTCAGATTGAAGCAGATATAGAACCACGTAATGATCGTTACATGGTTGATAGGATAATACAATAACAATACCCACGTAACTCGCAAGCTAAATAAACCTTACAAATAGAGATGAGGGAACATAATCTGTATACATCTAAAGATATGAATTGGACATCGTTATATCTATCATACTGCCCCACGATGTTTTTTTATACGATAGTATAAAATAGTGTGACATTGCATATTCAACTGATAAGTTAAACAAACATCGGCACGAATCCTAATTTTAATATTAATAACAAGAAATCCAAAATATAAATAAATATAATTGGTAAATCTTACTTTATAAATAGTACAATTGAAAATTAATTGTTGAATAACGACAGGGTTCAATATTTAATCGCCTTTGGGAATTTAAAATTTTAAAAAAATCGTTTCGTGAAAATTTTCAATCGTAAAACCATTAAATAATTATAAATTTTTTTAAATTTATTCATGGGTGAGGATGTCTTTTTGTTTGATTTAAGACTCACGTTATCTTTTATCTTTCTAGTGATAATTTTTATTTATCCTACCGAAGAAGTAAGTCGTGGATAGTATAAACTAAGGCTTGAATAGTGCAGATGTTTTCCGACGAAATGTTCGCTAACTATTCGGATTGCCTAAAACAAAAAAGTTAGTTTCTCTTGATGATATCGCCACAAAAGCTTGAAGCTTGTGCATGGTATATGGAAATGGAATTTTGCAACGTATGAAATGACATACCTGATCGGGATTAGAACCTGGGGCTCCTGGATGAATGGATGAGACGCTACACTCCCCGCTACGGAGATCGACATGTTTTATTGTACTCTATAAGAACTGTTTATTTATCAACTAATATTTATTATTTCTTTTTTTTCCATTATGTCGTATTGCATATTATTACCGTACATCTAATAATGATTGATGAAAATTAGTATACGCGTTCTTCTTACGGTTGTAAGCGCACATTAAGAAAGAATTTTTTGAAGTTTCGAGTTAAAAGCATTAAAATGGAGTAACGATGAAATTTAATTTTTTTTTAATTTCTCTAAAGAATGAAGATCAACTTGATTTTTGGTGAATGATTTGGGTGATTTTTTTTGGTTCATGTAAGAAAAAAAAAACTATTTCAAATTTTTTTGAAATTCAACCTTGAAAAGGGTGAAGAAAAGTAAAAAAAAAATGAGATCTAAAAATTCTTTTCGGGTTGTTTTAATTTTAAGTGGTAAAAAACAATGTTTTTTACATTTTTGAGTTATGCTATCACTATTGAATCAATTTTTATGAGATCTGGTGGCAATTAATGTTTGTAATTCTGATTACGTAATTTGCGAGCGAAGCCGCGACGGTAAATCTAAAAACCAATTATGGGTCTTGTACTGACTAAACTGTTGCTTGGAAGAAATTATAATGCACTGATAGTTTTTATAAATTGAAAAGACTTTAATATTTATTTATCATTATTCTCACAATCATGAGTCTAATGAACACAGGAAGGGTCCAAGGAGGTAGAGCCACAAACATTTATACATACATTATATATATATATATATAATGTATTTATATACACACATGTATACGGACACTCCAATTTAAGTGGTATTTTCTTACTCTTGATACCTCAAAACGTAAAGAAAATTCATTTTCATCCCTCCCCCACTTCCAACTTCGACTGAAAGTAGTACCATACTTTTCTTCGAAAAGTCTGTAAAAAAAAAGCTGGCAAAGGGCTTACAAAATGTTCTGGTGAACTCGGACAACTCTGGTTACAGCGAGCTTCACCCTCAACAAATTATTACTTAGAGCAAATTAAGCAGAACATTTAAACATAAAAAAATGCATTGCAATGCAGATTTATATAAAAACCTTATTCTACTATTTGAGCAAAATTCTGATATATCGGACCCATCGTAATTTGTTACATCTACCCTATCGGTTAATTGTAAACAAAATTAAATAGAATTTAATGACTTCAGAAGTCATCGTAATAAATTTCATAAAAATAGGGTTAACCCAGTCTGAAAATATCAAGCAAAACAATACCGGCCAAAAGAAATCAGAAAATTAGGCTTATTGTCCCTCACCGCTAATGAAATTTCCAAATACACAACCAAAGTAACATTTTAATCTAACGAAATCAAATAATCGATACATGATTTTCACTCTTGAGTCCAGAAAAAACGAAAAAATTAAAGGGTTTTTTGTCACCGCTCTTTTACGAATACCATCGAACACCATTAGAAAGTATCTCAGCTATCTGACAGTCATTAAATTATGCGAAACCATTTCTACTTTCTGAATAAAAATGCTATATACAAGACCGACAAGATTATACTTCCCTGCCAGCTCGATCGATTGTGACCAAAATTAAATGGCTACAACTTCCCATATAACAGAAACCACAGTACGATAAAGCACCAGCCCATCTCAAAATATCAAGCAAAAAATAAGCCAAAATACAAACGTACGAACAGATGGTATGGCTATTATCGAATTTCGACCTTTTCAGACCGATAAAATTTGACCTAGAAACGTTATCTGAAAATACGTAAAAACGAACCATACATACATCATTCCGGAATTTTTCGATGACAAATAGTGATTTTCTTTTCTTTTTTTTAAATAGTTGTCATAAAACGTCAAGGTCTGGAAAGATTCTACCCGATTAGCTTATTTTTCTTTACATAGAAACTCAGTAGCTATACAATATAACTAGATAGCCGGGAAAGTAAAATGTTATCAAATTTGATTGAAAACCTCTTTAAGTTATTAATTCAATTAAAAATAGCAAAAAGTTAAATCAAAAAATGGTTATAAATGTAGTTAGTTTTGTTGAAAAATAATGGTCTTTTTAACTGTGGTAGAAAAATGTTCGTTATTTTCATCGAAACCGTCAGTGGAACATAAAAACTAAAATAATAAATATAAATGAAACGGTATAGAAATTGTTTGCCCTTCGATCACATTGTATGTAGTTTTAAGAGAAGAGTTTTTTAATATGTAATAAACGATTTACGTAATTCAGATGTAAAAAAAAAAACTGAATCAGGTAATGATGCAGAATGTGAAGTTACACATATATTCTGCAAAATCGCGATGTTATTACCGATTTTCAGTATTAAAAGGCTCTTTAGTTTACAGTACCTTTGGCTGATTAAAACAACAAAACCACTTATAATTTGCCGACTTTTAGAAGAAAATTACGGTATTACTTAAAAAATTAATTAAAATTACGGTCGTATGATTGTAGCTGGGGGGATGAAAATGAATTTTCTTTGTTTTTGAGATATGAGGATACGAAAATAAAATTCACAAATTGTGGTCTCCTTATATATATATATATAATATAGAGGCCTTTAGAGATTTTCGAGTCACAAAATTTTTTTACAACTACTCGATCAATTTCATTGAAATTTAGATATGCTGTACTAGAGTACTTGAAGTTGTACATGGGAAGATTGGTCGAGTCGTTCTTGAGTTATGCTTAATTTAAGGTCGAAAAGATTAAGGCGGGGAAAGTTAGAAGCGTGGTTCGTTATGATGCAAGTTGGAACGTTGACGTTTTTTTACCTGCGGTATCTATAGTAATATTAAACCAAATTAACGAAAAGTCTGCCTTCTTGCGCAGAACTGTGCCAGAGAATTTTTATTGCCCATTTAATAATCTTTTTAATTAATATAACATTTTCTTCAATTGTAATTTAGAACAGACCGTACACAATTTGCGAAGCTTAATTTTTTTAATTAACGAAGAAAAAATAAAGACCTAAAACTAAGAAAGATTGATTAATTTTTCTTGTCAACGCCGTTCTCGATACCAACACAACCGAGTAGAAGGCCGTATACTATTTCTCACTTAATTTATCTTTCCTACGTTTATACCCGGCATTATCACATCCTATTAATAAAATTAAACAAATACGATTCGTGTACAATAAGCCGGGAATTGGATTAAAATAATAAATTAATACTGAAATAAATCAATAAAAAATATTTTTTTTTATCTATTTCGATTATTAAATTTTCATTATACAGAATACTTCTTTCTGGTGATCCCATTGAAACTTTTTCCTGAATAACTTCAGCAATCGATATATTTAACGAATAGTTAATTAAAAATAAAACGATAAGAACTCTTTTCATTGAATAATATTGGATTCTTGCAAAATAATGATATACGGCTATTAGTCTATAAAACTATTAATGTTTAATATTCAAAGTATTTTCAAACGAAAATTTTAGATTGAAGGAAAGCTTAAGTTAATAAGAAAATAACATACACATATTTATAAAGGATACTTAGCTCACGCTCGGTAACCAACAGTAGTTTTTTTCACTCTTTTGTTGTTTTAAATTTTTTTTAACTAATGAATTTAATAATAAATAGCATTCAATTGCTTATTTCTTTCTTTACGTGATTTAATATTTTATTACTATTATTTTATTTTTATTTTTTAAAGTACAACTTTTAATTATTTTTCATCTAGATTATCAATTTTTAAAATTTAACTGGAAAGTTACTAAGGAAAAAGTGTATGTTGATTATTTTTTTATCAGTATAGCTATACACTTTTGTGTTACTAATATAATAACACAAAATTATTAATTCTGAATTATATATTCATAAAAATATCACAACATACTTTAAATTAAACGGAATATTTAATACAAATTAACTTACAGGAAAATAACCCTTTCGTAAATCCTTTACATTAGTGAGGATTATTTCAGCATCTAATAACCAAGGGTATATTTTTATTTTAAAAATTTGAATACTCCTGATATTTACGGATGCCGTGTAATAAGGAAAATACAGTATATACATTAAAATCCAATCGTAATTAAAATATTAGAAATAAAAACAGTTTTTTAATATAAAAATATTATAAACAAAAGATTATAAAATTGGTTATATCAATTATAATACACGATATAATTATCCATTTAATAAAATTATCCACATTAAATCATTTTAATTTAATAAATACGAGGGTAATAAAAAATAGATAAAGATTAACGTAGAAAAAATTAAATGTTTTAATAAATATTAATAAAATTCTCTTATCGCAATTTTTTTTTCATTAAAATTTCAAAAAAAAAGTAAATAAAATAAACCAGTTTTTAAAATACTGTGTAATTAATTTTAAGATAATTAAATTACAAGAATTTTATTTTTTTATATACCCCTCTTTTTTTTAATTTTTAACGTTACGTACGTTATAATTAATTTAAATTAATTATATTTTTATTTTTTTAATCTTACCAATTTCGAGACAATTAAAAAAATTACAAATATGTATAAAAGCAAATACAATAAAACAATCAATTTAAGTGTAATTAATAATATATAAACAAAATGTTTACGTAAAGTGCTACGAACCGCTTACGTGTATAACCGTCGTGAAACTAATACGAGTAACTTAGATACGCTCAGCTGTTGGCATTACTGCGCATGTCCATGTGCCATAGCAACAGGTAGGCTTATGTACTACAGGTTTACCATTTAATAAAACAAAAAAAAACAAAATTAAGCACAAAAATTTCCCTATTTAAAAGTTTTTTCAATTCAATTTTAATTTTTAATTAAACTGATTATTTTTTATATGGTTTAGGCCGTCATTGTAGCAATTCTAGTCAATGTTGGAAAGATCTTTCTGGGAATTTTTCTTCTTTGCCCAATACTGTCTCCTTTTAGACCTCTAGAATCTCTGTTCGTCTGTGATATTGTAATTTCTTTGATTCGGAGTTTTAATTTTGTTTTCTTGTTTTTAAGGATAATTTTTTTCCTGTTCAAAATCTGCTCTTTTGTAATTTTAGGTTCTTTAAGGTCTTCTTCTATTTCTTTTAGCCAGTTGTTTTTAACTTCATTTTTTGTCGGTAGGTTTAGTTTTTTCTGGGTTAGCCTCTCTTCTGCAGCCTTGCTAGATAACTATAGAAGGCTGCTTGCTCTTTTCCTCACTATTTTCAGTAAGGGTTCGTTCTGTTGAAATACGATTTCATTAGGGAAAAGTCGATATTTTCCATCTACTATATGTTTTCTTTTAATAATTAATTGTTCTAAGAATTCTGCTTTCCACTATCTGATGTTCTTCTAGTGTGTTTCTGGCTTCTAAGATTGAATAGTGTTTACACGCAAAGGTTACTTCTGGTCGTGTTACTCTATTTTAGTGTTCTAATTTTTGTCTTTATCGAGAGGGACATTTTGTATCCGGCCCATGTCGGATACAAAATGATCGTATACAAAGTTCATTGATCGTATTCTGGATTGTTGGTTTATCATTTATATTTCTTGTTATTATTTCTCCGAAGTATTTATATTTGTCCGTAATCTTTATATTTGTTGGTTGTTAAGGGTGATGTGATTCGGTTTATTCTTGATGATTGGCAATATCTCAGTTTTTCATAGGATATTTTCAATCAGACTTTCCCTGCTATGTTTTAGAGGGTTTCTATATGTTTTTTTTGTTTCTTCCCGACTTTCTGACAGCAACATGAGATCATCCGCGAATACTAGATAATTCAATTTCATTTTTTCCCAATTTTGAGTTCTTTGTTCTGCTTTTTCCATTCCCCCATGATTTTTTTTTCGAATACGCAGTAGAAGAGAAATGAGAAAAGCCAATCTCCCTGTCTTAGCTCTATTTTTATCTTGAACGGTTTGGAGAGTTCTCCTCTAAATTATATTTTGGAATTTGTGTTTTTATTGCTTTAATCAAATATTAATTTTGTATGGCGTCCGTATTCTTTAAGGGAGTTTAGTAAAGATTCTGTATGGATACAGTCATACGATTTTTTGAAATCTATGAATGATATTATTAAATTTTTATTTCTTTTTTTCGGTGCTCAATTATCCATTTTAAATTTATGATTTGTTCCGGACAGCTTCTTCCCTGTCTGAAAACCCCTGACATTTTCCCAATTCCTTGTTTAGTTTCCTGAGATTCTCCACAAAAGAAATTTAGAAAACTGATTACATATGAAAACTGTAACGAATGGTCCGACGAAATTGGGATTTTTTTCCGTATAAAAAAGTAAAATAACGAAAAAAATGTTTAATCATAAAATGATTAAAAATTTGATTTTTCTTTTTTTAATTTAAAATGGGCTTACCCTCGGAAATCCTGAAGAGCTACGACAAAAATTTTTGAAGAGCCTAATTAGGTTAAATTATAATCCTAGTAATCGTATAGTTTTTCTAAAATTTCCAAGGAATGTTTTCTAAACCTTCCGTCCCAGAAAATCGGTAACGTTAATGATGATAAACATTTTAAAAATCTGGTTTGTGATTTTTTTTTTACTTGATGATTTCACCACATAAGCTTGAAATGTGTGCGTGGGATATGGAAATAGAATAGTTTAGCGTATGAAAAATCCATGGTCGACCGGGATTCGAATCTAAAACCTCCGGATGAAAGGCCGAGACGCAACCACTCCGCCGATTTCCGTGGCGGACCGGTATTGTAGTTATCATAACTATAAAAATTATCGGAGACCTGAACTGTACGACAAGACACTAAAAAAACGACGCTATTCTCAAGAATAACAAGCGACTCATGCTAGAATGACTCTGAAAATGAGCGAGTGGTTTTTCGTTGCCTTTCAACTAATCCGAATGTAATGCTGCGTATAAACATTTCATCCCATTGAAATTCAGGTGATATTTAGTCCAAGCAAATTTTACTCTGTTCACCATAGAAAATTGCTGTATAATGAACACTATTACTCTCAGAGAAAGTATGAATGTAGTTATTTACTAGCAATAAAGTGTACTACTCATTGTAAATATACTGTATACTTGTAAATATACTGTATTGTAATATATTGTATACTGTCATTGTAAATATACAATGATAGTTAACGAAAGAAAACACCTGGTGTTGAGCTGTTTTAATTAATTAAAAAAGAAATTTAATTAATTAAAATTGTTTTTCGCACACTATTACAAGCTCATAAAAAAAAGAGTAGTTATATTTTTAGAAAAACACGGAAGACGATTTTTACAATTTTTTATGAGATTTCCAAGTGACGTAACTCAATAAAACAAATTTAAAAAAAACAATAGTAAGTTAATATACGTTGAAATATGACACATCTTTAACCGTATCAAATTTAAAGTTGTTCGCTCATTACTTCACCGATTAAAACCTTTTAAAATAATGTTTTCAATTTGTTTTCACAGTAATAAAAAACAATTTTACAATTAATTTATAAAGATTTAACCTTTGTTAAGTTTAGACTGGGGTTAAAAAGAGGCATTGAAGTTAATGAAAAAATTAATTTTAAATGTTAAATGAATTTCTTTAATTTTTTTTAGGTAAACTTAGGTAAGAGAAAAATTAGCCTGACTGAATGCCGTTTATCTTTAATCGATTAAAAGATGTGCCATGCTGAAAACTGTTTAAAATTGTTTAATTTTCTAAAATTAGGCTTTAAAGGAAGAAAATTATCTTTAAAGAAAAAAATAGGATGTAGGATGTAATAAGGATGTAGGGTGATCGTTCATCAAGTTCTCAAATATAACCCGAAGAAGATGTTGATGCCGAACTTCGGCAGTTTATTAAAAATAAAACATATCAGAATGGGACAGATTTAACTGGGTATTAAACGGAAAAAATGTTCAATATTTCAAAACAACAGAATCAAAATTAAAAATCAAATAAATCGATTTATAAGACATTTTTAAAACTAATTAAATATTAATTCTATCTAAATTTGTTTGAAATAGTTTTTTCATAAGTTGGTAATGCTAACAGCCGATTCCAACAATGAAGTTTTTTGTATTATATTTGAACAGCAATAAACATTTAAATAAGTCAATGGAATAACAGCGTATACATCTTTATCTAACAACGAACTATAAATTTTCCATTGAATAGTACGCAGACATCATTTTTGTTATTGGGTTCCGCAATGGAATCGCACGAACTGCACAGCAAGAATATCATCAAAGAGTTCCCAATAGAATCCAAATAGGATTTCAGGCCACAGAACCTTTGCTTCGGTATTTCGGTGCTTACTTACCAATGGATTGGAACGCTAAGGAAGCGTTTCCGAGGCTATGTTTATATGAAATTTCTTTTTATTTTTACCAGCAGAACACGTCCTGAAATTTTGTTACATGCTTCGTGAATCATGTATAGTTCAACTTTCAATGAGATTATATTTAACTACAAAAAAAGGTTCTTAGCCCTATAAAAGGATTTTATGCAGTTTCTAAAAAGATATGCGAATTGAATAACTTTATGGATAAATACAGACATTTGCGTAACTGATGAACCGACTTTTCTAAAGAAAAAATCCAGAAAATGTAATTTCGTTGGATTACAGGAGCCTAACGATAATGTAACCCGGAATTCCTTAAGAAACATCAATTTATACATTTTACAATACTCGTATTCTCGAAATTTTCATTGAAAATAAATAATTTTTAGCATAAATTTTTAAATACTAAAAAGCAAAAAATAATACTGTTTTAGATTGGAAACTACTACGAGAAATCAAAAACCCGTTTATTTTTTGCGCCGACTTCAAAAAAAATTTTTTTAATTTAAACACCTACTGAAAAATAATGTTTTAAAGTGTTTTTTTTTCAAATCACTAAAATTCTCTTCATATTTAAAATACGAATAGCGCTAAAAAAACCGCTAAAACTTTCCATAGCGCGTTTTTACCCAAAACTTTCCAATTAATTTCCTTGAACGTATTAATTAGAATATTAAGCCACACATAAAATTATACTTTAAAAATTAAATACTAAGATTTCATAAACAAAACAGAAGATAGAATCTATCTTGTTGATAGATTGACTAAAGAGGCACCAGCGGAAATATTCTCTAATATAAAATCAAATCAACCAATCAGACCGTTGTTAAAGAATTACACATATATACTAGCCGGTCCGTCTAGCCAGAACCTGGACCCTCAGGGCACAGGCAAACCCCGGAGCCAACTGGGCTCCTTGGGACTTCCCGAAGCCACGGGACCTACCCCAGGGCTGCAGAGCTCGCTTCACTCGCCATTCCCGTGTTGCAGTGGGAGCGTTGGACAACCGCAGAGCTCGCTTTGGTCGCCATTCCTGTCTACCAGAGGGTTCTGCCACCAGGACCCCCGCACTGTTCATTATCCTCATGATTGTGATAACAACACTGATAAATAACAATTAAAAGTATTCAGACTTTATAGAAACCTGAAAAAGAAACTAGATTATAAAAGACAGAATATTAGTAGCTATGGTAACAAAACGTACATGCACCTTTGACAACGAAAAATTCATAACTTATTTCTCTGCTATGGAGGTATAAATAAAGTAATGAAGTAAAAGTATTAATTTTTAGATTCCTTAATGAATATCTTTACAACTTCACCCTCCTTGGGATGGAGAAATAAAAAATATTTTTAATATTTTAACCTTCAAGGGAGCTAAACCGGGGCCTCGGTTTGTGGCCTAAAATCTTCCATGATATAATAATACGAATGTATCCTGAAAATTTGAAAGCAATCGATCGATTGGTTCTTACAGATTTTGGGAGATGAAATATATCTAAAAACCTTCTCAGTTATGCAAAGAAACATGGGTAAAAATTTGGTTGCAATTGATCGAGTAGTTTTTTTTTATCGCCAACAAACGAAAACTCTCTTCCTCTTTGCATAATACTAAGGATAAAACTTTTTAAAAAACTCTTTAATAAAGGTGAGGCATCAGATTGAAACAGTGAGATAATTAAGCATTTTTTACGATACTAAAAACAAAAATTATCATGCACAGATATTCTGTATTTAAAAAAAACCGGTTCAAGTTAAAAATTCGAGTAGTCGACCTCGTTTGGTTAACAATTTTATTTTAATTATAATGAAATAATACAAACTTCTGAGATAATTTGATAAACGGGGGTTACAAAAGATCCAGAAGATTTTCTATGGGTCCAAATTATCTTGGATTAATATCCCCAAACACCCGGAAATATTTTTAGCTATCCAAGAAATAATTAATTTTACATCTTATTACATTTAATGTGAATGGTTAGTCTTATATTTGTTCGTTGGCATTCAATTAACAACGATTTTTCAATGTTGCACTGGCTTGTTAATGGGCAACGTAAAATGCCATAATGTTATAAGGAGCTGTTTTACTAATTTTTTAAACAAATCCATTAAAAATGTAAGGAATTTTAAATTCGTTGTAACACTTTAGGAAAATCAATTTTACAATCGTTATGACATTATTAGGATGTACTTGTATTATTAGTTTCATTATTTCATATGGAAGAAGTTTTTTTTAAGTACACGCTTATAACAATGAAATGCTTATTAGACGAATAGTGGGGACTGGGCAGTAACACTGCCCATTTAATTCTTTCTGTCTGATCCAGACAGGAAATTTCAAACGACTCATAGCTATCGCTGCTTTACGTAACAGAAGCATACAATGACTGTAGATGACTTGACAGGAGAAGCGTGTCTTATTTCCAAAAATGGCATACCCATTTCCAAGAACTGCCAGGCTTACTACGACAAATGTAGAGTTTTTGTTACAATGAGCCAATTATACTGTTAAATATCAGCCTGCCAAGCCCACCTAAATTCAAATGACATTCAGCCCCACAAACGACATATTCATTTTGTTTCCCAATGGCTGAATAATTAACACTGTTATTCTCAGAGAAAGCAAATCTGACTACATCTGCTAATATCAAAGACAGATAGTGTAAACTAAAAAGAAAAATCAATGCATTCCTTTATTGTTACTATTTGGTATAGTTCAATTGAATACTCACCCACACTAAAAAAAATTGGAATGATCGAAGGGTTTTTCTTAAGAAAGCTTGAACCTGTTCTTAGGTGAATTTAGTTTCTGAAGGAAAACCAATATGTTGTAGTGTATACTGGTCTACGCAAAAATGTTGAACAATTTTTTTCCCCCCAAATAGGATCCGAGGGATTTTGAACGGTCCTAGCAGTGAATAACCAGACGTGATTATTTGAGTAGGGTTGTCTTTTATCGCTATCCACTCATATTCCTGTATCTTTCCTTCCCGGCAGTTTTTTGCAAGATGCTCATTGGATCCGAGTCAAAAATATTCTAACCTTTTTGAGATACAGCGTGGTAATTGTGTAACTTGATAAAACAATTCTGGCAACAAACCTGTCCTGGAACCCATTTCCTACATGGTGGTTGTATAAAAAACCCAGCCTCGAGCTGAATCTCTTATCAGGTAAAAATGGACCTCCAAATCCTTTTTAATAACATTACAATATCTTTTTATGTGGAAAAAAATAACTAATGTCATGTATATTACACTACTATTACCTATTTAATCCCCATTTTTATCGAATGAGGAAAAAGATAAGATACGTGACAGTCTTACATGAATTTGCTATAAATGTGCATTTGTAAACACCTAAGGTAACTTTAATATTTATTTCGAAAAAAATCAATTTGATGCAGCCTATAATTAAATGCCCTTGGAAAAATCGTTGGCAAAAATGTGTTGTTCCTCATCATGGGTAAAGATACCCCAGATTCTCAAGAGAAAAAAAGGTTCTAAGGGACTGTAGGATGGCAATTCCCGCCTATAACTCATGAATGTCTGAACATTTTTCGATAACGTACAAAGACTATACTTAAAACGTAAAATTAAAACCGCTTGAAACTCTACTAATGAGGTATGACGAAATTAACAGAAAAGAAAACATATGAGATATATTTATATTTTAAATAAAACATATGAAAAATAGAGTTTCATAATTCCTACCTAGAGAGAATTAGCAAAATATAAAGATTTAATATAATATTAGTATAAATAAGTTACTAAGTTTGAGAAATCATATAAATGGTCAAAGTTATTAACTTCAGTAAACTTTTCTGTTCGTACTTATTATCAAAGTTAAATGTATATCCTCTTACGTGGTGTAAGCTTATAAAGATACCGGCAGGCTACGGTTATATCAAAGAAAACTCAAAGCTGTCTAACTTAATTAATAATTTTTTTTAATTTAACTACTACTCTATTATGTATAAAATAATTAAATTTTCCACTTTACATTACTGTAAATTGATTAAAATAACATAACTTGACTTCAAAGTATTGAAAAATGTATTATACGAATAAAATGTTTATTTAGTTTTACGGCTTAATATAATCGTATAATGTTATATGATGAATGTAATCGAATAAAGTAACTTCATTAATGCATTATTTTACTCGACTATTAAATTAAAAAAAAAGAGAATTACTGCTACCTGTTATATAATAATACGTGTACTTTTATACATCTCAAAATACATCTACATCTGAAAGTCGCCTCAAATACATCTCAAAATACATCGCCTCAATACATCTCAAAGTCGCCTGAGTTCAAAAATATTAAAATCTAAGATAAAATATTTTATATAAATTTATATACAGTAGAAATAATTTAGGTTAGCCGATGGATGAGGTAACAATCGAAAATTAGAATCTGTAATTACGAGACAACGAGCAGCACTGTACGTTTCATATTGAAAATATGATATTATAATATTTTTTTTTTTTAATACTTTTCAAGCGTCATTTGTTTTCGATAATTTATGACAAATCATTTGGAACGCTACACGTTCATAAAATCGTAAAAATTTATCATCGAAATATGAAATCTGTTACAGTTGCATATCGTACACATCACATTAAATATGGTGTGCATAATCGGCCAAACAAAAGCACAATTCATCGTTTGGTTAAAAACTTCGAAGGAAATTTTCTCTGCTTGATGTTAAAACACCAATTCGCAAAAGAAATGCAATTCGCAAAAGGAATATTGCTGCTGTAAGTACAAGTGTTCTTGAAAATCGAAATCCTTTCACAAGAATTGGACCTTTCTTCAATAACAATATGACGAATTTTACGTCAAGATCTTGGTTTGCAACCATATAAAGTTCAACCAACTCAAGAATTAAAGCCTCAGGACCATTATTTGGTTTTCTGATTGCACTCAGTCCAATTGCTTGACGTGGATCCAAATTTCATTAAAAAAAATCGTCTTTTCATATGAGGCTCAATTTTGGCTTGATGGCTTCGTAAATAAGCAAAATTGCCGTACATGGGATGATTCCAATCCATAAATTATTCAACAGCGATCATTACATCCGAAAAAAATCACTGTTTGGTATGGATTATCAGCTGGTGGCAAGAAAATGGTGTTTCAGTAAATGCTGAACGCTATTAGGTTTGGATTCGTGATTTTTTTTAATTTGTAAATTTGGAAAATTTTGATTTGAATGAGATGTGGTTTCAACAGGACGGTGCCATATGCCACACAGCCAGCAGCTGAAAAAAAATTCAGTAATTGCGTCAAAAATCTGGTGATTCGATAATTTCACGAAATGGCCAACAAGATCGTGTAATTTGACTTTCTTACGACTTTTTTCTTTGGGGTTATATTAAGTCACAAGTCTATAACAAACCATTAACGACTGATAACTTGAAAGCAAATAATCGACGCGTTATTAGTGGAATTCAAGCTGATTTGTGCGAAAGGGTCACGCAAAATATTGTTGACAGCTATATAAAATGTTTATGGAGGCCATATGAATGACATTGTTTTTTGAACATAATGTAATGTTTATAAGCTTCAAAAAAAAAACCAAATAAAAACTGGTTGATATAATATGCATACTTTTTTTTATTATACTTTTACTTTATGCGCTAAAAATTTCAACTACAGGTACAACTCTCTTACATGAACGTATGTATGTGTGTTGGTCTCCGTCTGGCTTAATACTTCAAAAGATTTAATCTAGCGTGATAGCTGCTGAATGTAGGGTATCATCTCTATCAAAAAATTTCAAAAAAAAATTAGTTAAATGGATGGGAAGATATTAAGGAAAACAATATTTTTACGGAGATTAGACTTCGTTAAAATTCTAGATAAATTTGGAAATAAGTGAAATACGTTGAAAGGGATGTGCATGAAATTTGTTTAGGAAATAATTATAGGAAATAATGGAAATAAAACGAAATAATGACCAACTGCTAGATAAACCGTAATAAATGAAAAAACAACAGAGTGTCAAAATTATTTTAACCATGACAGAGCCAAGCCAAGCAACTAGAACAGTATTAACTAACCACATCTCTTCAACAGAGGATGATGGATAAGAAAAGTTAGCTATATGGAAAGAAACATTTTATTCCATAGTAACAGAATACCGTAGTATCATAGCAACAGAAGGACAGGAGGGGGAATATAAGATAGAGCAAAGAGATCCCGAGCTTTCAGAGTTTTACGTAACGCAAAGTACTATAATAATAATAATACGAATATTCTTTTAATCACAAACATGAGTGAGACCAGAAGACACAAGAAAGTATCAGACGGATTGCATAACATAGAAATAATAACGGCAGTAAAATGATACAAAAATATTCATAAAAAGTTTTACTGAAGGAAAATTTTATATTTGAGAAATACCTACGCCGTTTTCTAAGTGTATAAAACAGAAAAACTTATTAAATAAAAGAAAGTAAATTTTAAGTTTATTCAAGTTTAATATGAAAAATAATAATTACCAAGATAAAACCGGGGGAAAGGCTGGGGAATCCTTCCTATGGGGGAAGAAAGGATGGAAAAAAAAACTCATTATGATCTACATTAAATGCATCATCCTGAGAAATGATTTTACTGTTTCACATAAAAATGACGAGCAATATTAAGACCAATACTACATTAACGAAAAAAAACCGGCAAAGGGTACAAATCTTTCCCGGTTTCGCTCTTATACACCTTTATTGAAATTATACCATTGGATTTTTAAATATTAAAAAAATGTATTATTTGTGAAATACAAATAGAGAACGGTTTTGGAAATCGATTTCAGTTAGTAGAAACCGATTTCTAAAATTATTTACTAAATTTATTAACAAAGTGTTATACCGATATTTCATTAGCTGATCCTCATTCACTGCTGCTGGTAAAGGTGGGGAGGATGTCCGTGGCGGACGTCTAAGTTCATTCGTAGTTGAATGAACTTAGTCGCAGTCGAGTGTGGAACGATGGCGAATGAGTGCGTTCACCGTCGAAGAGCGTTTGTTAGCTTTTGTGTGGATCCACGCACTGACAAAACGTCGGAAAACATTATGAACGACTTCTTTTTGCATTTTGGGAAATCGCCACAATCACGGCAAACGTTACTGACATGGGAGAGCCTTTTGCAACGGAGTTGTTCTACACGCAGTGGGAGGCCGAGCACTCGAGCTGAGGCGTGTTTTGCTATGGAAGTATCTATTCAACGATTACCGATGAAATCAACGCGCAAACGTTCCGCAGAGTTAGGCGTTCCAAGATCGACAATGCGAGACCATATGCGGAAGGATTTGAAAGTTAAATATTTTCGTTCAGCCACAGTTAATGAGTTGAATGACAGTGACCTTGATTGACGTGTTTATGCATGTCAGTTTTTGCTTGAACGCTTTCCAAACGATAAAAAAAGAAAGTCATGTTCTCAGACGAGTGTGCGATTTATCGAAGCTCTCTTTAACAGAAATTTTTGTTTTTGGAGGGCGAAAGACAATTTTCGCTTTTTTGAGAAAATCGAGCGCCTCGTGTTATTTTTTGGGCTGGAATGACAGCTGAACATCTGCTTGGTTTCGATGGCATAGTTAATCAGCTCAGTTATCTGAGAACGATCGACGAGTGGTTGCTTCCAGAATTAACGGTAAAAGAGATCTCGCTAACATCATTACGTTTCAGCAAGACGGTTCCAGCGCATTTTGCTTTGAATGTCTTCAGACGCCTCGATGGAATTTTTCCCAATCGCTGGATCGGACGAGGGTCAGAAGAGTTACCGGCTCCATTGCCTTGGCCAGCAAGAAGCCCTGACCTCATGACATCTTACAATGCACCATGGGGTTTTGTAAAAGAAGAGAACCGAAAACGCTACGTCAATAACGAGCAGCTCCAACACGCTGTCCGATCAGCATTTGAAATGATCATCCCTGATATACTGTTACGGATGAACAACCTGTCATGGAGGCACATACAAACGTGTTTTGAACTTGGTGGCACCCACACGGACGTTTTAGATCCATAGAAGGTGGTAAGCTGCACGTCCTAATAATTTCAAAACTAACGTAAAGGGACTTCCTGCCCAGTCTGTATATATATATATATATATATATCGATTTTAAAAATTGGTCTTTTTAAGTTTTGTGCCTTATAGAGGCATCAAAAAAAATGTTTAACAAAAAAAAGATTTAAATAAATTGTAAATAATCAGCGAAAAGATTTTTTATTCACGTGTTCCCAAATCCAAAAAATCTGTTTTTGTCGGACGGATATTTGTGCCGTACGTACAATATGTTGGCCTGTATTTGATCTTATAATTCTGGACCTCGCAGACAGATTTTTTTCAAACTTGGTAGACAGGTACTACAACCTTCGGAAGGAGAGAATGTATTACATTTTTGCAAAAGTTATAAAAAGGGCTGGGAGTGTTTTGACCGAAATAAGATTTCAGAATCTTTACTGGGACGTCAGCAAAAAATCTTTTTTACAATAGTTGAAGGTTTTTTTATCGTGACCAATTTCCAAAATATTTAATTTAATATTCACCCCCATCAGAAAAATTGAGTATATATTTTTAACGAAAATTTTCGCTTAATCTTTTTATAAAAGTAATATTTTCCAATTAAGTACAAGATTAACAATAATCATTAAATTACAAAAATAAAATATTAAAATAATAATTAAATCATTTACAGCAGTTAATACTTTAAGACCTTTTTATAAATACGAAGTATCCTCAAAAAGTTCTTGGCGTTTTTTTATTGATTTTTTGGACATACCGGTATTGATAATCTTGTAAGCTATACTCTTCTCAAGGAGTGATGCATCGTTCCCAACGTCGTTTTCCTCCTGAACAATCTTAGAAGAACAATTTCGGAACTGCGCTTGGATCCATCTCCGAACTGCCTTTACTTACATCAAACCGTCGTTCTTTGAAAGAACTATTTTGCACTGCTTCTGCTATTCCCAAATTATTGTCAAGTGACGATCGAAACACACGATTTTAGAATTCAAGCACGCGAGTGATGTCATACGACGCTAAGAGCTGTTCTTAATGAAGGTCATAGACTGTTAATTGAGGACCTTCATTAAATCGTTTAAAATATTCATAACATATATGGCTCTTGAGATGACCACTAAATGAACTTATATTAGCTTCATACATCGCCCAACAGATGTAAACACGCATAAACAAATGGATGTGATAGCTTAATAGAAAAAGCACGATATGAATGATGTATCCAACAGCAAAGTTAGTTTCGAACACCAGTGTACAAGCCGGATTGGCGCATTATTTACAGGAACTTTTTGGCTAGATCTCGTAGTTATAAGGTAAATAAATATTTTTTGAGTAGAGGTTAAATCATAAAACAAAAATTCGAACTATAACTAAAAACTTAAAGTACACGTCACGAACCAATTTAAGTTCAGATAGTTTTATACGGTCCTAAACCCTATCCATTTATGGTTTATTGTTAATTATTAAATTTTCAACTATTTAAATTAAAAAAAAACACTTTTCACCTTCACTTCCCGGTAGTGAAATCCCAACATTCTATAACATAAATAATAAAAAAAAAGAAAAAAGTGTTTAAATCATTCGTTCTCAAAGTGAGCAATAAGGAGGAGGTCCCCTTGTGGACACTGGTGGTCTTCAGGGGGGGGGGGCATTGGAAGCGTTCAGGTAGTCTTGGAAGGCGATGGCTAATTAAAAAAAAACATAGGCAGGAACTATGTTTTCCTGATATTTCAAATTAAAATTAATACCTACTACACTAGTACAAAGAAATGAAAGGAACGCCTATATTTTATGATAAAAAATGATTGTATTCAAACTACTTTAAGTTTACAACAAAGAGGCTTAGAAACAAAAAAAAATTAAAGCTTGAATACACTAGTTTTTGACAGTAAACTTCAGATTTTAAAAATCATCAAATTAAAAAAAAATCTGAAAGCGTCTCTTCATGTATGATCGAGCGCTTGGGGAAAACGAATTTTTTTCAGTAAACTGCATTTAAATCGTTTAAAAGCTGAAGACTTTATCTTTAATTTCTATTTTTTGTATGTCTCTACGATTTTTCTGAACCGAAATATTGCACTTTAAAGAGAAAAGGACATTTTTGTATTTAATGCTGCATATCCCCCGATCTAAGCAACGTACTGATACAAATAAGTATGGATTATTATCCTTCAACGACGACTTGCTTGTTTACTGCCAACACTTGAAGAACGTCCACGTCAAAAAACGACTCCAGGACATTTTAAATATGGACATACCAGACTGTGTGCTGGATGCTTTTTCAAATGTAAACACAGCAGGATCATCCAGTTAGAAAAAACAACTTATGGAACTGACAACGAAGAAATAAAAATAAAATTCAAGAATGGCTACCAAGAATTTTGGCTGTAAAAGCCAATCCTCCCGCAACTGTACCCTAGATTATGGTCGACTGTTCAATGATTTCTGGTAGCATTCCCATCGTCGTGGATTTAGTGCTGTAGCAACGTTTCTAACAAAAAAGAGAAATTGGCTGCATGTTACTGAACGCGGCAACTTATGGATGTTTTTAAGTAAATTCGAGCCTGACATTGATTCGTTAAAGCACATCTGATTCATCCTTCGCATTAATGTAAGTGTAATTTTTCTATTGAAAGCTTTGTTTTAACTATTATATTGTTATATTGAATATGGTATCACTATTGTTGTTACATAACTATATAGATACAATTGTAATTTTTTTTAAAGTAATTTTAATATTAAATATGCGTTTTAATTACTCTCATTTAAAATGTATGCAAGTTTCAACTCAGAAATAGGATATGGTAGTTTAAAAATGATAATTGCAACTGCTGTTTTTAAGAGCGCATCTTAAAATCAACAACTGCAATTATTATTTTTAACAGATGTTTAGTTTAAAAATTTTTGGGACACTAGAAAAATTCTCAATGTGGGCGGTGGGTGAAAAATCAATCGAATCAATCAAAGAAATTAATCGAAGAATCAATTTTCCCCCCCTAACCACGCAGGTTGGTCCTGCTTTTCTAAAGCACTGCACAACCTGGACGGGTACCATGGCCTCTAACCCTCCGGGACCCCACGAGATCCGACTATGTCGTTCTCCGCGGGAGTCGTTCACCCTATAGGGCCGGGACTCGGTCCTTAATTGCCATTTAGTTTTCTTGTTGAAAGGTTAATTGTTTTGTTAAACAAGGTAAAAACCTTGTTATCAAGGTATGGTATGGTAAGTATGGTAACTAAGATATGCATGTTATCATAACCAAAACATTTTAAAATAAACAAGGTTTACTCAATAATGATAGATAAATAATTTTCTATATAATTTTTAAAGATTTCACGCACATTAGATAAATGTTGTCCTAGTATGATCAAACTGTAATATACACTGAAGATTGAAATTTACATGCAAAAATAAAAAAGTTCCTTAATTTATGAATGTTATGTCATTCATTGCCCAAACTAAATTATTCATACTGTATTTAAATGTGCTAGCATGATAATAATAACAAAAGCGCATACCATTATCGACATAATGAATTTTAAAGTAATAAATTAGCTGATTAAATGTAAAAGTATTCAAAAAAAAGATTAGAATTTGTTTTTTATTACGATCTGTTTTTTATAACGCAAGTTTATTTGCTCTAAATAGTTAAAGGGAACAGATAAACAAAGAAATTTTGTAAAAATTAAGAAAAATTCAGCATAACATTTTTTTGCTGCAGTGCACAAATGTGAATATTAAGTTTTTCAACCTCTGTGGTTATGAAATAAATCTCCAGATTTATTTCATTTAAGTCTCAATGGTTCAAATCCCAGTAAAGCCTGTTATTTTTAATAAAATGCAGAATTTCTATACTATATTTTATTACACAACCAAATTTATGTGATAATTTAATCATAATATTAAACAGTTAGAACTAATTCTCTAATATCTAGAACTATCCTAAAACACAGTCACCATAACTAACGTTTTTCATTTTTTTCAATAAAAACATTTTAATATGAAAAATTTATGATAATGCAAAAGTTATGTTCAAAAAAAGAAGACATTAATTGCACTTGATTATTATTATAATTTGAGAATTACACAGCCAGCAAAACCAAAACTCTTAAAGAAATTTTACAATTATTTCAATTTTTCATACAATATAATATACGATTTCTTGAACATCATGTGGACAAATAGATAACAATTACTATAATCATATTCAGTAATCAACTTGCTAAAAATAAAAAATTTGATGACAAGCCGATTTTGATGATACATAAGTAAAAAAAAAAGAAATGCATTAACATAGTATTAGTTTTAAAACTGGTACACAATAGAATCTAACATACAGAAACTCGTAGTAAAACAACAATAAAGGTTTTTTTTTTCATAATTAAGGAGAACATTAAAAATAATTAAATAAAAATGCATTTTTACAGAAAACTTAACTATTACTGTTTCATATAATAATAACATAATGATGTTTAATATAAAAGAACATAAAGAAAAACATGTAAAATTAATTATAAAATAGCCTTTGGCTACTAATTTAACAATTTTTAATTTTTAATTTTACAAATTTTATATTTTTCTTCATGTTATATGAAACAGGTTAGTTATAGTTACATAGTTCAGGTTTTCTGTAAAAATCCATTTTTATTTATACTGTTCTCTTTGATTACTACAAAAAAAAAACAATAATAAAGCTTAAAAGAAATAAATATCTTGCACACTGTAATTGTTAATTAATATGATACCCTTGATAAGAGACTATATGATGTGTACTATTATGCATATGTATTATGTATATGTATAACAGAGAATTCATACAAAGATAACTAACTACACCAATTAATTTAACAACATACTCTCATCAAGAATATGGGTTAATTAATTGTACAACTAACTTCAGTTAAAACCAAGCAAACGGTAATTAAACTATGGATATGAATGAAGCCTATAAATACACCTTTATAAACAAGAGAGTTAAGTCTTAACATTAACTGAAATATATTAAAATCATTAAATTGTAATATAAGTTACAAATTTAAATTACTTCAAATAATTAAACACATATGCAGACAAGAGTAAACACACAAAGAATCTAAAGCTATGTAATTATACCATATCAGTTTGTCACTTTTTTTTAACTTCTAAATATGAAGGTCCAGAAATTACAAAAATAATATAGCAAATGAAGAATTCTATGTCATAATCTTAATGCACAGTTTCCTCTCATTCATAAAGTTTGAGGTTTGAATTCCTATTTGGCTTAACATTTTTCATACACTACAAAATTCATTTTTGATCTATAAAATAACACCTATAATTAGGTGTCAATCTGTTATTACTGTATGAATAAAAAAATAAATAATATTTATATATAATATTAGTGTCATTATAAAAGATGAATTTTGAAGCGAGAAGTAGTTGTGAAATAATTGTTGTAGCTTCAGATCCTTTCAAAGGATACAGAAACAAAGAATAAAAGTTTCAAATTTTCAAATATATATATATTTTTTTTTTTCAAATTGTTTTATATATATTCTTTCTTTTTTATTGTTTAATATATTTATTATTTTACTGAATTTTTTTTTTTAATTCATATTATTCCTCTACTGTTAAATTATATTTAAATTCTAATACCAGCTAGTACAGATCATTTTAATTAATCATGAAAAACTAAAATAAGATAAGCCATATCTCTCAATATTTTGTATTAGATGGCGGTGGTCTGTTTAATAGAATTTAAATACATTTAAATACATTTTTTTCAGATTGTTAATATATATATATATCACCATCCCTGTTGCGACTTCACCCATGCTATATAGTTACTTGCATATCCCATCACAGTCAACTTTTTTATTTTCTGTTTTTTAATCAAGTAACTGCAGGCAGGTGGAGCCAGTCACATTACACACACAATAAGAATGGCAGTAGCTGTTCTGGTTGAGCCACTGCATCATAAACCATTGCACCCCTTCAAAAATTTAAATTCAAAAAATTGAAGATGGTTTTTATCTGGTTATTTAATTGAAGATGGTTATTTATCTGAAGAGAATTTGCAAGCCCCCAAATCTACTGAATATCTCATTTACTATAATCGGAAATGAGGAAAATTTGCAATCATTATTCAAGATTTTTTTTATCTTTCTTCGCCCCTTTCAAGGTCGATTGCAAAAAATGTAGAAATTGATTTTTAGAAAAAAAAAATAAAAAATGCATTTTAACCCTTTAAACTTAGAATTTCAAAAAATGTGTTTTTAAATATTTAAACTAACTTTCCACACACCAAAAGGCTGATATCTTCATTTGATACCAAGAAATTCAAGCAATAGTAAACTTTCATTATTTTTCCACTTTATCCCTTTAACTCGGAATTTCAAAAACTCCTTTCTGAAAGTGAACTTACACCATAAGAACTTATACCATACTTATATACAAATTTTTATCAATTTATCTTTACTACTTTTTTAGTGAGTGATTATGAATTACTCACAACATGTTGTTTTATATGTGCATTAGCTGCAGAGACAGTAGCTCTCTAAAAGTAGGCCCTCTGGGCAGATTGCCCTAGCGGTCAGCATCTCGGAATAGGATTATTAGATGTCAAAAATTGATATTACCTCTTGTATAAAAATATTTTTTTATTTTGGTTATAGTTCATTATTTTATGAAGAAAAAACAAACTCATAAATAAAAAAAATATATATTATTAATATATATTTCACATATTATTTATATATGTGGTATATTGATATATATAATATAACAAGTGTACATCTGACCACCACAAGGCATATATACTAACAAATTGGTATTTCCCGCTAGTGATCAGTACATTCCAGTACTAGGCTAAGGGAGACGAACACACACACAGACCCACATACAAATGTCCTTTAGTAGGATGGAATATATATATACATATATATATAAACAATAGCAGAATTCAAGTACCAGAAATTTATTTACTCATCAAGTTGGATATTTTTGTAACCCTTCATGATTTTTATAATTATCATCACAAAAAAAAATTATAGAACACACATATAAAAACAAACAAAATAACAATAATATAACCGTGAAGTAAAAAATAAAAATATAATCGATCCTGGGCAGGATCCCAAATGAGAGATCATCCTTTCTTTCTACCCATCTATCTTCCTTATCCTTGATTCCTTCTCTTCAGAAAATGTATTTCTTAATGTATTCAGAAAATATATCTTGATCCCTTAATCCCTTTGGGAAGAATGGATATTCCCTTTGGGAAGAATGGATCAAGGGAGCTGCTTTCACGGTTTCCTATTATTCACAGTTCTTTATTATCATTTGCCTTTGAAAAAACCTTGAATTTACCTTGAGAAAAATCAGGGTCAGCTGATTTTATAAGGAATAATTTTTATTTATTTTAAAAACACATTATAATATGAATCTCATACTTGCTGTATTAATTAAATACTAATATGTAAAAAATCAGAAACTCCAGTCTACGATGAATAAAGAAATTTAATTTGTACTGCTATGTTTATTATTTTACAGATTGGTACAGATTGTAAAAAAAGTTATTTACCTATTGTAACAAACAAGAAAGAAAATTAACCGGCTGTTAATGATATTTCCTGACTTGAATTTTTTTATCAATTAAACTATTCCTTTTTATTTAAATAATTAATACACTACAAATAATTAAAAATTTTCCAAAATTCATATCAGAAAAGTTGGTTAAAATTGGTTTCAATAAATTCTTATATGTATTTCAATAACAATAATCTGGTTGCCCACAATTACAAAGAAATAAATGTTATTTTGAAAGTATGGAATAGGTAAATTGATATCATCAGTTGAAGTTTAGCATATCTAAATGTTGTTTTATTTATTATCTAAATGCTGTTTTATTTGCATATTACTTCCAAATAAATAAAGTTGGTTGTTTTTACTTTATTTTGAATAAATTAAAATAAACTAATTATAAAAATATTTTACAATTTTTTTTCTGTGGTGGTGAGGGAAGACTATCACAAGGTCTATCACAAGGTTATTATGTGAATTGATTCTTAATCTATGGGATAATTAGGGTTAATAGCTGGATGCTATCTGTTATATATACATGCAAGTTGATCTTTTTACATTATTCCATTAAAAATAATACAATTCTACTTACATTATTCCATTAAAAATAATACAATTCTACAACAGTAAGGTTAGGAAAAAATTATTTCAGATGTCTTAAGATATCACTCCTCACTTAATAGAAGATATAGCACTTCACATACATATATACTGTAGTAACAAAATGTACGCTATTTTATGTGACAAAAGTGCAAAACCTATATTTGAATTAATTTGTATTTTTAATTTGATTAAGCTTAGTTGAATATAGTTACTGCTAGGATTGAAATCAGTTCTTTTAATGTTACTGAGGTGATTGTCTGTGATTCATTACAACAACCAACCAATGTTACGTTTACATCTATTTTTTCCATCAGAAGAGATCTGAATAAGCTGGTTTATACAGAAAAACCAACTACATCCAAAACATTCTCTACATATAATAAAATATCTTTACCCCAAGATATTCATGATAACTGATGAAGTTATTTATTTCATTATAAACAAATAAAAAAAGCTAACAAATACACAGATACAAGCAAAAGTGAAACACAGAAATAATCTTTTTAAATTCCATGCAGCTCAAAACAAGATTTTATATCTTTAAAAACTCTGTATGTTAAAAACGTTAAAAGAAGAAAAGTAAAATTAAATTCTGAATTAAGACTAAAAACTTGTTATTTTCACTGCCAACAATCATGAATAAAACAGTGAGGATATATACTCATATTTGTGTAAAACATATGACCAAAACAGCAAGCTTTACATAAACTTATCAGCTTATTTAAAAAGTTTTTTGAAAGTTGTAAAATACAAAATAAGGTAATGTATGACATGAAATAGGGTCAATTGTGACAACTTATCAATTTTTACATGCAATGCATTATCTGAAACTATATCATATAACTGATGATGAAACCATGGATTTTAAAAGATTTTTAATGCTTACAGCAGTTTTATGCATAGTATAAAAAAATTGAAATGTACCCATAATCCCAAGAACTGAGGTAAAGGGGAAAGTAAATCAGAAAGTGTTACGAAAAATTACACATTATTATAACCAGCATTTGCAGTGAATGAAGAAAATTTAATTTTTGCTTATTTTGTTTGCTTTACTTTCTTAATCATAAAAATCTCTAGTGTTATATTACAAGAAAACTTTACATGTTTTAAAAAATTGCACATTTTACCTCACTGATAGATATATTAACAAAACATGTTCATTTTTTACAAGTCTTAGAAAAAAAATATGGATGGAAAGCAGAATATGAGAAATGTTATTAATTTGTTATTCTGTTTGAGATAAATAATGGAATTTTCCTTTACATAATAACAAATCAAGAACAGGAAAATGGAGAACAAATCAAATCAAAGACTTGATTTAGACTGCTATAAAAGTCTCACATTATACTTTCTTTTTAGTTTGAATAATCTGAACTTAGAGAAAGCTCTGCTTTCAATTGAATATTTAAATAAATAGAAACATCTTGTAATAATTTAGAACGGAAAATCACCAAATTAAAAATATATTTTTTTTTTTCTTTAGGTAAGGTAGATGTTATGTAAAATCTTCATTTCTTCAATCTAATTTAATTTCTTTAATTGTAATTTTTTAATTTAATCTCAAATTTGCACAACTTGCAGTGTTTTTGTAGATGTTTATGGCAAATGAAAACGGTTTTTGTGTATTGTACTAATAAAAAAGTTATAACCTCTCAAAAATCATGAAAAACCTGTTAAAAGCAATACCATTTTGGCTCTCTAAATAAGTGCTCCAATTTTAATATTTTTTTACTTATTACTATAGTTGAAACAGATTTGTTTGAACCATTCAACTGCAATGTTTGTTATAAGAAGTCATTTCCAGTCATCAGGAAAATTCATGTTTCAACATGCTCATTTAGCTTTGCAGTTACAGACTGGTCAGTATGACATTAGTCAGCGACTTGTTCATGTCTTTACTGAGTCTCTCAAATTTCAACCTGTGTTTATTAAATAAGTTTTACTTATATTATAATTACAAATTTTAAAATAAGTTAAATTTTTACATTATTTTCAAGTAATTTCAGATAAAACAAGAATTTATGTGAATGAAGATCATCATAAAACAGTGTATGGTACAGTGCCAAAAGAACTGATTAAAATTTGTGAATTTAATGATGAAAACCAACAAATTATTTTTTTATGTTAATTCAGATGTCACTATTGTTTGTAAATATTGTGACCCTTTGAGAACTCTTAAAAACAGTTAAGAAAAACTTAAGACAAATAAATTAGAGCAAGCTCTTAAAGAACACATTTTCCAAATTTAAATTTAGTTCCTGGAAAGTATGTTTGTGTTATCCATTTCAAAAGTGTTTTTTCTCACCAGAACAAAGAACTATATGAATGCAAAGACCAAGAGGTCTTTGAAAAAAGGTCTCTGAAAAATTAGATGCTGCTTGCTGCATTTTGGTTTTATCACCTCCATCACCTAACTAACTACAGTGATGGGTCATTCTCACACAATTTCATGAGAATTATCAGAAGAGATATCACAGCTGTTTGTTAACCATAGTAAATAACAAACTTTCATTGCTACAAAACAGGCTATTTTATTGAATAATTAAGATTTCTGTACAATTTATTTTTTCTTTGATATTGTTTACAAAAATAAATCAATATAAAAATAAAAATGAATTATTGAAAAAAGATGTAGGCTACTCATTAAAATCTCATTGGGTAAGTTTTACAAGCATATTTGAATCAAAACTGTATTAGGTTACTGGTATTGGTTGAGTTATCATTAAATTATGACCTATCATTAATCATTTTAAAAAAACTATTTTAAAAATATTGAAAATGTCAACTTCAACATAGGGATTAAATATAAAAAATGTAAACTGCCCTTTGAGCACTTATTTAGCAAGTCAAAATGGTATTGCTTTTAACAGATTTTTAATGATTTTTGAGAGGTTATATCATTTTTATTAGTACAATACACAAAAAATTTTTTATTTGCCATAAACATCTACAAAAACACTGCAAGTTATGCAAATTTGAGATTTTTATCACCAGCCCCATCAGAGTAATTTGAAGCCAAAATTTGAATTTAAAAAAGAATTCATAAAGATTTAGGGGTAAGTATATCACCATTAATATAATTTATGGTAAAACGACTAAATGCCTACATATAAAAAAATAATCCAAATTGTATATGTCATTCCTGCCTCTTAAAAAAAATTAGCAAAAGTGAAATTTCACAATTTTTCATGTTCAAATTTATTGATAATTTTCTCATAGAAAGAAGAGAGAGATAGGTAAGTATACCAACGGGAAAATCTTTTATCTTGAGAAAATATGATTAAATTGCTTTTTGTTTCATCCTTCCAGGACCAATAGTTTTTTAGTTATGATTTTTTACGTAAACCCTTACAATCACAAAGATAGGTGTGCGGACCGTAACAAAAATGGCCACAACAAGCCATAAAACAAACTGCTTAAAAAAAATAGTTTTAAGGTCCTGAAACATGTAGGGAACAAGTAGGTAAGTTAAAATTTTTTCTGAATTGGTCAAGCAACCAGCTTATGTTTTTTTGGGACACTTCAAATGGATTGATCCTTAAGCTATTTATGAAAATGTGATATCATTGCTACTACAACTAATATTGAATTGGCGACAATGTATTAAGTCTCACAAATTCACTGTTAAATTAAATATTAAAATGAATTTATAACAAATTTTTTAATTTAATTTTCTTTACATGATGGACATGGCAAGAAAGGGCCATGATGGACATGGCCAACATCTATACCTGCAAGAAATGTATTTATCTTAAAAAGAATCTGGCAACACAGCATCCCACTTTTGCCACTTCAACATTATAATACAAGATACAAATTTAAAAAATGTAATAAAAAATCTGCTTGTAAAGCCTTCATTTCAATGTTTAATATTATTAATAAAA
The DNA here is from genome assembly GCF_047948215.1 of Lycorma delicatula. Classification (NCBI taxonomy): domain Eukaryota; kingdom Metazoa; phylum Arthropoda; class Insecta; order Hemiptera; family Fulgoridae; genus Lycorma; species Lycorma delicatula. The sequence goes on along the minus strand of NC_134458.1, from coordinate 102,868,908 downwards.
TTAACATCAATGTTTAATACTATTAATGTTTAATAGTACTATTAATGTTTTTAATACTATTAATGTTTAATAGTATTTAATGTTCAATACACTTAACGACACCAACACACATTGTAAAAATATCTTAATATGTTGAAATCAAAGAATGTCAAAAGAATAAAAAAGTATAAAAATTAGCAGTTTCAAATTTGGTAGATCAATCTGAAACTCTTTTGTTAATAGTGTTTCAAAATTTGAAAACATTTCATTATAATTTTCTGAGTTATAATCAAGCAAACAAAGGCCTTCACCACAATCAAAGCTCTAAAAACAGTCATTTTCAAAATTTGCAAATAAATAACCTCTCAAACATTTTTATAGCCAGTCAACTAAATAGGTTAAATTTTTCTTTAGCTTAAACATCTGAATCCCTTTAAATTCCTTTTAACCTAGACACCTCCATTTAATAGGAGTCAATTCTAACAGATTTTAGCTTTAGATTTTAGCTTTACATATAGAAAATATTTAGAATTTACACATCATTAAATGTGCACAATGGTTCGGTTTATTCATATAAATGTTAATACAGAATGGCTTATGAAGTAAAATAAAAAAGTTTGGTATTACCTATAACCAGTGAAAATATACTATAAAAATGATGAATCAGAATTTTCATTTATACTGCAAAAATAGCTGACAAATTTTATCTAAAGAAGACTGAAAATTATCGTTAAGTATATACAATAAAATATGATTCTAAAGACATATAATAATCAAAATTTTCAGCAAGACAAATTACAAAATATGTGACCCATAATAATATGCATTTACTTAAACAATAATTTATTAAACACTAAATTTCATTCAATCTTTTAATTTTACTAGGACTATTTCACAAATAACCTGTTCATTCCGCAATTAAATGTTTTTATTAAATCAAACTGCATGTTGCATCAATAGCTTAGGATTAGTAAAATTGAAATATGTAAAGAATAACAGCTCCCCAAAATAACTGTAATAATTTAAATAACACAGATCTAGCAAAACTTTAAAAAAAACATTATATCATAATAAAAAAGAATGATTAATTTTATCCTTATGATGGGAATGGTAATGTAATATGATGTAATAACAATGAGATAAGCTTAAATGACAATTAACAAGTAAAAAAAAGTACAAAAGATATTTCAAAAAATTGTTTAAATCTTAATAATAAAAAAATATAGCTAATAAAAACAGTTCTCTTTTCAGTAAAAAATAAACTATTCATAAAACACGATTTAATTATGGTAAGAATAAAATAGAAAAGAAACCAAAATAACCCTTAAAGAACAATAAACTTCACAGATAACTAAAGACAAATAGAATCACACCTTATATTAAGACACAATAGAAAAATAAAACTTACCTGTAAAAGAAGAAGATAATTCAAAATGGATTGAAAATTTATAAATAGAATGCATATACTTAAAAAAGTTAATAAATTATGTAATATAAAATAAAATATAATTAAAAATGAAACACATGCATGCTTAATGTAAACAACAATATAATATTACAACACATGTTATGAAAGAAAACAATGTACTACTCCATAATGAATATAATAAGTTCTGATTAGATAAATATTTAAAAGCACGTAGATGGTAAAAGGTTGACCCATATATACTATCGTGACTATAACTAATGCTTAAAAAATATGTAACTTTAAAAATAACAATAATATATACAAGTTAATTAACAAACACAGATTAAAATACAATGAAGATAATAATATTTACATCACAAAGGGAGAAACAACTCAACATTTTTATGCATAGTTTCATATTTCAATATCACTCCACCTGTCAAAAAAATTTTTCTTTAAAAGTAAAAACTAATTAAACATTTTTTATTAACAGAATATATGTTTTGTACATATACATATACTTGCGTACATGTACGAGTGTGTAAAAATAGGCACAAAAATAAGATCACTTACTATTTATAAACTATTTTTCTTCAACTATACATTATTAAATTAACTGGAATCTAGATTTACCAATATTAAACATGCATTCTTCCACAGTTCACATGTAGAAATTAAATCAATACCACACATATTACAATCTGTAATTTTAAATTTATTTTAATATTTATAACTATAATTCTCTTTTTACACATTAATATCTTAGCTATTATTTGTCATACTTAGAGGCAGTTTGTATATTACATTATTTCTCAACAGAAAGAACATATTATGTATATTTGTTATACTTTACATTAACAGATATTATCATAATATGCCACTATTTTAAGGATATTTAAATAAATCAAACAAGGTACTTTTTGCATGTCTCCAAAGAAGATCTGTACAGCGACCAAACAATATGCGAGATCAATTTGTAGTCTTTAGTAAAATACAACTTAGCGTTACTTAACTTCAGTAGTAACTAGTATAGAGTTGTCTAGCTTCCATAAATTAGCCAAACAACATTCAGAAATCATATTAAGGTAAACTATCAAAAATGAATAAAAAATAATCTTGAATTTAGAAACAGAGAAAACCAAAGATATAAAAATAAGAAGGGAGGCAAAGGTTTAAACCAAACTTAATAAACCTGTAGTTTATTCAATAAAAAAATAATTTTTAATTAATAACTATTCAAAATCTTATTTTGATATATCACTAAGTTACATGATGTTGATTCAATATTGGTATGACTACATTATTGCATACTTCAGGAATTTTTTTAAAAAGACTTGAATAATAAACGTCCCACATATGTGGATTATAATTAAAAGAATATTTGCAATTTGATAACACACATGAGCTCTGAAAATGACAACCATCTATAAACACAACAAGTAGTACTCCTTACCAAGCTTACTAAGACTTGCATTCGTTTCCAGATGTATTCTTCATTGAGCTAAATACACTTTTGCACCACAGCATTCCAGTCTACCAAAACCAAAAATGTTTTCATCTAGTGACTCAGTGAACACCATTAGTATTACAGTATTTTACTATTACAGTATATTTACTATTACAGTAGATTACTATTACAGAACACATTACTATTCTAATTGTAGTCACTTGCTATTAATACTTCATACCCATAAGAAACACTAGAATATACAGTGGAAAACAACAAATTAACATACCAATCTCTGTCAAGAAACAATGCATCATACATTGCAGAATAATTCTATTCAGTAAATGAAATGCCTTAGAGAAATTAAGAGAAAAAGATGTATCATGAAAGTGACAATGCTACATTCGGTTGGACATTTTCACTGAATACAGTAGAGATTATCTAGGTGATGCAATTATAACTTTTCATGTTAAATAACCACATCACTAAATGCTGTTTACTTCGTTTACTTCCATAAAATCATTTCCATTATAATATGGGTGATTATTCGGTATCATAAAAACCTACTATCTATTAGATTTATGTGATACAGTTGACATACTGGTGTATATATAAGAGTGCTATTTTGCCTAGGCTATCTCTTAAAGTATTGATAATTTACATCAATAAAAAAGTCATATTGATATGGACTAAATCTTTATACTTACTCCAAAAATAAAATACAAAAATCTCTTATTGTGAAAATGTAATAAAAACATATGGATATTGAGGTTTCTTAAAATACAATCCTGTTTACATATTTAATAAAATGTTTTTCACAGTTTACATCTTGGGAGTAAGTGAAATTAGCATTAGTCCAGATGTAAATAGAGACTATACTAAAAAGGAACACTCTTTCCAATATTTATTTAAACCCACATGACTTTTATTGACAGGCAGGCCTAAAAAGGCAGTTCTTTCTCACTTTTAAAAACCAAACTCTTTTTTAGAATCAAAGCCGGGGGACCTTCACATCAGAAGTCAGTCATATTACCAACTCAAATATTAGAGTGATCGATTTATTTATATCTGAACTTATTAAGTACAAAAATTTAAGTATTCTTTTCATTTATTTAAAACAAATGACCTCAATACTTTAAATACAAGTACATTAAAAAAAGTTATAAATGTGAAACAATGACATTAGTGAACTTAAAAACATTCAATATTAAATAATAATTGTAAGAAAAAAGATAAAAATCAGACATCAACAAGAAAACATGTACAATAAACAATACAAAGGCAAAACAAAATCAAAGAGGAATAAAATAGATAAATATTTATAGGTTATTAATCAAATTTATGTAATAATAATAATAGAATAACATATTAATTATATGCAATATGAAGTTGTGAAAATTACAACAATTATTATTCATTTTATATGTCTAATCATAATTATTAATATTATAAAGTGCATAAATAAACCCTTAGAAGCATGAAAGCTTTAGTTAATATAAATTTGTATACATAATAAAGCCCAGGCAGTGTGAGGATGAAACAATTCAAGAGTAGCAGATGAACCTTACCCACCATTAAATTAATTTTATTAACAGTACACTAAAACGAATTATCTTCAACATAAACTGATTGTGGTAAAATAGGATTATGGCCAACTGATCAGCCCACAAAACCCCTTGAGTACCTAAATTTCATGACTGAAATTATTTCCAAAAACTTTCACTTACATTAAACATAGCCATTTTAATCACTAAATAACTTAAAATAAAAATTTTGTCTAAATTTCCATTTTTTTAATCATTTTCTTTTTCAAAAGTACATTCTTTAAATACAAGAAATTAAGAGTGCATTATGTTCAAATGTTATACATTTCTTCTTAAGAAAGAACAACATGAAGAATTATTTTCAGCTTTAAACAACTAGATGGGTCATTAATACTCAAACAACACAACCAAGATATCACACTGTGATATCTTGGTTGTAATTTTATAACCAATTACAGCAATGTAATTTTTTCATAAATTTTCAGAACAGTGCAACAGAATAGACAAAAGGAATGCAAATCAAGTTTAGTAAGCATAACAAGTAACAAACAGAAACATAATACATGGAGAAAATTGTGTTTATTAGAAGATAACTGCCAGAAACTACTTCCATTTCCTGTGTCAGTTTGTTAAGTTTCAAGCAATCATACATGGCACTGCACATTTACCATACTACATTTACTTTAAATGATGCTATGAAAAAATCATTTTTAAAACACCTCAGAACTTCTTGTCAACAATCAGTTTTAGCTGCGATGGAAAGAAGAGAAAATAAGGAGAGAGGTGAGGTAGGTTGGCAAGTGGAGGAAATTGTAAGATGCCATAACAGTTCCATACAAGAAAAAGTTTGATGTTTTAATAATTTAATAAAATGTTATGGTGAAATTTTATAAATGCATAATTAAAATAACTACTCCCAATGAAATGCATTCTATGCCACTCATAAATTTTCTAAAAAAAAGAAAAAGGTTAAATTAAGTGAATCAATAATAAATTGTACGGAAAATATTAAAAATTCTGATCCAGTGGGAAAAAAACCTGATATAAGGACAATCACAATGTATGAATCAACAAATTGTCTGAAAACTGAGGACTGTTTAGACACTATTATTTAAAATGCAAATTCAACTATTTATTCCCCTGATGTGCAAGAGGTATTCCAAAATTTACTTCAAATTTCTTGTTGAAAATAATTATGTCAAGTTGCCATAGCAACTTGACATGCCTACAGCAATAACCAATAATCAATCACTTAACATACCCATATGTTAGCCATTATGTTCAGCTCAATACTGGTAAAGGAATGGTATTATCAGCTGTAAGATGCTTATTATGGTGTTGCAAGTACAAAAACTAATCACTAAAAGCAAACACTCAAAACAATACTGTTGAGATTCAAAAACTGTATAATGTTTATTATAATACTATTAGAAATAACAGCTTTGAAAACGACTGGGTCAGAAATTTGGAAAAAGGTACATCAATGTACACACTATTTGGGAGAAAAAGGTTGGCAACTGATCATGTATGATAAATTCCTTCAAAAAGTTATATAAATCATTCAAAAGATATATTGTTTCACAAATTAGCAAGAACCTTTTCCTTGAGGGCTACACAAGAAGAGCTCACCACAGAACTGTGATTGTATGCGAAACAGGTCAACAAATTCAATAATGTAGAGACCAAAGAATAGACCAAATGAATCTATGTTTAAAAAGACTTAAAAAGATCAAAAAAATAAATCAAACTGGCAAAAATAAATCAAAGTATGATAGCTTCAGTTTTTGAAACATGCAAGAATTTTTCTGATAGAATTTATGGGATCTGGAACCAATATAACATTAAAATTTTAAAACAAAGAAGAAGTCAAAGCAGAACAAATTTTACAGGATGCTCATAAAGGATTTAAAGGATTATTCCTTTAGACAGTCCCACTTGAAAATGTGCATAAAGACTTTATTTGAGCAATTTATGAGGGAAATTTTCTACCATTTTCTTCTTACCACAGACTTGGCACTGGATGACTACAAATCCCTTCACCACGGTGAGTTAGGCTGGCTACCCGATGTTTTTAGACTAATGAAAATTTCTAGCATTAATGTAGTTAATAATTAATTAGTTGGGTATCTTGAAGACAGAATTTTTATTATAACTTCATATTTATGATTTCATCAAAATTACAAATTTACATACCAATCAATAATAATAATGCAAAGATTCAATGGATTGATATAGTGAAATGTTGTTGTTAGAGAAGTGTAAATAGAAAATAGCGATATTAACAAATTACTTTTCTGTAGTATTTAATATCTCAAGGGAACCAACATGTAAATAAAATTTCATAATATGATATAACAAACAAACAAATAATCAAGCTACAGTTAACAAATAATAATTATTTAATATATAAACAATATTTAATCTTTACTTGAGTGACTATTGTTCTGGCTATGAGCAGTGCTCAATTGTTACACAAACAAGGGTCTTAATGATTAAGCTTTGTTTACTGAAGTAAACAAAGATAGAAAATAAATTTGTTTATTCAACTCTTCTTTATAAGAGCTAAGACTGCTTTATAATCCACTGCACTGTAAAAAAAATTTGCAAGACAAAGTAATAATAGAAAATTATTATTAAAACATTATCATTTATTGATTTTTTTTTCACATTATACTGCCCTCGCAACATATTAATGGTCCACTTCAATTTTGCATTTTATCTTATCAAGTTTCGAGACAACCAGGCTTTGAGGTATTGAAGTTAACTGAACCTTTATAAACAAAATGCATTAGTAACATATAACAGATTATGTGAAATACACAGTAATTCAAAACTGAGGCACATCTATAATTCATATATTTAAGAATCTTATTTATTTTATTTACTATACTGTCAGAGTATAGGGAAATAAACTTCAGAGATATTATATCAATATGTATATACAAACACAAAATCATCATCTCTTAGTACTTAACATAACATGACAAAGAAAAATAAAATAAATACCCACATCATCAATTACAATTATAATTGAGAAATACTCAAACATAATAACTAAGCAAGAACTCTTAACTTTATTCCCAAATCTTTTACAATGTATTTCTTCCTTAAGCAAAATTGGAAAGTGATAATGTAACGTAACATCAACCAAGTATACATCCATTCCAATAATTTAAGAGACTGTAACACAAGAAGCGAATGTAATCTTGCATTGGAATAAAAAAAATTATTAAATTATAATTTATTCATTGTTACAGTACATATATCTAAAAATTTCATTAATGTAAATTAAAGAAGTTAAAAATCATTATACAGCATTAACAGCTCTATATGAATTATCAACTATTCCCATTATACTTACTTTTTTCAAATTTTAATATTTTATGCTTCTCTACAGAGTACCATTCATAGAATGAAAGTAAGAACCAAATTCTACTTCAGCTTCCTGAGTTAGATCCCAAGTGGAATCTACATTTTACAAGCAAGTTCTTGTGAATGTAGTTTCCAACTCAATTTTTTATTTACAGTAATAACCAGAAAATTATCTTTACTTAGGCAATCAATCTTTTCAATCCATTATTAACAAGTTTTTCTATTATAAATAACTAAAACCTATTATTTGTTTTTGAACAATTAAAAATTATTGGCTGAAAACCATTCCTTTAGTGAATTTAACATCAATATCAGAGTACAAACCTTCAGCACTTCAATTTGAAATCAACAGCATAAAAATATTTAATTGGATATAGGTAGAAAAGTCATTAATAAAGATTAAAAACAGTAAAGGCCCTATTAATGAGCTCTGAAAAATGCCTGTTATGATTTTCAAATGAAAGATTATTGAATCTTCTGATGTATCCATAATGGATGTATTGAATCAATTATATAAATGTACTAAAACGTTTTGCTGATCCCTTAGGTAAGATTTCAGACTTAAAAACAAGTAGTCTAACATCTAAGAAATTCAATTTAGAAATTAATATTAAAAAATTAATCTGATAGTATAGGTCTCATAAATGTTTAAAAGTTAATATCTCATAACAACAATGAGTAAACAAATTTATAATGAATTACTAAGAAATACTGTAATTTCAAAGTACGATAATTAATAATACAAAAAAAAAATTAAAACAAATGAGCATCAATAAAACAAAAATGGATATAAATAAATATTAATGTTTTCAATAAAGCAATAAAAAGCAACTTTTTTCAACCCTCTTTTGATTTCTTCAAAAGATGCACATTTTAAAAAGAAACTTTTTTCAACCCTCTTTTGATTTCTTCAAAAGATGCACATTTCAAATAAACTAATAATTTAAAGTAAAAAAAATTATTTGAATTTAAGCACAAAAAATTACAAATGATGTTTTTTTTATAAATCATTCTTTTTTAAATGGTGGCAAATAAGTTACTGTTGTTATTTTATTTTGATCATAAAAATAAAAGTGAAAGGTAACAGTAGTATTAAAAAAAGGCTGAAAACATTTTTTTAATTTAAGATATTCTGTGATGTAAACTTCAACTTAATATTATATAAAATTAAATGAAAACACATATGATAAGCAATCTGTAAAAAAAAAATTAAAAAATTGAAAAATTAAACAATTAATAATATACATAAAAATTTTGCTAATGTTTAAATTAAAAAAAAAAAAAAAAAATTAAAAATATTAAACATAAAACAAAACAAGTTATTGATACTCAGAATTGAACAGAACTGCATATCACTGAACAGTAAACTGTAAACAATCAGAAATGAAAATATTAATAAATAACCAAGAATTTAGCAAAATAACAACAACAATCCAAAATAATAACAAAAAAATTTTAATGCAAAATATTAAAAGAGTAATTCATAATAAAAAAAATTACATTAACGACAAATAAAAAAAAGTACATCAAATAAAATTCAAAAACAAAGAATTAATTTAAAAAAAAAAACAAAATTTGAGTGAATACAAACTATAACTCAATAACAAAAAAATACAATTTAAACAAAAACACTGAAATTAAGCAAATCAGTTTTAACATAAATACTACCGAAGTATAATAAAATAAAATCTACAATTAACAAACATAAGAAAAGTATATTAAAAAAAAAACTGAAGCAATAAAGAATAAAGATTTTACCCATACAACAACAATGGAATAATAAAATAAAATCTCCCACACATTAGTATACATCAGTCATTCAAAAATATTCTATGATTCCAGACAATACATTATTTATATCTCTTCAATATTAAAATTTGTAACACCTTGAACATCATCTGCTTTCACATTCATTTGTAATCAGTAAAAAAAATACACTGATAAACACTAACATTAAAATATTCAACTGATTAAATCAATAAAAATATACTTCATTGGGTCAACCTTGTTTACCATTTTATTATATATATAAAAAATGAAATAATATCTGTAAAAATTGACTGACCGTAAACCCAATTCCAACAGTTGCAGAAAATGTGCCAGACTGAAATTTTCCAGTATCAAACTGTACTAATAATGACGTTTTGCCGACTCCACTATCACCCAACAAAATAGTCTGAAACAGTTTTAAAAAAAATTTAAATCAGTGCTAGTACATTTATCACAATATAGAAAAATTATACTTATGAAATTACAAGTAAATATTAATAATTTTTAAGACAGCTTGTGTCAATATGTGTGTATTACCTTAATCCTTGTGTCTCACTCTCAGTAGCATGATCTATAATGAAATTCTATAAATAAGACAAAATTAATTGGTGGAAAAGATAAAAATTAAAATTCATCTTTTAAGTTGTTAATAATGTTTAAAAGATATTTTATCACCTGATTAAACAGAAATTAACCTATTTTATTGCTACTGAATATGTACATTTTTTAACAAAATTCTGTAGTTGAACATAATCATATATTGCATATGATATCCCAAGGGCATCCACAGAATATCAAGAACACCCCAAGGTAGCCAGGATATGTACATGACTAAAAATAAAAGCTTGAAGTGCTCATCACTACAAATAATTAGGAGTTGTGGAATACTTTTTACCGAATCCTGAATGTTCTCGTGTTTTTTTGTGATTAAATTTGTCAAGCCATTAAATATCTTTAAAGAGAGCACCCCACGCTTTTATTTTTTGTCATAAAAGATCTACATTATTTTAATGGTTGAAAGATTTTATCATTCTTTTCTAATGCTTTTCAAATAAAAGTATTCTTTTTAAATTATATTTTTTTTCTGGTCTCATTTTGCATTTCATATCACAATGTATTTTACTATAATTTCACTAATTATATATCAATTGGGGTAAATAATGATTTAACATCATATTGTCACCGGGAATGAACCAATATTCAAAATTTCAAGTCAATCAGATAATGAAAGAGAAAAAAATTATTTTAACAATTGATCCAGAAATAGTGTATAAAAAGGATTTTTAATTGAAAAAAGTTGTTTATTATTAGATAACAATAAAAATGTTTATAAGTATACAATATAGAATATAAGTTTAAAAAAAAAATGAGTTACAAGCAGCACACTGATAAATCTGTTTAGTTTCCTACAACAAAATCAAAATTACAATTATAAACAACTAATCACTCTTGAGGAACTACCATTAAAAGCAATCCAATGATAAAAATATATCAATACAGACACTCATTTTACACCATATATTAACTTTTTTCAAGCTGAGTTTATATGAATTGGTGAGTACTAGTAATACAGTTCATGATACAAATTAAACCAAATCTACAATTCAAATCAAATTAAATACAAAATCTACAGACAAAATCTTGTTCAGTATTTACCTTTCTTCTTAATCTTTTATGGAATCCTCATCAATCTGGGGCAAACTAGAGCAATGAAGTTAAATCCACACCAAATCAGAATCCCAGCAAAAATAAAATGAAAATAATCAAATGTATGTCTATGTATGTGTGTTCTGGAGAACCTACTGAATTCATGAAACATTCAATTGCATTAATGTATATCATTACAAGCTTAATCTTTAACTGACTTTTATTTTTCCTTTACAGAATACTTAATTTAATAAGTATTAAAAATGATAGTAATGTAAGCTCCATCAACACATTGATGCAGTTCAATATTTAAAAATATTTTTCTTATAAAATTCCAAAATATGAATGATATTATGCAATCCTGCTGTGAGTTTAAAAGTGATATATACCTAGTTATGACAAATAGAATCAAATTACAGGGATTAGCTGGAAAAACACTTGTGAATAGTGTCTGTCAAGTAAAAGTGAGTGCTAAGAATTGTGCAAAGAAATTTGTAAAATAATAATTTATTCCTTATATTATATTGATAATTTTGTCTGACAAAATAAGAGGCCTAACTCCATGAATTCTGAAGTTTGCAAGCATAAAATTCATGATTCTCTAAATTAATACCAAAAAATAAAGAACTTAAATGGTAAAAGATTTAAAATAAGTAAAGAAAGTATTTGTTAGAAAAATGAATTAAAAAATAAAATACAGAAACAAATTAGAAAATATATAATATATTAGAAATGCATTAATAAATTAAAAAGGAAACCATTAAAGGGAATGACAAAATATAAAAAACATCATGTTTTATTAATAATAAATATTTTATTTACAAAAGTTAAACTTTTTAAAATTAAGATAATAAGTTTTTATAATTTGAACGTAATCATATCAGTACAGAGTAGAGGATTCAAGTTTATACTGTAAGTTTTTCTTTACAGAATACTTGTAATTTATTAGGTATTAAAACTGATAGTAATGTAAGCTCCAATGCCACATTGATGCAGTTTTATATTTAAAGATATTTTCCTTATAAAATTACAAAGTAAGAACAATATTATGCAATCCTGCTGCAAGTTTAAAAGCAATATATACTTAGTGATGACAAATAGAATCAAATTACAAGAATTGCTGGAAAAATAGCTTAGTTTTTATATTGTACTTTATTCCAGTTTTTTATAGATTTAACAAAGCACATTCATAAATTATTGCCATCTGAGTTCAAAATAATCTAAAAAAAAAGATTTTATCAAACATTTTTAATGTTTGGGTTCACCCTTCTCAATTATATTCAATATAAAGTTTTTATTTGTGAGGCCCTGCAGCTGATCGAAGCATTACAAATATTTTTAATTTTGAAACATGAACAAGTGTTATGCAATCATTTTTTCACCTTCTCATAATGTTTGAGTCTTTTTGACCCGTACAACATTTTTCTTAAATAGATTTAAGTTTTAACACAAAATAATATCTAACAGATGTGTTTTTCCTTTTGGATTGTAATTTATAATCATAATGATGAATGTTTTTTGTTTCCTTTCAAATAGTGCTACCTAATTCCTGACTGACTTTTATAGAAAGAGAGAGAGAGAGAGAGGGAGAGTGAACAGAAGTGGTTCAACCTACAAAGAAAAGAAATGTAAGAGCTGGTGGATGTATTGAGTTTGGTTTTCCTAATCAACTTAAGAGGATTATGTTACTTACATATAGTGATTATGTCCTTTTTTCTGATTGCGCAAAGAAACCAAATAAATGAGAAACAAATAAATAATATAATTGGAACATAGCCTTCATTTGCTGTCATGTTGAGATTGGTCCAAAGTAACAGTTCCTGTCGAAGCTTTAGGTTCATTAATTCAGAGATTAAAAAAGTACCTTGTGAAAGGTACCAGACACAGAAGCTGCAAAGCTTTGGATTGTTACATGGGTCTTGACACAGAGGGGAGCACAAAACTAACAATAGATAAAAGTAAGATTATAAGAGAAAAGTCCACTAAATCCACTAAAAAAGAAAATCCAGAGGCTAATCCACACAAAAAGAAAAATTATAATAAATTAAATTATATTATATTAATTATATTTAATTATTATAAAATTATAATTATAATTATCTGCAAATAACCCATTGCAATCTTTATTTTTTAAGATGGACAAAATGATTGTGATTAAGGACACTGAATAAGGAAACAAACAATACCAAAGTAGTGTGATAGAAGAGCAAACAGTTCCAAACCAGGAAGTGCTGTACACTTCCTGTTCCCCTGAAAATCAAACTACTATTCTCATTCGTGACAAGATCTTGGAATTTTAGGATAAGAATGGATTGACACAATTCATATAACTTAATACAATTGTATAACAGTTATTGTGTAGCTTTTATACAATTCACTAACTAGTATTTACACAGCTGGTACTATATGATAGATCATAATTGCTGCAAAAAATCATAGAGGAGATAATTTACAACTCTTCTACAGTAAATACTACTTTAGTAAAAACCTATAAAAAAGATATATTCTACACAACCTATTTTTGGAATAAACATCGACTCACAAGCAAGAAATAATGTTGACCCACATTGACACAAGTAGTAATTATAAATGAAATGGAAATCTGTCACTAAAGAGAAAATATTAATGGCACATTAGAAGTAGCCTTTAAATGTACTAAATAGTTAAAGTTAAACACCCAAATTTAACAGATATGTTACATAAAATACATACACACACAAAGAAGTGATACAAAATATATTATAAACATAGACCAACAGGTATTCACAGACAATTGTTAATATTTTCATGAAAGAAAGTTACTATATTGCTTTCAAAAGCATAAAATATTTATTAGGTTTTAAGTAATAAAGCCAAATCAAAACATACACAAAATGAGTAAAACTAACAAAACATATACTAGTAATAACCTTGAATAAATCAATTAAACTGCATTGACAACACCAAGTATATTACACAGTAGACAAACTGCACATTCAATATCTGATACAAAGAACTTAAACAAGAATAGTAACATAGAACAACAGAATCAGCTATTGAATATCACAGCATATAGAAACAAGACATACAATCAAAAATATTAAATCTGATAGTAAGCAACATATTAGAAGGGAAAAATAAACAAAATAAAACCAAATTAAAAAAAGCCATGATGCTCTATTTCCATTGGGGTAGAAAATCAAGCCAAAGTTGATATATATACATATAGATATAGCCAAATATATTTTTTTAATCAAACTTGTTTTTTTTTTTGGTCAAAGAGCTTTTGAGATATGAGGCATAAACAAGATACAGTACACGAGTTATAGAGTAGTAAATTAATTAATTAAATTCACTATAAATTTGAATCATTATTTTTCATTATTACAAGATTTTGGTGTAAAAAAAATATAAATTTTATGTAAGTTACATTATAATACATTAAAAAAAATGATTTGTTGTCATTTTGATGCTCTCTTTAAGGGCAGAAAATTTTGCCTGTTACTTTTATAAACATCAATAGTCATTAGGAGAAGTTGGTCAGAACTAATTTCAAACTCAGTAGTACCCCACACAATGAAATCTTCATTAACCTTTATCTTTGATTAATAAACAAAAACTGTTGCATGTAGTTAATAGTACACTAAGTTACAAAGCAAATCATAATTTGGTTATGAATAGCATTGGTATTAACTATGAATTTATTTCCTATTATGTTTATAGCATATGGCATAAGGCTGTGCAAACTGCATGCGAGAGAGATAGACTGATAGGATGAGTGGAACAGTTAGCCATTCCTTTACGAAAACATCTCGTATAGCTCCGTATACTTACAGCAATTAAGTTAGTCATTTTTTATTTTTCTTAATTATCTTTTATTGAACACTTAATTCCATTTTTATTTAAAATAGAGGTAACGTGCACAGAATGTAGTAACAACCTAAAATTTTTATTCTTGAGCAGAATATAATTCATGATTAATAGATGCCATTGGATTTTTTTGCCAATTACTAATACTGATCATGCCTACAAAAATGTTGACTATATGAAAAAGGCTGCTGGCAGAAGATACAAAAGGCGACAAAACCTGAGTCTTGATCAAAGTAAGAAAACTGATGCAGAAAACAATATAAAAAGATCATTGTATATATCTGAGGTTTTCTGTAATATCTTTTGTTAGTTAACCTTAAGGCTTTACAAATAAGTCTTCTAACCAATTTCTGTAAAACTTTTGCATGAAAATACTTTGAATATCAGAATCACATCAGGGGTCACCTTTACTACATGAAGTTATTCACTTTTTTTTTTGTTAAAAAATTATAAATGTACCTAATACATGTATAATTTTTTCCTCTATAAGTACGGGGTAGAAAAATGTTCAATAAGTTACTTTGAAAAAACAGTACAGGAGTACCAGAAGAAATTGCATCTGGTAAAATGTATGGATTGAATATGCATCAAAAAAACATAAAAAGTCGAATTAATAATTTTCAGTTTTTTTTTTTAATATCTGGTTACAGTAAGAGCAAAATGTAATCAAAGCCACAAATACACGATAAACCTCTATTCAACCAAAAGTGTAGCAATACGTTTTCAAAACTACAAAATAATGTAGTAATAAAATACTTCGGTAATCTAAACAAACCTCAAAAATTCAATGATAACACGTAAATCCACGAATAATAAGTTCTCTACTTTGTACCTGGTACAAAATACAGACTATTTCGGTAACCTACAATATCGTAAATTTGGAGCTAAAATATCAGCTGTTAGTCGGATAGCACTGATCATGCGCTGCGTCAGTTATGCTGAATCCATGCACGCAATGTTGCAAAATGAGTTGTACTCACGGGGCAATGCGGCAATGCAAGATGGCTGTCACTGTGTTGTGGTAGGGGTAATGTTTGTTATTGTGTATGTCAAGAATATCTGTGTTGTGCCGGTAATTCTAACCTTCAAAATTATAAATATACGGTTCAAGGATGACTGCTTTTTTATTTTAGTTTACGTATTTCTTAGTTATATACATTTCGTAATGTCCTAGACAAACATCAAGAAAACGTTTTAACATTATAAACACTGTTTTAATATTTATACTGCCATAAATAGATTTAATTATCTAATTCTGTTAATTCCTAAATGTTTCTAAAATTTAGAAACTGGTAACAGAAGTACTTAATAATTCTCTTAAATATTTAGCCAGAGCGCCCACCAAAACGACGCGGGAATTTATCGTATAACTAGCACCTTCCTCATTTGCATATTATTTTCCCATGCGGATGCACTGGAAAAATATAATTTTTTATATTTATTAGTAAATTTGCCAATACAACATCTACAGAAGAAGAAGACGAGGATAAGGGCATTATAAAACAGGTCTACTACACAATGAATAATACAAGATAATAAATCACTCCGGTGTGCTTTAAGAATATTGTATCATTACATTATTGTTGACGTTTGTCAGAACAATTCCCATCTCGATTTTATGGGCACTTAATCTATGCTTAAATTTTCAATTCATTTGAATTATTTTTTTATTTTAACATCTTATTTGCAATGAATTATTAGTGCATATTTTGAGGGTATGTTTTTGTATTTTTCTGAGAAGTTGCATCCTGTTTGTTCTTTGTAAAGCCTAATAGAAGTTAAAACAGTGAAGTGTACAAAATAATAGTTAAATCAAATTAAAATTTTTATTTCTTTTTTTGAAAAAGTGTGTTTTGCTTTATTAGTGGTCCCAAACAAAATGTTGTAGGCTATTTTTTTTTTTAATTTTTGAAATGTTTTTCTGTTTTATGAATTCCAATTATACCAAATCCAGTTTCACAAACCACCTTTTGAAACAGAATCATGCAGATACAAACATCAATAATGTTATAGTGCTGCATTTCATTTTTTAATAAAGAAAAAAAATTAGGCACACTTGAACAACCCATTTAAATTCTAAATAGACAAACAATAAATAGTATAAATACTTTGAATGTAACATGCATTCATAAATAGTAAAGTTCCTTCTAAACTTAACCATGAAACATATTTCGTAATGCTCACAGTTACAGTCTACCACTTTTAAAAACACAAGCTAGCTCAGATGAAGGTGTGTTTTGTAATAAATTTCCCCTTAAAATACTCTTTCTCCATAAAGTATTCTGCAGTAAACTTAAAAATTCCAAAGTACTTTTTTAAAAGTGATTATAAAATTTAAAATGAAAATTTTAATTATATAGGTATAGAAACTGAATTCTGCATTAAACTATTACTCCAACTAAAGAAGTGAAACATGAAAATCCTTAACACCTCCATTAACCAACAGATTTAAAATAAGTGGTTTTAATTAATGATGAGTACACACTTTTCTGTTTGTTTATCTGATATGAGTGGGCTTTAGCCTGTAACCTTAAACCATCTTATTGACCTTGAAAGGCTGAGAATTATAAAATAATTATATTTGTAGTTTGTTTATCTTAGTGGGTATATAATATTAATTTCCCATTCTCAGTTTCTGCCCTGTTTTATTTAAATAATTAACTACTATAAAAGATATTTCTGAAAAATCATATTTCATAAAAATATATATAATCACATCCACATTTTTTTATAGTAAGATACCTAATTTCAGCTTTGTATAAAAAAAACTTGCAATAAATTACATAACTTTCCCAGCACACTGAAAAATGAAAAATTTCTTTATTTTGGCGGCTCACTGCCCAATGGAAGCATTCAGGTGAAATTAATTTATAATCCCTAAGTGGTGTAAATAAATTAAAAAAGGACTTTTTAAATTTTAAAAAAATTACAAGATACAGCCATAATTCTAAATATATAAAGTTGTAATTTTCTAGGAAGGGAATGAAAAATTTTGGCTAATTTTTTTTCAACAAATACTAAAGTGTAAGGGTTATCAAAAAAATTAAGATTTTATATTTTAAATACGAGTAACTTGCAAGATTGATTTAAATTTAAAATAAATAATTTTTTTTCTAAATTAAAAAAAATATGTTCTAGTACAGAACACTGGAGTAGGTTGGGCAAAAAATGTTTATAGTAGTCTGAAACCCATACAGAAGTTTTGCAAATTTTGCATTATACCTTTTCTGAAGCAAAAAAATAAAAACAATGTTTTTAGATTTTTTGACTGATCTATATACTTTCCTTTTATATCTATATCAGCATATATTGCTATAGCTGGAAAAGTAAATCCATGCTTGCATTTTAAAGTAATAAAATTATTCAGGAGTGTTAGCATATAACTATTAGACATAAACTTATAGTACATTTGTTCTTTGGAGACTTTTGTCAACAAAAGTTACATTTTTGATTAAAACATTGAGTTACTTATATTTTGTTTTTATATTTTTAAATTAGATGATTCTTCAGCAACCACTTTAACCACAACACCCTCTTGAGACATTAATGAATGATCCTACATGTGAGATATTTTTACCCATATCATTATTATTTAATTTATATATATCTTGTCTCGTTAAGTAATCTGATGTCTTATTTTCTTTATATTACTGTGATCTTTAATTTTTTTATTTAACATGTATTAAAAAAAAATAACAAAAACTTTTTATTTTATGCTTTGAATGTAATGTATTCTCATACTCATTAGATATTTTAAGATGAAAAATGTACTTAAAAACATTTACTCGGTCACTTAAGTAAAATGAACTAATGTACTGCTACTACAATGTCTCTACATATAATTAAACTACTTTTGGTCTATTTATTTTTACTTTCCCAGCTATACAGTATATTATAGATTATACTATGCAATATACTGCTGTGCAAGGGAAAGTATGCTAATTAAGTTAAATTTTGCATTTCAGGATTTTAACATATCTTGATTGTTAAACATTGACCACCCCCTCTAACCAAAAAACATAATTTTATGTTTTTCGACCATTCTCAACCAGATCATGTACATGATTGGTCTTATAAGTTTCTTTGATTTCATTGATCTTGTTCCATACCTCATCATAGGAATGTGTCTATTAAGTGGGGCTAGGAAATTGCACCACGCTAGACATTTACTATCTTTATATGTCCTTCTAGCCTTCAAGCCTCCTTTTTGTATTTGACAGAGGTTTCCTCATTCTGATGCTGTTTGTATCTGTTAAAAGCATTCTTTGATGCCTGCATCGCTATTTGCATTCATTGTTCCACCAGAGAATACATTTCTTACCATTGAATCCAGACGTTTTGGGTATACAGAGTTCAGCAGCATGTATCACAAGATCCGCAAAGTTCTTAACGTATTCATTTGTTTGAGCCCCATCACATGTCAAATATAAATCTCCAACATCTTCAGTAACCAGTTCTTTAAATATATCCTAGTTAGCTTGCTGCAATAGCCACCTAGGGTTCCCTCTTCTTGGAATACCGGTTACACTGCAGTGTTTGATCGTAATTCAATGGGGAAGTGGTTACTGCCATATAGCTCCTTAAGGACTCCCCATTTGTAGAGGTGGGCTGAGGAAACATCCCAAATGGTTAGATCAATGGCAATAAAAGTCCCATATGAGCTGTTGAGATGTGTATATGAGCCCAGGTTAAGAAAAACAAGACCTGGCCTCTCAAGGAATCTTTACACTAACTTGCCCCTAGCGTCCAACTTATTACAGACCCAGCTGATGCTGTGAGCATTGCCTAACTACATGTATCAGTTCCTCTACAGTAAACTCCCAACTGCTGGGGAGATAGATATTACATACTGTAAATGTTCCAGAAACAAGCATCAAAGTCACAGCTACAGCTTCAAGGCTAGTATGCAGATGAATTTCTTTATAGGCCAGTTGATCACTAATGAAGATGGCTACACCACTGCTGGCGTAGGAGACATCCAACCTGTTTTTGAGAACAACATTGTAACCTTTCAGAACTACATAGTGATTATCCTTATAATTAGTCTTGCAGGCATATCAGAGTCGACTGATTAGAAACGGTAAATTTTCTGTCTGGGAGTGGAGTCCATTGATATTCCATTGTAGGATTGGTTCACGGAAATGGTGAATTCTGTCTGTATATAAGAAATTTTCTGCAAGGGTGACTAAACACTAATATCAGTGAGTGGGCTATTGTCGAGAGGTAACCCAGCGGTGCTGTCACTACAATCCTCATCAGACATGGTTGTGCTTCAGCAGCTTCAATTGACTCAGTAGTTGAGACATGATGCACCAATTTATTTATTACATGCATGAACCTATTTTTAATACTACTTTCAGGCATGTTTCTTGTAGCATATGTATCAGTTCCATCATATTAGATGTGTAATCTTGTGATAACTCTAGTACTACCGAGTTACCCCTGCAGTGTTCCAGGAAGCTTTTGAAGTCCTACATAATTCTGGACATAAGGGTTATCCTTGGCTTGCAGGATCTCTACTAGGGGTTCCAGGCCCGCGATAAGCCTGTCATCATCCTTTTTTGGCTTCTTGAATCTTGTTTTGCTGACAGGTCTCTGGCTAGATAGATCGTTCGGCACCCCTACTACATTCCCAATTTCTCTCTGATGATCGTCTATGCTAGAATTGGTGGATAGCACCCTCTTCTGCACCTTACTCTGTGCATCCAGAAGTTGCCAAAGGCTCTGAAATCTGACGGTCTATATTCCTTGGAGATGTTCCTAGGCTGCACAGGTTTTCCTCATGCAGGTTGCAATTTTTCACTATATGCCCTGATTGTTTACAGAGAAATCAGGATTTAGCATCAGCCGAGAGATATATCCAGTACTGTGAGTCATCGTAGGATAAGTCCATGGTGCTTGGTAACTTTATAAGATCTTCAGAGTGTACGTATACCTGGCAACGAAGACTCAGGACATGTTCGTAGCCTGGTTCTGGGACAACGCGCAGGGAGGTAATAGCCAACCCAAGGCAGATGTCAGAATGCTTTCTTCCTCTAATACCTCATTCTGGATAACTGGGCACACATTAGACAGGACTACTCTTTTGAATTTCAACTTTTTTGTTGAATGTCAACAAAGGGCAAATCTCCGGTAGATGGTTCCCAACATTAACTTTATTGTGCTTATCGCTAATTGTGATTTAATAAGATCACTATTCACCAGGTAGATACACACCCGGTTCATAGAGATCTTAGATGCATACAAGATATTCTTGGGAGTAACCAGTTTACCAATGGCCACAATACATGCACTAATCGGAATATCTCTATGGCATCCAGTACGATGGCTTGAGTTTTACTAGGGTAAGTTAATTTCTGGGCTACGGTGGTCTAACTTCTGGTCTCTTTGTCTGCCCAGTAAGACGGGTGTCATTCTCTGAATGGTCAGCTTCATTCAACGGTTCACCATAATTACTCCAGATTGTCTGAAGTTCGTTTCTGTCAGTTGTCTTCTCACATACATTTTTAAAAATCTTTTCTTGGTCGGTCACACTCATAACTATTTTCCTGTACTCAGAGGAATCAGCACAGTCGAGATATTTGTTTATGATGATCAGCTGGGCCAAATGTTGAAACAGTTGGACTTAGAAGGTTATGTGGGTTTATTTAGTTTCATTATCCCATTATAGAATATTAATGCCCCAGTGGGCTATTTTAAATATTATCTAGTACTTACCAGCCCCAAGCCCAATTTGAACACAAATAAAATCCCTTACTGAAGTCGCAAATAAAAAATATATAGAAAACAGGTCATTTAAATTGTGCAATTAACACGTCAGCTCTTTTCATTATTTATTGACATCTGCTTGACTATAAATATTCAAATTATTAATTATCTGATTTTATTTTATAATTAGTTTTAGAAACAATTTTATTTATTTATTAATTATGTGAACAAAAACATCCTTATATCCTATTACAATCATTTCTATTTATTTATTAATACCAAAGTAAGAACATGCTTACACCCTATTACAATCACCTAAATGATATATGAAGTTGTTAGCATATGAAAAAAATGCCAAGCCTGATGGAAATTCAAACCCAGGAACTTCTGGATGTCACTCTGCTATGGAGATTGGAATAATTTTTAAAATATTCTTTTGAAAAATTAATGAAAGTTTCTTGTATAATTTAAAGAAGCTGTTATTTTTTTGTTCTTTTCAACATAGTAAGTGTATTAATTAATTATTTATTAATTTTTTTGCTGTAATTGATGTTTATATTAAAACCACAATGTTTATTTGCTAAGTATTTTATTAAATTAAATTTTTCATATAGCTTAACATTATCATCTACATTCTACATAATCTAGAGGTTTATTTATAATGCATACACACATCAATTTATTTTTTGAAAGTTTGGGCATATTAATTTATTAATAATTGTTGTTACTGTTAAATGTTGATTTTCAATAGATTTCCAATTTTAATTTATTATCTTTATGAAAGTGAAAGATGTTTTTTATCTTTAAAATGTTTTCAACACTTTCATGAAAAAATAAATAAATGCAAAAATAAATCGGACATGTTACTGAATAAACACATAAACACATTGTTAAACGCTTTTCTTATTAGAACTAGTTAATATTAAATATAAACAAAGTTTTTTGTTGTATATAGTTTTAGTTAAGATTGATTTGTTTGCATTATTTTTATTGAGTACTTTTTGTATTAATTCCACTGTAAGTGGATGTTTGTGTACATATCCTTAATGTCATAAGAAACAAGAACATCATTATGGTTTATCTATGTTTTAACTTTTTGACAAATTCTATACAAAGAAGTACAGAAAATTACTGCTTACAAAGAAGCTTGAACATGAGGAATATGAAAACAAAAATTTGTAGCATTTGAAAACTGCCATGCCAGACCAGAATTTGAACCCAGGAATTCTAAATGAAAGGTTTGATATGCTACCATTCCACCAGAGAGTGGCTAAGTTTTTAAGCTTTATTAACTTTTTCAAATCATTACAAATGTATAAATTTTATAAAAAGATCTATTCATATAACCTAATACCTCATTTAAGATCAAATAACAAAGTTTTCTTTAAACAAATTTAAAATTCCCAAGAATTTGGGAGCTGATAAGATATTTATTTTTCATTATTTTTTATAATATTGACTTCTGAAAAAGTACAATTTCTAGAAAATATATTTAATGGAACTAACAAAAAAAAAAAGAAATTGACATGAAAAACTAATTTCAGCAAATTAATTAATTATATTCTACTAATAGTATGCTACGCTATTCATCAGTTTACTTTAAAACTCTCCTTAAATATTTTAATTTTATGATGAGTTTTGTAACTATTTATTGTAAATTGTGTTTTAGTTAATGATACTAACTCAAGGATTGGTAATCTGAGTCAAAACTGAAATGCAACATAAAACAACTGTTAAATAGTAAATTTGCTAATAGGCTATCATAATAAAATATAATTTTAATAAAATAAAACTTTGTTATAAAAACCAACTTTTATTTTATAAATACCTTGTGAGCTATGTCAGTTTCCAATTCACTAACAGGTCTTAGTAGGTCAGCGGGAGGTTTATAATCTCGATATCCAGTAGGTGAAGGAGTTGTACCTCCAGATGTCTGACTGGGAGCTTGAAGTGACTGTGTTTCCTGTGGTGACTCAAATACATCATCACTCATGCTGTCATCTGTTGCCATTACCTGGTATTAAACAGAAAATTTCACTTTTAAAAATAGTTATTATATTACTCAAAAATTATTAATTTTTATGCTGAAAGTATAATGTGCTGAATATGGTCATTTTAACGATTAACCTATCTACCCATACCCGACATTATGAGAAAAATTCATAATTATGGACCAGCCTCAATGAAATACTTATTAAAAGAAAATATTTATCTATAGATCTGGTAAATCAAGAGCAAATTGAAATAATGTATCTACATATATATATATATATATGATTTTTCTTAAGTCAATTCTTTTAAGAATCATATTCCTCTGTACAGTATATAAATATAAAGAACTTGATCAACCTAAGTACAGAATAATAGGATCACACTTACCTTACTTTATCATATATACAAAAACATTTTCGCAAATTTCTCGCATCTTCAGTTGTAAAATCTGCCTTTTTAAATTGTTCACGTCAAATTACATATTACACATAAACATTATCAAGAGTAATAAAAATCTTTTTTCTTTTTTGTAAAATGCAATAAAAACTTTGTTAAAATTTTTTAAATATAAATTATAAAAATCAATAATTTAAAGTTAAAAATTGAAATTAAAATTAAATATTCTTTAGCATTTAAAATCAAAAATTAAAAGTTAAAAATGAAAAATTACATATATAGAAATATGATGTTAATTGATAAAATATTAAAATTAAAAAATAATTAAATAATAAATAAATAGGTTAAAATAGAATAAATATATGTGTACTCTGGCTAGCCAATGTTACATTACTGTACAGATTTGAAATAGACTGAATTACACATAACAATGTCTGAAAAAGTGCTGCCATCTACTGCAGTTTTTATGATCGTGTTAACCTCACACTCTGTTTGTAGGTTGATCAAATTAAATCTACTTTTATATTTATATATACAAAATTTCTCTAAAATGTCTAAACCCTAATTACTTGTATTCATATTATATTTTTTGATTTTTAATATTTTCAAATTTGTGTGAATGTTAGATATTGAATGTTTATTATTAATAAGGTGGTCAGAAACATTAGAGTAACCCAGTTTTCTATTTTCTATTATCTAAAATGTTCAGAAAATCTAGTTTTGAAAGATCTAGTAGTTTTTCCTACATAAATATGGTCACGATCATTACATTTTGATTTTAAATGTTAAAGAATATTTAATTTAAATTTTTAACTTTAAATTATTGATTTTTATAATTTATATTTTAAAAAATTTTAACAAAGTTTTTATTGCATTTTACAAAAAAGAGAAAAGATTTTTATTACTCTTGATAATGTTTACATGTAATATGGATTTGACGTGATTAATTTAAAAAAGGGGATTTTACAACTGAGGATGCAAGAAATTCGCAAAAACGTTTTTATGTTAAAGTAAGGTAAGTCTCATCCTACTTTATTTATTGTTATGTACTTACGTTGATTAAGTTCTTTAAATATATATTTTTTTTTTTTCTTTTTCAGCACATTTTAAGAATTAAGGAAAAATGAACAAAGTAATTCAACGCATTTTGATTTTCTTGATGAATATGCTGGCATGATGTAACAACAGCAGGGATCGTCAGATAAGCAATGGCTATTGTGCAGGAGAAAGCAGTGTGCGTACTATGGTTTCATAAAAGGAGATATGTTGTTATAGTAAAAACGTTTTTGTTTAGAGTATGTGTATGATAATTTTCCTAATTAAGACTTTATTAAAAGTATTAATAGTTTAAGGATACAGGTAGTGGTACACAAAAAGATGCTGGCTGACCTCTTGTCTCCAAGGAAGTTGTGGATAGAGTAAGAAAAACGTTTCAGAGAAGCCCAGTAAATCGACTTGTCATGTGAATTGACAATTGTGAGGGTTCTACACAAACACCTAAAACTTCATGCATAAAATTCAGTCAGTGCATGCAATTGAAGATGATGATAAACCTTGCCGTGGACATTCTTGATAGTGTGAATGAAGATAATGTGTTTTTATTAAAAGCAATCTTCTTTGATGAAGCTACCTTCCATGTTTCTGATCATGTTAATAGACATAATTATCAGATGTGGTAGTGAGGACCCTCATGCCATCAGATAAACACAACATGATAGCCCAATGATTAATGTATGCATTGACTGCTTATTAAGTGATCGGACCATTCTTCTTAATTGAACCAACAGTTACTAGCACTAGTTAACTAAATGTATTACAGGAGTATTCAGTACCACAAATTGAACATCGGCAACCAAATGTTTACTTCCTACAAGATGGCACACCACCACACTGGGGTTCACATGTTAGAAACTACCTACATGAACAATTTTTCCTCATTGTTGGATTGGCTGTGATAGAGCAATCTCCAGGTGCCACCTTGATCCCTTGACATTATGGCATTCAATATCTTTCTTTGGGGGTTTGTCAAGGTCAGAGTGTTTGCAAAAAAGAATGTCAACATCCATGAACTAAAAAGAAGAATCGATGGTATAATTAATGGAATAATACCAGATATTCTTTGTATGTGTGGTGTGAAACTGAATACTGTCTAGATATTATATGGGCCGTAAAAGGTGCTCATGTGGAGGAACTTGTTTGAAGATAATAAGTGCTGTAAACAAAACTATCTGAAATGCCTGTCAACAATAAACCATGCACGTAAGCACAGTTCTTTGTTATTTTTTGTTTGCGCTGAATAATTTATGATCATCCTATGCGTGAGTGTGTGCACGTGCAGGTGTATGTGTATAATTTACATTATATATGTAAATAAAAATCAAATATCTTACTAGCATCTGTACATTTCAGTTTCCCTTTATATAAATCCAACAAAGGATAAAGTTATCGTAGAATAAAAAAATACTATTATATTACTGCAAATTTACATTCATTAGCAGATTAAGAGAAGAGCTTCATCTTTATCAAATTAAGTTCTTTATTTGTATTTTATCCAGTTATCCTATTGCAACTTCATCTAATGTTTTATTTATCATTGCAGTGCTTAATTTTAAACACAATGGTTTGCACTAATATTGATAACAATGTTGCCAATTAATTTAACCAGTAATCTTATGTTTAGCCATTGAGGCAAGTTGATTGATTTTTATAGTTTTTATAAATCTACCTACCATGATTTCTTCACCAGTAATATAATTTGTATATTTAATATATAAATATCAATACATAAAAAATTGATGTAAAATTACATAAAATTTTGCAAAGATAAGAATACACATCTTTGCAAACTCGATAAAAATCAGCCTATACAGTCAAAAAAAATATTGTACATCAGAAACTCAATAAATTTGTCTGTATAAATACTCAATAAATAAACACATTTTACATCTAAAGTGGATATAACTCTATATCACAATGAATCGCTTAATTAGCATTTTGCAACAAGGGTTAAAAAGCCAATCACACACATAATATATGCTTGAAAAACATTTCATTTAGATAAAATTACTGCAGATAGCAGAAAAGCCACAAAATTGTGAATTCTAAGTTAACTAAAATGTGTTTTAGAGAATATTCCATTTTATACAGAGAAAATACCCTAACCATTTTGCTACCTAAAACTCCCAAATGAATTTTTACTAAAATATTTATGATGCTAATGGAGTTTGATATCTCACTTTGAAGTTCATATTGTTTAGACTCTTTCTGACTGCCCACCAGGTTGGTCTAGTGGTTAACTTGTCATCACAAATCAGCTGATTTTGAAGTCGAGAGTTCTAAGATTTAAGTCCTAGTAAAGGCATTTATTTTTATACAGATTTGAATACTAGATCATAGATACCAGTGTCCTTGGTGGTTGGGTTTCAATTAACTATCTCAGGGATGGTCGACCTGAGATTGTACATTTACATTTGACGATTCATTTACATTCATACATATCATCCTCATTCATCCTCTGAAGTAATACCTTATGGTGGTTCTGGAGGCTAACCAGAAAAAAAGACTCTTTCTGACTTACACATTTACCACACAAGTGATAAATTTTTTAAAAACTTTACCTGAGTCTTAAGCTATCATTCACTGAAATTAAATTTTACCAGTATCAGAATACTTATTCTAAGAAGTGTTTGGGTAAGTTTGTTTGTTTGTTCATTTTCCAGTCCTGCTAATGATAGACCATCCTTAATTAATATGCATTCTTTCACCTTATCCTTGATCCCTCCCTACATTCCTGGGGTTTCTGTTGAGTTTTGACAAGACTCCTTAGGATCTGTTTATGCAGATACTTCATCCTTGATTTATTGTGTATGGCTTGATAGGGATGGCTATGCCTACATACATCTCTTGTAACTTAATATCCAATCCAGTGTCTGTATTAAAAACCCAATACAAATCAGACCTTCTCATCATTCTTAATATAAAGAAGCTTGCTATACGTTTGTCCATTAACTGTTTTATTAGCTGGAATACCTGGTTTTACCTGATTGGTGGATAAGTAACATGGTACTTTGTGTAAGAAGGATGAAGAATATTTTAAGCTTTCAATTTTGAATTAATGGACACTAGAAACCAGGAATGGCAAGGATTACTGAAACCTCTTAGACAACAATATATTTGAATATTTTTTCAAAAGGTAGAACACATTTAAAAAATCACAATTGGATTTTTGCAGTATTTAAACTTGTCAATTGGAAGGGCTATAGACATTAACATGTTTGAAAAGCAAGAAGGTGTGAACCTCTTCTTCTCCTCTGTGACTTAATTTTTTTTAAAGGAACACATTTTTTCAAAAAAAATTTCAATATGACAATACTTGTTAATGTAGGGCGTCAAGGATAAGGGATCTGTGGGGAGCTAGGGAGCTTATTCTCACCTCCTACATATTATTTTTTATTATTTTCTGAAAATTTTCTAAAATAATAGGGCTGATTGATCTGCAATAACTATTCTACCAGTAGACAAACCAGATGGATCATTTTCTAAAGAAAAAATGAATTTTGAAAAACAAAGTTGATTCCAGTATTTCAATTTTTTATGGGAATAAATCATGTTGATCAGAGGATTGATAGAAATTAATATTGCTTAAACTCCACAGGTCTTTAAACAAACAAAAATAGACAAAATAAAATTATTCAGAGAAGGATACTAAGAAAGATATTTGGACCAAGGAAAGGAGATGAAGGTTGGAAAATACGGAAGAACAATGAATGCTACCTCAAAACAGAGAGACTTATAGATATAAAAATGATATACACATATAGAAAATGAAGAGCACTAGCCTTCTATGGACAGTTAACAAGAATAAGCCCTAGCTGACTACCAAATTTGTCACTTTTGATAAATATAAGGAGACAAAATTAATGTCAGATGGTTCAAACAAATGAAAGATTTCAGAATTGCAGGTATAAGACATACAGACACAGAGAACAGAGACATATTAGGAAAGAAGGTACACGACTAATAAGAAATCCAGAAAGGAAACAGAGACTGTAGTAATAAGAAATGGTCACAAAGAGAAAAAAGTAACAAAGTCTGAAAACAATGGAGAATTGGAAAAATAGGAGATAGACCAGAATAACTATTGAACATGGTTCTATTTCTATACTGACCGGCGATGATCCAAAAAGATAATATAATGTAATCAAAATTTTGTAGTGTACAAAAAATGCAATGTCTGATCAGGATTTGAACTCAGGAAATTCTGGATGAAAGATTAGCTGAGACATTACCACTACACTAGGGAAGTAATTTAGTGTTTTAACAAATGGCCTTTTTATTTTGCGTTATGCAAAATATCTAACCTATTGATATTATTATTATTAGTACTAGTTTTAATTTCAAATTTTCTCATATTTAGAAAATATTTTTGTAATAATTATTAATTCTTTTTTTTTGAATTAAAATTATGAAATTCTAATCGTTATATGAACATGCAGCAAAATAAATTAGTAAAATTACACAAAAAATAATGAAATTATGTAATGTAAATATAAATTATGAAACGTGCAAAACATTAACATAAAATCAAGAATTATTATTTAGCTCCTATTTATTGCAGATTATCTACTTTTATACTGTTTTTGAATGTTATGCGTATATAATGCAGTATTTTACATTTTATAAATAAACTCACATTTTTTCAAACCAATTAATAGTAATATGTTACTGGTTTTATAGTTATAATAAAAAGAGTAAATGGAATTTAATATTCTATTATTGCAGAGTTGCATGTTAAAATATTTTTAAACAGCATGACAGAAAATCATTGGGGAATATAGTTTATCTGCAACTAGTGTGAGGGGAAATATAATATATTGGTATTTTTTTACTAAAGAGCAAGCTTTTATAACCTTAAAAATCTTGCCTATAACCTTGTAAAGATTTATTACAAAACAAAAGCCGTATTATTCACTTAATTCCCATACAAACATATTAAAAAGTATTTGTATTTTATACGTAATTTTACTTCTTTACTTTAAATACAACAATATGAAAGTCTGTTACTCTTAAAATATGTTGGGTTGCAGTAATTAATCAGAAAATAAGTAGGATGATCCTAACCTAACTACAAATATTTTTTTATTTTTATACATTTTATTCAAAACTGTAAAAATAAAATATACGCAAATCCAAAAGTGAACAATTTAAAATAACTTAAAAAGACTACTGCCAACCAACTTTAATAAAAACAGGGTAAATTAAACAGGTAATTTTAATTTAATTTAGATAGGTAAACGCATATTTTAACTACATATGCCTTCTTGAATACTTACATTTTTATTCCAACTATTTGACTTCATTGATGATGAAGTTTAGTTGATAGGTTTGATGAGTATCAAGGTTAATAATTATTTTAATGAGATTACAATTTAGATGTACGAATAGTACATAGCAAATTTGTTCTTAACACGCAAGATATCTAATTCAGAGTTGATGTTTCATTTTTTACAATATAGGATGAATTGGTTAGTTGCCATAATTTAATTTCAATTGGAATCATATTTTAAGGATTTATAAATAAAGTGCAAGTTTTAAAAAGTGGAAATAAAGCTGCTTTATTCATAAAAGTTGTACTTTGGAGTAGTCTGCTTAGTAATTTTTTTACCAAAGTATTACATATGGTGATAACATGTTTTTGATCTTAAAACAGTCACTTATTGATGTAGAGCTCAAGATATTTTGCAATTATTAATTTTGTTTTTTATTAGCTTACACCCAGTCTAATAGGTATGCCATAAAAAAATTAATGAAAATTTAAATAATCTTAAAAATTATAAAATCACTATTTAAAATATTTAAATCAAATTATTAAGCTATGACTTTGTCTTTTTTTTATTTTTATTAGCATTAATCTAAAATAGTATTTTAAAGAATTTTAGTGATTCAATTTAAATTCCTTTTTTTTTTAATTTTTTTTTACTTATATGCTGATTAATAATATTAAATAATAATGTTTTTTTTTTTAAAAATAAATATATTTCATTCTTAAGTATGACAAAAATATATTTATTAACATTTTTTAAACATTTGTCATGCGTAGTATTGTGGAATCATATAATATGTACATTAATTGATCCACAAAAAACCAGCATTAGTAATACAAAACCAGTACTATATCACAAACCCACCGGGTTGGTCTAGTGGTTAACGCGTCTTCCCAAATCAGCTGATTTGGAAGTCGAAAGTTACAGCGTTCAAGTCCTAGTAAAGCCAGATATTTTTACATGGAATTGAATACTAGATCGTGGATACCGGTGTTCTTTGGTGGTTGGGTTTCAATTAACCACACATCTCAGGAATGGTCGAACTGAGAATGTACAAGACTAACACTTCATTTACACTCATACATATCATCCTCATTCATCCTCTGAAGAATTATCTAAACGGTAGTTACCGGAGGCTAAACAGGAAAAAGAAGAAGAAGAAGTACTATATCACAAATGACACAGTGATATCAAACATAATGAATTAAGATTGCCAGTACAGTCAAATAAAAAACATCCTTAGATAATTTAATATACATTATGGCACAGAAAGGAAATTCTAAAGATTCTACAAAACAAAATTATTGAATATAATTTTTTTAATTTAATATCATAGTTACTAAAGATTGACACCTAGTTGCAACTGATTTTTTTATCATTAAAATTGAAAAATGCCAACCATAACAAGGGTTTGAATCTTATCTTCTGGAAGAAAGGTGTAAGTCAATAATATTTCAATACAGAAGTTGGTGGTACAGCGTTTATAAAAATAATATAAATATAAATTAAAACTTTAACACCCTTTGTATTATCGTTAACTGTATAAATACAATCCAAAATTCACAAAGAGCTCACTGGTCTAAGGGTTAACTCATCGCAAGTCAGTTGTTTAATAGCTGACTTTCGAAGACAAAGGTTCTGAGATTAAAATCCTAGTAAAAGTTAGATGCTTTTGTACAAATGTGAATATAGATAGTGGATACTGGTGTACTTTGGTGGTTAGGGTTCAATTAACTACACATTTCAGGAATTGTCAGCCTGAATCTATACAAGATTACACTTCATTTACAAGTCATATATGTCCTCATCTCATTGGACCAAGGGGGCTGCTTATTGTTCACTAGTTGACAAATTGCAACGTACACATTAGAAAAAATAAAAAAGATTTACAAGGAGGACACATTTATTACACTATTATAATCACACAACAGCTCTAGTACACAAAACTAGCAATATACTTGTCTTGCTAGTTTTGTGTACTAGGGCTGTTGTGTGATTATAATAGTACTTTTGAATAACATCATTAGGTTATATGTAACATTTGAAATCATCTTGTATATAAAGTGAACAAAACAATTCATAAATAGAATTAAGGATTTACATATACCACATATTTATACATTTGTTCTATGTTTGTCCTTTGACATAAATCTCTTTACCTTACAGTTACAAAAATCCATCAAATATAATAAGATAACACTACATTTTAAGATAATAATATCCCACAAAAAAATATAATAATGCATCAACACTAACCATAACAGAGTAAAACTATTTCATGTACAACAATAAATACTAACAGGTTTCACTTATTTCTAGCCTCAGCTGAAATATTTTAACACCTTGAAAATACATACATTACACAATGAAAGAGATGAGACCAAATTATTATACTGGCACCACTATATTATTGACATCAATTAACTATAAAAAGGCAATGTCATAATTTTACACAACTCTTCAAAACACTATGCCCTAATTTAATTTCACCACAAATAATATAAACACTGAAAAAATATTCAACTTCCATGACCATAAACTATTCAAAATAAATAACAAGCACACTTATAAGTATGTAGAAAATTCACCATAACTAATGTAGTTTTCATAGCATTTTATCATCCCATATAACGCAAATATATGACTATTTCATAAATATTACATTATCTATTACTTCCATGTATAAGATGACAACATCACTGAAAACCCAATCACAATAAAATACCTAGCATACTGTAACGAGATCAGTATAGTGGACCTGAGTAACAGATTACTACCAATTAAGAAGAAAGTAGTAGAAAATATAATAATGGGAGAATCCTGAAAATGACTAAAAGGATTCCTTTTAGAAAAGGTCAGTATAACAATAGTCCTTTGTAATACTGCCTACTGACACACTAAACACGTCGTTCTGTGAGAAGAGTCATCAGACAAAGGCTTGGAATTTCATGGGAAAATGTGAGAGCCGTCAATCATTCTCATGCTTCGAGTTTGATGCAGTCCGGCAGGTAAAGAGGATAGGAGTATAAATACTCCGGAGAAGACCAGTTAAAAATCAGTTCTGCGAGATGTGAGTTCTGAAAATCAGTCGAAACAAGACATTATGATGTCAGTCTGCGAAATGAGAGTGCTATGATACAAGAGTTATTATGCAAATTCAGTGCGATTGAGGTGATGTCATAAGTAATTCCGTACACAAACAGAAGAAATGGTTTGGTGAGTTACTGTAAGTGAAAGAGATACTGTACTAAATTTCATTCAGAAACTGTTAGGGTAGTTTTATTTGTGAACAGCCCAGGTATTTTCAGTGAAAGAATTTTATACTTGCCTTATCTATTGTACTATTGCTGTTAATACAAGACTAGTGGTTAAAAGTGTTAAGACTAGCGGTCATGTTAATGTCTTTTGGTAATGGGACTGAATTGTCGTTTTCATTACTTATTTACCTGTGAATAAATCCTGAGGATTAATTTAAATTCTGTTTTCTATCTAATCTCTATTTATAATTGACATTTAATATTATTATCGTTTACTGTTGCCATTATTGTCATTATTCTAACTATTATT
Source organism: Lycorma delicatula (assembly GCF_047948215.1). Taxonomy (NCBI): domain Eukaryota; kingdom Metazoa; phylum Arthropoda; class Insecta; order Hemiptera; family Fulgoridae; genus Lycorma; species Lycorma delicatula. The sequence continues at coordinate 102,834,906 of NC_134458.1, read as the reverse complement.
GTGAGATGAATAATATTATTATTGTCATTTTTATTGATTTGTCTTGTTTTACTAATGTTCTTTAACTAATAAATTGTAATTATGTAAACATTTTTATCTGTCAGTGTCTCAATATCTTGATCGAACCGCGAACAGGCGACAATATGTTAGTAGTAATGTTCTATATTTATATAACATATTACATAAGGTATTGAAGTAAAATATTAAAAACACCAAATTACAAAAATTAAATTTTAAAATATATCAACTAACATTCATAAAATTGTAAAAACTTCCAGGAAAAGAAGGTTGTTGTGTTTCTTTCAAAACCACAAATAAATACAAGAACCATATGGCAGTACCAAAACACATAACACAGAAACTCTAGTGTACATAAATCAAACTAATAAATGTACTAATATAATAAGCAAATCATATTTTTAAAAACTCCCGATGATTTATTTAATTAAAAAAAAAAAAAAAAAAAAAAACAATTATTCCAGTCTACCGTCCACAGCCTCGGATACTTCAATCATAGATAATTAGATAGTATAGATACTAGATCAGTCACTGTTTATTTGACATTAGTATGGTGGTGTACACCTACGATATATATATATATATATATATGATTTTTACTTCCTTGTACGAAGTAAAGTATTGTGATCGCGAAAAATTTCGGTTTTTAGATTTCAACAGAAATGTTCATGTTGACCATCCCTGAATCCATTTTGAATAGTTTCGGCGCCGGCGTGACGACTGTACGTACGTATCTCGCATAACTCAAAAACGATTAGCCGTAGGATGTTGAAATTTTGGATTTAGGACTGTTGTAACATCTAGCTGTGCACCACCCTTTTCGATTGCAATCGACTGAACCAAAAGTGTCCAAAAAAGCCCAAAATCCCCAAAAATTTGGATTTTGGGCTTTTCCTTAACTGCAGTAATAAGCACTCATTGAGATTTTTTCAACGATATATCATAAATGGTACTGATTTTCATTGGTTCCAGAGTTATAGCCAAATAAAATTTTAATTAATGAGATATCGGATCTTAAGGGAAGGCACATCAGTTCGAATTAGCGTCGTCTCCTTTTTTTAACGTTTTTTTTTTTTAATTTGTTTCATTTTTAACTTTTTTTTTTTATTTAAATAAATTGATTTATTAATAATTATTCCGTGATTGTAAAAAAGTTTCATAATAAATTATTCAATAATAATAAAAAAAAAAAAAATGAAATACAATCAGAAGTTATTATTGAAATAAAATTTTATGGACTTTTAAAAATGTGTATATGTAATTGAATAGGCATTATTACATATGTCTATATGTAATTTGATGAAATATCCGATTATTTAATATTAATTGAAAATTATAATTTAGAATCATATTACTTTTGGATTTTCTAGTTTAATTTCTGTTTAATTTTATTTAATTACTCTGGAATTTCTGTTTAATTTTATCTACAGTTAATTACAGAGTGACTGAAAAACTAGTCACAGAGTGACTAAAGTTAACTATAGAGTGACTGAAAAATAGACCCTCACAAGAACAACATATAAAGTGAGGTATACATGCCCGATCTTTAAAAAATTGCAAAAAATGATCTTTTAGTTCATAACTCCTCTGATATTGCTGGACAACATTATCCCTAAGTTGGAGTTGAACAGCATTTCGTTTTTGTTTTTTGTTGCCAATCATTTAATCGCTCTTTGGTTTGATAGAATTCTTCTGATCTTAATTTGTGTACAGGTTCTCTAGTTTTCAAATATTCTCTCCCTTTATATTCATCATTTTCTCTTAATCTTTTTATTCTCATTGGTTTTAACATTTTCTTCCTCTTTATATTTATCATCTTCACTTAACGTTTGTTTTTGTTCTTTCTTTGGTTTTAACATTCTCTGCCTCTATATATTTATCATGTTCTCTTAATTTTTTTATTCTTCCTTTGTTCTTAACATTTTCTTCCCCTTCATATTCATCTTCTTGTCATTTTTTTAGATATATTTCTTCATGTTATCTTTCTTTTTTGTGCACGGTGTCTTTTTCATTTTTGATTCTTCACTAAATAATCCAATAATAAAAACTGAATATTTTATACCGTCAGGTAGAAATTAACATTTGTAACCAGTATACAGGAGTGCACTAAACGGAATAGTTAAATTATTACTAACTTTTATTTATTCGACACAGAAATCTGAAACTTTTGTTAATCGGCAACTCACAAAGAAACAAATAATACTTATCTAGTAATACAAGTAATAAAGGGACTTTTACGAGGTGTGTGAAAAAAGTAATGAGATTGGTAACACTGCTAGCGATCTTCTTCTTCTTTTTCCTGTTTTAGCCTCCGGTAACTACTGTTAGAATATTACTTCAGAGGATGAATGAGGATGATATGTATGTGTAAATGAAGTTGTAGTCTTGTACAGTCTCAGTTCGACCATTTCCGAGATGTGTGGTTAATTGAAACCCAATTGGAACAGGAGGACAATCAAACAAACATGTGCGTTGATCTTCTTGAGAGGATTGACAATGACCAAGAATTCTTCAATCGTGTGATCACAGGTGATGAATCCTGGATATTTGAGTACGATCCTGAAACAAAGCGGCAAAGCGAAGAGTGGCACACTCTGTCATCTCCTCGACCGAAAAAATGTCGAATGAGTAAATCAAAGATCAAAACCATGCTGATTTGCTTTTTGACAGTAAGGTATCATGCATAAAGAATTTGTTCCTCCAGGACAAACTGTCAACCAAGTGTTTTACAAAGGCTCAGGAAAAGAGTGATTGAGACCAGGTATTGCAGACAAGTAGATGCTTCATCATGACAATTCCTACAGTTCCTCAAACCCCCTATTCACCTGATTTGAGTCCTTGTGACTTTTTCCTTTTCCCGAAATTGAAACATGTCTTAAAAGGATGTCATTTTGGAACTCTGGAGAACGTTCATAAGACTGTGACCGACCAGTTAAAAGCCCTACCAGTTGAAGCCTTCCAGCGCTCCTACCAGGAGTGGGAACAACGACTCCGCTGGTGTATAGCTGCCCAAGGGAACTACTTTGAAGGGAATAATATTGTTGTTTGAAAAAAATAAAAACTTTGGTAAGTAAAAAGTCAGTCTCATTACTTTTCTCACACACCTCGTACTCTATCTTAATATTTCATGTAAGATTGTTGAATTAATAATTGTATAAATATTTGATGTTAATAAAATCTAATATTTCAGCAATTGTGTTACTACTCACTTTATTAAAGAATTGGAGGATTGTATCTCACTTTCAAATGAAGTAAGTTTAAATGAAGTGCAGCAAAAAATTTGTACATATGTAATTTAATAGGCGTTCAAAGAAGTCATGTGTGTCCACATCAGATTTTTTTTTTTATTACGAGCTCAACTGCTACAGTCATTAGCCCAGATGAAAATTTTTAGTGAATGAAAAATGTCCTGTCTAGCTGGGATTTGAACCTGGGACCTCCAGATGAAAGGCGGAAATGCTAACACTCCACCACGTAGGTTGGCATCTATATAATATTTACCAATTTAAATTTTACAACAAAGAATACTTATAGTTTATTTATGAGTTATATAGGTTTAACATAACAGAATTAATAGAATTAAAAATCTAAAGATGTGACATACTCACATGTTCCAAAAAAACGTGATTTTAAATAGTGAACTCAATAAATAGAGAAAGGGTTGTAAGTTTCATTCTTAAAAAATAGGTCTAGAGTTCCATTAGTTAGAAAAAAAAAATTATCATCATTATATTTTTTATCAATGACGAAGAGAAGAATATTGTTTGAAAATAATTATATTTACAAATGTTATTGCCTTTCCCTGGAAAGAAGGCAGTATTATTGCAAATAGAAAAATGAAGAAAATTAGACATTTTTTTAATTATCACTTGTATTTACTGGTGCTATATAATTGCAGAAGACTTTGATAAAAATTAATCCTGTATTTGGATGATAAATTAATTTTTTGTGTTTTTTTTGTTGATTTTACTAAAATAGAAATAATGTTTAAAAAGATTGAAAAAAATCTTGATTTATTCAAGATGATATTAATAATAATTTTACAAATGGTTTCAAACTAATTATTTATGTCAGAAAACAAGAATTAGAAAATTACAATTTCAAAAGTAGAATATTTATTTCCATTTGTAATTGCTTTTCTTGATGGAAAGTTCAATCTGCTAAGTTGACAAGTTTATTCCCTGCTGAGTTTCCTCTTCCCTTTGATTATAAAAACAGACAGATTCAGGATCCCTTTCAACTCAATGCTTATTAAAGCGAACTAGAATAAAGTAAAGTGTATGAAATGACATTTCTGATAAATTTATTTGTGTATAAAATTATTTCTTCATATCTGCTCAATGATCATAATATAATTTTTTTTTTCACTTCAATTTTTTGTAATTTTTTGGAGTATTTTCATTTTTATAACACACACATTATTATATATAGTGATATACGTATGCTAAGTAAGTATGTTACTGCAATCCACACAACTCATTCATAAAAATGACAACCTTTTGCAAGAATAGCAAGCAACCCATTCCAAGCTTTCTGGGTGAAGTAAGGAGTAAAGTAGTCTCTTTTTTGCTACTTAACTTAAGTCAAATAAACTGATGCATATCAGTATGCCAAACCAAACTCTTCAAAACAAAATGCAGGTGATGATTAGCTCTAAAAGTAGCATCTTTACTCACAACAGTGATTAGTTGCAAGATGAATATCATTACTCCAAGAGAAAGTACCTTAGATCCTTTACTTGTGTTACTATAAGAAAAATTGGGACAGATAGTGTAAAACAATAATTAATGTCTCTTTTCTGTAGGAACTATTACAATATATACACTGTTCTCATTAAGGAAGAAAACATTTTTTCTTAATAATTAAAATAAGGGGAATACAGTACTATTTTTGTTTTTTATTCTGCATATCTATGGCCATGCATAAACCTGAAATTTTGTGAATGTCAGCCAATTTCCCAAATGAATTTTTTTTTTTAAATTCTAGATGAAAATATATTTTGTATGAAATAATTATTAAGACATATTGAACTAAGATTTAATTTTTAACCTCTTTCTTAACTACTTTCTACAATTAAAAAATATAAGGAATATTTCATAAGCCATTAAAACCATTGCCATAAGCCATTCACAACACTCATGCAAGTCCAGTTTTAGACATTTAAACACACTAACATTTCCTGGTATTTATTTATATAATGTAATGTATTTTATACATCCAATCCATCTAAATTTAAATTTTTATTCTGAAAATCACAATTACAATACCTGCTACAGAGATGAATTTTCGTTTCCACTGCACATAATTGTTGCTTTTGAAAATCTCCCTTGTTATGCACATGTAAAATATAATAATAAACTTCCTATAAGTTTAAAAATATAATTCCATCAAAAATTTCATAAAGAGAAATTTTTCCAGAAGAGAAGCTATTATACAATAATTAATTTTAATTAAATAATTAATTTTAATTAATTTTTGACTGATAACAGTAATGTTGTCAATTTTAATGTTAATAAACACCTAATTATATTTTTAAGTTAATTACCAGTAGAAAGTTTTATTGGGTTAGGTGTTCTTTGCTGTGGCTGGTGATCGTGTCCAAACGATGAAGTACATGGTGATTGTGATTCATCATTTTTATCTATGTACAAGTAAATAACTATTTTAAAATATTTTTTTGCATTCTCTTACTTGTGTCTATTTTATTGTTATAGTATGTATTTCAATTTCTTTATTATATTTAAATTTTGCATACACATATGATTTATGGCATGTTGCCTACCATCTTTTGGAACCTAAGGTTTTATGCAACAATGGGAATTAAATAAATTTGACATTTCTTGCATAGGGAGGAGAAAAACACCTTGTTAGAATTTAAAAAATAAACTCATCAGTTAATAAACAAGACTATATAATACTGAATAAATAGACTTTATTCTCAACAATAAGTATTTAGTTAAAAGTTAATCCTACGAGAAAAGTAAAAATTGAAAATACTTTTTATCAAAAGAACTGTAATGAAAAAACACCTGATTCAAAAGGTAATAAATATTGTGAACTATTATTCAATAGGGATTTTATTGTAAGAAAATTTTATTAAAATAACACTTACTTATCAAACCAATCTGATATAAAATTTACTAATTCAGTCTACCTTGTATTTAAAATGGACGATAATTTTTTGATTAAATCTGAAAATGACAACACAGAAGAATTTTTTAGAAAGAGTTTCAATTAACAGCAACATTACAATTTTAGTTATTCTGAGACTGGAAAGGGCTAACCAATTTCGAGGTAATTAAATCTGAAAATAAAGGGGAAGAATTGTCTAAATTTATCATCGCGTTCTAAAAAGATTGATCTAATGTGTTTTGTTATAAAATGAAAAATGAAAGATGAAATATGTTTTTTGTCTACAAAGTGAGTTCAGTTCTATGGCAAAATTCAGCTGTTATTTTTTATCTTTTTTTGGCTCAGCTCCTGAAATGTAGAACAGATCTAACCTAAACTGTATATAAAAATTGTGGATACTGACAGGATAACGGATGAAAGATGAATGTGTTTTTTTCCATTCCATTTAACACAAATCTTTATTTACATCAAATTTATTTCACTAAATAACTTATAAGTTGAATTTATGAAACTGTATTTATTAAATTCAGTTTCAAAGACCGGGTTTTATTAAAATTCATACTTTAGTAAATAACCCAAACATTATTTAATGAAGTTAAAAATTGTGTCATTAATTTTTATTAATAAACTATATAATTTAAAATAAAATGGTTTTATAGCGTGTTCGGAAAGCTGCTGTGCACTGGAATTATAAAGTATATAGACGAAAATTTCTTTATTACTTATTTGTATTTTTAGTTCATTATTTTATAGAAGCGGATATTACAATAACTGGAAGAGTTTATAAAAATAATATATGATAAAATATAAAATAATATGATTTGCTGTCATATTTTAATTACCAAACTGAAATACAAATATAATCCACACTAACAAAAAAAGATTTAACATATTATAATGAATAGCATACAAAAAATAAATTAACTTACTACTTAACATTAAAAAATCGACATATATAAATCTGTGAAAGTTAAGTGATTGTTAAGTATGAATAAATTCATAATAGTATATTACAAATATACTATTAGACATCAGTTGTCTTATCTTATGAATATTTCTTGTCTTACCATATGTTATCTTATAATGTATTAGTTTTTATTTCTCCATTATAACATTTTTTTCTTTCATTCTTTAGATCATGAATTTACTGTATTTTATTTTATTGATTTCAGTTTCAATTTAAATAATTTTACATTCTGGTTCTATGTATTTTTTCTCTTAAATCTATTTTATTTAACTTAATTTTTCAATTTAGATTTTTTTTATTTTTATGTGCCATATTACAATAATCATGTATTTTCATTTAGTTAAGTTTTGTACTTTTAATTAATTCTTTTCAATAATCATTCTGTTATTATGATATGAACTTGCAGCTAGGGCTCTTCTTTTGCTAGCTACATCAGGGATAAATATGTTGAATAAAATTGCATATGTAATTTTCAATTGACATAAAAATAAAGAATCTGCTAATAAAAATAATATTTATGGTATTATTGATTAAATACGAGTATTTAAGTTTCTCAGTTAGGATACAAAAGCATAATCAAAAGAATATTTCTAGCGGCATATAATTGTTCATTAATTTAGTATATACTATCATTTATTTAAATATTACCTATGACAATACAAATAAAATGTATAATCTATGCTTCTCCAATGTTACATGGGCTTTGTATAGAATACTTGATAAGCATAAAACCAGTCTTATCTCTTAAAATAATTTCTTCTTACAAAAATAAAAGTTAAGGTAAAAAAAATTGCGCCCAGTAGAACGAAAAGAAGCTGAAAATATAAATAAACCACTGTTTTTTGCTCTAATTCCGGTTCCTGTGAACAGATTCGTTTGAAAATCAATAGCCCAATAAGTTTACAACACCCCCACCAAGTTTCGTCAAAATCAATTAAGATTTGCGTCCGGTACAGCGGAAGAAAAGTTCTTACAGATACAAGTACATACCTATATATAAATAAATAAATATATATATATATATATATATATATATATATAAACACCGCTGAATTGTGTTCAGGAGACTCCAAAACCTAAAGAAAAATTGGTCCCCCCTCCCACCCGACATCCTATTAGAAAACCTGATTGGCCGCAGTAGTGATTTCTACAAATTCTTTCGTAATCTAAAGTCGTATAAGTATGGTTATAATTATTATTATGGTTGTATAATTAACAACAATTTATAACAATCTATGACTATAACAATCTCTCGATTTAGCTAAGCCATTTAACACAATTTTTCCCAAAATTTTAATACATAAACTGAATAACTGCGGTATAGGAGGACCAGTAAAAGAACTTTTTGAAAACTAACTTAAGGGTAAAATTCTGGCTTTAAATAATGTCAGTGATAACAGAAAATCCACAAACTTCGGACTACTACAAGGTACTGTTCTTTTGCCAATACTTTTTCTATATATGTCAACGATCTTTTAAAACTGAACCTTCCTAACGGTACCATCCCTTTCACTGATGACACAGCTTTTATTTTTTTGGGCGAGACGTGGAATGAAGTATATGAGTGCTACCAGTGGATTGCTTATGATAAAACTTTGTTTGAAACCCATATTCTTACGCTTAACCTAAATAAGACAAAATATATGTCGTCTAGCCGACTGAAACTGCAACCCCCCTCGTGAGTTTCCACTAAAACTACATACATCTTCAGTAAACAACAGCGAATCGATAAACAGTAACTGTCGTAGTCAGTCAATAGTCGAAGTCAAGTCGATAAAATATCTAAAAATATAAATATAGACGATCATATGAAATGGAATGTTCATGTACAGTATTTAACAACAAGACTAAAATACCTTATACGTACTTTTTACAAAATAAACAAAATTAAAATTCTTGAAATAATAAGAATTATATATTTTGTATATGCTGGTTCACTTTTTCAATATGGAATCGAATTATGGGTAGAAAATATGATAAAATAAAATATTTATTCTCCAGAAATATTTATAGTAGCTCTTGGTAGACCGAGGTTATATCCCGGTACACGTTTATTTGAAGAATTTAAAGTACCTATTTTTCTTTGTTTTAACCCTACTTCCCCGGGCCGGATTTACAGCTAAGTAGAACTTAGCCCGAGAGAGTGTCCTTATATTCTAAGGGGGCTTCCTCACCCACCGGTCCGTGCGGTGTCCTGCACGGCAGGTCAGCCCCCCGGTCGGATCTTTTAAGTGCCTGCCTCTAATCCCCAACGGACGGTAACCGGACCCGACTATGACGTTCCCGGGCCGCCCGCCAGAGACCGGAACTCGGTCATAGACATTTCCTGCCTCAAACCGCAGAAAGGAGAGACCAGGTCCGGCTATGCCGTCCCCAGCCCCCCCCCCTCAAGGCCGGCACTTCGTCTTAAATTATTCCCATCCTATAAGCACTTGAAGTCCCCACCCGATCATTGGAAGCCGCACACCTAGGCATGCGACCTCTAACGTGTGGTCGCATGCCTAGGTGTGTCCACCCTTCCCAATGCTCTAATGTCCCCGTTGTCTCCCCTCAACCTCCTTGGCAGTCAGGACGTCAACCGCGAAGACCTCGAACTTACGCCAGTTAGCTCGAAAGTCAGAATAAAGGTGAGGAAATCTTCCGGCATAAGCCAGTGAATACCCGCTCTGGCCCGTTGAGCTCACCATTCGCTGCATACAAAGATCGTATGTTCAGCGTCGTCTACTCCGTTGCAGTACATGCATCGGGGGGTTGCGCGTGCATGAAACCTGTGCAAATAGCTCTCGAAAGCACCGTGACCAGTTAAGCACTGTTATATAATAACTTGTCTCGCCATGTCCTCTGTCAATCCATGGGTCTAAGTCGGGTATAAGCCGCTTAGTCCATGAGGCGCGATCGCCAGACCGCCACTTGTCTTTCCACTTATGCCGTACTAAAGTAGCGGCTTCGGCCCTCTCTATACCTTCGAAGTGGAAAGTGCGTTGCAAGGTCTGTAATTCTATCGGGAGTACAGAAGACACGACACAGGCTGCCTCGTATGATACGGAACGGTACCCCGAAATCACGCTGAGCAGAATGCTCCTATGTATGGTCCTTAGACGCGAGCAGTTGTGACTCACATCAATGGCTGCAGTCCAGACCGGTACCGCGTAAAGAAGAGAAGAAACCACCACTGATGCGATGAGCCTCCTCTTTGAAACTATAGGTGTCCTCTGTCCTTCTAGGTGTTGAGGGCGAGAAGATGTCCTCCGTTAAAGCCACTACTGGCTATGAACGGAGGGGGTGGTGTAGCGACCGGACACGCTACGAGGGGGAATCGAGATGTCCTGCTAGGCGATCAGAACGTCACTAGGCGGGTTCATTTAGTGCTCGGACCGTTTTACCTGCTCTATTACATCTATCCCAGACACGTTGGCGAAAAAGCAGACCCTTGTCCAACTGTACTCCCAAATACCGTATACATGGCTTCCTCTGTAGTGACTGACCTCCCACTCGCAGATCATAATCTCTGATCGCCCGTCGTCCAGTGAATACGATATATTCGCATTTACTTATAGATAATTCCACGCCGTGATTCCCTAACCACTCATGGACCATCTGCAACGCCAGGTTTCCCTTCTCTTCCAGTCTTAACGCTTTCCCTTCTCTTCTCTTCCAGAATTTAAAGTACCTACTTCGAAGCATTTGTACGTTAAGAAAATAATACTACACATAAGTAAATATATAAATGATTTTCAATTTAGACATCCACCGTACAATACTCGTTCAGCAGTAACAAATACTTACACCGCATTGTTTTCAAAATTAACTGTTTGCAAACGTCAATTTTCGTATTACTCCATTATATTTTCTAACATAGTCCCCGATCATTTTAACGTCCAAATAATAAAAAGTAATTTAATCTAAGAAGTAGATGAATGGGTGAAACAAAATATATATTTTAAACTACCAGATTGAAATAAAAAATAATCCATACTAATAACAATTAACATATTATAATGAATAGCATTCAACAAAATAAATTAATATACTACTTAACATTAAAAAAATCGACATATATAAAACTGGTGAATGCTAAGGATGTATTAATTCGAAATAGTATTCAGCTCTCTTATCTTATGAATATTTCTTGTTGTCTTATAATGTATTAGTTTTCATTTCCCATTATGTAATTATTTTTTCTTTCTCTTTTTAGATCATGAATTTATTGTTTATTATTTTACTGATTTCAATATCAATTTAAATAACTTTACATTCTGGTTCTATGTATTTTTTTCTTTTAAGTCTATTTTATTTAACTTGATTTTTCAATTTAAATTTTGTTATGTTTTTTTTTATTTTTATGTATCGTGTTACAAAAATCATGTAATTTCGTTTTGCTAAATGTTTTTATTTGTAATTATTGCTTTTTAATAATAATCCTGCTATTATGATATGAACTCGCGGCTAGCGCTCAATGCTTCTTTTGCTAGCTGCTTCAAGGATAAATATGTTGAATAAAATTGTATATGTAATTTTCAATTGACAATAAATAAGAATTTTAAAAAAACCCGCTAATAAAAATAATATTTATTGTATTATTGTTTAAGTATTTAAGTTTTTCGGCTAGGATATAAAAGCTTAATCAAAAGAATATTTCTAGCGGGATATAATAAATCATTAATTTAGTATATATTATCATCTATTTAAATATTACCTATGACAATAAAATAAAATGTATAATCTATGCTTCTCTAGTGCTACATAGGCTTTGTAAAGAACACTTGATAAGCATCAAACCAGTCTTATCTCTTAAAATAATCCTTTCTTAAGAGAATAAAAGGAAATGTAAAAAAAAAATGCGCCTAGCAGAACGAAAACAAGCTGAAAATGTAGCCAAAACCCCCGTTTTTGTCTCTAGTTCCGGTTCCTGTGAACCGATTCGCTTGAAAATCAAAAGGCTCTATTCACAATAGGTGTTTACATCACCCCACCAAGTTTTGTCAAAATCAGTTAAGATTTGCGTCCCGTAAAATCTTATACATATGTACGTATATATAATAAACACGGGTGCAACAGCGATTTCCAAATTCTTTGTAATTCTGCTAAGACAGTGGTAAAAAATGACTACTTTTCTTTACTTTTTGAAAATAAATTTTTATAATTAAATGAGACTACATAGATTAACAAAATAAAAGAATAATAATTGGGGAGTAAATAATATTTCACATCATATTTTACCGTAATTATGAACTCTTTTATTATGCATCTTTATTATGTATTTAACTTATCGTTAAAGATGATATAATACATCAAGCATAGATTGTGCGATATAAATTTTAATATTAATGTAAGAAAACCTACATAAACTTTATGGTTATAAAAAGCAGTTTCGTTCTACGTTAACATATTAAAATTTTACTAGGATAACCTATTTTGTTATACGATAAGTTTTTTCATATAATTCATAAATCGATATTAACAATAAACTTTATATCATGTAATAACCTGACCTCATATCGGCAGTAAATTAACTACACTGAAGGTTATATTCCTCGAAGAATATACGGTATTAAAATTAAAAAAAAAAAAAAAAAAAAAAAAAAAAAACGTACTAAATGATTTAAAATATGTATTCTATAGTTGTAAAAAAAGCGAAATAAAAATTTAATGTTTAATAAAACCACGGATCAGTTCTTTATGGTACCAAATGTAAATTTTCATTCATCTCGTTTTTTTTAATCCTTTTTTACTAGTTCATTAAAATATAAAAACAAATTGTCTGATTAAATATTTTATACGAATAAATTTTAATTAAAATTTAAATGATAAATTGTTTTTATTAATTTCCTTTGTAATCGACAAAAGATCGGTCATAATACACAGCTGCATCACTATTTAAACCGTTACAGTTCCTGATTTTAAATGCAAACATTTTTTCTTCCTTCCTTTTCCGTTATTCCTCTTCTTCTTCCTTTTTCATCTTTCTATTTCAACTTCCTTGATCAATAAAAATCAATAATAAATAATAATTATCATTACCGATCGAATCAAACAGTATCTAGATAACTACTTGGAAAATAATTCAAGAAAGTTGAATTTTAGTGTAGCTATTTCGATGCCTTTAGTCACCATTATACTTAAACCCTAATCCTAGGTAATGCGCTTAGGTTGCCACTCGTATATTTATGTCTCTCACAAAAAAATTAGCGGAAAAATCTTAGTAGAAAAAAAGGGTACTTACGTATTAACGCCACCGCAGCTACAGCTTTTTTTACAAAGTAGTCGATCGGATTTAGGTGGAAAATGAACAACAGTCTCTTTATTAATTTTAATAAATGGTTATTTATATTTATTTATTTTATAAATATAATTTAACCAAACTTAACTACGCTCGTTTCGCTCGCTAACCTTGACTAATTAACACCGAAATTTTTTGAGAATTTATTTAATAAATTCAGTAATAATTGCAAATTATTGCAATTATTTATTATTTAAATAACCAAAACACTCCTTTTAATTAGTCAAGGTTAGCGAGCGAAGCGAGCGTAGGTTAAGTTTGGTTATTTATAAAATAAATAAATATAAGTAACCATTTATTAAAATTAATAAAGAGACTGTTTTGAATCTATGTTAAACTCTATATCGGCCCATTTTCCACCGAAATCCGATTGACTACTTTGTTTTTAAATAAAGCTGTAGCTGCGGTGGCGTTAATACGTAAGTACCAAAAAAGGTAAAAAAAAAGTTTGAAATTTTATTTATTTAATTATAAAAATCATTTTGTATGATTAAATTTAAATCGTCTAACACTTTTTCCACATTATATACGTATATATGTCGCAGGGAGATGATAAAAACGGAGATTTGATCAAATCCCTAAGGTAGATGATCAATTCACGGAAGATATTAAAATTACAACTATGTGTGGTGATTTCCCTAAAGAAAGTAAGTGATTTGATCAAATCCCTTAACTGTTTTAGTGACAAGATGAAATAAATAAGTCAGGACTCGCACAGCACTATGTTTCGCTTGTTACCACTCCCGTTTACCTCGCCAATCCCCTCCGAACCAACCAAACTCCAAGACCCATCAAACTTAACCTAAGCTCTCTTCACTTGCTAACTTTCACTAGCGAGCGAAGCGAGCGTAGGTTAAGTTTCGTTATATTATATTTAAACTTTTAGATTTATTTTTTTATATAAATTTATATAGATTTGATATAAATTTATAGTTGATTTGATCAAATCCCTAAGGTAGATGGTCAATTCACAGAAGATGTTTAAAATTTTACTAAAAATATCCTACTTTTAAAAAAAAATATCAGCGTAAGTACCTATTTCTTCTATTAATTAGTTTCGAATAAATAATTTGTGTTTCAATGACTACTGTTGTATTACCTAATCTACATTTAATAATGCATCAGTCACTAAATAAATACTTGTAATATCTAAACAATATTATTTCAACTTTTCACTAAAACAGTTAAGGGATTTGATCAAATCACTTACTTTCTTTAGGGAAATCACCCCACACAGTTGCAATTTTAACATCTTCCGTGAATTGATCATCTACCTTAGGGATTGGATTAAATCTCCGTTTTCATCATTTCCCTGCGATATATACATTATATTATATTATAGACTACCCATAGAATACAAATTGACTATATTACATAGATAGTCGCGTGTTCGCGGCTCCATCAGGATATTGAGAGATTAACAATTAAAAATGTTTATGTAATTACAATTTATTAGGTTAACATAAAAAAAGAGACAAATCAATAATAATAATAAGAAGAAACAAGTAACTATAATATTAATACAACAGCAAAAATAATAATAATAATAATAGGGAATAACAACCACAATAATAATAATCAATAGGTTACATTCAGAATAGAATTTCAAGTAAGGACAGGGATTTATTTACAGGTAGTTAAATCGTAAAAACCAGAATTCAGTTAAATTGACTAAATATGTTATAATGAGCGCTAATATTAATACCTTTAAAGACTAGTATTGTGTTAACTACCAGATAAGTAAAGTCTAAAGTTCATTATCTGCAGACACTTGACTGTTTAAAATAGAACTACCCTAACATTTATGAATGAGTTTAATAGTTTATCACTTTCACTAACTCACCAGACAATTTCCTGCATTCACCCACTGTCCACAGTGGAATGCTTGTGATGTCAATTCAATCACGTCGAACACAACCTGAAGCACTACGCTCATACTCTCTTATACCGACTGTCCCATTGGTCCGAACAGTGTTTATTCCAATATACCTTGACCTGCAGAATCGACCACATTCTGTAACTGTTGAAGCGAGAGAATTATCGTCCGCGCCCTTATATTTTCCCATAAATTCCCACTCTGGTTTGGTAACCATTCTCATCGAAAAACAACTGTTGGGGGTGTGCTGCTGACAGTATTGCAAAAGACAATTGTTAAACGGACCTGTTAGCCGTAGAAAACGATACCTTCTGGATTCCTTTCATTGTTATTTTCAAATACTTTCTTTTTGATTGGAAGGAATCCGTTTCTCAGGTCTGTTATACTGGTCTTGTTACAATATATAATATATATATATATATATATATATATATATACTCGCATATATTCATTTTTTCGTAGTAAAGAAAACATTATGATAATTATTCGTAAGAAATAATACCTGAATCCTTTAAAAAATCAGGAATATAATTATGTTTAAAAAATAAAATTATACAAGAAGGTTGTGACGAAATTTTAATGGGAAAAAACATTTTTTATAATAAACTTTAAAAAAGACAACTGACTTAAAAAAAACCGGCAAAGATTTGCGTAACTTTTCCGGCAAAAAACGAACCCCCTTCTTTGTTTGATTAAAAAAAAAAGTTATATTTATAAACCTTCAAACGGTTATTTATTTTTATCCAAATTGTTGTGAAAATTTTCAAAATTATATGACAAACCGTTAAACAGATAAATTAACAATTAATATAATCCACCTTACCAGCACGTCGATACGTTCTCTAGATCTTTCGGCTTACTACGAAGCCATCATCAGGATTTAACATTAATGCATTAAAGTCAAAGTTTTTTTAAAATTTTAACTATGATTTTTAGACTTTGACTTTAATGCATTAATTTTAACTCCTGATGATGGCTTGTAAGTAAGCCGAAAGATCTAGAGAACATATCAGCGTGCTGGTAAGGTGGATTATATTAATTGTTAATTTATTTATTTAACATATCAGCGGTACCATGTTTGAGAAATCGTTTATTCAGATATTTAACTTTATTTTCTTTACAAATAATTCATCACATAAGCTTGAAGCTTGTGGTGCGTGGGAATAGAATTTTAAAGCATTTAAAAATACTTGACTGGTGTTCGAATCCGGAACCTTCAGGATGAAAAGTAGACACGCTACCATTCCGCCACAGAGGTAGGCTAATTTAATTAGTCCTAAGTAGAGATTACCCTACTCCCTTAACGAATTTAATAAAAAAAACGTAATCTTTTAGTTAGAAAGCTTATAACTTTTGAAAATACAATGTTAAGGATTATATATGAACCGACTAAAGAACGTGGGTAGCTGGAGAATCAAGGTGGTTAGCTGGATAATGTTGCCAAAAAATACTACTAAGGTTTGAAAGCTACAAGAGTGAGTAAGTTTTTAATTATGTGACTATTTTTAGCCAGTAAATAAGGAAAGTTTTACGATGTATGAAAAAAAGTAAAAAACAGTTTCGTCTCTTTACTCTTAAATATAGAGTCAAATCGGACACGAACTAAAAGTCTTTATGGCTTCTAAGAGGTATTGTAAACAAATTATTCTAGTCTTTGAGAAAACTTTGAGTGACTCTTATCCAGTTGTAATCAAAATTAAATGGCATCGATGACCCATATTCAGAAGCCATTGTGCAAATTTACATAAAAATCCAGTCTGAAGATGTCAAACATAACAGTGACTGACGAAAAAAGTACAAAATTAGGCTTGTTATCCTTAACTCCCAAATGAGACTGCCCAAATACATGATCAAAGTAACATATTAATGTAACAGATCAAATAATCGGTAAAAGAACTTGACTGAGTCCAGCAATGACAAAAAAAGGAATAAAGAGGGGGTTCTTTCTTCCCCTTTATGGCAAATTTGATTAAGATTGAACATAATCAGAAAACATATTAGCTATCCAAGGGGCATTAAATTAGGTAAAAAACTTTACCTACATTTTGAGTAAAATTTTGATGTACAGGATTGTTAATGATAACGTCCGTATCTTTCTGCCTACTTAATTGATTGCGAGCAGAATTAAATGGCATCAATGTCCCACATACAGAAGTAATTGTGCCGAACTTCATACAAATAGTCCAGCCAGTCTGAAGATATCAAGCAAAAACAAGCCAACATACATCCATACATATCACACATTTTTCCGTAATTTTTCAATGCTAAAATTTTGCTTTTTGGTTAGAGGGGAGGTGATGTAATATCACTCAGGATTGCGAGATAACTACCCCAGAATATAATCGCTCAACGACATATTAATGTCATGAAATAAACTAATTAGTACAAAAATGTGACTTCGAGTCCAGAAACGCAAAAAAGAAAAGTTTTTTGTTCCCAACCCTTTACGCGGGTTTGAATAAAACCAAAAATCAACAACTAATATTAGATAGCTAATTGGCAAAAAAAAAAAAAAAATACGTGAAAATATTTACCTCCCTTTTGGGTAAAATTTTGAAATTTGGATCCCGTAAGGTTATAGCATCTTCTTGCTTCCTTGACTAATAAGACCAAAATTAAATAGCATTAATGCCCAATGTACAGAAATCATCGTATCACATTTAATGCAAACCGGTCCATCCAGTTTGGAGGTATTAAACAAAAATCAGATTAACGTACACACATACTACATACATAAAATACCCTTCCAGAATTTTTCAGTGTTAAAGTTTTATTTTTTGATTAGAATAGGGTCAAGAAAAGTGAAAACTTTTCTTGGGATTTATTTAATTAATTCTTTTAGATTATTTTATTTTCCTTTTATTAAAATATGGAGATAAAAAAACGTTGTCTGTATGAAAAAACAATAAAAACAAAAGCAAAAAAATACGACTTTATAAAAAACTAAGCTTTTTATTCGGAAATTTTTTTATAAAACGACTGTGCTTTAAATGATAAATAATCTGTAAACAGTACTAAAAATTTACAGTTAATTTTATAAATTAATAGAATATTTATGATTTAAAAAAAAATATATTCATCAATTTTTATTTTATATATAATATAACAAGTCGTGACTGACTCATAATCAACATCCAGCGAAAACTACTGAAAATAAATCGATTAAACTTTATATACACGTTTTATGAAATTCCGAGTTTAATGGGTTAAAATGGATTATTGAAACCCGACTATTTTTTTTTAATTTCTAGGTAGTAAATGAAGATGTCAACTTGATTTTTGTCGTGTATAATCCTATCTGAATATTTAAAAACGAATTCCTAGATTTTTTTAAAATTCGACCTTGAAAGGGGTGAAAAAAGGTATAAAAATTTCGAACAATGATTACAAAATTTCCCCATATCCGACTTTACCAAACGAGATATTTGGCTATAATTAAATAACAAATAGCCCGATTTCAATAACCCATTTTTACTTCCTTGTACGAAGTAAAGGAAGTATTGTGATCGCAAAAATTTCGGTTTTCAGTTTTCAACGGAAATATCCACTTTGACCATCACTGAATCCATTTTGACAAGTTTCGGCGTGACGTCTGTCTGTATGTATGTATGCACATACATATGTATCTAGCATAACTAAAAACGATTAGTCGTAGGATATTGAAATTTTGGATATAGGACTGTTGAAACATTTAGATGTGCACCTCCGTTTTTAATTGCAATTGACTGGAACAAAAGTGCCCAAAAATTCTAAAATCCAAAAAAGTTTGGATATTGGACTTTTTCTTAACTGTAGTAATTGGTAATTACGGAAATATCCATTTTGACCATCCCTGAATCCATTTTGACTAGTTTCGGAATAACGTCTGTACGTATTTATGGTACGTACGTACCATAAATACGTACACAAAAACGTAACTCAAAAACGATTAGCCGTAGGATGTTGAAAATTTGGATTTATGACTGTTGTAACATCTAGTTGTGTACCACCCCTTTTGATTGCAATCAACTGAACCAAAAGTATCCAAAAAAGCCCAAAATCTAAAAAGATTTGGATTGTTTTTCTTAACTGTAGTAATAATCCCTCATTGAGAGCTTTTCAACGTTATATAAGTGGTACTTATTTT
This sequence comes from Lycorma delicatula, assembly GCF_047948215.1. Classification (NCBI taxonomy): domain Eukaryota; kingdom Metazoa; phylum Arthropoda; class Insecta; order Hemiptera; family Fulgoridae; genus Lycorma; species Lycorma delicatula. The sequence continues at coordinate 102,815,507 of NC_134458.1, read as the reverse complement.
TATTGGTTCCAGAGTTACAACCAAATGAAATTTAATTAATGAAATATTTGATCTTAGAAGGGGAAGGCACATCGGTTCGAATCAGACTTCATCTCTTTTTGTAAATTTAAATGTATTGATTTATTAACCTCTGATTGTAAAAAAGTTTTACGATTAATAATTCAATAATCAAAAAATAATAATAATAGTATGAAAAATATCAGAAGTTACTAATGAAAAAAAATTTACGTACTTTTCATTTTAAAAAAGAGTACATTTAATTTAATGTAAGGCGTACAAGGAAGTCACGTGATGTCTACATCAGATTTTTAATCTGTCTGGAAATTCCTTAGGTATTAATTTAAGTTTTGGTTTTGATCCGACAAAGGGGTACAATCTTTTTTTTTTTTTAGAATTTGCTTAATAAATCTAACATTAACCACTAAATTAGGCCAAATTATTTCTGTACGTGAGATTTTAACTCTATTAAGTTTTAGTCTCTAACAAACATCTAAGTCTGACAGACATCTGAGTCTAACTTGTCTGTTAGAGTTAAGCTCTTAACAGACAAGTGGATAAGACAGTACTCAATTTCACATTTTATTCGTCTTTTTTCCTAATATCATTAAACATATATTACATTAAAGCGCGAAATTTAATTAAATTTTTTTCTTATAAGGAAATCACACAAAGTAATATTAATTGTAAAAATCTGTAGCCTCAAGTAAAACGGGATCCAGCTTTTTATTTTTTTAATACACATTTAAAAATGTGTATTATTTAAAATCTATTTCCAAAATTATTTTCCAATTTGTCAATAGCGAAGCAGGGAAACGTATGTAACAATTTGCAGCTTTTTAATTTTTTTTGCGATTTAAAAAAAAATCCTACAATTCGTTTTTTTATACGTGTTTTTTTTCAAATTACCTGTTTGAAGCCGATAAAAAGCCATATTAAATGGATTAGTTAACTATACCGGGTGATATTTAAGTATAGAAATAGCTTTATACTGCGTATCTGAGAGGTAGTTGAAGGTACAAAGAAATGGGGTTCTGTATAGTTAAAAATCTAATGTGGAGGCCACATGACTTCCTTGTACACCTATTAAATTAATATACACATTTTTTAAAATGAAATAAACATAACATTTTATTTTATTAATAACTTCTGATAGTTTTTCTTTTATTTTTTATTGTTATTATTGAATTATTATTTATCGTAAAAATTTTTAACAATCAGAGATTAATAATTACAAATAAATCAATATATTTAAATTTAAAAAAAAAGAGATAAAGTCTGATTCGAACCGATGTGCCTTCCCCTTGTAAGATCCAAATATTTCATTAATTAAAATTTCATTTGGCTATAATTCTGGAATCAATGAAAATAAGTACCACTTATGATATATCGTTAAAAAGCTCTCAATGAGGGCTTATTATTGCAGCTAAGAAAAAGTCCAAAATCCAAATTGTTTTGGATTTTGTTTTTGTTTTGGGCTTTTTGGACACTTTTGGTACAGTCGAATTGCAATCAAAAGAGGAGGTGCACAACTAGATTTTACAACAGTCCCAAATCCAAAATTTCAACATCCTACGACTAATCGTTTTTTAGTTATGCGAGATACGTACATACGAACGTAGGTACAGACGTCACGCCGAAACTAGTCAAAATGGATTCAGTGATGATCAAAATGGATATTTCCGTTGAAATCTGAAAACCGAAATTTTTCGCGATTACAATAATTCCTTTACTTCGTACAAGAAAGTAAAAAAATCTGCATTATGTTGTTTTTTTAATTTTTATCCCCCAAATTGAATTTTGTTTAAATAGAAAGGTAGACACATGATCTCGATTTAAAATTTTACAAGAAAAACAACGGTGAAACCCGTTTTTCTGTAAATACCTTCGTTATCGAGGTATACGCATTCAAAGTTGCGATGACGGAAAAATCGTGTTAACAATAAAACAAAGCAAAATGCGCTGCAGGAACAATTTTATTGCATTTTACATTCATAATGCGTACAATAACAAACTTTAAACAGGGCTATGCTATAATATCGATAGTAATAAACAATAACTAATAATTAACAACAAATTAAACGGCTATATCGACTGATATTATTTTCTAAATATCAATTAACTTACAGTGTTAATATCAGCTGATATTTGTTACTTATCGTAAACGAAATAAGCTGGATATACTTACTTAAAAACTTTTTTAAAAATTTAGTTGAGTAAATCAGCTGTTACAACAATGCAGTTTGTATTACGTTGAAACAATGCAGTTTTTACTATAACATACTTGTAATTGTAAAATTTGTTAGTGCTAGTAAAAATTAAGTTGTAGGCCTAGCGGTTCAAATTTGTTTTTTGGTGAAAGTTTTATTATTAGTTTCCTTGTTCATTTATTTAATGTTATTAAATATTAATCTCCAAATAACAATGCCTTGTTTAAGTGAAACCGAATGAATAAATCTGTTTATGATGTACGGGTATGGTGACTATTAATATCCGAGTTCAATGACTAATGTGAATTCGGCTTTTGCAAGAAGTATGTTATTTATTTAATAATCGATTTCCAAAGACAGAACCGATAAGTAAATCGACTGGGATCAAGACAGTACAGCGATTTGAAGAAACCGGTACTGCAAGGAATCGTCCTCGCACTGGTATACCGAGAACTGCCACAACGATGCAAAGTCGTTAGATGTGTATTGCAGATCTTTGTTGAAGACCTTCATTCATTGATTCGGAAAGCTGCTGTCCAACTAGACTTCAGTTATTTTTCAGTTCAAGAAATTCTTAAAACAAATAAATTTCACTCTTATAAGCTAAACCTGGTACAGGAACTTTCGGAGAATGACTTTGACCGCCGAGTTGAGTATTGTGATATTACAATGCAAAAATTAGACGTGGACGCAAATTTTTCTAATTCAATAATATTTACTGATTATATAAAATGGCCTTGTGAATAAGCAAAACTGTTGATATTGGAGCGATAACAATCTCAGATGGTTGTTAGAAGCTCATACACAACACCCTCAGAAAGTGAACATTTGGGCAGGAATAGTTGTCATTGTGTTGTAAGGTGGCATAGTGCTGTATTTTAGATGACAATCTTACAGGAGATGCTTACTGCAACTTGTTAGCCGACAGGATTTTACCAAATTATCGGGAATGTCTATTGGACAAGAATTAAATAATAATGTATGGTTTCAGTAAGACGGGGCACCACGTTATTATTATCTACGGGCACAGCAAATTTTAAATGAACAATTTCCAAATCGCTGTATAGGTCGTAGGCTAGAATGGCCTGCCAGGTCCTCAGACCTGTCTCCTCTGGATTACTTTGTTTGGGGGTACCTGAAACATAATGTTTACAAAACAAAACCTGCACACATTGTCGAATCGAAAATAAGAATAATTGACGAATCTGTTCGTATACTACCAGACATGATTCAAAAGTTATAAACGGATATTGCTTGAGGCTAACACACTGCAAGCTATAGAGGGGAACATTGAACATTTATTGTATATGTTTTCAAAATTTATTCATTGGTAATTTACGATCGAAAACATTTATTAATTTTTTTAAATAAATATTGTAATATTTAAAGTAATATCAGTACAGCCGTTTAATTTGTCGTTTGTTGTTAATTATTAGTTATTTTTTATTATTATCAATATTATAGTACTGTTTAAAGTTCCTTCTTGTACTCATTATGAATTTAAAATGCAATAAAATTGTTCATGCAGCGCGTTTTACCTAGTTTTATTGTTAATACGATTTTCTCGTCACAGGAACTTTGAATTCTTATAACTCGATAACGAAGGCACTTACGGAAAAACGGGTTTCATCGTTATTTTCGTGTAAAATTTTAAATTGAAATCATTTGTCATATGTCCACCTTTCTGTTTAAAAAAAAATCAAGTTTGATTCAATATGGCGGAAAAAATTTAAAAACCATCATAATGAAGATTTTTTTTTTAAACTATGAATCCCATTTCTTTCTACCTCCAAATACCTCTCAGATATGCAGTATAAAGCCGTTTCCATACTGAAATATCTCCCGGTATATAAATTAATATACACCGGGTGAAATATTTTGTTGATAAATAAATAATTATAGTAATTACATTATTTGATAACTATATTTTATGACAGCGTTTTTTGGTCACATACTATTGCGTAATAATAATATTAATTATATTAGTGTAATAATGTTAGTTTTTCATAATTTTTTACACAACGCTTAACTCTAAAAAGTAAGTACATTATTAGGAATATTGTAAATGTAAGGATGTGTAATTAATATGCAGATGGTACAATTTATTTCTTTTTAACTCTTAAATATAATGTTTAGATTTAAAACATTCTGTATACTTAAAAAGAAATCTTAATATTTTGCGCGAAACTTTATTAATACAGTAAAAAAGGTCTGAATAAATGAATAAAAAAGAATTTAAATATTTTTATCTTTTATTTCCTCGACGAATGCAGCTAGAATAGCTATATTAAAGGGGAAAGTATCATGACCATTTCAAAAATCGGATAGGTTTTTTGCTGACTGCAGAAAAACCCGATCCCGATTCCAGTTGAAAAGAAAACTTGTTAGACGTTTTAGAGTACAAACTATTTCATCCAGACCAGAAAAATATACGTGCATACGTATGTGTGTCGCACTGCTTTATTCTTATATCTGAGGATTGACGGAACCGATTTTCTTCAAATTTGACTCAAATATATCTATATATGGGACACTGATCATGTTAATTTCTTTGTCAAAATTCGTTAAGGGGTGGGGGAACATTGCGAAAAAATCAATTTTGATTTTTTTCAGAGGCATTTTAGAAAAAAATTTACTTAGCTAAATTTGTTACACTGCATATATAAACAATCCCCATAAAACCTTTTTAAAAAACTCAATCTCCACCTCTTAAAATTGAAATAGATATTTTTTGCTTTTGCTCTATCTCCCTTCGGTTTAAATTTTTTTTTTTTTTTTTTGAAAGTTTATACTTCATTTATTTGATATTGGACTAAAGTTTCTGATTTTTCCACTATTTATTCACTTGTCTTGTATTCTATTAACGACAACGGTTCAGTGTTTTTCAATGGTTTTCTTATTTTCGAAATCCTGTATAGGTCAAAATTTGACCTATACAGGATTTACACACACTTCCCGTTATCCAATCAAGTTGAAATTTTGCATACAGCTTTGGTTCTGATGACAATGTAATACAGCATATTTAATATCGTTCTAAATCTGATCTGGCAAACATTATTTAATATCGTTTTAAATGCAATATGATGGACATTGTGAAAATATATTTCTTTGTTTACATACTGTAAGAAATCATATGTTTCGGTAACTAAGAGTTTGTTGTGGCAGCAAAACGATTTTGTTTTGATAACGAAATGGATTTGTTACTACAACCTATCATTACTGATTTTTTATTGTAAATTATCTGATTTTGTTACGACGACAAACCGATTTATTATGTAGGTAAATGAATTTTGATTTTAATTTTTTTTAATTTTGTGATTTTTAGTGCGGGCGGGAGACTAAAAAGTTAAAAATAAATACGTTTAAAAAATCTTTAAAATAAAATATTACTGAAGAATTCGAATAGATGTTCTGTGAGAATCCATAAAGGTAAAAGTGTGAACATAAATTAAATTGATTAGACGAAGTAATATTTTATGAGCGCACAATGGTTTTCTTTTTACAAATGTTGAAAATTATTTTGATTATCTTATAATCACTGAAAAACTATTTTCTACTTTTTATAGCAATTTCGTTTTAAAAGAAAACCGTTGTTTTAAATATTTTTTTAAATCGATTTGTATCTCATAATTTTCATTACTTAAAAAATAATCAGAATTATAGTATCTTACAGCTCTCTCTCTCTCTCCTCTCTCTCTCTCTCTCTATATATATATATATATATACACTTTTGATAACTATAAAAGATGGAGTAATTTTTTTTTTTATATGGTTAAAAAAGTAATAAACTGGAAAAAGGGGTACGCTTGTAGTATTTCTTTCATTCAGTCATATACAGCCCCCATGCGAATGATATTGGAAAACTACCCCGCTCTAAAATGTAACAGTGATCAAATATCGGATTGACATTTAGGGAAAGGTCACGAATTTTGATTCATACTAAGTTACAGTCGAATGACTTTTATCTGAAAATTGTCTCTATGCAAAGCATATCTATAACGTGTCATATTCAATAGAATTATCTCGGTTAATTTTTTTTCTATTAAATATTAATAATCAAATTAGTGACCTAATTACTAAATTATTACTTTCAATATAGTGCTCCGTATTTTTAAATGTTTATATCATTTTATATATGAAAAAATTGTTTGCTTCACTTTTCGGGTATTTAGGTGTTTTTAATTTTACATAAACCATTTTTCTCTTTAATTCACTGGCAAGATAAATAAATAAAACTGTTAAAGGAATTAGGAAGCTGTATTCTTTTTTACTCTTTTATTTCCTTTTATTACTTTTAATTTTTAATACGATAAATAGAAAATTATAAAAATATAACATATTTATTTTGGCATATTTACTTTTTGTAACTTTTTACAAAATTACTTTTTATAAAATCTTCCGGAAAGCAAGATGTTTTTATGGATATTATGATATCTTCCCAAAATTTCGTTCGAGTACTATATCAAAAGTATTTTTATCTCCCATTTTTTCAATAGTTATTAGAAGGAGTTTTAAAGAAGCTTTGAATGATATTAAAGAGTGGGAAACTTAAAATATTATTTTTTCTTCAGTAATTTAAAATATACGAATGACAACATTGGTGGCTGATAATTTAGATGAATTGAAGTTACTATCAAATAAATTGAAAGGTGAGAGTGGTTGTTGAAGATTACAATTGAACATAAACTAGGTAAAATGTATGATAGTTAAGTAAGCATACCGTGATAGTTTTTCATTGGTAACATTCTTTTGAGACGAATATAAAGTATTATTATACACTTGGAATGCTGCTTGCATGACTATTGGGGTCACTCCTGAGAAATAAACAATAGAATAAACTAAGCCAGAGAGATTTTCGGCAAATGAGGAATGTCTTATGCAGCCACAATCTAAGTTTGAGGATGAAAAAAATTAAAGATATATCTTTTTTCTGTTTCTCTACGGTGTACAGCCTTGGACTTTAGCAAGTGTATCGTTAAAGAGAATTGAGGATTTCGAGATGTAGGTCTCTCGACGATCGCTTAAGATTAGTTGTAATTAAAAAAAACTAATTAAAAATTAGTTATAATTAAACCTCAATAGAGGTTGTAATTAAAAAAATGAATATTATCGCAAATAGAGTTACGTTTAAAAGGAGAAAGCTGGAGCGTTTTGTACACGTAATGAGAAATCTAAAGAAGTATCAGATTCCATATTTCATACTTCAAAAGAAAATCATAGGAAATCGAGGTTCAGGTCAAAGGATAAATTTACACGATTAAAATATTTAAAGCAGGTGTTTTCCGGGTGAATTAATAAAAATTTCTTCTTCTATAGCTTTTTCTTCTTATCAGCCACAGATAAGTTATATTTGCCCAGAATGTTGCAAACGTTCAAAAATGGACATGGTACATTAAAGTCTTTTTTTTTCATTTTATTAAAACCTTTTTGTCAAACGAGGAAAATTAATGGGTATAAATTTTTATTAAGATAAAAATTTACACAAATTTTTATTATTCATATTTTTTTGTAAATGTACGGTTTACGAGATTCAACAGCGAAAGTTTTTTTTTGTTTTTCTGAAATTTATATACTTTTTTTTTGTTTTAAGCTAATAACACTGGTCTACGAGAGTTTTGTTACACAAATAATTTTGGCTTATTCCTATGTATTTTTGATGCTGAATCCAAATTTGATCTCAAACGTTTTCCTAAGGGCTTCATTTTTTCATAATTGTCACTCAAAAAAATGAAAATTATTAAAACGATTTATTTTCTCTATTAAGGTTTATAATAAAATAGGAATACCCCTGATGATATTTATAAATGGATCAGAGTGGAATAAGTTAGAGGACAGATCAATGTGACTAATATGGTTATTACATTACATAATAACATCGATATTAACTGTAACTATGACTCATTTCTTTTTTTTTTTTAATAAATTTTTCACACTAATGTGATTTTTAATTAATAGCCTTCATTAATGACATCATAATTAATATAGTAATTTTAATAACTAATTTTATTATAGAATTACTAAAAACAGAGAATCGGTGATGAATGATTCGGACTTTGTGAGGAGTTTACATGAATCTAAGAAAGCAACACGGGTATCATTTCGAAATATTGTTCTGTAATTCCTGGGCAAAAAGAAAGCTGAAAATTATGTAAGCTTGATGAGTGAAGTTAAAAACTATAAAAAAACTGGTTTACAATATGTCTAAAAATACTCATGTTGCTTTAACCTTTGGTCTTTTTAGTGAATTTCTACAGTATTTGGAAATCGCTTTTACCCGGTCATAACTCGTACCTGTGTATGTATAACAGTTTTTAATCCGCTCTATCTGACGCAAATTTTAGCAGATTTTGACGAAACTTGATAGGGTGATGTATACCTATTGGGGACAGAGCGCCATTGATTTGCAAGGGAATCGATTGACAGGAACCGGAATCAGAGAAAAAAGAAAAAAAACAGGGATTTTGGTCACATTTTCAGCTTTTTTCGTTGTACTGGGCGCAATTTTTAATCGATTTTGATGAAACTTGGTAGGATGATGGAAACCTAGTGGAAATAGAACTTTATTGATTTTTAAAAGTTCAGGAACCAAAGTTAGAAGCAAAAAAGGGGGTTTTGGCTACGTTTTCAAGATTAAATAAAACCGGAAATCCGCCCTTTTGGCGCACTTACTGCACAGATTTTTTTTTTCACTTTACTTTAGCGATGTAAGTGATGAACATGATGAATGCTTTCACCAAAATATATCAATGATAAAGCACGCTATCAAGGAAAATTGAATCCAAATATTCTTACACATTATTCTGGAGACTGAAAAGGAACATTCTAAAGGTTCGATATGGAAGAAATATAATGAAAAGCAAATTATTAGGTAACATATCATAGTAAGGCTAAATAATTACTTTTAAAAAATCAGTTCTCTTTAAATTTGTGTTTCTAAAAAAGCCTGCTCTCCATTCAATTTTCGTTTGCATATTTGAAATCAGCGCATAAAATATAAGATATACTTAGTATCTCATAATTATTTATAATAATTATAATTAATTAATTTTATTCTCACATTTTTTACATAGTAGAAAAAAACATTTTTTTGTAGAGCAGTAAAATGTAACGACAGAATTTATTTTTTTTTAAATCTGATGTGGGTACCATATAACTTCCTTGTACGCCTGTTAAATTACATATACACATTTTTTTTAAAATGAAAAGTACATAAAACTTTATTTCATTAATAACTTCTGATATTTTTTTTTTTTAATTATTATTGAATTATTATCTATAGTAATTTTTTTTTACAATTATAGTTTAATAATTATTAATAAATCAATATATTTAAATTAAAAAAAAAGTTAAAAAAAAGGAAATAAAGTCTGACTTTCATTAATTAAATTTCATCTGGCTATAACTCTGGAACCAATGAAAATAATTCACCACTTATAATATACTGATGAAAAGCTCTCAATGAGGGCTTATTACTGCAGTTAAAAAAAAGTCCAAAATTCGGTTTTTTTTATCCGGGCTTTTTCAGTTCAGTCGATTGTAATCAATAAGGGAGGTGCACAAGTAGATGTTACAACAGTCCCAAATTCAAAATTTCAACATCCTATGACTAATCGATACGCATGTACATACATACATACGTACGTACAGACGCCACGCCGAAACTAGTCAAAATGGATTCAGCGATTGTCAAAATGGATATTTCCGTTGAAAACTGAAAACCGAAATTTTTCGCGATCACAATACTTCCTTTACTTCGTACAAGGAAGTAAAAAAATTGTTTTTCTTAATTATAAGTTGACTGATATAACAAGAAATATTTACTTTTTTTAACTTTTACAGCTATTCTTAAAATTAAGGGCGAGTTATGAAATATAGTATGTACGCTACTTCAACAGCTCTTGTTAGTTGAGGATGTGGGAGCAGACTTTTTAAAGAACTATAAACTCGTCACAATAGAAAAATTTATCTTTGAAAAGTTACATCTTACAAACCTCACGATAGAAAATATTTTTTTATACTACGTTAAAATCTATTTTCTTTTTTCTGCTATTGTTGAGAACTGTAGTTTATCTGAGAAAAAACTGAGTAGAAATTACGGGAAATTTAAATAAAATATACCACCTGTTTTTCGTCTGTTTTCCAATTAGTTTCTACTTCAACGTCCCATAACTCATTATCAAGTAAAATAAATATTAGGGTTAAAATATTTTTAAAAAAAGTATTACATTTGACGATGGTTAGATCCAATTTCCGATTATTTTCGATCCCGATCGAATTTTTTTATTTTAATTTCCGATGGTTAGATTAAATATAGGGTGATCTTATTTTGTAATTCTTTTTCAATTGAATCATGTATTTTAAAAATCTCATTAAAATGTGTATCTTGTACCCTTAATTTTTCAGGATAGAAAAAAGATTGCAAAGGAAAAAAGAATTCCATTTAGATTGCTAGGAATTAGTTCATAAATGTTGTTCGTTATTTTTAATTTTGATGGTAATCCTCAACATGGAATATCTAATTACTCATACCAAATGTTTTTACTGACTTTTCGTAGAAAAATACGGTATCTCTTTCGGTCGTATGGTGTAAGTGGGAGGTGCAAATGAATTTTCTTTACATTTTGAGATATACGGAGTACGAAAATACCGTTCAGTAAAAAGGTAATTTCATTTTATATATACACGAAGGCCTGTGTATAAAATTTTCTGGCTTTGAAATCTCCAAAACTACTGGAAAAATTTCATTGAAATTTAGATATGCTGTATTCATATATTTATTGTGAAAATTTTATGAAGATTGATCAAGTCGTTCTTGAGTTAGTTACGCTTAATTTAAGATCGAAAAAATTTGGACGGGCAAGTTAGAAGCGTGGTTTTCTTTATGATGCTCTCTCTCTTTTCCTGTTTAGCCTCCGGTAACTACCGTTTAGATAATACTTCAGAGGATGATATGTATGAGTGTAAATGAAGTGTAGTCTTGTACATTCTCAGTTCGACTATTCCTGAGATGTGTGGTTAATTGAAACCCAACCACCAAAGAACACCGGTATCCACGATCTAGTATTCAAATCCGTGTAAAAATAACTGGCTTTAGTAGGACTTGAACGCTGGAATCTCGACTTCCAAATCAGCTGATTTGGGAAGACGCGTTCACCACTAGACCAACCCGGTGGGTCTTCTTTATTAAAATAGTAAAACCAAATTAAATTAACGAAAAGTCAGTCTTTTTGCACAGAACTGCGCAAGATTTTTTTTTATATGCAATGTAAAAATAGTTTAAATTTGTAATGTGTAAAATAATACAGTACATAAGGTACTGTATTATGTAAAACAAAATTTGAAAAATATATTATTATTATTATTTCGGTAATCTGTTTAAATTCGAGAACAATATGAAACTCATAGAGTGAACAATTTAAATCCTTTCAATATTTTCGCAGTTAATGTCTAAAATATTCGTTAAAAATTATTTAAACAAATTTATTTTTATTAGGTCAGATATTTTTTTGTAAAATTTTTTACATTTTTACTATGGAAAAAATATTAAAAAAAAAAAAAAAAAACTAAAGAAACTTCACCTTAAAATCACTCTGTATGGTATACACCATTACTGTAAGTAATGATACATTTGAAAGACCTGGGATGTTTAAAAAAAATGTAATTATTATACAAAAAAATGAAAAAATTGTCGTAATTGAATACTACTAATACACACAATATGTTCAATGTTCTTTTTTTAATCTTACATTAAATATTGTTTACAGCCTGGAAAGATAAAAGTCGCGTATTATTTTTAATTTTTTTGTAGTTTTTTTAAAAAATAATAGCTTTAAATTTGTAAAAATAACAGAAAACTCTGGTTAAATATTGTATTCTTTCCCAGCTTTTAATTATAACAATTAAAAGAGTTAGAGCAAAAAAACAAAATGTTTAGTGTGAAGGATTATGATGCTAGAAAAGATTTGCGTGGTAGAGTGACAACGTCCCTGTCTACCTATTTTTACCTGGAAGATTATGGATTCACAAGCAATCATAGAATTTTTAATCGGCTAAAAATTTCATACTACATTCCAACACAGAATCAAGAAGGACATCTAGCAGTAAATCTTCCCCATATCGCTCCTGTGTAACACCTCCTCCCTCCTCCCAGAAAAAAACAGGCATAACATAAAAAGAATTACAAAATCCTGAGACGATATAGTCAAATGAGATCTTCTAATAAACCGTTTTACCTGTTTCATGACAATTAAAATTAATTTAACTTTTATAAAAATTAAAACCTGAGCCTTGTATAATTAGAAAAACGTTTACTAACAGTTAATAACGTTGATAATATTTATTCACTGGACCATTAGTGAACTTTTTATCGTTTAGCTAATATCAAATAAGTGTAGACATTATAAATTATACTTTAAAGCCCGTAAATCTGGAATATAAAAACTTTATTCGTGGTAACCTTCCAAATTCATTAATTTTATTTTTATTACTTCATTGATTTTTACATTTAAATCGGGTTCATTGAACAGATGGTAAATTAAAATCGCGAAGGAAGCGTATAATGCGATAATTTCCAGATAATTTATGATAATTAAATCATTAATAAACTGACTTAATGAATTATGCGCAGGAGCGAAGAATTATGCGTATTGTTAGATCAATAAAAACTTTACTTTTGACTGTTTATTATTAAATTTCATTATTTTCTTTTTCAATTTTTCCTTTTTTTAACTATTCTAATTCAATTAAAAAGAGTTATATTACTGTCATTAAATAACTGAATGCTAGTAGAATATAATTAATTCATCGAAACAAGCTCATTCACTTGTTTTTTGTTTTTTTGTTTTATCTTATTAAACACCCCAAGGCAACCAGCCTCCGCCCGTTAGGACATAGCGTGGTCACCCTGCAGTGTCGTGGCAGCAGTCTCTGCCCCCCCTATCTGCCTCCTGCCGGAGGATCTCCCGCCGGGGTCCCCAAAGCCTCTTCGGGGTGGGCCAACCACCTCATTCGGGCAGCTAACTCCCCCCTCCTCAATGGGGCTACCCTCCCCGTCCCTATCCTACCTGTAGCCGGCACGCTTTCCGCGTACCGCTACCCCCACGCGTTCCTCTCACACCTGAGGGTCCTTATTGCCATCATCGGGGAGCTCCGACTCCATTAAATGGGGCCAGAACACCCTAGGCAATAAGGCTACCTCCCTGGTTCCTAATCGTCGCCACGATTCATCCCCAGCCTCCAGAATTTTTTGAGGCTATTATTTATTATTATTTTTTTTTTTTTTTTATTTTTTTTTTTTTATTTTTTTTTTTTTTTTTTTTTTTATTTTATAATTCAATTTTTTTTTTTTTTTTTTTTTTTTTTTTTTTTTTTTTTTTTTTTTTTTTTCCCATTCATTCGAAGCATACTCCTCACGCCGCCCTGTGATCCACTAGGGCGCCCGTGGGGAGCAAACCCATACAATCCAATCACATTCATCCCCAAAAACAAATTACAATTAACAACAATAAATGAACACAATATATTAAATTACACCGATGACACCGACTGTCATCCACCAGAAGCCGCATCTCATAGGCGTGCACGCAACCGAGGGGGTTCCTCTTTAGCCTTCGAGTCCAAAATGGTGTGAGCCAGGTCTGCCGACTCCTGCCATCCCTGTGAGGACCCGACCATCCGCCTGACCACATCGTCGGGTGAGAACGCCGCCACCCTTCTCCTTTCGACGTCCCACCGGGCACAGTCGAACCAAGTGTGTTCGACTGTGTCCACTTCGTCGCAGTACCTGCACGTCGCTGATCTCCTGCGCTTAAACCTGTGCAGGTAACTGCCGAAATCGCCGTGGCCCGTGAGCAGCTGGGTGAGGAAATAGTCCACCTCCCCATGCCGTCGCCCCACCCAAGCTCTCACGTCCGGGATCAGGCGCCTGGTCCACTGGCCCGCCTGACTCACTGCCCATCTCTCCTGCCAGCGATCTAGGATCCGTGCCCTCGCCTCTTCCTTTGAGACCCCACCAAACCTCATACACCTCTCGTCAACCAGTAAGTCGATTGGTGGGGATCCCGCGACGACACAGATCGCGTCGTAGGAGACCGTTCGATACGCACAACATGTGCGCAGGAGCAGCCTCCTATGGATCGCCTCCAGCTTCCGACGGTACTTCTCTACGCCCACAGCCCTTCTCCATGCTGGGGCCGCGTAGAGCAGCACGGAAGTCACCGTTGTCGCGATGACCTTCCTCTTCTTCTCCGTCGGCCCTGCCGTGTTTGCCATGAGGCGGGAGATCGCCGCTAAGAGGCGCTCACCTTTCGCAACAGCCTCCTCGACGTGGGGCCCCAATGAACGATTGCTGTCCACCCAGACCTCAAGGTATTTCGCCTTCCGCACCCTTCTGATCTCTTCGCCGTCGATAGCCAGACGAATATCTCGAAGTGGCCGCCTCCCGGTGAAGACGACCGCCTCTGACTTATCCGGGGCTATCGACAGCCCGTGCGCAGCCATCCAAAGGTGAACTTGTCTTAGCGCCTCGTTCCCCTTTGTCTCGATCTCCCGCTCCGTCGCTCCTTTTATCAGCAGGGCCAGGTCATCCGCGAAGCCGACGACCTCCACCCCCTCGGGATACTGCTGCCGCAGCACTCCATCGTATGCGATGTTCCACAATAGCGGTCCCAAAACAGAACCCTGAGGGACCCCCGCTCTCATGTGGAACATCCGCTGTCCGGCATCAGTATCAGCGTACACTCTCCGGTCGCTCAAGTACTCCTTCATTATCCGTTGGAGCTGACCGGAGACACCTCTCTCCTCCAACGCCTGCCCGATGACCTCCCAAGGCAGGCTGTTGAAGGCGTTCCGCACGTCGAGTAATACAAGGGCCGGAATTTCCCTCGTCCTCCAAGTCCCACTAGCGGCGTTGTCGACGAACGTCATCACCTCCCGTACTGCATGGACCGTCGACCTTCCCTTTCGGAAACCGTACTGGCGGGGTGATAGCCCTCCCACCGCCAGTACTTCCGCCGTCAACCGGCCCTCAACGATCCTTTCGTAAACCTTGCCCAGTGTGCTAAGTAGGCACACTGGCCTGTATGCTCCGGGATCGTCAGGAGCCCGGCCCGGCTTCGGCAGCAAGACCAGCCGCGCGACCCTCCAGCACGCCGGGAAGACGCCCCGCACGAAGGCACTGTTCAAGCAGTCCAGCACCAACCACGGGAACGCCTCTACCACCATTCGAGCCACTGCCCCCGGCACCCCGTCTGGGCCCGGGCTCT
Organism: Lycorma delicatula; assembly: GCF_047948215.1. Classification (NCBI taxonomy): domain Eukaryota; kingdom Metazoa; phylum Arthropoda; class Insecta; order Hemiptera; family Fulgoridae; genus Lycorma; species Lycorma delicatula. Next base: position 102,800,038 of record NC_134458.1, on the reverse strand, counting down.
TCTTGATGTTGACTCTCGCAGCGGCTCCCTGTAGTTCTGGAAGGGAGATCCGTCTAACGTCGTCCGTTGGTGCCACTCTCCACTCCACCGCAGGTAAACTGGGGAAGAGCGAGTCGACGATGCCGCCGATCATGTCCCCGGCGACGACCGGCAGCCTCCTTCCTAGCCGCTTGGTGACAAGTTTATAAGCCTGCCCCCAAGGATCGTCTTGCAACTGGTCGAGGAGTCTCTTCCAAGCCTCGCTCTTCTCCTTCCGGATCTCCCGTTTCAGCCGGTTCCTCTCGAGTTTCAGGTCGCGCGCTAGTTCCGCGACGTCGTCTCTATCCCTCGCCCTGCTTCTGTTGAGGCGACGCCTCAGACGCTGAACTCCCGCTCTCATCTCACCAATCGCCGTGGTCCACCAGTACACTCTCCTCCTAGGGCTCCTTCCTGTAGCTAGTTCTTCGGCGCAGGCTTGCTGAACCGCCTCCATCAACTCTTCAGGCTCTTGCGGATATGCCTCCGCGAAGCGGTCAGCAAGCCGCTGTCGGAGCCCCGGTAATCGCCGCTCGTCGACACGCCACACTTCCTGTCTCGCTACTGGTTGCGGGCCACCTATCTCGATCCATATGCCCCTGTGGTCACTGCCTAACTCTGACGACAGCACCTCACAGACCTCCACTCGTCGAGCCACCGTATCTGTCGCGTAGACATGGTCAAGGACTGACCCTCTGATACCCCTCCAAAAGGTGGGGGTATCGTCGTCTAGGCTGATCAACCCGAGCGAGGCGGTTAGCTCTGCCAACTCCTCTCCCCGCTCGTCCGTCACACCTCCTCCGACTTCGGCGTTTTTTGCGTTAAAGTCCCCCACGATAAGGGCGGGACCCCCAGCCCTTCGAATGTCGTCCCCGAGTTCGTTAAGGAACTCCACGTAGGTCCCCCACGTGGAGTTGGGGGAGATGTAGCAACAGTACACACTAATCTCCCCCACCCTTGCCCTAACGAACCCGTCTCCCCGGTGTTTTCGGGAGACCGCAAATCGTCCCGTGAGTTCCTTTAACGCGGCGTCTTCTCGCCGGTCGATCAGCCATCCTCTGTCCCTGACCACCCTCTCGTTCGGCTCCGCCACTAGGGCGAAGTCCGCTCCCTTCTGCGAGGCAGCTTCCCACAGGAGGTCATGGACCAGGCCGCTCCTGTTGGCGTTTATGTAGAGGAGCTTCATTTCCGTTCAGTCGCTCCCCTACACCGCCGGTCTCCGAAGCTATGGCCGAACTGCCCACACTTGCTGCAATTCGACCTCTCCTTACACTCCCGTCTAAAGTGGCCCGCTCCTCCACAGTTGTAGCAGGATTTGGACCTGTCCGGCCCTCTGCAGTCCGCCGCTCTGTGCCCCTGCTCCCAGCAGCGGAAACACCTGGGATCAACCTCCCATCGGAGCACTCGGCACGACTGCCACCCGACGCGAAGTCTTCCGGCGGCGACCAAAACTTCAGCTGCCCGCCTAGCGAGGACCACCGTGGCGTTCTGCGATTGCCCGTAAGCCGGCCGCAAAGATGACACCTTCGTTGCCCAGTGATCTTCCCCGGGCAACGCAGCCTTGACTGCCTGTAGCAGCTCCTCAGATGTCACTTCGCAGTCAAGGTCCTTTATCGCGACCGACACGGGCCGCTCTCCTCTGCCTCCCGGAGTAATCTTCACCCCCTGAAGGCATCCTTGGATCCTCTCAGAGAGGGCACTGGCTTCACCCGCGGTGTTAGAAACCCTAATTTCCAAGCCCTCTCCGCGTCCTCTCTTTGCGGAGACCACCGTCCCCGCAAGCTCCTCACCGGTCCCCGCTTTTACCTCACGGAGCAGCTGAGCAAAGGTCAGCCCCTCCTTCTGTATTACCACCGTTTTGGTCGGTATCGCCGGTTTTTCATTTCTCCTTCTCTTGCCAGGTTCCTCCCTGATCACATGGATGACCCTTGTGGCTCCGTCTCTCCTGGCCAGGTATTCCTGCAGGCGCCGCACGGTGTTCGCTGGTGTTCGCTGTGTCATTCACTCATTCACTTGTCCGTATACAACCACACCCTTACGTTCTTTCATTCAATATGACAAGCCATATATAAAAAACACCAACAATAATTTTCATTACAAGCGCTTACGGCATATCTTTGTCTTTCTCATTTGCACAATATCGTTCTATCCTCTTCTTTACAGAGTAATCAGTCCATTTTTCTATTTATTGAAGTTTTATTTTTATTACTTAACATTATAATTGTACTCTAGCTCTATAATAGAGCACATTGTCATTTCTTTTCAAACACTGAGGTATGAAATACCTTTTTTTTTAAATTATTTTCATAGTTTCATGCACAATTGACGCTCTAAAGTTTAATTATCTATTCTTTTTTTAAATACATAAATATAAATAAATTTGACAATTGAAACGCTTAAAAAATAATTTAAAAAAAATTTGTGTGATGGCTATTTCAATTGTTAAGCAATCATAAATAGACGCTAAGGTAAAACTAATAAAAAAAATTAAAAAATCAAACAGCACTATCCTTTCCGGCGCCGGAAAGTTTTTGCAATTCAAACATTAAGGAATCGACTTTTATTTAAAAATAAATATTAAAGTAAATTTAAAATAGAATTATTTTAAAATATTTAAAAAATAAAGTATAACTTTTATGAAAGTAATGAAAAATATTGCTTCTTATTTTGGGTCCGGAATAAACTATAAGTGCCAAAGTTACTTGATAGCGCTTTAAGTGAAGAAGAAAAAAAATTCAAAAACCTTTTCTGCATTCCAGGTCCGGGGTTAATAATTTTTAAAAAATATATACATTTCTTTATAGCTCTGTATATAAAGTATAAACTCCAAAAATGTTTGAAAAATGTTTTAACCGTAGGTAGATAGAGAAAAGGAACACTAAACATATAGCTCAATTTTCTGAGTTGGGGGTTTTGATTTTTTGAATTTTGTTGTTTTGTAGGTAACACAAATTTGCTATAATAAATTTTCTGTAAAATGCTTCTGGAGAAAATCGAAATTGGTATTTCCCACCCTCTGTACCAATTTTGGAAAACCTAATAAGATCAATGCCCATAAACTGAAATATTTGAGCCAAATTTGAAGAAAATCGGTGCGGTCAATCGTGAGATTTAAGGCCAAAAGCAGTACCGCAAATAAATATGTAAGGACACACATACTTTTTTTTTCGGTATAGATGAACTACAGGGTGTCCCATATAAAACGCAACCCATCAATCACTCATCCATGAAATTTCAAAAGTCAAGCTTATTCCCCTACTCGTTACTGAAATGGACTCGTCCAACATCTGAACATCGCGGCGACGCAGTAGAACACTATCGATAGTAACAACAATGCAATCATAACGTTTAGTGTATTGCTAGAGACAAGATGGTGTTTTCGCTAGATGAACGTGTTTTCATTGTCGAGTCGTACTTCAGTACGAAATCAGTGGTTGCAGTGCAAGATTTGTTTCGCCATAAGTACCCAGATAAACTAGCTCCTAACAAAACATCAGTATTAAGGTTAGTCGCAAAATTTAGAGAGACTCGTTCTGTTAATAACATGGAACACAAAAGACCTGCGTCAGTGTTGAATACAGATACAGTCGCTGAAATCAAAGACCGATTACTCGCCTAGCCAAATAAATCGATCAGACGTTTGTCTGCTGAAATTAGTTTGTCTAAATCAACTGTTCATCGGGCGACCAAACAATTACAATTACGACCTTATCGCATTCAAACGGTTCATCGACTTCTTGAGCCCGACAAAGAAAAACGGCTACAATATTGTCAACGGTTCCGTCGATTTCTGCGTGAGGGAATTAATGTTATGGATTCGTTATTTTTCACAGATGAAGCACGGTTTCATTTGGATGGCTACGTGAACAGCCAAAACAGTAGAATTTGGAGTGCTGAAAATTCCCAAGTTTATCACGAAAAACAATTACACCCGCAGAAGTTGGGCGTGCGGTGTGCGATATCGCGGAAGTAAATAATCGGTCCTATTTTTTTCGAGTACACCATTAATGCAGAACGATATCAGGATATTTTATTTCAGTTCATCGCACTCTTGGAAGAGGAAGCCAGACACTGCTGGCTACAACATGACGGTGTCACATCGCACTACGCAGGTTCAACTTCTGATTTCGTTGAGGAATTCTTTGGTAATCGTGTTATCGGTCGAGGCTTGTGGCCACTAAGATCTCCAGATTTGACTGCGGCGGATTGTTTTCTACGGGGTTACCTCAAAGAAAGAGCCTACAGCAACAAACCACGAACACTTGAACAATTGAAAATCAATATTGAACGAGCTGTATTAAATATCCAGCCACAAACTTTGAAAAAAAGTTGCAAGAGACGCTGTAAAAAGAATTGAAGCTTGTATTCAAGAAGATGGCGGCCACTTCCAGTATTTACTCTAAATGTAAGGTAATGGATGGTAATAATAAAAATTACATTTACATTTACACATGCCTTTTTATTATTTCAATACCTACCAATATAAGGTTGGGTTGTGTTTTATATGAGACACCCTGTGGTTAGAAAAAATGTGACGGATTGCAAAAAAAACCCATACACCTTATTTTTGATACGATCATCTACTGTCTCCTTTAATATGTAGATATTGAATATATTCTCTGGGAAAGTGAAATATCAATGAACTATATTTGTAGCCAGGACTTTAGAAATATAAATAAAAAAAACATAAAGGTAACTAACTGTTCTTGGAAATCCCAATAGAAAGGGTAAATTTGGTTTAAAACATAAATAATTTAAAATTGGCTACCACGACTTAATGCACGCCTCTTTTAAGATCTGGAGCTGAACCCTAAACTAATCAAAGAAATATCCCCGTCCATGAACACATTTTAAAGGGAAGGGGTAAACTTTTAACGTTCTTATGATTGAAGTACTTTCATAAAAGGATTTTCAACAAATTTAAATTTCAAGCAGTCTATTGGATTAGTTTCGTATCATTGTTCAATAATCAAGTTTCTGTTTTACTGTTGATAAAATAATTTTCACAAATTCCTATTTACTAAAATAAGTTTAAAGATAGGGACAGTTATGTAATATACTACTCTACATATGTGAAAATTATAAAATAGTGTTTAGTATAATATATAAATTAACTGCAGGTTGTAAAGGTAGTAACTTAAGAGAAACAACTCGGATAATCTTTAAAAAGGAAACATTTTAATAATAATGGAAACATGCAAACGCTACAAAAGTTAAATTATATCGTATATGTTTAAGTTCTGCGTCAATAACAATTACATCAATAAATCCATGAAGTTTAACGAAAAGAATTTACTGAAAACATCCACCAGCAAGTGGATTATAGGTGTGGAAATAAGAGAAAAAATCTATTTTACTGCTGATAGAATCAGTAATAAAGATTCGTTTTTTAGAAAGGACAAGTAGTTGCTATGGAAGCATAAACAAATATTTGGCAAGGTAAACAAAAAGATTAAAAAAACGTATAAAAAACATATAAATTTTGAGTAAATTTCAGATTAATTGACAACAGAATATCGAAGAACAAGAAGGATGAGGAGACTGCGAGAAAGATTCACAAAATTAAAATACCAATTTAATTATGCATTTAAAATTTGAATAAAAGGAGGAAATGTGATGAAGGAACAACTCAGTTTTCTTCCGCAATAAAGTAATAAAATAAACATTAAAAATAATAAAACTTTAAAAACCGTAATAAAAATTAAAAAATAATATTAATTTTTCACTGAAATTTTAATTTTTTGATATCGATGTCAAATTAAAAAGAAACAATTGTGAAAAATTTACTGACCCTTAACTTGGCATTGACTTCAAAAAATCGAAACTAAAACCCTTGAATAAGAACCGTTTTTCCTATCAATCCGATTGAAATAAATCTTGTTGCAATCGACGCAGCTGCTTTTCGCAGTGGTGCCATGATGTTGTAAAAACTTTTTAGACGCAAAAAATCGGTCTGAAAATTGATAAAAACAAAAAAATCTTTTTAAATAACTTGCGTTTTGGAGAAGTTACAACTAGCCAATTGGAAATTCTTTGCAAAAGAAGGAGGGTATGTTTAACAGAGGAATTTGCAGATGTAAATGCTATAAGAATATTCCCAACTATTAAATTAGTTATGATTTAATCGTAGTATGACTGAAACGTTTCCAAAAAAAAAAAAAAAAAAAAAAAAAAAAAAAATAGAGTGTATATTATTGATACATCACGAGAAGCTGCAACATATGGGAAAACTCCCTTCGGGAATGTTATTCCGGTAGACGTCAATAACCCTGATGGCCTGATGCATAATCTACAACTGGCAGGAGATTTAAGAGTTATGTTAAGACGTAATATATAGATTTCTGAACATTCAATTTATTTGTTTTTGTTATCATACAATCTATTACTCATTCTACGATTATATTCATCAACTAATTTAATAACAGTTAGTTTAACAGTAGAATATTACATGATGTGTAATGTTCTTACAGCATTTCCATCTGAAAATTCGTCCGTTAAAGGTACCTTCCTTCTTTTGCAAAGCATTTCCTATCGGCTAGTTGTAACTTCGCCAAAATGCAAGTTTTAATAAATCGATGAACTCAATGCCATTTCTTTGTTTCATGTCTGTTAGCTCACAAAATGAAAACTGATGCCACAAATTTATTTCTGCTTCGTACTAAGGCGGTTGAACAAAATACCGATGACTTTTGACTGGAGGTTGCATTATATCATCAAAAAGGAGCGCATTAACTCCGTCGAATAACTTATCGTTATTAATCAGTCAAAGAAAATTATGGAACCGACATCTAAAAAGAAAGAAATAATCTCCTAATTAATTAATTCTTAAGACACTTTTTTTGAATTGGCTTCAAGATCATGCTTATGTGATACTCGAATGGACCTACAGATGGAGAATATAATAAAAATACGTAATAATCGCAAAGTAGTCAAAGCACATAAATACGAATTCCACTGATGGTATTGGTTTTTATGAAGTACAAGTATATAGTAATATAGAAATAATTTAAATTATATATAAAAATTAATTTTGTAGAAGTAGGCGCCGATTCACAAAAGTGTCTAAGAAATTATTTTTTACTTTTTACCGCATTTTGATGGTTTCATTTTTTTTAAATAATTATTTAATAATTTTTTAATGTTTTATTTTATATCTCTTGTTTACATTTTTATTCAAAATATGGGTGAGTTAGAAAACGCCGCCAGTATATAAAACAAGGAAGTTAAAATGAGATACACCTGCGTCGTAATAAAAACAAGAAAAGGAATTCAAAGAGCGACGTAAATTTGCTAACGATCGTAAGCTAAAGGACTTCGAATACAGGATAAGTAATTTTCTTACACCTTTTCTTCTTTTAAAAATATTTTGAATATCAGACTAAATTAATGTGAAAATTACTAAGCAATAATGACGACAAAAAAAAAAAATATTTTCAAACAGCTTATTCAGTCAATTAATTTTTTTTGTCAACAGAATGTTTAAGTTACCTGAAAAAAAAAACACAACGGGACTACCAGAGGAACGTTTTCTATAAAATAAACAAAAATCATCGAAATTGATCTCTGATTTAAAATTGTCATTCCGCCGAAGATGGATAGGTATTTTTTGAAAAAAAAGGATTCAAATTCGAGCGCATATAATTTTTGTGCCAACAACAGATGATTTTCAATATAATATCATACAGTTAAAATATTTTTGACTGTACTTTTCCAATTCTACTCATTTACATTCTCTTTAATCCTCGTCTTAAACGAGAAACCCATTCATATAATTTCTCCAAATAATTTGGCAAATTCACATTCCTAACTTTTTAATTACCAGATTTTTCAATTTTATCCATAAGCCATTGCTGGAAACATCTGTTTTTTACATATTTTTTAGCACTTACTAATCGTTAAGTTAAAATTTTATTCTTTACTGTGATTATGTAACTATGGATAATATCTCCAAGTTCCCGACCTCCGTTTTGGAGACGTAGCGTCTTAACTTTACATCTGGAAGATTCTGGGTTTGAACCCCGGTTAAGAGTGACATTTTTCATACGCCATATTCCTACGTACAAACGTCAAGCTTTCTCGTGGAAAAAAAATTTGAACATATATAAGAAAAAGATACGCGTCGAAATGAGTTGGTTAAATAAAATAATTATATTTTTTTAAATCACTTATTTTTCTTTCAAACCTTTTTTTTATCAATATAAATTACTTATTTATTATTTTATTAATCTTCAACTTACGTTTTGAAAAATACTTTTAAATATTTAGTCTTCATAAAGTTCCAACTTCAGAAATAACGGATCTACAAATTCTATCAAAAAAACATAAAAAAAGGTTTTATGATGTTCGGTTCAAAGACCAAAATATTTTGGACCTAAGGTATATGTCACTAACAAAAAAATATATAATCATTTCCAAAAACAAGGATTTTGTAACAGGATTAGTAAATAAAATTAGAAATGAAGTGGTTTCTAGGAAAACCAACATAGTTTCTGTAGCTTTTTAAACCAAGAATTTCATTCTCCGTTTAACCGAATGTACATGTGCATATACACTACAAGAAGTAAAAAGAAATGAAGTTTCATTGATTCATTCAGGCTGACTGAATATAAAACCTCATTATCTCACACATAGTAACTCTAGAGCCTTCTTGCACCTTACATCACGCATTACAATCATAAAAAATAAAAACTGGAAAAAGGTTAATTTAAAGCAAACAAATTAATATACCCTTCATTAAGGAATACAAAATATGTTATGTATACACTACCACCACTCGGTAAGGAGAATTCATTAGAGGAATTATTTAAATTTGGGGAATTTCAATAGGGGAAATTATCTTCTAATTTTCTTATTTTACAATAAATATGTTATTTAATGTTTTATACCATTTTTTAATAATACCAAATATAGAGATAAAGGTGGTAAATGAGCCCCCTTAATATCTGTTCATACAGCGCACACAATTTAGTGGGAATGATTTTTAACTACTAGTTTAGTAACTCCTTTTGCCGCTTAAACTGTCTGGTTCAGTTGAAAATGATGGTTAGACGACAGAAGTGTTAGTGTTTTCTAGATTCTATAATCTTCGAATGGTAATTTTTTTTGCTTTTAATTACAGTATCGATTGGCTTACATTTGTTCTAGTTACTAATGAATGAGATACAATATGTTTTAAACTTTTTTTTTATCGACATAAAAAAAAAGTAGCAAAATTTTGCTACTTTTCTTGAAAGTAGCAAAAACCGGTATGGTTTTCCAAATTCCAATATGGCTAAGGTTGTAAAATGAGCCCTCTACTGTGTTGGTATATGAATAACGAAATTTAAGGGGTTCATATTACATACACTACAAGTTTTGTTCCTACTGTTTTTGTTTAAGATGCTTCGTTTCCACACCTACTCCTCAAAGGTTTCTTCGAGTTGACAAACTCCTGGAAGAAGCATGTTCAACCAAATTAGGAAGAAAACCTATAATGGGGGGGGGAAGACCTGAAAAAGGAGTTAGTAGGTTATTTATTTGTCATGTAAATTCTACGGTCTCACCAGACAAGATGTTCGCTTATAAACTGTGTGAAAGAAGTGGAATTTAGTTCACTTATTCAAAGAAGACGGATTAGCCGGTAAGGCTTGGTTCGACCACTTTATGAATCGTCAAGCATGTTTTAGCAGTTTTGAAACTTACTACGATATCGTTTTCTAAAAAGAATGGCTGTAAGAAAGAGGCAGTGGACAATTTCTTTGATATCTTCGAAGCCAAGTATGCTAAACATAAGTAACCATCCGGCAGATAGAGTATTGAATGCCGACAAAAGAGGTATATCGGTCGGTCAAAGCAAAATCTCCCCGAGTCATTGTCATTGGGTTAATTGGAGAACGACAAGTGGGAGGCCTACGTTCTGCTAAACGAGATTCACTTGCGACAGTGATTGGCTGCAAGAGTGCAGGTGAAACCTTTATACCTCCGATCTTGATTTTTCCAAGAAAAAATAAGACTTGAGCTTCTCATGAAAGGCGCTCCATCGGAGCAATTGGTATCTGTCATCCACCCGGATAGATACAAGCACACATTTTCACTAACTGGCTAAAGAACTGTATAGAAAAAGCTAAGTCCACCCAAATATGATCCAGTGCTCTCCCATCTTACATGGCCACAACATCACAAAAACATAGATATCATGAATCTTGGACGAGAAAACTTCATAACTATTGTAAGTTTACTTCCACATGCATCGCATAAGCTACAACCTCTTGACAAAAAATTTCTTTAAAACATCATTACAGTGAAAATATACGCCAATGGATGCGTCATGTTGAGAGACGTGGGCCCTATGACTTTGCTGAACTGTTGGGACAAGCTTCTTTGTACTGCCATACCGGATTAATTGCTGAGAATGTGTTTCAATTCACAGGAACAATACAACAGACAAAATCTTTTATCTGTTGCACCTTCCTGGTCTTTTTGCACCTTCCTCTGAAGAAGAAATAGATTTGGAAACCCTGCAAACAGGAAAAGCAAAAACCCTTACATACACCATTAAAACCGAAATAGAACAAAACGCTATATCACCAAAAGATATCTGACCACTTTCCAAACCAAATAAAAGGATATCTAACAAAGCTCTGAAACCGTCAAAGGCAGCTATTACCTCATTATCTCCTTACAAGGATGGGAAAACATAAATACGACTGAGGATTGAAAGAAACTTAAAAATGAAAAGAAAAAATCAACCTGTATACTACTAAGGAAACTACAACCACACGGAGATAGGCATGGAAACTTCCTGAAGATGAGAAATCAAAAGAATCAGACAATTCTATCGATTCAGAAGATTTATCTTCGAAATGTCGTTGGAGAATTAAAGTCCCGATTATGACCAAACTCCTTGTATGTTTTGTGATTGGCTATTTTCGGCAGATCACCGCGGGGAACTGTGGGTCCATTGTATTATATGCGAATTGCGGTCGCACAATGACTATGCTGGATCCAAAAAGGAAATTCACAACTGAGATTTTTGCGATTAGATAAATTTTTTGTTATTTTTCATATCATAACTTTTTAAGGTTTTGTAATTAATAAAATAGCACTTGAATAAATAAATGTATGTCGTTTTTTTAAAATTTTTTTTTTTAACCAGATATTTCATTTATTTATTAAAGGGGCTAAACGAGCCTTCAGTAAGAAATATAATTTGTTTACATAAAAAATTAATTTAAATGTCAGGAAAAGATTTTTGAAAGTGTATGTTTGGAGTGTCGCTTTATATGGAAGTGAAACTTGCACAATCGGAGTATCAGAGAAGAAAAGATTAGAAGCTTTTGAAATGTGGTGCTATAGGAGAATGTTAAAAATCAGATGGGTGGATAAAGTGGCAAATGAAGAGGTATTGCGGCAAATAGATGAAGAAAGAAGCATTTGGAAAAATATAGTTAAAAGAAGAGACAGACTTATAGGCCACATACTAAGGCATCCTGGAATAATCGCTTTAATATTGGAAGGACAGGTAGAAGGGAAAAATTGTGTAGGCAGGCCACGTTTGGAATATGGAAAATCAATTGTTAGGGATGTAGGATGTAGAGGGTATACTGAAATGAAACGACTAGCACTAGATAGGGAATCTTGGGAGCTGCATCAAACCAGTCAAATGACTGAAGACAAAAAAAAAAAAAATTAAAGGGGTTCATAATAACAGCACAGAACATTTTTTTCAAAAACTAACTTGTTTAGAACAATTAATTTTTTTATAACTTTAAAATTATTTATTAAAGTTAATATTTATAAAATAATTTATACACAAAAAAAAAACTAATAAAAGAAAAATGTCAAAGACAAGTAATTTAAAATTTTATAAATACACCAAAGCAAAATAAAAAATATTTAACTTAAAATTAAAGTAAACAAATGATAAAAAAAAATTCATTGATTTCCGAGGAAGGGCGGCACACCCGGATCGCGAACAGACAGACGTTTTGTAGACAAACGTTTCTACAAACGTTTAAGCCGGTACATCTTGAACAAAGACATTTAAAAAATATTTTAAGGTTAGTTGTAAGAATGAACAATTACTGCCTAAATTAGAAAGCTTTCAAAGATGCTAAAAAAAAACTGCTCAATTCTGTTCGAAGCAGTATTATTATAAAATTTACGTTAATATCATATTTTATATGAAGATATAATGTAGCATTGTGTAACATGTAACATTATTTGGATGTATATTCATACATCCGAATAAAATCTTTCTTCAAGTAAAAAAAAAACATAGTATTTAAATCAATAGTTGATAAGTAAAAAATGAACATAAATCAGACGAACCTCACTTTTAACTTTAAAACACATGATTTGGATTTCGTCTCTATGGTTACTAATTTGTAAACATAAGCTGTTTAAATATCAATTTTATTAATATAAAATTATTAATAATATAAAGTATGCAAATTTATGTATGGATCGTTACTTGAACAATTTTTCCGATGTATGTTCATCTAAATTTAATTAAAAATGCTGAAATAAATTATAAATGAAATGCACATATATTATTACTTTATATATATATATATATATATATATATATATATATATATATATATTAATTAATTTCATAATTAATACATTTTATGAATTAATTATGTACAAATTAAAATTATCTAAGCTTTATGAATGAAATAAAATTATGAGAAAAGATAAAAGTTTTTTTTTAATGTATAGATAAGTCATAAAGACATAAAAAAATATGTCGCTAGCTAAATATGGGATCAATAATGTAACATTTTGTGGCTTTTATCAATGGAGAGACCTGTATCATATTATGCAACAGAAAGTAAAAAATTAACACTAATGATAATTTAAGAAATTTATTGTAAAGCAAACTTGAATAATGTTTTTTTATAAATTTTTCTTCTAAAATTACATTTAAAACTTTGTACAAAAAAGTTTTTTACAAAGTTTTTTAAAACGTTATAGAAAATAACTTAAAATACTATTAGTAAATGATAATAATAATTCGCGTTTTTTTAGATCTTCCAAAATTTTTTTAAATTTTTTACTATAAAACAGATTTTAGTTTAATAATTAAGCAAAGTATTTTATTTTAAACGAAAAATCAAATATAAAACCCTTACAACAGATAATTACAAAAAAAAAAATAAATAATAAATAAATTTACAGATAAGGAAAAAAAACAAAATTGATATAACCTAGTATATATTTTCAAGTAAATAATTAAACCGTAGTTTTTTATTAATTTTTAAAGAGAAAAACATTAAACTTAAAAAAATTGGTTAAATAAATATATATTTTTTTTAAAATTAAAATAAAACTATTTCTTTTAATATCAGTTAACGTATTTTATTCAGCCTAAAAATTTCGAATATTTTATACATTCTTTACCATATGTTAAAAAATAAATAAATAATTTATCAAATGACTAAAATAATGGCATTTTTTTATAAACATATTCTATATAGTTACCACACACAATCTATGGCATTCTCAAAAATAAAAAAAAATAAAATTATTTAGTTTTACAATTAAGGTAAATTAAATAAAAAAAATAAAAAATAAAAATAAATTTAAAAATACATGCAAAACAGGACATAAAAATGAGTTTTTTTTTTTAAATAAAATAAAAATGAATACAAAATAATAAGGTTGAACTCACACTGAATGAAGCTGAATTCGGTACAGTTTCTAACATGTTTCGTTAAAAGTAATACATTGCGTTGGCACTACAAATTAATTATTGTATTAAAATGGAACGAGTATGTTTTAGACGAACACACAACACAGAGATAACAATAAATAACACAGATGATTTAACAAAAAAACAACAAAAACAACATAAACGACAACGACAAGAATTAACCAATTAAATAAGACCACACTTATACCAGCTAGTCCAAGGTATTTAAATTACAATATTTATTATTATAATATTATTTATATAATTATTATAATATAAAAAACCTTCACTCCCGAAGTCTTCTTATCAACATTATCATTTTCAGATGTTTACTGAAGTACGTTATATTAAGAAAAAAAATTACAATCGACGTTGATACGTGGTAAGAATAAAAATGTAACCTTATTTTTTCTAAAATAATCTAGATCAGGCTTAACAGTTGGTGAATAGTACGGTTACGTTACTTCGTTCGTTCAACACCTTTAGCTCTACAGACAAAAACAAGGCTAGCAGTATATACGGGAAAACGGGAAGAATCAATTCCCGTCACAAACAGCAGAGCAGGCAAGGCGATAGCAAAATCCTTGTGCGCAAGCGTCGATTATATCAACACATTACATTCGACAAGTGTTCCCATTATTTAAATAAATATATATATATATTTTTGTACCTATTTTTTGGTTACCTATTTATTTATTTTTCGTTCAGTGGAAAAAAATTATATAATAATATATAAATAAATACTGTACTGTATGTATATCTACAGCATATATTATGTAAAATTTCTTGTTCGTTATCTTTGATATCTTAAAACAACTGGACCGATTTCAATATAACTTCCGTTACTTTTTCTCCCGGCTATAAAATATGTACGCGAAACTAAATCGGATCAAATTTTGCATGTCAGGGTTTTTGCAGATTCATGATCACTTAAAAAAAATCTGTAAGCATATATATATATATATATATATATATATATATATATATATACTTACGTATTTATATATACTTCGTATTTATATAAGTTGAGCTGTTTTATTGTTTGATATTTTGCAGACTGGATGGACCGATTTTAATAATATTTAATGATTTCTATACGTGGCACATTGATAATAATTAATTTTTGTCACAATCGGTCAAGGAGGCAGACAGATTAACAACCACATGGATCCCGTATCTTAAAATTTTACTAAAAGTGTAAATAAATTCTTTCACAAACTTTAATGCCCTTTAGGTAACCGAGATATTTCTGATGGTGTTTGATCTTACTCAAATGTCCATAAAAAAAGAGTTATTTTTATTTTTAGTTGATTTCCAAAGAATTGGGAAATTTCTACTGCATCAGGGTCATGTTTATTCATATATATATATATATATATATGTACGTTTAAAATTTTATCGTCCGCTCTGCGGGAGGCAAATATAACCGATTTTGACGAAACTTGGTGGGATGATCTAAATCTAGTAGAAATAGGACATTATTGATTTTCAAGCGAATCGGTTAACAGGAACCAAAGTTACAACCAAAAATGTGTTTTTGGAACATTTTCAGCTTCTTTATTCGTTCTACTGGGCGCAATTGTTTTTTTTACATTTCCTTTAATTTTCTTAGAATAAATTATTTTAAGACATAATGAGTACTGGTTTGATGCTTATCAACTGTTCTATACAAAGCCTATGTAGCAATGATGAAGCATACAAAATACTTTTATTTAACTGAAATGTCATAGGTAATATTTAAATAAACGATAATATATACTAACTTGATGAATTATATATACTTTCATGATAACAACTTTATTATATACTATAATGTGACTTTACTTTTTATTAATGATATACTACAGACTGAGCAACATAAAATCGAACCCATAATGAAACCGCTACCCAACACTATTTATGAAAGACTCTCACACAGCCAGCGCGACTAGTGGTTGTATATGTTACTACTGATTGTTGCTGCCGTTTTGTTGCAGTGCTATATTGTGAATGCAGTTGTGTTTAACCCACCTGGTTGATCTAGTGATGAACGCGTCTTCCCAAATCAGCTGATTTGGAAGTCGAGATTCCAGCGTTCAAGTCCTACTAAAGCCAGTTATTTTTACACGGATTTGAATACTAGATCGTGGATACCGGTGTTCTTTGGTGGTTGGGTTTAAAAATTAACCACACATCTCAGAAATGGTCTGAGATGTACAAGACTACACTTCATTTACATTCACACATACCATCCTCATTCATCCTCTGAAGTAATCCTGATGGTGGTTCCGGAGGCTTGTATTTGTGTAAAATGCCTTATTCGATCCAGGAGAGGACAGCTATAGTTGAGGCTTATATTCGTTCTGGATCGTTTGAAGAGTCACGTCAAGTATTTGTAGAAACTTTTCCCAATGCCTGAATCCCAGTGAAGACTTGTATATACGATTTAGTTAAAGAAATGGCGTACATCAGGTTCGGTTTCAAATGCAAAACGAAATAGGCAACCTTCCTTTAGGACTCCACATGATGTTGAAAGAATTACTGCCGGTCCAAAAAAATCACTACGCAAGTTATCCCAACAACCTGGTGTAAAATTTCATTCAGTGGCGGGGTAGATAGTAAGCCTATTTTTTTGCTTTTCATCAGTTATCGTTCTGCTCTTTATCTTTAGACTGGGTTAACAGATTTTTATAAAATTTTGTACGACGATTTCTAAATTAAGGGCACTGATGTCATTTAATTTTGGATAAAATTTATCAAGAGAGCGGGGAGGTAAAAGCCTCCTGGGTCTCAAATCTCAAAATTTGAATCAAAGAGTAGAATAATTTTTTTATACAAATCTTTACCTACATAATTACATACTTTAATTTCACACTTAATTTTTCTCCTAAGTTGTAGTCTGTTGAGGGCTAAGCCCTCGGTAGCCAGTTGTGTGTGGCTCTTTTTATTCGTTATTCATATATTAATGTCTGGAATCTTAAGTTATATTTCTGTAAAAATATACCCTCTCCAAAATGATTATATTTCTTGATATATTAAGGATAATAAAACCCAATATAAAAATTTGATGTGGACACCAAATCACTTCCTTGTACGGCTATTAAATTACATACACACATTTTTTTTACAAACGTATTTTTTTTTAAATTATTAATAAATCAATATATTTAAAATAAAAAAGTTAAAAAAAAGGAAATGAAGTCGAATTCGAACCGATGTGGCTTCCCCTTGTACGATCCAAATATTTCATTAATTAAAATTTTATTTGTCTATTACTCTGGAACCAATAAAAATAACCAATAAAAACTCTCAATGAGGGCTGATTACTGGAATTAAGAAAAAGTTCAAAATCCAAATCTTTTTGGATTTTGGACACTTTTGGTCTAGTCGATTGCAATCAAAACGGAAGGTGTACACCTAGATGTTACAACAGTCCTAAAGCCAAAATTTCAACATCCTATGGTTAATCTGTTTGAGTTATGCGAGATACATACATACGAACGTACAGACGTCACACCGAAACTAGTCAAAATGGATTCAGGGATGGTCAAAATGGATATTTCCGTTGAAATCTGAAAACCGAAATTTTTCGCGATTATAATACTTACTTTACGACCACTTTAAACCGATTCGATATTGCGCCTGTTAAGGGAGGTATGATTTTTTTTGTCTTCGAAACCCCATTTTTTCCACTGGTTGGTGATATCAAAAAACTTTACTTACATAAGTTTTAGGCCTTATTCAGAGGATAGTAGGAACATAATAAGTTATAGCGATATTTTGTTTTTTTTTTAAAAGCCCCCATTTCCACCCCCATGGTGCGATTTTGCCCATTAACGAACTCGAACGAGATTTTAGGTTGTTATATTTTATCTATCAATTTGAAAGTGATTGACGCAAAATTACGACAGTTATCGTGTCCACAAGAAAGTGAATTATAAATAAAAATGTATATATAAACTTTTGAACTGACGATGTTTTGGGGTCTGGGAGATGTGAAACGCGAAGATATGTCGAAATTTTCTGGAAGGTGAATCATGGTACCCATTACAATACGTATATTTTATGTGTGCGTAATGGATTGCGTAATGGGTTTTTTTAAAGGAGAAATTTGAATTACTGTTATCGTACTTTTGTCATTTGATGTGTGTGTGTGTGTGTGTGTGGGGGGGCGTGTGAGTGTATTTGTGACACATTTACTTTCAAACGCCTAATCCCATTTTTATAAAATTTAATAGTAATGCTCCTTGCATCTTTGCTAATAAGCAGTAATGATATATGATATATTTAACGTTTTTTCATTGAATTCACCGTTTCAAAATGATGGCCAATGAAGCTGTTAAAAGTGCGCCCGACTGTCATTCAATCATTAGGTAGGTGAATTTTTTACTTTTTGTAGGTGATTCAATCATGAAGCTCTCGTGGGAATTTCATAACTTATTTTCCTCGTGAAAGTAATAGAAAAAGTTCATATAAACATGTCCTAAAATTCTTCGTTTGCAAGTTACGGCTAGTGAAAGATTTCGCTCGGATTTCAGCTACCCTGGTGAAATAAGGTCATAATGAAATTTCCAGGACTTAATTAAGAGGCAGAATTAGTTATTTCCTGTGGTTTTAGACCTGAAAAATGGAATAAAATAGTTCCGAAAACCATATCTGCAGTAGTTTTTGAGAAATATGGGGTAAGAAACCAATAAATTACTACAAAAATTTTTTTTTTGCGTCTAACGAACAATAACTGGGATAAATGGTTAATAATCACGTAAAACTTTTAAGCAAAATTTGTAGAAAATTTAATTCTCAACAAAAGATAAATTGGAATAAAACATTGAAAAGGTAGAAAAATTCGAATTTTTATTTAGAAATAATACATTACTGCATTTATCGGGAAAGTATTTATTTAATGTAAACAAAAACCAAAATATTTCTTGGTGATGTGAAAAATCAGTAAAAACTAAATTTACTGTTAAAGAATTAAAAAAAAAAAACTGGAAATTACCCAACAATTGTAAAATAAAAATTACTTAGATAATTTTTTTATTAATTTCAGAAATACAATAAATTATTTGAAAAATTATTATTTAAAAGTTAGCAGTAGAATAACAACAGTTGATCAACAATGCGCAATACTGTCATTTCGATACACAATGTTAAGATCAAAAACCAAAAGAAATCACTAATTCTGCTCCTTAATTAACGTCCTAAAAATTTCAGTACGATCTCATTTCACCGGGATAGCAGAATCCGAGCGAAGTTTTTTACTAGCCGTTACTCGCAAACTAAGCATTTTACGATGTATTCGTATGCTTACAAAACCTTTTCCACTATTTTCACTTGTAGAATAGGTTATGATAGTCCCGGGAGAATTTCATTATACACACTCTGTATATTATATTTCTAAATAATTGAAAAATAAATTGGGGGAAAAATAAGAACATAGTGGAATTATCTCATCAATAATTATCAGTCACTCAAGTCCGGTGTACCTAGAAACAGGGCTTTTGCAGTAGATTATTTTTGGCACTGGTTAAACTTTTCACAATTAATTACGATCTGCAACTTCGTTTTATATTCTATTTCACGTTTTACTTTATTAATTCAATTTCTTTATAGAACTCAATATGTAAATGTCAATACGAAATGACTTTAGAAGTATCATTAACTTTAGAAGTATCACAACTCATTTATATACAGAATCTAAGAGGCACAAATAACTTCTTTTTTTTTTTAAATATTAAAACTCATAAATATTCCTAGGCTGCCCGGAAAGTATATCTATAATCTATTATGTCCTCATAAATGAGAGACAATTTCTCGGGTTCGTTGAGTATCTTTTAATATTAAAAACTATACAAATTCGCAGATTCAAAAGATCATGTTCCTCTGTAGAGGAGTGCAAAGTAAATATTCTTGAAGATTATAGAATTAAAGATCATTATCAGAGAATATTTAAACGGCATCTTAATTTGACTTCATTTAACAAACAATATTAAAAGCGAATGGCACGATCTCATATGGGAATTAATGAGAGCGCCTTTTGAACGTTTGAGAAAACGCAAAATAATGTATAATAATACTAGATAATTACTTTTTTGGAATGATGAAATGTTACTACCGATAAAAAAAGGAGCTTATCTTAAATTTTAATGATAAAAATCCTGAAAATACATCAGAATATCAGCGGAAGCTGCTATAATGAGATTCATAAATGTAAAAGAAAAGGTTGGGAACGCTTTGTAACTTGATGCGAACAGCACAGATGAAAACTTAAAAAATTTTGAACAGCCTAAACAGTGACAAGATTCAAATAAATCTAATTTCAGAGAGAGTAGATTAGACTACTTTCAATTAATATGGAAATCAGATAAAGGCAACATTATAGGTTAATTAGAATAAAACGTTTTATACAATTAACAGACTTGAAACTTAAGACTTTGCAGAAATCGTTAAGCTTCTGATCCTGATGATGATAAAATAGAGATAATCAAGGTCGCTTCAAAAGTTTTTCAGGAAAGATTGTAATCGTTTTTCAATGTTTGTCTTGTAGATAGGATATGTACCCGATTCACGGAAAAAACTGTGATAGTTCCCATTTTCAAAAAAGATAATAGACATGAATGCAGAATCTACGATGACATAAGTCTATTTGATTCAGGTTGAAATGTTTTCAAAAACATTACTTGTAAAATGAATTTGCAGACTGAGAGATGTTTACAAGAACATGGATTTAGGTGTTGTCAAGGATAAGTAGAAGATACAACGAAAATATCTAGAAAAAAAATTATGAACCAGGAACTCAAGTTTAGGTGGTAGTAGAAGAAAATGGGGGACAGACCGTGCAAGAGACCTACCTCAGGGCAGATAATGAAGATACAGCTAATTACATCCCTAAATTATTCTAAAAGTATCTGTAGTTCATCCCTAACAACATACATAAGAGTTCTTATTTTCTGAATATGTACCACTGAATTATATCTAAATTACACAGGTTGTCCCAAAAATAATACACAACTGATTTGGATTCTAACAAAGTCTATTTTTACACAAAATCAAGTTTATAGCTCGTCTATATAAACTCCCCCATGCGTAATGCACGCTCGCCAACGGTCTGACAGTTTTTGGGTTCCTCTCAGGAGACGATCTTTGTTGAATGTCCAGTTTCCTGGGACACGGCAGCAGATAACTCTTTCAAACTGTTAAAACGAATTTTTCGGAGTGATTCTTTGAGCTTTGAAAAGAGTGCCCAACAGACTGAAATCAGGGCGAAGGGTTTCCCAACCAATATGAGGCAACTCGCAATATGAGGCCGCGCATTGCCATGGAAAGTTGACATAACATTGTCAATTTTTTTATGGGCGTAGTTTTCAAACTTTGGGTCGCACAACCTTATGAATGAAGTTTCTGTAATAAGTAGCAGTCATACTAGCACCACTTGGCATTCTGTCCGTAGAAATAGCACCCATCTTATCGCAAGCGAAAATCATAATTTGCTTCACTTTTAGTTGCATGCGACGATATGTCTTAGGTCTTGGAGAGTTTCGACTCTTTCAATAAACTGCTTTGTGACTTCAGTTCATGTTCAAAGTCACGTATCCACGTTTCATCAGTAGTAATTACTGGATTTAACTGCTCGTCTTTCCTTTCATAACGTGCAAGCACTTCTCGTCCAAATTTCAGACGCGTCGCTTTTTGCTGCCCATACAGTTGGGCGAGGTAATCACGCGCGACCTTTTTTGCGCAAATGTTCTGTTTAAATGCCGTGTACTGTAGTTTTTGGTATTCCGGTTTCATTTTCGATTTATCACACAGTCATGCGACGGACTTCGTCGATCACCATGGCAACAATAGCGATTGTTATGTTGTCTATAACAGTAGACGCTCGCCGAGAGCGTGGTTAATCTGCAGTACTCCTTCTGCCCTCTCTAAACCTTTTATGCCGACGCTGTACGATGATGTTATTTTCAGTATCATCACCAAATACTTCCTGTAATGACTGATAAATTATTGGCACAGTATTGTTTCTTAAAGTTTCGATTTTGATGTATGCGCGTTGTTCGAATTTTGTTATGTGACCAGAGTTCATTTCTGCCTCTTCTTCAGAATGCACTGACATCGTTACGTATTTAATAAACTCCGAACAAGTTATATGACCTACTAAGTAAAATTTCAGGGTACACACTGCCGGTTGCCGCAAGTCGTTCCGTGTCTTCATTTTTGTGCGCAATCGTACAGAGTATTAATTTTAGGACAACCCTCGTATTTTCATCATTAGAACAAATAATTATCCATTTCGGTTGTAAAATAAGATCCTACAGCTTCCATTCGGTTACTTAATAGAGAGGGAAACTCACACATGTAGTTCATCCAGTTCAGTTAGACGCAATTTCCGTTGCTAAATTTAAAAATAAGAAGGATATATTATTAAGAATAACTGGTCAAAAAACAGAAAAGATCACTCTAATTATGAAAACTATAACGAGAAGGAATAACGAAACGGTAAACGAAAAACTAGTAAAGTTTGTTGCATCACAACAAACAGTAGTTCTAAATCAAAATGGTTGAAATTACACCCAATTAAGGAATAAAGCCAAAAAAAATAAATAAATAAAATAGTCTCGAAAAATTCTCTTGCATACATATATATATATATATATATATAGTACATATAAAATAGATTCAACTTGATCCACCCGAGTGTACAGAATTGAATAAAATAAAATGACACTCACTTTATTTTTTCATAAAATCTACAAAAGCGCTTTCGCGGCAATCAGCATTTTCAGTTGTAGATATTTTTCTTCTTTTTTTTTAACATTTAGTTTTAGATTACATATTAAACTCAAAGTTAAAAATTAAAGTATAATAAATTAAAAAATATAAAGAATTAAAAAATAAAATTTATGTGGATTTGAACCTTAGCACTCTCGACTTCGAAATCAGCTGATTTGCGATGACGAGTTCACCACTAGACCAACCCGGTGGGTCAACCAAACATAACCTCGACTAATTAACAGTAATGTTTAATCAATTAAATAATAAATTCAGTAATTACTGATAATAGTCGAGTTGTTATTTTAATAAATAAAATAAGTTAATATGGAGAATATGAAAAATCACCTGTATATTTAATAAATTGGTATATATTTATTAAATTCTCCAACATTGGAGGCGATTAATCAGATTCACCGGTAATTATGCATAATCACCGGATTAATCAAATTTACCGCAACATATATACAAAAAAATAAATTTTTACGTAATATTAAATAATAACTAATTTCTTTAACTTTCAAACACAAACACTGATTATTTTAAATTTAATTATAATATGTTCGGCCCAAAATATAAGATTGATATCAAATTTGTTTTTTTACTTTTCCTAACGATATATCTATTCAGAAGAGAATTCAAATCTTTTATTTTAAATTAAATACATCTTCAAATACAGGTATCAGTGTACACAAACACATACCCGCTCCCGCTTTTAAATAAACACACAATGTAAAGCATATTGATCAGTGAAACTTGTATTTTAGTGTTATTGTATTACGGTTGTTTGGTGCGGGTGCTAGTGAACGGATCGTAGAAAGGGAGGAAATTTACTGAAGAGAAGGCTATTCATGGTAAAAGGAGAGCAAAGGCCTAATAAGGGGTAAAGAGTGACTCAGAGAGAGAGAGAAATATACATAGATAGAAAGATAAAGAGAGAGTTTAAGAGAGGGGAGTGACGGAAGTTTGAGAAGAGATGTTGAATGATAACAGGTGAATAAATTGCCACCCCAATTTCCCTGCTTCATTTCAGAAATCAATTTCCTGTTGAAACTCTGTTTACTACCCTTTTGTATATTAAAATTATAAATAAATTATTTATTTTCTTATATAATAATATATATATATATATATATTTTATTTATTTATTTTTTGTTGTTGACGTTATTTATTCATCGATCTTTTTTCTGTTATATTTAAGACATACAAATCTGAAAAAAACCCTAAAGAAATTTATTCATACTTATCATATACGTAATATGATTTTTTATACACAACTAAATCAGAATTTCCATAAATAAAATTTCTTTGTACGGTTAAATTTAGAATATTTCAGCTGATCTGAATTATTCTTACATCACTGAACTAAAAGGAAGATTTTATAAATAAATTTAAACAGATAACTACTGGTTTTTTTAGTGGGAATTAAGAATTATACTAAGAACATATCATATTTTAAACATACTTACAATTTTTGTAGGGTAATGTTTTAAGTCGTTAACTAAATCGCATTCTTAAAAAAATTATGATAACTCAAAAAACAAAGATGGAATTTTATTTTGATACATTATTTTTCAGAATCAAGTAACATTCTTTGAATTAACAAAAATCTAAAACAGAATTTTAAATTGTTCACAGTTTTTGTAAACAGATGAAAACATTTTTTTTTTTTTTTTGTAAACTAGTGTAAAACAACCTATTTTCATTAGAAAACCTTGTCTAAATCATGAAATTGTTGAGTTTTAAACCTTTTTTTTTTGTCTAGTTACATTTTGAGTTGCTACTAAGTAATGTTCTGCTGTGAGTAGTTGCATGGTTCCTGCAGAGAAAATTTAAACATATTGTTGAGTTTATTTTTATTTATTTATTAAAACTGAACCCAACTATTTCTCTTTTTCTCACTATCTCTCTACATTAATTTATATATACGGTATACTACGGTCGTTCGGAAAGTTTTCGACCTGATGTAAGTAAGTTTAGGAGCAAGTATGACCAAATAACTATATTTTTCCACTATGATCCTTTAGATGGCGTGGTGCGAAGTTTCAGAAGCGTAGTTGGTTGTTTGTGGCAAATTTTAATATTTGTGATAGAATAAGCAGGTTTTGATCTTCTCTAGAAAAATGGATAAAATTCAAATTTGAATTGAAATAAAGTAATTTGTTTTAAAAGGTTTAACCCCGATGGACATACAAAAAGAATTAGATTCTACTTTAAAGAATTCTTTCTCTTCGTTTTCGACGGTAAAAAATTAGGCCGCTGATTTTAAACGTGATCGTACGTTCATTCAAGGTGATGAACGTTTGTAGACTCCCAAAAACCGCGATGATTGACGAAATCGTGACAAAAATTCACAGTCGTATTAAATAGTCACCGGCTGAAGGTACGCGAGCTTACTCACAATGCAAACATCTCGATAGACGTGTCCCACTTACACTACATGTTACAGGATGTTTTGGTTTGCAAAAGCTTTCCGCTCGATGGTTACCGTTTTCGTTGACAGCAGTTGACCAAAAACGCATTCGACTAAACACTTCTGAAGGGTATTTAAACGCGATTCCACTGAGTTTCTTCCACCTTTTATAACAATAGATGAAACGTGGATTCACAATACAAACCAGATATCAAACAGATTTTGGGAACAGTTGGAAGTGTGTCAGTGAAAGCGAAAACGGTTCCATCTCTAGGAAAAGTATGACTACAGTTTTTTTTTTTATTCTCGTGGTGTAGTGCTTATAGACTACATGGACAAAAGACCATCACCAGGGATATGATTCATTATTGGACAACTGAGGGCTAAACACAACATCCGGTTAAAAAAGAATGTGCTCTTTTACCACGATAATGCGGCTGCATACAAGTCTCGGATTGTAGCTGCAAAACTCCATGATCTATGCATTGAAGGTATTCCCACATACGCCGTATTTATCGGATTTGACTCCCAGCGATTATTTCCTCATCCCACCTGTAGAAACGGCTCGCTGGACGAAGATTCACTTTAAATGATGAGAAAGCTGAGACAACCGCTTATTTTGCAGAGTTGGACAAATCGCATTAAACAGAATGAATTAAAAAGTTGGAAAGTAATTGGCCTTAAATATCTAACTACAAACATTAGACTGAAAAATAAATAAAAGATTCTGAAAAATCGTATGTTTCCTTTGTCAGGCCGGAAACTTTCGGAAGGCCCTCGCGTGCGCGCGCGTATGAATGAATAAACCTTTATTTCCCTTGCACAAAATATGACATAAAGAAAAATTACAACATATAATTAGGAAACATAATACCTGCAAAGGATAACCTGTGCGCAAGTTATATTTATTTGTATTGAAAGAGGGTGAGGGGGGAGAAAATTTATAGAAATTTGATTCTATCAACATTTCGTAGGCAGAAAATAGATGTAATTTTTCGTAACAAGCGCTACAAAAATTTTGTATAATTTGCTTTGGTGATGTTACCCTCTTGCTCATCCGGGGCAAAGACTTCTGATAAATATCTTCCCTGTGTGTAAATGAACATCGAACAAATCCACTGGAAATAAAAGGAATGATATCAATGTTAAAGGAAACGGTCAGTGAGAAGAGGAAATTAATATATAATAAAATTCTGGATTTAAAGTTGTGAAAGATGTTATTCAAATGCTATGTGTAATTACCTTGTTATATGGAATTTATTCTTGGACGATGAGGAAGAGGAAGAGGGACTAGATTGAGGCTTTTGAGATGTGGATATGGAGAAGGATGAGAAAGTAAAATGGATGGGTAAAGTGAGGAATGAGGAAGTAATGAACAGGATTAATGAAGAGACGCGGGCAATACGCAAAATAAAAGGAAATGGTTAGGACTTGTGATTAGAGGAAATGGAATCTTGACAACTGCATCGGAAGGGCCAGCAGAAGGAGAAATGAAGAAGAATGATGAGGTTAATAGATGAGGTGACGATTGGAACCACAAGGAGAAGAAATAGAAGGCTTGGAACAGAAGTGGATGGAGACAGTTGTGGCGTAAGGAAACTACCGCCAGGCAGAACACCAATCGATAATGATGACTTTTGTTATTTATTTAGATACAATTAATGGAGCGTTTGGCGCCTCGGGTATTAGCTTCAACAATGATAATAGATTACCAAACTGCTGAGAATAGATTTTATTTTTATTATCATTCCATTTTATTCAAAACTGAAGTCCTATTATGGGTGCTTATTATCACGTTAGGCAATTATCTTGACTTGTCTGGATTTATTTGTTTGTACAAGATTACGCATGAACAACAAATTCACTTTTAATTAGTTGAATATGCTGTGTAACATTTCAGCACGTCAAGCCCATTGTAAAACAAATGATACTCATCCCACAAGTGACATGTTTAATAGCCTCACTACAGAGATCGGTTGTGTAAAAAACATCATCACTCTCAAAGAAATTAACTCAGATTTTTACTACTACATGCTTTACGTGAATCATGTATTATAAGATACAATGTAAAACTACGGTATATATATCTGTATGAAAGGATATATATTTTATTTTTTCTAGGAGAGATAATTAAAATTACATTTACATTTTTAATTGAAAATTTAAAAAATATAATACAAGTACAAACATTCTACTAGGTTTTTTCTATATTTAGAAAAACAAAAACCGTAGAGAAGTTAAAAATGAAAAGGTTAAACTAGCAAAGGCGCTTATCGTCCTTGTTTTTATAATTAAAACAAGGGTTGTGAAGTAGCTTTTTAAATAAAACCCTTCAGTTTTATTAAGCTGCTCCAGATGGGTAAATAAGAAAATGTTTTTTTTTCTACAAACACAAGATAAAATTATTACGTAAAATTTTTTTTTGCCATAGAAAAAATATTACGTAACAAATTTCACCAATAATTATAGGAAAAAACGTCCTGTAAACTATATTATAATTTTTTTTAATGGACTCATCAATCATCCATTAGTGTCAAACTATTTCCTTTTTCTACCACTTCAAATTATTTTCTATCTTTTACACAATTTCCGGTAAACAATTCCTCCCTTTGAATGTAGGACGGACCTTTCTAAGAATAACATTTGTTGAAATGGCCTAAAGACAAAATTCAAGGTATATTCTCACCAATTTCTATTCCCTTAAAGCTATTTCGTATACCTGTCCTGTATTCTATTACATTTCATTTTAAATAGGTAAATAGAATTATGTTTGAAACGTAAACAAATTTAATTATTTCTTGGAATTACGAATTTCTCTCAAGTTTACTAGAGTGTATGTTTCGTTACAGACCCAACAACTAAAATAAGAAACAATATTTAAGTATAAAACCCTGAAAAATCAAAAAAAGTTAAAAAACATACCCCAATAATATTACGCAATATTATGTTTCTTAGCAAGATTTTGAAAAAAATTTGTTTAACGCTCCCAACGTTTGAGTACATAAATTAAATTTCCACTAAACATAAAATTGTAAATTATTTTACTATTATATTTTAATTTTGATTAAAAGATTTTTCCACTAATACTATTATCCCGGTTCTAATAAGAATACATTAAAATAATAACAATTAAGGATTAAAACCAGAAAAAAATTTAAATATTTTAATATTACCCTATATACACACCACAGATACATACAGTTACACAGAGTGATATTAAAGTATGGAAACGGCTTCATATTTCAAAACTGAAGGATACTAGGAGATAGAAACAAGTGCGGGGAACTACATAGTTACAAAATTACTACTTTACGTTGTTTGAAATTTTTTTCTTTCTTAGTTATTTATTATTATGAAGGCTGTTATAATATGTGTTTGGGTCATTAATTTCAACTTAACTGCTTAAAGTTTGTTGTAGGATATAATTTTGAAGGTAATAAAAGAAGTACCGGGCGTTTTACCTCGCTGTATTACTACCACGACTTTTCCGTTTTGCAAATTTGATTAATTATAACTCAAAAACGAAGGCATTTATCGAGAAACGGTTTTCGACATAGTTTTTCTAGTAAAAGTTTGTTAAAATCATGTGTCACATTTCCACCTTCCTATTAAAAAAGAAGTTTGATTCACTGTGGCGGATCCACGGAGGCGGACAAAGATTTTAAACAACCCCATAAAGTAATTTTGTAATCACGTAGATCCGCATCTATTTCTTCCTCCTAGGATCCCTAAATTCTGAAATATGAAGCCTTTTACATACTTTAAATCACGCCGTGTGTGTGTGTGTGTGTGTGTGCGTGCGTGCGTGTATATATATATATATATATATATATATATATATATATATATATATATATATGTGTGTGTGTGTGTGTGTGTGTGTGTGTGTGTGTGTGTGTGTGTGTGTGTGTGTGTGTGTGTGTGTGTGTGTGTGTGTGTGTGTGTGTGTCAAATAACATGACCTGACTGACTAATTCATCAACGCCCAGCCAAAACTTCTGAAGATAAATTGATGAAAATTGGAACACACGTTCTTCTTACGGTGTAAGTGCACACTGAGAAAAGAGTTTTTGAAATTCCAAGTTAAAAGGCTTAAAATAGAGTAACAATGAAATTTACTATTTTTTCAATTTCTCGAAAACAAACGGAAATATCAACTTTATTTTTGGTGTATGTGTGCGCGCGTGCGTGTGTCTGTACACTTAATGTAAATATGTAAAAACTATTTTCTAGATTTTTGAAATTCCAAGTTTAGAGGGTTAAAATGGATTTAGAGTTTTTCTGAACATTTATGAAACTGGAGAAATACCCTCAGATTTTAAAAAGAGTATAATTATTGCCGCACGAAGGACAGCAGGAACAAATAAGTGTGAGAATTATTACATACCATCAGTTTAATGTCTCGTGCATCAAAAATACTTATTATGATGCTTTATAGGAAAATAAAAAGTGAATTAGATGTAGATGGCCAGATTGGTTTTATAAAAAGGATAGATACAAGAGAGCGCATTCTGGCACTAAGAATACGTTTAGAAGCTTGGCTTCTAAATTTATTAAAAATGAAGCACTGTTTGTAGATCTGGAAAAAAGAATTTGATAATGTACTGTAGATAGGAACAATCATTTTAAAACAAATTGGACTGAAATATAGAAAACAAATTGTATACAATCTGCACAAAAATCAAAGTAGCAGTGATAAAAATAAAAGGTTAAGAAAGGCGAGCTTTAATTCCAAGAAGGAGTGATATGAGTATATGTAGTCTTAATGCTTATTTAATTTACAAAATGTATAAAGAAAACCAATACAATAATTAAAAAGAAAAAAGTTGATAAGATTCATTAACGATATTATTCTGACAAAAACTAAAAATAAATTATAAGAAATACTAAATGATACGGAAAAGAAACTTAACTTTAAAATAAGTAAGGTTAAAACCAGTACATAATGAAATGTTATAGAAAGTAATAAATGATGAATTAGATATTTAGACAGGAGGATACAAATAACCATTTAAGTAGTAATTTAAGTAGTAAAATTACGAAGACGACATAATTAATGAAAAGATCAAAAATAGGTTGGTATCAGGAAGGAGAACTTTGTAAAAATGGACAATACTAGTCAAATACGGATTTAAAAATTCTTGAAAATTTGTTTGAATTGTAGGACTTTATGATAACGAAACGTGGACATCAGGAAAAATAGTAAGGAAAAGAATAGAAGTCTTTGAAATGTGGTATTCCAGGACAGTTTTGAAAATAAGAATAGTTAATAAAATATGAAACGAAGAGGTTTTTAAAACGAATAAGAGAGAATACAAATTTCTGGCAGAATGTTTATAAAGAATGAAGTAGATCGGTAAAGCCATGTGTTAAGATAAGTTTGGTTAATTTAGTAGTAGAGGAACGTTAGAAGACAAAAGACAAAGATTGAAATGCATAAAACTATAATCCAGAATGTAGGATGTAAAACTTAAAGGATTAATCTTTAAATTGAATTGTTCTGATCGCAGAACAAAAAGGAATGAGTAATAGCATCACACACCAGTAAACTGACCGATACCAAAATAAAGTAGGCTGAAAACATAAGAAGATTATTTTAAGACTCAAGAAAACATGAAAGAACTAATGATCCACAAAAACATCGTCATCGATAGACAAAAGATCAGAACGACATTGATAAACAAAGAATACAAATTTCAAGAAAATGTCTTAGGCAAAAGGAGATCAAGATGTCGGAAGAAAGGAGGAAAGCCAAGTAAGAAAGAATATTGACAGAAGAAAAAAGACCAATATCCACGGAAATAACTTGAACTAATGAACCACTAGGCGGGTTAATTCGAAATAAAAAAAATAAATAAATAAACTGAATGTTATTCTATTTTCATTTTTTCGATTTATTATTTTCATCTTTGGGTTGAAAAGTAATGGAGTTTTAAGCCAATTTTTCTTTTCTTTTTTGCTTATGCCACTTCATTTAACCTCTTAATATTAACAGGTTTGCACATATATTGTGTATTATTTTTACATAATGCCTATTCTCTTTTAGTGTCTTATTCAAAAAGGTTTTTTAGAATTTAAATTTAAAATATTCTATCCTTTTTATTTCAACGGTGTAATAATAATTTTAGTACTACACAAGCAACCAAATCCAATTTCATAAAAACTACTCCTAAAATATAAAGAATATTAGACGGCAACACATCTATCTATCCAAATAGAGATTTTTGTAAACAGGAGACAAAAATACGAACGTTCGGGAAATACTTCTGTGGAGGACCTGAATTAATTTTATTTATAGTTTAAGAGTATAAACAATTTAAATGATGTCTAGCGAATCGAACAGGATTCGCAAAAATTTCCGATAACGACAGATTTCCTATGCTAAAAATATTAAACCATTAACATGCTTATAACAGATATACAGAAATAAAATAAAATGCTGTACGTACCTTATTCAATTACTGGCTTTATTTCTTCTACGAAATACTATACATCCATGTATCTATCGATTCATGGAACCGTGAAATATTTCCGATTAAGATACATTTCCGTTATATAAGGGGTCGGTTGAAGACAGTTTTTACTATTAACTGTAAGTTTTACAGAGGATTCACTTCACAGCTAGTTTGGTGGCCCAAGACTATCTTCTTGATTACTTCGCGAACAAAAATGGTATAAATTACTGCCGTTCAATTAGTTAAGCCGTTTAGTTTCGGGCGTATACATATTCGGAGAATTAAGAAGTCCGGTTTTATCCGATAGACAGTTCAGCCTTTAAGTCTTATTGTAAATCTGCAATACAGGAAACAGTTACTAGGTCACAAAATCATACCGAGAATGAACTAACTCTACAACTTCAATCGGTTCTACTTTCTCATTACGGCCTAGAACGGTCAAACCTACACCCACAGAATCGAAATCAGGGAAAAATCAAGGAAAAGAGGTTTGTTAGAGAGAACGGGCGATCTACCTTCGGAGAAACAGCAATACGAATCAAATATCCCAGCCGGAGAAACCTGAAATCCTCTCTTCAAAGCATTGGGCGCCTATCCAGCCCAAAATCTCTCGAAGAATGAGGGAACTTTAACCCAGATAGAAGCAACAAATTAATCAACTATTATGAGTTGACCAGCGTAAATATAAGTGCAATAAAGTCCAGAAATTAAAAAGCCAACTGAAACAGGATTCGTAAAACAACTTTTTTGTCCACATTTATTGAATTATTTTTTGTATTGAAGTACCCGACTGAATTTTAAGCCTTTCAATCAAATTCTCGCTGTATTTATATCGGGAATAATTCCTTAACGGTTAAAGAGACATGATAAAGTATTACAGTAAGCAAAGGAATTAATGGACTTTACTAGATCCATAATCAAGATGTTAATTTAACTTTCATGTATTAATTTAAAATAATCTATCTATTCGTGTAATTTATGTATGTAAACCGTCATTAAATAATGACTGTAGGCAACATGACATGAATCACAACTCACTATTTAATATGACTAAGTCATTATTAATCATACATACCGTTCCAGGATTACAAAAGGATATGAACGGAATGATTTTCCATTTGCCTTTTTCAATGTGCCGAATATTAGCACGCTAAGACCATTAAAACCAGTTGATATTCAGCCCTACAAATTATACTTTTTCACTCCTTTAGGAACTAGTCGTAAATTGAATCTTATTACTCTTACATAAAGTAACTCTGACTGGTATATCTTATATCTCAGATATTTAACATGCACCACAGCTATAAGATATACTAAGACAGATAGTGAAAAACTTAATTTACTCTTTTCTACTTTAGTACAACGCTTTATAAACGCTGTTTTAACTCTGCAGTGAAGATTACATATTTTACAGTCTATAAAAAAATTTTATAAGAAAGAATTTTATAAGAAGTGTACAAATTTTATAAGAAATAAAAACTAAAAGAACAGCTAAAAAACATTACACCAAAACTTGTAGGTTTACCTTATTATTATGGCGTTTAAAATGGGTATTACTGTAATGTTTTTAATGTGAATGAGGATCAAGATTCAAGATGAGCAAAAATCTTCAGTTGCTTTCTGTTATAGAAAAATAATTTATGTTCATTATATTAGCAATCCCTATGATGAACGTTTAGGCTAAATACAGCATACAACGGATAACCGGTATTAAATAAGAAAATTCGAGTGATATTTCACTCGACCCATTGAAAAAGGTAACAAGAAATCGCCGCCTTAGTTTTATTTTCCTTGGTAACCAAGGCATGGAATCTTGTTATTCTGAAGAATCCGTGAAATTCTTAAAAATAACTAGCGTTTAATATCAGAATGCCTACAACCAAAAACTAAGACAAAATATAATTATTCTTTGGGAGGGAAGAAGATTTTACAAAATTTTCATTTCCATAAATACGAAATAATGTTTTAAAATTAAATTTAAAAACGTACGTTACGAGGAGCGGCTGAAATGGAATGCGCACTGGAACGTAAAGGAAGAACATAATATCGCACAAAACGACACGGACTGCCATTTTGTAGTTTCATTACTCTACTACTAACATTCTAAAACTTATTAACCACCCCCTCTCATTTTCTATCAGTCGCCATCCTTATGGAGTCAAGGAGGCTTGCTGTACTAACGTGTCTAAATCAACGTGTAGCGATTGAATTTTCAACAGCGAAAAAAGTGAACGCTAATGACATTAATCATCGTCTGAGCCGTTGTTAAAGTGATAAAACTGTAGATTGAAATATTCTGGGTAGGTGGGCAATAAAATTTCGTGCATTCGTACATCAGAGTCTAATAAAGCTAATATTAAGGATGAACCTCGTAGTGCTCGACTGGTTTTCGTGACTGATGAGAAGCACAAATAGGTGCTTTCTGATACCCATATCGAAAGAACGAGTAGGAAACATTATTGCGTAACTAGCCTACCGTAAAATCTGTTTGCGGTGGGTATCACGCAAACTCACAAAAAAAAAAAAACAACAATGAAATAAATTTGTGGAAAGCTTCTGAAACGTTATCGTGCCAAGGAAGATGCTTTTCTTTTGCAGTATTGTGGCGGGAGACGAGATTTGGTGCATCATTACAGCCCAGAAGAAAAACGGCATGAAATTCCGAGAACTACGGTTCGCCACATTCAGAAATATTGAAAACAAACTATCCCCTACAAAAAACAATTCTTTTGATAGTGTTCTCGGATTCCAAACAGTACGTAACTGATTACCTGGTCGATTGTAAATTCTTTGCCTATACATAGAGAGTATGTATAGGCACTTTAGAAGACGTGTGCATTGTATTGGACAATTCACAGAGCCGGTAATTCTATAACACGATAATGCTCTGCCATACATATCGCGTGAAACGACCGAGGCTATTATGAAGTTGAAATATGAACCTACTCTACTCCCTCTACACCCACCAGGTTTTGATGTCCTGCAATTTTCACTTCTTTCTACAATTAAAGAGGGTATTCATTTCACCAATGGAACGCAAAGATGTCCGAGAGTGCAATACCTCTCACTTTTCGCAGTATACGGACTTGCGTCCTTTGCTGCTGGGAGATTCTACTATATTGGCGGATTATTAATAGGAGATGGCGTTGATTCGTTTTGTGAAAGTTGGATTGCGTTCCGATCCAGTGGACGGTTTTAACGGTAAGGATCCGGCGGAATGATGTGCTAATAAGCCTATCTTTCGTGACGCGCTCCCTTTCAGCCTAGTGGGCTGAAATCCTTTGTTTAAGGGGTCATCCTCTCTTAAGGAAAGCACTTTGGGTCCTGTACTTGTTACATTTAATTTAATTTTATTTAAAAAATTAAAGTAAATGAGTCTAGTTGGATTGTTGTGGAACGTTGTGTCCCAGAGCTATCCCGATCAGTAGGAAAGTGGGGTTGGGATGGTTGGTAAGGAATTTAATATTTTGCTGTCGTGTCTGTCTCTCATTTCTTCTTGCTAACCTTGTAACAAGCCAGTTAGTTCTGGAGATAACTAGACGGGCGAGAGACAGACTGTCTTGCGTTCTTCTTTCTTCCTTTTCTTCTTCTTTTTTTTCTTATTTTTGTCTCTTCTTTCTTGTGAAGATAGGAAGGAGGCGAGGAAGCGTCTTGAGTTCATGGTACCAGCGGTTTTTGACGCGGGTGTTAGTACTATTTGTTTTGATTTATCTAGGGCGAGTACCGATAGGATACAGTGAGGTTGTGGATCAAGAAAAGCCCGCCAACATTCTTCATTGACGAAATGAGACAGGTGGTTCACCGTTGAGAGAGACACGTAACTATAAAATTTTTTTTAGTAAGTAAAATGTACTTTTATGCCATATTTATTTCATCTGACTATCTCTTTTCATTTACTAGTTATGAGCGACAGTGCATTACATTTCACCCATCCCCTTCGTACGTTTAGCAAAATGTAAACTAAGAATGGAGTATCGTGTAATAAAGTATATCTTCAGGACATCTATTACAATGTTATTGTAAGATTACATTGGAATAATGGAATTAATATTAGGAGAGGGCTGTGTTACAATAACAATTATAACAATCCTAAAATCCGGCACGTAGCTTACACTAATATTGTAATCTATGTACTTAAGTTACGCATAAATAAGATCTGTATACGTGTACAATAAGGGAATTCTGTCTTTAGTAATTTCGTGATATAAAAAACTGAAGATAATAAAACAATATTTTTTTAATACGCTTTGTCGCTTTAGTCGGAGATTGACCCCGGGATTGTGCTCTGTTTTCCTCGTTGTTACAAGTTTTTCTCTCATAATTTTTTTTTTTTTTAAATTAAATCAAATTAGTTTATCATCACGTCTCATCTTTTCTGTTAAAGTATGGACTAATTTTCGACTCTTTCAGATTTAAGTAATAAATTTATTTTAATGATGAAATTACAAATACCAGTGCAAGAAGACCAAAATATATTTTACAATAGACTTGTTATTGTTTTCTTAATTCTTAGCGCATAATATTTGACTGTATTAAAAGGAATTGATAAAAATATTAATTGATTACACAATTTAATTAAAACTAAATAAAACCATAAGATAGTCCACTTTTTTTCAGTAACAATAATCCCTATATAGTAATCGCTGTCTCCCATTTTTTTATTTTTATTTTTTTTTATTTTAATATATTAATGCCTAAACATTTTACAGTTTTGAGCTAAAATTTTAAAGTTGGTTTTCCTGGATTTTTTTTATATTAACTGTCTATAATTTTTTTTTATCGTAAAATATTAAACAGCAGCCACATTATTTCCTAATTAAAATAACTGTTAAAATATTTTTAAATATATAAATTTATTACATACAGAGAGAGACACAGATTAATAATTTGTACAAGCTAACAGAAATCTGCAATAGAAATACTATATGAAAGAATCAATCAATATTATACAGAAATGTTAATATTACGAACAGTACAACATAAATATCGAGATTCCTAAAAACTGTCTAAATTTCTTTGTGCTAAAATAAACAAAGCTACTGAGACAAAAATCTTTTTGATTTTTCTTTTTTTGGCAAAAGAAACGCAAAGTTAACATGAAAATACAACTAATATTAAAGACTATTTACAGACGTACCTTATAATTATAGATATAGTATATAGATAGCGTTTCCTATGAAAAATTAAATTACTACTTATAAACACATTGTGAAAAATAAAATTTTTCTATTAAATAGCTGATGTATCGAGAATAACATTTTCCACTAAATAAAAATTAAATATCGAAATATTTTTTGTCTTTTTCTAAATTTAACTTGAAAACCATATTCTGTACTTATATCTTACAAAACACGATTTAGACAGCGACTCAATTTACACAATAAATGACAATGAAAAAATATGAAAAATAATTTTTCTCATCATCTAATGATCGAGTTACGGGTAAACTGACATCTACAACCGTTCTCAAGGTTCAACATTAGGAAAAGAATCAAACAAACAGTTCTTAAGTTTAAATAGAATAATTATCGGTATATACGTGCATTGACATTCTGTTTAATTATATGTATTTATTTAATTTGGGAAATTAGAATCGGCTCTAATTAAACTGCTTACAGTATATATATCCATGTTCATTTAGTCTCAATTCTTTTTTATCTCTGTCTCACACTTCGGTACGTAACATAACAAATAATCAAAATATTTTTGTAATTTCCATCATCTATATTCTATGAAGTTTAAAAGAACGAATAAAAACAAAGGAGAAGACAACAAAAGAAAAGTAGAGTTAAAAGTAACGTCACGTGTGTGTGTATTTCAGTGTTAGTCAAGGTATTTGTTATTTGGCGGCAGCTGCAACGCGTCGCCGAGACCAACCGCTAACTCACTTCGCTTAGGTTCGTGCAGCTGTCGATATGTTTTATATGCGTGTAGGTTATGTGTACTGTATATGTGTTATGTATATACTCAGAAAGCCTGCATACTACCGCTTGTTATAACAGCTACACGTTTTTCATACGATGCAGCTGCAGATACCTGCGGAGGACCTCCTTCTGCCTGCCAACTAATCCATCCTATCATCGTTGAAGTTTATTTTTCCTCTTTCTAATAAATATATACAGTACTTTTACGATGTATACATCGTAAAAGTATATATATAATATCCGATCAAAATACTAATTAGTTAATTAATTCTAGAATTTTTAATTAATTTATATTTCTTTATGATGTTTTTTTATGAAATAAAATTATTATTATACATTTATGAGAAAGATAATTTTATATCTGTTTCTCGCATCTAGTTCTTTTTTCTCTTTTAAAAACTGACCGACTCAGAATACTGTAGTAAATAAAGCTTTAATTTATTCTCTAATCCTAAAAAAAAAATCTATCCCTCTTTGAATTTAATAAATAAATTAAATTAATTGGAAAACCCTCAAAAAACGTTTAAAAACCGTTGAAAAAATTTTATTTATTCTAAAACTAGATTTAAGATATTTCTATTTAAGTTTAAATAATTATCATCAATGTATTTCATACAGTGATAAAGACGAGTAGAAATAATGATGAAGTAAAATTTCATTAAATTAACAGAAAAACTAATGGGAGACAAAATAAGTCGTACTTTCAATTTTGTTTGCATCAAAGTAATAAAAGGAATAATTAAATTTAAAATACATCAACCAAGATTTAAACCGACTGTCTTTAGATTAAGAAATATCTGTTGCAATCAGAAAATGAAAACCTTTACTAGAACAGAGACCAATTTCCTAGGCGAACCCTTTGTTCTTTTATTTTTAATTTTTTTTTAATTCTACAGACATTATTAGAATCCGCGTTGGAATCCTTATGTTACCGGGAGTGTCGTAGACTATATAAATATATATATATATATATATATATATTCAAAAGTTGAAAACAAAACTGCACTATACACAAAATTGTCACCCGCACGCTCTTCAATTATAATGTATTAAAGAGCTTTTTTTGGCAGTCGTGTTTTTTTTTAATATTTATCTCTTGTTACTGGTTGAAAAAATATTATATTCTCGATTTAAATATTTTTTTCTGAGAACTGTTTTTCAGCGTTTTCTTATTTTCCAATTTACCTCAATAATTGTTCAGCACAGCTCTTTCTTTGAGCACATCAAAACATTAAGGTTTTTGGGCTTGATGAATTAATTCACCAAAGAAGCTTACAGAAAAAATTTTACGTGGAAATATGGAAATGGAATTTTGTAACATATGAAAAATGACATGCCTGACCGGGATTAGTATCCGGAACCCCGAATGAAAGGCTGACACACTACCACTCTGCCATGGAGATCGGAAAATGTAAAGACTAATATTTAAAATCATATAAAGTAAATTAATCTTTAAGAAAAATGTATAAGTAAAGTATTTTATACACACTATATAATTTAATTAAATTTCCACAAAAATTAAAATGTACGTATATATTTATAAGTTTGCGTTAAAATTAACATTTTATTGAAATAATCTATGACGAAAGTAATTTTGTTATCAAAAAATAAAAGAATTTTAAAAAATCATTCAAAAACATAGAACGCATTGACTCCTGATGCACCTCCATTTCACCACAACAAAAAGGCATTGATTCCAATCGTTTTCCGATTACAACAGACATTTCCTTGATTTATACAAGTTGCTTATACACAGAGGATCACGAAGATTTCCCGGGACTTTCGTAACCTTTTCTATTCGTGAAAATAATGGAAAAAATTCATATAAACGAATGTCCTAAAATGTTTCGTTTGCGAGTTACGACTAATGAAAGATTTCGTTCGGATTTCAGCTACCCGGTGAAATGAGGTCGTACTGAAATTTCTAGTACGTTAAGGAGAAAAATTCCTGATTTCCTATGGATTTTGAGCTGAAAAATCGAATAAAATAGGTCCCTAAACCGTATCTGCAGCAGGTTTTGAGAAATTTAGGGTGAAAACCAGTAAATTGAGGTAAAAAACTCTGTTTTTATGTTTGACGTACAATAACGTTTTAAATCGTTAATAAAGAGAAAAAAACTTTTAAACAAAACTTGTAGAGAATTTAATTATGAACAAAAGAGTGAATGATAAACTGAATAGAACAAAGAAAAGTTCTAATTTTATTTAGAAATAGTACATTACTACATTTATCAGAAAAGTACTTATTTAATGAAAACAAAAACTAAATTATTTTCTGGTCTAGTGAAAAATTTATTTTAAAAAATTTACTGTTAAAAATTAAATAAAAAAGTGAAAATTACACAACAATTGTAAAATAAGAATTACTTAAATAATAATCGTTTTATTAATGACAGAAATATAACAAATTATTTGAAAAATTATAATTTCAAAGTAGCAATAAAATAATAACAGTTGATCAACAATGCGCAATACTGTATTAGTGTTTAAATCATTCGGAAGTACACTGATGCAGTCCAAGCATCAGTAAACGATATCGATTTAAACGGATCTGAGTTTCGCATTTAATGGTTTGGAGGACACTTAAACAAAACAAGTTTTATCATTATCGTAAACTCTCAGTTCAACATCTATACGCAGGAGACGGCTCGCTTCGCAGACCGTTTGAAAGTTATTGAACCAAACATAAAAAACCCAAATATACTGATTTTCACCCCAGATTTCTCATAAAATATTGCAGATGTGGTTCTGGGAACTTTTTCAGGTCAAAAACCATAAGAAATCACAAATTCTGCTCCTTAATTAATTCCTAAAAATTTCAGTACGACCTCATTTCACAGGAGGTATCTAAAATCCGAGTGAAATCTTTCTCTAGCAAACGAAACATTTTAGTATATCTGTTTATATGAATTCTTTCCATTATTTTCAGCAGTAGAATAGATTATGAAAGTCCCGGGAGAATTTCGAGATACACTCTGTATATATGAGGGTGAGTATACTTTAATATATATATATATATTTAATATAATATATGAGGGTGAGTATCCCTTCGTAATTATGGTTGAAAAAAAATTGAGAGAGGTTTAATTTTTTTTTTACTCCCTTTTCAATATTTAACTTCGGTACTGAAATTTGTCTTCAAGGAAGACTAAATTAAAGAGGATTATTTTTAAATACTCAGGTATTACTTTTTAATCTATTCGGCTTTACTACAATATAAAACGTATAAAAAATTATCTAAAATATATCCTCTTAACTATCAAATAATTAACATTTTGTTATTGTCTACTCTTAAAATGATATATTTAAACTACAACAGTTTCATTTTCGGGCAATTTTTTCATGAAATACTACGAATTATTTTTAAAAAACAAATCAAAAATGTTACGTTTGATTAGTTTTAACAGTCATTATGTCGCAATAGTGATATTTGTACGTAAAAATATGATTAAATATTTCGCGTATGTATAGTTAATGTACAAAGAATATCTTCCGCAAAATAATGATTAAAACAAGACCTTGCTTATTGGTAAGATTATATTACGTAACCATTTTTTACTTTCCTCCCCATGATAGAAATATTTTTTGCATTTCAAATACCACTTCGTCCCCGTATTAAAAAAAGTTGCTTTTAATTTCTTTTTTTTTTAATGTTTAAACGTAACCTTTTTTGTTTTCAGTAATTTTATTAATTTTTACAGTGCTACAAATAAAGATTGACGAACTGAAACACGAGTCTTCATTATTTTTCATACAAACTTACCAATAACTGGTTAACCGTTAACGAGCGTCTTATCACTTAGAAGTTGAATTAATCGGGCATAAATTTCAGTAGCAGGTAAGTATCCACCTAATATTGTTGTAGTAAGACTCTGTTAGCAGTAACAACAAAAGAAATGATATCATGGGCGACTTTAATGGAATAGGTAAAAAATTCGACAGTTCAATTGTTGTGTATCAACAAGACAAGTTTGGAAAAAATATAATAGAGTAAGGCTGTTTAAGCTATATGATATGAAAGTTTAAAACGCGATCGTCAAGCACAAAAGTATGTACACTCAGATACAGGTAACAAAGAAATAGGAGTCCAACATCCATTATGTCGTTATGAATCAAAATTTCCGGATTAATATCGATGTCAAGAGTTAAAAGGGGAGCCGTTTGTGGTTCAGATCATTTCCTGTTTAAGGTTGTGGTACGTGTGAAATATAGACACCAGGTAAAACAGTATGAACCCACCGGGTTGGTCTAGTGGTTAACGCGTCTTCCCAAATCAGCTGATTTGGAAGTCGAGAGTTACAGCGTTCAAGTCCTAGTAAAGCCAGATATTTTTACATGGATTTGAATACTAGATCGTGGATACCGGTGTTCTTTGGTGGTTGGGTTTCAATTAACCACACATCTCAGGAATGGTCGAACTGAGAATGTACAAGACTAACACTT
The DNA here is from genome assembly GCF_047948215.1 of Lycorma delicatula. Lineage (NCBI taxonomy): Eukaryota > Metazoa > Arthropoda > Insecta > Hemiptera > Fulgoridae > Lycorma > Lycorma delicatula. Next base: position 102,758,365 of record NC_134458.1, on the reverse strand, counting down.
CATTTACACTCATACATATCATCCTCTGAAGAATTATCTAAACGGTAGTTACCGGAGGCTAAACAGGAAAAAGAAAGAAAAAGGTAAAACAGTATGTCAATACTACAACAGGAAATCTTATCTTTTCTGGATGCAATTGAGGCTGTTTCCAGAATGATTCTACGAGTTTTCTGTTTTAAACTACATCTGACAAAAAAATCCCAAGAAACACTGGAAAATTCTTTAATTTTATGAAGCAATCCATTCTTGACCAAAATCTAAGAAGATTTTGGTCAAAAAGGACGAGGATGAGCTTCAAAATTTCATGATGGAGTAATGAAGTAAAAAAGATTTGTGGAAGAAAAGCAAGCTGTTAATTAGAAATGGTTGGTGTCAGGTTGTAAGGAAAATAGGAACATTTATTTGCGGCAGAACTACGACGCAAAGATGTGTGTAAAAAGTAAATAATGCCTTTTTGAAAAGTAAGATGCTGAAATGGACATGTAGTAGGAAGTTCACGATCCATAGAAATGTGAAAGGTAGTGCAATCCCTAAAGAGGAATAATTTTCTATCCCTAAAAAAAGAAAAGAAAAATTGACCCAATTGTCATGCCCCCCCCCCCCTGAGTCTAGAGGGCTGGACTAAATAATGAGTCTAGAGGGCTGAACTGCTGGAGGGTGTACAACCAGGGCTGCTTAAGGAATTAAGAGAGGAATGAAAAAAATATAAATTAGTCGTGCCTTGAGATAAGAAGGATAGTCCAAGATATATTAGTAAATGAAGTAAGGACGCTTTAAAAGGTATGAAAGATAATAAGTCTCCTAACCGTGGAGGAATCCCAGTGGAGCTAATAAAGAACTCACCTCTTGTCACTTTGGAAATTATGAAAACTTTGGAATATATGACTTAGAAGGAATAATATTCCAGAAGAATGGATAGCAGTATGTTACTACCATATAAAAAAGGGAAGTACAACTGACTACTGCAACTATAGAAGAATCAGTCTGATTGGTTCTGCGAGAAAGCTGTATGGGCAGATTAAAAAAAAAAAAAAAAAAAAAAGATGAAATATATGAGATGAAAGAACAATCTGAATTTAGACCAGTTTATTCCTGCACGAATATTGTATTCTGTACTAAGCAGCTAATCGAAAAATACAATGGCACGGAAAAACGTTGCTCGTTATATTTGTGGATCTAAAAAAGCGTTCCGGTAAAGAACATATAGAGTACAATGCTCCATAATGGAGTGGAAAAAATATATATGAATGCTGTAAAATGGCTTTATGAGGGTTCTAAGAATAGGAAGGAGTGAAATAATCGTCTGCTGAGTTTCCTGTTAACAAAAGATTAAGACAAGAATGCTGTATTTTCCTTACCGTCTTTAAAATCTATTTTAACCAAATTTTGAGAACGTGGGAAAATATCGTAATATGCACGTGAAATAAAAGGTAACCTTTTTTTATAGTTTATTATTTGATGACGATCAGGTTATACTGGCTGAAGATAAGGAGGATAGATTTATGATGAAGAAACTGTTTGAGGATATCAGGCTTCGGGAGTTTTGAAATATATACCAGTAAAACTAAGTATATGATGGTAGGAGGGTAAGGAATTATACAGAATGTTAAGGAGTTTGACTATTTTGGCGTTATCTTGACGTCGGACGGTAAGAATGAACAAAATATTAAAAATTACTAAAGTCTTCGAATTACTCTTGTAGATTAGCAATATCCGAAATCGAACACAGCAACGCATGTATAAAATTACTGTGTAGAATAATATTTTATAAGGAGTAGAAGTATGGATGTTGAATAAGGTTTAAGATAAATGAATGCTGAGATGATGTTTTGGAAAAGAAGTTACCAACTGATCTTGTTTAATCGAGTAGCGAATAACCACATTAAGGAGATGTTGGAAGTCTTTTCAACAGCAGAATGTTATGTGAAACGAAACAACTTTCTTGAATGGGGATCTTTAAAGAATCGTAGTGTAAAGACTTCCCAAGAAAATTTGAGAATAAAAGTCTTAAAGTAGAAACTAATAGAAAGGAAGACCCAGAAGATTATGAATTGTTTTTATTGGAAAAATAACACTATGGAAAAATAGAATTTGAATGAAGAAATTATTTATTGGCTTGTAAAATAAATACGAAAATGGCTGACACTTAATACATCTGTCGTAAAATTTTTTTCTCCGGAAGCCTCCGGAACCACCGTGAGGTATTACTTCAGAGCATGAATGAGGATGACATGTACGAATATAGATGATGTGTAGTCTTGTACAGCCTCAGGTCGATCGTTCCTGAGATGAGTGTTTAGTTGAAACCCAATCAAAAAAGAACACCGGTATCCACGATCTAGTATTCAAATACGTATAAAAGTAACTGCCTTTACTAGGATTTGCACCTTAGAACTCTCGACTACGAAATCAACAGATTTGCAATGACAAGTTCATCACTAGACCAACCCGATGGGTTACCCGTCATAAAATTTAAAAAAGTAAAAGTAACCGTACCTGAGTGAATTTAAAAATCCGAAAATGCCTAAATTGGGCGCAGACAAAGAAAAAAATTAATTATATGCTCAAACTTAGGCTCCCTTGCATTACATCCCATTCTCCTCTATTTCCAGTTATATTTTTAAGATCATGTTAGCAGCCGTTTTTTTACGTCTATTTTTATTCTTTTCCGGCTTTTAATTTTTGTCTACTGATCCTTCTAGCATTGTTTAGATCAATCCTTCTCCTATCGTGATTAGCCCAAGACAGTTAATTGTTCTAATTAAGATTATTTTCTCGTTAACTCTTAATTCTTTATTTTTGCCTCGTCTACTCATTTAATCTTCTCCAGTCACCTCCATCCCATATTTAAAATCCTTCCAGCTTTTCTTTTTCTTAGTAACTACGTTTCACATTCATACAAAAACAAATATATTCCAACTGTAACAATTAACAAGACGCTTTTTCTACTCAAACTACAGAATAATCTTTCTTTCAGTTAAATGCTTCCTTAGCCATTCTACTTTTCTCCTTCTTCATTCTCTTTATTATTATTATTTTTCTTCAAGGAAATAGAGTCATGTGAATTTTTAATGATCAGCTTATTTATAAGCAAACTTAAATGAAAATGAAGTACAGTTTATCAGAAACGATATTATTGAAAATATTTCGTAACATGTTATTTGTTATTAAAAAAAATATTTATAAAGATTTATTTATACATCTAAAATTCTCTTGTTATGTCTTTGTAAAAACAAAATCAAAATAATAATTAAAATTATATTTTATACATAGAAACCTAATATCTACTAAATGCTAGATGACCTCCATTTAAAACATCAAAAAATACTTTACAAAAATAACTATACACAGAATATATTTGAGGATAACAATTTTTTAAAAATGAAAAAAAAATTGCATTCCGTTTTCTAATAAAATATTAATAAATGTTGTTGTTCGATTTAAAATTTCAAAATTGTTGTAGTTCTATTGCGTTTCAACAGATAGTTATAGTGGTGGTGGTGGTTGTAGTAACTTCAATACTTGAGTTACTCTAATTCAATTATAGACCGACCAGTCCCGAGATGCCATGGCTAAATTAAACTTAATTGACAAAGGCGCTCCATATAAATTAAATCCAATTACGTATCTCTAACTGGATTATACCGGGCAATATAAAGAACAAATGATTGGAGAAAATTAGCTAACCACTGACCCAAACGACAGGCTTTAAGAAAATATTCCAGAAAGAAAACTAAAGAAAAAAAAATCATATAAAATTTTCTTCACATTATCATGCTGAAGAAGCTAAACTCACAAAAAGTAACAATTGATTTATCATTAAACACAATTCGCTTTAATGTCGAATATTGTCGATGTCGTTTTTATTCTTCGAAAGCTAATTTTACGGCTTCGTAACATTATTTTATCTCACGGTTAATAAATCGTGTTACTAAATTAAATTAATTATAAAAAATCATAAAATATCTATAATCGTAGGACATATTTATAGAAAATGAAAAGGAATTCTAACGAGGTCTTCACGTCATTTTTATTTTCCTTTTTTTAAAGAAATCTGATGTAGACACCACATGAATTCCTTACACGCCTGTTAAATTACATATGCACTTTTTTTTGCACTTCATTTAAACTTATTTCATTTGAAAGTGAGATACACTCCTCCAATTGTTTAATAAAGTGGAGAGTTACGCAATTTCATTGTGGTGGACACTACATTGCATCACATTTTTTTGGGGTGTCCATGTAGCATTTTATATTAGTTTATATATTAATTTTGTCTCACGTCGCTCAAGTAGTTATGTGGTGTAAGTGAGAACGTGTCGGATCCGTAACCATGGTTTATATACGTATAATTTTAAAAAAACATTTTTTTTTATTATATTGATTTCTTGATAATTATTAATCTCTGTAAAAATGTTTGAATTAAAATGAAACGTACATAAAATTCTATTTCACTAACCAACTAATCAACTAACTTCTAACTTCTGATCTTTTGTCATATTTTTTTTTTTTTTTTTGTATTGTTATTATTGAATTATTGTTTCTTGGTAAAACTATTTTTACAATCAGAGGTTAATAATTATTAATAAATCAATATATTTAAATTTTTAAAAAAGTTGAGAAAAATATGTATATGAAGTCGGATTTGAACCGATTTGCCTTCCCCTTGTAAGATCCAAATATTTCATTAATTAAAATTTCATTTGGTTGTAACTGTGGAACCAATGAAATAAGCACCATATGATATATCGTTGAAAAGCTCTCAATGAGGGCTTACTACTGCAGTTAAGAAACAGTCCAAAATCAAAATTTATTCAGAGAACAATAAAAAAAACAATATGGTGTTTTATAATAATAAAACACAGAAATTTATTAATTAAACAATACTCATTCATTATTAACCCTAACAGTATTAATTTAATTAAAACAGCTGTTTTATACTCTTTAAAAACAGGGTTCTGGTCAAACATAAATTTTATATACGATGTGTTTTCTTGATCCCAATTTATTATTTTCTATTCGTGAGATTTTATAAAATGGAGCGGTCACATCTGCAGGTAATATAACCTCTAAGTAGGCTGTCCTTTTGTTTTATAGTTTTACTTTTTTTATTCTTGTTTTTAGCTTTATAAAAAAGCAAGGGTTGAGAAGGTTTTATAAAAACGTTTCTCATCTAAGAATACTAGTAATAGAAAAAAGTAGGGTGGATCGGTGAATATAAACTATCCGCCAAACTACCGCTGCTGTTGCTTGTATTTCATACTGAACTATATACATAGACGTAGGTAGACACATAAAATACACAGAAGACGTCACTCACTTCCTCCCCCTTTTCACAAAAGCTCTCTTTATGTAACAATATGGAAACAAACCCTCTCTCCGCTAACATCATTTCATCTCTCCGCAATATCTACATACTTGAACAGTCATCATACAACCGCTGATGAAATCGGTTTCATTGAAACCATCCCTTCTAGAATGCTATTACAATTGTCACGCGCGCACAAAACAACACACACACACACACACATACGTTTATCTTTAGGACTGTACAGACCCCTCAGTAATTTATATTTATACCCGTCAGCGTATAAGTACAACAGACGAGGAAAAGGATCTTACAAAGCGTGCTGAGTTGCATTTTATGATGCAATACGTGTAGCTATAAAATATCATGCATTTATTCTATTACTATTGATGTTTTTTTCTGTATGCGAATAGATTTCAAAATTCTCGAAAAATAAACTTAATAATTTATTATTAGAAATAATAAAATTAAATTTTAATAATAATTAATATAATTTTCAAATTTATTTAATAATATATCTTAAATAGAATAATAACAAGATATAAATCTAAAAAAAAAAATAATTTGAGCTACGTATTTCTAACTAGTTTATTATGTAAAAAAATGATTTTAAAAAATTTACGTAATAAACGGGTATTACTTACTTTATTACTCGTATTAGTGAAATAGGAACTTCAGTGTTGAACAACGATAGAGGATCAATACCTAATAGCCTTTTAAAGTTTATCATAAAAATTATTTTCTGAAAGTTTTAATCTATACGAACATAAACTGTTATCCCCTCCCTTAATATTAATCATATTTCTATGATTGGTTTAAGGTTCACGCTGTCTACATCTTTTGAGATCTATAAAAGAGGCGACCATTACGTCATGTGGTTAGTCTGAAGTGGAGGTTTAAATCGTTTAGATGTTTTTAAACTAAATTCACTCTTTCTGTTGGGATTACTTAGAGCGACTTTTTTTTTTAAATTAAAGGTATATAAAATACTATTTCATAAATAACTTCTGATATTTTACTTCTGTTTTTTTGTTACTGAATTATTTTTTATCGTAATTTTTTTTTTTACAACAATATTAATAAATCATTATATTTAAATTAAAATGAAAAATAAAAAAAAAAAAAAGAAAAGGAGATGAAATCTGATTCGAACCGATGTGACTTCCCCTTGTAAGATCCAAATACCATATTTAATCGAGTACCTCCCACCCCCGAATAATTCGCACCTCGATTTTCCAGACCGAAAATCTAAAAAAAAAAAATCGAGTATATACCGGTATTTTTAAAGTGCAACAGATTTGATAAAAAATACGCAAATACAAAAATATCCAGAAAGTAAACACTTAGTTCCTTCATTTAAATTACAATATTAATATTACATTAATAATTAATTACCGTAAGTACTAGTTTAGTTCAGAATCAGTAGGCCAGTAAAACGAAAAGAAAATGTCATGTTGTAAAGGATCATTTCAATACACTTTTTAATACGGGATTTTATTTTTAATTAATCACTGTCAATGTCTGCAGAACAGTTACCGGTAGTCTCCACGTCGCTCTGCCAAAGGTGATCGTCTTTACTACCATCAAGTTCATTAGATATTCCGCATTTTTTAAAACTTTTCCTTACTAATTGCGTGGAAATACCTTCCCAAGCATCTTTTATCCAAACTAAAATCTGGGCGTTTGATTCTTCCTGTAGGCATGAGAAAGAAATTTTCATCAGCCATCCATTTACTTTACAGTTGTTTTAATGCAGATTTGAACGGTTTATTAATGCAGACATCTAGTGGTTGCAATAGAGATGTCAATCCGCCTGGAATTATTACTTGGTCTGTCATACTCTTTTTTAAAATGTCTTTCACTTTATCAGTCGTATGCCCCCGATAAATATCCATTACTAGCATACCGGTATTTTTTTTATTAAGTAAATCTCCTGATCGCTTTTTCCATACACACCTGATCCGATCTAAAATTAAGGTTTCGTCCATCCTACCTGATTCCTGTGCTCTGATAATAACTCCATTTACCTGTACGGTAGGAAGAGTTTTTCTTTTAAAAACAATGTACGGAAGTAATTTTGATCCATCAGAAGTAATGCAAAGCATAACACTACACCTTTATTTTTCATTACCACCAGTGCGAATCGTAACACTTTTTTCACCGTTTTTGTTTACGGTTTTGTCAAATGGCATTTCAAAATATACGGGGGTTTGATCAGCGTTTCCTATATCTTTTTTCTTTATCTTTTCTAAGATTTATTATGTATTTGTGAAAATGTAATATTTTTTTGTTCATAAGCGTTTGGAAGTCGTTGAGAAATGGTCGTCTTTCATCTTATTGACAAATCATTTCGTGCAAAAAATCGTGTTAACCATCCACGGCTTGCTTTAAAATCAACTTTATTCAATGATTTAGCGATTTCACGAACATATGATTGACACATTTAGATAGACAAGTATTTGTAACTGTAGTGTCATTAGAACCTGATGCAGCCTATATAGAATTAATCAGTTTTATAAAAATACCGTAACTTCGTTACTATAGATAATATGAACAGGATCGTAATTAAGGATGTATTCTGTATAAGCGGCATCCGGTATTGATAAAGCGGCATCCGGTAAAGCCTCATGTAACTATATTTATGTGATTGAATTTAAGTACTTCTAAGAAAACGTTTACTTTATATAAATTATCCTGGCTAAAGGCTATGTTTCAAGAAGCCCCGCACCCTTATTTTTTCTCTCCAATTCCAAGAAAAAAATACGGGGGTACTCGAATACATACGGTATTTCATTAATTAAAGTTTTATTTGGCTATAACTCTGGAACGAATGAAAATAAGCACCACATGATATATTGCTGAAAATCTCTCAATGAGGGCTTATTACAGCAGTAAAGAAAAAGTCCAAAATCCAAATCTTTTGGATTTTGGGCTTTTTTTGACACTTTTGATCCAGTCGATTGCAATCAAAAGGGAGGGATGGGCAACTAGATGTTATAACAGTCCTAAATGCAAAATTTCAATATTCTACGGCTAATAATTTTTGAGTTATACGAGACACATACGTACGTACGTACAGACGTCACGCCGAAACTAGTCAAAATGGATATTTCCGTTGAAATCTGAAAACCGACATTTTTCGCGATCACAGTACTTCCTTTTCTTTGTACAAGGAAGTAAAAAGTGAAATATTTTAGGTTGAGGTTCAGATGCTTTTGTTCAGGTGCATAGTTTTAAAACCCGATATATTTACTTTCTCCTTAGTGTCGATGATATTGTTTTAACAATCAAAATTGGTTTTAGATTTTAAGTAAAGTTTTTTGTTAATATTTTTTAACGTAATCTTATTTTTCAATTTTAATAAATTAAATGTTTAAAAATGACCTAATGATGAATCATACGATAAAAATCGAACAACGTAGCTCTAAAATAGATAAAGCAACTATCTTTATAAACAACAATTAAAGTTAACGTAGCTTTGTCTCGGTAATCATTTGATAATTATGCTCTTATTTACATAAATTCTTGGTTAGACTCTGTTATCTGCCACAAAACGTAGACCTTTTACTATAAAACTAGTAAATTAGTTTACTAGTATGTAAACTAGTAAATAAACCAAGAAAACAAGTTTATTGAATACAGTGTGAAAAAACACAAAATTATAACTTTCAAAATTTTCTTGAAAGGATTGTCACCACGTTGAAGACGTTAGCATTCCTTATGCCGTTGTATACACTTCATCGATCGGAAATTATAAGACAGCAATATCGTCAACAATGAGATGCAACAAGACAGCAATTAGGCGTCGAAAAAATTTGAGCGGGACCATTTAGAAGCGTGGTTCGTTATGGGTGCTGCAAATTGGAACGATGAAGTTTCTTTATCTACAGTACCCACTGTTGAGTTAACATGACATTTTTTATTGTAGTGCGTTTTTGAGGTGTATTTATTTTTTATGGATTAGGTTTTCGAAAAATTTTAGCTCATTTGCTACTTGAAGCAACAACATAGTTGTTTAAAAATGATAACAATATGTGTTCAACAGTGAATAAAAAACATTGTCGGGTATCGCGACAAATGCCGCTAAAAACCCACTGCTGTTTGGATACACGGCCAACACTGTACTTTCATTTAGCGAACACGGGCTAGCCATAGTTATAGGAGGACCAGGGTTCCTCCTACAACTTGAGAGGAAACTAACAATTTTTCTGCACAAATTTCTCGTGAATGATTGATCCAATTGACAATTGTACAACAGTACAGTGATTAACCTCCAATTTTCCAAACTCTTGTAAAGTTACTTAAAACTCCACAAATATATAAAACGTAGAACCTTGTCATAACCCGATTCTGAATCTGCCAACTACGTATTAACATTCATCTGAACATCTTTCCTACAGTCACTTTTATTCACCAACCGCAACCCCACCTTTCTCAGCTGTTAATAGCACCTAAAACCATGTTGTGACTGTTTTCACACTGTTTCTTTTTCGGAAATACATTAACACTTTGAAGTAATACACCTTATGTATAATACATCTTTCTTTAGATTTACACAATTCATAAACTTTGAAAATAATATTAGGAAGCTCTATCAGAGACTGTACACCTGCAATCACTGAGTAGTAATATGCACTAACTACACTTGTGTGGCCAATCAGGAATTGCATATCGCTTTCAAGGAGCAAGATATACAAGATAGATCGCGCGCTAAAATAGCATATTACTTGCTACATATGCTCCTATGTATTTAAATATGTTACTATGATGGTACACTGTTAAACGGAAAATTAAAAATTTTACGGGTAGGTAACAAATTCCGACCAAAATCTTATCAAACTTCTGATTAATATACAATACGAAAAAGTAAATTATTTTCATTTAAAGTGTGCTCTAGTTGCATCGCTACAAAACTGTATCTTTTTAGTCTATGAAATAGACCAGTGTTCTCCAATTACCAACCGAGATGTTCTTAGTTTTAAAATGTGGGTATGAGAAAAGAACATCTGATGGAATTTCATGAAAATAACAAAAAAGAAAACCTCTTGGTTGAGATAATTAGTATACTTAATTGTTTTCAACAAATATATGGAAAAGTTCAAGATAACAAAAAAAGAAATTTTGGTGGGAATTTGATAGGCATTAAAAATCAAGAAGTAAAAAGATAAAAAAGGAAGTTATTCAGGACCGAGAAAACCAGAGGGCTTTTAACCAATCATTAAAGAATAAAATGTGTGTTCTTAGATTAGTAAAAAAATTATACAATCAAACGATTTTATTTTTTATGAAATATAATTTTAGGTATTTTATAATACAGATTTATTCACGAAGAACGTAACAAACTTTCAAGATAAGTTCTACTGAGGAAAATTAAAAAAAATGTCATATAAACATATTCGGAAACGCACTATTCCACTTATTCACTTATTTAAATGTTATTGCTGTTCAAATACAATAACATTAAGCAAATCGTCCACCTATTTTCGATGTTTCTCGTCAGTCAAAGAAACTGGTCGTCCACTGCGAGGTGCGTCCTCAATTGTCGCTTTACCAGCTTCACATTCGCGAAATTTCAACGCCCACAAATTCACAGTACTCCTGTCAACAGTTTCACTTCCGTAAACCGCTTTTAAATTATGAAAAATATTCGTAGGATTCACATTTTCTGCTGCTAAAAATTCGATCACTGCACGCTGTTTTAACCGTGTTGACATACTGGCCGTATTCGACTCCATTTTAACTCAAACCGGTAAACGAATTTCAACGCATTATCGCAGGTTTGTAGAGGGGGATTTTAGCTATCATATGCTGCCACGCCCAACTCGATAGTACCTTTTGTCTCAGTGTAGCATGCTAGTGCACAAAATTTATCAGCCGAGTCTCGTATATATTCTAAATGGCAGTCTTTACACTTCAAACTGTATACTCCATGTTTACCTAAGATATTTATTTTTTTGTTTACCAAAAATATAAATAGTTTTCTATTTTAATATAATTGTTGTTATTTATAAAATTTATTATTTTATTGTTATTGGTGTATATTGTCTTTAGATTATAGGTTTTATATATTTTATCAAAATATTTATAAAATGGGTTAAATTCTATTTTTATATAAGATAAAAAGTCATTACGTAATAATTTTATGTTGTCTAAAATAAAATATATATATATATATATATTTTATTTTTAATTTTAAAGTTTAATTTATTGATCAGTTCATTGTAACCATTTAACACTGCTATATTCTTTATAATGTTCATTTCGGAATTTAATTTTTAATTGTTTTGTCTGAGATATTTAATAGCTCTATAGTTTAAAGAATTAAAAGCTGCCATTTTTTGACTCCATGAATGTGATGAATTAGCTTGTATTATAGTGTTATGTTGTGTTGGTTTTCTATATATGTCGATTTCTAAAGTATTATTATTATTAATTTTTTTTCAATCGACATATCTAAATAATTAATTAATTAATTAATTATGGTTATTTCATGATTTACTGTGAAATTAATATTGCGATTTATGGCGTTAAATTTACTAAAAATTATATTTGCGTCATTATCTCTACTGTGATTAAAAATAATTAAAATGTCATAAACTTATCTTTTATATAAAAGGATTTGGTGACTTTTTAAAATTTTAAGTAAAAATGTATTTTCAAAATCATTTATGTAAATATCTGCCATGATGGCTGAGAGGGGTGATCCCATAATAAGTCCTTTTTAGTGCTGGTATTATTTGTTGTTGAATTTGAAGTAGTTACAATCAGAGTATTGTTAAAGTAAATCGGTTGTTTCATTTATCTATTCAATATGTAAATTTGAATTAGATAATCGGGTATGTACAATGTTTATAGTTTCTTTTGTATCAATTTCAGTGTACATATCTTTTATGCAGAGGGTTATGAGTCTAGTTGATCTGCTTATTTTAATTTTATCGATGATATTTATTAATTCATAACTATTGTTTAGGTTGTATTTATTATTGATCTAATATATGAATTGAGTTATGTAACTTTTCAAGAATTAAGAATTACTGAATTCAACATTAACAACATAATGAAAGATAAGTATACAAAAATGAACAAGAAATCTTGTAACTTGATAAATAAACAGGTTAAAACTAACAATAAACAAGTACACAATACATCTAATCAAACGCATACTTTCGGAGATAACGTTTTATACAACAAAGATTAATTTCAATGAAGAAGAAATAAACGTTAAAAAAAGCATATAAATTTATCTACTATAAATAAAAATAAAATCATCAAACAAATCATAATAGACAATGAAAATAATACTTTCAAAATCAATAATAAAGATGATAAAAATAAAATTAGAAATCAATTCGTCCAAATCATACATAACATTAAAAATAGTAAAATTCGGGATATAAGGACGGTAATTATAATAATTTTAATATTTATAAAAATTTAAAAACTAAACTAAAAAATAACAATTCCTTCATAATAAAATCTGATAAAGTAAATAATGCTGCAATAATTCACAACGAGGTATATATTAAAAAGCATATCAATCCATAAATAATAACAATTTTAAAGAAATAAAGGATCCTACCCCAAAAATTAAAAAAGACATATCATCTAAAATTAATAAATGTAGATATGTTTTTAAGGATACCCATAATAAACTAACACTTAACCAATGCTCACGTCCCCATATTTAAAGCAATACCCAAAACACTTAAAACATGGTTTCCCAATACGTCCATTCATAAATTTCATCAGTTCGCCCGAATATCAACTAAGCAAATTTCTAGCTAAAACACTGAGGGAAAACATTAATTTATATAATAAATACAACTTAAAAAATAGTTATGAATTGATAAATATCATCGATAAAATTAAAATAAACAGACAACTAGACTCATAAGCCTCTGCATAAAAGATACGTACACTGATATTGATACAAAAGAAACTATAAACATTATTTATACCCGATTATCTAAATCAAATTTACATATTGATTGGATAAATGAAATAACCGATTTACTTAAATTATGCTCTAATTTTAACTACTTTAAATTCAGCAATAAATAATACCAGCAAGAAAAATAGTAGGTTTTCAAGCCCAATTTTTTGTCTTTTACTCCAAATTTCTCGAAAAGTACTAAAAATACAATTTTTCAATTTTTCAGATCAGTTTTCACATGAATCACTAAATTTTCCTCTTAATTTGGGTCCCAAGAGTTACAGTCTGGCTTAATTTTACCGAAGACTCAGGAATCAGGGCAAAATCTTTCACCAATAGACGTAGCGTTTCTGAGGTTTGTATGAACTTTCTTCTTTATTTTCACAAGCAGAGCATATTCTGAAAGTTTGTTATATTCTTTGTAAATCATTTTGTATAATATTACAACAAAGATAAAAGTATTTTAATGAGAAAGCTAAGATGAATGAAATTGCCGGTGAAAAAAATTCCAAATTCGATTCATCTGATTTAAAGATAGAATGCTGATCACGATATCAATTATTAATTAGTATTTAATTTAATTCCCCAATTATTAGAATATATTGTACATAATCTAACGGAAAATAACTAGTATTAAAATAAGTGTAAAAGATGTTTTTAGAAAAAAAAGAACTTGTTAAATACAAGTAGGCCTATATATAGAAAGACGAATAGGGTAGAATCACACCGGGGAACGGTTAAGTGGTTTAAGAGGGGTTGTCTACTTAATTTTTAAACTCTTGTCATAAAATCTCATCTTTTACTAATTAAAAAGCAATTTTACATACAAGTCCTATGCAGATACACAGTGTTGCTGACTTGAATTCACCTTTCGCCTTGCTGTTATAAAATGTACTTAAACCGCTCTACATTATCATTCCATCTCTTTTTTTCCTCTCGTTTCCTTTCTTTCTAATAGTTACCTTAAATTATACGGATCTCATTATAATGTATATGAATACATTACAAAGTATAGTATTATGCATATTATGACAACCTGTTTTGACTATCGGTAGGGAAGGTGATATTAATTTACTAACCTTACCTGAATATATTATAATGTATATTTATTTATATTCTATGTTGTATTTATGCTTCATTTACAGATGATATATAAATATTAATTTTTACATCGTTCTTTCATAAATTGTTTTTTAATCATCTTTTATATATCCATTTGTTTGTATTATATGCTCACCATTGTTTTAGAATCACTAAAATATATTAAAATATATATTTTAGTGTTTATAATACATATATAATAATAAAAACGAAAAAATAGAGTGATTCTGTCAAAATTAAAAATAAAAGGAAAAAAAGGTTTTAAAATTACCATAAAATTAGAAAAGGGTGGCTGAAAATTAACTTAAACTTCTAAACTTCTCCCCCTCTAAACTTCTTCAATAAAGGGGGTAAAAATTAAAAAAAAAAAACAAAATATTTCTGCATTTCAGGTCCGGGGACTACAATTAAAAAAAAAAAAATTAGACATTTATTAATAACTATAAGTGAAGTATAAACTTTCAAAAACTTTTTGAAAAAATATTTAAAACGAAGGGAGATATATCGAACAAAAGAACAACAAATATATACAATTTTAGAAGGTGAGAATTGAATTTTGAAGAAAAATGGAGATGTATGCATTGTTGATAAATTTTTTTAATAAAGTTTTTTCTAGAATGCCTCCGAAAAAAAATCAAAATTGGGTTTTTCGGGTTTTCCTCCCACCCTCTTAATGAATTTTGAAAGAAAAAAAATGATGTCACATATAGAAATATTTGAACCATATTTAATGAAAATTGGTTCGGTCAATCCTGAGATATTGAGATATAAGGCCAAAAGCAATGCAACAGATACGTACGCACATACATATATATGAGTCTAGATGAATATTCATCCAGTAATTTGATCTACATGAACTAGTTGGACCCTAAAACGTAAAGATTTCCAACAAAAATCCCGGTACCCCATTTTTACAAGATCATCACCATACTTTCCCCTTCAATATACCTATTCTAGCTTTATTCACCGAGAAAGTATATATAATGTGTATACATTCCTCCTCCGAGCAATAATCAAGCATGCATAACAAATCCCCACTATCGAACCGACCTGTGGAATAATAATGGCTCCAAGATAACATGAAAAACTGTTCATCTACTAAAATAACACAACGTTAACGTTTTGTATAAGCGAACGAAGAAGAGTCATGACATCATAAATTTTGCCTTATTATCAGCTATTGCTAATATTTAACAGAAAACGACAAAACACCTTTAGTAATACAGGACAAAAACTGCTTTTTTATGTAGATGGAAGGAATAGATAGAGGGAAAATGGATGGGGCTACGTTAAGACATTGATGGTGTCGAAATGGATGTAGGGTAAACGGAGGCTGCAATCATGTTCGTCAGTGGTCCTTTAATTATCAGAGACTCAACCCTAATTTACAAGACCATTTCCCAAAACCACAAAATGACGAAAACAAAAGCCAGTTGATTACTAACGGTTAAAATATATAAAATTAATCATTATTTATTGCCAAATAACTACATAAATGATGACATTTTTAAAAATCGTATCTAATAAAAATTAAATTGTTAGCAAAAATTAGTAAACTTTAACTAAAAATATTTTTTTTTTCTTTTTTTGTCATTGTACATTGCGTAATATTTTGCAAAGAGGACGATGAGTAAAAAAGATTAAGAAATAATTAATTATTCAACCTCACTAACACATCTGTTTTAATTGTTGCACTGAAAATTGCGCCAACAGACAATCCCGTATACGATATTTGTGACAATTACATATGAGTATATGTTATAATCTGATATTTGAATTGCATGCAAATAATAATGTTTCAGGAAACTATTACGTAGTATTGAAATCTTGATTAACGTACTGTATAATATAAATATAAAACAAAAACAATATTTTTAAATAAATAAATGTTGAGAAATTCATAATATGCACAAAAAATTCACTGAAACCCAATTAAGGAACGCTGGCTAGATGTACAAGTGAACGGAATTACCGCTGCGCGGAACAGCCGCTACTCGTATTTGTCAACGATTCACGAAACCTTTTTTATACATTGCAACATGATCTAACGATAATAAAGAATGTTGTTATCCTGTTGGAGTGGCAGGAGGAAGAAATTATTAACCAGCTCGTAATTTTAACCGATGCGGTTAGCCCACTGTGGCAAACTGTAACAATTCTGATGACTAACAATACACATATACTGTCGGCTACCATACTTCTCTTCATTTCTGGAAATCTGGTCAAACGATCGGTATTTCAGTTGGATACTTCCATGATGTGGATGGTTCAGGATTCTCAGGGAAACCTAAGCTTGTTCTTGGATGGTTTTTTAATTCCTGGAGGTAAAGCAGTTTTTTCAATTTTTAGGTTGATCAAACAAGATCGATAAGTAATAAACTGCTTCGATCGTGGGTTAGATACTCTGAATTTTTAAATAATAAAAAAGGGATAAGACTTTGAATGCGGAAATACCTTGAAGAATTGTGGTAGGTTTCCTTCTGTACTTAATTGTCCTGTTCCCATTTCTACCCTTTTCCCATAATTTAGCTCTAATTTTCCTGGGAAGTTTCATGGATTTTGGCTAGATGCTTACATAATTCGTGACAAAAATGTAGAAATCTGTAGAATTAATGTTTCTGAATTGATGTGACTTGGTGAGGGATGATCCTGTACATGGACCTTTTCGGGGGAATAGTTTTAATTCCGTGACTGTAGAAAAAGACAGACCTGACGCTAAGATGCTTATGAATTAAGCCATGGTCACCATTTACAAACCCACCGGGTTGCTCTAGTGGTGAAGGCGTCTTCCCAAATCCCTGATTTGGAAGTCGAGAGTTCCAGCGTTCAAGTCCTAGTAAAGCCAGCTATTTTTACACGGACTTGAATACTAGATCGTGGATACCGGTGTTCTTTGGTGGTTGGGTTTCAATTAACCACACATCTCAGGTATGGTCGAATTGAGAATGTACAAGACTACACTTCATTCACACTCATACATATCATCCTCAGAAGTATTATCTAAACGGTAGTTACCGGAGGCTAAACAGGAAAAAGAAAGAAAAAGAAAGAAAAGGTTACCATTTGCAAAAATTAAACTTTACATCTCTAAAGACATCAAAATAAGCGGAATACATAATTTTTCATCATGTTTTAATTACCGTAGCTATAGCTATAACAAAGTTCAATAAATGTCTAAGTAATACGGAATTTATCGAAGTATAACATGTTTTATTTAACAAGATACTGCTTTATTAAAAGATTATTTTCAATCAAAATACTTGCCATCAGCAATTTGACTGATCTGATGGTAATTTAGTAGAACCCGTATTCTAAAGGGTAGGACTTTCCTCAGTGCCTCTTTTTATTCACACCTACTCGAGAAGGCTACATAAACAACCAAATAACTGTTTTAAATACTGTAATTAGAGTTGATTTAATGACCTCGATTACAAAAATATTATTAAGATTACGCTATTAAAATTATTTTTCCTAATTTAATTAAAGTAATATCTTGTTTACTACCTCTTTTAAATTCCTGTTCAAATTTCTCAAAATAATTTTTACGTTTCACTAAATACCGATTATAAATTCTATAACTAAGCAAGGTAGATGGGAATGTTTCCTCGCTCAATTTGATTTTATATTCAATTTTCTTTCTCTCTCTCACACACACTCTAAGGTGCCATATGTCGAATTGGATGGCCTTACTTTCAAAAATACCTACGGTAATGTGCAAAGTAAAAGAGTAGCTGGTGCTCTGAAGTCACTTTTCTCAGAAAAAGTCTACCAATCCCTTAAGAGAAATAAAAAACAAAGAAAATTTAGATAATGTTTCACCACATAACTTTAGAACCTTCAAAACTAGTCACTAATTCTCGCTCATAAAAATTTACTACTAAAAAAATACACTGCTTAAGCAAATCAAAACCTCTGATGGGGTACGCGGACGACATTACAATAGTGCTCGAGAGAAGCGGCAGAGAAGATTTGCAACGTCTTTAACATCACAGGGACTGGATGAGTGAAGTCAGGTTGCAGATGGCGCCCGAAAAAACTGAGGTCGTGGCTATAACAGCAACCAAACGGAGACCTAGATTGAGCACTACATTAGAAGGACAGCGTATTGAGATTCAACCGGCTGTGAAGTACCTGGGCGTCTATCCAGACGCCCAAGTGCGCTTCGGAACACATGTGATAGAGGCCGTCAAAGAGCTAATAGGGTTATGGGGCTGGTTGCCGGCCTGCTACTCAGTACCAACGGCCCAAACAATAAAGGAGATAGCTCCAAACAAGCGTGGCTCGCTCCTCGCTTTTATATAGCGTGGAGGTGTAGGCGGTTGCCGCCAAATATGCAAAGTACAGGGGTCCGCTGGAGACGCTACACAGGAGGTGTCGCCTTCGTGTGGCCTCTGCGTACAGGGCCGTTTCCGCGGTGGCAACTGAGGTCCTCGCAGGACTTCTTCCGATCGATTTACACAGTGAACACCGAAGGAGGATGTGGGAGTCCCCTGACTCCCACATCCCTGGAAGGGTCCCTACGCTTCCACCTTTCGAAAGGAAGAGGCAATACAAAAGCATAATGGGGAGATGACGAACACCTGGCAGCGGAGATGGACGCATCGGCTGCTACATGATGTCAGGCGATGGTATGAACGGCCCTATGGCTTGCTAGATTACAACTTAACCCAGTTTCTGCCGGACCATGGTGGGTTTAAGGCCCATATACATAAGTTTGGCCTGTTTCATGCCGACACTTGCCTGGTGTGTCCAGAGGAGGAAACGTCTTACCACGTCTTCTTAAGATATCCCAGGTATACCGAGGCGAGGAAAGACCTGTTAGTCATCCTAAATAAAGAAAACATGTTTGCACTCGAGTTGATCCAGGAAATCCTTCTGGAGTCTGAGGAAAGCTGGAAAGCGGTCGCTAATTACACCAGAGTGATGATGAAGGAATTAAAAGATTCCCGCAAAGGTACAAGGCGCCGGAGGGTACGGAGTGGACAGGTCCTCAGCCGAGCGCCTATGGGGTCCCCCGAACGTGTGGGGGTCACCTGGGTGCAATGAGGCTGGTGGCACGCTGCCTTTCTAGGCCTGACGGCGGGCGGGTAACTCCCCTTTCTGACGAAATGCTACTTGAGCGGTACTAGGAAGGAGGGTAACCAGGGGAGGAGGTTTAGTATTTCCTTTTTACGGTGATTATGGACGGTAATAAGGGTTTATAAATCTTTAGTAAAATTGACAAGCGTCCCTGGACTATCGACATAATCAGAATTCCACAAGTATAATAACCTATCTTGAGCTTTCCCTCCGTCTTTGTGCAATTATTGGTAAAAAGTATAATATGGTTGTAAATAACATTTTACACTTGTTCATTGTCGAATTCTATTTTTTTTAAAACAATACAGCAGTCATATAACTGGGCTATAATTTTTTTTTTTAGACAAAAATCCAAAAACTAAAACCTGCCGTATTTTTCAGTTTTAAATAACAGTTAATAAAAAGCTCGTTTTCAACCAAATAACTATCTTACGCTTTTTTCAGTAGTTAAAACAAGGAGAAATTACTACGGTGTATGAAATTAATGAACAATAAATAAAAATGACACATTCAAATTAGTTTCTATATTAAAAAAATAAATAAATAATTTATAGAGCATAACTTCAAGGAATAAGGGATAGAATATAAAACAACAGTAACAGAGCCAGTCAACCTTGACTGTCGATTGGCTGAAAATTTCTCTTTCTTATTGGTTGACTGTTTTTTTTTCTCTTTTATTAAATGATTTTAATTCACAATATAAAACGTGAGCTTGGATGTATATGTAGCAAAAATGTTGTAGCATGCAAAAAAAGAATAAACAATTCTGACCGTAATTTGAAGTCGGAGCTTTTTGAAAAAAAAAAGGTTTTTATAATTTTGTAATATTTCACCTACATGAAACACATATCTTCTTGCTAGTTCCTATCTTGATAACAAATTTATTTCAAATTAGACATGTGTGTATATATATATATATACACACAAAAATTAACATTTCCGGGACTTTTTTTAGTGTTATCTTCTCTGTAAACAAAAATCAATCAGCGCAAAATCAATTATTTGGTGTAAGTGCTTTTCTTGTAATTAATCAAATATTTTGATTAAAAAATAGTACACTACTATAACATTACTGTTAATTACTTTTCGTTCAAATTTATTTATATGATCAAACTTTTCATTCTAAAAACTACTGAAGTAAATTCTCGACTTTTCTCGGAACATTTATCTTTTAAATAACGCGTACATATACCGTAATTAAAATCATTGTTGTAATAATTAAAAACCCTTTGTAAATTAAACCTGTTTATTTTAAATTGTTTACAAACTAAATTCTTTAGTAAATAAAAGTGATTTAAATTAAAAAATACGTATTCTTTTATTCCCAATACAATTAAGGCTTCCCAATTCACATCAGGATTGAGCACATATCGTTTTCAATCATCTTTACAATAAAGGCGCTCTAAATGAAAATAATAACAAACGATTGCAGATATTGTTAAATTTTTAAATAATTGTTAAATCCATCAATCATATACTATATACAAGTATACTATATTTGATATAAATAAATCAACCTTCATTATTTGTACAGAGATGTCAAAAGTACTCTGTATTCATTTCCAGTCAATTTTTTCGTCAAATCGTATATAAACTGGCCAGAAAATATTCGTACATTAATTTAGAATGATATTTACTTTAATGATTACTAATACAATTACGTTATAATAAATGACTAAATTTGATCTAAATGAAAAAAGTCATACAACCTTTCGTGTGGCTTTTGTAGAGTGTAGAGTACGAAAAACCCATCAAATTTATCCGTAAATTTAAGTTTCAAGAATTTCAATATGGCTTCATTTTACCCTTGCAACAGAAATCAGGGTAAATTTTTCGCAAGCTATTACACGAAAACGAAACTTTCCGGACCCATGTTTATGTGAACATTTTTTTCATTTTTATTTGTAGAACATGTTCTGAAAATATTCACGTTTCTTTGTTAGACACTTTGTACATCGGGTAGGCTCTGAATGATATTCCGTGTAGTATACAATTGGAAAAACCCTGTTTACCTTTCATACATTCAACAGAAGTTACCGGAAGAAAAAATGACAAAATGGCCGATAGGTTTCGGTAGATTGTATTTAAATCTGTTCAGTGTACATCTATTGTATGACTATTAATCTTAATACAACATAAATAATGAAGGGTTATGTTTTAAATAACACTAAAAGTTTCAAAAATTCATCTTTTTAAGATTTAAACAGAAAAAATACCTAAAAATCATCTAAAAACAACCAAAATGAAAATAATAATTAAATAAATACTGGTAAAAATTGGGCGCATAGCCTGTAAATTATTTATAATTTAAGCGCCCTATATATAAGTAAATCAACAAGACTGGTCAAATGAATAAATACAAACAGAATTGCACCTCACAGTTTTTAAAGTGTAAATATAAATACACCCAAGAATTTGGTTGGTTTAACGATAGAATAATCCTCATCGGTTATCAAATTACGATTCTGAAAATATACCAGAATGAATAACATCCTAAATAGAAATAATATAATATATCCATAAATTGCCAAGAAGTTGGGGTGAATGGAAAAGCACACCTGTCGGAAATATACCATCAGAACCTACCCGGTGTACAGAGTGTTTAATGAAGAAACGTAAAACTTTAAGGAAATGTTCTACAGATAAAAATAACGAAAAAGATTCATATAAACATCGGTCTGGAAAAGCTTCATTTATAAGTTATACTATGATTGTCCATGAAGTAAGAACCGTTTGCGCATCGTTTGCGCGCAGCTTCACTCACAACAATGGGTCAAGGCCAACCGGTCTCAGTTATTGTTCTGCTTGCGCTGTACGAAATTTCGTGGCTGTACCTGTGACACGGGGTGATTTTACGTGTGTTTGCAATGAATAAAAGAATTGAAAATCCTGCCGAATGTGAGATACGATCGGTCATACTATTTCTGAATGCGCAAGGTGTTGGTCCAATGAAAATTCATCTTCAAATTACTGCCGTATACGGTGACAACATAACGAATGAAGGAAACGTAAAGAAATTATGTCGTTTATTTGCGGCAAGGAAAACATCTGTTCATGAAGAGCAACGCTCGGGACGCCCTACCCTCATTACTAAAAAAACTGAAAAAGCATACTGATAGGCATATTAAAGAGAACCGGTGCTTCACGTTAGACGAACAGTGATAAATTTCCTGTATGTACACGGTCTCTGTTATGTGAAGTGACTGTTCACCTAAATTAACAAAAAATCTGTGCCCAATGGATCCCTAGAATGTTGATAGAAAATCACACCTACTGCTCTGTTATTCCTAGAACGGTACCACAGAGATGGCGATGAAATGCTGGATCATATAGTGACCGGTGATGAAACGTGGGTCTCCTCTACACACCAGAGAGTAAACTTCAATCACTTCGTGACATCATTCTCGATCGCCTTCAAAGCCAAAAAAAATTCAAACTAACATTTTCAAAACGCAAAGTGATGGCCACAATTTTGTGAGATCATCACAAAGTCGTACTGTTTGAGTTTACCCCTCGCGGAGAGACAATTAATGCTGACTCTTATTCAGAATTTTAATTCGCAATTCAAAAGCGCCGGCGTGGTTTTTGACTCGCAAGTCAGCTTCATGACAAGTCACGTTAACTTTTAAAAAAACTTGTGAACTTCTCAAAGATTTCGGGTAGGATGTTTTTGATGATCCGCCGTACAGTACAGAACTTGTTCCAGCGATTTCCACCTGTTTACAAAACTGAAGGAGTTTCTTGGCGGGAACCGCTATGAAAGTATCGATGCCATCAAGACGTGGGTGGCAGACTTCTTTGAGGACGGCATGCCACGATTTGACGAATGCTTAAACTTAGGAGGTGATTATGTGAAAAATTGCTTAAAAAATTTAGATTATGAAGCGCATGTTAACTTTAAAATAAATACAATAAATTTGTTATAAAACAAAAACTGTTTTTAATTTCTGGACAATCCTCGTTGTAGCTTGCAAATCATCATCAAAGGTGAAAATAAGCAACACTGGAATTCTTGGAAGTTAAATTAAAGGATATATTTGATTGTTTCATGTTGCTTTTGATCTGCAAAATTGAATAAAACAGATCCCAGAACTATAACTAGTAATTTTCGAAAAAATATTGTAAAATAAAAAAAAAATAGTGTCGCTTAAAATAACTTTGTAAAATTGCTAGTAAATGAATAAAATTTTGCAACAAAATTTGTTGAGAATTTAGTCGCTAGAAAATGTATGATTAATATCGACTGAACTTGAAGCGTTTTAAGTAATTTGACTTTTGCCAAAAACAAAACACACCGAAACGCGGAAGAAAAATTATCCGTTAATTTTAAACCGAAACAAAAATAATTTCAAAACAGAAAAATACCTTGAAACAAAATCAGTTATTGAAAGTAAATAAAAAGAAAAGTTAAATCAAATAGTTTAATAAAAGTATGATTTACATTTCATTATGTTATATTAAAAATATTAACAAATGGTAATAAGTCATTATTTAGAAATATTTTTTTGAAAAACTATTTTTAATTGTTACTTGAACTTATTATCAATTACAAAAATTTCAGTATGGCTTCGTTTTACTCTTTGAGCAGAAATCAGAGCAAAGTTTTTCGCAAACTAAAACTCGAAAACAAAACGTTTCCGTACACGTATGTATATGAAACCTTTTTACTATTTTCACTTGAAATTATTTCCGTTTCTTCTCGAGACACCCTACATATAGAGATGACCTTTTACTTTTTGTTATGGCAATGAAAGCTGTTAGAACGAAAATAGTAGTGATTTGTGAATTCATCGTTATTAAATAAGTATTTTATCAGTCGTAATTCACCTAAATCAGTGGGTTTTTTTTATTTGATTAATTAATTCACCATGGAAACGTGTACGTGGAAATATGGAAATGGAAATTTTGTAGAGTATGAAAAATGCCATGCCTGATCGGGATTGGAACCCGAGACCTCCGGATGAAAGACCGAGACGCTACCACGAAGATCGACAAGATATTTTAATCCTAACAACCCATTTCAATATTAAAAAAAAATAATAATCTTCAGTTAAGTTTCCTTCAGTTTGAATAAAGTTATACCATTCAATTAGAAAAGTTTTTTATTTTCCAGTCTAAAAAACTAATAAATTGAAAAATATTACCTAATGTTAATTATTTAAGTCTTTTATATCCAAAACGAAAAATTTCTAACTCATTCATTACAATTAAATCTGTTTTTAAATCATTGCAAAAACCTCTAGAATGAAATTCGGGATCAAAATTACAGTTCTTAATTACATTACTAGCATTTCTAACCAAATCTTTCACCAGGAAAATCTTTCACCAGCCGACACTAACTAACGAAGCGTTTCCGAGCCTATGTTTTATATAAACTTTCTTCTTTATTTTCACCAGTAGAACATGTACTGAAAGTTTGTTATATTCTTTGTGAATCTCTCTGTATTTTACTTTTTAATATGAGATATGTTCTCAAAATATTTCAACTGAACTTATCACAAATAAAACCAATGAACTTTAAAAAAAAAAACAACAAACCATCAGAAATAAATATTCAAATTAAGCAGAATCGATGGCACAAAATCTGCAACTATTTCAACTACAATACTACAAACGTAAGACCAGAAGAAAAATATCTTAAAAATCATATTGAATAAAAAAAAAAAATATATAACAAAACGTTTAGAAATCCATAAAAAACTCAATACAGAAAAAACCGCAGATACAAATAAAGGAATTAACAATTTTAAATCAAAAGGAAAAAGCTGACTACAAAACTTAATACTTTCTTGGCACTGATTATTTATTTCTATATTGTAGAAAAAAATTCTACATGAAGAAAAGGTATCTAAGATTTCTTTTTTAGGGTGGGGGTAATTCATGATGAGATTTTTTTGGAAAATGATCACTGTTAAGTAAATTAAAAAAATTTTTTAAATTAAAAAAATCGATATTTTTTTCTGCTTCTCTAGCTCCAAAACACCTTCCAAATGTTTATTTTTTATTTTTAATATGTTAAACGGAATAAACTAAAAAAGAAAATTTCAATAACAATCTGTAACCATAAAAAGTTATGTAAGATTTATTTTTTGATGGAGGGAGGGTGAATTTTTAAACTTTGATCGGCTCCCCCACCCTCAATGTTGTCCCAAAGTATTATTTTTTTTTTTTTTGGGGGGGGGGGTCGCTTGCACTACTACTATCCTAGGAAGACATTAAAAAATAATTCGATTAAAAAAATTGAAGTTAATGAAATGGTAGCTTTTTTCGATTTTGGGGAAAGGGGAGAATTTTGGGGCAAGTTCTTTCTAAAAATTAAGCATGCATCCATGTACTGAGCTAAATCTAAAGTGTGCGGGCAAGTTTGAGAAAAACTGACCCCAAATCCCCCACATCCACCGGAGATATTGACCCCAAAATTTTACCAATAAGTCGCTTCATATACACGAGTCTCTGTACAAAATTTCATCAAAATCGGTTTATCCAGTCAAACGTTATTAAGCTTCAAACACGCACACACATACATACGTACGTACGTACATTACATCCATTTTTTTTTTTTTTGGGGGGGATTCCTGGGTCATGAAACGTCGAGAAATGAAAAAAAAAACCGTACCGCATTTTTGACTTATTACCAAACTTTCGTTTTTGCAACACAGCTCTAGAGCTATTATGCCAAGAAAGTAAAAAGTAATAATCATTTTCAGGTATTCAAAAAATAGATTAAGTACCAAAATAAAGAGAGAATATTTTATACAAATTAATTATAAGAAAAATTATGAAATAAGGAGAAAAATGAATCCGAAAAAAAAATAATAGATTAAACGATGACTGTAAACAAATATTAAATCAATACAAATCAAGCTTTTAACAAGAAATCATGCTATGATGCGGATTGTATACAACAAAACATTTGAACAATATTTTTACTGGATTTTTTATTTTTAAGTCTAACTAACTATTTTGTATTATTATTTGATTTAAAAATTATTTATAAAAATTCAAATGGATCGTTTTAACAGAATTAAAAATTATTTTTTTATAATTACGAGTACTTCAAATACGAGCGCTTTTAAATAGATATGGTTTCGGTTTATGATTAAGGCTTTCAACTCAAGGCTTATGATTCGGTAGAAAAACGACCAAGAACCATGTTTTTATAGTAATCGAGTACTTTGAACTTAAATATTTGAATAAATGCAGAGGGGAATTTTTGTTAAATTTATTTTATAAAAAAAAACAAAAACAGCGATTTAAGATGTTAAATAAAACTGACTGAGTTGCGGTAAAATTAGAGATGGACCTCGAGTTCGACCCCGGCCCGAGGCGGGCCGGCAGTTTTACCCTCGAGTCGAGTTGGCGATTTCAGCCCAACGGGCCAACCCCCCGAAAAGCTCGAATTTCCGACGTCAACCGAATTTTATGTACAATAGCAATACATGTTGTCATAAAACTGACTAATTTTCTTTGAACCTAGTGTTCTATTCTACTAAAACGTAAAGTACTAAGTACGTAAAGTGAGAAAGCTTGGAAGAAATGATGCTTTTTAGTTTTGCTCGTTATAAAATTGAGAAAGATTCATATGAGGTTTCCTGCAGCTGTTTGTTATTACTGAAAAAGTAGAACATGAGTATTCATGATCTGGTGTTATTCTCGTAAATCTTAAGGTGTAAATAATACTCGTAAGTAAGGAAGAAAAGTATTTTTTGATACGAACATTATAAAACTACAACACTCAAAAATAACCGATTTTAATCAAACAAATGTGTGCGGCTATGAATTAATATTTATTTTTAAACTCAGGTAAATGACCAGACGTAATGGCGCCAATTTTTAAGTTGAAGGGTTTGATTCAATAAATTGATGTGCTTTGTGAAACAATCCCGTTGTTACAAAAGATGGTGAATTCAGAGTCGCATATGTTTATTTTCAAATTCCGCTATTTCCAGGTATTCTTTCTGAGAAATTCACTCGCGAAAAGTTGAGTGACGCGATTTGACTTTGTTTCCACCTTAAACCAGATCAGATGCATATTTTATTTTTATTTCTGAATTTAAAAAAAAAAAAATTGACATTTATAGAATTCATGGAAATTATGGAATAAGAAAATAAAATATGCATTTAAAAATAATAATAACTATGGTATAAAACATCAAACCTAAGACCATTTTATAATTGATTTTGGAGTGTTTTTTTTTTTTTTTTTAAGGAAAGGGGTGCGTTAAACTTGAGCTATGGCTCGAAACAGAGCCCAAATTCGGGCCGGGCTGAATGAGTATTTTCGGGTCGAATTTTGAGTCTAAGGTTTCAGGACTCGAGTCTAGTCGGGCTGTACCACAAAACTCGACCCGAGAACATTTCTAGATAAATAAAATTACATTTCATAAAGAAATCCAAGATTGAATTCGATGCTTACGAGTAATACACAGATACATCACGAAGTTTTCCCGGGATTTCCATAATCTATTCTACTCGTGAAAATAAAAAAATACAATAATATATCCTAAAATGCTACGTTTGCGAGTTACAACAAGTGAAGGATTTCGCTCGGATTTCAACTATCCCGGTGAAATGAGGTCCTACTGACATTTTTAGAACGTTAATTAAGGGAAGAGAATTAGTGATTTTTTTTTATGATTTTTGACCTGAAAAAAAAAACGAATAAAATATGTAAAAGAACCGTATCTGCAGTAGTTTTTAGAAATCTTGGGTGAATACCAATAAATAGAGGTACAAAATCCTGTTTTTACGTTTGATGTCCAATAACTTTGTTAAATGGGTAATAAACACATAAAACTTATGATGCAAAACTTGTAGAGAATTTAATTCTCAACAAAATGGTGTAAGATAAATTGAATAAAACAAAGAAAAGTTAAAAATATTTGAATTTCGTGTAGAAACAGTACACTAGACCAAAGTGCAGTATACGTTTTTGAACAATAAATGTTCAAAATGAGTCCGCCATTTTCAACGCATTTCTTGGAACGCTTCTGTACTGCTTTTGTTGCTCTCTTCAGTTCTTTATGGTTGTCCTTAAGTTGCTCAGTCGCATCTATAATGCGGAAAATTAATTCCGAGAATGTATTTTTGATTTGTATACAATGTTTTTCGTACATCCCCAGACGCAAAAATCTAAAGGTGTTAGATCAGGCGATCTTGGTGGCCAGGAATGTGAACCTCCACGATCGATCCATTTCTCAGGGAAATTATAATTTAAACGAATGGAAACGGTACAAGAGAAGCGGGAAGGCGGGCCATTATGCTGGAAGTATACTTTGGGTCTCGGCGCTAGAGAAACATCTCCAAGCAACTTCAACTTAACTTACATCATTTATTCAGAATTAAATTCTCTACAAGTAAAAGTTTTCTGTGGATAATAGTTCTCTGGTAGAAACTTACACAATCTATTGAAATAAATAATATATGTTTATTTGTCGTTTATACTACTAACAAATTTATATTTTTTATTACACATTATAAATTGTTGCGAAATCATTACATGAAACTAAATACTCGTTTTGTATTAATAACAGTAGTTTATTGTATATGGAACATTATTCAATTTTTATATTAAACATAAAAAAAAATATAATAGGTAAAATTGCAAGTTCACTCTAAGAGCTATCTTGTGTAAACAAACCGCGTAGCGTTGTAATACACTGTCTCGAAGGTTATGCGTACGATAAGTAAATTGTATTAAGAATGATTCATTTATTATTTGATGTTTTCGTTTGGCGCCGACTGAATCTAATTATTTAGAATTATTGTACATGGCAGCTACATTTATAAAGCTATATCACTGTTGACAAAAACACGATAGATAATAAAAATATTATATATATATATATATATATACTGATGAGGACTAATAAATTGAGTAACCTGGCACATTACTGTACTAACATAATCGCACTGGCTGCTGTAAAATCTTACTTCTTCAATCAAGAGCTAGGATAGTTCTTACGCCGAACACAGTATATAACATTTGTAATGGTCGAATTGTGATAATGAGTGACTTTCAACATATTGTTATATAAGATGTCAATAAAAGGCTGGAGTGGATTTACTGTAAACTTTTATATTTGCATTTTTTCTAAAAAAAAATAATGCGGTCTGTAGAAAGTATCAATGAGATATTGCATAGTAAGTAATTAAATCAGAAATAATATCATTGAATGTTTGACTTTTGATATTCATGACATACATTGCTTTAAAACTGAAAAGGTTTTAAAATCGTTGATAGATATTTTACTGAAGTTATAAAAAGTTGTTAACTTGTGTCTGAGCTAACCTTTCCCTATGTTAATTTCTTCAGAGGACTACCGCTGGGAGCAGTGAATGTCAGGGTGGCGTTAAGGGCTCGTACACATGAAGCGACTGTCCCCACGTTAACCGCGCAACTGCAAAATAAGATGTGCATACACATTCAAGCGTAAATCGCGCGATTGCCCAATACTACTGTAGCTGCTCACAGCCGGGAATTTCATGTCATTTTTAAATAAAAATGGAAGTTGAAGAGGTTGTGAGTTTGCGGCTCTGTTACCAGCGATACCGTCGTCGCAGGCAAAGACAGAGGCAATATTGGGTGCATCCAGTTTTAAGAGATAAACTGACGCATAGTTTATTTGTAACACTGTATCCAAAATTACAGGAATACGAACCGAAATTCTTCGATAACTTCCGAAGGTCCACAAAAACCTTTGATACTTTATAAAAGTTGATAGAAGACGATATTTCACAGAGTATGAATTATGTGAGACTTGCGATTGGAGTTGAAGAAAAACTCGTAATAACTTTGAGGTAAGTCATTTACTTTGTTAATATTTAAGATATTATTTTAATTAATATTGTACAAATCCGAAATGATTCTGAATATAAATAATAAGAATACAATTAATATGAAAATACAAAAAAAATTTTATATACCTGATCACACCCGAATGAAAACAAACATTCTTGTAGCGTGGATAAAATGAAAGAGGAATAAGACAATTTGAAATAGAAAAAAATGTTATCTTGAAATACGAAATAAATTTACAGTAATAACTAGTAACTAACATTAAAACAATAAATTCTCATTATTCTAGTGAGAGTTGAGTTAATTATATAGATGTATTAATTGTATAGATCTATTTCAGAACTATGATTAGAAATTACGCTTTCTGCTGGTGACCGTATTGGTGCAACAGCAACCGGATTAGTGCTTGTTGTAACGTCGGTAATTATTTGACTACATTGTATAGGTGTGTACTGTGTAGATGAGTTGAAAAAATTGGATGGAAATGTTGTATACCCTTGACTGTACGGATGACTGGGACTTTGATTGAAATTGTTTGAGTAGGATGGATGAACGATGGGTGACTGATTGGGGAGCGGATTATAGAAATCCTGCGCTCGTTGTAAGACTTCCATTAGCTGTATTTTCCTTCTCATTCGGGCATGATCAGGAACTTTTTTAAGTTCTTTAAACAAAGACATACAAAATAGCTTATCATCATCCAGATTATTCAGTTGTTCTTCCCGTTTTTCCCTTACTGTGACACTCCTCGCCAAAATATCTGCTTAGTGCTTGTCCAAAGGGTTCATTTTGATTTTCTTATTTTTTGGAACAGGAAAAACGTCTGAGTTACAACCTTCAATTACATGACGTTCAGTGTCGGTCGGAAGAGTTTCAGCCGATTCGTCGTCTAGATTACTAATTGTTTCCTTATTTTTAACATTTTTCAAGAAAACGTAAACGATTTAGTAAACGTAAGGATTTCCATTTCTAGCTGCGGACCCTCAGCGTTCAAGTCCTAGTAAAGCCAGATATTTTTACATGGATTTGAATACTAGATCGTGGATACCGGTGTTCTTTGGTGGTTGGGTTTCAATTAACCACACATCTCAGGAATGGTCGAACTGAGAATGTAGAAGACTACCCTTCATTTACACTCATACATATCATCCTCATTCATCCTCTGAAGAATTATCTAAACGGTAGTTACCGGAGGCTAAACAGGAAAAAGAAAGAAAGCTGCGGACCCTGTCTCGGCTTTTTTTTGTTTTTTCAACTTCCTGGCAAAACAGTTTCTAATATTTTTCCATTTTTTTTGTAAATGAGAACCTGAAAATAATAAATGCATATAGAAAAATAACTTTACTAATATTCGGTAATCAGAAAGACATCTGTTTAAGGAACAAATTTGAACGTCCTGAAACAATTGAAAATTGAAGTCATGAAAACTATGAAAACCTTTTTTATAGCCTACACAACAGAAATTTTTTTCCAAACAAAAAATTTATATGTAAATTTTTATTAATTTAAATATATTTTCCAATAATTTCGACCGATTCTAGTCTCATTTGTTTGTCTGTTTTTTCCAGTTACTTAGCTACCGGATGCTCATTCGGTCATCTGCAATATTGCTACCGTATTGGCAAGTCTACAGTCGCAAAATTGGTACGGAAAGTATGTTCAGCAATTTGGACAAGATTAAAATACATTTATACAAAAGAGAAGCAGGAAGAAGTTTCAGAGTGTTTCTGCAGATACGCTAATTTTCCAAATTGCATCGGGGCTGTCGATGGTAAGCACATAAGAATTGTACAACCTATAGATACTGGCTCCCTATACTATAACCACAAAAACTATTTCTCAGTTTTGTTGTTGGCAGTATGCTATGCTAATTACAGTTACCTCTTCGTAGACAATGGGGCATATGGGAAAATTAGCGACTCCTCAGTGTTTCAAGAATCATTACTGTACCGAAAATTAATTAACGGTTCGTTAAATATTCCTGATCCAAAACCGATATGTAGAAGTGACGTAGGAGGTTTATCCCACGTATTCGTAGGAGATGACGCCTTCGGGATCACTGACAACATCATGCGACCCTACGTTGGCAAATTACTGATAAAAAAAAAAAAAAATTTTAATTACAGGTTACAAGAGCTAGACGATTTATTGAATGCGCTTTTGGCATAATGACCAACAAGTGGCGCATATTCCATAGACCGTTAAATGTTAACGTACATTTCGCGGAAGAAATAAGTGAGGTAAGTGAGGTAAGTGAGCAGAGTATTTTGTTACAGATGGAAAATTACCACGGCAGGACGAGAAAATATAAATATCAGTGATCATAAAATAGAAACATGTAGGCCAAGTTCTATCATGTAAATAAAAAAAATGTAATCCACGATAATAAAAGTGTGTTTACAATAACACCTTGAAGTTATTCAATTTATTCCTAACCTTACATAATTTCACATAAATAGGAATATTCATAGGAATAATTAATCCCTTTTAAATTAAAATTTATGATACATAAAGATTTCATAGAAGTTATTCACTTACCGAGAACTTTCTTGTGTTCTATAGAATCGCCTTCTTCACTGAACAGTTCCATCAATTCTTCCCAAAATTTACTTTTTTTCTCTGTTTTTATATTCCGCACTTTGTACATCCCACAGAGCTGGCTTTTTCTCCATTTCGTCTATGAAACGTTCTATATCAAATCGCTCAGTGTCCAATTTGTATTGCGACAATGAAATAAAACAATATAAATGGATGACAAAAAGTAAAAACTACTACCGTACCTTCAAAACGCGCGATCACATGTACAAACCAATATACCACAGTGTACTTGAGAACGCGCGGTAGTCGAGCGGCAACAGCCAGAACTTCGAGTCGCGCGACAGAACGGGCGATCGGCAAAAACGAGCGATTGAATGTGTACGCCTCATGCAATTCCGTGTACCTCACTAC
Organism: Lycorma delicatula; assembly: GCF_047948215.1. NCBI lineage: Eukaryota > Metazoa > Arthropoda > Insecta > Hemiptera > Fulgoridae > Lycorma > Lycorma delicatula. The sequence continues at coordinate 102,725,197 of NC_134458.1, read as the reverse complement.
CGCGCTACTGCAATCGCGCGGTTGCAATCGCTTTCATGTGTACGTAGCCTAAATGCTGTGCTGATTAAATAGTATTTTGCAACATCTTTCTTGTTTGTGGTGTGTTAATAAGTATGTGAGTTTGTGCGCGTGCGTGTGCGTTTATTAGTATTCTTTGACTTGCTTTATAATCCATTTAGTTTAAATACATTGTTGTCTAAATGTAATTTGTTGTCTAAATATAAAGGTTTTATAAATTTTAACTTAAAATGTAGCTCAGCACTAGTCGTTAAAAAAAGTCCTATTGTATTAAAAGAAATTTAAATTGCTTTTAGAAATATTTAGTTGTTGATTTGCCACAAGAAGATAAAAGCGAATTTAATTTACGGAACTAGTTTATCAACTTTGCCACACAATTATAAAATCGTTGGTATTTAAACGGTATTCTTTTTTTTTTGTTGAAGGATACTTGACTGGTTTGTTGTTTTTCTTAATTTCTTTCCATTCCATACTGATCTTTAATACGTGTTTTTGTTTTTTCTGTTGCTCTTTAAACATCTTTATTTAAAAATTTCAATTAACATCAATAAAATGTCAAAAATGTTTTAAAAAAATGTGTAAGTACAAAGAGAGTAGAAGTAAAATTTTAATGTGTAGTTTATAATATTTTTTTGTGGCGCTTTATGATTATTTTTTAATTATATACATATATTTTAATTATATACAGACAATGTTAGAACAAATTAGTAAGTTTTTGTAATTAAATAAAAAGTCGCTTAGAAAGGATAATAATTTTGCTGGGCATTTTTTTTGTTTACCTGAGGGAAGTTTTACTAAGAGAATAAAAAAAAAACTAAAGAAAAAAAGAAGTGATCCAGTGAAATAAGTAAATAAATAATAATAATAATAAATAGGCCGCAGCTGTCTTCCTACTTTAGGCTATTTAAAAACCAGGACACAACTATTGTACAGCTGTTCTAAAGAAATAACCAACCCACCTGCCGATTTTTGTAGTTTTTCAACCAAACAGCATTCAGGCAGCACACGATACAGGATATATTCGTATCTTTAAAATTCATAAGAACACGTACTATAAAATATTACTTATGTTGTATTATAACTGTTATTCCTCTTATTAATAAGTAATAATTTTCTGTCATTAAGTTGTCTATTGTAATATTTATCGTATATTATTTATTGCAAATAATATTCCCAATTATTTAAATGATGAATTCAATTAATTAAAATAAATAATTTTTAGCGGATTTCCAAATAATTTGTATAAATCGCTAACCGGTCAAATTTTCTAAGGGGGTGTCGGAGAGGAGGGAAACAACTTTTTTTTATGTTTTGGAGTCTCCTGAACACGGTTCTGCAACGTCTGTATACATATATATATATATATATATATATATATATATATATATATATATGAATAAGATTTTTCGTCCACTCTACTGGTCGCAAATCTTAAACGATTTTGACGAAACTTGGTGGGGGTTGTTGTAAACTTGTTGGGAATAGAGCCTATTGGCGTTAGAAGCAAAAAACTGGGTTTTTGGGTATGTTTTCAAGGTTTTCATGTTGTAAGTTGAAGGGTGACATGTTAGAAAGCCAAAATTAGATTTTTGCAAGCACCACCAAGTGCCAACTGGTGTCGCAATGACTCAAATTCAAAACATCACGTTTGAAGTCAAAGTCAGATTTTTGCGAGCACCGCCAGGTGTGAACTTGTTTCGTTATAGTACTTCAGTTTCGCAAGAATCCAAAATGGATCTGGTATGAAGGAAAGGGGTTGGTGTCCAGAAAATCAGTTTTGAAGTTTTAATCGTTTTGGGTCAATTTGAACCTTTTATTTTTTTATGACTACGGCTCCAAAACCACACAAATTATGGATAGCAGTATCAAAGTGGCTTGTTGGAGTGTTAGGTAATTGACGCAGTCACGACTCAACAACTACGTGGAAAGGAGGAAGAAAAAAACAGAAATATACAAGAACATTGTATTTATTGGAACAAAACACAGTTCCTTACAGTATTGTAAAAGAACACATGATACTAACGCAACGTGATATAAAAAAAAAACCGAAAGCAATACTATTTTCAAAAATCATTACTTTTATCCCTTTTGATGTACTTGCTGCGACAGAGTTTTTTTATATATTTGTTTACACAATGTAAACTCTCTTTCTATACTCTCGCTTTCCTTACAGAAGTAAACGAATTATCTTACTTAAATCATACTGTTATATGTTGTTTTTTTACTTAGGTTGGAACGGCTGAACCGAATTTAATGAAATGTTTCACTTTAATATATCACGACTAATTTAAAGCTAGGCTTGTTAATTTCCCGGCTATGTATTTATATTGTATAGTTGTTGACAACCCAACAACTATGGGAAAAGGAGGAAGAAAAAGTATACAAATAACAAGTGTAATGTATTTATTGGACAATATACAGTACCTTGCAGTATTTTAAAAGACCACGTGTTAGTAACATGTGTTACGGTGATAAAAAAAAAACGTTAACATACTTATATAGTGCCCTTATAGTGTACTATATAAGTACACTAATCGAGTCGAATTTTTTACGCTTTGACGTTTTTGTAGATCTTGATATGATTCACTATAACCAAAAAACAGAATTTTAGCGCTAAAAATTTTCGGAAGGATAGGTCTCTGTATGTGTGTATGTTGGCGGGAGTTTTTGCTTGATATCTCCGAACTGGTTGGACCGATTCGAATGAAATTCAACATAATGATTTCTGTAAATGGGCATTGGTACTATTTAATTTTGGTCATGATTGGTTAAAGGGACAGGAAGATAGGACTTTGTGGGTCCCGAATCTTAAAATTTTACTTTAAGTGTAGGTAAATTTTTTCATATAATTTATCGCTACTCAGGTAATTAGGACACTTTCTGGTGCTGTCTGATCTTATTCATAAAAGGGTACGGATAAGAACTCTTTTTTCTTTTTTGTAGTTGCTGGATTCAATCGCAATTAAATGATTCCATTACATAACTATGTCACTTTGGTTACGTATTGGAGCAATTTTATTCAGGAATGAAGGATAATACACCTAATTTTTCGTCAGTTTTCATTTTGTTTGGTATCTTCAGACTGGATATCCGGTTTTTATGAAACTTTATACGATGATTTCTGAGTGTTGGTTATTAGTGTCATTTAATTGTTATATGTCAAGAGGATATGTTTTTAATTTTTCGGTAACAAATGAAGATATAAACATGATTTTTGGCGTGTATAATATTCATGTAAATATCTAAAAATCATTACTAGATTTTTCGAAATTGAAGCGTGAAAGGGGTGAAGGGAGGTAAACAAATTTTCAACAAACTGCAAATTTTCCCCTTTTCCGACTATACTAAAGGAGATATTCATTAGATTTGGGCTTGCAAGTTATTAGAAATAGTGTAACAGCTGTTAGAAATAGTGTTATTTGTAATTTTAAATGTAATGTTAATGTAATTTGTCACACAATATTTTTACCAGTTTTAACACAAATACTATTCAGATAAATATCCGGTTTTGTTGAATTTCGTTTTTTTAAGGGGTGCGAGGTGTACGGAGCGGCGGTTCAACCAACACAGCCACTATTACTGTATGTGTGACGCGACTGGCTGCACCTGCCTCCGGTTACTTGACTAAAACCATAAAATAAATAAAAATAAAAATTAAATAATGAAGAATGAAGAACGGTCACCTCCTAGTAGCGTTTGTCGGGTAACGCTAAAAACCGGGCAAAATAGATATTTACTCGTACTTCGTACGGTGACCAGTTATATGTAATATTTTTAAGATACAGCCCAACTATTCTGAAACCCGCATTTTTCAGATCACGCATAGTTTTGGGTACTGTACTGCCCAAAACTGGTGCTCTGAAAAAATTACAGTACACTGATAGCTTCTATAAATTGAACAGGTTTTATTTTTATTTAAAATTATTCTCACAAGCATAAATTTAATGAACACAACGGGTCCAGAGGTCAGAGCCCGCTTGGTTAGACGGGAGGAGCTGCGACAGGGATGTGTGTGAGTGAGTGTGTGTGTGCGCGGGCGCGCAACCGGATTAAAAAAAGATTTAAAAACAAAGAATAATATTATTTTTTCAATCCTAGTTTAAATTTCAATTTTATCAATTTGGTCCAACTTAAAAGTAACAATCACCTTATTAACCTTTACTGCAATTTGGATCCGACTTTAGAAAATAAAAATTTAAGGACCTAAAAAGTTTTGTTTTGTTTTACCTTGGAGAGAATTCTCTTTTGTATGTCGATTTTGTTTTACAGAAAAATTATTTTAATTTATTTTAATTTTCCGGCGAATATAGCTAGAATAAATATATTAAAGGAAAAAGTATGGTGATCATATCAAAAATGGGGTATTTGGTTTTTTGCAAATCTTTACGTTTTAGGATCCAACTTGTTCATTTGTCTTTTGTCTAGATTCTAGACAATAAAATAAACTTATGTATGTATGTGCGTACATACGAGGCTCGGCTAGCACGCTGTAGCATGCTAGCGTGCAAAAATTAAATTTTGCACGCTAGCATGCTACAAGGAGACAAACGTTACTATCGAGTTGGGCGTGGCAGCACATGATAACAAAATCCCCCTCTACAAAACTGCGATAATGCGTTGAAATCCGTTTACCGGTTTGTTTTCAGTAGCAGTTAAAATGGAGTCGAGTACGGCCAATATGTCAACACGGTTAAAACAGTGCGCAGTGATCAAATTTTTAACAGCAGAAAATGTGAATCCTACGAATATTTTTCATCGTTTAAAAGCGGTTTACGGTAGTGAAACTGTTGACAGGATTATTGTGAATAGGTGAGCGTTGAAATTTCGCTAATGTGAAGCTGGTAAAGCGACAATTGAAGACGCAGCTCGCAGTGGACGACCGGTTTCTGTGACTGACTAGAAACATCGAAAGGAGGTGGACGAAATGCTTCAAAGTGACCGGCGAATCACCCAGCAACGCATCGCTGTTCAGTTAGGAATATCTAAAGTACAAGTTGACCATATTATCGAACAATTGGGTTACCGTAAAATCTGTGAACGATGGGACCGCGCAAACTCTCTGATAGTTCTCCGCAAGCTGAAGTTTGAGCCTATTCTGCATCCGCCATACTCGCCGGATTTGGCTCCGTTCGACTTCCACTTCTTCCATCGAGATGATGGAAGAACCTTTGAGATCCCTCTTGAGATAAGAGGGATCTCAAAGGTAATCATTACACTACCGACGATGAGGTGAAGGAAGCTGTGGCCACTTGGATCCGAGAAAGACCGCCATAATTTTTCAGTGACAGAATGCAAAAACTCGTCACAAGTTGGGAAACATTTATCAGTGTAAACGAGGATTATATTGAAAAATAGATACTGCATTTTGTAGCTAAGGTATTGTAATTTTATTCATTTTTTATTTCATTCCAATATCTCTTCCCATGCTACGTATACATGTGTAAAATTTATCAGCCGAGCCTCGTATGTGTGTATCGCACTGCTTTTGGCCTTATATTTCAGAATTGACGGACCGATTTTCTTCAAATTTGGCTCAAATATTTCTATATATGGGATATTTTTCATATTAATTCGATCTGCGTGGTGGGGGGATATCGCGAAAAAAATTTAGGTTTTCTTCAAAGTAACTATAGAAACAACTTTATTTTCGCAAATTTGTTACTTATATTGCATATACAAATAATCTAAAAAAAATTTCAAAAATCATCCGTCAGCTCTAAAAATTGAAACAAATATTTTTTTTTTGCTTCGTCCCTTAAGTTTTAATATTTAATTTATTATTATTATTATTTTATAAATCATACAAAGAGTTATCAACAAATGTTTAGAATTTCTCAAAAATAAACACCCAGAATCTTAACATAGATAAGTTTTTTTACGTAGATTTCATAAGAAAGCTACCTATTGTAATGGGTACCATGATTCAACTTCCGAAAAATGTCGACATATCTTCGCGTTTCACATCTCCGAAATCACATCTCTGAAATATATATATTTCACTTTCTTGTGGACACGATGATTGCCGTAGTTTTGCGCCAATCACTTTCAAATTAATACATAAAATATAACGACCGAAAGTCTCGGTCGAGTTTGTTAATGGGCAAACTCGAACCATGGGGGTGGAAATGGGAGGCTCTTTCGAAAAAACAAAATATCGCTATAACTTGCTTATTAAGTAAAATATCGAACTCGTTAAAAGGTCGTATTATTCTTTGGATAGGAGCTTAAAACGTATGTAAGTAAAGTTTTTTGATATCACCAACCTTTGGCCCAGGGGCTGGAAAAAACGGGGTTTCGAAAACAAAAATAAATCATACCTCCCGTAATAGGCACAGTATGGAATTGGTTAAAACTGATCGTTAGTCCTCTAAACATTACCTTTCTTTTTTTTCCTGTTTAGCCTCCGGTAACTACCGTTTAGATAATTCTTCAGAGGATGAATGAGGATGATATGTATGAGTGTAAATGAAGTGTAGTCTTGTACATTCTCAGTTCGACCATTCCTGAGATGTGTGGTTAATTGAAACCCAACCACCAAAGAACACCGGTATCCACGATCTAGTATTCAAATCCATGTAAAAATATCTGGCTTTACTAGGACTTAAACGCTGTAACTCTCGACTTCCAAATCAGCTGATTTGGGAAGACGCGTCTAAACAATACCTAAAACATTTGTCTAAAACAATTTTTGATATGACCTTATGGCAAGGGACGACCAAAGTGTTGCTGGAATAATTGTAAGAAGATGGTGCTTATCGTATGCTAAACATGTGAAACAGTTTTTTGCATGCAACCATTGTCGTATTGAGTAAATTTGAAGTTTTTGTTAACTTTAAATCTTTTCATCCCCTACTTACCACCGGTGAAATCTACCTCCGCCTTCCGGCGTGCCGAAGGGATTTTTTTAAATATTTACGTTCTTATATTAGCCTTTACTGGAGACGGTGTTCGATCTAGAGAACACCCTTTACTTTAACAAAGTTTGTTAAACTTAATCTATATGTAAATAATTTTATAAAAATTATTCCCCCTCTAAAAAATGTAATACTTTGCTTTTTTGTTCTTGGCTGTTAACTCTTTTGATTTTTAATATTAATTTTTTTTCTTTTGCGTCTTTAAGGGCAATTAAATTAAGTAGTTTTGGTCCCTATAATAACCCTGGACCCAAAATAAGAAGCAATTGTTTCATTACTATCATAAAAGCTATACTTAATTTTTTAATACTTTAAAAAATTATTATTTTTTATTTATTTTTATTTTTTTGATGTTAAGGATCACTTCTTTTTTTAAAAAAATGTTTACTAAATTGTCCCAGTAGAGTAAAAAAACCTCCAAAATCAAAATTCTTCTTATTTGGATTTTAGAAATTTTGATGCTTAATTCTTACTTTGGTCATCAGTATCAATAAAAAATCCCTCATGTATACGAGGACCCCAAAATTAAAAAAAAAAATCGGATTTTCTTTTTGTTATTTATGTTTATAATGAAAATAAAAATAAAACTTAATGACTGAATTGCAGTCTTGGAAAAGTTTCGCATTGAAAAAGTTGTGCAAGGTATTGTATGACTTGACCAGAGTAGCCGGGAAAGTCATCGCAATACTTTGCCAACTTTTTTTACTTCTATTCGAATTAATGGATATGCAAACAAAAAACCTGCATTTAAAAATAAGCCTTATGCAAATAATGTAAAGGTGTGAATCCTGATAAAAGTAATAAAAGCAATGCCGAATAATCGTACATATTGCTACTACTCGGCAGAATTTAAAAAGTTTAACTGATGCGAAAGGTGGGGATGGATTAATGGACCGGTGACTAGCTTCTTTCTACTTTAGAAGTCCTTTCATGCACACTATCTTCTCCACTGTATTATTGCAGGGCCAAAACTACTCCAGGTAGAACTAATGTGCGTCTAAGCTTTCACGCTTTGCGTACTTTGACGAATAATATTAATTGTGAGCTAAGTCTTTCTGGATTGAAGAAATTAATATTTTAAAAAATCTAACTTTATAAAAAATTTTTAGGGCGATTAGAATGTACAATTTAAGCTGTTAGGCTACTTTATATAAAGTAGTAGTGAGACCATCACATGGATGGTCTTTCCGATAAAATAAAATAATATCGTAATCGATATTTTACAAGTAAAAACAGATATGGGTTGAATTGAAAATTTCCTGAAAAGAGTTCAATGGAGGTTTATTTGTAGTCAAGCGAAATGGTTTGTTAATTTTAATATTCTTTTTAAAATGATTTTGGTAAAATGTATTCTAAATAAGTTAAAAAGCTAATTATAAAAAACAAATACTTAAAACTAAAAAAAAAAAAATTTACAGCGTAAAATGCTTTAAATATCAAGTATGTCTGATACGCTGTAACAATTCAGTACTAAGCAATAATGTAAAGAGACTGGGAAAAAATCTTCAAATCAACCATTTCGAACATGTAATTTCTTCTTAAAAATTTTTTATCTCGGATTATCTGGAAAACGCAGCTATCAAACTTTCACAATCATTTATGAAAAGTATTATAAAAATAATACAAAAGAACTTCCTCTTCATCTTTCAAGTCATCAATTAAAGATTTATGTATAAATTACCACAATGAAAAAAAACTATATAACTTATCCAATGGACTTCTAAAATGTTTACTGCACTGTTTTAAATGGAAATGACCAAAATTATAGAATTTTGCAATAAATTACAACCGTATTTTCGTTTCATATCAGTTCCAATCACAAAAGTTTATCAAATAACTATTACAATTGTAGAAATTACTACCCCGATTTTTTTTTTTCATTAAGCCATTTCAACGCGACAGATTTTTTTCTATCTGTTGTTCGAAACTGCATTAGGATTATATAAAATTAAACTCAAGTTAATTATTTAAAGAAGATAAAATCAGTACATTTATATTAAATCCATTCCGATTACTTTAAGAGCAATAACTTTTCGTAATGTAACAAAAAGCACATACCGAACTGTTGTAAATTGCTATAGAAATATTTGCACGGTTTCGTTTCAAAAAAATTCTTTTAAAAATCTCAACTTTCTTTAATACACAATTGGAATTATTATATTTCGAAATACTGAACAGAAAACTTGTATAAGGATTATTTTCCCCAAAAAGGTCAGAAAATAAGCATATTTAAAAAAGATTAATATTTTAAACACACACACACACACACATATATATATGCATATATGAATACATAAAAAATAATTACAAATTTTACTTTACCTTAATTCAGAGTACACAATATATTAAATACATTTAACTAAAAGTTTTCATTTCACTTCATAACTTCCTTTTTATATAATTCATAAATAAAAAAATAAACAGATATGAAGTGATCCAGTTATAGAATAGTGCAAATCATTAAGTAATTCTCACAGTAACACGAATCTAACTGGAAGAGGAAGCGGTTGCGTATTTTTTTATCACTATTCAAGAGGACATAAAGCCTAATTTCAACGCAATTCCAACTCATAACTTGTCGTTAAGTATAACTGATCATCATGACGTCGTTATTTGCTCTGGTTGGTAAAATAGATTAGTTTTTACCGGAAATGAAAAATTAAGATAAAAATCAATGGAATTTCCGTTTAAACTGTCGAACAATAATCATTTTAGTTTATAAGGTCCCGAAATAGTCATGTTTGTAATACCTTTTATTACTAATTTTTCATGATTAAACCTATACCGATTAAATTATATATATATATATATATATATATATATATATATATATATATATATTTTTGTAGAAATTATACAATTGTAAAGCCAGCTTTTTTTGGCTTTAAAATACTACCTTGATATATTTTCAAATAATTCAAGGTCAATTGTTTTCTCATCCGTAGAAAGTGATATTATTATCTTTTCATCATAAACAGACGGTTCGATAAAAAGAGTTTAATATCTTAATTTAAGAAAACTAAGTTTATTACCTTTTTTACTTAATTCTTCACAATAACACTCTCCCAATTTAGATGATTTTATAATATTGATCCAATATGCAAAAAAAAAAACATTGAAACATCAAGGTTTACCAGTTAACGAAAATTTCAAATGGAAAGAGAATGCAGAAAATTTTTTTTTTCTTCAGTCATTTGACTGGTTTGATGCAGCTCTCCAAGATTCCCTATCTAGTGCTAGTCGTTTCATTTCAGTATACCCTCTACATCCTACATCCCTAACAATTTGTTTTAGATATTCCAAACGTGGCCTGCCTACACAATTTTTCCCTTCTACCTGTCCTTCCAATATTAAAGCGTTATTTAAATGTTATATCGTACGTATCCACTCTAATTTAATATGGTTTGACCATTTAGAATTGAATCTAAAAGAATGTTAAAATTATACTTTTTCCAATTGGTTTTTAATGATTCAAAAATGTTCATAATAAAACAATTGAACGTTAAATTCTTTTTCATTTATATCCTTTATCAGAGAAATATGTTTATAACAGAGTATTATCTCCCGTCGCGGCTTCGCTCGCGCTATATGCGTATAGAACTTCAACAATTGGAGATAGTTTTTTAATTACGTATAGACTGTTGCTCTTCGAGTTTTCGCGATTCACAACTTACCGGATAAATCAGTTGTTAAATATTAGAAAGTCGTCAATCCCTTTCATTTTAAATCAAATTAGTTTGTTTTTATACATATCAAATGATAATAATACAAATTGATCTTTTATAGACAATAACATTAAATTTAGTAAATCACATAACAAACGTCTGAAAGGTCGTTACTGACATGGACTGTGGTAAACTGTGGTAAACTGTCAAACTGTGGTAAACATTCTAGGGGTCACAAGAAAGATTCAGTTAAACGTTCGTAATGATTGGTTCAGTAGTTTTCGCAGTTATCGGGAACAAACGAGAGACATTGGCTTTTTATATACTGAGGGGTCCAAGATAAACCGAACCAAAAACGGGAGAAGAGAAACCGAAAAGGGGTAGCGTATTCGACGTAGCAACAACCAACAACATTTTGAATGCCACGCAGCGAGCTGTGACGCACATTGACCTTGAACGGCGAGAGTAGGGGGAACACGACCTGTACAATGGCGAACAAATTAATTCGAACACAGTATTTTTAACAGAAAATCTTATTTTGAAAAGAAAAAATGTTTAATAGTCAAAATTACTCAAATTTAATAGTTTGTGTCCTTTGTTTTTGATTATCTCATTAATCCTCTTTGGCATTGATTCTACTAAGCTAGAATAATGATTTTGGATTTCTTCATCTCGAAACCAAACCTGTATTACTGAACTAATGTCAGTTTTTGTGCTACAATTCAATTTTCCAAGTCTTCTTTTAAGTATGGCCCGTAAATTTTCAATGGGATTCAGGTCGGTGGAGTTCCCTTGCCACAAGAGCATTGAAATATTTTGGTTTTTGAAGAACTCTTGTTTTCTTTGACGTTTTTACGTTTCCTTGCTATTTTTAATGAAGGAAATAATGTTACACTGACGACGACTTTAAAATAATAAAAATTCGATTCAAAAACTAACTTATTTGCATATCCGTTTAATGTGTACGTAAATACCGGGTGTCCGAAAAATAATTTTAAGTTTTACTTTTAAATTAAAATTTACTTTATTACATTTAGAATTAAAAATGTGTGTCCTATTTCATAAAAGTACATTTCTTAATTTAACTCAAAATGAACACCGTTTACAGTAATTCAGACGTCAAACCGATATCCACCTCATTTCACACTCTGGTGAGCAGGTCTGCAGGAATCGCTTCCATGGCTGTTATTCTTTGACATAGGTGGTCAAGTGTCTGGATTTTGTTTTGGTACACGATTTCTTTTACGTAGCTCCAAAAAAAAAAAAATCAAATTCGCGTTGGCCAGGCGAAGAGTGTTTCTCTGTCTATTCAACCTTCTGGAAACCTGTCCTTGAGCGCAGTGCGCACAACTTCTATACGATGTGGAAGGGTTCTGTTCTGTTATTTTCAATCTGAGTAAACATAAAGTTTTCTATCACATTCAAATACGCTATGCTTGTAAAAGTCTGCACAGGAGGAAAAAATGGCTCAAAAATTCAATTATGCATGATACCATATTAGGCATTCACTTTCGGATAATCGCAAATTCCACCGATTCGTATGGATTTTCTGACCCTCATGCTCGACAATTATGGCGATTCACTACTCCATGAACATGGAATGTTACTTTATCAAGAAATAAAATGCACTACAGATAGTTTTCATCGGCAGAAATCAAGTCTAACGTAATCGTCATAAATTGAAATATCTATGGCTTATTATTTTCGGTATAATTGATTCACTACTCCATGAACATGAAATGTTACTTTATCAAAAAATAAAATGCACTACAGATAGTTTTCATCGGCAGAAATCAAGTCTAACGTAATCGTCATAAATTGAAATATCTATGGCTTATTATTTTCGGTATAATTTCATGCATAAGCTGCAGCTTATAAGCACGAAGTTTCAATCGCTTGCAAACATCATGGTTAGTGCTTTTAGGAAAGCCTAGTCGACGACGAACATTACGAACTGAATGTTTTGGACTTCACTGGAAAGACAGTCCAATTTTTTCTGTGTTTTCGGGGCTTTTAGGCCAACCTGGTGAGTTTCCTTTCAAAACGCTTCCGGTTTTCAAAAACCGTTCACACCAATACGTATACTTTTGTCACTCGATAGACAGATTAGATTTCTACGATAGACTGGCGTACAATTTCTTTGTACAATAGTCACTGATTTTGTTTCTGCGAGCTAGTACATTCACTGTGCTTTCTCTTGTAGCGACGCCCTGGTACTGAAGCCCAGGCTCATAATAGCTTGGCCTGTACAACAGTCTAACATATCTGCATTCTGACGCAGAATGTGTAAACTAAACTTTAACTGTTGTTGCTTCAAGAATACGCATAAAACACTACTGAGTCTACAAAATAAAAACTTCGTTCTTGAAACCTCGGAGTTCTTTTTCGGACATCCGGTATATAGTTTTCATTAACGCCTTCTCAATTATTATCTATTTTATTTCTTTCGTATAAGCTATTTAGCTTTTAAATTATTAATATGAACTTTAATCGATTCTATTTTTTATTTTATAGTTCTTTCTTTTTTCCTGTTTGGCCTGCGGTAATTACCGTTCAGATATTACTTCAGAGGATGAATGAGGATGATATGTATGAGTGTAAATGAAGTATAGTCTTGTACAGTCTCGGTTCGACCATTCCTGAGATGTGTGGTTAATTGAAACCCAACCACCAAAGAACACCGGTATCCACGATCTAGTATTTAAATCCGCATAAAATAACCGACTTTTTTATGACGTGAACGCTGTAACTCTCGACTTCCAAATCAGCTGATTTGGGAAGACGCGTTCACCACTAGACCAACCCGGTGGGTATTTTATTTTATTGCACGTTTTGTACCGCTACTCTAATATAGGTTTTACTACAACCACAGTTTTCCTTCGCCCACTCAGACAATGCTGCGGCAGTTTTTTTTTTATCCGTGAAATCATATCTTCTCATTCTTGGTTAGATTGATATCAGAATAAATTATTTATTTTATAGTACTGAAATTGGATTGAAACTATTGAGATACAAGAGTACAGTATTTTGAAGATAGCTCATTAACAAATTATTATTGCAGTTTTAGGATTCTAAGAAAAAATACCCAAATCAATAAATATCAAGAAATTCGGCTTAATGAAAAAAAAAAAGGTGAGTCTATATATACTGATTATATTATATTACTGATCGCAATATTCCGGGTGATTAAAAAGGACTTCACAACTTTAAAAGGATAAATTTATTGAGATAACTTACAAATTCGGTTGACGTTTTATTTAATAGAAAAATACATAAAGTTTGTCACCCAACATTCACTTTGTTTCGATATGATTTCCATTTGTAATGCGACATACATCCCACCTGAAATTGATTTCATTCCAGATTGTAGCCAGCAAGTCGGGGGTTACCTTTGCAGATGGGGCGTTAATTAAAAAGTCTTAGCTCAACAAGATCAGTAGGCAAAGGTAGTACATAAACCCGATATTTGATGAAATCCCATAAGAAAAAATCTAGCGGGATCAAATATGGGGAGTGAGGTTGCCATGCAATTGGACCTTCACGATCGATCCCACCGACCTGGGAATCGGGAATCGAGAAAATCTCGGGCCTTCTAGGCGGTTGTGAGGTGATGCCCCGTCTTGCTGATAGTAATGGCGTCCATCTCGGTCATCATCGTCTAACTGAGGAATTATAAAATTGTGAAGCACGTTCAGATAAACGATACCATCTACAGTTGCCTTCTGAAAGAAGAACGTGCATTCTTTGTTTGCTTACGGCACAAAAACATTGACTTTAGAGCTAGAACAAAGTTTGATGAGGGTTTTCGCTACCCCATATTTGGCAGTTATGGGTGTTCACCTTGCCGTTGATGTGAAACGCTGACTCATCACTAAATAAAAATGTATCGTTGTCTGCAATTCTATTCATCATTTCCACACAAAACTACAGCCAAGCAACTTTGTCGTTATCTGTAATGCGTTGAACCGTGGTTAATTTGTACGGTTTCAAATGCAATCGTTTTTGTGGTTTTGTCGATTGCAAAAGAGATAGCGAGGATGCGGAATGCGGCCTCTAACGAGTAGTGTCTGGTTGACGGTCATGATAGTTATTGTTAATACTTTTCTAAAAACATTCCTCACTTACCCTACCTTAAATTTATTCATTCACTATCTTCCCTTTCGTTATACAAAAATACACATACACACACACTCTCTCCCACTCTATCTATCTATCGCTTGCGTACGCACACTCAGAAACACACAACCGTGTGATGATACGTCTGCATTCTTAGTTTGTTTTTATTTTTATTATCAATTTTTTTTTTAAAACTTTTTTAAAATCATTTTTATATTAATTTATAATTAATCCGTTACTTATAGTCAGAAGGTGTATCAGTGTCCGAAATCTATCGAAGAATTTTAGCAAAATACGGGAAGAATGTTTTATCACAATAGACAGTCTACAACTGGATTGAATTATTAAAAATCAGTCACAGAAATATTACGCATGAAGTAGAAGAACTGTTATAACTGACAACGCATGATTATTGATGAAGGGACAAATTGTTTACAAATTAGTCAAGGTCCTGTCTACGAAATCATCCACAATAGTCTTAATTTTCAAAAATATTTGTGCAATGTGAGTTCCAAAATGGGTCACAATGTTGCATAAACAAATTCGCTAGGACGTCAACAAACTTTGGTTCGCTATGATAATAAAGTAACGCTTTTTCTTTGGCTGAATCATAAATGGTAACGAAACACGACCGTTTCCAGCCAGAGAGTAGACGGCATAATATGAAATAGAAACATCCACAATCGCCCACCAGAAAAAAATTCAAATGTCAACCGTCAACAGGAAAACTGATATTAAACATTTTGTGGTACTCACACGGCCCGATACTGAAATTATCATGAAAGAGGTTTAACAATAAACAGTGAAGTACTTATTGAGAAGCTGAAGCCTGCAATATGAAGCAAACACTGAGGACAACTGTCGAAAGGCATTATTTTCTTGCATGATAATGTCCGTCCGCTTACTGTTGTCCTAAGCTTGAAACCCTCCAGAAAATCAAGTTCGGCTCTCCCTTAGTACAGTCCTGAACTCGCCTTTAAACTGTTACTACTTGGTTCATGTATAGAGATATTATTAAGAAGCCGTCGATTAACCTCTAATAACGAGCTGAAGTAGCTGAAGAATCAGCCCGCCGGGCTGGTTGCTTGACCAAAATACTTTTTTCTGAAGCCATAAAGAACTTGCCTTCAACGATGGAAGAAGTGGGTTAAAAAGCAAGAGGTAAAGTTATGTTATAAGTTTCTTATTTTTGTTGAAATAAAGTTTATGGCTTTCAAAAACGATGTTTCAACGACACTTGATCAGCTCGAAGTACTGGGTTTACGCAATCATTGCTCGTGTTTCCCCAACGATAGTTTTTTAACTACTAAAAAGATTTCCTTTAAACAACGCAATCTTGTCTTTTTAAACTTCGTTATTTGATTGGTAGGGTAATTGCCAAATGAACTTGGGCCACGAGGAAACCTCCACCAAATTATTTTAGCAAAGTTAGTTTTCTAAATACCTTATTTCCGTATTTAAATAAAAATGAATGAAAACTAATTTTGTGATCAGCGGCCTAATTTTTTAGTACCACTTCAATGATGAAAAATACTACGAATATCACAAATAATACCACGCTGATCTCCGTGGCGGAGTGGTAGCATCTCCTTTTATTCGGAGGTCCCGGGTTCGAATCACTATCAGGCACGGCATTTTTCATACGCTACAAAATTCCTTTCCAAATTCCACGTACAAGCTTTCAAAGCTTCTGCGTAATTTCATCAACCAAAAAATAGATTTAAAAATATGTGCACGCGCGCGCGCGCACACATTAGTTGTTTATTTCGGCGCGTTTACCCTATACCATGACACTACTGGAAGATATAGTGTTAATATATAATTTTGAATTAGTTATTATTATTCTATAAAATTAAATTTAAACGGGTTTAACATCAGTCAAAATATATTTCAAAATGAAAAAGTTAATGGTAGGATAATATAAATTCTGTAAATTATAAATCTCATAATACATGCCGCGCGGGTATTCCACAGCGCTAGAAGTGCGCACCCTATGTTTTACATGGACTCGTCCATGTGAAAGCGTAGAAAGGGATACGTATTGTAGAGGGGAGAGCATATTCCCGTCTCAGTAAAACGAGTCGGCAAAGAGGGGAACGAATGAAGGCCAAATAGTAAACTGTGAGAGTGCGAAGCGGTTGGAATTGTGATGACGTCTTTTTAACTGTGAACGGGATGCTGCATTCCTTAATTTCAAAAATGTAGTCGAGTTAGTCGTTATTATGTTGTACACTAGTACATCAAATCTGGAGATAAGTGTTAAAATGATTATTGTTATACCTGTGTAAGGTCGTATTGTTTATAAAAAAAATACAGGCTGTTTATTTTTGGACCTGACGTTTAGTAAGATGGAGTTACCAATGGGGGACAGAGTATACGCCGCTGAAAGGATAATGAAGAAACGTATAAGGCGGGTAAGTTTCTTGATGGTTATTTAATGTTTACAAAAGCAAAATCACAGATGGCGTCTGTTTATTAATTTTCCCTAGCAATTTCTCACTTTGTTTACAATATAAATATTAACCTGTATTTTTTATTTACACATTCCAGCTTTATTATTTTTAAAAAAAATCGTCTTTCCTATTAAGTTTTTGTTGTAAATAAAATAATTTATTTTTGAAAATAGTGAACGTGTAACTATGTCGATTAGTTTTTCATAACTTAACCTAACTTATTTTAGAAAAACTAATATTAGCTTATATTAGCAAAGCTATTGGTTTTTTAAAGTTTTGAATTTCTATTTTTAATAAATTGCAACTAACAAAATGTAGAAAAATAAATAAATTGTAATAATATCTTGTGTTTTAATGTCTAAATTGTTAGATTACATTAAAATCTTTGTAATATTATTTTCATAAAAAAATTATGTACTTGAATCTTTGACATTTATGTGTTAAAATATTATGTAATATACTTTATTTCTATTTATGTTAATATCTTTATATTTCTATTATGTTAGCTATCTTTGGGATTTATTTTCTTAAAATACGTGTACAGACGTTTCTCTTGTGTTAACTAAAAATAATTTGTATAGCATTCATATTGGTTTGTTTATAAAATTAATATGTGTAGTTTAGAGATATTAAAAAGTTTTTTAAAGTAAACATTTTTACTTTTTTAGTTTAAAGAAATGTAATGCATATAGGTTATGTTTTGTTTAGCTACAGATACCCTGGATTTATTGTTGCATTTTATTCTCTGAAAATGAAAAGTTAAATTAAAATAAAATTTTAATTTTGTAACAAATACCTTTTGAAAGATTTCAAATTTATTGAAAAAAAATTGATATTTTTTAAAATAAAATTCATTGTTTAGAGTAATACAGATGTAAATATATTTTTTTACAAAAGACATTTTTATGATGAATTATGCCAAATATTACTCATAAGTTATGCTTTTTCTTATGGTGAAATCATTTTGACAGTGTAAAAAAAAAACACTTATTATGTATTTTTTAAAAAATTTATCATAAAACAACCAATTTATGTGATTTTCACCATCGTATTAAGGAAAAATTAAAAAAAATATTTTTATTTACTGTATTTTGCTTATAATAATTAGTGTGATAACTGTGTAAAGTTTTACAGAAACAAAATATATAATGTGATTTCAGTTATAAAACATATCCTGTAATTAATAAAGCTAAATAAAATTTACAAGCACAAAATCAAATCCACTTTTGTAAAGTACGCAACAGAATCAGAATGCAACAATTTAAACATCAACATTAAAATACAAAACATACAAAAAATCATAAATTCAATGCCTAAGAATGATACTAAATTAAATGAGAAAAACAGTAATCATGTCAGAGTTATTCCTAATTTATTTTATAGTTGCCCCTATTTAATAGGGGCTAATATATTTGCTATACACTAATAACAGATGGACCACACCAACAAATTTTTGGACTGAAAAAGTAAATCATTAAACTCTAATTTTCACATCTAAAACATAAACTGAATTTCCAAATTCTGATAATTTCTTTAAACATCTACTACTCTCGGGTCCCTAAATGGTGACGGTTTGGAATTAAACATTAAAGGTAAATGTTACTCTTGTTTATTTTAAATAGTCTATAGAAAACCTACAGTTTTGATCCTTTCTGTTTATTTTGTATTTCATATTAAAATACTTTATTTTTCAGAATTTTGTTTTCTTATATATTTCAGTACTTAAATTAGAGAGTTATGTAACTATTAAATTTTTAAATAAGAGAAAATAAGAAAATTCATCTTGCGATAAGAAAAAATAACATTAGCATACATCAACCATTATTCATACAAAATTTAGCTTTTCAAGGAAGAAAGTTACTTTGTTGCTTTTAAAATGACAAATAAAATTCACAAGAATATACAGCAAATTAACACATACAGCAACCAAGGATGTATAAATTAAAATTAGGATGTATAAGGACAGATACAACCAAGGGTGTATAAATTCGGACAGATTAGATGCACATTTACCCTCAGATACAATACATATACTGTATACCCACTAAAATGAAACAACATTTATAAATCGCTTCGTAGAACATGACACACGTGCAAAAATATCTGTTATGATCTATGACACATTTATACAACATGTAAATTTTGCACATAGCATATTGTAATCAGATCTCATACACTTGAACAATGGAAAATTTAAAAATATTTTAAATTGGACTGAAACAATGTATTAAAAGTATAAATATAATATAGGTAAAATGGTTAATTTGATTACATTTAAGGGTCTTTCATAACTATTTTAAGACAGCTGAAATTAACAGATAGTGCTATTTAGAAATTCCACTGAAGGTGATGTCGATTATTAGTTGTAAAAAAGCTTTTGAGTGTATTATACTATTTACTCTTCAGTGCTAGATTATTTTTAATGTCTGGCTAATTTATATCTTTTTTCTCATCCCAGAAAGTGCTATACTATAACGTAAGAATTATGAAAAAATAACGTCATAAACGAGAATGGGAAGAAATGGGAGACCTTTGTCAGAGATTGAATCCAATTTCATTTCATCCATCTCTTATTTCTTGTATAATTTCAAAATATTTGTTGTGAATTTAAGCTTGTATTAAAAAAATGTTATTTTTACATACTGACTACAGTATCTGATAACGTTTTAATTTTATTACTCATGGTTGTATTATATAAAGTATATAATTAGCAGTTTTTATATTGTCACTAAGTTCAAGTTACAATGTAATGACTAATTTTAGAATTGTAAAATTTAGTACTAATGTTATACCCCCCCTTTTGATGCTTAATAAGAATATGTACTACAAATTTAAATATTTATTTAATCAAGTTACATTATTCAATTCACCTTGTTATTTTCTTATTTAACAACTGTTTAAATATTATATAGTTTTATTTTTATTAAATTCAATCTTGTGTAATTATGCTCATTCTAACTTTTTGTACATCTAATACAATAGTGTAATATTAATATATTATACCAAAAATAATGTAATAAATATGTATACAATGTATATGTAGATATAAAATTAAAGTATACCAATTAGATTATTAAAAAAAAAATTAATTCACTACTACTTTATAAGGCTTCTTATTTTAATATAATTAAGCTACACCAATTCATAGTTTTATTGAGTACTTTTTCTGAAATATTTAAAAAATTATAAATGACGCTTTCAAATTATACAGTGAGGTCAAGGAAGTTAAGCAGTTTGATATGTTGGATCTTCTATAATGAAATTTAAATTGGGTGTAATTTGTTGATATAAAATGTATTTTGTTAATTTTACATTTATCCATCGGTATAAAAAACATTTTACACTACAGAATCAGTGTTTGCAATCACCTCATAGAAACTGGCTACACATACTAAGATATTAATAATAACAAATGGAAATTTTATGCATAGCATATAGAGATCAAGATCCAATATTTAAACAATTATGTACTTTTAAATTTAACAAACGCAACATATATCAACTGTTATACTGATTATTTAAGAGGTTTCCTGATCATTTTAACTGGTTAGTTCCCATTGACAATAGTGCCATTTTGTTAAAGAATAAGGTACATAATTAGCTAAAAAAATTCTACAAAAACTGTTTCCATATAATTTGAAAGAAAGTTATCAATAATTTTCCAGGTATTAAATCATATTATGTGTTCAATGAGTTATAATGATTAATCGTTACCAAATTGTTATTTATTTATTTTTTTTTACAGGGACGAGTAGAGTATTTTGTTAAATGGAAAGGATGGAGTCAAAAGTAAGTAAAATATTAGATATTTTTCATCCATTTGTAGTGCGTATTAAAAATTACTTGCTGTTTTATTTTTATGTACTGGAGATGGTTAACACTAGGCTTTCGATGTAGGAGATTATATGAGTAAAGTCGAACCAATAATATTAATGGCTCTTTGTTACTCTCACAAGAAGACATCATTTGTAGTCTGTTCTATTTTACAATACATATTGGCCTGATGATACCTGGTGTAACAAGCTACAGATATACTCATTACATGAACAAGAGATGCAGCTATCTACAGGTCATGAATTAAAAATTAAAAATCGCACTAGATATCTGGAACTTTGTGGAATATCATACTAAATCAATGAATTTCATACAGTGAAAGCAGACCAGAGCAGTTAGAGATAGGGTATGTTTTCATAAGCTGCTTATTAGATTTGTGAATCTGTTTTTTGATTTTTAAGTAAATCAAGAGAATTTTGAGTAAATTGAATTATAGGACAAAATTGTTATTGCGATCAACACTTGTTTTTTTGGTATGAGGATAGTATCTGAGTGCATTGTCTGTTAGATATAGGAAGAGGTTTTATATGCAAACTTTGATGTTAGAGGAAGGCGCAGGGATTACCCTCCGTGAATCGGTTAATTTGATAGTTGAGGGTTGTAAGTTAAGGTAGGTGGTCTTGGTTGAAAGAGGCAATAGTAGGTTGTGTAAATATACTGAGTGGAATTGTACGTTGAGACATTTGCATCAGTGGCATCCTAACAGAGACCAAACTGATGACTGTGTTGCATTAGCAAGTCTAGATGGTCTAAAAGATGACCTCCAGTAATCTAATCAGTAATCCATTCCTAGCCCATTAGGTTAGGAATGAAGGGGTGGTGTGTCGACCAGGATCGTTTCAAGGTGGATGTCGGGTAGATACAGTCTGATTCAAATAATGTACAATTTTTTGTGATTTAAAAAAAAAAATAGTTTTGTGTTGTATAAAATAATTAAGTCTACATCTTTCATTTTACTATTATAACATAGGATGTCGAAATAGTTCACTATGATGTTTATTGTAAATGAAAATTTATCTGAATTTTAGTCAATATAAAATGTTTTATATATGGCTAGATAAAAATAAAATAGTTCATTATAATTAAACTTTTACTGCCACTTAATGAAAAATCTTTGTTTCAGTTTTACTGCTTGCCCAGTTACAAATTCATCTCAATAAATTTCACGTTAAAGAAATTTGTTAGTAATAAGATCATAAATCTTGGGCTATTGGTCTGTGAAATTTAAGCAAACATCAGCATAAATGCAATAAGACGACATGTTCATGTAATATATATATATATATATATATACGTTTATCAATATAATAAAATAAATTGCCTACTATAGTAATGAAATGAAGATTTCCAATGGAGAAACATCTTTCATTCTTGATTACAATTATAATTTACATAGTTAATAATTATTCTTTAAGTAACAACACATACTTGAATGGTACATTGAAGAATAATAATAATAAAATAAACTTAAAAAAGAAAAAGAAATCAATTTAATAAAGTGTTCTAAAAATGAGGAAAAATTCTAAATTCTTTGGAATGCAGAAATATGTATGATTTTTTACTCTTTAAATTTTCCAACTAATTTCTTTAATTTTCATCTGAAAATATTTTGATGTTAGAGCAATATCAACCACACAATATTATGCTTTAACAATTCAATTCTTAGCAATTAATATGACAAATGAAGATTAAAATATCCTTAAATTGTTTACATGTTTTTTTTTCATGGAATTGAAATGAAAATTTTTTTCATTTAAAAAGTCTTTCACTTAAATTATGTGGAAAAAGTTACATTAGGATCTTTGTTGGAATTACACTACAAAATAAGGAAATAATTAAAATCACCTTTGATAAAAAGTAAAAGCTGTGTATACTTTAAAAAAATACTTAGAATTGCACACTTTATACTTTTGTTAAAATCTGTTAAAAATAATTATTATTAAGCATTAATAACAGCTAATTAAAAAAAACAAAAAGAAAATAGAGGAAAACTGGCTTTTGTAAGCACCAAAAGATGTCTCTCAATTGGTGAATTGTTTTATCTTAAACAATATAATTATTAATACTGATTACTAATAAAAAATATATACAATACAATGCTAAAACTATTTTTAAAATTTGATTTTTATATGTACATATGCCCACGCATGTATGGAAGTTTGCCCAAAACAGAATTTTCATATTTACTTGCAAGCACAAAGACTTATCTCATAGAAACAACTCATAAATAAAGATACTAATTACAAAATGTAAATTTTACATATGGCAAATAAAATTCATGAATTCACTTAAGCAGTATGATATTTATCAATATACTAAATGAAATAACACAAAACCGAACAAATACACTATTTCAACACAAACTACATAGATGTGAAATTGTTTAAAGAGTGAGCTTTGATGTTACAATTGTGTCCAAAGTGAATTTTCTATTACATAAGACTTCTACCATCTCCAATACTGCTGAGGAAGAGAGTTATATTGGTATTTGTACTCAAAACAGATTTTATGAAACCATATTTCTAATTTTATAACAATATTGTGATTTTTATTATTTATAATAATATAAACACAAAACGATCATCAGCATAATGAATAAACTATTCACTACTTGCCAAATAAATGTTGTAAACATTTTTGTATGATACTATCATCCATAGAAACAATTAACTTGTATTAAAACCGACTGAAATTAAAAAAAGTTTTGTTTGTAGCATTTACCTGCTATATATTGAAAGTGAGTGTTACTTTTATTTGATAATTTTATTTTTAATTTTTTTTTAGGCACAGCACATGGGAACCGGAAGAAAATATTCTTGATGGGAGATTGATAGATGCTTTTGAACAAAGGTAAGGTTATAAAGTTATATTTTTGTAAAGGTTAAAGTTAACTTATAATAATATGGTCAGGTTAACTTATAATAACTTTAATATTTATCATATAATTTCAAAATCTCTCTCCTTTTTTTAAAAACGTATTTAAAGGAAATTTTTTTAACTTCATATATTCACAGTAAAGTGTTAATTTCAGCTCTTCATTTAGTATTTTCTCTCATAAACTTGCTTATTATGTGTATGTTACATTTTTTCATATTCCTTGGTGTCATTTATTTAATTATTAATAAAAATTATTATAGCACAATTGTTATACCGATACCAGGTACCAGGTACTAGTTTTAATCTGTTACGCAGACTTGAAGGAACTTTTGGTCAAAGTTTAGAAAATGTTTTGAATTTGATTTGCTTTAATTTTGTTTTTTTTTTTTAAATATTTTACTAAATGCATTTTTACTGTATAAATTACAAGTTAAACAATTTTCATCAAAGCAAATACTGCAGAAGGAAGTCAGTTAACGTACTCAAAATTTTAAAAATATTATTTTCCTAACAAGAATTGTTTTCTTACAAGCCTCTGACTAAATTAATATGACTATTTCTCGCAAAATGAGTTTAAGCCCTGCTGGTAAATATTTTAGTTAAGATATATGTATAATTTTAATCAACATTAATTAAGTAAAATTTGTTGGTGTGGCTGTTCTCATACATGATTCCCAAATTCAAATAAAGATAATGGATTTTTGGTACAGCTTACTCTGAAATGTTAATATAAACATATTTTTAGCAATAGATAAGCAGAACATTAATAAAAATATATAGTGTGTACAGCTTATAAAAAACTGTTACTTGCTTAATCATGAAAACTTTATATCAACAAAATTTTCCAACTACCTCTAATACCTCAGATAGTTTTAATCTACTTTTTATAAAATAAAAAGTAGATTAAAACTATCTGCAAGATTTCATTAGCAACAATCGTGTAGTATATAGTTTAGTTAATAAATAAACAATAGTCTGCAAAAATGATACTGTGAAATACAACATGCTTTTACTCTTTTTAAGTCATACTGATTACTTAAGTATGGAGTTTTCTATTTAACTTTAAATTTAATAAATTTAGTGATAAAATAATAATTTGGATTGACTCAGAAGCATTATAAATAGATACACTTTCTAGTATATCTACTTGTTATGACTTATCTCAATTTATGAGAGTGACAGGTAGTGTATACATAATTAAGAGCTAGATTCAAAATATTAATTAAAGAAAATTACTGTTAAACCCAGATTCGAAATATAAAATCCAAAATCATAAAAACCAAATAAAACAGTACCAAGTTATTTTTCTTTTTATTGCTGTTTTGGTGTTTATTTGCTACGCTTCCTGATATTTAGATAAACATTGGTCAGACAAAATAAATTGACATTTTCTGTGCATAAAATTATTTTAGTAGAGGCAACTTATCGTTTTCTATGAAGGTTTTCTTATCAGAAATCACTATTTATTTATAACTACCAAAAAAATTGCACAAGACATTGGACAGTATGTTTATATATGAACTACAGACTTATAGAGACATATTTTTATTGTATTAAGCGTGAGTTTTTACAGTAAAAATAATAAATAATTTTTTTTCTTTTAGTGAAAAATGTCAGAAATAGAAACCGTAAGAAGATTTAAGGCGTATTCTAAAATCTTCACAGAAACACGCTGCATTCAAATTATCTTATAGAAAACTGTCAAATTTTAGGGTAATAATTGGAAAACCTATCGCGTTCAAATGTGCGGAGAAATTAAAAAAAATATTTATTACTTTTAAGTATTTATCATGTTATTTATGCAGTTATATAAATTAACAGATAAATCTATTTAAATTTTTTAATATAATTTTTTGTTAAATTTTCTAGCCAACAACCTGGAGCACCTGGCGCACCTGGAAAAAGAGGTCCAAAGAAGAAGGAACGTTTACATGTATGTGATTTATTATTCAATGATGATTAATAAATTAAATAAAAAACAATAAAAGAAGAGTACATTATATTATTTAAATAAAATTTAATAATTTTGTACCTCATGTTGTCCGAAACTTGATGTTGTTGATGGACAAGTACAGTTTCCCATTACAATTTCCAATTGATTACTTGCTGATACACTCTGTAAAAAAATAATTATAGTTAAATTTGTTGGTGTGTTTCCACTGCCTGTTACGGCCACTTTATGTGAAATATTTTTACTTTATTATTGTTATTATTTAAAATAGAATGACTATTGTTTTAAATTATCTCATGCTTTTTTTTCATTCTGATATTTTAATGTTTATTATAATATGTGTATATTACAATAGAATTTTTCTTATTTAAATATTTCATTCATATATCATATTATTTTTTTAATTTATTTATATAATATCTTCTTTTGTTTATATTTTCTTATTAAAAAAAAGTTTGAGTCTAAGCTTCTACATTTAATATAATTTATTTTGTATGAATACATACAAAGTAATTTAATGTTATGCATTTAAAAAAAGATTATTAATTTATTATAAGTAAAAGAATATAGTTACAGATTCTTGAAAATGGGTGCAAATGTTCACTTTTTTTATTTATTCTTTTGTCACACATTGTAATGTACTGCACTTTATTCATTCTTATCCAATATTTTCCCACATTTTTTTGAATTTTTTATTCATATTTTTTGGCAAAACAATATAATTTGTTCGTAATTAGAAGTGAATGTCTGATTTTTGTTACTTTCTCAAAATAATTATATTGCTACCTCTCATAAATTCATGATAATTAACCCCTAAAGTTTTATTTTTAGTTTGAGTGAACAATTAAATAACAAACATTGCATTGCATTACTAATAGGTTGTCAGGTGTATGGAAGTAGTAAAATTATTTAATGATAAAAAAAATTCCACCTTGGTTGTTTTCACAAGCTACAAAATTCTTAACTTTAATTTTGAATGTCATGCTGTTGAAACAGTAGCACAGGCTTAAAGCTGGTATCAAATGGATTTTTCTTTTAATTTTAAAATAAAAAATGGCTAGCTTGATCAATATTTGAAACACAAAAGTTATTTAGTTCAATTTTTTATTTTAATTACTTAGACATCAATTAAGGTCACATAAAAGACATTTATATATTGCTCCTGCTATTTAAGATTTTGCAGAAAAACCACAACCTAGAGTAAGTACATTCATGTTAACTTTGCCTATTATATTCTCATCCAATTTTGCATTGAATTGAAACGGACGTGTTAGGGAACATGTTCTCTTTGGATTAAGAGCCTTTGTTTTGTAGAAGTTATTCTGTTTAATAAGAGTTAGTGGTACGTTGCTTGAATTAATTCATTTTTATCCATTTATAAATAAATTAGCTTCAAAAAATAATGATAAATATATTTAATAGTTTTTTGAATTTATTAAAATCTTAATGAAACTTTTGTAATACTTTTTTAAAACAAAATCATGTTATCAATTTAATGACACTAAATAATGAAGAGTATTGTGTGTACAGTAGTAAATTGTATGTGTCAGTTATTTCCTATTGGCCACTGCTTGGAAATGTCAGGTAGAAAGTTGAACCAGTGTGTTATTTTACTAGTAAATTTTATTTTTTGTTGTGCTGTTATACTTGTCCCTAATGTATATTTACGGTAACCATTTTTGGATGTCAGTTTACTGTTGGCTGTCAAAAAGGTTTTTGGTACATTCAGCAATTTTTAACTCGTGGAGAAAATGGAACAAAGAATTTGCATTAAATTTTTCTGTAAGAATGGAATAAAGTGCAGCACCACATAGGAAATGTTGAATGTTGCTTTTGGCTATTCTGTGAATAAAACAACCATTTACAAGTGTTACAAACATTTCCAAGAGGGCTGTGAAGATGTTACAAGATGATGTGCGCCCTGGACATCCCAGCACATCAATAACTGATGACAACATTGAAAAAGTGAAAAAATGATTACGGACAATTTCTGAATCACTATCAGAGAAGTTGCTGATGATATTGGCATACCATTTGATTCATGAGCCAAGCAATTTTTCTGGATGTTTTGGGCATGAAACGTGTGACAGCAAATTTGTTGAATTTTTACCAAAAGCAGTTCCAAATGAACATTGTTCAGGAGTTGTTGAGAATGAACAACAATCCAAAACTGCCCAAGCAGGTCATAACTGGTGATGAAACAAGGGTGTATGGGTAACTAAGGCCAATTTCCCCAATACAAGCTTCATAAAGCTCCTCAAGTTTAATCAAATGTAAATGGTTTTATCACTGTGTTCTTCGATTTCAACAGCTTAGTGTATCATGTACAATCAGTACACTACCTGGAAGTTCTATGCCATTTGCAAGAAGCAATCTGAAGAAAATGCCCAGATTTGTGGTGAAACAGATCATGGCAATTCCACCACAGTAATGCACCCGCTCACATTTCACTGCTTGTTTTGTGAATTTTTGACCAAAAATACAACACCGTTATGATGCCTCAGCCTTCATATTTGTCAGACTAGGTCCCCTGTGACTTCTTCCTATTCTCAAGCTGAAAAGAACCATGAAAGGACAACGTTTTGCCAACATTGAAGAGCTAAAGACAGAATTGCCAAAGGAACTAAATGCCGTACTGAAAATTGTGTTTCAGAGGTGCTTCAAATTGAAAAAAAAAATGCTGGCATGAATGTGTTATTCTGAAGGGAAGTACTTTGAAGGTGACAAAATCAGTATTGATGAATAAATAAAGATTTTTGAGAAAAACTAAATTTCTACATACTTTTTAATTAAACCTAGTATTTTAATTTTATATTTTATGTAAATTGGATTAAAACATTACGTTTAATAAACAGATAACTAATAGTTATCTTACTTTTCTCTATTTATAATTGATAGTTAATAATCATCAAGATAAACTTGACAATTAACTATAGAAGAATTCATTTTAATTACAGTTCTTGAAAAAACCTTTTGCACTTAAAAACGTATTACACTACAAGGGATACAAAAAAACAAGAATGATTTATTTAAATTTTTTTGTAATATAAGATAACATCTTGAAAACATCAATTTCCCTTAAAAATAGTGTCTATTAGATGATATGCACTTGCCCCAAAGGTTTTTCCACTGTTCGAAATAATTTTTAAATTCCTCTGAACTAATGCTGTAACGTGCCTCCAATGATTTTTTCTTAATCTCTTCTACTTCCTGAAAACTCTCCCTTTAAGTTTTCTTCATTCTTAGGAAAATGAAGTTGCAGAGGGCTAGATCGAACAAGTAAGGGAGGTGAGAAACTGTTAAGATGAAGCAGCCAGTCCCATGATCACCACAATTCAGGTTGTGTTTTCTCACTGCCTCATGCAATTGCTTCAGAACTTCGAGATATTAACGTTGGTTTACTTTGGTGCATTGAGGAACAAATTCAATGTAGATGGCTCCTTTGTTGTCAAAAAATTAAACCATCATATAGACTTAACATTTGATTTCACTTTCTGTGCTTTTTTTGGTATGGGCAATGAAGATGTCTTCTACTGGCTTCACTGCCCTTTTGTTTCAGGGTCATAGCCATAACTCCAAGATTCATCCCCTGTTATGACTTGTGATGAAAAATCTGGGTCAGCTTATGTCTGTTATTTCAATTCTTGGCACACTCAGACAGTTCTCCCTCTGGTCATTGGAAAGCAGTCATGGAACAAACTTTGTTCCACGACGATATGTCTCATGTTCAAATCTTCAGTTGGATTCTTTGACATAAACTCCAGGAAATTCTAGTTATTTCCTCCAATTTGTTGATTGTTCTGCAATGATCAAACATGATGTAGCTTCATGCACTTTTTTAATATTTTCATCTGTGCTAGACATTGAGGGTGACCTGAATCAGGTTCATCTTCAAGAGACATTTGGTCCCTTCTGAAGTGTGCAAACTCGTAAATTCTTGCCTGGCTTGAGCTTCCTTTGCATAACCTTCCTGAAACATTGAAACTCTGTTCCTCTCATTGTTTTCTTTAACAGGAAACAAAATTTAATGTTAGGGTATTGCTCCTTAAAGTTTGCCATCACAACAGAGAGCATTGGGAGGGGCTTAAGAAAATAATCACTCTGTTCGCTGCGATGGTTTCTCATGTATACTACCTGGCCAACTGAGCAAGGAGAGTGTTTAGAAGATCTAGCAGGAGAGGACAGCACTGCCAACCCACTTGCCTACAGAAAATAATTCTGTTTTTTTTTTGGCTACCCCGTATGCTTATTATTTCCATTGTTTCTATTATCAGTTGTATTTTGACCTTAAATAATTAGTAAACAAATTGTCCCTACTAATTTTGGTAATGTTTATTTAAAACTAATTAATGTTTGTTAATTTTATCTCTTAAATATTTTATTGTGCAGAACAGTCTCTCTATTTTTTAAATCAGAACTGTTGTGTATTCCATTACTACTGATGGAGAAATTATAGACACTAAGTTTGAACGCTTATAAAAAAAAAAAACGATCCATCTGATTTCAAAATAATTGATAACAAAATTTACATAATTTTTATTTTGCGATAACATTCAACTTGTATTTTATGTTTTTACCTATTATTTAAGCTGTGTTTTTGCCGTACGAAGAAAAATGTCATTTTTTTGAGTCTTCTGTCACGTATTTTTTCTTTATAAAAACTACTTATCTTTTAAACTATATTTTGACATGGAAACTTAGATAAAAGGCTGTCTATTTTGGTCCGTATTTAAACTGATGAATTTAATATTTTGTAAAAGTTACCATTAAATTGAATTTTTAGGTAGGAAGAAATAATTCTTTTAACCATGTTGTTAAAGGAGGGAAAAATTATAAAGAGTAGATTGTTTTTGGATCAGTTCTCTCTCTCTGCTGCTTGCCTGGGGGTAAATGGTTGCCAAACTGTTTCTATTATAAGTTTTATACAGTAATATGGATCTTATTTGACATATTCAGTTTAGTTTGAATTAAAACATCCATATGTTTTACAAAAATAATTCTGTTTTAATTTTTGTCATTTATTCATAGTCCCATGCAATCAGTGAAGGAATTGTAAATTAAAATAAATTGGCCATTGAAGCAAAACCACTTGCAATAATATATATATATATATATAACAAACAAATATACTCTGGCATTATAATTTATATATATAATGGTTGTTTTTTTACATATTTTAGTATTTTATTTATTACATTTTTCATTGATTTAGCAACAGGTAGTGAGTAATGAAATCGTGCCATCAACACCAGAGGTTGAAGAACCAGTTGGTGGTGTGGAAGGAGGTGACAGCAGCCAAGATGAAAGCGGTACTGCACAAACATTACCTGAAGAGTTAGGAGAACCGGAAGATGAAGAAGACATTCTTCATGGTACATTAATATTTATTCTTGAAATCTTTCTTAAAAAATGTTATTTTAAATTTAACATTATTTAATTGGACTAGTTATGACTTGCAGGAAAGAATTGTTGTTGCGATCAATACTTGTTTTTTTGGTTTGAGAATAGTATTTTTGGTATTTAAAGACTCAATCAATTAATGATTTGTGTGCATAGTCTTAATTGAAGTTAGATAAAGGAAGAGTTTTTGTGTGAAACCTTCGATTTTAGAGAAAGGTGCAGGAGATTGTGCTTCCGTGAATCAGTTAATTTGATAGTTTAGGGTTGTAGGTGGTTGAGATTGGAAGAAGCCATGTGAAGTCAATAGTAAGTTGTCTAAATATATTGATGGAAATGTCTGCCGAGGCATTTGCATTGGTAACATCCTGACAGACCAACTGATGACTGTGATGTGTTATAAGGTTTAGAAGGTCTAAAAGACGACCTCTGGTAAAGCTCATCAGGGCTAGGAACAGAGAGGGTGGTGTGGCGACTGGGATTGTCACAAGGCAGGTCTTTCAAGGTAGATCTTCCCCTACAGGGGTACTTAAGAAGTCAGCAATACAATTGTTTAAGTCATTCTCTAACAAAACTTTTGAAAACTGGGACTATAATGTTGTTTTGTTAAAACAGGTAATGCACCTTCATGTGTAATTGTGAACACACTAAACCAGACATAAAATTGAGAAAATTAAATAAATTGAAATAAACGAAGCTAATAAAGTAAGAATCTTTTTACTAAAATTCTGTACGAATTCAAATTTATTGTGAAGATTAAACATATTTTTGTAATTATTTACTCTTTTACATTACTACAATTACCAATTTTCAGTATCCTACTACGTTAAAAGGTGCAATATACACACTTAGCCTTCACTAGGTGTAATGGTCAAACTACTGAATGGTTCTACTCTAGGGAGAAACATTTCTAGAAAAAGTCCCATTTATTTGGGAATAAAGATTTTCATTCTTTTTTACAAAATTCATAATACAGAATACAAAAATTGTAACATTTTTAAACAAGAAATTGGTAATAAATTTAGTTGAGGCTTGTAGGTAGTCGAGATTGGAAGAAGGTGGTAGTAAGTTGTGTGTGTGTATAAAATATTTACACTAAAAATGAATGTTTAGATTTTTTAATTTAAAACTGTTGGAAATTGTTGAATTTTTAAAAATCATTTATATCTTGTGATTTTTTTTATGGTAGTGTTAAGATACTGTTTTACATTATACTTACATAATTAATTAATTAATTAAATTTTTAATTAATCTTTTTTTAGGACCAGAAGAAAATCCACCACCATTATTACAACAATCTGAGAGTACAGCAAGAATTACGACAGAGGGTGATAACGTATCAGAAGAGGAAAGTACTAATAGCAGCGTTACAGAAGAAAAAACAACAAATAGAAAGGAACGAGATAAAGAAAAAGATCGAGAAAAGGAAAGGGATAGAGACAGAGAACGAGATAAAGAAATAACTGGAACAAAAAGAAAGGCTGAAGTGTTATCAAAAGAAAGTGGGAAAATTGGAGTGACAATCACTACTAGCAGTCCACCGCATACAGCTGCCAAAATTCCAAGACTGACACCACCTATTGTGGTAATAAACAATTCATGTTGCTTTATTTTATTTTTTTCTATCGCTGTTTAGTTTTGTTTTTATTGTCTGAAATTACTTCACATTCAGAATTATAAATAAATAATGATGGTTTTTAAGAAACATAATGTAAACATTAAGAAAGAAAGAACATTTTCTCAGATTAATAGTTGATACATAAACATTTTGTTAATTTCTTAATGTATTTCAAAGAATTCACCAAAATTACCTAATATCATAGATTTGAATTATAGTACAACCCTTGTGGTTGTAGTTTCAGTTGCCCACAATTTGAAAATACTATATAAAATGGCTTTTGAAATAAATCATTTATAGTTTTAAGATTTCCAAAGTTTAATATCAATTTCTAATTACACTGGGGAATGAAAAGAGTATTTTTTTGTCTCTGGCAGAAAAAATGTGATTCTGATAGTATTTTTCCTCCTGAATTCAAACATGATATCGGTTCTTCCCCATCATGCAAGGTTTCTGAGAGACAGGCATTTATAATTTCAAACATTTGAATCGCCTAGGAAATAAGAATGACAATTTTCTGCTATATTTCACTTGTGGAGCATCCTTCTTGATGGTCCAACAATAATTGGCCAGCATATTAGGATTCCATTTGCCTTGATACCTCTTTTCTGTAGCTGAAATCTCCTGATGAAAGTGTTCCCCATGCTCATTGTTCACTGTGCCAAGATTTCCAGGAACAAAATCTAGGTGCAAGTGCAGAAAGTATACTTTAAGGACATATTACAACCCAAATTTTTATAAGATGTCATAAGGTCGTTGACAATATCACAGCAATTTTCTGCTTTCAATTTCCCAAAAAACTGAGTAACATTTTTGAATGGTTGCCAAGCTGCTTTCTCCAGTGGATTCAATAGTTCTTCAAAGTTTTCATCATGCATTAGCTATTGTATTTGTGGACCCACAAATATTCCTTCTTAAATCTTTGCATCACTAATTTTAGGAAACTTTTGTTTTAAGTACATGAAACCAGGAGGAGTATTGTCCATGGCCTTCATGAAATTCCTCATTAATCCTAGTTTGATATGTAACAGACGTAGATTCACATTTTTCTGTTCAGGAATGAGTGATTCACATTTAGGCTATTCTTTTCTAATGAAATTGTTTTTTTCTGTCCCTACTATCCCATTCACATAAAAACAACAGTACTTTGTGTTACCAAGCTGTTGACCAAGAATAAGTGCAATTAACTTCAAATCACCACAAATATTCCATTCATACACTGTATATTGAAGCTTTTCTAATATAAAGTTTTCATTCATACTAGCAGAGTGAGCCACAGATACTGTGGGAATTTATTGCCATTATGTAGAAGCACAGCTTTTAAACTACCTTTAGAGGAATCAGTGAACAAACGCCATTCTGTTGGGTTATGTTCATTACAAAGTGTCTCCATAAGAGAAGAAATAAACTAAGCCATTTTCTTCAGAAAAATAATCTGTAAATTCAGAATGAAGATTACGATAAGTTCATATCTTTGTATTATTTTGAAGAAGATTCCAACCTTTTAGCCAGGAAGCAAGCATTTCAGAATTTTTTCTGGATGACTAAATATCGTATGAGATCGTTAAGATTTCTTGAGTCAGTAAATGAGGTTCAGATGAACCTCATCTCAAAAGTTGTATCACCAGAATCTGTTTCTTTTTCTTCCTTACTTCCATCAGACTGAGCTCTTTTCATCTAATGTTATATGTTCTGGAGGCTTTTGTATGGGCAAATTCTTGGGGAATTCTTTGGTATGGGTATTCTTCACAGTGTGGAACTGGTCTCATTGCAGATTGCAAGTTAGGGTACACCACTGTATGTTTTGATTTTGACATAATCCCTTTAATGTTTGTTAAGAAGAAATAACAGTCAGAAGAGTTGTCTTTGGGTTCCCTCCAAATCATAGAGATAGCAAATGGCATGTGGCATGTGCCATTTTTCCTTACCGTGAGAAGCCTAGAAGACAATAAATAACAGATATATGGGGCCCAGGCCCTTGTTTGGTCCCCGACTTTACACCCAAAATAAAGTTCATAACACTTTTTTACTAATGGAGTAAGGTTTCGCCTTTGGAACTTAAGCGTCACTTCACCACATACAAACAAAACTTGTTAGGATGATTTAAACAAACTCTAGGGATTTTTTAACTAACGACTAATTAAAAGAAATAATTTATAAATATGTAATACACAATAATTCAGACACACAAAGCACTAACAATGACATGTTTACTGGTTCACTACACTACCTTACAACTAGCATTGTTCTGATGAATGTGTGCTACACTAGATCATGTTTGTACATGTCTATACACGTCTGAACCTGCACAACAAGTTAGCTCATTTGGTTCCATAATATTTGCAATACTCTACTCTAGGAGCTTTTACTTGACAATGGACAAATGAATGAAACAATTTAAAAATATTTAAAAAAATTTTATAAGTCATGTTAAAAATGGAACTGTTATGAATGGAACGTTATGAGTATAACCTTGATGATGTTATACTCAACCTCACTAACATTGTCTTTAACATGCTTTTGTTATATGCTAAAATTCATAATGAATTTTTGGAAATAACTTATTTTATATTAAATAACTTATTAAAGTGTAAATAACTTTACACTGTCAGTCAGTATGTATGTAGTAGGATTGTCAATTTTTGCCATTTTGTAAGACCGTTTGTTGTATGGAGTGGCTATTTGTTATATTTTCAAAGTTCTTTTCTTTTAAAAATACAAAAATAAATTATATTCTACAGATTAAAAAGTAGGAGAATGTGTCAGTGGAACATTTATTTAAAATAAAATATTTAAAAATAAAATAATAATAAAAGTAACTAAAAAATCTGCTTCAAAAATAAAAAATAATACTTTTTCAGTTTATATTTTTTTTAGAAGTTTGTGCCAAGTTAAAAACAAACAACAGCAACTTGCTAACCCTTAATTTGGCATTCTTTAAAAAAGTTTAATTTAAGGAAGAATTCAAATACTAATGTCATGATTTAAGGCTTTCAGAAATGTTAGGATTTCTTTTTCCACTAAGTTTTCAAACTAATTTTCTTTAATTTTTTTATGAAATTACTTTGAATATATTATGAAGCTGTACAGCATTATATTACAATAATACTAAGAAAAAAATGACAAGAAAATGAAAAATATATTTTAAAGCCCAGGTAGACAGTATATTTCTATCTTTAATTAGAAAAATTATTTCCTTGAAGTTAAATGGAAAAACTTATGGAAAAACAAGACAACCAAGAACTTTACTTACAACATAAAAAAAATCATCAAAATCTATTTATTTAATAAAGAGTAACATATCTTTCAGTTAAATACGAATTAAATTTGACAATTTGAGGCCTTTTATTAAGGCTATTAATAAAGTTGTTTGGTTATCTATTTGATTTTTTTTTTAGATGTTCTACACTATACTAATAATATCAGTTTTTTTTTAATTTCTAAACTTAATAGTTGAAACAGAATTTTCAAACAGACTACAAATACAACAAAAAGTTTATAGTCTTCATCTCTTTTATCACTGGTCAAATAAGTTGTTCAATTCAGAATTATCAGGAATTTCATATTAAAACAAAAACAAAAATATATTTAGTTATAAAAAGAACACTGTTATTTTAACGTGCACTGCAAAATAAAGTAATATGTTTGCATACAGATTTTAATCTGGTTAAAAAACTTAACAAATGTGTTATTAGAAAGTTTGGTAAAATTTAGCAAGAGAAGCCTGGAAATAATATTTTACGTCATGTACAGTTTCAAACTTATTTTAACAACTTTTACCATAATTTATATTTTTTTTAAATGTTGGATGTTTTACATAAATTATTACAAAAGATAAATGTGTTTATTATCACTGTATTCATATTTTATTTTTATATATTGTAGGGTTTAATTTATCAGTTCAGCTTTTATCTTGGGAAAAAATTAAGTTTGTAAAAAAAGTTGTGTATTTTGTCACTAATTTTAAGTATCTTAATAAATAATAAGGAAATAAATAAATAATGTGTATAAGTTTATGAAACAAAAAGGCTAGTACGACCGGTCGGTACCTGCTATGCAAACTGAAAAGATTCAATTTAGTTTTCATGCTATATGATTTAACTTAAAATAGAAAATTAAGAACAAAAATTAACTTAAATTAATTAATTTATTTTTGATTTAATAAAAATTTTTGATTTAATTTTTAAAATTAATTTTTTTTCTAAATTATTTTTTTGAGGGTAAAATTTAATTTTATTCTCTACCTTTTATTAAGATACATAGCATTTCCATAGTCATAAAAAGAAGATAAACACACCTTATTCACATAAAAAATGTGAAGAAAGAACAGCAGTTGCTTGTGGGGTGTCGCGATCCCAACTCCAAGAGTAAGAAAAGAGAAAAGCAGTTGCTAGAAAAATTAGCTGAAAAAAATGACAGACTTCTTTCTCTACTCCAATAAAATACAAACTCTGTGAAATATCATCTAATGAAACTAGATGACTGGCAAGTGTGTGGTTAGATGGACTACAAACAAAATTCATGAACATTGTAGACAGTGAAAAAGATAATGTAGCATTTTAAAGTGTCGTTGTTACTCAGGAAAAAAGAAAAAAAAAAAAATTGGGGTTTAGGTTGAAAAACTGAAAGTAATAGGAAGTTTCTCACCGAGCGACATGACATATGATTTAAGATTATTCAGTATCCGATTGCCGTTAAAAAAAATTTAGAACTGAAAATAGTTCAATAGTGTACCTCGACGACTCATATGTATTATCTTCTCACACTAAATAAATTGTGGTGTAGTGATTCAGGTGACATGCTGAAAGCTCCTATTTCAAAAGGCAGCAAGCAGACTTGTGCACACCAGAATGGGTTTTATACCAAATGCCTTACCAACTTCTCAAGCAAGTTTTAAAAAGTGATGATTACAGAGGTCAAATGAAAGAGAAAAATTACTTAAAATGGACAGAAGATATGATAATTACAAACCTTCCAAATAATTCTGTCATAATTTCTGACAATGCATTTTATCACAAAGAAGAAGATTTATCACAAAGACAATGCATTTTATTCAAAAAAAGAAGATATATGATGAAGTGGTTCCAAAAGCATTCTTTGTTCCTCATTCTTCCTTGATGTTGAAATCACAATTGTATTAATTTGTAAAAGCAAAGAGGGAAAAGTATTTTGTCTTTGAGTTTGATGAACTTTTACAGAAAAAAGGGCATGATGTTCTCAGTGTACCACCTGGATTTCAATTCTAGCGAGATGGTTTGGTAGGAAGTTAAAGATACATAACAAGTCATGACATAACTTTTAAAATAAAGTGGCTAACATGAATGAAAAAAATTGAATGTGGTGTATTTTGATAAATTTAAGGAAAGCTGATTATAAGCGACAAGAACACATTGTTGATAATATAATGAAATCATTTATTATTT
Source organism: Lycorma delicatula (assembly GCF_047948215.1). Classification (NCBI taxonomy): domain Eukaryota; kingdom Metazoa; phylum Arthropoda; class Insecta; order Hemiptera; family Fulgoridae; genus Lycorma; species Lycorma delicatula. Next base: position 102,686,931 of record NC_134458.1, on the reverse strand, counting down.
CTTTACAAGAAAATAGTGAAAGTTACTTTAATGACTATAGTGAAAATTCTTATGACAGCAACATCGTAAATTTTAATATTTCTTGTGAAGTGGATGGCATTCACCCTCTTCAATTAGAATAGTTTCACTTTGTTGTAACATTTAAAAATAATTAGTTTCTGCTGTAATTTCTGATTCCACTATTAAGTGTATTTAATTGTTCATTGTATTTAAACTTTTCTGAATACCTGTTTGAAAATGATGTGGAACACTAGCACTCAATGAAATTGATACATTTTGATTTGCATGATATACCATTTTTGGTATATACAATATATAAACAATGAACAGCATGGATGAAGTCCTACACAAGAACTACCGCATGAAAATTAACAAGAACAAAACAAAAGTAATGAAATGTAGTTGAAATAATGTAAGTGAACCACTGAATATAAAAATAGGAAGAGAGAAGATTACGGAGGTAGAAGAATTTTGTTATTTTGGAAGTAGAATTACTGAAGATGGATGAAGCAAGAGCGATATAAAATGCCAAGTAGCACAGGCAAAACGAGCCTTCAGTAAGAAATATAATTTGTTTACATCAAAAATTAATTTAAATGTCAGGAAAAGATTATTGAAAGTATATGTTTGGAGCGTTGCTTTATATGGAAGTGAAACTTGGACGATTGGAGTACCTGAGAAGAAAAGATTAGAAGCTTTTGAAATGTGGTGCTATTGGAGAATGTTAAAAATCAGATGGGTGGATAAAGTGACAAATGAAGAGGTGTTGCGGCAAATTGATGAAGAAGCATTTGGAAAAATATAGTTAAAAGAAGGGACAGACTTATCGGCCACATATTAGGCATCCTAGAATAGTTGCTTTAATATTGGATGGACAGGTAGAAGGGAAAAATTGTGCAGGCAGGCAACATTTGCAAGATGTAAAACAAATTGTTAGGGATATACTGAAATAAAATGACTGGCACTAGATAGGGAATCTTGGAGACCTGCATCAAACCAGTCAAATGACTAAAGACAAAAAAAAAATACGATTTTAGTTGCAGGCCTACTATTGTACGATTCTCTACTTCACATAAGCACTTCTGTAATGCTTGTCATGTTTACCATTTAAAAAAATGCAAAATAGCGTAAATTTTCACAGAAACTGAAAATTTTTTCCGTGAGCCAATTAAATTTCATATAACTTTTATATATATATATATATATATAAAAAATTAAATTAAATTTAAAAGTTTAATAATGTTCAAAATATTAGCTGTACATTGATAGCAATAAAACTTCTAAAAATTGTGTAACACCACAATAATTCTTATGAAGGCCCATTCACTATTAGTTAATGAAGCAAATGTTTTGTTAAAAGGATAGTAGAACAATTCGAATTGTGGCTGTCACTGCCATGGCACCAAGCATCATTAGTTAATGAAGCAAATGTTTTGTTAAAAGGATAGTAGAACAATTCGAATTGTGGCTGTCACTGCCATGGCACCAAGCATCAAGAGTGATTGCACCACCATGTAGTTTTAATTAATTCGCCACCTTAAAACATATTTTACAAAATTTAGTTTGTTTTTAATTTTGGTATGAGAGTTATTATTTTCTTACTCTATGAAGTCTGATTTTTGGTTAAAGTTTTATTAATCAGAGTTGTCACCATATGATTACTTTTTAATATTGGATTATATTATACTGCCTCACCACACAGTGTAAGCCCAACTACAGCTCAGCAATTCTTTGGTAAGCTCAACAATTGTAACCGTCTGTATATATTTCTTTTTTTTATTTTAATTTGAAAATTTCTGCTTTTATGGAACTTTTTTACAAATAAAAATGTTTGAAAATGTATATGTTGCCACCTTCTTCCACAGAATGTGGAAACAATTTCATTTTACAGAAACGCTGGGATAATATTTATTGGTGGTGGTATTTGAAGTTTATTATATACACTTTTGTCAAGTTAATTGTATTTAAAAAATTGAAGCTGTGTAAAAGAACATATTTTAAATAATTTCTCGGATTATTTTGTAATTTAATTATTTCAAGATTTTGTATATATTTACTTTTAACAGACTCAACATACAGGTGCTACTGCAAATAAAATAACTGGAAGACGGCCATCAGCAGCTCAGAGTCCACGTAGTGTGGGAACAGATGATAATTCATCGCATATAGCACCTCCAGTTGGATCACCACCACTTCCGCCTGCATCACCTCGCAATGCCAGTGTTAAATCACCACCACCACAATCAGTTTCATCACCTAAAGTGATGAAATCACCTCATAATTCACCACCACTTAGTCCACAGTATTCTGAAAATAAAGCATCACCAGTGTTATCTCCTGTTATCAATACTCAATCAACACAGGTAAATATACCCTCTATGAAAATACAATTTAGAATATATTTTTTATGTTTTATAAATTTATACAACATTCAACATCCATGGTTAAATATGAAAAATTATTGAGTACAGTTTAGAAATAAAAAAGATTTAAAAAAAAATTATTGCTGCCCTTACTTTTTAACCTAGTCTAGACTTTAATACAAATCACCCTTCAACTTGATTGTCCCATACCTAGAAAATGTCACTAACTGTAAAACCTTAGAAAATAAAGAATGTGAATAATCAAATCATCCATGAATTGGTTCCTCTAATGAATTAATGAATTGGCTAATGGATCGGCTAATGGATCGGTTAATGAATTGGTTCCTCTACATATTTGAAGTTCTGGGTTAATTTTTGTTTTGGATGGTTAACTGTATAGTTTTGTATTAAATTTATTGACTAAGAACTTTAGTGGTCAGTGTTAGATTTAATAAACAGAAAGCTGATCAACTCAAATGTGTAAACTAAAAAATCTACATTAAGCAATATGAAAGAATATATTAAAATGATGGGCTTTTTATTAAAGGAGTAGATGAAACAAGATTATTTATACATGTTTTAGAAAATTTATTGGGAAGGTTGCTTTTTCTCAGTAAATATAAGTTAACCAAAATACCAGAACATTTAAAAAAAATTTTTTTTTTTAATATATTTACTGTATATGTTACTCATTTATTTTTAAGTCTATAATAAGTATTAAGAAAATCATAAGAAATTGAATTTGAAAAAGTAGATAATTGAATGTTTATTTAGATGAGTACATTTACCATTACAGCATATTAGTAGAATTGTATAACTATTTTTAGATGAAAAATAAAAGAAAATAAATTTAGGAATATACGAGGGTTATTTTTTTTTCAAGGTCCGATCGGTCACGAAATTAAAACCGTAGTGAAAATAAAAAATTTTTTATTTGTAACAAGTAGTTACATAGTTATGCTATTTCTCTACATAGTCGCCACTCCAATTTAGACATTTGTCGTAGCATGGTACCAACTTTCCAGTACCCTCATCATAGAAACGGAGTTGCCTGTGTTTTCAGCCATGTTTCTATATTGGTCTGCAGCTCGATTTCTGTGCCAAAATGTTGTCCTCCTAGCCAGCGTTTCATGTGAGCAAAGAGGTGAAAATCAGATGGAGCCAAGTCTGGGCTGTATGGTGGGTGATCAAACACTTTCCAACAAAAACGCTGCAGGAGCTTCTTTGTTACAGCTGCAGTGTGTGGCCAAGCATTGTCATGGAGAAAGACAATGCCTGATGATAACATTCCTCTCTGCTTATTCTGAATTGCCCTTTGTAGATGTTGAAGAGTCACGCAGTATGAGGCTGCAGTGATGGTCGTGCCACATTCCATGAATTCCACCAAGAGAACTCCATTCCGGTCCCAGAACACAGTAGCCATACACTTTCTGTTGGAGAAGGTTCGCTTGAACTTCTTTGGTTTACTGGGAGAATGAGAATGCATCCACTGTTTGGATTGTTCTTTTATTTCTTCAGTTTCAAAATGGACCCATGTCTCGTCCCCTGCGACAATTTTGTTCAAAAAATCTTCTCCTTCATTGTGGTAGCGCTGGAGAAACATTAGGGAGGCATCCATTCTCATTGTTTTGTGATGGTCGGACAGCATCTTTGGAACCTATCTCGAACACAGTTTGCGGTACTGAAGTCTCTCACTCACAATGGTGTGGAGAGCTGATCTTGAAATTTCAGGAAACGAATCACTCAATACAGAAATTGTGAACCGACGATTTTCTCGAATTAACTCATCCACTCGCTTCCTTCCCTGACCGCCTGCATCATGAACATCTGTACGTCCTGCTTTAAAGTTCCTGTACCAGAGTCGCACTCATTTAAATTTCACCGTACACATTACTTAGTCATCGATGAATTTCAGCTGCATTACACCACTCAACCTGAAGAAATCGAATTACCGCACGCACTTCACACTTGGCAGGAGATGCTATTGTTGTAGACATGTTTACGTGCTAGCTGCGTGTTCAGAACTAAACGAAGTGATGCAGCATGATTGAAGGCCATACTAGAGACGCTGCACAACACATATGCACAAAGGTTCAACTGATTTTTGCACGGGTTTTTATTTTGCGACTGATCGGACCTTGAAAAAAAAATAACCCTCATATAATAATTTTATATTATTGATCACATAATTGTTTCCAGTATAAAGCCGCATAAAAAAGAAATTATTTCATTTTCACGTTATTTTATTTATGCATTATTATTAAATCACAAAACAAAAAATTTATTTATGTCCGTAGAGTTTTCAGATTGTCAAAATTGTATTTCGTTTGTTTTTCAAAAGAAAAGTAAATTTATATTATCTGTAAATATCTTATCAATAAGCACTGCAAAAAGGAAAAAATCTACTAAATAATAAATAATCAAACTTAGATCATTGATAAATAAAAAACATTTGAAAAAGTATTGAAAGTATATTTAAAATATTTTTACTAATTATAAGAACCAATCTATCATAAAGACAACACGTTAGTAAAAAAATACTGTCTCAGGTATATAGGAATACAACAAGAGACAGCCCTATCCGAGTCAGTTGCTTAAGAGGAGTTTGACCTAATTTTGAACAATATTAGCACTGTAATATAGTATTTAATGCAACAAGAGTAAATGATAGTATCAAAGGAATGACAATTAATTTTTTGTATTTGTATGTGGGAGGAAATATTGATGAAAAATTTTTATAATTTCTTGATCCTTTCTTGATGATAATATTGCCGCATAAGCTTGAAGCTTGTGTGTAGGATATGGAAATGTAATTTTGTAGCGTTTGATGAAAAATTCCATGCATGACTGGGATTCAAACCCAGGACCTCTGGAAGAAAGACTGAAACACTGCCACTCCACCACAGTGATTGGCAAGTAATGATCAGCAAATTAATAATGATTTGTACATTGCTCTACAAATACAATATGACTTCCCAATTACTAATTTTAAAATGAATTTATTATTATCAGGCTACCTAGACAGTTTTAATTTCATGCGTGTTAATTGAAAATCAGTTAGAGCAAATTATGTCATTAATTTTTATGGAAAAAATTGTATTTAGAATAGGCCATTAATATGGGATATTATACTACTCTTTTGCTGTGTGTTATTAACGTCAACCCTTATATATAAAAAAGATAGAAATTTTCATTATTTAATAAATCAGGATCCACTACTGTGCAGTAGATTTCAACTGGTGGCTCAAGGTACCAAAATAACATTAATCCTGAATTTACCACTTGGGTCCATTTCTTTGCGTATATTTTTAACTTTTCTATATTATCACAAACTTATAATTACTTGCTGAAAACCTGTTAAATATTGTTAACATCTAATTTGAGAAATATTTCTGGCAAACAGCTGACAAGATTTGAAATAAACTTAATTTTAGCGTAGATGCCCAATGAAGTATACGCTTTAACATTAATATGAGCTATCATTGTGGTTTTCGAATAGTGTAAGATGTACTTTATAAATATCTTATGAATATTGAAATTTAAAAATATTTCCTTTACTTCATAAAAATCTTTTATATACTATTGTATATAAAACTTTTTTTTATAAAACTATATATATAAAACTGTTATATATATATAAAACTATGTATATAAAACTATTTTTTTTCACTGCTTTCTATTGAAAGCACTGAAGTATCTTGAGCACAAAATTAATTTTTTGATGAAAAAACATTGATTGGTGGGCCATTAAATAATCTGTTACAGTCTGTAGTCTACGTCCCTTGCTTATTTAAAAACAGGTTAGGTAAGTATTGTAACTAATAAACTGATTTCTAATCAGATGTTTTCAGGTTTCATTACCAGCCAGAGTCTCACATTTTTTATATCTGCCTCACCTATCAAACTTTTAAAAGGTTTATAGTATTTATGAGGTCATGATACTGAAATATATTGTAATTATTATATATAATTATCATATGTATCTCAAACTGAAATTTATGAATTAAATTCTGCATGGATGTAGACAACACTGCCCTACTTAGAGAAACACAATAAACAATAAGAAAATAATAAGCAGTAGACAAGCGAAAAGTCGGCTTTGTCAGCTAAATAGGGATGTTTAGAAGTTTACAAAGGAATGTTTACTCATGTTTTTTTTTTTAATTTACATACATGAAAATATTTCATCTTCAGTGATATTTCAATCTATCATTCTTTTGTTTACTGAATGAAAATGCAAATTAAAGTATTATTTTCTTGTGAGTTCATGTGAATAATTTTTTAAATTATAGTATTTTTATTTTTTAATTAGGTCAGTGGTGGAGCAGCAGCATCATCATCTCCTGTACCAGTGAGAGCTGAGGAACCACCAATTGCAAGCGGTATAGCAGCAAAACCAGATCAACAACCAGTTCTAGTCAATGGTCATCATAATAGTAACAACAATAATAATATTAACAACAATAACAATATTGTTAATAATGATAAAATTAACAATGAGGATAATGATAGCGGTGTTGATGGTGTAACAGAAAATTCATTAGGGGATGAAGATGTGTCGCCTAAATCACCTCCATTATTAGTAAGTCATGTTTTAACAAATCCTGGCCCAGATTATTGGCGCAATCGTAATCCAGTAGCTAATGAAATTGTTATTACAGATGTTACAGTAAACTTAAGTACTGTAACTATACGTGAATGTAAAACTGAAAAAGGTTTCTTTAGGGAACGTGATGATAATGCCAATCGTAATGATATAAAATGAATAAAATTATTATTTTATATACGAGCATGTATATTCACTTATAAAAACCCATTGTCTGCAGGTTCATTGAGAAAAGATATATATTTTTTAATATTATAATTCACTGTGTAAAACAAATAAAGAAAATTTGACAAATAAAAAAGGTTGTATCCCCTTTAAGTTATAATGTATATCCTACTGATGTAGGTTAGGCTGTATGTCACTGGCTTTCTGATCCATGAGGAGGTTCAGAATCAACCTGAGATTGTTAGTATTTTACATTAACAAAGATATCGGAGGGCACTTGTCAGATTGGCCAAGTTCAATATCTATTGTACAGTCTCTTAAATTCTTTACAAATACATTTAATAATCGATACGTATACCCCATACAGTCTTAATTATGATTAACATCAATCCACAAATTCATCTTTAGTGATGGAGTAGGCATGGTTTTAATTACACTAATCTCAAGTATAACAATTAGTTATGGAATGAAATTCCCTAATTGCTTTACCTGTGTAAAAATTAGAATCATAGTTTACCAATAAGTATAAAAATAACTTAGTGCCACTGATTATTAAATATTTTTATATATATATTGTTATCAATTTCTAAAAACCTTGTTCTTTCAATTATGATTAGTTATTGTTAGCCTTGAAAATTGTAAGCATTAGAGTCCTGCATAATGTATAATTCGGCAACACAGTTGTTTACCAATTAGCATTTTTATTTGATTCTTTTCAAATAACTATATTGTTTTATTTTTTATCATGTAAATTATGGTTACTTTAAATATATTTTCAGGGTGATTATATTTTGTATATAGCTTCTTTTGATGATGTAAATATATTTATACAATTTATGTATATCAAATAATTTAAAGTAAATTGATTCTTTTATATGAAAAAAAATTTTACTAGCAATTTATACTTTGTATTGTATGATAAAAATTATTTTTTTAATTTATAACTTAATTTTTGTATCACACATTTATTACCAGTTAATAATGAGAGAGAAATATTTGTTTTAAAGGTTCATTTTATGCATAATTTTTTTATAGTTCTAAATATAAATATATAATTAATATTTATATTCTGTGATTTTTAAAAATGTATACTCTAACAAAATGAATGTTGTAGTAATGGTCCTTTACATTTTTGTGTTCAAATGTACATTACAAAAATCACTCTTATAGTCGCTGAAATCTGGAGAGACTTTCATTCATAATTAGTAAAGAATGGGTTTTATGTATACTTTGTTGTTTAAACTTATATTTTTGTGTCATTTGTTGATGAGTTCTATTAAATTATTATTAACATTTATATATTTCTTATTATTGATTTAATATTATCGCATTAATTTTCTCCTGTGGTAAGAGTTTCCATTTTCCACAATTGTATCCTTTAAAAAAGTATATTTTTGTTATTTGACATGACAAAATTATCTACTACACAGCTTATTTCATTCTTAACAGTACAATCTGTATAATGGTGATTATATTGTTTTTTTTATTCATTCAGTCATAAGTTGAGTCTACTTTTACTATTCTGTATAATAAAAAGCTACAATATTACATCGTAAGCAATATTATAAAAAATATCGGAAATCCAGAGATGTAATGTAATTTCTCTTATTTTTTATATTTGAATCAAAGTATAAAACAAGACTGACCAGATACAAGAGACTGAGGGGAAGTTTATATATATTCTTCAAATGATACAAATGTCAAGGAAATAGTAATTCTAAGACCCCAAATCCAATGTGAGCAAAACCTGCAGCATCCAGTCAGAAGGTAAGAATGAGATTTATAAGGAAAAGATGGTTTAAGAGTGAAACACTATTAAGGGGCCAATCCATTACATAGGGACTGTGAAAAGAGTCCAAAAATCTTGCTGAAAGGAATATCTTGGATTCTCTACAAACACTGAGCATTCACCATGTTCACAGTCTTAAAGGAGATCAGGATACTCTTTCCAGGGATAAGAATTGCAAATTACTGATCGGTTTAAAGACTGTAAATTTTTAAATTGGTTTAAACACTTTCTGTTTAGATACTAAGAGAACTATGAGGCAGGGCTCAGGCTTCCTTTTGGGAAAACACTCTCATCTCCAGATTTTTTGTTGCATAGAAATATTCAATTAAATGCATAAAACATTCAGCCAAATTTCAATGGAATATGTGGTGCAGCCCATTAAGACCATACTGCAATACCATAACCTCTTTTTCTAGCAATAAACCTGATATAAGCAGAATTACCTCCATACTTAAATAACCAGTTAACCAATAATAATAATAAAACCAAATATACCATTTTATACATCTTTTTTTTCTTGTAAATTACTTAAAATATTCTTCTATACTGATTTTATTAATTAAAAAATTATTACAAATGTATTCTATATAATTTTTAATGAATTTAATTAGTGTACTTAATAACATTATTAGACTGTGTTAGAAGTTTCATTACTTGCAATTCCCAAAAAATTCTTTTTATCTTAAACACTACGATGAATTTCAGACATATGAACCATTTCCTTCATATTATACATTACAGAAAGAAATTACTAACTCATTTTATACTTAAAAAAATGTAAAGAAAGTAATGAAAAAATAGCATTAACTGTAATTAATGATAAGGAAAATAAAATTAGTAAAGATCTGTTACATACAGGAAATTAGAAGATTGAGAAAATGCTAAATTTTTATTTCTTTACCATATGTGTTGCAATAACTTAGAATTATTTTAATGTTAATTTATGCATCTAGCTGTAAATAAATATATTAAGTGTGATATGAGAACCTGCATATTAAAAATATGTACGAGAAGAATAATTGATAAAGTAAGAACCTATGCTGTTGTGCATACTAAGCGTCAATAAGGCCGACTCTAAGTTTAAAAGATTTAAACATGAAATAACTGTTATCATAATCCTGTCAACTAATGATATAATAATGTATATTACTTGTTACTCTGTTACTGGAATAATAATGTATATCAGTTTATTTACAATAATAAAAGTTTTGTAATCAGTTATTAACGCTATAATATGACAATATTGACAGAATAATGCCTATCTTGTCTAAGCCCATCTGCTTAAATGATAAAAAAATAAATACATGACTAGCTCAACTTTTATAATACTTGGAACCTTTTTGTGATAATCTACCAGCCAGTTTTATAAAATCATTAAAAAATATATCTGGTTTATTTGAACAGAGGAACAGCCAAATTACACTGTTGCAGTGATCCCTTAAATCCAATTCTGTTCACCTGATATATTAAAGCTGTTGAATATATTTTATTATTTAAGGTCCTTTGTTTTGTTTTTCATTATTTAATCACAGTAGAGGAGGACTACATAGGTAAAAATATTATGTTATTGTTTTGCTAGGTGTATGAAAATCCTTATTAAAACTGCAATTAATTTGTTGGAATATTGTTGTTATACATGTTTTATATATTAAAAAAGATAATATTTTTCTATAACATATGAATTTAGCTTAATTATAGAATAATTTCACTTTTTAAAAGATATTAGTTCACTCATAAAATATCCTCATTTTTCATTTATTATGTATTATTAAAGTAATCACATTATTAATTCTTTTTAATATACTTATTGTAAAATATAATATATATGTATTAATGCATTATTGTACATAATTTATTTTTACATTTAATAAAAAATCTTTTATTATTTATCATTTCAGTTATAATGTAATTAATTATTTTAATTTCTTAATTATTGTACAAGGTAGTTAGGTGTTAAGGAAACAACAATATAGAATAGTTACATTATTATTATTATAGTTATTTGTGTATGTATTATAAACCTTCCTTTTTTTATGTGAAACGTTTCAGGGGATAGACCCTCTATAATTTTAAATATTAGAATATGAAAATGTTAAAACTGACAGACAGTGAATGAATTTTGTAAATAATAAACACAAAAATATTTGGAACTAATTTTTAGTTTATATATGGACACTGAATTTGTGAATGTTATAATGTACACTTATGGACCTGATGATAGTAAAAATTAATCAAATTGTATTTAAAACTGAGGGTGAGAAGTTTTGTTTGTATTAATTGGTTTTTAGCATGGTAACATCTTATAGCTGCTCCATTTATCAGCTATCTACAGCTCAGTGCAATCATTATCCTTTAAAGAAAATTTGACTGTAAATAAGAAAGTGTCATTTGGCTTTTTAATACTGCTACAAGTATTTTGGTTAATATTTTATATAAAAGAATATACTTTAAATTTAACCCTTTCACCGTTTATTCTACTTAGCTGAATTGGTGGAATCTCCCTTTAGCACTTAAAATTCAATTTGACTAATCCAAGGCTGCTAATTTTTCTTTTCTTTATTGCTTTATTTGGTTGCAGTTTGACAACACAACTAAATATTTGATATACATTGCCACCATTTGAGGACTTATGAAATTTAAAAATGTGTGAACATTCAATGTTTATACCTAGATATATGAACAACTTTAAGTATTAACATTTTTTATTTGTTTACATTTTAATTATGCTTAAAGTGAATTTTCCTTTTATATTTCAAGAGTAAGGAAATTAATTTTCATGTTTTAATTATTGTAAACAATATTTTAAATTTTGTTAATTTAATTTTTAATTGTTTACTACACGCATTAACTAGATGAAATCATTTTAAAACTTTAGTTTGCTATCATTTGCATGATACAAGGTCGTATCAACAGTCTTTTGTTCCCTTTGTAATTAACTGCTTATTAAATTATGCTTATTGCTTACTGTTTACTTTAAAATATTTTTTCCATTAAACATAATTTTAAATGACAAGTGTAAAGAATATAACTCTAAAGTTCAGCACAATTGCATACTTAACATCTATTATTTTGGAAAATTAATAAAGTGATGGATTCATAATGCTTATAAGAAAAACATTTTTTCAGCCAATAATGCAATAGGTAAGGGAAAATAATTCAAGTAAATGAACAGTGAAAGGGTTAAGGATGTTATGTCAGCATGTAAGTATACAAAATTAGGCATTATTGCATAAAATTTCTAGATATTTATTTTTATTTAATAATTTTACTAAAATTTGGTTTAATTGCACTATAAAACAATCTTGAGTACGAGTTGGGGTAAAAAGTAACTAAATATGAACAAATCTGGGTTAATAATAGGTTATCTTTTACCTTGGGCTAATTTTTTATTAGCAGTAGCAGTTTTTATAGCATTCATTATTGTGAAAGATTATTGTATCAGAAAACATCAAATTTATACATTCCATAGAATTTCATTATTATTTTAAAAAGTCCCTAGTTTATTACACTGGAGAACAACTCCAATTTTATATCCACTCAGTGGTAGTGTCCTTTGCCTTTTACTACTAAGATTCAGGTTTGAATCCTGTTTAGGCTAAGCAGTTTTCAAATGCCAAAAAATTCACTTCTTATCCTAGCATAAAAACATTAAATTGGACATCAGCCTGTTATTGCTATATGAATCAATGAATAAAATGAAAGAACAAAAATAATAAAGTTAAGTATTTATTCAAGTACTGACAAAAAATAGGTTATTCATTTATATTTCAATTAATTTTTTTAATATGCTACCAAATGAAATCTGCAAAGAGTTTTATAAATGCAAAATTTACTTAGACTAGTCTTGAAAAAAGAGCAAAAAAAATTATTTGTGAAGTAACAGGTGATTCAAAAAAGACTTCACAAATTAAAAAAGTATGTAAAAATTTATTGAGGTAACTTACAGATTCGGTTGAGGTCTCACTTCATAGCAAAACACATCAAGTTTTGACTCGCGTAGTTCATTAGTACTGTCACCAGTGCTAGGTTGTTAAAAACTGCAGTTAAATGTAATTTTCATAGAGTATGGTAGGGAGCTTCCTAGTAGGCATACAATTTCTAATAATAATAATATGATAATTTACTCTTGGCACCAAACCTTTGATGAGACAGGTTGTGTTTTTCCAGGAGGCAGCTGTAAATGGTATCATTTATCTAGACATACTTAAAAATTTTTTAATTCCTCAGACAGTGACCAAGATGGACGCCATTACTCTCAGAAAGACAGGGCACCTCTTCACTAACGCCTAGAAGACCAAGATTATCTTGGTACTCTTGATTCCCAGGTTAGTAGATTGATCGTGAAGATCCAACTGTATGGCCACCGCTCCCCAAATTTGACCCCGTTAGAATTTTTCCTGTGCGGTTTCATTAAAGATTGCATTTACGTAGCACCACCTTTGCCTGCTGATCTTGTTGAGCTAATTCTGCGAATTAACACTGCAGCTGCAGAGGTAATACCTGACTTGCTGGCTACAATCGGAATCTCGGAATCGGAAGTCAAGTTCAGATGGGATGTATGTTGCATTACAAATGGAAAACATATCGAACCAATTGAATGTTGGGCGACAAACTTGATGTATTTTCTATGAAATAAGACCTCAACTAAAAAGATTATATCAATCAATTTTTATGTGCTTTTAAAGCTGTGAAGTCCTTTTTGAATCTCTTTAATGTATTTAACATAATTTCTTTTATAAATTTCTCTAAATATTTTTTTCAGTAAAATTTAAATTTTTAATCTGAAAACTGGGAAGTCTTATATGTAAATTAAGTACTTGGATAATTTTATAAAATTACTTAAAATAATTTATTTATATTTATTGAATTGGTTATTATTCACATTTGTATATAATACTGGTACATTTGTATGTAAATAATATATCTTTAAATTTTCAAAAATTTTAAAGAAATATATATTAATAATTTTATAAAATAATTCGGTAGAACTGATTTTTTCAGAATTCTTTTAGTTTAGTTTCTTTTAACTATTTATAAAAAAAAGTATGGTAGGCTTGTAATGTAATATATTTTATTTAAGATATAAATATTATAAAACTGAAAATATAATATAAGTATAAAATTTAATGTTGTGTATTTATTATTTTATAACAAATATTATCATCTAAAATTGAGATAGATGATTTCCAGGGTAATTAATTGGCAAGTTGAAGGGTGAATCCTGAGTCATACACCTTACGTTTATAAATATTTTTATATATCATGATGATATACATCAAAATATCTAATTATTGAGGTTCCACATATCTCTTGTTAGTTTGAAAAAGTAACGGTCATCTATTACAAACTTAAGTTGTTTTGTGTGTAATACAGTGTTAACTTTTTTTTCAGGAAAATTGTTAGAATTAATTATTGTTGTAACCTCTTTTCTGAATAACTTCCGTAAGTGATTACATCTTTATTTTATAAAGTGTGATAAATTTTTTATTGTTATGGTTTTTAAACATGTCCTTTTAAAATGTAATAGTTTGTCTATTATGTTACTGTAAATAAAACATAATGGTCTGTATGTGTTATTTGAGGTAAAAACAAATGGAAGTTTATATTACCCAAGTTTCTGCATGTATGTTTGATTCATAGCAATTAGTGAAACATTTGTTCAGGTTTTTTCCTGTAGAATTTTTGATTCAGTGGTTCAAGTTGTCATTTTATACTGTAAAAATATCTAGTACTGGGTTAAATTATGTTCTGTATGCACAAATGATTCAATAAAGATCTTCACACCAAGATCACAATTAAAAGAATTGAGTGTTTTTAAAAGTATGAAATATTTCATTTTACTGGTGGGTTTTATTCTTTCTTCAGTATAATTTTGAAAAAAAATCCCCAAAAAGTTCAATGTGTAAAAGAAATACTATTCTATAACGCAATGTCAAAGCCATACATACTACTTAACTCGTACATCTTTTATTTTCATTTCAAGAGATTTTTTATTTAAATAATATTTTTTTAGAATAAGATTATTTCCTGAAAAATGGGTTTATCATTCATTTCACAAAATGAAAGGTTTAGAAAATAAACACGGCTACTTAAATGGATACTTTAGTGTTTTTGTACTGTCAATATAGCCTGCTACCATTAAAATTTTCTCTTGGAAATTACATATGCAAATTGTAAACTCATGTAAAAAAACATATGTAATCCTACCTACATATAAAGTTAATTATTTCTTAACCATCACATCAACTAAATACAACTTTTTGGGAAAAATAACTTCTTTATTTCATTTGGGTGAAAATTAGTTAAATTTTCAGATCTCTAATTCACCTGATAGGTGCTTAGACCTAACTAAAATTAGTATTACAGTTTGGAGGATGAAATAGGGAATAGACAAAAGAAACAATTTAGTCATCTGAGGGTGCCCTTTGTGACTTGTACTTTTAATTTATGTACTGATGACACCAGATGGTTATCTGAATACATTTTTTGTGTTTTATAGCAAGTTCAGGATTTTAATTATTTATGTTGTCACCTTTTGATGATTACTACGTATTACATACATGAAAAACGTTGCTGGGAATGATAAAAAGGTTTCTTATTGAAAGGGTCAATAAAGATACCATTCTCATGTTTTATTGAATAACCATACACTTACTATATGATTCAGACAGAATAACAATAGTTTTATTAAATTGCAAGACATGAAGAAGACAATAATTGGCCTGTCTTAGGAAAAGATATCAAATATGTTCCTATAAATATTTTTTTTAGGACAATGACCTTTTTTTAAACTCCCTTCCCCTTAAGGCCCGATCCACAATCCTGTATAACACAGGCTTGAGGGTGCTAGTTGCCTCTAGGAGGCCATGCCAGACCCGGCTATGCCGTTCCTGACAGCACCCCCCTGGGTCTCGGGTCACCCCCCTGGGTGGCTGGGTCTCGGTCTTTTAATAAGCTCCTATCTGGGCTCCCAGACCAGGTCTCGTTCTTTCTTTTCCCCACCTAAGGACCCCAGGAGTCCCTGTTCAATCATTTAAGGTGGGATGCCAGAACATCCCACCACTCCTGAACGAATTGGGTAAGGGGTGCCTTAACGCTTACACCCCTCACCCATCTTCCACGGTCTTCTTTTGGATGATGTTCCCTATTACCTTACTGACTATTGACCAGTTCCGCTCACCATGAAGCATTACCTCCATTATATTATCTGCGGTAACCTCTCCCAACCAAGTCCACATCATCATCCTGCCTTCCTTGGGCACTGTAAGACAGCATATTCCATGGTATTCCACTCTCCACAATACTGGTAGCTTTCAATCAAACGAACATCTCCTGCCGCATAATTAAAGCTACCATGCCCTGATAAAAATTGGGTTAGCTCAAACATGAGTTCCCCATGCTCACGTCTGAACCAAAGCCAGATATCTGGTATTAACTTCTTCGTCCAGCCCATCTCTCCTACCAGTGCTCTATAGTCTCCTTCCTAGCCATGCTATTTGTCAAATGACCTGCTTTTTTTATGATAAAAGCATTTTATATAGTAAATTAATTTTTTTATTTCTGGTGTAGTTTTTAATTCTAAATAAAGTAAGTAAGCAATATTTTTGGCATTCTGTAAAATTTAAAGTTGCCATCCTTAACAAAAAAATTGTAAAATTAATGAAATATATTTATATTTTTTGTTATCTTACTTTTTAAATATATGCTAAATGACTCCCCCCTCCTTAAAAGATTAAGACAAATCCTTCTACTGCTCCATGTATAAAATATTTTTTAATACCAAAGTGACTTAGCAATTACAATAATTATTATTCCTTTGTCATGTTAAAATTAAATTTTTAAACAGTCAAATTAATAAGCTTAGTAATAAACAGATAAAATGAGTAAAACTAAATGTTTAGCCAGGATATATATGAAGAAAATAATTTTGTCATGTGCTAGTTTATATAATATTATTTGAATCATTCATGGTGGCAGTTTTTCAAACACAACTAATTAAGAATATAAGCTGTACTTTATCATAATTTTATGTTCTGGCAAACTTTCTTTACTTTTTTTTAGAATCATTTTGCACAGAGATAATCTCATATACATTTTTTTTACTTTTATGAGGATTTAAATTATTAAAAGCTTCACAGTTGCCTATAATTTTTCTCTAAAAAACTTTTATAGTAGATAATATGTGGTCCACCTCGCTCTTGGGGGTGAAAAGTAACTTTTTCACAATTGTCATTTAAGATACCATAAGATTTAAAAAGAAAAAATTAATAATATAAATATGTTAAATATATCATTTTATAATTGTATTTGCTATAATTTTTTTTTATGCATATGTACATTTTCATTTGAAACATTAATCTTTTTTTTGAGGGCTTGTAAAATCAGAATTGAGCTCTCGTGTTATATAAAAGAATTTCATACCGTTGGCATTCATAAATATGAATTATGTGGACCGATAGTAAAGCTTGGTCTCATTGATTATAAATGCTTTATCTGGTTAAACACAACTTCAAAGATCCAACAGTATCTTATATGGCAAAAATTGCCTAAGATCTTAGTGCATGCCTACTGCACTTCTATTATATGTGTAATCAATGGTAACAGATATGCTGTATAATACAGGAAATAATAGTAATGATGATCCAGAATTTTTGTTATTCATGTAAAAGGGATACTTTGTTTTGGAGGATGTTCTTTATTAAGTAGATTGATTCCTTAAAGCTTTTTCACACATTAAAATAAACATTAGTTGAAAGAAATAACATGGTCTTAAAAATAATTTAAAACAAAAATCTGTCTTAAGATTTACATGAATAAGTTCAGAAATTAGTTAGTAGCTGAAAAGGATCAAGCATAAAAAAGTGGAATTCAAAAGGTTACATCAAACTACATTAAACTTCGTTGTGAGTTTTGTTACAAATATCTATTTTTATTAATTTCAATAAATAGTCTAAAATTATGGCAATGTAGGTTTCGTTTTTTATTATATTTTTATAATTTATGAATGTTTCCTGCAATAGATTTTTATAGGAACATGAAGCTTTGCTTTACCCTATTGGCATCTCAGCTGCTATTTTGACTTTTTCCATCAATATATTGGAAGAGAATTATTGAACTATTCTATATAGACTCAAAGATTTCTACCCCCATCGAACTGCCGGCTACTACAAAGTGTCAGGATGCCACTGATGAGACCAGGGCAGTAGCTGAACCAAATGTCATACAATTCATTAAGGAAAAAGGATAAATTTAATACAGTAAGGGAGTAATCGACCAAAAGAGACCTCTGATTATGAAAATTTATTATCTTGTACAGGATTTAACATAATGTTCCTCCCTATTTAGTTTAAAATATCAAAACCTTATTATGCCGTGTTATAAAACTAGACAGGGATTAAGCATGATAATGTTTACTCTCCATTCAGGTTTACTACTTTAGGAATATTAAAAATGAAATCTAGCTTTTCAAAAAGAATGTACATGAAGACACCAGATAAAATATATTCATATTGGTTGTTGCTATTTGTACCTTGCTTTTGTACCTGAATAGATGTACTAATTGATGACTACATTATATACACATTAGCAAATAATAGACTTAATGCAATTTTATTTAAACCCAACTGCATACTTATGTCAAATACTAATCTTTTCTAACATTGTAGAAATATTTAATTATTAATAAATATCTCTCCTTCTCCTACATTCCAAAAAGATACAATCCCCAAAAATTAAAATTTCTTATTTATAACACGGTTTTTCCCTGATTTATATTTAAAATTAAAGTAAATCAATTGTAATTACCTATAAATATATTAAAAGAACAAATAACTGTACTAGTTATGCAGAATATTAGTGTAAAAATAAGTAAATGTATTTGTGAATGAAAAAAATTTATCTTTATTGTCTATATGTAATTGCATTACATATTTAAGTAATTTGAATGTAATAAACTTGTACAAAGTACTTTAGTTGTAATCTCTAAATTAAAGAAGAATAAATGGATCATTAATTAATTAACATCATTGTAACATAAATAATTAAATTTTATAACTGTTACAAAAAATATATATTTATATTTAGGATAAAAAAATATTTTTATAGTCAATAATTAATTATTACATATTATTTTAATTAAGGTATTGTTAATTTAAATTTACTTTAATAAGTTGCACTGTATTATTAAAATTATGTAATATTTCTATATTTTTTTATTTATAAGCATTTTTATTATAATTACTAATATTATTATGTAATTGAAAAATGGAAATGTGATTTTAATTTAGGTTTGTTGCAATAAAATTGTAAGAATTTTGTTAAATAGTAGTAAATTTGGAGTTTTTTTTATCCTTTTATTTCAACATTAGGAACATTACTTTAAACCTATATTTGCAAACTTTGTTGCTGGATTCAATTTAATGGTATTCTTTGGTGATAGTTATAACAATGCCTTTCCTTAAATATATTCAACACATAC
The DNA here is from genome assembly GCF_047948215.1 of Lycorma delicatula. NCBI lineage: Eukaryota > Metazoa > Arthropoda > Insecta > Hemiptera > Fulgoridae > Lycorma > Lycorma delicatula. The sequence goes on along the minus strand of NC_134458.1, from coordinate 102,667,531 downwards.
GAATAGTGAAAAAATATGTGTGTGCGTTTGTAGATGTAGGATACAATTAATATAAGTAAATCTTTTATTAGTACACAAAACAAAATTTTGGAAAGGCTGGCTGATGGCAGGAAAAATATTGTATATAAATTACTCTTAATATTTATCGGCTCATCTTTTCGGAAAGAATTTATCATAGCAACTTATTTTTTAAAAAAACCAGCTGCTTCTGCTTATATAGAGGTTAAATTAAAATAGACCAGTATTCCCGTTTAAGACTGGGTAGTTTTTATTACGGGATTTCTAAACTGACCTGTGAATATAACCTATAGATCTACTAATTGCAATAAGCCGATATCGATACTCACAAACTACAACACAGAAAATGAATTTCCAACGTAAAAATTAATTTTCAGTTATTTTAATTACATTATTTACAACTACTGAAAGAATTTAAATACTTAAAAAAACATACCATCACGTGGTAAGCTCCAGTATTAAATAATTTGTTTCAATTACTCTTGTCATCGACATACATTAACACACGGTACAGCTGAGAGCCGAACAACCAACTCGCCGACACCAACTGTACGGTGGGTACACCAACTGCAAACATTGTCATTGGTCAAGGAGATTGACAGATAGATATAGAACGTATCAGAGCTTTACTTGCGGCTAAACCGCATTCATATACAGATAGTATTAAAAAGTTTTCCCGGGACTTTCATAACCTATTCTACTAGAAAATAAAGTTCATTTAAACATATACTCTAAAATGCTTCGTTTATGGTACGGCTAGTGAAAGATTGCGCGCGGATTTCAGTTATTCCAATGGAATGAGATCGTAATGAAATTTTTACCACGTTAAATAAGGAGGGCAGAATTAGTGATGTCTTACGGTTTTTGACATAAAAAATCGAATAAAATAGTTCCCAGAACCGTATCGGCAATAGTTTGATAATTAAAGACCAATAAATTGGGGAAAGTCTTTTTTTATATATTTAACTTTGTTAAATTGTTAATAAACACAAAAATTTAAAACAAAACTTGTAGAAAATTTAATTCTGACAAAATGGCGTAAGATAAGTTGAATAAAGCAAAGAAAAGATAAAAAAAATGTTAATTTTATTTAGAAACTACATTACAACATTTGTCAGAAAAGTACTAATTTAATGTAAACAAAAACCTAATAATTTTTAGTGATGAGAAAAATTGGTACTTGCGTGTTAACGCCAACCGCAGCTACAGCTTTATTTAAAAATAAAGTAGTCAATCGAATTTCGGTGGAAAATGGGCCGATATAGAGTTTAACGTAGATTCAAAACAGTCTCTTTATTAATTTTAATAAATGGTTATATTTATTTATTTTATAAATATACTTAACCTACGCTCGCTTCGCTCGCTAACCTTGACTAATTAACAGGAGTGTTTTGATTATTTAATAATTACTGAATTTATTAAATAAATACTCAAAACATTACGGTGTTAATTAGTCAAGGTTAGCGAGCGTAGATTAAGTTTGGTTAAATTATATTTATAAATATAAGTAACCATCTATGAAAATTAATAAAGAGACTGTTCGTTTTCCACCGAAATCCGATTGACTACTTTGTTTTTAAAGCTGTAGCTGCGGTGGCGTTAATACGTAGGTACCGAAAATTTTGTAAAAACAAAATTTAAAAGTACTGGAAATTACACAACAATTGTAAAGTAAAAATAAATAAATAAAAATTACTTTGATAAGTTTTTTTTATTAATGCTAGAAATACAAAATAAATAATTTGAAAAATTGTTATTTAAAAGTAGGCAATAAAATAATACCTGATCAACAATGCGCAATAATGTATCACTGTTTAAATCATTGTGTAAGGCACATTAAATTTATCCGGTACTGTGTGATGCTGTAGTTAACCAATTTTTCAGTGAATTTTGGTTTGAATGTGATCGGTTTTCTATTAAAATAATGCCGTACTTATTTAAAACAAAAGGAATACGGTGATGTGGAATCCATTCTGGATGTGTGTAATAGTAATGCTACAGCAGAATATGAAATACGTTTTCCGAACCGCAGGATTTCAGATCCCAAAACAATTAGCGCGACTTTTCGCAATCTTCGGGAAATGGTTCACTACCTAGTATTCGTACCAGTAAGAACGATCTATCCAACACGTCGCTGTTATTGATGAAAAATATCGCCTGATCTAACACCTTTAAATTTTTGCATCCGGGGATGGATGAAAAATATTCAATACCAAACAAAGATGCATTCTGGTAAGGAATTAATTTTCCCATTACGGTTCCAGCTGAGCAACTTAAGGAGAACCCTGAAGAACTAAAAAGAGTAACAAAAGCAGTACAGAAGCATGCCAAGAAATTTATTGAAAATGCTTGGCATCAATTTTGTTCAGAATTAAATTCTCTGTTATTTTTGTTTAAAAGTTTTTTGTGTTAATTACCCATTTCACAATGTTATTGTTTATCAAACATAAAAAACAGGGTTTTTACCGCAATTTATTGGTTTTCACCTCACATTCCTCAAAACCTACTGCAGATACAGGTCTGGAAACTATTTTATTCAATTTTTCTGGTCAACAAACATAAGAAATCTGCCCCTTAATTAATGTCATAAAACTTTCAGTACGACCTCATTTCACCAGGGTAGCTGAAATCCAAGTGAAATCTTTCACTAGCCATAACTCGCAAACTAAGCGTTTTAGGGAATATGTTTATGTGAACTTTTTCCATTATTTTCAAGAGTAGAATAGGCTGTGAAAGTCTCAGGAGAACTTCATGATACACTTTACATATGAATGTAATTTTGATTTGAAATAAAATTTCAACACGATAAAAAAAATTGTACACATAATACAAGTAATAATTTTAATGAATAAATTAATTATCATTGAAGTTTATCTGTACCACATTTTAACCTTAGAAATAAAAGTCCCAAAATTAGTTTTATAATTTTTTATAACAAATAATATTTTAAATCCATTAATTTTATTATAAATGAGATTCTGTTATTTGGTAGAACAAAATTATTCAAAATTCAACAATTGGAGTTCTAAATCTCATTTCAAGATTATATAAGGACAGAGAACTCATTTTTTAGTTGTTGTCTGAAGATCTACTACATGATATTACAGAAGAAAATCTACAAAATGATATTAAAAATTTTTATAGGATTTAAAACTTATTTCATCATGAGTGTAATAGGGCATCTATGACCCCACCCCACAACCCCTTACTTTCACTTATGATTGTATTCCTTTGCACTAATATGAATAATATGTATATAAATATTAAGTTAATTGTTTGAAAACCGATAAACACACATCAACCAACCCACAGATTCTGATATTTTGAGATCACAGCAGTGTAACATAACCATAAGCAAAAAAAATTCATCCAAACACGAATGGATACACCGGACGATTCTCACCACGGCTTTTCTTCCACACATTTTCCAGCAGCAGTGAGCAATATCAGCGGTGATAATCTGCAGCAATAGAGCCGATTAAGCTGTATTTATTACAGTGTAAAGGGAATTCCCGCCCACCTTATGTTATGTATCTGTGTATTGTGTTATGTATCTGCACATCTGTGTAGTTTTGTTCTATGTTGGATTTGAAATGGTCATTGCTTTATAATGCTACTTGAGTCAGTATCAGCTATGTGAGTTTTTATATTGTATGTTATAAGTTAGTCTTTATCTCAAGAATGCCTTAGTATTATGAATAGTTGAAGATTATAAAGTATATTACGGCTTGAGCTGTTTACTCTTATAGGATTTCCAGTCACTATGCTGTGCTGTTTGTTTTCCCACTTAGTTTGTTACTTGTTTGTGTGCTTATTTGACTTTAGTTAGCCTGCTAAAGGCTAACTAAAGGCTAAAAGAATAAAATAATATGGCCTAATGGTAAAACCTAGGTGATAGACTTATGAGACAAGTTTAATACAAACACAACAGATTTTTGTGATACAGTAGTTTTTTTTAAATACTAACAAATTTATTTTTAAGTATTTTTTATAAACAATTGCAGGTCCTTTACACCTGTTTTGATTATTTGACAGTATTTCTGTAAAAATGTATGTTTTCATTTTGTGCTACTTGTGACTCAATAATTTTTAATAAGTTATAAGTTTGAATTGTTTGACAAGACTCCCTTTTTTCTGTTTAACCTTCAGAACCACCATAAGTATTACTTCAGAGTATGATATGTATGAATGTAAATGAAGTATATTCTTTTACAGTCTCAGGTCGACCCGTTTTTTTCAAATCCTAGTAAAGGCAGTTACTTTTCTACGGATTTGAATAATAGATAGTGGATACCAGTGTTCTTTGTTGGTTGGGTTTCAATTAACCACACATCTCAGGAATGGTTGACCTGAGACTGTACAAGACTACACTTTATTTACATTCTTACATATCATCCTTTGAAGTAATAACTTTTGGTGGTTCCGGAGGTTAAACAGAAAAAGAAAGTTGTCTGTTCCTGAGATGTGTGGTTAATTGAAACCCAACCACCAAAGAACACCTGTATCTATGATCTGGTATTCAAATATAAACTGCCTTTCGTAGGATTTGAACTTTAGTGAAATCAGCTGATTTGCGATGACGAGTTCACCACTAAATCAACCCGGTGGGTTTGTTTGATATACTAGTTTTGACTAAGTCGCCAGTTTTTTTATTAGGGAGTAAAAGTTTACTTTCTTTTCTGTTTGGCATAAAGGTTAATAACCACAGCAGTCAATGTCCGTAAATCTCACCACTAAATCAACCCGGTGGGTTTGTTTGATATACTAGTTTTGACTAAGTCGCCAGTTTTTTTATTAGGGAGTAAAAGTTTACTTTCTTTTCTGTTTGGCATAAAGGTTAATAACCACAGCAGTCAATGTCCGTAAATCTCAAAAAGAAAAGCATAATAATAATAATAATAATAAAGCCAGTTTTAAAAGCTTAAAATTTTTTGATAACTTTTAATTTACCATATTCAAAAATCAAAATTGAAAAAAATTAAAAAGTGTTATGTTTTTACTTTGTAATGTGTTTTCTTTTTATTAAAAAAAAACTTATTTCATTCAAAAAAGAGATGGTTGTTACAAACACATACACACATTTATCTGTATCTATAAAGCGAGTGGCAGATTCATCAATGCCTATGAAAAACTACAACCATAAATTTATAAAAATTTGTATTCATATTCTTCTTACGGTCTTAGTGCACACTAAGAAAGAATGTTTGGAAATTCCGAGTTCTACTTTAAGTTCTCTGTAAAAAATGTAGAAAATCTGATTTTTTGTGTGTGTAATCTTCATCTGAATATCTAAAAAATAATTTATAGATTTTTTTAAATTCTGAGTTAAAAGGGTTAAAGTGGAGTTTGACATTTTTTTAAACCCAGCTATTTTTTTAATTACAAATGAAGATCATTTGTAACAAATGAAAATCAATGTAATTTTTGGTGTGTGTAAATCTTGAAAGGGATGAAAATTTTCCCCATTTCTGACTATACTATACGGGATATTCACTAGATTGGAGCTTGTAAATATTCTTCAGATAAATATCTAAAAACCATTTTCGGGTTTTTTGAATTTTGATCTTTAAAGGGTGTGATGGTCTACAGCATGGGGGCTCAACCAATATAGCCATTATCATTACTTTACTGTGTGTGCAACGCAACACATCGTGACTGGCTGCACCTTTGGTTTCTTGACTAAAAAACATAAAAGTAATAAAAACGAAGTATGGTCACTTCCTTGTTCAAGTAATGCTAAGAATCAGGCAAAATAAATTTTTACTGGTGTGAAAAGTAACCAATTATAACTAATATATTTAAGATGGATGCAGTCTGTATATTTTGAAACCCATATTCTACAGTTCAAGTTTCGGGTCCTGTACTGACACTGTTGCTCTGAAGAAATTACAATACACTGATTTTTTTTTAATAAATTGAACAGGCCTTAATTATTATTTATCATTATTATTCTCACAAGCATCAATTTAATGAGCAAAGACTGACCACAACAGGAAAAGACATGAACAACCCAAGTACAGGATTGTACTTTGGTTGTTAAAGTTGGATTTTGATTATAAAAATACAATATATTGGTACAGAGGAATATGGGTCTTATAAATATTGACTTTAGAAAAAAAAAAAATATATATATTTTTTTCAGGGTCCCCCCCAACTGTGTTTATTATCCTGAAGTTTGTGAGAATAATACTATAAATAAGAGTTTTGTAATTAGTGTATTGTAATTTCTTCTGAGCAACAGTTTGGTCAGCTAAGGACTCAAAACTTGAGTCCTTAAGTGATCTGAAGTTTGCTGGTTTCAGATACCTCAATCATAAAAATAGTAGTTATAGTCGGTTACCCGTCCTTCTTATGGGGTGCTTTGCATGGTTCTTAGCATTAATCGACAAACACTACAAGGATGTGACTGTAAAATTTTGTTTTTCATTTGTGTTCTTTAGTCAAGTGACTAGAGGCAGGTGCAGACAGTTACAATGTGTTGCATCCCACACTGTGGTGGCTGTGTTGGTGGTGTTGTTGTGTTGTACACTGTTGCACTTTTAAAGCTACTTTTAATAATAACTGAAAGATATATCGAAAAAGACCTTTTTTTATAGAAAATTTTATTACAAATGCTGGTAGTGGTCTCCAAATTTGATTTAATCAGCGGTTTGGCTGAAATAAAGTTGAATCAACTTGAAACAGTGAAACATTTCTTAACAATAGCACTGTGTTCTTCCCGAGAATAAAAACTTGTTCATGCAAAATTTCAGCTCAGTCAGTTGCGAAAGAATTCAGACACACAGAAACCATTAGATTAATATATGTACAGTATATCAGATAATATTTTCAACTCTGACTGAATTTTTCCATTAATAAAACAGTGATTGAAAGTAGCTCTGAAATATATGATTTAATATGAACAAATTATCTTTTCTTATCCCACAGTTTCATAATTATATTTCTGAGATGGTAAATGAAATACAGTCCCACTATTTCAAGATCATTCTAATTTATTTTATTGACATTTCTAGCTGTTGAAAAAATTATAAAAAACTAATCAATTAATACCTTGTATATAATATGCAGTAAAATAAGTTAGAACTGTATATCATATTTTTAAACACGTAGTATAGGTATATTTTGGTAAGGTTAAAAAAATGAAAAAATGACAGATGAACTTCATTAAATGAAAAAAAATTTACATTTTACTCTCATTTTTATTTATTTATTTTTTTGTTGGGTGACATCAATATTAAATATTATCATACGAGTGGGATAATAAATTGCATTAATTTTTTAATATATGTTTGTAGTATTACATTGTATAAAACTTGTACAAAAAAATAATAAAAATAAAACAAAATTATATACATTAGAATTAATTAATGAAATAATTACAACTAAAATTACTTATTACATTAAATATTGTATAATTATAATAAAATTTACACATAAGTCTTATTATAAACACATTATGATTTTTTGTTAATGTATATTTTTAAAAACTAATTTTCAAATACAAGTTCATCAAAATTTACCTAACTTAATTAAAATTTCTTATTATATATGACTTCATTATCACCATAGTCAAAATGACAAATACTATTAATAATATTATTATTACACTTAAAATACAAACATAATTTTAATTTAAATAGTATTTTTAATTATGAATAAACAATTAATACTATTTACAAATACATGTTTAATACTTGCATACGATTAGGTGTAACATAAAATAAAATGGCTGTTATATATAAATATATATATTTTTATATATCGTATACACGTACATGTATATATTATTTACATTTCAAAATGTATTCATACAGCTATCAATATAAAAAAAGAGTAATATATTTCAAACTATTAGGACTAGTAATCAGTGGCGACTCATTTATAAGGGCTGTAGTGCTACAGAATTCCTACAATTATTCTAAAATAATTTTATTTTTATATATATTTTAATATCTGAAATTATTATAGGCAAAATATTATAGTAGACATTAAAATGATGTGAACTATATAACTATATAAAACCAGTTATCAAGTGCAGGTAAGTATTCCCAGTTCAAATGCAATAGGATTACTTTTATTGTTGTTCTCCCCCCCCCCTCGTTTGCTAGAAATATTAACTATTCTTCTGGATAAATGCCTACAATGCGTAATTGCATAATTTAATGTTTAAATAAGAAACTGATTCATATTAGTTTGTCTAATTTAATATTTATTAGAATAAAAGATTTGTCATATGAACTATGTAAAGTAGAAAAGTAACAAACCTGTTCAATAAGGCTGTCACACTGCCAAATCACAGTTGTTGGCCCATTTGATTTTAGCAATTCACTTTTTTCTAGTCAATTTTTCTTTCTATTGTGACCTTAGACATTTTATATGGTATAAAAACAAGGAGATGGTGTGATCTATTAATTTAATAATAAAAGTTTACACTGAGTGTATACTAACATAACCTGACATAAGGCAAGAAGTGGCACAGCCATTTTTAAGAATAACAAACAATCCATGCATGTTTACTATAAGTGATGTGGATTCCTACAATTTACTCTATTGATATAAAATAATATATAATATATGGTATCGTAATATCAAGCCTATTAAAGTGCAGTGCAGCATTCAAGAAAAACTTTCACTATTTTTACCACAGAAACTGACAATCATAATAATGAATATTATTACTCTTACAGAAATTAATTTTGATTAGTGATGTTTGTACCCCACATTCTTTTCATGTGTCATAGGAAAAATCAGACTAGAATAGTGTAAAAAAAAAATAGTGTACTCACTGTCTCTTCTCAGCAGCCAAGCCAAAAAAATCAATAAAAATGTGTTGCTAATTTAAAAATATTTTTGCATTCAAAGAATGGGTGCACTACAGAATTTGTGTATGTGTCTCTACCCATCCAATCATTTGTATGATAATTCCTGAATAGCCCATTTGATTTATTTCATCACAACAAAGTTTAAAGATTATTAACTTTACACAATGAATTTGTAGCTTATTTATTTTATAATTAATGTAGAAAAGTTTTTCTTCCTACTTCCAAGACTGGGGGGACCCAAATAAATTAGTCTGTATGAGTTAATTAAGTTATTAAGTTAGCCTTGGTTATGTTAATTATTATTTAAAAATAATTAAGAATTTAGGAAATTGAACGTTTCATTTGGACCTTCAAATGGTTTAAGTTGGAAAAATGCTGGTTTTTTTTTTAAATATTAACTCAGAACAATATAATACTAAAAAATAACTTTAAATTTAATTAAAAATAAATAAAATATTTTGTTTATTTTCTTTTTGTTTTGATGGTTTTTAATCAAATTACGGCCTCATTCATAGATTAATATAATACATTACATTACATAATATAATAATAAATAATAAAGTAAAACTTCTTTCAAACTAGCTCACTGTTGGTTCATCATAAAAAATGGCTATTATTTTTTAAAAACGGACAGAATATCAATAAGCATAAGACAGATATTGATAGAAAAAAAATTAGCATTACTAATATTGTATGTACTGAATACTACTTGTACTAAACATGAATGAATTTTATTATATTGTCATTTACAGTTATTGCATATTTAAGTTAGTAATTTTAGAACATATTTAAGTTAATTGAATTTCCACCAGATCAATTTTTAATAATGGTATGAGTTTAGCCTGTACAGTGGTACATTATTGGGTATTATACATACAGATTGAACATTTAGTCACCCTTGTGACTATATCAAAGTGAGTGATAGTCACAAGCATAAACTAGGGCAAGTTACTTATGGTACATAAAAAAAATACTAGTAACTTTATTTTCATTGTAAGATATTGATGTTTTTAGGTTATGATAAGCTACAATACTTCATAAGCACTTCATAAGCTACAGAACAATTTTCTGTAGATTACAGCTCCACTAAGTGAGAATTTCATGAACCACCACTGCTACCGATAAAATTATTAATACTAATACAAGTACTTTTAAATATTAATTTTTATTTAATACATTTATTGAAATTAAACTTATTTTAATTACAGTAAATTGGCTCTATAATATTTATGAAAAATAAAACATTTATTGAAATTAAACTTATTTTAATTACAGTAAATTGGCTCTATAATATTTATGAAAAATAAAACATATGTGCAGAAATACTTCATTTAATACATCAAATACATTCTTATTTCTAAGAAACAAAACTAAATAAAAATTGTACAAAGTAAATTGTAATAACATATCATCAAAATACTTTCTTAATTTTTAAGTAATGATAGATGTGTGAATATATCAATATTTTTGAAATTATCAAATTTTTGTCTTCTATTTTAAAATAAGATATACAAAATCATAAACAATATGAACCAAATGATTTTTTATTAACCTTACGAGAGCCTCATTTATTTTATGAAATATGTAACAAACTTGTGTAGGATATAATTAAATTATTTAATACAGAAGACTAGCAATGAATGTTAATGAGATAATACAATAGCTTCGATTTAAGAAAAATGATGGCACTAACCTAATAAACATAATTTTTTTTACAATTTTTAAATTATGATCTAAGTTTTAGTATATTTAAATACAGAATCTAAACATATTTTACAATTTAAAAAAATTAATAAAAACTGAAGGGATTGGTTTCAAGATGTAGCAAACCACAGAACAAATACTGAAGTAAGAAATAACAAAATTTTTACTCAACAATATTTTTATAATTATTCTAAATAAATTATTAAACCTTAAATTATCATCAAACCAAAAACACATGAACTATAAAAAATCTGAACAGGCTAAAAACAAATAACAGATGAAATTTATGACTGCATAAGCTATATAAGATTTTTATTATAGACAATCAAAGCATTCTTACTACATTGCAATATTTTCTACATATTGTACAAATCATATCTCAAAAACTATTGAACCTACAAAGCTGAAATTTTGTAAAATTTAATTAAAAGCTGAACAGAAGAATCCTTTATTATATTTTTTAGAAGAATCCCTTATATTTTTTAGAAGAATCCCTTATTATATTTTTTAATAAGATTCTGGCTTTACAATTTTTTTAAAAATAAAAAGTGGACATTTTTAAAACCAATATCAAGGATAAATGAATATAAGTTGGCAGCTAATATATTTCTAAGGTAAATAAAACTGAGTGGGTTTTAGCAATTTTAGTATTTAAACCTCTTTTAGAGTCAACAAATAAAACTATGGTTTTGTGAAAGTTACTCTTTTACATATATTCTCTAATTGACTTTATAGAGTTAACAACTGAATTTACATGAAAATTAAAATTAAAATTCACAAAGAATTATTGCAAATATTATCAGTTTAAAGAGTACTTGATACTGTGTTGTTTCAATACAGAGAAAATTCTTATTTGCTTGATTTTTTAAAGATACTACTGTTTAAAAAATTTAGATCCAACAGAACATGAGATGAATTATATTACTAAAGTTTTCACTTAGATTACTTCAACTTGGGAAGATAATTTTGAAGAAATTTACATTAGAATAATGGTTCTTAGAAGAATGAATGTAAATTTCTTCCAAATGTAAATTTATGTTTTTATAAATATGCTGACTACAATAACTAATTTGATTAGTGCAGTTCAATAAAATGGTATGATTTATATATCCTAGATAGAATCTGTTTTTATTTTTAACGTTCTTTATCTTTTGTTAACTTCAGCATGGCTGTGCAATCTTTTCAAAGCTCAGCATTTTACTTTTGTTTCATCTAATATTATTTTTTTTACACTACGCTTCAAAATATTTGAATTTTATTACATGAATAATGGCTTAAAAAACAAAAGAAAATCAATGAAGAATCTAGCCACAAAGAAATGAAATCCAAAAATTATTACCTTAAGATTTAATAAAATGTTAATGTAATTAATAAAAATATTAAATACCACAAATTTAAAAAATACCATATTAATCATTTTTTTTTTAAGGCAATGCTTTTCTAGTTTTAAGGTCATATTTATATTAAGAGTTTTTGTAAATAAAATTCCTATTACATAGATAGGGCAGCTATGATAAAGTACGAATGCAAGATGCAAAAAAATTAAAAATGGAGATAAAGATATACAGAAAGGTCAATGTATATAATATACAATGCATCTGCAGACCATATAGTCAATCTACATATCATACAATCATCTACCTCTCACCTGCCACAGGTTATAAAAAAAGAATAACTACACTTGTCCAGATAAGATAGTGGATAAAATTTTGACAAAAAGAATCAGCAGATTAATGATGTAGAAGTAAAAGTACAGTAATCAGGATGTAAGATGCGGTAAAAACAGAATATTTAGGTAGGCCCAGTAACACCAAGATTGTGTTCAACAACTTTGTTTCTATATACTTAACTATTAATAGTGTAATTATAAAATTATGAGAACAATCATTATTTGTTGTTTTTACTTTTATTAGCTTAGTTAGGTTTTAAATATATAACACAATACTTAAAATAAAACTATCACTGTTTCAAACCCTTCATTTTTTAAAGTTTATCTACCCTTTTCAAGCTTATAGCACAATACAACTACCTAAGAGATAAGATAAATTTTATTAAAAGCATTTAGTGTTGTGCTTATATCATTATTATTATTATAATAGGTCTTTACATTAATGTTTTTCTAATAAAAAAAATAAGGTTAGAAGAAAATTTTGTAGTTTAATACTATTATTTATATGTATAAATAAACATACAGGGGAGGATTTAATATTTAGGATAATTAGGCAGGATCTGTGATAATTTAATACAATTATCTATATATATAAATAAACATACACAGGCAGGATTTAATCTTTAGGAGGTGCAATGGGGGAGACCCTCAAGAAACTAATCTGTCATATAAGAAGAAATGAGATAAAAGTTTTAAATGCAGAAAAATTTTTTAATTGATTTTCCTTGGGTCTTTTCCTCTAAAAAAGTGTCCATTTTTAATTTATTAGAAAAATTAAATTCTTCTCTTCTCTCCTGGACTGCCAGTGTACATTATGATATATATCATGTAACATATTGACAATTATTCATATGTCTTAAAAAAAAATTAAGATTGGTTAATATAAATATATTTCTTTTTTCAAAAGATTCTTCTATTCTGAAATTCTTAAACTTCACATTTTTATTACCTTTGTGCTTTTTAAAATTTGAAATTCACCACTTATATTAGTGATGAAAAGGAAAGAACATTTAAATAAACAAAAAGGTTTTTTTTTATAAAACAATAAATAAATAAATAAACATATAAGATTACAATTATATATACTTAGTTATATAATACTAGTTTATTATATAACTATCTGTTGTGTTATATAGGCTTTATATTCATATATGGGTTGGTTATAATGTTAGGAGCAGACAGATATAACCTGGTGCAACTTAAAATTTAAATTAAAGTATAAAATTTTCAAAATTTTACAAAATCTTCAAAAATTGATTAAAATAAATTGTATAAATCTTTCCTTTTCCTTTGTATCTCTCTTTCAAAATTGAAATTATAAATAATAATAATAGCAATAATAAAAAATCGAAAATAATATTTATTACTATTATTATAAAATGATTAATATTAATGCATTTTGCATTTCACACAAATGACATCACCTTACTGGTAAATTAGATGTTGAAGGTGAACTATCATTTTCTGATGTTAAAGATGGAGGCTGCGAATCTGGTGTTGATATCGTTGCTGCAGTTGTTTGTGCCGCTGCATTACTTGTTGAAGAATTTGACATTGTCGAATTTGAATTATTGGAACTTTCACCGTCTAGTGAACTAACACGTTTACCACGTAACAATCTTTTACTCAGTCTTAATACTTTAGAACCAAAATTATCATTATTAAATTGACTATTTTGACTAGAATCTTCGACTGTGTTTGTTGCGGCTTCATTTGTTGTTACTACAATATCACTAGTTCCTGTCGATGAAGACTTACCATTAATAACATCATTGTTTTTTAATGTTAAAGAATCTGTAGTAATATTAACAGTACAAGCTTGACTATATGGTGGTGCAGGAATATTGTTAAGATTCTGTGATACACCAGGAGGAATATCTGCTTCCTGTTTTCTTGAATCAGTTACATCTTGTGCCGTACTAAAAAAAAAAAGTTTATAATACAACATTTTAATTTTTAAGATTAATTTTATACATATAGCAATAATAAATCAATACATAACATAATATTTATCAATATATACACATAACATTTTTATAAATTTTAACTGCCAATGACTGTTGAGGTTATTACCACTAATAAATGCCAACAGTGTACCGTCAAATTATTCCCACAGCTGCTTAACTTCAATGACCTGAAGAAATTTATTCAAATTTGTTTTGTTTCATGAAGACAACAAAATGGCAACAAGTTGTATAATTTTCCCAGCAGTTATAAATGCCAACAGTGTGCAGTCATTCCACAGCTGCTTAACTTCAATGACCTAAAGAAATTTATTCAAATTTGTTTTGTTTCATGAAGACTACAAAATTGCAACAAGTTGCATAATTTTCCCAGTTTAACCAGGAAAGATTTTTTGTAAATGCAGTTCAGAGATGTAAATGATAACTGAAGTTCATTATTCTCTAAATTCCTTTTAAAATATTTATCTAATTAAGAGTTTTCATCCCTAAAACATATTTTATACTAATAATTACCAATTAAAATTACTTACTGAAATCTGTATTAATTTTTTTTTGAGTCAGGAAGAGTAATTTTTTTTTTATAAAGGGTTTTTTCATGTATAATAATTATATCAAAACTGGAGTAAATATATAAAAAAATTTACCCATCTAACATTTTCATTGATATCAATTCCCTTATTTCTGTACCACCCATCCACTAGATCGATTTAAAAAAATAATTTAATGAAAACAATGTACATACATAACACAGCTTTGGCATAAAATAATACTCTTGGTGTGAATATAATGACACACATTTTACAAGATATATTTATTTATCTTGCTAGTTCAGTTTTGATCTCACAGAAATATTTTCAGTCTATTATATTCTGTAACAGCTGGGAAAGTAATAATTGAGAAATGCATTTTAAACAGTGTAATAACAAATGTGAATAAATAAGAATAAATATACCAATAAAATGGTTATTTAAATGTAGAATGACATTTAAATAAACATTTTGAGTGTTTTTCCTAGGAATTTTTTTTCAATACAATGTATCTCACCTTATATTAGGCAGAAGAAGTGATGGATTCAACCTAATTGCCTCTTCATAACATGGAGGTAGACATCCTGTTACTGAATCGTAATCTGGAGGCTTTTCAATTGGTGCTCCTGACTGATGTATTGTCACAATATGATGCAATGGCTCCTCATTCTATAAAAATATTAAACATATTACTGGTCTCATTCTTCCTACAACTTTCAAATCTTTCCCATAAAAAGAACTTATCAAATGAGTGTAAAAATTTATTCAGTCTATGAACATATTCTAAGTGAATTCATCTCTATACAAAAATAAATAAAATGAATCATCCTGGAAAACCAAAACACTTGATAAGTAAAAGTGTTTAGATGTGTTCTGATATTTGTGGAGCAATTTAATAATTATGCACAGGAAATACAGAAACATTTGGAACTGTGGAAATTATAAAAGTTACAGTGATACCTTGTACACTGAAAATCTTTGAAAGGATACTGGCGAGAAAGGGAAACACCAGTCAGAGGAAGAACAGTATTGGACAAGAAAGTAACTAGTATTAGACAAGAAAGTTGATGTTATAATACGATAAGTCATTAGGAGTTGAAAATAAGGGAAAGTAACCTGGCCAGATAGTAACCTTTATAGATATTAACAAAGCCTACACTAGATTTTCCAGAAGGAAAGTACAGAAAACACTAAGGAGGAAAGGACCATCCCTTCAAATTTTAGAAATCATAAATGGAATGTATAAAAATTATAAAACCGCAATGAGTCTGAAATTTCTGAGATGGAAACTGAACTATTTTCAAAACAAGGTAATCTTACTATGTTATTTACCAACATTTCAAGTGAAATTCATGAGATGGTGAAAAGAAAATTAGAAAGTCAAGGAACAGAAACATGGTTGCTGATGACACTATTAATTTGGGAGGAGGGTATAATCTAAAATAAGAAAGTCAGTTAAGAATTAAGAAAGTAAAGGATGTAAATAAGCATAGAGAAAAGAAAAATATTGGCAGTAGTAGTAATATGGAAGCAGTAGTCTGTAAATACACAAAAAAAGAAACACTAAAAATTGTCACTGGATTTAGAAATTTTAAGAAATATCTTTTATTTCATCAGAAATATTGGATTGGATAAAGGATTGGGAAATTAATTACAGATTACAAATGACAGCATGATTTTACCGCTGTTAACAGTTTAATATGGGATAAAGATTTACCACCTAGAACTATACCAGATCGTGGATACCAGTGTTCTTTGGTGGTTGGGTTTCAATTAAGCACACATCTCTGGAATGCTCAACCTGAGACTGTACAAGACTACACTTCATTTACATTAATACATTTCATTCTCTGAAGTAATAGCTTACGGTTTTTCTGGAGGCTAGATTTACCACCTGATTGTAAACAGATGGTTTTCATGAATTACTGTATCTCTATTATAACACATGCATCAGACTTTTGGGTAAGTGTAAAAAGAGATGAAAGTAAAATATAGGCAACTGAGATGAAGAGTGGTAGGACAGATAAAAATGGATTGGGCATTTTTTACATGTCTTTTGATGAAAGACCAGAATTTGTCTTTCATCAAAACCTGTAACTGGGTGCTTAATCTGAAGTGGTATAATGAATGAAATAAATTATTAACATTATTGCTATATTTAACAGCATGTAGTTATAATAAATAAATTGTAAGATTTATTTATTATTTAAATGATTGAATGCTTGGAGAAGGAAGTTTTCACAGGATGGTATAAAGAATAAGAGATCATATGACAGCAAGAAAAAGAATTCAAAGAACAGTATTTCTTGGATAGGATAAGTTATACAAATACAATTGATTAATTTTTATATCAAGACAATGATTCATTAAAAAATGATAATAAAAAAAATGATTTTATGGATACAAATAAAAATGGAAGTTGGGAAATAATATAATTTATTTATATCTAAAATAATAATTAACTGATAAATTAATAAAATTTGGTAAATTGTAAATCAACTGTGAATCACGTAATCATACTAATACTGGTAATAAATTAATACTACATAACATCATAATAAAAGACAAATTTTCCTTATAATAAAATTAATAATACATTTCAGTGTAATATTTTTCTAAGGTAATGTTATGATTATAAAATATTACAAATGTAAAAACCAGAATAAAATTTCAAAGTAAATTTTGTTCAGTTGTTAGTTCAGTTAAACAACAGATTTCAGACAATAAATTGATTATTATGCAATATAGGAAAACACAAATAATAAATTATAAATAAATACCATAATTATAACTGTATTATAAGTGACATAAGTATATAAATTACAATTTTATGATGCAATTATTAACTGTCTTAACATATTCTTACATATATCTTCTTATATATTAATAATGTTACTGTAAAATTTAAATCTATGACACAAAATCATAAACATGTCTTACAAATAATGAACTACTTAACGGTATGTATTAAAAATATTAATTATACTTAAAATTGGATAATAATAATTATCTATTAAAAATTTATTAGTCTTAATTAACAGAGTACTCCAATAGCTAAAATGTGGCATAAAATTGTCAAATGTATAAGATGAAAAAATTGAAAAGTATACATAAAGTAATTTTTTTCTAAATTAATAAAAATTTGCTTAATTTGCAGCTTTTTCTTTGTTTATGATTTGTATTTTCAAGAGATCTTCACTTCTTTAATATATATATATATATATATATATATATATATATATATATATATTGTATTAAAGATTAGTTAAAAATATAATTAAAATTTAAAATTTATTTATAACAATAGATATTTGCTAACTCAGTCAAAATAAAATGAATTATGAATTACTCTCCTATTATTACTATAATTCTTTTTCTTTTTTCTGTTTAGCCTCTGGTGACTGTTTAGATAATACTTCAGAGGATGAGTGAGGATGATATGTATGAGTGTAAATGAAGTGTAGTCTTGTACATTCTCAGTTCGACCATTCCTGAGATGTGTGGTTAATTGAGACCCAACCACCAAA
This sequence comes from Lycorma delicatula, assembly GCF_047948215.1. Classification (NCBI taxonomy): domain Eukaryota; kingdom Metazoa; phylum Arthropoda; class Insecta; order Hemiptera; family Fulgoridae; genus Lycorma; species Lycorma delicatula. The sequence continues at coordinate 102,649,300 of NC_134458.1, read as the reverse complement.
GAACACTGGTATCCATGATCTAGTATTCAAATCCGTATAAAAATAACTGGCTTTAATAGGACTTGAACACTGGAACTCTCGACTTCCAAATCAGCTGATTTGGGAGACGCGTTCACCACTAGACCAACCCGGTGGGTTCCTATTATTCTGGTAGGTTATCTACTGGTAGATTACCTATTATCTACTGGTAGGTTACAAAACTATTATTTTGTTCCACTCTTAAATATATCTATAAATGCATCATCTTCAATTATATAAATTAACATTATTACTTTCCTAAACCAGGCACTATGTTGAAATTTACTTGTTTATTAATTATTAACATCCATTCTTGTTATTTGTATTTTTTCAAGGGTTATATGTTTAAGTCTATATGAAAGATTTTTAATATTGATGTATTTTATAGGTATGAAAATAAGTCTATTTTTTCTAATATGACCAGCATAATTCATTTTTTGTTTTTTGAGTTTATATGTGCTTGTAAAAATGTTCCTGAAGCTGATTTTTTTTTTCTTTTTGTCATTCCTGTATAGAATTTTTTGCTACTTTTTCTCTCTATATTTTATTTTATATTCACCAGCTGTATTACAAATAAAAGAATTATATTTATTGTTATTAATTAAAACTAAAAAACCTTTAACTGTATACAATTACTTCTAAAACTAAAACCAATAAATAAATTAATTAATAACAATAATTCTAATAATTATATTCTTAATAAAGTAGGTGTATATAAGATAGAAAGAGAGAGTAAATTTTTTTATACGACACAATTTTGTTTAAAAACACAAAATAATAATGAAAACAATCTGAATTTGATTGCCTAATCTTTTAAAATATAATTTATCTATACAGTTTATTTGGCTATATAAAGTAAAAATATACCTATAATTAAAATTTGAATAATTAGGTAATAAAAATTTACTTTTAAAGAATTCTGTATTTTGGAAATCCACTTTATTATTATGAAATTATTCATTATTTATTTCCATCACAAAAAATTATGGAAATAGGATGTGACATATCAAACATAATATGGATTAAAAACAACATTAAAATATTATAAATATTAAATATCAATTTAAAAACACTAACATAAAAACAGATAAAACCAACCAACATAATGCAAGTGCACTCAAAAGAGATCATAAAATAATATAATATGACCAAGTGTGCTGTTTATCCAAAAGAGAGAATAATTTGTATTTACATTGTGCTAGAGGGAGGTAGTCTTATAGTGTGATACAGTAGTATTATTGCATGTATATGTTTATAAAAAAAGCTTAAATTATTTAATATTCAGTATTTTTTAAAGTAATACATATTGTGTAATATGTAGTTAATTAGAAATAATATTGAAAGGTATAACAAAAACAATTCTGTCCCAAAATAAATAAATCCATTTATCCCAAGATGTTATTAATTTTGTTGGAAGATTCATATAAACAAGTTTGCATTACCAAACATTCAGTTTACAAGCTAGTACAAATAATCTAAGATCACTTTTCCTTCTTGGATTCCCCTATAGAAAACGTGATATATTTTCGTGTTGCTGTAAAGATAGCTTGCCAAATTTCAACTATCTGAAATATCTGAAAGTTCTTATAATTGGGTTTTTTGATTAATTCATTAAATGAGATCAAAGCTTGTGAATGAAAATATGGCAGTGTATGAAACGTGCCATACTTGAGTAGGGTTTTGAATTTGGAACCTTCCAGATAAAAGTCTGAGATACTACCATTTCACTACATAGGATATGTTTAAATACACAAATCTATTTAATGTTTTTTTTTTATCTAATATATAAATTAATGAAATCAATAAATTACCTGTGATGATTCACCAGGTGGATCATGACTAGCTTTCATCCAAAAACACATAGCGAGACAAATAAGCATTGCACCAGCTGCAATTAATGTAACACCAATATATCGAACAGGTTCTGCATTATTTTCTGCTAGTCCAAGCCAATTAAACATCGCTCCTACACACAACAATGTCATACCATATCGGTATGGCCTTTGTGAGTATTCTGGTAAGATTAGTACCATTCTTGCTTGCTGTAAAATAAAAAATAAAAATAAAAATTTATTACATGGAACACAAAAAAGTCCATAAGTTTTTAAATTTTATTCTGAAAAAAATTTAATGAAAGAAAATAATATTAGTTTTCTTTTTATGGCATTTTTTTTTTGTGGGGTTAGGTGAGTGTGATTTAATGGAAGGTTTAAACTGTTATTAGTAACAAAAGTTTGTAAAGTGTTAAGGAAAGTATTGTAAATTATAATAAATCAATTGGATGAATAATAATAAGGTGTAATTCAGAAGTGTACTTGGTCATTTCCTTGTTGTTTTACTTTAAATTATTCCTTGATGATTTATTTACTTTATTTTATTATTTATTTACTTTTTATTATTATTATTTAAATTAAGTTTTTATTTAAATTATTACTTTCTTATTTAAGAAAATTTAAAGTGATATATTTATGTTTGTTAGTAAATTAATACAAAATATAAAAAAATAAATGCAAAGCAAGCAGTTTGGTGAAAAAATTTAACGTAAATTTATCCCTTGGGGTTGAATTGAAGGGTTTATTTACCATATCATCAAAGCATTTATACTTAGAATAAGTGTATAAATACTTTTAAGTATCTAATACTCATATATAAGTATACAAATAAATATTATAGTAGATAATTTGACAACAAATTAAAAAAAAAAACAAAAATACCACCATTATATCTATACAACTTTGTCTGAATTTTTAAAAAGGAACATACTGAACAGTATTACTAATTGTGTAGGTTTCATTAACTGCCAAAATTTACAAATTATTTCTCTCCTTGTACCCAGAATTATGAACAATTTTACTAAATGCATTCTACATATGGACATTGCTATTTGCCAAAATAGAAGAAGAAGGTGGAAAAAGTCTTTGGATAACATTACTGCCTAATATCACTACGTGAGCTAAATGAATTAGGGATATTGATTATGTAAGAGACTTGGTCAGTACATATTTAGACTATCTGGAAAAGAAATCAAGTTTATCTTCTGTAGGGAAAAAATCTCAGATTTTTTTACATTTAAAACATGTTTTACATGTAATTTTGTGTTCTTATTCTGTGATGTGTTATAATTTAGAGGTTTGGAGTGTTACAATAAATACAGAGAGGGGTTTTAAAATAGAAAAACGTTCTCTGACATTATATAAAAAAATTATACCTTCTTTTATGAAACTTTCAGTGGAAAGTTTAAAAGCATTTTATTCAACACAAATACATTTTTTATATATATATATGTATAAAACTGTATTTGTTCAATTATATATCAACACCTAATATACCTTTCTTACCATATGGTTACTATTTATGAATCACAAATTAATTACATTTATTATTTTCTAGCACTTATTTATGTTTTTAAGTTGATGTCAAGAATATCAATATAATATATATATATATATATATTAATTTAATGAAATTTATCTTTTTAAGATTCTTATTATTTCTCTATATTAAATTTTATTTTAAATTATTTAATATAAACCACCTAGTACAATATATTGAGATAATATGTATCTTATGTTAATTTTTACTTTTGCAGGATTCTGCATCTTCAGTCATGATTGAATTATTTAATAAAATTGCATATTAAAAATTAAAAAATGCTAAAGTAAACTAAATACTAAAGTAAATGTATATGGTGTAATGTTTGTTACATTACAGTACTATAAATATTACAGTAAAGTAACAATATTATTAGTAAATATAACAGTAATATTGTCAATATTTTGTACTAGGTGGTTTTATTACAGAATTTAATATATATATGTACCACAGATGGTAATATTATTTATAATATTATTATTTTATTTATTATTGAATATTATTAATTGATATATAATGTAGTGAATATATTTATTTGAATTTTTTCAATAAAAATTTGGTAGAAAATAAACAACCACCACAGTGCACCAGAAGATAAATTAAATAATTATCAATTACCGTATTTGCAAGAATATATTTCAATCCTGAATACAGGTCGATCCCCCATTTCAAATTTAATTTTCAGGGAAATGTGTAGAAATTCTTTTATCCCATCAAATAAAATTTTACCACCAATAAGAAATTAATTTTGAAATTTATTATACATCATTACATAACATTATACACACTTTTTATTATACTATTATATTAGTATTTTATTACACTATTTTAAAATATTTTAAATACTAGTTTAAATTTTATATGTAAATAGCAACATAATAAAAAAATCTTCCAGTAGAAATGAGCTGATGACTGTTGCTTCATATCCAACAATTATAATTTTTTAAAGGTTATCATTAAAAGGCTTGTTCACATCACAGCTACATCTAAAACCTATGTCTGATATTCTTTTATAAGAAAGTATTTTTTAAGATTTATTGGACTTATAAGTAATTATTATTTTCCTGCTGTTTCTAGTGATGATGTAACTTATGAAACAAAGTATGGATATTTTGTGATGTAATATCTTTCCAATCAATGTGTTAGACATGTAATGAATTCAATGATAAATAAAAATCTATAAATAGATAAATAACTAAAAATATTAAATTTAAATAATAGGATAAAGATTGCAGTGTGACAATTACATTTCAGAGTATTTCCTAAAAATACAATTAAATCAATTCAACATTTCTAAACAATTTGAACATATTTCTGTAATGGGGAGTAAATAAGTTCATAGTTGTCTGACAAATTTTCCACAGGCAACTTTTACATTGTCAAACACAAACTTCTAATAAAAAATCCTGAAATAAAAATATTTTTTCTGCTCAATTTTTAATTCTTCGTAACTGTAGTAGCTGTTAGATATTTTTATTTGAAACAAGAAACAGAAAAAAAGCATTACACATCACATAATACACTAATATAATTTAATATTATGTAATTACAAAATAAATAAAATACAACATATTAAAATTTGTTAAAAGATAATTCTAGAAGTTTTCTGGTTTATTTAAAAATTTTCATATTGAATAAAAAAGATTAAGAATTACTGGTATGAGTTTCTATACAATTCTACCTTTTCTTCAAAAAAAATGTAAAATGGTATTGAGCTGCCTAATGAAAAATATACAACTGCAGTAAATTCTCTAACAATAAAATGAGAATGGAAATCTCCATTTAACAAGGTATTACAAAAATATGTCTGTGTGGACATTTAATATGTAATAATTCATAGCACTTCAAAAACATTTGTGCTGGACGATGATGGTTTCTTACTTTTAATATAATTAATTTATTTTAGACTTCATTTTTACAAAAAGAAACTTACAATAATAATTTTTAGAAATAAAATTTTTGTACTAAAGTACATATACGTATGTACTTTATTTAATAAAGATACCGTACGCTGCAAATGTAATAACAAAAATCTTTTCCTAATGTAAAGCAATGTGCCATCAGAATTATGAATTATGATGTAACATGATCAACAAAGTCCATACAACTCACTTTTCCAGGATATTCAGTATTTTTTTGCCCGCATGTAAATATTTCAAAAACCGCATGAAAAAAATAAAGTAAAATTTCAAAAACGAATGTAAAAAATTAATGAAAACAAAGATAATTATAATGTAAGAAATGCATTAAAAAATTAATGAAAAAAAAAACAAAATTACAACAGAAGAAATGCATCAAGTACTTAAGAATAAGTGTGTCTGTCTAATCAAAAGCAATATTTATTTTTAATAAGATATCTGAAAATATTAAAAGTAAACCATGTAAAATTTGTGCAAAAAAGTAAAAAAAAAGTCAACTGAAAACCAACAAATAATATACATGCATGAATTTCTAACTTCCAGATTTTTGACAGTGTAAAACCAGAGAATTATGTTATATCTTATTGTGTTTTTATACGATATTTTTCTTTTTAATATTCAAGTGACACTGAATTTTTATATGTGAACTGATTTCTTTCTTTAAATATAATTAGTGTTAATTATATAAAAGAATAATTGTAAGGGATTATTTGTGATAAATTTTATATAATGGTAATTGCAATTATTAGGATTATTAATTTTATAAAAGGATTAATTTGTTTTCATATCAGTATATTATTGTCATACTTTCATTTGATAGATTGAGCAAATAAAACATTAGAAACTTTTATTTTAGTATTATAACAATAAATAAATAAGTTGGTGAAAGAAAGTAAATTCAAAGGATGTGTGGTAATTTTAGGTTTACTATTTGTAATATAACACAGTTGTCTTATTTTGGTAGTTGTGAAGTAGACTGTTTCTAATTGTTAAAAGTTTTATCAAGAGATTTCAGTTTTAACAAAATGGAAAATAATGTAATTGTTTAATGGGGGTGGGTGACCCTGGAAAAAAGAAAAACATGGTTGATGGAGATTGCATGTTCTAATTCCTACATTGGCCATAGGTTCTTGAAATATAGATAGAGATAACTAGTTTTACGTAAAGAAAGTTTCTAACTTATTTATGACTATTGTAAAACTAATATGTTGTAGGCTTCCATAGAAAACATGAAGACTCAGTTTTGATTTTACAAAATATTATACTAATAAAAATTATGATCTGATACAAATATTTGATATGTATACAATATTACAAATTATTATACTTGAAAAAATATCAATTTTTGTTTTTTACTGTTTATCATTATTTTTCTACTTTCTGTTCTCGTATTTCACAAAGTTACTATTTTATTAAACTCACAATTCTGTTGTTCAAAATGATTAATTAATGTATCTACTGCTTCTAAAGCCATAGAAGGTTTCATTTTTTTATCATTTGTATCTAGGTATCTTCGCTTGTGTCACTTTCTGAATCATTCTCTTCAGCTGTAGAAGGGATGTCTTTTGCTGAAAGCGACTTTTGAAGAAAAATGACAATGTCATTATCGATTAATTGCTCAAAGCCTTCTTTGTTTTTGTCGTTGTCCAACCATTCACTCACATCTTCTCTGTCTACAGTAATAAAATCTGGACTAGATTTTACAATTTCAAGCCTTCTTAATTTTTGTCCTTGTCAAACCACTTACTCATATCTTCTCTGTCTACATTAATAAAATTTGGAATAGATTTTACAATTTCAAGGGAGGAATTGATTTCATCTTCTGGTATTTCTTCTTCGAAATCATCAGATTATAATATTTTTGACCATGAAAATTTTAAGCTTTCGGATGGCAAGCAATTCCAGACTTCACTAACAGCAAATATCACGTCTTTTATTATCCACATTTTTAAAATGTCTTTCATTGAAGTAGCACAGTTTTCTTCTAAAAGAAAATGAAGAAGTACTCTTTTGAACCTCCTTTTTAAACTGCTTATTACTTGTTGATTCATTGGTTGGATCAAAGATGTTACATTTGGTGGACGGTAATGAATGAGAAAATTTGTCCATATTCAGAAATAAGACTGGATTTGGAAGGACAACATTGAACATTATCTAGTAACAGGGCTGCCTTGGCAGAAGATTTTTTCTTTTTGGTATTGACAAACTGATGGGATAAATATTTTTAAAAACCAGGTTTTAAATATTGCTTGTGACATCCAAGCTTTTGGATGGTGATAACAATCACAAGGAAGAGATTGCATTTCGGTGCTCTTAAAAGATCTAGGCATTTTTGCTCGACCAATAACAGTTAATCTGATTTTATGTGTTCCCAATGCGTTTGAGCAGCTCATAGTAGTTAGTCTTTCCTTACTATATTTATGTCCGGGGGCAGACTTTTCTGATTGGGCAGCTAAAGTTCTTCTTGGCATAGATTTCCAGAATAGACCTGACTTGTCTGTGTTATATATATTTGTTCTGGAGTAAGATTGAACTTTTTTTAAGGAACAAATTCTTCATTAAATAAAGTTGCAGCTGCTAAATCTGCAGAAAGGCTTTCCCTTGAATATCTAATTGTCTAATGCCATGTTGTGTTTTAAATTTGTGTAGCCAGCCTTTTGAAGCAGAAAATGATTAATTTATAATTAAACTTTTATGAAAAAATAAAGCTTTCTCATTCACCATCGGTCCAGATATAGCAACTCCTCCAGCACATTTCTGTTTAAGCCAACGAAAAACAGCGACATCTAGATCCAATAACATAGACTATTTCATAGTTTTTCTCAATGAAAGAGTACATGTAGAGTCAGTAACTGAAATAAAATTAAAAATGTCCTTTTTCCTTTTGATAAGATCTTGGACAGTTTGTTCACCAATTCCAAATTCCACTGAAAGTTTCTTTATGCTTTCACCTTTGTCCACCACACGATTTATAACTGCCATTTTTTGGCCCATGGAAAGTACAACGTGCTTCCTCTTTGAAGCCATATTTCCCACTTTGAATGGGATTATGATACAGTAAATATCGTGCAGTAGTAGAATACAGTTACTGTACCATAAAAATAGCACAGAAACTACATTCAGTACAGTACCAAAAAACACATTCAATCTACAGTATTACATACACTAGATAGCAAACAAAGATAAACTGGCATGATTGAAACACTAGGTAAAACAGACACACAATGAGTAGACAGCCATTCTGAGATCATTGTACGTTGCAGTAGGCCTGTGCATTGTGTTATGCCCAAGTTATTAGACTATACTGTCATGTTTACCCAGGCTTATGGGATTAAACTGCATTACTGTTTCAATATATGTAGTTCAGTAGTATGTACTGTACAATGTAATCAAAGTACTTTACTGTAGTAGAGTGCTGCTGAGGGTAACATTTACAAACAAAGAATATCATAGTACTGTATTTTTTGTTGTAATCCAGCATCCCACATTGTTTTTTTTTTTTTTTTTTTTATAGCTATGGTTATGAAGACTCCGGATAACTGGATCTCCGGGAAATCAAAACCCGGTTAATGGAGGTTCTACTATATACAAAATAGTCCACTATTTGTATTTAAAAAGACTAAAATATTTATGCAGAAATCAAGGAATAGGACAGAAGGCTTCTATACTTCCATAACTTAATGCCCCCTTGGATATAACATCAAGATACCATTTCAAAGGGGTGGTTAGAATACTTAGAAGATATTAGATATTAGCAATCAGATGCTAAATTTGTAATGCTACATCTATCTATGGCTTCTACCAGGCTTCACTTAATAGTAATTTCAGTTACTAAATTTCTTCGCCTTTATAAGGAGTTAAGTCCATATAATAAACAAAGTTCCAAAAAGTTGATAAAAACAATAAATCATGTAAAATATGCATGGTGATGTAGAAAAATATATTAATATCTAACATAATTTCATTGAAGACTTGGAAGAGATCATTACAAACTTGTAACTAGAGTACAGTTTACTTATATACAAGGAAAATGTAGATAATGGGAAAGAAGAAATTAGGACAATGTAAACAATAGGAAAATATGAAGGGTTACATCCTTTGAAATATGGCGCTGTAAAGGGATACTAAAGATAAATGGTATGATAAAGTGACTAATAAGGAAATTCTGAAAAGATTAAGTGGAAGAAGGAAACTGATAATATATTTACAACATGTTTTGAAGTATTTGGGATTGAAAGCTATAAGAAAGTGAAAGAAAATTCATTACAAAGAGTTACTTGAAATGTTTTCTTCCGCCAACTAATCTTTTGATTGAGCACTTCAGAAGAAAACGGTACAATCATGAAGTTAATAAGAAGTTTAATTTTTAAGCAGACAGTAAAAGCAGCTGCTACCATTCAACAATATCAAAACCAATTACATAAAAATAAAAACTATTTTGTGAAGGAAATTGGATAACTTTCTCCCTCAATGAAACTTTGGTTAAAGCAGCTCATACAACTAAATACAACTGAACAGATTATTATATCTTATTAAATGTTTAAATCTATTTAATGCAGTAAGATTGATTATTTGATTCATTCAGTTATGAATAAATTAAGACAAATCACCAATCTCTTGCAATAATAATAATAATTCTCAAAATTAATATTTAAAATTTTCATTAATTTAAAATTGATTTAATTCTCAGGAATACTTTTTTATTTATAATTAAGAGATAAAAAAAAACAATATAGTTTAATTTATAGATAATTTGTAAAATGCCATTATTTGTTTATAAAATTTAACAATTATTCTTATAACTAAATATTACACAATATGTACGAATAATTTATCTGATGACTCATTATCTTTACCGGTAATTCTGTTTCCTGTTTTATAAACTCCATGTGAGGAGTAAAAAACTAAGAATTATAATTCATTCAGTTATGAACGATAATATGTACAAATAATTTATCTAATGACTCATTATCTTTACCGGTAATTCTGTTTTATAAACTTCATGTGAGGAGTAAAAAACTAAGAATTATTTGATGCCTGGTTCCTTACCGTTCCCAAAAGTGGACCAATGACACTGCAACAACAGTAAATGGATAAAAAGTCGCAGTAAATGGATAAAAAGTGTGCATGAGAAAATTAATATATTTCAGTATTTCAAAACTTATTAATTGATAAGCAGCACTGTTTGAAGTAAAATATCATATTGAAGTAAAATAATTAATTTTGAGAAATGACTAGGTAATGTATTTTCATATAATTCTAAACAGTAGTATATTAAATGTGTATCAGTATAAACCTCTGTAGCATAATTTATAGAATGCAAAAATATAAATAAAAATTCTGACACAAAAAGACCAATTTTTCTCCATTATTTTATTTTGTTTCCTTATGAAAAATGATGAACTCATTTTAATCTAAAATTTTACAAAAAAAGACCTTTGATCCTTAAAAAAATAATTAAATGTCAAAAAACCATTACACAAAAAAAAACAAGTTTCAATTCACTCACCATTCTGACTCACTGCATAAACTCATTTGAAAATACACCACTACACAGTCAACAAAACCTCAACTTTTTTCAATCTTAAATTGAGCATAACTCAAGAACAACTCAATAAATCTTCATCAAATTTGGACATACACAGCTTCATATACACTACTATAGCATATCTAAATTTTAATACAACTGATCCAGTAGTTATGGAGAAAAATGAAAAATATGAAATATTAATGAAAAATATATTTTATATATATATATATTCAGGAACCTGATTTAAAGTAAATGGTATTTTTGTACTCCTCATATCTCAAAATGTAAAGAAAATTCATTTTTACTTCCCACTTCCATCAAGCGGCTGAAAGTAATCCTGTACTTTTCTTCAAAAATTAGGTAAAAACATGTATGTACTTAAGTTTTATAATCCTTTTTATTATTTATTTATTAATTCTGTCTACTATAGGTTGATACTTGATTTTAGCTATCCTTGCCTATTTTATATAAATTTTAGTTAAATTAGTATTTTATTTGAATTTCATGCCTGATCAGGTGTGAAACCACAACCTTTTTGAATGAATTATAGAGATGCTACCATTATGTCATAAAAAAATAAAAATATAAAAAGAATTACAAATGATAAATTTTTATATACATGATAGAATTAAAATAATTCATTAAACAAATGATAAAATAAATATTACCATATACTCAGAATACATAAAAGTCATCGTAAGTAGTCAAACAAACACCGTAAAACTAAATGAGATAAAACTATTAGCACTATTAAAGTACAAGTAAAAAACTAAATAAATGTACTGAGTAACGCTATTTTAAATCTTGAAGTGATTGTCTCCTGTTGTAGTTCCCATTTCCCCTTCCATTTGCAACAATTATTACTATCTTACACTTTATTATTTGTAATAACAAAACTTATGAAATATTGCATACAAGCATGACTTTGCTTTTTTCATACAAAAAACTAACATACTGAAGTGAATTCTAATTAAAAATTGAATTCATTCTTAATGAAGAATAAAATTGATACATTTAAAACTATTTTATAAAAGCATTTTAATACATTTATGTTGACTGAATATTTTGCATCCTTTATGAATTCTTGCATGACTTGTGTAATTCAAATAAAAGTAGTATAGAAATGTATAATCCTTTTGGTTAGTAACAGTTTTAAATTTTACCTATCTATATGTGTAATGAAAAATAATGAGTAGATTTAAGCAATGAAAGAAAACATGCAATACTTTGCAAAAGTATTGCATAACTTTCCCAACTATTAATAAATAAAAATTAAAAGAGTTAGTAGTTTTAAGTCAAAAAATATATATATTTTAGAGAATAAATTTTAAGAAACATTTTCATATACAGGTTAAGCATAACAAATTTGCTTGAGTAAAGTTTTCTCTAAATTTAACATCCCCTTCAATAAAGGCAAAAATAAGAAAAAATATCTTTTCATTCTCCATTTTAGGTCTGCGGTCTATAATTTAAAAGGACTGTCTAAATTTCTTGATAGCTCTGACACGAAGGATAAACTTTAAAAATATTTAAACTGAAGGGATATGAAGCAAAAGAACAAAAGAACAACATATATTTCAGTTTTAAGAGGTGGGGGTTGATTTTTCTGGAAAAAGATTTTCTGGATTATTTATACATGAATTGTAGGTAACAAATTTAATACAGTTTTCTCTAAAATTCCTCTGAAGAAAGTCAAAGTTTTTTTTTGCAATACCTCCTCATTTCCTGAACAAATAAAAAAGAAAAAAAACAATTAATTAGATCAATGTCCCACATATAGAAAATTTGAGCCAAATTTGAAGAAAATAGGTTTTGGTCAATCCTAACATATAAACATTTTTATTTATTTACTATTAGATTCATTGTGTGACCAACAACAGAAAAATAGTCTCCTGAAACAAAGAAATCATTTCTGTTACCCATATCAGACAGAGGTGGACTGATTTCTTTCATAAAAAAATCTGATGTGAACACCACATAACTTCCTTGTATGCCGCCTATTAAATTACAAACACACATTTTTACTTCATTTAAACTTATTTCATTTGAAAGTGAGATACGATCCTCCAGTTCTTTAATAAAGTGGACAGTTTCACAATTGCTGAAAAATTAGTTTTTATTAACATCAAATATTTATAAAATTATTAATTCAACAATCTTACATGAAATATTAGGATAGAGTAAAAGTCGCTTTATTATTCGTATTACTAGATCAGTATTATTTAAACTTTTGAAAAGTTTCAGATTTTTGGTATGTCATATAAATCAAAGTTAATAATAATTAAAATATTCCGTTAGTGAACTCCTGTATACTGGTTACAAATGTTAATTTTGACTTTACAGTGTAAAATATTCAGTTTTTATTACTGGATTATTTGGTGAATAATCAAAAATGAAAAAGAAACAATCATACAGGAAAAAGAAAGATAACATGAAGAAATATATTTCAAAAAAATGACAAGAAGATGAATATGAAGAGGAAGAAAATATTAAGAACAAGGAAAGAATAAGAAAATTAAGAGAAGATGATAAATATAAAAAGGAAGGAAATCTGAAAACCAGAGAATACGTATACAAATTAAGATCAGAAGAATTACATCAAACCAAAGAGTAATTAAATGACTGGGAACAAAAAACAAATATATGAAATAATGGTCAACTCTGACTTAGGGAGAATACTGTCCGACAACATCAGAGGAGTAACAAACTAAAAGATAAGAATTTTTTGCAATTTATTAAAGATCAGACATGTATGCCGCAGTGTATATATTGTTCTTGTGAGGGTCTATTTTTCAGTCACTCTGTAGTTAACTTTAATGTAGATAAAATTAAACAGAAATTCCAGAATAATTAAATAAAATTAAACTAGAAAATCCAAAAATAATACGATTCTAAATTATAATTTTCAATTAATATTAAATAATCAGATGTTTCACCAAATCTATTACACATACACATTTGTAATAATGACTATTAAATTACATACACACATTTTTAAAAGTACATAAAACTTTATTTCTCTAATAACATCTGATTTTTTTCTTATTTTTTTAATTATTATTATTGAATAATTACTTTTGTACAATGTTTTTTACAATCAACAGGTTAAAAATTATTAATAAATCAATATATTTAAATAAAAAAAAAAATTTTTTTTAAATAAATTAAAAACAAAAAAAAAGGAGATGAAGTCTGATTTGAACTGATGTGCCTTCCCTTGCAAGATCCAAATATTTCATTAATTAAAATTTTATTTGGCTATAACTCTGGAACCAATGAAAATAAGTACCACTTATGATATATCACTGAAAAACGCTCAATGAGGGCTTATTACTGCAGTTAAGAAAAAATCCAAAATCCAAATTGTTTGGGATTTTGGTCTTTTTTGGCACTTTTGGTTCAGTCGATTGCAATCAAAAGAGAAGGGTAACTAGACGTTACAACAGTCGCAAATCCAAAATTTCAACATTCTACAGCTAATCATTTTTTAGTTATGCGAGATATATACATACATAAAGACATCATGCCAAAACTAGTCAAAATGGATTCAAGGATAGTCAAAATGGATATTTCCATTTTTTTTAAATCTGAAAACTGAAATTTTTCACGATTACAATACTTTCTTTACTTTGTATAAGGAAGTAAAAAAGAGAAATATACAACCAAGTTAAAATATACATACATAACATTTAAAATTAGAAGAAAAAAAAATCTGATGAAGTGATTCAAAACGTTTCTAAATGTTGCATGTCAGTCAATAAGTTAAATACTAAATCTACTTTTGTAAATATGGACATCAGCAATGTGAAATTCTTACACATAGATGTTAAAGGAGGAAAATCTATTTTCAGCTTTTAATAAATGTTGAAGTTAGACACATTTAAATGACTATAAAACTCACAAATATACAAAAACAGAATTATAGATGAATAAATGTGCTCCTTTACTCTCCATCAAAGGAGTAAAGGACTAGGGAGTTTTAGCATCGTGACAGAGTCTTCTTCTAAGTGTTCAGAAAGTAAAATCGCTTCCGATTTGGATCTCTAGGAGAAGCAACGTGAGAAGTTGTAGTGATCAGCTACTAGAATTGGCTGGGATAGATCATGGGAGTTGAAGTATTGATGAAAATAGTGCGTGACAGATCAGTTAAAGGTGCAAAGAAAGAAGAAAAAACGAAAATATATTAAAAATTATAGATGGTCTGAGAGAAATGATAAATGAGAAATCAAGAAATCAAAAGTTTAACTGGTAACAGAAGAAAATAGAAGAGAATGGAAATGGGCAAGGTGCAAGGGAACTGCTTCCTAGCAAATAAAATTATGACAAAGGACAAAGATAAATCACAGACATTGATTGAACAGTAAAAATATTCTATAGCCTACATCAGCACCACATTGAATAGCAGAAAGAAGTATGTACAGAACCCTCAGAAGTTACCAGTATAAAACAGTAGTACTGTAGAAACGTTATATAGAACAAAAACTACTTCAGTTTCAGATAAAATTTCTATAAATTTACTTTAAATTATGCTATGCTGTAGTATGTTTAAAAATTATTATGTATTTTTTAAATATAAGGTATACTTCATACCAAATTTAAAGTTGTTTATGTATAAAAAAGTAGTATTTTTACTATGTTTTTTTTGCATTTTGGATAATTTACATAAAACGAGCAATATTTCAAAGTTTTTAATTTTTTGTACACTAAACAAAGTATATATGGGAAAAGATATAAGATTACTATATGAGAAATAATTTTATGTTCATTAAAATGTGGAATGTAAAATGGGTGGCAATTGTCGATAATTTTTAAATCTCCTTTAAACTTTCTTATTAGTAATCAACTCATTTGAATAATGTAAGATAATTAGAGAGAAATGAACTGATTATATACTAAAGTTATTCATAACTTAATAAACTTTAGTTTTATCTTTACTTTGAATTAAAAAATAATTGTGGACATGTAGTCTATGAATGCACGTAAAGTATAATGTGGTATTTATGTAACTGAAACTGACTTGCAGTATTCCTACTGTTCATGAATTAAACTGTTTATTCAATGTGTTTACTGTTTATATTTCATACAAAATTATAAAAAAAATCATGTCAAAAGATGAAAAGATAACAATGAAAGAGAGTCAAATTATATGAGTGAAATTTTCTCATTATTATTTTTTGGATAAATTTTCACACTAAATAAATAAGTATATTTCTAAAAATTATAATAACTGAAAAAAATTAAAAAAAGAAAATGTATAAAATTAAGAACATAAATAGGAATTTCTTTGTCATTCTTGGTGAAAGTAAATAAATAAAACAAACAGTCTACATTATTCTTAATTACTGTATTGAAAGTTTTATGTCAAATTCCTTTTTCTAGAGTAGTGGCAATTAATTTAGTAATTTTATTCTGTTTTAGTATTATGAATTTGGACATGAAAGGCAATCTGGAAATCTTACACATAAATGTTAAAGGAGGAATTTAAAGGTCCTATTTGACATAGAAAATTTGGCGGATAAAATTACAGCTGAAAAATTACCAGATCGTAGTCAGGTATCCAACCCAGTCTAGAAGCCAGATTGTTAACCACTCATCCAACTGGCTGGTCAGTTAACTATCTTACATATATATGTATATGTAACAGTTAAATTTAATACCTTTTTTTTTAAGACAAACACACTTTGATTTAATGTATGACCAAAAAATCTGAATGAGTTTGTAGTAACTTAAACAATTATTAACACTCTTAGCGCCATGCCTAAATCAGTAAAACTTCACCCCAGGCCAGACATTTTTAATGCATCAAACAAGACCATTATGTGTGCATCAAAATTATACATGTGGCCGTTTTGACATTGCTAAAAATGTATCAGAGTGATACACATGGCGCTAAGAGTGTTAAACAAAGATTTTCTCAACATATAAAACTGATTATTGTGCATAAAAGTGATGCATACTGTAATATCGCATTAAAACTATATCCATCATATTATTAAATGGAGTATCCATTTTTTTGATTTTCGATTGTATTATAAATGCAAATATAAAAAGAACCCTTTGCTATTAATTAATTAGATAAAATAAAAAATGTATGGGTCTAATGATAAACTGAGTACGGTGGTGAACTGCACTCCTAACAACTTGATGGTTCCAAAACATCTTCAAAATCTCAGGGAGTAGCATCCTGGAAATTGATGGGTGTGAGATGCCAATCGCTGACACACATTAATCAATTGTTCATACACATTATCAAAATTAAACAATTTTTGATAAAATTTCACTTTATGTTGTTAGCATTTATTGGTGGAAAATTATCATACAAGTTGACAGTATTAAAAGAAATAATAAAATAAATAGAGCCGATAAAAAAGTACATAAATATATTTTTTGTTCTGATCAATGTATAGTAGTAATACACTATATAGATCATGTTTTTAAAAGAAAAATTAGAAACATAAAAACAGATGTTATTAAAGTCCAAACTGATTACATGAATATAAATGCTGGAATGTTAAGAAAAATACATTAAGTATAATCAGTTGTTACAAATTAATTCACAATTCAGAAGGCGCTATTATGTCTTCAAAAGGAAATGAATTGTTAAATTAAAAAAAGATGTTTTAACCATTTTATAGAAATGTTTTTATCACCTCAGATCACACATACCAATAATGTATAATAATTTTTCCATGAACTTTGTTTGACTTTATAAAGATGGCTTACATAAATAAATAATGTTGTTTTATGGTCACAGATTTACTTTTTCCATTTCTTTTATTATAATTATGAGAGAACTGTGATTAATTACAGATATATAATAGACTGTCTACATGTTTTTTTATTTCTAGTATATTATGACTGGTTTTGTTTTGAAGCTAAAAACTGTTTCTAAATTTAGTTTAGATCATGATGACATAATGAATTAAATAAAAAAAAGAAATTTCCTTGATAATATGAGAGAAGATAGGTTAGGACTAATATTTACAGATTATAAAAAATTTTACAAAGATCATCCCTAATAAACTTAATATTGCTCCAGTTTGTTGAAAATCTGTACTTAGAACTACTAGTCTTTTTTGACTAGATTATTTCATTTGGGTCAACAGCTACTTTACAATGGTCAGTTATTTTCCTTATTAGTATCACCTGTTACAAGATAATTTATTCAATTAATTAAAAAAACAGTTTAAAAAAGCATCCACTATTAATTTGTCAAGTATTATAATTAACTGGTACAATGAGTGAGGAAGACCTAATATCTATTACTGCAAGGTGAGTAAAAGTCTCAACTAGTTCATTTTTTGAAAGAGGAATCTTTAGGAAATAAGTAATAAAGTAAAAAATAATGAAATCAAATGTCATAAAACTAAAAAGGTAATAGTTTGCTTAATTTGAATATCTGTAGTACTATTATACCTTAGTGAAATATAATTAATTAGTAGTACTGTATCAAGGAGAGTTGCCCTAGGCTAAAAAAGAGCAAATATTGAACTTCAGTTAACTAAAACCTGTTGTGAACCAGTACAGTTACAAATTTTAGAAATAAAAAATAAAGAAGTTACCTCAAAAAAATAATAGTCATTAGCTAATTCCAGCGAGTCTAGTGCCATATCGTATTACAATTATTTGAACACTGAAGTACACTGTTCAACAATCATTACAATTTTTAATAAAAATAGCTTTCTGCAAATAATATTCAGCTGAGTCATTAAAATGATAAGAGAAAAGTTATCTAATATTAAAACTCATTAGTTGAAGTATTTTATAAAATGGCATTAAATGGCATTATAAAAGAAATATTTTCCTTTTTGATATTCATAAACATTATTTGTTATCATTAGAATATTTTCCTCCTAAGAGTTCATTTTGTGAAACTAAATCTATTAATTTGTTCAAGTATTCATGTAACATTAAACGGAAAAAATGATACATAATTACTTTTAATGTAATATCATGAATAAAAATTTTGAAAACAAAAACAAACAAAATTACTCAGCATAAACTATGTTAAGCTGCTGTATATGTACAATTACGTAAAATTTAGTTTCACTAGGGAAAATTATTAAAATAAAATTTAGCCATTGTGATTAAGAAATAAAAAGCTAATACTGATTACATATTCAGAATCGCACACAAATTTATGGGTGAAAGGTACAGGTAGGTCACTTAAAGGACAGGTAGTTGTTAGGGCTTGGTTCTAAATATATGAACTATTATGTTAAATATATAAATGAATAATGTAACTCTGAATAATCTGTCTTACAATTTAGGAATGAAAACAAGTCATCATAATTTTTTTAAGTTGACTGATTAGAAAGATTATTATTGTTCACTTCTCAAAACACAACACTTCTGCTATGCAGTTTAATAAACACAAATTTTTATTTAATAAAAACATATAAATATAAATAAAATATACAAAAGATAACTTTCAAAGGACAATGGCATGTAGAAAAAATCAAAACATTAATTATTTTTCATTTCAATCATCAAAATACAAATAAAAAATAAGATAGACCCACAATTAAAATGATCAAAAAATAGATCATGATCTGAAACAAATTAAGGAGGAATGTAAAAGAAAAAATTGTATAAGCAAATCAAAACTATGACCACAATTGAACACCTTTTAATAATTTAAACAATTCACATATTTCAGTCATATCATCAACTAAAATATTGTGATGTTGTCCAGTAGTTTAAAATTTTACCATAATGCTACATAACATGTTGGCTACAGTATTTTTTTAATGCTTGTAATTTATGTGTTTTACAAGACCCTCACTGTCCAGTATTTTCATTTCCATTGGTGTGTTACAGGTATGTTGTAAGCTTCTGCCTTTCCTAACACTATCTTTGACAGAACTATTTTTGTTACTTAGCAGAGTTATAAACTGTATAATTGTATTTCTTGTTTAAGTTTCAACCATTCCAATCCTACACGTCCCACATCGCACCAAAATGATGGTAAATTTTATACTTTTTTACCAACTACCTTAGGACCTGTACCACACCGAAGATCAGGGAGAAATACAACACCTCACCATAAATGATCGTACACGACATATGTAACTGGTACTGCAGCCATTGTGATAACGTACACATTCACTGAGAATATAATGGACCATTATAGACAGTTATCTAATTAACAAATTGGCACATTACCAGAAATCATGAGAAATCCAATTGTTTACTGGGTATTCAAAGTGCCACTGATACAGAATCTTTAATCTTTTCAGTGGCACTTTGAAATATGTCAATTTATTTTTTATAATAGCCAACCATTCCCTTTGCCACACTTCTCTCAACCAACGTTTCACAAAAACAAAAAAAATGAATATTTTTCTAGAGATAAATTTGCTGATTTTTAGACACTACTACAGTTCTGATCTTGGCTCAGTTGTTCAATTATAGATGAAGTTATTTTATTATTATTTGAATGCTCATGTTATTTACGGAATAGAACTTTTGTTCTTTGGGTCAGATTAATGGTAAAGTGGAGTCTAAGTTTACAAGTGACCTAATGCTTTACTGAACTTTGCTTTATAACTTGTTATAAAGTCATAAAATATCAATAAAAAAATTGTACAAAAAAATTTCTTCTAAAAACCGACTTTGTGAAATAGGTAGTTTGGTAGCACTAGAGCTCATGAGTTTGATTTCTGGCTAAGATCTAGAAAATTTATAACATCAATCACTCTTATAATCACTCAATCTACTATAATTGGCATTACAGAAAGAAAACAAATTCTCTTATAAATGTATACATCTTCATTGATAAATAAATTATGAAATTTGTTAAATTATGGTTAAATTAATATTTCCAGTATTTATTTAAATTTAAACAGAGGTAATGTATGAACAGATCCAGTTTAGAAATATGAGTATTTTGTTAAGACTGCTGCTGCCATCTAGTGATAATGATAATAATTTCTACTGAACAATAACATTCAGTTTTTTTTATTTATTTGAAAGAGCAAGCATCAACAGCTATGGTCATTAGCCTGGTGGAAATTGGTAGTATATGAAAAGATATCAGGCCTGACCAGGATTCGAACCTGTGACCTCCCCACTAAATGCCGAGACGCTACCTACTCAGTAAATTAAAACATTCAGTTTAAATTTATCCAAAAAAAAAAAAAATACTGTTCTCTTTTATATTTTTAATGTTTATTCTGAAATTCTGGTAATGGTGGATTCACCAAAATTGCATTAAGGTAACAATCTTATCAAATTTTAACAACTTCATAAAGGTATATTTTTTGTTTTTAATTTTATTTTCATTAATATACATGATTACCTCGAAGTTAAATGATGAAAGAACCCTAATTCCAAGTAAGATATGAATGAATTATAAAATATTTAAAAGTTAGATGGGTTAGTTTGTTAACTCATGATAAACTATTCAAATTTTGTGTAAACAAAACTGAACATTCAGTTATTTTTTGAATAAGTCCACCATAATGGGTCTACAGGAGCACAGAATTGGGAATGTCTCACAGGCATAATACTAATTGAAAAGTGTAGTTATTTAGTAGTCACTAGGTGAAACTATATTTATTAATGATTTATAATGTAATTTTCTATATGTAATAAAATATAATAAAATAGAAGAAAGAAGACTTTCAAAAAAGACACAAAGTAAAATAAAAAATTATACTTTTCAGTTATTCTTTAAACTATTGACTTTTAATAGTTCATATCAACTTATTACTAATCCTTAATTTTACCCCTTGAAAGGAAAAAAAGGAAATTTATTATTTTTTATTTTTATTACCAGTTTTTTATGAGTTCTATTTTAGAAGAGTTTATTTTATTATTTTGTTTTAGTTAATATAGGTACACCAATAATAAATACAATAACCCTCAAGGAGGATTTCATCATATCTCTGAAAATAGCAAGAAAGCATGTGTTACTGATTTTCTAAGTTAATTACATGATTAACTGCCATGGTAGGTCAATCAGTTGACTACTAAACTTAAAGTCCTGAGATCAATTCCAAGGAAGAGTCTAAATTTATACCAAGATATCCTTCAAAGTCTTCCTAACAATAAAATTGTACACTAAAAAAAATTATTTGTTAAAGTGAAAAAAAAATCTTAATAGAAAAACAAAAGTTTTAAAACTTTTATAACACTTATTTCAAAATAGCCTTTTATCTATATACACATTATGAAAATAAAACAATAAAAAATACTATAAAATTTACCATAGGACTAAGCAGGATCTGTTTGGGTAATAAAAAAATAAAGCATACATCTTTATTCAGTTATTCTTGGCACTGTTGGAAGCAAATATTCATGTTTGTGAGTGAAAAGAAGTGCCGTGTTGAAAGGATATGGTAACATCCCTTTGCCTTGGTTGCAACTGATCTAAGGCCAACCTGAGATGAATATTTGACACCACAGACCACAGGTTTTTAATTTATTCAATTATAAACAGCTAATTGTGAGCAAAATCATAATTATTTTCTTAATTATGTAATTGAAAAAAAAAATTATTAATGAAATAAATGTGTTTGTAGCTATCATTTTGAAGGTCGGTTTGAACATATCAATTTTACAATCAATGGTTATACATAATAGCAATGAAGAGGTGTACAAGGCTAAAAGCTTTTCCTTTTTTGTTGTAATTATACAGAGTGTCCTGGTACGTATTAGTTGAACTTCAGGAACTGATTCAGGACACCAAAATGAACAAAAAAATTCATATCATGTCCTATTTTGCTTTGTTTTCCTTCTGGATGCTATTTTGTGATTTTCAAATAACTTATTTATCAGGAACGGGTAAACCTTTAATTAAAATTGGCACATCTAAGACTAGTATCTTATTCTACAAAACAAAAAATTTTGAAAACGTCACCTTCAAAGGTTTCAAAATGGCGGCCATCTTAATTTTTTAATCTTCGATATATTTGTAATTATTTGCTTGATCAAATTGTTACTTATTACAAAATTCATTAAGCATTTTATTATGAACAAAATGACATCTCATTTGTAAAAATCCATTGACAAACAATCTAGTTATTGCAGATAATTAACCCAGCAGTGATGATTGCACACCATAATGCAAGGTGACAATTTTATTATTATTATTGATAATTTACTATTGTTACAGTTAGTGGAGGAAATAAAAACAGGTAATAAATTACCAGCTTGCATTACGGTGTGCAAGCGTACTGCCTGAACTGTGGAGTGGACCCCGGTTGCACTATGTTAGCGTGTTTCTTTGTGTTTATGTTTATGTTCTTTGTATATTTTTGTTTATATTTTCTGTGTAATTTTTGCTTCTGTTGTACTTGTGTACCGTCCTATGATGTTTTTGCTTTTATTTCGCTGGTGAGAAAAGACGAAAAAAAGAAGAACAGAGAAAGAAGGAAAGAGAAGTGAAATAAAAAAAACACAAAAAAAAGAAAAAGAGACTATGGATCGAAGCACGGCGATGTTTATGGTACAGGAGGCAACCTCCATACCTAGGGTATGCTGGTTCACTCGCATGCAAGAGTGGGTGGGTTGGTGCACCCCGATGATGGCATGGGAGACCCTCTTGGTGTGTGTGGTTGCAGAATGATAGGATAGGGATGGAAAGGGCAGCCCTTCAACAGAGGAGTGCACTGGCTGTCTGGAAGGGAGGTCAGCATATCCTGTTGAGGCTGGAGGGTCCTTGATGGATAAGTCTCTTGATGTGAGACCAGCTAGGAGGGCAGAGACTGCTGCCGTGACACACCTCAGACAGTCGAGTTATGCTTGGTGCGAGGGTCGGCTGTCTCGGGTGTGTTAAAATAAGAAAATGAAAAAAAAAAAGGTTAATTGTCTTCAAGTGAGGTGTCATTTTGTTTAATATAAAATACTTAATAAATTTTGTAATAAGAAAAAATTTGATCACGTAAATAATCACAAAGATACTGAAAATTAAAAAAGTAAGATACCACCATTTTAAAATTTTTGAAGGTGACGTTTTCAAAGTTTTTTATTTTGTAGAATAAGACATTAGTCTTAAGATCTGCCAAATTTAATTACAGTAGGTTTACCCATTCCTGAGAAATAGATTTTTGATTGAAAATCACAGAATGGCGTTCAGAAGGAAAAGAAAGCCAAATAGGATTTTAGTCGTGTGAACTGTTTTGCTCATTTTGGTGTCCTGAATCAGTTCCTGAAGTTCACCTAATATGTCCCGGAACAATCTGTATATAGTTCTCTCCACAAATACTAGTCTAATTATTTTGGAATTTAATCCTGTCAAAGGTTGACAAATCCTGAACAGTGCCCTGTTTATTAAATAAATCCTAATTTACTAAATTATGTACAAATTTTATTAAAGAAGCTATTTCCTGTTTCTTTATATAATAAGTTGATTAGTAATGGCATTACCACAAATTCTAGATGAGTAATAGCTTTATAAAATGGCCAGTTACTTTCTCCTGAACCATAGATTACTACATAATTAACAATTACTATATGAATAATAAAATTAATACATATGCAAACATGATATCATGTTCAAAACATTTACATTTTTATACGAGTAATATGTGTAAAATATGTACTTACTTAAAAATAAATTTAAAAAACCGTTCTTTATTTAATGTATTAAAAAGTAATCCAAATTTCACTGCCATTTATTGACAGGTAAATATATTTCAGAGAAGAAGATTCCTCTGAATCTTTTTTGTTTCTGTTATTACCACTATTTCTACTTTCTGCTCCTTAAGCACCTTATTCAGTTTATCTTCCTTGTCTGATAATCCCCTTACATTTCAAGTGACTAAATTTAAGGTGTCTGTAACCCCACATCTTTTGATATTTTTGACTTTCCAGTTTTATTGAATACCATTAAATCCTGTCCTATTTCCAAGGCTATTGAGTTAGCATTACATGTATTGCGTTATGAATGCTGCACAGGGAAATTAATTTAAAAAATTTTAGGTCTTCTATTTTTTATATCTATAATCTTTTCATGTTTTTAGTAGGTTGATTGAAAACATAAAAGAACTTATTTTGAATTCTGAGGATCAAACATACAAATTGCTCAAAATAAAAAAGGTGAGTCTAGTTAATACAATAACTGAAGATCAAGTTAGACCGGCTATTACAAACATGTTTGAAGACATTGAGTCTACATAATACTATTTTCAGAAACATGGAACATTTACATCAAATTGACACATTACTCCTCCAATAACTATGAGATTATACAAAAAAGAACAGGGAGAAAAATAAAAAACAAAATTCAATTATAGAATTATTCTTTTCAAAGGAAAAATCATTTTTTCCTAAGCTTTTCCTTTTAAGATAGACAAACAATGTTTCACAAATGAAAGACTATATTATTTCGTTGTTTTATACTATTCATTTCAGACATTTTTGTGGTTATGATACAAATAAATAATTTGAAGTTTAAAATCCACCAGTCATAGCAGTTTTCTCTAAGAGTTATGATGTTAATTAAACTACCAGTAATCATAGTGAACGGCTGAATATTTTTATATTAAATGATTAATCCAACATATAAACTTAAGGATTGTGTCTGGGAATATGAACAATTTAATAAATGAAGCTCTAATAATAAAATGAATAATCTATTTTTCTTTCTAATAAAATAAAATCATTTTTAAATCCATGTTTTTACTTTCCTGGCTATAGTGACATACACTGTTATATCAGCTACAGATAAACAGAAAAGAATGCGTATATAGATCGATCAAAATAAATGTAAAAAAATCGTTCAGCTTTTTTTTAGAGTTTTGTAGCTTAAGGAGACATTTAAAAAAAAATCAAAGCCCAGAAAGTCTATTCTTGTCTTGGATGTTTGTGTGTATGAACCTATGTATGCTGGCCTGTATTTATTCTTATAACTATGGACATCATTAACTAATTTTTTAAATTTTAGTAGACAGGTACTACTTTCAGGGGGAAAGAATATACTAAATTTTTGCAAAAATTAGAAAAAGAAAGAGAATGTTGTTTTAACCAAAATAAAATTTCAAATCTTTACTGAAGCATTTTAGCAGAAACTTTTCTTACAAAAGTTGAAGTTTCACTTATCAAGATAAAAAAAATTTATTTGATATTCACCACCTTCCCAAAAAAATAACTTTATATATTTTTCTTTTTTTTGGCTAAATGTTACTTCAGAAAAGGAGTAAATAGGAATTTAAGGAGGAATTTAAAATTTATTTTAGGATTAAATAGGAGTAAAGGAGTAAATAGGAATTTATTTGTATCTCTATTTTCTACATCAATAGGCCTTCAAATAACTAAACAAGTTTTTTCACCCATCTCAATCCATTGGTTTGTGGTAACAAAATACTTTTTTAATTAAAAAAAAAAAATATATTTATTTTAAAATCCATCTTGCAAGTTAATGATTGAATTGAAAAAGTTTTCTGGCACCAGAAAGTTTTTTCATAATTGAATAGCATAACTCAACCAGTGTAGCCGGAAAAGTTATGTTGTTATTCATTGCCGGCTTATTGTTTAGAAATGTTGTTATTTAGTGTTAAAAATTGTGATATCTATTTTTATTCATACTTCACTTATTAAAAAGAATCTTTCCATTAAACTTGGCATTTGTAAAAACCCATCCATACCTTTTCCGTTTCTACAATAAACATAAATTTAAGTACACAGATTAATGTATCTACCTCTTATTATCTTATCTACACAATACAATTGCGTAGAATATTAAGACAATGTTTTCTGTAACTTTATAAATATATTATATATTAAGAATTTAAGATTTACACAATACATTTTTACAATTTATTACTATATAGTAATAGTCACCTTACTATATAGTAATTGTTTCTTTCTATTAAATCCTTCCTTAATAATTGCAATTATTATTTTTATTTAATTTTCATTTTGCAATCTTCTGTTGCCATGGTTATTAAGTATCTGAACAGATTTACTCATTCAATTCTTCATTTTTTTGTCATAAATTCATTGGCTTTTTGTTCCTTATCCTTATTCAATTTGAATATCAAAATGAATTCAACTTATACGATTATTATAATACTATAAAAATCAAATATAAGTATTGATGATCACAAGAGGATTCTTAAAAAATCTTCAAATCAACCACATTCACTGTGTAATTTTTTTTTTAATTTTTAACTGATTTTATCTGAAAAAACTTTTCTGTGAAACCATCAGAGTAATTTTCTCTTCAAATAAAAGAAATGTTGTAAAAACCAGAAAATATGGTCTTGGTTAAAGCTTCAAAATACGTATGAGTCAATTTGAGAATATCTCCTTTTTTGAACTTGGGTGTTACGTACATAAATTGTAAAAATGTATTGTGTAAATCTTAAATTCTTAATATATAATATATTTATAAAGTTACAGAAAACATTGTCTTAATATTCTACGCTAAGGTGACCAATTTTTTAAATTATTGAAGAAACAACTTGTAAAGTGCACTTTTTTGTATAATTGTGAAACATGTACTGTAAAACAAAGGAAAAAAGTAAGGCTAGAATAATATAAAATGTGGGCTTAGTAGAGTTTGGGGAAAATTAAATTGGTAAATGAAAAACAAATTAAATTAAATGAATAGAAATTTAATCATAATTCAGAATATGAAACCCAACTGACTGGGTCATATTATAAAAGTAGAAGAATTGATTAAAATAGTGCTTAAAAGGATCAATAAAAGGTGCAAGAAGAGAGGCTGGGAAAGAATAAAAATTGTATGATGACCTAATAGGAAATGGGAACTATCAGAATTTCAGAAGTTTAGATGGGATTAAAGGAGTATGTAGATGTACTTGTTGCAAGAGACTTGCCATATGGAAGACAACCATAAGATGATGAACATTAGGAAATAATTATTTTGTTCACAAAAATTTATTGCTAAAGTTAAAAATAAGTGTAAGTATGTAGTACTAACTTAAAAATATACTTATTAAAACTGTATGAACCAATTTGGTTTTCAAATCTTGGAATTTTACCCCTTGAACCAGCATTGAAATGAAAAAACAGATTATTAGAACAGTAACCTGATTTAGTTTTTAGAAATTTATTTTTAATTATTGCAATATTCATTGGTAGTGATTTATGTACTTTTTTTGTATTGTTTGTTTTTCCTGTTTTCTTAGTTCTGAGGGTAAAGCAGGAGTGACTAGCAAGTTTATTTTTTGGCAGAAGGACATGGTTCAAAAAAATAAATAATAAATTAAACAAAATTTATACGTTAAAGTTAACCCAATACAAAAAAAAAAACCTCCAGACAGCCTCAGAGATTTTTGAATGTATTTTTAATTTTTATCATATCTTCCCTCATCTATTCTTATATTTATGAAGATGCAGATTTCTCTCCTTTTTTGTTTCTTGCAAACAGCATCTTCTTTTCACGCAGGTGGTGATTTTATTTAGTAACTTTACTCATATTTTAGATAGAAATAAAAAAATATAAAAAGGAATTTAAAAAAATTAAAATAAAACTGGTTTCAAAAAGTGCACAGAAAATTTTAATTGTTTTTTAATTTTAACTTTGTAAGTAATTAATAAATTAAGGATTAAAATGTTCTTTAAAAAGTCAAAATTATTTTAAAAAACTAACAGTATTTTTTATACTTAAGTTCACTTATCTGAAGTTTGTTTTATATTTTTTTAAAGTTTTTTGTTAGTATTATTTAAAATTAATTTTACATTATAAGTAAAGATGTGACATTTAAGTAAAACGATTCAATAAAATATCTAACAATTGAGGTGGTTATATGTGAATGGAATTATCATCAAGATCAATCAGATGTTGTTACTATGGATGTCAATACTGCTCAAGACCCAAGTTCAATTAAAAAAAATTACACAGTTTACTTTTAATTTGATTTTAACTATGATGTTAGAATTAATCATAAATATCCTTTGATTGGTGATTAATTTAATGATGCTGTCTCATGAATAGACAACTTGAGACACTTCTATTTCAAGAACAGTATATAATTGGATTTTCAGCCTGTTATAAAAAAAAATATTACGAGACGCAAAAAAATAAAATTAGATGGAATAAAACATGAAGGAAATTATATCTGACTGTTTCAATATACTTGTAGATAAAAATTTTGGAGGGAAAAGCTACTGCACAATATAAATTATTTATCGTTTTTTTATGAAATAAGTAGTAAACATTTATTAAAATTTAAATTAAAATAAGATAAATAATGCATTGCTTTAAAAGTAGATCTTTTTTCCAGTATACGGAACTTATTATTAGAAAAATGTAATATAAATAATTATTTTTATGAATTTTATATTTTAAAAGACAAAGCTATAATGTAAGAGTTGATATATGCACTTGAAAAGGAATGGATTTACATAAGTGCAAGGTAGTCAACTAAATGGCATTGGCCTTATTATGACTAACAACTAACTAACTAACCAGCCGACAGACTGATAGAACTGTCAGAATCAGGAGAGTTAGTCGGTAGTGAAGTAAAAGCAAGCATGCAATAGCAAAAAATCAACAAGCTGAACAAATAATTGAACAAAACAATCAATCCCTTCCTTCATGGTTATGGTGTATCATAATATATATAAACTTACCTGACCAGCCCCTCCAAACATAATATACAAAATAATATACAAGAGTCCAAGAACGACAAACACTATCATCACAAGACTTTAAGCCTGATATTTTAAAAATTAATGAATAAACATTTTTTTATAATTTATCATTTAATGATGAATACTGAGTAAAATGTTTTAAACGATTTGAATTTAATATAACATGTTTTTACTTATCTATAAATATATAAATATAAACTGTTATACTAATAATGCACTGAAACACTTCCTGCCTTCACTAGGTACTAACAGATACTACTACAATATCAGTCTACCATCCTTTCTTAACTTTCTCCCCACTCTCAACCTTAACAGTACACTTATCACATACTTGTAACTTAAATTATGACGTCACTATTTATTACATGCTACAAACTACCTGTTCCTTTTTTTCTATAAAATTAATAATACACTCTAACCTCAAATTAATGTCTTGTTGTTTATTCAACTTTAATATTAAAAATAAATATGCATGAGTACATATTTAATTATTTCTGATAAAATAAAAAAATTAAAATTACAGATACTACTAATCAGTAATTAATTGTAAAAATTATGTATTAAAAAAACACAATTCAAAGAATTATAACTTGCATTTAGACAAATAGTGGGTTTTTTTTAATAATTAACATTTAATTAAAGTAAATTTATTATTGACTATATATATATATAAAGAGTTGGGAAAACGGTTTCTTCGAATTTTAATGCAAACGTAAAACGAGGTTTTTTTATTTTAAGAAGGTTTTTTAAACCAAATGTTCCGTTTTGTTTGACCACCGGCCAGTCTCTCAATTTCCGACTGGTCACCAAAGATGTGTGGGGGTATGGTGTTGACGAGATGAAGACAAGACAACACCTTTCTAATCGAGCAATTCTGATGGTTTTATTTTGATCACTGACGTAATCTTAACAGTTGTTGACAATACAAGTTAGAATCGATCATTTGATTGGGCGGCTGCAGTCATAGTGAACAATTCTTTTCCGATTCGACCACACACACAGCATCACTTTTTTGAACACAAACCTGATTTTTCCACCGATTGCGGAGGTTCATTTCGCTTCGACCAGAATTTTTTCCGTACATTATTGTCGTATTATATGTGATCCATTTTTAATCGCCCGTAAGCATTCAAAAAATGGTTCGATTTCGTTCTGTTTTAGTAACGATATGTAAATGGAAATTCGAATCATTACATTTTTCATTCTGAAATCATGTGGCAACCAAACATCGAGCTATTTTTATCCAACCTTTTTCAAACGGTTTTGTGGTCAATGTTTAGTTCGTTACTGATTTCATGACTGCTAATATGTCAGTCGGTCTTGCTCAACTTTTTCCATCATTTCATTGACTTATTCAGTCTCATCGGAGGACCAAACTTTTTCAGTCATCGACCGATGTCTAAAATCACTGACAGCAAAATTTCTAGATTGAAAAAGATTGAACCAGCTTTGTACCACAAGTATTGATACCGCATCATGACCATAAACGTCACAAATATTTTTAGCCTGTGCTTTTTTTTAGCCAAATATTTTTATTCTGTGTTTAACTTCTATTTTTAATACAATACGCACTGTTTTTTTAAAAATGTAATGCAATGTATTATTATATAATTAAGAATTATTTAAGTCTTCTGAAAAGCAGTTTCCGATTATTTAATTCTAATTTATTGAAGATTTCTAATGTAAAAATTACCGTGTCACAGATTTACAGTGAAATACAGGCTTAAATCGAAATGAAATCGTAAAAAAAATAATGAAGTTCATAAAAATCATAAGTACAGATTATTTGTGTAAATAATTTTTAATTTGGCACCGCATTTAATAAGATGCCTAAAAGTTTTTTGTATAATGGATATACTATTATTATAAAATACTATCTATCTACATGACTACCAATAGTGTATCTACATGAGAAGCATATTTTTATTGTTTCATCTGAATTCATAGTTAGATGGTTTGCAATTCGTCTGAAAAACGATTTTTTTTGAATTGATAAACAATTGTTGTTAATAGCGGTAAAATTTTTACTTCCATCAAATGTACGATATAAAGACACTATTCTCTCTTTTAATATTAAACAATATGTTCTATGTTGAATAAACAGTCAAAACATCGTCCGACATCTATAAATTATGTTTTCTAATGTATGTTGGAAATGTAATAAAATATTCAGGTAATATTTGAACAGTACAAG
The DNA here is from genome assembly GCF_047948215.1 of Lycorma delicatula. Lineage (NCBI taxonomy): Eukaryota > Metazoa > Arthropoda > Insecta > Hemiptera > Fulgoridae > Lycorma > Lycorma delicatula. The sequence goes on along the minus strand of NC_134458.1, from coordinate 102,617,700 downwards.
CCAATAGGCTTTATTTATTTTTTCTCCCAATCTTTAATCGTTGTTTCACCCATTCCAATATCAATTTTTAAATTTTCTTTACCGACTCGTTTTTATTTAGTTTTTCTAATTCTCCCGACTTTTTATTTATTTAATGAAGACACAACCGCTTTATGTTCCTCGCACTTAATTACAATTCAAAATTTATTCATAATACCATATAAGAAAAACCGATGCATTATATAGTTATGCTGATGCACAAACAAAAAACAATGAAATTCGTCATAAAAAGATAAAATAAAAGAAAGTAAGTTTCTAAACAGACGAGACGGCAATATATTTCCACATCGACGGTGATAATACAACTGAAGGGAAATAAAGAATAGTAATAAAAAGCTGTTTACAAAATGAAAGTATTCAGTGTATTTATTAACAAAATTGTTTTCAGTAAACTAAAGTAAGTAAAACTGTTAGAATATTTCGTTATCTCATTTTATTACGTCATAAGCAAGAGGGCCGGATTAAACCGGTACAAACTGTTTATAATCAACATGTTTATTCTTATACACAAAAAAAACTGTTAAAAAAAAAATAAAAAATAATAAAACAAAAGTTGGTAAAGAGTTGGATAAGTTTCCTGGTAAACGAGGAGGAAATTTAAGTGGAACATTAAAGTACGTAAGTATGCAAGTAAAGAATTATGTAAAACAAATTATTCTACTCTTAGCGTAAACTTTTGAGATACGGTACCCATGGTAACCTTTCTTCCCACCTCTTTGACTAATTTTAACCAAAATTAATAGATCAGTGAACCGTATTCAGAAACTATCGTACAACATTTCATAAAAGTCGGTTAATTCAATCAGAATACATCGAGAAAAAGATAACCGATGAATAAATCAGAACAAAATTAGGCTTATTATCTCCGACCCCTGAATTAAATTTCCTAAATACATAACCAATGTGACAGATGTAATGGAACACATCTAATTACTACAAGAATGTGACTTTTAGCCCAGAAAATACAAAAAAGCTGTTTTTTAAACTCCCAAATTTATTTTGAGGGTTTGAATAAAACCAAAAACCATCAGAAAGTATCTTAGCTGTCTAAGGAGTATTAAATTATTTGAACAAATTTCCTACCCTTTGAGTAAACGTTTTATAGATAACATCATAAGGTCGGCGTCTCAATGCCCCCTTTACCAAACGTGACCAAAAGCAAACGGCATCACTGTCCAATATACTAAATCGTGTCAAATTTTATCCAAATCGGCCCGATACACAGTAGTCTGGAAATTTCAAGCAAAATACAGGGCACAACAAACATACATACATACGGACTTACGCACATCTGGAATTTTTCAATACTAACTTCTGTTTTTTTTCTTATTTTTTTAGAAGGGATCATGAAACGTTAAGATATATAAAAACCCGGGCACGTCTTGGCCCTTTGAGGCTCGAGCTAACTTTGCCCGAAATCATTTAAGTGTTTCCTCATAAAACACTCTCAAACAAAAACAACCATCAGTTCCAAAATTTCCCTCATGATCTCATTAATGATCAATATAATACAAAATAGCCCATGAACTCCAACAAACAACTAAATCATATATGCGCTCACACTGAGGCAGGCATATATCTGAGTTTATCTCCTACTCAGGCGCTGTAACAGTATAGTTTTCTCACCCGCGTCTAAAACACTTCTTCCAACTTGCGCAAATATGCTTAGAAAACTGAAACAGTAAAAGCTAGATTTTCATATAACCGAGATCTGGTTGATCGAGAATGTACGAGATGCATGCAACAGTTAACCTACTAGCGAGATGCATTCAACCTACTAGCACATTTTGAATCGTGAAAATCAGATGAACGGTTGCGGATACATGGTACGAGCACACCATTGCACCCCTCTAATAACAGTGCCCACATGGTCGAAAAAACTTTGTCCTAACTGATACCAAACTACTACAAAAAAATCAGCCCCAAAAACTGAGATCTCAACTCTGACGGCAAACTGAGGGATTTTACTATAAGATGAATACGAGTGCATTATAATTGTACATTACGATCCCGACTGCAGTACTGTTTTTAGTAAATGGAATAAATCTATTTTACTTTCTAAATGGTTAAATTTTTAGATATTCAAATACAATATCACGTGAAAAAAGTAACTAGTGAAATAAAATGGAATTCTCAATTTTTTGAAGCAAGTTAACTTTGTTCAAAAAGTTAACGTTTTAACAAGTTAACTCAAAAAACATACGAACAAATATAAGAGTGTCTCATAAAGGAAAGGAAGTAATTTCCAAGTACGTTCTAAAAGTGAAAATAAAGAACAAAATTGATATAAACATGGATCCGTAGCGCGTTGTTTTTGAGTTATAGCTTGAGAAAAAATTTCGCCCAGATTTGCTATCCAAGGCTAAAATTAAGTTGTATTAAAATTTTTAGAAATTAAAATTAAGGGATATATTTAATGATTTCAGATAATTTATAACCTGAAAATGAAATAAAAGAGGTCCCAGAATTATATCCTCAGTAAAGAATATTACTGGATATATCATTTATACAATAATTTATTGTAAAACACAAAAAAATGTTGTCGCAAAACCACAAATTTTAGGTTTGACTTAAAATAACTTCTTTAAATTGCCGGTAAACAAATAAAAGTTTTAGAGAATTTAAATCTGAGAAAATCTATGTTAGTAATGTCAACAGAACACGAAGAAGAGTTTAAGAAATTTGATTTTTATTAATAAAAAATCTTGCGCAAGAAGACCTTTCTTTTTTTCCTGTTTAGCCTCCGGTAACTACCGTTTAGATAATTCTTCAGGGGATGAATGAGGATGATATGTATGAGTGTAAATGAAGTGTAGCCTTGTACATTCTCAGTTCGACCGTTCCTGAGATGTGTGGTTAATTGAAACCCAACCCCACCAAAGAACACCGGTATCCACGATCTAGTATTCAAATCCATGTAAAAATAACTGGCTTTACTAGAACTTGAACGCTGTAACTCTCGACTTCCAAATCAGCTGATTTGGGAAGACGCGATAACCACTAGACCAACCCGATGGGTTTGCGCAAGAAGACCTACATTTCATTAATTTAATTTGGTTTTAAATCTTTAATTATCATTTTAATTTGGTTTAATATAACTAACAAGAGATACCACAAAAAAAGAAACGTCAACGTTCAATTTGCAGCATCATAACGAACCACGCTTCTAACTTGCCCCACTCAAATCTTTTCGATATTAAAGTTAGCGTAACTCAACAACCAATCTTCATAAAATTTTCACATATACAACTTCAGATGCACTACAAGAAAATATCTAAATTTAAATGAAATTGATAAAGTAGTTTTGGAAATTTTCGAGCCACAAACTTTATACATAGGCCTGTTTATACATATATACAGAGTGAGCAACATAAAACCGAACCCGTACGTAACCACTGCAGAATCGGTAGGTTATGTTGGAATGAAATTTTATGTATGATACGGATAAATTAAATAAGAAAAACATAAAATGTAATTTAAATGTTGAATTTATTTACCTTATTTACAAAGAATGTTCAAAATGACCACCCTGGGCATCGGTGCACTTTTGTTCTCGACTGATCATATTGAGAGTCATCTGACGCAAAACGTTGTTGTCAATTACGTTGATTTCTCGTTGAATGTTCACCTTCAGTTCATCAATATTTTAAGGATTAGATGCATAAACTCTCTCCTTTAAGTATCCCCAAAGGAGAAAACCGCAAGTAGACAACTCTGGGGAACGTGAAGGCATCGTCGTCAGCTGACAGCTCGTTGTCTGTCTCCTTCAGTTGTTGCACAGTTGTAACGCGGAATGATTTCAATTTTAATTCATGAAGAATTTTACAAGATGTTTATTTAACACCAGATTATTGGGAAAACTTGGGTAGTAATTTTTTGGGACTAGCAGTAATTCTCCTTTCAATACCGGCAATGGTCTTTGGAGCCGTAACGGAAGGTTACCTCATTTCGTTTTTCATTTGAAACTGAACCTGTTGAACGCCACTTTTTAACTAAATCGTGTATTCAACTCTTTCCTGGGATACTGGCATTCGGAAATTTTTCTACGAATACTCGACGTGATTATTCAAACGATGCAGAACGAATATAGGCCTCAACTATAGCTATCCTCTCCTGGATTGAATAAGGCATTTTACACAACACAACTGTACTCATAATGCTGCACTGACACGTAACCACCTGACAAACGGCAGCAACAATCAGTAGTAAAAGATACACCCACTAGTCGCATTAGTAGTGTGAGAGCCTTCCATAAATTATGTTGGGTAGCGGTTTCATTATGGATTCGGTTTTATGTTGCTCACTCTGTATAAGGAAACCACAATTTAAGTGAATGGTACTTTCGTACTCCTCGTACCTCAAAATGTAAAGAAATATCATTTTCATCCCCCAATCCCATCATAGGGCCGAAGGTAGTACCGTACTTTTCTGTGAAACGTCGGAAAAAAAAGATATTTCAAATAATTTAAAAAGTTATTTTTATAATAATTAAGTAGTATTATTAAAACAGAAGATTAATAAATATGTATTTTCAATACATATTAACAGTCTATATGCTTAACAGTCTATATGGATTAAAAAACAACAAATAAATACAAGTAAATAAACACCAATAATAATAATAATAATAATAAAGGGAGTTACCATGACAACATGTAACAAGGTTCAACGGCTTTACCTTTATTACTTTATTTTTAATTCATAACGTAGATATATACATAATAGAAGAAAGACGTTATTATTAATATATTACATCAATTTATCAAAATATTCCGCAAAAATTACAAAATAGATTAATATAAAGTGATAATCGATAGACTAGGTTATCAATCAATCAAACAATTCTGTTCAAAGGTGTAGTTATAATACAGTATACGTACTCGATCAAGGATAACAAAAAATGTCATATCAAAATAAACTATTAATTAATATAATTTTGATTGATTTGGATTCTATAATAACCAAAATTCTAACAATTGTCATAATGTTTTAAAATATATATATACGGCGCTGCTATATTTATACTTGTGTATTTCTTATTCTGGGGAATTTGTGGTCAGCATGAAATATCTATGAAGATATAATATATTTTAGAATGAAAAAAAATTGAAAGTGATATATAGAATGATATATGTGTTACGGAATTACAGTCGTAACTACAGTAACAAGTTAAGAACAATTTCTTACGTGCGGGTTCATAGTCAAAGTATTGATTCTAACCGAGTTTGGGTAGAGTTATTAATTATTGGATCTGTTTTACAATAGAAAAGCGAAATTAATTATTTTTTTCAAATTATTTACTAGTATAGCACTAATTACAATTACGTTATCGGAGAATAATGGAAATCATTGTATAGAAAATAGAATAAAAAACCATTTAGCTCATTATAATTATAGAAGGCTAAAAAAAATTATTTATAAAGGAAAATTTTCAGGTAATTGGCTACAAAATTAGTTGATTAAAAAAAAAAAATGGAACAGACATCAAGACCACGTAATGTGATGCAGGTCTATAGAATTATACGATTCCCACTGTCCCTACCGATACTAATGTACATTGGGTCTGAAAGGTTTAAAGAGAGATATCTCGATTTTTGATGATTTTATTAACGGTGCCACATATCTTGTGCAGAAACTCACGTTACCTGCCCGAGAGAAAATTGTATAACATACGATGCAAACATACGTCATAAGAATATAAAACGTGAGCATACATACAGAATATCAGGATTCCTACTGTCCCTAACTACCCGCTGGACGCCGATAAACGTTTTTTGTCAATTTTCATCGATTTTTTTATGGCTAACAAATTTTCCAACATTATGGTACCATCGTGATAGGCATTTACGTCGATTGCATCAAGAATACATAACCTCCTTTTTGAAGTTTGTTAAAAACGTTAATCTTAAAAAATGTACATAATAAACAGAAAATAGGTACTTAAGAAATTCACTTTATTGTTGAAAAAACTGTAGCGGACCGATATCCTATTTCTACCTTAAATTATTAAAAATCCTTTCTTGAACGTTTTCAGTCGTAAAAAATTTAACGGTTATCCTTTTTTTTCAAAGGGGATTTCTTTTTATTTATTAAAGTTCATACTTAGTATCCACCTAAGTCTAGTAGGGGTTAACTCGTCGTCGGAAATCAGTTGTTTAACAGCTAATTTTCGAAGTCCACTGATCCGAGGTTCAAATCCTACTAAAACTTAGTTCCTTTTATACGGATTTCAATGCTAGACACAGTAGAAGATACCAGTGTACTTTGGTGGTTGGGATTTAATTAACAGCACAGCTCGGGAACGGTCGGCCTGAGTGTACAAGACTTATTTACGTCTCATACATATCATCCTGATTTCATTGGACCGGAGGAAATTGTTTATTGTTCACTAGTTAAAACAGATTGCAACGTACTCATTAAAAAAAGAAAAAAAGGTTGGTAATGTCTTTATCTTTATTGAGATAAATTTTATTTATAAAAGACGAATGCATTAATTCGTGCAAGGAAATTTGAATCAGAGTTTTAATTGGTTTCGATCATTTTTAGTAAATTTACTTGGGATTTTCTAAAACAACAGGAATTTGTAATTTTACTTTTATTTATTTTCTATTATTCTTATTCTAATAATACTGGTTTTATGATAATCCATTTAAGCATAATTACTTGTCATTTATTATTGTTTATTACTATTATTTTTTGTTTTTTTCATCTATTTATTTTTCTATATATATTTCTGTTTATAAAGATTGCTGATAATGATTGTTTAGCAAACGAAATGGCCATCTAGTATTAGATTTTGAGAAACATTTCATAAAGCAGTTTTTAACGAAATCTTTGTTTCCAATTTATTACGTCATTACGGTTACAGCTAGCATTTCAATGGATTTTTCATCCAGCTATACAATAATATATAATTAATGAAAATAAAAATATATAAATATATATATAGAGAGAGAGAGAGCTTTCCATAATCTGCATGGAATGGTTTTTTGCTGTTCTTAGGCATGGCAATTTTTGCTACATCTTTTGTTTCGATCTGATGGTTCGGTTATGAAACAAACAAATAAACATAATTGGTATAAAGTACTGGCCAAATCACTTCCTTATTTCATGTTCACACTTTAAATAGAAATGAAAATAAACAAAGAAAAAAACAGCAGGTTGGAGGAGGAAAAATGTTTCAATAATTAATTCAAGAACGCTGCAATGTTAACTGGGTAATTAACCTTCATAATGTCAAATTTTATCTTAAAAATCACTTTTCTGTGTGGGTTTTATTACAATCAACACCAATGTAAATTTTACAAAACCATTTACCATCACTTCTCTTTGTACCATTGTCTATAAAGTGAGTTAGTTTTTATCTGGTTTATACCCATTCCAAGAAAAAAAACTGAGTTTTATATCAAAGTATAGACATCTGTTCAACTTAAGTAAATTTTGTATTGAATCCGAAGTTAAAAGATAAAAGCTGAAGAAAAAATTATTTTACAATATAATGTTTTAGTAAAAACCTTATGATTTAGTTGGTTCAAAACGTATTAAATGTGCAGTGCTGAAATGATTACTTAGAATATAACAGAAAGGAATGGTGAACACATCAGTATTATTAACGATTAAATTATTTTCCTCGTTTAGAATATAAAAATGCATTTCCCAGGAAAATTGCACGAACAATACAAAACTGTTTTCACGAGGAAAACAAAAAAAAAAAATAATTTTATACCATTTCATTATAATCACGATCTAAAACATATTGTCGAAAAAAAGGTTGTAGCTCAATCTAATAAAAAAATTATTTTTAAATGATTCAAAATATAAAAAGAGAATCTCCACTAAGAACTACCGGATATTTTTAGGTTACACCAATCAGATGAAAATGCTAGATCTGTCGATTGTTGTATTACACATCTATCAATTGTTATCCATTTTAAATTTAATCTCGAAATGATACATAATAGAACAACAAATTATTAAAACGTAATTTGGAAATATGTTGTAAAAACCGTAAAGTTCGTGGTCTCTTTTGGTTTATAAAATCCCCCAACTGAAAACACGAATTCGCAATATAATGAATAAATTCGAAGCAAATAGGTGAGTAGATGCATAACCAATCTCGTTTATCTCGTTCAGTTGAGAACATTGCCGTATTTTTTAGGAAGGATGTAAATGAAGATCCATGAACGTCAATGCCATGTAGTTTGAAAAATTAGGTATTAAGACTAATAAACGGTGAATTTTAAGGAAAGATTTGACTTTATATGCGCGCGAATAAGATTCAATTGACTCCTGAACTAAAACCAGCAAACCACTGTCATACATTTGTTGTTTGAATACCAAAAAAAATTGACACGGAATTTTGCAAGAATATTATTTTCAGATGAGAGATGTACAAATTCGGATGTATTACCTATTCGTTGATATCTTTTGGATTTTTATTACCCCAGATATGAAAAAAATTACTTTTTAATTTATTTATTGAAACAGAAATTAAAATTACAAAAGATGAATGAAGAACGTAGATAACGTTGATATAAATCATCACTTCGCTGATGTCCATTGCAGAGAAGCGTTCTGCCGTTTTTCCGGAAGGAATTAATTTCGAGTAACGGTCAGGCTTGGCATTTTTCAAACGCTAAAATTCAAATTTCTTAGTAGCTACATACAAGTTTACATGACTAAAGAATTAGAAAGATATTCTTAAAAATATTTGAAATGTAAACTCTAGGAAAAGAAGAAAGATAAAAAAGATAGAGGCTTTTGAAATGGGGTGTTACAGGAAAATATTGGAAATTACATTAATCGATAAAATACGAAATTACGAGATTTTAGGACGATTAGGAGAGAAAAGACATTTGTGGTAGAATTTTATAAAGACACTAGACGTCAGGGCTCGCCCTTCCTATCTAGCCAAGGGAGTTCCGCCCCCTGGATCCTTAACAAAGTTATTGTAGGTTAAACATAAAAAACAGGGTTTTCTTACACCAGTTTATTGCTTTTCACCCCAGATTTCTCAAATGCTAGTGTACGATCGGTTCTGGGACTTATTTTATTCACTTTTTTAGATCAAAAACCATAAAAAAATCACTAATTCTGCCCCTTAATTAACGTCCTAAAACTTTCAATGTGACCTCATTTCACCGGGGAATCTGAAATCCGAGCGAAATATTTCACTAACTGTAACTCACAAACGAAGCATTTTAAAACATATGGTTATATGAATTTTTCCATTATTTTCACAAGTAAAATACGTTACGAAAATTCCGGGATAACTTCGTGATACAGCGCTAGGCTGGTGAACTTTATTTCAAAGCATTCAGTTTTTATAATTTGATAAAATTGAAAATAGATGTGTGGAGGGTAAAAAAAAAATAGATTTATTGATAAAGAAAAAAAGAGCGAAGTTTAGAAAAGCGATAACTTAGAACGTAAGATGTAATAAATATGTTCGGGTTAGAAGATTAGCACTGAATAGCGAATGATGGTGTACAGTACCGAACTAGAAATGTGACTGATGACTGATGAATTTTAAACTAATAGTCCTAGTAATGAAAGGAGAAACGGAGGGAAGTATCAAATTAGTCATGACAAATAAAAAGTTTGCATCGAAGAAAAAAGTTATAAATAACTTTGAAATTTTTAAATGTTACCTTAAATAGATACATGATATTAAATGACTAATGATGAAAACATCACGGAAAATGGAAAAGAAAAAAAATGGAAAAAAAAAACATAAAACATCAAATACGGAAGTATATTATTTCTTCCGGTTAAAAAAATAAACTCAAATTCTTATCATACAAGATTTCAATGCTAATATTTTAGTACAGCCCAAGTAAATGAGGAAGTTATAACCTAGAAAGAAAAAGAAACAATGAATTATGATTAAATCGAAGGTTTATTCGTTTATTATTAATACATATTAATAATATGTAATGAAAGTGAGTTATAATTTTTTGACCTTGTTAATGAGATTAAAAATCATAGGGGCGCAAATGACCTTAGCCGAACGGTGTTTATGATAATACTATAATTTACAATATTTTACTTATAATATTAATCTCTGCTTGTTTACAATTTATTCAAAGAGTTCATAAAAATCTATATTAATTAGTGTAATCAAGATTTTTAAACTACTATATTTTATATTATTGTACAGTCATTAAAAAAAAAAATATATTATTTTTAAATTAGTTTTTCAATTGAAAAATAAACAAATAAGGACTAAAATAAATGTTTACAGAGAACTTTAAAAACCTACGAATTTTACGAAGATTGAAAACATTTTATGGAGAAACCTTTATTCAAAATGCTCCTGGGGATTTCGATGGTTTTCGAAATAAGCCATAAATAAAAAATCTATAAAATAAATAATCAATAAATAAAAAACTAGATAAGAGGTTGTATATTCTTTTCATGAAAAGAAGAGATGTGTGTACATATACGTAATGTGATACACGGTAGGAGGCAATGGTATGTGTGAGAGGAACGGAGAGTAATCTTTTAAGGGTTGGGGACACCTAAGACTCGCATTTTAGTTATATTTTTAAATAGCCTTGAGAAAAATGTAAGTTATCAGGTTATTCAACATTAAGCATATACTAAATATATACAAAATTATTTATAATAACATTACAAAAATTTTTCAACATTTTTCAAATCATGTTTATACTTTTATCAAATTATTATCATACACTGTATGAGTTTAATTAGTAGGTTAATCTGGATTTCAAAAGATAACATCATATATTGAAATCTCTAATATACGAGGGCTATTCAGAAAGTAAGGAACGTTTTGGAATTTAAAAAAACCAAGTACAAGAAAAGCTTTTTATTATATACATGTGAAAGAGGGACTACTTTTCAACATAATCACCATACAAATTCAGGCACTTATCACAGCGGTGGACAAGCTTTGAAATTCCTGTGTCATAGAATTCTGCCGCCTGTGATCTCAACCACTCAGTGACGCACCCATCTTGCACAAAATTTGTGGTAGCCTAGCTTCTGTGAAACAATTTCAAACAATAAAGTACGTGAAACTTGTGGGAAACATAGAGAAAGCTCAGTTATTGTGAAACGGCGGTTTTCACGAATCTTTTCGTCAACTTTGGAGACCAGATCGTCAGTCACAATGCTCGGACGTCCACTCTTCTCTTTATCGTGAACGTTTGTTCGGCCATTTTTAAACTGAATGCAGCACTTCGTGACAGAACTTTCACTCATTACGTTGTTCCCGTACACTTCACAAGGTTCCCGATGAATTTCTATTGGTTTTAAGTTTTTTCCAACAAAAAACGAATCACAGACCGCACCTCACAACTGGCGGGATTTTCGATTGCAGCACACATTTCAAATTTGTATATAAAAAAACGGGCAATTTCCAGCCGTGACAACGGGAACATCTCCCGTTGTCACGGCTGGACGCTGACTGAGGTGCCGAGCACGAGCACACCAATATATACCCGATTGGCGTGCGCTTGGCGGCGTCAGGTGGAAACGTTCCTTACTTTCTGAATAGCCCTGGTATTTATAAAATATCAAACAAATTTTCAATCAAACATTTACTGTACAAAGTAACGAAATAGTGAAGTTTTTGCACAGTAAACCTTTTATATCATTTACTTAATTAATTATCACAATTTTTAACAAACTTTTTACAAAAGATTTCTCATTCGATCCATCTCTGATAATGCATCATGAATGATGTGTAATTAATTGGATTATTAATTTCCATCTTTAATTTACCCCCATACGGGAGGATGTTTGCAAAAGTAATGGTGGAATTATATTGTAACCCGACCTTAGTAATTGTGCAAAATTTCATCAATCGGCAATGTCAGGAAGTATGTTAAATTAAGGATGCAAGATTTGAAGACAAACATGAAAAAAAAACATTGCGAGTTAAAGAAAAGCAAGTAAAAATAGATTTTCATTTATTTACTTCTAAATGTAATTATTTTTTCCTCTTACGTCTATGTTAGGAACTTTTGCAGAGATCTACTTCATTTATTAAACATTTTTATAGCGGGTAAACACATCCCTCAATAATTTAATTTTATAACTATAATTTTATACTAATATTTTTATTTTCATACATTTTAATGAAGCTTTCTGCGGAAGCAATTAACAGAGAAAAAATAGGAAAATAATAATATTAAGCAGTAAATAAATGAGAATTAATTTTTATAAATAATTAAATTTTGTTGCTAAAATGTAATTTGTTAGACTATTTATTACACACAAAACTTTGTAACATAAATTTTAATATTTTTGAACTCACGTGGTCCTTATTATTTGAGAAGAGAAAACACTTTTTTATTTATTACAACATCGTAAAAGAATTAAAAGAAAATTAAATTTAAAAGAGTATCCATTTCTATAAAAACTGAGTATCCTACATTTGTATTTGTTTGTTTTTTAATTATAAATTTGTTAGTTTACTTTATTGGTGAGAAAACGAATGATTTCTCTTTAATCGTTTTCTTACCATTAATTTTCAAACGAGAAGCTATAATAATCTCATAAAATAATAAATTAGTTTGGTTGCTAAGCAACTGAATTGCTTAAACAATCAATCAACAACTGATGTAATAAACAATCGATTTAAACCCTCAATCTTTCAATCTTTAATATTTTTGTTTACAATACTTTTTTTTTTAACCATGCGCGTCTGGTTTATTAATTATTTATTAAACACTTATTTTTTCATATTAATTCAATTTTGTTTTGTTATTGTGTCGACTCATTACTTGGCAATACATGTTTCTGATAAGAAACAAGTTTATTTTTCTGCAGCACAATTATTGAGCAGATGGAACTGATATTTATTTATTACTGCAATACGCTATCGCTGCCACATCACAAGGCGTAATATTTTGAACAATGGAATAAATCGTTAATCAAAAATAGTTGTAATTTTTTCATATTATTGCCAATTTTCGTTGCTTTTAATCCATTTTCTGAATTTCTTGAGTGTAAAGAAAGGCATTTGGAGGAATTTAAAAGTGCTACTGACACCTTATAGTCATATAACATCAGAAGCACATAATGTAAATGAATAGTTATCTGCAAATTTAGTAATTATCATCGATGTTAGCTACATTCAGTGATTTTAAGTATTTTTTTACGTCTAAGTCTCCTAAAATTTAATCTTTTATAGTTATTTTTAATCGACTTCAAAAGCTGAGGTTTATAAGATTACTCATATAATTATTTTTGCAAGTTCAAGTCTTATATTATTTTCCATATAGAATGATTTCGATTTTTATTTTGAGGAAAAATTCCACTTTAATGTCCCTTACGTCCCTTAAGATACTTTCTGATGATCTTTGGTGTTATTCAAATCCTCATAAAGGATGGGGACAATTTTTTTTCTTTTTTGTCGTTTCTGGACTCAATCATACAGTTTTGTATTAATTATACGATTCCATAATCTTAATTAAGAATTTTGTCTGTGTGCAAAGAAAAGAAGTTAAGAGACTACTATCGAGCGTGAGCTAAGACTCTAGTATGCAAAAATATGTTTATTGTTTTACTGCATCTTGTAAAAAAATAAAAAAGAACACATACAAAAAGATTGCTACGAGTAAACTAAGGCATTATTTTCTGAAAGTGGGGCTAGGTATTTGATTCCGGGTTTAGAGATAATAAGTTTTTTTTTTGTTTTTTCGATCACCATCGATCCCATAATACAGAAATTGTACATAACTTTTTACTAGTAAATTTACATATTTTAATGTTCACTTAATTTTCCTTTTAAGTAGTAACCTATCGAGAGTGAATTCCTCGGTTTACTAGAATTTACATCGGGAAGTCAAGCAGACAACTTTTTTTTGTCTAATCATTGGTTAGTACTGGAAATTTTATGGCATAATGATAGATAGTCTGATACCATTTAAAGTATTTGACTGATGCTGATAGTCTAAGTATTTTTACACAAAAATAATATAATTATTTTTAATTATATTATTAATTATTCGGAGAAACTAGGGGGGAAAAAAATACTCTAATTCTGCATTTCAAAAAAAATGCCTTAGTTCACTGTTTGTAACCTTTTTTAATCGTGTAATCTTTTCACTCTTTGTAATCTTCTTATATGTATCTTTGTATTCTTCTTTTTTTTCAAGATTCAGTAAAACAATAAACATATTATTGCATTCTAGAGTCTTAGCTCGTATTCAATAGTAGTCTCTTTGCAATCCATTGTTATTTTTATGAACCCACAATCTTCGTCTCTAGCCTAGCTTAGATTTTACCTTGTTTATATGAAGGGCTGTTTTTAGCAATGGCAGGGTAATTTTTTGGTATCTCCTTATTTTTAATGCAAAAATAACATTAAAAATTATACTAAAAAAACTTTTTAATTTTTTAGTTTCGACTTCTTAATGTCAATTACATAATAAAATGCAGGCTCTCTCCTACCCTCACACAAATACATCACAACACACACACACACGATCGCGCACAAATATATCTACATACGTACATTAAGAAAATGCAAAAGAGTAAAAAGATTATCTGAAAATAAATCAAATATTTAAGCGAACTACTTTTATATTAAATCAACATTTAACGCATTATTTTTGTTCCTTTTAGATAAAGTACAGTCTTTTTTTTATAATGATGAATTAATTAATTTATTAATTCACCATAGAAACTTGTACGTGAGAATAGAATTTCATGGCGTTTGAAAAATGCCATGCTTGACCGGGATTCGAACGCGGGATGAAAGGCAAAGACGCTATTACTCCACCACGGAGATCGGGGTTTCAACAATTTCCAATGATTGTAACTAAATATTAAAAATGGTACGAAATAAATATAAAATTTACTTGGGAGTTAATCAAAACAAAGGCTGATAAATGTTTTTTTTTAAATTCCTTACTTGCTTTGAGTATTTCTCCCAAAGAAATGTTTAACTTAAATAAAACTATTTTTGGATCTTGATACTCACAGATCCTTCAACTGGTCATTTTGAGTGGGGAGGAAAAAAATTATTTTAAAAAGTTTCTTTATATTTTCTTTTAACCTACCTCTAAATGGGACTTCTAGATACAAATCTTATGTATATAATTTGATATACGAATCTATCTTTATAAACTACTTTGATTAAATTCTATTGTACTGCATTTGAATTAGAATTTTATAGATGATGTTTTTGTTTACTAGCGTATTGTCCAAGGAATTTGGAAATCGGTACCGTGCCCGATCATGTTATGTACCTATGTGTGTAAGATTTTTGCGTCCGCTTTACCGGACGTAAATCTTAACCTATTTTGACAAAACTTGATGGGGAAATGTAAACCTATTAGGAATAGTGTCTTGATTTTTAAGCTAATCGATTCACAGGAACTGGAATTAGAGTCAAAAACGGGGTTTTAGGTTGCGTTTTCAGCTTTTTTTTGTTCTACTGGGTGCAACTTTTAATCGATTTTGATGAAATTTGGTAGGATGATGTAAACGTAGTAGAAATAATAGAATCGTATTGATTTTCAAGCGAATTGGTTTACAAGAAACTGAGTTGAGGCAAAAAATTGGGGTTTTTGAGTACGTTTTCAAGGAAATCCGCCCTTTTGAAGCACTTACTGCAACAAATTTTTTTCGATGCGCGTTACATAATGTATCATAGTAAGACTGCCAGTTCTTTATTTTATTCTAAGGAATACTTACTGGTTTCTTGTAAAAAGATACAAAAAAATTGGAAACAATACATTCTAGAATAAATATATTAATTAAACGATACGAAACAGAACAACATATGAATGAACTAGGAAGAATTAAATTCATTACTACGTAAGCGATAAATTAAAGTTAAATTTCTGAATGTTTAACAATAGCCTTAATGAACAAACATTATCTTTTTTCAGGGTTTTTCAACGATAGCTATAATAGCACTGTCAATCTATGTAAAGCAAATAGCTCCATTTAGTCGAATATAAACATTTTTTTTTACAAAACGTTTCAAAATATTTTTACGTAAAAAGTGGACAAAATTATAAAATATCCATTAAAACTGATAAAAAAAAAGATAAAATACTAGAAACTTTCACATATGACCGACAGCTACTCATTTTTTATTAAAAGAAATACATCAACGTAATGTTTATATATTTTGTTAATAAACGTTTATGTACAATTCACTGGTTCTCTGCTTGTATTTATCTGTTAAATAACTAATCCGAAATGTGATGACACAAAAAAATAATATTTTATAAAAATTGTTTTGAATTAAATTATCATAAACACAACTATACTTCTAAAGAAAAACGTTTTCAATTCGACTCATAAAAGTGTTTAATTTTTATTTTTTTACGAATGTTTCAAGCCTTAATTTTAACCAAATACACCGATTTTGATTATTATGATTCTAATTTTGTGTATTTAGTTTCTTTGGCGATTTCTTAATGCAGGGGTCTCCAAACATTTTAGCTTAAGAGCCAAACTGACTCCTCCACTCCCCAAGGACCAAGACCTAGCTCGCTCAGCATACCAACATACTGTAGTTTTGAATTAACGCGAAAAGTTTCGTTTCGGGACTAGCCGGCGAGTGAAATATCTATGGCGCAAGGTGCGGGGTTCTTTGGTGGTTGGGTTTCAATTAACCACACATCTCAGGATTGGTCAAACTGAGAATGTACAAGACCACACTTTCATTTACACTCATACATATCATCCTCATTCATCCTCTGAAGTATTATCTAAAAACGGTAGTTACCGAAGGCTAAACAGGAAAAAAAAGAAAAAGAAGGTGCGGGGTTGGACTCCACTCCATTCCCAAATTCGGTTGGTACTTACGAGCAAGTGTCAAGGGTATTTCATTGCAGCGAGGTAGCCGATGCGTGCGCCGTCCGTTACGTATTGTTACGACTACTTACGACCCCATGCTAAATGTACAGTAGTAACATCTTGCGGAGAGTAGAGAAATTAAGTGCACTATTCAGTACAAGAGGTTAGACCTCTTCTCTAGGAAGTGGCAGAATTACGTAAAAAGTTACTGGAGATAAGATAAATCCAGTGCATTTTGTTTACTCAGAACCCCTGCTCTTAATAGTATTAACTAGCATTATTTTGATTTGAAGTTACGTCCCTTTTGCGTGGATTTGTATAAAAATGGAAAAAAACTCTGGCTGAGTTAAAGAACGAGTGGTTATGGAAGTTATCATTTTATATAGATTTAGCTAAAATGACCTTAATTTAAAATTACAAGGAGAAAAACAGCTTCTGCCTGATTGATACACTCATATTAAGTCCTTTCGACAAAAAAAATTGTTTTGTTTCAATCTCAATCGAACAAAAAATATTTCACGCATTTTAATACATACCAAACATTCAGTCAGCAAACTGAGATTCCATTTCCGATAAATTTCGCAACTGAAGCTTTGGGTACTTTAAAAATAAATCTTGAGTCTCGTTTTTCAGATTTTGATGCAATTGCAAACGATATCGAGATTTTTCAAAATCCTTTTAACGTCGATAGGAGAAACCCTTGTTCCAGAACTTCAAACGGAAATGATTGATTTGCAGTGTAACGATATTTTTAAAGAAAAAAATATTTAAAGTCATTATTGCTGGAATTTTATGAGCCTTCCACTTACACAGTTTCATCAGTTACATAAATTTGCTCATGGCTTTTTCCGCTTTCAGCTCCACTTATCTGAGGGAAAAAACAGTCTCCAAAATGAAATATACAAAAAATATTTACAGATCCAAATTAACCGATGAGTATTTGAGGTCACTGCTGATAATTTCCACTAGTAAACTTGATCCACGACTGTAAACAATTGTCAGTGGAAAGTTACAGCTACATAAATCTCATTAATCATAATTATAATGTTGAATTTCATTATGTGAATTACCTATGTATGTCAATTATTGTAAGTTTTTAGGATAAATCTCATATCATTAATTACAGTTAAAATGCTCAATTTCATTACGTATGTCAGTTATCGTGTTTCTTGACTGGTCGTTAAATAAAAACATCTCATTATTATTTTTATGATTTACTCACATTATAAATTTTACAGTGTAATCAAAATAAACTATGGCGGGCCGGATACCGGGCATGTTCGAGGGTCGGATTAGTGGTGCTCGCTGGCCGGTTTTGGCCCGCGGGCCGTAATTTGGAGACCCCTGCCTTAGTGAATTGTACAGGTTACTAACTTTCAGGGTCATTTAATTCAATCTTGCATAAAAAATATTAAATTTTTTTTATCTATGAATTGTATTTATCTACTATTTTTTTAAGGCTTAGGTTTACAAAAACATGTAAAATTATGGTTTTTCTCATTAGAGTTTTTACGCTTAAAACTCCGTGGTGGAGTGGTAGCGTCTCGGCTTTTCATCCGGGGATCTCGAGTTCGAAACCAGGTCAAACATTGCATTTTTCATACGTTACGAAATTCCATTTCCATATTTCCACGTAAAAACTTCTTTGTAAGCTTCTGTGGTGAATTAATAAAAAAAAATAATTCATCAAAAAAAAAAATGCTCCAACTCGAAATGATCTATTTTTCGGTATCCTGACTCCAGAAATAATCCTGCCAGTAAGATCGTTTAACTTTATTTTCCATAATAAAATATATACTCTAAGCTCAAAACTCAAAAATGTTAAACGGGAAGGGTAGGTTTCGGATATTTAATTTTAAAGGGCATTAAAAATCAAACATTTTGACGTTGAAAATTTTAGGCTACAACCGTAATCAAAAAGCAATCATTTAATATTTTTCACAGCTTGTTTCAAAAGTGGCCTACAATAATGTACAAGTAATGATCTCATATGAACAACAGACAAAAAGGTTTTTTTTTAGTATTGAGCAGTTATTAAGCACTAACCCACCGGGTTGGTCTAGTGGTTAACGCGTCTTCCCAAATCAGCTGATTTGGAAGTCGAGAGTTACAGCGTTCAAGTCCTAGTAAAGCCAGTTATTTTTACACGGATTTGAATGCTAGATCGTGGATACCGGTGTTCTTTGGTGGTTGGGTTTCAATTAACAACACATCTCAGGAATAGTCGAACTGAGAATATACAAGACTACACTTCATTTACACTCATACATGTCATCCTCATTCATCCTCTGAAGTATTATCTAAACGGTAGTTACCGGAGGCTAAACAGAAAAAAAAAGAGTTATTAAGCACTGTAGAGAGGTTTTATTTAAGAGGTCAGCTACTGTACACTAGAGTTTTTAGAAACTATCAGTGATAACCATTAAATTGTCGCCACTTTGGTTACGGTTGTCGTAACTCGATGTTTTTTAAATCGACATTTTTATTATTCAATGGACTTTAAGTGCAATGCCACAACTCTACTCATTCGATTTAAAATGTTTGAGTTACCCCCCCCCCCCCCTTTTGGGATGTGGTGGTCTCATACCGAAAAATAGATCGTTTCACGGTAGAAATATTTGCTAAATTTTTTTTTTCTGTTATAACTGTTAAAAGATTACCTTTAAGGGTTGTCATATTTTGTACATTAAATTTTGTACCGGTACATTAAATTTTCAATGACATGATTTACAATTAAACGTCAGTCAACATAAATAAAGGATTTTGTTTTTTTAATTTCAATAAAATGAGATCATAACGATTTATTTTGTGGGAATTGTTTTTAATAAAAAAACATGTTTGATTTGTGTTAAATTTAAAAGATTATTATTATTTTGTTCCAATATATTAAATGATAAGACCGAAAGTTGTATAATAATGCACAACACTACAGTCATCTAAGCTTTGAATTATCATTAAGTAATCTCCTCTGGAAACTAAACACGATACGGTCCACATAGATAATTTAAAAGATTTTTTGTAAAAATTTTTTGTCGTTGAAATGTTAATACTGGATTACTATAGAGTAATAATGTCATTATGATATTTATACTAATATTATTTTATTATTTTCAAGCGATATTTAAAAAAAAAAAAGAATAATTTACTTAAAAGTAAAATACAAATTTGAAAGCAACTTAAAAAAACTTTGTAATTTGTAATTTATATTTTATGTATAACTATCTCAACCCACTATTATATAAAAAGACAACGTCTTTTCGTTTGTTCCGGAGAACCACGAAAACTGCTGAACCAATCATTACAAAATTTTAATTGTAGCTTCCTTATGACCCACGAATATTTACCATATTAAATCTCACCAATTTCAATGCTATATAAATCGTAAATAATAAAACCTCTTGCGTAATTCTAAGCAAGAAGATCGATTTTTTGTTTCCGACGCTCACTATTTCGCAGTCAAAAATGCACTGAATTTCAGAGTACAACGCACTACATACGTTCTATTAACGAGTAGACCCTATCAAAAACCATCAAGTTTCAACTCACAACTATAAGTGCGTATGAAAAATACACCACTATACAGTCAACCTTAAATTAAGCGTAACTCAGGGAAGAGTCTACCACCTTTCATCAAATTTTCACATGTAAATTTTCAAATACACTACTATAGCGTAACTAAATTTCAATTAAATTATTCTAGTATTTTTGGAGATTTTTCAGCCACAAATTTCATACGTAGAAATTACATTTTCAGCAAATGGTATTTTCGTATTGCTCATACCTCAAAACGTAAAAAAATTCAATTTTATACCCCATTCCCAGAGTGTGACCGAAAGTAATATCGTACTTTTCTTCGAAAGGTCGGTAAAAAATTAGTTTGATAATAAAATTAAAGGAAATGACCACTATTTACAAATTTAACAAGTTTTAATGATTTGAAGAAGACTGAATTTCGATACGGGTTTCTTCAGAAAATTATTATGTATTTTACTAAATTTAATGTCATTATCTAATATTGCGGCGACCCGCGAGTAAAGGTTTTCTGTACAACTTTATGTACTAAACTAAGAATTTCCATCAGGGTCAACCATACACAATTGGCATAGATTACACTTTCAGTTTTGGTGTAAATATTTTCAAAATGCTTAGATCTGCGAGATCAGAGATAGGAAGAACTTCCAGAGCTACTGGGATTTATGACCGTAGACAACGAGAATCTACGTCAGAACGTTCTCATAGACTTAAAGAGCAACGCATACACTCGGCTCAAACTCGACTTCAACCTTCCAGAAATATCTTAGGCCTCAAATCAGCTTTCAATTATCACTCTGAAATTATCTGAATTTGAATAGGTAACGTGATAAAAATATATGTAACCGTTGCAATGCCAAAAATTGGAACGATGAAACTCCTGGACTTTGCTGAGGCGGTTCAATAATCTCCTGATTTCATTAAAAATTTGATTTTAGAAATACATCTTTTATCTAAACATTTTATTTTAACCAGTAGGTTATGAATAGCAATAACTCTAAGAGCAATAGCCCACACATACTTAATAAAAAATTATTTCCAATTTTTAAAGTTCTACACGCATGTAGCTACTATATATATATATATATAATATTATAGATTTAGTATATATACACTTCAGATAAAAAATAATACAAGAATTTGTATTATTTTACGTATTAATTTGTATTATTTGTATTATTTTAACAAAAAATAACAAAAAAAGGTAAAAAGAAAGACAATTTTTGAATTAAAAAAAAAATATATATATTTAATACAAAATTGACTGAATTTTGCGATAATTAAGTGTTAGTTGTTTATAAATTACTACCTACTTTAAAAAGTAAACTTCAGACTAGAAATGAAAAGGTATTATTTATTAAATTTTTGATTCTTGGTCTTTCTAATTAGATCAGTTTTATTATCTGTTTTTTAAATAATTTTCACGAGGCGTTTACTACATTTCTTACTATAAAAAATATCAGATTTTTTTTTAATAACATTCCAAGTTGAATGAAGAAAAAATATTTAATAATTTATTATCTCTCATAAGAAAGAATATCGCTTTTACACAGGCAAAAAGAGATGATAAATTTGTAATTTAATCTACACTGGAAAATTGTTTGCATATACTACAACAAAATTAAATTAATAACTTAATTAAATCGCTTCTAATAAAACTTGTGTGCGTGTGTTGTGTAAGTCCTTGGGATTATGTGTTTTAATTTTAAAAAATAAAATAGGAAAAGATTCTACTCAGTTAATTAGAAGTGGAAGGTATAGTACTGAATTACAAATTTAAGGGAGGAAATCGATGTTATATATTGCCTTCGCACGCATGCTCATTCTCTGCGAAGTGGGTGTTTGTGCGAGGTGCACACGCACGCTTTTTTACGAGAAAAACATTACACTACTCACTTTTCTTAAAAGTATAAAAAAACTCTTGCACAGTTCTACACAAGATCGGCTTTTCGTTTCCGACGCCCTAACTATTTCGTAGTCAGAAACGCAATGATTTTCTGAGTACAACGCACTACATACGTCTTAATAACTTAATTAAATCGCTTCTAATAAACTGTTTAATGGTGGTGGTGGTGTGTGTGTGTGTGTGTGTGTGTGTGTGTGTGTGTGTGTGTGTATAAGTCCCCAAGGACTTACACACACATAATTTCAATTCAAATTGAAATTATGTTGTCTGACATCGACCTTAAATTAAGCGTAACTTAAGAACTACTCAACCACCAATTTTCATAAAATTTTCACATGCATACTTTCAGATACACTACTACAGGATATCTAAATTTCAGCGAAATTAATTTAGTAGTTTTGGAGATTTTCAAACCACAAAATTTTATACATACGCCTATATATATATATATATATATATATATATATACACCCCAATTTAAGTAAATGGTATTTTCATAGTCCTTCTCATACCTCAAAACGTAAAGAAAATTCATTTTCACCCCCCAAATCCCACCATGCGACCGAAAGTAGTACCTTACTTTTCTTCGAAAAGTAGGGGGGAAAAAACGAAGAAAGTTATAAAAGTTTAAAAAAGAAGTCATAATAAATGCTGTTTGATGAATGAAACTAAAACGGAATAATAATTGAAATTTCGCTTTAGAAAAACTTCGAAAATAATCTTACTGATTAAAAGTAGCAGTTAAATATAAGAAAAAAATGATAAACGAAATTTTCTTCAAGGAATTTAAATAAATTTAATTTAATCATGAAACATCATGTGACAAGGATAATTTATAGTACAAAAATAAAAATCCTAACTTGCAGTAAACTTGTAGCAAAAGCTAAAGTTTATATTATGAAACTTTTGAATTCTTAATGAGATTTTTGTAATTTGTACTTAATTTCCTGTTATTGTTTGACTTAATTAATGTAAATTCTTAAGTACCAGGCAATCTTATATTCCAACTCGCATCGTAAGATATAATAAATATTTAAAAAAAAAAACAATCTATTCGTCGTACTTAATTTAAAGAAAGCTCTATTAATATTTAACATTACATAAGAAAAAAATTTAATAACTTTATAAGTAAAACTTAAATATTAAAAAAAAAAAAAAAAATGTACAAGATCAGACAATAGAAGTGCAAATATTTATTAAAAAAATAATAATAAAATTAAATGGTTTTTTTTAAATTTAATAAAATTTATTTAAAGAAAGAAAATATAATTAAATTCCTTAAAATATATATATATATATATATATATATGAATACATGAACTCAGAAACTGAATCATTTATAACCAAATATTTAATGTAATTTAAAGGTCACATAATCGACTCTAACGCAGATACTCTAGGAACAAGTTTTTTATTTAGAGATTAGCTTTCCTAATAAGAATATTATTCGTACAGTATCATTATTACGGCTATCAACTGATGATAAAAGTGCGATAGATAAATTTGATTAATTTAAAAAAAAAAGAATAATAAAAATAAAATTAATTTTTAAATCCATAAATGTAATTAAAATCCAAGTAAAGAATCTCAGTTAAATTTTAACGTAATGCTTACACAACTACTAAGATCTACTGTGGAAGAAGTAAATAAGCAAAATACAAGACCGTAAAAATTATTGATACTTTAACCGCAGGGTACTACTTAAATAGAAGAATTATTATACGTCGGGTTGGTATATTTTTTTGTGGCCCTATACATAGATTTTCATGAAACAGGTATCAAACGATTCTTCCAAGCGGAGGAGTGCTACTGAGAAGGGAATAAGTTGATTTGAAAAAAAAAACACAGAATGTAGGAAACCAGATAACATTTATTTAAAATAAATTAACAATTAATATAATCCACCTTACCAGCACGTTGATATATACTCTAAATCTTTCGGCTTACTTGAAAACTATCATCAGGAGTTAAAATTAATACATTCAGAGTTAAAATTTAAAAACAGTCATGATTGTCCTGGTCCTACTGGTATACACTTACTAATACAGTAACACAGTAATACTGTTTATAGTATTCTAGCAGGACCAGGACAGTCAATGACTGTTTTTAAATTTTAATTATAATTTTTTAAACTTTTGACTTTATATTAATTTTAACTCCTGATGATGGCTTCCAAGTAAGCCGAAAGATCTAGAGTACATATCAACGTGGTGGTAAGGTGGATTTTATTAATCGTTAATTTATTCATTTAATATATATCAGCGGTACCATGTTTTAGAAATTAACATTTATTTTGTAAATTGAAAACAACAATTATTTAAAATTCGGCTAATGGGAGTAATCAAATCAAAGAGCTTGAAAAAAGCAGAATATAAAATCGATACTTTAATTTTTTTCTTTACATTAGCTATAACACCAGTTTTACTTATAGATTTTGACCAATATACAGAACCTAATTAATAACTAAGAATTGCTCTTTGAAAGTAATGATTCTCATTACACAACCAGTCCCTGTATTGAACTGACCGATGACGCTACCTGTATTTTAGCGGGTTTAAAATGTTGATATACTACAATATATTAACTTAGTAAAGAAGGCAACCGTAAACCACTTCAATCCTCGCTTTCCTTGCGTGCTTGGTAAGTATTAAAGAAACACCTATTCCATTTTCCTAAGTATCATGTCAAGTCGCCTACAACTGTTAAGGCTATGACACTTAGCAACATGTAAATTAGAAGAATAGGCAGTTGATTTTTAATTTTATAACATTTACTGATTTTTTGCAACGTTTTGAACCACATCTTAAGACATTTGAAGATTATGAAATACAATAACGAGTACAAACTCACTATAAGTGATAGCATTTTATGTATCTGTAACATAGTTACAGCCAAACGCGATATTTTATGGCAATTCGTATAAAAACTAAAATTTCCTGATTCAAAATTGTGATTGAGATCATGGATTATGGAAAAGTGAAGTAAACGGGAAGTTTCCGTCACCAAGCCACCGTTTCTACAGACTAAATACGTGAATCTCCCTTTCATTCTTTGAGACGACTTACTCCTTACCGTCATTCACAATAATGGTTTGTGTTAGATACTTAATTTTTTTACGTTTTACTCCATTTTTAATAAAGGCTGAGGTTTATTTATATGAATGTTTCCTTACTTTTGTATAGAAATGTGGTTCTATTAGAATACTATTAAATAATTTATCATATATTAATTTTCAATAAACTTATTTCTATCGTTTATGTCGTTATCCTTACTTACAAGAGGAAAAAATGCATATGTAGTGGGAAAAAAACGGTTCATAGTTATTAGTCAGTAATTTCCGGTATCCCTGGAAATAGTGCTTAAAGTTATAGGTAAGGTTATGTATCAACCCAAAATAACCGAAGTGAAATAAATCGAAAAACTGTTGTTTTTTTTCAGTTAATCAATTAAGCCCGTTTGTTTAATTCATTAGAAAATGAGTTAGGTCTACTGTTCATACAACAATTGATTTCACTTTTAAACGATGTAATCAAATCGAAAATTATATTGCAGTTCGTATAATTTTAAACCGACTGTCCGTTGCTTTATGTAAAATTATTTGTATAAATGAATTTATGAAGAGAATATGGTCTTGAATAAAAAATATTTGCCATCGTTAATACAAGCGGTGAAGCGAACTAGTCGGTCAACAGAGCGGTGAGTATAACAACCGACCGCAAACCATACTACTGCAGGAGTTGTTTTAACACTGGAGTCAGCAATATAAAGTTGTTTTATAATACATTATCTGAAGCGCTACTTCGGTCGTTTCTCGGTGTCAGGTGACTGAACTGTCATCAAGCTGTAGGCAACTGTAGGTCTACATGGTCTGATAAACACTTTGTACTAATCAAGGCGACTGTAACAAACAGCGATCGTAGCTCGGTTTATAATATTATGTTGTCGCCGCTCATGTTTTTACACCCGTAACAAAATAATTTAAATCGCATCTTAGTCTGGAACGAATAAAAAATTCCCGGAAATAAGTAAAATATTTTTATTTCTATTTTTATAACATCCTGTGTTCCTTATTATTATTATTATTATTATTGTAAACCTTAATTTTTTAAAAATTTTATAGGCGTAAATAGAACAGATAAATCTTTGAAAATATATTTTACGATAACGTAAATATGTAGGGTAACATAAAAATGTTAGGAAATAAAAATTTGTTTCGCTATGCGTATAAAATAGCAATACGATGAACTTTCATCGAAGTACGTATAAAATTCAATAATATTTTGTAAAATTATGACGTAATTATGTGAATACATGCAGGTTGTTACGCGTAGCTGAACAGAATATTCCGGAATAGTGGACCTATATCTGCTAATCATTTATTTAAAGGTCTCTGAATAAAGAATAAAAAACAATTTTATAGCACGGTGTTAACCTTCCGATCGGCTTAATGGCTTATTTTATTTCTTTAGATTAATTATATTTTTATTTTGAGGTAATACCGTTCCACAATCAGCTGTAGTCATAATTATGACGTTTGAGAGTTAATCTTTTCTCGTGCCGTTAACTGAACCCGAAGGACTTAATTTTAGAAATAACGTAGCTATTTAAATCTAATTAAAAGTAAATATCTGTAAATGGATCTTCAGAATTGCAGAACAACTACAGTATATATATTGCTGCATTTTACCAGTTTTACTATATATGTTTGCTGATGAACTTAACTCGTTACGTAATAATATTAAAACATCTATTTTTATTTTAATCTACACAAATTTCCATAATTACTGAATTATTTTAGACGAAAAGTAAAAAAAAAGTATCTTTTTTTATTACTTTTAAACTTAGTTGAATTTACGCACAAAAAAGTTCTATTAAGTGCTTAATAAATAATACTTTATCTTTATTCTCCTCAAACGTTGAGTATTTTTAGGCTTAATGGCTTTCCATTTTTATCGGTTATTTTCCAAGTAATAGATATTTCAGTTAGTTATAAAAAAAAAAGCTGCGTTAGTTTTTATACGTTAAATATAAAATTATATATAATCTCTTCTATTTGCGTTAATTTTACCTTCTTTTTCTGTTTTCTAGCCTCCGGAACCACCGTCAGGATAACTTCAGAGGATGAATGAGGATAATGAGATGGTTAATTGAAACCCAACCCATCAAAGAACACCGGTATCCTCGATCTAGTATTCAAATCCGTATTAAAGTAATTGCCTTTAGTAGGATTTGAACTTTAAAACTCTCGACTTCGAAATCAGTCGATTTGCGAAGAAGCGTTCACCACTAGACCAACCCGGTGGGTTACGTTAATTGTACCTAAATGACTTAGAAGCCTTTCATCCGGAGGTCCCGGGTTTGAATCCCGGTCAGGCATTTTCACACACGCTACAAATCATTCATCTTCATCCTCTGATGAATGCCTAACGGTGGATCCGGAGGTTAAAAAAAAAAAAAAAAAAAATGACAGAAGCAAGTAATACAGACAATCAAAATCTTATAACTAATAAACGTCTTTAAATGGATTTTAACCTAGAAAATCACACAAAAACTATAGCAAAATTATATTTTTTTATTTATATATAAAGATTAGATTCGTAGTTTATTATATATATATGAACTCTTAAAAAAATTTTTAAGTTATTAAACATAGAAAAACAAGATTCAGCAAACTCTCCTATTTCGAAACGATTTACTTTTCGGTATGATACCATTGCTTAGGATGTACTGCAGGCCACTTTTTAACTAGATATGAAAATATTAAATGACAGCCATTTTCGATAGGATTATCATAGCCTTATGTTTTTACGTCAAAATTTTTGTTTTTCAATGCCATTTAAAATGGTCAGTCGCAATCCTACTCTTT
Organism: Lycorma delicatula; assembly: GCF_047948215.1. Lineage (NCBI taxonomy): Eukaryota > Metazoa > Arthropoda > Insecta > Hemiptera > Fulgoridae > Lycorma > Lycorma delicatula. The sequence goes on along the minus strand of NC_134458.1, from coordinate 102,589,570 downwards.
CTACTTAAGATGTTTAACCTAGCGCCCACTGGAGACTTCGTTGTGGACTCATACCAAGAAAGAGACCTCGTTTCGAGCTGGGAACATTTTTTAAATTTCATTTTTTTTTTTGTTTAACCGTTGAGAAAATAAATATAATAATATAATAACATAATTTCGTTTTCCAAAAAATTGTTTTTATGTTTGTGTGCGCGCGCGCGTGTAGAATATACCATTGTTATGATGTGATGAATTATTTGATATTTTGTTTATATCAATATTTCCAACCGCATAAAGTATAAATACGAGTAACTGCATAGATTATTTAGTATTATATTCAATGAAATATCATACATTTTCACATAACAATATTAACTATTCAATGAACTAATAAAAATTAAAAACGAATAATAATTAAGACAACATTATATAGTAAACTAATATAGAACCTTCGAGTAATGAAACAATGCAATTTTCACATAAAACAATGCAATTTTCAAGACTGGAAATTAGATATTTCCATAACAACATATACGTCACAGATTATAAAGCACTACTAGCAAATAAAGTTATAAACTATAAATAACAAGAAATTTACACTGTTAATTAACAGAGCAATCTATGATATTCAAAATCAATATTATTTACAATAGAAAACTCTGTTAGTTCATCATCCTAATAACCTGTTAACAAAACAGTAACATTATTACGACATTATTAATAATATCGTTATTTTTTATTTGTACGTGCCTTTTATAAATCTTGAAATTGATCGGTTGGTAAAACAACTGCATTCTATTTCATTTGAACACTATCAATGTGTTTTTGTGTTAACATACTCATTTAAGGAAACAAATTTTTCTTTAATATGCATGTTTACTTACTTAATTAAAATATGTAACAAATTAAATTTTTAAAAGAAAATTTTCTAATTATATGATTTTTTTTAATATACCCGTAGGAAATTAAAAAAAAATATTTTCTCTGTATTTAACAGATCTTCCTAAAAACGTTTCTATTTGTATACAAACAATTTTCAAATAAAAACATTCACAAATTCAAATAAACTGATTCTTCATTTTAGGGGCTTATCCCTAAAAAAAAAATAAATAAATAAATAAAAGAGAATTGTTTTTAAAAAATGAAAAATACAGTATAATTTTTAGGAAAGTAATGAAAAAACTGTTCCCCATTTGGTGAACGGGAATAATATATGTTAATTTTAATAGCCCTCTAAGTAATGAAGAAAAATACAAAAAAAAATTTCAATTATAAAAAAATTAAAAGAGAACCCAAAGAAAGAAAAAAATATATATTTTAGAGGTAGGGAATAAATTTAAAAAAATATTTTCTGAAAGTATTCGTACGTAGATTATGTATGAATATCTATGTATGGATATCTTCAATAAAAACTAAAATAAGAAAAACAAAATCTTCAAAAAACTTTTCTGCATTTTTGATTCGGGATCTATAATTTTAAATAATTGTAGACATTTCTTGATAGGTCTATATATAAAGTATAAACTTTCAAAAAAATCTGAAAAATAATTGAACCGAAGGGAATAAAGAAAAAGAACTAAATATATAAATTTCAATTTTTAACAGATGGGGTTGATTCTTTTTTGGATTATTTATATATGCGTTGTACGTAACAAATTTGATTCAATAAAATTTTCTCTAAACTACCTCTAAAAAAAGAAAAAAAAAAAAAATTTTTTCGCGATATTCTCCTTAATGGATTTTGAAAAAAGTCATCGATATCCCATTTATAGAAATATCTGAGCTAAATTTAAAGAAAAATCGGTTTGGTCGATCCTGAGATGTAAGACCGAAACAGCTGTGTGACATATATGTACATACGTACGCACTTATATAGATACATACTCGTATGTGTTTTTGATCTAAATGAACATGGACCCTAAAATGTAAAGATTTCCAGAAAAGCCGCTATCCCATTTTTGACACGATCACCATACTTTCCCCTTTATTTAAAAAATGTTTATTTAAAATTTTTTAATATTTTAGTTATATTTCCCGGGAAAGTAAAAGATCTAAACTGATATAAACGTCTAACAGGTACACTTACAGTTTTCGAAAAATATTTACAAAACAATGCTAACCTAAATTTTCTAACAATTATTCTCATTAAATGCTTTTGAGCTGTCATTATCTGCTGAATAACAAATTTTTATGATTTCACAACAAATTATTCCTTATCCAATCCGATTTTTCGTAAGAGTTTGTAGAATATTCTAAAAATATATTGCACAAAAAATACCTTTTTTTGATGTATTTAATCATTTTATATTTTTTTATTACGTTGAGCGTAATATTCTCCCGTGTTAAATAACTAATAAGTACATAATTATTTTAATTTAATTTACCGTTGAAAAGTCACAATATGTTTTCCCAAAAACCATATAAAACTTTTCACTTGATTTTATGTAGCTGTTATATTTAACTCTTATAAAGTAGTTTACTTGAATATTACAGGAAACTCCATTCAAAGAAAACTGAAACTTTATTAGTCTAAGTAACTTTCAGCGTTTGTATAAAACTAATTTTCCGATAACATATTTATCAACCGCAAAAGGAAATCACTTTTCCCCAGAAATTTCCGTCAAAGAAATTGTTTATATACATACAAGAAACAAGACTGGATCAAGAACATGTCCTTGTGGAACCCCCGTGCTCTATTAATCTTTGTTTCCATAAAAACGTTCCTATTCTTAAATCTCCGGGTTTTCTGCTCCTTTTTTCCTTTTTTACCCCTCCACCCAGGGCCGGATCCGCAATTAAGAATTATCACGGCCCAGAGAGGTGCCATCGCCTCTACCTACCAGAATGGAGCAGTGTCAGGCCCGGCTATGCCGTTCCCAGTCGCCCCAACCCAGTTGTCGGGTCTCGGTCCTCCTCCGCCTCACCAGTAACCCGAATTAAGGCATGTCGCAGGTTCTGTTCAGTCGTATCCGCCTCCAGGTCTTTCACATCCACCACGGCTCTGCGGCCACCTACCCCCCCACCCCAACATGACATCCACCCTAAGGTCCGCCACTTTTTTCAACACAGACGTAAACTCTTCGGCTTTTCGCGCATCCTTAATTTGGATGCACAACTCGTCATTCGCACCCTTCCTGAGAAAGAGCACTTCATCTGCTTCCTCCTGAGTTACTGACTGCTTCACTTTTCGTAGTAGGCCAGCGTATGACTGCCCTTGGGAGCGGGCAACTACAGTCCTGCTGTCCTGTAGAGCAGGAAATACGGCTTGAACTTTACCTGTATAACTCCTCTTTCTTCTCAACCTCTTTATTTTATACAGAAAAACAGAATGGTTAACAACATCAAACGCCTTTTGAAAATTAACGAAAATGTCAGCTACTTTTTTTATTATGATGATCCATTATTTATAAAGAGAAGTAATTAAATTATGACTATCTAGGTACTTACTTAGACCTCTACAGAAACCGTACCTGTTTTTACTGAAAATATTATTTGAGTCTAAGAAGTTCGGAAGACTATCCTTAATTATTCTTTCAACTACCGTATTATTGACATTGAAGGAGGAGTAATTGGTGTTTAAAATAGTATTAACGTCACTTTTTTTTGGAAAATTATCATAATTGCATGTTTCAGAACTACTGAAAATATTCTGAAACGAAATTTTAAAAAGAAAAGTCTATCACAAACAAATTAAATAATCTGTATTAAAATGGAACTAAATCCCATCTAAGCTTAATCTTTGTTGGACAGGCATAAAATTATTTCATAAACTTAATTTTTATAGATGTATATGTCTAAAAAAAGAAATTCTGTATAGATATAGTAAAGTATACTGAAATTATTGTTTAAATATGAACCAAAATTCTATACAAATAACCCGTATCCTTTTGCTTCTGCTTTAATTTTTTAGCTAATCTTCTTTATTAAAAAAAGCTCTGCTATTTCAGTTTCAGTTTAGTATACTTTGTCACTAATTCCTATCATTTTGCCATTGATTGGTAGAATTTCCTAAACAATCCTTTCCATTTCCATTGAAGCATTCATTTCCATTGAAATCCGTTTCTATAATGAAATAAAAATTCAAAGTAGTAATTACACACTTCAAAAATTACAATTCAAAGTTTCGTCATTACACTTCCATAATTTCCGCTGCACTGCAACTTCCGAACGTTCTGTACATCAGATAGAAATATACGTAAACGTAATAAATATTATAAAACGATGAAAATCTTTAGCTTTTCATTAAAGCTTATTTCTTTTTTTTAATAAATTACCAAAAAAGTTATTAAATAACGATTTAACAGAATTTAACGATTTTATTAGTTTTAATAATAAACAGACTACATACATATTTTTTTAATGAAAAATTATAAGCTTTATTACTACCAATCAATTTTTCCCAATAAAAATGGGTCCAAGGATTTTCTTAAATTTAAATAATTTCCTTATGCAGGATTCAAGGTTTTTTCAATTTCCTTAAATTTATACAGTAGATTAATGAAAAAATCCTGAATTCTCAAATTTTCATAACACTTACATGTTTTCAATTATTAATTTTAATGTAAATGATATTTACGAAGACATCTAGATTACATTAAACAGTCATGTTAATACATGACTTTGTACCATATTAATTATTTATACCATATAATATTTTATATTTGTACCATATTAATACAAAAATTAAATTTATAAATTTATTAGAAAACAAAAATTGTATACGATTAGATAATTTTTAACGTCAATTGTTTTTGTGTTCCATATCTGCTGATATTAAACAATGTTACTTTTCGGCAGATGATAAAATTAAATTTGATTACCTTTAAATTCACAGAAATAATGATATCTATATTAAACGCAGAAATTATTGTGAAATTGAATTTATCATAACAACAATTTGTTAACAAACCAGTACGGATAACAAATCAATAACAGTATTTACAGTGTATGTTACCTCCTTACTAACTAACCTTGAGAAATTATTACACCAGTTATAATGGATAGATATTTTTAATTACTACGTAATTAATACTTTTCATTCATCTTATCTAAACGTACAAACCTGTATTTTTGTTTAGCCGATAACTGGAAAAACCATTGCTCCAAAAAAACCATCTAAATTGGACGAAGACAATGGGAAAAGTTTATTATTAGGAAGCCAGGTAGAACATATTATAAAACACTTTTTAGCGCATTTCTCGTAGATTTTAGGACGAAAAATGTTAAAAAGGTCAAAAAAGGCCATTCTTCTTCATTTTTCCTTCAGTTTTTTGAAAGAAAGAAAAAATCTAAAAAAATCAGAGATGAAATTAAATTATGAATTATTAAAATAAAAAGTGATTGGTTAACAAAATGATCAATGTAACTTGTATATTCAGCAACAATACTAAACATTCAGCTGATCAAAACTATATGATATGATGGATGAGTAATTACTTTCCCTTGACCTAAGACATTGTTTGATTGTCAATACTTAGAAAATTGTGAAGATATATTAATTTTGTGGAAACATATTTGCCATAGTAATATATCAATAATTAACCGGTTAGTTTGCTTCGAAGGGGAAGGGAACCGAGTCTCACAGTTACACTACTGGATTAATACACCTTAATATTCATATTACAATTATTTTGTATAAGGAGTGCGTATGATCAGATCAGTCTTCTAGTTGATTACGTATATATATAAATAGAAGTATATACATCGTTGGGATACAATTAACGGAACTTTTTTTTTTGTAGCGATATTATGATTCTGGGTAATATGAACTTCTTACGAAAACAGTATAATTTAAAATATAATAAAAGAGATTTATGAAAAATGCTTTTGAATGAAAAAAGTAAAAAATAAGCCCCTCTTAACCAGCTTTCACACTACATTTTTAGATTTGTTTATCCGATAATATATTTTGTTAAAATTTAATGAATTTTAACGAAGCTTTACATAAATATTTTTTGAATTATGATGGAAAGAAAATTCATTAGGAAAATTTGTCGATAGATTGAATAAAAATAATAGAAAATAACCCCCGATCTGTACAAATATTTATTTTTTAAACAACCTCTTCATCCATCATTTATACAGGTGCATCGCAAAGTTCTCCCGTAACTTCATAACCTATACTCGTGAAAATAATGGAATAAGCACATACAAAAATATGTCTTAAAATGCTTCGTTTGCGAGTTACGAATAGTGAAATATTTCGCTCGGATTTCAGCTACCCTCGTGAAATGAGGTCGTACTTAATTCTGAGCAAAACAGTGTAAGATAGGTTGTATAAAAGAAAGAAAAGTTAAAAAAATTAGAATTTTATTTAGAAACAGTACATTACTTACTTCATTTGTCAGAAAAGTACTTAGTTAATGTAAACAAAAACCAAATTCTTTATATCAGCGAATTCCTCTGTTGTAAATAAGTACGAGTAAGTCATTATTATGACTTACATTATGTATATATACATAATGTACCTTACATAATGATTTAAACACTAATACAGTATTGCCCATTGTTAATCAGCTGCTATTATTCTTTTACCAACTTTGAAATAATTTTTCAAATAGTTTACTGTCATTATTAAAAACATTATTATTTAAGTAATTTTTTGTTTACTTATTTCCTTTCTTTGTTTTATTCAACTTATTTTAAACCATTTCGTTAAGAATTTAATTCTCTTCAAGACTGTTTTAAAGTTTATGTGTTTACTATCCATTTAACAAAGGTATTTTACGTTAATCTTAAAAGCAATGGTTTTTATCCCAATTTATTGGTTTTCACACATATTTCTTAAAAAGGTGCTGCAGATAAGGTTCTGGGACTTATTTTATTCGATTTTCCAGGCCAAAATCCACAGAAATCATTAATTTTGGTCCTTAATTAACATCATAAAAATTTCAGTCTGATATGAATTCATCGGGGTAGCTGAAATCCGAGCGAAATCTTTCACTAGCCATAACTCGCAAAAGAAATTTAGGACATATGTTTACATGAAATTTTTTCATTATTTTCACGAGTAGAATAAGTTATGAAAGCCCCGCAAGAACTTCGTGGTCCACTCTACATATATATTTCTGATCTGGACCAGTAAAAATTGTATAGGTAGAAAACCTGAGCAATATTGAGGTAGGCCTATATGAAAAAAATTGTGAGTAAAAAATGATTAATCAATAAGTTTACACCACATAAAAGAAAAAAAGTTGTATTTATTAATAAAAAAAAGAATCTGCAGTGATTTACTGATCAAAATAGTTATACAGTTCAAATTTCCTTCATATTTTACGAAATGAAAAATTTAGTTAAAAATCTATTTTTATTTGATCTTTTTATCTATTTTATCTTTCTTTTTTTCTTTGATCTTATGTATCGTTTATCTTGATTATTTACAACAATAACTTACACAATTACAGATGTATACTGCAGATGATAACTTGCACAATTACAGATGTAAAATTGACAATAAGCATAAAGAAAAAAACATAAGAAACATGAATTGAAAAACGTAAGCAACTTTTGTCGGCGACCTATAACATGAAACCATGTATTATTAGTTCAACAAAATGTTCGTTATTTCCAAAAATATCTACCAGATAGCGCCGAATATACGCTTATAGTATTTCACTACGGATTTTAATAGGCCCCCGATCTGTACTCGGGCACTGGGTCTATGAATAAAGCTATTTATTCGCTTATACTAAGTCGTTTATCATGTTAATTTCCATACAAAAATGTCCATGTTAATTTGTTCCATCTACAAATGTTAATTTTGTTTGTGTTGGAAAAATTTTATTTTGCAACACAAAAAAATTATAATTATTGCTCCTATTATTTTTATTACAGCTAATTTATAAGAAACATTAAAAAGAAGGGAAAATTATTTTTACCACTTTATAATATAGTTTATATATTATTTTAACATAACCGATTTTTATTAATAATAATAATTAAAAAAAAATATAAAAATTTCGCAGAAAGGATTTTATGCAAAGCAACTACATTAATCGAGTAATATTGTTTCATCTATTAGTAGAGTAATCCAAACTTATATCGCTGCATTTAGGAAGAAAAAAAATTGGTTCCGGGAATTACTAAGAAACAGCTGCTGTCATGGAAACCAAACCCTGTTGCGATTTCATAGTAACTATCACTCACCAATCGATTGTTGTTTCACAATATTTACTAGATAAAATACTACAACATAATTAATACTGAGATATAATTTTATATGAATCAGGGTCAATATAAAAGTAAGTTCCCTTCCTATTTTTTATGCAATTGTTAATATATTGAATTTTGACCAACGGGTATTTAATTTGGATATAAATATTATTTAACCTATTCTAAAATTTTGGCTGCCATCTTGGTTGATTCAAATTTATTTTTTAAATGGCACTTGGTCGTACGACACATGATTTCCGTGTAAAAGTTTTGTCAAAAATAGGTATAGAATCATTGATCAAGATTGTTTAAATTAATGATTGTAAAAAATAAGGAAGGAACTTACTTTATATACAATTTGTACATCATAATAAAATAATTCAATTCAACTTACCTAAATTTATTAGTTTTTTTCTTTAGGTGCAAAAATAGTTATGAAGTCCAACTACGAGTATTTCACAATACATGCTGAAAAAAAAAATTGAAACAAATTAAAAATATGTAATACGTTAAAAATTTGCTAACAAAGCTAAAAAAAGTCAGTAAATAATTAATATTGATTATTAATTTATTAACTAATTACTATGAAAAAAATTATCATGTTATCCCTATAGAAAGATAACATTTTATATTCTCTTTTTGGAACAAAATATCTCTTTTAATGAGAATGAATAATTGAAATTATCTATATGCATTAGCTGGATAATAAATTAAAAAAAAAAAAAAAATAGAAATAAAAATACAAAGTTGATATCGATCAAAAAGTAGCAGTTTCATCATCTTTCATCCGGAAGTATCCCGGTTTGGACAGAAAACATAACAGTAGCACTATCTTTAAACTCCTCTCATAAACTTTTACTATGCACTATGCATTCTGTTATTCATAACATTGATGCTACCATGTTATTTGGACAATGTACTAAATTTATCGATTGATATTTATATGTTGGTTATTAAATTGTCAGTGAACAAGTAATAGTACTAGAGAACTTAAATAAAATTAAAGTTGAATGAAAACAGATTAAATAAATACTGAGTGATCATAGATTATTCGGTGCGTTTTCAGTATAAATAAAAATAATAAACCAAGCAACGCACTTACTCGTTTCAAACAGATTTGAACAGAACATTTCAAATAATTTTGTTTACAACATTTATTAACTTCAAACAAGTTCCACAAAAGCGCCTTTTGTGGCGTGTAAAATATCTAGACGATATCCAATTTCAAGCCACACGCTGCGAAGAATATCTACAGTTATTCCATTAATTACACCCTCGATTCTTCTTTTTAATTGACTGATACTGACAAATTATTATTATTATTCTTCTTTGTGTACACCCTGTCTTTAACAAACACCCAAAGAAACAAATCGACTGGCGTAACGTCAGGTATCGAGTTGGCCAGGGAATCTATCCACCAAATGTCGAGGAAATTATCATGTAACATTACATGATTGAATTTGTTTTACGTACATATTATCATAATATCTAAACCCCAGAATGGTGGTGTGCCATCTTGTTGGAAGTAAACGTTGGGTTGCCGATGTTCAATCTGTGGTATTGCAACCCACCGGGTTGGTCTCGTGGTGAACGTGTCTTCCCAAATCAGCTGATTTGGAAGTCGAGAGTTCTAGCGTTCAAGTCCTACCAAAGCCAGTTATTTTTACACGGATTTGAATACTAGATCGTGGATATCGGTGTTCTTTGGTGGTTGGGTTTCAATTAACCACACATCTCAAAAATGGTCGAACTGAGCATGTACAAGACTACACTTCATTCACACTCATACATATCATCCTCATTCATCCTCTGAAGTATTATCTAAACGGTAGTTACCGGAGGCTAAACAGAAAAAAAAAATCTGTGGCATTGCATACTAGATAACTAACGCTAGTAACCGTTGATTCGGCGAAGAAGAATGGTCACTTAATAAGCAGTTGACGCATACCAAACGCTAATTTTCGGGGTATCACGTAATGTTTATCGAACGGATTGAGGGACTCGCTACCCCAAATCCGATAATTATGAATTTTATCGTGACCGCAAACGTGGAATGTAGCTTCGTCAGAGAAGATCACTTTTTCTAAAAACGCATTAATCTTCGTTCGTTTTATAAAGAATGTCCACGGCAAAGTTGCAACGGCGTGGTTTATCTTCATTTGTATACACCGAGTGAATTTTGTATGCATGAAGTTTTAGGCGCTTGCGCAGAACCTCGATTGCGGTATTTCCAGTTCTAAACTCATACGACGACTCAATTTATCCGGGGTTCTCTGAAAATTTTCCGTTGCCAATCAACAACTTTTTTAGTAACGGAAGGCCTGGCAGCATATTTTTTTGTACTACCTGTGTACTCCTTACTGTTGATACCAACGTTTAACAGAGTCTTTATTAGGAGGATCACGGTCGTAATCTAAACAAAAACGTGTATGAAAGGTAATAACACATTCGCTTTCATGAAACCATAATACACACATTGCTTTCTGCTGCACGCTAGCGATTGATCAACTGACGACGTTCTGATGACGTTACATCGCGCCGGCGAGTTCATTCAAGGTCATCAGTAGCTCTAGTATATACACTAATATTTGAAAAAAATCAACGCGCGTTATATTGCTTTGTTTATTTTTTTATTAACCACTACAATGCGCAGAATAATTTATATTCACCTATATTTTAATTTTATACATCTAAAAATAAATACAAAAAACCGTTTATAATACCAAAAAAGAAGATAAAACAACTTTTTTTTTTTATTTAGAAAAATGAATATAAATAAGAGTTATCATAAAGATTATTAAAATAGAATGATAAAGATAAATAGCCTCAAAAAAGTAAAACTAAATCTACATGCATATTTATTTTGTAATAATTGAAAGATAACGCTATTTTTTAATTCTCAGGTTTTTTAATAAATTCAGAAGGAGAAATTGGCTATTCATTTAAACTTGGTATTTAAAATCATCTTTATAGTTATCAAGATGATTTTAAATACCAAATATAACTAACCCAATTTAGAGTAAAATTATAACCACCACTTTTTTAAACCAACAATTTAAATTTAAAATATTCAATAATTCATTTTTTTTAATCAATAATTAAAAAATACGTAAATTTTATTAAAAAATGAGACCGTAGGTAAAGTATCGATATGCGTATCTAAATTTTATTTACTATTATTTATTTATTTTTAAACGGATTTTAACCGTTTTCAGTTGAAAATTTAATACAGCTAAAAATTACATGTACAAAATTTCAATTTAAAAAAATTATAATTTAATAAATTAAATACGAAATTCCAACAAACGGAGTTTCTTTTTTTTAACAAACAATAAATGATGAAGAAAAAGTGATAGATACATAAAGAAACTTCTTATGCTTACATTTCATTAATCGTAGTTGACCTCAAACATCTGATCAATATAAAGAAAGAACATGAAGAACATGAATAAATAGCCTAAGAGAAAAATTGACAAAAGAACAAAATAATATAAGACAGCTGTCAAAAATTTTGAAAAACACAAACCCTTTACCGTATTAAATTATTACGAAAACCAATTCGACCGTAATACAACACTTCTCAAAATTGAGAGTTAAGAAAATTGTGTATGTACTACCTTATAAAAAGGCGTTGGGGTTTATTATTTTTTTTGCTAGCAACAAGCTTCAAAATTGCCACTGTTTTTTTTTTGTTTTGTTTAATTTTTTATATTTATTCCATCTAGCAATTACGCGCGCGCGCACACATAAAAGTATAGTAGAGTATATAGCTACAATATGAAGAGGCAACGTCATTTTCGTTTGTCCCTGATAACCGCGAAGACTTCTTAATTGAAAATTACGAAATTTTAATTGTAGATTTCTTATGACCCACGGAATTTTTACCACTGTTCAAACCTCATCAATTTCAATACTATATAAATCATAAATAAAAAAAAAAGAAGATTTATAAATAAATAACATAGAACTTTTTTCGCAAAATTTAATGTCGTTTACATCGATTGCCTCTAACGAACGTGGTCTGTCAATAACGACTTCTTCAGAAGTTATGTGATTTATTAATGTCATGGTCTATTAAAGATCAATTTGTGTACAGAGTTATCATAAAAGAATGGTGCGGTTTCAGTAATTCATAGGAAGATTGTAGGGAAATTTCTAGATGTTATATTTGGTTTCTCTGAAAGCCTCCAACCCAAAAGTATGTTTATCAGCAGTTGTAACCACAACGTCAGTTCGTGTATTGTTGTCGCGGTGAGTTTAGTGAGTTACTATGTTCTCGGATAAAGATAAAGCAAAGTGTGTTTTATTGATGGCCGTATTAAAATCCGTAATTTTAGTTCAACGTGCGTTTCGACGTGAGTTCGGAAGAGATCCACCACACAAAAATAACATAACACATTGGTTCAAACGATTCGAAGAAACCGGATTGATTAAGAAACAGAAATCAACCGGCAGACCAAGTGTACCAGACGAAACGGTTGAACTAACTAGATAATCGGCAATTAGAAGTCCTGGGAAGTCCATCCCCGTCGAAGCGTCGAATTAGGTACTCCAAAATCAACAGTTCACAAAGTTTTACATAAAAAACTGAAATTACACGCTTATAAAATCCAGATATTGCAGGAATTGAAACCCGATGATGGTGTAAAACGTTACGATTTCGCTGTTGAGATGTCGGACAGAATAAGTGAAAACGAATCATTTTTAGATGATATAATTTTTACAGACGAAGCTACATTCCATGTGAATGGATGTGTTAACAGATACAATTCACGAATATGGGGCTCTGAAAACCCACACGCAATTATTGAGAAACAACGCGATTCGCCTAAAGTTAATGTTTGGTGTGGTGCGATGAAAAATCGTGTAATAGGGCCTTTCTTCTTTGCTGAAAAAACAATTAATGGAGTTGTGTATCTTGACATGTTAACCGATTATTGCTTTCCTCAGCCGGATGAACTCGAAATCATTCATCAACTCAACTTCATTTCCAACAAGATGGTGCTCCCCCGCACTTCAATGCGTTGGTCACGGACGCTTTGAACGAAAAATTTGGAGATCGATGGATAGGCCGGCAAGGACCCATACTTTGGCCTCCAAGGAGTCCAGACCTGACACCTTGCGATTTTTTCTTGTGGAGGTACATCAAAAGCGTTGTTTATACACAAAAAATTCGCGACCTAAACCACTTAAAAAATAGGATTAATGAAGCAATGACAACCATTAACTAAGAAATGTTAACTACTGTTTGGGGAGAAGTTGAGTATCGTTTGGACATTTGTCGAGCGACTAAGGGCGCACATATTGAAATTTATTAATTATGTAAAAAGATGTTTGAGACGAAAATTTTGAAAAATAAAAAACATAAACTGTAAGTAATTCTGTTTTAATTTAAATCATGTTCAAAACCGCACCATCTTTTATGATAACCCTGTATTATCGTAATATATTTAAAAACAGATTATTAATTTGTTAGTAAAATTAAAAGGAATGATGACTATTTACAGGTTTATCACAGTTTTGACGGTTTGAGGACTATTGAATTTCGATATCTTTATCGATTCTTCAGAAGGTTATTATGTTTTTTATTAAATTTAATGTCATTGTCTAATATTGCGGCGACCCGCGAGTAAAGTAGCATTCTGTAGATTTTTATGTACTAAACTAAGAAGTTCCATCACGATAAGTAATACACATAATTGGCATAGGTTCGAATTTCAATTTGGTGTTAATATTTTCATAACGCCTAGGTCGACGAGGCCACAGGTAGGAAGAACTTATAGCACTACTAGAATTTATGGTAGTAGGGAAAGTGAACTGCTTCACAATAATCTCAAATACTCGAAGATGGCCGTATACTCTCGGCTCAAAATTGAGTCCAACCTTCGAGAAATATGCTAATCTCAAATCATTGATTACCACTATGAAATTGACTATATGAATTTGAAAAATATTCAAAATGGTAACGCGATTAAAAGATGTAACTATTACAATGTCCAAAAAATGGAATGATGAAACTCTTGGACTTCGCTGTTCTAGGAGGAAAATAGTTCTTGAACAACTTCATTTAATATTTCTGTCATTAATAAAAAATCTGACAACATAGTTATAGGACTTTCTTGGAACGCGGCTTTCCGGGAAAGGCCTACAACTGTGGGTTGTTTCTGATGCAAGACTTACAGACTCGTATACATACAACTTAATTTAAAATATTTATCATTTTATTTAAATATAATATTTTTTCGTTTATTTAATTCAATGATTGCAACTAAAGCGCCCGCGCAAACTATTTAATTCGCACGGGAGTGGCGATACTAGCGGCGACGGTTGGCACTAACTAAACTAATGTAATTTCACAACTTACATTGAACAAATTTCGCTTGTATAGTCGGCAGGCTGGTGTAGCCTTGAGGCTTAACACACCAGGCACCGAGTCGACCATGCGATCGAGTTCGAAACCCAGCCAGACCGAGTTATTTTTTTACACTCTAAATATGATTCATTTATTTAATTCTACCGCTCACCTTTGACGTCACAACATAGCAGGCGACTACAACAGCATTTTTTGGGGTGGGTGAAATTTTTCAAAATCTTTTTTGCAAATATTGTTCGTTTTTTAATCGTTGACGAATGTGCCTAAGAAAAATATGACCTTAATTAGGCGAAATTTCGAGATACTGAGGGTGACCTTGCTCTACAGCCTCACCTCCTTGACCTTTTAAGTTAAAAATGTAATGGCATCAATTCTCCATTCATAGAAGTAATCTGACCAAATTTGGTCAAAATCGGTCCTGTAGTTCTGAAGATATAAGGTGATTTAGAGGCCAACCCCGAACACACACGTACATACGAACATTAACATCCGGAAAATTTTCAACCGGTTTTTTCGTTCCTTAGGTGTCAAAACCGCATATGGCCAAACTGGACCGATTACAATACTTTCCCTTCAAAAGCTATTGCGCTATATTTACAACTACTAATAAAATTCAAATTTTTCTAACTTTTATTTCTTTTGTTCAACTTACCTTATACCACTTTGTTCAGAATTAAATTCTTTGCATGTTTTGTATAAAAGTTTTATGTGTTTATTACCCATTTAACAAAGTATTGTACGTTAAACATAAAAAACAGGGTTTTTTACCAAAATTTATTAATTTTCACACTAGATTTCTCAGAAAGGTTTGCAGATACGGTTCTGGGACCTATTTATATCTATATTATTCGATTTTCATGTAAAAACCATAAGAAATCAGTAATTCTGCCTATATTAACGTCCTACAAATTTTAGTACGATCTCATTTCACCGGGATAGCTGATATCTTTCACTAGCCGTAACTCGTAAACGAAGCATTTTAGGACATATGTTTATATGAACTTTTAACATTATTTTCACGAGTAGAATAGGCTATGAGAGACCTGGGAGAACTTCGTGATACACTCTGTATATATTATATTATCGATTTAATTCTCGATTATTAGTAATGACGTTAAATCAAATTTCTTTCTTTTTTTGAAGAGAATAAAAATCTAACACCAGAATTTAATTAAAATTCCTTCTAATGGTAGAATTTAATAAATAAACTATGCAAATAGTTTAAGTCTCAATAGTTTATACTTTACGTTAAATAGATGCAATAATACTTTTATTAACAAACCATTTTAGCAGTTCTTTGCACGGGAAAATACTGAATTTTAAAGCTTTGGTATTAGTTCTTTTAACTGTTAGGAATTCTTAATCAAAATCATTTTTTCTTAATATTCCTAAATAAAAACCTTTGTAGCTATTATTATTCTAAATTTCACAATTCTAAACTATTCGGGAAATGAATGAATTAGTAGTAAATAATAACGGAGATAACTTACCGTGTAAATTAATATAGATATACTTTTACATTATGTCACTCCGAATTAAATATATCTAGCACGTTCAGAATATGAAATAAAAGTCCAGAAACCTCTTTTTATCTAGTTTCAACCACTTAAGGATGTTTCAAAGGGTTATCTGGAATTCTGCGTTATTCATAGTATTTAATATTTAACATTTATATCGAAAGTTTGGTTTCTATTTAACATTTTAAAAATATCTACTGGAATAATGGTGAGGGGGGTCCATGCTTTCTCAAGGGGTCACTAATTTTAGGGGAATCCAATTTCTTAAGATATTACTGTTAAATTTAAAATTTTAAATTCTTTACGTTTTGAGATATAAGGATTATGAAAATACCATTCATTTAAAATTAAATTTCCTTATATATATATATATATACATATATACAGAGAGAGAGTGAGAGGGGGGGTTACGTATAAAATTTTTGGCTCAAAAATCTCCAAAAATACTAGAGCATTGAAATTTAGATATGCGGTAGTAGTGTATCTGAAGTTGTGCTTGTGAGAATTCGACTAAGATTGGTTCAGTCTTTATTCAGTTACGCTCAGTTCGCCAACAAAAGACAGAGCCTAAATTTGAGGTATTTTTTCAATCGCAAGGTGTGATTGGGGGGTGTGGAAATGGATTTTTTTACGTTTTGAGATATGAGGTTTACGAACATATCATTCATGTATAACATTTTTTGGCTCGAAAGTCTCAAAAACTACTGGATCAATTTCACTGACATTTTGACACGCTGTAGTAATATATCTGAAGTTCTGCACGTGATTATTTGATGAAGATCGGTTTAGTCCTTCTACAGTTACGTTCAATTTAAGGTCGACAACAGAAGTATTATTATATTTTTAATACGTGCTTATGCAATGAGTCACAGTGATAAGCGAGTTTAAACTTGATGCTTGTGTGCAGGGTCTACTCGATATTTTTAAGTATTTCATCAAATTACAGTTATAATAAATAATCTAATTTTCTTATAAACTGAAAATATATTTTAATATTAAATTTAAAAAAAAACTATACCTCTTTTAGTTTTCTCATTTAATTTATATTTTGTATATCTATTGCGCAAAAAAGCATACAAAATAATTATACAAAAGTATTATACATTATAATATAACAAGTAGTCGGTCTTCTTGCGCAGAACTGCGCAAGAATTTTTTTCTGTCTCGCAGTTTTAAAATAAATTTTTATTTTATTATAAACTATTTGTTGATAATTTTAATTCATACGATAATTTAATTCCTGTATTGAACATGATACAGATTAATCCTGAAAACGACATACCCATTATAAAAAATAAAAAAAATTCCATATCGGTTTATTAGAGGAATATAAGGAATGAAGTGGTTTCCTATTCCCTAATTCACCTAGTCTATATGTACTACTGAATGCCAAGCCCATTAACATAAAGGTCATGCTGAGTCTTACAAATAACATGAACTCTGTTTACTACATCTACTAGCTGTATACCAAGCAAATAAATTCTCAAAGAAATCACTCTGATTTCTCCCACTTGTAACGATCACCGATCGTGAATATTTTAAATTAAGACATTATCTAGATTTCAGTCAGAGTTAACTTATAAATTCAACCTAAAAAGTTTAATTAATCTTTAGACTGAGTAATTTATAAATAAATAAATCAGTTCCTTAGAGTTTATATAACTCTAAGCATTTTGCTTACATAATTTATTCGATAACTTGCATAACAGCCATAAGACGAAGATAGATATTGCAAAGCAACAATACTAAAGTACTCGTATTTCTTTCTGTGGAAAATAATAGTTACAAACAGTACTGTCTCCACCAAGCAATGGAAGTTTTTCTTGCGTTAAGTACAATAATTAATTGTTGATTAATTAAATTAATTATTAGGTTCTTCCTAACATTATTGTTTTATAATTATTATAACTTATATATAAATGCGAAAATTTGTGGATCTGTCTGTTTGTTTGTTTTCAACATCACGCGGGCCTAACCGACAGATTGCTTTCAAATTTTCAGAATACATTCTTGTTATCTCAGGGAACATTTTAAGCCATATTAACGATATTCATTATAAAAAATAAACCTTTTACTTCATTATATTTCTGTCACCATGACAACAAAAATGGAATGAAGTAAAATGACTAATATTTTTTCATTAATGAATATATGTAAAATATTTAATATTCTCGCAACCTTGAGGATAACGATCGCGTCGGCGTCCAGGCTAGACTAGTAACATATATAATTATTTAAATTCAAAGACACAGTAAAATTAATGACGATATATAAAATGATTTTGGTAGTTTTTCAACGTTGGTTTGTTGTACATATATTTTAAATCGACGATCTTTAAATTTATAAATACACACACATATATATATATATATATATATATATATATATATATATATATATAGATGGTTTGAGAATAACTTTTAATGGTACATGAAAAATAACATAGCGATATATATAAATCAAATTTTTAAGGTGAAGTGTTATAATTTCTACCTTTCATCCAGAAGCTAATGTACTATAGCAAAACCTATCTCGCACCTGGCGGTGCTTGCAAAAATCTGATTTGGGCTACAAACTTGATCATTTGCGACTGTTGGAAAACCAGTTCACACTTGGTGGTGGTTACTAAAATCTAATTTGGCTAAAATGATATCAAAAACCCAGTTTTTTTTTTCTTCTAATGCCGGTTTCTGTGAACCCATTCGCATGAAACTTAATAGGGCTTTATTTCCAATAACTTTACATCACCCCAAGTTTCGTCAGAATCGGTTAAGATTTGCGTCCGGTATATCGGACGAAAAAATCTTATATATCCATACATACATATGTATAGAAATATTGCAGAATCGTGTTTAGGAGACTCCATAACATAAAGAAAGGTTTATTCTTCTCCCCACGACACCCCCTTATGAAAATCTGACCTGGCGCAGTCATGATTTATACAACTTCTTTAAAAATCCGCTAAAAATTATCTCAATAAAATTCAAAATCGGCATTACAGCACTGTGGTCAGATCCGAAAGTATCTACGAAGCTTAATGTCTGATTTTGTATGAGACAGATAAACTGATAAATTGAGATCGGGAAAAGGAAACCCCAAGAAAAATCCTACGACTAAGAAAAATATAAGATGAATGGAAACTTCGAAAAAAACAACGAACTCTACAAAGAAACAGAGAAATTATTTTTGTGATGAAGAAAATGAGAATTTGTGTTTACGGACACTTAATTAAAATGAATCCAGAAAGACTGAGAAAGATAATTTTTGACAACTTCAACAAGAAAAAGACAACACGAAAATTGATAAAGAGATTAAAAGATCTGTAAGAAATGGAAATAAAAATCAAAGAAATACTGGTTAGGGAAACTAAAAATAAGGAAAACAATTTTAGGGACTCCGAGAGAGAACCCACCGGGTTGGTCTTGTGGTTAACGCGTCTTCCCAAATCAGCTGATTTGGAAGTCGAGAGTTACAGCGTTCTGTAACGCCTAGTAAAGCCTAGTAAATACGTCTAAGTCCTAGTAAAGCCAGTTCTTTTTACACGGATTTGAATACTAGATCGTAGATACCGGTGTTCTTTGGTGGTTGGGTTTCAATTAACCACACATCTCAGGAATGGTCGAACTGAGAATGTACAAGACTACACTTCATTTTCGCTCATACATATATATCATCCTCATTCATCCTCTGAAGAATTATCTAAACGGTAGTTACCGGAGGCTAAACAGGAAAAAGAAAGAAAGAAAGGGACTCCGAGAGAAAACCTGTAAGAAATCAGGATCCACGTGAAAAAAAAACGAAAAAAGTCAGATAATGATCGAATTGTGTAAGAAAATGAAAAAAAACAAAAGAAGAATAAGTGAAAAGTTATTTCTCGTGGTTGGCCGAATTCGAAAAAAATAATGCTAATTCTAATCGAAATATAGGACAGGTAATGTACTCGTTTAAATAAATAAAGTTTATAGGTAGATGAACGTTTGTTAATTTTACGCACATTTAACAACGAAAGTAAAAAAAAAAAAACTGAAAATAGTTCACCCAATAAAAAGTGAAAATATGTGAAAGTAAACAACAGTCATAGGCCACAACAAAAGTAAACAGTCGTGGGAAATAAGACTAAATGAGGTTAAGAAAACGAAAACAAATAGTTAAACTTTTTTTTTTATCTGTTGACTATATGATATAGATTCTGATTAAACAGGAATTATTTATTAAAACTGAAAAAAACAGCTTAATCCGATTATATTTTCACAATACCAAGATTTTATTTGTGCTGACTTTTAAAGCTGAATTTCCTGAACACCGTTTATACAATTGATATAAAAATTTTTACTACTTTTTTGCACTATAAATTAAATAAACGTCTTTAAAAAAACTAAAAACAACTTTAAAAAACTGATAAATCGTTATCATTATTTTTTTTTTAATTTTATGTTCATTTTTTAATTTTATTTTTATTTAAAATACGGATACGCCTACAAAACAACGCAGCCCGTATAAAATACAGTCGTTCCCAAGAAACGGAAAAACAATAAATCTGTATCTTAATAAAAATAAGAAAAAGATGGAGACAAATTTTATGAAGAGATTACTACCAAGCGTGAATTAAGATTCTCAGGAATATAGAAATATATATTACCTTTTACTAAAAATAATCTGACTAATTTTTTCCGGTTTTGGCGCCTATATACTTCAAATGTTAGATTAACAATTTTTTTCTGTAAAATACTACATGTTTTAAAATATATTTTTGTATAGTTGGTAGTAAAATA
The DNA here is from genome assembly GCF_047948215.1 of Lycorma delicatula. Classification (NCBI taxonomy): domain Eukaryota; kingdom Metazoa; phylum Arthropoda; class Insecta; order Hemiptera; family Fulgoridae; genus Lycorma; species Lycorma delicatula. The sequence goes on along the minus strand of NC_134458.1, from coordinate 102,568,778 downwards.
ATGACAAAATTACTGCCAGATATTTTTTTTTCAAATCAAATCACTTCATATTATCGGATACTATTTTGGAAATATTTTTAGATATTACGTTCAGAATATTCTGAAGATTAGAAATAATGAATATTGAATAAAATATTTACAAAAGAGAGAACAATAGTATACTGTATAAAGTTGAACAAGAGTAAAGTATCGGAATATAGACTAAATCGAAACTAGATGTTATTATAAAATACACGAATAAACCAAGGACAAAATGTATAGAGAAAGAGTATATACCTTACCTTATACACCATTATATATACCGGTACTACCTTATATACTACTTACATTGTCCTTATCATCATGCAGATTTTAATATAACAATTTAATAAAATATATAGAAAAAAAAATAATTTTATAAAAGTAGTTATTTGAACAAAATCAATTTTAAATAAGGTAATGCTTATGTAAATACGTTCTCCAACAACATTTGACGCAAACTTAACCCTTACAATAATTTGCGAACTAATATTAAAAATACCCCGTTACTGTAACATCATTTAAATATTAATTTATACGCTAAAAAGTAACTGGATTAATATTTATGCAAAATTTAATAGTGTAAAGAATACAAAATAAATCTAATATTTTTCTGCTTACTTTCCTTTATAAAACTAGCACGGGATTTTTACTTATTTTGTGAATTTCCTATTTTCATGCATCCTGCTTATAACTTCAAGTTATCTATGGCCTGAACCTCCAGTGCAGGGTTATTGAGGAATGATATTGTAAGAGTATAAAAAGACAAACAAATTAACATTGGCACCAGGGGACGTGAGAAACAATATCGTTGTAAAACTTACAGCTATATCCTAAGCTTTGCTTACACTTCAGTAAAAAATAAAATAGGGTACAAGTTGCTATCCTACATTTAAAAAAAAAATAATACAAGAAAAGTAGAAAACAAGATCGGTAAACGAGAATCGAAAAGTAGTATATTATAGCGATTTATAAAAGATATATATAAATCAAATATAAGACATGTACAAAACACTAAAATATGGAACACTAGAAAAGATGACAAGTAATTATAATAAAAATTCGGCTAAAAAAAGTTATCTTTGTAACAGAATAAAAAGAAAAGCTAGGGACACCAAAGAAAGAAGATAGACTTTAATACCTTATAACTAGTTGGTCCCAGAAATCCTTCTCAGGGAAAAGCAGCCTATAAACAAAACATATGATTAGCTACAAAAACCAATACCTTTAAAAAATCGATTTAAGTTGATGACCAAAGTTAAACAACATGAAATTTAATTTCTATTTGGTTGAGTTAAATGCACACTGTATATAAACATTTTTTGTTTGTTGATGGATCTTAGCGATTAATGCCTTGAAAATAAAGAAATAAAAATGTTAGCTGATATTTTCCAATAAAATCTTTCCTTTACAGTACATTTCACACAAAAAAATTATTAAAAATTTTCAAAGAACATTCAACCAAGATTACAATGAAATATGCTTAAAAATTCAAAATTTATAATCTAAAATCATATAAATTTAAATTTCAGAAGCGTACTAGTATTGAACTTATAGAAAGGTTTATAGTTGAGTTAGTTTTTTCATATGCTCTACATTTATGGAGATGGATGAGAATTTTTCCTTAGGAAAATCTAAACCTGTTCCTACATGATTTTTTAATATCTAACGAAAAATAAGTTTTTTAATGATGTTCTTAAAAATGGTTAATACAAAACTGTCGAACAGTAAAGCTGTGCTTAATCCTAGGTAAAATTAACCCGATCTTCCAAGAAAATGTGAGTAAAACGGACAGTAATTAGTTCAAAGGGTCTTTGAAGTACTCCTTTGGGTAGGTTGCTTTCTATGGATAGATTTTTCTTTTTCACAATTAATCATTACCGTTAGATCCCTTCTCCTAGAGAATATCCTATGAGTTTTGATTAAATGTCTATTGAATCCGTTTTAAGGATAAGAAGCGTATATAAGTATAGCGTCCTTGATATTTTTATAGTAGATGGGAAACCTTAATTATCCTGTTATTCTGATTCTTATCCAAAAGTAATAAAAGTGCGTTTCATTCATCAACTAATTTTTTTAAGGTGTCTTTCTGGGAAATTAATATTTTCCATTAATCCAAATGTTAATTAATTTTGTAGATGGCCTATATATTTTTCGTTCGAATAATCCATCTATAATTGTCTTGTAAATATGCATGTTTAGAGTAAAATGAATTTATTTAAAACATAAATATTATCGAGAAAACCTTCAAACTTTTAAACAACTGCTTTTGTAAACAGGCGATGGTGTTATGTTTTATGAGATTTAAATTAGCTTTTAGTTATATAACAGTACATAGAAATTAAATAAAGTTATTTCATGCTTGAGCTATAAAATTTTATTACTATTCATAATATTGTACTTTAATAAATAGAATTAATTACATCCGACATCAAATAAAATTGTACAGCCTAACCTTATTAATCCATTTATATTCATTCATATTTATTATAAAAAAACTGATAAAAAAAGATTATCTAAAGAAATAAAAAAGATAACATTTTTAAAATTACATTACTAATTAAATAAATATATCCCATTATTATTATTATTTTAATATAACTTATATTTACTTAAAAATAAATACTTATTTTTTTAATATTGTAAATTTTTTTAATTGATATAATATCAGTCGTGTTACTTAAAGAAAAATTACAAAAATTGATAGCTCTATTTACTAGTATTAAATAGTAACTGACCTACTCGTAGTATAATTGAGGCCAATAACATTACGTTTTTTATCTTTGTAAATACAGGTAATTATAAAAAGAAAAAGAAAAACTTTAAAACATTCATACATAAACAGCAACCAGCACACACACACACACACACACACACACACACACACACACACACACACACACACACACACACACACACACACACACACACACACACACACACATATATATATATACATATATATATATATATATAGAGAGAGAGAGAGAGCGAGACAGTGCTAGATAAAAAACAACACGCACGTTATTATTTAAGAATTATGCAAATATTACATTCTAATTAAAGGTAGATAAAAAGAAATACGATTTTTTTCAGAAAGTTTCATTTTTTAACACTTTTACTTAACCTATTTCCTTAATCTTCTTCTATTTATTTTAAAAGTAAAATAATTAAATAAACATTATAGAAAAAAATCAGCCTGTAATAACCAAATTAGAATGAGTAAATTATTATATTTAATTTTTATTTAAAAAAAAAAAAAAACTTTTTAAAATTGGAGCTACGATCTCCGTGGCTGAGTAGGTGATCTCGGCATTTCGTGTAGAAGTCCCGGGTTCGAATCCCAGTCAGGCATAGCATCTTTTCTTATGCTACCGACTTCCACTGGGTCATGATCATAACTATTGATGCCCGCTCTTTCATAACAAAAAAGAAAACAAGACTGGAACTTAAGTAAAGAAAATAACTTAGTAATAATTAATTTACGGCAGACCAGATGATTAAATTTAAATGAATAGTTTTTTTTAATCTATTTAAAGCAAAAGTAACCTTAAAAAACCCATTCGTATGAAAAAACCAATTGAAAAAATTCCCGCACAAGCAATAAACCTGTCTTAATAAAAGAAATATAAACAAAAAGAAAAGTTGAGTAATGACTACCGTGTATGAGCTAAGGTTGTACGGAAGCGCGGAAAGTTATAATAATATTTTACCTGAAATTTTTCAATTAATCTGCAAATACTTTAAATATTAAAATAATTTTGAATAAATATATAAATTATATATATATATATATCATTACAATATATAATCCAGATATCGTAATGATTAAGGAAAATCTCATTTCAAGACGATGTCTTTTTCATTTTTTTCCCGTAAACCGCGAAAACTACTGAACCAACCATTACGAAATTTTAACTGTAGCTTTCTTATGGCCCACAGAATGCTTACTACAGTTCAAACCTCACTAATTTGACTATTATATAGATTATAATTTAAAAAAATAAAGTTTAAATTAATAACTTAGAACTTCTTTTACTAAATGTAATGTCATTGTGTAATCTGCCGGCGACCCACAAGAACTCATCCTCATGCAAGAAAAGTAGCAACCTGTAGATTTTTATATCCTGAACTAAGAATTTCCATCAGGGTAAGCCATACAAATAATTGGCATAGATTCGAATCTCAATTTGGTATTAATATTTTCGTAACAACTAGATCGGCGAGATCAGACAGGAAGAACGTCTAAGGCTACTAGAATTTATGATCGTAGACAACAAGAATCTACGCCAGAACGTTCTCTAAGACTGAAAGAGCGAATCTGGTATCCCCAGCCCGAGACGTCACCGTCGACATCTTCGCACAGCTGCATCCAATAATCCCTTTTGGATTTGATAATAGCAAGTTTATAAACTTCTCTCGACAAAAGAAGCTCTCGACTGTTTAAGGATAAGAAGCGTATATAAGTATAGCGTCCTTGATATTTTTATAGTAGATGGGAAACCTTAATTATCCTGTTATTCTGATTCTTATCCAAAAGTAATAAAAGTGCGTTTCATTCATCAACTAATTTTTTTAAGGTGTCTTTCTGGGAAATTAATATTTTCCATTAATCCAAATGTTAATTAATTTTGTAGATGGCCTATATATTTTTCGTTCGAATAATCCATCTATAATTGTCTTGTAAATATGCATGTTTAGAGTAAAATGAATTTATTTAAAACATAAATATTATCGAGAAAACCTTCAAACTTTTAAACAACTGCTTTTGTAAACAGGCGATGGTGTTATGTTTTATGAGATTTAAATTAGCTTTTAGTTATATAACAGTACATAGAAATTAAATAAAGTTATTTCATGCTTGAGCTATAAAATTTTATTACTATTCATAATATTGTACTTTAATAAATAGAATTAATTACATCCGACATCAAATAAAATTGTACAGCCTAACCTTATTAATCCATTTATATTCATTCATATTTATTATAAAAAAACTGATAAAAAAAGACCTGACCTCGACAAAAGAAGCTCTCGACTGTTCCTTCCTATCCGGGTCGATCCCGCGGTTCAACCTCTGCAACTGCCACCGTGCTGATCAAAAAAATCCTCCTCAATTCGGCCAGTTCAACTGACTACCAGTAGGCCTGCTTGACTCCGGTTGATGTAACAAAAACCGCGGTCTCAGAGAGCTCTGTGACCGCCTCCACCAGGACCTCTGCCTTCATCTTGTCCTCTTGACACAGCCTAGCCGCGATTAAATCCTTAAATCTTAAGCAACCTTCAGTAGATACCAGCGGCTGGTTGTCACAATCCCTCATCGAGGCCACAGCATCAACCTCGAACATGATGATGCGGTGACCGCTAAGCAAGATCTTAACTGAGACCTCTCAAAAGCCGATCCTGTTCACATGGTCAGCACTGTGAGAGGAAAGTCAATCCACGAACGACCATTTGTCCTCTCAAACTTAGGAAGACGGCCGTTGTTTAAATAAACCAACCCCGCCGCGCTCATCAGCTCATTCAATACGAAACCCCTAGGGTTGTCCACCTAGCTACCCCACGTTCTAGATTTTGCATTGAAGTCTTCCGCGACCATGACCATACAGCCCCAATACCTCCTGATCTCGGCAAACAACCTATCAGCAAACACACCGAATTCAGCAGCACAGATGTTGGGCGAGAAGTAGCAGCTGAATAATTCCAGCTGCCCCGCGTCGACCCAAACAAAACTATCGTCCCCTCCGCCACGCAACAACGGTATGCCGGCCCTGACTATATGGATGGCGCCATCCGTGCGCGCGCTGCTCAACCAAAACTCGACCTCCGAGTTTTGGTGACCGACCCAACACAGACGTTGGGTTCGGTCACAAAGACCAAGTCCATATGACCTGGTGGTCAATTTTACAATAATGAGAATATTCTCAATCATAATTCACCATCGCAGACTCAGTTTATGAATCATCATCATTCTTTCTAACAGGATTTCACGGAATTCACCAACAAGAGTCCATAGATTCGAGACTCCGGTTGCAGTTGACTTGTAGGATCATAATTTCTACCTTTACAGATTTTAAGCTTGTACGTTAGATTATGAAAAATGCCATGGTTGACCGAGATTTGAACCCGGACTCCCGGATGAAGGACCGAGACCATACCACTCTGCCACTGAAATAACAAAATTAAATTCAACATTATTAAGCTTAGCCTTTTTTATATATTTTAAAGTAAAAACGTATTTATTTGTTTTCTCTGAAATTGGAGACGCTTAGGATTTTTCATGTCGTTGAAAGACTTATATTAATTTGTCGCTTTACAATAACTATATCTTTCTTACAGTAAAATAAAAATAAACTTTTAATAACTAATTAGGGCAAAAGTTTTATTAAACGTTGAAAGGTCGAGAAATGATTTTTTTATGAACAACTCAAAAACTATACATCCTAGTTTGTCCATGTATTTAAAAAATAAATAAATAAAAATAAAAAAACTAAATCAAATTGCCGACAAAACTTCTTTTGAGAGACTTCTTACGTCCTAATTATAGAATTTATAGCCATTGAAGCAGTTTACCCCCTTATCAGTTTTAAAATCACATTTTCTCGCTTATTTTTCACAAATAACATTTTAACATAACCTTGAATCGAAAAATGTTTCAATAAACGAAGCACGGCTTTCAGTTCTATACAATATGTTATTTTACACTATGCGATCGAAGATTGAAAAATGAAAGAAATATGATAAATTATTTCAGTCTCGAAAAATGATTCTGTGTTCGTCATTTTACGTTTTATAAAAAAAAAATTATTTTTTTTTAATGTGTTCAATATTTTCAAATTTTTGTATTCGGTTTACTCAAATGTTGACGAGCTGATTGTGAAGAATTAGGAAAGCTCGCGTGGAATTCTTCACGGTTGGCGGCATTATCATTATTTTTTCTATCAACATGAAACTCGTTTTGTGTTCTTAAAAACCGTTATTCTCATTTAAAAAACCCCAATACGATAAAAATCCAATAGTAATTTTATTATTTAATTACTGTATTTCATTGAAAAACTTTTCCCACCTTTTACAGAATTTTATAGAATTTAAATCTTCAGGGAAGGGAAACTGATTTTGAAACCAGTTTGTGTGGATGTGCGCGCGCGTATCTAAATCTAGAAACATACTTGTATTTATTTTTATTATATTAAAAGTATTTTTGCCCAAGAAAATTCGTTAAAAAATTCGATAAAAATTTACATAAATATATTACAGCATTCAAAAAAAACTTTACTTTGGCTTGATAAACAATATGTAAAATATCTTTACGTTGTTTGTCTGCCTTTCTTATCCTAATGAGGTGTTTTTCAATAATGCCTTTCTTGAGAAAGGCTGTTTTTTTTTTTATAAATGCCTACTATCAGTTTTTTTTTTTTTGTAGAACTATCAATATTTATAAAAAATATATAAACTAAAAAACTGTAAAATAAAATAAACTTTTAAATAAGTAAAACTACATATTAAAAAATACATATTATACAAAAAAGTAAAAGTTCATCACTTTTTTGTTAAATTTGTTTTATTTTTGTAGGCAGAGAAATGTTAACAGTTAGTTTGTTTATAATTTATTTTCGACTTTAAAAAATGAAATTTAAAGGAGAATTGATAAAGTATTTTTTTTTTTTAAATCAGAAATTTTTTTCGAATTTAGTCAACTGTGGGGCACTAGAAATAATCTTTTCACTTCTTCTTCTTTCATAATTTTATTTTCTTCCAGAATTCAATCATCTCATTCTATTTCTTGTCTTTTCAGTCCAGGTAGATCCTGATTTCTTTCGGTGTTTCTCTTGAAATTCCTCAAAATTTGTAATTATTTTTGTAAAGTTTTCCTATCTATCATTTCTTTGATTTTTATTTTTATTTCTTCCAGGTGTTGTTTAATCTCTATTATCCATTTCGGTGTGGTCTTTTTTTTTTTACATGAAATAATCAAAAGTTTTTGAGCAGGTGGATAGATTTCAGTACTTAGGGAGCTTTATAACTGATGACTTCATTTGCCCAGTAGAAATTAAAACAAGAATATCAAGAAGTGGGCAAGCATTTAATAAGAAGGGAAGACTGTTGTGAGGAAAGTCAAACTTAGTGTTAAGGAACATATTAATGGAATGTTTTATTTGCAATATGGTGCACTATGGAGCTGAACGTGAACGATGAGAAAGGCACTAATTGAGGCTTTTGAGGTGTGGGTGTAAATTTTAGAAAGCAAAATTATGTAACAAATGAAGAAGTATTAAGGAGAATCGGAGATAACAGATAAATGCTAAATGTTACTGAATATAGAAAAAGGAACTGGCTAGGACATTGTAAGAGGTGTTTATTAGTGGATGCGATAGATGGCATGGTGAATGGAAGGAAAGGAAGAGATTTGAATGATAGATGGAAAAATGCGCTGAAACAAACAGGTTAGCAAAGGAAAGAACAAGGTGGAAAGCAGCTGCCGTGACAGGACCTGCCCTAACGGCAGAACACTATGAATGTATGAAACAGGTCTTACTTAATATCTATTGCCCATTTTAGTGTTGTTTTTTCAAAATCAAAATCAAAAACTCTTTTTGTCAGTCTTTCCCATTTCCTTCAATCAAGTTTTAAATCAGATTGATTATTAAAAAAAAATATTTTTATGTGCCTTTTTCGCCAATGTTCTGAGATTTCTTTTTGTGTTTAGACATGTGGAATTGCATGGTATTTTAACAACTGGATGAACTTTTTTTAAAATGCCGACCAGCTGGAGGATGACAGTAAGATATGAAAAAAATGAAAGGTTATCAATTCACTTATAAATATCCCCAATATTAAGTAATTTTATTGTTTACATGGAGCATATAAAAATTTAAAAGTGATATATATACTATTTTAATAAAATAATAATAATAATAATTTAAGACTTTTATAATATAATTATTAAGCAGTTAAATATTTAATATAATTACACTATAAATAATTAATTTTTATATAGGTTAATACACCTTTTATTAATCAATAAAAGATCAATGACCTCAAGTAAAGTTTTTATATTAGAGCACACGTTATTGTACTAATATGACCTACTATTCAACTCTAGATACACCAAACATTTAAGTGTGAATTTTTTTTAAAAATCCTTTACACTTTACAGTATTACACGTTATCACGACAGAAGCGTTTTCCTCCAGTTAATTAATAATAATAAAAAAAGAATAACAATAAATAAATAAATAAAATAATGCAATCACTAAATTAACTGTGATGTACTGTTTACCCGTACAACAAAAAACTTTTAACGTTATTTACTCATGCAAATTTAAGAAACTTATTTAGTAATCTAATGTGTTGTTTAGCTATTGCATGCATGTACTAAATTTACTTTCATTGACACAAAACATTATACAAACATAGAGGTAGTTTTGAACATACGTTCACCTCTTTGTAATTGGTTAAAATATACGTATAAAAAAGAATTCAAGTAAAATTTAAGATCACTGCTTTTTATTTGTTTTAAACAAACTTAATGTACAATTTGTATATATTTTAATTATTACTATTATAAGTAATTCTTTCTTTTTAAACTTAACTTGCTTTGTATAATTAATCATTTTTTTACACAGCTACCGATTTATTACATTTGTTTTTACTTCATGTCCTAAATAGCAAAAAATATTTTTTTGTACAGTTTTTAAACAGAGCGTTCATAAAAAAAAACTCCTCGGTTTCAAGTATTATTTAAACAGAATTATATTTAAATTATTATTTACATGAGTATATATTCTGAAAGGGTAAATTCTGAAGTTTTTTTAGCGTTATATACACTTCGATAGTGCACCATTCGTTGCCGTGCACACGTCCAGCCGGTAATCCAGCTCTTCCCACGTACTCGCCAGCATGTCGGGTGTAATGGATGCTACTATCGCACCGATCCTTACCCGTAGGTGGTAGATGTCACAGATTTTTTACGAATAAACAATGTTTTTCGCATGCTCCCACCAAAAGAAATCTAGTTGGGTAACGTCTGGACTCTTTGGTGGCCATGCGATCGGCCCTCTTCTTCCGATCTACCTATTCTGAAACCGAATGTTTAATGCAGCACGGACGCGGATGATGTAATGCGTGTCATATTTCAATAAATTAAAAATTTATTATATTATCCTTTAAAATTTGTACAAACAATTTAGTATACTCAATAAATAAAGCATACATTTTTTTTTAAGTAGATAAAACATAATTAGCTGTAATTACAATATAAGATGAGTTGTACTCGCGACTCGACATGTAGGAAATTTTAAAGAATCTTTTCAAACCTTTTGAGGAAAGCCAAATTCCACAACTAAAACTTAGATTTGTTCACTACACTGAAGATGTACATGATGTTTAACTGATGAACTAGTAATGACAATAGATTTTACCCGTGATCACAAAGAATAGTAAGAACTTCAATTACTTTAAAAAAATATTCTTTCAAAACACTTTCAAACAACTGTTTAATTGAAAAATACACTTTCAAGGTATCGATAGAAAATAAGATAAACAAGAAAAGATAAAATAAATATTTTCTCCTTAAAAACAATTAAAGCCCCAGTTTAATATGAAAAAAGTGTTTGAAAAAAAATAAATTTAATTTTGAGATCCTGCCGTTGAGGATTGACTAAACGGTTTATGGTACATCTGGATAATTCCACAGGAAATGTACAATTCTAGGGATAAACAAGATTATTTCTTTAGAAATCCTATGCCTGTTCTCAAATGGCTATTAAAGTTTACGAGGAAAAGTGGTCTTTTTTACACCAGATAATTTGACCAACACAAAATCATTGCTTAGTAGGTAAAAACGTGTTGCTCGTATCAGGGGTAACAAATTCTTCCTACCTCCTGCAGGACTGTGATCGGCAGAACTCTTACTTCCAAGAGGAGACTTTGCATTATTCTGGTTAGGATTATTTTATGTAATAATGCGATTCTTCTTTAATAGATTATGGTTTTTCAAAAGCCACTCCATTTTTCTTATCCTTTATTTCTTCATAGGAAAGAAGAAACCACAGTTACATCCACAGTTCTTTGTGGGGTGTAATTGTTACTCTGAAACATTCTGAGGGTGTCAAAACTGTGAACCTAAAGAATCCTTTTTGTAATTTAGCGGGAAGGCTTCCTGCTAATCGTTCTTTCACTTGTTCTCTGTCCAGTGTCTATCCAATGAAACCAAAAGACTAATCATCAAGTAAAATCGAGCCTCTTAATCCCTCCTAAATACAAAATAAAAATAAAAGTTGTTGAAAAGTTCATGAGCTTTTACATTTCTTGTGAATTTTTTTTGATGGGATACAAAGTAATTGAGCATCGTTAGCGGATTAAAATATACGAATGGCAATGACCAGCCGTCGGTTTCGCCTCAAAACGGCCGCCAAAATTAAAATTTATTGGTAATAATAATGTAATAACGGTATAAGCTATCAAGTTGGTTCAAACGTACTAATGTATGGTTTACTAAAAGGCATAAAATATATAAATATACATTTTTTAAATCAAGTGTAAGATCCCAAAATGGTGGAAAAGCTAACTTTTTAATAATTGAAAAAAACTTAAAACCGCCAAGACATGAAATAAATTATATTAATTTAGCGTATGTAGGACTCCAATAGAGATTTATTAAAACCATAACAAACTCATTTGTGCAACATGCAGATTTAAAAAAAAAAGTTTTTTTAAATTTAGTATTAATAATGTAAAATATATATATATATATATATATATATATATATATATAATATATATATATATATATATATATATATATATAATATAATATATATATATATATATATATATAATATATATATATATATACACACACATATCAATTATATTAAATCATGCAGAAATACTCAGATATCCTATACGTACATATAAAATATATAAATAGCAACTGCATTAAATCAAACAATAATACTCAAATGTATTACACAAACATGTAATATGTAATAATCTGAGTTAAGTAGAAGTAAGAGATAATAACTTTGTTAGAAATCAATTAATAATTGAGAGAATAATAATAATAATGTTCGTTTGGGAAGTCTTACTAGACTTTTCATTGATAACTGGTTTAAATTGTAAATAGGCTTTATTTTCGGTTTCTAAATTTTCTTAATAGAATTGAAAATAATCAGAAAATAATTATTTTTCATCGGGAGAAGGATAGATCCCTAATGGCTGGAGTTACAGAAATATTCATTAGAAAAGATTTTATATACTACATAACTTAAAAAAAAAATTGGATAAAAAAATTAAATACTACAGAAAACAATTTTTCATCAAACCTTTTAAGAAAGAGAGAAACTTTTAAGGCTCAAAAATATTTTATATAATCACTGATGCAAATTTAACTCTTTATTTTTATCATACAACACGAAACAGTAGACAAAATCGGAAGAATATCATTTTAGTTAAAATAAAAGACCGCTATAACCATATTTTTAAAATGATATGTCAACTGATTCCTTGTGATAAGCTTTCCTCAACCGTGATAGTTTCATTCAAATCAGTGATACTTGTCTTAAAAAGTAACAGATTGTGCAATCTAATACCACAAATAAAAATGACAGAAATCATTTACACTGATAAAAAAAGACTTCACAACTGTCAGAATTTAACTTAAGAGACAGACTCTTTGACATTTTATACAGAACTATATATTGTAGTCGTGTTAACTTTAAAACTTCATTTAACTAGTAAGTCTAATTTCCGTGCTTCTTGAGAATATTTTTCCATGCTCATTTTTAAATTACAATAATCTATGCTACGGTTATTCACTTCCGACTATTTAACGAAGTTAACTTTTTAAATAGTTTCCATTGTCTCTCTTAAACGTTAGCACAAAACCGATCAAAAACTGAAAAAAAATCATACAAATATATCCCCAAAAACACTTTGCTACCCAGTTACGGCTAGCAAAACTTTCACCCGGGTTTCAGTTCCCCCGGTGAAATGAGGTTATACTGAAATTTTTAAGGTGTTATATAAGAAAAACTTGATGATTTCTTACGTTTTTTTGACCTGAAAAATCGAAGAAAACAGGTCCACAACTGTATCTTCAGTAGTTTTCATGATAACAATCGTAAAACAGAAAACTTCTGTGACGTAAAGCAAGTTTTTTAAGGTTTGAAGTACAATAACTTTGTTAAATGATTATAAATGCGTAAATTTTATAATAAAAATTTATAGAGAATTTAATTCTGAAAAAAATGATGTAATAAAGTCTATGAAAAACAAAAAAAAAATCAACTTTTATTGTTAAACTAATATAAAAATGTTATGAATTTGTAAAAATTAAAAATAGCTGTTTTTAATATATTAAATTTACACCTTTGAAAAATAAAAATACTCAAAGTTGTTTATATTGAATTAATCTACAATAAATTTTCGTAAATGCCACCACTGACATCGATTGTGTTCCACCACTGATCGATGCTTTATATTATAAAAACTTTACACAACTTAATTTTCAAAAATAATTAATCCACATTATGTCAAAAATAAGTAAACTGCTTAACATTTATTAACACGTAACAACAATGAATAGTATTCAAATTAATGTAAGCATACATTTAGAGTTCCCAATCTAATTTTTCAAAGGTCTAAATTTGTAAAATTTCTAAAATTGTTCTTTGTACTAAAAACAGCTTTTTTTTAATTTTTACAAATTAATAATATTTTTCTGTTAAGTTTTGTTTTTAATAATAAAGGTTGATTCTTTGTTTTTGTTTTTCATAAAATTTATTACATCAATTTTCTCAGAATCAGGAAATTTTTTACAATTTTTGTAATTGATTTACGCATTAGTCATTTAACAAAGTTACTGTACTTCAAACCTAACAAAACGTGTTTTTCGTCACCCGAGTTTTTCTGTTTTACGTTGGATATATGAAAACTACAGAAGATGCAGTTCTTGGACCTACTTTATTACGATTTTCAAGTAAAAAAATATAAGAAACAATCAAGTTTACCCCTTACATAAAGCTTTATGATTTTTATTATGATCTCTTTCACCGTAGGAACTAAAATTCAGGAGAAATCTTTAGCAACTCTATAACAAAGCGTTTTCGGACATATGTTTACATGAACTTTTTTCTTCATATCAAGCTCTAGAATCAGTTCCCAAATTATATTCCTTTGCTCCTGAATCACTCTGTATAATTCAACAGCGATGATCGTTAATTTTAGTACTGCTATCTCGGAGAGGCTATAATCATATTTTAGGAAGCTGATTAAATAGTAGATGAAAAAATGCCGACCCGTTGTGGGAATCGAACCCAACAAAGATTAGCTGATCTAGAAGACTACTTCAGTGGGAAGCTGGATTGGTTCAACCTCCATTTTTTCATATTTGATATAAAAACGTTATCTCAATTAAATGCTTATTTGTATGTATGTGTGTTTATATGTTTACATAAACGATGCGCTTACATAAACTGAAATGAAAAATTTTTAAGTATTATTTTACTTTTTTTACGAAATACTTCAACAGATCAAATTTAACAATGAAGATGATTGTATTATATATATAGTTTCGTAATATAATTACAAGTAATATTGTTATTATTATTAAATAATGAAAGGTTTGTTCTGAATTTACCATGTCCCTGGAGTGGATTCATGTTTAGTATTTCATAACACGTATACAACGAACGTGACCATCACTTATCACGTGATATCTGTGTAATATTATTTTTTTACGTCATTAACTATTTATGTGTAAAAGGAATTATACACACAGCGACATATATATATATATATATTACAGGGCACAGATTTCAGAATATTGCATTCAGACTGATAAAAGTTATATAAGATAAACTTACCGTATTATCCGGTATTTCTGTGATTGGCTATATCTTTATTTCTTACTGAACTGAGAAACCCTAGTCTGATTTACAAAAATATTTTTTGTAAAAATTTTAATAAATAAATATATATATATATATATATATATCTTTAATAAATTTCTTTTTTAATTTCTTTCTAAAATATAAGATTAAAAAATTATGCAAAAATATTTTTACAATAATTTTATCCGCCAATCTCCGTGATCGATTAGTGTCATCTCTGTACATTTCATCCGGAAGTTCTGGAGTCGAATTCTGGTCAGGCTTGGCATTTTTTAAAAGGAGTAAAATTCATCTAACATCAAGAAATTGCAAATGAGCGTTAGCTTGTTGTTTCTGGTAAATAAATATTATTACGCGATTTTAAATTAAAATAATTTTTTTTTATTGTTATTTTAAATTCATTTAACAAATTTTATTAACACTGGCATTCATACTAGATTTTTGTTTACAACTACGTGTAAAAAATTGTTTACATTTCAATACGAAACGCAATCGTGAACTAGGTAAAAGAAAACAAAAAAACTAAGTTTTAAAATACAATTTTTCTTTTTTGCGGTTAGGTCAACACGCAAATCAATTCTTCTGGTATCTTTCACTTTTCTCCCAATATTCTACCATTCTTTCTACGTGTTTGGTCATATTCTGTTCCTACCATTTCACTTCAGTGTGATTCTTTTCCTTCTTTATCGTTTCAAACTCAACTTCATGACTATATTTTCTGAATACTTTCATGGTTGCTCTTTTATTCTCAGAATTTAATGAATATTTGTTTATTTAGTCTCTGTTCGTCCATTCTGGATACACACGACCCAATAATTTCAGTCTCCTTCTTAATACTTTTTCCATATCCTCCATTTTTTCGTAGAGTTCTTGTTGAATTTCAGTCTGTACCGTTTTGTTATTTTCATGAGCCCTAGGATTATCTTCACTGTTCTTTTCTCTATTGTTTTAATGGTTTCAGGTCATAAGGCCGTTAAGGTCAGCCTTATAAGGCCGATAAGGTCGATTTACTTCCGTATTGTCCACTGGTATCACCGTTGTGGCGTACTGTCTGAGATTGGCTCTTTTTGAGAGGTTCTTAACGAATATTTATTTTAAGTATTTTTTATTTATTGCCATTCATTATTATTTACAATTTATCTTCCGATAATATATTTATTACATATTCCATATAAACAATATATAAATTACACTTATATGTACAAAAATTACATTTCATATTCCTACGCACAAGTTACTTGTTCTGTAGTGAATTTCATCAAGAAAAAAACAAATTGGCCTTAATAGGGTTCGGATAATACACTATTACAATTCTTATTTTAATTGGAGTTTATATTCTCTTAAGATTATATAATACACTTTTATACTTTATTTTTTTCATCACTGTTCGTTCCTACTTCTTACACAATCACACCTTATATACCTCCTTCATTCTACACTATTCTTTCCTATTTTTCTTTAGACGATACCATCAATACTCCTGGACGCAATTTCTTTAATTCGGCTTCCCAACAGTTAGATGGGCATTCCCTCTTCTTTTAAACTTCCTCAGATATTACTCTACTATCACAAACAACCCCTCCCATCTGTTGTTTCTCATCAGGTGTCCTGTTCGGTTAACATTTTTTCACATATTATTTTATCCAAAACTTCTCGTATTGATCTTTTCTTTAACCATTACTTAAGTCTTTTTTTCCTTTTTGAAATCCTTAGCACACGCTTCTTACTACAATCCTCATTTTACTTATAATCTGTTTGTTATCTCAAAGTTCATCAAGGCCAAAGTTTTTACTGCATATAACAATACTCTTAAGAAAAACATTATTTAAGTTAATTACTTGAATATATCTATTGAAAGTATAAACACAGTGTTTTACAAAGAAAAAATTCAAATAAGACAACTACATTTACTCCTTAATTTGGTCCCAAGAACTAGTCGGCTTAATTTCACCAAAGACGCAAAAATCAGGGCAGAAACATCTTTCGCCAGCGAACACTCCCTAACGAACCGTTTCCTAGCCTATGTTTGTATGAACTTTCCTCTTTATTTTCATCAGTAAAACACGAACTAAAAATGTTACATTCTTTATGAATCACTCTCATATGAATACTTTCAATAGATATATTCAACTAATTTAGTACAAATCTTCTCAATGTTGAATATTTTTTTGTTTATTTTATTATTTTTTTTACAATTATTTGCATTTTAATTATTGATAATATTTTTATTTATTATTATTCTACGTAAAATAAATACATTTGTAAAAGCAAGCTATTATCTAAAATATTATTTAAATTATATTTTTGTCCTTGTATTTTTTATAATAACTTGCTTTAATTATCCTCCTTAAGTTATTCATATTTTCTACGTTTATTGCCTAATAAAAACTCTGACTTTTGATGTAAGTTTTACTATCTTAGTATTTAACTCACAATTGTTTTCTTTTTTGCTACATTTCATTATGTCGTTTATTTACATTTATTTAATTTTAAATTAAAAATATTGTCGTTGAATTAAGAAATTTCAAAAAAAAAATATTTAAAATAATAATATTATCAACTTTAAACATCTACATTATATTGATGATTATAAATATCTTTAAAATTTATGGAAAGCAGTTTTTTAAAAAATTAAACCCTAAATTAGTTTATTCACATTTTCTTTAATAATTAAACTTAAATGCAGAAAAAATAAATAATGTAATCGTTTAAAAAATTATTTTTGAAGTTATAATTTAACATTATTTTCATAACACCGACACTGAAGATGATAATTTTGTAAAGATGTAATGGTTATTTGTTTTAATAAGTATTACTTATAAAAATCAGAAGAGGTTTGAGGCAAGATGATATCTTTTCTCCAAAATTATTTAACGCACTATTGGAAGATGTTTTCAGAAAAATACTATGGGAAAATAAAGATAAATATAGAATGGCTTAATAATTTTTGGATTTTCAGACGATTGATTGGTGAAGATATTACAGAAATTAAGGAAATGCTGGAAGATTTGAATATAAATTTGTAAACGAATTGAGCAATAAATAATTAAAAGAAATACGTAAACAATCAAGAAGCAAATTAAAATAAAATTAAATTAAAAAAAAAATAATAATAAATAAAAATAATAATAATAATAATAATAACTTTAATATAGTGTTATAAGAAAATCAGTTAATAATTTAATAATTCTGACCCCCTCACTACTTCGCAGTCAGAAACGCACTAACTTTTAGAGTACAACTCACTACATACGTTCGATTAACCCGTAGAATCTACACAAAAGCATCAAGTTTCAGTCAAAATAAATAAAACCTAAAATAAATACATTTAAAAAAAAATAATAGTATAGAATATTATTTCAATTATACTTTTGTCGGTGTTTATTATAAAAGCTTGCTTTAATTACGCTACTTAAGTTGCTGTTCATTTTTTTAAGTTAGATTTATTTTCATCCCACCACTGTGACTTACTGCATAAACGCGTATGAAAAATAAACCATTATATAGTCATAAACCGTACATGAAAAACCTATACCCAGTCATCATGACCCGCAAAGTAGGTAATTCTACCTGAATGCGCCTAACAGTATTGCTAACAATAGATACAGCAGATAAAGAAAGGTCAACGTTCCAACTTCTTTTTCCTGTTTAGCCTCCGGTAATTACCTTTTAGATAATACTTCAGAGGATGATATGTATGAGTGTAAATGAAGTGTAGTCTTGTACAGTCTCAGTTCGACCGTTCCTGAGATGTGTGGTTAATTGAAACCCAACCACCAAAGAACACCGGTATCCACGATCTAGTATTGAAATCCGTGTAAAAGTAACTGACTTTACTAGGACTTGAACGCTGGAACTCTCGACTTCCAAATCAGCTGATTTGGGAAGACGCGTTCACCACTAGACCAAGCCGGTGGGTTTAACGTTCCAACTTGCAGCATCATAACGAAACACGCTTCTAACTTACCTCCTCAAATTTTTTGGATCTTAAATTGAGCGTTGACTCTGGAAAATTCAAGAAATCTTCAAATTCACAACTTTAGTTAGATACACTACTATAGCATATCTAAATTTCAATTAAATTGATCTTGTAGTTTTGGAAAGTTCCAAACCACAACATTTTTTTACATAGGCCTTTAAATATATATATTTTTAATTATTATATATATTTAATAATTATACAAAGTAACAACAATTTAAGTAAATGGTATTTTCTACTCATAACCTCAAATGTAAAGAAAGTTAATTTTCACCCCACCCCTATGCGACCGAAAGTAATACCGTATGTTTCTCCGAAAAGTCGATAAAAATAGTGGGAACATCGGATTAAGTAAACGAAAATTTTATAAGATAAATGAAATACAAACTCTTCATTCAGTTCTTTTGATCATAAATAACAAATGTTAAATGTTTTCATTTAATTCATTTGATTTTTTTTATTATAAATGTAAAAATTAAAATAGGAATCAATTTAATTATTTTAATTAAATGTATTATTATTTTTTTTAAATTAAATCTATCTTAATGATAACAGTTACCGTATGTTGGGTTTTTTCCATCTTCAGCGGATTTACGTGCAGCTTGAACGATAAACGAAGTTTTTTTTAGGAATTCTATACCTTTATACGATGGCTCTTTATTTTTCAAATAATTTTTATTCCAGTATAAATTGTACAAAACAAAATTGTTGATATGCTACATTTATACTAAATAAAAATATCCCGATCTCCCGTAGGCATTGACGTAGTGGAGCCCATAAATTTATTCCTTAGTCGGGGTTGTTTCGTTTCTTTCTTTGTCATTACCATCCTTTATTCTTATTTAATACCATTGAATCTGATTCCTTTAGAACAATTATTTAATCAGTTTTCTCAATTTTAATTTTTGTGAATATGAGTTAGGTATTTCCTTAGAACAGCCGGATTTATATACAGCCTTCTTGTAATGTGGTAAGTGACGCTGCAAGTGGGCCGATCTCAGAATTATTTTTGCTATTCCGAGTCCATAAAATAAATCTTTACTTTTTTGCTTACACTGAAAATTGTTTTTTTAATATACCAGGAGAAAATATATTTTTTTTTAAATCGGTTTTTAAAGAGTGTGACACTCCCTTGTATAATTTTTAGATAAGATACGGCGTGCTATCTTATTACTGGTGTGTGCTACGATAAAGATACCTTATTGTTATTATTTTTTTGTATTCATATCAGCTATATTTGAATTAAATCATAAAAAACAAATATAGATAAAAGTCCTTAAAATTGCTGTAGAATCACATGTTTAATATGAGTGACGATAACACAAAATTAACCGAAAAAAATTATCATTTTATTATAAATTTTTGTATTAAAGTAAAAAAAAAAAAAAAATTGGAACGTATAATTACTTTTCCTAATTATTTAAATGTAGAATAATATAATTAAAAAAAGTATTGTTACCCTGAAATTTATTTTAACGTTGTTTGCAAAAAATGTAACAAGAAACTAGAGAAAAGTGATGAATGGCTAGATGTGGGTGTGCGCGTGCGCTTTTTAACGTTACTTAGCTTAACATATCTGTATAGGGGTGAATATATAATCATGAAGTAGTTTGGTGTAGCGACTTTTGTGTATGTGGAATTGATTCTATTTAATTTTTAATGAAACTCCAACAAAGGCTTTGTATAGATTTCCCTTTAACCCATAATTGGTATCACAAGATAGGTGTATTTGGGTGAAAATTTGATTTTACATTAATTACTATTAATAATTTTTTTAATTTACCTAACTGATTTTTTAAAGTTAATAGTGATAGCATAAAATATATTTTATAAATTTCCCCACTTCTACTCAATAGCAGAAAAAACAAACTAAATGGAAGTTAAAGTAAAATATCTATATAGCGTAATTTATATGTAGAGAAGGCATAGCTCCATTTTACCGGTTTTTTGAAGAAAATTATGTCGTTACTTTTGGTCACATGGTGGAAATGTGGGATGAAAAAGAATTTTCTTTACGTTTTGAGGTATGAGAAATACGAAAATATCATTCACTTAAATAGGGGGTTTCCTTATATATTTTGAGACCTATGTATAAAATTTGCGGCTCGAAAATCTCCAAAACTACATCAGTTTCATTGAAATCGAGATATACTGTAGTAGTGTATATAAAGTTGTGCAACTAAAAATTTTATGAAGATTGGTTGAGTCGTTCTTGAGTTACGCACAATTTAAAATCGAAAAGAATTGAGCGGTGCAAGTTAGACGCGTAGTTCGTTTTGATGCTGCAAGTTGGGACGTTGACGTTTCTTGATGTATCTACGGTATCTATTGTTAGCAATATTAACATTTGTATAATGATACTGGGGCTAGGTTATTGCTATAAGATCAAATAAAGCAGAAAACCAAATTAATTATGTTTAACCAAATTAAGAAAAAGTATTAAAATATTAAAACCGAATTAAATTAACGAAAAGTCCGTCTTCTTGCGCAGAACTGTGAAAGAGTTTTTTTTTGGGTCTGTTAAAGGGAATCAGCTATAATTTTTATTATGAAAATCACTCATGAAAATGGGTACTTCCCCTTTAATCTAAGATCATGCCTCGAAATAGCTGCATTTCGGTGGTGAAAACTTATTTTGAAGACAATTAGTAGCAGCGTAAAAACAAATTGTTTAAATCTCCCTCTCGACACCTCAAAACGCAAATAATAATAATAATAATTTTCATTTTCGGAGTTTACCCGTCACATTTATTGTTCGCTACTTTTCCCCAAATAATTATTTATTAAACATAATATAAGATTTTGAAAAAGTCTGGAGAAGTGATTTAATTTAGGTAGAAAAGGTTTTAACCTAACTACCAGTTTTTTTTAATGTTTAATGTACATCAGGCGATTTAAAAAAATATAATTTAATAGAAGCATACAAAAAGGAATTTTCTATTACTAAAAGACTAACTATACACCAAAATGTAAGTTCTGTTCGTGACAGAAAAACGTTTTATTCATAATATATTCTAGACTTGTAAAAAAAGAAGAATTTCCTATACTGTAATATACAAATATATACGCATTCGCACGTAACACATATACGTTGTAAATCTATGTCTACCGTAATTTTTAAATAGGCGCTATTTGTATAGTTTTTCTTTGTAAAATAAAGAAAAATACACAAATTTAAACTTTCTTATAAATTACAGGTACAAGATGTTTTAATATGTATAAAATAAATCATACATTACATAGAAGGCAGATTTTTTGAGTGGATCTCCATAGAATTTGTAGAAATCGTTACTGCGTCCGGTCAGAGTTTCTAATGTCGACTCGGGGGAGAGAGGACCAACTTTTCTTTACGTTTTGAAATCTCCAGATTACGAATCACCAATGTTTATAGACATATGTATGTATAACATTTTTTCATCTGCTCTACCGGACGCAAATCTTAACCGATTCTGAGGAAGCTTAGTGGAGTGATGTACTGGGAATAGAGCCTTATTGATTTACAAGATAACTAGCTTACAGAAACTGGAATTAAGAGACAAAATCGGAAGTTTTGGGTACATTTTTAGCTTGTTTAGTTCTACTGGGCACACTTTTTATCCGATTTTGACGAAATTTTGTAGGGTGATGTAAACCTATAAGAAATATAACTCTATTGATTTTCAAGCAAATCGGTTCACAGGAAACGGAATTAGACGCAAAAACTGGCTTTTTGGATACGTTTTCAAGGTTTTCATGTTATAATTTGAAGGGTGAAATGTTAGAGAGATAAAGTTAGATTTTTGCGAGCACCACCAGGTGCAAGCTTATTTTTAAATAATCCCAAAACATCAAATTTGTAGTTCAAATCCAATTTTCGTGAGCCCCGCCAAGTGAGAGTTGGTTTCACTATAGTACTTTACTTTTGTAATAATCCAAAATGTAATCTGGTAAGAAGAAAAAGGGTTGGTGTTCAAAAAATCAGTTTTGAAATTGCAATCGTTAAAGGCATTGCAACATCCTTTCTTTCTTATCCAAAACCAGAAATCCATCCTTCTGACGCACTTACTGGGACAGAGTTTTTATATTTTTGTCATTGGAAAAATAAAATCAAACAAGAAAATTTACAAAACTACAATGCCACACGATTACATAACATATATTCTCCAAGAATAACCCATGGTAAAATAAACATTTTCTTAAGCAGTACTCTGAAACATATTATCCAATGGATAAAAAAATAACAAATCGACAGCAAAAATTTATTGATAGATAGTAAAGATAGAATTTTTGATTGGATCTCCAAAGAGTTTGTAGAAATCGCTACTGCGCTCGGTTAGATTTTCTAATGGGGTGTCGAGGAAAGAGGGGACCAACGTTTCTTTACGTTTTGAAACCTCCTAAACACGATTCACCAATATTTATTTACATATATATGTATAACATTATTCAGTTATCTGTCTGTATTAATTTCAGTGTATTATATTCACTGTTAATTTTTACCTGACTATACTAGGAAGATGGTACTTATAGTAGAGTAGGTGTCAGTATTTGTTTGGTTCCTTATAATTCCCGATAAGTTATTATGAAATGACTTGCATCAATCATGCAAGTTATGCTGCTTACATGACGATTAGAAAAATTTCTTTTCTCAAGACAAACTTTTTATTTCAGACGTCCTAACTACTGGTTTTCAGAGTATAACGCACTACGTAACGTTCGATTAACGAGTAGAGCATACACACAAGCATCAACCTTCAACTCACTCACCACTATAAGCGCGTATGAAAAATACACCACTACACAGTCAATATAACCTCAAATTGAGGTTATGTTGTTTGTTGTCGACCTTAAATTGGGCGTAACTCAGGAACGACTCGACTAATCTTCATAAAATGTTGACATCCACAATATTAGATAGACTACCTACAGCATATTTAAATTTCAATGAAATTGATTTAGTAGTTTTGAAGATTTTCGAGCCACAAAATTTTCAAATCTTTTGGACCAATTGAGCATAAATCAAGAACGACTCAATCAATCTTCATCAAATTTTCACATGTCAGCTTCAGATACGCTAAGTACGACTTATCTAAATTTAGATTAAATTTATCTAGTAGTTTTGCAGACTTTCGAGCCACAAAAGTTTATACGTAAATAGTATTTTCGTACTCTTCATACCTCAAAACATAAAAAGAATTCATTTTCAATTCCCACTCCCCCACCTCGCGATTGAAAGTAATACTGTATTTTTCTTCGAAATGTCAGTAAAAAAAAAAAAATGACCCGACACTAAAGATATCATGATTTCGTACAATTTGAAAAACTAAAATTCTTTGAAATTCATCCACTCAGATATCAATTAAAAATGGTCAAATGGATTTTTCTTTTTCCAGGAGAGATTTGTAATTCATCTTAGGCCGCTTATAACCGTTACGGTTTTGCCATTTAACATACGTCCATAAAGATGAAAAAGTAAACGAAAATTAAAGCATAATTGAAAAGCTATGATTTTAAAAACACTGAACAGAAAAAAATTTAGGTAAGGTACACTGAAACTAGTTCTTTATCATTTCCTACTAAATTAATTTTTTTTTTTCAAGAAGAATAATAACGACATTTATGAACAATAATGATCAATCAATGTTAATATAAACTAAAACTAAAAACAAAATCTAACAGCGGGTATACAGCTGGTTCAATCACGGTAAATATTTTATTAAAAAAATAAAAACGGTAATTATTAAGCAAGATGATTTAATATTACAAAATAACAATGAAAAATTATCCTTACTTCATCTGAAAGGAACAAAAGAAAAATAATAAAGATAAATTTGGCGGGAAATAGAAAGGTAAACGATGTACGTAGACAGAGGAGAAAAATTGTTATAGCAGAAGGGGAAGATTAAGTGAAAAAGCATGTGAGGGGAGAAAACGAGAAATGTACTAATCAAGAAATTACGTGACCTTGAAATGTGCACAAAAACTTACAGTTAATGAAAATATAAAGGTTATCCCTTACGATTCCAGTCCTTCAACAAATTCATATAACCCTTCATTAACATAGTAATTCCAAAAACATAATTTCATGTTAACGAAATTAATTTCTATAATAATATATTTAAATATAATCTAGTACAATATAATTTTTAAATTTAATACTGTGTATAAGGAAACACAGCGACGATCTATTTTTGCCTTTTTTATATGATCTCATATCCTTATATATAAATATATTTCTTATCATTATGTAATTTAACCCGTATGCCCTCTTTTTTATGTTATTTATTGTATCCTAGAGAGAGAGAGAGAGAGAGAGAGAGAGAGAGAGAGAGAGAGAGAGAGAGAGAGAGAGAGAGAGAGAGAGAGAGAGAGAGAGAGAGAGAGCTCATTTTATAACCGTGAAGTACAATACTTCCTTCTTTATTCCTCGAAATCATACATGTTTTATAGTTATCCGACCTAGCAAATTACTTGCGTCTTTTCCGTCTCTATTTCCAGCTAAACTTTATTTTTTGATGTTTACCTTCAACAAATAGTATTTCCTTTTATATCGACTATCATTTTTATTCTTTTTTTGTACCTTCTACAGTGTTTTGATAACTCTTCTTTTCTCGTGATGTATCCTAACAAATTAGTTTTCCTTTCTGGATTTTTTAGATAATCTTTTCTTCTTATTTACTCTTCCAATTATTTGTTAATTTTAATTTGTCTGTCCGTTGAATTTTCTTCAATCTTTTCCACGTATTACTTATATTCCTCTAACCTTTTATTTTATCTTTTTCTTTACGTTTCACATTCATATAAAAGTCCTCTCCTAATACAACCATCAAAAGACGCTTCGTTTTACTCATAATAATGTTTTTTTTTTATAATTCTCTGTTAGTTATTATTATTTTTTATTTCATTTTCATTCTTTCAATCTTCTTTTAACACGATATCTCTAAATAACTGTTTTACTTGTTCAACTCTTCCTTCTTTTGTGGATACATTCATTGTCTTAATGTTTGCTTTCTTTGTTATTTTTATTTTCCGAAAATTATTTTTCAATTTATATTTTGCTATAACATTTTTTTTCTACGGCTGCATTATAACATTTTATTACGCGGCTGGAAAATGTATCATAATGAGGGAAATTATGAAATAGATTTTCATTACGATACAGGTGTTCAACCGATCAAAAGCCTACTCTTTTCAACCAACAGCCAATCGGAAGCGGGTGTTGTTTAATATATCACCTGTTTTTAAAAGACTTCAAAAAAGGATGTTATGTATTCAACCCGTGTATGTATATATATATATATAATTTTTTATATATATATTTATATAATTTTTTTATGTTTGTTCGCGCATAACGTTTTTCCTATTAATCCGATTGAAATAAAAATCTCGCTGCAATCGACGCAGCTGCTTTTTGCGGTGGTATCATGATGCTGAAAAAGTTTTTTAGACACAAAAAATCGGTTTGAAAATTGAAAAAAAAAATTTCGCCGTCCGGCGGTTAGGTAGGGACAGTGGGAATTTTGATATTCTATTTGTATGAGTCACGTTAGATGATGTCACATGGTCTTCTGTAGGGCAAGTAATGTGTGTTTCTGCACAAGATATATGGCACCGTAATAGAATCATCAAAAATCGAGATATATCGTCTTAAACCTTTCAGGTCCTATATACATTACATATAATATACAGCATCGATAGGGTCACAGGGAATCTTATAATTACATATAAGTGCATCACATTACATGGTCTTGATGTAGGTTCCATTTTTTTTTTTTTTAATAATTTACTTTGATTTTAATCAATTGTAGTAGTTAGCAAGCAGAGTTAATTTGAAAGTACACCAGTAAGTAACTAAGTCATATTACACTACTTATCCTTTTGGTAATTATGTAGGATTCTGAGAAAGAAATGTCTTTAACACCGATCGATATTAAAAAAAGACGAAGTTATGAATAATAACCTATTGCCACAGAAATGTATTGTTTAATGTATTTTTTTGAAAAATTAAAAAAATACAATCCGTAAACAATGTATTCTATCAATGATTTACTTCATTAATTCCAATACTTTCTCAGCCGTATAAAAAATACGGTATGAAACTCTCTATAATGGCCATTAATACACTCTTGCAAAGTTTACGACACTCGCCAAGGGTCGCCAAGGTTTATGAGTGTAAGACTCTAGCGAGTGCTAACTCGCCAGAGTCGCCTTGGCAAGTGTATTAACTTACTCCGCACTCGTCCATTAATGGTTACTACCATTATAGGCCCGTTGCATAATGTACTATTAACTTTTAAATCATCTGTTGAATCACCTGTGCTTCATCATCTAAACAAACGTAATCCACGAACCTTATATTATTTATTTTTCTTCCTTTTTTAATCACATCTCCGACATACATATTAAATAAAGTTGGTGATTAGCAGTATCTTTGATTTATCTCTCCTTCTACGCAAAACCATTCTCTTCAAGCTTTCCTTTATTTCATAGCAGTTTTCTGATTTATTTATAATTACTTTAATTAATTTCCTATCCTTTCAGTTTATTATTTAGTCTCTTATTGCTTCTATTAAGAAACCAAAGTTAACTTATTTAACTTTGCCAATTTTGCTAACTTCGCTACAGGGGCGATTTTGACCAAACTTGATCAGATTACTTCTATATGTGGGGCATTGATGCCATTAAATTTTCAACTTAAAAGGTCAAGAGGGTGAGGCTGTAGAGTAAGGTCACTCTCGGTATCTCGAGATTTCGCCTAATTAAGGTCATATTTTTCTTAGGCACATTTGTTAACAATTAAAAAATAATAATATTTGCAAAAAACAGTTTTTGTAAAATCGCACCCCCACCCCAAAAAATGCAGTTGTAATCGTCTGCTACGTTGTGATGTCACAGGTGAGCGGAGAATTAAATAAATGAATAATATTTAAAGTGTAAAAAAATAACTCGGTCTGGTCGCCCGGTCGGCTCGGTGCCTGGTACGATAAGCCTCATGGCTACACCAGTCTGTCAACCGTACAAGCGAAATTTGTTCAATATAAGTAGTGAAATTGCATTAGTTTAGTTAGTGCCGACTGTCGCCGCTAGTGCCGCCACATCTGCGCGAATTAAATACGGTATTCGCTTTAGTTAAAATAATTGAATTAAATAAATGAAAAAAAATAATAATTTAAATAAAATGATAAATATTTTAAACTAGGTTGTGTGTGTAAGCCGTGCATCAGAAACACTTTATGTATCAAAAAGACCTTCTCGTCACGCGGCTAAAGCCACGTTCCGAGAAAGTCTTACTACTGTTGTCAGCTTTTTTTTCTAATGTGTACATTGCAATCTGTTCAACTAGTGAATAATAAACAACCCCTCAACCCAATAAGATGAGGATGATGATATGTATGATATGTAATTGAGGTATAGTCTTGTACAGAATCAGGTCGACTACTTCTGAGACGTGTGGTTATTTGAACCCCAACCATCAAAGTACACCGGTACTTCGGTGGTTTGGGATCCACTATCTAGTATTGAACCCTGTATAAAAAAAACTAACTTTTACTAGGATTTGAACCTCAGAACCTTCGACTTAAAAAATCAATTGTTAGACAACTGAAATAGACCAGCCCGGTGGGCTAAAAATGTTAAATAAAGTGTTTGTAATAACTTCAGTAATATTATTATCTGAGGAATAAAACAGAATAACAAAATGAGTTATCAGGCCGAAAAACAAAAAAATTGTAAAAAAAGATAAATAAATTATACACTAAAAGAAAATCCCAATATTTTCAACATTACTTTATTGATAAATCATTGAAACAATTATAAAAATACTATTTATATTTTTATAGAAAGAGAAAATATGATTTTTGCACTATTTTATACATGATTTCCTATCTCAGTGACGACGATAAAAGAATTCTAATAAAATATACAATAACACAGTACTTCAAAATATGAGCTTTTTGTCTTTACCCATATTAAATTCAGTTCGTTTTGTTCATTTTTTTTTTTGTAAAGTCAGTAGGCCTTAAAAAAAAAGAAATGTTATATCTGTTCCCAAATACGAGGTTGTATTGTATCGAACGATCTTTTTTTTCAGAAATAAATATTTCTGTATGAAAAAATTTATCGGCAAACTTAAAATCATTTTAAGAAAAAATAAGAAAACAATCATTTTTATGGCGGTTTTGAGGTTCTTAAGTGTAAGACATAATCAGTTACACGCAGTAACAGAATAGATATGGCTGTAACAAATTGTTAAAGTAAAGCATTAATTTTTTTCTTTCTCAACTGGAGATTAATTACTAAACAAAATAGCAGCAGGACTAAATTTTCTTCTTAAACTCTTGACCTCATCGCCTTGTCAATTATCCTACACTAATCGTTCTAGGTTTTTATTTTTCTTACATCCTACGGATTCCAGTTTAATACTCTTTTTTCGAAGCAAATTATCTTTCTTCATTGTATATCCGATCCAATGCCATCTTTAACCTTTAACTTCATACATGGAAATTTACTTTTTCTTTTCTAGTAGTTTCTGTTTTTTCATTCAGTTCGTCCACCTTGCGATCAAAATTTTTTAAAGATGACTGACCAGAACGTTATCTTGCTTTAGTTACCGAGCAGCATTCAAGTAGGATGTTTTTTAATTTTGAGGAAAAAATTCATTAGGAGGAATACTTTTATCATAAAAACGATTATATCTAATTCATTTGGCAGTTATTTGAAATTTGTTTTATGTAATTACTTTTTTCTTCCTTTTATAATGTTCAGAAAAATTCAAAATCTTCTTTCAGGTAGATTTCATGAGAAAGCTACCTATTGCAATGGGTACCATGATTCGATTTCCGAAAAAATTTCGACATATCTTCGCGTTTCATATCCCCCAAACCCCACAGTTTATATATACACGTTTTTTCACCTTCTTGTGGACACGATAACTGCCTTAATTTTGCGCCAATCACTTTCAAATTGTTACATAAAACATAACGACCCAAGATCTCGGTCGAGTTCGTTAACGGGCAAAATCGGACCATGGGATGGTTTTTTTATCGAAAAAAACAATATTGTTATAACTTTCTTATTAAATAAAATATGTAATTCGTTTAAAGTTCCTACTATTCTTTGGATAAGGGCCTAAAACTTATGTAAGTAAAGTTTTTTGATATCGCCAACCATTGGCCCAGGGGGTTGAAAAAATGGAGTTTCGAAGACAAAAAAAATCATCCCACCCTTAACAGACACAGAATCTAATCGGTTTAAAGTGGTCGTTAGTCCTCTAAACATTACCTAAAACTTTAGTCTGAAACAAATTTTGATATGACCAACCCTTATGGCAAGGGATGACCAAAGTGTTGCTGGAATTGTAAGAAGATGGGGTTTGTCGCATGCGCTAAACATGTGAAACATTTTTTCACATGCAACCATTGTTGTATTGAGTAAATTTGTGAGTTTTCTTAACTCTAAGGTGAGAATCTTTTTTATCCTCTACTTATCACCGATGAAATCTACCTCCGCCTTCCAGCGAGCCGAAAGGGATTTTTTATTAAATTAATTCAAAATATCATTATTTTTTAAGTTATGTGTAAAACAATAAAATAGTAAATAAAAAATAACGATAATAGGTTATAAAGAGTTATTCATTTTCGGCGCAAAAAGTAAAATTGTAATAAAACAAAAATTATGTGTAATAAAACCAAACCTTTTTTTTTTTTAAGCTTATAATATTACATAATGTTCGAAAAATAATATCATTCATATGGCCTCAACGGCTTTGCTATATATATATATATATATATATATATATATATCAAGTCTATCGACAAAATTTGGCGTGACTCTTTCACAAATTACCTTGAATTCCACCAATATCGCGTCTAATATTTGCTTTCAAGTCATAAATCGTTAGTGGTCTGTTGCTGCGACTTGTGATTAAATATAACCCCCAAAAAAAGTCTAACGAAGTCAAATCATACGATCTTGGTTGCCAATGAACATTACTTTTCATGAAATTATCGATCACCAAAATTTAGACGCAATAACTGAATTGTTTCAGCAACTGTGTGGCATGAGGAACCATCCTGTTGAACCACATCTCATTAAAATCAAAATTTTTTAAATTTGCAAACAGAAAATCACGAACCCATAGCTCTTAAGCATTCATCATTTACTGTAACAGTATCTTCTTGCTCATTTTCGAAAAAAATGCCCCATTAATGCCACCAGTCCATAATTCACACCAAACAATGATTTTTTTTTATATAACGATCGCTCTTCAATCATTTGTGGATTGAAATCATCCCATATATGGCAATTTTTCTTATTTACAAAACCACCAAGCTAAAAATGAAAAGATGACTTCTTTTTATGAAAATCTGGATCCACTTCGAGCTGTTCTTGAGTCCAATCAACAAACCGTCAACGCAAAGATTTGTCCTGTGATTTTAATTCTTGAGTTAGTTGAATCTTATATCTTATTTTGAGTTAGCGATATTGTAGTTGAAGAAAGGACCAATTCTTGAGAACGATGTGAAACCAATCATGAAAACTTGCACTTAGCAGCAATAATCTCTTCACTCCTTGAATTTCTTTTATAAATTGTGTTTCAACAACAAGTAGAGAAATTGTTTCTAATCATACTATGAATATTTTTTTGGCCAATTACGCATACCATAAATATCGCGAAGTGTACGATACGTAGTTGTAACCGATTCCACATTTCGATAATAAATTTTTATGATTTGCGAAAGTTTTTGAGGCGTGTAGTGTTCCATGATGATTTGTCATAAACTTCTGAAAACAAATGACACTTGAAAAATAAAAAAAAATTAACGTCTCTACCATAATCTCTCAATTCTTTGCGCTTAAGTTGAAAAGCGCCTTATTTAATTTATAACTCATTTAAGGGGGAAAAATTATAAATTTTTAACGAATATTTGATTTCCTTTTTTTAACTGTGATTAGTTTTATTTAATGTTTGTTTAATTTGCTAATTTATTCGCCAAAGATGCATTTAAGAGAGAATTTTCAGAGATAAAAATTAAAAACATTTAATTTTTTTTTGAACTTAGGATTAAATTTTCTATTGTATAATGTGTGTTTTTGTTTTTATTTATCCGTAGTAGAAGTACTTCAGGAAATATAATTTGAGACAACGTTTTTATGAAAAAAAAAATTACGGATGATTGTCATCAAAATAATAACATGAAGAGCGCCAAACAATCTAACAAGTAAAATCGGATAAATATAAAATAGGAAGTAAATTTTATTTAGGTATAGGGTTGGTTTACAGTTTTCGTTGTTATTTATAATGAATTTATTTCTTATTAATTAACACAATATCTATCTACCTATATATATATATATATATATATATATATATATATATATATATATAAATATTAAGTTTGTTTGTGTACGACTTCAAAAACTCAAAATGTTCTGCACCGATTGAGCTCAAATTGTAACACAAAGATTGTTTTCATCTATTTTTAATAAATCTATTTTTAATTTGTACAGTTTTTTAATAAATAAGAGGCTAATAAATCATATGGAAATGTAAACAAAGGAAAACCAATCAGATCAATGCAAGATGGCCGCTGTCAAACACAACGACCAATCACAAACAGCCCCTATGGTCGTTGCCAATGTAAACAAAATCACAACTGATTAAGTAACAAATTTCTTTGAATTATATTTAACAGCTAAAACATCGGTATTTTATTAAAAAAAAACACCAAAACAAAAAGAAAAGCCACCAAGAAGGATGACTTACAGTAAATAAATTAAAACATCCAACTTTCTTATAGCCCAGATAGACTTAAGACTATGCAAACAAAAAAAGTCGAAATAACCAAATACACAGAAAATAATATCCCTACATAATGACCAAAACTCCTTGGTTAGGTTATATTTTTACATATATATGACCAAACAATAGTTTTTTGGTTATTTAGCGTTCTTTGCTATGTAAAAGCAAAGAACAAAATTCACAAATAGTAACACTGAAACCACACAACTAAGTATTCGTTTTTTTTTGGTTTTTCTAACCTCCGAAACCACCGTTATGCATTGCTTCAGATGATGATATGAATGATTTATAGCGTATGAAAATGCCATGCGTGACGGGGATTCCAACTCAGATCCACCGGATTAAAGTCCGAGACGTTACCACTCGCGCCACGGAGGCTGGCAAACATATTCGTTAGGAGCCAAATAAAAACACGACTTACCAATAAGGCGTTGTGTCAAACCAATTTTATACGGACTATAATTACTTTTAATACCCGAAACCCTTTGCAATGATTGAACATTAACTTAAACCTCTTCAAAAATTATTCCTTTTGAACTAAGCCACATTTTGATATCATTGTTTTTCTATAACACGGCTGGAATTCTTTTCGTTTAATGATAAGAAGCGTTGTCGAAGACAATAACTGAATTCTCTTCCAAAGGACATAATACACCGCCGCTAAACTATTTCTAAATAATTCAAATTCGTGTAATTTTTTCAAATTATTTTAATTCAAAATCGCGTTTTTATCAAAATCTCACCTTTTTCTCAATTGACCTGCGGGGTTTTGTTTTCTTTGGTGACCGTAATTCATTAATAGATTCATACTCGAGAATCACGTTGTACACTGAAGCAGCACAACTTCTACTTACGTTAGCAGTTTATTAACATCTGAAATCAACGCCGTTTGATTATTCTGTAATTTGTAAGCATTACTCTGCTTTTGTAAGCATTTAAAATGATGTGTTTTATCGCACGACTTAAGGGCTTTTTTTCGCAGCCCACAAATCTTTATATATAAAAATGTTAAGTTCGTTTGTGTACGCTTCAAAAACTCAAAATGTTCTGCACCGATTGAGCTCAAATTTTAGCACGATATATAACCCGCATCAAAGATTGTTTTTATCTATTTTTCGCATCAGTCACATACCCGCGACCGAGAAAAACAGTTTTTTTAACGGTCAGCTGTGTACCAGTGACCGCGCCATCTGCCGAAAGCGAGGGGAACACTCGCCATACTAGCTAACGACAACCGCAGACACACGTGAAACAATACCTGTTCCCAATTACATTGTTTATTAACAAAAAAAAAAAAAAAAACGTATCCACTTGCATCTGATTCAGATTATTATACAATCTGAATTAAATATTCACTTTAATCGAGGTACTTTTGTTTGATCCTATCGTGATTGAGCTGCGCCTTTCACCAAGCTCTGAATTTATTAGAAAACGACCAACAGTGGGATATATGTATTAATGACGCGTGCAACACTGCACATCCAAACCAAATTCGCGCATTATTAGCAATTATATTGACCGCTTGCTTCCCTTCATCTCCCACAGAGTTATGGGAAATATATCGATCGCATATGGCTGAGGATATTTTGCATAGAGTACGCCTAGAAAATACCAATATGACCATGGAATTTACAGAAGGCATTTACAACGAAGCATTGATAAATATTGAAGACAAGTGCTTAGCTATTTCAAATAAAGTTCTTAGTCAATTGGGAATGCCAGCACCCACCCGAGCTGCGATTGCTTCATTTGATGTGGATTTACGCCGTGAACAGAGTTACAACATTGGTGATCTTCAGTCATATGTCCAATTAAACATTCCCAAATTAACGCGTTAACAGAAAGGCATTTATGATCGCATAATGCAAATGATAAATGACGGAGTTGGGGGACCTTCTTCTTGGATGCGACAGGAGGAACTGGGAAAACATTCCTCATTAGATTTATTCTAGCAACGGTTCGATCAAAAAATGACAATTATCCTGTTGCGGAATATTAATCAGCCAAAACTCTGCAACGGCACGCGACTTGTAGTTAAGAAATTGATGAATAACGTAGTGGAAGCAACGATTTTAACGGGGCCTTTCAAAGGTGAAGATGTCCTCATTCCTCAAATACCCATAATCCCGATCGATACACCATTTTAATTTAAAAGATTGCAAATCCCAATTCGGTTGGCATTTGCAATCACAATCAATAAAGCTCAAGGCCAATCTTTAGAATTGTGGTTTAGATTTAGATGCGGTTTGCTTCTCACATGGGCAACTGTATGTTGCGTGTTCCCGAGTCGACAAACCAGATAGCCTTTATATCTACGCAGACAGTGGAAAAACAAAAAATATTGTATATCCACAAGTATTGTAAAATTAAACTTCTATGAAACGTATGCTTTGTTTTGTTTCTCATTTCTCATCCATGCAACCACAATGTGTCACAGCGAAGCGTGGCGGGTAGAGCTAGTATATATATGTATAAAACGATATGTAGTACGTGATTCATAATCAACACCCAGTAAAAACTATTGAAGATAAATTGATGAAAATTTGTATATACGTTCTTCTTACGGTGTAAGTACACACTACGAAAGGCTTTTTTTAAATTCCGAGTCTAAAGAGATAAAATGGAGTAAAAATGAAATTTTACTATTTTTTTTTTTAATTTCTCGGTTACAATGAAGATATCAACAGGTAATTTTTGGTGTTTATAATCTTCATGTGAATATCTAAAAATCAATTTATAGATTATTCGAAATTTGACCTTGAAAGAGGTGAAGAAAGGTTAAAAAATATTAAACACTGATTGCAAATTTTCTCAATTTCCGACTATACTAAATGTGATATTCACTACATTTGGGCTTGCATATACTTTTTAGATAAATATCTAAAAACCATTTTCGGTTTCTTTTTTAATTAAAATTTTTTAGGTAGAGCGAAGGCGGTTCAACCAACAAAGCCATTGCCAACGTTACTGCATGTGCGACGCGATTGGTTGCACTTGCCTCCGGTTGGTTACTAGACCAAATAATAAAAAATAAAAAAATAAAATTGAACGCGACGGGAAACGCAAGTAACCATATAGAGCGAGCGAAACAGCGACGGGGATGCTAGTTTTTAACAATAAATAATTAAAATTCCTATCATGGTCACTTTGACCTTCATAAACAGGTATTTAGGGATTAGTTAATCTAACCAGATTTACGTTACTGAAAAAGTCTGTGAATCTATGCAGGGCAGTGTCCCATACGGTATTGTGTCCCTGAATGAATATTTATTATAATATATCGCCAACATTGATGTAAATATTAATTGATTATTAGTAGTAAGGAAATCTGAACGTACTACATAAAAGTTTCTCCCACTGACGTACTTAATAAAAGAAAATAATGACGTAAAATATTAAACAATTTTTTTTTTTTAAACTCATCCTGTATTTATTTATAATTATTATTCTATCACCAGGGTTGGTGATAAGAATATACTCTAATATTTCATCAAAGACAGATGTTAAAACCCATAAATTACGTAAATATTTTCACAAAAACTATTATTTTATGAAACGTTTTCCAATGAAATATTTTCTTATTTCACATAAAGATTTCTAATATTACGTCTATGATCTTATATCCTGCCAATCATTTTAAATGGGGCTGAAGGAA
Organism: Lycorma delicatula; assembly: GCF_047948215.1. NCBI lineage: Eukaryota > Metazoa > Arthropoda > Insecta > Hemiptera > Fulgoridae > Lycorma > Lycorma delicatula. Next base: position 102,532,452 of record NC_134458.1, on the reverse strand, counting down.
ATTAAAAAATTTAGCTTTAATTTGTAGATACAGAAAGTATTAGATGTGTTACTGCTGGATAGTAAACAAAGTCAGATCTATAGGAAGACCGTGGCTTAAATCATAGCAAAGATACTACAGGTTTCCGAATCTCTACCATGTACCAATTACGGCTTTGACTAAGAGTTACAGAGCAGGGTAGGTAGAGTTGCAGAGCTAACTGTGCAGAAGTGATTATAAATATAGAAAAGAGATATGATAAAAAGAGAGAATAACGTGACACATAATCATATTTTTTAGAAAGACGAGGACAATACTGTCGTCATTCTGTTTAAAGTGTAATAGATAGAGATAAAAGGTATTAAAATCGTTACTTTGGCTAAATTTATACAATTAGACTATGACCTAATCGTTCTTATGTACAATTACTAAAATAAGGCAATAAATAAATAAAAATTCTTTATTTGTCATGTAGCGATTTATAAAATAGATTTTTTCTTGCTGCACTGATACGCTACATTTCATGTCATATTTCATCTGTGACGAAGATATGTTTAATATTTCTTCTTCGTTATACTACATTTTACGTTACATCAAGTTGAATTGATGATTTCAAAGCTTTATCTAGCTATTATTTCACAATTATAACACTATTTGTTATGTGTAATACACTTATTAATCGCCTATTGTTGTATTAAAACAATATAGTAATAAAATGACAATAATATAGTAATCAAAAAGTAATAAATAAATTTATACGTAATAAAATTAATATGTAATGTTTCTGAAAGTCAATAAATATTTCGTAATAATAATCAAATTAGATAATGACGGGAAAATATTGAAAAACATCGCATTAAAAAAATACTGTAGTGATCTAATTATCATTAAAGGATATTCTGGTATCGTCAGATACAAACAAGTTTAGCTTACCAAGTTGCTGGTTTTCTGTTATGATTTACCGGTTAATATGATCATGGTCCCCGTTAGCGAGGGCCCCACCTCATGTTTTATTCAACATAGCAAAAATGTGAGGTAAATTATCGTAAAACAGGAAAAAAGTATTTGTAATTAAACCAATTGTTAAATCTTATATATAGTATATACATAATATAAATTTAATTTATAAAACTGATTAGGAAAGATCTGTATAACAGATTAGAAATCGTTCAAACGACAGATAAATTAATAAAAATAAACTGAAAATTTAATTATGGTATAAATATACATTAGTTAATGTCTGTCTCTTTAGTGAATCTAAAAAAAAAAAATATATATATATATATATATATCTAATCCCATATTAGTTATTAACACTGTGTCAGAAATCTTCTATTAAGAAAGACAATGAATGTAATCTACTGATCTAGACAATATGTGCACATTATTTCGTTATTTTATAATATCTATCTTTTTATTTTACGGCTATGACGGAACTGAAATACAGATAGAGCATTAATCAGAGCTGATTTATTAGAAAGTAATGATGTTCACTGCAGATCTGAACATACTAATTTTGGTGGGTTTGGCATGCCGATGTGCAACAATAAGTTTAGCCCGATAAAAAAGGTAAAAGGAAACTAATTTATTACATTTAACTTAGTAATTCTGGAATGGGATGTTTACTATCTTGAAAATGGATGTAACAGTTTCAGAGGTGATTTATATTTCATGTCAGTTCACCTAATATTTTTGGTAATATCACCTAACCACACGGTGTGTCAAAAAATTCATATTGGAATATTTACTTCAGCTAGGTATTTCGGATTTCATATTTTAACATTTAATTAGAACAGGCTCTACAAAACTATACCAGTAATATAGTGCCAGTTAAACAGTAGTAGTAATTTATTTAAAACCAATAACATATAATATATATATATTTTTTAAAATAAAATTTGATTTTATTAAAAATTATATGAAAATATAATTTTAATTATTTATTACTTGATTTATAGTACCATCTTAGTTTTAAAGTAATATATTTTACCATAAATTGTAAGTAAAAATATATTTATGAATTATCATCAAAATTTATTACTTTGCAAAATAAATTCAACGATATATATAGGCTCTGACCTTTATGTCTTAGTTCATAAATAAACAAATATTATTAATAATTCAACAGTAATACTAGAAATAATTATAATAACGATATTAAATTCCAATTCATAATTAATTTTTAATATGATAAAAAGATTTGTAAAAAGAAAATTTAATTGTGAGAAATTAAATACGGTAAGCACAAATAAAAACGAAAACGGTAAAATCACGAAAGGTGCAGTAATATGAATCTATCGTAAAATGGATTTTATCAGTTTGTTGACTGAAATGCGGAACCAGCACTGTAAATTCCTACATGCATTGCGCTTGTATCATCCAATAGTAAATTGCGATTATCGACCGTTTTTTGTTACCTATTTGTACATTGCGGTTGTCGTTAGTTGTCGAAAGGTTTGCGGTACTGCCACCTCAAATAAATTTGTCTGTCATTAAATTGTAGTATTCAATTTTACGATGGATCCAGTTGTATTTGTTTTTAACCAATAAACTGATCAATAAAAACGTGAAAGGGTATGGTTTACAAATCGTATACAATTTCAGATGAAGATCCCGAATTCGAAATCCCTGTCAGGCATGACATTTTTAATACGCTAAAAAATTCCATTTCCATAGCCCATGCACAAGCTTTAAGTTTATGTGGTAATATAAAGTAAAAAAAAAAAAAAAAAAAATTGTAAGAGGATGACGATAGGTTTATCGATTATTTTAGAATATTACAGTAGTCTTCTAATGAACTGGTAGTCAAATTTAAGCTAACTGACTACATTCACAATGAATAAACAGTTTTAATAGCGAAAAGAATGGCTGAGAAGCCCGCAAGCGGAGGGAGGACAGATTTGCAGGTTATCATCTGGTGAATACATGGCTGAATATAATCTGGTTGAATATACTGTGGTTTTGGAATAAAAAGTGATAAAAATTATTTTTGCTGCTAAGCATAAGACGACAGCCACTGCAAAGACAAAATTAATCTACGAAATAATATAATTGGTTTGAATCTAACTCAATAATAATCAATATGTGTACACACCGACAATCGGCTAGCAACCAACCGACACAATTCTATTGTTCAAATACGGCTCATTTATGCAAGCGATTTGTATTATCCGGTTATTGAAGGTATTTCATAGTCTGTTTTTTATGTTTATTTATACACTGCGATCGCATCGTCATGGCAGATTACAGTAGAAATACTGGTAACTTTCAGCTTGTAGGTTGCAATTAGAATACAGAGGATAGTTCAAACGATTAATCTTTTTTCAAGTGATGGAACTTGTAGTTTTAAAAGTATCTCAAGTAGCAAGCAACCTCTTATTGATGTAAGAAATAAACGTCTTTGTTTTTATTACCATTGAAAAAATTTCAACAGTATAATTAAGGCTAAAAATAGACATTTTCAACCAATATAATAAATCTACCTGATGGTCTCAAATTACATGTGCAATAAATGGAAACAGGATTGGAGAGATAGATGGATGGGTGATTTCTCATTTATGAAAAATCATCCATCCATCAATAATTTTCTCATTTATGAAAAATCATCCATTAAATGCCGGTGTTAAGTTTTTATATCATATTTTGTTTACATTTAAAAATGTTGTAACAGCAGTTTTAATTGTCGTAATTCTTTTTCTCGCCGCTCAGCTGACTCTATTGTAGACAAGACATGATATGTAGTAGTACGGTCACGCACAACATATTCATCAATTCTATTCAATTTATTAACATAATACTATTCAATATATTCAATGTGTTATTGCAATTACGACAAATAAAATTACCAAAATTCAATCAAAAATGTTTCAATAACAATTGTATTCAATCAATAAATAATGCATAAACTTAATACATATTCGTCTATAATCATTCAAACTTCAAGTAATCAACATATCCGGATTGGAACTTCAACGACGTATTTAATTTTAAACGGTTGTTTCAAAATTGACTTAATTCGTATAGACATTCATTCGTATAGTTATACAAGCTACTCCAAAAACTGTAATGCGTACAAACATTATACGCAGTGAAATTTAACTATAAAGGTGTAAGCAATAGTGGAATCGATGTGTCGGAAATTTACAAATTAAACTGGATAGTGTTTTCATGTGTTGATCTTAGTTCGCCGAGTATACGACAATCTACAAGGAGCTATGAGTATCAGCATTCATCATATGCGTAACCCATTGTTCATCTTATTAATTAATTTTACTATTATTATTATTGTCTAATTTCTTATTATTAATATATACGTTAATATAATTAAATTCAAAATGACTGACCAGAACGCACTCAACAGTAAGACTTTGCAGACTAATAGCAAGGAACTTTTTAAAAAACGTGGTATAATTAAGGCATCAATCACACGAATCAATACCTTTGTTGATAATTTTAACCCCGCAAAAAATGAAATATATTCTTTACAAATAAAATTTAGAAATTTGTTAGAATTACAAGTTAAATATGACGACATTCAGTCTCTTTAAAAAAAAAGATATGATAATAAATACATAATATCTGTTCATCTTGTTCAAAATATTTTAAAAATTGGTTTCATTGAAAAGGAATCAGCAGATAATTTAGATCATTTTATTAATAAAATTAATTCTTGTATAAGTTCATTGGAGGCAATGAATTTACCTGTAAATCCTTTTGAGCTCATTGTTATGCAATTACTAGCATCAAAATTAGACAAAAATACTTGCAAAAATTGGAAGGAAAGACTTTCTAATGAAAACTTTCCTAATTTCAAAAACTTTGTTGAGTTTCTTAATAATAGAAGACAAATACTTGAAAATGTTGCAGCTAAACTTGAGTATAATCGCAATCAAATAACACTCACTCTAACAAACAAGTATTTAACAAACCCTTTAAAGGTCAAGGGAAATATAACAATACAAATAAAATTTGCAGAAGAAATTTAGTTAGTTACCATGCAAATTAAAAAATTATTCAATATACTATGTGTAAATCCGATCTATTTATATACATGTAAAAAATTTCTTGATTTAACAGTAGATGAACGCAAGGAATTTTTAGTCCAGAATATGTGTTGCTTTAATTAGTTTCGAACAGGTCACTCTGTAAATAATTGTATGAATAAGCATGTGTAAAACATGTTCCAAAAAGCATCATTCCTTAATCCATACAGAGGAAATTAATAAATCTAGCTCTAAGCCTGAAAATACTTATCGTGCATTAAAATTACAAACTGTGGACAAACATATTGCAATACTGTGGACAAACATGGAAATTATCAGACATGTAGCGTGTTGCTAGAGTGTTGATTCAGGCAGTCAAGCCAATTTCTGCACAATGGAATTTGCTCGTAAAATGGGGATAACTTTAACAAAAAATAATCTTCCAATTTCTGGAATTAATAACTCGTTATGTCAATCAAATTACAGTGTCACAGTTAAACTATACTCTCGCTATGAAAACTTTACTAGAACCTAACTGACAATCTTCCTGCTGAATCATTTTATTCATCTCATCTTAATTTACCTGAAAACTTATTTCTTGCGATCCCAAACATTTCTTCAAATATTGATGTCCTTTTAGGTGCACAGTACTTCCTAAACCTTATTCTGCCGAATAAATTTGTACGTAACCAGCATTTTTCCCTTGATACAAGAAACAAGACTAGGATATATATTAACTGGAAACCTTCCTTTAAATGTTATCACGCAACAATTCTGTTTCTTCCTTTTTCATTCATAATGACAATAAACTTCTTTCTTCACAGATAGAAAAATTCTGGGAGGTAAAAGAACCTATTTTAGTCAAACAAACCTCTCATGATAACTCAATATGTGAAAGAAATTTCATAGAAAATACAATTAGAAATAAGGATGGTAGATTTATAGTTACATTACCTCGTAAATCAGATAACATCAAACTTGGTGATTCTCTTAACGCCAAAAATAGATTTTTGTCTTTAGAACGTAAGCTTATTCAAGACCCTAGTTTCAAGAAGGGATACTCTAATTTTATTAATGAATATATAAACCTAGGTCATATGTCTGAACTTAATTCAAAGGATTTATTGATACCTGACTCAGAAGTTTTTTATTTACCTCATCATAATGTTTTCAAGGAAACAAGCTTAACAACCAAACTAAGAGTTGTGTTTGACGGCTCAGCCAAATCCAGCAATGGTCTATCTCTAAATGATAACATTAATGATAGGACCTACGGTCCAACAAGACTTATTTTCAATAATTTTAAGATTTAGAGTCCATAATTATGCTATCACATCTGATATCAAAAAATGTACAGACAGATTCTAGTTACTTAGAAGGACAGTAATTTGCAAAGAATACTGTAGCGTGAAAACCCTGAACAAGACTTAAAGCATTATGCCTTAAGAACAGTAACTTATGGTACAACTAGTGCCTCATTTTGTAGCTACTCGTTGCTTAGTTCAAATTGCCAATGACAATAACGAATTTCCTAATGCCTGCAGAGCCATATTAAATGATTTTTATGTTGATGACCTTATTACAGGAGCTGATAGTGTACATGAAATTAAGCAGTTAAAAACTGATGTAACTTATTAAAACAGTATGGCTTTCTCCTTCATAAGTGGTTCTCCGTCAAAATATTGTTTTCTCCACTGATGATACTGTACTATTAAATACACCTATATCATTAAATAAAAATGAAAACATACGTACTTTAGGTATATTATGGAATAATTACTTAGATAAATTAACTTATGAAGTCAATCAAAGGGAAGTTAAAATATTCACTAAAAGACATATTTTATCAATTATTTCTGGTATCTATGATCCATTAGGTCTTATTGGACCCATTATATTTTTATGCAAACATTTTATGCAAAGCCTTTAGTTAGTCAAGTGCAATTGGGACGATACTTTACCCGATAATTTACTATCGCAGTGGCAAATTTTATACAATCAGTTAAGTTTAGTTAGTTCTATAAATGTTGACAGATGTGTAAAGTTAAACACTGATAGTAGCATCAAATCCTTTCAACCCCATGGATTTGCAGATGCATCTCTTAAGGGTTTTGGATGTTGTATATATGTTAGAATTACTTACTGTAATGATAAAGTTTCATGTAATTTATTGTGTTCCAAATCAAGAGTTGCCCCTTTAAAACAAATGACTCTTCCAAGACTTGAACTCTGTGCTTGTTTGCTGTTATCACGTTTACTTAATCAAGTTACATTAGCTTTAAATGAAAGAATCAATGAAATTCATTTATATTCTGGTTCCATGATTGCACTCCATTGGATTCATGGTCAATCCACCAATTGGAAAGTGTTTGTAGCCAATCGAGTTTTAGAAATTCAACAATTGACTTTTAATGCAAAGTGGCATCATATTGAATCACCTTCGAATCCTGCCGATATACTCTCTCGGGGATGTCTTCCAGAAAAATTAATTAATTTTGTATTATGGTGGCATGGTCCAAGCTGGCTTTTGCAAGATTCTTTCTGTTGGCCAACTAATCATCACTTTAATTCTACTGAAACAAAGGTTGATCCTCAATCCCTTGTTGAAAAATGTCAAACTGTTCAAGTATCTCTTTGGACCTCTAATATTACTGATTATACTGAGAAATACTCGTCGCTGTCTAAACTAATTCCGTGTCTTTACTTATTGTTTTAAATTCATTCAAAATATTAAGCATAAGTCTACTAACGACAGAAAATTTGATGCATTGTCTTCAAATGAATTAGAATTCACTCCTGAATTTTTCATTCATCAATCTCAGTTAGCATATTTTAAATCTGAAATTAATGATCTTCAAAACCAACGTTTCATTTTGAAACAAAGTAAACTCAGTTTGCTAGATCCATTTTTAGACTATAAAGGTTTACTTCGTGTAGGAGGTAGACTGGAACATTCTAATTTGTCTTTCGATAAAAAACATCAATTAATACTACATCCTCATGCAAAATAACAAGGTTAATCATCCATAGTGAACATTTACGTCTTTTACATGCTGGACTCCAATTAACTCACAGTTTTCTTCGTCAAAGATTTTGGATTGTGAATGCAAAAATAGCTATTCATTCTATAGTTAGGAAATGCCTGAAATGTTTTCGTTTTAATGCTGATAATCAATCTCAGCAACTTGGTCAATTACCCTCTTCTAGAATCACTCCTTCGCGAGCCTTTTCTAGTTGCGCTATTGACTATGGTGGCCCTATTATGATTCGCCATGGCGGGCAGAAATCTAAAAATTCTTTCAAAGGCTTATATTGTGCTTTTTGGGCTTAGTTACTAAGGCTATTTATTTAGAACTTGTTTCAGATTTAACAACTGAATCCTTCATTGCTGCCTTAAAACGATTTATTGCTCACAGGGGTATTTGTAATCAAATGTATTCAGATAATGCTACTAACTTTCGTTGTGCTAGGAACACTGTTTATGGTTTCAATTTTTTAAATCGAAGGACTTCAATTCGGCTATTCAATCTTTCTCAAATTCTCAAAATTTCAAATAGTCATTTATTCCCCCTTCCTCGCCCCACTTTGATGGCTTGTGGGAAAGCGGAATCAAAGAGTGTTAAATTTCATCTTCGCCGTGTCATTGGACAAACCATTCTTACCTTCGAGGAATTTTATACAATTTTAACTCAAATTGAAGCATGTCTTAATTCTCGCCCACTTTTTGCTATTTCTAATGACCCTAAAGATCCTGAACCGCTTACTCCTGGCCATTTCTTAATCGGTTCTCCTCTTACTTCATTTCCTGACCCAGACTTTTCTGAAATTCCAGAAAATTGTTTAGGTAGGTGGCAATTATTGCAGAAATTTATTCAAGTTATTTGGAAAAGATGGTCTAAAGATTATTTACATCAACTGCAACAGCAATAAATGGCATTTTCCTAATAAAAATCTGTGTGAGGGCGATTTAGTTTTAATTTGTGATGACAATACTTCTCCATTATTTTGGAAATCTGGAATTGTTACTCTTGCTTTCATGGGTTCTGATAATTTAGTTAGAGTTGTTGACATTCGTACATCAAATGGTATATTTCGTAGACCAATACATAAATTGTCTGCTACCCTTATCAGATAATTAATTAAAATGTTAAGTTTTTATTCAATGTTCTTTTTATATGTATTCATGTTGTTATAATTACTTATGTATATCTTATTAAGTGTTATGATACTACCTAATATTTGTATTATTTGTCAGTTATGTTTTGTTCAAAATTGTATCATATTTGCATTACATTACATTACATAAAATTCTTTATATTTTAATTATTTATATTTATATTCAATATCAATAGTTTATATTCAAAATCTGCCGATTTTGGCGGGCAGTTAAGGTTTTATATCATTTTGTTTACATTTAAAAATATTGTAATGGCAGTTTTAATTGTCGTAATTCTTTTTCTCGCCGCTCAGCTGACTCTATTGTAGACAAGACATGATATGTAGTAGTACGGTCACACACAACGTATTCATCAATTCTATTCAATTTATTAACATAATACTACTCAATATATTCAATGTGTTATTGCAATTACGACAAATAAAATTACCAAAATTCAGTCAAAAATGTTTCAATAACAAATGTATTCAATCAATAAATAATGCATAAATTGAATATATATTCGTCTATAATCATTCAAACTTAAGTAATCAACAGCCGGTTGAATTCAAAGTATTGAAAAATGGATAATAGAATATCAACAACCAGATGATACGAATAGAATGCCTAAATTACTAAGAATAGACATAACTGGGATGAGGAATAACTGCGAAAAGTTTCTACAATTATTATGTAATTACAGTGTGTAGCTCATTCATCGGTATCAACTAATATAAAATACATTAAAATAATGTTTTTGTTTACTATTTTATATTATTACTACTATTCTATTTTAAATTAATTTTCATTAATATTAGCTAGTGGACTCGTGCTGTTCCACAGTGTTATTATTACAAAGAAATGTTATATATTTATAAAACTTGGCAAAAAATCTATTCCATTTCCAATATCTCACCCCCAATCCCCTTGATTTTCTTTCCTTTCCAATCACTGGTAAAATGTGTGTTCAAAACCTATTTCCAGTCAGTTCAGACGTCTACTGAACGGAGCGGGGTGATTTTTCTTTTACTCTGCTCAGAATTGCCAGCAAATATGTCATCAAGCATAGACAGATCTTCAAAGTGATTTTCCTTTTTAGTAATAACCTCCTCAGAAAGTTCCTCAATTAAGGAATAAATGAGAATTTATTGAGGATTTCTCTGAGTAGACTCAAGTTTTGGGTCCGATGACTCTTGATGAAAAACCTGTTGGTCATTCCTAGCAAAATCAAAAATATCATTCCTGCAGTAGGTATCCATGTGGACTAAAAACAGGTCTTCAGTCCAATGTTTTTTATATATAGGTTTAGGTTAGTGTAAAGGGAATACACAATAATATTAATTAATAAATGAAGTTTTTATTATAAGTTTTAATGTTTGTAATGAATTATAAATTCATTATTTATTATTAACATAACTCAGGAGAAGGTACAAAACAAAAACTTTGTTTTTTTTCTTCATAAAAACTTAATCAAAATATAATAAGAAAAGAATCTTTATTCATAATTTAATTAATGTGAAAAAAATAAAAAATGAAATGGAAAGTTAGATTTAATTAAATTTCAAAGAAATGAGTTTCCTAAGAAATTTACATTGATATAAAGAAATATTACTAATTAAAGAAAACATTTATTATTCTTTAAAAAAGTATTGGTATTAAACTGTAATTTTAAAATAATTAAATTCTTATTAGATAAGCGTGATTTAATTTTCTATTTTAATATTGAAGAATTAAGAAAAGAAAATGTAATTTTTCTTATTAAATTATGTTTATCAATAAGAATAAAAGTAATGAATAGTATAGTACACTTATAATGCGTTTAAAAATTAATTAAAAAATTATGTAACAATAAAAAAAATTGTAACTATTATAATTATATTACTCGTAGGTATTCCAATTATAATTTATGAATTGATTCTTAATAAAAGATTGATAATAAAAACCTGATTGAATTATTAATAATTTTTTAACAATTCTCTTTACTTATAAACTTTTCTAAACTAAAATGATAAAATTAATAAGAGAACGACTGACTGAAATAAAAAAAACTGTTTAAAAGTACAAGGTCATATTATTCGCGTACGAATATAAAAAATATATATATATTTATAGCTTTAGCAGGCCTACGTATTACAAACCTGTTGGATACCTGTATTAGTACGTAGGAATGCATTTTTAAAAGAAATTATTTTTATTATGTTTTATTGTCTTGAATCAGGGCGCGGATATAGCATAATATGGTATTCATTATTGCCTAATTTTACACCGACTTATCGTTAGGAACTCTTTACCTACTATAAGTTGGGAACCCCTGCGGCATAATTGCAGTACAGACATCTGAGTCCTCTCACACAAGAGAATATAAGAAAGATGATGCTTTACAATGAGAAATCATGGGATTCCACCTCTCGTATGGTCATCTGTATTCTTAGGAGTAAGGAGTCAGTTGCGAGGACAGAATAACTTGAGAAAGTCCTACGTATTCCAGCTGCTAGTTGAAGAATTGGACCGGTGAGCAAAGGGGAGACGGACAGCCTCCTGCGGAGTCATAGTTCGTTCGCGCTTGCATGGATGGGCTACGGTGATGATGCACGAGGGCTCTCGAAGAACCCCTGAGCCTGAAGGCACCCCCCTGGGCTGAGTGCTTCATTATGGGCCGGCCCCGATAGGGATAAGTGGTGAGATAGGAGTTATAAGTCGGTACGGTGCAGGTATACGTGAGCTCTTGACATTTAGCGAAATTTGTGCGAGTCCGACACTGCCCCATTTATGGGGCGTGCGTAAATGGCATCTCTTCGACTCATCAATAACAAACACCCCCCAATTCCCGATTACATCAATAAAAAAAAAAAACTGTGTATATTATATTCATATATATATATATATATATACTTATTTGGATGTTGGATAACATACAATAATTTTTGAAACAGACCTGAAACAAGAATCAAGTTGAAAATGAACGGAATATATTCTCATGCATAACAACATTCCATGCTAATTGAAACACAAGTGATATTCAACCCTCTCTCTCTGTTCAACCCAGAGCCTTCTTATGTAATGAACATCATCACTTTTAGTGAAAACAATTCTGATTAGTGCCACTTAAATGTGTCACACCAATCAGGAATTCTAGGAAACATCGTGTAAAGCAAAAAATTAATGTACCTTTCTAACAGAGGGATCTTTTCCCGCTTCCATGCTCTCGAATCAGTAGGGGATATTATATATATATATATATATATATATATATATATATATATACATACATACATACAAACAAAATTACTAAAATGAAAAACAAAGTATAACATTAATTTAAAAAAAAAAATATTAACTGAAACGTTTTCAGGTCCGAAATCAAAAAAAGTATATATCCTTCGTAAGACGGCTCCGCAAATGTCCCCAAGAAACACAATTACTTTTGTAGTAAACACCATTACATTTTGTAGTAGTTTTTGGGACCGAACACTTTGGAATGAGAGTAAAATGGATGCACTCTACTCACATGGTCCCTCTGATTACGCAAAACAGAATCACACGAAATCGATCGACTAGCTTAATATTTAAAATCAACATACACAAAAAAACAGTGGAACAATATTTATTTTGCTAAGTTTTTTAAGTTCTTTTTGACCCATACAAAGATTCTGTTTTCTTACATTTTGATTTTTCATCTACTCATATTTGTATGTTTGTGACATACAAACTTTTTTCAGTAATCTATTACGTGGAACAATTGTTTATGTATCCATGTTTTAATAATCTGTTTTGTTTAAGAACTCGCTATTAAGGAGGTATGTATTGGAGGAGGGAAAGTTCTGTTGCTAAGCAATCGGTACTACAGACAGGCAAGTAAGTGATCCACTTCTAACGTCACCAAAAATACCCAATTTTTTTCTCGGATGCTGCTACTCATATACGTCACTGTAGCACATTTCAGTCTATCTTCAAAATAACATTTATTTCCGAGACCGATCTCTCACAAGTTTGCCTTACTTCATGACTGGGTCACTATTGTATCCTAGTATTGCATCTTTCTTGGTAAATTAATAATTATCTAATCTTACTTGGCTTTCAAAAAATGGAAAAAAAATTGCCTATTTTACTTTTGGTGGGGTTCCTTCGGATTTCTTCTCTGCATCTCCAATCTCGGACGGCAAAGTTGTCAATTTCTTCAGTCAATGTTTTTTAAGTGCTACTCTTCTACCTACAGCATCCTCAACTCACGTATGACCCCTTTTTCATTGGTTCTAGGACAGCATTCCGATACTTTCTTAGGCCATATAGTATCCTCTAATTTTATGACACGGCCATACCCCATCAGATGATGCCTCTTACACTCTTATCAACTACAGATTTTTCGATCTTAGACACGTCTCGTTTCTATTGTGCTGTGTCCTTAAGATTCCGGCCGAACGTCCCAAAAAATCTATTTCTATAGGGCTTTCAATGCGCTGAATCCTTACGGCTTAACTGCTAAAATACAAATCAGTATGTAGCAGCTACTGGTTTCTGTAACTACCTTCTTCAATAGTCTAAAAAATGTTAATAAAAAAAATTTACATGAAGATATATATATATATATATATGGTACTGCCATATAGCAAGATTAGTTTTAGTATTCTAAACCTACAAAACAAATCAAATCTTCCACAATCAACTACAACTCTGTTTTGTATCTTATTTTAATGTTTATTTTATTAATTTCATTTCATTGTAGAAATTAATTAGTAAGTACAAAAAGATCTAATGTTTATAGAACCATTATTTTAGAAAAATTAAGAAAAAATCATGATTAATATGTAGTACTTTATATAAGCAACTAAAAGTATGTGTAGTTAAGACACTTAATCCCTATATAAACACAGGAAGATATTTTGAACGCGCGGTAATGCGCGCGAAAGTGAGTTATCTGTTCTATATATATATTTGTATACAAACAAGGCAGAGATTGTACCCATTGAAGAAACCACAGCTTCATACAAAGCATAAATGATCAATCTTTCACGCTGAATTTAAGCAGTACTACCATAACTCTAATATTTAAAGCTCAGACTCGGATAATTTTCTTTTTTTTTATAAATTGCTACTACATTTTAGCGAAAATTTGAAGTGAAATTACTTTATAACGTTCTTTTTATCTTACTGAGCCTTTTATAATCTACTATAAAAACATCAATCAAATTTTTTTGACAATGTTTTTAAACTTTTGTAAAAAAAAAGATTTCAACATGAATAAAATACACACAGTACAGTTTTTTAATATTTTCTTATTTTTTTATTTTATAATACTGTACAATCTTTAAGCAGCCTCATAATATTGCAGTAGGTATGTATATTGTTAGAGATTTTCAATAGTAAAATACTCAATTATTTAAGAGAATTCTAGTATAAAGTTATCTTACCTTAAGTAGCAGAGAAAAATCTCAAAGTAACCTCTTTTTTTCTAAAGGATAAAAAATAACCTTTATAAACTTTGTAAAAAAAAAGGCTTTAAAATTTATCATGTCAATATTTGTTAGTGTGAATTGAAAAAGGGACCAGTGGAACATTAATAATAAACAAGATAAGATTGAAAAAACTACACTAAAACTGTTACATTTCAACCATCTTTGAGATGGCAACAAATTTATCAAAGGAGCACATAGAATATTAATTACGATAGAAGAGGAAAAATTACTAAAATAATTTCTTATTACGATTTTCTGTACCCCGAAAAATGGCTTTTTAAACTAATTTCACTTGAGTAACTAAGCTGTATTGCATAGTAGTTACTTAATGAAAATTAGGCCACCTTTTGATTGCCTAATTATTCCGATGTTCTGGAATTATAAATATAAACTGACAAAAGAGTAACACATCAGCCAAATACAAAATCTCTCTCAAGTGCAGTCTAAATCATGGGAACTGCTCAGGACCGAACGGGCATGGTACGCGTGTCCAATATGTTGATCAAGATCATCCGTCGAAATTCGTGAAAGAAGTACAAGGGCGAATAATTTCCCCTGGGTCTCCATTAGGACTGTGTTCATATTAAATCAGGTCCAGTCCTTAGCCGGACCAAATAAAAGGAGTAATCCCAAAAAAAAGATATCTAGAGATCAGAATATCATACGAATCAAATCAATAAAAAATTATTTGTTTGAATAGCTTTTGTTAGTAAGAAATCCTGAAAATTAACAAACAAAATAAAATAATAATAATAAAATCTTGGTACAAGTAGTTCAAGCAGAAATCAAATTTTTAACTTCCAGTATAATTTACGTCATGCTATCAAAATTATTTACAAAGACTAACCAAATACTTTTTCGCAATTTTGAATTCAGTGATTATAATTGTACATTTTTTTTCTATAAATGTTTTCTTTTAAAATACAACGCGAACTGAAAGTTAAAGAAAGGAAAACAAATTAAACAAAAAGAAATTAAAATATTTTTAAAAAATAGACAGAATACACGTAAAAAATTAGTAAGATACAAGGTTGTATTTAATATCAGCTAAGATCACTCTTTATCAATGCAGTTTTTACAAGAAGTTTATGAATGGAGGTTGTGAATAAATAAACAACTGTAAGATTTAATTGAGGATAAAAATAACAGGAAATATATGAAAATAAAAAAGAACCGGTTGGCTTTTGGTATGTAGAGTAATGACTGAGGAAGAAAGGACATTGAAAGTAAATAAATAAATCGGAAAAATGTCGTCGTATTGGTTGATAATGTAAATTGTATTCGTATAGCTGATAGTAAATTCAAATTTATCATTAGCAGAAGGATTCAATTTTAAGTTATACAGAAATTCCAGAAAAGTTCAGTAATATCCAGTTTTTCTTTTGTATTTTGTAAAATACGGTACTCAGGTAAATTTGGCGATAAAAAGTGCCATTTAAGGATCAATTTTTTCTTTTTTTTTTTGAATGATTAATTCAACTAACAAGCTCGAAGCTTGTACGTGAGAATAAGGAATAGACATTTTTACAGTATATAAAAAATGCTATAACCAACAGAGATTCGAACCCGCCAACTTCCAAATGAAGGGGGAGGAGGTAGTACCATTCCGCCAGGAAGATCAGCAGAGTTGTTTCACATTTATAATAGATCTGTACGTTTATTAAGTGTCAATACCATAATGAATTTAGCCAATCCGGCTAAACTAACATAGGAAATCATTGGTTAGTCTAAAAATAAAATAATCATGTGAAGAAGTGTAAGAATCTTATACCAGACTTAGGAAATTGAGGAATGAAATAATTTCCCATTGGCTTTTTCACTGAACCAAAAATATTGTATATCAGAAAGCCAAGCCCGCTGAAATGCTAGCGATATTTCGCTATACAAGTGATTCACTTACAGGTCATTCCTTTCACTTCAAGAAATACCACATCATTACTATCAAAGAAATTAGCTCTGACTCGTGTTTCTTGTATCTTATATTGGTTTAAAATGCCTCACAATCATAAGAACAACTGGATAAATTTTTAATGAAATTTTCTGTATGTTAAATAAAATTTTTTTAATAATTTGAATATTAGCAGGTACAAGTTATGTAATAAGAAATAATTAAAAAGTTTTTTAACCACTTTACCAGCGGAAAAGATGTATTTTCTCAAGATATTTCGGTTTTTTCAAACCATCATCAGGAGATTAAAGATATAATAAGTCAAAAAATTAAAATGAGAATACAGTCATGACTGTTTGAATGTCAACAGTATACTCACATACTGTTTGAATGTAATTAGTATACTGTTGACATTCAAACAGTCAAGATTGTATTTTCATTTTCATTTTTTGACATAATATTTTTAATCTCCTGATGATGATTTGAAAAAATCCGAAAGATTTTTAGAAATACGTCTTTTTTGTTGGTAAGGTGGTTAAAAACAATTTTTAATTATTTTTTATTATTAAATTATATCAGCGGAAACTGTTAGCTTAAATAAAATTAAATATCCGGAATATTGGAGGAAGACAACAGAGAAAGCTGCCTGATTACGGTTCACTAAATTCCAATGAAATAAGTTACAACAATAGATATACTACCTGCTATAATCTGACAAATTATTACCGAATACGTCTGACTGATCTCTTTCAAGTCTTACTTCATGGTTATATTAGATTACATAGAATTCCAAATGTACAAATATTAAATGATTCCTCGCCTTCGTAACACAATAATCTGTTCACAAGTATTGAAAGAATAATAAAACTGTTGTCATTATTTTTTTTTTTAAGAGATAGATTCATTTTTATTAAAAAAATTAATAAAAAAATCAATTAGATGACCGACTAATCTAAGAAAAAGATTGATTTGGGATAATCCGGAAGTACAGGTGTACAAAAAAGAATATCGGAGTTTTAAAACTATTTAACATCTCTTAACTTTAACTAAACTTTATCCTTACCTATAGGTGTTAAATGTCAGCACCTTTCGTTACGTGGCTCATAGTCAACCGATAGGAGAGTCCGTCCCATACTTTAACCAGCACGTTTAGAGTACTGGAAGCGACAGCAGTTTCAATCCTATGCTTAAAATCGGGTTGATCAGCAGATAGAGGAGGCATATACATAAGATCCTTTATAAAACTTCAAAGGAAAAAATCAAACGAGGTCAGATCGGGTGACCTTAAAGGCCACCACAAACAAACTGTCTCCTGGGGTCAAATATTCACTATCTATCCAGTGGCTGGGAAGAAGGTTATTCAAGCAGACATAAAATTCTCTGGTCCATCTTGCAATTGAGGAAAGAGATGGACACGCAGCATATTCACAAAAAAAAACTCCTATTACGATTTCTTCAGCGAAAGAGAGCGGCCCATGAACTTGTTGTCGAGATATCCCACAGAGAACATTTGATTTTGGGAATTCCCTTTCGAATTGTAAGAATTCATTAGTATAAGGATATTATGTATGTTAGTTTTTCTACAAAGATGAAATGTTGACCCATCATTAAGACAACACGATCAAAAAAGTCGTCATCTACATGTTTCAGCATTTCCATCACGAATTAGCCACTCACAGCGTAGTCGATAGGCTTTAAAGTCTGTTAACAGCTGTAAACGGTACGAACGGATACGTAAAATTTTCTTAAAAATTTCACTGTCGGCGGGATGGAGACTGCACTGCCGAGGGCATGGGTTCCCATGCAGCCGTGAGGTGTAGCGGCATCTCAAAGATGGTTTTAAGTGAAGTAAATGTCACACGGGACTCTGCGATGGAGCTGAGTGGGAGTAGAAGGCCTGTCCTCCTCTCCCTTGTAGGCCAGACCGGAGTTTGTAAATTAACCAAATCAGGGGTATGAACTGAAGTTGAGTTCACTAAGGTAACTAGGACTAAATTTTCGTTGTTGCGAACAACATTTTTGGTGGTATGTAGTTTTTCAATTTGCCTCGAAATCTTGAGACATTTACAAGAAACTGGCTCAGTAAAAGTAGAACTAGGTGCGGGGTTCGTGCTTCCGCGAACTTGGTTAGCTAGTTGAGAGGGCAACGATGTAGGACATTTAAGATGTCCGGACGAGGTCTACAGCGAAGACAAAAGCTCAGTTTAAAAATCACCGATGTAAATGTCTACCGAGGCATTTACATCGGTGGCATCCCAACGAGGGCTGGCTTATTACTGTGAGATGTAAAAAGTTAGAGGGCGAAAGACGACTCCCGTTAAACAAACTAAACACCCAACACTATTTTTTGTCCCGTTAGGACAGAAAATGGTGGGGAGGGGGGTTTGGCGGCTGGAAGCCTCACAAGGCGGGTTTCTTCCCCTACGGGGCTGGGATGTGCTTTTTGGTTCTAGTCTTAAATCAACCATGTATATCTCTTCCAGATATAAAATAAATTAAAAACGCTGATATTATTTTTTTTATCTTGAAGTAAAGAAATTTGAAGTAATTTTAAAACAAACAAATTTGTTCATTATGAAATTCAAAACTGAAATCAGTTGATTATTTGGGCTGTCATTTGAACATTTTAATTTTTCTCTTCTCAAAACGCTTTATTCATACAATATTTAACTTGATCTTATTATGCCTTTTCATTGCATAGAAGTGTTCTTTTATCATGATTTATTATGGTAATGATTCTTAAAATGATAGTAATAAAGAAGAATTTCTTGTCAGTATCATAAAAAAGCCGAGAATAATGTTATTACACTTTTGCTTTCCCGTCTAGATAACGCTGTAGCAGAGCCTATAGCTTCAGAAGGAAAAGTATTGTAATCGGTCCAATTTGGGCATATGCAACTTTTACCGGATCTTGACCTTTTGACACCTGAGGAACCCAAAAAATCGGATGATAATTTTCCGGATGTTAATATTCATATGTACGTGTGTTTGGTGTTGGTCTATAAATCACCTTATATATTCAGAACTACTAGATCAATTTTTACCAAACTTGGTCAGATTACTTCTACATATGGGCCACTGATGCCATTAAATTTTCAACTTAAAAGATCAAAGGGGTGAGCCTGTAGAGCAAGGTCACCAACAGCATCTCGAAATTTCGTCTAATTACGATTATATTTTTGTTAGGAAAATTTGTTAACAATATTTGCAAAAAAATTTTTGCAAAATCGCACTCCCACCCCAAAAAAATGTTGTTGTAGTCGTCTGCTATGTTGTGACACCAAAAGTGAGCGATAAAATTAAATAAATGAATAATCTCGAACTCGATTGCCTGTTTGGCTTGCTACCTGGTGCGTTAAACCTCGCGGCTACATCCTCTGCCAATCGTACAAGCGAAATTTGTTCTATGTAAGTTGTGAAATTACGTTAGTTTCGTTAGTGCCGACTACCGCCGCTAGTCCAGCCACACCCGCGTGAATTAAACACGGTATGCGCGCATGCTTTATTTAGAATCATTGAATTAAATTAAATAAAAAATATAATATTTAAATAAAATGATAAATAGTTTAAATTAAGTTGTGTGTGTAAGCCGTGCATCGGAAACAACCCACAGCTTTAGCCGTGTGACTGGCAAGTCTTACAACTGTGTTAACAACTTTTTTTTGTATTGAATCACTTAGCTTACAATTTAATTCTTTCTTGAGTGATAAATATGAAAATTACTTCTAATCTTAGGATTTTTATTTTGTTTTTATCAGAAGAAGAATATTTTGAATAATTTATTAAACCAATAAAAAATTTGTAGAAAATCATTTGTATACACTAAGATACTCCTCCATCTTAAAAACAAAGAAAACAATAAATTAAAAACATGTGATATTATAATATTTTGGCTTATTTGAAGGAAAGTTTTATCTTAATGTAGATAAAAACATTATCTTTTCTTCTAAAAAAAAGAAAATTAAATGAATAGGTTGAAATAAAATAAATGTAATAATTTAATATAAGAAATATTTATAACAATGTGTACTACCCCATTAACTTGTAGATAAAATATGGAAATTTTTGCACTCTGATAACACCTTATTTTGAAAAAAACTTATAAAATGTGACTGGAAAATCCATTTTATAAAAGATATTTTTCCCCAAGAATTTTAAACGGTATTATGTCAGTGGTACTTACAATTATATTACATTTTGATAAGGTATAAATTAAAAATAAGCACTTCAGAAGTCATTACGAAAGAAAAATCTCTTTTTTAAAAAGTGATATCTTGTACACACTTGAAAAAACTAGAATTTTATACTTTCATATTAAACTTTGTTCTTTTCTACTTCATTCTTTAGATTTATACAAATTAAAGGAAATCTGTAAGAATTATAGCAAATTACGTAAAAAGATATAAAAATTGGTCTGTTTTTGTGGTAGTCAAATTTCAGTGGTTAAAAATGTTTTATATGTCGTTTCTCCTGTGATCATTATGAATGAAGCAGCCGTTTAAAAAAAATATTTCTATTCTGGGTAAGTACAGAACATATTTTTAAATCTGAAATGCGTACTTTAATTAAATTATAATGATATGAACATTATTTCGTAATTGAAATTAGTAACGGAATGGAAAAAAGGTAGGTTATGAAAGATTTCAAATAAAACAGACGGAAACCTCTCCGTTAATTGTTAGGAAACAGTACAACCTCTTGTTAGGGTGAAATCAACACTGGTATTGTACTTGACTGAACAGCTGGTTGGTTTTTGAGAATTGAGACATTCCATTTTTTTCTGACAGAAATCCGAGGATGCTAATAGAAATTATTTTTTCCTATGTAGCCGTTTTTTCCTCCCATCATTAATTGAATGTATAAAATCACGTTCATTGCGTATTAATGTCGTTAAAACAAGTAATTCAATACAAAAAAGTTTCCTATGTCTATCAGAGTCAAAATAGCATAAAAAAAAAACTGATACCGTAGGAAAAAGATTAAGAACATTTTACAGAAAACAAAATTCTATTTTTTGTATTTTATATACATACTTCAACACTATATTTTATATAATCGATTAATAGAAGTTGGAATGCATTATAACAAAGAAAGGAGAAAAATAGTGTAATTTTTATATCCAATTTACTATAATTCCTAGAGGGTTTCTTTAAATGTATATAAACTCTCAAGAATAACGTAGAAAATAGCAAGGTTAAATGTGATATAAAATTAATTTTTATTTTTATGTAGTTATTTTAGTTATATCCAAGATATAACTGTTTTTCTTTCGTGACAACCAAATAGTCATCATTATTCTTTATTATTGCTTACTATTTATAGTAAACATTTTTTTAATACGACCACTTCAAGTATACTTCTATTTCTCAATATCTTCCCATCCTTTTATGAAACATCCATTAAAATTAATTTATCTAATACATAAGTTATTACCCAGCCAGTCTGAGGATTGGATGGTGTACTTTTTTCCAAGTATAACGTCAAATATTCTAAAATATATATAAATATATATATATATAAAATTAATTCACTCAAAATTTCTTAAATAATTTTTTATGTTTATTCAGATCTAAAATTTTTAAAAATCTAAATGATCAATTTTAATCAATAACATTAATTTCTAACCGTTATATACAATAATAAAATGGAACGCCGATTATATGGATTGATCTTTACAATGCTAAATCCCCAGATAATCAGAAATCTGGATAGTTTAAAAATTAAAAAAGGTTTATCATACGTACATAGAAATCATTTTAATTTTAAATAGGTATCACAATTAGTAAAAAAAATAAAAATATGTGTTTCAGTAGTTATATTTAAAAAGAAAACAGGTACAATTTAATAAAAAAAAAGGTACAGTAATACATATTAAAAAAATCAAATGAGTAGAAATTTCTTAATAAAAGCATCAGATTTTTAAAAATTATCTGAAAGAAATTAAAATTTACTAATCTAATATTTTGTAGAAAATTTCATTCAAAAAACTTATAAGAAATAATTAACAAAAAAAAAAAAAAAAATCGTGAGAAATTTAGTTAAGGTAAAATTTATTTTAATACCTTTTTTAATTGTATCTTTCTTTTAAATATAATTTCTTAAAAATGACAAAAAAAATCGAAAAATTATAATTCGTTTAATAGAATAAAACTTAGCGAGTCAATAATCAAAACATACCTAAAAAAATTTGTTCTTAAAAAACGTTTTTACTAAGTTCTACGCAAACAGACCTATTTTTCGTTATTTTATTTTGTATTAATATGTTTTGTATAATTGTTTTGGGTAATAAATATATAAAACGTAAATTAAATGAGAAAACTAAGAGATATAATTTTTTTATTTAATATTAAAATATATTTTCTGTTTATAAGATTAAATTATTATAACCATAATTTGATGAAATAATTAAAAATAACGAGTAGACCCTACACACAAGCATCAACTCATTCACCACTGTATAACTCACTGCGTAAGCGCGTATGAAAAATACAGAAATAGAAGGTCAGTCAATATCACCTCATAACCTTAATTTTTTTGTCCCCTGCTTCCCGGAGCTGGATACGGATTAAAGCATCACACAACTTCGGGAAGTGCCTTCGCCTCTAATCACGAGAGCGGGCAGCCACCGTTGCCGTTCCCAACCACCTCACCTCAGCAACCGGGTTTTGGTCTTTTGTGCCTGCCTCTAACAGAGGTAACCCCGAGGGGAACTCCTCCTGGGTCTCGGTCTAATAGCTCAGGGGCTGGAGAATCCCCGACCTTCACTGCCGCCGCCCACCCGTAACACATTCCCACAGACAGACGACGACTCCAGCCGAGGCTCTCTCACCCCCTCGCTACCCTCTATTTCTCTCTTAGTATCTCCGACACACGTTGCTATCGTATGAAAATTCTCCGCACTTGCCAGAATCGACTATGGACTCTACGTCGATCGCCCCCGTGCTCGCGACGAACCCTCGCCGCTGCACCTCCCACCTTGGGCACTGGAATACCACGTGCTCGGGTGGGTCAGGATCCCCAAAATAAGGGCAGTTGGGATCCTCCGCCCTCCTCTGACCGGACAGGTAGCTCATAAAGACCCCATGCCCTGTCAAGAACTGTGTCAGCCAGAAGTTGGTCTCACCAAACCTCTCCCCGACCAACACCTTGATCCGGGGTATAAGCCGATGTGTCCACCTGCCCTTGGTGGAAATATCTCATCTGTGTTGCCAATCGCGCATTAAAACAGCCTGTGCTTCTTCTCTTGAATCGCCGTTATATCTTGGAGCACGTTGTTTGGCTAGTTGCTGCAGAGGCGGAATTCCCGCTACAACCATTACCGCCTCCGTTGATACAGAGGCGTACGCGATGGTCTTGAGAGCCCCCCTTGAGTATTCGTCTTCTGCGCTCCACCTCTAAGGTTCTGTCCCACACAGGAACCCCGTACAATAACAGCGAGTACACTACATGGACATATAATCTTCTTTTGGCCCGGGGTCCTCCAATGTTAGCGAGTAGCCTAGTGAGCTTCTTCACCAACAGTCCAGCTTTATCTCCCGTCTCACGAACGTGGGACGTGAATTTTCTACTGCGGTCCAACCAGACACCCAAGTACTTGGCAGTGTCCCGTGGTTAGACCGCCCTCTGTGCGTATTGTTATGGGTTCTAGCACTCGTCGCCCCGTCATACTGATGTATGTCGTCTTTTCCTGCGAAAACCACAGACCTCTGTCTCGCATCCACTCCCCAAGAGTAGCTATTCCAGTATTAGCCGCCTCAGCAACTGCTTCCTCCGTCCTTGCTACCACAACGAGGGCGAGGTCGTCTGCATAAGCGATCGGAGTCACGCCGTCCGGATAACGGAGCTTCAGTCATAACCTTAAATTGAGGATATCTAAAAGATTACTCAATCAATCTTCAGATTTTTACATGCACAGTTTCAGATAAACTACTATAGCATATCTAAATTTCAATGAAATTGATCTAGTTGTTTTGGAGATTTCGAGCCACAAATTTTATACATGAATGGTACTTTCGTACTCATTATAGCTCAAAACGCAAAGATAATTCATTTTCACCCCTTCCTCCCAATCACATTGTCGAAAGTAATACTGTACTTTTCTTCGAAAAATCGGTAAAAAATTTGTAATCTGTACTTGCTTTAATGTTGATCTTCGTTTATGATCTGCAAGTCACGTAATCGTTTTAAACAAAGAATAAGTGTAGAATCGCACCTTTTATGCCGTTGTACCAAAACGTAGCGATAGTCAAATTCACAAGTTTTTTTCTTGTGACGGTCCTGGCTGCAGTTCATTACATCATAGTTCAAGCTCCACCAATTAACGTGTTTCCCTCAATATTTTCAGAAGGGGGGTAATTTTATAATTACTTTAACACAGATCTAAATTTACTATGTTTTCTGTTATACGAATTGCAAAAAAGTAAATAAAAAAAAGAAAGTAAAAACAAAGATCGATAAAAATTCATTTTCTGTTGAAGCAAAGCTTTGTTTGAACACTATTTTAGTTTTTTTTAAATGTATTAATATTTTACCGAATCTTCAGAAAAAAAACATACGGTATTACTTTCGGTCGCACGGTGGGATTGCGGGAGTGTAATTGAAGTTTCTTTACGTTTTGAGGTATGAGGAGTACGAAATTACCATTCATGTATAAACTATTGCGGATCTCCAAAACTACTCCATAAATTTCAGTGAAATATAGATATGTTATACTAGTGTATCTGATGTTGTGCATGTAAAAATGTGATGAAAATCTGTCGAGCTTTTCTTCAGTAACGCTCACTTTAAGGTCGACAGCCTTAACCTAAAATTGAGGTTATGTTGAATTTGTATTGGTAAATTTTTAATACGCGTTTATGCAGCGAGCGAGTTTAAACTTGATGTTTGTGCATAGAATCTATTCTTAATTTTTAATAATTTCATCAAATTACGGTTATAGTAATTTAACTTTCTTAAAACAAAAAATATGTTTTATTATTAAATTTAAAAAAAAATTACACCTCTTAGTTTTCTCATTCAATTTATCTTTTGAATGTTTCTTGCGCAAAAAATTAAACAAAATAATTACAAACAATACTACACAAAATAAAATAAGGAAAGTAGGTTTGTATTTTTTAAATTGCCTAGTGCAGATGTAAGCAGTCCGGATAATTGAACAACCGGAAAATCGGTACTCAGATAATGGGATTCCCACTGTATATTGTTTTATTAATTTTTTTTAAGTTAAAATTTTATTGAAAACAAATTTAATAAACATCGATAAATCTTTGAAGACTATGACATTGAAAAATGTTACGGTATAAGATCCATTTATTAACATTAAAAAAATAATTGCTTGAAAAATATGTACTCGTATTTTTCATCATGCAATAACTGAATAAATTAATGATAATAACATTTTAGAGTGACTGTTATAATCAATGAAACGAAATATAGGTCTTGATATAATTTTTTTTTCTTTTCTTTTTAAATAAATTAATTGGTATACATAAAATAAAGATTAACATTAAATAAGTTCAAAATATATAAATAAAATAATATAAAAAAATAATACCGATCTCCGTGTGGAGTAGTAAGGTAAGTGAGGTAGTAATGTAAGGTAATAGTAAGGCCTTTAATCCGGAGGTCTCGGGTTGGAATTCTGGTCAGACGTGGCATTTTTCGTACGCTATAAAATTTCAATTTCATATTCCCATTTACAAGCTTAGCAAGCTTCTGTGGTGAATTAATTCACCAAGCAAAAAAAAAAAAACACTACATTACATTAAATTCCTTGTATCTTTGATAATGAATCTGTAGCTTAATAGTTTTTTTCGTAATAAGAATAAAAGAACTGAGAATATTGTTACTTAGTTCTTCATTTTCAACAGCTAAATT
This sequence comes from Lycorma delicatula, assembly GCF_047948215.1. Classification (NCBI taxonomy): domain Eukaryota; kingdom Metazoa; phylum Arthropoda; class Insecta; order Hemiptera; family Fulgoridae; genus Lycorma; species Lycorma delicatula. Next base: position 102,506,118 of record NC_134458.1, on the reverse strand, counting down.
ATAACATTTTATCTCACTACTCAAATTTATAAACAAAACAAAAAAAAAGTATAAAAAATAATCATTTCGACTAAACTTTTATCTGACTTACGTTCGCGTAAAACTCATTAAAAAAATTATAGAAAATTTTTACTCACAACTGCCCAATAAATTAGTTTTGTCATTCTTATCGCTCAATTTGCATGTTTTTTTTACTAATGATTAACCGTTTATCAGTCATTAATTATGCAATAACTATTTCAGTCAAAGATGATTATTTTTACATTCCTGTAATCATAGTTATAGAGCTAACCCGCAAGAAGGAAAGTATGATAATCAGTGAAAAAATGGGATGTGGGGTTTTGCATTTCTCGTCGTTTCATGACTAAGGAACCCCAAAAGCAAAAAAAAACGTGGTGGAGGTAATGATCGTACGTACGTGCGTTGGCGTGTTTGAAGCTTAAAAACTTTTGACTGGATAAACTTTTTTATGAAATTTTGTACGGAGATTCGAGTATATAGGGCAATTTGATGGTAAACTTTGGGGGGGGTCAATATCTCCACGGAGAGGGGGAGATATTTGGAAGTATATTTTCTAAAACTTTTGTAAACATAATTCTATTTTATATTAAACTCAGCACATGCGTTCATGCTTATCTTGGCATTTAAAAAAAAAATTGCCCAAAAATTTTCCCCCTTCCACAAAAATCGAAAAAAGCTACCTTTTTAACGAACCAATAAAATACTTTGGGGGCAATATTGGTGGGTGGAGCCGATCAAAGTTTAAAAGTATAGATTTTTTTAACTTTCAAAACTTTTTTTGAGTTTATCTAAACTTTTAATATTATTAAAAGTTTACATAACAAACTTTTAATAAAAATATTACAAAAAAATTTCATCATAATTCACACCCAACACCAGAAAAGAAATCTTAGGTAACTTTTTATTGGTTGCACACTTTTTAGTGGAATTAAAAAAAATTTTTTTCTATTTAACAGTGGAAACGCAGAAAAATTTCTTTGAAGGTAATTTTGGGATGGGGAGCATAAAAAATAAGTAAATATTGATATTTTGAATTTTTCAAACTTTTTCTAGTTTATTTAAATATATAATGAAAATTTTACAATAAAACTTCATAATAAATTACTCCTACTCCAAAAAATAAATCTTAGGTAACTTTTTCCATGTATAATTATTTTCCACTATATACGTAAGAATAAATAGCCAATACCAGGAAAGTACTACAACTCTGTAGTTAGATTTTTAAATATAAAAAATTGATATGTTCGAATAGATAAGCTGATTAGAAAATATGTATAGTAATAAAAAATGATAACATTTCTGTCCTCTTTAATCTGATATTTACAGAGAAATTAAATCTTTATGGATTTATAAAAATGTAAGATAATTAAAATATATTTATTTCGTGATCATTGTAGTACTTTCTGCTTTGCATTAGTTAATGTCGCAGTTCTTATATGGAATTTGTTTTGTATAATAGTAGTAGTAGCTTGATTTCTATACAATTTTTTTTTTTTAATATATTTCAGCTACTCATAAAACTTACATAGTATAAAAAAAAATGTTTCTTCATTTTATTTAGTTTTCCGTAGTTGCTGTCATCTCCATCTGGATTGCATTTCAGCCTTCCGCTTTACTTTGTCATAAGAAATAAATATCTTCCCTTATACCCTATTTACCCTTTATATTGAAAACTACCATCCCCGTTGCGGCTTCGCCCGCATTATATGGTTACTTGTGTTTCCTGTCGACATCAATTTTCTTTTATTTTACGTTTCTTAATCAAGTAACCGAAGGCAGGTGTAGCCAGTCGCGTTGTGCAGTGACTCGTTGCAGTCGCGTAAATAACAGTGACAGTGGCTGTGTTAGTCGAGCCGCCGTACCGTACACCGTCGCACCGCTAAAAAAATTCCAAAAAACCCGAGAATGATTTTTAGAAATTTATCTGAAGAGAATTTGCAAACCGTAATCAAGTGAATATATCGATTAATATATTCGGAAATGAGGAAAATTTACAATCATTGTTCAAACCTTTTTTATCTTTCTTCCCCATTTTCAAGATCGAATTACGAAAAATTTAGAAACTGGTTTTTAGATATTCACATGAAAACTACATACATAAAAAATAAATTCCATATCTTTAATTGTTACCGAGAAATTAAAAAAATAGTAAATCTCATTGATACTATATTCCATCACGTGCAGTAAATAGGGTGAGTTAGATAAACATCATTGTTTTTCATAAACAGCTTGGGTTAAGATAGGTTTTCAAATTAATCTTAGAAGACAAACTTAAAAATAATAAAGCAATATACATGACACTTTTAGATCTAAAAAAACCCTATTCTATAATGCATAATAAAATAAAATTCTCAAAATTAAAAAAAAAAATTCGGATCTGAATATGGAGAAATAAAAGTTATTTAAGAATTATGTAGATGAAGAAAGGTGATGACTGACTCGAAAAAAGACGAGGATGTAGTCTTTTCATGTAGTCTTTAAACGTTTAGAAAAAAGAAATACAGGAATTAAAGGAAAAAATTTACCGGAGTATCAGTCGAAAAAATAAAAATGTTGGTGATATATTCATTATGTAGAAACCAAAAATTAGTTTTGAAAAATTTATTGTTAGAAGGAAAATTTAATTCGTAAATAAAAAAATATTAAACAAAGGTCATGAACTGTGAATAAAAGTAAGATAATAAAGGAATAAAAATTAAGATAGGAGGATCAAGACTATAGGAGTCGAGTGAATCTCCACCAGAAACTCAAACACAAGAAAGAAAGATAATACAAGAACATGATAAACGAGAAGTATTTTATTGAAATGGATATGTTTCTTATGAAAGATGAGAGAGACCTTTCTTCACTGAAAAAAAAATACATTAACATGACAGCCGTTAATACCGCTTTGTTACGAACTTTCTTTTTATAAAAAAAAGCTTTTTCACTATTAAATATTTATTAATTGACACGTTCATATGTTTCTTATCTTTTCCCATCACGCAAAATGAAACCGCCATTTTTATTCTTCTTCGATAGTAACCAGGCGTTTCGCCCATATTTCGTGAAATGGAACAAGCTATCAGGGTTCAGAAAATACTAGGATATGAATCAAATGTTTATGAAAAGGCTGTTTAATAAATTATGTATATAAATACAATAGAATATGAATATAATAAAATATATAAATTGACAATTAATAATAATTATTAATGAAAATAATTAAGAAAAATAACTGATATCACAAGGCACCAAACAAATAATTTCATTATAAAAGTGTTTATGAATCTCTTTATCACCCTCCCCAAAATAACCGCTCGCCAACAAAATTTGAATTACATTAAAAAAAATGGTGAATAATACAAACCCCAACAAATATTTACAATGTGAAGGTATCCCTCAAAAAGCAGTTGTTTGCCTCGAATTCGAAAAACAATCATAAACAAAGAAACTGAATACTATTTGCTACTTTCAAATTTCTCTAAAACACAATTATTTACTTCAAATGCAGAGAAAAATAAATAATAAATTAAGTCGTGCAAAACCTTGAAAAACTGTGAAAAAAAATTTCAAAAATTTACTCGCCCCGGGGCTATTTGAATCACAAAATAATAAATAGCAAAATAATATTACTCTAAATAGATGTTGCTCTTAATGGTCGAGTAGCCTGCTTGTTTTTTCTCGTTGTAGTTGGGTTCTTATACCAAAAGAAGAAAAACAATAATGTTTGCTACCGTATAAGATAACAAGAAAAAACAGTTTTCAACAGGTGAACGTAGAAAAAAAACAGCGTGTGGCAAGTAAATTTTTGTAATTTTTTTCACGACTTAATATTTCTTCTTTGCGTTTGAAGCAAATAATTGTGTTTTAGAGAGGTTTGAGAGAAGCAAATAGTTTCAGCTTCTTTGTATATCAATTTTTTTTTGGATTCGGGGCAAACATTAATTACTTTTTTTAGGGATACCTTCACATTTAAGTGTTTGTCGAGGGTTTGTATTATTCACCATTTTAATATAGTTTTGTTTTTGTCGGGGGGGAGGGGTGATTTTATTGGGGGATAAGAAATTCACTAACACCTTTACAGTGAAATTATTTTTGGGTGGTTGAGATACAACATACCAGAAGTGGGAGAATTGTTATTTACATGGTAAAAATAAAACATGGAAAAACTAACGCTAATAAAATGCTAACTAAAGATAGTTTAAATCCGTTTCTAAGAATAAGTTCCCTAGATTTTAGACTATAAAAAGGTCACTGCTATAGTATCAAATACAGATCTAAAGAATTAGAATGAAAATTTTGAAAATAATTTGTGGGGTTAAGTGCTTTATGGTAGTGAAACACGGATAACCGTATGAGAAGGAACAGAGGTTTTCAAATTTACTTTTACAGTAAGATGTAAAAATTTAGGTGGGTAGATAATAATCCAAACAAAGAAATTCTAAGATGAATAAGTCAGAAGAGAGATTTATGGCAGGATCTTTTAAACAGATGAACTAAAATAGTAGGCTATAAACTAAAAAATTTAGGCTTATTGAATATGATAATAAGAGGGAAGTGTTAAAAGGATAAAAATTATAGAGATAATTTTTAGAAGAGAGAAACTGGAATTTATAAAACACGTAATTAAAGATTTACTTTATAAAGATGTTAAGATTAAAAGATTATCACAGAATAGAAAGGAATGAAGAGTAGCATCAAACCAGTCTTCCAGACTGGTTTATCAAACCAGATATTGATGATTACTGCAAAAAAATGAAGGAAATTGTAGTAAGTAATGAACTTGCATATCTGCAGAAAAAAAGTTGTTATTTCCGCATAACCTTTCTTGAAAATAACAAAAAAAAAACCTTTACAATATTTTATTGATTTTTACATAATAATTTATATTAATAATTAAGTAAACAATGCAGTTACATGAAGTAAACAAGAATTTTAATTAAGTTAAATATTAATAAAAATAATAATATAAGAAAAATAAAATATGTAAATTTATAGAAGTAATTTATTTTAAATAAAAAGAATAAATAATTATAAATGAATAATAAATTTAATTTTAATAAATACTAATGTTATTAAAAAATAAAATAAAGGAATTTAAAAACATACTTATTTATTAAAAAATATTTTCTCATTATTATTTGGACTAATATTTCCTTACCTTCCTTAATAATGACTTCCTATATTTAAAAAAATAGAATAAAAAAAAACTATTATTTAACATTGACCCAGATATCTTGTATTATATTGCAGCAGAAAACATCTTACACCATTTATGAATTTTTGTTACAATATTTGCTCAACTTTAGGAATGTGTAGCGATAAATTACCAAAGGTGAAGGATATTTATTGATTACTTGAACAATTTCTGTTCTGTGTACACTCTTCGAATCTAAAGTGGTATTTGAAAAATGTTGTGCGGGATGTTTTGTTTTCATTTGTTTTTCCTTAACGCTCCAACAGGAATTTTTGTATATGAAATACGTAGGGAATTTTTTATAAAAAATTAAAAAATATATAGAATTATTAGAAAAATATTAATATAAATCAATTTAAAGAATTTCTAGTTAAGGCAAAACTACCGTAAATTATCGCCATAGTATGATGTCTATGGATATGACATTAAATTTTTAAAGATTTGAGATTAAAAAAAAAGTCGTTAACCTGTTTTTATCAAATTTTTCCCATTGTCCTCAATATATCTGAAAGCCGCGTTCCATAATCAGTGCTAAGTATTATGTCAAGTCGAATATAAAGTACATAGGGAAAAGATTTGCTTATGTTTAAAATTGATAAATTTCTTTGCATTATCTTACTTCTCTAAAGTTAGGCTTAAAAATTAATAATTTTATAATTAATTTTCACATCATATCAATTTAAAAAATGGAGTATCTTTAAAAATAAAAATATAATACAGTATTTCATGATTTTATAAGTAATTTCTTGCAGTAAATCTTCAAACAGATCTTCTGACACAAAATTTAGTATTTAGATTTAAAACAAAATGATCATAAAGAAAAGAAAAGAGTAAAAATATATTATTTGTTAATTGTATGGAGCAGCATGGATTTTTAAAAAACATACCAGATACTTTGTAGTAAAGCTGGGGAGCAGCAAGGGCCACCCTAGTTATTGTTATTATTAATAATTAAGTATTCAATAGAATTTTAATTTAGGATATAAGTATATTTTTCTCTGTATTTTAATTTTGTGTTGTATTATGTAAATAACTTGTATTCAATTTATGTTAATACGGGAACCTGCTGATAAAACTTGTCTTAGCGGAACCATATATTGTAAAATTATATGAAAATAAATAGATAAATTAATTATTATAATATTAATATTAACTAATATTCTTAGTTAATTAAAGTATTATCGCCGTTGCAAAAAAAAACTTTTATCTGAACCTAAAAAAATATTAAATCGACCTAATTAATTAATTTAATATCTAAGTCTATAATATTTAATAAATAAGTCATTAAGATTAAACAAAGTTGTTAATGATGAACTATAAAATACACTCATTTAATTCTGTACGAATTTTTTATAAGATACAATACGAAATAGTAAGATCTAGAATTCAGTGCAAAACCCTTCCAACAGCCGTGGTAACAGACACTATGGTCAGATTTCGAACAGGGATCTACAACTGAGCTATGTGATACCCAAATTTAGCCGCCTATTTGTTCTTAGTTTAAGATGGATTAGATTATAAAAAATAGAATCCTATAGTTTCTTATTTTGCAAATAGGGAATACAAGTATAATTATATATACCGTTTGACCGAGATGTCAAGAACTAATTTTAATTTTAAATAAGTGATTTTTGTCTTAACTTCATCATTCTATTGACAAGGATACGGTAATTACCATTTTTGTATAAAATCCATTAACAGAATCAATCATTTTATAAATCCTACGGTAAAATTCTGTTATACGATACATAAAAAAACATCTTATGTAGTTCTGGGCAAGAATACAGATTTTTCTTTTCCGACGCCTTAACTATTTCAAAGTCAGAAACGCACTGATTTTCAGAGTACAACGCACTGCATACGTTCGATTAACGAGTAGACCCTATATAAACATCAGATTTCAACTCACTTACCACTGTGACTCACTGCATAAGCGCGTATGAAAAATACACGGCTAGACAGTCAACATAATGATGTGAGGTTATGGTATCTGTTGTCGACTTTAAATTGAGCGTAACTGAAGAACTCAACCAATCTTCATAAAATTTTCACATGCCCAACTTCAGATAACCTACTATAGCGTATCTAAATTTCAATGAAATTGATCTGGTTGTTTTGAAGATTTTCGAGCCACAAATTTTATACACACGTAAATATGTATATGTAAAAAGACTACACTTAAGTAAATGGTATTTTTGTACTTCCCATACCTTGAAACGTAAAAAGTTCATTTCACCCTCAATTACACGATACGACCAAAATAATACCGTACTTTTCTGCAAAAATTGGAAAAAAAATCACACTGATAAAAAAAAACTGTAAAGAAACAAAAATTAAGAAAAAATTATGTACTTATGTACGCACGTAGGAAGTTATACTTCTTTGGCGTGAATAAAAAAATAATTTTTTTCCGCATTCAAACAAATTTAAACCGAGTCAAACAATCGATAGACGACATTAAATACCATGAATAAAAATTTGAATATAACACTTAAATTAAATAAAATAATATTTATTTTATACAGTTTAAAAAGTATTGACGTATTGGTTGTCGTATAAAACAAAATTCATCAAATATATTTCGATTAGTTTAGTTCCATTAATTCTTCGGATGACGACTGAATAGGCACGAGGGTTATCAGCGGCTTACGATACGAAAAATATGATACAAATAGTTTTATTTTTTATAATAGTGTATTTTATCAAAAATTTTCTTTTTGGTAAATTTAAAATTATTTATGCAAAATCAAGAACTTATCTGATATGTGCTATTTTCTGTGTCACTAAAAAATACAACTTTACTCATAAAAAATAATACTTCCATAAATATAACCTCAAATCTTGAAACACAATTTTTACAAAAAAAAAAAAAGAATAAATATACGCTGCAATATAAATGAAGTTTTATGAATATTCACAGTTTAAAATACCCGTCTTCAGAAATCTGTGTATATAAATATATATTTATTACGACTCAATATCTGTTACATTTACAACACGTGTTAATCACTTAATTGCACTGAACGACTGACTGAATTAGACACTACACGCATGTCGGTGCAAACTGATCCGCTTGAGCCTGCGCAAATCTTCATGGTGTGTTACATCGGCGCGCGCAACATTTGTAACTTGCTGAAAATACACTCTGATCAGTTTCTCTTAACGCACCCAAGAAGTATAACTTCAATTAAAGTTGAAAGTAACTATCAGAAAGGTCAAGATTATATGTTACATAAAACTATTATTTGTTGAAGGCTCAAAATTACCATAACAAGCTTTTTTGTCTTCATACTCCTTCTTTCGTTAATGCATGCGATGTAATGAAACATCATAATAGATGTAAGAACTTTATAAGCTGATTAAAATAAAAGAATGTGGCTTTGGTAACTATTTTTAAATGACTCGAAATGCTTGTATTAGACGGTTTTCAAAAATATTCTACAGAAATTATAAATTAGTACTGAAAACAATAACATTGATTAAGTAATTTCGGTCGTGTGACGTTAATTTTATTGGTGTAAATAGGAATTTTAAAGCTGCTGTTCAATATAAAGAACCAAAATCACAATGATGTTTGAAAAAATATGAGTTCCAATAATCATAAATAAAGTAGTAACATAAAACTTAACAAACAAATATTATAACATAACAAATGTACTATGTAAATAATAACATAAATAACATTTTTAATTAAAATATGTTTTTTTAAATGAAAATGTATGTTGAATGGTGAAAATCTATTTTTTGTCTGCAATATTCAATATAATATAAATATGAAATATTGTTCAATCTTCTATATAAATTCAAACAATGCTATTCAAAAATGAAATAGACCAGCAGTATTTTAAAACTGTTATTAGGCTTTACTGCTTTCTTGTGCTGTACAACATAATTTTTGTACATAAAACTTTATTAAAGTTATTTTTAAAAAACTAATGAAAAAACATGAGATGTGTAAAATGATGGTATGTTACACCATACATAATAATTTTATTTAATAGTAAAAAAAACAAAAATGCTCTTAATTAATTTAAGGTTTTTACTTTTTCTTAATTCAACCGTAAGTAATTCTAATTGCCTTTTTAAATGTATGTAGCCGTAATATAAAAAACAACAAAAAAAAGAAGTAAATTGGATAGTTCTTTCTTTTTAAAATCATGATGCATGTAATTTAAAAAAACTTTTAAATGAAATAATTCACTTTACTACACACACACACACACACACACACACACACACACACACACACACACACACACACACACACACACACACACACACACACACACACACACACACACACACACACACACACACACAGAGAGAGAGAGAGAGAGAGAGAGAGAGAGAGAGAGAGAGAGAGAGAGAGAGAGAGAGAGAGAGAGAGAGAGAGAGAGAGAGAGAGAGAGAGAGAGAGAGAGAGAGAGAGAGAGAGAGAGAGAGAGAGAGAGAGAGAGAGCGAGAGAGAGAGAGCTTCATAGTATTACTACGCACTGTAATAATGTGTGCGCGCGCGCGAATGAGACAGGGGGTGCGTGCGAGAGAGATGTGTGTGTGTGTTTTTGTGTGCGTGCGAGAGAGAGTATTAAATAATAATTGTGGAACTCAAGGTACATTAACATTTATATCTTTAATTAATGATTAATAACATTTTTAATTTAATGAGTTTTCCCTCGATGCCCTTTTTAAAACATGATGGAAAATCAACGGTGTTAAAATTATATAACTGCATATGTATTTTAAAATCATAAATTCACTTATCGGTAATGCTAACTAAATAAAAAATGTAGCATTAAATTTAATATAAAATAATGTTTAGGCGTGAACTGAAATCTACCAGTCATATAGTAAAATAAAGGTTTTATTTAATGTCAATTGTTTAAAACCATTAAGTAATTATTTAAGTAACTTGAAAATATAAATATTTTGGTGAAGTATCTGTCATATGGTTATTACAGACAACAAAATAAATGATTCTAAAGTATATATGTTAAACGAACTTTGAGAGAAAAAAATGATTAGAGATAAAATTTTATTAAGTAATGCCGATGTTTACATTAATGAATGAATCAGAAACTTAAATCATTTCGATAAATGAATTTTATCGAAAGCTTGTACTTTTAGTTAAAGGTCGTACACTTATGAATAAAAAAATCCTTAATGATTATCAGAGAAAAGCGTCATATCCCTTGTTTAGTACAGCTATTGGAGAAAAGTGAAAATGGTTAAAGGGTTACCTGCCAATGGCTGATGAGAAATTATGAAGTAAATATGTTTAAAAAAGTTGATTTCTCCTTCAATTTTACTAAGACAACCACTTCTGTGTACCTTTTTCTATATTAAATGAACCCTATTTCATGTGCGATTACGTGAAGGTTTTTTTCGTTGGAGGGGGGAAATCTGCTGCCAGACCCCCAGCGGCCCGTACCGCTGGGCGTATGGGGTTTCCCGCGTAAGGCGGAGACCTTCTAAAAACCCTCCCCTTCCACAGCGTGGTAGCGGAACCACCTAATGAGGTACACATCGTCACCACGCTTGCCTACGGGTACTCCGGGTGTGGTCCTTCCGCAAGGGCTTCCGGCGTTCCCCGTGGGCACCCAGCGACGACGATCCTGTTGGACCCCTGCCGCCCATCACCGAGGGCTGACCTTCCTCCCCCACTTCGGGACTGCACACTACCGTAATTTCAAGAAGAAAATTCTTTTGAATCATCTCGGAAACCTGTCCCAACCTGCGCCCGAGTCGATCATACTCTCTATCGCCTCCTCAGGTGAAACCGCCCTATCAAAGGGTCGCTCCGAAGCCCATCTACTTAAAGGTTTAATTTTTACAATTCTCTTTCTAAACAGGGAGATCCGTGTTCGAATATCGATTAGCAACTAACAACTTTTATTTATTTTAGCCTCCGGGACCACCGTCGTCAGATATTGCTTCAGAGGATGAGATGAAATGACTATTTTGTAGCGGATGAAAATGGCATGCCTACCTGGATTCAAACTCGGGATCTCCGAATGAAAGGCCAGGACACTATCACTTGCGCTACGGGGGCAGGTAATTAAAGTAACTAGTTTATTATGTAAATAATAATACGATTTTCTGTCTATTTTTCATCTGTTTTGATTCAATAAAAAACAGATTTAAAAAATTTTTTATTTTCTTTTATGGCTGTATTTACATTATTTTACTCAGACTTAAATTCTTTACAAGTTTTGTTACTAAATCTTACGCACTTGTTAGTCATTTAGCAAAGCTATTGTACTACAAATCTAAAAAAAAATTTCTTTTTCGACACCGAATGTTGTAGTTTTACGTCGGATATCTTAAAAATTACTGGAGTTACAGTTCTGGAACCTGTTTTATCTTGTTTCAAAATTTACAGTAGGGCTTCCTTTTATTAGAAGAGCTGAAATCCCGGTGAAATCTTTCGCTAGCCGTAACTCGAAAACAAAGCGTTCCCAAACCTATGATTACATGAACCTTGTTCATTATTTTCACTTGTAAAACATGTCCTGAAATTTTCTCCGTTTCTTCGTGGGATACTCTATATATAAATAAATATATATTTCTAATTCATATTTTTAATAAAGCCTGGTGTGTGTGTGTGTGTGTGTGTGTGTGTGTGTGCTACACGTTCGCGTATGTGTTACATAATAATTTAAGTCATACGAGAATGTGTTAGCATTCTCAATTTTTACTTATAACCGCACTAATTGCTTCTATTCATTGATTGATTTGTGAATAGTAATTATACAGTAATAATCTATTTTTTTTCACAGTTTAAAAAGGTTTTTACTGAATTTGTTAATATATTTCATTGTACGCTAGTGATTTAGTAACATCTGTTTTCAAATTTATTTCTGTTTGAAAAAGAACCCAAAAATGTCTTAAATAATTGCTTGTCTAACCTTCAACGCGATTCGCCACTCCTTTCTACTAAAAATAACGGAAATAATCATCTTTAATTACAATAATTTTATCATGTTCTATATTTTCATTTATCTAATTACTTAAATGTGATAATTCTTCTCCCGCCGATATTTTTACCCATAACTTATTTTAAATATCACATTATCAGTTTTTATTTTCTGATAAAATTTAGATTTATTGATGGATTTTTTTTTTATAGATCAACATTCATTTTTACTCTTTTCCGGTCTCTTATGCGTGAATTTTCTACTTGTTTTTCTAACATTGTTTTTATTGATCTTTCCCTTCTGATGAGTGGCGTGGCGTGGAGTTTTTTATTTTTCATTTAATCTTCACAAGTTTCCTTTATACCAATATTTCAAATGATTTCAACTCCATTTCCATTATTTCTCCTTTTCTTAGTGTCCACGTTTCAGAACCAAATTAAAGTAACTTTTATAAAACTACTTTTATCTCACTTACTTTTAGCTAAATGCTTTCCCACCCATTGCTATTGTTTTTTACTTTTTTAATCTTCTCACAGTATGGTACCAAAGTATCAATATTTTATTTTTTTATGCATTCGTTGGTTTATTATCTCATCTTCAAAATCTTTTCTGCCAACATTCATTTTCATGGTATATTATGAATCAGTTTCTATATTTGAAATCATCCGTTTAAATCACCTAAAACTCCAAGTCACCTGAATATATTTTGTACAATTTATTAGTCTTCCTCCTATGCTGAACCTTTAATATTTTACAAACGTTTTAAATCATATCTTCAAAATAGTATTAAACAACGTTGAAAGCAACACGCTTGCGTTACTGTTCATAAGTCAAACCACTCAGTTTTAGGATCCTTTATTTTCATAACAGTTGTTTCAGTATAGGTACGATTTTTTAATTAATTATTAAATTTTTTAATCTATTATTTTGCTTCTATATATTTACATTTGATATAATCGAATTTCATTTGTTCTTCTACTTTTTTTTTATAAGTAAAAAAAAACATAATGAATAAAAATATTACCAACGAACTTATTTCTTATTCAAGAGTGATTATAACCCAACCCATTTTTTATTTTGTACTTACATTTTTAAATTTTATTATCAACTTACATAAATTCTGATATTTTTATATTTCAAGACAGTTCAAACATTTCACAGTTTAGACACTTCAATCTCAAAGTAAAGCCATACTGTTTTTGCATCTCTTTTATCAAGTTATGGTTCCAGTCTTCAAACCTAGTTAATAACAAGAAATCTACCCGTATAAAAAAAAAAAATGTATAATTTCTTAAAATGAGTATCACAAATGTTCAGATTGGGCCGCGGGAACGTGTGATTTTGAATCGTTCACTGGAAATCTATAGTTTTAGGTGGCAGAACTATTATAATATTATTTAGATTGCCAGTAAATGCCCCTTTAATTACAATTGTTGGGTTTAAAAGTTGGAAAAGATTTATCAAAACTGATTAAAAAAGACCAAACGTTGATCAGTAGTACCTTTACTATTGATTACAAGAAGATTACGGATTAAAAGAAGAATTTAAAAAAAAAACGAGAATTGTTATGAAGCTGCTAAATAAGAATTTCGTTATAACGTTTTTTAAGCTAGCAATTCAGGATTCAATAAGAGGTATGTATGCTTAGAGAAAAATATGCCGCTATTTCTCGGAGGTAATCTTCTGTTCATAACTATCTTGTTTTCTTCCTTTTGTAAGTATTAATGAATTTATAAATATATAAAAGAGAACTTATTTTATATTAAAAAACTATATGTAATTTTTTAGAGGTTAATAAAATTTTTAATTTATGTTTATGAGTAGAAGTAAACGCTAGTTCAAAAAACTCATTCGCAGTAAGTGCGTCAGAAGGACGGATTTCCGGTTTTAGTTAAGAAAGATAGGATATTGAAATTATTTTTGAAAATAATATTGCTTTCGGTGTTTTAGTTAGCTTGATGTTTTGAGAACATTGGGAAACCAGCTCGCACCTAGTGGTGCTCGTAAAAATTTATTTTGGCTTTCTAACATGTCACCCTTCGACTTATAACATGAAAATTTTGAAAACGAATCCAAAAACCAAATTTTTTGCCTGTAACTCCAGTTCCTGTGAACCGATTTGTGAACCGATTTAGATCAGCAATGCTCTATTCACATTAGGTTTTCGTTATCTTACCAAAATTTGTTAAAAATTGCGCCCAGTAGAAAGAAAAAAGCTGAAAATATACCAAAAAAACTCAGTTTTTTTGTTCTAACTCCGGTTCTTCTGAACCGATTCACTTAAAACTCAATAGGGCGCTATTCCCAATAGGTTTACATCACCCCCACCAAGTTTTATCAAAATCAGGTAAGATTTGTGTCCAGTAGAGCAGACGAAAACATTTTATATTTATATACATATTAAATATATAAACATTGCAGAATCGTGTTTAGGAGATTCCAAAACGTATATAAAAGTTGTTCCCGCTCCCACTGACTTTTCCTTAGAAAATCAAATCGTGCGCAGTAGCGATTTCTACAATTTTTTTGTAAATCCGCCAAGAATACTCCATAATAAGTAAAATTTTCACCTAAACTGGCTACTGTACCCTGTTAAACTGCATTTAGGGAAAATGTTCAAGAAGCCATCTTAGTAGAATAAGACATGGGTTTATTTAAAAAAAAAAAAAAACATAAAAGATTCTATAGTGTTTTACTGGTTATGATATGAAAAAAAAACTAGATTTTAGATGCTAAAATACTGTCGTAGAAGAGAAGTTGTAATATTTATCACCAACACATTATATTAAAGGTTAGTAATCTACTGTATATGAAATAAATCTTGACGTAGACTAAAATACCAGAACTGGTAATGAAATGAAAATTTCATGTCAGATAAAGTGACAACATTTGGAATGATCCATTACTTAATTGAAAGTAAAAAGAAAGTAATAAACGATTAGATTATAAGGGATGTCGTTGCTTATTGAAAAGAGAAGATTGAAGTGGTTTTATAAAATAAAACGGGGTGGGCTGTACTCCCAAATGTTATTTTACTTCGGGATATCAAAGTCTCAGGCGGTTAAATCAGATTACGTAATAATATCATAGAAGAAGAACGGTCAACCACGTTTTTTTTAAACTGTTGTTGAGAAAATACAAGTAATACAGATTCTGTCATTACTAAACATAACATTAATTTTCTCTATCGGCTGCCCCTATTTCAAAATAGTATTTCAATAAATAATTTTCTAGTGTAATATATTTCTTATGTATTATTATAAATTATATAATACATTACTTCTAATATATTTAATAAAAATAATCTTTTTTATTTTTTCATAAAAACAAAGATCGCTGTTCTACACTATCATGATATTTAATATAACTAATTTGATTATTTGGGAAATAAACAAAGATCCAGAATAATAAAAATAATAGTAACAAAGATGAAAGGGACAAAAATAAGTAATACAAAATTAAAAATATACTCATATATATGTATTTAAAATGACCATGAGTTATAATAAGGATTTCAACACCAAAAATGAAAACAAACTAATTTAACTTATAATACTCGTAACATATTTATAAATGACCTTTTGACGTCCAACAAATAAACATTCTGCAAGATACTAACGAATAAGCAGTTTGCACAAAAAATATTATTAATGGCGATAAAAAAAAAAATAAAAAAAAAATAACGGACTTGTTTAATTTTAATTATATATATATACATATATTTAATATAATTATTAAATTACTATATTAATTTGAAGGAATAAAATAAGAAAAAAAAGAGACATGATAAACGTAAAAAGTAAAGAAGAATCCTTTGGGCAAATGAATAGAAAGAAATCTGGTCAAGGCTAAACAATTACCCACATTTAGTCATGTTAATGTTCTACATTTTTTCATTGTATATGTTTTTTTTATGAATAATATTTCAAGGACAAATTTTTTAATACGAAAATTTATTCACCGAAAAACTGAACACAGATTATAATAGTAATGGTAATAATAAATAATGCATATATATAAATATATTTATAACGATATAATTCAAGGTATTATACTTTTAAATTGCTAAAAAATGAAATAATAATAACCGTAATGCATTGACAATAACGTCACTTTTTCACTACTTTATGAATAAATTGACTATAACATTAAATACAACATTTAAATAAAAAACAAAAATTATTCAATTATTTATTAGGCTAAATTACCCTATTTTCGTCTAATTATGAGCTTTTAAACTTTAATTATCAATTTCCTATTATTCTACTAGTCAAATTATCTCATTAACGATGAATCTGAAAATTAATTAAAGGTAAAAAGTTGAGAATGATTTTATTATTTCATTCCCCATTCTGTGTTTTGTTGACCTAATCAATATGATTTTATTTATTACGAAATTTGTTTTCAAACAACCCCTTTTTAATTTCTTTATAACTATTTCCAATCTATTTCAGCGAAATGATTACAAAAAAAAAATCTAAATATTTTCTATTAAATAATTAAAAAATAATAATAAATCTTTTTTGCAGACCTAACTCAATTCGTACATTTATAAATCAAAGATTTTCCAGTTATCAATAATTATTTTTTTAATAATAGCAACTTATTTCAGGAATAGTTTTTTTTAATTATGGAAAAAATTGTATGTTGGTTTTAATAATAATTATAATAAAATTTATAGAGTTTCACCTCCACGATTACTTCTTGAGAATGGACATTCACTACCCTACACGTACAGAAAGAAGCCAGGGAGCAGACATGATTGGGGAGAATGAACAGTAGAACAGCTAAAAATACCTTAGGGTACTGTGTTAAAATATAGCAAATAAATATGTTTAGATGAATCTAATACAGATATAAAACAATAAATGAGAATTAGAATTGGCCTTTTTACTAAAATTACTACAGACCAGTTGTGTCAAATAAAAGGTAGATATAACAATTGAAAACGAAATGCCAAGTAGAATATACTACTCAGCCAGGCAATTCCAATATTAAAAAATAAAAGTATATTTGTCATAAGTCACTCAGTAGTTAAAAATTCTCACAATGTATAGCAGAGGAATCCCTTTCTCTTACTATAACCGTCTACTCAGTTGAACGATCAAAAGGACCGAAGGCTGTCCCGTAATGCACCCTACAAGCCCCACTAGAGTTTGTATATTTAAAATTTCAGAATATGTATTATTTTCCCTAAATAAATATAAAAAATGAAATTATTAAATTTAAAATGAATTAAAAGTGATTTCTTCATAATGATTTAAAATCATTAAAATCGTCATAATTAAAAACGATAAAACAAGATTAAAACATTTAATTTTTACTTAGTACATAAGGTTAAAAACAGGTAAAAGTTTAATTAATTATTAAAAAAAATACCGCTAATTTATTTACTAAAGGTTTTTTCAGTTAATCTAAAATAGTTAACGTCTTCTTGCATCAAGTTAGCAAAAGACGTGCACCTATACAACGGTGTAGCATCAAAACTAACATGTTCTAAAAAACTATAAAAGTGTCGTGAATTTCCTCAAGTACACGCACGCAAACTGATAATTGATCTTCTTAACCAAAGTACAGAAATCGGTAAAAGAGAATTAAATCATTACTCAGGCGTTTTTAAGTGAGAGTGGATAGTCTGTAAGTTTGACGAATATCATTCTCCTCATGCTGGAACAAATCTCTAAATTTGGAAAGCAATCAGCGGATAAAAAAATTTTGAATGTTCAAAGTCATAGTAGCTCTCTGTTTTATGCTAGTGTACCGTATTGAAGAAGAAATCACACTAGAAAATTAAAAAGTAAATAACAAATGTTAGGACTCGAAACCTGTTTGGCTATCCATTTAATCAAGCCAAAAGTTTTAATCGTAGTGGTGTCAACGTGGGTAAAGACATATATAATTTCGAATCCAAAGGAATTCCAAGATCTCTGATAACTGTCTTTTATGTTTTATATTATTATGGGATGATGCTGTTAGATTATACAGTGATGGGTGATTTTCATGTTAAATGTTTAAACTATACATTGCCCGTACTAACACAGAATATTTAATAGCATTTTTTAAAAAGATATTATTTAATATATGACAATTTAATTTCAGTTCACTTATTAGGGCATATTTTTCTGCTGTTTTATACTGACGTGTAGTCGAATTAAAGAGTACAACTAAATAGATATGGATAGGTTTATTTACTTCTCCTTCATTTAGTTCAAGAAAAAATGAAGAAAAAAAACGAAAAGAGAATATAAACCTTAAGAAAAAAAATCGGGGAATGAAATACCATAAATAAATTGATCTTTATTTTCAGATTACAAACGGAGTTATTAAGCTTAATGTATCAACAAATTAATTATAACAATATACAATACAATAAAAATTCCAATTACTAATATACGATTCTATTAGTAAAGTACGGGAAACCTTGTAGTAAAATTTCAAAAAAGTTATTTTATTTTTAATATTGTATTTTTACCGGCCTTTCGAAGAAAAATACGGTATTACCTTCCGTTGCACGATACGATTGGGGGTGAAATTGAATTTTATTTACGTTTTGGCTATGAGGAGTACGAAAATACCATTCACTTAAAATATAATTTCCTTATACTGTATGTATGTGTGTATATATATATACACGTGTGTATTTATATAGGCCAATGTATAAAATTTGTGGCTCGAAAATCTCCAAAACTACTTAATCAATTTCATTGTAATTAAAATATGCTGTAGTAGTGAATCTAAAGTTGTGCATGAAGAATTTGATGAAGATTGGTCGAGTCGTTCTTCAGTTACACTCAATTTAAGGTCAACAACAGATAACATATTCTCAATTTAAGGTTATGTTGAGCGACTTTGTATTAGTGTATTTTTCATACGCGCTTATACAGTGAGTCACAATGGTAAGCGAGCTTAAACTTGATGATTGTGTGTAAGGCAGCGTTTCTCAACCTTTCAGTATTTGCGACCCAATTTTCAATCATAATTTTCATTGCGCCTCCTCTCTTACAATAACAATGTATATTATAATAATAATACACTTTGAGTATTTTGACGCCAAATTACGACCTTAATTACACACCTTACAAATTACCAAGAATAAGTAAATTTATTGATATTTGGCGACACCGATCCGCTGCATTGACAAAACCAGAATCGATGCCTCTCTATTGTTCTCTGTCTTACGTTCATAATTTCGGACATGCTCACGGCTTTGAGATAAGTTACGATTTGTCTCCAACATTCTGGAACGTCTGCGCAAACGTTATAAATGCTGCACCTCGTTCAATTCCAGCCAGTCTCAGTCCTGTCGATCCTTGTACCGATATCGAATCTATCGTGAATGCGTATGTTGTAATTTGTGTGTCAATTGCAATTCACGATTTTAAATATTTACGGCAGTAGATTTATACAGAATCATGGGTATATTTTTAAGTGGGTGTAAGCGAGCATTAGACGATAGTGAAGCATCAACTAGTGCACAGACGAGCGTGGTTCCGAAAATAAAATCAAGAAAATATTCTCAAGAGTAATTAAATTTTGGGTTTACGAGTACTGAAGTAAATGAAAAAGAAAGGCCCCTGTGTGCCATTTGCTCAAAAATTTTGGCAGCAGACAGCATGAATCCTAATAAACTTAAACTACATTTCTAAACGCACCATAGTTCGTTAACAAACCCCGAGAATTCTTCAAATTTAAATTAAAATCATATGAAAACAAACATCATTTTTAAAAAACCTTTGTGAATGAAACAGCTTTACTTGCCTCTTACAAAGTTTCATATAAAATAGCCAGATGTAAAAAGCCTCACAATATTGGTGAAGAGCTTATTTTGACAGCTGAAACTGAGATTGTAGAAACTATATTTGGAGATAATTTTACCAAATAATTGCAGTCCATACTTCTATCAAATTATACTGTTCCCCGTCGAATTGGTGACATAGCTGAAGATGTACAGCATCAGCTTTTCGGAAAGTTGCGTGACTAATTGTTTTCAATTCAGCTTGATGAAGAAACAGATCAATAAAGATGCTCACTTCACTGCCTATGTTCGATTTCATGATGGTATGTCAGCAGTAGAAGAACTACTTTTCTGAAAACCAATAGAACTCAAAGCAACAGCACTCGCATTATTTGATATCTTAATAATGATTTTATAAACGAGGCAAACACAGAGTGGAAAAATTGCGTCGGAACATGCACCGATGGTGCTCCTTCAATGTCTGGAAGATTCTAAAGTATACAAGCACTTGTGAAACAAAAATCTCCACAGTGTATCTGGACACATTGCATCATCCACAGAGAAGCTCTGGCTTCCAAAGAAATGATTCCTGGTCTGAATATTGTGCTAACGACGGTTTTAACCGTAGTAAATTATATAAAAATGAGACCCATATAATCAAGAATCTTTTCTGCACTTTGTGAATACCTGGGTGCAGTACATTCGACCTTACTATTTTATTGCGAGGCAAGATGGTTATCACATAGATTTTTGCAACGTAATTTAGAATTAAGAGATGAAATCGTCATTTTTCTAGAAGAGGAAAACCGATCGGAAGCCGAGAAGTTTCGATATGGTTTATTTGTGATGGAATTGAGTTACTTGGTCGAAATATTCGAGAAGTTGAATACCTTGAATATTCAACTCCAAGGAGGAAATACACATATATTGGATACGAGTGATAAATTTAATGCTTTTTGTAGAAAATTAGAATTGTGGAACAGAAATTTAAAGCAAAAAACCTAGACATATTTGCAAATGAGGATGAATGTGTTAAAACTTACAAGGCTGAAGAACAATATGTGAAAGTTATTTTTGTAACCATTGAAAATCGTTTAGCCATGCGGCAAGGAATTTTAAAAAGTATTTTCTTGCTGGACTACTTGATAGCAAGTTACGAGTAGGTTAGGAATTCATTTCAAATTCACCCGAAGGGCTCTCAACTGCCGAAGAATAAATCTTCTTAGACTTCACAGTGGCAAAATCAAAAGACAATTTACTAACAAATCACTCTTTGAATTTTTGGCAGGGGTGGATGATGAGTTTTCTGCACTGAAAACAAGAGCATTTCGTATCCTATGACCATTTTCAACATCCTACCTTAGCGAAACTGGATTTTTTGCAGGGCTGCTTTGAAGACAAAATACAGATCTCAGTTAAATATATTTCCAAAATTAAACCTCCCTTCGAAAACGTTTGCCAGCAAGATAGCCTCAAGGGAGTCACTAATAATTATTAAACTTGTTTTTAATTTAGTATTAATATGTTAATTATAAATACATTGAGCAGTATTGATAGAATCCTATTTATAAGTGTATTATATCAGTGTAAATGTGTGTTTTATTATTTATGTCAGATTGTATTTTGTTTTGTTTCGTTTAAGTAAATTAATGCATTTTTTATTTATATTTTCTTTCCGATATGCTCGCCCCACAGGTTGAGAAACACTGATGTAGTGTCTACTCGTTATTTTTAATTATTTCGTCAAACTACGGATATAATAATTTAATTTTCTTGTAAAAAAAAAAATATTTTTCATATTAAATTTAAAAAAGTTTTTTTTGTTTTTTTTTTCTTTGTGGGCGAAAAACGCCTGGGTGTTATCATCGCCCGGAATTTTATTAATAAAAGGGTAAAATAACTCCAAAATAATAAAACTTATAAGGAATAAAATTAATATTAATCGTATAATAAAAATTTATTAAAACAACAGTCAAGAAGGTAAAATAGAACTCAAAACTATTACCGCAGACGAAGTCTTTAAAATATAAAAGTTAAAATAATCGAATAAAGAAACTATATAAAACTTACCTAATTCGATGGGTTGTACAAAAGGCTCCCTTCTCGGATAATAAAATTAAAGACATAGAACCAAAAAAATCAAAATTGAAAGTAAAGGTTAAAAATTATCAACAACTCTTCTAGCATAAAAATATATATGATAATATTAAATTTGTTGAAGTAACCTTGTACTATGCAAAAACAGAAACATCCGGTCCAAAATTTCGTTATTATTGTACAAGATATCACAGATGTTTCTAGGTAGATTAGACTTACGACGCAACGCCGCATAACATATGCAGTCCACGAGAATGTGGTGCACAGTCATGCAGCAGATGCATCATGTGCATTGGGCTGGGACTTCTCCTGACATTAGGTATTCGTGTGTGATCCTCGTATGTCCTATTCGTAACCGGCAGAGGACCACTTCCTCACGACGAGATTTTCTGCAAGAAGAGCACCATGGCAACACTGAATCTTTAATCCGTCGGAATTTATTATCGACGGTAGTCGCCCAGTCACTTTCCCACCTTGCTCTCAGTGATTGTTTTACATGATTAATAAAATCAAAGGTAGTAACTCGGGTGGTGAAAGGAGGTTGAATGCACGCTTCTTTCGCAGCATAATCTGCTATTTCGTTACCTAGAACCCCTACGTGGCTAGGGACCCAGAAAAAACTTACTTCTGTGTTGCTATTACCTAACTCAGCGATTGCATCGTAAATTTCAATGACGACAGGATGTTTGGAATAAAGGTTTTCTAACGCCTGGACAGCACTACATAAGTCACTGCAAATAAGAATGTTTCTATATTTAGGGTTAACGATATTTAGAGCCCTATATAGCGAGTAGTTCAGCGGTGAACACACTCGTAATACCGGGTAGGGCAACATATAAGTCCTTTCATTGACAACAAAAGCAGAACCGACGGTACCGTCTTGTTTTGACCAATCAGTGTATATCACCGCGTCTGGGTTCGTCTTGGTGAGAATATACTGAAACATTTGCCGGAAAACAGTAGGTGGTGTTGATTGTTTATCGTATGTGATAAGGACAAATGTAAAATTTACAAGGTTTATTCTCCACCGATGATATGAGCACGGACATGATGGAAAGACAGAGGGAGTGTCAACATTTATATGCTGCAGCAGACGCCGGGTATGGACACCCACAGGCGCAGTACAGCGTGGACGGTCTTCATACTTCCTTAAATTAAATTGGCCCTAAGAACTGGGTCAAAAGCCGGGTGATTCGGCTGTCCTTTCAGACGGGCAAAATAAGATAACTTAAGCTGGTCTCGTCTATCCCAAAGCGATGGCTCGCCAGTCTACAAGTAAGCTTGCGATAGGGCTTGATCTAAATGCACCTGTGGCAAGCCGAAGAAAAGCATGATGTACACCGTCCAGCATTTTAAGCACGGTTTGACGAGCTGAAGAGTAGGCGACACAACCATAATCTAAACGGGAACGAACAAGGGAATAGTAAAAACGTAATATACATGAGCGATCGGCTCCCCAATTGGTGTTACTCAGGACCCGCATCATATCTAAAAGTTTGGAACATTTTGTCCTCAATTCCTTTATATGTTTGACCCAAGTAAGACGGTTATCAAAAAGCATACTTAGAAACTTGACGTAAGGAGAGACAGCAATAAGCTCTCTGTTATTAAACCTGCGGAATAGAAGGGTTCCGTAGCCGAGAAAAGACTACACATTTCGTTTTGTCGGATGAAAATGTGAAACCAGTAGTTCTGGACCAAGCCTCAAGGCGAAATATAGTGTTCTGTAGCAGTCGCTCTGGAGTGGGCGTTGAACGGCTCGCAATGTAAATAACAAAATCATCAACGAATAGAGAACATGAGACAGGAGCCTGTACACAATTGGTAATGCTTTAAAAAATATACATCTTTTAGTATTTAATTTATGTTTTTTTTTTATATTTCTTGGCAAAATATTATACAAAATAATTATAAATAAAATATTATACAAAATAAAATAATGAAAGTCGGTCTTCTTGCGCCGAAATGGGCAAGAATTTTTTTGAACGAACTGATTAGATTCTTTCCCTCCCAAAAAAACGGAATGAGATCAAATTCATTTGATAAATTTTAAAACTATTTAGTAAAAATTATTCTTAACATTAGCAATCACAATAAAACATTGCCAAATGAAAAATAAAAAAAGTAAAAAACTTTCAATATATATACCAAACCAAAAATGACAAGACACTTTCTTTCACAACACCTTAGAACATCTAACTTAGTATAAACGTTTAGAGATATCTTCATTTACATTTAGGATTATGATTTTTGAAACGAGAACATCAGAAAGGAACATTCTCGCCGGGACTACGGTCTTTTCTACAAGAGGATGATAAAGTCCCCGTGCCTCGTCACTGCTGCTACCCATCTGTGCATGTACAAACGAATAGCAGCTCAGCAGGGAGCTGTCCCTCATTCCCTCGTTGCCCTATCCTTCTGTTGAAGGACCCGTGTGATAAAATCAGATATAGCACGGAATTGTATTTCATTCGCCAACATACGGCTCACGATACTCTCCACCGTAAGTGGCCCAGTAATCAACTCACATTGCAAGAATTATGATTTAGACTACTAATTTCACCCATATTACTTGAAGACCACGTAAAAAAAATTAAAACTATGTATGTAGGTATATAATTAAATGCCTACAGAACACTCACTGACACAACCTACGCAAAACAGATAAAACTAACAACAGATAATCAGAACAAGACAGACATATACATAAACAATGACTCATAGAAAATAGCTTACAAATTTAGAATAGAGCCAAAGTTTATAAACATATAATTGGAAATCACAAATCAATCAACGATAACAGCAATATCTTGATACTCATACAAAAAAGGAACACATCTTGAAACATTCAAACATTATTAAATATATATATACAAAATGTCATAACGATAAATACCAAATTAAAAATACGCAAAAATTCAAACACGATACTCTTTTCATCGATACTTGATATTCTTAACATATTTTTGCTAAATAAAAAAAAACCATCAGAAAAAACCTGACCTTTTGCATCTTTGTTTAACCAATATGTATTCAAACAAATTTCATTAACCCCGTCTGAATCGTGATTTTCTTTTATGTATTTACTATATGAGTATTATTTCAGGTATTTATATTTAAAATTAATATGGGATTTCACCTGTTTTATTTTATGAATAACTAGCTTATATAATCGGCGTTGCTTGGAGTCATTATTTTCATAGGCCCATTCATTTCGTTTTTACAAAAATTATCACAACTTTCCACAACAGACATAAATATCCTTTGTGTTTCTTCCTGTTGAATTTAAACTTTCAAATCCAGCATGTTTATTATCCTACAATAGTACGGTTTGGATAAAAACGCGAGTAGTTTGAAGAAAGAACATGTATTTTAAATTTTTAAACAATATACAATACAATAACTAATGTAACTATACAAATGGTCACTATACATTCAAATAAACTCAGGTTTCAAAATACAATATAACAGAATTCAAGGCTGCAACGACAGATTAATCCAGTATTTACCAGTAAACAACATTTTTTGTGTTCCCTCTTGGAGCTCGGATAAATAAGTCTTTTGGTGAGCCAACCCTGGAAAGTGCTACATAAAATTATCTGTGAGAAAAACAAGGGGATTCTAGGTTAATACCACACCACTTACTGACTGTCCTTAGGCCTTGCTAATTGTGATGACAAAAGCAAATCAAACAGGATATTGCAATAGCTTGAAACTGAAGGGTAAATCAGTTGAGATTAATGATATCCGAGGAATGAACAGGTCTGACCTTTCTCTTTTCCTGTTAATATTATAGCTTCTATGATGTTAGTTAAACCTTTTATAATGTTGTAACGTTCTCATATCTCATCCCTTCCGCAACAGTTGCGGTAGGGATGGCTAACACCCACAGTATTTTTGATTAGTTAGTAAGTAATAATAATTGTCACAAGTTTGGTCGAAATCAGTCCTGTAGTTTAAGGGGAGGTGGAACAAACAAACATTAATCAGTACATACATTCAGATAATAATTTTTATTTATATTAAGATTATGTATTTTAAGATTCTTGCTGCGGTTTAATCACAATTGCCTTTGATCGATCCAGGCAAATAGTATAGGAAGTTTCTTTTTCCTTTAACCGTGGAATAATCTAACTACCCATTCTTGACACGATTTATTATTAATATGAATTATTATTATTATATACCGAGCAGAATAAGATTTATTTAATTTAACATCATTTAATAATTCCATAACAGCAGCTGCGTCAGTAACTAACTAAATACGGAAATTGAAACCGTTATTGTGTAATTTTTTAAAACTTTATTCAGTAATTTTGATTCGTTTATAGTTTAAAAATTAAATAAGTTTAATAAATATTTTTGATTACTTAAATTTTTGAATTTGTACAAATACAAAATTCTATAAAAATATTTAATATTCTTCAAACCTTTTTTTATAATATAAAATATATATATATATATATATATATATATCTTTCGTAATATAAAGATGACACCCTTAATATATATGTAAAGCAATAATAATAACAACATAAATAAAAATAAATCAACTAATTTACATGCATTGCGGAAAAAAAATTGACGTATTTTATTTAAACCTCTATAAATTATTTAGTATAACCTATATCATTGCGGTTTATGTAAAAATAAATTCAGAGCAGTGGAATTCAATATCCGTGACTTATACAAAAGTGGATTACGAAATATAATACTAACAAAAACAAACAAGAAGCGAGAAAATGTAAACTAAAATAATGACATCAAGAAAAAATGAAAAAAGTAGCGTAGAATAAAGTTAAAAAAAATTATTGATACAAACAATTCTTCCAATATTTATTTATATTTTAAATAATTTCATTTACATTTTCAGCAAAGATGTAATTTATTTATTAAGATATTGCTAAATAACACATTTTCCTATTAGATGTACTCGTATTTAAGTGAGCAAGAAATAATGTAGTTTTATTTACGTAATAAAATAAATGAAGATACATCATATAATTTTTTTAATTAAAAAATTGAAAAAAAAAGAACAGGATAACATTCTTTTTAATAGATGTACAGAACTGAATCTATCAGGTTGGTCTAGTGGTGAACTCGTAATGCAAATCAGCTGATTTCGTAGTCGAGAGTTCTAAGGTTCAAATCCTAGTAAACGCAGTTTTATACGAATTTGAATACTAGATCGTGGATACCGGTGTTCTTTGGTGGTTTAGGCTTTCAATTAACCACACATCTCAGGAACGGTCGACCTGAGTCTGTACAAGACTACACTTCATTTACATTCATACATATCATCCTCACTCATCCTCTGAAGTAATACCTTTTGGTGGTTCCGGAGGCTAAACAGAAAAAGATGTACAGAACTGAAGTTGTAAATTATTATTTACAACTAGGTCTAATAGATATCTCAGAATGGACTGAATATCTTTATTTATTTATAAATAAGTGAATGATAGATATTAATTTTAAAATAATAATAAAATTAAAAAAAGAACAACTAGATATAATAAAACGGTTATAAATATACAGAACTGAATTTGTAAATAAGTTACAATTACAAATCACGCCTACCACGTACAATAGGATGACCTTGATTGAGACTTTATTAATCAAGAATATCGCTATATTTTTAAATAATTATAAGTTTAAATTTAAAAAAAAAAATAATAAAATGATATCTTACGTAAATATTCAGAACAATATCTGTAAAATATAACACAAAATCCATTCAAAAATGTTAATAAATTTCTCATTTTGTAGTCGAATAATAAACGGAGTTTAAAATAACAATCGGATAATAAAAAATAAATTTCCTTAAAAGAATAGAATTTTATCTTGCACCAATTTTTCTTTTTATTAAATACATAAAATATTATTTTTCAGTATGTATAATTCATGATATAATATAAGAAAACCGACAAACAAAAACAATATGAATTACGTACTTACGTAACCGTCTATCGATACACAAACAACTCATACATTTTGATATTTTATACGTTATATTACAGATGAAAAATATAAAAAAAAGAAAAACGGTATTGTCTGAGGTTTGTTTCTGTATCGAATTTATTATATTTCCTTCGGTAAAATATAAAAAATAACTTCTTTTCTCTTTGATCGTCGGGTGACTCGGATTGAACACTGAATAAATTACAATATTTTTCTGACTATATGTATTCTACAGTCTGAAGATACTTTCCCTGGAGATATTTAAGTTATTAGATTTTTATATTACAAAAATTGAAACAATTTTTACAACATGATGTATTTAAAAAAAAATATACACATATTTTCCTTTTTTTTATAAATTTAAATAAATGTATGTATAAATCTGTATATACTCGTATATATATATACACGAGGTCTGTTCAGAAAATAACCGAACATTTTTAATTACGTGCCAACGAGATATTTAGTGAGATATTTTATGGTTGGCAGCATTGTATTCCGCATAACCTACTCTGTGTAACCAAATTTACTTGGATTGTTGATATCTCGTTTAGTTTACGTGTTATTGTTTTTTGAGCGCAACGTGTTTAAGTGTTAATAGCGATTTTCGGGAGCAACGATACAACGTAAAGTTTTGCTTGAAACCGGGAAAAACTTACACAGAAACGTTTCAACTTTTGAAATAAGTTTACGGAGACGGTGCTCTGGGTCATACGCAGTATTACGAATGGTTTTCACGATTTAAAACTGGTCGTCAGTCGGCTGCAGATGACCCTCGACGAGGAAGGCTTTCGACTTCAGCTGATGACACCCGCGTTCAGAAAATCAACTATCTGATGCATGAAATTCGCCGATCGACTGTCAGAGAACTTGCGGAATAGGTTAGCATCTCGATCGGAACACGCCTGGACATTTTAACTGAAATACTAAACGTGCATCGAGTTGCAGGAGCAAAGTTTGTTCCTCGTTTGAAGTCGAACAGCAGAAAGTACACCGAGTGGACGTTTGTCGACAACTTCTTGAATAAACCGACGACGATGAAACATTCCTGCAAAGGATTATAACGGGATATGAAAGATGGGTTTACGGCTACGACAAAATTTCAATTATAATATCGCACATTATAAAAATCGCTACTAACACTTAAACTTGTTGCACTTTAATAACAATAACACGTAAACTAAACGAGGTATCAACAGTCCAAGAAAATTTGGTCACACAGAGAAGGTTATGCGGAATACAATGCTGCCAACCACACGTCACTAAATATCTCCGTTGGCGCGTAATTAAAAATGTTCGGTTATTTTCTGAACTGACCTCGTATCTCGTGTGTGTATATATATATATATATATATATATATATATATATATATATATATATATATATATATATAAGGTTTGAAAAATAATTAGCTTACATATGTTAATTATATTTTTAGCACCGACTTCATTATTGTAGAAGTTAAATAATCAAAATTTCCACTTTTAACGTTTATTCTAATTTAAACTATATATATATATATATATATATATATATATATATATATATATAGTTTATATATATATATGCATACACACCGAGAGAGAGAGAGAGAGAGAGAATTATGACTACAATTTTACTTTATAGTTAGTTATATTTTTAAATAATTAACGTATTCAGATTCTTTTTTAAAGATTACTTTTACAAAAACAACCACTATCTTTAAATAACATAACACAGACTATTATAAGTCTAAATTAGAATAAACGTTAAAAGTGGAAAATTTGATTTTTTTTACTTTTACAATAATGAAGTCGGCGCTAAAAAATCTAATTAACATATTTAAGTTAATTTTACACCGATTTAAAAAAGCAACCAAAACTAAATAACGAAAGAATACTTAATTTTTATTCATTTTGTTTTAGTTTATTTAAAACCAATCCTATTTTTCATTTATTTATTATATATATTATATTTTGCTTTACAGGATAAGATATATGTAATTGTCAAACTTAAATTCAGAAAGATGGATTTATTATTAAAATATTATGTAGAAATTCTTTTCATGATATTAGAAGCGGTCAGTGAATGAATTTATCTCAGAAAATTGATTTTTCTGAGAAAAACACTAGAAAAACAAAAAAAATAAGGTTAATGTGCATTAAATAGACGCGTAATGTATATTATTATAGGTTATAAGGTTATATATGTATAATGTACAGAGTATCCCAAATGTATCTGGTACAACTAAAGAAAAGCATCTTGATTTCAATCAATAAAATATGATCTTGTTTTTTTATATTTTCAGCAACGAAACTAACAGATGACTTTCTTCGCAGCTGATTTCTATGTTTCTTTGTTAAAAATTAGTTTTATTTTCAAAAATATTGAAGCTTTTGTTTCTACTATAAGACAACGGTTTAATATTTTTATTATAGTTTTAATATAATGATTTGAAAAATAACCTAACAGAATTCATAAATGCAGTCACTCTTTTTTTGCTTTAACAGTGTATTACCAAACATGTTTAAACACGTTCAGGCTTGCCTGGAAGCAAATTTTGGCAATTTGAGCGTCTCCTGTAGATAAATTGTACATTATGCAACGAGTCTATAATGATTAAGCCTTCACTCTTGCCAAGTTTACGACACTCGCCAAGGCTCATATCATAAGTTACTTCGCACTTGTGCATTAATGACCATTGTAGAGAGTTACATACCGTATTTTTTCTACTGCTGGGAAAATATTGGGATTATTGATTTAAATCAATGATAGAATACATTGTTTACGAAATATATTTTTTTTAATTTTTCAAAAATGCATATATACGGCAATAGGTAATTGGTCATAAGTTCTGTCTTTTATTTAATATGGATCACTGTTAAAAGACATTTTTCCTCAGAATCCAACATAATTAACAAAACTATAAACATTGCAATATAGAAACTTAGTACTTTGGTGTACAAATTAACTTGCTTGCTAACTAATAAACTGGATTAAAATCAAAATAAAAAAACGCTGATACATTAAACAATACCCGCTTGTTATTGGTCAGTGGTTGAAAATATTGGTGTTTAACCAATCAAAAGCCTACTATCGTATCGTAATGAAAATCTGTTTTCATAGTAACCCTCACTATGATACAAGTTCCAGCCGCGTAATTCAAACGTTATAATTCAGCCGTAGAAAAAATTCATTGTAGAAGTATTATTTTTGTTTTTATCATTATTATTTGAATACAATATACTAATAAAGTAACTGTTTGTAAAATGTGTCGATGCAAAGTTTCCTTTGGGACACGCCAAAGTTAAGTGTATAATGGCAGACCTCAGTTGTTGCTATACATATTTAAATATAAATAAAAATTAATTTTAATCCGATTACTGGATAATGAATATATCCAACGTTATCCGACTGTTATTTAAACGGACAGTCAGGTACGACTATGCGATTAGATAAAGATCTTCACGATGTAAGTCATGTTCATTTACAGGTTTTATTAAGTTATAACTTGATACGCTATACAATGATAACAGAAACTATCAAAACGTGTCCATAACTATCATAACTAACATTTTTTTTGTTTTTGTTTTTAGATAAAGACAAAAAAATTATATTTGTTAAATATGTAATAAAACGTTTAAATAAATAACAATCATTAATTAATGTAGTACGGACTAATTTATTACAAACGTTTGGATAAAATTAAACTTATTTTTTTCAGACTTTGCTGTTTCTATATAAACTGTAATTCCAATTACATAAGGCAGTTAACAGAACAGTTCTAATAAGTCAAATCTCGGACCATAATAACTCCAAGCGGAATTACTTATTTTACGGGTTTTTTTTTATAAAACTAAAATATTTTGTATTTATAATAATAAATAATAAGGTAAAAATTTAAGTAAAGTAAAAAACCTCTTGCGCAGTTGTACACAAGAAGGCCGACTTTTCGAAATTTTATTTTGTTTCTTTTCGATAAAGTATCAGTTCATTCTAATCTATAATTTCACAAAGAAAACGAATTCGAAAATAAATAAGAAACAGAAGTAAGTAAACAATCAAGAAGTAAATTAAAGTATAAGTAATAATAAAAAAATAATTTTTAATCTATTATATCAAGAAAATTGGTATCAGTTAATAATTCCGACGCCCTCACTATTTCCGCAGTCAGAAACGCACTGATGTTCAGAGTACAACTAACTCTACATACGTTCGATTGACCAACAGACACTATACACAAGCGTAGTTTCAACACACTCATCACTATGACTCACTACATAAGCGCGTATGAAAAATACACGACTACACAGTCAACACAACACCCTTTGATAAAAAACACATACCTAGTCATCACGACCCTCAAAGTAGGTAACGCTACCTGAATACGCCGAACAATATTGCTTACAGTGATACCACAAATACAAATTTCTTTGATCTTAAATTGAGCTTAAGAACTTAAGAACGACTCAAGCAATCTTCATCAAATTTTCACACGCAGTACTTCAGATACACGACTACAGCATATCTAAATTTCAATAAAATTGATCGTAATAATTTTGGGGATTTTTGAGCCACAAACCTTATACATAAGCTTATATATATATTACCGTGAAAGACCGATATCTGATACATATTGAAATTCTCCGGTGAATGTCAAAACATACCAAATACGGTCGGTGAAAAACTGAAATATTTGCTTATTCGGACCTTCGCCAGTATATGTCGACAAATACTGATAAGCTCTGGTGAGGATCGAAGCGATAACTAGAAATTATAAAAAAATTCACCTGATACCACTCTCTAAGGTAAATAGATTATGAAAAACCCTCGTTAAAAAAAGGAAGTTTAAATTTAAGCCAAACATAACCTACGCTCTCCTCGCTCGCAAACCTCGTTTAACTGAAGTTAAATATACAAATTATATGTATATGTTGTTCTCCAACACTGGAGGCGATTAATCAAATTGACCGCATTTATTAAAAGTTTAATAAAATTTTCAACATTTTATAAATTGAAAGGGCCAATCAGGATATACAGAATATGTTAACTGCACGGATGAACGATAATAATACAAATAAATGGTCAGATATTTTATAAAAAAATCTGTTTATAAAAATATTTTTATTCAACTTTCACTATCAGTGCGTGCTTAATGCGGTGAATTTGATTAATCGACTCCAATGTCGGAGAATAACATATATAATTTGTTTATTTAACTTTAATTAGGCGAGGTTAGCGAGCGTAGATTATGTATGGCTTAAGTTAAATTTCGTTTTTTTACGAGTGTTTCTGGTAATCTATTTACCTCAGAGATTGGTATCAGGTGATTTTTTTTAGGTTCTAGTTATCGTTTCGACCCCCACCAGAGCTTATCTGTGTTTGTCGACATATACCGGCGAAGGTCCGAATGTATAGTAATATAAGTTCTCTAAACGTAAAGAAAATCCGTTTCGCCCCTCCCAGAATGCGACCGAAACTAAAACAGTACTTTTCTTCAATATGTTGGCAAAAAAGTGAATTATCGATTGTAATTAATCATGGAAGGTTTAGCCGCTATCAAAAATAAACTTACCTTATATATGCATTATTTCCAGAGATTCCGATAATTATTAACCGATAACTGTCGAGGAGGTACTACCATAATATCCCACATTTTTAAAATATAAGGAATAAGGATAAACAATTACAAAAAGAAGTGTAAAATTAAATACTAAATAACATACTGAGAAAGACACACTGGTATATCGTTGAAATCCAAAATCATTAGGTTTAAAAATGGAATAAAGCGTAAAAAGTGAAGTATTCATCGCGTAGCCGCTGATTAACTCACTGGAAGTGATGGTAGGGATAGATCGTATAAGTAGTAGTACGTGGACAAGTAAAGAACCTTACTGTAAATTTTTATAAAAACTGGAAAATTCGTTTGGCGCTAATCTGGGTCACAAACGGATGAAGTTCCAAAAGGTCGAGTTAATAATAGGATCTCATTCTCTTAGATAGATTAAATAACAATTTTGAATAAGCATTGTCGGTCACAACGTTGCTAGTAGTAGATTAGACGTTTTGTACTATTAAATGTAAAATAAAATTAAAAATAATTCTTTGAAGAATGTAAAACTTGATTAAAATTAAGATAAACTATTTTTCATTACGCTTAAAATCCCTTAGAATACTTTTGTTGAGATGTTTAAAAACGCTTAGCATTACCTATTGCTAGTAACGTTCGAATGCATATTAGCTTCATTGTTAACAATAGGCATAATCAGGCCCACTCAAATCTGCATAGTCAGAAAAACTAATTTAATCTAAAAAATTCAGTAATATCTAAAATATGAGAATTTAAATCTGGATAAAAAATTAACAACCAGTTTAGATGTAATGAAACTGAACTGCAGCAGTATAATAAAATCTGGGAAAAGAGCATTTTAAATAATGAAAACTAATGGTTCAAAATATATTTTAGTTAGATTGATTTAAATTTTCATTCAGTAATAAAGATACATTTTTTTACTTCAATTCTCTTCTTTTATACAAATTAGTGAGCCTATGGTCCTACCAAATTCATTTCAAAAATATTTTTTAATACAAAAATTAGTGTATCTGACATGGTGTTAAAGATAACTTCTACATTACACGTCAATATATTTCAAAGAAACATAAATTGATTAAAACAAAACCTATTGAACAAAGAGACTATTTCTAATTAAAATCTCAGAAAAAAATTCTTATGTAAAAAGTACAAAAATGATATAGTACATTTTTTTAAAACTTGACCTAGGTATTAATTGACTGAGCCACCGGGTTGGTCTAGTGGTGAACGCGTCTTTCCAAATCAGCTGATTTGGAAGTCGAGGGTTCCAGCGTTCAAGTCCTAGTAAAGCCAGTTATTTTTACACGGACTTGAATACTAGATCGTGGATACCGGTGTTCTTTGGTGGTTGGGTTTCAATTAACCACACATCTCAGAAATGGTCGAACTGAGACTGTACAAGACTACACTTCATTTACACTCATACATATCATCCTCATTCATCCTCTGAAGTATTATCTGAACGGTAGTTACCGGAGGCTAAACAGGAAAAGAAAAAAAGGTATTAATTGACTATAATAAATATATCCGATAAGCACAGTACCGCAGCATAAGTAGGCAGATTTTTTTATTAAATGTTATAGTAAAAGATAAGCTGACAAAACCAAGGATATAATTTTAACATATATGAATAAATTTATCTAAAATACATTATTGTATAAAAATATTATTTAAAATAATGGAAAATATTATCTACTATAAAAAATCAGACTTGCATAATAATTGAATAAAAAAAGTAAGAAATATTAAACATGGGCGTAACTTATAAAAAAATTAAAATTTTCCTTATTCGAAGAGAACAGTGTAATAAAAATTACGATTAATTCATAATATGCATAACGTAATTATTTAAATTGAATTCATATTATTTTTCCTTTCAGTAAATAAATAAATATTGTATAATAAAAAAATAATAACTTCGGGTAATAATTATACGTATTTACTAATGACGTAGTTAAATTTTCGCAATCGGGTCTAATGATTCTGAAGAACCCGAACCAACATACTTGAAGGAGTCGAAGCCTTCTTGAAACTCTGTCAAAATTAAAACAAACAAAAAAATAAAATTTCATTGGAAACCTAAACGTTAACTTCATGTTAAAAGTAGGAGAATGCAATATAATCAGAAAATTGTAGAATTTTTAAAGGAAACGTAGAAAAAATAATTATGAAAAATATGCTCCACTAAGGTTTTAGCAAACAAAAATAAAAAATTAAACTCTATAATAAATTTTTACTCCCCATCTAAAAGATAATCTATGTTAACAGTAAAATATGCAAATAAAAATAATACTTTAGTCAATAGTCACACGTCCAAATATACAAATAACCGCAAAAATCCAGAAAAAGTTGATGACTTCTGGTCGCTTTCAGAAAATTATATTCATAAGATTCCAAAAGAAAATTAAAATTTTACTTGGGGACTTTAACGCCCAAATTGGCAGAGAAAAAATTTATAAGAAAGTTGTTGGTCTTTACCTTGTACAAAAAAGAACAGGAGCGGTTAATTAATTTCTGTAAACCGTTTAATTTAAAATGAATGACAACAAATTTAAAAAAATTACACGGGCTCCAAAAAGCTTCGAAATCAAAAAATAAAAATCTGGGTGAATTCCATTTGGACCATGTTGCGGTTTCAAAAATAAATCAAAAGGAAATTATGAATGTAGAAGTAAAAAAGGGTGCAAACATTGAAACAGACCATTATTTAACTAAAATTAAAATTAAATTTATATTGTAAAATAAGCCAAAATACAACTCTAAGAAAATTAAAAATTTTATGCAGAAATGTTGCACTCTTTCCAAAACGAACTTCGAAGGGGGACACAAAAATGGGAAGACATTAAAGAAGATATCATTTCGCGGCGGAGGACAATATTACGTTTGAAAGAAAAGACGTATCTGGTGGAGCCAAGAATGCAAGGAAGCACTACAACAAAGAATTAGGAAATGGAAAATGTTATGTTCCACAAAAAAAACTAGAAGTTTAGATGAATTTAAACTAGTCAGAAAACAAACTTCCATAATAATTAGAAATTCTAAAAGAGAGCGTTAGAGTGAACTGTTAAATCAAATAGAAAAAAATTTTCAAAAGCGTAATATGAGGAATTTTTATAAAACTTATATCAGGGGGTGAAATTCATCGAAGACTTTCGGTACAGTATGGGAAAAGTGTGTTGCCGCAACGGAGTGTCTACGGATGGATTGAAAAATTCAAAAACGGTCCACAAGTGTTACGCACGACGAAGGAGCCGGACGACCGTTTACCGCCACAAATGAGGAAAACAATGAGCATGAACGTGACATGGTTTTCTTAGACAGACGAGTAACTATTGATGAAGTGGCACATCGTCTACAAATTAGTCACGGTTCTGCCTACGAAATCATCCACAACAGACTTGGGTTTCATAAAGTCCGTGCAAGATGGGTCCCAAAACAGCTCACACAATTGCATAAAGAAACGCGCTTGGACATCTGCCAAAAACATTTGGATCGCTATGGTAACGAACGGGACATCTTCTTAGACAGAATCATCACTGGTGACGAAAAATTGGTCCATCATTACGAACCGTAGAATAAACGGCAGAGTATGGAATGGAAACATCCAAATTTACCCTGCAAAAAAAATGTTCAATACCCAACCGTCCGCAGGAAAGTTGATGCTTACGGTTTTTTTGGACTCACAAGGCCCAGTACTGGAACATTATGAGGAAAGGGGCACGAAAATAAACAGTACGTGTTACAGTGAGTTGCTTACTGCCAAGCTGAAGCCTGCAATTCGAAGCAAACGCCGAGGACTGCTGTCGAAAGGTGTTGTGTTGTTGCACGACAATGCCCGTCCACATACTGCTGCCCATACTGCTGAAACGCTCCAGAAACTCAACTTTGAGGTACTGGTTCATCCTCCGTATAGTCCTGATCTTGCGCATTCTGACTACCGCTTGTTTGGTCCATTCAAAGAGGCATTAAGGGGCCGTCGATTTACCTCGGACGAAACAGTGAAAGAAGCGGTGCATTCCTGGCTCGCAGCTCAACCGAAAACCTTCTTTTATGAGGGCATCAGGAAGCTTGTGCAACGATGGACCAAGTGCGTTGAAATGCAAGGGGACTATGTTGAAAAATGATGTACATGTACGTTTCCTATTTGTATTGCAATAAAATTTATAACGACATTACGGATAATAGTTGACTTACCCTCGTATAACAAAAGATCAATATAAATCAATGCTAAAATCAGACATTACAATAATGTAAAACCAGAAGTTCTGTATGCTTCTGAATGTTTAAAAATGGATAAGAAAGGAGAATCAGAAGAAATTGAAAAGAAAGAACGGAAAATTTTAAGGAAATTATCGGGCATTATAAAAGGAGAAATGGTAATAGAAAAAAAAACCAAGAGTTACATATACACATGGAAAACTAACCGATATCATTCGAAAGAGAGAAATGATTTTCTATGGATACCCTGTCCGCCTGAACAACAACAGACTATCAAAAAGAATATTTTAAGATTTTAATAATGATATAAAGACAATTAACAACTGGTTTAAAAATGTCAGGAAGGATATGGAAGAGAAAAAAATTACAAATGTTCTAATAAAAGATGGAAAAAAATTAAAAATATTACACTTTTTACGGGTTTCCAGGAGAAAGAGAAAAAGAAAACATCTTGAGTGTGGACGAAGGAACAAAAGGAATTACACAACAAGAGAATGAAAGAATACTGGAAAAAAGAAGGGAAGTGAGATCATGAAAAGTTATTTTACGTGGTCCAGAGAGGCCAAAATTGAGGAAAAACTTCTGTCGTGATAAATTTAAAAGTTTGAAAAATTAAATTCATTATTTTTATGGACGGTTCTAATTTAAATTTATTATTCTATTTGACATAATTTTAAACTCACCTATTATACGGATTTCTCTATTCCAATCATGTAAATTAATACAGTAAAAACCACAGTGAGTATTTTTTTTAAAGCAAATTCAAAGTACTTTAATTTTATCTACAAAGGTCTAAATTTATTGTACTAAAAACTGCTATAAATAATAAATAATTTACAATAAGTGTAGGAAAATTCTACCATTGCAATTGCAATTTTTTGCAAAATTGCAAAATTTTGCAATTTTTCTCACCAAACTAATGATGCCTTCCTGTTCTTTTATAAGGACAGCAACACTGAGAATGTAAGCGATCAGTTCATCAAATGTTTATCTACTTTTTGCTTGTATACTTTGCATTTGATCTATTACCATAAACAGTAATCTGAGGGATTAATGTCCGATGGTCCAGGTGGCCAATTTACCGGCCATCTACGTCCAGTCCATTTACCAGAAAATTTTTCTTCTAAGAATTGTCTTACTTCATTCCATTCGTGAAATGGGGTGGTGCTCCATAAAATTGATACTACATTTCAATTCGTCTCGCCAATGAGAAATTTTCAAGCACTGTAAGAAATTCATTCTTTAAAAATTCTAGATAATCTCTCCCCGTGACAGGTTGTTCTAGTATGATACAGTTCTAGGACCTGTTTTATTCGATCTTTCAGGTTAAAAAACACAAGAAACCATCAAATTTACTCCTTATATAACACCTTAAAAATGTCATCATGAACTCATTTCACTAGGGAAACTGAAATCTGGGCGAAACGTTTCGCTAGCTACACAATTCGATAACAAAGCGTTTTTGAATATATGTTTGTATGAACTTTTTTCCTTATTTCAAGCTCTAGAATCAGTTCCCAAATTATTTCCCTTTCCTCCTGAATCACTCTGAATATTATTATTGTACTCTGTATATTATTATTAAAATCCTTACAAAACTTTCCTTTCAACAGCTATTAAAATAACAGTTATGAAAAAAAAGATTGTTTTAAACATTATTTATTTCTAATACTTTTAATATCCTTATAAATTTTGTTATTCAAGTTATCAAAACAAACAAACAAACCAGAATTCCAAAATTTTAAAATAAACCTTTATTAAATGAAATAACTGTTATTTAAAAAAAAATACTGATATTTTGAAAAACTGTTTTTCAAAAAAATTCAAACCAGGATAAGAAAACCTAAGAAAAGATCAGGCAACTACTAGGTAGCTATAACATGAAATA
The DNA here is from genome assembly GCF_047948215.1 of Lycorma delicatula. Taxonomy (NCBI): domain Eukaryota; kingdom Metazoa; phylum Arthropoda; class Insecta; order Hemiptera; family Fulgoridae; genus Lycorma; species Lycorma delicatula. The sequence goes on along the minus strand of NC_134458.1, from coordinate 102,466,535 downwards.
TTTTAAAATTTTAATGCGTATAGTTTTTTAAAGGTCAAAAAAGGGTGATTTTCTTCATATTTCAATAAAAAATTTCAATAATAAAGTAAAATTGTGTAGGGTAATAGAAATAAAATAAAACAATCTCCAATTTTGTTACTGTTTTCAAGGGAATTTTCAACCTAATTAGCGAAAGCTATAACTAGAATAATTATTATATTTAAATTATACATTTCTGTTTTTCAAATTGTAAAAAATCATTAAGTTAGGACCTCAATAACAGCAAAAGGGCAGAGCCAACTTTCAGGAATCATTCTTCCTTGACCTTCCTCAAGCCCAATCTTTCTGGTCTTTTTTCAGTTATTCACCATCTGAAATAATAGCTAAACAAGAAAATAGTTGTCTACAATTCAGAAACACCTGAGTTCCATTAACAACGATTATAATACGTATAAAGAATTTTGTTTATATTTGAAAATTCAGAGAAATAAATAGAAGAACATTATATGAATTGAGTATTTTTGTTTAAAACAATAGATTTTAATGAAAATAAGAACGCCTTTTTTTAACCTTGGTTGAAATCAAGGTTTAATTTAATACATATTCCTTTGGTGAATAGCTTAATTTTTGAAGTCTACCTAGGCAGATTACATTTTATTAAATCAACTAAATTTGAAAGCAAGACGCCGAATAAAATTTCCATTATCATTTGTAAATATTATTATAAGGAATATCTTTAAGAACAATTTTTTGTCATTTTTTTTTAAAATGGTATATATGATACTGATGTAAACCAAAATACCATGTTATTATGTTAGAACCCGAATGATGCAGCTGATAATCGTGCATAAAATAAATATATTAAGAAATACATTTTGAATATTTATATTTATCTGAACGAATGATAAAATTTTCAATCGAAATCCAAAATGTAATAACTGATTTATAGTTTAATACTATTGTTCATTCAAATTTTTTTATTAGCATGTTTTGTTAATTACAGTATCGTGTTTTTCTAACACACATTTTGCAGTGGTTTATCGCAGTATAATTTTTATAAATAGATATATATATAATTCTGATCTCATATGATATTAATATGCCATAAAAAGATAATTTCATCGCATCATAAAAATCAGAAATAGTAATAATAATAATAATTATTATTATTATGATTTTAATAAGCCTATTATTATTTAGTTAATAATGACGTTTATTTACGTCAAATTAAAAAATAAAAAACAATGAGCAAATCTATTCTTATTAAATTTTATAGATAATATTTAAAACGTTTATAACCTAATATAGTAATGTTTTCTTTACGTCGCATTACGAAAATAAAAGAGATATTATCCTTGGCCACTATCGTTTATTACGTTTAACATTTATACTTTATCATTAACAGTTAATTTAACTTTAAACTGTTAGTTATTAATTTTTATAGATAAAAACGTAAATAAACAATATTTATTAGAACTGAATGGAATGTAAAAACAGTTTACTCATTGACATATTCCTGTAAACAATACATAAAAATTAGAACGTGAAAAAAATTATAAAAAATACAACGCAATAACATGTATAAAAAAAACTTAAAAAAAAAAATAGTTAATTTACTTAAAAAGCTTTTGTAGCAATATTAAGTCAAAACTTGCCAACCATTCCATAAACTATTCCAGTTAGGGAGAGAGTTGCGAGTTAGAAACACAAATAAAAATCGCAAAAATATGTTTTTATAAAATAATAAAAATCACGACTCGGTTTCTGAACACCTGGAAATATAATCCCAGAAATTCTAATTAAAGAAATCCTATAAATTCCAGAATCCTAGATCCCAGAAATCCTAACTACTAAAGAAGTTATTCCTAATTTCTAATTACAAAAATTAATTATTAATTCAATAACTTATCATCAAAATAGTAGTAGCTTTAGTTATTATCTCACGTCAGTTCCATATAAATAACCAGTCAGTCATACGAGCTATGAAATAATTCATATGAGATACATATAATTACAGGTATAAATTGCTGTTTTTATATAAATTTCCCTTCAAAAATAACTTTTCCCGTTGTTATATTAGTTAATATGTTAACAATTAATTAGTTAACTAATAATATAGTTAATATAATATATATATATTAGTTGTATTAGGGAAAAATTAACTTTGAAGATAAACGTTAACAAAGAAAAATACATTCATAAGCAAAATACCATGGGTCCATATATTTCAAATTTGTCTTAAAGTCTTGCTATACACTATACGAGTATAGCAGTTTTAACTAGCAGTTTTAGGGACGCGTGGGCGACCTGGTAATTTTGTGTTTAACAGGATAACCTTTCTCAACAAAGGTTTGGTGCCAAGAGTAAATGGTGTGCCACCTTAGACAGCCTATTGTACTCTTTAGAAAAATTACGTTGACAGAAAATCGTGAAACCAAAACACACAGTAAGCATTTACTGGTGGTCAGTAAAGTTAGAATTGTGTTTTCCTTTCTGGAAAGGCATATTCATATAAAATAACATCCTTATTGTTCTGTATATTGTATTTTTTAAACAATTTTAAAAAGTTCTTTTTTAAATTTATTATGACCATCAAGGGAATATTTTCTTAAAAATTAATTTTATGGGAATGCTAAAACTCAAATTGGAAAATAATCATTTTTTCACAATTTCAGATTTTTAACCCTTAAAACACAATTTTGTTAAATAATAATTTTAGTTACTATTTAACTAAAATAACTTAATACCCTTCCCTAATGGGGAAGCTCGAAATTAAAAATAAATCGAAACATGTTTTTTTTAATTCCAATTTTAATTTATTTAAAATCAATCTTAATGAATATTTTAATCATTAAAAAGCGTCTCTTGATGCATGAAATTCCAAATTTTCACAAAGTCGAAAATATACTTTTCGAAATTGTTATACAAAAAAAAAGAAATAATACACTAAGATAAAAAATTTCGTTACTGCTTTATTTTTTTGAGCATTTTGGCTTCAAAAATGAAAATTAAAAGTTTAAATATAATCAACAAGTAATTTTATATTTAATAAAAAAAACGTTTTTTTTTTTAATTTTAAACGTTTTTTCAACAATAAATTCGTTGCCGGCTTTTTTAAACGTTTTTTTTTTTTTTTTTAATTTTAAACGTTTTTTCAACAATAAATTCGTTGCCGGCTTTTTTCAGTTAAAGGAGATCATGAAATAAAAATCTGTCAAAACCCCGACATATAATATTTGATCCTATTAACAAACCTTTCGTTATATAGTGTAACTATATATATTATATAGCGTACACTATATAAAATGTAGTATATCTGTGCGATATACTACATTATAACTACATATCCTGGAAACTAAAAACAAATGATAATTGGGAACAGTATATAATAAATATAACTGTAAAAATTAAGTAAAAAATTATCTCATACTTACTGTAACTTCCCAATAATCCCTGTCAAAGATCTGAAACAATCATTAAAAATAAATAAATAAAAACAATATTAATAAAATAAATAAATGTATTCATTAACAGAATCAGTAATAGAATTTTGATAACTACGTTGTAATTGTTATATCATAATTAAAATAATAATAATAATAATAACATTACGAGGTGTGACGCACAGACAATATGAAATAAAAATATAAACTCCCGCTCTCTGACTTAGAATACAAATTACGTTATTATAAACCTACACACAATTTTCTTTTGTATTTTTACTGTATATAATCAAGGTTAAAAATCATTAAAAAAAATTTAAGAAAGAGAACTGTAAAAAGTACAATGTGTCATTCATTGTAACAATAAACTCAAAATTTATTGTAGTTATTAAACAATAATTAATTTGTAAGCTAAAGCATAATATAAAAATAATACTGTTGTATTAATATTTTACACCTACAGAGGGTGTGGCAGGAAGTTATATTAAAATTTGTTAAGTATTGTATTATTTAATACGAGTACTTATATACAGTTAACACCCTGATTAAAGCGATCCCCTAATACCGCTTCGTTATGATCATTCTAAAGAGAATTTTCAAGGTTACTAAATAAGATTGTCATTGTCCACAAACCGTATGCTCAGTAGCCGATTAATATTTAGTTAACAGTTAAAATTTACATTACGAAATCAGTTACAAATTACCGTTTCGCACTGATACGGTTATTATCAGTTCCGTAATAACTTTTTACCTACTGAAGCAACATCGGCATGAGTTTAATTAATAATATGTAATTCCAAACGAGGGAATTCACACTTTTCTCTATTACGAGATAAACATAATTGTGTCGTTTAATACACACAAATGTTAATGATGACTTAGATAAGCAGTTTTTAGACAGTGGTACGCAGAGCTTCTAAAGGTGGAACACAAACAAGCAATAAAAAAGAACCTATACTTTCCTGGCATTGTTTATTTATTCTTATATAGTGGAAAAATAATTATACATGAAAACAGTTACGTAAGATTTGTTTTTTGGGGTGGGGGTAATCTACGATGAAGTTCTATCGTAAGCTTATCATTATAGTTGAAATAAACCAAAAGTTTTAAAATTTTTTTTAAAAAATCTGTATTTTTTTATTTTTCTGCTCCCCACCTCAAAAATTCCCTTCCAAGAAATTTTTTTTGATTTTTCTACGTTTAATGATATTAAAAGTTAAAAAAAAATAACAAAAAACGTTTTGAAAAATTTAAAAAAACGAAGTTTTAAACTTTGATCGACTACCCCACCCGCAATATTGCCCTCAAAGTATTTTTTGGGTCGCTTGCACTACTACTATGCCTAGAAAGATATCAGTAAAAATTCAGTTAAAAAATATGCAATAAATAAAAATATAGGTTTTTAGACTTTTGGAGAAGGGGAAACTTTGAAAAAAAATTTCTTTTAAATTGTAAGATAAGCGTGCACGCATGTACTAAGCTTAATACAAAGTGGGGTTATGTTTGCAAAATTTTTAGAAAATTGACATACAAACACCCCCCCTCCCAGAGTATTAAGACGAAAATTTTACCAAAAAAATGTCCCCATATACACGAGAGTCTGTTCAAAATTTTATCAAAATCGGTTTATCCAGTCAAAAATTATTAAGCTCCAAACACGTCAACACTACATACGTATGTAGATACGAACATTACCTCCACCTTTTCTATTTTGGGGTTCCCGGGTCATGAAATGTCGAGAAATGCAAAAAACCATACTCCATTTTTTGACTGATTACCATGCTTTCTTTCTTGCAGAATAGCTCTAGAGTTATGATGCTAGGGAAGTAAAGAATATTATAATACAAAAATGTTGTGTTATAATTATTGTAATGTTGTGTTAGAAAATTATTAGTACTCCTGATGTTTATTACTGTTATTAGCAATTATTTCTTATTATTAATACATTGGATCAGCGATTCACGAACTATGGATTACAACGACACCCTACTTATCATCTATTTTCAAACACCTCAAAGATTTAAATTTAAGCTTTCAAGATGAAACAACAAATCGACTTTTACCAACCCCTGAGTGTAAAAATCCAAAAAAGTGGAAGGGATGATTTTCATACCTGCCCCAAACCCGTGATATATTATGTACCACCAATCTCCGGGGAGGAGTAATGCCTCGACCTTACATCCGGAGATCCCAGGATAGAAACCCGGTCAGGCATGGGATTTTTCATTCGCTACAAAATTCCCATGCACAAGCTTCGAAGCTTAAACGGCGAATTAATCATAAAAAAAAAAAACAATTCATCATAATACAACATTGGGGAAAAGTAAATAAACCAAAGAAAATTGAGACTATTTTATGTTGTGAAACAGAAGCTAAGTATTTCTAATAATGAGAACGTTATATCGACTGACAAAAAGTCGGAACAATACGAATATAATTTAATTTTTTTCTTTATATTTTAATTGGAAAAATCCATTACTTATTTGTACCGAAATTATGAAAATAAATATCGGTGTGTATAAAATGTTTAATACATGAATGTTTAATTTGTTGTTTTGGTTCGTTAAACGTAACAAATGCATAAAAATAAAATTATTATCTTTCAATTTATCAAAAAAGAAAATCTTGTTCAACGACACTAAAAAAAAAACAAGGAAATTAAAGTGTCGTGACCTATTAAATGATTTTAGCAATCAGATTGGAACAAAGTTATTATACGTAAGAAAGGTAATAGTATAAAAGAAATACGTCGATAAGAAGAAAAAAGTATTAATCAACTGGGTGAAATCTAACCTACAAATTACCGTACTAGTAGGGTTCACAAAAAAATGCATAAAAAAGCAATTTATCAAAAGTTTAATAGAGTGTTAAATGGAAAAAAATGAACTGAATATTAAAATACACCAATTTAAGATTATTCATGTCCTTATACCTTATTTAAACAGTGAACCGAATCAAATGAAACAATAGTAATCTTGCTTGTAAAACTGTTCGGGCTGTAGCTTGTATAATGAAAGAAAACGCTTAATTATGAGCTGATATAATTTTGTAAAACAACCATTAATAAAATTATATTTATACCAAATTAAAGACCAATCGCTTGTGAATTGATTTATTAACAATTTATTGAATCAATGAAAACGTATAGTTTTTTCATCAAAAAAAGAAAAGATAAACTGATTTTATTCTCTTTTTTCAATATGCGACTGCTAAAAGCCGTAACTTTGACAAAAACAATGAATAAAAAATGCTTATATGATAAAATACCAACTTCTTTGTATTTTTAATTATAAAAAATTTTACATCTTTTATGCATTACTTTTGCGATAATGGGGATTAAAAAGAATTATCTCAATCTTCAAGAATCGTATATAAACGATTTTTTTTACAGCAATAACAGTTTTTAAAATAGTAATTAAAAAAAAAAATCAGATCCTGATAGTTCCTATTTCTTTTTAGATTATCTATAATAATATTATTTTTTGGCCTCTTTTTTTTCACCTTCTGGAACTGTTTTAATCAACCGTTTCTTCTCTCTTGATATGACCCAGCCAGTTAGCTTTTCTATATTGAATTGATCTGATTAAGCCTCAATTCTCGTTCACTCTTCCCACTACTTTTTCATTTTGTAATTCTCCATTTAATCTTCACGCCTTCTTTCAAACGCCTCCACTCCTTCTAACTGGCTATGTTTCACACGCATTCAAAAAATAACATTTCTCGAGAAGCTCATTCAAGTGTAACTCTATCTTAGAATGTTAATTGAAAAAAAAAATTATTTTAAAATTTCAAGTTCCTCTGTCTACTGCTCTATTACTACACTGTAGCGTAATTTTGCAGACTAATGCCTACTAATATTATTAATTAGTATATGTTTGAATATATTTATTAAAAATAATTTATGTTTTTAAAAAAAGTAATTTTTTTAAGGTAACGGGATAAAAATTGTAAAACGCTTACTACTACCGAAGTATTAAATGTAACGACGTGAAATTTAATAATATTAAAGCTAATATTTTAAATATGTGAATTTTGTATTGTTTGGAATTTTTGACGTAAAATTATATTTTTGTTTTCAGGTACGGGAATGAGTTCATAATAAACAGTGTTACGTAATTCTGATACCTAGTTTCATGAACACTCTGGCCAAACGTAATTAATATAAAAAAAAGATTATACTACAAATGGAAAATGTTTTCAACACCTAACAAGGTAACGATTCTACGTCAGTGATATTGGTGATAATCTACCGGTTGCACGGTGTTGTACGACCTAAAATATAAATTTAAAATATACAAATATACATAAAATATAAAAAATATGACAAATAAAAAAAATATAAAATTTAAAATATATCTTAATTTATAGATTTTCAATCATCGATATCATTTTATAGGGTTGCAACCATATAGTTATTAAAGATACATTCATGACAGAGATGTTGTTTTGAAGTTTCAAATGCCCAGAACAAATCATTTTGAGAAATATCATTTATTAAATATAAAACTGTAAAATAATTCGATTGTAAAAGAAATATCAATAAACTGCGTTGAACAACGTTAAATTTAACAAATTCTGACAAAAGTAAAAATTATCGAATTTGTCTAAAACTAACAGCTACAAATCCGTGTTAGAAAAAATAAGATGCAAACAGCCAAAATACCAAGGGATTAAAGGTGTGTAAAAAGGCAAACACCAAGGGATACATGGAACTTGCTCAATATTAGCTTCACATAAAGTATAGACTTTATGTGACGAATCATAGTTCACCTAGAATCTAAACACCGAGATGAACAAATCCGAAACAAATTCTACTCTTTAAGATATAAAGAAAATGTCATAAAATACATTTTCTCTACTGAGATTTTTTTTTTAACCCTGCCTCCCGGAATCGTCAGTGATATCTGAACCCGGCTATGCCGTTCCCGGCCTCCATCATCCAGCAACCGGGACTAGGTCCATGTGCTTCGCCTCTAACGGGACTCAGTTTTTTAGCTCAGCGGCTCGAGAGTCCCCGCACTTCATCACCATCGCCACCCGTGCAAGCACGGGCGAATGACAGATCCGTACTGAGCTGTCTCTCACCCCGTCGCTTCCCGATCTTTCATTTGAAGTATTCTGGAGAGAAAATCAGCCACAGTGTCGAAGTCCACCGGGTAGCTTAACATCGTTCCAACGACAATCCCTACCTCGAGATGTCCAGTTACGGCAGCACAGTCGCGGCATTCCCCGTCCCACGGCGGGCACTTGAATATCACGTACTCCGGTGTGTCTCGACAGTAGGGACTGAAGGGTCTTCAGCTCTTCTTCGTCCACACAGGTATGAACGAAAGACCCCACGGCCGGTCAGGAATTGCGTCAAATAGAATCCCAGTTCGCCCTCCTCCAACGCAAAAAAAAAAGTTCAACAAACTCCCTCCTTGTCCGCGGCTCAATGTGCGTGATCAAAACGATGCGTCCGTCTCCCGTTCGTGGACGCATCCTATCTATAGCTTGCCAATCCGTGTAGACATTAATCCCTGTAAACATTAATCTCTACTGAGATTAATGTTTGTGAACTACACTCCTTTGATTATATAACTTCTATTACACCTTGACATGCTCTGAATGATTCTAAGTGGATGGATAGTCTCCTACTGGAGATATTGAACCCAAAATTTTACCAACAAATTGCCCCGTATACACGAGTTTCTATACCTAATTTCATCAAGATTGGTTTATGCAGCCAAAAGATAATAAACTTCAAGCACTTCAACACACGTACATACGTGCGTACTATGAACATTATCTCTCACTTTTTTTTTTTGTTTTTTGGGGTTACTGAGTCATGAAAAATCGAGAAATGCAAAAAACTCATACCCCACTTTTTAATTTTTTAACTGATTACTTACTTGCAGCGTAGCTCTAAAGCTAAGATCCCAGAAAATTAAAAACAGTAAAGAATGCTACCGATTTTTTTACAGTTATATTTTTTCCTTAAACATATTTGCTACTAATTATTTCTTAATTTACATCAAACATTTGAATGCAATTAATATTTGATTCCGATTAAAAGAAGGTCGAATAACTGAGAATAAACAATATATTTATTATTGATATTTAACGCTTAGTTTTAAGTAACAATGTTCTTTTATTTATGAAATGTATTTTTTTTTTTAAATAATATTAAAAAAAAAGCTTATCATTAACATGATTAAGTATTTAAAGTATCTATTTTCATATAATAATATTATGATAAAATAATTAAAATGAAATTAGGTGTGTTTAAAATGTTAAAATAAGCGTAATATAAACACAAATATGATTTAAATTTCATTGTAATCTACTCCACTTTTCGAGAAAAGTAATCGAACAAGAATAATAAGAAATATATAAATAAAATATTTTAAAAACAGATTAAAAATTAAATTTACGTAATTACATTTTATTACATAACACCTCTTACATAAATTTATTAATAAAAATGCATATTTAACCTTTGTGGTTATAAAAACGGATGTCTACGACTAAAAAGAAATGTAATTTAACCGAAACGGTAGAATTTAAAAAACAAAATTAACAAATAATAATAAATTATGACAATGAAATAATTAAAATTATAAAAAATTAGGTGATAAATCAATAAAAGAAGAAATAGAATATGAGATTAAAAAGAAGTTAAAAAAACGATAAGCCATTCTGATATACTGATGCTTTGAGGAACATTTTAACAAAAAAGTACAATTGCACCGAAGTAATACTTGATGATAAAAAATCTTAAGCGATCGAGTCATCTTGGAAATAAAAAAAAGTTTCTAGCAAAAACCCAGCAATACAAACTAATATTTTATTTAGTTTGGATTATAAAAAAGAGGTATGCTAAACGGTTGTTAAATTAAAAAAAAAAAAAATGTATAAAACATGTTAAAAAAACTGTTTAAAATCTAAAGCTAGATAACTACTTCAATTCTACAGCAATCATCATCATCAGCACATACTGAAAAATTATAATACATTTCTTGTAACATTTGTCAGTTAATTGGTTTTTTGCTATTCCCCATTCGTTCCTGTTGCGCACTACTGTTTAATTTCAAGAAAATAACTTCATCTTAGAACCTCAATTACTTATTTACAAAATTCTGCCACAAATTTTCCTCCCCTACCTCCTATTTGCCTTAAGACCTCGTCCAATTAAATTTTTGTCATCTAATTTCCAAAATTCTCCTTTAAAACCAAGTTTAAAGCTATTATTTTAATTTCCCGACGAATATAGCTCTAGAATAGCTATATTAAAGAAGAAAGTGTGATGATATCAAACACGGGTATGAGTTTTTTTTGCAAATCTTTGTAGTTCATCTAGAGTAGTGACTCAACCATTTTAGCTCCACAACCTCTAAAAAGTTAACAAAAAAATATATAATAAACATTTCGTGACCTCCCCAACCCCAACTCAATGAAACCTAGTTAAAATTATTTAGCTGCATTGATAGCGACGGGTATGAACATGCATGTATGACGTGAACAAACATGAGAAATTTACTAGTTTCAGCTTGAAATGTACGTGCTCCTTGTAATAATGGTCTGCTTGCATAATAGTCTCTGGGAGATTTTCATCGAACATGCATATAATACGTTTGAATATGTCGTGCGCTCAGCAGTGTAAAAGAGACGTAATGGATTGCAGAACGTCAGTTCAGTTTCGAATGCGAAGCGTACGAAACTAAACTGACGTTTGTTTGGTGCCTTTATTTAAGCTTTTAAAAGCGTAGTTTCATTGAAAATAATAATTGAAGTTTCGGTATTTAGTGAGCGATCAAACGGTGTAACTGTTTTTTTTTTTCAATTAGATTCTCATGCAAAATGAATAAATTTGCGAAAAAACGAACTGAGCAATCTATATCCAGTGAATCGACTGGTAAAAAGACAAGGTAGATTGTATAATGACAGATATCTAAATTAGGAAAAGTTATAACTCGTTAGTGGAATTGTGAGATAATTAACAACATTTTTCTAGGATAATCAAACGCCATTCTCAAAAATTTAAGTTTTTACAAACTAATGAAAATATGTTGCTGTTGGCTTACTTAGCTGATGTATTTTCGCATTTAGACGTGTTGAATGTGAATTTACAAGGACGTAATAAAAGAATTTTATTAATGAAGGCAAAGATCATGCTTCCATTAAGAAGATTGATATCTGAATTATTCGCCTTCAAATCTAAAATTTTGATACGTTTCCACTAACTTCCGATTAAACCGAGAAAAATTTGGATGAAGACACTATTATTCACCACAGTCTGGATAGCATGAAGATTTATGTTTTTGAGTGAGTTAAAGATTCGGTTAGCCGAGTATTTCCCGAAAGATAAAAATTATTTCTCGAAGAGATGGGTACTGAATCCATTTAGTTGTTGCAGCTGTTGTTGCACTTAGCAGCTGCAACAACTAAGCCGGTCGTGAATCTCTACCAGTATAAGTTACTGGTTACCGGCTCATCGAAATGTCTGCCGATAAAACGTTACAACTAAAATTCACATCTGAAGATTAAAATACATTTCCGCTTGCTCGTCGAAGTGAATATGGAAATTTAGTCTCAGAAGCATTGAAAATATTATATTAATCCCTTTCGCCATGTCTTACCTCTGTGAAAAGGGTATTTCGTCTAACATTGCGCAAAAAACTAAGTATAGGAATCGTCTTTTATCACTTGAAAACAATTTGCTTTTGTGCATTTCTAACATAGATCCGCGTATGAAGAAACTTTTAAATGAAAAAACAAATGCAACCATCTAATTAATTTATTTTCTTTACATGTGTACTCATAAATATAAGTAAAATGATTATAATAAATTATTTTTTTCCTCATAAAATGATTTCATTATTGTTTACGTGTAAAGTTGTAGGCCAAACTTGTGACCCCCAGGTTGAGAAACGCTAATCTAGACCGAAAAAAAAACATACGTATGTACATATGTGCGTCACACTCCTTTTGGTATTGTATCTCAGGATTGACCGAACCGATTTTCTTCAAATTTTGCTCAAATATTTCTATAAATGAGGGATAAGCATATCATTTTTTTTCAAATTCATTACAGGGTGGGGGACGTCGCGAAAAACCCAATTATAATTTTCTTGAGGCATTTTAGAGAATACATTACTGAAGAAAATTTGTTATCCACATTGCATGTAGTAAATAATCCAAAAAACATTTTTTTCAAAAAAACTCAGCTTCAAAAAATTGAAATATACATTTTTATTCTTTTGCTCTACCTCTCTTCGATTTAATACTATTTTTTTTTTTAAATTATAGTCCCTGGACCTAAAATGCAGAAAGATTTTTTTTGAAAATTTACTTTTTCTTATTTTAGCCCTTATTGCATAACTTTTTAGCTTTAACCTTTATATGCTTAAAAAACGTTATTCAATGTTTTACCAGCTTTTTTCCTTTCCTGTTGATCATATTTTAGTACCATAAATTGCTAGATTCTCAGAAACATCTTCATTCTAATACTTAGATTTACAGTTGTTATTATCAACCCTATTTTTCTGGATGAAAGCTCTCCTTGACTGAGTCAATTTGCTTATAAATTTATTCTGTATTCCGTTCATCCTTTGTAAGTTTACTCTTATAATTTTTCATTTTTACTCGTATCACTGTCACCCGATTTTGTCTAGATTGTAAATGTATCTTCTATCTTAATATTTCAGCCAAATTTAAAAAAAAATTGAGTGAAAGAGTGTGGGAATTTGTTGTACCCACACTATTTCAATTGGGCTTCATCCAATTCACTTTCTATTTGTAAGTAATCTATTACGTACTTTCAATGCAGGAGACTTTAAACTAATGGTGCGATAGTTTTTACATTTATCTGCTCCTGTTTTATTTGGTATGGTAACAAATACACATTTTTTTTTTTTAAATCTGAGAGTATTTTCAGTCTCATACATTTAGAATAATATTATATAAAGTTTATTCAGTTCTACTTATCTCGCATAACATTGTAATTCAATGTTAAATCAATTCCTACTGCTATATATTTGTTTAACTCTTTCAGAGCTCTATCAAATTCAGAACGTAATATAAAGTCTCCTTTAGAATCACCATCAATTTTTTTACCCTCCTCTAGTGCTTTATCTGACAATTTTTCTCTTCAGCACAATCTTTTTTTCTCTATTACGTATTCCTGCTATCTTTTAACTCTTTATTCTTTATGCAACAAAAATCCTCCATTCGCATTTCTTATACTAATACATTTTGACTTCATTTTCCCAAAGTTTTTTTCTTATTTTTCTAGTACTCTACCTTTTAAGTTATCACATTTTTCTCTTACTGCAGCAGGCTCTCAGGCTGCATTAGGCTCTTCTAATTCACCGATTTAAATTTTTCAAAATGAATTTGAAAGTTTGAGTGTTCTTTAAATGAGATTAAATTTTCATTATCTAGAGACTTTATTTCAGACTACACAATTTCGAAAAATCGCAGTTTTTTTAAAAAATCTGGATTGCAAAATTAATGTGTAAAAACTGTCAGACCAATTTTTTTTTAAATTTGGCCTGCTGCTTTATCATATCAAAAAGTTCTTTGAGGTAAAATCTTAAGGTCCTATGTATAAGTACTTTATAAAAAAAAATATTGTTTTTTTTTTCTTTTTTTGTTAGTTATTGTGCTATTTTTGCATCAATAATAACGTATTTTTCGATTTGCAACCGACGATAATGTGTGTAAAATTGAATAACAAAACTAATTTCTGCCTTGATATTTTCTCCAAAATGAACAGTTATCGAGTTATCTAGGGAAATAGGAGAAAAAAGTAGATATTTTTGCGATTTTTTTACATTTAAATAAAAATTTAAGCACACCTTTTTCAACTGGCGCATAACGAAATAATCATTTCTGATGATATTCCGGAGACATTAAAGCAAAAATTAACGATCATATAGAAAAAGTCTAATAAAAATAGATACCGTCCGGACTATGTTTACTCCAAATTCCTCTTAACATGTTGTACAAAGCTCTTTTATACCTAGTGAACCACAGGAATTTTTAAGATCCACACAAGTGACTACAATAATTTTACCTCTTTTGAAGTATTCTTGAATATTGTTTTAAACAAAAAATTTGCTCTGAACAAGACTCTCTCTTTCTGAAACCTCCCTGAAATTCTCCAGTTTGTGGTTCTAATTGTTCTTCCATAATATTTAAACGTTTTTTTGGGTAAATTTTATAAGTAACAGGTAAAAACGAGATGCCTCTATAATTATTTATGTCTTTTTTATCACCTTTTTTATGGACAGGGTGTGTGAAAGCACTTTTTCAATAATCATGAATTTCTTCCTCTTTCCAAATTTGAACAAATACCTTTTCTAAAGATTTCAATGATTGTTTTATCAGTATATTTCCACATTTCAGCTACTATTGAGTCCTCACCAGATAATTTATTATTTTTTAAGGGTTTAATGATCTATTTTTAATTCTTTTAAATCTGATGTTTGAATCAGAGAACTTTTTTTTATTGTCATATGTTATTTAAAGATAAATTTTCTATACTTTATGTATATATAATAACTAAAGGAAGACTACAAAAGAGTGTTTTAACTACAAAATATGATTAGAACTAATAAAAGTAACTGTTTTGTAATTGATAAAAAATTATGAAGTATTTTTTTTTTTTAAATCCCAGTCGAAAGCGTAAATTTAGCTTAAGAAGAGCAAACGGTTGAAACTTACAACTAAGATTGCATTTAACTTACAATCTTAAGAAGACAGTCTGAATTTGAGGTTTTGGGGATTTATACTATTTTTAAGTTAACTTTACGCTTTCAAATGGAATTGTCTATACTTCATAATTTTTTTTTTTTGTTCGAAAACTAATATATTTACAATCGGCTCCTTAAACAGTACGATAAGTATATTGTTGGATAATAAGCACATGATAGGAGTTGTTCTTAAGGAACTTCCGTAAAAAGTCGGCCATAATAAGTTATCATTAAGCAATAACCTTTAAGTTTATTAGTAAAGAATATATCTGCCAACACTTCACAGTCCATAAAAACAAACAATTAAAAATAAATACTCAATAAACAAAACAAACAAACAATCAAACCACGGCTAGTCGAACAAGAACAAAACAACTTGTAGCTACAAATAAAAAAGGTAAATAAAGAACTAAACAAAATAACATCACTAGATCTGACGACAGTAACTGCAAATTATCATTCAGTAGCCTATAAGTGAAGCATATGGAGACATTTCAATCTTCGGACGTCCCCATGTTATCAAGCAGATTGATAGCTAAGTGGTTGATGTGATTTTCTAAACGTTGTTGGTATTTAATACATTGCTGTCTCCCAACCTCACGAACAGTCGGAAGCTCCAGATATTCGTAAATCTGATCGTTCCGTGTAAACCATAGCGTCTCTGCAATTGTTCTCGTTACCTTGTTTTGGAAGCGTTGTGTGATATCTACGTTAATATTACTTGCTGTCCCACATAAGAGAAGATTGGTCTTAGAATAACTTTGTAAATCAGAACTTTATTGGAAAACGTGAGGTCTGAGTTTCTGCGTAGCAGCCGATGCAGTTTCCTAAACTTCACGATCAGTTGTTTTCTTTTCATCCTCGCGTAACACTTCCAGGTCAAACGCCGATCTAAGTGCAGTCCTGAGTATCGCACACTCTTTTTGTGGGATCAACACACCATCCTTGTTCACACTGGAACAGTGTATAATTATTTTATCAATAATTATATTTTTTTTCGTTCAGGCCATCTTTTGAACACGTTTATATAATTTGGCTTCTTTTTTTCTCAGAAGTACCTCATTATCTCTGATTGTTTTTTCTTATTTCTTCGTTCCAATCGAGATTTCTTTTAGGTTTTATTTTTTCATAAAACGGATTATTTATCAATCGATTTCCTAAATGTATCTTTTTCATATATAATTATTTTTAAATTTTTAGTTTCTCCAGTTCTTTTTCCGTCTGTTTGAACTGGTATGTTTCTGTCTTTTTTTTTTCATTAAAAAAAATTAAAAAGTTCTTTGTCAATCTGTTATTTGTTCATTCTATGCCGACCTATAGAATTTTATCTTTTCCTTCCTCATTGTTGTTTCAATATTTTCTATTTCTTGATAAAACCTTTTCGATTTCCTTAGTAGGTACATTCCATCCTTATATTTCGAGCCATATATATTTTTCTGAGGATCTTTTTTCAACTCTGCTTATATTTTTGTTAGAAAATTTTTGTGTTTCGAAACCATATAAAGCTACTGGAATGATTACTGTTTAATATTGTCTTAATTTGGCTTTTCTTAAAATGGCTTTTTTATTAAACAGGTTTCTAATTAGATACTTCGTTTAGTCCAGTTTTCATTCATTCTTTTTCTAGTCTTATTGGGGTTATTATTTCACCTAAATATTTAAATGTATTTACCATTTTTATAGTTTAATTTTCTGTTTTGTTTTGATTTATTTGTTTTTAATTTGAATGTTGGACAATTATTCTATTTTATTTTATATGAAATTTGTAAACCTATTTTATCTGCGTACGTTTTGTAAAAATGGGAATTTTTATTTTGCTTCTTCTTCTGTTTTTCCTCAAAGTATTAAATCATCTTCAAAATCCAAAATATCAATTCCAAGTCCTTTATTTTTTTTTAAATATATATATATTTTTAGATATTTATGTATTATATTAATATAATATTTAAATATATATATTTAAATAAACACAGGTAAATAAGTATATTTTTATTTTTTGTTTTTTAGTAAGGATAGTTTATTTAGTAATTAATAATTATTATTGTTACATGCTAATTTCTTAGTATTTACTGATAATGATTGTTTAATAATCGAAATATCCAACTAACTTTGGAATTAAAAATACATTTTTGTAAACTGCTTTTGAATATTTTGAAAATTATATAATTTAGTTCTAGATTCTCATAATAACTTCTACCATAATACACTCAAGTTTGAATACGTATGTTAAGTACCACAACTAAAGACCGGATTTTATGCAACATAAAACGCTTGAAATATGCATGAAAAGTGTCAAAATATGCAACATTAAATAAAAATAATATAGTAATTTTTTTATTTTATTTCAAAACCAGCATACTTGAATAACAGATCGATAAGTAACAATTATTTAACATTTTATTACTTTTGTAAACGTAAACAATCAGGTACTTTTGTACACATCAACAACAATCAGGTTCCAAATGTTTGGTAGTAAGATTGTGTCTTCGATCACTCAAAATATTTTTATAAGTGGAAAAGAATCGTTCCACATCCACTGAGGTAACTGGACAGTATTTGAATTTGGGTCCTATGTTAGCATTTATTGTTTCTGGCAAAAGTTCACCCGTCCCATTAATAAAACTATCAATTTTACATAATGGTTCAAAGCTTGAGTTATTGTTCAAAATGTTTTCAATTTTTTCTGTAAGTTTACACGGGAATACCTCTGGCAATGCGGAGTTCATTTGGCGGATTTTATTCATTAACTAAACAGATTCAGTCAACGTTAAACATTGAGTTTCAAGCTTTTTAATAGTGGCAGGTATGAGGGGAAAAATGAGTGCTGTTTTTTTTTTTTTTTTTTTTTTTTTTTTTTTTTTAATACGAGAATCGTTAAATGCTTCCTTGGACTGACAAACTGCCATAGCCTCTGCACTATCGGAGTCGTTTACTACACCTTTGATTGCCTCGAAATGTTCATTATAAAATAAATCAGCTTCAATCCACATTCCCCATCGAGTTACCACTGGTTCGGGAGATAAAGGCACATTTGGCAGTTTTTCTTTATAGGCCTTATTGAGAACAGGTGCCTTAAGAAACACTTTCTTTGTTGATGAAATCAGTTTATTTACATTCCCAAACGTGGATTATACTTCTTGAGCGAATCGATGTACTTCTTGAGCGAATCGATGTACTCCGTGAGCAAAGCACGTCAAAAGAATCAAATTGGGGTAAAATACTTGGAGGGCTTTGGCTGCCTTGATCATACGGGGAGCAGCATCTGAGAGAAATATAAACACTCTTTCATCTGCAGAAGATTCAGGAAATATTTTTTTAATACACTCATTCACAAGTCTGGCGATCGTAGAACGATTTGTCTTTTCAAAGTTTTTGTAGGCCACCAGATAGGAAGAAGAGGGCTCTAGTTTTAATGCACCGACAATTACATTCGCAATGTAACGGCCACAACTGTCGGTAGTTTCGTTAGCTGAAATCCAAATAATGACATTCTTGAGTTCATTGCGTATTTCTTCCAGAACATGAAGGTAAATTGTTGGTATATAATCTTTAAGCAATGTTAATTCATCTTGTATATTTTGATTCAATCAATATTTTCGCAGAAAATCTTTGAAGGATTTGTAGGTTTGTGAACAGGAATATTACTTGTAAGCAATGCTTCACATAAATCCATGCTAAAGTATTTATTTTTTTTTTTACATTTGGAAGTGAAATCACTGCTACTTGCCGCTTTTATAAGTTGTTCTCATGGGCCTTTCTTTTCCAATCCTGCGATATGAAGACTGGTCTTGACATGCTGGTCTATTTGAAACTTTTTTGTACACGAAATATTTTTTCTCGCGAACTCGACAATATAAAACATTTCCGTCGTATGTAAATATTCCAGGCTAGTCAGCTATCTACGAAGAGGCACTTTTTTCGGGAAGCATGGTACACATTAAACCTTGCTCAAATAAATAAAAAAACTTTACTAATGCAATGAGCGCGTGAGTCTGTGTTTTATTTGGCCTCATAATAATGTTATCCTACCAAAACCATAGACGCGCAGCTGCTAAGTGCACTCTAAGAGCCGTGCGGCTAATAGATTTGGCCGGCTTAAACGTTATATTTCATTTATTAACTAGGTACCCTACCGAAAAATACTATAAATATAGCGAAAATATGAATCATCACTAGATTTTAAGGAAAATATACAATGACCGATGAGCATGGACTTAATATGCAAATGCATATAATCCGGTTTCTAACCATAACTGTTTGATGCCGGTTAAAATTGACCATTAACTATCAATAAGTTCTTAGTCATTTTCTTATAGAAAAAAAATTCAGAATATTCTTAGTTTAATGAAAAATAAAAAAAGTTTACCAAAAAGGATGAAAAAAATAGATAATTCCATATTAAATTAAGTAGATTGTTTAAGAAAAAAAAATTTGTTCAATAAATTGTTTTTCAAAACAGAACTAGCGAAGTAATTCAGAACTCTATCAAACTTGATATTGTTAAAAGTATTAAATTATAAATTATTTGGCAGCTGTTATTTCGTAACACATGTATCATCCAGATAATGCAAGGAGACATAAAATTCATCCCTGGTCATCCATCATTCGTGCGGTAAACTGAACGTTATTTCGTTTCTCGTTATATATTGTTATATTAAATAAAAAAAAATCCAATAGGCTATGTGTGTGAAAACTTAAAATCAATGTTACACAACGGAACATGAATTATGAATCAAAATAAAAGCTTTAAGAAATTGAGTAGGCAAGTGTATTACTTTAATAATAGATAAAATAATTATTACACGTTTTTTATCTTTAAATTTTTAAGTAACACATGATTATGATAAATATAAGCAGGACTTCAATTTCTTGTTTACAAGTTAGCTCTCTATTTAAATGTGCATAAATAAATAAACACGTAATAAGTTACACAGAATGATTCACGAAGAATGTAACAAACATTCAGGACATGTTCTACTGGTAAAAATAAAGACAACAAAACGTTAATATATATGTTCATATAAGAGTAGGTTCGGAAACGCTTCGTTAGCGTGAGTCGGCCGGCGAAAAATTTTCTTGATTTCTGTGCCTTCGGTAAAATTAAGTTAGACTATAATTCTTAGGACCCAAAATGAGGGTTTGACCCAAATCTAGTGGTTTTATATAAAGTCTTACCTGAAAAATTAAACAAAAAGTCCCAGAAGTGTATTTTTAGTAGTGTTTGAAAAATCTGGGGTAAAAGACAAAACTTTTTGTTATTCGGGTAATAAAACAAATTTTTTAAGCAAAATATGTGTAGCATTAGATTAAAAACTGATACGAATAAAGTCCACAGAAACCAAGTACCAACGTAAGAATTTCGAAGGTTATTAAAAAATATATCAGAATGTGTCAGATTTTAACCAGGAAAACAAAATGTTGAATGTTACAAAACACAAGAATTAAATATTTTATAAAAATATACAACAAAATTAAAATAAAACAACATTAGAGATCTTTAAAGCCAATTGAAAATTAATTCTACCTAAATGTTTTTGAAATACACCTAAATGTTTTATTATGTTCTACCTAAATGTTTTATTTTTACACGGATTTGAATAATAGATCGTGGATACCGGTGTTCTTTGGTGGTTGGGTTTTCAATTAACCACACATCTCAGGAATGGTCGAACTGTGAATGTGCAAGACTACACTTCATTTACACTCATACATATCATCCTCTGAAGTATTATCTAAACGGTAGTTACCGGAGGCTAAACAGGAAAAGAAAGAAAGGGAAATGTTTTTGAAATAATTTCTTTCATAAGTTGGTAATACTAACAACAAATTTTAATTTCTTCTTGCATTATAGCTCTAGAGCTATGCTGCATGAAAAAAGTATGGTAATCATTAAAAAAGTGGGGTATAGGTTTTTTGTATTTCTCAACGTTTCATAACACAGGAACCCCAAAAAACAAAAAAGGTGGGATGTAATGTTTGTATGTACGAGTGTTTGTGTTTGAAGTTTAATAAATGTTGGTTGGATAAACCAATTTCGATAAAATTTGGCACAGAGAGTAGTGTATATGGAGCAATTTGTTGGTAAAATTTTGGGGTCAATATCTCCAGTACGTGGAGTAAATAATTTATGGAGTCAATTTTCTCAACTTGTAGAAACATAACCCCGCTTTACGTTAAGTTCAGTACATATCATAATT
Organism: Lycorma delicatula; assembly: GCF_047948215.1. Classification (NCBI taxonomy): domain Eukaryota; kingdom Metazoa; phylum Arthropoda; class Insecta; order Hemiptera; family Fulgoridae; genus Lycorma; species Lycorma delicatula. The sequence goes on along the minus strand of NC_134458.1, from coordinate 102,445,181 downwards.
CATTCCTCACCCCTAAAAAAGAAATTTCAGGTAATATTTTATTGGTAGTACATTTTTTAGTGGAATTTTGTTTAGTTTCTTCCATTTAACAAAGTAAACGTAGAAAAATCAAAAACCTTTCTTGGAAGGTGATTTGGAGGGGCAGCAGAAAAAATGCCGATTTTTAAACTTTTTTTTTTTGTTTAAACGTATAACGATAATTTTAAAATAAAACCTCATCATAAATTACCCCAAAATAAATCTTAGATAACTTGTTTGATGTATAATTATTTCTGGACGATATAATAATAAACAACCAAAGCCAGGATGATTTTATTTGTGTTGCATTTGAATAATACATTTAAAAATAAGAGAATAGAGTAGCGAATGTAAGTCATTATAAATTGACTAAAAATGCTTTATAAATTTCAATCAGCAACATCATACGAGTCATATCATATAATTTCACATCAGATTCATTATTCGTGAATCACTCTATATAAAAATCATTTTATTTATAATTTTTGTATTTTATTAATTTGTTTTTTTTTTGAAAGATTATTTACTTGAATGGTTTGATGCAGGTTCTCCATTCCATTTTGGTTTTAATTTCAACATATTTACTATAGGCTACATCCTGTTAATTCATTTTCTTACGGTGATTTCAATCGTTATCTTCTGCTAAATTGGAAATCTTCTTCTCCTTATTAGCAAAATTAAGTGGAAATTTTAAACATATGGATTACCAATTTAATTCGTCTTTTTGCGACATTCTACCAGATTTTATCATTCTTCAATTTGTCTCGAGATCACATTGTATAGAATTCACAAACCGCCTACTTCACAAAATTCTCTTATATTGTGGTATTTCATGAGCCGATTCTTTTAATTTTTAGTTTCCCTACTGTTGATTTTTCATTACCATAAAAGATAATTCATGTATACTAAGTGTCATAACCGTAACGGTTGTAGGTGACCTGATATGAGTCACAAATCATTCCCGAAAATGATGTAGCCATCCTCAAGAATAGCAAAGCAACTCATTCCAGACTTGCTAAGGAAAATGAGGATAGTGATTTCCCAATAACTTCTTCGTTGAATCAAATACGCTGTTGAATATCCAAATGATAAAGCCATCAAAATGCTGGTGATATTTAGTCCGACAAACGATCCCTTCATTACATTCATCACAGGGATTGGCTATATATTGAACATTATTGCTATCAAAGAAAGAAACTTTGCGCATACTAATAATAAGAAAAAAGCTGAATAAATAATGCGAGAAACAAATTAATGTCACCATTTTATCGTGAAATAACGCATAAAGTCAATGAGAGATTATACTGTAAAGGGTTACTCCATATAAATAAAGGGTACTCCATATAAATATTTTATAAGAGCTCCCCCTAATTTCTAAATATTTATTTCATTCTAGCTAGACTTCTTTACTGAATGTAAGCTTTCCTCGACTTTACTAATTAAATTTTGATATCTTTCATTGTTATTGTATATTAGAAGAGACTGAGCTTTACCAAAGAGGCTCTGAAGCCATTAAATTTATTTTTAAGTGAATGTATAGAAGACCTTTAGAGCACAATAAGCATGTCTCTAAAGGACCCGGAATCTTCAAAATGGATATAACAAACTAAGACCTAAATGCACAGAAATGAAAATGGAAGAAAAGATTAAGAGTAAAGAAAAATGGTGGATGATATAAAAGGACGATTCTACCCTCGAAGGGAAGAATTCACAATCCTCGAAAAGATCCAAGATAAAGGAAAGTTTAAGATCCATGTAGGCAGTGAATACATATCCGCTCGATATTTCTCAAGAGACTGAGATAATTCTACCCATACAATAGCAGAGTGAATAACGATTTTTTATTGACAAACTTAAATATTTAAGCAACAAAATTATTATTCATACATAAACTGATAGATAATTCGAAAACTATTGCAAGGTTATAAAACAAATTTACCCATCCCGGGAACTGTAAGTGAAAATCGTCTGACTGGACGATAAACCAATCACCCAAATACCACTGGAGGAACGACGCCTTCCTTTTCATTCATTTTTTCCTTAAGCTTATTTATCCTAAAATTAAATGTATTATTGTTATTAATTTATTATTGACTTGAAATTTAAAAAAAACATAAAACCTTTAATTTTATTATACTTGTTAAATATTGTTTTATTTGAATAAAATGATGATGTGTTAGCGTTTGAAAACGCTAAGGATTATAAACGATACATTACAAAAGTTATTTATTAATCGTTTATTTATATTTAATTAATTAATATATCGCTTGGTAATCTTATGATCCAGTAAAGATTATATTTATGTGTGTGATTGTATTCTATGTTAATTTAACAGTAATTAAGCTTCTGTGTTTCAACAAGTAGAACTAAAATTATTATCTTCATTTATTTGTAAGGAAATAAGACAATGAATGTTATAATTATACCTATCACATTTGTAGAGCGTTCTATGTGAATGAATTATTACTGTTATTAATATATCATACTTAAAGAAATGGAAAAAAAAATATTCATTAAAAGAAAACAAAGAATAGCTAATAAATTTAATTTTCATAAACTGAAAGAATTATATTATGAATAATACATAAATATGTCACGACTTTCACATGCAAATCAGACATTTCTCACACGCATATTCACAAAAGATTAAAATGTTGGCCCACATTTAAATGTGTCAGTGATATTATTTGTATAATTTTCTAAAATTAAAATCGTTTAGACTAACACAGATTTCTATTGAAATAAATTATATTAAGGTAATAATGAAATATTAACAAATAACAATCTACGTAAAGGCTTCTATAATTCGATTGATCTGAAGCCTAAATTTCTCCACATAAGTATGAATATTTTTCAGTTTTATAGTAAAACCTTTTTGAGAAAATACAACAAAAAAATCTGCCATGAATTACATAACAAGTATTTCGTGCTAAATTTACTATCAAATTGAAGATTAAAGTGATTTCTTGTTGTTTATTTATACATCCAATTATATTGTTCTATTTCAGTATGTCAACAATCTATGTCGTTTTTTAAAAGATCAACAAAATCAACTCTAAGAATGACATCATCCTATTTTTCGTAAGTTAAGGTTATATAATAACAATATTCAAGAAAATTATTATTAATCATATAATAATACATGTAGTATATTTATCTATAATCTAGAAGCTGATAAAACATTAAAATCTTGTGAAGCTTAGTCGTTTAATTTAGATATCACTGACGTTACTAAATGAGTCACTAAAGCAAGCAAACACGATATATAAATAAACAAATTTTGATAACTTAATGGGATGTATAAAAAAGGAAAGGTAAAAATAATGCTAAAAAAAATTTCGTAAATTTTTATTTTCAGAGATTTTTATTTAGTACCTGAAGTCAGTTAAATAATTGCTTTTGTTATAAAAATAATTTTTTTCATCAAGAAGAGTAGTTCTATTTTTACAGTAGTTCTGATAGAAATATTAATCAAGATACAAACAAAATAAATAAGATTCAATCCTACTAATAATTTCTATTATAATTATTTCTAGAATTTAGTAAATTATGATAAAATAAAAAGTACGATATCATCAATTGTTAATATAGTCATATTTTCTGTTAAAAAAAGTACCGCCTTCGATACTTTTCAAAAGTACCATACGATTTTTCAAAAATAATTGAAAAATTTGAAGGCGGTGTTCAAAAATATTTCGTACAAAATTTTATTTTAACTTTTGCTGTTAATTTTCAATTTTTTTTTAACTCCAAATGGTAGGTATATCCCCGTTTCAGTTTTCGAAGAATGCAAGCAACGGTTTGTTTTAATTATTTGAAGCTCATTATTAATAAATTATTTTAATTAAACGAACTTTGATCAAGTAAATTCTGGAATACATTTTTCTTTTTATTAAGATTACATTGAATAAATAGCCAAAATTTTAAATAATTTTATATTAAATTTATCCTTTAAATTTTCATGAAAATAAGGTTATGATTTCTCAAAAAGAGTAAAATGACAAATATACAGAATGTTTATATGTTTATAAAAACCATTTCAGGAATTCGGGAGATGGTCCCCCAAATTGAAATAAAGAAAAAAATTTATATCACATATATCCGGAAATGCTTAGTTTACCGGCTATCCGCCATTTTGTATTTGTAACATAAAAATTTATTGCTCAAGGATGGTTAATCGTATAAACCGAAATTTTCTATACTGCCAGGGTATTTACAGGTTTATTTGCATTAAAAAATGAACTTCATCTCTCAATCCATTTCAAAATGGCGTCCATGTAAACTTTTTAATTGTTAATGTCTTTGCAACCGCTCGTTTATTCAAATGTTGTATTTTTACAAAAAATGTTAAACGTTTTATGACAAAGAAAATTACACCGTATTTATTCAAATTCGTTCATAAATAACAAAGTTATGACAAACATTCTTGAATTGAGACACTAAATTAAAAAAACCATTTTCTTTTCCTCCCGAGTAAAATTAGATAACTCGACACGATCTCAACTGGAATAACTTAATTTTAGATATATTTATGTTACAATGTTTATTAATAAATTACAGTAATTTAATAATATTGAAAATATTACTACTATAAAATATCACTGAAATCATGAAAATATTACAATAAATAAAATTGATTTGCATTAAAATAGATGTTGTAATTAACAAATAATTTTTGTAAATGTAAATAAAAACTAATACCCAGTTTGTCTTTTGCTACTGACCTACCTGAATGACGCATATTCAAACTGAAGGATCGGCCGAGGAGACCCAGTAAGGTCTGCTAGGTTTCCCAAACTCAATTCTCATGACTTTCTTATGGGACAATTTAGAGCCAGTTGTATACGACACCTACATGGATACCATAGAAGAATTGCGCACAATAATTCTAAATGGGATGAACGGATTCGTCAGACACCTAGCAACCTTGAAAGAGTCAGACAATCAATCAAAAAACGCCAGGATGCATGTATTTTGAACGAGGGCCACCATTTTGAACAGTTACTGTAGTTTATTTTATCTGATACGATAATTTATCGTTCATTTAAATAAATTTTAATTGAAAAAAAAAGTTAGCTTAATAAACGTGCAATGCAGATTAATTTTCAATATTAATGTTATTTATTATTGTAATATATTTTCATGATTTCAATGATATTTTATTTTATTGTAATATTTTCAGCACTAAGTTATTGTAATTTATTACACGATAACATTAATAAAATTATTCCAGTTGAGATCGTGTCCAGTTATTTAATTTTATTCTGGAGGAAAAGAAAACTGGTTTTTTAATCTAGAGTGATTCATATTGCTGTAACTTTGTTATTTATGAACGGATTTGAATAAATAAGGTGTCATTTTCTTTGTCATAAAACGCTTAGCATGTAACATTTGTATAAAAATATAACATTTAAATAAACCAAGTCCAAAGATATTAACAATTAAAAAATTTACATAGCCTTCATTTTAAAATGGATTGATAGATCAGGTTCATTATTTTTATGCAAGTAAACCGGTAAGTACCCTATCGGTATAAATTTCAGCTCTATACGATTAACCATTTTTGAGAAATTCATTTTTATGTTAAAAATACAAAATGGTGGTTTGCCGGTATACTAAGGGTCACCGGAAATTTGTAGATATAAAGTTTTTTTTCATTTTGATGTGGGGGACCATCCCCTCAATTCTTCAAATGATTTTTATAAACACTCTGTATATTAAATTATAAATAGTTTTTAACTGTCATTCAATTATTATTTTTTTAATAAAGCAAGTATATAGAGCGATTCACGAAAAATTTAACAAAGTTTCAGGATATGTTCTACTAGAGAAAATAAAAAAGTTCAAACAGTTAAAATTTGTCATGTACGTGACAGATTTGATATGTTTTGTTTTTAATTAACTTCAAAATACTTACGTTTGTATTTTTTTTCTGTGGATTAATTCCTACCATTTTCCTTAGAATCAAATTCTCTACATCTTTTGTTCAAAACTTTAGTGTATTTATTAGTCCTTTAACAAAGTTATTTTACGTCAAACATAATGTGTTTTTCGTCCCCAATCTTATCTTTTACCCTAGATTTCTCAAAGACTACTAAATATTCAGTTCTAGGACCAATTTTTTTTTTAATTTCCAGGTTACATTTCATATAAAACCACTAATTTTACTCACAAGTGGTAACGCCAGATGGAGAAGAATTCGATGATTGGTTTCGATCTGACGAAGCATGGTTTCACCTTGGTGAGTACACAAATGCACTGAATTTACGTATTTGGTATACGGAAAATCCACATCAGTTGCACGAGTCTCCTCTGCACGGACAAAAAGTGGGTGTTTGGTGTGCAATGTCACGTAGACGAATCTTCATGATATTCTTTCATGGCACAGTTAATAATGAGCACTACATACAGATAGTTCAACGATTTGTAAACACTAAACCTGCATACCGGCTAGAATACACTTGGTTTCAGCAGGTCGATGCTACGGCTCATACAGTCAACAACACTATGACTTTCTTGGATCAGTGTTTTCTCGGACAAGTGATTTGGAAGAGGTTGTGGCCCCCTCGGGCCCCTGACTTTTTTTGTGAGGATACCTTAAGAATGCTGCTTACAAAACTCATCCTCACACCATTCCCGAATTGCAGAACGAAATTGTACGATGTGTCGCTGCAATCCCTCAGCAACGTTACAACATGTGTTTAAGAGCACGCAACGTCGTCCTTCAATCATGTGAATCGCATAATGGAGGCCAGTTTCAACAACTATTGTAACTTACTCATTTTCCCATAAGGTTGAGTCTCGTTTTTGAACATTCTGTATACATACATATATATAGAATCTTATGATAAGAAAACGAACCGCTCAATGCTTCTGATTTTACTTTTTTCAAGACGTTCCTCTGGTAGTACAGTTTTATGTTATGCAAAAATTTTATTTCTAAACGAAAAATTATGTTATCAACGAGGTCTCTAAGATATTTTTCTTTTTGCTGTTATCACATCTACTTAAACAATTACAGCGTAATGTTGTATGTATAACCTGATATTAGGGAAATATTCAGAATATTTCTTTAAAAATTAAAAAATAATAAATTAAAAAAACTAAGGGTAAAAAATATATTCTTACATTTCGGAAAGCCTCGGCGTTTTACAGATAGCATTATAGTTACGCAGTTTTCTTTTTTTTCATTCCTTTTCTTAAATTCATCAAGACCAAGTATTTCATCAATGAGTTTCTTACACACCGTTTTTTTTTTTTTTTGCAGAGGCCTATTTTTAGGCTACAATACTTTTTAACCAAAATTAAAACTAAAGAACTTTTAAACAAAATCAATTTAAAAAACGAAATCACAGTAAATGTTTTGTAAATAATACATGTTCAAATTTCCTCGTTGAATTAACATATTTTTAAATCCGGCGAAATATAAAAATTATCAGCAACAATAACATGTTGCCGATTTCATAAATTAAACATTTAAGGAAAAGAATTATTTTTTTTACGTCAATTAATTTATATATATATATATATATATATATATATATATATATATATATATGACAACAATTTTAAACATTCTAAATGTAGCTAGGGCATGACTATACATATTTCCTTAATTTTAAAATAAATTATAGCATCAGATTACAACTTTAATGCTATCAAAATAATGATTACTCTGAACTAACTGCAATAAAATATATTGTTTATTAATAATAAAGCGTAAATCCATTAATAATAATAATCATAATAATTTAATAATAATCATAATTTTTCTTCATTTTTGTAAAAACAAACAGCAATTTTAATAAAATGTTTAATATTCTACATTTCTTAAAACGCAAATTAAAAAAAAAAATGAATAAAAAATAATCTAAAAATAAAATTGAAATAAGAAGATACGTAGTTATCTTAAGTAGTAAAAAATAAGTGATTATATAATACGTAACAGTAACATGCCAGACGTAATAAATCTCAATATAGATGGTCTTAACCGATACTGTACATTTAATTGATGTCAAGTAGTAAACCCACCTAAACGTAACAGTTTCCAAGTTTTTATGAAAATCTACTGGTGATGACGATAAATTACATCCCACGTAACGGGTAGAATAAATTTCTATATACGTAATTTAGGATGATCATTCAACAATTAAAGACCCAAATAGCTGTGGAGGCAAACAAATCGGTAAGAAGGTTATAAAACTTTCAGAACAATGCATTGGTAAGCCTGTGATGACTTTTTATCATCTGTTTGAGCAAAATTGTTTTGCTCAACCTAAAAATTTCATTAAGCGATGGCGAATCCTCTTGAAGTTATGAATTACTTGAACAGCGTGTAGCGTCCGTTTTTTTCTTTCCTAAGGTAAATAACCGATTGAAATTTACTCTCATGTGACCAGATTGTACGGACAAAGGTATATAAGCAGCGGAATTTTACAAGCGGGTAGAAAAATTTGAAGGCGATCGAACTTCAGTGACTGAAGAATATCGTTTTGGACATCCGATTGAAGTTTCAACTCAAGCGCTTGAAACTCGAACAGACTCTCTCATCTTAGAAAATCAACGGATTAAATTTAGATTGTAACTGAGAAATTACAAATAATCTTATTATTTAAACCGGTGATCAGGTGCGTAACTTCCACCGGTGTTGAATTCTTACCGACTAAGGCGTTAATTATATCTGTATCAAAAGGGTACAGCGCTCATCATTTGTCCGTTTTCGCCGAGATTCTTCTAGGTATCTAGTGTTTGATTTAGACGTGTATCCATCTCATAGAGGACCTTGTAAAACGATCGAGTTTTTGTTCTACAAGGCATGTGGTGACGAAGTGGCAACGATTGCTGGTGTAAGTACCCTGTAACAAGCAAGGGATCGCCCAGGAAGGACTCACCTTCGTCCTGCTTGCGCTTCATTCAGAGCAGGGGCCGTAATTGCTTGAGCGGGGGAGCGTTTTCGTAATTGCTTGCACATGTGTAAACGATCCAACAACAGCGCCTAAGAGGTACGAAGAGTGATAGGAGGACAATCAGGCCTCTGACTGCCCGTATCTCTCTGCGGGCAATTGTCACACTGGCGGGCTTACCCGCAATGAAATGTCATTTTGATATGTCATTCTATACTCACATGGGGTGCACGAAGCCGAAATGCCACAGCGGATGCTAGTATTATATTAAATGCAGTACAACAAATCTTGAATTTTGATTGACCAACATGAAAAGCTTAGGAGTTGAATTGAGTCTAACCTCCTAATCTAGAATATATTTTTAAAAAAATTGGTTAATAATACTACACCTTTGTTTGGATTTGAAAGCCTGATTTAAGACGTTTATCATTTTCCGTGTGGATTACTAATTTCGGGAGAAATTGAAGGAACAAATATTATAATCGATTGATTCAGTTTAGCTTTTCCTTTTACATATAAATCTCCAAGATAATCTTAAGTTGGAAAAAAGCTTTTAGGAATAGATTAATTAATATGACTAACAAAACATATATATTAAAAAAATTCGCCTGAAAATCATAATCCGTACCTTGTGGGCGTTCTGGATGGAAAGGGCTGATTTTTTTTTATTCTGCTCAGAATGACCCACAGGTATGTCATCAAGTGTCATCGGATTCCAAACTTGAGTCTCCTCTGAGAAATCCACATTTATTCCTTAACTGAGAAATTTTCCGAGGTTGTTACTCACAGAAAAATCATTATAAAGGTCCGTCAGTACATATTTGTGAATAATTCCAAGCAGAATAAAAAAATCTGCCCGATCCGTCCAGTAAAACGTCTGGACGGAGTGAAAATAGGTTTTGAGCACGCACTTTACTTGTGGTAGGAAAGGATAGAGAAAAACAAGGGGGTTGGGGACGTGTAGTAAATAGAATAGGTTTTAAATATACAACATTACTTTTAGTAATAACGCTGTGGAGCAACAAGGGGCCACTAATTTTATTTTTTTTAATTTATGAAAAATTTGTAATACCGATTTATAATAAAGGTTACACTGATCCGCGACAATAAAACTATGGTAAATAATGATGATAATAATAAAAAAAAAGGTTTATAGCGATAAATAAAATAAATAATAAAAAAGGGGAAAAAGAAGTACACAGTAGGAAGTAGAAGATCTTAACTGAAGGTAAAATGTGAACGACCTCACAGCAGGTGAATGAGTTGCTACAGTTTTTCCGTTAGCAACACCTACAGATGCAGAACTTGATTTAGATTTATATCTTTAAGTGAGAAAATATCTACATAAATTTCTAGTAGATAATTATTATAAAAATTAATTATAATTTAATTTAACAGGCTCAAAATCAATTAATCGCTAAAATGAGTTACATTAATTAAAATTATCGATTAATATTATAGTTTTAAATCAAGAATCACATCAGAATCGTAGTCATAAAGTATGCTACGTTAATTTATTATTTTTACAGCAGCATTAGTTAATTACTGGAAAGTTAATGAAATATTGAAGTTATATAAGAGTAGTAATTAAATAAGAAAAATTAAACCGGGTGATTTAAAACGAAAACCGTCTGTGATCAATTTATATATTCACAAACTGAACCTGGAGATTAACTGAGAATCTGTAATTGGACTGATTTGAGACAGTAAAATGTATAAGAAATTTTAATTATAGTTTAACACAGCTAACATTAGAACACACAATTTTACTGAGATTAAAGAAACATTGATGCTTCCTTTGTTTTTCGATAATTCTGTTTACGAAATCGTAATTCGTTTTTATTTATAATACTACAACCACTTTTCTAAGGGATAAAAAAAATTAAAGAAAAGAAGAGGTTATTTTATCGTAATTATTTACTTAGCCTCAAATTAACAACAGGATTAAGCCTTATTACAGTTAGTTAATGATAACTAAATTTTGTGACGTATAAAAAATTACCTGACCGGGATTTTAAAAAAGGCAGTGACGCTACTACTCCGCCACGGTAGATTTCATAGTGAAATAGTTTTTTTTTTTGTAAAATAAACTGTTAAGTAAATCCATTATTGTTTATTTAGATATTATCATATTTATTAATTTAATATTTTTAATTTTTAAAACCACAACTGTGCTCTAATATAATGTATTTTATATTACTTGATTAAAAAAAATACGACACTATTCGTTATTAAAGTGTATTGTTTGCTGTAGAAGAAAAGATAACACATACTGTCTATTACAAAAAAAAAAAATTAATTTCCAAATACTGAATTGCCTGATAATCCTATATAATAGGAACCAGTGCATATTTAACCAAAATTTAAGGTTTTATCAATCTGACTGCCCATAAAAAATCGTGTACGGACGGAAAGGTACGACGAAGCTAGTTCACGGTGACCTTCACATCAAGGGAGGTAGTCATTGTGGGGGAGCTGAAAAAAATACCAATTTTTTGAATGTTTAACACTTTTTTTGGTTTATTTTAATGTGTAATGACAAATTTACAATAAAACTTTATCATTAATTACCTCGACTCAATAATAGGTAACTTTTTCATGTATAATTATTTTTTCACTATATAAAAGTAAATTACCAATACCTTTTCTTTTTCCTGTTTAGCCTCCGGTAACTACCGTTTAGATAATACTTCAGAGGATGAATGAGTATGAGTGAGAATGAAGTGTAGTCTTGTACATTCTCAGTTCGACCATACCCGAGATATGTAGTTAATTGAAACCCAACCACCAAAGAACACCGGTATCCGCGATCTAGCAAGTCCGTATAAAAATAGCTGGCTTTACTAGGACTTGAACGCTGGAACTCTCGACTTCCAAATCAGCTGATTTGGGAAGACGCGTTCACCACTAGACCAACCCAGTGGGTCAAATTACCAATACCAGGAAAAGTGCTACAACTCAGTTGTCAGAATTTTTACGAATAAGTGTTTTTTTTCTAAACCGCCTAAAAATTGCAAATTTTCCTAAGCCTTCGGAAATACTTGACAAAATTTTAATAAGATAAGTGTCCTATATGCAGATACCTAATGAATGACCAAGTACGGAGAAAATCGGTTCATTCAATCTCATAATTTAACGAAAAGCAGTACGATCTATGTAATGCATCCATACATCCAGAAAAATGTTTTTGTTTTTTTTTTGGTTTTAATGAACTTAAAATGTGAAAAGTTGAGATTTGTCAAAAACCCGGTAGGTGATTTTTTAACTGCTCAGCATATTTTCTCTTGTATATAGATGAGAAAATATAATGGATAACAGCAATCAGTTGCTATAGTATACAAGATAATAAAAATTATCGCAGATAAATTAACTAAGGAATAATAATTTTATCAAAATTTTGATACATAGATTTTAAATTACAATTACAAGATAAAATTACAATCAATAATAATGACTTATTAGTATTGATAACAAGGTGTTTGTAACGTATGTAAATATTTTTACATGTCGATAAACAGAAGAGTTAATATAACACATGAGAAACTGACGTAACTATAAACAGAATTCAACTGATTATTACCACATAAACATGTTTTGTGTCAGATCATGGGAACACTTCCCGTTGCACACTGCACTTGACTGTGTATACGTGCAACCAGACATTTACACAGTTTCATTCTCACAACTTAATAAGATTACAAGGAATAAATTATTTATTTTTTATTTAAAAAAAAAAAAAAAATTATTTTTATTTTAAAAAATCTTAATTAATCAGTGTTTCTTATATTTTACCAAGAAGGCAGCCGACAAGTAAAATTTAAAATAATTATTTCCTAAAAAAGTTGTTAAAAATTTTACGAGTATTAAGATATATAATTATCTATAAATTTAATTTCTGAGATCTCATGGCTATTTTTAAATTTTACCATCACAAAGAGGAAAAGAAAAACACATAAAGAAATGTTATATTACGAGTTCTGGGTAAGAAAATAAAAATTTCATTCCTACTATCTGATGCCGGTTCCATTACATCACGGCTTACTTGCATGCTATTAATAACTGCTAGCAACTATAATGAACGAAATTTTACTGATAGTAAAATGAAATCTTTTTTACATCTTACAGTAAATAATAAATAACATTTAAAGCGTAAAGGATTGAAAAAAAAAACAATAAAATGAAATATAAATCATGATTTTTACAGCACAATAATTTTTTACGATTTTTTCTTCTTTAAAAATTGACCTATATTTTTATTTATTTAGAAAATATTTACAAGAAAATCTACAATTCATAACTAAATAGTATACTAAAAATGTAAAAAATAAAGTTATTTATACCCTCATTGATTACAATACTATTATCAATCGATTGAGATGTTTCATTAAGTTTGGTAGGCTATATCGATTTCTTATACAAGTTAAAAAATATCCTACCTCAACGTTTTCGTCTAATTTTAACAGGTGTTCTCAAGGATCCTTGTTAAATATTCTTGTTTACTCTACACATCTCAAATCTACCAAAAACTAAAAGGTGTTAAATTAGAGTTTAAGGTGTTTTTGGGTTTTATTGATAAATACAACTTAAATAGCACATAATAAAAATTATACTTCGGTTAATTATAAAATTTACGAGTCAGAATTAAATTAAAAACTTTGCTTGGTTAATTAAACATTTAAAATTAAACAAGTTACATTATGTTACATCTTTACAGGAAGAAAATTTTAAATAATTAAAATCTACATAAAAAAGTAAAATATCTAGGCTGAATAGTAGTAAACAGAAATCTCAGATGGAAAAATGTATATAAATGCCAAAAGTAAAAAAGCTGACGACAAAGTTGTAATACTAGGCATTTTCTTATTTATTCTTATATAGTAAAAAAAATAATTATACGTGAAAAAGATTACCTAAGATTTCTTTTTTGGAGTAGGAGATAATTTATAATGAAGGTTTATTGAAAAAAAATATTGAAAAATCTTTCAGAACTCTTTTGGTTTAACTTATATTATTAAACAGTTAAATAATAACATTTTAATAATAATAATACATATTACGAAAAAATTTCATCATAATTCACCCCCCCCCCCAAAAAAAGTAAATGTTAAGTATAACGTTTTATTGGTTTTAAACTTTTTAGTGGAATTTGTTTTAGTTTCTTCCATTTAAGAGAAAATGTAGAAAAATCAAAAACCCTTTCTTGAACGGTCATTTTGTAGGTGGGGGAGCAGAAAAAATTAAATTATCTATTATTTGAAGTTTTAAAAGTTTTTTGCTTTGTTAAAACATATAATAAGTCGAACCAAAAAAGTTCTGAAAAATTAAAAAAAAAATATATATTTTTAAACCTTGATCAGTCCCCCCACCATAATATTGTTCTCAAAGCAATACCTGGGTCGCTTGCACTACTATTCCTAGGAATACATCAAAAAAATTCCGTTAAAAAATATGCAATAAATAAAAATGACTTTTTTTAGATTTTTAGGGAAGGGAAAATTTTGAGGCAAATTAAAAAAAAAGAGTTAGATAAGCATACACGCGTGTACCGAGCTTAATATAATGGGGTTATGTTTGCAAAATCTTGAGAAAATTAACCCCCCCAACACAATACCCTCCTCGGGGTCAATATTTTGACCCTTGGGGTCAAAATATTGACCCCAAAATTTTACCAACAGATTGTTCCGTACACACGAATCACTGTACAAATTTCATAAAAATCTTTTAATCCAGTAAGTAGTTGTTACGCTTCAAACACGCCATTCTCCGTGGCGGAGTGGTAGCGTCTCGGCCTTTCATTCTGAGGTCCTGGGTTTGAATCCCGGCCCGATATGGCTACAAAATTCCATTTCCATATCCCACGCACAATCTTCTGGTTTGTGTGACGATATCAAGCAAAAAATAAAAAAATAATAATAAACACGCCAACACAAGTACATACGTACGTACGAACATTACCCCTATTTTTTGTTTTTGTGTTCCTGGATTATGAATCGTCGATAAATGCAAAAAAACCTATACCCCATTTAATTACTGACCGCTACACTTTCCTTCTTGCAGGATAAACTCTGGGTAGCTCTAGAGCTATGATGCCAGGAAAGTAAAAATGTACTTCTTTAGTCCATCCATTCATTGATTTATATATCGGGTGGCTGAAAAGTAACTTACATTCACTCTAATTTTCCTTATGATAACTGATGCGGCTTTTTTCCTTGTATCGAGGGGGCTACTTTAGTGAACCGATATTTCACTCTTTTTGGTTATTGTTCAGCATGAGGGGACAACACAAAAATTTCAAATGGGACCAATGGTTATTTAATATCATCATTTTAAAGAGCTCGATGAAACGAGAAAAATTATACAATTAAAACTAAATTCTGATCGCCCAATCCAAAATGGCCGCCTGCTATTTGTTTGTTTAAGATAGCTACGGTTGTATGCTCCCCTTTAATTTTTTAATTTAATTTGTACTTAAAAAAAGTTTTTTTTTTTAAGGTATCTCGATTCTCTCTTTGGAAATCTTCTACGCTAAGAGAAGCTAACTTAGTAAGCTCCAATTTACAGCATTCGGCCTTTAGGGGCGACTTAAAACTTTAAATGGGACAAATGATCATGTGATACTTTGTTTTAAAGATCTTTGCGACTAACGTAAAACGATATTAAAAAAATTAAATTCTGGCAATTTAAACCAGTGGCGGCTCGTAGCTAAAATTTTTGGGGGTACTGCTCCAAAAAAAAAGTTTTTCTGGGCCTTTTCAAGGCCATGGTTAAAATTTTCTGTAAAATAAAAGAACCGAAAAAATGAATCAAATAGAATAATAATACTGAAGCATGATAATTATATAATTCTACACTTTATCGCAACCTAGAATACGGTACACGGTTTTTAAGAATATTGTGCTTAAAAAACGTATTCGGTTTAACCGAATCAATAATGAAATGCCAATACAAATAATATCTTTTAGCATTATTAGATAATAATGTAATAAAATGTCCGCTTAAAAACACTATAATCCAACGGTGCTTAAATTAAACTTCTTTGTATACAGAAATAAATACATAATTAATTTTTACTAATTACCTTCTCTTTCGCCCTTCCAGAGTGTTTTTGGACAGATCTGGCAATCAAAGAGCCCTTGCTTTTTTTCATCTTCTGATCACTACTGAAAAAACAACTAAACCGTTTTCGTATTCCTTCCACCGACTAAACTAGAAAAGGGAACGAACAAGGAACGTTCTATTCACACGCGGATAAAAAAAAAAACTACCTTCCACCAGCACGCCAGGGTCGGCACTGCGGGAGCGACAGTGATCTCTCTCCCTCGCGTGCAGCTTCCTATGTGCGCAAGCGCACAACAACCAAACATCACGCCGCTGGAACTGTGAAGCGCACAGTTTCATTCAAAGATTTTTGTATTTTTTCAAAAACTGGAGGATGGCCACTGACATTAAGCTTAAGGATTACATATGGTACAAGTATAAAGAGAAAAAATTCATTATATTAAATGTTATCGATAATATCAAGTGGAAATAGGGAGTGCTGCAGTTCCACAGTGCCTATACGCGAGTCGCCACTGATTTAAACCAAAATAGCGACCACAAATGTTATTACGTTAATTAATAGTAATCGAAAAAAATTAACGATTAAAATTTCTCAAATACTTCTTTTAATTAAACTTAGTCTTGAAGAAGAATTTTATTTTATTTAATTAAATAACAGGTTGCAATTTAATTACTTTTTCTTGTGTAATTAATTTCATCTTATATTTACAAAAAAGTTCTATAATTTCAGGGATTAAAAATACTGCCTAATACAAATATTTCAGTCAAAAAATGTTGTTGGTTCTCACCTAATATTGTAATTGTATATTATTTATACATAATATAATTATGTAATAACTCCAATTTAAATTACAATATGAATAGAATTATCAACAATATTACTATTTAATTCATTTCTTTGTATACCTGAGGTACAACTGTTTCTCAGTACATTAATAAACAATTAATTAATAACTAATATGGTGTAGTCATTACATCTGTGTTATTATCAAAATCAAGATGTGATATGTTTATACTAGGTGTATTTATAAACGTGTTTTCATGTTATTTAGAATAATTATTAAACAATAATAAAAGAATAAAAATACAATAACCTATCTATTACTAAATTTTAAAAAAGCAACAAGTAAGTTAAATAGTTATGTATTTTTAGCTTATTTATAATCCAGTTATAATAAATTATTGATAATAAACCTGATTATTTAATGGATAGTGTATTTCATTGATAAAAATACGTTTAAATAAAGAGAGGATTATAAACGACAATAATAAAAATAATTTTAACAAGCAGTTTTTGGTGAGGTAAATAATCGACAAGACCGGTTGACAATGAATGAGTATTAAGATCGATTCACGTATATCACGTTTTCAATCGTTTAATTTAAAAAAAATAAATTTCTACTTCCGGAATATCAAATATCCATTTCTTAATTTGTGTACTAAAATTATTATTTTATGTCAGCTAGGCTTCAGAAATCCTTTTTAACATATTTAAACTTTTGAATCGATAAAAGCTTAAGTTTCTTGAAATAATTCTTTGAACTAATACAAATTTAACTCGTTTTCAGGATCCCTTGTTTTATATTATACTGTTATTTAAAGTATAATTTATTTCATTAACTTTACATCAATTATAAAACTCTTTCAGGACCTTGTATATTTCCATAGATCGCGTGAAGGTAGTAATTTAATTCTTTAAAAATAACATTTTTAATTTAAGAGAAAATATTGGGTATACCTATTAAAGAAAGAAGTCACAATTATCTTTAATTATAAAATTATTATTTTATAAAAAAAAACTATTTACATACTAGTGTGAGGCCTGCTGTTAGGCACAATAGCAAAATTGAAATTCATAAGAGGTATTAGAATAAAATGTTTATAAATATCCTTAGGCGAGCGGTACACCTTCAAAACCTCACTTATAAACATGAAAAAGCGATCAAGTCGTTCTAATCGCTAATTTTACCTTATGTTTTTGAGAATGCTGAATCCGAATCTGAAAATTTAATTTGAACCAAAATTGGAGGAACATTATCTAAATTGCATTTTTAGTCAAAAATGCAAAATATTAATTTTAATGTTTTTCTGCGTTTAACACGATATCTCGGTCAAACATCAATATTTTTCTTTGAAATTTTTATGGTGTAATCTTCAAGGAATTCTTCAAAAATTAAGAAGAACTGCTTTTTCTGGTTGTTATAATTTTTTGAAAAACTATGGTGCGTTTTCATGAATTTGCACATTCAATTCCAACAGTTGAGTGACAGTTTCGAATTTAAATTTTTATCTGTAAAGTATTAAAGTTTAACATATGAAAAAGTGTTTCAGAAGGTTTCAGCTCTAAATATGCCATAGAAAAAAGTTACAGAAATTTAAAGAACGCCGAATGTAACGCGAGCGTCAGCCGCTCGGGCGCGCTAGCTGTTCTTCGAGCCAGCTATTTATACAAATCGCCGACTCATTAAAAAAAAAATGTAATACTGATTATTTTGTTTTAAGATTTGTTTTTATAAATTATTAATGTGTAACAATGTACTTTATACCAAAATGTAGATTATTATGTCTAAATGTAACAGATACATTAAAAGATTGCTACAAATTTAACGAGTTATTTTGTGGTTTATTTAGTTTTTTAGGAGGTTGAGATGTTAATTACTTGAAAATTTGTTTTGACTTTCTTTTGTAGATCATTTATTCAAATAAGTTATCTAATTTTATAAAATTACAGAATTTGTCGCGTAAATTTAACTCATAATACGTACGAGTTAGATGTATTTCGCGCAAACCGTGCATGCCTCGACACGTTTGCTCGCAGGTTATAGACTCGTCTATAGATATTACCGTACTGAAAGTGTTTGTTGAAGATTTTTTTATTATTCTACTGTCTACGAGGTGAAACAGTATAATAAATTTATATCGTTACATTAGAGACAATGTTTTCCAAATTTTGGATTAAAATAAACTTCAGGTTGGGATTCAGTATCCTCGAAAACATAAACTATGATCGAAATTAGCGATCAGAACGAATTTGGCTACCGTGTCATTTTGGGGGTAGTTCTCGCTCGCCTAACTAGGTACTGTTTGTTTACAAGAAAAACTGTGTTCATTGGTAACTCCCGACATACCCAATCGCGTAAATGAGATACAACGTTTAAGTGTCATCTACTAATCAAGGTAATTAAGCCGTTCAGAATCATTTATCTTTAAATTTCTTTGGGTAGAAGTCTATGGGCGCGTCTCGATTGTCCTCGCCCCTTCGAAGCTCGGGCCAACTTTGCTCAAATTCTTTTAATCGTTTGCTCATAAAACACTCCCAAAAAAAATCTAAGCCAGCTACTCAAACCATTACACCAAACAGCTTGCGCCTTCTATACGCTTGCGCCTTCTTCGTGCAACTTTGATCTAAATAAGCCAAAATTAATAGCTTTCTTCGACATTAAACAATATCCTCATGGCTGAAAACAACTTTGCCCTGAATGATACTCTCATACCTAACTATCCCCCAAAACTGACTACAATTCTTGAGGTCTCAACTCTAACGGCAAACTCAGGTAATTTACTATGATGATGATACAATATATATGATGACATTAATTTACAGTAAAATTTGATATTTATACTGCAAACAGTAAAACTATTAAAAGTGAAAATTTTAATACCGTAAATAAGTTGACTTTGAAGTAGACTTCGAAGCCTACAAACGTTTCCTATAAGGAAATGCATATGTATGCGTTTCCTTAAAACATTCTATACTGTCCATCACCGGTATTGCTAGTTCGCGGCCGGCCAGACTTTTTAGGACTACGTAGGAATATTTCCCCGTTAGATTGAAAATTTTCTTCAGACACCTTCGATCGTCCCGTACTCTTCCCTTTACACAAACATCCGGTCGTTTCAAATTGATATTACCATCAGCAATTGTTACTCTCACTCGAAGGATCAAAATTAAACTTTCTACAGAACGCAACACGTTGAACTATAACACAGATTCAGATTTAGCAGACTGGAAAACACAGAAGTCGCCATCTTTGCTAATGGAGCTGTCAAGTGGAAAGATCATTGATCTTTATATAACTGGATAGGGGATCCCAGGTATTGGAATTGGTCAAATTTGAAGCATAACTAGCGCCACTAAATGAGTGGTAGAACTAAATAAAACGAAACGGCGCATGCGCAGAGGAAAGTGTAAGAGTAGGGATAAAACCACGTTTTAAACCTATGCAGTAGAAGCGTTCAGATTTTATATTTTGAACACTGATCTCTATATAGCTATATATCTGATCTGTCATAAATTTTCTATAACTGCCCGTAAATTTCTGCTAGTGTTGCGAAAATTGCGATTATACGATTATAGTCGCGCAAGCGTAAAGTGATTTTATTTAGTTCCCAGAATCTCATTCTGGAGTATGCTTCAATATTGAACACTTAATTGTATTTTACGCCATACGGATTCCCTATTCAGTTATATATAGATCAGTGGGAAAGATACAGAATCAATCTACGGCCATAAATGCGACTAAAATTGTTATTTTTATTCTTTAATTCTAACCTTAAATCTACACTGTCCACCTCATCCAGGAGATATTATATTAGATTAAAACTCCGATATTCTTTTTTGTACACCCAATGCTATTGGATATATAAGTGCCAAGGCAAGTGAAATTCAGTAGATTTCAACACTAGAAGAAAATACATTTTCATTCTGTTCATAACAGGGGCTAGTTTTATAATGAAAATCATTACTCCTACAGAAAGCAATTCTGATTCATGCTGTTTAACTTTCAAGTGTTTTTTTTTCTATCACAGCATGAAATTGGTGTTGATATTTAAAAAAAAGTAAATTAATTAACTCCTATTTATTTTATTACAAAAAATGTATTATATAAACTGTTATAGCACGATAAGAAAATCTGTACTTTTTTAATATATTTCAAACAAAATACATAATAAAGGGAATCTATAGAAAATAGAATATAAGGTATAACAAAAATATATTTGTATACGTAATTTTTTTTTTTTTTTTTTTTTTTTTTTTTAACCTCCGGTAACTACCGTTTAGATAATACTTCAGAGGATGAAATGAGGATGTATGAGTGTGAATGAAGTGTGTAGTCTTGTACATTCTCAGTTTGACCATATCTGAGGTGTGTGGTTAATTGAAATCCGACCACCAAAAGAACACCGGTATCCACGATCTAGTATTCAAGTCCGTGTAAAAATAGCTGGCTTTACTAGGACTTGAACGCTGGAACTCTCGACTTCCAAATCAGCTGATTTGGGAAGACGCGTTCACCACTAGACCAACCCGGTGGGTTATGCAAGATTTTATTGAAGTAATTTTCATTAAAAAAAAAAGTTGTTTAAATTAGTTGACTCACTAAGATTGTTAGACTAACGGTATTTGGATATTAAGACTGCAGTACTATTATTGGGAAATAATGAATTGATACACTGTATAAAAGTTATAAAATAATAGTAATAATAAATGAAGAACAATAAAAAATTTAATTAAAACAGAACAAGTATTTACGATCGGTTATATAATATTCTGCAGTGAGTGACAACAGTTTTACATTTTAATGTTTAAAGAAATGTCAAGGATATTTAAAATGTTATAATGTTTAATTTAAATATATAACAATATATTAAATAAATCTCTTAAGAAATTTATTTACTCCATATTAACAATTTATATTCAACAAGCCCGTCAGAGCACGCTTCGGTCGCCTTTCCCGTCTAGCCATTTTATCCCCTGGTCCCCACTGTGTTGATTATTCTCATCCTTGTGAGAATAATACTGATAAAAAACAATTAAAGGCTCTTCAATTTATAAAAACTATCAGTACTGTAATTTCTTCAGAGCAACAGTTTGAGTTTAATCTGTACAGCAGTCGAAAGTTTTAGTGATTTAAAGTGTGAGGGTTTCAGAATTATTGGCCCGCATCTTAAAAATAGTAGATATAGTTGGTGGTAACCCATCCTTCGTACGGGTAAAAATGTATTTTGCACAGTTCTTAGCCATACCCGACAAACACCACGAGAAGATGACCGTACTTTGTTTTTCATGTTTTTTTATTTTATGTTTTTTAGTCATGTAATCGGTGCAGACAGTCGCGGCGCGTCGCATCAAACACACAGTAATAGTAGCAGTGATTGTGCTGGTTGAGCTCCACGTCATACACCGTCGCACCTTTAAAAACTATTTTTCTCGATAACCAAAAGAGATATTGAAAAAACAGAAAAGTTTTTTTGTAGAAAATTTTATTTAAAATACTGAAAGTGGTTTCCGAATTCGATTTGATCAGCGCTTTGACCATAGTAAAGTTGAATATCGGCAAGAAACATAATCAATTGTTACCGTAAGCTATTAAAACTGCCACCATCTTGAAATGGTGAAAGATTTCGTAACGGTAATAGTTTTATGTTCTTTCCAAGTATATAAGCTACGTTCATGCAAAATTTCAACTCAATCAATTGAGTAGTTTTTACGTAAAAAAGTAACAGACTCCAGACACCACTAAATTAATAATATATATATATATATATATATATATATATATATATATATATATATATATATATATTTATTATATTATAAATATATATATTATATATATATATATATATATATATATATATATATATATATATTATATATTATATATATATATATATATATATATATATTATTATATTATTATATATATATTATATATATATATATATATATATGCTGTCGGCCGTCAATAACCCGACATTCTTTAGTTTACCTCTATAATCGGTAATTCGTGTAATTCCACTATGTATTTTTTTAAAATTTACTTCCAACTTTATGAACGCCGTCACAACTGATAAAATAGAGACCCCCATGGCTGAGCGGTGAATATGATGTTTTAAGTGAGCAGGCTGTGGTTACGTGAATACTTTAATAAATTACAGTACAGTATTTCTGATCGTCGCCGGCAACGTCATAACTGTGTCTGCAGTTGAGCGCGTGGCGCCGCCAGCTGGCAACTTGTACATACTTTTTTTCCCGTTTATCCTCCGGTAATTACCTTTCAGATAATACTTCAGAGGATGAATGAGGATGATATGTATGAGTGTAGTCTTGTACAGTCTCAGTTCGACCATTCCTGAGACGTGTGGTTAATTGAAATCCAACTACCAAAGAACACCGGTATCCACTATCTAGAATTCAAATCCGTGTATAAATAACTGACTCTACTAGGACTTGAACGCTGGAACTCTCAACTTCCAAATCAGCTGATTTGGGAAGAGGCGTTCACCAATAGAGCAACCGGGTGGGTCTAGCGACTTGTACAATACCGGGGTCTACAGACGGCATTAAACTTCTTACAGTGTCTTACTACACGTCCTAGTGTCGCATGACCGTGTGCCGGGTTTAGTTGACATATTCGTTTTAAGGTGTCGTTCTTTTCCTGTTTAGCCTCCGGGAATACCGTTCAGATATTACTTCAGAGAATGATATGTATGAGTGTAAATAAAGTGCAGTCTTGTACAGTCTCAGGTCGAGGTGTGTGGTTAATTGAAACCCAACCACCAAAGCACACCGGTATCCACGATCTAGTATTCAAATCTGTATAAAAATAACTCGTTTTAAGGCGTCTAATTTTCCTAATCTTAAAGTGTCCAGTTTATCGTAACATAAACAGTATCCGAACTTCGTTTCTTTTTAGTTTTGAAGATGTGGAAACCACAAAAATGTAATCATATTACGTCAAGTTTATTAAAAAAAAAAAAAAAAAAAAAATTCTTAAAAGAACTGACAAAGGCGAAAAAATTGGTGACGTAACTTCACTGTGCGGAATTGGACGTACGGCGATTCATGAATTGCAAAAAGTCGGGTAAAAATAGAAATATTTGTAAAAGATAATCAGTGGTAAAAGTGACTAGAAACCATTAAAATCTGGCACGATCCCGTTAATGAGAGATGCACTTTATGCTTCTTTTATCCAGGTACATTTCAAGCTTACTCCTCTTTCTGGCAAATCACCAAAGAAAAAGCTTAGCGTTTCTATAAAGAAATGATGAAGATAGAATATTTACGCCCAAGAGACGGGTGGTTTGATAAATTCAAGAAGCACTACGGAATACGTTTACTAACCACCTCAGGTGAGAAACTTTCTTGATTTTACTGCCGTCGAGCCATATAAAGAAAAATTTATGAACAGTACAAGAGTTGGGTCTTGGTCCTGACGAGGTTTATAATACCGATGAGAATGGGTTATTTTGGAGGCTGCTACCGAAATAAACATTCGTCCATTGTGCTGAAAAGAGCACTCCAGGTCGCAAAATATCGTTTTCAAAACAGAATTACGTTTATGCCTTGTTCAACCGCGAGTGGTTCCCATCAACTTGAATTGCTTGTAGTATGCAAATTCAAAAATGTTTTAAAAACGTAAGACTTCTTGTCAAATACAAAAATCAAAGCCAAGCGTGGATGACAAGAGAAGTATGTTTTGAATGGTTTAATGAGCAGTTCGTGTGCTCAGTAAAAAAATTCCTTAAATAATGACAGTTACCAGAAAAATCATTACTACTTTTAGACAACTGTACGGGCACCCAGATGAGGAAGATTTGGAAAGTAAAAATTGGTTTATCCGTGTCTTATTTCTTCCGCCAAATGGTACGGCTATCATCCAGCCGATGTATCAAAATGTAATCCTGGTTAAAATGGTTATCAAAATGTAATGATGGTTAAAACAAATTGAAAAAAGAGTTTATTGTATAGTGTAATGAATAAATCTGAAAATACGCCTATTTTACAATGTTTAAAAAAAATATATCTTAAAGACGTCGTGTTTGATCTCGCACAATCATGGGAAAAGATTCCTGCCAAAACAAAAATGTACTGGACAAATTTTTAGGCAACGCATCTCTATTATATTTATATGAAAAACGCAAAAACCAGTGGAAAATGAATTAGGCGACATCAGAAAGTAGTGATTTCAGTCCTGATGCTGAAATAAACGACATCAGGGAGTCGCTAGCCCAACTGTGTAGTCAGGACGACTCAGAAGGACTGACACAAGACGACGTAAATAAATGGTAGACCGGAATTGAAGATGAAAATTATCAATTGATGATCGACCAGAAGATAACTAAAGATGTGTTTGATGTCAGGACGAAGATGATGATGGCAGCGAAAAAGGGACAACTTCGTTATTGATTAGTACCGAAAGTCGCGAAATGCTTTGACTGCGTTTAACTTCTGTATCAAGTGAGCTAAAGAAAATGATGTGGCAGCTGCCAATATTTTAACATTAAAACGTTTGCGAGAAAATAAATTTAAACTGTCCATTAAAGCAAAAAACAAAAAACAATCTATTGGCCAGTATTTTCCTGTTAAGTAGTTTGTTGTATGAGTTATTATTTTCTTAATCAAATTACGTCAGTTATTCAAATTAATAAATTCATATGAAAGTACGTAACGTTTTTTGTTGGTTATTACTTTGAAATTAGGGTAATTCCAGTAATCCGACACCAGGGCTGCCCGATATGTGTCGGATTATCGAGCGCCTACTGTATAAATTAGAGTATAATATTTAGCAGATGTAAGTATTTAGCAGATGTTATTAATGGAATGTTCCTGGAAATTTATTAATTCTTAGAAATTGTAGTATGCTGAAGCCAATTTTTCATTGTAATTTTCTTTATTCTTAGATTCATTTCGATACAATGAACATGTAAAGTTCTCTGGTAGATCTCACGTAGTTGCAATGTATATGTAACGTTTTACAATAACTAGCAAGTACGCTAAATGTTTATTATAACTTATTGAAAGGAATATTCAATATTAATAATTAATAGTATAATAAAAGTAATATCTATTTGTATAAATTATTAAGTGTAATAAAAAGTTTGCTTTTTAAGAAATAACGAACAAATATATATATAAAAGATTTAACAAATTCTTTGTATAATTCATACAGAGCTTTTCGTTAGTTTTATAAAAAAATAAACAGCTGATTTCGAAAATATAAAAATTTGAAAATTGATTGGAACTTAAAATAATCTTTTTTTTTAAATTTATCATATATATATATATATTTATTTATTATTATTAAGTATTTACATTTTGAGGTATAAGGACACAAAAATACAATTCATTTAAAATGTAATTATATGTATAGTAATACATAAGGCCTATATATAGATTTTGTGGCTTGAAAATCTGCAAAACAACTCGATTAATTTAACTGAAATTTAGATGTAATGTAGTAGTGTATCTGAACTAGTGCACGTGACAAGTTGTTGAAAATTGGTTGAGTCTTCTTCAATTACGCTCAATTTGAGGTCGACAACAGATAACAACTTCAAATTGAAATTATATTAACTTTGTTTTGGTGTATTTTTCATACACCCTTATGCAGTGAGTCAGAGTGGTGAGCAAGTTTAAACTTGATGCTAGCGTGTAGAGTTTACTCGTTATTTTAAATTATTTCATCAAATTACGGTTATAATAATTTAATTTTTTTTAAATAGAAAATATATTTTAATATTAAATATATAAAAAATTATACCTCTTTTATTTTTCTCATTTAATTTATGTTTTGTATATTTCTTAGAAAATAAAATTACGAAGAGTCGGTCTTCATGCGCAGAACTGCGCTAGAATTCTTTTATATTATTTTATTTTACTGAATTTTTTTTTTTTAATTTAACATAAAGATAGGCCTAAAAAACTTCAAGAAACCTACGATGTGATAATATGCATAAAATTGATGTAAAGGATCTTTTACTGAGCATAACCTAAAGTTTGCTTACATTTGTGAATTTTTACCATAAATTGTTCCAATTAATTTTTTTTAATCTTTTACAAAACTTTTGTTAAATGTTTTTTTGGAAAAATATAACTTATATCTGTCAATATATCACTACGCTTTAATAATCCGTTAGTAACGAAAAAAAAGAAAAGAATTATCAAATTGTTTAATTATGACATTTTAAAAAGTAGAATTTTTAGAGAATTTTTCGAAAAAAAAATTCTCCTCTGGAAAATAATTTAAAAAAAGAAATCTTACTATGGGACCACCAGAGTGAATTTCTCAACGAAGAAGAAAAAAAAATCATTGAAATCTATTTTATAATTAGTAAGGATTGTACGTAAATAAATAAATAATAAAATACACAGGGATATTTTAAGAAAATGTTTGAATTCGGTTAAAAAGATCAAATCTTCATTTGCTAAAAAAAAAAGAAATGTAAGAACAAGTAAAACGACATACCATAACGACATCTTTAAATGTATTAATTTTTTTTAACAATCATAAATTCTGCGTTAACCTGACAAAAAAAAAAATAGGGAAAACCAAAGAACATTAAAAGATATAATAAAAGATAATTTGTCAAAAACAGCATTTTTGTCTATTACAATTTCAGTTAACTAGGAAAATACATGAAATAGCGTAGTTGTACGATTTTTTTTAAATCTGGTTTTTCACGTTATATGACCTTCTTTTACATATATTTGTTGATTATATTTGACAATATAAGTAATAGATTTTTTTAAGTAAAATCTGACTTCGATGTAGAATTTACAATCAAATATTTTTCTTTTTTTTGCTGTGAATGGACAATAACAAAATTATATCGTCGCAATGTTTCCCACCTTCCAAGTCATAAGTAATTTTGATAAATAAGATTAGACATTATCGTTGTGGCTTTATGGTTACCATTTATTACTAAAATTGACGTAATTATTTTAATCTACTATTATGCACACATTATATTTTTCGTAGAATTGTTTTCCTTATTGTTATGCAATTTAACAATAAAAATATATAATGAAATTAGATTTATTACGTTTTATATGTTATCTTATTATCAACAAAAAAAAGTATGTTAAGACTGGGTACTTTACTAATAATATATTTGACCTTGAACTTCTATTTCACGCAATTGCAAGCCTCTCTCTTCGGTCTGTTATTGTTCATCTTTCAACTGACCTCAACATATTTATTTTATTATTAAGTAAGTAAAATTAAACAAACAAAAAACCGTAACAGAATTAAAGTATAATCAGTTAATACAATTTTTTTTACTTTTTTTTTTTTCATTACGAGGTTGCATTCTTCACGAAAGTCTAATAGTAAAATATAATGATTAGTTATAGTTGGCAGACCGTTTTTTATATATATTTCCTAAATAACTAAAATAATTCAAATATACCAGTCCACAGGTATTCAAAAAATAAATAAATTTATTAATTAAACTAACAATATTTTAAATGAACTGGAATATAATTCTTTAAGTTCCAGATTATTTGTATATTTTTAGTACTGCCACAGAATAGCTTTACTTGACTGAACGGTTCAATCGTTTC
Source organism: Lycorma delicatula (assembly GCF_047948215.1). Lineage (NCBI taxonomy): Eukaryota > Metazoa > Arthropoda > Insecta > Hemiptera > Fulgoridae > Lycorma > Lycorma delicatula. Next base: position 102,416,852 of record NC_134458.1, on the reverse strand, counting down.
GTTAACAGAATTTTATAAACCAGTCTGCTGTTTGGTACATAGTTATATACTTAGAACGCTGGCTTCGTGTCAATTACCGGCAATAATCTGTCATTAACTTCATGTTAATGACGTTTTTTTATTTATGCCGATTCCAAGTCGAATTTAAAAGTTGACTTTACAAGTCAAATTTAAAAGAATAAATGTCATTTATTCGGTTAAGAAAATTTCTTAAAAACAGTTTTATTATTTGAATTCAGTTTCTACGAGTAAATTAACGAATACCAACTCCTCATTGACGAAGAATAAATTGTATATCTATACTATATCTTTTTACCAAAATTATGTCCTGTTTGCCCGATGTAGGACTTTATGTTGTTTCCTAAGTTTATTATATGTAACTCTTTGGTATTCTCTTTCTTTCTCTCTCTCACAAAGAGAGAAAGAGAACTTATATATATATATATATATATATATATATATATAAAATGAACTTTGCAAACAACATAAAGTTCTATCTCGGGTAAACAAGACGTTTTTTTGAAAAAGGATACAATATTTTTAATATTTTAAAATTAATCTTTTTCAGTTTTAAGAGATACATATTTTTATAAAAATTACCACTGTATTATGGAAAATTTTATCAGTAAATAATAAAAAAACTAATTCGTATAATAATAATGAGTAATAATATAATTTTAGATTAGTGAAAATAAATACTTTTTCTACTGCCGTAAGTAATTGCTAACATATTATTTTATAACTAAAACTTAAAACAGAATCTTTTAATCAATTACATTTTAATAATCTTGATCCTGTTTCTTGAGGAAGAAACATCATAAAAAGCAACGTTTGTTAACGTTACTTTAATAAAAATATTGTATAAATGTTTAATGTAACTTTGTAATAAAATTTAAATATAAAATAGTTACATTAAAACTATACTACGAGAATATATAAAACAGTCTTATATTATAAAATTTTAATAATAATAATAATGACTAAGTGTTGAAGCTTAAATATAAACATAAATTAGTTAAAAAGAAAAAATGAATCAGATGAAACTATTTTTGTAGAGATAATTTAAAAATAGTGTTTTTTTATAATTTGACAGCTTTTTATACATCTACAAATCCTTTCTCATCCCAATTTTTTATTCTATTTCTAATAAATTGTAACCACACCCTATAAAAAAAATTTGATGGAATGATTTTGCTTGAAGATAAATTGGCGGTTTGCCACTTAATAATTGTTTTGTGTGTATTAGAATATAGGACTATAATCATTATAATGATTTTATAAAAATAAAAATATAATAATAAATAAAATAAAACTACGTACTTCGCTTATTATTAGCGATATAATTTTTCAATAGCTCTTTTTTCTTTTGTATTCCTGTATAGCTCAATTATTCGTTTTAATAATTTATTTAATGTATGATTTTTTATTTTTATTTTTATCCTAGTAAAAAAAAAAATAAATTACTTACATTTAAAAAAAAAAACGAAAATATATTAAATTTTAAAATGAAAAATTACCATTAAGATTTCAAAACAGTCGTAATGTTTGTTTTTTTAATAAAAATATCTTGAGAATAGACTGTGATTGCGCTATTGAAGACTTAAAAAAATAATCGATGTGGTTGATATTATACCATCAGAATTATTGTTTTGTTCAGTGTAAGCAGGACTGATTATAAACATAACTACATCATGTTTATGAGTAAGAAAAAGTACCTATAGATGTAAAAAAAAGAGTATAATGGCTACCACACCAAAGAAATCATAAGATAAATCTCAGAACAGCCATTTTATCGAAGGTTAATTCACAGACAAATATAACATATCATGGAAGGTATCTAGATAAAATCAGTTCAAAATCTGAAAGAACGGGGTACAAAGAAGGTGCATGTTTATGAACAATAAAACCATCTACTTGACATTTCTAATTCTAGAGAAATTATTTAATAATGAGATTTTTGAGTATACACACATGATTTTAAGGAAAATTAGATTAAAATATAAAGAGAGAATATTTATATACAATTTACCAAGATTGAGAAGAATAGAAAACAAAAAAGATAAGATAAAAAAAGGAGTAAGAAAGAGATTCTGCCCTCATTAGATTTCAATTTGTTTGTACAGATTGTTCAAAAAGTGACACGCAACCTTATGGAAGAATGTTTCTTTCTTTCATTGCAGGTTTAATTGAGGAAAATTGAAGAAAAGTGGGTTACACAATGCAGCAGAGAATATTCATTACCTCCAACAGATTAGATGTGCCAGTTATGCACAGACAAAGAGTGCCTTCACAGAAACGTTTGGTGCGGATGCACCAAACAAGTCCTCCACTAAGCGGCTGTACGACAAGTTCCAAGAGATAGAGAATGTGGCAGTTGCCACATTCTCTATAGTAGTTAAAGTGGTCGATCGGAAGTGCTAACACCAGAAAAAAATTGATTGACGTGGAAGCTGCATATTCTGTTAGTCCCAAGAATTCTTTACGACACCTATCTAGCCAGTCTAGTCTCTGTCGGTAGTGTCCACACTACATCGCGCAAGTATTCAAAGATGCATCCGTACAGAATTCATGTTGTTCACGAATTGTTACCTGCAGACACTGGAAAAAGTATATCTTTCTGTCACTGGTTCATGTCATCTGTAACTCCAGATGGGAATGAATTCAATGTGATCGGTTTCGGTCTGACGAGGCATGGTTCCACCTCGATAGATACGCAAATGCACAGAATTCACGCATTTAGTGTACGGAAGTTCCGCATCAGCTGCACGAGTCTCCTCTGAACGGAGAAAAAGTGGGTGTTAGGTGTGAATATCACGCAGGAGAATCTTCATGTTTTTTTTTCAAGGTACAGTGAACAGTAAGCCCTACATACAGATGGTGCAAAAATCTATAAACAATATACCTTTTTTTTCTATAGACACTATTCCTGCAGACCGGCTAGAGAACATGTGGTTTCAGCAGGACAATCCTACGTCTGATATAGATCAGTGATTTCATGGACGAGTGATTTCGAAGAGGTTGTGGCTCCCTCCGTCTCCTGATTTATCCCTTACTCCTTTTTGTTATGGGAGATACCTTAAGGATGCCGTTTACAAAACTCATCCTCAAACCACTCCCGAATTGCAGAGCGAAATTGAAAGATAGTGTCTCCCCATAAATCTGAAATGATATTAATGGCCGGTAGGAGGTACTTACCAGCATTTACCATGGCACTGGAGTAAGTAGAGGTGAACCCCTCTAGGAGGGCCCAGATACCTCGGTGTTTGGCTCGATCGGACGAGGGGGTTCACCGCCATTGGTTGAGGAAGTCTGCAAGAAGGCGGAGAGGGTTACTTCGGTGTTTGTCAGATTAATGGTAAACTATGGGGGCCGCAGAACCGCCAAGAGGAAAATTATAGCCTCAACAGTCACATCTATGATGATATACGCGGCCCCGATCTGGTGCGGTGCTCTCGGGATGAGACGCAACCGACAGAGATTACACAGTGTGTACCGACGCGTTGCGCTTAGGGTGGCGCAGGCATACAGGAATTTGTCTCTCGAGGCGGCACTCGTTATTGCGGGAATTCCGCTAGTATTTACTCGCGGAAAAACGCCTAGCAAGATACCGGGGCATGGATCCAACAGCAGCGAGAAGTTCCTATTGGACAAGTGGCAAGAAAGGTGGTATGCTTCAGAGACCGGTAGGTGGACCCACCGTTTGATTCCACGTATTAAAACATGGATTGGCAGGAGACACAGGGAGGTGGACTTCTGAACGGTCCAGTGGCTTACGGGTCATGGACGTTCGAAGTCTTCCTCCACTCTACAGGGATTCGCAGATCGATGAGGTTCCAATATTGCGAAGGGGTGGACGATGTGGTGATGGTGCACACCTTCATGAGCTGCCCAAGATAGGAAGTTGAAAGACGGCAGAATCGGCAGGTTACACAATAAGAGGTGATGACAATTACGATGGATTCAGACGCAGGCTGGAGACAATGCACGAGTTGGTTCCGAAAAGTGCTCTCTAAAACGTTAGAAGAGGAAGCTAGAGGATAGGGTGGTGGCTGGCCCGGAAGTGGGGGTGGAAGACCAACTTCCGGGGGTGGGCGGCGGGAGTCCAATATGATCGCCGTCGTTGGGTGCCACAGGGGAGGCTGAAAGCTCTCACGGAAGGACTGCACTTGTAGGCCCGTAGACACGTGCGATTACGATGCTATACCTTGGTTGGTTCTGCCACAGCGTTGTGGGAGGGAGACGATTTTTAGTGGGTCCCTGCTTCGGCAGGAAACCCCACACACCCAGCATTACGGGCTGCTGGGCGTCTGGTTGCAGATCTTCCCTCCTCCAACGCAAATAAAAAAAAATGTATAAAAAGGGTATAAATCTGTTGTTTTTTTGTGTGTATGATAAGCTTTTAGAAAAAATTTAGGAAAAAATTACAGGGAATAAATTTCTGAACTTTTACCAAAGTGGGGAGGATTTCTCTTATAATAGAAAAATAATCTGAAACCGTGGGGGAACACCAGGTAATTCAACAGGTTCTACCGGAAAAAAAAAACCGTACTTTTCGAAAAAAGTACGGTATTACTTTCATTCTCAAGGTGGTGGGAGTGAGGGGGGTTGAAAATAAATTTTCTTTACGTTTTGAGATATGAGTACGAAAATAGCAATCACTTAAATTGGAGTTTCTTTATACTATATTTATAGTAAAATTTGTGGCTCGAACATCTTCAAAACATTGGATCAATTTCATTGAATCTAGATAAGCTGTAATAATACCAACGGTGGTCCCGGAGGTTAAAAAAAAAAAAAAAAAGAAAGGTGAAAATTTAATGAAGATTCGTTCAGTCGTTCTTGAGTTAAACCAAAAAACGTTGAAGTGTGGTTCGTTACGATGCTGCAAGTTAGAACGTTGACGTATCTTTATCTGCGGTTATCTACTGTTAGCAATATTAAACCAAATTTAAAAAAAATATATATTATTAAAACCAAATTAAATCAAAAAAGTAATTTATTTATAATTTAATTAAATGAAATAAATAAATATAAATATATATTATTTTTATATTTATTATATTATATTTTATTATTATTAAATATATATATATATATATATATTACTTTACGTCCGTTATTACATCCTTTAAGTATTTCCTTTCATTAATCAACATTACCTTGAGGATACTGAAAATAAATGACTAATATAGCCATGATCAACTAATCAATCAATCAATCAACAGGTAATAATCTACAAGCTTATGGCAATAAGACCTTTTAAAATGATATTAAGAAATGAATGACTTGGATATTACTAAGCAAAAAATCTCATTCATAATTTTATACCTTTTAAACTGATATTAAAAAATGAATGACTTGGATATTACTAAGTAAAATATTTCATTCATAATTTTATAAAATGTTAACTTTTTTTCTGGTAATTTCATGGATATTAAATACTGGACCAATTTATTTTTCATTATGCTCTAATAAGCAGAATAACACATGATAATTTAGTAAATTTAATCTGTAAATTGAAAAAAAAAAGAAAAAGAAAGTAGCTATTAGTGAAAGTCTAATTTTTTATGCTCAGTGCGTAGAAAAAATTATCAACTTATCTATTTATGTAAAAAAATATTATAGTAGATTAATCATTTTTTTTAATATTCAAATCTTTTATACAACATTTTTTTTAAACAAAAACATTTACTCTGAAAAATTAAAATATTAAAGAGGATAGTAATATTAACAAAATACAGACTGAAAAAATTTCTTCATTGTAGTTGTTCTTACCTATAAATAAAATAAAACAAGACTAAAACTGATTTCAAAAACGTTTAAAAGGTAAAAAATATTACTATTTTGTAAATTAAAAATTTTTTAAATAAAAAGTTGACAACAAAGTAGTAATACTTTAGTAATACTAATCAATACTGATATTGATTAGTTATTCTTATATAGTGAAAAAATAATTACACATGAAAAAAAAAATGATCTAAGATTTTTTTTGGGATGGGGTAATGTATGATGAAGTTTTGTTATGAAATTTTCATTGTATGTTTAAATAACCCACCAAAAAATATTTCGCCCAAGAACTTTCATCTTAACAGGAATAAGAAAATCCGTTTAATAAAAAAAGGAAAGTTGAAAATAGAAAACCAGAGAAACTTCCCTAAATAATGTGTGAGTTAAAGCTATTTGAAATGTAGGATTATATTATTTTACCCCGTGGTTTTTAACTAATTCTTTAAAAATGTTTTTCGTGAAAATCACTCTGGTGGAGATTTTTGCGATCTCCGTGGCGAAGTGGTAGAGTCTCGGCATTTCATCTGAGGGTTCTCGGTTACGCATAGAATTTTTCATCGTGCAATATTCCATTTCCGTATTCCCCCTTACAAGTTTTCAAAGCTTTTGTTGTGAATTATAAAAAAAAAATCTTTCAATATCAGTAAAACTTTACGTTATGTTAATCAATGACAACAAAATACAAAATCCTTTAAGAATTTAGTTAGCAACATACCACAAAAAATTTAGAAGACACTCCTCCTTAAAATAAAGAAAGAATTATAGAAACCGGTCATTAAGCAAATTTCAGTTCAAACGGAAAGCATAGTCAACTAAAACGTTTGCAGTGCTAACTCTTAAAAGAGTTAAATATTGGACCATATATTTGAATGTGTATTTCATACAGGGATAAGCTAACCTAATCTTTATTACACCGCATTATGTTTTCTTTTCGAATTTTTACTGAATGTTTTTGCTGTCTCTGCCATCTTCAGTGACTTATATAGCGCATAAGCATAATGAAGCTTAAGCCAAATGTTAAATATGGGTTTTCAGTTCTAAGTTGTTGAATGTAACGATAAAAATTGTTGGAATCCTGTGTTTGAAGTATAAGTATTCCTCCATTTCAGTATTTTATATATAACAAAACTTTTTTTATTTATGAAAGTGGTAAGAGTAAAAATCGCACAGAAAGATAAAGGTTGAAAGTTATAAAACAGATAGTTAAAAATGTAAGATGTAGTAATTATATTGAGATTAAAAGAAGAGCACAGAACAAAAGGAATAGAGAATTGCATGGAATAACTAAGAGGATTGATTACTAAAAAGAAACATGTAATGAATTCTGTCAATATCAATTGAAAAAAAAAAATATAATCAGTGGATTACAGGACCAATGTCGGATAAATAACGTCTCCTTTCCGAAACTAAGACATTCCTGAGAACCCGCAAAGCAGAGATAGAATCGAATTTCGGAAGGAAAATGAGGAACTACCACTTGGCAATTTCTGTAAACCGACCTTAAAGTTTGAATATAAATTTTAAAAAATCTCACAGTTCGTCGATTTGATAACCTCCTTCTTTAATTTGAAATCGGTTTAAAGTAAGAAAGAAGTGGGAAAAATAAAAACAGTATAATTATGTGTAGCAAAAAATATTTTCTATTTTATCTAGAAAACTTTATTCCGAAATACTATAAATAAAATGGAACTAATAATAGGAAATTAAAATGACAGCTTTGATTAATTCGAGAATTAATCTGGATCAACGAACATATATTTTATTAGACATGCATTATATCTCTACTCCATCATAATTTCAGGTTTCATATAAAGCGATTAAAAGGTGTAATATGTCCCAGTTAGTAATTAGTTATTTCAAGTTGCGATCTAACTTATCCTTAAAGGTTAGATATAGACATATATGGTAAAATTTATCGTCAATATTTATCGGATATGATAGATTGAATAAATGTAAACATATATAAAAATAAATCCGTTTTACTAATGAATTTTGTATTCATTTGGCATGTTTAATATCCAGTATCATTAATTTTTATAGATGAAAATATTAATTTATATATAAAAATTAATATAATTTACATTTAATATAGTAAAATGAATAGCAAAAGCATATTATTTAATTTACAGCCATGTGATGTTTTGTTCTTCTGAAATTATTACAGAATTTTCAGCGTTTTAATTTAAATGATCGTACATTTGGTTTCGCTTCCATTTTCCAAAAAAGCAGGACGTAAATTCATTAATTTGTTTTAGTAATAAGCAGCTTAACGTTTACAAAAAACTGCAGTAACAAAAAAAAAAATGATTTTCATCAATTATTTATATAATAAAAGTAAATTTATACTAATAATTTTACAAACTTTGATTCATTTTGAATTTATCGGAAAATATTTACGATAAAAATGCTGATTTATAATTTAGTTTCTTTTTTACCAACTTTTTGAAGAAAAATACCGTATTACTTTCGGTCGCACGGTGAGATTTGCGGGGAGGGGGTGAAAATGATTTTTCTTTACGTTTTGAGGTATAAGGAGTATGAAAATACCATTTACTTAAAATTGGGTTTCCTTTTACGTATATATATATAAACTTATGTATAAAAGTTTGTGGCCCGAAAATCTCCGAAACTATTACATCAATCTCAATGAAATTTAGATATGCTGTAGTAGTGTATATGAAGCTGTGAATCTGAAAATCTTATCAAGACTGGTTGAGTTGTTTTTGAGTTAAACTCAATTTAGGGTCGAAAAAAGTCGAGGATATGTTGACTATGTAGTATTTTCCATACGCGCTCATCCAGTGAGTTACAGTGGTGAGCGATTTGAATTTTTTTTATTGTCGTGCTTTTTTGACGTGTTTCCATTTTTTATGAAGCAAGTTTTTTTTTTGTAAAATTTTAAATTAGAACGAGTTCACACTTTTTCAAAAGGAAACAAAATAAAATAACGGAAAGTCGGTCTTCTTGCGGAGAATTGCACAACAATTAAAAAAAAAATAAAATTTGAGAAAATATGACAAAAAACTCTTACTAAGCAAAAGGATGGCGGCAGCAGGAATATTTTTCAAGTACTAAAAACAGCCTTAGTTTAACTCAAACAGTTATTTTTTCCAGCAACATTTAGACATTAGTTTTAAATGTAAACTGATATTTTCTATTAATAACGTAATTTGCTCAGTTATTTTTCCCAGCAACATTTAGACGTCTAGTTTTAAATGTAAACCGATATTTTCTATTAATAATGTAATTTAATCAACAAATCCAAACTGTATCCGAGTATATAACTTCATTAAAGAATTAACATCGAATACTGCCTTGACGAGTTTACTGTTAAACGTAGAAAAAATATATTCCGTTTAGGAAATGAGTTTAAAGCTGAAATCGATACCGGTTGAAATCCTTGAATTCACAGCAATGCTAAGGAAATATTATACACATTTCTTTTGTATGTACAGCACAGTATCACTCGTATAGGTGAAGAGCCACGTTAGCGGTTTGAATGTCCATGTAATTTCTACCAGAAGTGTTTATAGTTGTAATACTACCTACATAATAAATGTTAACCTTGATTCTTTGTTAAGGAATTAATATTATCTTTATTATAATTATTATTATTAAAATTTCTATCTCGCCTCACACAGATTCTAGTTACAGCCCATCTAATCTAACACCCACGCGGCCCACACATAAACTATAAATATTTTTCATAACAAAATGTTACGAGGAAAAAATATCGATTAGACAATGTAATTTCCGATAAGAATAGTTAAATTATTACATAATTTTTTTGAAATTAAAAGATAAATAAATTACTTTTAACAACGGAGGAGAGTAAACCTTTTTACAACCATTTAAATATCCAGAGATGAGTTGAATACATTATTATTTTGAAAAAAAAAACAACATTTTTTTGATTTTAGAGAGCTGAAAGGATTTTGTTTGAAATATAACTTTTGTTGGCACGAATTCATTAATGACAGAAATGTTTCCGAGGAAGTAAGCAACCTTTAAAGGAAAATTACGGGTTCGATACCGATCAGTATTTTGCAAACACTACAAAACATTACTTTGAAAAAAAAAAAGTTGATAGAAGAAGAGTAAAAATGAAGATAATACTGTGAATTAAATATTAAAATAGAAAAAGGTAACTTTTTTTTGTTATAAATTTCTATCATCAATTTAGTTATAACGTATAAAAAAAATAATTCAATTGAAAGAAACGGACATCAAAAAACGAAGAAAAAAAATTAAATTTTAAATTACGCCATAAACATTTACCGGTAAAACCTAACGTACATGTATAATAAGCATATTTTAATAGATTTTCGTCTGATAATTCCAGAATATTAATTTTTTTTTAAATTTATTAATTTATGTGCAAGTTTCCAAACCAGAATATTAATATGGAAAAATAAAATATGATTTTCTACGTCTTGTAAATCAATTTAATTATTAAAAAAAACGAAAATTATAAATCACATGCAGGATGGAAAAAATATTACAAGATAGTAAGCGAAATGAAGAAAATGCTTTAAACAGAAAAAATTGCTAATAAACTATCACAGATTTAAAGGTTTGAAAAAAAGTTGATTTATAAAGAGCAATTTTTTCTATATTTTGCTTTACGACAGAGAAAATTGGATTATAAAAAAAAAAGAATTACAAAAGACAAAGACCATTCGAGGGGGGTAAGCATCTTTTATAATGGTTTTTAAATTACACATATTTTTGAAAAAGAATTGATGGTATACTAATTATTTTGATGTATCCCAGCCTTTTTATAAGGTTTCGCCTAAAGTATTGTTTAAAATTAAAGCGTTACTATCACATAATTATTACATTGTACTAGTCACATTTGGAAGAGAGGTACTTTTAGATTAAATTTGGGAACGATCTAATAACTGTGCAAAATCAACAACTTAGGTGTACCCCAAGGTAATGCTTTGGATCGTTATTGTATACTACTAATTTACCTGTCACTCATAAGATTATGTTGATAACCTTTACTGATAGGATGGCTATTCTGGCTGAGGACGAGGAAGCAGGACTAACTTCATACCATTTGCAGGATAACCTTGAATCTTTAAAAGTACGGTCGAAAAAACGGAAGATAAGGACTAATGAAAAGAAATCTGTATATATTACATTCACTCTTCGTAAAGAAGTGTGTCCGATTGTTATGCTGAATTAAAATGAAAAGGAAGCAACTCGATTTAGCGGTTGAGTAATATGTTTGAATGAGAAACGGTTTCAAATCTTAAGTTAAGCTAAAATGTAATGTAATTCAACCTTTAAACCTGTTTGAACAATTCCTGGTACACGAATTCAGTTAAATAGTGCATAGTACATTCAATTCTAAGGTACATCAAATAATTTTAATACTTAAAGTTCCAGAACGTTTGAAAAAAACATCTAAGAAAAATTCTAAAGATATAGGGCTAAATAAAAAATTACAATTGAATAAAACAACGATAATAGTTTAATACTGTGAGGCAAAATATTAAAACATTAATTAAAAAATGTGAACAACGACTTACCATTCATCCGAATCATTTGGTACTAAATCCTTTGGTCAATAATGAATAATTTATAAAACAAAAAATATATCATGTTTTTGAACTTACCCGATAGATTTTAACAGCTTTTAAGTTTCTATATTTGAAGATTTCGTTTAGCTGCTAATCAGTGGATTAATAATATTTTTATTCTGTAACTTCTTTGTTAAACAGTTACACTTCTCTTTGTGTTTTACGTAGTTTATATTAAGAAACAATTGTAAAGTAAAGAAATTCCTACTAAGAGCGAAGTTTAATCATCAGAAATATATATTATATTTTTGTATTTCATGTAGTTGGTGATAAAAAATGATTTCATTTATTTGGACAACAGTATTAAAGGGAAAACAGGAAAAAGAAGAATGGTAGATTAAAGGAAACCATGATGAGGGAGGAGTGAAGGACTGTGTTGGACAACACGCAAGTAACATTTTCAGATTGACATAAAAATATCGCGTGTGATGTTAACTATAAACTCACCTTCAATGCATAAATTAGTTACCCATAAGTCTAATTTTAGTTATAATTGAATTCTATATGTTCTTAATTTATTTCAATACGAAGATCTTTACCTTTCTTTTTTTAAAAGTCATAAATTATTTGTAAAGAAAACATTTTCTTTAATTCCTGATAAATAATTCACCACAAAATCTTGCTAAGCTTGTACGTAGGAAAATGGAAATGGAAATTTTGCAGCGTATGAAAAACTGCCATGCCTACCCGGGATTCAAACCCGAGACCTCTGGATAAATGGCCGAAACACTACCACTCCATCACAGAGATCGGCGGAAATAAGATTTTAATTTTATGCATTTTTTAAACACAAATTCGTATATGGTAAGCCAAATTAAATAATTTACTTAAAAAAATTGATACAACTACTACAAAATACATAAACTTTGTATTTTTACGTTTATAGAATTGTAAAATTGTTTAAAATATCATTAATGTTTGGGTGATATTAATTCAATTAGATTATGTTTTAAATAAAGACTGAAGTATTTATTATCAATAACACCTTATTTATTCAAATAACATATATATCGCGGTAGTTTTATAACGTGTTGATGCTCCAATTCCTAAACGGAAAATAAGATTAGTGTTTGTTGCCTTCAATACACACACACACATATATATATATATATATATATATATATATATATATATATATATATATATATATATACATATACACAAGTATTCCCGTCTGATTACATGCGTTTCCCGTCGGTTGCGGTAGAATTTTTGTTTTATTTTGTTTTTAGTCAAGATACCGGAACCAGGTGCGTCGCATGTACAGTAACAGTGGCAGTGTTGATTGAGCCGTCCTGCCGTACAACGTTGCACCTCTTAAAAAATCAAAATTAAAAAACCCAAAGATGGTTTTTAATATTCATCTGAAGAGTATTTACAAGCCACAATCTAGTGAATATCTCTTTTAGCATAGTCGAAAATGGGGAAAATTTGCAAGCATTTTTCAATTTTTTTTTTTACTTTTCTTCACCCTTTTCAAGTTTGAAATTCAAAAAAATCTAGAAATTAGTTTTTTAGATATTTACATAAAAATTAGAAATACCGAAAATCAAGTTGATATCTTCATCTGTTAGCGAGAAAATTAAAAAAATAGCGAAGTTAAAAAAAAAATTCATTTTAACCCTTTATTAAATTTAGATATAAAAATTCATTTTTACTCTTTATTAAATTTAGAATTTCAAAAAATCTCTAGAAGTTACTTTTTAGATACTCAAATGAAAATGACAAAACCAAAAATCAAGTTGATATCTTCATTTCTTACCGAAAAACTTAAAGAAATAGCAGTTTCAAAAAAATCAAAAATCCATTATAACCATCTTAACTCGAAATTAAAAAAAAATCTAGAAATTATATTTAAATATTCACATGAAGATTAGAGACACCAAAAAGAAGTTGATATCTTCATTTGTTATCAAGAAATTAAAAAATTGTTTAATGTGCACTTTACACCGTAAGAAGAAAGTGTACACAAATTTTCATCAATTTACCTTCAGTAGTTTTTGCTGGGCGTTGATGAATCAGTCAGGTCATGTTATTTTATATATATATATATATATATATAGTTTTGTAATAAAAAAGAACTGTAAACGCTTACGTCTGTGGTAAAAATTAATTTCTATCACAGACCTAAATATAAAATAATCATAATTAAAAGTAATAATTATAAATATTACACTTACAATAGATTACAAATAGAATAGTGGAAGAAATATTTCACTCATAGTAGAACTTATACTTAGGACTACAATAAAGTGCAAAAAGTGTTCACAATTCATTCATCAATAAATAATAGTATTTTACTTTTTCATAGTGAAGAAACAAAATCTGACTTAAAATTCAGTCGAACTATTACTCTATTTTCATAGTCCAAACTACTTCCTAAGACTAACCAACCTCCTTCTTCCTGTTCATATATAAGAGTATACATAGGTGGACTAAAATCCAATTCCCTCTATACGCAAAGTTAAATTCTGTTACAAACGGTAAATTTTAGTTTGCAGATGGTAGTGATCAGCTGATATAGTTACTATTCAACTATTATTCAGATCAGTTTTTTTTATTTCTTTTTAAGAATAATGGGGTTTAAATGCACAAAGTAAAACCAAACTTTTTATGTTTAAGTATTGACATAATTAATAATGATAATAATAAGGATACTACTATAATCTATGAAAAATTCTATGGACAGTCCCAGGAATTTTCTAATCGTTCAATAACAATCCGTGAAAATTTGCGTAAGTTAACATAAAATTTGAAAATTCTAGAGAAGTTGGAGATAGCTCCATGATCATTTATTAAGTTCTAATACTAATTGCAATTAGTCAATAACAATATTGTTGTGTTTACATTAATAAACAGCCCTTAAATATCAGCCGGAAAGGTATCCGTTAGGCTGAAAATTACGAAAAACTCAAAAGGAATTGATTTTCAAGTGGCCATATTTTATTTATTCCATGATGGGAATTTTTATAGAAGGATGGAATTTTTTGAGGAACTTTCTTCATATAAATAGATTAGATTTCACATAAAGTCACTAAATTAACCTCAATATGGGTCTCAAGAATTACAGTCTGGCTTAATTTTATCGAAAACGCAGAAATCAAGGAGAAATCTTTCGCTAGCACTCGCTAACGTAGCGTTTCCAAACCTATGTTTACATGAACCTTATTTATATTTACCAGTAGAAGATATCCTGAAAAAAAAAGTATATATATATATATATATATATATATATACACACACACACACACACACCCAGTACATACATATTCCTGATTTGGTTACCAGGTACTAACTGCATATAAATAAGTTGAGGCCATTAGCTAAAGTGAAAAAAATATATATATATTTTAAGATTTAAAGTATTGAAAATTTAAGAAATTTTAACCATGAATTTATTTTTTATTTTTTTGCTTTTATGATTATTCTTTATAATAAATATATTCTTGTAATATATGTATTTTATGTTTGTGGGGGTTTCCCTAAAAACAAATAAATAAGTTTTTTATTCAATTACTTTTTAAAAGATCTGCAATGTACTCGTAAATTTTTTAACTTCAATTTTCTTTTCTTAACTTCTACTTAAGTCCTCTTATAATAAAAATATATAATGTTTGATGCTATGTAAAACCTACGCTTTAATTTCATTAAATCGTGTTCCATTAATCATCATTGTCATTATTTTTAAACAACGTCATCGAATAGAACCTATTTCGGTTCAAATCCAACTCAGAGGATTAACTAAATTATTGAATTTCAGTGATTTAGAATTAAAATTTTTACAATCAGTTGTCAAAAATTCAAAATAATAAAACAAGATTCTTTAACTACCGGTGAATTTTATTAAAAAAAAATTGAATTTAAATTTCATCTTACAATTTCAATTTTTTCTTATAAAAGAGTATCAGTTGGATTAAACATTTCTTAAATATGATATTCGTATACTTTATAAATGTAAGCAAAACTCTTTATTAAACTATGGATTTTATAAAGATAATGTATGTTAACCAGTGTGTGTGTGCTTGTACGTGTGTTCGCGCTTACAACGCAATCATTGTATTCATAAATGTAATGTCGACCTCGTGCAGTGCAGAAATGATCAATTTTTCACGTTGAATCAAGTCATGACCTATAATTTTTAAATTTCCTTTTATTTAATACACTTTTATTTTTTTTGAACTAGTAATATTAGGATGTATACTAGTGAAAATTATAAGAGAAAATTCTTTTTTATTTTCTCTTTTAATGAAAAAAGAAACTTTCATTGTAAAAATTTATTAAATAATTAGGACAGATTAATTACATATATATATATTCATACACACATATTCATATATCATAAATTATAAGTTACTACCTGTCATATGGAAATAATATTAAATAAAAATAATTAAAACAGGTTTATATATCAAGCTTTAGGAGCGAGGTCAGGATAACAAACATGCACCTTTATCGATTAGAAGTAAATCTATAAAAGGATAGGGAGATGAGTCAGGTGATTTCCCAGAAGTTACAAAAGGATTATCAAAACTGAAAAATTAAATCTGAATTTGGCTAAGAACGGTCGAAGTAACATCTGAAACCATGAGTGTTAAATGTTTTTGAATCATTTTGAGAGTTGCTAGAAAATTTTACAAAGTCGAATTTTATTTCAGTACCTTCGGGTTCTCATTTAAGATACATAAAGATTCTAATGATTACAAAAACTGAATATAGATATCTTGAGAAACCTTCATGTTACTCAAGCAATCGTTTTTCATGACGTAGATTAACGAATATCAGAACTTTTTGAAATTTTATTATATAGCTGTCCTAAGAGTTTATAAAATTTTTCAGGAAGCCAATTTACTGGGCAAATCTTATACCAATATATAATTCAGTTCAGTACAGATGCCATTTACATAGTTTTTCTATTTTTACTGACAAACTTAGGGATATAAGTTAAGAGCGAAATATATAAAATTTGTTTATCTCTAAATGACAGTGATAGGAAAATGAGTACTTCAGGGATATAAAATTTTTATTAAATCATAAACAAATAAATATTTTATTCTTTTCAGTATATTAATTATATATATTATATATATATACATATATATCATGTGGTTGTTACTCCATGGGAAAAAAATAATCGTCTAACATTTGCCAAGATGGATAAGGGAAACCCTAGCAAAATCTTCATCAGGATAGTATAATAATACAAATTAATGAAGAAAAAAAAAGAAAATAGCATAATTCAGAATAATGCACCAATAATGATGTAGAAACTTCATTGTGTGCAGCGATTTAAGATGATTAACTAAAACCGTTTTACTTTAAACTGTCACCTCCTCCCTTATTTTTTCAGGGGCATCTGTTTGATTGAAATCTTATATATTAAAAAAATTAGACTGAAAATCTATTTCAGTCAGTCCAGGCGTTCTACTGAACGGATCAGACCAATTTTTTTTTATTCTACTCGGATATCCCACAAATATGCCATCAAGCGTCATCGGACTCCAAACTTGAGTCTCTTTGGAGAAATCCACAGAAATCCTCATTTATTATTTAATTGTGGAATTTTCCGAGACTATTACTCTCAGGAACATTACATTGAAGGTCCGTCAATGTTTGATGATATAATCTGCGGGCATTCCGAGCAAAATAAATTTAAAAAATAGCCCGATCCGTCCAGTATAACGTCTGGACGCACTGAAAATAAGTTTTGAGCACGAATTTTACCTGTGGTCGGAAAGGAAAGAGAAAAACAAGTGGATTGGGGTAAGACCTGTTTTGTAAATGGCTGATTTTTATATAAACCCGTTTTTTAAATGCCGATTTTTTAAAATATATAACAATTTTGTAATAATAACGCTGTGGAGCAGCACGGGTCCACTAGGGTTTTATCCGATTTAAAAAAAATATCTAACACTAGTTAGCAATAACAACGCTGCGGAGCAGCAAGTGCCACTGGTTTTATATTAGGGCTTATGCTGTCTTTTATCATTTAGAGACAAATTTTCATCGCATCCAAGATGTATACAGACGCGTAGTGACTAATCTTAGATAAAGATATGAGTGGTTCAAACATTTTTAGCTAACTTTATCTGTTTGTTTAGGAATGCCAAAAGAACAACTAATTTTACTTTTATTCTATAAACACAATTCCAAACAATAATATAGTTTTTATAGTATACTATAACTCTATTCACTAATACAGTTTTATAGTTTTTCGTTAGTACTGTTTATTTTTCAATTAATATTTACTATTACTTCATTCATTTAGTTTTTATAACTTTTTCTTGAATACTTACTACTCCTTTAAATATAGATAGTAATTGAGTAACAGTCGAAATATTTATCTAGTTTTAGACTTAATTAATTTTTTTTATAAGGAGCTTGCTTTTATGAGTTTTGTTGTTTTCCAAATTTATTTAAATAAATAATGCAGACAATTCTGGAATTTTAGTTAACTTTTTTTACAATATGAACAAAACATTTTTTACTTGTTAGAACAATATTCTTTTCTATAAAAGAAAATATTTATATTTTATTATATATAAAAGGGGGTTTGAAAACTTGGAAATTAATCGTTAATCTATTAAAAATAGCAACAGAAGCATAATAAGGCCTCTTTATCTCGTGCGTTGAAAAATTGTGTTGAGTTAAACGAAAATAGTTCTGGTGTCTGGTTTTAAAGTTATATATAATGAAAAAAACTATTTTTTTTTATTTTTTATTTAGCACATTCATACATGGATTTAGATAGAATCTTGAATTTATCAAATATCGGAATATCTTTACTCAAATATAATCCTTTCAATATTTTCTCCGTTTTTGTATTTAAGAATTAATCCACAAAATAAGCTCGAAATTTGTGTAATTTTTTTAGCGTAAGGAAAATGTCAAGCCTGATCGGGATTCGAACCGGGATCTCCAGATGAAAGGTAGAGACGCTACGACTCCTCCCCGAAGATCGGCTTCGTACGTTTTTGAAAAAGGTTATAATACTTTAGGATTTTCATCTAATGAAAGGAGATTGAAGGGAATGTATGGGCAACACAAATTTTTTTATTGTTCGTAGAAGACACTTCTTAAAAAAGAATAGCTCGAAAATAAAATTTCTAAACTTTTTGAAAATTATTAGGAGAGCTCGCATTCTTAACATTTCTAACGATTAATTTCTTTTCGGCTCCGGAAAAATCAGATTATAGAATTTGGTGAAGTAAATTGCGATTTGGTTTGGTTTAGATAGAGTAAACATTTTCTTAAAAGCAGTTCGGATTATTAAAAAGAATATATATATATACATATGCTGCTTTGAGGTGATGTAGTAAATATTTTTCACACAATTAATTATCAATTTATAAGAAAATAAATCTTTTATTCTGATTTGTACATAATAATAAACATAACTAATTTTTCTGGGTAGCCATGCTACTCAAAAGAATAGGAAAAAAACAACAGCATCAGCAATTGCCTAGATGAATCAAGGGAAGTCGTGATGAAACCTTGATAAGAGCAGCATTACAAAATACACAATCACAAAATGAAAAATAGAAATGGTTAAACTTCAAATATAAAAACGGATTAAATATTTGAAAATACAATAAAAATATTAATAATAATAATAACAAAATAAATTACAATTCAGAATGCGTTAATGAAATTATTTGAGCATATATTTATGTAAAAGTTAAAGGAAGTGCAAAAAGTTTAAGTTGATGCTTTTTTAAAACTATTGTATTACTTAAAAAAAATCATCTACAGAGAAATATTATTTTTGTAAAAGAAAACTTAATTTCATATTAAATAAATTGGTGGGAAAATCTTTTAAATAGTTCAGTAATCTTTAAAAAAAAAATAAAATAATGGTAAGCTAAAATAAAACGAGATATTTAAAGCCCTACTGAAGTAGGACAAAATTTGAAATTGAATTATATGAAAACATTTGTTTGTTTTGGCAGGAATGAATTTTTTTTTAATAACTATTCTTTTTACCAAGCTACCATGTATTTTAAATATATGGACAAGTTCAGAATTTTAATTTACAAAATATAAATCTATCTAATTCATATTTATTAACCCCAAACAATGATATGACAGCTATTTTTGTAATTTGAAACTCGTTATTCATTTTCTAAAGGTAGTCCAATAAATGATATTACACTTCAGATGGGATTATTCATAGGTATAATAAATATTTAATAATGATGACATGCTTAGTGTTTTATTAATACGCTTCAAAATAAAACAGTACAATCAGCAATGAAATCAATTTGATCGTCCCATGAGAATTTGTCAGATAACAAAACAGAAATTCAATACATTGATCAACAAAAATACTATCGTTGTAATTAATGGGAATTCTATCCGCGCGATTAGCAATGTTATGTCTACCGAGAAGTATCACGCAACAGTTTTATCAATATTTAAAAATCTGGCAACAAAGTTGTAACAATTTCCTGGCATTGGTATAATTTATTCTTATATATTGTAAAAATAATTATACATGAAAAACATTACCAAAAATTTATTTTTTATGGTGAGGGTAATTTATGATGAAATTATATTGTAAAATTATCATTATACATTTAAATAAACCAAAAAAAGTTTTAAAAATTAAAAAAATCGGTATTTCTGTACATTTTTTCTGCTCCCCCACCACTAAAATCACCTTTCAATTTTTTTTCTACGTTTACTATGTTAAATGGAAGAAAAAAAATTCCACTAAAAAATGTCCAATCAATAAAAAATTACCTAAGATTTATTTTTTTTTGGTGGTAGGGGGTGAATTATGATTAAATTTTATTGCAATATTATTATTAAAAATGTATTATTTAAACTTTTAATAATATTAAAAATTTAAATAAGCCAAAAAAAAAATATTGAAAAATATCGATATTTCTTAACTCTGATCGATTCCCCCACCCACAATATTGCCCAAAAGGTTTTTTTTTTATGTCTTGCACTACTACTACACCTAGGAAGACATAAAAAAATTCGGTTAAAAATAATGTAAAAATAGAGAGATAGCCTCTTTTCGATTCTTGGGAAAGGGCGAAATTTTGGGGGAAAACTAAAAAAATTGTAATGCACACCAAAAATTGTAATTGTAGCATGCACACCATGTATGTACCTGCTTAATATTATGTGGGGTTATGTTTGCAGAAGTTTTTTAAAAAATTTACCCCTTAAAACCCTCCCCACTCTCTGAAGATAATACTCCAAATTTTACCAACAAACTGCTCCATATACACGAGTCTGTGTAAAATATTATAAAAATCGTTTTATCTAGTCAAAAGTTATTAAGCTTCAAACACGCCAACACACGTACATAAGGACATTACCCACCAATTTGTTTTGGTGGGGGGTCCTTGGGTCATGAAACGTCGAGAAATGAAAAATCCTATACCCCATTTTTTGGTTGATTAACATCCTTCTTTCAGCATATCTCTAGAGCTATGATGTCAGGTAAATAAAATTAAATGGTTTATGATGTAATGAGGTATAGAGGTAACCTTTCAGACTATTGTAATGATGAATCCATTCCATTATCTATATTTCTCTCTAGTAAATAAAATATGAAATACATAAAACTCTCCAGACTGACTTCTAATTAGTTAAACAAAAGTCTAACACAAAAGGTAAAAAGTCAATAAAGAAAAAAAAATTGTACATATTTCTTTTTCTACCAACTTTCTTTCGTATTAACCTTAAAAAAAGTTCAACCTATAAATCATTCTTGTGGGCGGGAATAATATTCATACATAACTCATTTGTGTAGCCTTTATGTCATCAAGATGAAGTATTAGAATATATATAGGTCTCATTTTATAAATATATCATATTATGCAGCGCAATGCAATCGCCGCATATTTTTAAACATATACATATACATGACCTAGTTACCTTTATAATGTTAATATAATATCGTTACGATTAATTCAGTAACGTACTAACTGCTGAAAAAGAAACTGTTACGATGTAGCCATTCTTAACAGTCTATTTATTAAGTAATTAATTACGTTTTTATTATTATTTTTATTAAAAGAGATTTACGTATTAAATAATTATAAAGTAAATTCATTTTATTAACTGTTGATAAATTTCAATTAAAAATTTAATGTCAAAAAACAAAACAATTTAACTTAAATAAATACGGTTATAAATCTAAATTTCTTTAGCACATGAAAAAACTTTTAATAAAACTTTTTATTTTTAAAAAAGCAGACAACAAAGTTGTAGTACAATACTTTCCTGGCATTGATTATTTATTCTTGTACAGAGTGTATCACGAAGTTCTCGCAGGACTCTCATACCCTATTCTACTAATGAAAATAATGAAAAACGTTCATAATAAACATATTTCCTAAAATTCTTCGTTTACGAAATGCAACTAATGAAAGATTTCACTCGGATTTCAGTTACCCCAGCGAAATGAGTTCGTACTGAAATTTTTAGGGCGTTAATTAAGAATCAAAATTAGTGATTTCTTATGGTTTTTGACCTGAACAATCGAATAAAATAAGTCCCAAAACCGTATCTGTAGTATTTTATGATAAATTTGGAATTAAAACCAATAAATTGGGGTAAATATCCTTGTTTTTTATGTTTGATGTAAAATTATTTTGTTAAATGGGCAATAAACAAATAAATCTTTTAAACAAAACTTGTAGAGAATTTAATTTTGAACAAAATGTTTTAAGATAAATTGAAAAAACAAAGAACAGTTAAGAAATTTCGAATTTTTTAAAAAAATGGTGCTTTTCTACATTTGTCAGAAAAGTATTTATTTAATGTAAAAAACGACCTTTTTTGGTGATGTAAAAAATGTGTAAAAACAAAATTTGCTGATAAAAAAATTTAAAAAAATTCAAACAATCAAATTTTTTTCTTCTCCCCATCTCCAAAATCACCTTCCAAGAAAATGTTTTAATTTTTCTACGTTTACTTTGTTAAATGGAAGAACTGAAAAAAATTCCACTATAAAATATACAACCAATAAAGAGTTATCTAAGACTTCTTTTTTTAGGGGTGGGGGAGAATTATAATAAAATGTTTATTGTAATATTATTACTAAAAGTTTTATTGTATGAATTTCGATACTATTAAATGGTTAAATAAAAAAAAAGTTTTGAAAATTTCGAAAAGTCGATATTTTAAATATTTATCGGCTCCCCACCGCAATATTGCCCCCAAAGTATTTTTTTTTTTTTGTTCGTCTGCACTACTACTATACCTAGCAAAACATTTTTTTTAATCTGTTAAAAAAATATGCAATAAATAAAAAAAATAGCTTTATTCAATATTTTGTGGGGGAATTTTGAGGGAAATTTTTTTATTTTATTTTATGACAAATATGCACACATGTACCGGAGCTTAATACAATATGATTATGTTTGCAAAATTTTGAGAAAATTGACCCCAAAAAAGGTTTAGTCCATCCCCGTCCCGGGTGATATTGACCCTAACATTTTACCAACAAATTGCCTCGTATACGCGAGTCTCTGTACAAAATTTCATCAAGATCTGTTTATCCAGTCAAAAGTTATTAAGCTTCAAACACGCCAATACACGTACCTAAGTAAGTACGAACATTAACCCTCTTTTTTGTTTTTGGAGGTTCCTGAGTCATGAATCGTGGAGAAATGCAAAAAAATCATATCCCATTTTTTGAATGATTATTATACTTTTCTTCTTGCAATGATAGCTGTAGAGCTATGAAGCCAGGAAAATAAAATTTATTTAGATAAAAAAAAGTTTGTTTCTTTTAAAACATGAAAGCTTTCATGTTATTTATGTTTCCATTTTTTTTAAATTTTCGATTTCATTTACTTGATTTCAGTAAAATGAGGAGTTCAGAATTTTAACTGGAATTTATTTATTTTTTTTTATATCACCTACAATGTTTAAGTATTACTCTTCACCACCGATTTAAATTATTTTTTTTTTTTAATATTGTAAAGGAAACTTCTTTGCTGGACTTATTGTATGTTTTCCACGTAACATAAGTAGAAGAACTTTTTAGTTGTAATAATTAATTGTCTCCATAGACGATTTGAAGATTTTTTTGGTATTACTTAATTATTTTAGCGTAGTAATAAAAACAAAATCATTTCTGGTACTTTATAATCTTTTTTTTTTGCAATTTTTTGATATTCAGAGTATTTTCATGTGATAATTATTAAGTAAATTTGTAATAAAAAAAAAAACCCAAATATTCCCGTATTTTAAAGACCTTAGTAGAAGTCGACAGTCGTCTCCTCTCTTTATTCCGTTTTTTAATTTTTTATTTTAATCGACAATCATGTTTCTCGACTTTGCTAACTCTTTTTATCATATGTGCCATTTATTTTTGAAAAATTTGTCCACAGGTTAAATGAAGATAAAATTAAATACGAAAAATAAAATAAATAACAGAAGGCACAGACTAGGATCAAATAAAGAGATATACGATAAAATTGATGACCAGGAAGTAACGATAAGAAAACGACGACTAAAATTCTGTTGACACAAGGTCCAAATTGACTAATCAAGGCTAAACAAACAGATTTTCAATAAATTTTGGAATTATAAAGATCAAGGTGGCTATCTAAAACAGATGAAAGAAGAGCTCAAAAGGTTCAACATTACAGAAAATCACTTTCTAGATCGAACATTTTTGAATCCTGTAGGTGAAAAGAAGAAGCTCAACAGAAGAGAATGAACTAAAGAAAAAAGAGCTAAATAGTCCAAAAGAATGAAAAACTTCTGCAAGAAAAAGAAAGAAACTAAATGAAATGATATTTGCGCTGTCCTTGAAGGCCTATCCGCGGAGGAAAAAAACATTAATAAAAAAAAAAAAAAATGTGTTCTAAAATTAATATTTTTTCGAGCGTCTTTAAATTTCAATTAAATAATTGGAAAATAGTTAGTAGTTATTTTTAATTTGACCGATTTCATAAAAAAAACTTCAAAACAAAATAACTGTAAAAGTGTTTTTTTTTATGTTTATTTTATCATTCAGAAGAACTTAAAAAGAAAATAGGCATCTTCTTGTTATAACTTCCTAGAAATAGTACTTCAAATTTAATTCTTTCTCCTAATCACGAAGCTGAAAATTATTTCTACAAGGCAGCGTACTTTATATATACGTACGTAGTGTATTTAAGCATATACATAAATTAAGTACGGTGAAAAAAGATCTACATTCATTTGTTAAAATAATAAACATTGAAAAAAGTCCAACTCTATGCTACGAGTAATAAAATTTAATAACATACTATATGAATGACAATAATCTTTTATCGTACTATCTTTTTTCTGAAATAAGAACTAAAAACATAATCTACTTACTTATGTATAATAGCTCACTCGTAAATGAAACTAGATAATACAGTTATGTTATAAATAATATAAAATAACCTAAAACATTTAATTAGTTTAAAACAAACCCACTTACGGTAAATTTATATCAAGAAAGTTCATCAGAATCAAAGAAGAAAAAACAATGGACTTATACATGCACTATTTGGAATTATTACATGCTGTAGTATGTGAATTTTTTAAAGAAAGAATAATTAAGTACGATTTTCCCCTCCACATTTCTGAAAACAATAGGGATGTTAAATAACAGTGTGTAAGAGAATTCCGTTAGATTAGTTATACGTTATGTATCTATAACTAAAAATAAAAAGAAGTAATTATGTAAAGATTGTTTAAAATATTTGATTTTTATTATTTTTTTAAAATTTAATTTTGTAAAAAAAATAATTTACACAAAAAATAATTCATAAAAGATTACATTTTCATAACATAAACTAACTGATGAAATTTACTACGTTTTCAGAGCTGTCTAAAGTAATATAAAATTTACGAGGTATCAGAAATTTAATTATTTACTAACGATAACCTAAATATAAATCACAAACTTTCGCACAGTTAGGGTATAATTTAAAAATGTTTAGAATTCTCATCGAAAGGAGGGTCATATTAACACAGGAACGTCAATTTTATAAACTTTTGAAGAGATCTGTTCATGTTTTATTATAATAAATTACAAATTGTTTCCCTATGAATACGTCAAACTAATGAAAATATTATAGAACACTAGCTGTTGGATAAAATAACATCTAATTAACTAAGTTAAACTTGATATTTATAATTAATCGCAATATTTTTCCTATTGAGCTAAATTAATGTAAAACGTACAATATGTAATTCACCACAGAAAAAAGTAGATTAATTTATTGCTTGATTAATTTATTGACCTGTTTCAGACTTTTTTTGTGATATTTATAGCACCAGTAAGGTGCTATCTTCAGTATGTAGCCACTCATTACAGTGAAAAACGTGAAAATGTCAAGCGGAATATCAACCACACTTTGACATTCAAAATGTATATTTAGCTTAATAATGAATTAACCCACAATTTTCCTAGTAAATCTGGCATTAGATATTCGTTATTATTTGTATTGAATAAGTCATTTTCAGGAATGATTTTTTATTCATATCAGCTTGCTTACGACCATTACAATTAAGAGTCGTAATAGAGTGAGTTTGGAAATTCGCTGAGCAGTATGCTTCAGAATTGTGTGATGCATTCTGTTCTTTCAGCGCTAGGTTGGTTACTTTGTGGAGTCGTTGGTCGTAGCTCAGTAAAAAACCAAGACGTCAGTTGTTGAGTGTGATTGAACGTGCTACGTTTCGTTTCGTTTATCGGTATAGTTGTGAGAAACGTAATGGTTATTTCGGTAGAGGAACGCATTATTTCGTTGAATACGTCTTTGGTGAAAATGACAAGTACACCGGTTTAATGACCAGACGCTGGTCAATATGGCAACAAGACGCTGATCGAAGAGGAAGAACATCTAAAATAAACGAACAGAAGCTGCTTGATATTTCAGATGCTAGGGCCGAAAGTCCATCAAAGTCAACGCATAAGTTAGGAAAGAACTGAGACCTACAGTTCGTCCCAAAAGACTAAATTATTGTCAACAGTTTAAACGTTTTATAGACCAAAATTTCGTAGCTATCCTCGACATTACGTTTTTTTATTTACAGATAAAGCGTGATCTCATTTGGAAGGGTATATTAATTCTCCAAATACACGACTATGATTGACAAAAAAAAACCATGAATTACACGAATAATCTTTACACGAAGCAAAAATTGGAATCTGGATCGGTGTGATTAGGAATACGGATTGTGGGTCTAATCTTCTTTGAAAATACAGTTAATAGTGATCGTGTTATTGCGCTATTTTAACAAACTTCAATAGCCAGTTAACAGAAGTGGAAATCAATCACGGTTGTTCCAACAAGATGCCGTCAGAGCGTACGTAGCTAACAGGTCAATAATTTGTTAAGAAATGTCTTTGGTAAACGAATCATTTCGAGGGGTTTGTGGCCTACACGATTATCCGATCTGACTCCCCCTGATTACTTTCTAAGGGGGGCAGCGAAAAAAGCAGTGTATCGCCAACAGACTGCGCACGACTGACAAACTAAAAACCCCAATAACGGCATACGTATGAAATATTCCAGTACATCAGCTGGTTAAAGTGTTTGAAACGTGTGAAGTACTGTATTGATGTTAGAGGAGGTCATTTACAACAAATTTTATAAACTATTCCAGTTATTGTAATATCCGTTTTTATAAAATAATGAAATAAAAATACAAAGTAATAATTCAGAAGGTTTTGTCATTACACTTCCATAATTCTAGTAGACAGCAAATTTCCGAACGCATTGTACACATTCAGAAATCATTTTTAATAAATAGCTATAAATAAACCAGCGCAGAAAATTTTTAAGTAATAAGTAATTCTCAATTAAATATTTTTCAAAATTTCTTTATTCAAAAGAAGCATAAAACAAATTTCTATTCTGGAATAAAATGACAGAACTACATGATGATAGTGAAATTATTATTAAAATATTATAAATAAATGTTAACATTTAATTTCTTTAGATGTTAACATTAAGATTAGATGTTAGGAGTTTTTATATTACAGAAGAATTAAGAACTTCAGTTGTATCCGATAGGCATATTATCGAACAGGATTATTGGCCAGTCAGACTAGAAACGGAGTTCCCGGATTGACCCACAGACTGCCCTTCCACCAGATCACAAAGAGTGTACTGCCCTTACAGTCCTGTTATCTTCGCAATGAACTTTAGCAGGATGCGACTTATAATTACAAAGCTCAAATGAGAATAAAAAGATTAAAGATAAATAAAAGAAATGTAAGGTAAAAAAAGGATTATCAAATTAACATTGTACCATAATATACGTAATCGTATCCGTTTTTTCCTGCTTGGGCTCCGGCAATCACCGTCAGGTGTTCCTACAGAGGATTAATGAGGATGATATGTATGAGTGTAACTAAAATAATTTAAAAATATTTTTATTTAAAAAAAAAATTACATTATTTATTGTAAAAAGTAGTTAAAAAAACTCTTGCGCAGTTCTGCCCAAGAAGACAAACTTTTCGTTTCCGACGCTTTCACTATTTCACAGTCAGAAACGCACTGATTTTCAGATAACCTTACATTAATGTTATGTTGTCTGTTATCGACATTAAATTGAGTGTAACTGAAGAACGACTTAACCAATCTTCATCAAATTTTCAGTTACAACTACAAATGAATGAAATTGATAAGTAGTTTTCGAAATTTCCGAGTCAAAAAAGTTTGTATATGAATGTCATTTTTGATATTTTCGAGCCACAGAATTTTATATATGAATGTTGTTTTTGTAATCCTCATACCTCAAAACGTAAAGAAAATTCATTTTCAGCCCCCCCTCCACCAATTATACCAAAAGACCGAAAAAAATATCTCAAATTGGGGTTATTTTGTCTGTTTTTGACCTTAATTACGCTTTTGAGCGTAATTCAGGAACGATTACACCAATATTGATCAAATTTTCAAATGCACAATTTCAAATTTAGTACTACGCATATCTTAATTTTAATGAAATTGATCAAGTAGTTTTGGAGATTTTCGAACCACAAATTTTATACATAGGCCTATATATATATATATATATATATATAAGTTAGAAAATTATCCAAATTAATAGAAAATTTTGTAATACAATTCATTAAGTCAACAAAGAAACAAACAAAATAACAAAAGCAAATCACTGTTGTCATTTGTGGTTTGTCCTGATAAAGTCCTACATCTTGGACGAAACGTCGAGGTTTTCTGCTTTTGTGTTTGTTATTTTATTTGTTTGGTTGTTGACTAATGAATTCCATTAGAAAATTTTCATTTAATTCGGAAAATTTTCTAACTTATTTAGTTTTTTTTTATATTTGTGTAACCAAAAAATAGAATTTAGTTATTATTATTATTATATATAAGGAAATTAAATTTTAAATGAATGGTATTTTCATACTCCTCATACCTCAAAACGTAAAGAAGATTCAATTTCATCCCCAATCCCACCGTACGACCGAAAGTAATACAATACTTTTCTTCGAAAAGTTGGTAAAAAATAAAATTTATCGTATACTAATAACTATTTACTATATATTAAAACTATTTTCGTACACGTTATAAATGAAAACTGTGAGAACTTACGTATAGAAAAATTAAAACAGTAGAATTTAGTATATGGTTCGCTTCTATTTTTACAATATTAAAAATAAAATGCATAGATAGATTGTACTAAAAATGCATATGCATACTTTAGAATAAATGAAAGAAATAGGTTTGTATTCTGTACCGTTGTAAAACTGTCAGGTTTAACAGATCTGATAAACGTTCTCTTTTCCCGCAGTTATTGTTTTTTTTTTCATCTTTCCATCCGCATTACATTTTTTTTTTTCTTTTCCGGTCTCTCTTTCTATGCTTTTGAACTCTTGTTTCTTGATGCGCGAATAAGCTGGGAATAACCTGCACACCGTTGGTTGTGTAGTAGTGTAGTTCAACGGTATGGTAGTACGGCATTACACACTGTAGTACATTCATATTAACTACAGCAAGAGAGACGAGATGGTGGGAAGAAAAAATTCATTCAACCGATAAATTCCTGTTTCATCTTCTTTTTCCTTATTATTATTATTATTTTTTTTTTTAACTAAGGTTCTTTTTTCACGTTCACTAAGTTCTGAGGTCAATGTTCAATAATCTAAGATCCCTAATGATGTTATTAAAAATGTTAAATATAATAATAAAAATAATAAATATCCCGTATTAGTTCGCAACTTTCTCACGAAATAGATTTTATATTGTCTTCTATAAGCTTCAACATCATTTACCTATGTTACCGCAGACCCGACATTTTTTTCTATTATAATCATTCCCCATCGGAATAAACTGACAATGTTCGGGTAACCATTGTGATTTGTAAAAATAAAATTTACTATATATTCGAGTCCTTTTTTAAAATACTGTTAGATATTTGAAATTAAGAAACAAAAACTTAGCCTGTAATAATACCTCAATTAAATTAAAATAAGTAACAAAAAACAAGTAAACGTAAGGTAAACCCAACGAGTAATGATTTATAGTTAAACATTCTTTATTCTACATCTTATATTGTAACATATTTAATGTATTTATTTATTAACATAAATAAAAGATTTTAAGTGACCTGGGACAAGACATCAGTAACTCCCCAAAAGTTGTACAGTTATTCTCAAGAATGACAAGAATTACATGACAAATTAACTCATATTAACATGACAAATCCAACCAAAATGCAGATGATTTTTAGATGTTCAAGCGATTGCTTGAACAAAGCAATAATATAAGCAATGTATTGAGCAAAAGAATGTATAAGCAATGCACTTGTACTGAGTAAAGTAATTACTCGATACAACGGAAATGGTTTTATACAAACAAAATGCAACGTTTTATGTACTTCTTTTCGAATAGCTAAAAATACGGATTTTTTTATTTATTTTTAAAACGTTTTTGGTTTATTTAAACACAGAATGGTAATTTTACTATAAAACTATCATAAATTACCCTTTACCTCAAAAAAGGAATCTTAGGTAACATTTTTCATGTATCATTATTTTTCCACTGCTTATGAATACATAAAAAATGCCAGAAAAGTATAACAATTTTGTTGTCAGCTTTTTCCCTTGCTTCATTAATAAAAAAAATTAAAAGTCATTTTGTCTCGCTTCCTTCTCTTTAAATTTTTATTTTTTTATTATAACTAGCTCATTTTAATAGAAATGATAAATAACTCTCTCTGTATTCCATTTTTTTTAAACATTCTATTGTAAACTATCAAATACGTTTTTTAAACATCGCATTGTTATACTAAGTTGTTGTAAGTAAATAATATCCAGGAAAAAATAAATATTTGTGTGATAAGCATAAAAACTGAGAGAAGGAGAAAGTGTTTTAAATAAAAAAACAGATATATATTTTACGTACTATTATATAATATCTATCAATATCAATTAAAATTAAAATGACAGGTAGGATTTTGGTATTGTGAAAAGTTAAAATACTTTAAATCACATCAATTATAATTGAACAAGTAAAGATTTTTTTTTAAATATCCCTTCCGATAGTCACTTCATATGAAATGACGGATCTGCATTTTAAATTATTTAACCTTAAGTAATTTTTAGTACGAAATAAAATTAACCAAATAAATATCTACATTAATATAATAAAATTAAATGCGTAAGAAAAAATAAATCTTGATAAATTCAATTTTATTTTGCTGTAGAACAAAAACTTAAAATCGGTTTTTCCTAACGAAACCACAGCTGAATAATATGTTAAAATATCACTTGAGACGGCCATCCAGTGATGACCTCTCTTCCCACGAAAACAAACAGTAACAGATTGTAATTACAAAAACGCCGTGTTAATAAACATACTTTAGTAACAACTAGATCCAATAAACACTCATTATGTCAAAATCACTATCACTGGGTTCCATAACTTGTCCAATCTATGGACCACATGTTTCCTACACATTCAGTTTACACGCGATGTTTTTTATCAAATAAAAGACAAACACAGATAGATAAACGTACGAATAAAAACAGTGTTAAACAGTAAAAAACAAACAATAATAATATTAAAACAACCGTAAACAAAACTAATAACAAGAAACTATACCGGGGGAAAAAATATGAAAATGAAGTATATTCAACAAACATAACTAAGGTCCAGCATATGAACCCTTTTCAATCGTCTAACGTCATTACCGCTGTCTATCAGGTTCAAAGCAAGGGGATTTAAATGTCTAGTTAGCCTAACCGTGTAATTAGAAATGAAACGGTCAAACTCATTCCAAACAAACGGGATCCCCAGAAAAAAATTCAAATAAAAAAACAATTAATTATGAGAAATTTAATTTTCCAAGTTAATATTTGTTAGTCTTTTTATTTTAAACGTAGAGAGAGATATTTATTTATGGCTTATTCAAATCGGAGAGATTATAATAAAATCAGAATATCTCATTGTAGCAAGCAATGCAAAATATTATTTAAATTAAAACGTTTAATTCCTATTGACAGTTAAGAAGGCAGATTAAGAATTAATAATTTAAATCACAAATGATGGAAATACTAAACCGTATAGTTTTATTTTCGATAAAATATTTAAAAACATTCTATCTTTTTAATTAAAATTGTTAAACTAACATCATTCATTACATAAAATATTGCTAGTTATAATAATGTAAAATTGAATTAAAATTTCTTATTACAAAAAAATTTATAAACCTTAGTGAAAAAGTTTTTAAACTTTTTCAAATCTCTACATTACAAAAATACATATATGTAAACATTGCTTGAAAATAAAAAAAATCCTTACCAATATTTGTTGATGCTAAGATAAATACTACTGAACTCAGTTACCATGCACCCTATTGTTCCTTCGATTCTAGGACTTTTTATCAGTTATTTAACTCGTCATCGCAAAATCAGCTGATTTTCGAAGTCGAGAGTTCTAACGTTCGAATCCTGGTAAAGGCAGTTGCTTTTATATGGATTTGAAGGCTAGCATGTGGATACCGGTGTTCTTTGGCGGTTGGGTTTCCACTTACCACACCTCTCACAAGTGGGCGACCAGAGTCTGTTCCAAACTACATATTTAGTACATTTACACCTACGAGGTTTGTTCAAAAAAAGAACGAACGTTTTTAATTACACGCCAACGGAGATATTTAGTTAGGTACGGGGTTTTCAGCATTGTGTTCCGCATAACCTTCTCTGTAACCACATGTTCATGGATTGTTGATATCTCGTTTAGTTTTCGTGTTATTGTTATTTGAATCCAACATGTTTAAGTACGAGCAGCGATTTTTGTAATGTGCGATTTTCTGATGATTGGATTTTTTCCTCAATGTCGTAGTCGTAAACCCAGCTTTCGTTTCCCGTTACGGTCCTTTGGATGTTTCATCATCATTGGCTTGTTGAAGGAGTTGCTGGCAATTGTCCACTCGATATTTTTTCTGCTGTTCAGTATCAAACGAGGAACTAACTTTGCTGTAACGCGATGTATGTTCAATTTTTCAGTCAAAATCTCATGGTCATCAAGATGTTAACCCTTTCTGCAAGTTCTCTGATAGTCAAT
This sequence comes from Lycorma delicatula, assembly GCF_047948215.1. NCBI lineage: Eukaryota > Metazoa > Arthropoda > Insecta > Hemiptera > Fulgoridae > Lycorma > Lycorma delicatula. Next base: position 102,383,956 of record NC_134458.1, on the reverse strand, counting down.
CGGCGATTTGCACGCACCAGATCGTTGATTTTCTGAACGTATGTGTCATCAGGTGAAGTCGAAGGCCTTCTTAGTCGAGGGCCATCTTCAATTGACTGACGACCACTTATAAATCGTGAAAACCATTTGCAGCATTGCGTACGACCCAGAGCATCATCTCCGTTCCTTAAACTTGTTTCAAAACTTGAAAAGTTTCTGTGAAAGTTTTCTCCAATTTCAGGAAAGATTTTATTTTGTATCGTTGCTCCTGAAAAACGAACATTACAAAAATTGCTACTATCATTTAAACATGCTGCAGTCAAATAACAATAACACGAAAACTAAACGAGATATCAAAAATCCAAGAACATGTGGTTACAGAGGAGATTATGCGGAACACAATACTAGCAACCGCACGTCACTAAATATCTCCGTTGGCGCGTGATTAAAAAGTTTCGGTCTGTTTCTGAACAAACCTCGTACATTGCAGCTACCTCAGGCCTGGCAAGCCGGTAGTGATAATTGCATTTGACTGTACATACACATCCAGACCCGCAGTAGCTGTAAAAATGGCTGGAGAAAACAAAAAAACTTGATCGGTTTAATTCACGTCTTTATTACTTTCTACTTTATGATAATATTTTTATTTATACACATTTTTTATAATCTACATTTTTAATTCTTTGGTTTATGTAGCCAAAAATGTGTCTCACTCAATAGATTTTATTGAAATACCTAAAAAGTAGACAGTTTAATTCATCAACTGAGATAAATCATAATTTGGTCAGGAAGATCGAATTTCTTGAAATAGATAACATGATTTAAATGTGTAACCGTTTTAATGCCAAAATACTAGAGTGATGAAATTCCTGCACTTTGCTGTGCTGGTGGCAAAATAGTTCTTGAACACCATAAAAAATTCATTACAAATATCATTTTAGGAACACATCCTTTATCTAAACATTTTAGTTTAGCCAGTAGTTTTTGAACAGTGATAATTCTGAAAGCAACTGCCAACACATTGACTACTTATTTCTAATTTTTTAATTTCTTTACGTATATTGCGCAAAGCTGCGACGGAGGATGCTAATACTTAATATAATAATAGTAATAGTAAAAAAGTGTTACACATTTTTAAATTTCCCAATTTTACACGGTATATAGTATTTTATTTGATATTTCAGAAATTATGCGTAGAGGAGGGATGTTTAGTTTGACTGAATTACCACCTTCCAATCGTTTACAAGCGGCGTTGCCAATAGTTACTCACTTCTCCGCTTGTCGTACAACTCTGTGTTGATTAGGTTTATTTTTACTTTCCAGATGAATATACCTAGAATAGCTATATTAAAGGGGAAAGTATGATCATGTATTAGATTTTTCACAACTCTTTACGTTTGTTCATCTAGAAAAAACTTTATCTGTGTATGTATGTGCGTTCTGCTTCTGACTTTATATCTCCGGATTGATCAATTTTCTTCAAATTTAGCTCAAATATTTCTATATATCGGGGAGATTGATCATAATAATTTTTTTCAAAATTCGTCAAAGGGTGGGGGATATCGCGAAAAACCAATTTTTGATTTTCTTAGAGGCATTTATCAGGAAAAACTTATTAAAGAAATTTTTTTCCTACAAACCATACGTAAATAATAAAAAAAGAAAAGTTTTTCAAAAACCAACCCCCACGTCTTAAAATTGAGATATATATTTTCTTGTTCTTTTGCTCAATCTTCCTTCGCTATAAATATTTTTCAGAAATCTTTTGAAAGTTTATACTTCATATATAGAGCTATCAAGAAACATCTACAAATCTTTTTTTAAATTACAGACCCGGACGTAAAAATCCAGAAAGGTATTTAAAGGTTTTTTCTTATTTCAGCCTTTATTGGAGGGGGTGTTCGATTTAGGGAAATCTTTACTGAGCAAATTTATTAAGTTTAACATATATATGAATATTTTTAGAAAAGTTTTTCTTAAAATTTATTTCCAATCTCTAAAAAAATACTCTATTTTTGGCTAATTTAGAACATTAATAATTTTTATTATTAATGTCAGCGAAAGTCATCCAATGTTTTGCTAGATTTTAAATAAGTTCTTCGACAAACATACTATTTAATAATTTCTAATATTACTGAAAAGCATTTCAATAAATAAACAAATTGTCAAAGTTTCATGATTCCGTAATTTACTTCATGAGTTTCAGAAACATGAAAATCACGCTTATAAAAAAACAGAACGTGTGTGATTCATAATCAACGCCAGTAAAGACTAGCGAAAATAAATTGATGAAGATTTGTACATGTGCTTCCTATGATGTAAGAACACACTAAGAAAGGAGTTTTTGAAATTGCAAGTTTAAGTGGTTTAAACTGACTAACAACGAAATTTACCATTACTTTAATTTCTGGGTAACAAATGAATATATAAACTTGATTTTTGGTGTATGTAATCTTCATGTGAATATATAAAAACCAATTTCAAGATTTTTTAAATTCAACCTTGAAAGGGGTGAAGAAAGGTAAAAAAATTTCGAACAATGATTACAAATTTACCAAATTCCAGACTATTACTAAGTTATATAGCGACTCGTTTTTGGTTTGCAAATAATCTTTACATAAATATTTAAAAACCATTTTCGGGTTTTAGAATTTTAATGTATTATGGTGTTAAAAACCATAAATTGTTTTTTACATTTTTGCCGTTTTATGCTACTGCTATTGAATCAATGTTTAGGTGATTTGGTAACACTGTGATGGTAATTTATGTTTCCGATTCTGATTATGTATTTCACAAGTGAAGCCAAGACGGGAAATCTAAAACCCAAACAAAGGCTCCAGTACTGAGCAAACTGTTGCCCTGAAAAAATTACAATTCACTGATAAATTGTAAAAATTGAACAGGTTTTAATTTTTATTTATCATTATTATTATTCTCACAAACATGAGTTTAATGAACACAGAGGGCTCCAGACGAGAAGCCCTGTCCGGCTAAACATCTCCTGACCGCGAGAGGGATGCTAGTGTAAAGATATTAACATGAATACCGCGTGTAAATCACACGTTGTTAATTTTATTTAGTTTTACCCAAAAATATAAAATATTTTTATTTAATACGAGTAGTTTAACCTTTTACCTTCCAATTATGAAATCAAATAGTGCCAATTTAGTGTCTCCAATTTTTTGATCACTTAGTTCCCTATCAGCTACTAATTAAATCTATGATTGGTAACCGTATGTATATGGTAAAATTGCTATATCAAAAAATGAAATTTAAAAAAAAAAAATCTTTCGTTTAATCAAAAAATAGGCCTTACATGTTAATTATGATAATTTTTTTAGTGTGATATTTCTTGCAACAATTTTCTTGGTGTAAACCCAGGTTTCTGGAACGTTAGGAGTAGGCCTACCTTGGGATTTAACTATTTCATAATCACTAACTTCACTTTCACTGTAATTGTCCACGTTCTTCAGTTCACATTGTCTTGATCACGTTCTTCAATATTATAATCAGAATCTTCATCACTATTATCATTAAACTCATTCTCAATATCAGAATCGGTTAAAAAGCTACTAAAGTTACTAGCAGTTGTCATGCCGACCACGGAATACACAACCTCACTTCGAGAACGGAATTAAGCGTAAGTCGATCTATTTTCGATTACATCAATATTGAATATCGATATTACGTAGGTTTACGATCTTACAAACAGATGTCACTTGCCGGCCTCCGTGGCACGAGTGGTAGCGTCTCGGCGTTTCACCCGGAGGTCCCGGGTTCGAATCCCGGTCAGGCATGGCATTTTCATACACGCTACAAATCATTCATCTCATCCTCTGAAGAATACCTAACGGTGGATCCGGAGGTTAAAAAAAAAAACAGATGTCAGTTCGTTTTTGAATCTCTGTGCAGTTTAAAAATGTCGAGCCATACTCGAAAAAGGAGTGCTACGTGTAAATTTCACTGTCTAGTTTTTATTCGACAAAGGAGCGGTACTGGTAAATTACAATGTCGAACTGTATTCGACAAAAGAGTGCAAAGGGTTAATAATACTTTTGCAGTTTCGTAATTAATTCATTAACAATTAATTAATTGTTTACGTATTATTAATTAATTAAATAATAATGTAATTATATTAAAGTGAAACATTAAAAATAATACTATGGGATCTAATTTAACATATTAAATAATTATATTTCAATGACGTTTTAATGACTTTAAAATATAACAATTATTTTTAATTGTCGTGTATAATATTAAAAAAAAAACGAATAAAAAAACGATATGATTCATTTATACATTTTAGTATCACGATTAATTTTTAAATAAGAAGTTTCTGTATGTTTATCTCCATTAGAACTGATTGAATTTTAAAAAACATTTATTACATAATTTGTTGGTTTAAAAATATTATTTTAAAAAGCTTTCGAAAGATAAGTCACAGGGTTGATAGTTTATATTACAGTAAAAGTACTTATACAGTTAAATAAAAAAAATTGTGGCCTGGTATTCTAGAAACACAAATTTTATTAAATTTAAAAAACAAACCCAAACATGAAAGTATTAAATCATTTATTTTGATAACTTTAATATTCACACAATAAAAAGTCGGAAGCATTTTATTTTACTACTAAATAAATACGAAAATAAATAAAGTTTGTATAATACAAAAAAAAAATTACCGGTGTTCTTTGGTGGTTCTTACTTTTTCTTGTTTAGCCTCCGGTAATTACCTTTTAGATAATACTTCAGAGGATGATATGTATGTATAAGTGTAAATGAAGTCTAGTCTTGTAGAGTCTCAGTTCAACCGTACCTGAGATGTGTGGTTAATTGAAACCCAACCACCAAAGAACACCGGTATCCACGATCTAGTATTCAAATCCGTGTAAAAATAATTGACTTTACTAGGACTTGAACGCTGGAACTCTCGATTTCCACATCAGCTGATTTGGGAAGACGCGTTCACCATTAGACCAACCCGGTGGGTCGTTCTTTGGTGGTTGGGTTTCAATTAATCACACGTCTCAGGAGTAGGTCGACCTTTTCTTTTTCTTTTTCCTGTTTAGCCTCCGGTAACTACCGTTTAGATAATACTTCAGAGGATGAATGAAGATGATGATATGTATGAGTGTAAATGAAGTCTAGTCTTGTACATTCTCAGTTCGACCAATCCTGAGATGTGTGGATAATTGAAACCCAACCACCAAAGAAAACCGGTATCCAACATCTAGCATTCAAATCCATGTAAAAATAACTGGCTTTACTAGGACTTGAACGCTGGAACTCTCGGCTTCCAAATCAGCTGATTTGGGAAGACGCGTTCACCACTAGACCAACCCGGTGGGTCAGGAGTAGGTCGACCTGAGTTTGTTCAAAATTACAAATTTGCCGACACAGTTATATTTCACCAAGTGGCTGATTATTTTAATAGTTGATGCGACTATAAATAGAAGTATCAAAAAAAAAAAATTATTCATTCTGACTTAACTTTTTGTTGTTGTTTAAATAGCAAACACAAATACAAATTATTTATTATTATTTAAAACAGAATAATGTATAACAAACGTACTTATTAACGTGATAATACCAAAGCCGAGTTAAATCATACGAGAAATATAAATACTTCATGTTTTTAGTCTAGTTCAATCTAGTTACACTGTGAAGTCTCTCATTGGACGACAGACACAATTCATCAGCCCTCCAATAAACTATATCCAGCGAGCATCGTTATCCCCACTTTCTCCCTTATTGAGCATCAAAAGTTCAAATGTAATTTTATTCATTCCTGATTACACAAATCTAGTTTATTACAAATATAAATAAAAATCACCATCTATAAACGATGCAATAAATATTTTAAAAATAATTTGAACGCATAAATAATGAAATTTTAACCATCTAATGCAAAATTGTTTTTATTAATCTTTATTTAGTAATCGATATTTTTTTTTATACGAATTATTTAGATAAAGATATTTAGATATATTGCACAATAATAGTTAAAGAAAGAAGAATGAAAATTTATTTTAATTTGTAAAAGGAAAAGCACATTAAAAAGAAATGACCTTATTAACACTAAGCTACTTGTGAATGATCCCTTAATTTATTGAACATGAAGGGTATATTTATTAGTAAAAAATTAAAAAAGGTTGTATTAATAAATTTCATACTATATTTTTAAATAAGAAAAAAAACCTGAATTGCGAAGTCAATTCATTAATAAAACAAGAGTTAATGAAAGTTAATCAATAAGGTTAATGGATGTTTACACTTACATTCATAAATATATAACATTATTACTTTCATAATTTTAATAGTTGAAAATTATCGTCGGTCGATAACTATTTATTCAATTAAGTAACAATTATTATAGTACATAATATTAAAAAAATAATTAAATAAAAATAGTACATTTTAAATCAGACATTTATTAACACGAATATTTAAGGTGAATGTAAATAAATTTAAAATAGCTGCGTAAATTTCATTTAACTTATTTTTGTAATGAAATGATACTATTTTTTTAATTAAAGATATGATTGCGTTGTTATACACACCTACATATAAACATAGAAATACACGAAATTTATATTAAAGGTAAAAAAAAATGACAAATATGACCTTCAATGATATTTTATGGTTTTTTTTTTTTTTAATAGGACTAAATTTCGTTAATTAGTTAGCAATACAGTAAACGATGGATCATTTAGTTTTAAATTCTTTAACTGATAAAATCAATTTATAATTAATTATTACCTAATTTTATATAAATTTAAAAAAAATCTAATTTGGACACCACATAACTTCCTTGTATGCATACATACATATATGCCTATTACATATATACATTTTTTTTTTAATGAAAAGTACATAATATTTTATTTCATTAATAACTTCCAATAAGTTTTTAATTTTTTTATTGTTATTATTGAATTATTATTTATTGTAAAAGTTTTTTACAATCAGAGGTTAAAATTATTAATAAATCAATATATTTCAATTAAAAAAAAAGGAAATTAAGTCTGGTTCGAACCGATTTGCCTTCCCAAATATCCAAATATATCATTAATTAAAATTTTATTTGGCTATAACTCTGGAACCAATGAAAATAAGTACCACTTATGATATATCGTTGAAACGTTTTCAATGAGGGCTATTACTGAAGTTAAGAAAAAGTCCAAAACCCAAATTTTTGGGTTTTTGGCTTTTTTGAAACTTTTTGTCCAGTCCATTGCAATCAAAAGGGGAGATGCACAATTAGATGTTACAACAGTCCTAAATCCAAAATTTCAACATCCTACGGCTAATCGTTTTTGTTTTGACTTATGCGAGATAAATATGTACTTACATATGTACGTTCGGACGTCACGCCGGAAATAGTCAAAATGGATTCAGAGATGGTCAAAATGGTTATTTCCGTTGAAATCTGTAAACCGAAATTTTACACGATCACAATACTTTCTTTACTTCGTAGAAGGAAGTAAAAATTAAGAAACACTACTGCCAAAAAAAACATTTATTGCAAACATTGCTCTTTAATACAGGATAATTAAAGAGCGTGCGGGTGACAATTTTGTATATAGTATATTTTTTTTCTATTTTTTTTAAATTTGTTTAAACATATATATATATATTTATATAGCCTAACGATACTTTCGATAACTTACCGATTCCAATGCGGGGTCATACATGTAAATCGATTCAGCCGCTACGGTGGAACAAACCAACAAACAAACATACATACATTCATATATATATATATATATATATATATATATATATATATATATATACACACACACATCCTAAGTACATTACACTGTTTTTTTGGCAGTCGTGTAAAAAAAGCTGACAATAAAGTTTTAATACTTTAACGGCATTCGTTATTTATACTTTTATAGTGGAAAAATACGAGGTTCGTAAGCCTACATGAAAATAATTTTTTTTTTTTGGAATGAGGGTAATTGATGATGAAGATTTATTGTACATTACCAATATATATATAATTAAACTAAAAAAAAGTTTTAAACATTCAAGAAATCAGTATTTTTTAAATCAGGTTCAAAGAAAAGTCTTTGATTTTTCTACGTTTTCTATGTTAAATGGAAGAAATTTTTAAAAAATCCACTTAAAAAATGTACAACCAATAAAAGATCATCTAAGATTTCTTTTTGTGGGTGAGGATGAATTACAATGAAATTTTATTGCAATATTACTAACAGTTTATTATTTAAATAATATTAAAAGTTTTAGCGAAATAGAGTTTTGAAAAATGAAAAAAACCGATATCTTTAAACTTTGATCGTTCCCCATCCCAATATTGACCCCAAAGTATTTTTTTTTTTTGGGTCGCTTGCACAAATATTATTATGCCTAGGAAAACACTTAAAAAATATGTTAAAAAATACGCAATAAATAAAAAGAGTAGTGAGTTTAACATAAAATGAGATTGTTTGCACAATTTTGAAAAAATTAACTTCAAAAACAAATCTCCTCACCCACTGTAAATATTAATCCCAACAGTTTACCAACAAATTTCCTCATATACACGAGACTCTGTACAAACTTTCATCAAAATCGGTTTATCCAGTCAAAAGTTATTAAGTTTCAAACACGCAAAAACGTACGTAAGTACATCATTACCCCCTCCACTTTTCTTTGTTTTTTGGGGTTCCTAGGTCGTGAAATGTCAAGAAATGTAAAAGAACTCCTACCCAGTTTTTGACTGATTACCATACTTTCCTTCTTGAAGCTTAGTTCTAGAGCTATTATGCCAGGAAAGTAGAAATAAACCGATATCAATTAAATTTAAGTAAGCTGATAGACATATCGAATGAACTCAACTTTGTGTTAAAAAACTTTACTTCAATAAACAAAATTACTTGACCTTCCAATCATGTAAAATGAATAACTGTAATTTTCTTTACACCCCACTGTGTTTGTACATGTGACCGGGAAGACACCGTACCCGCAAAGTTAACGATAAATGTTAGTTAGGATATGTGTTTAGAGCATACGTTAATTTTTTTTAACATCTTTTTACAACATCAATACTTTAAGCAAAACCCAGTTGTACTAAAATGGCTGATTAGTGATAAGCGGTTAGTGATAAGTATATGGGTTCATGAACAACAACATACGAATCAAACAATGAAGCTAATTGTTGATATGTTTCGGCAATGCTTTAATAATCCACCACCACGAAAAGCAAAATGTTGACTTGGGAAAAACGTGCGTTTGAATTAGTCAGTGTTAAAGGTATGTTTCGGAGTGAAGGAAAGTTAACACGGTTAGAAACATGTACTGCTGTTGCAGTTTCCGTTGAACAATCTCCAGTGAAATGAACTAGTAAACGGTCAGCTAACTTCGTTTACAGCGGACGACAATGCAAGACCATATGAAAAAGGACTTGAAAGTTAGACCATTTCGTCCGACGTTCATCAATAAACAGTCAGATGCAGACATGGAACGTCGCGCTGCATTCTACCGGGCTTTATTAGAAAAATTCCCCGCTGCAATGCAACATGGAAAGGTGCTTTTTACTGACGAATGTGCAATCTATCGCAGTTCGCGTGCCTAAAATATGTTACTTTGGGCGAAAGAAATTATTTATTACGCGACAGAGTTGGAAAGAAAGCCATCGCACGTCATGAAACGGGCTGGAATGATAGCTCGTTATTTGTTTGGTCCTTTTTTTTGACGGGCCAGTGAATGCACAAACTCCTCATTTAGAGATGTTGGAGGCATGCTTAATACCACAGTTTCAAGAGTAAGAATCTCATGGAACGAATATGGTTGCAAGAGGATGGAGCACCTGTACATTTTGCTCTATCAGTCCGCGCGTTTCTGAATGAAAAATTTCCAGGACGTTGGATTGGTCGTGGTACTCCATTGTCACCAGCTCCGTTATCATGGCCACCACAAATCCTGATCTTAACACACCAGACAATTCATTATGGGGAATTATCAAGGTACACGTATCTGCACATCACTGCACAACAAAAATGAATAATTGCGTAACGCTGTGAGGACGCCATCCGTAACGTAACAACAGAAATACTCCATCGCATGTCAAAGAGGACGTGGCAATGTAAAGAATTGTGTGTGCATCATGTGGGCGAACACACAGACCCGCTGGACCATTAAAGTTAATACTATGTAACAAGTGAGTAAATAAAATAATTCATTATTATACCGCATTTTCATTTGTAACCTATTACAAATTTTTAGTTCTAACTTTAGGGGGTACGGTGACCAGTTTGTATTCCGACCAGTCTGTATTACTAATTTATCAATATGCATTAATAATTTTGTAAATTTCATAAATTCATAAAATAATTTATGTTTTTCTGCAGGCAATAATACTAGATACAGCCTACTTCATATAATTTTCTTCCAAATTTGTTTTGTATTAAACTGATCGCAAATAAAATTACTTTAAAAATAAATAACTATTTCGTTGACGCAGGTCAACGAATGGTAGCGTACTGTCTGCTACATTGACAGCTCTGTATTTGGTTTTCCGTTAATGATTTGGAAAATTTAAAAAACGTCAACTCCAACGTAGTTGATTAATAATTTTCAGTCACCATAATATTAGTAATTGTTGACTTACATATGCGTGTTCCAAGAAGTTCGAGCTAAATTTTACAGACTTATTCTACTAACTAAAACAGTTAAAAAAGTTGGTATAAAAAACAGAAATGCTTTGTTTTGAATTACGAATATAGGGAAATTTCGTGTTAATTTTTGCTCAAATGGTAAAATGAGACTATACTGAAATTCTTATAACAAAAATTATGATACAAAATTGTTGGTTTGATGTGTTTTTTGACCTGAAAAATATCTTTTAATAACTACCAGAACCGTACTTTCAGTTTCCAAGAAAATTATTCTGTAACAAAAAAATTAAGAGTGGAAATCCACCGTTTTAGAATTGCATCGTAAATTTATTCTTTTAAATTGCCAGTAAATAAATAATGATAATTCTTAAAAAAGTTGTTGCCAACTGTAGTCAATTGAAAGAAATAAAAACTTAAAAAACTCGACTTTTATTAAAACAAATTGGACCAGATATAGTAGGAAATGTTAAAATTTAAAAAAAAAACAAAAATCGTTCTAATATTGGAAAAATCCAGATTCATATTTATGAGAAATTTTTTCATTATTTTAATCATTATATATATATATATATATAAATTATTAAAATAACGAAAAAAAAATATATATATATATATAAGAGACAATATTTGTTTTGTGCGTGTCCTAATAACTCAAAACCTACTATTATTTGTTTTGGGAATGTTTACATGTTTGATAGTTCCATAATATTTAATAATTTAATAACATAATATTTTTTTCTTTTTTTGTTTAGCCTCTGGAACCATCGTAAGGTTAATACTTCAGAGGATGAATGAGGATGATATTATTTATGAATGTAAATGAAGTATAGTCTTGTACAGTCTCAGGTCGACCATTCCTGAGATGTTTAATCACATAATAACTGACAACGATCGATATAAACAATGACAATCGACATAGAGGTTATCCCTCGATATATACAACAACATTAAATTTAGTAAAATAAATTTTAAGTTATTTATTTATACGTTAATTTTCTTAATGATTTATATAGTAGTGATATTGGTGAGATTTTAACTGTGGTAAATATTCTAGCAACAGCGAAGCATTGCCGGGTCCACTAAATGCATGTATAATATTCCAGAATGTTACGCAACTCCATGTTTTATATGTATAGTTCTAGGGAAAGAGGTTTGTCGTATGTGTAATTTTTTTGATATATTACGGGCATCAACTGCTTTAGTCATTTAGCCCGATGGAATTTCCTAGCATATGAAAACTGACATGCCTGACCAGAATTCGAACCCGGGACCTTTGGATGAAAGACCTTCGGATAGACCATGGCTATCATTCCGCCATGGAGATAAGATTTTATTTTTAAAACATTCATTTATTTACTTAACAATTATAAATGGCACCTGAGAAACTGATACTTCTCATACACATAAATGTATAATTAAATTTAATATACTCCTGTTAATTTTTTCATGACATTTTCTTCTTTTTACTATAACATTTTATAAAAAAAAATAATTACTTTTAAAAAATTAAAATAATAATGACACATTTTATTTTATTATAAATCCTTTGTATGTTAAAAACATTAAATTTTATTACTACTAATTAAAAGTAAGTACTTTAATAAGTATAGCTTTTATGTAAAAAATAGATATCACATTACAACTCGGTTTTGAATTTATTTTATCATAACATGACAAATCATAAAACTAAAAATTTTATGAATTATTTATATGTAACGTATTTTATTTGATGTAATTATTAAAATTACGTTATTTTATAAGGTAATAATTAATTCAGTATATGGGATACCAAACTGAATTAAATTATACCTTATGACGTATGAATAAATAAATTTTAAAAAAATAATAAATTATATAATATTACTTCATAACGTGATGCTATTTATCAACTTGTTGACATTGATTTGTTTAAAAATGATATACCACTTAATATAGCTTCCTGATATTAAAAATAATTCTGTAAGTGGTTTCATAAAATGATTTATTAGAAAAAGAGGTTTTACAAAAATACTAACAATCAATACACTTAATTTAAAATACTAATAATATAACTCCTTTAAAAGCCAGAAAAATAAATGAAAACGTACTAAAAACTAAGAGAAAACTGGAACTGGAGAAAATTAGAATTAAGAATACAATTAAAATGCAGATTTTTGAAATTTTACACCATTATTTAGAAATATTCTAAAATATTTATCTTGTTTATTATGTAGGGGTTACGTAGCTTTTACTTTAGTGGTAGGTCTACACTCAATTCAATTAATATCTTCTTTTTTTTTAATAAATAAAACGCTTTTTTATTTCTAACTCTTCAATGGGGATATTACTAAACGGTATGTATAATTTAGTTAAAAACTTCTATTTGCTGCACAATTCTAAGATGGGCAAAGTTTTATTTACAAAATCATGGATCATCGATTTGGATGCTTCTTAATTAATTGGAGTACAACCAATCTTTTGCAGCTATATTAAGCACATTTACGTAAAATCGTTGATCCGTTATCTTGTTTTCATTGTTAGGTCATACTCTGATTTCCCGAGAGATTGAAGTCGGGGCTGGTAAGGTTAGAGGTAATCCTTTGAGTGAAGTTTGACCAACCATCACTTTATTACTACCACCCCTTTACATCATCCTTGATCCTTTTTTCTCTGGTAGTAATAAGTGAGTTTATAGTAAAACCCGATTAGATTCGTATTTAGAAGTGGAAATCTAGTTGAGTTACTGTGTTCTTGGAATGTATCAAGTTGGTGAAGCAGTTCTATCTTTCAACTTAACCGGAGGACTGTTTCCTATCTGGTATCTACAAAAAAGGCCTAAACAAGGGATAAGATCCATATCAGGTAAAGTTGGATCTCCTAATTCTTCCTGACTCGAAAAAAAACGGTACGATGTTCTGCCGAGCTGATTTAAGAATTATCATAAGATCATAAACCTTGGTATTGATAAGATACCAGGAAAGAAAAACAAAAATTAGCATTCATATGAGACGTAACCCACCGGACTGATTTTCGAAGTGGAAGGTTTTGAGTTTTAAATTTTACTAAAAAACGTAAGCTACTTTTTATGGATTTGAATACTAGGTAGTGGATACTGGTATAATTTGATAATTGGTGTTCAATTAACCACACATTTCAGGAACAGTCGGCCTGAGTCTGTAGCCTAATTTATAAATCGTATGTATCATCCTCATCTCATTGAGCAATGAGGTTGTATATTGTTCACATGCTGAACAGATTACAAAGTACACATTAAGAATAAAAAATAAATCATATAAATGAGGTGAATCTAAGAAATAAGTTCCGCTTGACTACTAAAAAAGTATTTAACTGGAAACAATAATTATTTTATTACAATTAAATTCTTCATATCTTTATCTGCATTTCCAGATAGTCGCCATGCAACATAAGGCAAGGCTCTTATATCTTGACAATAATTTGAAGATAATTTACGGCTCTCCATCGCCCGTGACTCAATCTGGTTCCTTTCCTTTGTCTCACTACCATTTCTAGTGGCCAAGAAATTTTTTGACAAGTGAAAACAAATTCCTTGGTTCTAAGAGGGTGAGACCTAACTTTTAGAGGGTGATTGAATTATAAATAACAAACGAAATTCAACAGCTCCTTTATTCATATGTGTGGCATTGTGTTGCTGTATGATTACGCAACAACACAACTTTAGTAGTTTACCCCTCTTTTCCACCGCAATATCTTTTTGCGTATAGAAAATACACTTCTATATTGAATTTTGTGCTTTTGTGGAGTGAATTTAAAATTTATCGTGTTCCCAAATCTCATTTTCGAACATATTTTAAAACTGATGGACCGATCAACTGTTTTTAAACATGTAACCGAGGGTTAGTAATTCAGAATATTAACACGAACAAAAAATTTAGTTTCTCTTCGTTTAGTGGTAGTGAGGGCAATTATAATTTCATATATATATATATAAATATCGGGTAAAGCTGGATCTTCTAATTCTTACTGACACGAAAAAATACAATGCGATTTCTACGATGTTCTACCAAGCAGATTTAACAATTTTCATTACATCACAAATCTTGGTATCGATAAGACACCAGGAAAGATAAATAAATTATATAAATGAGCTGCATCTAAAAAAGTAACAGAACCGGAAAATTGATCGATAAATTGATTAAAATGGAAAAATGACTGATTTGATTGACTTTCCAAAACAACCAATCAATCATTGATTGATTTGATGGTTTAATTTCTTATTCAACTTTTGTGAAACTGTAATATTTCCTAATACGGGACGTCCTGTCGAATTATAGAACAATTAAGAATTGAAATTAATAATTAAATAATTATTGAAATTAATAGTTATACAACTGAGATTTATCATTTAAAAAATTTCGTTTAGTAGGGCAGAAATGTTGACGAATTTAACGTTAAATTGATGAAATATTTGCCGGGAACTAGACAAAAATCATTTTGAAGGGGTCTTTTATTACACATAACTTAATATACATTTTACTCAAGTTAAGTATTTTATTTAACGACTGTTAATTTGTATCTTTGTCCTAAAACATCATTGTTTGGACTGCAAGCCAAATTAAAAATAAAAAACTAGTCGACGTGAAATAAAACAGTTCGCTTGTGTAAAAATGTGTAGTATATTAAGTGATTAATTACAAATACACCAAAACTGGGTAAAGTACAATATCTTCAACATTCGACGTGATGCTTAATTGAGGGGGCTGGTTCCGGGAGGTAGGGAAAAAAACATTCGACAAGAAAAATAATAGGATTCCTACTATCATGTTTTAGAAAATCAGTTACACCAGCAAACTCTAGCCTAATTGTTGGAAAACAACAAATTTTATTGTCTTTTATAAAACTGAAAATTAGTTATGTCATCATAATTACTTAAAATTATATTAATATAAAATTAAAAAAAAAAAAAATAGAATAGATTAACTCCAATCAATATATTTATTTTGATCTTGAGAGAAACTAGAAATTGGATGAAAATCATATCCGAGTTTTCTTTTACATGAAAACAAGTCTTTAATTATTTTCTACATACAATTACAAAAAAAAGCAATTCTTGAACAGTTCTGCACAAGAAAACCGAATTTTAGTTTCCGACGGCCTCACTATTTCTCGGTCAGTAACGCACCGATTTTCAGTGTACAATGCACTACATATGTTCAATTAACAAGTAGACTCTAACCACACGCATCAAGTTTTAACTCACCACTGTTAATCACTGCATAAGCGCGTATGAAAAAAAATACGCCACTACACAGTCAACATAACCACAAATTGGGGTTGTTGTCTGTTGGCGAAATTAAATTGAGCGTAACTGAAGAACGACTCTACCAATTTTCATCAGATTTTCACATACACAACTTCATATACACAACTACATATATCAAAATTTCAACTAAATTAACCGAATATTTTTTTGAGATTTTTAGCCGCAATATTATACATATGAATGTATCTTTGAGACCTTTGAGCCATAAAATGTTAAAGATGAAAGGTATTTTCGTAATCCTCATACTTCAAAACGAAAAAAAATTCATTTTAACCCTCCAATCTCACCTTGCGATCGAAAAAGATACCTCGAATTGAAGTTATGTTGTTTGTTGTAGACATTAAATTTAGCTTAACTTAGGAACGACTCAACCAATTCTCATTAAATTTTCACGTACAAAACTTCAGATACATTACTACAGCATAACTATATTTCAGTGACATTCATCTAGTAAGTAGTTTTATAAATTTTCGAGCCACAAATTCTGTTCGTAGGCCTCTATTTAGTTTATATATATATATAAGGAAATTACAACTTAGGTCAATGGTATTTTCGTTCTTCTCAAAAACTCAAAACGTAAATTAAATTCAATTTCACTCCCCAATCCCACCGTGCGACCGAAAGTAATGCTCTATTTCTTTGAAAAGTAGGTAAAAAAAAAATAAATAAATAAAAACACGCATATTTATTATTTTTACAGACACGTATTTCTGATAAATCACCTTAACTAAAAACGTTATGAAAGAAAAAATATTACTATAGCTAAAGGAATTTCTTTTCGTTAGATATTTGCCTCCTAAGTCGTAAAAGTTTTTGAAAAAAATCGGCTTTTTTTTTCAAATTTATATAAGCCGACTAAGCCCTTTAACTTTATTTAAATTGCGGTATTTTAATTAATTCTGAATTTAATATCGTAATTAAAAGGTACATTTTCACCTTGAAAGTTAAAATATACTATTTATTTTCTAGTTAAAAAAAAACCATAATAACATTTCCGTTCAAAAAAAGTATATGTATACTCGTACTATAATTTATTTAATATTTTTTAATTAGTTAACAAAATTTTAAAAATTAAATATTTAATCTTTGTTTTTAGAAGAAAAACTCTATTTGAAAGGCAAAGAAAAATAAAGAGAAACTAATATAACTGCGAGATAAAAATTAATTATATTAATCGAAATAGTACTGTAGTACGTGATTTGTTTGTGTGATTGTTTAATAATTTAACATTGACATTAATGAATAGTAAACCACACGAAAAGATTTAGATCAAATGAATAAGGCCGAAATTATTATTCGTAACTAATATTTAAGTATAATACAAGTTTATCAATTCTATGTTGTTCCGCGTAGAAGATTTTATTTTTTTATTATCTTGTTTATTACTGTCCAAATTAAATAATAAATAGAAAATTTCTCCTAAGAAAATATTTTCAAAGTTCATTTTCGTAAATATTTGTTCCAAAATTTTGAATAAAATACATTAACAGCATATTTTTCCCCAACAATTTGTTTATTTAAAACTGGTTCCGAGTAAGGAACCAAAAATAAATTGTATAACAAAAAGCACACGATTAGGGGTTTCCAACGAACATCCTCAATAAGACGGGCATATAAATATAGAGTGGGCGGGAAATTCCTTTACAGTGTATAAATTCAGCTTAATCGGGCTGTACTGCAGCCAATTCTCACCGTGATATCACTCAATGCTGTTGGAAAAGTGGGAAATATAAGCCGTGGTGGGGATCGTACGGTGTGTTCATTCATGGTGGAATTACCTTAGGCGTAGTCGAGTATGAAACGATGGCGGGTACGAGTGCGTTCACCGTCGAAGAGCTTTGTAGCTTGTGTGTCTCTCCACAAACGTCCACACACTGGTAAAACATTGGTGAACATTATGAATGATTTTTGTGTACGTTTTCGGAAACCGTCACCATCACGGCAAACGTTACTGACATGGGAAAATAAGGCTTTTACAACGGGAGTGTTCTTGATGCGCCACCCAGCGGGAGGCCGAGCACTCGAGCTGAAGACGTGTGTTGCTGTGGGGCATCGATTAAATGATCACCGATGAAATCAACGCGCAAACGTTCTGCAGAGTTAGGCATTCTAAGATCGACAATGCAAGACCATTTGCGGAAGGACTGAAAGTGGACAAAAACATTTATGTTTTCGTCCAGCCACAGTTAATGAGTTAAGTGACAATGATCTTGATCGACGTGTTTATGCGAGTCGGTTATTGGTTGAACGCCTTTCGAGAGCAAACGATAAAAAGAACGTCACGTTCTCAGACGAGTGTGTGATTTATCGAAGCTCTCGTAACCGAAATGTTTTTTTCTGGGCGAAGACAATTCTCACGTTTTTGAGCAAATCGAATACCATCAGGTCATGTTATGATTTTGGGCTGGGATGACAGCTAAACATTTCCTTGGTCCTTGTTTTTTCGATGGCGCAGTTATTCAACACTATCTGAGAATGAACGATGAATGGTTGCTCCCACAATTAACGGCAAAAGGGATCGCTGACATCATTACGTTTCAGCCAGGCGGTACTCCAGTGCATTTTGCTTTGAATGTCGGTAGACGACTCAATGAAAGTTTTCAGAATCGCTGGATCGGACGCGGGTCAAAAGAGTTCTTTTGCTCGTTGTATCCCATAGCTCTATGCGTACGTCCAAATCAGATTTAGAATCACCTTGTATATTAAACGATTGTTGGACAGCGAAAAGTGTGAATTCCTGCCAATAAGAGCAGCAACATGAACTAAAGCTTAATAAAGCTTCTTACACCTCGTGTTTTACTGTTTCTTTTATTCTCTCACTTGGTAATTCCACGTCGAATGACGATTAAGATGGAGCCTAAGGTACCGTACGCGGTCAGAGTGTGGATGAACGTGCCATCTAGGTGGAGCCGGGGACAGTCACCTCTTCTCACCGTAAACGTAATATGACATAGGATATATTCACAGCATATAAATTACAAAAAAAAAAAGTTCCCTGTAAGCTGGTATAAGGAAGCACCATTTAAAATTTCAAAAAGGTTTAATGAAAAATTTTTATAAAAATTTAGTTTCTTTACACTAAATCGTTTGAAACTTTTAACTAAAATTTCGTTTTCCCAAAACAGTACTGGATTTAAAATATCTCATCTTTTCCTTTTGTTTTGATTGACTTCATCTTAAAAATGCTATAATTTTTTTTTCTTTCTTGATGAGGGGCACTGGTAAATATTTCAAGTGACCAAACAGCAGCCTTGCTAAGATCCCAATCACATAAATCTTATGTTTAATTAAATTTCCTTTTAAAAAATGTATTGTTTTTGTTACTAATTTTTTTTTTTGGTTTGCTAAAATTGCAATTATTTGGCGCAAACGCCAAATAATCTTATATATTAAAAATATTCGACTAATAACATTTTTCCAGTCCATCTGGGCGATCTACATGACGGATCGGGCTGATTTTTTTGTTTTGCTTGGAATGACCCACAAATATGTCATAAAATATCACCAGACTTAAGTGTCCTTTGAGAATTATTTAAAAAATCCTCATTTATTCCTTAACTGAGAAATTTTCGGAGGTTATTACTCACTAGAAAATCACTTTGAAGGTTTGTCGATGCTTGGTGACATATCTGCTGGCCATTCCAAACAGAATAAAAAAACAGCCCGATTTATCCAGTAGAACATCCATACGGACTAGAAATAGGTTTTGAGTACGGATTTTACCTGTGATAAGAAAGGAAAGAGAAAAACAAGGCGGTTGGTGGTGAGACGTCTTGTAAATAGAATAAATTTTTAGCCGATTTTTTTAAAATATATAACATTACTTTGTTACAAAAATTCTGCAGAGCAGCAAGGGACCTCTAGTATTTCCTTAAAACATTCATGCACATCTCTTCGGTTAACTACTGTAATATCTGCACTACAGCAGTGTTAACAAGTAAACAATATGCTTGTTTTTACATTAATAAGCGATATTTTGACAATTTAGTTGTTTTTAGATTTCATGCAATTCATTTAATATTGAGATTAAATTGAAACGTTGGTGTACAACATAATACAAAAAAATAATAATAATAATACGTGGATAGATTAGATTATACATTGTAAAATAAATATTAATTTATAAAAAAAAATATATATATATATAGATATCGTAACCAACATCCATTAATATATTATTAAAACCCGTTATTATTAAATAATATATAAATTAACTTTGATTGAAGGTAATAATAATAATAATAATAATATATATATATAGAGCCCAATATAGTTATAATAAAAATTATTATTTAATAATAACATTGGAGGACCTTCAATATGTTCTTGACCGCATACACGAATGTCTAGTCTGTCAGTTTCTGTAGCCTAACAAAACAGACGATAATTGTCTAACTGGAAAAGTAGTAATTGCCTATAATAAAGTAAACCACTATATAAAAAAGAACTAATACAAACATAAATTATATCATACATACACAAAAACCAGTACATTAACTCAAAATCTTTTTCTTTTTTCATTCTTTGCAGTTTCATACAAATATGAAATTTAGGCTTTTACGTTGTTTATGTTACGTGCCAGGACCGTAATGGTAGAAACAACAAGAAAATATCACTTTCAAAATTACCAAAAGTTATTTTTAAGAATAAAAAGACTCCATGCTAGGTTTAATAAGGAAAGTGAAGGTTTCAGGTTGCCTGCCTTTTTCACCGAATTTAACTGTAATTCTTGATATCAGCACGGCAAGCCCATTAAAACGCAGATGATATTTGAACTTAAAAGGGACTTTCCATTACTGACTTTCTGCGTTCATCACAGGATCTGGATATAATGACCATCATTACTCTCAGAAAAATTAAATTGAATTATACATTTTATATGTATAAGGTGTTTTACATGTGTCACAGTCATTAGAAAGACTGGGATAAATGGTGAAAAGTATGAATATACTATACCAAATTAATACATAAATACAAATTAAAATAATGTTAAACATTGCATTATGTACTTTTCCTACTTAGGAGGGAAAATGTATTTTATTTTATAACAAAGAAAAATAATTAACTTTTTCTTTAAGAAAATAAAACTTTCTTGACCGCATACACTAATTTCTAGTCTGCCAGTTTCTGTGGGCTAACGAAGCAGAGAATAATTGTCTAGCTGGCAAAATAGTAATTGCGTATAACAAAATAAATCACTATATAAAAAAAAAAAAACATGAGTATTTTCCAGAAACATTCTGTTTCAATTCTGATTAGTATCACTTAAATCTCAAATGATTTACAAACGTTATAGTCATAAGATAGAAGGTGTAAAAGACAGATTAATGAACTTCATTCTGCGGAAAACGATGCATTATAAGAACTATCTGCAGTCAGTAGATATGATTTTAAGAACAAATATTAAACCACAAATTTTAATAATTTTGGTGAAAAGTCTCTTTTCTATTTATTAGTTAAAATTAAACAGAATAAAGTTAAAGTAATTTTCGGATGGCAAACTTTTCGAGATTTTTGGATATTTTTTTCTGGAATGGAAAAATAGCAAACAAGGTAAAACGGAACGGAACGTTAACGTTTCATTGGATGTTTAATCCCTCTACTTATTACAGAACCTGAACTCTGTTCCTTGCTGGGTTTTTCTATTTGATTTGGTTTTTTTACTTTTTCTGGCGGTTATACGTTTTTCTTAAACTGTTTTTAAAGATGGACGGGATTTTTTACTATCCGATCCTTCTTTAGATCGTGAATTTGATAAAATATTATTGGGGTTATTCCTTTGGAGATTAGCAAAGTTTTTGGGTCCTTTTCCAGACGCGATTCCCCGTTGAAAGAAAAAAAAAACAAAATACCGAGATAACTTACCCTCTCCAAAATTTTCCTAAAGGAGGAAATGTTCTACAAACTTTTTCCTGTTGGAAGCCAAAATATTATAATACATATTGTTTTAAGATAAAAAAGAATAAATTAATGTATTGATTTATACTATATTTCTCACTTTTCTTTAGCTGTGATGCTTAGAAAGCAAATGATGTAAAAGTGATGAAATTCACTATAAAGACAATCATTATGGAAAAACAACGTAATGGTCTCTCACACTTCTTGGCGAATCACGTGTATAAGAATAGACTTGATAATCTGACATGCGAATGTATTGTTATATTTGGCTCAGTAAAACTAAAGAATCAGAAAATATTTCAACGTAATTTTAACTTTCCCTAGTAACTTATCTGATATCATGTAGGTATAGTCAGTATCATAGGATACTTTTTTATTCTTGACAATAGGTAGGTCTAAAAAAATTTCAAAAATAAAAAATAGGTAATTGATACTTAATAAAAAGTTAATTAGGTACAAAATTTTATACTTTTTAAACACCAATATAATATTTTTTAAGCTATAAATTTAATTGAAATGCCAAGGTCTATTTATATTTTTAACTTCCCAAGGAATGAAACCATTAATCATCTATAACATTTTTCTACCACAAAATTAATACGTCATCCGGGCCAAAATAAAAACATCCTGTGAGTTTCAACAAAACTACTTCTGTTGTTGTGAAGGTAAGTTAAAATACATTATATTCAATTTTATTTAACTAATAATAAGAAAAATGACTAATAGACGAACTATTATGTAATAATTGCCAGTAAAATGGACCAAGGTTCGAATTACGATTCTGATTTTTTTAAATATATTATAGTCTTCATAACTGATTAGGTAAAATTAAAACTTTTCACCGAATTCCTTCGAATTTTAAGTGACGTGTCTCCTTTGAAAATAATTTAAAGAACAATTTAATCCGGATCGTGAGGGAGTGTTAGCGTCTCGGCCCTTCATCCGAGGTCCCAGTTTCGAATCATGGTCAGGCATTTTTCATACGCTACAACATTCCATTTCCAAATTCGCAGGTACAAGCTTCTCTGCGGTAAGCTTCTGTAGTGAATTAATTTATCAAAAAAAAAAAAAAAAAACACTCTTGCGCATTTCTGTGCACGAAGACCGACTTTTCGTTTCCAACGGTCTAAATATTTCGCAGTCAGAAACGCACTGATTTTCAAAGTACACCGTATTACATAGGTTCGATTAGCGAGTGTGTAGGGTCTACACAAGCATCAAGTTTCAACTCGCTGCATAAGCGTGTGTGAAAAATAAACCACTTCACAAACAATATAATTTTAAGATTGAGTTTATCTTGTCTATTGTTGAACTTAAATTGAGCGTAACTCAAAAACGACCCAACCAATCTTTATAAAATTTTCATTTTCACGTCAGATATATTATTATCGCACACCTAAATTTCAATGAAATTAATCAAGTAGTTTTAGAGATTTTCGAGCCACAAAATTATATACATGAATGATATTTTCGTACTCCTCACACCTGAAAACGCAAAGAAAATTCATTTTCACACCCCAATCCCACCAAGTGACTGAAAAATCCCCAAATTGAGTTTATGTTGTCCGTTGTCGACCTTAAATTGAGCGTAACTCAATTATAAATTGAGTTACGCTCAAAATTAAATTGTCATGTTATATTTATATATACAAAAGGAAATTACGTTTTAAGTAAATGGTATTATCGTATTTCTCGTATCTCAAAATGTAAAAAAGATTCAATTTCACCCCCCCCCCCAATCCTTCCATAACCGAAAGTAATAGCGTACTTTTTTCGAAAAGTCAGTAAAAAGAAAAAAAATTAATTTACCTTATAATCTTTACTTATCTTTTTGTTAAAGATTAATTCAACTAAAAGTAAAAAAAAAGAAAGAAATTATATAAAAGTTCAGATAAAATTAGTACAAAATCATTTTACTTTATTTTAGTAAAAATATTAATTACATTAAGATAATTCAAAACCTTGGTAACTCGAACATCGTTAACTCAAATATTTTAATTATTTAAATTTCTTTTATATCACTTGATAAAAATTAGAAACCTTTAAGTAGAAAAATAATAAACATTTAACTCGAATTTTTTGTTAAATTTATTATTTTAATTCCAAGTAAATATCAATAAGGTAAACAAGTTATCGAAATAATAAGCAAGGAAATACTTTATACTTCCGATGTATTCAATTTACTGTTTTCCTTATTTCATTACATCCTGTCATTTATGAAGGAAGTTTTTTCTTCGAAAAAGCCGACAAATAAGCTATTTGTTTGTCGAAAACGTCGTTCCTCACTATTTATAAGTTGTTGAGAAAACTGAAATTCTTTTCTTTTAATTTTTACAACATACAAGCAAGGCATTAAAAACATTACTAAACGCAGTTGTTCAGTTACATTCTTGCCCAATCCGGTTCGTTTAATTCATTTCTCTTCCTAACCTTGATATTTATTAAGAACATTAAGTATAATAGTTACATCATTTTAATTTTTGATTTTTTCCCTGTTATTATTATCTACGTGTATTATTTCTTTAATTTTAATAAATAGAATACTTTTAAATTCTTAACACAGGAATAAGTGTACAATAATATTTTTTTATACTCCTACACCTGCATACGCTATAAACTGTGTAACCTAGATTTATCATAAATTAGATCTACAAAATAATGATAGAGGTACGTACAATAATATATCCATGCTATGTAGAAATGTTAGTTACTCGAATCCC
Source organism: Lycorma delicatula (assembly GCF_047948215.1). Taxonomy (NCBI): domain Eukaryota; kingdom Metazoa; phylum Arthropoda; class Insecta; order Hemiptera; family Fulgoridae; genus Lycorma; species Lycorma delicatula. The sequence goes on along the minus strand of NC_134458.1, from coordinate 102,359,453 downwards.
TTCAACTTTGAGTTTTCAAAGTTTGATAATTTCTAAGTCTCATTAAATATTAAATATTTTATCAACGTTAATATGTACAAGTACCCCCATTACAGCCGAATATTATCTGAAAAATTAATGAACTGGAGAAATTTTATATTAATAGAATAATACGATATTTTTCGACCTTGTAGTATTTTATATATTATTAGCCGGTCGGGGCTCCACCTCCAGGATCCCCACAGAGCACGCTTCACTCGCCATTAGCGCAATGCCAGAGGGTTCCGCCCGCTTGAACCCCGCAGTCCCTCATGGCTATGAGAATAATACTGATAAATAGCAATTAGAATATTCAGGATTTATAGAAAAACCTGAAAAAGAAACTAAATTACAGAAGAGAGAATAGTAATAACTGTCTTTTTTCCTGAAACCACCGTTAGCCTCCGGAAATCACCGTTAGGTATTACTTCAGAGGATGAATGAGGATCACATGTATGAATGTAAGCGAAATATAGTCTTGTACAGTCTCAGGTCGACCATTTCTGAGATGTGTGATAATTGAAACCCAACCACCAAAGAACGCCGGTATCCACAATCTAGTATTCAAATCCGTATAAAAAGCCTTTACTAGTATTTGAACGCTGGAACTCTCGACTTCGAAATCAGCTGATTTTCGAAGACGCGTTCACCACTAGACCAATCCGGTGGGTTAGAATAGTAATGACTATGGTAACTAAAGTACACACCTTCGACGAGGAAAGATCCATAACTTATTTCTGTTGCCATGGTAACAGAAATATAACACTGAAGTAAAAAGATTAATAATTTTTCATTTCATGAATATTTTTAATTACAAATTCACTCCCCAAGGGGGCTAGGGCCTCGGTCTGTGGATTAAAACCTTCCGTGGGATAACACGAACGTAAACTGCAAATTTGAAAGCAATCGATCATCCGGTTGGTTCTCACGCGATGTGATATCAAACAAACAGATAAACTATCTTCTTTATATATATATATATATATATATATATATATATATATATAAAAGATTATAAAATTTGAACCAAATGAAATTGAATCAATAAAATTTTAAAAACTATGACTTTTTCTGATAACAATCCTTTAACGTAATTCCAAATTTTCATGATTTCTATTTGCTTTTCTTTAACTGACAATGTTTTTTTTATATGTTTGTCCTCAAATCTTGCATTTTTAATTTAACATACGTTCTGAAATTGTCGATTGTTGAAATTTAGCACAATTACTAAGGGTGACAATACAATATTCCAGCATTATTTTTGCAAACATCTCCCCGTACCGGGGTAAATTAAGGGTGCAGGCGTAATAGTTTAACATACTTCCTGACATTGCATATTAAAATTTTATAGTTACTAAGGTCGGCTGACAATACAATATTCCACCATTACCTCTGTAAACAGTCCCCCGTACGGGGATAAAATAAGGGTGGAAATTAATAATGCAATTAATTATGCATCAATAATGATGCATTATCAAACATGGATCGAATTATGATGAATCTTTTATAAAAACTCTTAAAAACGTTTGTCAAAATTTGTGATAGTAAATGAAATAAAAAGTCACTATAAAGCTCACTACTTCGTTACTTTGCATGGTAAATGTTTTACTGAAAATTTATTTGATATTTTATAAATATATTAGCAATTTCAATATAAAAAAGTATAAAGCAAGTTTTACTAAAAAGTATAAAGCAAGTTTTTAAAAATTTTTGTATTATTACATTATTTTTTATATGGTAGTTTCCTTAAAAATAAGTTGTAAAAAATTTTCTGTGCATTATTTTGTTAGAACCATCAGGAACTTGAATAAAAAACACTTTTTATTGATCTTATGGAAAGATATTAACTTTACATCTGGAATCAAATACTGTTAATCAAATTTTATTGAAAATTATTAATTACAATAATAATGAAAACCAGCTTCTTATAAAAAAAACTCAGAATAAGGCTTAGAGCTTTTATACCACAAAAAGGAAATGCATATTTATACATAAAAAGTTGATAAAGTATTACATGACTTCCCGACTATTAATAAGGAAAACTAAAAGAGTTAAAGCAAAAGAAAGTTGAATATATATTTTTTAGAAATGGCGAATAAATTTTAAGAAAGATACTTATAAAAATATTCATATATGTTAAGGTTAAGCTTAACAAATTTTCTTAAGTAAAGTTTTCTCTAAATCTAACAACCCCTTCACTAAAGGCTAAAATAAAAAATATATATATTAAAATACACTTTTCTGCATTTTTTCGGGGATTTATGATTTAAAAATATTGTAGACATTTCTGGATAGCTCTATATATGAAACTTTCAAAAACGTTTTTAAAAATATTAAAGCCAAAGGGAGATAGAGCAAAGGAACAAAAAAAACATAAATTTCACTTTTAAGAAAAATGATTGTTTTTTTTTTAAAAAAGAATTTTGATTATTTACAAATGTAATAAGTTTTCGCTAATATGCCTCTGAAGAAAATCGAAACTGGTTTTTTCGCGATAACATCTAGATGAACAAAAATAGGAATAATATCGCAATTCTATCTATATTCGCCGGTAAAGTAAAATTATGCTATTTTCAAACATTTTAAGCTATCAACGTAAACGTAAACTTAAGATAAACGTTAAAAACTTTTTTTAAATGTATGTTAAAAAATGATGAGAATTATTTAATATTAAATTTCCCAATTTTAAACATAGATTAGTTTTCAATTATATATATTTATTGATCTGACGATAATGATGTAAAGGCCACTCACTCCAAATGATTATTTTTTTTTTTGCAAGAATTATTTTTTATTATCGTAATTAATTATACTTTTATATTATTTCTGCCAGGTATTATGTTATCTTTTGTAAAAAAACATATTTCAATTTTTTTCTTAATATACGTAAAATAAGGATGCCTTTTGTAAAAAAAAATTAATAAATAAATAAAAGAAAAGGACTCTCAGAACACTAATAGCTTTAACTTTTTTATTTTAATAATGTTCACTAATAAAAACATTTATATCAATATTATTTTTTAAATGTTGATATGTAAATTGATTTTTTTAAAAATAAATTTATTGGTGTTTTATTGATTTTAATTACATAAATGTTCTCAAAATTAAATTCTGTAAAAATTACATCTTGGAAGTTTTACTTTATTACAGGCAAGAAAACAATTACACCAAATCTAGAAAAATGTAATTTTCGATTCCAATATTTTGAGTTTTACAGTAGTTTTTCGGGAACTACTAGAGATACAGTTCTGGAACTCATTTTTTTAATTTTTCATATACGTTTGCATATAAAACCACTAATTTTTCTCAAATAATTTGTTTCCATAGAGTTTTAATATGGCTTTATTAATCGTTAGATAAAAAATTCGTCATCACCAGATGTTTTAAAAGGAAAGAAATATTGTTGAGCAGCGTTTTTGGATGTCCATTAGGCCTTCGATAAGGTCTGGTTGCCTGGTTTACTTTAAAAACTGAAAGTGAGTTCAACCATTTTACCTGGTTCTGCGTAGCTACCGGGGTGTGGTTTTCTCCAGGTTAAACGTAATCAAGAATATCCCAGTTTTTTTATGTTCAGTCTAGTGTTCCTCAAGGTTCAGTTCTGGGACCGACTTTATACTCCACCTGCACTACAGATCTTGCGAAGATTCGCTGTTGCCTCATTGCTAATGACACATTGATCTTGGCGGTCGACGATGACCCAATCTCAGATAAATTTCAGTCTGAATTGAGTCAAATCAACGGGTGGTTAATTAACCTCTACGTGGACTAGGAAATTGGTATCAGATTTAAACGCGTGGTGTGACAGACGGCACGGGGAGATTAACCATCATCTTACGCAGCTATTTACAGCGCATGGAAACTTCGAGGCATACTTACATTGAATAGCCCGGCTGGAATCTCGCAGTTGCATGTACTGAGATTTTGATGACACATCTTAACACACGCTATTTTACTGTGCCGATTGGGTTGAGCAACGGTCACTGGCTGGCATAACAGGCTTTGATCCAGAACACCTGGTCCAATTTATGCTTGTAACTGTAGACAACTGGAGGCTCGTTGAGGAGTTCACCGCGACAGTTTTACGCAGCAAAGACGTGGAAGCCAGAAGAAGGCGTTATTAATTTAGGGACGGGCGGACAACCCCAGCCGCGAGGTCCGGCTTACTCAGATGTGCCGGTTTCAATGAACAACCGGGGACTCCGGAGGAGATTAGGAGGGGAAAAATTTAAGACCGAGACCCGGTTCCTGGGGGGGGGGGACGCCATAGTCACAGGCTCGGTTACCCTCTCTGGGGATAAGAGGCTGGCAAGATTAAGATTAAGTTTCGGGGAGCTGACCTGCCATGCTGAACGTGCTGCGGGTAGGTGGGGAGGCCTCCTTAGAGTAAAAGGACACTCTCCTGGGCCGAGCTGTACTTAGTTGTATATTCGGTTCAGGGGAGTAGGGAAATGAAAAAAGGTATCGATGTTAAAGAAACGGTTTTGTACTTTCCCCATATGGAACTATGGTATCCACCTTTAGGGAACGATAAGTAAAAGCAATGTTGGAATTATCCAGCGGTTTCAGAATAAATTTCATAACAGAGGCTCATGATTTATAAGGAACAGTGAGTTTCATGAATATGTATGGTTGCCATATGTTAATGAAGAAATTGAACGCTTCAGTTCGAGATATAAATTACGGCTTAACAACTATGAAAGCCATCTTGCTGTGAACTCGCTGTATAATAGTGAGTATATTAGACGCTCAACACGTTCTCACTTCTTGGATCTAGGAGATAATGTGTGAAGTCTAATATAGGAGTTTTTTGCCTCAAGCATTGATATCACTCGTATCATCTCTACATTGATTATATTTTATTGTTATATTTCTGTTTTACTTTTTCTTACTGTTTAATATATTTTTATACAATTATCGTATATCTCTGCTTATATGGATTCATTATTGAGAAGTTTCACTGAAAATTTTCTCTTTCAAGCCATTTAATAATTTACTCATCTAATTTACTTAAGTTTTTGCAAATAAAATTTTGCTCAAAAAAGTCCAATTTTATATGAAATTTTTTCATTATTTTGTTGAGAGGAAAACGCCTAAAAATTAAAGGTAGAAACGCTCATTCTGTAAATAAATATATTATCCAAGTTAAACTATTTTGTTTTTCTATGTCATAATCTTTGTATGTTATTTTTTGTGGTGCAACGTAGTAAGGTATTCTTAACTATTTTTATTATTTTAACTCTCTCTTACTTTGTCTCTTGCCTGTTCAGGTCAGGTCTTTTCTTGAAGGTACAGAATGGATGTAAGAAAAGAGCAGAATTATCGTTATGCTTACTATAAAAATGTAATATGTATGCGATTCCTGCTACATAATTTAATCATCTTGTATAAACGAGGTTATTTCTGTAATATTCGAAAATATTAATTTAAAAATATTCTTTACTTTTTTACCGACATCTAAAAAAACCAGAAGGTTCTCTGAACGCTCTTTTTACTTATGTTCATAACTTACTAGTCACCAAATAAAGCGATTTCAATAATTCTTTCGTTATTTTGTAGAAATTCTGCTATTTTGGTCTCATAGAAAATTATTTCTAGGTCAGGAGAAGAGAACTTTATATTTTCTCTTCGTAGTATTATTTAATATTGCTTGGGTTAATGTAGCAATATGATTAGTTATGATCAAAAAAAATCCCAAAAGCAATTATCAGCCCCCGCTTTTGTTAATCTTTACATTTCTCAAAATTAATTTGCTTATAATATATATTAAAATAAAAATTGGAACGTAAAAACCTCCTTCTAGTCCGTGTGGGTGTTTTACTGGACGAATGAAGCTGATTTTTTTTATTCTGCTCAGAATGATGAACAGATATGTCATCAAGCGTCATCAGACCCCAAAATTGAGTATCCTATGAGAATTAATCATTTATTTTTTAACTGAGGAATTTTCCGAGGTTATTACTTACAGAAAAATTACTCTGAAAGTCCTTACGCGTGATGTCATATCTGCAGACGGACTGGATATACATTTTGGGCACGCATTTTATCTTTGGTAGGAAAGGAAAGGTAAAAACAAAGGGCTTGGGGTAGAGAGGTATTGTAATTGGAATAAGTTTTCGCCGATTTTTTAAAAAACATATAACATTAATTTAAGAAAATAACGCTACGGAGCAGCAAGAAGCCACTACCTTTTATTAATATATACATATTCTTCCATTTGCACTTCTTGTGAACAAATTATTTTTCATAAATCCAACGATACCAAGCCTAAATAAACAGTTTAAAAGATAAAACTGCCTTTAAAAAAGCTGACAATAAAAATGAATAATTCTGCGATTCCTTTTTTTAATTTTTGACTTTGAGATTTTTGAAAAATTAAAGATATTAAACTTTTCAAAATTAATTTTAATATGGCAACGAATTTGTAAAACAGTTGTAATTTAAGAAGTAAATAAATAAAAAATGGTATTTTCTTACTTTTTAGGTTACTTTTTGGTTTTAAGTGGGTTTTTATAACCTCCGGGCCCACCGTTAGGTATTGCTTCAGAGAATGGATGGATGACAATGTAGCGTGTGAAAATGCCAACCCTGACCGGGATTCGAACCCGAGACCTCCTGAGGAAAGGCCAAAATGATACCGCTCGCGCCACGGAGGCCAGCACTTTTATTCTTTTAACTTTTCTTTTATTTAATCAATTTTTCCGGGGTTATGTGAAAAAGATATAGTAAGATGTAGAAAATGTACTGCCTAAACGGGATTCGAATCTGGAAACATCCAAAGAAATCACAATTATTGGAAAAATCTGAGATTTAGAATGAATTCGAGTAACATATATTTTAAATCATAAATTAATTGAATATTTAAATTACAATGTTGAGTTAATTAAGATGTATAAAAACAATAAAATTATCTGTATGAAAATGTTTGCTTTTAATGTATGTACGTACGTATGTATGTGTATTTATGAGCAAGCAGAAGAATATAAATTACTAATTAACATAAGATAAACGATATAACATTTCTTACTTTTAGAACAAAACGTGTTTATGTTTACAATTTTATTTTGTTGGCATGGTATAAGCACACAACGTGTCTATCACACGTTAAATAAAAAATATATGTATAAAAAAAATAGTGTCACTGACTCGATCTAACAAATCAATGTCCGTATAACAGTACGCTTTTATTTCGTTTTAAAACGAAGTAGGCTATATGAAAATAAGAAGGAAATAAACCTTCCTTTTTGTTTAAGATACGTGCATAAAGGTCAAAGCTAATGAGTAGACCTTGATCTAGATAAAAAAAAGCTCAGTACAAGGTAGGTGTCCTGGTTATAAATGATAAGATCAGATAGATTTAGAATTGGTGAGAGAAGCTGCATAATTATCTCAATAAGACTGAAATATCACAACGATTAAACTTTACTACTGCATTTTCCAAATATAAGAGAGCACTCTTGCATTTCTTTTAAAGATTTCAAATAGGCAAGAATAATCTAAAATTAATATATGTCTCAATCTTTCCTTATTATCATAATACACTAAAAGTCAAATGTAGGCAAATAAATATATGGGAATGAGAGCGTTGTTAAAAAAAGGTAACAACAAGCACACATACACACTGGCGCACGACACGTCACTTCACACTTAGGTATTTAGTTGATCTGGTCATTAAGCTTTACTATTAAATTTTGCAGTGGAAAGTTTTAATTATTGATAATTTTTTTTACAATTTTATTGCACATCTTTTTTCATCGATAATAATTAAAAGATTACCAAAATTATGACGTGTGCATAAAAATAAACTTAAGTAATTCTACACTTGTACTATGCAAAAATCATTAATTTTGTAAATCATAATTTTATTTTTTTAAATTATTTTAGTTTGAATGAACAAAATGAGGGAAAATTTAATTTTTTTAATTATTAGGATTAAAAATCTGTATAATATGTCACGTAATATTTTGTATTATTTTTTTTTTTTAATTTTTTGTGAAATTATACAGCGTTGATCAAGATTAATTTTATAAAAGACTACGTACACAAATCTTATTAATGCCAGCTTTGTCATGTCATGACTTTTTATTGAAAAAGAAAATAATAATAAACTAACGCAAATTATATTTTATGAGAAGACACTTCTCAACATAAACCAAGCTGAGAAAAATTAATTAAAATATGTCATCCATGTATATACGTCATCTCAGGCGGTAAATAATTTGTAGAATGAAAATAACATTAATGAATTTATCAACTGAATTTATTTTAAATTAATATCAAGGAGTTCGGGGTTACCGATAACATTTTTTTTTAATTTAAAAAAATGTTACAACAAAGTTGTGATACTTTTCTGGCATTGGTTATTTACTCTTATATAGTGAAAAAATACTTATACGTGAAAAATGTTACCTAAGATTTATTTTTTGGGGTGGGAGATAATTTATGATGAAGTTTTATTTAAAATTATTTTATATGTATAAATAAACCAAAAAAAAGTTTTAAAAATTGGTATTTTTGTATATTTTTCAACTCCCCCACCTCCAAAATCACCTTCCAAGAATTTTTTTTATATTTTTCTAAGTTTTATATGTTAAATGGAAGAAACTAAAAAAACATTCCATTAAAAACTGTACAACCAGTAAAAAGTTACCTACAATTACTTTTTTGGCAGTGGGAGGTGAATTATTATGAAATTGTATTGTAATATTTTTGTTAAAAGCTTAAATTTAAATCTTTAATACTATTAAAGGTTTAAATAAACCCAAAAAAGATTTGAAAAAAATGTTTTTAAAATTTGATCGGCTCCCCATCAACAATATTGCTCCCAAAGTAATTTTTTATTTCTTATTTTTCGAGTCAATTCACTGTTACTATACCCAAGAAGATAAAAAAATATATATATTAAAAAATATGCAATAAATAAAAAGATAACTTTTTCGATTTTTGGGGAAGGGGGAATTTTGGGGCACTTTTTTAATGGTAATATAAGCATGCACACATGTATTGAACTTAATAAAAACTGGGTTTTTTTTTGCAAAATTTTGAGATAACTGACCCCAAAAAACTATCTATCCAATTTCCTGGAGTTATTGCTCCTAAGGTTTTACCTATAAATTGCTCCACATACACGAGCTTCTGTGCCAAATTTCATCAAAATCGGTTGATCCAGTTAAAAGTTATTAAACTTCAAACACACCCTTACACGTACACACGTACGTACGAACATTATCCCCCACTTTTTTTTATGTTTTAGGGTCCTTGGGTCACGAAACGTCTAGAAATGAAAAAAGAAACCCATATCCCATTTTTTTGAGTGGTTGCTTTACTTTCCTTCTTGCAGTACTGTGATGCCAGAAAAGTAAAAGGTAATTTTTTATGTAGCAATGAGATAAAAGAGAATTCCAGTGAATACTAATTCAGTGCAAGTATGCAAACATTTATCATAACATCCTTTATCAAACACTTTTAATGAAATAATAATACTGGATTATTTTCCATCCCCATTATTTATTTAATTATCGATGTGAAGATTAAATTATTATTGACGTTATATATATATATAGTATATACAAATACATAAGCAGGGTATTCATAAAGTATAAAACAATGAAACTTAGTAGATACTCTTACTTCAAAAAGATCTATTTTTTCGGTATGAATTCATCACGCTCTTTCCCCAGCGGGGGCAACTCCAGATATTTTAAATATACAGGATAGACGTGTGACATTATTTTAAACGGTATTAAAAAACAAAATTGACGAAAAAATGATTTGGACTATGAAAATCCTAACCAAAATGGCAGGCATTTATTATTTTTCACAACTAGTTTCAAAATATATTTACATTATGTCTTAAACTAACTGTTCTAAAGAGAAACAAACGGTCCACGAACAGCATTTTGCAAATTTATTTTGTGGTAGGTCAACAAACAGTATTAATTGGCAGTTTTAGCCGTTTACGAGAGGTAATCCGAAGAAAACGAACACAAATGTGAGCAAACAATTCTTGGATTTTGCACCACGATAACAATTCAGCTCATCGTTCACTATTAATTCGTGATAATATGGCCAAAACAATACCATACTGAAGTGGAACTCATCGTATTCTCCAGATATACGGCAATCTGTGACTTTTTTCGTTGTCACTGATTAAAAAAACACTAAAGAAAATACTACTATTTGTTACAACAGATGAAATAAAGAAAAAACCCGCTAAGTGAACTTAAGGTTATACAAAAAAAAAAGTTTTCCACAAATTTTTTGAGGATTAAAAAAAACCTGACATAAGTGTGTCGTATGTTACATGGAGGACTACTTTGAAAGGGTAAATATTATTAAAGAACAATAAGTTAAACTGATCTTATATATTTAAAAAATTTGGTTTAACACCAAATTTCCAGTTGAATAGCAATTTCCAATCTGTGTGGGCGTTCTACTGGACGGATCGGACTGATTTTTTTTATTCTACTCGAAATGAACAACTGATATGTTATCAAGCGTCATCGGATCCCAAAACTGACTCAGCTCTACGAAATTTTCAACAAATCCTCATTTATTACTTAACTGAGGAAATTTCCGAGGTTAACAGAAAAATCACTTTGAAGATCTTTCGATGCTTGATGACATATCTGCGAGCCATTCCGAGCAGAATAAAAAAAGATTAGTCCGATCCGTCCATTAGAACTTCTTGACGGACTGGAAGTAGGTTTTAAGCACGCATTGAACCTATGGTAGAAAAGGAAAGACAAAAACAAGGGTATAGTGGTGAGACAGGTTTTTAAACAATTTAAAAAAATATATATAACATTACTTTGTATAATAATGGTGCAGAGCAGTAATCCGCCTCGTTGCGTTCACTTTATTTGTTCTTGAAACACAAAAATATAAATTCTACAGTTGTATACAGATAGATACATAAAAAAAAGATATTTTACATTGATTTCAAACCTAAATCTTTACGCTAAAAAAATACACTTTAAATTTTTCTGCTGTTTATCTTAAAACACAATTTCCTTTTTTTAACTACATAAACTGTACTTTAAGGGTTTCATATAGTTCATTATTTTTTATTTCTATAAAAAGAATTACCAAATAATAAAACTATATACTAACTAAAGTCATTAATAAATTACAAAAATATAATGACCGGTTAATTGTATTTGACTATAACAAACATTCTAATAAATAAATTACATTATTAAATATCTAGCTAGAATTAACGACAAAAATAAATTATTATTTAATATATAATCTTATAAGTTTAAATATATTAATCCTTTCTCATTTATCTGAGTAAATAAAGAAATAAATAACTTGTTAGAATAGAAATATTGTATGCATGTCCAGAGATATTTCGCTTCGGGTACGGGAAGTGGTTTCAAGGTCACTCAGCCTTCTACGCTAACAGTTAGCGTTACGAACGCTGTATTTTTTTTAACATATAATATTAATAAGGTGTTGTATTACATACGATAATATATCCTACTTTAATAACAATAAGATATGTGATCTGTAATAAGTTATATGACATAAACGAGTTATTTTTTCTTGTTTTTCTTTTTTGAACGCAGTTCTAGACGTTTCAAAGAAGCGTAGGATGAGTAAAAGGAAATTAATATCTAATAATGCATATATTACTCCTTATTACGTTAATAGAATACTTCAGGAAAATGCAATCCAAGTTCTATAAGGAAATACACATATATTCTGCTAGATCAGCTTCATTCAGTGCATTCTCAACATACACAAACAGCAAATATATTATAATTTTCCTGATTGTTGTTTGATCCGCTACCAATTTCTCTTTTTAAGGTTATAAATTATTTTCTAAGAAAACTTGTATATTATTTTTCCAAGAAAAATTAATAATCGGCCATGGAAATATTTATGCATCCCTAAGGAAAATTCAGAAAATGTTTTCCTGTAAATGTTTTACTAAATACATTTTTTTTTTTGCTTTTTATCCTGGTATCGTAGATCTTGAAGTATGCTGCAAGAAGGAAAGTATGGTAATCAGTCAGAAAATGGGGAATGGGTTTTTTCATTTCTCGACGTTTCATGACCCAGGGATTCCCAAAAACGAAAAAAAAGTATGGAGGTAATATTCTTACGTAAGTGTATTGGCGTGTTTGAAGCTAAATAACTTTTGACTTGAATCGATTTTGATGAAATTTTTCACAGAGACTTGTGTGTATGAGCCAATTTCTTGATAATATTTTGAGATCAATATCTCCAGGCAGTGGAATCGGGTGGGATTTTTGGAGATCAATTTTCTCAAAATTTTGCAAATATATACCCACTTTATATTAAGCTAAGTAGATGCTCGAATGCCAATCTTTCCATTTTTAAAAAAGATTTTTTTTGTCTGCCTAGGCATAGCAGTATTACAAGCGTCTCAAAAAAATAATTTTTAGGGTAATATTATGGGGTGATCTGATCAAAGTTTATGAATATCGATTTTTTGAATCTTTAAAAACTTTTTGGCTTTGTTTAAACTTTTAATATTATTAAATAAACTTTTAGTAATAATATTAGCTACAATAAAATATCATCATAACTCCAACCTCACCCAAAAAATAAATCATGGGAAACTTTTTATTGGTTGTAAATGTTTTAGAGGAATTTGTTTTACTTTCTTCCATACAGTAAACGTAGAAAAATCAAAAAAATTTCCTGGAAGGTGATTTTACAGGTAGGGGAGCCAAAAAACATTTTTAAATACTATTTTTTTGGATTAAACTTTTTTTTGTTTTATTTAAACCATGTAACAATAATTTTACAATAAAACTTCATAAATTATCCCCTTCCAAAAAAATAAAAGATATCTTAGGTAACTTTCTTTCATTTTTAATTATTTTTTCACTGTTTAGGAATAAATAACCGATGCAAGGAAAGTATTACAACTTTGTTATCAGTTTTTTCCTTCATTCAATACAGAAGACGTTTCAAAACGTTCTGTAGATAAAATTAATAATATATATAATATATAATATATATATATATATATATATAATATATAATATTAATTTGTATATATATATATATACATACGCGTATATAAAAACCAACAATCAACATTTTATAAAACTTATGAAAAAATTTCCAGATTATAATATTAAATTTCAAGTGTTTTGCTTTTTACTATTACATAGGGTAAGTATGTATGGTAATATTACCAAAAATCACATTTCCATTATTATTATTTCAAGGGGGTCATGAAATATTGAGAAATTAAAAAAAAAGAGGAAAAGTAAATTTTGTACATTCATAATTATATGTGTGTATTAGTAAATAAAATTTCCGGATTGTCATTATTAAAATTCTTTAATTTTGGGATAGTGAATTTCTTGTATTGGATACTGATGTCAATAAAATCTGGAATCTAAAAGGAAAGATGAAGGGGTAATAGATCAAGGACCCAGCTGAGACTGGATTTAATTAAGAGATTAAGAATTTTTCATATTTATTATAAACTTTTTCTGAAACTTAAAAGTAACGGTTTAATCTAAATTTTCAACTTCCTTCTGATTTATTACTTTTTTCCATTGAAGATTTGCAAACGAAATTACATGTACAAGATACTATTGTCTGTTTGTGCATATATATGTATATATATTTGTACACACTAGGCTCCCCCCTCCGACCGAACATATATACATTCACACACACGCGCGCGCTCAAACACAGAGTATTCATTAAAGTATGGCATTTTTTAAATAATCTTTCAACTTTTAAACATAAGAAAATTCGATTTGGTAAATGCTCCAACCTCGCCGATTTCCTTGGCGGAGTACCTCTCGACATTTCATACCAGGTTCGAATCCCAGTCATGCACGGCATTTTTCATACGTACAAAATTCCACTGCCATATTCCCGCGTAAAAGTTTAAAAAAAAATTCTGTGGTGAATTAATTCATCGATAAAAAAACAAATTATCTATTTTTATCAGCATGAGACTAATACTTGATTACGCGTTTTGGCTACTTTCGAAACTCGCTGTGAAAAATATTAAATGGCCGCTATTTTGGTTAAGGTGGTCATAGTTCGAAGTTTTTACGTCAAAATTTTTATTTTTCACTGCTCTAAAATTGCTTCCTTAGTTTTAGTTTTTCTATTTAAAATGTTTAAGTTTACCCCACAATGCCTATAGGATATACGGGAAGTGGTGGTGATTTCGTATCAAAAATATAGATCGTTTTGAGGCAAGAGAATTTCTAAATTTCATTTTTAGACGTTATTTAGAGTTTCCATACTTCATGAACACCTAAATATAGTGAATAAATACAAAAACATAAATAAATAAATATACTGGTTCAACTATGATTAATAATTAAGGATTTACAGAACCCAAAGCTTAATCATAGAGAAAAAAAATCAAAAGGTACTGGGTTAAAGATTTGAGACATAATAAATAAAAAAAAATTAAAAAATTGACTGGAAAGTTTAGCAAGACATTTTTGAAAATAAATCACAGCGAATAACAATTCATTTTTATCAACATGACTAGCATTTCCATTTATATTTTTAATTAAATTCAGGCACCCAGACATTTATCTAGAAAGTTACATTAAAAAAAAGTTCAATCCTCCTTGATTAACTCTCAATAAAACGAACAATAAAAAAAATTGAATAATGAGCCCTCTAAGCTTCAATGTAATATAATTAGAAGATATGACGTAAAAACTATGTAATGTAACATTAAGATATTATGTATTAGATAATATGCAAATAGATAAGGTAAACCACAAAATTACTGTATAAGTAATAATATCAGCCAACGGTAAAAAGCTATGATATATTTATTATTTAATAGAACAATTTTCCTTATTAAATAAAAAGCATATATGACTGTCACCACAATTGCTTATAATGACTTCAGGAAATTTAAAAATAAATTCCAAACCAATATACTACTTAAAATTCATAAATTGCATTTTTGATATTGAACAATTGAGTTTATATATAACGTCACTGTTCAATACATAGTAGCGTAATATTGTCCCCCATTTCTACTAATTCTTTTATTTTTGATATTTTTAACAAAATGAAAATAGAAGTGTATCCAGATCTGACTTTTTAACCTTCTGTACTACTTCAGCTGCAGAAGCGTGACTGTACGCAGAATGAACTGAATGTGTTACATAGTTATTTCAGCAATCGAGATGTTTTTTTCGAAACGGCGTCTCAGAAGTAGGAAAAACGCTATCTAAAGGTTACCCGCAGAGTAATGTTTAAGAACGTTGCTCTGGGTTGTTGAATTTGATTCTTTGATGCGGTTGAGGTTACTCAATGGATGCCGCATCATCTCGTATGCGGATCATGGGCTTTTTCTGGTTAAAGGCGGTTCGAGGAATGAGATCGAATTCAGTGCAGCCCTGGATTGCAAGATACTTCAGTTGTGAGTTTGTTAACATAAGATAGTGTTTAACACAGACAAAACAACGAAGATGTTGCTCAAGGGCAGACTAGCTGTTACACCAAGAACTCACGGATCAATGGCAGGTCATCGAATAAGTTATGTCCCGCTGCAGTAGTATCTAGCTGTTATCCTTGATGAAAATCGTGATTCAAGGAACACTCATTACGTTGCCAAAAATACTAGTTCTGCCTTCTTTGGTGTTCGGAGAGCAATTTATCCCGATTGGGAGCTTAATTTCAGAATCATGCGTGTTCTATATAAGTGTATTCGAAGCTATAATACTGTATGCTGCACTTGCACTCATCGAATGAGGTACAAATATTTTAGGAATATTTTGTTGAGAGGCTAACGTATCCTATTGTTATGTGTGTTTGATGCCTATAGAACTGTCTCTCGAAAGGCAGTCCTTGTTAATATTAAGCCCATTGAAATCCATGCGACTGAGGATCAATTACGTTATGATGCTAAGGAGGTAGGCCAACTTACCTCTGGGCGCATAAAAGAAACAGACGACCAGGGTTTCCATTTATGGCAGGCCAGGTGGACTGAATCGTCCGAAGGCCGTTACACGCGTAGTATTTTTCCTGATGCGAGATGTATACAGGTAGTTAGATGGATTTATCTCAATTAGCATATTACACTGTTTCTTTCTGGACATGGTGCTTTTCGAGACAGGTTGGCTAGATTGGGTTTGATTAATTCAGGCCTGTATCCTGAGTGTACGGCCACTGATTATGTGCGCTATGTCTCATATGTCTGTGAACGGTGTGGGAAGGTGTAGGCATCGACCTCACTCCCAAAAGCGGACCAAAGCAAAGAGAGATATGGCATGTTTTTATTAGAGGATTATTAAATCTGTGATCTGTTTCTTGATTTTTAAGTAAATCAAAGGGAATTTGAGTAAATTGAATTGTAGAACAAAACTGTCGTTTTTGCGATCAACGCTTGCATTGTTGGTATCACCTTTATTTTTGGTGTTTAAAAGCTCAATCAAGTATGATCTGAGTGCATAATCTAATTGAAGTTAGATATAGGAAGAGATTTTGTGTGAAACCTTTGGTGTTAGAGGAAGGCGCGGGGATCGCGCTTCGGCGAATCGATTAATTTGATAGTTGAGGGTTCTAAGTTATGGTAGGCGGTCGTGGTTGGAATAAGCCAATAGTAAATTGTGTAAATACACTGATGAAAATGTCTGTCGAGGCATTTCTATCGGTGGCATCCTGGCAGAGGCCAAACTGATGACTGTCTTGTGTTATCAAGTTTAGAGGGTCTAAAAGACAATCTTCGGTAAAAACATCACGAGGCGGATGTCTTCCTCTACGGTGGTCAGGACTTTTTTTAACCCTATTATTAACTCTGATGTAAAGTAAAAAGCACTAACCCCATCTCACTACTACTTAAAGAATCAATGTCTCGTTTGTTCTCGATTACCGCCAAAATTACAATCATTACGAAATTTTAGTTGTAGCTTTCTTATGACCTCCGGAATGTTTACCACAGTTGAAACCTCACAACCAATCTCACTACGACATAAATCATAATTTAAAAGATCTTATAAATAAATAACCTAGAACTTCTTTTACTAAATTTAATATCGTTGTCTCTAAGATAGATATTATCTGTATCAATCATTTTCTACGTCAATATCGACTTTTTGTATTATTGTCTTAATATACGTAAAAACAAATTAGTTTGATAATAAAATTAAAGAAAATGACGACTATTTACACGTTTAACAAAGTTTTGATTGTTTGAAGAATATTTCCGATATCGATATAGACTTATTCAGAAAATTGTCTTCTACTAAAAATAACGTAATTTTCTAAACAGGTGACGACACGCGAGAAGTCATGCTCACGCGAGCAAAGTAGTTCTCTGTAAAGTTTTACATCCTGAACTAAGAAGTTCCAATAGGGTAATATAACATATATATATATAACTGGCATAGATTCGACTTTCAGTTTGGTACTAATATTTTCATAACGACTAGGTCAAAGGGGTCAAATATAGGAAGAACTTCTAGAGCTACCAGAATTTTCATGACGTAGACAATGTGAATCTACCACAGAACGTTCTCAAAGACCTGAAGAGCAACGTATACGTTCGGCTCAAGATAGAGTTCATCCTTCAAGAAATATGTTAGGCCTCAAGTCAGTTTTTTATCACTCTGAAATTGAATATTTGAATTTGAAAGATATTAAATAGATAAATAGATTAAATATTAGATAAATTAATTTCTTTCATAATATTTACATATAGTACTGTATTAAACTGATTGTAAAGCAAGCGATCGTTAGTGCAAGCGATATACAGTATTTCTCACAAGAGGATGATTAGCCGGGGCATTGTCTTAGAAGCAATGTCCCACAGTGTATTTTATGTTACGTTTTATAAAATTACAGTTATTATATATTATAACAGGTTTTATACTCTTTTCCACACCAGTTAATGTAGCGGTTATTTTAAACGATTTTGTTTTGTTGTTTTTTTTAAATATTTGCTTCTTTCAGACGTTGTAATTATTACTATAATTACTATACACATTTTCTTACTCAAATTATAAAAATAACATTAATTAATGTGTTTTTGACCTTATAAATCCTGAGGAAGGATCACTTTGTGTTTTATAATTGATTTCACTTGTACAAAACAAAAGTTTTAGTAAAAATTAAGAAAATGTTTTTAATTATGCAAATAAATAGGTGAATTGTATGACAGTACCGTTTGATACAATATACTTTTTTTAATTTAAAATGTATGTTCTACTTTACAACAATGATAAGATCCCCGAAGTTTAAAAGTAAGTTGCTTTGTATTATCCGAATATAATAAAAATTCATACAAATAAGTTGTCAAAAATCACTATTTTTAATCCTGTTTGAATTATGAATTTTGTGGAAAGCACAATAAAAAAATCGATGTACGTAAAAATTAAAAGGTAAAAATGCAAATAATTCTGTAAGTAAAAATAATTAATAATTATACAAAAACGAGAAAAAAAACGCTTTATATTACAACCTATATCATATATATATATATATATATATATATATATATAGGTTATAACAGAAGTCACAGTTTTCTTTCAGAAATAATTTGCTTTTGTTATTAAACCACATGTTTAATAAGCTTCAAACACGTCAACACACTTAAATATGTATGAACAGGGGGAAAATGTTTTTTGGGGTTCCTCGGTCATGAAATGTCGAAAAATGCAAAAAGCCCATACCCCATTTTTTGACTGATTACCATACTTAATTTTTGCAGCGATAGCTCTAGAGCTACGATGCCATGAATGTAATAAAAATAATAAAGAATAAATATTTTTTAACTTCTCTTACCTTAGTAATCAAAGAGAGGTTAGTATTTTTAGTGTTAAAAATAACGATTCCAGGCTAGTTCATTCAATACGACCAATAACTGGAAATCCATTGGTGAAAAACCATCTATATTGAGTGAGAAAATAGCCTTAGTACTTAGTAGGTTTCATATTTTATATAAAACCTTTCCGTTTCTATAATGTAGAAATGGACCTTTCTTCTGTATCAAATAAAGTTTTTTTGCCGTAGTTATGTGAAATTAAGTACGTTCAACAGAAAAGTGATTAGCAAATAAAATAAGGCCTTTTTTACTTACACTATGAAGTTATTTATTAAAATTCAGACTCACAGGCAAAGATACATCCGGAAGAATTTCCAGAAGATCGCCTATAGTAAGAATGTATATAATGACTTTAAAATCAGAATAAGCGAATTATGTAGTAATACAGTTATTTTTACACGTTAACTGTTTTTGTGGTTATCGTAAAAAGAATAAGAGGAAACTCTATTTGTTGTTACTCTATTTTGCTATTACATTATGCTAACTCTAATTTCCCAAATTATATAATAAACAGTGTAAAAAATTAACTATGTAGTCTAACTAAATAATCAAATCTGTCTGTCGCTAACTAAAGATAGACATAGATTTTTTTTATTACCACTGATTACGACAGATAGTAAAATTACTACAGTTCCTAAGTAGCAATAAAAAAGTTTAATATCAAAATGTAAAATTTTTATTCATCCGTGACTATACACAAGACGTCATCTAAAATTACACTATAAAAAAATATTATATTCGAAACCACACGCTATATATATTACCTGTAATCCTCTAATGAAATCTTTACAGTAAAATGTAATAGACTACGTCTTCCATGCACGTACAAAGAATTTGATTTTTATTCATCGAAATTTCACTTTGTATTTACTACTGAAATAAAAATATAGGCTCCAAAAAATATTTTAGTAACAGTCTTGGTAAAAATAAAATAAAATAAATGTTTAATATAATAAAATATTAAGTAAATTATTAACTTACTTTTTAAATTGTAATATAAAATAAAGAAATTAATAATTACACAGATTTTCGAAGTCGAGAGTTCTAAAGTTCGAGTCCTTGTAAAGGCTTTTGTATGGATTTGAGTGCTAAACTGTGGATACCTGTGTTCTTTGGTGGTTGGGTTTCAATTAACCACACGTCTCAGGAGTGGTCGACTTGAGTTTACTTAGGACTACATGTTTACCTGTACATCTACACTTGCATTACAGCTACGTGTCAGGCCTGGCAAGGGTAGCAGTAACTGCACTTGCCTCACTATTTGTCTAATACAGTAGGCCACTTTTTAAACTTGCTATAAAATATATTAAATGGCTACCATGTTGGTTAAGGGTGTAGCGCGATGTTTTTTCTGCATCAGAATTTTTGTTTATTAACGTTCTTTAAAAGATATATCATAACCCTATCCTATCTATTTAAAACTTTTGAGCCTCCTTCTGGGTGAAGCCTCCTGGACTCATGGTTGAAGTATGTCTCATATCGAAAAAAATAGATCGTTTTGAGGTAGGAGTGTTTAATAAATTTCACTTTTTCTATGCTTAATTATTGAAAAGTTAATTAAGGGTTACTTTATGAACATTTTTTACATTTCGATATGTGAGTGAGTAAGTGAGTGTGTGTGTGTGTACTAACCGGTCGGTACTCGCTTCGCTCGCCCGAATATCTAACCAAAGGGCTCCGTCCCCTGGATCTCGAGATCCAGATCAGCCCAGGGTCTTCCCGAGGCGACAGGGCCTATCCCACGGCCGCAGAGCCCGTTTCGCTCACCATTACCGTCTTGCCAGAGGGCTTCGCCCCCATGGAACCCCGCAACATTCGGTAACCTCATGGTTGTAAGAACAATACTGATGAACAACAATTAAACAATTCAAGCTTTATAGAAATGAAAAAGAAACTTAATTATAAAAGACAGAACTATAGTAACTAAAGTTCACACATCTTCTTTTTCCTAATGTATACGTTGCAATCTGTTCAATTGACAATAAGCAATCCCTCCCAGAGGATGATATGTACGACATGTAAATGAGGTGTAATATTGTACACTCAGACCGACATTCCTAGACGTATGGTTAATTTAACCCCAACCTCCATAGTACACCGGTATCCACTGTCCGTAAAAAAGCAACTTTAGTAGGATTTGAATCTCAGAACTTCGACATAAATCAGGTGTTAAACGACTGATTTGCGACAGCAAGTTAACCAATAGACCAGTCCAGTGAACTACACGCGTTTGACGATGAAAAATTCACAACTTATTTCTGTTGGTGACAGAAGTATAATAATGAACTAAAAGGATTAATATTTTTTTTTAATGTATATTTTTAATTCACATCTTCACCCCCACGAAACCTAGGACCTAAATCTATGACTTATAAACATTTCCTAGGATGACAGGAATGTATCCTGAAAATTTCAAAGAAATCGGTGGTTTGGTTCTAAGGTGATGCGAGAACATACAAAGACAAACTGACAAACTTTTGACTTTATATGTATATAAAACTAATTGATATTAAAATAAAATTCGAAATGAAGAAGTGTTAAAGAAAAAAAAATAGGAAAGGAAAGAAATATGGCATAATTTAAAGAGTTGTTTGCGATGGCATAATTAGGTTGATTGCGATGTTAAGATACCCTGATTTAATTAACTTGTATTGTTGATAAAAGTAAATTTAAAACGTAACGATTTTAGATCAAGACAAAAAATAGAATATATAAAAAAGATGATTGGGGATTTAAGAAAAACGGTTAAAAGTTCGGCACACAACAGAAAGGAATAGAAAATAGGTATTAAGAACGCAGTCCATTGACTAATTGCCCCATCTCCAAAAAAATACTAAGCCTTTAATAATAAATCATTTTAAAATAAAGCCTTTAATTAATAATTTTTTTAAATCTATCGTTGCAAAAAAAAAGGGTTTACACTATTACACTACCTTAAAATTATAAGTAATAACATTATAAAATGACGAGCTACTCAAACAAAAATTACATACATTTGTCATTAAATTTACTCCATACTTTTTTAAATCAAAGTTGAAACTCTTTACCCTGACAATGCCTCATTTAGTGATAGATAATTTTTTTAATGAATTTTAGTTCGATAGGTTAAGAGTAAAAATTAAAAAAAATATATTATTAGACTTTAATCTTTAATTTTATATTTAAAAAAACTTTTTAATACAATTTGTAAAATTGTCATCCAATTTTTATCTTTTTTTTTTAATTCAGTAACTTTTGTTTATTTTCCCAAAACTTCTAAAAATAAAGTTATTAGCTTATTATGATTACACGAACTTTCACGTGTAAAGGAACTTTACTGATACTTATAGGTAGATAAATAAAATATAGATAAACAACAACAAAACTATTATAATAGATAGAATTAGAAATATATTTCACATCTTGATTTTTCTTATTAAGGAAAGATATAAATATTTTTAATTTATTAAATTAGTATAATGTTCAAAGGTTAATTATTAATAATACTCTTGATATTATTATACTTAAGTCTGTTCTATTAATCATTAAAAACTTATTTTATTTATTACATTGCTCCATGAATTACAGACAAAGAAACTGCCGTATAATTTCTACAGAACAAAAGTACTTCGTTAATAGTATTGTTAAGCCGATTCGTGAAATGAAATTGTAATTTTCAAATGGACCTAAATTAGACGGGTGACGTTATAATAATAAAAAAAAAAAAAAAAAAAACTTAAACTGGGTTATGTAAGGGTACAGACGGATTATTGTTAGAATGTACACGAATTAAAATGAAACAGTTATAGCAGGATAAGGTAGAAGTAGAAAAAAAATCACGACTCACGAAAAGTACATGACTCAATCGCTTATTGCCGACAATAAACGTGAAAGCTTATGAGTCATATACAACTTGATTTTTTTTTAACCTTTAGTACTACATAAATAATTATTAAAGATATGTGCTTTTAAAGTAATCTAAAGTGTATGAAGTACAACATTTAACTTACACATACGAAAGATGTAAAATATTTATATTTACTAAATTTTAAAATACGTCATCAATTTTTTTTCAAATGTACGAGTACATTCATGGTCGTCATAAAAGTCCTATTTTTATGTAATGAATACTTAGTATTTTAATGGGTTAAATAAGATTAATGTCGAACATAGGAAGTACCTTCAAAATAATTCTATGATGCTAAAATAAAAAATAAAAATATTTAAACTACTATAATCATGTGAAAATTAAAATATAAAATCTTAACAAAATTGGAGAATTTTATACATACAGTGTCCCACGAAGAAACGGATAAACTTTCAGGAGATGTTCTACTGGTGAAAATAATGAAAAAATTTCATATAAACATAAGTCTGGAAACGTTTTGTTTTCGAGTTACGGAAACAGTTAGCGAAACATTTCGCCCGGATTTCAGGTCTTCTTATAATAAAAATAAACACTAATGTAATTTTTCGGACCCAAATTAAGGACTGACTAAATTTGGTGGTTTCTTATGTAATTTGAGCTGGAAAATAGAATAAAATAGGTTCCAGAACTGTAAATCCAGTAGTTTTTAAGATATCCGACGTAAAACATAAAATTCGGTGTCGAAAAGTAAGTTATTTTTTTATTTATAGTAAAATTGTTGAATGACTAATAAATTCGGAATATTTAGTAAAAAAACTTTTAGAAAATTTAATTCTAAGAAAATTAATGTAATTAAATATAGCCAGTAAAATAATAATAAAAAATTTTAAATCGACTTTTTAAAATGCTTGAAGCAAAACAGATAAAAAATAAACAGAAAATCGTATAAAAAAAAAATTAGCATTTTTAAATAATAATACCTTCCTACTGTTATACTGATAATACTGTTAAAATTATGTAAATAATATATTTTCATATTATCATTCCATTCACCTAACAATATTGAAGAACATTTAGTAAATTTCAATAATTTTTGAATAAAACAAGATCTTTTAATATTTTATAAACAGTTTTAATAATTATAATTATTTTTGAAGATATGTATTTTTTTTTTCTACTTTTGCTGAATAAAAATAAAATGGTGGCTGATGTTTATAAAGAATGACACTCTTAAATGACTTTTCAATTGTTCAATTAGAAAAATGAAACGTTCCTACCCCAACATAAACTATTTTGTCAGTATGAGACACCATACTCCAGGTATCCAGAGGATCTCATGAACGACAACACAGGAATTTAACGGTAAAGAGTAGGGTTGTGATCCATCATACAAAAGAGTACTGAACAAAAACTTTAACAAAAAAAAATCGAGCTACAAAAAACATAACTCTAACCAAAATGGTCGCCATTTAATATTTTTCATGAACACTTTCAAAAGTGGATTGTAGTATATCTCAAGTAATTGTTTCGTACAAAAAAATCGATCGTTATGGGGCAGGATTATTTGAAAAATTTTAATTTTTAGTGTTTAACTCTTGAGCAGGTATTTAAAGGTAATGTAGATCGATGCGACCGTGAATTAGCTGTAAAAAAATATTGAATAGTCATCGTTTTGGTTTGGATTGTCATAGCTCGAAAACATTTACATAGATTTCATTTCAATTACCTTTAAAATAATGCATCAGACCCGACATTTTGTATTTAAAATGTTTGATTTGCATTCCCGCGCAAACCCTTGGTTACTTGATTTATGATGGTCCACACCGAAATAAAAAAAATATTCGGAGTGTATATTTTTTATAAAATATACCGGACTAAAGATATCCAAAAGTGGCTTATAATTTTTAAAAAACCAGTCGTCGTAATGTTTTAAACGTAGACTCATTCGACAGGGAATACTTCCAAGAATTGTTACGAGTACTCTCAAGGTCAGCAGAATACGCATAGCAGGCAAGCCGACGTACAATGCAGTTGTAGTCCCGTTCATTTTCGAATACTGTTAAGGGATTTCAGTACCCCAAAATCGACAACTGTGTCTGTTAACTTAGTCGCACGTATGAAAGGTTGCTTCATCACTAAATAACAGTTTATCAAGATAATAGGACTGTTTTCGACACGGTACATACCTCTGCAACAAACTAATATAATAAGGGATGATCATTTGGTTTAATGTGATGGAGTTGTAACTTGTACGTTCGCAAACGGAGCCACTTATATACAATGTCGTGAATAGTGGAACGAGGAATTTGCAGTTTTTAACTAGTCCGCCTAATTGATTTTCCAAGCCTGGCAATGAATGTATCGCGTACACGATCCACAGCTTCGTCACTAACTGAAACGTTTGGATGATTTCCGATTTGTGAAACCAAGCTTCCAGTCTCTCTTAAATTCGTATGCCACTGACGAATAGACTTTGTATGTAGGAGAATCGATATTCCATTCAGTTCGTACAAGCCGCTGAACAAGCGCAGCTGATTGGAAAGTTCGCTAATCATACCGCAAACTGAACTTCTGCTGCGGAGTCCAAATTTCGACTGACTACTACTGACTATAACTGCATTGTGAGTCAACTTGCCTGCACATAGATAGTCCGCTGACCTTGGGAGTAAACAGAATAAATCTCTTGGAGATATTTCCTGTCCACTGAGTTTAAAAGATTACCACGATTGGCTTTCTAAACAAATATAGGCCGTTACTTTTGGATACCTTTAGCACGGACTCTCTCTCTCTCTCTCTCTCTCTGTCACTCTCTCTCGCGCTCTCTCTCTGTGTGTATGTGTATGTATGTGTGTGTGTGTGTGTGTGTGTGTGTGTGTGTGTATGTATGTGTGTGCGTGTGTGGTGTGTGTGTGTGTGTGTAGAGAGAGAGTGAATGTGTGTGCGCGTGAGTGAAGAAAGATAAAGAGAAAAACATGTTACACCGAAAACCATAATACAACGTAATGAGTTTTCCCAGTTTTTAATACGAATTTTATTAATTTAACTATTTAATCTATGAGTATAAAATGTAATTATCTTTTCAATTCAATTACAAAAACCAATTTATTTACTTAATTAATTTGACTTATATAATAAGAGATGAGTATGGAATTAGTTTAATTTATTATCCATTCTTGTCATATGCTATTAAATAAGATGAATTCACTCCATTACATACACAGCATTACTTATCTAGGTTTAGAAATTAAGATTTTAATCAACTAGAATACTCTGTCAATTAAAATTATGGAAAATTAAATAACTATTTTTTTATATATAAACTAAACTTATTTTTCTTTGTTGTTAATATTTCATAATTATTGTTATCCACAAAAAGCAAGTTTATTATTAAGTTATTCATTTTCAAAGGATACATCCCAGAATTATAAAGACATATCTTGGAGGTTTAAACTGATAAATTTTCCTAAACCAATCCAAACAACAATACTACAAAAAGCATAGTCAACTCTGATAAAGTATATTATTATTAGAAATATGGGATAGGTTATTCTATTCAAAAGCATATATTCAACTGATCCATTGGTTGGTCAAAAGTATGAAAATAAGAAATTACGTTTTCAAGATTGTTATTAACAAAATGCATTAATAAGCGCAGAATACTTCTTAAAGATAAAATTTCTTATAAGGAACCCAAAATGTGAGCTTACAACAACAAAATTAGTGAGCTTACGGATTAAATTAGTAGGTAATTATTTTTAATTTAGCTAATAACTATATAATATAGTTTGTCAAAAATTTATTTCGATCGGTGACAGGACATGAAAAAAATTTTTTTTTAACGCAATGAATTAATAAAGCTATGGAACCGCGTCCACTGCAAGCGACCTTGAGCGGCCAAATAGTGCGACAACAGGCAACAAGCGACAGATCCCCTCGGATTAGGATTTGCCTCAGGTAACTGCTAGTACGCTACGGTTCGTTCAACCTGTGTTTAATCGTCGCTTGTCGTCATTAACAAATTTTTCTATTTAAATCATATTTTTTATTAATATTTTTACGTATTTGACGTGGTTGGATAGCTAGAGAAAAATTTATTAGTGCATTTTGTAAAATTCAACTATGTGGAATATGATAGATAAACGTCATTATTCTCGGGGTATGCAACGCAAACTACGGGCGGTAAACTGTGGGAGGGTCGATAACTTTTTTCATTGCCTTAAAAAGAAACACATCTAATAAACTACAGATACCGATCCTATAAATACTACGAAAGATTCATGCAAACGCCGACTGACAATCGTGCGAACTAGCCTATGAAGGACGACCCCAGTCTTTCATAGTCCTACGAATAATTCTGTAGTCGCACATGATGTTGCAGTCCCTTCCAGTAGACGAGTACCCCTGCATACCTGTGCGCGCGTACGTTGAAACTCTCCACTGAATGCGATTATTGCGAGGAGGAGGATACCACAGAACACACGAAACGATCGGTTTCTGAAGCAAAAATCCTTTCTGTATGAAAAACTTCTGCGTGCTTATTCCAGAGAACATCACTGGGTTATGTTACAGACCCAACGGTCGTACGCATGCGGTGTCTGGCTGTGGCCAGGAATGCGGTTTTAGATGGAGACAATATACATGGGGTGCTGTGATAATATTGTAAGGTGGGTCCGGCATTACACGTTGTAGAAGGGAAGGGGTTTTAGAGGATAGGCTCGTAAAAGAAAGTCCCACACAACCATAGGGTTCGTGACAACATGGTGCCTATAAAATGTTTCCCCTCCTCTGACGAAAAAAGGACTATATTACACATAAATTGAAAAAAAACTTATGGGACACATCAAAACCTGAAATAGGGAGAATTTATGAAAACGTATATTCTAACGATAAATAAACTATTTAATAATAACAATACTAATTAGAATTAATAAAAATGTCTTATATTGAAATGAAAACGAAAATTCATATTAATTTTTATCTCATGGTATCTTGTCGAAAAGAGTATTTTATAATGAAAAATAATTTTGCTAGTAATTTCTCTGGTAGGACCTGGATTAAAATCCAAGTCAGGCTTCCTTTTTTCACACGCTATAAAATCTTTTCATCGGCAGCTGTAATTTTGTATTTAGCTAGTAGGTTTTATAAAACAGAATAGTATAGCATAGAAATTTAAATATGTAATTATTCTTAAATTTACATTAGATATATATATATATATATATATATATATATATATATATATATATATATATAATTTAACAGATTCTCATTAATAAATTTGAGGTTTGTTAGTGTCTGGGAAAGAATAAATTACATACCGTAATGACACCGCGATATAATCATCATTAAAATAACCTAGTATTACATATTTGTAAGACATGACCATATTTTTATCATTTGTCAGCAAATATAAGTACTCGGGAGTACATCTTGCTATTACGGTGCAGTAGTCGGTTGTTTAAATGGTTTTAAATTTATTAAATCCGGATTTATTCATTAAATTTTCTTACTGTTTTCAACAAGCAGTAAAAATTTGTAAATGTTTACTTTTTTAATATTATTTTTATAAGCTTTTTGCTCAATTATTGTGGAACCTGTACCATGTTTTTAAGCTTGCTATAATCAAAGTAATGGTAAAAGGTGTAATTAAATGTTATATAAAAAAAAAAACATTTTTTCAAAGATAATTTTTATCGTTATTACCGAGCTTATAATTCATGTTTACTAAAAAGCAGCAAAAGAAATCGCGTATTTTCATAAAGATAAACGACTTATCTCTTTGAGTTAAGTAATTTCTTAATAGATAACGCAAAAAATAACATAGTTTAACTTCATACAATTTTATTTATTAAAACCATACATAATTTCTTTTTACAAAAGTTCAAACTCATTATTCTCCTTCCTTAATTAAAGGAGGAAGTTTTGTTGCTAATTTTTCTGTGAACTGATAAAGGAATATTCAAACTCCACCCAATTCTATTTAAAAAACGAAATCAAAACACATTCAGTCAAGCTTAAACTTTCATTCGACTATTTTTCTACTACAATAAGTTTCTTTTATATTTAAATATGAGACTTTTTTCTACATACAACTCCATGCCTAAGCATATTTACGTTGAGCTAATGTTTTTCTGCAAACCATTTATATACTAGATCTCAACGAAAGAGAGGTGATGAATAAAATGTATCACAATTTATTTTTAAATAGCATTCTTAACAGCGTATCATATTTTACTGAATTCATCCCGTAGAATTATAGGATACAAATATTGTCTCGTATTAAAATGGAATCCCTATAGAAAAAATTAAATCGACCAAGTAACAGAAATCGTTACTCAAAGTCAATTATGGTCAGTGGTCCCGTGTGTTTTTAATTGAAAATAAATCGCGTAACAATGTGAGTTACCTGGTCGATTCCATTTTTTGGAATATAACATTGTTTTTTAATAAAAATAATATGATAAAGGAAATAACAATTTTTAAAATACATAAAATTAATAACAGTAAAAATAAAAAATTTAAAAAAACGTTATAAAAGCTATAAAAAAGATAAACTAAAAAAAAGTAATTTAGTAACACGATTTGGCGATCGCATTGTTGAACTTTTTATGATGCTTACTTCTAAGAAAAGAATTCCAAAGAAAGGAGGCGCTTGTACTTTCAATGATAGAAAAAGTTTGCCAGTAAACGGAAAACGGTCCGAAATACCTTTTACAAATACGTGCATAGAAGCCAAGACAAGTAAGAGAATGATGAGTAAAAGTAATGAACTTTTAATCCAAAAACTGAAAGCGAAACAGACTTTGACCACTCAGTATAAATATTTTGATCAATCACATATAATATAGATTGATAATTAGTAATTTACTGAATAAAAATTTAGGACAATTAACACTTATTAGTTAAAATAACTCATTAAGTACCGCTGACGATGTTTTCTAAAACACAGCTATTAGAATGCATCCTAAAGAATCATTTAAAAAAGAAAAGTCGACAATATAATAAAAAATCATCATAAAACTTCACAATCATCTAAATTACATTTCATATAGCCAACGGTACATATTATATGACTTACAATATAACATCCTTATCAAAAATATGTACTCGTCAACGTAACGATCAGACTTCTCCAAAGTCATCAATAAAAGATAAGTTTTGTAACTGGTTTAAACCAGATTCGACTTAAATCTTAAACCAAAAAAAAAGGTAACGCTCTATCATTGAACTACGTTGACCTTCTCTCAAGTAATAGCCTTTACTAAAATAGAATTATTTATATTAATTATTTACTAATAGCTAATATCAGTTATGTAAATATTCCAAGGGTATTGTTATTAGTATGTTGTTATGTCTTAAGTGTTACTATCTTACAATATCGCCATTATGATAAAGAAAAACTTTTAATCGTTTATTTTTTGAGTTATCAAAACCAAAGTAAGATTTCTTAAAGTGAAAACATTAATTTCCTTTTTAAATCATCCACCTATCTCTTGCACTGTATAAATCTACCCTATCTCACAATTCGCGTAGCATACGATAGTTCTTTACATAACTGAACTATAGAATAAAGTACTATATAGTAGCTGGTTGGAAACGTAGTCTCATTCCACATTCTGTATAAATTATTCATAAAAAAGCATTTCTACACTTTTTTTTAACTTGTTACAGTTGAATTATATCATCATTATGTACATAAGTAATATGTATATAAAGAGAAAAACCTACATAATAAGTGTTTTTTTCTATACATTACTTATATGTTTATGTTATACAATTTTTATATGCTGTTAGTATAAAACATTAATGTAATGTATTATCCTACCTTATATATATGGATATATATATATATATATTTATATATATATATAATATTACATATAAAATGTAACATTGTCATCAATCCGACCAACTTCACTGATTCAGCGTTTTAACAATGGCCTAAGCTGATGGTACGGTTTTTTATTTAGAAATGTTTTTAAAAATGTTTTGTTATAAAATTTGTTTTGTTTTATCGTTAAAATGTTTAAATTTCGAGTAAAATGTCACCGCCATTCTTCATGGACTAAAACCAAAATAAATTCAATTAATAACATAAAGATATACTCGATCAATTAAAAGAGGGGTTTACTCAGCCGAAAATGGTTAACGTAATAGATTAGGTTATGAATATGAATTGACATTTTTATGAAAGAATTAAGTAAAAATCAATCATTATTTATTTTACATTTTACATGGCACTTTTTAAGGAAGTTATATAGTGAGTGAATCAATTTTTCTGTAAAAAATTTTTTTAGGCACAAAACTTAAAAAAAGACCAATTTTTTTTTCTTTCTTTTTTTAATCGATCTATATACTTTACTCTTATAGCTATAGCGGCTATATCAGCATATATCGCTATAGCCCGGAAAGTAAAACATAATTTTAACTTTAAAAAATTTCAGAAGGTGGTGTGTACGTGTTGGCCTATACCGTGTGATTCAGAAAGGACTTCACAACTTCAAAAGCATATAAAAATTTATTTAGCCAACTTACAGAAACCAAAAAAAAAAAAAATGTAATGATTCGGTTGAGGTCTCATTTCAAAGAAAAATTCATCAAGTTGTGACTCACCTAGTTCATTAGTAACGAATTCGGCCACGAGTGCTGTTAAAAATGGATTCATTTACTGGTGAGAATGTGCACGCTGTGTTTTTGTTTCAAGATTTGCAGTCAGCAACTGCAGTTCAACGTAATTTTCGTAGAGTACAGTAGGGAGCCTTCTAGTAGGCACACATTTTACTCTTGGCATCAAACCTTCGTTCAGACAGAGTGCTCTGTTAAACGCATGTCACCAGGACGTCCAAGCGTCCTTGTGGAACAACTCAGAGAACGTTTTGCACGTAGTCCGAAGAAATCAATTCGATGTGTATCACGTGAGACTGGCATTCCTCAAACTACTGTTTGGCACGTATTAAGTAAACGGTTGCACTTGCAGCCGTACAAAATCTAACTACGGGGTTGGTCTAGTAATAAACTCGTCATCGCAAAATCAGCTGACTTCAATGTCGAGGGTTCTAAGGTTCAAATCCTAGTAAAGGAAATTACTTTTATACGGGTTTGAATACTAGATCGTAGATACTGGTGTTTTTTGGTGATTGAGTTTCAATTAACCACACATCTGGTCGACCTGAAACTGTACAAGACTACAATTCATTTACATTCATACATATCATCCTCAATCATCCTCCGAAGTATTACCTTACGGTGGCTTCGGAGGCTGAACAGAAAAAGAGAGAGCCGTACAAATTAAGCGTGGTTCAACAAAATATAGATGACGACAAAATTGATGCAAGTTTGTGTGGAAATGATGGATAGAGCTGCAGACGACGATACGTTTTTAGACGATGTAATTTTTAGTGAAAGTTGACGTTTCATATTAGTGACAAGGTGAACACCCATAACTGCCGAATATGGGGTAGCGAAAACTTTCATGAAACTTTGCAGCACATTCGTGATAATTCTAGGGAAAATTTTTTTGTGCCCTAAGCAAACAAAGCCTGTATGGCCTGTTCTTCCAGGAGGATGGCGTTCTTCCGTAAATGTGAAATTGTATATTTTATCTGGACATGTTTCAAAATTTTCTAATTACTCAGTTAGACGATGATGACTAAGATAGAAGCATGAACGCCATTACTATGAGTAATATGGAGCACCACTTCACTACCGCCTAGAAGTCCGAGATTTTTTTGATACTCGATTTCCAGGTCGATGGATCGGTCGTGAAGATGCAATTACTTAGCCACCTTGCTCCCCAGATTTTTTCTTGTGGGGTTTCATTAAAGATCGGGTTTATGTACCACCTTTGCCTGCTAATTTTGTTGAGCTAAGACTTCGAAATAACGCCGCAATTGCAGAGGTAACTCTCGACTTGGTGGCAACAGTAGGGAATGAAATCGACTTTAGGTGGAATGTATGTCGATTTACAAATGGAAGCCACATCGAAGCAAATTGAATATTGAGTGACAAACTTGATGTGTTCTGTGATATGAGACCACAACCGAATCTGTAAGTTACCTCAGTAAATTTTTATGTGCTTCTAAAGTTGTGAAATCCTTTTTGAAACACCCTATATATGTGTATATATTACTTTCTTGGAATCATAGCTCAAGAACTTTGCTGCAATTACGCAATTATGATATTAAGTTAAAAAATGGGGTTGGGGTTTTACTCCATTTCTCACCGTTTCATTACCCAAGGACCCAAAAAAAAGTGTGGAGTGTTTAAAGCTTAATAACCTTTGCTTGGATAAACCTATTTTGAAGAAACTTTGTATGAAATTTGTTGGGAAAATTTTAAGGTCAATATCTCCAGAGGTTCCGGGTGTTTGGGGTCAATTTTCTCAAAATTTTACAAAAATACTTTATATTAAGCTCAATACATGCGTGAATGCTTAAATTTAACATTTTTTTAAAAATTTAGTTTAGCATTCTTTAAAATACATTATTTTTTAATTTTCCCAATCCCCCTTCCGCAAAAATCGAAAAAGTCTATCTGTTTATTTATTATCGACTTTTTACGGAATCTTTTCAAAATTTTCCTACGCAAAGCAGTAATGCAAGCGAGCCAAAAAAAAAACTTTTAGGACAACATTGAGGGCGGGGAGCCGCCAAAATTTAAAAATGTTTGGATTTTTCAAATTTTTATGGTTTTATTTAAATTTTTAATAATAATATTACAATGAAATTTCATCATAATTCACCCTCCCCCCCACCACCCTCCAAATAAATAAATATTAGATAACTTTTTACTGATTGTACTTTTTTTAGAGGGATATTTGTTTTAGTTTCTTCCATTTAACATAGTAAATATAGAAAAATCTAAAACCTTCATGGAAGGTGATTTAGGAGGTGGAGATCCTAAAAAAAAAACCGATTTTTTTAAGTTTTTACTTTTTTTGTTTATTTAGACCATTAATGATTATTTTACAATAAAACTTCGGAATTACCTTTCTTTTTCTGTTTAGCCTCCGGAAGCACCGTCAGGTATTACTTCAGAGGATGACACTTCATTTACATTCATATACATGTGTATGAATGTAAATGAAGTGTAGTCTTGCGTATAGTCTCATCACTCCTGAGATGTGTGGTTAATTGAAACCCAACCACCAAAGAATACCGGTATCCACGATCTAGTATGCAAATCCGCATAAAAGTAACTGCCTTTACTAGGATTTGAACCTTAGACTTCGAAATCAGTTGATTTACTGAATTACTCCTACCCCAAAAAAAAAACTTAGGTAATTTTTTTCATGTATAATTATTTTCCACTGTATGAGAACGAATAACCAATGCCAGGAAAGTATTACAACTCTGTTGTCAGATTTTTTTAATATATAATTATGTAAATAATAATCATAAACTATATTTTGTTAATTAATATATGAAAAAAATATATATAGTTATATATATCTATATATCATAGTTATAAACAATCAATAATCGGTATTGAAAAACAATACATGAAAAAAACAATCATCGACCTTCAGTCAATCAACAATCGAAATGAGCGTTAACAACCAATTGGTTTCTTTACTCTATCACAGTGACGATTATTTCAAATAACGTAATACAAGGAAGGTACTTCAAATTTAAAAAATACCTTATAACAATTTTTTCTATTAGTTTAAATTAAGGAAGATATACATATATACACATACAGGAAAAAGTTTTAAATGGTTTACTTAAATATACATTAATCATAAGAATTTAAAAATAGAATGTCTTATTGCTTAACAGAATTTAAAATAAATCCCTTTAAATACAACGAAACCTGTAACATAACATATATCTTAAACACTTTTTTTAATTTTCTCTCGTTTATAAGTCGATTGCCTTGTTAATAATTTTTAAAAATTCACTTTTTTTCTATTTTATTATCCAACCTCCAGGTATAATTATTACATATAAAACTATTAAAAATATAATAATAATAAAAAGAAAAAAGAAAAAAAAAATATATATATATATTCATACACATAAAAATAAATAATATATTAAGAACAAATTATATAATATATAAATATGCTCGGATAAAAAAAACGACAAGGTCTTTTTTTTACATACCAGTATTTATAATGTATATTTAAAGAATCCGTTAGATGTTTGAATAAAATACTAAAAAAAATTATGAAAAAATTAAAAGGTTTATTGTTTACATAATTTTATCATTATGCGTGCACAGTTTTTATACCTTTTTTAAATCTATCTTTCATTATTGTAATAATTTTTTGTATATAATAATACATAAAATAAAACACGTTTCGACATCAGCTTCATCGTCAGTTTAAATATAGTTTTAAACAAGATTAAAAATTTCATTAAAGTTTACAATATATAATAAAATGTAATTATAAAATAAACTATTTTAATTTTTGATATAAAACAAATTTAAAAGCTTATATAATTTTAATGTATCTGAAAAACCTGTTACTTTAACCTGATGACGTTGCATCGAAACGTATATTGTTTTGTGAAAAGAAATGTATTTCTAATAAAAGACATCTCCCCAAAAAAAGTTATTAAATTTGTTATAATTTAAGTAAATCATTAGTAAATAGCTTAAAATAAACAGTTCAACAAATTATACTTTAACAATTTTCCATTAATTGTTTTTTTTTTTGTAATAATTTTTGTTGAGTATTTCCTAAGAGATGTCTGGTTTTTCAGATCAGACTACTTTTATGAAAAATTAATTATACATAATTAAAATGTTTAAATAATAGAAATATGTTAGTTAACTGTCATTGAAATAAAATAAATTATTTTAATACACAGGTTGTAAACATCGAACTGCGTAATTAAAAATTTTTTATTATATTTTTAATTAATTTTTCAAAAAAATAAATCCTTTCAAAAGAAGGAGAGATCTCTAAGAAATCAGTCAATGGAGATTATAAAAAATAAGAAAAATCAGTGAGTGGAAAATGTATTTTAATATAGTAGTATATATGTTTGTGTGTATATGCCTTTTAGCAACTGATTAACTTCGTTTTTAGCAATTAATATCGACTTAAGATACTCAATTTACTAATATTTCACTATAATTACATTATTAAAATAATAATAAAAATATCTTCCAGACAATCCATTCACCTAGCCTAAAATGTACTTTATTTCTATTTTAATGTATTAATAATAATAATAATAAATTTAAATTGTATTGATTGGTGCAATATTTACACTTTCAAACAAATCCGGGATTGAGAGATTTCATTCGTTCACAAAATTTGAATTTGTTTTTCAATGGCTTTTTTTAATTTTTAAAGACAAAGTAATTTTTTTCTTGTATAAGTTAAGGCAAAATCAATGATTGATAACGAGCTGCTGCTTCTACCACGTTTTAGAACTGTACTAATTTCCCGAAGGACTGTAGGCTGAATGAGTATCTACTCCTATAAGGAGCTCTTAAATCTGTACTCTTGTATTCTTGGTATCTGAGCTCTTTAATCTGTTATCGTGTTACATTTTCTTCGATGATAAATCTTCCTACCTCATCAACAAACCTTACCCTCCAATCCCTTTTTGGTATCCCACTTTCGGGATTATACGATTCAGTTTAGACCCTGCAAAGTCCAGTTGGAGATACCGGAACATGAAAGCCAGTTCATCTTTGGTATGATATGGCTCCAAAATAAATTCAAATGGCTGTATTACCTATCGCCTAAACCTTTCTGAAATATAAATTTAAAAGATATTACTGAAAAATCAAAAAAAAAAAAAAAAATTGAAAAAAATTAATTTTTGCAGATAAGGAAATGTCCACAAATCCAATTGAAACTAAAGTGTAAAATCATAGCATTTTTTACAGATGTATTTAAGATTACAATACCTAAAACGTTAAAATAAATAATGTGTTTATTTTATTAAGATCTGTGTTTACTGGTTGTTAAACTTAAGAGTTTAACAACTAGTAAAATTCGATTAGTGTATAATTATGTTTTATTATTCATGTCCATTAATGCATTTTATAAAAGTGTATATCATTTGATTTCTGGAAAAAGAAATAAAAACTCTGAATCGTAAAAATATAATAAATATGATTTAAAAAATTTTACATTTTAACGAACCCCAAATCTTTCATTGAAAATTGTCATATACTATTGCAAAAAAAAAACAGGATTGAGAACCAAGTTACTGCTGGTATTTAAAAAGAAATTATAAAATGTTTTGCAACCACGAGTACTCTCTGAGAACTGTCTCACATGAGCTGGACAAGAAGAACCGCTAAAATTACCTATTACCTGTTTTAGCAGGATAATATAAAATAAAACAAGAAAAATATACGAAATTTAATTAAATAAACAAAACAAAAAAGTGGTTATATGTAAACCTCTGTAAAGTAATATGATACCTTTGGTTTAAATATAAAATGCAAATTAACAAAACTTTTTTAGCCTCATTAAAAACTAAAATGCATTCATATTCTTTAAAATTAATATAAACCAATTCTGGAGATATATTTTTTAAAAGTCCTTTGTTAGTTTTTCTTAAATTAAGGAGAAAGAAGAGAATATTAAATCAACTTATAATAATAATAATAATATATATATATATTACTTTCCCGAC
The DNA here is from genome assembly GCF_047948215.1 of Lycorma delicatula. Classification (NCBI taxonomy): domain Eukaryota; kingdom Metazoa; phylum Arthropoda; class Insecta; order Hemiptera; family Fulgoridae; genus Lycorma; species Lycorma delicatula. Next base: position 102,322,186 of record NC_134458.1, on the reverse strand, counting down.
GAATATAGTGAGAATTTTACAGGGGAAAGTATGATGATCATGTCAAAAATGTTTCGGGATGTTGTGTTTTTTAAAAATCTTTACGTTTTAGGGTCCAACTAATTCATCTAAACTAAAAATACATCTATATGTATGTATATACGTACATATGTGAGTTGCACTACTTTTGGCCTTATATCACAGGATTGACTGAACCGATTTTTTTTCAAATTTGGCTCAAATATGAAAACATGTGAGGCATTGATCATATTAATTTCTTTTTAAAATTCGTTGTTGAGGGGGATAGGAAATATTAGGAAAAAAACCAATTTTGATTTTTTAAGTGGGTGTTAGATTTAGACAAGATTTTATTGAAGCAAATTAGTTAAGCTTAACCTGTATATGAATATGTATAGAAATTTTTTTTTAAATTTATTATATTTCCTCAAATTTTCACATGCACAACTTCATTCACATACATTACTACAGCATATTTAAATTTCAATGAAATATATATAGTAACTTTGGAAATTCTTGAGCCACAAAACTTTATACATAGGCATATATGTAAATGGAAATTATATTTTAAGTAAATTGTATTTTCGTACTCCTCATACCTCGTAAAGAAAATTCATTTTCACCCCTCAATCTTACCGTGCGACCGAAAGTAATACAGTACTTTTCCTAAAAATTCGGTAAAAATCCCATTGATATACGGGGCCGTAAAATTTAAAAAAATTCAAATATTTTTTTATAATTATATTTAATGTTTTTTTTTTTATGAAAATAAAAATAAAAGTTTTGATGATTAAATGATCTTTTAATAAAATATTGAAAAATAATTTCGTATTATTGACAAGAAATTAAAGAATAAATAAATATAAGTCGTAGTCCGTAATAATACTTATGCTGTATAAGTAATTAGCAACCCAGTCGTGGCTTCGCCCGCGCTATATGGATACTTGCACTTCTCATTACGGTCAATTTTTTATTTTTATTTTATGCTTTTTAGTTAAGTAACCGGAGGCAGGTGCAGCCACTCGCGTTATATATACAGTAACTGCGGTTTGGGGGTATTCGTTAAGCCGCCGCGCAATACACCGTCGCACCTCTTAAAAAATGAAAATTAAAGAAAAAAAGCAAAAATGTTTTGTATATATTTATTTGAAGTGTATTTGCAAGCACTAAATATAGTGAATATATCGTTAAGTATAGTCGGGAGATGGGGAAAACTTTCAATCGTTGTTCAAAATGTTTTTAATTTTCTTCACCCCTTTCAAGGTCGAATTTCAAAAAAATCTAGAAATCAGTTTTTAAAAATTTACATGAAGACACAAACCAAAAATCAAATTGATATCGTCATTTGTTACCAAGCAATTAAAAACATAGTCGGGTTTAAAAAAATTCAAAAATCCATTTAACACTTTTAATTCGGAATTTTATAAAATCTAGAAACTGGTTTTCAGATATTAACATAAAGTTTACAGAAACCAAAAATCATGTATATTTGACCTGCTAAATATGTTTTGAACGTGACGAGAAATGTTAGAAACAATACAACGCGGGCAAAGCCGCGAAGGGAATGCTAGTATATGAATTTTAATAAGCATGACCCGTTGATATTTATATATAAATTACTTATATAATAGTTTCCACTTACTAACAATCTTTAATAGCAATGTTCGAGCGCTTTCGGATTATTAATCCATCTTCAGGAACACTGATGTGTTATACATTATAATTATTTATCTCACATATCATTAATTATAATAAATTGAATTTTATAAAAATATATAAATATAATAAATATTATAAATCGTCGAAAGGTAAAATAAAGTTAACGTTATCCATCATGCCAGTTTTAAGGTCTTAATTGTTACCTTACAATACAATAACAGTTGAGACCTTCATACTGACATGACGGATAAAGTTAAATTTATTTTATCTTTTGACGATCAATTGTTATATTTATATTTTTATAAAATTCAATTTAGTATGATTAATGATATGTGAAGTAAATAATTATAATGTATAACGCATCATTGTTCCTGAGGATGGATTAATAATCCGAAAGCGCTGGAACATTACTATTAAAGAGTGTTGGTAACTATTATAAAAATAATATATATATGTATACAGAGTACCGTAATAATCTAAGATACGAACGCTTTCAAAATACACGAAGAAACTAAATGCTTTCTTACGAAAAATGAAAAAAATTATAAAATGGAAAACAACGAAAAATCATAAGCCATAACACGTTCTTGACCAACGATGAATTATCAAGAAACCTGATATAAGGCTACATTCTACAAAAGAACTTTAACAATTAACATAATCCGAGCTGATTGATGTATAAACATTACCCGTAATATCAAATGATATATTTTCAGAAAAAAAAAAATAATAGTATATAGTATTTTATGAAAATGTTGTAGACACCAAAAGCTCAAATGTATCTAAAATTCCTTTTTTAATAACATTTTCAGTTTCACACAATATTAAAAATATATGTAACGCAATGGTTTATCATTTTAAGACGGCCGATAGACTATAAAGTTAAAAACATTTTATTATATTTTATTATTTATAATGCTGAAAGTTGAGTTCACAGAAATGTGTGTTAGTACATACTCGCACATAAACTACAAATATTCCATATACTTGCATAAATTTAATTGTGATTATTTATAATTTATGAAAGATAATCAAATAAAACTTCCGGGGGGGGGATCTTATTATACTTCAAAAAGGCCATTGTGTTTTCTTTTATCTTTCTCAACTTGGGGATGAGTATTAATTCAATTGAATTATTTTTGAAGAATTGTATTACAAAAAATCTAACAACAAATAAGAATTTTTGCCATTGTTTAATTATTCATATACAGCAGGAAAATAATTATACATGAAAAAAGTAAATCTCTTTTTTAGGGTGGTGGTAATTAATGTTGAAGTTTTATTGTAAAATTATCATTACATGTTTAAAAAAACCAAAAAAGTTTTAAAACTTCAAACAATCAGTATTTTTTTTTTCTGCTCCTCCACCTCCAAAAGTACCTTCCAAGAAATTTTTTTTGTTTTTCTACATTTACTATGTTAAACAGAAGTAACTAAAAAAATTCCACAAACAAACGTACAACCAATAAAAAGTTACCTAAAAGTTTTTTTTTTGGAGGGGGAGAGTTAAATTACGATGAAATTTTATTGTTATTATAGCTAAAAATTTATTATTTATACTTTCAATATTATTAAAAGTTAAATAAATCAAAAAAATTTTAAAAACTTGTGTGGTTAAAAAATAAATCCTATTAACCACTTCCATATTTTTATTTGTTATTACTTCAGAAAAAAATAAATTGGCTTGGTTTTTGAATAATATAAATTTTATAGAATTTTAGGAAAAAGTTTTCGAAAATTTTACAGTTCTTAAAACTGACAAAAATTACTAAAATAAGAAAATGTTGGAAACTGTAACAAAGACACATACACATTCACAGAGAGAGAGAGAGGGAGAATGAAGAAATTTTCCTCTTTTAATTGTTTAAAGTGTTCCGTTTTCCGTTTACTTTTCCTTTGAATTAAACACTAGATATACAATAGTACTGATATAGTTCCGTTAACAGATAACATCAAAATATATTTACATTATAAATGAGGAAATACTGTAAAATACAGTTTCCGATTTTTTATTCTAAACCAAACTGTTAAAAAAAAATAATTTAATTAATTTAAGTGACGATCTGGTTAAACAGTTTATTGACCGAAAAATGTATTCCTAATGGTAATACAATTTTTACGAAAAATGACTAACCATTGAAACCACTGTACATACACATGATTTTTGAAAGAAATTTAAACAAAAGGTTGAATTTACTTATTTATTTTTTGCCAATACAATTATTTTTATTTATAATCAGTCCCAGTTAACCGGAATCATAAATAAATTTGATTACCAATAAAGAAATGATATGCAAAGAGAGTTTCCATTGAAATTAAACTAACTATTGACATCCTTTCTTTCCTATTCTGTTTACCCTTCCGGAAACACCGCAAGGTATTACTTCAGAGGATGATATGTATGGATGTAAATGAACTGTAGTCTTGTACAGTCCCAGATCAACCATCCCTGAGATGTGTGGTAAATTGAAACCCAACCACCAAAGAACACCGGTATCCACGATCTAGTATCCAAATCCGTATAAAAGTAACTAAGAATTTACTAGGATTTGAACCTTAGAACTCTCGACTTCGAAATCAGCTGATCTGCGCTGACGGGTTCACCAATACAACAACCCGGTGGGTAACTATCGACACCCTAACCTAACCAACGAAACCTACATTTCACTGAAGTATATAATCAAGATAAACGATTTAATACACTGAGGAATCGAAAGAACATTGATCAAGTCCATAGCATAAAAAGAAAACGATGAAGACACCAAGAAGTATATATCATAGTTTCGACAAAGAATCACAAAAAAACGAACGAAAGAAAAAATACCAGAAAGAGAACAAAATTAAAAATAAATAGTTAGAAAGAAAAAAAAAAGATAAAAGCAAACTAAGTGGCGAAACAAAGGGTAATAATTTGAGGAAGCATAACGTCCCAACGTAGTGAAGTCACCCAAATTTCAATCCAAAGATTGAATATTAATTTAAACAATTTATTGGATTAGTAATTTGGCGGTAATCTTACTTAAACAGGAAAGAAAGGAGAGAAACATTGGGGGTGTAATTTCCGTCGTTAAGCTAACGCTGCTAGCAGACTGGACACGTGATTTCCCCTCTATTTTGAAGCGTTCTTAGCTAATAAGCATCCTTTTTTAAGCAGTATAAACATTTTACACCTCAACTAATGAAATATTCCTAGGGACTGTGGGAGGGATGGATGGCTATTATCAACAGGGAGCCTTGAAATACAGCTTTAGTTGAATTTGTCTGCATTTTTCACCGTTCTTATTTAAGTAGATCATTCATTTCTTTACCTTGACTATCTCATTTCTTTCCCTAAACAGTGATTCCTTCTTCACAGTGGTACGTTTACGGATTTTAAATTAAATATTCACTGGATCCGTACATAGAACATAAGAGATCTTAAAAGGTACTGCGTCAGCGGAATTTGGTTAGTTAGGGCAGCTCTTCTAATGAAACTTACCTAAATTTCTGTTTCAAATTAGTTCTGTACTTTGAGCAACTGAATAAAGCCGAACTCAATAAAAAATTCATAACGTGATACAATATTACATTTATAAAAAAAAGATAATAATTGATGTTTTAATTATAATTTTTATAATTTATCTAATTAATTAATTAGATAATGTTAATTTAAATTACTAGGTTATAACGAGACTCAAATTAAATATCATTATTGAATTCAAAAATGTCAAGACATAATGTAACATATGATGCTCACTCACATGTATAGAAAGAAAAAATACTTCAGAAAATACACTGATATATTTCTAAAATTAATTTTAAAGGAAAAATCGATAACTATTGTTCTTTTAAAAATGTATCTATTTCCTTTAAATTTGTTATCAACTCTTTAACATATTACATTTAATATACTAGCTATCCTGTTGTAATCAAAACACTCTTTAATAATATAGGTTGTCTTAAAAACAGGCCATCATTAATGAATAACAAAATTAAAAAAAAAAGAGTATATTGTTGTTGATTGCAGTAAGTTGCTTACAACTGTCAAAACATAATTAACACATACTAGTTGAGTCATTGTATACTTTTATTCATTACCTCAATGATACTACATTGCATTTTTCACTACTATAAGCAAGTTACTTTGAACAGCTCTCAAACTGAACGCAATTCTTTACAGCACAAAGTACATTATCATTTCGGTAGACAAGAGTGTTGCTCAATTTGTGAAGTTTTATCTCAGAGTAATAAAAACCGGTAAGAGTTAAAAAAAAAATAAACCAGCTTTAAACCTTTTTAAAGATAATTTAATCTTATTATCTTTTTCATAGCTACCTTCAACGCAAAAGTGGTTTAAGACAGTTCTAAATATTGTTTTACGGGGATCATTTTCAAAAAAAAAGGGGCTGAGAAAAGTTACATAAAAATTTTAATATTAATAATCATATATATTACTATCAAAGAACAAAGGATTGTTCTGTTGAACAGTTCAACTAAATTACATGACCAAGCGCACTGTTATCTAAATGTGGGAGCAACAATGTTTGTGTTTTTCTAGTGATATTACAACGGTGGTCAATCATTTCTACTACATGTGTACAAATAGGTTATGTGTTAATTAACACAAAATATATATATATATATATATATATAAAATATTTAATAAATAGTATTTTGAAAAAAACAGTAAATATCTCCTAACAAATATTAAGATTAAAAATTACTGAGCAATATTATCATCTACAAAATAAGTCTTTAGTAGTCTATTTTTTATCAAAATATTTTGTACTTATGACAACAAATTAATGTAAAAGAACAGTTTACAAAACAGGCTTATCAATTAATGTTATGAAGTAGTACTAAATTCAAGAATTATCAACGTATACATTAATGGAAGTTGAATAATATTGCAGGATATATGGTGGAAGTGTATCAAATCACCATCCGAGAGTTAAAGATTCACGTAGTTCGGGTAGATTATCGCCGATTTCGATGGCGGATTGGTAGTGTCACGGCCTATCATCCGGAGGTCCTAGTTCGAATCCCGGTCAGGCATGGCATTTATCACACGATAAAAAATTCATTTATCATAAACTAACTGTAAGAAGGCGTAAGCCTGTTGTTACTATGTAGATAAGTAAAAATCTACATGCATAAACTGGTCTTCCACGTCAATATTGAGTATATACGAGAATATATATGCGAGTCCCATATTACAATTATAAATCTCTACTACTTACTAGCAAATAGCGCTTACAGTATATGTTGTAGCAAATAAACCAGATAAATATTGGCTGATAAAAGGACATTTATACATACCGAGTGGAAGATTGAGAAATAAATTTCCTTTTTACCATACGAACTGAAAAAAAACAGCACAAGGTACGATGCGTTGTAAAGGTATTTTTGTGTCCGTCAATGGGGGTTCTTCCTTAATATGCTGTTAAGTGCTTTAAATAATTTCAAAGCAGGTGATTGAAATCTGATATTTCCTATTCTTGATGATTATTATTTATTAATGACACTACCAACTCTACGCAACAGGCAGTAATTATCAGTATATGTCGCATTGTACGTATTAGCGATTTTGCCAACAAAATGAATTGTTGTAACATTTTTACATTCCTGGCATCACAGCTCTAGAGCTATGTAAGAAGTTAAGTATGGTAACAAGTCAAAAAAACGGGATATGGGTTTTTTGCATTTCTCAACGTTCCATGACCAGGAGCTTCCTAAAAGGGGAGTAATGTTCATACGTATGTACTTATGTTGGCGTTTTTGAAGCTTAATAACTTTTAACTGGAAAACACCGATTTTAATGAAATTTTGCACAGACTCGTGTATATAGGGCAATTTGCTGATAAAGTCTTCGGCCATTTAGAATTATCATTTTTAATTATTATTATTTTTTCTTTTTATAAATAGTAAGATAAGCATGCACGTACCCATGTACTAAACTTAATATAAAGTGAGGTTATGTTTGTAAAATTTTAAGAAAATTGACCCCAAAATTTTACCAACAAATTATCCCATATACATATATATATATATATCTCTGTACAAAATTTCATCAAAATCGGTTTATCCAGTCGAAAGTTATTAAACTTCAAATACACGCACATACGTACGTAGGAACATTACCCTCAACTTTTTTTTTGTTTTTTGGGGTTCCTGGGTCATGAAAGTTCGAGAAATTAAAAAACTCATATCCCATTTTTTGAAGGATTCCATACTTTCCTTCTTGCAACATAGTTCAAGAGCTATGATATCAGAAAATAAAAAAGGTAAATGATTATAAAAGATAAAACAACTTATACGTCAATATAAATATATGTAATATATCCAGTAGTACATAAATATGTAAATAAGTACAATAAGTGTTTTGTCTTTATATGACACAATGAACTGTGAGGAAATTTCTATAGGGAAATACGAGAACAGTTAATTTTTTAGTATAACTGTACAGTATATTCAAGAAGTAAATTAAAAAAAAATAAAATAAATAAATAATGAGGTAATTAACCAACTCACTAGAATATTGTGGTAACTGAGAGGTGTTATTCTGATGTTAATTAAGTGGAGGCGGTGAACTGGTATATCACACTATTATAAGTTATAGAATAACTGTTATTTCAGGGTTAATGTACACCGTTAAAAACGGATTCCACAGTTATATCCGTTTGTATATCGTACAAAAATTAACCATTTTACACATTTAGCATAGGTAATAAAGTAAATAATCTATGTATAATTATAGTAAAATATTTCTGTAATATTTACATCAGCAATTTAATTTTCCAAATAAATTTATAACCCCCAGAGATTTTCTACTGATTTTATTCTGTTTCCTAATATCTATTTTTATGTTTATTGCTATTTATATTCAATAATATATTTCATTCGAGTAGTTTTTGTGATTATAAAATTATTAATTTATTTTGAGTCAACTGTAGTCAAAATCTCCCCAATCAGGATTTTGTATAATTCTAAATATTAAATAATGTAATTAACTTAATACTGAAAGTTAAATTATAATCAAAGTTCTGTAATATTAGGGAGATATTTTACAACAGTAATTGGCTGATTTGTACACAACGACCGACAACGTACCTCAAAAATAATAAGAAATAATCCATTCTTATAAGCTATGCTTTATAAGGAACGGTCCGAGGGATGCGATTTCGGTAGTCAACCCTCAAATTTTTATTTTAATAAAATTTATAGATAGCCTAGAATTATGTTTCAGATAATTTTACTTTTTGTATAACCCAGTTAAAATTAAAAAGAATACTAACAAGAGATAAATATTTTTAAAAAAACACGACTGTCAAAAAACAACATTGCTTTTATATGAAAGACAATTACTAATAAAGGTTAATTAAAGAGCGTGCGGGTGACAATTTTGTATATAGTAAAATCTTTTTTTCAAATTTTTTAAATATTTCTAAATATATTATAAATATATATACATATTTATATAGCCTACGTCACTCCCATTAACATAAGGATTCCAACGCGAAGTCATACATCTAAATCGGTTCAGCCATTGAGCTGCTACGGTGGAACACACATGCATACATTCATCCTAAATATATTAAAACGTATAAAACGTATTTTATCGAAATATAATTTTAAAAAATAATAAAATGCTTTAAATCAAGTAATCAACGACTTAAAAAATTCTTTAAAAAATACTATCTAATTTTTAAAATTTAGGTATGATAAAATTATTTTAAAAACTCTAATTTTTGTCGCTGTTTAAATAAAAAGTTGAAACTTAAAAATTTTAATGGTATATTTTTTTTACATTTTATTAGGGTCTATTTTGAAGTCTACTTTTTACGTTTTTTATTTAATATTTCTTTAATTTTACAATGTCTCATCTATGTAAGAAAATTTGTTCACAATAAAAAAATAAAGGAGAGAAACCCAAATCATAATAAAATCTAGAAAAAGGATTCAGAGATACTAACTATAAATATTACTGTACTGATTATGAACTAATGCTGTCTCATATTCAGGTATAAATTTATACTAGCATTCCCGTTCCTGCTTCGCTCGCGTTATATGGTAACTTACGTTTTCCGTCGCGGTCAATATTTTTTTTTTAATTTTATGTTTTTTAGCTAAGTAACCGGAGCCAGGTGCACAGCCAGTCGGGTCGCACATACAGTAACAATGGCATTGGTTAAGTTGGTTGAGCCGCCATGCCGTACACCGTCCCACCCCTTATTGGAATTAAAAAAACTCGAAAACAGTTTTTAGACTTTTACCTGAAGAGAATTTGCTTGCAATGATTGTTCAAGATTTTCTTTTACCTTTCTTCACCCCTTTAAGGTCGAATTTCATAAAATCTAAAAATTGGCGTCTAGATATTTACATGAAGATTGCACACACCAAAAATCATCTTGATATCTATTCAGGATTCAAAAAATATTAAAAAGTTCATTTTAACCCTTTACTAGGAATTTCAAAAAATGTAGAAATGGTTTTTAAAAATTCACATGAAGATTAAATACACACTAAAAATCAAAGTGGTATTTTTCATTTGTAACCGAGAAATTAACAAAAGCCACATTTCAAAAAAAATTCAAAAATTCATCTTAATCCTTTAGTAAAACATGTATACAAAATTTCATCAATTTATCTTCGGTAGTTTTTGCTGGGCGTTGATGAATTAGTCAGTTAGTCAGGACAAGTAATTATACATATATATATATATATATATATATATATATATATATATATACATACAACTTTTTAAACTTAAGTTTTCTACTCAATTTTCTGCAGTAACACTTTGCATGTCAAAGTAACATAAATTTATTTATTAACTATCTCTGCTAATACATAATCTGATTAGCTAGTTTCTAATCTCATTGCAAAAAGAGTAATTCATTTTATCAAACTTCTGCAGTAAAAATCCATTACCGGATAATTAAGAAAACAATTTTCAATTTTCTGTTTAATCTTTAAATGGACTATTCGTTCATTTAATTTAATTTTTCACTTAAGTTATCAGGAAGATACTTACTACGGGATTAAAAGAGACATTTTCTCTAAAAAAAGAAAAATCATTAAAAAAGTGCATTCGCCAGCCATATATATATATATATATATATATATATATATATAAATGTACATCGAATTGAGGATGTCCTATCTGAATTTTATTAAAATATCTGATGTGGACACTACATGACTTCCTTGTACGCCTATTAAACTATATATACACTTTTTTTTTTTCAATGTGAAGAATAAAAACATTAAGGAAGGTACTAAATATAAAGAGGAAGAAAACGTTAAGACCAAGGAAACAATAAAAAGATTAAGGGAGGATGATGAATATAAAGAGAGAAAAAATTTGAAAACTAGCGAACGTTTACTTACACAAATTAAGATCAGAAGAATTATATCAACCAGAGCGATTAAATGATTGGCAACAAAAAACAAATAAACGAAATGATCAACTCCGAGTTAGGGAGAATATTATCCAATAATATCAAAGAAGTAATGAACTAAAAGATAAGAATTTTTTGCAATTTATTAATGATCAGGGACGTATGCCTCAGTGTATATGTTGTTCTTGTGAAGGTCTATTTTTCAGTCAGTCTGTAGTTAACTTTAATGTAGATAACATTAAACAGAAATGTTAGAATAACTAAATAAAATTAAACTAGAAAATCCAAAAATAATAAGATTCTAAATTTTCAGATTTCTAGATTTTCAATTAACATTAAATAATCAGATGTTTCACCAAATCATTACATATACACACACGATTACATATGTAATACATACATGCCTATTAAATTACATATGCTCACTTTTATAAGTACATAAAATTTTATTTCACTAATAACTTCGGATTATATTTCTACAATTTTATTTCTAGAAAAAGTTAACAAAAAAAAGAAGATGAAGTCGGATGCGAAACGATATGCCTTCCCCTTCTAAGACCCAAATATTTCATTAATTAAAATTTCATTTGGCTATAACTCAAAAAACCAATAAAAATAAGTAAGTAATATATCGCTGAAAAGATCTCAATGAGGGCTTATTACTGCAATTAAGAAAACGTCCAAAATCCAAATTTGTTTGGATTTTGGGCTTTTTTGGACACTTTTGGTTTATTCGATTGCAATCAAAAGGGAGGTGTACAACTAGATATTACAATAGTCCTAAATCCAAGATTTTAACATCATACGGCTAATAATTTTTGAGTTATGCGAGATACATACATACATACGTCACGTCGAAACTAGTCAAAATGGATTCAGGGATGGTCAAAATGGATAACTCTGTTGAAATCTGAAAACCGAAACTTTTTGCGATCACAATACTTCCTTTACTTCGTACAAAGAAGTAAAAAGATTACTCTAAATAGTAGAGGTAAAATTACAGTAAATTTTGCCAGATATACAATAAAATTAAATATTTATATTTTGTTTTATAAAATATTCATCAGCGTTTCTTTTATGAAATAATAGATCGATAAATAATATTACTGAGTAAATTTATTCCCATTTTATAATTGTTTAGCATAATTCATTCATTGATTATATAAAAATTATGTAATAAAAAATAAGAAAATAATTTAAAGATAAATAAATGGAAAAAGTAAACAAATGTATTGAATAAAAAAAACTAGTTTAAATTTTAAAGGATTGCAAATGAATATATATATTTTATCAATGATTTGATAAGTCAGTGATTTATGTGGTTTTGTATTATATAGTATGCATGAAACAAAAATTATCGAAAAAAGATAACCGAATTATAAATTAAACAGCAGTTAATCATGGTTTAATTGTCACACTTATCAGATGCGGAATTATTAAGTAGGGTGCAATATTATCGTTTAATTTACAAAGCTCTTTATTCAAAAACCATTCAACAGATTAGAATTAATTAGGAAATAAATAGGTCATCTTGTCAGATTTTTATAAAATTGGTTTTATTAAAAGTTTCATACCTTTTTGTATAAATACAAAATACTGTGTAAAATTCAAAGAAATAATAATAAAGTCAAATATAATTGAAATACAAAGAAAACAGGTAACACTTACAAGAAAAAAATCTGAAGTGGAACGCACATGACTTCCTTGTACGCCTATTAAGTTACAAATACACTTTTTTGTTCTTTAAATTAAAAGTACATAAAATTTTATTTCATTAATAAAATCTGATATTTTTTCATATCTTTTTTTTATTGTTATTATTGAATTATTATTTATTGTAAAAATGTCTTTACAATCAGAGGTTAAAACTATTAATAAATGAATACATTTAAATTAAAAAAAGGATATGAATTCGGATTTGAACCGATGAAATCAAAATTCGAACGATGTGCCTTCCCCTTGTAAGATCCAAATAGTTTATTAATTAAAATGTATAGGGCTATAACTCTGGTACCAATGAGAATAAGTACCACTTATGATATATCGTTGAAAAGCTCAGTAAGGGCTTATTACTGCAAAGAAAAAAAATCCAAATCTTTTTAGATTTTGGGCTTTTTTGAACACTTTTGGTTCAGTTGATTGCAATCAAAAGGGGTGGTACACAACTAGATGTTACAATAATCATAAATGGAAACTTTCAACACCCTACGGCTAATCGTTTTTGAGCTACGCGAGATACATACGTACGTACGTACCATAAATACGTACAGACGTTACTCCGAAACTAGTCAAAATGGATTCAGGGATGATCAAAATGGATATTTCCGTTAAATCTGAAAACCAACATTTTTCGCGATCACAGTATTTCCTTTACTTCGCACAAGGAAGTAAAAAGGTTTACTTATTGCATAGGACTATGAGACAAAATTAAAAAAAAGATTCGTTCAAATAATTAAAAGATTACTACAGAAATTTTTAATTTATTCATTTTTCATATCCAGTTAATGAAACGATTTTTCTACACTGAATTTAAAATTAATTGATGAATTATTGCGCATGAATTCATATATTTCATTTTTTTATCTCTTTAGCTATTTCTATGAATTATTTAAAATTTACTTTTAGCAACATCTTTAATCATTAAGAAAGGTGAATAAATTTAGCATAATAGCGTTGTAAAATAAAATGTAAATAATTTAGTAAGGGTAACTTATATTTATTATGTTAATAAAAAAAAAAGTTATTTTGAATTTTTTTATGTGTGTATAAAATAAAATATAAGGTAAATAATATCACGGTAAATTAAATTATATAAATCAGTTAAAGAGTTACAATTTTATACAGAATATATAGATAATCCATTAACCGGAAACCCGCTTCCGTGAACAGATTCTCTCGTACACAATTTAAAGTTTAAAAACATGCGTGAACAGTCTACGCCCATCAGGAAACGCACAACACAAATAATAACAATATTGATAATAAATTTGTAGTTATATCTTTAACCGAATTTATAAATATGAATTCGATTTGATAGAGGATAATTATAAAAAAGTAATTAAACATTACACTTAACAGTACGCAAGAGAATTATATACTTTTCTGTACAATTATTTTGATCGATAAAGATGAATTTAAGTTAGATCTGGACGAATTAAAAACGTATTAATATTACAAATCTTTCTTAGCTTAGGAAAAATCCAAACAGGCTATTTTTAAAGAACTGATTTAAATTATATATTTTTAGTCGATTGCTAAACTTCTATTAAATTTTTATAGATTCGTCATTTTTATTCTCTTATCTTTTGTTATATGTAATACAAATTTATAACTGTTTTATGTAATTATTTTACTGTTTTTACAATTTAATATCAAAACACATTCAAAAAAGTATACATGTTTTATATAAGTTATTTTATATTAATAAAATATTACAGTATAAAAAAGGACGTAATTAATATTTTGTGAGTTACTCTATTAAAGAACATTATTAGACCCAAAAAAATAAAAATTTCTTTAATTAGATTTGTTAAATGAACTGTACTTTATTAATTAACTATGCTACACAACAGCACAAATAGAAGAATTAACAGGAATAGCCCAAAATGCAGTCCTACAGCTATCCTTTACAAAGACAGAAATCATGACGAACATCAAATCATTCACACAAAAAACAATAGGGACTAAATACGGAAAGATAAATGTCCACAGTCTCTTTTAAGAACCTAGGAAACAGGAATAGATAAAGCGTCAACTGAAAACAGAATATTAAACTGGAGAAGCCTAGATTTATCACCAAAAACGTCTACAATAAGAAGAATTTCTCTGAGATCGCGAAATTAAGACATTTACGACTATAGCAAGACCAGTAAGCTTATACTTGTATTGAACTGAAACATTACTCCTAACCTAACAAAAATTGCTCAAGATTGAAAGAAGCTTACTAAGGAAATCCACGGTCCAAAGGTAACAAAGGACTCTAAAATCTAACAAAAAGATTTACCAAAATCAAGATCTAGAAACAGCGATAAGGAAAAAAGATTAAATTTCCCCGGGGTGTATGATCAGCATGGGTCAAAATAGATTAATCTTTGAAAGCTGTGGAACACGAGAAGAAAATCAAATCCTGATACAGATGGAAGAGGACCTCAAAGGATAGGCTTGAAAGAAAAGGACAGTTACGATAGAGATAAATTCCGAAGAATAATTTACAATATAAAAGTTCTTGCATCAGAAAAAAGAACAGGAATAAAATTAATAGGTGAGCAAAATCGAAGATATGCCGAAAAAAAGAAAAACGCAAGGAAGAAAAGAAATGAAACAAAAAGAAGTGATATTTGCGTGGTCCTAAGTTGGCCTTTTGAAATAAAAAAAATGTTTTTTTTTTTAAATTGGCCCAAAATACAAAACTTCTAGATACATCAGCAATAAAATAAATTTTAAGTATTTTTTGATATTTGTTTTATAATAATAAAAAAAAATAAAATAAACATTCAAAGATTTAAAGAGAAAGTAAAGCTGATTTTAATACGTTTGTTACGACGCTAAGGCACTAATGTTAATAATGAATATAATATTCCGGAAGGTGTCGGCCCAAACTTAACGGTCTGACCAAAATTAAAAAAATGTTCATATGGAAAAATGTCCTATCTCGCTTCATTTTTCTTCTGTCAAATTTTGTGTTTTTTAATAAAAATGTTTATTGTAAGAGAACGGGTTGAGGTATTTAAAAAAAAATTGATGTTTATATACCGAACAAAATCTTTTAAAAAATAAATGGAAAATGAAAGATGCATATTAAAAATTCCAAAATATCGGCCACTTAAAATTTTTAATCATATTAACTCGGCAGATATTAATTGGTTTTAACGAATTATGATTTGTTAGATGAAATGTTAAGTTTTTTTTTTATTTTAAACAAGTTGATACGTCATTTGTTCAAATCGATTAATAAATAGTTAAAAATTGTTATCGTGGATCGTAAAAATTATGCGTGAAAAAAATTGTCAAGACTACATAATATTTGCGATTCATTTTATCCACAATTTTGGAATTTTCAGAGGTAAAGGTTTTAAACTTATTTATTTTATAGAAGATATTGTTTGATATATGTACATCAAATTTCATTAAAATTCTCAATCGGTTCTTACTGGAAAAAAAACAAAATGGCGAACAGAGTAGAAAATGAAATGAGGTTGGCCATTTGTCCAGATGAACTTTTTTATTTTTATATCCTGAATCGGTCCCTTAAGTCTAATCAACATCTCTTGGGACACCCTGTCATCATAGTAAATATTATAGATTAAGCGTTGTGTGTACGTATCATAATTTCATTATGATAATTCGTAACAAATATTCAGTGAATAAACATATTTAATTACACCATTATAGATTTACATACAAATTGATTAAACTACAAAAAAAAAATAGTAATAAAGAAATAAATATTTTATTCTGATCGATATATAACAACAATGCGTTATATAGATGACATTAAGAGAATAGATAGGTATGTTATTTCAAAGTAGAAAAAGTAACTGCCCCAGCATTTATCTGGATGGATCAAGGTAAACCGTTGTAAAACCTTGATAAAAACAACGTTACAGAATATACAATTAATTGAAAATAAAAAATACAAGTAGTCGTAGTCGTTTAAGTCCATATTAATAATTTCAAAAACAACTACATGATATAATAATAAATAAAATGCATGAAAATAATAAATACATAAAAAAAGTATAAAAAAATAACAATTTAGAAATTGTTAATGAAAATTATTTGAGGGTTACATGTTAAATAGCCATGTAGAAAATTAAAAGGATTTTTAATTATTAATATCTAAAAGCATGTAGGCCGAATAATATTAATTGGGTAAAAACAAAATCTTTTATTTTATTTTAAATAAATTAGTTGGAATATCTTTTAAACGGATCGGTAATTTAACGAAAGGATAATAAGATCCTTCTTCTCACGCGCCAAAGTATTAAGTTGAACTACACGAAAATAATTTTATGTCGTTTGATAGAGGTGAATGTTATTTTTAATATAAAAATTGGCTATATTTTTTTATCAAAGTTTCTACATTCAAAACAAAATACAGAGTGATCATAAATTATTCAGCCAATTCTAGGAGTTAAGAAAAAGATAACAAAGCAATCTACTTACATGCATCTTTTACTTCAAACAGTTCTGAACAGGGGATCTAAAACGGTTTTGTTTACAGCACTTATTAACGTCAAGCAAGTTCCACACGAGCAACTTTTGTGGCGCGTAAAATGTCTTGACGATATTCAATTTCACGCCACATATTACGAAAAATACCTCAAGTTATTCCATTAATTATATCTTCGATTCTTCTTTTTAATTCATCGATGTTGACAACAATCATTGCATATACATTGTCTTTGATAAACTCCCAAAAAAGAAATAGAGTGGATTAACATCAGCGGATTGAGGTGGCCAGGGAATCGGCCAACACGGCCAATCCACGTTGAGGAAATTATTCCTAACACGTAAACCCCGCTGTGATGGTTTAAAGTGGAAATAAACGTTTGGCACTGAATACTTCTGTAACATATCTAGATACGAACGGCATGAGGGTTCTCGCAAAAATAATGTCAACCCATTTTTGTATCTAGTAAATTTTTCTGATTTAAAAAACCATATTTTTAATGAATAAAAAAAAGTCGTAGTCCATATTAATATGAATGTAAGCAGTGTATAAGTAACTAGCACCCCCTTCGCAGCTTTGCCCGTGCTATACGGTTACTTCCGTTTCTCGTCGCGGTCAATTTTTTTTAATTTTATGTTTTTTAGTCAAGTAACCGGAGCCAGGCGCATCGCAAATAAAGTAACAGCGGCTGTGTCGGTTGAGCCGCCGCAACTCTTAAAAAATCAAAATTAAATAAAATCCGAAAATGTTTTCAGATATTTATCTGAAGAGTACTTACAGCCTTAGTTTACTGAGTATATAAATTGATATAGTCGAAAATGAGGAAAATTTGCAATCATTGTTCAAATATTTTTACCTTTCTTTACCCGTTTCAAGGTCGAATTTAAAAACGTTAGACATCAGATTTTAGATATATAATTCAAAATTACACACACCAAAAATCAAGTTGATATCTTCATTTGTTTTACGAGAAATTAAAAAAAAAAATAGCTGGGTTTCAAAAAAATCCCATTGCTTCAAAATCCGTTTTAACCCTTTAGACACGGAATTTTAAAAAATCTAGAAATTATTTTCTAGATATTCAAATGAAGATAACATACACTACAAATCAAGTTGATATTTTCATTTGTTACCAAGAAATTAAAAAAATAGTAAAATTTCATTGTTACTCCATTTTAACTCTTTAAACTCGAAATTTCAGAAAATTCTTTCTTACAGTGCACTTACACTCTAAGAAAACAAGTGTACAAATTTTCATCAATTTATTTTCAATAGTTTTTGCTGGGCGTTTGATGAATCAGTTAACAAGTAGCTTTATAGGTACAGATATACACACACACATAAAATTTCGATGAAATCAAGTTAATATATAAACGCTACAAGATAAAATAACAATTCTAAAAGCCTTAAATGAAAAATGCAGCATTTTTATGCAATTTAAGAACATCTTAAATAATATTAAAGTAAAAATAACATTTAAATAACGTTAAAAAATAATGTTTAAAAATTCATCAACAGAATAATAGTATTTATGTATAGAAAAATAGCTGAAGTTAAATAATTTTATCAATTGATTTTTTAAGATACTTTTACTACATAATCAGTTTACAAATCGGTCTACGAGAAAGGTCTTTATCCAGCACATACCCCTTAACTCCACTATTTGATATATTTAAGATATTTTAAACATGAAAAGAATTTTGATGGATACCGTCTTATTTTTTCTTATATAAATTACTTTTTTCCTTTTAATAAACATTACATCTATAAATAAATATACAAACAAGGAAATGTTAAAAACTTTTAATTTACTAAATGCTGATTTAAATAATTCAATTTACCGGCACCAAACAATAGTTAAAATGTTTGTTGTATAATAAAGACAACACTTTTAACATGTGCAATATATTCAACAGTGCATTTTGTATTCATTAAAAATGAGAAGAAAAAGCAAATAAAAGAGTTTAGGTCTGTTAATAGTCTGACTAACGAGCTTTAAGTCATCCAGGTTCATGGCCGGTGGGTTATAAGGTTAACCACGTATCAAATACAAATACACTCGTTCAGAATTATTAGATCGCTCATCCCATTGAATCTTTAAGGAAATACTATCTTTAAATAACTGTTTTTGAATTTAATGCTTATATGCACCTACGACCTTAAGGATGGAAATTAAACCGGTTCAAAATCAGGAAGTTTAATCTTCAGATCCTAGGTTCAAATCCATATGAAGACTAACTTTACACGCTAAAAATTTCCATACTGCATTCGTTTTTAGGAGTCGGCATTAGGACGGGTAACTGGCTGTAAGATTATTACCAAAATCTTTCCTGGTTAACTACCACAAAAATTAAAAAAAAAAACAAAAAAAAACGAGGAATTCCTTTTGACAAACGATAGAAATATTGAAATTTAAATGAAATACCATACTATTTTCAACAAATTTTATTAATTTCCCGTTAGAGAAAAATAGAAAAAAATGTTTTTTTCCCCATGAAAAAGCTGTTTTAAATTTTATTTAATTTTTTTCACAATCTATTTTTAGTTTGTGAATTATACAATACTCTCTTGCTTTGGAGAGTTAAAATGTGTTAACAATTATTTTATATTCCATTAGTTTTTCCTACGAGTTGTTTTTATTTTAATTATTTATCTTTAAAATGGATTTATTTATTTACTAATGGATATTTCAATAGTAAAAATGGAAGATACAAAGCAACTTTGAAAATCTGGAAATCTAAATTAGAAATTTAAAATTACAAATTTTTTTTATGTAGTAAATTTCTTTGGTTAAAATATTTACGATATAAAGAATTTTTCTATAAACGCAAAACTGTAGTCAGACCAAAGTTCTTGTATGGAACTGAAACAACAGATCTTGACTGACAGAGATTTTTCTAAAAATCGAAAGGAAAATTTAGTCCCAAAAAAAAAGAAGAATGGTACATACTAAAACCAAATGAGTAAATTTATAAAACCCAAGAAGAACTGGGGACTGGAGAAAAATAAGATTAAATTCCTCTAACATTTGATCAAAAAAACTAAATAAAGAGATTTTCAAAAACTTTGGAAACTAAAAATCCAAGAACGAGACACATAAAGCAGATGAAAGAGTAACTTAAAAACTAAAGGACAAAAAGGAAAGATTTTTGAATAGAATGAAATTTAAAGAAATAATTTATAATTCAAATGTTCTAGTGAAGAAATAAAAAAGGAAGCTGTATTCCTTTATTTTATTTCAAAATCCATTTTTAGTGTAAATGATAACATTTTGCTCAGAGAGTAGTTTGTGGAGCTTCTAATTGAAATAACAAAAAATATTTTAACAATATTTGTTTAATATGTTGTAAATCTCATAAGTTTACTTCATTCTTTTTTTTGAAAACATCATGAACGAAAAAACTACAATTTCTTTTTATAGTAAAAGTCTTCTGTATATGTTTTAAATAAAAACATAGCCTTATTATTAATGATAATAATACAGTCTTGTTAGAATTCAAACTGCATTTATTAAGCAGTTAAGCTTGATATGTCAACAGAAAAAATTTAGATAACAATTTTAGTTTATAACACAAAAATATCATGAAATCGTCTGGAGAACACACATAAAAAACTTCAGTTTTTTTATAAATCGTTGTCCTTGCATTTTAGGTGGGTTATACACCCACCTAAATAAATACATTACATATTCCAGTTAAAAAATAAATATTATTGGTAAAAAAAATTATTATTTTGTTAATGGACATGAATTATTTTTTTATACTACATCTATTTCATTATTTTTAATGAAATAAAATTATAAAAAATATAATATTATAGATGTATATTAATAATAACAATACTTACAAACGATAGGGTGAGTGTCCTAATCTTTTAATATATCGTAATAATTCCGTTAAACAACATAAAATATTAATAAAAATCCAATATTAATTTTTTCAATAACGAGGTGGAATCGCACAATAATAAAAATAAATAATTAAGACACAACACACTATATATGTAATTCAATCAAGAATAAATAAATACGCGTCACATACAAAATATACAGGTGAACGCCAAACTCCCAATAAGCTAGCCTCTCACAACTATAATAACTGCGCTCGGCAGCTCACAGACACGTTCTGACGGTTTAACCTGAATGGAAGCTTAGCACGACGAACATGAACCGTCTAGACCTCCCACCACATTTACCTTATATTCTGATATACGTACAGTACTTCGTAAACACGCTTCGTCTCCGAGCACACATCACAAATGCACAGCTGCTTTAATTTATAATGCATTCATATCTCTTCGTTTTTCTATCAGTAAATACCATAATATTTTCTAACCACCTTAAATTTTTAAAACTATTTTATTATTGCTCAACAAATCATAAGGTTATTTTATTGTAATTTGTTTTTCTCATTTTTATTATAACGCTAATTAAATAAACGCTTAATCAAATAAAAGTCTTTTTTTTAGATACTACTGTATTCTATACATTTATTTGGCAACAAAATTTGTAATTTATTGCTAACTTAAAAGTCTGTTAAAAAATAAAATACTAAATAAATCTAATAAACCTAA
Organism: Lycorma delicatula; assembly: GCF_047948215.1. Lineage (NCBI taxonomy): Eukaryota > Metazoa > Arthropoda > Insecta > Hemiptera > Fulgoridae > Lycorma > Lycorma delicatula. Next base: position 102,300,406 of record NC_134458.1, on the reverse strand, counting down.
ATATTAAACTCAAAATTTTTATGTATCTTTTATCCAAGGAGGTACAAATGTAAGATTCTGATAATTTAGTAGAAATAGATATTACGTTTGACGCCAAAGGTAAGAGAATGCAGGACAATTTTTTGTAGATCAACTTATTGATCTACATCAAAATTTTCTTTATTTTGATGTAGATCTACTTTATTATTTTTGTAGATCAAGTTTATTATAAATTAATTAATTAATAATAATAATACACGCATAATTCCTTATGTGAGTTATAAAAAATGCTGCAAGCTTAACAATTTTTTTTTAATACACTTCAGGTCGTTATTTTATTTGGGGTTAAAATTAAAAAAAAAAAATTAATTAAAACTAACATCAATAAACTGTAAATTTTATTCCTACTACTTTCTTATAAATCACAAGTTTTGTTTAAAACTTTTATATGTTTATTACCCATTTAATAAAGTTATTTTACATCAATCATAAAATAGTATTTTTTAATCCCAATTTTTTGTCTTTTACCCTAGATTTCTCTAAAATTACAAAAAATGAAGTTCTAAGACTCTTTTTTTCAATGTTTCATGTAAAATTTCATATAAAACCACTAAATTTATCTTTCATTTGGTTCCCAAGCTTAATTTTACTGAAGGCGCAGAAATGAGACGAAATAATCTGCCAACCGACACTTGCTAACGAAACGTTTCCGAATCTGTTAATGTGAACTTTGTTCTTTATTTTCGCTAGTAGAATATGTACTGAAAATTTGTTACATTTTTCCTGAATTTACCTTATATAATTATATATTATATCTGATTAATATTCCTATATTTGTATGACAAGTAGCAAAGTATAGATACGAAAGTTCAGAATATTAAAGTTGATTGTTGGGACATAGCGTGAGAACAAAGGGATTAATTAAAACAATCCAATAAGGATAAATAGAAAGTGCAAAAAAAGGAAAGGACAGAAAAAATTAAAACAATTTAAAAGAAAATAAGAGCTACCATGACAAAGTTTAGCTGGAGGTAGAAGAAAATAAACGCGGATATGGTGCAAGGGATCTGCCTCAAGATTATCGTATGATTATATATATATATATATATATATATATATATATATATATATATATATATATATATATATATACACGTATATCTGTACCTACAAAGCAACTTTTCGTAACTGACTGATTCATCAACGCCTAGCAAAAACTACTGAAGATAAATTGATGAAAATTTGTATACGTGTTTTATGGTGTAAGTGCACTCTAAGAAAGGATTTTTTTTTAATTCCGGGTTTAAAGGGTTAAAATGAAGTTAAAAAGATCTGGAGTTATAAAGAAATAATTTAATATTTAATATTTTAATTTCTCGATAACAAATGTAGAAATCAATTTGATTTTTGCTGTGTGTAATTCTCACGTAAATATAAAAAAATTAATTTTTAGATTTTTTGTAATTTTACCTTGAAAGGGATGAAGAAAGGAAAAAAATTGAACAATGATTGCAAATTTCCCCCATTTCCAACTACACTAAACGAGATATTCACTAGATTGGGACTTGCAAATACTCTTCAGATAAATATTTAAAAACAGTTTTAGGGATTTTTAATTTTGATTTTTTAAGGGGTGCGACGGTATGGTAAGGTATGGTAACTCAAACAAAACAGATATTGCCACAATTGTATAAGCGACGCAACTGGCTGCCTCTGCCCCCGCTTACTTGACTAAAAAATATAAAATTAAAAAAAAGAAGAGAAACTAAGTACGGTCACCTCATACTTTGTCAGGTAACTCTAAGAACCGTGTAAAAAAAATATTTAACCGTACTACGCACGAATAACCAGTTATAATTAATATTTTTAAGACGAAGCCGACTGTTTTGAAATCAACGTTCTTAGGTCGTCAAAGATCTAATGGTCCTGTGCTGACCGTACTGTTGCTCTGAAGAAATTACAATTCACTGATATATTTTATAAACTGGAGGCTTTAATTTTTATTTATCATTATTATTCTCACAAGCATGAGTTAAGTGAATACAGAGGAATCCAGGGGCTTCCGTCCTCTGGACGGGAAGGTGACCAAAATGGAACCTAATAGCCTTCCAGGCGATTTTTTGTTTAAGAATAGATCCTGTTTCTTTCAACCAGCGTTGCATATGGTGACTGTTTTTAGTTCATAGTTAAATGCACTTTGAAATAAAATTATTGACATCAGTTCGGCATCCCTCTAAAAACACTGTACTTTTTCTTGAATAAAGAATATAATAAACGTAGAAACACATTTCAGCAGTAACATAATGACTGATACGGTGGTTAAACTGTTACGCACACTTTACGGCTTGAGGCTTTCAGTGTTACCAACATAATTTCTTAAAGTATCCCTAATGCCATGAGTTTTTTTTTCTTCTTGTTTAGTTTCCGGGTACCATCAGGTATTACTTTAGAGGATAAATGAGGATGATATGCATGATTGTAAGTGAAGTGTAGTCTTGTACAGTCACAGGTCGACCATTTCTGAGATGTGTGGTTAATTGAAACCCAACCACCAAAGAACACTGGTATTCACTATCTAGTATTCAAATCCTTATAAACGTTACTGCCTTTACTAGGACTTCGCTGGAAATCGTTCCAGCGTTCAAGTTGATTTTGAAGTCGATTCAAAATCAGCTTATTTGAGAAGACGCGTTCACCACTATGATTTGAGCTACTGTAACACCACTATTATTATTTTATATTGACACTGAATTATAGACCAAATGTATTCAGAGAATGTTCGAATGTTTGATAATTTTGTTATGCATGCAGTTAGGGTATACTAAGTACATGTGTTTTCTTCGCGAATGGGATAGCCGAGCTCTGGATAAATATTATGTTACCAAAGAGGTGATCTATTATTTACTATATTGATCTGTTGAAATGCGGTTGTGGAAAAGTATGAAAAAAGTTAACGTCAGGTTTACATCCAAGAAAATATTTTATAAATTAGTTAATACATTAAGTAAAAATGATTAGTTAAACGTGAATGTTGGAGTTAATATTTGACATTATGATTTTGATATGAAACTCTTTGTATTTTTTAGTATTAAAAATTTATTTTTATTTACAAAAAGTGATACCTAAATACAAAAAATTTTAAAGAGAATTGTTTAAATATACTGAAAAAATAAATTATAACTTTTATGAAGGTAATGAAAAAAATTGCTTCTCAATTTGGATCCAGAATACAATGTTGCCAAAGCTACTATAATTTTAATAGCTTTTTAAGTGATAAAAAAAATATATATAAAAAAAATTTGATAATAAAATTTAAAAGAATTAAAACCAGATAAGAAATTAAAGAATATATTTTTTTAGAGGTGGAGAATAAATTTTAAGAATTTTTTAAAAATATTCATAAATAGGTTAACCTTAACTAATTTGGTTAAATAAAGTTTTCTCTAAATCTAACAACCCTCAATAAAGAATAAAACAAAAACGTATAAATTTTCAAAAAAACTTTCTGTGTTTAAAAGGTTTCGGGGTTTATAATGTAGATATTTTATGTTAAATCTACATATGTTAAAATTATATGTCTAAAGTATGAAAAACTTTATAAAATATTAAAACCGGATTGAGATAGATGAAAAATCAAAAATACATATTTTAATTTTAAGAGGTAGGGGTTGATTTTTTTTAAAATTATTTATATATGCAGCGTAGCTAACAAATTTGCTAAAGTTTTTCAAAAGTATCTCTGAAGAAAAACAAAATCGGTTTTTTCGCAATGTACCCCCACCTCTGAACAACGAATTTTGAAAAATGATTATGATCAATTCCCCATCTGTAAAAATATTTATGTGAAATATGAAGAAAATCAGTTCGGTCAATCCTGAGATATAAGACCAATAGCAGTGTGACGAACATACCTACATATATACCCACATATATGTACAAAGTGTTTCACATCAGTTCCCCCGGGACTTTCATAACTTATTTTACTCGTGAAAATATTGGAAAAAATTCATATAATGTGTTCTAAAATGCTTCGTTTGCGAGTTACAGCTAGTAAAAGATTTCGATCGAATTTCAGCTGCAACTGTGAAATGAGATCGTACAGAAATATATAGTACGTTAATTAAGGGAGAGAATAGTGATTTATTACGGGTTTTGACCTGAAAAATCGAATAAAATAGGTCCCAAAACCGTATTTTCAGTAGTTTTTGAGAAATCTAGGGTGAAAACCAATAAATTAGGGTAAAAACCCCTGTTTTTTTATGTTGACGTACAATAACTATTTAAGTTGGTAATAAACACGTAAAAATTATTAAAAAAACTTGTAGAGAATTAAATTCTGAACAAAATGGTGTTTGAATGGTAAATTGAATAAACAAAAAAAAATTAGAAAAATTCGAATTTTATTTAGAAACAGTACACTAGACCAAAATGCATTAAACGTACCAGTACATAATAAATTATCAACAAAAAGCCCGCCATTTTCAATACCCAATACCCCATTTTTGATATGATCACCATACCTTTCCCTTTAATATAAATATTCTAACTACATTCTCCGGAAAAGTAATATAAAGAGAGAGAATCAATACATTAAACCTTTAATACATTTAACCTTTATTCTTTATCTACGTGAAAATAAAAATGACAAAGAAAAAAAAGACTACAAACATATCGATTAATATATACGAGAGGTATTCAAGTTGGAAAAACATTTTTATGAAACGATAGGAAAAAAATACTGAATTAAATATTAAGATAATAAAACATATTATTTTTCTTTTTTTAGAATTTTGTTATATAGTTTATACTATAGATGATGAATTAATTTAGGAAAAGCTATTTGTTCTAACCAGAAACACTTAAAAAAATTATTGACAAAACGTTGTTATAGAAACAAGAAAAGTTCGATTATACTTCGAATGTATATCAGATATAACCACGCTCCTTTAAATATGATTTTCATAAACGTACCTAATAAAAAACTAATTGTAATTCTGTTTACGTTTACTGTTAAACTATTTATTTCAGGAGCTGAAATCACTAACTATATCAATTTATTTTATATCTTTTTACTATCCAGTACGGCTATTAAATGACAATAAAAATGACATATTTTTAAACACTTAACGTAATAAATTCCAGCACAGCGAATATTTCAAAATATTTTTAGTAAAAATGATTAACTCTGAGTTGAGTTAAATAATATAAAAAATTTGAATGCCAACGTCATAAATTATTTATAATAGAATCTAAAAATATCAATAAGTCTAGAACTAGATATAATATAACACTTATTACTTACTACTATCCGATTAAATATCATGTAATAAAAATGTTTTTTATTACAATTTTTATTGTTTGTTAATACAAGGTGGATTTGATGTAGAAAGGATCCAAGGTTGCCAAATACTTTCAAAGTATAAAAGTAAGTAGATTCCTTGCTGAAGATAACCAATCTGGCAACGTTGATCCCGTTCCCCACTACATCAACAATTTTTTTTTAATATATATATATATAAAATAAGTAAAAAAAAAACTCTTGCACAGAATGTGCAAGAAGACCGACTTTTCGTAATTTTATTTTGTTTCTTTTTGAAAAAAATATCAGCTCATTCGAATATAAAATTTGACAAACTTAAGAACGACACTACCAATCTTCATCAAATTTTCACATGCACAAATACACTCCTACAGCATATCTAAATTTCAATAAAATTGTTCTAATAGTTTTAGAGATTTTCGAGCCCACAGAATTTTACACAAGTCTCTCTCTCTCTCTCTCTATATATATATATATATATATATATATGGAAACCCCATTTTAAGTTGATGGTATTTTTGTACTACTCATATTTCAAAACGTAAAGAAAATTCATTTTCACCCCCCAATCACAACTTGCGACCAAAAGTAATATCGTAATATCGTCTACTCATCAAAAGACATATTTCAAGAGTGAAAATAAATAAGGAACTTCATAGAAATACCGAACCGGAAACGCTTCGTTTTCGAGTAGAAATATTTCGCCCTAATTTCTGATGTGATAAAATGAAGTCATAATAAAACTTTTGGATATTAAATTACTGGGTATGTTTGATGGCTTCATATGGTTTTTGATCTGAAAAAAAATTAATAAAACATGTCCTAGAATATTTTTTCGAAAATTATTGTAATATTAAAAAAATTGGTGGTGTAACAAAATTTTTAGATTTGCCGTACAATAACTTTGTTATATTGCCAGTAAACAAATAAAATCTTACAAAAAAAACTTGTAGAAATTCAATTCTGAGAAAGTCTAAGAAACTAAAAGTCGACTGAAAATGAAAAAGAGTATGAAATTTGGCTTTTATTAAAAACAAAGTGGACCGAAAAATACTGTATTGTAATTTTAAATCACAACAAGAATCATTTTAATATTAGAAAATATCTAATTCTATGAAATAATTATTTCTTGTTTCATATCGTTACTATTTGTAATCGTCAAGATATAATTTCTTCGTAATATAGTAAAATATAGAAGTAAATAAAAGGTAGTAATCTGAAATTTGATAGATCCATTAAGAACATTGTAACGAATAATGTTCCAAAATTGCACAGCTCTATAAACTGTTATTTTTTAACATTTATATAAAAGTTTCTCAAACAGATTGCATGATTTTTTTTAAAGCTAAAATTGAACAAGCTAAATTTTCATATATATTTCATAAAAAACTGTCTATTTTTGAGATATACATCCTGAAATTTAATATTTAATCGGACTGTAGTTTCTTGAAAGAAACAAGTTTATTGTAATTTGCGAAAAAAAGCATTACATTCTAAAATTCTCTTTAACGTGTTGTTACAAATTAATTACTTAATAATCATTTTGTATCTAATTTAAATAAATATAATTAACAACTAAAAAAAAAGATGGTGACGTCTTCGATATATTTTTCTAGTATTTTAATGGAATTAAAATTTTACTATTGTCTAAATAATGAATGGTATTTGTACCTTTATATTTGTTTTAAAACCAGTCTAATTTGTTTTATAATTACAAAAAATTATAATTCCATTCGCCTTAATTTTAAAAGTGTTTGAAGAAATCGGAACTGTAATTCTATCTTGTATTTTATTTTTTTTTAAATCTGTAGGAACCGATTTGTAAACAAGTTAGGCTTTATAATTTATCAGCAGATTAAAAGAAACATGTCTTTACACAGATTTATTATACTAAAAACGTTTCTATTTATTTTTTTTTTGAAAATTAACATTTTAAAAAGAAAATTGCTTAACGTATGTTCATTTAGTAATATACTCGTACATATTATCAATATGTATGGTGTGCGTTAAAATCTTCTATGCCACTACAGTCCAGTGTAAGCCGTGACCTCCATCACCAATCCTTTGAAACATTCTCTGTCCAACACCATCACAATTTAACTTCCCACATCCATCCCTCCAAGATCATATTCCTCATATTTTTCGCCGTCTATAATTCATATCCACATTTCGATTCCGGTTCGTTTCTGAAAACATCAGTCTATTCCGAAGCTTGTTTATTGGTTTCGTAAAGAGTAACGTTTTACTTGGTCGGGTTGTTGAGCCGACCCACCGGGTTGATCTAGTGGTGAACGCATCTTCGAAAATCAGCTGATTTCGAAGTCGAGAGTTCCAGCGTTCAATTTCTAGTAAAGGCAGTTACTTTTATACGGATTTGAATACTAGACCGTGAATACCAGTGTTCTTTGGTGATCGGGTTTCAATTAACCACACATCTTAGAAATGATCGACCTGATAGTGTACAAAACTACACTTCACTTACATTCATACATATCATCCTTATTCATCCTCTGAAGTAATAACTGACGGTAATTCCCGGAGGCTAAACAGGAAAAAGGAAGGAAAAGAAGGGTTGAAACGACGCAAAACCTCAACCTGGGGGGCCAGGTTATCTGTTAGATTGGTTTTCTTCCTCTATTCTTTAGAGAGCCTAAGTACAAGGCAGCAACTCTGATTTTAGTCTGCCCCACTATATAAGAATAAATAATCAATGCCCAGGCAAGTATTACACTTTTGTTTTCAAATTGTTTTTTGGGGATTATGGAATGCTTCAAAATTTTATTTTAAAGCGATAGTTTTTTAGATTAACCCTAGATTCCAAAGAGAGGAAAGTGGAAGAATCAGGAATTAAAATCGATAGACAAAATTAAAGATGAGGGAGTTTGAAGAAAAAAATAAAGGAACAGAATTTAATGAAGATGTTAAGGAACAGGAAAACATCTTAATTGGAGTATATTCAATGTAGAGATTTCTTCAGTGAATGATATTAGAGGGAAAAGTAAATGGAATAACAGAACGAAAGAAGAAGACATGGGAGGTTTACGAATACATTATGAAAAGAAATTATAAGGAAAGAATGCAGATGATCAGAACCAAGAAAAGTGAGGAATGTTCATTTGAAATGTTTCGATTGACAAATTCACCAAAGGAATAAGAGTGAGGAGAGCAAAAACAGCATAGCAAAATTATTACTCAACTATAGATAATACTTTTGTTCAATGATCCGTTGGGTGAATTATTTTATCTCTCTATATAGGCAGAAGATTACTTTGTAAAGTAGAATATGGTGCGTAGCATACCGCATATTATAGGTTAATCTATGTCTGTTAATTCTAAATGTTCTGTTGACGCATTTTTCACAAATAATAATCGTTCTTTAACTCATGACTAATAAAATGCAAGTGAGGGTCATTTTTTTAAGTTTTCAGAAAAACCTTAGCAAATGTTTCAAGACTGAAAAACCAAAAATCTAAAGATAAACTAATATATATATATAAAACAGTTTTTAAGGCATATATCGCAGTATTGATGCCGGCACCCTCATTTTGTTATATGTACAAATTTTATGGTATGCTAGTATGCGTGTGCGCGCGTGTGTGTGTGTGTGTGTGTGTGTGTGTGTGTATGTGCATGTGTGCTCTTATATCAAGTGATGGTGTATTTACGTGTACATTGAATTATACAAGTATTTCATCAGGGAGTTTTATCACGCGATATTTAAGACTGACAGTTAAATACGTGATCTGTTTATTATAATAAATATATTTTCTTATGTAACTATGATTAATATACAAGTTCTCGTTCATTGTTTAATTTTAGAAGACTGTACGTGTTTGATAGTATTATATTTAGATCCGCAGTTACATACACTTTTTATAACGATAACTTGTGTTATAATATTAATTAGTATAAATTAATTGAAATAACCTTGTACAAATAAATTACGGATAATTATGAATGTGAGAAATTTTATTTGGTATAATATCTTATTTTTATCTTTCAAGCTAATCTGATAAAATTTGATGATGCTACTGATTGCACTAGAAAGCTTAGGTAGTACTGGTGAAGTGCAAACCGAATACTTGTTTCTACGATAAATTCCTAATCTAGTAATAAGCATACGGTTTTGAATAGAAATAAAAAAAAATAACTGAAAATAATAATAGTCTTTATTCCGCAAAATAGATTACAAGAGAAGATAGAATTATTTACAGTTATAAATTCTTAATACATAAGCTTAGTAGACATACAACCAAACAATATAAAATAGAAGTAAAATAATAAAAGTAAACAATTATTACATAACCTTGTAGAACTAGGTACCCCCTAAAGTAATAACTGAATTGGATTTGGATGTTACCATCCATTATTTTTCAGTGAGTAAAGTAATAAACTAATAATTTATTGAATAACAGTCAAGTGTGGATTTACAAGTGGATTTCGAAATTAATCACACAATAAAAGTCTTGCAGTACTAAAATTTCAACTATGATAAGATTATATATACATACAGATAAATAACTCAGAACCATAAATACAACACACAGTGATAAAATTGAAAATAAAATTAATCCTAGACAAAACTGAAAGTCAATTGTACACGGAAACAGAAGCGAACAGTAAATATTTTAAAGCATTGGCTATGTTATTCCGTCAAAAGAAAATTGTTAAATAAAATCATAGGTAATTATAATACAGATATAGGGAGAAAAACAATTATTGAAATATAAAACGGTGTAAGAAAAAGTGATGGACTTTCCCCTACAATATTCAACTGCACCCTTGAAAAGGTAATAAGAAATCGGACAAAAGAAACTAAAAACCTAGTCATTTCAAAAACAGTAAAAGTAGGGACAAAATCATAAGAACTTTGAATTGATATTTTGATTTTTGCAAATTTGAGTTTTAGCAAAGACAGAAGAAGCAAAAGTAGAACTCCAAATCTCACAAAAAATGCAAATCTTATGGAAAAACAGAACGTTTGTCCGAAGCTCAGATTAAAAACAAAGAAATTACAGTGTCAAAAACAAAACAATTATAAGAGAAAATAGATTCACATATTTAAGACAAGTAATAATCCCATCAAGACTAGAAAAGGAAGGAATGAAAGCTGGAGTATAGAAAATGGGAATGAACATCATTTAATTGGAACCTGTTCAATAAATATCCTTATCAACTGACAAAGAACATTTTTTAATTTTATTAATGAAAGAAAAAGACAAAAACAAATTGGTACAAACAGATTGTAAAATATTTACATCTGCAGCTACCGACAGGCCTGACAAGCCGGTAACGGTATTTAAATTTTCTAATCTATATATACACGCCCAGATCCGGCAGTAGCTGGAAAACTGGTATGAGAAAACAGAAACAGGTTGTAGAAGATCTCGAGAAACTAAAGATAAATCAGGGTTTTATAGACAAAAGAAATACAATTGGGGAATCGGCTGATGAATGTAAGTTTCAAGAAAAAATAAAACCTAAAGGAAATCTCAAGTGGAGTTCAAAGAAAGAAGAAAAGATAAGCGTAAATAATGAAGATGTTTTGGAGAAAGAAGAAAACCCAAATTACGTAAATTTTGTCCAAAAGTGGTTTGAACCAACAAAAGAAAAAAAAATTATAAAAAGTATGTTATGAAAAAAAAATGATAGACATTATTATGACCAGGATGCCAGTAATATTTGAAAAACAATTCTGTTTAAATAACTGGTTTATTAACTGATGCGGAGAGAAAAAAGTACTGTAACAACCTCAATAACTACTACTGATGACTATTGCACAAAATACTAGACAAAACAAAATTTAATCACATTTTTATTTAAAAGTTTTAATCTATAATGACAAAGGGAAAAATTTGATTTTTAGAAAATTATTAAGGTCTATTTTTGAAATTATTTTGCGCGTTTCAAGCGTGGACAAAGTAAAATTTGGTTAAAGAATATTCACTAAACGGTAATTTTTGAAGAACATTTACACAAGTAAAACAAAATTGCATAGGTAAAAAAATTACTAGGAAAAATTGTATTCTTTCGATTTTTTATCTTCATTACGTAGCGAATTATTAAGTTTCAAAGTCATCGGCAAAAATAAAATGCAACTAGTATAGAGAATATACATAATCTACTATTGGTTTCTAGTTCAATAACAAATAACCAATTAAGCATTACATTAAATTGCGTAAAAATAGCCAAACAAGGATAAATATTGCATCAGATCGCAATAAATATAGTGGCACAATACGGTATGAGTGCGGTCATTCAGACAAGCAGAATATCATTGACCTCATTAACAGGTAACTTGTATCGTATTTTCCGGAAGAGGTTCGCATGATTCATAATGCAAAATATGTTGTTCCGTTCTTTTCAGAGTATTTAGTAAATATAATTGTGCATTTTTTTAATCATAAAATTTATCATATATATATATATATTCAGTGGATTTTCCTGTTTTAAAAATTTCCTGTTTAAAAACTTCCTTTAATGTTAAAATGGGTGTTAAAAACATATCTCTTATATTAAGTTACGAATAACCGCACCTTATCGATAATGACAATAAATTCACATATATTTTATCAAGTGAAAGTAACTTAATTCTTTTGTTTGAATAATTATGTCTAAATGGAATATTAACATATTATTTTTTATGATATTATATATTATTGTAAAATTTTATACTTGTAATTTTTACTTTCCCGCCGAATGTAGCTAGAATAGCTATATATATTAAAGGGGAAAGTATGATGATTATATCAAAAATGCGGTTTTGAGTTATTCGTAAATCTTTACGTTTTAGGATCCAACTAGTTTATGTAGACCAAAAGAACATATGCATGTGCGTACGTATGTATATAAAGCAGTGCAATACGCATACGTAATATACGTATGCTTTTTCCTTATTTAAGGATGACCGAACCGATTTTCTACAAAATTTGTTCAGGGAGAGATATCGCAAAAGAACCAATTTCGATTTTCTTCTGGGGCACTTTCGAAAAAAAAATCTATTTTGACCAATTTGTTACAGTGCACATATAAATAATTTAAAATGTTTTTTTTTCAAAAAATCAATCCCACCACTTAAGATGGAATATACGTTTTTTTTTTTTGTATTTTTTCCCTATGTTTGATTTTAATATTTAAATTTCTCTTTGGTATTTTATACATTATATTTATGACTATAAAAAAAAGGTCTACAATTTTCCAAAATTCTAAACACCAATCTTAAACAGAAAGTTTTTTGAAAATTTTTACGTTTTTTTATTAGACATTATTGTTGAGGGGGGGAGATTTAGAGAAAATTTTAAGTAAATTTGATGTTTTACTTATATATGAATATTTTTAGAGAATTTATTCTGTCTTTTGTTTTCTTGGCTAATTAAATTGTATTACTAAAAAAAAACAAAATTATTTTTCTTTGTCACTTTGAAGGCAAATTTTAAGTAGATTTGGCCCCTATACCCCGGACCCAGAATAACAAGCAATTTTCTCACTACTGTCATAAAAATTGATACTTTATTTTTTCAATATTTTTAAACAATCTACGTATTAAAAGATTTGATTAACGAACTAAAATAAATTAATTTTTCTGCAATTATTTGGTAACTAATTTAGTTACAGACTTCGTTGGGGTTTTAAAACATTCATTTCATCAGGACACAGACAACCCATGCACAGAATACCCTCACTCAATTATGAGAAGAGTTTTAAGGTAACGTAGTTTTTCTTCATATTCAATGACATTCAAATAGAGAAATTTCAGTAACTGCTTAAGATACAGAATTCGTTTGGTCTTGAAAACACTTATCACATCAAGCACCATCAAATGAGCCCAAACCGACTTTGATCAATCAATTCCTAAAAATGTTTTCAGGGAACGTTAATTAAATAAAATTAACCAATAAAAAGCACGTATAGATGCTCTCTGATTTGTTTAACGGACTGAGAAATGACATATCAACTGTATCACTTTAACAGTAACAGTGTAACAGTGTATGTACAAATGATACGAAGTGGTGAACGATAATAATCGATAAATATATAAATCGAAAGCGGGAAAGAAGAAATGCGGACAGGTATTGTTATTAAGTTACCGTTTAGGCATTTATCGTTAATGTTTTCTCCAATTAGTTGTGTTGTTGATTAAGCCTGGATCATCCTAAAAATGTTTCCTTCTGAAGGTAATTATAACTTTGTTAGCAATATACCTGTTCAGGAGCGATCTTGCTGTTGTCGAGCGAAGTTGACTGTTGAAACTAGTGATTTAATTTTATTACTTTTTCAATTTTCTATTAAATATTTATTAAAACTTTAAAATGGCTTTGGTATAAAAACGTGAAAAGTTAATAAAATATTTAAAAGAAGAAAACCAGAAAAAACTGCAAGTATTTTTGCGAGGATTAATAAACGATTGTACAATTTATTAACCTAGGAAAACTTATTGAAAAATTGTACATTTTCCCGTCAGCAATTAATTAACGGCGCAGTAGTTAATTTAGTCATCTGATGATACTGGCTGGCGCACAGATATACCAAGTGGTAGTGTATGTCAAAGTAATATACGAAAAAATGTGACTATGAGAGAACACATTTTACCCAGAATTGCTGTGAGAGGTTGCGGTCCTGAAGATGCCTTCAATCCAATAATAAACGCTGGAAAATTAACTCGGTAAATTTTTGTTGATACTATTATCGGATGGAAGGAGATAAAGTAAAGTGTATCCGGAAAGAACAAAATAAATTGCGAGTGGAAATTAATGTAGGTTAATATATAGTATGTTGCCCTATCATGCGCAAAATCTTTTAAAAATGTGAAAGTGGAGATGAAACCTAAGGATCGACGCACAGCTATTGTTATCTGGAAGGAAATCTTATGAACCAAAAGAAAATTATCAGTTATAACTTGTTAATTTATTTATAAAGTTAATTTATTTACAGATGCCGTGGAGCAGCAAGGGTTTCCTAGTTCTTTTTCTAAATTTACTTATTTTTGTTAAGAATCACTCTCTATAACCATTTTTTTACTAAATTTTCATCACAGACACACAGATTAAGGGAGCTCCCAAAGTCAAAAGGTCTTTTATTTGAAATTCAGAAATTTTGTGCATACATCTTATTTTAGTAATCATTAAAATCATTAAAAAAAAACTTACAACAAAATTGTAATACTTTCCTATCACAGCTTGTTTAAGGTATTCTTATATAATGAAAAAATAATTATACACGAAAAACGTTTTAAGGTAGGGGTAATTTATGATGAAGTTTTACTGAAAAATTATCATTATATGTTTAAACCAAAAAGTTTTAAAAAATTCAAAAATTGGTAATTTTTTATTTTTTTACTCCTCAACCTCCAAAATCACCTTCCAAGAATCTTTTTTTATTTTTCTACCTTTAGTATATTAAATGGAAGAAACTAAAACACATTCCTCTGAAAAATATACAATTAATAAAAATTTACCTAAGATTTCTTTTTTGGGGTGGGGAGGGAATTATGATGAAGTGTTACTGAAATATTACATTTATACGTAATATAAGTTTATATAGACCATAAAAAGTTTTAAAAATATCTATATTTTTAAAATTTGATCGACTCCCCCCCCCCCCCAAATATTACCCCGAAAGATTTTTTTTTTTTTTATCATTTATACTATTACTAGAAAGACATTAAAAAATTTGTTAAAATATATGCAATAAATAAAAATATTCTACCTACAACGGCATAAGGAATTCCGACCAAAACTACGACCACAACACCGTTAACCGCATTTGCAATTTCAGTGTTCCAATCACGGGTCCTTATATTTATACCACAGAGGATTGTGGGTAGCGAAATCATGTTTTAGATGTCGTTTTGTCAACCCACCGGGTTGGTCTAGTGGTGAACGCGTCTTCCCAAATAGCTGATTTGGAAGCCGAGAGTTCCAGCGTTCAAGTCCTAGTAAAGCCAGTTATTTTTACATGGATTTGAATGCTAGATCGTGGATACCGGTGTTCTTTGGTGGTTGGGTTTCAATTAACCACACATCTCAGGTATGGTCGAACTGAGAATGTACAAGACTACACTTCATTTACACTCATATATATCATCCTCATTCATCCTCTGAAGTATTATCTAAACGGTGGTTAACGGAGGCTAAAAATGGGAGATAACGCCCCCTTATAGGCGCTGGAAGCCTTTATGGGGGTCGGTAGAAGGCTCATAGAAAATTAGGGGCGTTCAGGCGTTTAGAAAGGCGATGGTTGATTAAAAAAAGGGAAAAAATTATGTTTTCCTGATATTTCAAAGTAAAATTAAATACCTATCACTAGTACAAAAAATTTAAGGGACACCTATCTTTCACGATAAAAAATTATTCTATTGAATCTACTTTAACTTTGCAACCAAGAGGCTTAGAGAGACGAATAAGAAAAACGTAAAACTTGAATACTTTACTTTTTGACAGTATACTTCAGATTTCAAAATCATCAAATTAAAAAAAAAAAATTAGTGAGGATAAAAGTTTCAAAAATTTGAAGTTTTTCTTCGTGTTTCATCGAGCGCATGAGGGAAACGAAATTGTTTCAGTAAACTGCATTACTGCAGTATTAACAGTAAATTCAGCAAACTGCATACTCCATTATTTTACTGAAAAAATTTCGTTTCTCCAGTGGACTCGATCAAACACAAAGAAAAAAACTTTCAAATTTTTGTAACTTTTCTTCTCGCTGATTTTTTTTTTGATTTGATGTTTTTTGAAATCTGAAGTGCACTGTCATAAGGTAGAGTATTCAAGCTTTAATTTCTCTTTTTATACGTCTTTCTAAGCCCCTTGGTGGGAAAGTTAAAACAGTTTGAATACAATCATTTTTTATCGTAATATATAGGTGCCCCTTAATTTTTTATACCAGTGTATAATATAGCAGTAGTATGAAATAAAAAAATAAAACCGATTTATATTCTTTGTTATACAGGCATTTTACTAACGCATGTTCGAACCTTTCTTTGATCTGCTTAGCAGTCACAAAATGTGTCATTTTGACGGCTACTTATAATAAATATTTCAAAACAAATGAGTGTATTATGTACAAAGAAATTACCAACAAAGAAATGAAGAAAAAGCGACAGGAAATACATATACGTACAAAATAAATTGATGTAGAAAACACAAAACATATTTTTAATTTTTGAACACGAATTATAAGAAACAATTATCGGATATTATTTGTTTTTATACCAAATTACAGTTTACGTCATCCTGTTTAAAATGCCGTTTAGTTTATGAATCATGTAGCATTTCTCAAGCATGTATTAGAATAATTAAGTCTTCAATGCTTAGGTCAATTTTTGTATGACTTTAGGTCTATAAGTTAAACAAACCTCAAAAACAGACCCTTGTTCAATCCTGCATGAACTGACAAGGTTATCGGTGCTTGTTCTAACTTACTCAGTACGAATTCTGTCAGTGCGTTAAACGAGTAATTGCATGTTTCTTCCTGTCGGTACGTGTTGCATTTAACCAAATATAAAGACAGTAATTGTTTCTTTTATTTTCATTAGCATTTTCCCGTGCATTCGGTAGCAGGTATTTTAAAGTCAATCTTTTACTCACGTATTTGTGAAGTCATTACCATGTCGGAAGCAAAAAAGAAGAAAAGGCAGACAGTGCGAATTACATTAAATACGGTTTTATCGAAACTCCCACAAATCCATCATTGCCAATGTGCCTTATTTGTCAAAAAAAAATTTCAAATAAAGGGATGAAGCCTTCCAGGCTACAAGATTATTTTAATAAAATGCACTCAGGTAAGAAAGACAAAGATGTGGCCTATTTTCAAGACCTGGCAAAGAAGTACAGCTCAGCTAACTATATCAAAACTTTTTTCAGCGGCTTTCAAGCAAGACGATGACGGACTTCAAGCTTCGTACAATATCTCATTGTTAATTGCTAAAATAGGTAAATCACACACTACTGGGGAAGATTTAATTTTATCGGCAGTAAAAGAAGTAATAACCACTGTGCTCCATAAACCGCGGCAGATATTACTCGAAAAATTCCTTTGAACAATAGTTCTGTGCAAAGACGAATTGATGAGATGGCTGAAAACAGCGAAGAATCATTATGCAATCATCTGAAAACTTGCCAATTTTCAATCCAGTTGGACGAGTCAACTTTTACCAAGTAATGAAGCATTGTTGTCATACGTGAGGTTTATCAAAGATGAGAAGATATGTCAGGAACAATTATTTGATAGAAATTTAGATACATATGCAAAGGGAGAAACCATATATATAACATGGAAACGTTTTTTGATGAAAAGGAAATTTTTTTGAAGAATAAATGTCAATTGCTACTGTTGGCGCTCCGGCTATGACAGAGCGTCACAAAGGCTTTATAGCGTATTTAAAAAGTAAAGTTCCAGACGTGCTTGCTGTACATAAAAAAAAAGCAGTTAATAAAATCAGAAGTAACTCACTAAAAGACAGATTATTTAGTCAGCTTTGCGTTGCCACAGATTTCAACCGCTTGCTGCTTCACACAGAAGTGAAGAAATGTACTTGTATGATTCGATTTTGCGTATTTGACAGACCTATATAAATTGTTTAATCATGTTAATCTCAAGCTTCAAGCGACGACTTGAACTTGATTAAAAGAAAAAAATGTCGTTTCTGCTTTGGTAGCCAAAGCTGCTATTACACAAGAGAAATATTGGCAGGCGTGAACTTAATAACTTCCCTAATTTATCAGCTGTATCCTTCAACAACGACGACTTACTTGTTTACTACCAACACTTGGAGAACCTCCAAGGTGATTTCAAAGAACGATTCCAGGACATTTTATAAATGTGGAAATATCAGACTGGGTGTTGCATCCATTTTCAAATATCAACACAGCAGGATCATCCCACTAAGAAGAAGAACTTATAGAACTGACAACAAACGAAGAAATAAAAATAAAATTCAAGAATTGGCTACCAAGAATTTTGGCTGCAAAAGCCAATTCCACAACTGTAACTGGGATTATGGTAGATTGTTCAACGATTTATGATAGCATTCCCGTAGTCGTATTTGTCTGAACGTGAATTTAGTCCTGTAGCAACATTGCTAACCAAAAAGAGAAATCGGCTGGATGTTACCGAATGCGGCGACTTACGGCTATTTTTAAGTAAATTCGAGCCTGATATTAACAAACTCGTTAAAGCACATCAAATTCATCCTTCACATTAATGTAAGAGTAATTTTTCAACTGAAAGCTTTGTTTTAATTATTGCATTGTTATATTGAATGTGCTACCACTGTTGTTATTATATAACTATATAGATACAATAGTAATTTTTTGAAAACCATTTTAATAAAAATCTTCCAAATACGATTAAATATGTGTTTTAGTTGCTGTCATTTAAAATTTAAGTTTCAACTCAGAAATAGGATATGCCATGTTTAAAAACAAAAATCGCAATTGCTGTTTTTATGAGCGCATCTTAAAAACAGCAATTGCAATTATTAGTTTTAACCGATGGTAATTTAAAAATTTTGGGGGTGCTAAAAAATGCTTGATTCTCAATGTGGGCGGTAAGCGAAAAAGTTTGAGAATTAATGATTTAGACCAAAAACATATGTACATACGTATGTTCGTATATGTTGCACTGCTTTTGGCTATATTCCAACCGTATATTATCTATATTCCAACCAGTTAGCGCTGGAGATGAGATAAAAATGCATCTTTAATTTTTCCTTGTCGTCCTATCATTAAAATGCAGCACGAATAAAAGATCATCTTTATGTGGTAAGAAATTAAATAATAATACCTAATTACATAAAATATTACATCAAAGAAAATGTAAACAAAAGTGAACGATATTATTCAGGAACAACATCCTAATTTGTCTTATCTAAAATCAAAAATAACTGTACTCATTCAAAGTGTATCTCTATTCAAATGAGATACATACTATATAAAATCTACATACAGATAAAATTAAATGACCAAATAAAAAACGATTTAAAATAAATATTGTCTGCATCATAGAATGAGTAACGGGTTTTCATCTGAACAACAATCGAGGCAAATCATATACTCCGAAATAAATGTTTAAAAAATAGTTAAAAATCAAATAAAAGTAAAAATTATTACAAAAACTGATTAAAAAGAAAAGATAATTCACAAAATTTTCATAATATTTATATTTAATGGAATAAATGATTCGATAACATAGGATATCGTTGACAACCGTATATCTGTACTGACCTCAATAAATAAATTTAAATATTTAAATGAAATAAATACTCAATAAATAAAATGAGGAAATAATTAAATTATTCCATAAAAACAATAACATTTTCAGGGACAATTATCCCAATAGAATGAAGTATCAATTTCCAGATAAAAAAATTGAGAAAAGATAGATAAATCTTCCGTTAATCTTTTTTCCGTTTTTTTTTTCTTAAAACTTTAAACAAAGAAATTTATGATTTTAATATTCAAACGCAATACATTCCACAGGGAGAAATAACATACAGTCAACCAATAAAAGTTTAAGGAAACATTATCAGTTATATAATTCTACATTGAGATAAAATAATTCAGCCAAATGGTAATCGAAATGAGATAGACAAGTATAATTTCGGGTTTGCTTAACTGATTTATTCCATAAAACTTCACACGAATCTAGTTAAATCACTATTTATTTATAAAAAAAATGATGGGAGGCGCTAAGAAACTAATTTCTTCCAAAAAATAATTATTCTGTTTAAACCTAAATTGAAATTAATAGTTTAAGAATAAATCCATATACAGAGCTATTCACGGAGAATGTAATAAATTTTCACTGGTGAAAGTAAAGAAGAAAGCTCAAATGAAACATAGGTTCAGAAACGTTTCGTTAGCGAGAGTCGGCTGGCGAAAAATTTTTCCTTGATTTCTGCGCCTTAGGTAAAATTAAGCCACTCTGTCATTTTTGGGCCCCAAATTAAGTGGTAAATTTAGTGATATGAAATCTAATCTGGTAAATTTTAAAAATAGTTCCAAGAACTGTATTTATAATAGTTTTTTAAAAATCTTGGATAAACGACAAAAAATTTGAGTCGAAAAATAAACTATTTTTACTTTCCCGTCTAGATAGCGCTATAGCAGAGCTACAGCTATAGAAGGGAAAGTATTGTAATCAGTCTATTTCAGGCATATGGGATTTTCACCGGATCTTGACGTTTTGACAACTAAGGAACCCAAAAAACCGGATGGAAATTTTCCGGACGTTAATGTTTTTCTTTTCGGTGTTGGTCTCTAAATCACCTTATATCCCCAGAACTACTGGACCAATTTTGACCAAACTTGGTCAGATTACATCTATATATGGGGCATTGACGTCATTAAATTTTCAACTTAAAAGGTCAAGGGGTGTAGAGCAAGGTTACTCTCAGTATCTCAAGATTTCGCCTAATTATGGTCATATTTTTTCTTAGGCGCATTCATTAATAATAAAAAAATAATAATATTTGCAAAAAAAATAATTGCAAATATTAATCGTACTCCCGCCCCAAAAAATGCTTTAAACTACTGCTCGTATGTTGTGACGTCACAGGTGAGCGATATAATTAAATAAATGAATAATTTTTAAGTGTAAAAAAGTAACTCGATCTGACTGGATATCGATCTCGATCGCCTGGTTGACTCGGTACCTGGTACGTTAAGCCTCGCGACTACACCATTCTTCCGACCGTAAAAGCGAAATTTGTTCTACATAGATTGTGAAATTACATTAGTTTAGTTAGTGCTGACCGTCGCTGAAAGTACCGTCACACCCGCCAGAATTAAATACGGTATGCGCGCGCGCTTTAGTTAGAGTCATTGAATTAAATAAACGAAAACATATCATATTTAAATAAAATGATAAATATTTTAATTAAGTTGTGTGTGTAAGCCGTGCATCAGAATCAACCCATAGTTGTAGGACTTTCCCGGAACGCGGCTTTAACCGCGTGATGTGAAAATTCTACAAGTGTGTTGCCAGCTCTTTTATCTGTGGTAAAATAACTTGATAAAATCGATTAAAGTTTTAAACAAGACTTGTAGAAAACTTGACTCGAGTAAAACGTAAAATAGTGTGTTTGTCGACCCCAGTCGTTTTTCTTTTACCCCAGATTTATCGAACTAAAAATTACTACTAAAATTACAGTATTGGGAACTATTTTTTTCAATTTTTCAGGTCAGATACTGCTTAGCAGATGGCGAACAACGTGAATACGTCATTAAAAAAAAAGACGCATGCGCATAAGTGTTTTTACGAAGCTAAAAATATATTATTACGGGAAGAATAGTAAACCATTAAACTACTTACAGGCTTTTGTTTTATAAATACTGTAATGCGTAATACATTCTGCCAAGCCAGTTGGTGTAGTGAATAGCATGTGACCTTCAATAACAACCGTCACGGGTTCGATTTTTTGGCAAAGGTATAAGCAATACTAAAAAAGAATAATAAAACAAAAATAGAAAAAACAATTTTTTTTTAAATAAAATTTTACTCCAATGGAATTTTACTTGAGGAAAAAATGGAACTTTTTAAAAATATTCAAAACACAAAAGCGATCAAGAAATACAAGGTGCTATGTTATCCAACAGAGTTCAAAGTTGCCTGTTGATATTTCAAAAGTTGCATTTTCTAAATTTTATAAATTCACATGCATCCCACATCCACAGTATGCATATACACAGTTATTTCTAGATGTGATAATTTATACTTTCCGATGTAAATGTGTAAGTGCTTTTATAATAAAGTATATATCCGTATTACAAAATGGAAGCAATCCAAACATTCATAAAATAATGAATCCAGGCAGCGATATTTCAAATAATTATTTCTTTTTAAAAATATTACCTCGCATTCTTGAAAAATGAAATAGTTAAAAATAAGCGAGGAATATAAAAAATTCAACTCTGAAACACCAAGCAAGATATTACAGTACACTATCTCCGTTGCCATTAATACGGTTTTGTTAATGATTATTAAGATATAACATCTAAACTGTTATTTAATATATTTATCTTATGAAAACAAAATACTGCCAATGAAATTTATTGTTTCTAAGCATAGATTTAAAAAAAATGGATAAAATTATCCACGTAAGACTTAAACAAGTACAGGCTACTTAGTAATAGGTTTAAAGGTAACATAATCATTGTATATAATTAATTAAATGTACGAGTACAAGTCAAAGAAATTTAGTTATTAAAATGTAAAAAGGTGATACCGCCATTCTCTATTTTTCTCTGTAGTCAACAAGCATATCATTAAATTAAATTTACATAGTTAAGGATGATTGGATGTGATGGAATTGTAGTTAAATTGCTAAAATATGCTAGTATTAGTGTGAAGGAGAAAGTTTTGCTTTTTTTATATATTTTCTGGGAGCAGAACCTAATTCCAGTGTAATAGAGAATAGCTGTTATTGTATCTCTTTTTAAAAAAGGGAACAGAAGTACGTGCGAGAATTAGAGAGGAATAAGTTTGTTGGTATCGGAGTACAAAGTTCTTAAGAATTATAATACAAAGGTTAAAGAAAATAGTTGATCCAGTATTAGGGTAGAACAAGCAGCTTTCAAGAGGGGAAGAAGTTGTATTGACAATAAATATATTTTCTTTAAAATAGTTAATCGATCAGGAATTTCAGTTAAATTATCAGGAATTTGGTCGGGAGACACATATATTATTTGGGACTTGGATAAAGTTTTTGATAAGTGCTTAGAGTGAAGTAATGACAAATATTGGATGAAAGAGAGATATCTACGTCACTGATTAGGATGATTCAAGTAATGTAAAGGGGGGGGGGGGAGACAGTGATAACCATTTCTGGAGAAGAAAATGGTAGGATTAAGACAAGACTGTAATATGTATCAGATTTTATTTATTATCTATATTGATAATCTTTTAAGGAAATGAATTAGTAAAGTACCGAACTGTACTTATGATTTAAACTAAAGAATTCGTTTTTTCCATGTTGTTTGCTGATGATTTAGTAATTGTCGCCGATACGGAAGATAATTTACAGCGAGCTCTATTTGAATTTACAATAAAAAAATTTCGCCTACTAAGATAAAAGTAAAGATTTTTTCTGGTAAGGAATTAGTTAGATCAGAAATAATAATCCATAATAGAATAATTTACCAAGTGACATGAATTTCTTTATTTAGAGTTCAAAATTTCGATGTGGAGTGAATCAGATTTTTATTGTAAAATAGAGAAGTTTAATTATTTTAAAGGAACCATTAGACGAGACCTAAAAAAATAAGGTGCATAAAAGAGCTTTATTAAAATTTTATAAGACCACTTCGGTTCTTACTTTTATGCATGAAGCAAAGACTTGAAGCTTAACAAAACAAAATGAGAAAAGAATTCAGGTAGTAAAAATGAGTTTTTTGAGGAGTATTGCAGGATACCGTATGTTTTTTTTTTTTTGTTTAACTCCGAGACCACCGTTAGCTATTGCTTCGGAGGATGAGATGAATGATTTGTAGCGTGTGTGAAATTCCATGCCTGAACGGGATTCGAACCCAGGACCTACGGATGAAAGGCTGAGACGCTACCACTCGCGCCAGGGAGGCCTTCACACGATACCGCTTATTGGATCATAAACGAACTCAGAAATTATCACCGAATTGGTTATATTTAATTTGATTGAGCGAATTGAAGAATATAGGGAAAGTTGGAGCAAACATGTGGAGAGAATGAATGACGTTAAAATACCTTTCTTTCTTTTTATATTTAGCCTCCGGAACCACCGCAAAGTATTACTTCAGAGGATGAATGAGGATGATATGTATGAGTGTAAATGAAGTGTAGTCTTGAACAGTCTCAGGTCAACCACTCCTGAGGTGTGTGGTTAATTGAAACCCAACCACCACACAACACCGGTATCCTCGATCTACTACTCAAATCCGTATAAAAGTAACAGCCTTTACTAGGGATTTGAACCTTAGAACTCTCGATTTCGAAATCAGCTGATTTACGATGATGAGATCATCACTACATCAACCCGGTGGATTGACGTTAGAATACGTAAGCGTTGTATGATTATAAGCCAATTGAGCGAAGAAGTTGGGTCACCCCAGGAAACAGTGGAAGGATTAATTTGTGTTGTCGTAACGGGCTATAGCGCAAAAGTTGATGAAGGATAATTTAAAACTAATGTTTAAAATTTAAAGATTTTATGCAAGTTTTTGAGTTTTTACTTCCTTCCTACAAAAGCTATTTACAAATGAACTTTTGCAATTTTTATCGTTAATAAAAAAAAAAAATTAAATCGCTTTACAACGCCATTGAGATTATTATTGTACCAAAATATATTCCAATTTACAATCGTACAATTAAGCGTAACTGAAACTTGTATTCGTATTTTAAAATGTATATTTTTTAACACTTAATACAATTCTATAAAATTAACATAAAATAAAAGCTTATGCTAGCCTCCGTGGTTGAGTAGATAGCGTTTCGGCATTTCGTGTAGAGGTTGAACCCGGTCAGGCATGGCATCTTTTCATACACTAGCAATTTCCACCGGGCTAATGACCATAGCTGTTGGTGCCCGCATTTTTAAAACAAGAAAAGCTTATGTTTTTAAATTAAAAAACAATAAGTCTTTATTATTTCCAATTAATCAGATCTTCAAATTTTGCGAATTAGCTAGCATGCACACATACACACTCACAAAATTACACAAAAACATACGACAGTAGAATACGTTAGTTTTTGTCGAACTTCTATAGTAAAATTTGGTAATGCTCAATATTGTTACTTCCTTGAACGAAGTAAAGGAAGTATTGTGATCGCGAAAAATTTCGGTTTTCAATTTTCAACGGAAGTATCCATTTTGACCATCCCAGAATCCATTTTGACTAGTTTCGGCGTGACGTCTGTATGTACGTACGTATGTATCTCGTATAACTCGAAAATGATTAGCCATAGAATGTTGAAATTTTGGATTTAGGACTGTTGTAATATCTAATTGTGCACCTCCCCTTTGATTGCAAACGACTGGACCAAAAGTGTCCAAAAAAGTTCCAAACAAAATTATGGATTTTGGATTTTTTCTGCACTGCAGTAATAACCAATCATTCAGAGATTTTCAACGATATATCAGAAGTGGTACTTATTTTCATTGGTTCCAGAGTTATAGCCAAATAAAATTTTAATTAATGAAATATTTTGTCTTACAAGGGGAAGGCACATCGTTCGAATTTTGATTTCATTTCGCTTTTCTTTATTTATTTTTTTTTAATTTATATATATTGATTTATTAACCAAATTCAATTAATCAAATTATTATTCATTAACCTGTGATTGTAAAAAATGTTTTACAATAAATAATAATTCTTCAATAACAATAAAAAAAAAAAAAAAAAATATGAAAAAATCAGAAGTTATTAGCGAATTAAAATTTTATGTACTTTTAAAAATGTGTGTATGTAATTTAACAGGCGTAAAAGGAAGTTATGTGGAGTCCACATTAGAGTTTTTGGTTTAACGGTAAAAAATTCGTTTTTTTTATTATTTATGTGTATGATTTTCGTATTTAATAATTTTTTGAATTCTATTTATATTTTTCCTTATGTTTTTCGGCATGTCTGATAATTAGTATGTAGGCATAAAAAGAACAAGCTGGTCATTTTAAAAAATGCATACGAAATTAATCTATAATTATTTTTTTCTTAAAATTTGTCGGTTGATTAATGTACATTGAAATCGATTGAATATTAAATTTCTCCTCGAAGAATTTTGTTCTCTTTTAATAAACACAAAACACTGAAATAGAATTGATATAGGATATATGCATAAATTACATTTTACATATGATAACGTAAATAAAAATTTGCTCTCTCACGTAGTTTATATGGTACATAACAAGGGGTATTAAAAGTTTTACTACATAAAAGAACGATGGATCAATTTCTTAATTTACGAAATTAAGGTAATTTTTTTCGTAAATCTACCGAAAATGGGAGACCAATGGATTATGGTAAGTGTATTTTTAATCGGGAGGAGTTACTGTACCAACAAACATTTCAAATGAAAAATAACAAGCATTGCTAAAATTAAATAACATGTAAATGCCTAGTGCCTAGTTTTTATAAATTTATTCTTAATTATTTCTTATAAAAATATTTTTTGCCTGTTTTTACGTTATACAGTACTAACTGAAAAACGAAATCTGTATGGACGGAATCTGTATGAACGGCAAAAATTTAAATTAATAAAACCATGAATCAAAAGCCATTTGACATTAGTTTTGTTCAAAATCAACGGATAACGTAAAAATAAAAATAAATTATTGTAGAAATAACGTAAAATTTCATATATATATATTACATATAAATATGGCTTGCCAAAAAAAAAACCTACTTACTTGCACATTTAGGAAAATAATTGTACGTAGTAATTTTCTATTTAATAACTGATACATTTAAATAAATTAAATACTTTACTAAATTTAAAATTTATACTAATACCTTAACAGGGTTTGAAACCTAAAACTGAAACTGATTTCATCATCATCATGTGGCGTTCTGCCTGTTAGCAGGTTCCTGGCACCACTGTTGTCTTCTTCTGTTTCTATATCATGGTTTTCTTTTCGTCTCATCACCTTCACTACCTTTTACATCATTTGTTGATTTCAGCCTCTACTTTCCTCTTCTTTTTTCACCTTCAACAGAAACTTCAGGAACTGTATCTATTATTACTTTTCCCCTAATTATTTGCCCGACCCAGTTTCCTTTCCACCTTCTTAATACTTCTTCGTTACTTACACTGTCCACCCATTTTATCTTCTACATCCTCCTTCAGACCTACATCACAAAAACATCGATCTTATCTTTTCCTTTTTCCCCAGCGTCCATCTTTCACAACCGTACAAAAGTATACTCCAAACATAGCATCTTACCTATTTCTTCCTTAGGTTCCATGTTGCTACAGAGTAGGTTTTTCTTTCTAAAAAAATGCTTCTTCTTTTGCCATTGCAATTCTCGTCTTAATCTCTTCTTTATTCCTCCTTTGCAACATTCTTCTCATTCACCTTCATTTTTGTTTTCCTCACATTTATTTTCATCGCATATTCTTTTATCCCTGCTTTCCATGCTTTTATCATTCCTTGTTATGTCTGAGTATATTTAGCTACGATCAGCAGATCGTCAGAAAATCGGAGACAATTTATATTTCTTCCAGCTATGCTTATTCCTTTTTGGCCATCCAATATTTCCTCGACATAAAGGGTGAACAGTGTTGATGATAAACAGCAGCCTTGCCTCACTAATCTACGTAATTCTAACCAATTTGTGAGATTCTCATTTATTTTCACAACTTTTTTTTTGTTTCATGTACTGTTCCCCTATCAATCTCCTATTCAAGCAATCAACTCTCTTTTCTTTGGGAATCTCAAATAAATTTTTCAACTGTCCTCTGACGAATGCATTTTCCATATCTATAAAACATAAGCTCAATCCTCTACTTCTTTCAAAACATCTCTCTCCAATCATTCTGATCAGTTCTACATCTTCTCTAGTTCCATTTCCTTTTTTGAATTAGTCATAACTTATCAAGTATAACGTTTTGAATTCATAAACGTTCCTAAAACAATACAGGTTTTAACTAGCCATAATTCGGAACTATCTTCACCGTTACCACATTGAACATTTCGATGTGGATGAACAATAATTTCGATACACTCATATCTTTTTCACCACTTGATTACAATTTCTAACTGTATGGATCTAGATTAAAATTTATTAAATTCTGAAAACAGCGTAACTTCCATTTTCGGAAAAACATAAAAACAACGATTTTATATAAATGTTTATTAATTGATATGTTTAAACATTCATAACCAATCACTCGTATCGACGTAAGGCCATGAAAGGAGCTTAGTAAGTTCTAAAAATGAAAGGCGTTTTTGCAAAAGGAAAACTGAATAATTTTCTAAAATTTACTTGTCTCTACAAGAAAATCAATAGGCGTATTACTTTACTAAAGAAAATAGTTATTACCATTTCTTGTGAGCTCTCGAAATAATTTCAGTTGTTATGTAATTTTGCAGGTGATATACGATATATATATATATATATATATATACATGTGTTACATGATAACATAATGCCATGTCTAACTTTAATAACCTTTAGATACGAAACTAGTATCTATTGCAAGTAAACATTACACATAGTTATGAAACTGCTTTTTGTACTGTTAACAGCGTAATTAATTTTATACTTATGTCTTTCAATTTTTTCTTATTTGTAATAAAGAATTAATAGACGTGAGATTTAGAACGTATAAAAATTGAGTTCCGGACGCGAACAAAACCCGACTGAGTGGTTGCTAGTTATAATACACTTTTCTATCGATACTAAAAGGAGAAATATATAAGCCTTTCTAGTTGGTTTTGTGGTCAAATAATTCGAATATAATTTAATAATTAATATTTTCATTAACAAATTGCTATATAACTTTTAAAAGACTATTTCCAATTTTATGTTCTTTTTTTCAGTAAGATGATATCAAACGACTTTCATGAATTAATTTGAATGCACGGAACTTCTATATCTTCAAAAGGTATCAGAATAGTAGCTTATTTTTTATCGATGACTAACTAAAGATAACGTACACTGAAATGTAATATTAATTTTTCTTTATTTTTAAAAACCTCAAAACGCAAAAGACTGAAATAGAAATATTAGAGGATGAGTGCATAAATTACATTTTACATATAATACTCTGAAACCAATTATCAAAGTTTACCCTCTCATATTGTTATATCTTGTTTAAACCAGTACACAAAAGTTCAAAAATTATTACTAAATGCGAGACCGAGGCTTAATTTCTTATTTTATGAATGCAAATTCGTTTATTTTAAGTCCAAAAATTAAAAACTAACAAAAAATATAAAAATAAGATAAAGAATCAACATTATAAAATATATAAACAGAAATGATTTTTTTTTAAATCTATCTTTAGGAGTATTTATTATATCAGATTAATTATTAGTTATACCGTAATAATTCTAAAACAGAAAAATGTAGATGACACAATTCTAAGCAAATAAGTTGTTGTTCGTTTACAATAAGTTAACTATAGAGTGTCCCAAAATAAACTGATATTTTAAATTTGCTGCAATTTGTTTCGCGGTAAAATCAGAGTACAGAGTAGAGATTTTTATATGCTGTTATCAGTAAACACTGAGGTTAGAGCATGGAAAAGTACACACTTGAACAACATATAGAAATTTAAAAAATAACAATATAACGAATTTTCGAAAAAAAATCATCTTAGCGATGACACATTTTCTTCATACCGGCTTTGTCAGCCTTAATGACTGAATGAAAAAGCTGTAATGAAAAAGCTGTGCAAGGAATTGTATGACTGGACCGGAGTAGCTTGGAAAGTCGTCGCAATACTTTGCCAGCTTTTATTTAATGTATACAGGTGCCATAAATTTTAGGGTTATAGGTGGGTGACCTGTCAAAATACGCAATTCGTTCGTACAAAAATTTTCAAAAAAGTTTACATTACATGTCACGCTTCACTACGGTACGTGAGATGTGAAGAAGTTACACGTGACTTATTCATCGAGTCTAATATTCAGTGACGAGCAAATTAATCCGAACACAATATTTTTAACAGAATATTTTATATTTAAAAGAAAAAATGTTTAATAGTAAAACTTATACAAATTTAATAGTTTATATGTCCTCCATTGTTTTTGATTATCTCATTGTTCCATTTTGGCATTGATTCCAATAAGGTAGAACAATGATTTTTTTATTTTTTCATCTCGAAACCAAACCTGTATCACTGAACTAATAAGGTCAGTTTTGAGCTACAATTCATTTTCCCAAGTCTTCTTTTTAGTATGGCCCATAAATTTTCAATGGGATTCAGGTCGGAGGAGTTCCCTGGCCATGAGAGCATGCAAATGTTTTGGATTTTGAAGAACTCTTTTGGTTTCTTTGACGTGTGATATACTGCGAGGTATTGTTGGAAAATGAGTTTTGGGTTCTTCTGGCATTAGTGGGACTATTTTTCTTTGGCATATATTAATGTATTGATCCGATTTCATCATTCCATCTACATGTATAACTGCTCCTGGCCCTTCATGTGTAAAACATCCCAAAAACATCTTTTTGGCTGGATGTTTGGGAGGTTGTTGCAGGTGTGCTAGCGTAGTAGTCTTCTCATCTGCTGACTTACGAATGTAGTCTACTCTCTTCCCTTGGACAAAGAAATTGTCTCGTCTAAAAAAAATAGCTTTTCTTCACATCTCAATAGTTCATTTTTATGTTCCTTTGCCCATTGAAGTCTTTTTTTCTTCATAACCTGTGTCAGTAACTGCTTCTTTTTAGGTTTCTGTGCAATCCTTCCCACTGCCAACAATCTTCTACGAACTGTCATATAACAATAGTCCCACTGGCTGTCAAGTCCCTATTAAGGTCAACAGCTGACAATCGTGGATTAATTTTGGTTTTTCTTATTAGTAATCGATCCTGTGTAGGCGTGGTTTTCTTTTTCTGTCCACATTTTCCTTTTCTCTTTGAAGAGATGGAACCTGTTTCCCTAAACCCTTTCACGATTTCATTTACAGTACCTAACCCCACACTACACTCACTGGCAATCTGTCTTTGAGTCATTTGTGTGTGTTGGGACAGAGCAACAATTTTTTAACAGAAACTCATAAGGTAAAACTAATTTACAATGAATTATAAAAGCGCAGTAAGCACTAATTCTCTTTGTATATGAACTAACAACATAACCTGAAATACCAAAAAGCAAGCAGTTTGCGACAGAATAGAAATTCCCTACAACAGAACAAAAATTTCCTTTGTTCGGATTAATTTGTTCCCTACTGTACTATTAGATGGCTATTCGTAAATAAACTTCCAGTACTCGGTATTTCGCATAGGAGGGGGGTAGCGATTATATCTTTGCACAGTTTAATAGCCCGGTTCAGTGCAGTTCTAGTGTTATTGGAAATATCGCTTGCTTGTTTGTTCGTGTAAAACTCTCGTTATAAATGCTGCTGTCGTAGAAAATTCTGCCGACTGTGAATTGCGACCGTCATCCGATTCCTTCACGCAAAAACTTATCAGCTACTGAAATTCATCGTGAATTTTGTGCATTATGTGTAGGGAATATTGTGAATGACAGTGCGGTAAGACAATGGTACCGTATATTTGGAAAGATCGAACGAACATTCACAATGAAAGAAGCGGTCGACCCTCAACTGTCGCAGATGAAATTGTTGCAAATTTCGATGTGAAAATTCGAGAAAATCGTCAATTCGCGATAAAAGAATTATCCAAATTAATGCTAAAACATACTGGGGAAGATGTTGAATAAATTAAGAAGGGCCGTACAAAATAAATGATCAGCATGCTGAGTTCAGGCATCGTTTTTCTTCATCACAACGCTCGTCCGCATACTGTAGTAAGGACTCAACATTCCTAATCGACAGTTTCAAATGGGAGTTGTTTAACCATCTTCCATATAGCCCTGATTTGGCTCCCAGTGATTATCACCTTCTCCCGAAGATGAAGAAATGGTTAGTGACGTAGCGTTTTGAAAATGACGAAAAGTTAAAAAACGATGTTACTATTACTACCTGGCTTAATTCACAGGCGGCAGAATTTTATGACGAGAGTATTCAAAAACTTGTTAACAAATATGATAAGTGTCTTAATTTGGGCGGTGATTATGGAGAGATGTAGCTAAAATATGTAGCTACTAGTTATTTATAGTAAATTATTTTTTTTATCAATGGTGTCTTTTTAATAATGAATCGGAAGTTACTTTCCGAATAGACCTCGTAGATCAGAATGTTAAGTCAATCGAAATTGAAATAACACTCAATTCTGTTAATGATAATTTTAATATGTTTTCTTCACTGATTGGCTGTACAGTGAATAGCATTATTCACAGAGAAAACAGCTATAACTAGTATCGTTTGAATCAAATGCTTTTTAATTATCACAGACATAAGGTTGACTAAGACATAGAAACTAAAATATTTAATTTATGGCCCTCTTTCTGTTACAGTAGTGATTTACGTATACATGCCTCTAGTCAATATTAGGATTCATTTTTAATATTTTGTTTTTTAAACTTTATTTCGATCCTATTTATCACATTCAACTTTTAAATTTCTATTATGAAAATATATAAAATCAGGTTTATAAAATATTAATTTTCACATTATAAGAAAATATTTTCGCATAAAAATATGAATTTAGTTAAATGATACCTGCTTATATTGTGTTTACAAAATCCTTAGATGAAATATTGTTAAATTCTTCCCGTTTTAATTGAAAGTGGATATAATAAACATGTTCTTTTTACATCATGGGATTCAATAGAGCTGCTACAGTTGAAGTCTTACAACAGTAAGTTTATAAGCACGCTAAAAAGTTTATTACTGATTAGACGAATAAATATGTTAGCTAATTTTCACTTTGTCGTTCGGCTTGTAAACAATTTTAAAATATAATATAAATGAGCACTTGCGGTATAAGTAAGGATATATCCTCGTATTAATTTTGTACTGTTCAATCAGCAATAATATTCACTCTGATGTCTAGTTAGCAAGTGATGCGTTGTCTTTCCCATGAATAAACATTAAAATCAAGGATGTATGCTCAAATGTAATTTTAATTCAGACAGCGTTATATTTATCTCAATTATTACACGTAATGCTGCCTTTAGCGCGACACTAGTGGTTGAAAGCCAAGACTCCCTCGCTTTTATACTCATTTCATATAAGTAATTTTCAAAAATTGAAATGGAAATACTCTAATTTAAAAAAGAAGGAAAATGTATGAATTTATCTGAGCATATACTAATGTAGAATAAAATCTATGCTCACTATTTTACCGAAATCAGTTCTTTCTCTTTCTCTTACACACACATACACACACAGCCGAAACACCTGTATGCCGATATTGCCATAGATATTTACAGTATAGAATCTGCATGAACGGCACCATTGTTTTACAAGTTTTATGGTTTTAGGATCTGTTCTCATGATAAGTTATTTATCTAGAACTTGTTATAAAAAAAATAATTTATTCGAAAAAAACCAATAATTTACCCCTTTTTATTAGACGTTTATATTCATGTCAATATAATACTGTTTTATTAATTATCATTGTATTAATTAAGAAAGTTTTTATACTAAAATATACTAACAGAGAAATAAAATTATGTCTATTGTGTTAAATCTAAAAAAAAACATATAAAACTACTCTTTACAATAAATAAAAGTAATTTAACTTATTTACTTAATAATACAGATGTTTGCTAATTCAATATACTTATTGCTATATAAACTGTAAATTTTTTATTTTCACCTTTTTTTTTTAATTTTAATTTTATCACTGAAAGTTAAAACAAATAACACATAATTTTAAAAATTAAATTACATTTTTAAGGTTCGAAAATGCATAGAAGTTTTGAAAAAAAGATTACATCACGATAAAAATAGGAAAGAAACGTCTTTTAAAATACAGAACGATCGACGTCTATTTGTTCATATAAGTACAACATAAGTACATCTTAAGACAATCACTAGGAAGCTATCCCGCTTTAAAAAAAAATAACCGTGATGAAGAATATAAAAAAGTAAGATAAAATAGGTTTTCTTTGTTCTTATGTAGGGTGTTTAAGACTTAAACTGAGCACTTACTACTCTATGAAAAGATAAAGTACTTTACTATCTAACGCAGTATAACATCTCAAGCAAAATGCGTATAAACGAACCGAACAAGCTATCAGAGCGTATAATTTGTTTTTATTTATAGTAAAGGTATATGTTGTAAACAATTTTCTAAAACTTTATCAAGTAGAAATTTAATATAATTTGTCGTAAAGTAATAAAAAACTGACAAGAAAGTTGTAATACTTTCCTGGCATTGGTTATTTATATTTATAAAGTAAAAAAAATAATTATACATGAAAAAAGTTACCTATTTTGTTTGGGTGGGGGATAATGTAAGATAAAATTTTTTTGTAAAATTGTCATTATATGTTTTCATAAACTAAAAACGTTTTAAAGATTAAAAAATTGGTATTTTTTTCTGCTTCCTCACCTCCAAAATCACCTTCCAAGAAAGTTTTTTTTTATTTTTTTGGGGAGTGATGAATTATGATGTAATTTTATTGTAATATTATTACTAAAAGTTTATTATTAAATCTTTTAATCATATAAAATGTTTAAATAAACCAAAAATAATTTTTTAAATTCAAAAAATCTATATTTTTAACCTTTGTTCGGCTTCCCCACCCTCAATATTGCTCTTTACGTATATTTGGGATCGCTTTCAATACCATTACGCCAAGAAAGACATTAAAATAAGTGAGTTAAAAGATACACAATAAATAAAATATCTGATGTGGACACCACATTCCTTGTACACCTATTAAATTACATATACATACTTTTTGCCGCATTTCATTTAAACTTATTTCATTTGAAGGTGAGATACGATCCTCCAATTCCTTAACAAAGTGGACTGATGCACAATTGCTGAAATATTAGTTTTTATTAACATCAAATATTTATACAATTATTAATTCAACAGTCTTACATGAAATATTAGGAAATGATAAAAGTCCCTTTAGTACTCGTATTACTAGATCAGTATTATTCGTATCTTCGTGAATTAGTGATTAATAAAAGTTTCAGATTTCTGGTGTGTCGTATATATAAAAGTTAATAATAATTAAACTATTCCGTTTAGTGAACTCCTGTATAGTGGTTACAAATGTAAATTTCATACTTACTGTGTAAAATATTCAGTTTTTATTATTGAATTATTTGTAGAATAATAAAAAATGAAAAAGAAACAATCATACAGGAAAAACAAAGATAAAATGAAGAAATGTATCTGAAAAAAAACGACAAGAAGATGAATACGGCGAGAAAGAAAATGTTAAGAACAATGGAAGAATAATAAAATTAAGATAAGATGGTAAATATAAAGCGGAGGAAAAAGTTAAAATCATAGAAATAATAAAAACATTAAAAGAAGATGATAAATATGAAGAGGAAGAAAATGCTAAAACCAAAGAAAGATAAAAAGATTAAGAGAAGATGATAAATATAAAGAGGAAGAAAAGTTAAGACCAAGGAAAGAATAAAAAGATTAAGAAAGGATGATGAATATAAAGTGAGAGAAAATTTTAAAACTAGAGAACGTGTACACAAATTAAGATCAGAAGAATTATATCAATCAAAGAACGATTAAATGATTGGCAACAAAAAGAAATAAACGAAATGATCAACTCCGAGTTAGGGAGAATATTGTCCAATAATATTAGAGGAGTAATGAACTAAAAGAAAAGAGTTTTTTCAACATATTAAAGATCGGGCATGTATGACAGTATATGTTGTTCTTATGAGGGTCTATTTTTCAGTAACTCTGTAGTTAACTTTAATGTAGCTAAAATTAACAGAAATTCAAGAATAATAAAATAAAATTAAACCAGTAAAACCAAAAATAATACGATTCTAAATTATAATTTTTAATTAACATTAAATAATCGACGTTTCACCTAATCTATTACATATACACATACGTAATACATGCATGCCTATTAAATTGCATATAAACATTTTTAAAAGTACATAACATTTTATTTCACTAATAACTTTTTTTTAATTGTTATCATTAAATTATTATTTATTGTATTTTTTTTACAATCACGGGTTAATAATTATTAATAAATCAATATATTTAAATTAAAAACAAGTTAAAAAAAAAAATTAAAAAAAAAGTTAAAAATAAAGATGAAGACTGATTCGAACCAATGTGCCTTCCTTTGTAAGACCCAAATATTTCGTTAATTAAAATTTTATTTGGCTATAACTCTGTAACCAATGAAAACAAGTACAATTTATGATATATCGTTGAAAAGGTCTCATGAGGGCTTATTACTACTGGAGTTAAAAAAAGTCCAAAATCCAAATTTTTTGGACACTTTTGGTCCAGTCGATTGCAATCAAAAGGGGAGGTGCACAACTAGATGTGACTACAGACCTAAATCCAAAATTTCAACATACTACGGTTAATCGTTTTTGAATTATGCAAGATACATACATACATACGTACGTACAGATGTCACGCCGAAACTAGTCAAAATGGATTCAGGAATGGTCAAAATGGATATTTCTGTTGAAATATGAAAACCGAAAATTTTCGCGATCACAATAGTTCCTTTACTTCGTACATGGAAGTAAAAAGATAGATTTTTTCGATTTTTGGGGAAGAGTTGGAATTTTGGGGCAATTTTTTTTTTTAACTAGTAAAATAAGCATGAAGGAATGTACTTTATATAAAATCTTATCTTTATATAAGTCATATTTTTATATAAAGTGATGTTCTGTCTGTAAAATTTTGAGGAAATTAACCCCCAAACCCCCTCACTCCCTGGAGTTATTGGCCCTAAAATTCTACCAATAAATTGACCCATATAACTGAGTCTATGTAGAAAATTCCATCCAAATCGGTTTATCCAGTTAAAAGTTATAAAGCTTCTACCATATGTAACCAACTACATGGTACGTAAAAACATTACCTGCTTTTTTCGTTTTATGGGGTTTCTTGGTCATGAAACGTCGAGAAATACAAATAAAACCCATACCCCATTCTTTGACTGATTACCATACATTGCTTCTTGCAACATAGTTGTAGAACTATGATGCCAGAAAAGTAAAAATCATCAATCAAATAAGCAGCAGTTTGCTTGTCAAATTTCTTTTTAAAAACGAACAACTAGAAAGCTTCAAATACCAAACACTTTGAAAACTAAAACATTTTGGAAAGCAATGGTATACAGTGGTAGATAAAATAATGAAGTGAAATTTAAAGGAGTCGTATTGATGTTATAATAATAATAATAAAAATGGCTTAAAAAACCATCCAGATAATTATGGATTTTGGTTTTACATGTAGTTTTTCTGAAAATCTTTCAAATGTAACTTTGGATTCATACTTTGATCTTTATACATATTTTAGATCTAGCCAATTACATCACGTAATATCTCGCTTGTTTACTGATGGCATAAAAACTACGACAATCTGAACGTGAAAGTGGAATGATAAAAGTCTATATAAGCGGCAGTAGAAGCGATGTGATTGATAGAGAATTGATGGATTATCTCGTTGCGGTAAGTATCACCCTTTTTCATAATAAACGCCTACAAAGTTATTTTTATTTAACACTAAACATTCATCTTACTTTTAGAATGAGGAAAAAGTGTATTGGAATACAAAGCTATCGATCTGTTACCAAAATCCACATGTAAAACCAGAATATTATGTAGATATAGATTTTGACGTACAAAACTGAAACAATTTTAATCATTATTTACTATAAACACTTTAAATAGATTATTTAACTTAAGTTTAGTCTTAAGTTGTTTTAAATTTCAATTAAACACATTTCTTTAAAAAGACCATCTTCAGTATATTATTAATTTTGAAAATATTAAAATAGCTTTTGTACGCAGTGAGATATATATTTTTTCTATCAGTGAACCTGTTATTAATATAAAAAGTTTTTTTAGTATAAATAGCATTTTGAAGAAATTGTTTAATATATGACAATTAATAAAAAAAAGATTTAACGTTAAATTTTGGTCATTATGTACCATCATACCGTCATTTGCTAAATGTTATCATCCAAATTTAAAAATACTGCTACTCACCTAACAAATTCTACAAATTGTAATCTTTTACATCTGCTGAAAGACATTTGTATGTATTAAAATTTGTTATTTATAAACTACGTACCTCTTTTTATGATATTCACATCTGAGAATAAAGGGTTATTTATTTTGTTTACTCAAAAAGAGCAATGTAATTCATAAAAAAACATTTAATTATTTGATACTATTAACGATATTTAAATTCTGTATGACAGATTACGTTGGAATTAATTCGGTTAAAATACACTTTACGTATAAAAGATCTAATAGTAATCAAATATCTTTCTTTACTGTTGTTTGTTGTTACTTAATTTTCATGACTGTAAACAGTTGAAAATGACGTGAAGTGAAATAACAATTATTTCTGAAAACGATATGTCTATTTTTAAGAATAACAATCATTCAATGCCGGACTTGGTAGGGAAAATAAAGAGTGGAAGTAGTTTCCCGTTGTTTTTTTTTTTGTCTTTTATCAAGAAAATATTTGGCACATTGGTATGTCAAATCCATCAAAATGAGATATACAGCTGGATATAAAAAAGAATAACCCGATTTCAAAATCATACACTAGTGCAACCACGCCTGGTCAGTGAATAAAATTTGCGCCATTTAAAAGTTCATATCAAATACCGTTAGTTTCAAATGCCGGCCGCCAGATTGCAATATTAACGCTCATAAGTACGGTAACGTCAGTTGTAAATAATACGACGTATATGCAACAGAAGGCTTTTTGTGTTTTACCATTTAGTAAGACGGAGTCCGTAACAACGGCTCAGCGTGCGTTTCCATTCAGGTCGCAATGATCGCAAGTGTTTTGAATTGAGAATACGGAGACTAAAAAAAGCTGTTTTTAATTTTTACAAATTCATAATACTTTCCTGTTAAATTTTGTTCTCTTTTGTTTTTGATAATAAAAATTGATGTTTTTCATAAACTTTATTACATCAATTTTTGCAGAATTAAATTCTCTATAAGTTACGATAATAATATTTACGCATTTATTAATCATTTAACAAATTTATTGTTCTTCAGACTAAAAAAACGTTATTTTATGATGGATATCATGATAACTACGGGAAATATAGTTCTGGGATCAGTTTTACTTGATTTATCAGGTCGTAAGAAACCATCATGTTTACATCTTATATAACGCCTTAAAAATTGTTGTAAGACTTCATTTCACCGGGGGAAATTTTACGCTAGCCATAACTCGATAACAAAGCGTTTTCGGAATATGTTTGTATGAACTTTTTTCCTTATTTCAAGCTCTAGGAATCCCAGATTATTTCTCTTTCCTCCTGAATCACTCTGTATATAAAACAGGTTTTACTTGGATTACTTGCCTAAATTCGTCGGGGAAGTTATCATGTAATCGTAGTTTGGTTAATACCTGAAATTCATTAATCTTCCCACTTTTTTTAAACTTTTTATCTAAACATAAACTTATCATCCCTAAAATTATTTTACTCTAATAATTAACAATTAAATTACAATATTTTTACTTCCTTGTACGAAGTAAAGAAGTATTATGATCGTGAAAAATTTCGGTTTAAAATTTCAAAAGAAATATCCATCATGACCATCTCTGAATCCATTTTGACTAGTTTCGGCGTGACGTCTGTACGTACGTTTGTATGTACGTATCTCGCATAACTCAAAAACGATTAGCCGTAGGATTTTGAAAGTATGGATTTAGGACTGTTGTAACATCAAGTTGTGCACCTCCCCTTTCGATTGCAATCGACTGAACCAAAAGTGTCCAACAAAGCCCAAAATAAATACAAAATTTGATTTTGGACTTTTTCTTACGATATATCATAAGTGGAACTTTATTTTCGGTTCCAAAGTTGTAGCCAAATAAAAGTTTAATTAATGAAATATTTGGACCATGGTAAGGCACATCGGTTCGAATCTGACTTCATCTGTTTTCTTTTAGTTAACTTTTTTTTAATTTAAGTATATTGATTTATTAATAATTATTAATCTCTGATTGTAAAAAAAATTTACGATAAATAATAATTCAATAACAACAATAATAACAAAAAAAAAAAAATTATGAAAAAATATCAGAAGTTATTAATGAAATAAAATTTTATGTACTTTTCATTTAAAAAAAAATGTGTATATGTAATTTAATAGACGTACAAGGAAGTCATGTGCTGTCCACAGCAAAGTTTTTTTAAAACTTGCATCCATTTAAATCTGTACATTTAAAACTTTTTGGGAGGGGTTTTTTGGAAAAAAACAAAATTTACTTCAGCTATTTTAATTACATTAAAATCCAATTAATGATTAAGAATAAATAACAAAAGAGATTCTTTTTTTTAATTTAATGATATCAACTTATATACATAAAAATCATCATACTAAATTTGTAATTTTTTTTACGTTCCTGAGATATTAGGAGAAATATAAACCAACACACACACACACACACACACACACACACACACACACACACACACACAAAGAGCTTTTTTGTGATCTCTCTAATAAAAAGTCCCTCTAATAAAAAAATACACACATCCCGATTGGTCATTTTTGATAAATAACTCTTCCTTTATTAGATTCTAAAAAACGGGTCAAATTAAAACCCTTTTTGTAATTTCAAACGAGGCATTTGTTTCCGTTTTAGCATAACTAATTATTACTTTTTGTAATTTAAACGTTCAGAATAAATTTTTGCAAATCCTTACAATGAATCGAAAATAATATTAGAAAAAAAAGTTAGCAGAAACGCGTATTACGGTGAGTTACATCACTCTTTCAGCATAACTTGCCTATCTTTTTTTAAATTATCTACCAACGAAAAAAGGATGAAAATATTAAACGATAGAAATTTTTTTTAAATAAAATTTTAAATAATTTTCATAAGAAAAATCGTTGAATTATAATCATCAGCTCCTTCCCTTATTATTTTCGGATAAAACCTGGACTGTTAAATATATAATTTATTATAACCATTCATTCAGCTACTTAACTAACCCTATACTCCTTTCCTTTCTCGAATGATAAAAAATTAATTTATAACATTTTTATAAACAAGATTGTACCCAAAATCTGACAAACAATAAAGTTGTAATGACTCCTGTTGTGTACAGGTTTAAATATTAGCAAATCATATTTAATTTGATAAAAGTAGGTTACGTTTTTATAAAAATAACTAATATATATATATTAAGGAAAAACTTAACACGATAAAATTAAATGAGCGAGCGAAACTGAATAAACGAGAGTTGCTGATGTTAAAGTAACAGTGATGATGTGAATATCCTTGAATCTTCTTTGTCACGGTTTTTTAGAATTAAATGAGAGTAGTGACAACACATATTATATAGAAAATAAGAATCAACTACAACAAACTATGGGTGTTATAATAATAATATTACTTGTAAGGTGAGAAAGTTAATACTGTATTAATATATATAGAGACCTATAGTAGTTTGTATGGCAACGAAAAATGATGAACAATATAACACTATATTACAATGAAGTAGTCTATATTAAACTACGTCGCGAGACTCTTAAAAAAAAAAGACTTTCACAAGAGTGCAACTTATTCAATAAGAATGGAATAATACACAAAATTTTCACGTTCATTAAAAAATAAAATTAAAACCGGATATTAAATTTATTGTTATTATTTTTAAAACTAAAAAGCGAAAAAATAAAAACTATTACAATGTTTTATTAAAAAATTATACGCTAATAACAATACTGAATGAAAGCGAAATTAAATTATATGGCTACAAACTACACTACCAACACTGAAACAGAATTAGCACAGCAATTATAATATACTGGGAAAAGGATATCTTTATATTCTCCCGGTAGATAGCTCTAGGTTTAAAGTTAGCTTCAAAAGAGGCCAGTGAAAAATCACTTATCACAATTTTAAAACTGAAGTTCTGCAGCGATAGGATAGTTATTTTACCTCAAAAAAAATGGCAAAAGGTGATCGATCAAAAAGGTACATATTTGGTTTAATAAATTCCATCTGAAATATAACAAAACTTTGTTTTTCTTTTGGATTAAAATACAAAGAAAGGTTTTCCCCAAGCTTTTGCTACGAAAAGAGATAACGCTACAAATATCAGTAAAATGGGTAAATTTCCAAAACGCATATAATCTGAATAAAAATTTTAATTTTGGGATTATAAAAATTCTCTTAACGGATTTTATACAGTCTGACAAGTAACCCTAAAAAAAGTGGAAACCTAGTATTAAAAATGAGTGTTCCACGCCCAGGCTTATTAAGAAAATTGGGGAATTAAGGGCTTACAGTCGCCTTCTTAACTGATAAAAATACATTTTTACACATTTATAACCCAAACCTGACAAATTCCAGTTGATATTCAACTCTATAACTAACATCTTTATTACCACAGAAACTGGTTTTTTACTAACAGAAGTATTTAATATTAAAATATATTTTCTGTTTGTAAAAAAATTACATCATTATAACTCCGATCTCCGTAGCGAAGTGGTATCGTCTCAGCCGTTCATCCGGAGGTTCTGTGTTCGAAGCCCGATCAGGTATGGCATTTTTCATATGCTACAAAATTTCGTTATTTTCACTGCATATTTTCATATGCTACAAATTTTCCATTCTCAAAAAAATAGATATTATAAAAGATATTATTTGATGAAATAATTCAAAATAACGAGTAGACCCTACACACAAGCATCAAATTTAAACTTACTCACCACTGTAACTCGTTGAATAAGCGCATAAGAAAAATACACCAATATAAAGTCAACATAACCACAAATTTAGGTTATGTTGTCTATTGTCGACTTTAAATTCAGCATAACTCAAGAACGAATCGACCAGTCCTTATAAAATTCTCAAATGCACAAATTCAGATACACTATTACAGAATATCTAAATTTCAATGAAATTGATCTAGCGGTTATAGAGATTTTCGAGCCACAAAATTTTATGTATAGACATTTTATATATATATATAAGTAAATTACATTTTAAGTGAATGGTATTTTCGTACTCCTCATACTTCAAAATATAAAGAAAATTCATTTTCACCTTCCACTCCCACCATGCATTCGAAAGTAATACCGTACTTTCCTTCGAAAAGTCGGTAAAAAGTCGTAAAAAAAATAACCTCACACTTCTTTTACTTAATTTTATATCATTGTTTTTGTCAGTTTTGACTTCAGATAGTTATGTGTTTTACGAAATTTAACGTCATTGTCTAATCTGGCGGCGACCGCGAGAACTCATCCTCAAGCGAGTAAAGTTGCACTCCTTAGATTTTTGTATCCTAAACTAAGAAGTTCTATCAGGGAAGTTCTATAAGCCGTACACATAATTAGCACATAGATTTAACTTTAAATTTGGTATTAATATTTTCATAATGCATAGGTCGGCAAGGTCACAGATAGAAGAATAACTTCTAGGGCTAATAGAATTTATGATCGTAGACAACATGAATCTAACTCTAGGAGCAAGAACCGACACATAATTACTAAAAACCTTTTTCCAAGTTTTAAAATTCTACTCGAATATAGCGCGGACGAAGCAGCGACAGGGATGCTAGTTTAATCATAAAAATAATTATAACATACCTAAAGTGCCTGATGTATAAGTTTTGCTTTCTCTTAGAATTATCACATTAACTAAATAATCATTCCTTATGATGATGATAAGAATGTAGGAATTATTTTAACAGCTAATTGTCACCAGAATTTTAGAGCGCTTGTTGTAACTGAGGTACAATATTATAACCAGCTAACGAAGAAAGTGATGAGAAATTAATCCTCATTTTCTTTAGTAGTTCTGTGCTTGGTAAATGTTCTAATTAGTTGTATTTTGGGATGGGCTATACTATTATTTCTATGACATTTATCTAATAATAGTAAGCGACATAAATGCACGTACACAGTTATTAAATGTATTTTTCTATAATAGAAAAGATAGAAACACGATGACACGATGTATTTGCTTTAAAAAACTAAATTTCAAAAATTCACAATTAAAAATTAAATAAAAACGCTCGGAAAACAAATCATGAAGTATAAATACAAAACCTAATAGAATAAAAAATGAAAAAAAAGTAGAAAGTTAAAAACAAAATCAAAACAAACGAAAACATTAAAAAAAAAAAATTAGACTAAATGTTAATTTTTTTTTTTGGACGAAAAACATTTTCGTGTTACCACCGCCTGGAGAACAAAAATTTTTTTTTGTCTTCAGTAATTTGACTGGTTTGATGCAGCTCTCCAAGAGTCCCTATCTAGTGCTAGTCGTTTCATTTCGGTATACTTCTACATCATACATCCCTAACAATTTGTTTTACATACTCCAAACGTTGCCTGCCTGCACAGTTTTTTCCAGCTACCT
Organism: Lycorma delicatula; assembly: GCF_047948215.1. NCBI lineage: Eukaryota > Metazoa > Arthropoda > Insecta > Hemiptera > Fulgoridae > Lycorma > Lycorma delicatula. The sequence goes on along the minus strand of NC_134458.1, from coordinate 102,256,033 downwards.
GTCCCTCCAATATTAAAGCGACTATTCCAGGATACCATTATGTGGCCTATAAGTCTGTCTCTTCTTTTAACTATATTTTTCCAAATGCTGCTTTCTTCATCTATTTGCCGCAACACTTTATCTACCTATCTGATTTTTAACATTCTCCTATACCACCACATTTCAAAAGCTTCTAATCTTTTCTTCTCAGGTACTTCGATCGTCCAAGTTTCACTTCCATATAAAGCTACGCTCCAAACATATACTTTCAAAAATGTTTTCCTGATGCTTAAATTAATTTTTGATGTAAACAAATTAAAAAAGGCTCGATTTGCCTGCGCTATTCGGCATTTTGTATCGCTCCTCCTTCGTCCATCTTTAGTAATTCTACTTCCCAAATAACAAAATTCTTCTACCTCCATAATCTTTTCTCTTCCTATTTTTACATTCAATGGTCCATCTTCGTTATTTCTACAACATTTCATTACTTTCATTTTGTTCTTGTTTATTTTCAGAATAAAATAAACGGTTTTATAGAGTTTTACACGAAGTATAATTTAGTAATTGCCAACACCCAGTTTAAAAATCATAATAGAAGAATATACATATGGAAAAACCCAGGTGATACTGCAAGGTATCAGATAGGTTATATTATAGTTAAGCAAAGAATTAAAAATCAACTCGTCGACTGCAAAACTTACCCTGGAGCAGACATTGATAGCGACCATAATTTAGTGTTAATGAAATGTAGATTGGGGTTTAAAAACCTGAAGAAAAGGTGTCAGATGAATCGGTGGAATTTAGAGAAGCTTGAGAAAAAGGAGGTAAAGAAAATTTTTGACGAGGATATCGCAAGAGGTCTGAGTAAGAAAGATAAGGTAGAAAATGTAGAAGAAGAATGGGAGAATGTTAAAAAGGAAATTCTTAAATCAGCAGAAGCGAACTTAGGCGGAACAAAGAGAACTGGTAGAAAACCTTGGATTTCAGATGATATATTGCAGCTGATGGATGAACGTAGAAAATATAAGAATGCCAGTGATGAAGAAAGTAAAAGGAATTACCGGCAATTAAGAAATACAATAAACAGGAAATGCAAACTAGCGAAAGAAGAGTGGATTAAAGAAAAGTGTTCAGAAGTGGAAAGAGAAATGAACATTGGTAAAATAGACGGAGCATACAGTTAAGAAAAGTTTTGGGGTACATAAATTAAAATCTAATAATGTGTTAAACAAAGATGGTACACCGATATATAATACGAAAGGGAAAGTCGATAGGTGGGTGGAATATATTGAAGAGTTATACGGAGGAAATGAATTAGAAAATGGTGTTATAGAGGAAGAAGAGGAAGTCGAAGAGGATGAAAGGAGAGAAACAATACTGAGATCTGAATTTAAGAGAGCATTAAAAGATTTGAATGGCAGAAAGGCTCCTGGAATAGACGGAATACCTGTAGAATTGCTGTGCAGTGCAGGTGAGGAAGCGTATGATAGATTATACAAACTGGTGTGTAATATTTATGAAAAAGGGGAAGTTCCGTCAGACTTCAAAAAGAGTGTTATAGTCATGATACCAAAGAAAGCAGGAGCAGATAAATGTGAAAAATACAGAACATTTAGCTTAACTAGCCGTGCATCAAAAATCTTAAATAGAATTCTGTACAAAAGAATTGAGAGGAGAGTGAAAGAACTGTTAGGAGAAGACCAATTTGGTTTCAGGAAAAGTATAGGGACAAGGGAAGCAATTTTAGCGCACAGATTAATAGTAGAAGGAAGATTAAAGAAAAACAAACCGAAATACTTGGCATTTATAGAACTAGAAACGACATTTAATAACGTAGGTTGGAATAAAATGTTCAGCATTTTAAAAAACTTAGGGTTCAAATACAGAGATGGAAGAACAATTGCTAACATTTACAGGAACCTAACAGCAACAGTAATAATTGAAGAACATAAGAAAGAAGCCGTAATAAGAAAGGGAGTCAGACAAGGATGGTCCCTATCTCCGTTACTTTTTAGTCTTTATACAGAACTAGCAGTTAATGATGTTAAAGAACAATTTAGATCCGGAGTAACAGTACAAGGTGAAAAGATAAAGATGCTAAAATTTGCTGATGATATAGTAATTCTAGCTGAAGGTAAAAATGACTTAGAAGGAACAAACAACAAAAATATGGAATATTAAAATAAAAGTCTAATTTTAAGATTTAGAAATCTATAAACAAATAGAATAGAAAATTTATTGTAAACAGGATAGCTCTCGAGCTATAATGAAAGAAGGGAAGTGTGGTTAATCAGTCAAGAAATGAGATTTGAGGTTTTTTTTTGCATTTTTCGATGTTGTATAACCCAGGAACTCCGAAAACAAAGAAAATAAAATGGAGGTAATGTTCATACGTAAGTGCATTGGCGTGTTTGAAGCTTAATAACTTTTGACTGGATGAGCCGATTTTGATGAAATTATGTGCGGAGCAATTATGTATGGAGCAATTTGTTGGTAAAATTTTGGGATCAGTATCTCCAGAGGATGAGGGGGATTTTGGGGGCCAATTTTCTCAAATTTTTACAAATGTAACCCCAATTTATATTAAGCTCAGTACATGCGTGCACGCTTATTTAACATTTTGAAAAAATCTTCCCCAAAATTCCACCTTTCCAAAAAATCGAAAAAGAACTATCTCTATATTTATTGTATATTTTTTAACCGATTTTTTTTTAATGCCTTCCTAGTCACAGTAGTAGTGCAAACGACCCCAAAAAAATATTTTTGGCACAATATTGTGGGTGGGGGAGCCGATCAAAGTTTAAAAATATCAATCTTTTGAATTTTCAAAACTTCTTTTGGCTTATTTAAACTTTTAATAATATTAAAAGTTTAAATAATAAACTTTCAGTGTTAATATTACAATAAAATTTCATCATAATTCACCCCTACCCTCAAAAAATAAATCTTAAATAATTTTTAATTGATTGTATATTTTTTAGTAGAATTTTTTTTTAATTTCTTCCACTTAACATAAAAAACGTAAAAATCATTTTGAACGTCATAAAATTTTCTTGGAAGTTGTGGAGCAGAAAAGTGTTAAAACTTTAATGTCCGCTTTTTTTTCATAAAATTACGAAATATTTAAACAATAAACGATCCAAAAGTTTACTAATCAATTTTTATTTTCTTAACCTCATTTACCTACCAATAAATAAATTTAAAAGAATTATAAATACTCTGCCACATTTTGTTTATGGCCTTAATTTATAGACAGTATTATTAAATAAAACAAAACAGAAAGTATATATTTATATTTTTGCAATCGATTCTAAATTTATTGTATATATAACATTCAGTATATCCTAATATATGATGGTATAACAATATAAAATACAAATCTTATTTGAAAAAAAGATGATATAATATATAACGTAACGTGAATATAATTTTTTTTTTTAAATTACTGCAATACAGATTTGCATAATCCAGTTTTTAAAGTTCAGCGTGTAATTACTAAGCAGTAATTATTTTAATGATAATTTTTTTAAAGTTTTTATAGTTTCTGAATAGATAAAGTAAGTTAAGAAACAAATTAATAAAGCGATTGTTAACTTATTTCTAAAATAAACCTTTTACACTCTATTTAACATTTAAGGGAAATTTTTTTATTGTAAAATTTATTTTTATAAATCGATCTTAATTTATTAGCTAAAGAAAAACAAAACAATTAATATAATTACACCATTTATGGTAGGAAATAACGAGCTAATTTAAAAGAAAAATTATTTTAATTGGAAAAAATGTGAGAAAATTATCAGAATTTTAATTGAGGATAAAAAATATTTATTTATAAATATAAACAAATAAAAATATAATGCAAATATAAATTTAAAATGAGAAACTATAAATAAATAAAAACTTTCATACATCAATCAATTTCATTAATTAAATCTAGCAATTAATTAATTACATATGCATAAAAGATAATTAATAGGGATTATATTCTCTATTTTTATTCTTATAAACTTCTTATAAATCATTTTTGACCGTAAAGTGAATAGACTGCTTTAATGTAACAAAGAGACGAAGTGAGTTGTTAATTTACAAAATATTTGTAAAAAATATTGTCATTTAACCTTTTATGTTTCGTTTAAAGATAATTTTCTTATAAGAAATCCGATAATAAATATTTAAAAGAACTTCAATTCAGTTAAATTATAATAAAAATGTTATACATTTTTTTAGACGATATAAAGATTTTATGGTTTTAGCTTATTGTTGTGATAAATTAATCCTTAAAACTCAATATGAATTAAAAAATAAAAACAAAAGAGTTATTCTTCGCAGAATGAGGTATGAAATTCATTGAGAAATAAATTTTGAATTTTCCTAATTATTTTTTTTATTAGTCCCTAGATAAAATGAAACAGTATTAAAAGTATCTTTTCTACGGCTATATTACAACTTTGAAATTTTCATTCTGATACTGGTGTTCAACCGATAAAAAGCCTACTCTTTTCAACCACTGATCGGAAAGAAACGGATATTGTTTAATGTATCAGCTTTTTTTTTACTTTGATTTTAATCCAATAGAGTAGTTAGTAAACATAGGTTAATTTGTAAGTACACCGATAGGTAACTAAGTTTCTATATTAGAGTGTTTATCCTTTTGGTAATTATGCCGAATTCTGATAAAGAAATGTCTTTAATACCGATTGATATTAAAAAAAATAGCAGAACTTATGACTAATAACCTATTGCCACAGAAATTTAAAAAAAGTAAGAAGAATTATAAGGTCAGTTCATGAAATGGAAATCAGCGAACAATGCAAATTCGTTTTTAACATTTATTAGAACAGAATAAAAATACAAAAGATATTTATAGCTTTTTTCGTCAAGTTCTATACATTTTTCAAAACTTATAGGAAGCTTGTGGTTCCCTTTTTCATAGAACGTTTGACATATCTATTACTAATTGCCCACATACTCCTCCATTTCTTTGTAGCTGTGGAAATGTTATTCTCCCAGTGCCTTTTTCAATCGCCCAATCAAAGATTAACAGCAGGAGAATAAATCTGGACAGCATGAGGAGTGATCTTCGCTATCCCAGTAAATTTTGTCTAGTTTTTTCCTAGTGCTATCTGGTGTGTGAAACCTGGCGTTGTCATGAAGGAGAATCACATCTCTAATCGGCTGACAGCATCTTTATTCCTGTCGGCGGCCTTCACTTTGTTCTCGATATTCGTCGAAAAGATCAAGGAGTAATACTCCTTTCAAAAAGACGGTTGCGAGGACTTTTCCAGCTGACGGACACCTTATATATATAACATAATCCACCTTATTTTTTCTCTCTTCTTTCAAACACAGATAAAACTGGTGCTCAAAACCCTATTTGCAGTCCATCCAGTAGAACGTCTGGACGGATCGGGCTGATTTATTTTTACTTCCGCTCATTATATAGCCGGGAAAGTAAAAATTATCTATACTTATTATTATAAATTAACTAAGCTTAATAATAAAAGATATAATTGAAATACAAATTTTACTTTATTTACAAAAATCTTTTAAGTTTTGAAAACTTTTTCTTTTGAAAAAATATCTTTTTTCACAGTTAATGAGTAATTAGTCAGGCTATTAGTGGTAATTTTTTTTTAATCAAATGATTCAACAACATACTTTAAATTAATTAAGTTTTATAAAATTAAAAAAAAAAAATTGAACTTTATGATTATTTTATAATGGTCATCGTCCAGTATCGTATGATTGTTATTGGTTTACATGCCGATTTGAAATATATTTATAAAAAACTTTCAAAGTATTTGGCTACTTGCTAATTTTTAATTCTGTAACCATTTTAGATTACAAAAATGTTCATCCAAAGTTATATGGTTTTTATCTTTCTCATCTACCATAATTCATATAATTTCTTTCGTCTTTTGATAAATGTGTTGAAAATATCTTAATATAATTTATAGAGATGAATCTCAGTATCAGAATGGTAGCGATCCGACTTTTCATCTGGAAATTTCTACTCGGTCAGGCTTGGAATTTTTTTCCAAATGCTAAAAAGTTCATCATAAAAATAAATAAATTGTAATAGGACGAGAAGCATAATAAAAAAAAAAGTAATGAAAGGTTTTATAATTTTTCAATTTTTTTCTTACTTAAAAAATATTAAAATTAATTTTAGAAAAACGAGTATTTCTTATATTTAAGTAAAATATTTCTCGAATATCATAACTAATGTTGTAGGAAAATTATAAGCTAATTTCTTTTTATACCATAAAAGAGATAAATTTATTATTATTTATAATTACTATTAGTAATAGCATATATAAATATCAATTTTATGGATAAAAAGACAAATTTCAAAATTTGCATTATTATTTTTCTTTTCCGTTGTAATTATTTAGTAAAATACATTTTATTGTATCGAATTTACAATGTATTTTATTTCTTTTGACTTCTATACTGGAGTGGTTGCTTCCTCTCTTTTATTCGGTCGGTCCTGGATTTAAATCCCAGTCGCGCTTGGCATTTTTCACATCCTATTAAATTTATCTATAATAAGATGTGAAAAAAAATTGGGATAAAAACTTATTTCCAGTATGTCTGAGCATTCTACTGGACTGATCAGGCTGACTTTTTTTTTATTCTGTTCGGAATGAGCCACAGATATGTCATCGGATCCCAAACTTGTGTCTTCTGTAATAAATCCTCATTTATTCCGTAACTGAGGAAATTTCCGAGGTTATTACTCACAGGAAAATCACTTTGAAGGTCTGTTGGACCTTGATGACGTATGTGTAGGCCATTCTAAGCGGAAGTAAAAATAAATCAGCCCGATCCGTCCAATAGAACGTCTGGACGGACTGCAAATACGTTTTGAGCACCAATTTTATGTGATTTGAAAGAAGAGAGAAAAAATAAGGTGGTTGGCGATGAGACGTGTTGGAATAGATTTTTAACCGATTTTTTAAAATAATATTAATTTGTAATAATATATCTGCGGCAAGGAGCCACTAATATATTATATAAATGATTATATATATATATATATATATATATATATATATATATATATATATATATATATATATATATATATATAATACATAGAAATGTTTAATCTATTTCAAATTATTGTACTTTGAATAATACGGAAGAGGTAATGCTGGAGTGTTATCTACAATTGGAAACTCCTCAGACTTATAGATGAAAGTTCCTTTACGTAATAACAAATTTGATTTGATTTTTTAATTAGAGTTTTATTTATTAAAATATTATTAATTATCTATATTTTAATTTTTTTTTAACCGAATGGTATTTACGTAGAATATTTTTATTAAAGAACGGCCTGCGTTTTTAATGGAATAACAGTGATACAAACATTTTTAATTAAAAACATTCTCCACTGGATTTCTGACATTTTTTTTGTTGATATGCCATACAATTCTTGTAAAGAATAAAGATTTTCCTTAAGAAGACATACCTTATTTTCAGATGACTGTTTCGTATTTAGATAAAAGGCTGTTTCTACGATATACAGAGTGTCCATAAAGTGACGCAACCTAATGGGAAAATGACTACGTTACACTAGTTGTTGAAAGTGGCCTCCATTATACGATTCACATAATTCAATACGACAATGCACGGTCTTAAACAAATGTTGTAATATTTTTTGAGGAATTTCTGCGACACGTCGTTCAATTTCGTTCTGCAGTTCGGGAATGATGTGAGGATGAGTTTTGTAAGCAACATCCTTAAGATATCCCCACAAGAAAACGTCAGGAGCGTATAAATCAGGAGACCGAAAGGGTCACAACTCCTTCGAAATCACTTGTCTAATATTATTGGCTGTATGAGCCGTAGAATTGACCAGCTGAAACCTCTTTTTCTTTTTACAAGTGTTTTCAGCAGGACAATGCTGCGGCTGTAGATACGATATAACCAACACAAAATCTTTGATGGGTAATGTACTGTTTCCATACTGAGTAAAAATAACATGTCTTCCGAAGAATTACGGTTGGAATGAAAGACTACACCCTATAAAGTTCGTTTAAGTCCTTTTTCTTAATTTTTTCTTTTAAGAGGATGTTCTGTGAATTTTGGCTAAACGTTAAGAAATCCGTACTAAGGAAATAGGACCCGATTAGATTATTGCATGCTTTATATTTGTATGGCTTATCCTGCTTACAGTTCTGTCCAAGGATTTTATTTCTTATCTGATGGCTGTAAAAGATCAAACTGGCGCTGAGATACTAACCGGGTAAAGTTGCTCTACAATATTATCTTCGTGTAAATTCTCATATAGAAACATGTAACAGAAATTTTAATAAACAGAAAAAAAATGGGGCTTTCTCATCAACGTTACAGATCCAAAAATAAATGGACAAATGCAATTTAACAGAGTTAAATTACTACAGTCTGCTTTTAAAATATGACAAGTTGTGTTAATGTGACATATAACAAATTAACAAGTTAATGCAATGTGTTGCTACACTTGACGCTTGGGACACTACTATGAGGAAATTTATAAATAATATATAAATCTAGGTTAGTAAATCTAATAGCTAGAAAAATAACGTATAAACTATTTTTATAACTTAATTCAATGTTACCAAAACAAAACGTTTTTATTCATTTTTAACATATCCGGATGTCGAATTATACAAACTATAAAAATCAAACACTACATATAATTTTCTATATTACTACGCCCACATTTACGAAAAAAAATCGATTATATATATTTTTATTTATTTATGAAACAGGTCATAACACAATGTCAAAAGGAAAAGAAATATCGCGCCGGACAAAGGAGGAAATTTGTCTCTGTTACTATGTTAAATAGATTTAGTCAAGGAGCCGCGCCCATAATACAAGTAGCGTACGATAGAGTAAATTCAAATCAAGGCTATTTTACGGACACTATTTAAAAAAAAAAATACCCGCCCAGTACTATATTACGTTACACTATACGCGTAGACTATAACATTAGTATAATATTATAACTCTATTCATGCATTTGTTATCTTATTTCATAATGCACATAGTTATAGACTAGATAACGTGAATATGACAAAATATTTTTAAAAATGAAAGGAAGATAAATAAATACTTTAATATCCGTATTTATCTTAAAAGCAGTATTTAAATTAAAATTTTATATATTTTTAACTAACGAACAGTTTATTATTGAATTCAATATGTATGTATATCAACACTTTTTGTCTCGGATTTTGATTTTGATTTCGGATTCGAATCGTTAGAAGATTACAAAAATACGCGAATGGCCACGATCTGCCTTCGGGTTCACCTCAAAATTGACGTCAAAATAAACATTTTGTAATAATAATTACGCAATAACTGTGTATGTTATTAAATTCGTTCAAACTCACTAATGTACGTTTACTAAAATGTATAAAATATATAAATATCAATTTTGTAAATAAAATGTAAGATTCCAAAATGGCTGAAAAACTAGCCTTTTAATTACTGAAAAAAATATGTCATAAAATCACCAAAACAAGAGATAAATAAATGATATTAACGTAGAAGTTAGAGATAATAACTTTGTTAGAAATTAATTAATAATTGAGAGAACAGTAATAGTAATAATAATAATAATAACTCGGGAAGGGTTATCTATCCCACATCGGCGCATCCCCAGGTGGCAGATTGAGGAACGCTCCACATATATGTGTGGTAGGTGGGAAATGAAATACCACCCACGGACCAAAACAGAAACCAAATCCGGACGCGTCTGTTTTCATAGTGAGCGATGTTTCGGTCAGCGTCTGTACCCGTAACGAGCGGCTGTACTTGGTTGTCGGAGAACCACATGCAGAAGCTTATCCTCTATACCCATTTATTTTATGATGGAGAAAAGTCAAGTTAATGAAAATGACTGGGGCGGTAGGGTGCTGTGGGCTGGCACCTTTCGGAACCGTCGTGAAGTTCAGCCTGAGGTAGAGAATGCTGGAGCGAGTGAGGGCGCTCCACCTGACGGTACTACAAAAGCGGACATGACAGGACACTTTTTGACCAGACCAAGGACAGGACAGGGCAGCTGGACGATGTGGCAATCCCTGTTATTCAAGCATCGTAGGAAATCAGAATGAAATCTCACCAGGTGAAAGTATTGCTGGAATTTTGTCCCGGCCCACTGAAACTGGAAAACCCGGACAACGCAAGACATGGACAAGAGAAATGAACATTAGTGTCATGCATTGTTACTACACTGCAACCAAACCGTAAAAAATCAGCACAGGATATCGAACACAGTTCCATAAACTATTCAACGAAAAATACCCTGAACTGATAAACACCGTCACTCCACATAGATTAGCTAATCAAAAAAGAGTTATAATTACCAAAAAAAGGCTCACAGAAAGGGAAATACAACACGTCAAGTAATAAACCTCAAAAGAACTAAATACCCATAGAAAGAAACACAAGAAATAAGAAGAAAGAGCCAGCTCTATCTTTCCCAGCTCAAAATATCTAGCCCCAAAATAACCAATCCACCAACCCAACAGATAGGTACAAACATAAGAATATAACAGATACAAACACAAAAACATGATAGATACAACTACAATAACAGAAGATGTAGTAAACAATGAAATAGATACAAACATAATCAAGTGGAAAGGAATAGCCCCAGCCATTTGTTTACACTTTTTAATTCGGGTGACTCTTAGTCTTAACAAAGTGGAGGCAATTAAGTCACCATCTCATATACTCTACACAGGCAACCGACTATAACATAAAATGTAGAAGTAATATTAAATATCACATTGCTGGGTACACTGAAAAAAAGGCCTGTAATAAAATAAATAAAAACTTGTTTAAAGATTTTTTGTTCGTCTTTCATAATTATTGTAGGTACAATAAGTGAGTTAAAGGTTTGCTGTAAACCGAAATGTCGGCTGGCTTAGGCGGTACGGGCGAGCGGGGTTTGTTGTACTATCTTTCCAGATGAAATTATCTGATTACTAATAATATGGCAGATTTCTGTATAAAATGCAAACACAACAGAATGACTAGAAGTACAATGGCTAGTAACACTAGACACACCAATTGGCGAAGGGCAAACTTTCAGCTCACGTTTTGTAGATGTGTGCAATTAGTAGTCGGGTTTTTTTAATAATTATTTTATTTGGCGCTTTTTCTGTTGTTTTCATAGCTTTATCATTTAACATAATAGCCATCCAGATACGATACTGGTATTAATTTTTTAAACGGCAACATACAGCGCGCAGGTGGGTGCTACCTCGATGCATTCCTACTTCCTTTTCTTGACAATATTTTTCGCTTATATCTAGAAAATGATGAAATTTTTCGAAAAACTCACAAGAGGTAAAAAGTGTTTATTTTTTATTGTTTTATGGAATAACATCATTAAAATTTGAAAATAGTGTAATTTTTTTTCCCCCAGTGTAGCGCCCCCTCTTCTAAGTATGGCAATTTAAAGTGGCCCATGTTACATTCCAAACTGAAGACTTGTTACTACCCAATAGTTGGTTGTAATTGGTTGGATCTGTGAAGCTATAGAAGGGATCAAACATACATTCGGTTAAATATATGACCATTCCTCCTATGAACGTAGTCGGGTAAAAAGATAAAAGTTTTAAATTTAGCTACATATATGAATACAGTTTATTTATCGATTAAGTACTATTTTCCTATAGTTTGTTTCAGTATGGAGACAATTTTTTTTTATACTTTGATCATAAAGATAAGATTGTTTTACAATAAGCGTTTACATTAAGCGTTTTATACTTATAACTGTTGGAAATATACGTAGTTTAATCACTTTAATTAATAATAGGATGGAATAAAAATTTACAAAGAAAAAGTATATTTCCATTATAACTGCTGAAAAACTCAACCATCTACTAGAAAAGTATACAATCGTTTTCTATGTAATCGTAGAATTCAGTTAAGTGCTACCAAATAGCGGCTACTATATTAGTCGTACTTGCCAATGAGTTTAAAACTTAATAACTTACTTCACAGTAACGATAAAAAAATCAAATATAATCTTATGTTATCTCAAGTCACTAATAAATTAACCTACGCAATTTTAGTTCTTTACTGAAAGCTTTCTTAAAATAAACTGAAGATAGTTACCCACTTCTTAAATTAAAATCTTACTCGACTTTACATCTACCCAAAATGTGAAAAAAATTCACAATTAACTGCTGTTTAACTAACTGTTTTTTTTTTCCATTAAATCCCTCCAGTTTGGGATATTTTTTGTATCTTTCGTTTTCTGGTTATTACTCACTTTGTATTTCCTAGCTATTTAAAATAAGAATATTTATTTTTAAAAGTTAGAAAAAAAATTGTTTGTTTTATTAGCTGAATTAATAAAACGTGTATTATTAATTAACAATACTCATTATTACGACAGCGAAAAATTGTGAATTATTTGAAGAAATTTAATAATTACTCCAAAGAGAAAGTGGTAGGATGATACAGGAGACTACATATTAAGAGTATGCACTGAAGCATCTGAAGGATAGAAAAGCCGCTGGTATTAATACACACAGCAGAGCTCATTAAAAAAAAAAAAAAAACGCATTCAAACGGAACTGTATTATCTAGTGAAAAGGCCATATAAAACCGAGTAAGTTCCGTCAAATTTTATGAAGTGTGTCATTATAACACTTCCAAAGAAATTCTTAGCAGTCCATTGTGAGTAACATAGAACCTTCAATTTGGTAACATCCAAAATCTTGATGTCCATCATCTTGAGAAGAATTGAGGGAAAATAGAGGCACTTCCTACAGAAAACCACGTCAGGATTCGGGTACATGTACGTGAGAAACAATAGTAGGACCACGTTTTATAATTGAAAAAAGATTGAGAAAGGACCAAGACATATTCATTGCATTTGTTGATGTGGAAAAGGCGTTTGAACAGATAGGACTGGAAGTTACTTCTCAGATTATTGAACGAGACAGATATAAAATGCACAGGATAGAAGGGTAATTCACAATCTTTATGTGAGTTAGTTGACAGTGGTAAAGTATAGTTAAAATGAGGAGGCAAGCTTCACACAAGGGATACGACAAGGATGGGTGCTCTCATCAGTTTTACTCAATAACAGAAAGCAAAGATGGGAAACATTGGTGGTGTAAGTATATCAGAAGTAACGGTCGATATCATACGGTTTGCAACTGACATTACTATATTTGCAGAAAACGATGATGATTTAATAGCCATGCTGAAGAAGTAAGAACGGACACTTGGATAGAAGCATAATCTAAAAATAAAAAAAAAGACCAAAATCTTGGTTGTTATCTAATGAATATTCTGAAAGTCTCCAGATATCTCTCGCCAGCTTTCTGGATTCGGGGCCCGTAGGCAGCCGTGTCCCGTTCTTCGTGACGTGTAGTCTTGTACAGACTCAGGTTGACAATACCTGAGACGTGTGATTAATTGAAACTCAACCACCAAAAAAACATCGGTATCCACGATCTAGTATTCAAATCCCAATAACAGCAACTGCCTTTATTGACTCTGAATTTTCGTCTTTGAAATCAGCTGATTTACGATGACGAGTTTTATCACTAGACCAACCCGCTGGTTTGATCTATTGGTAACTTCATCATCATCCAGAGGTAAAAAAACATGGTGGCAAGTAGACAGAGAACTCACGCAATCTATGCATTCGACGGTGAATAACTTCATAGCTCAGATTGTTTTATCTGGGCAGTAATCTAATAGTAGATGGAAGATCAAAGATAGAAGTTGTGAGCCGCATCAACCGAGCAAATGCGGCATTAAACTAAAAATGCAAATTTTTCACGGCAAGGAATGTCAATCTGATATTCAGAAAAAAACTGGTGAAAATATATTTGTGGAATGTGCTCCTCTATGGTAATAACGACTTGGACATTTGAGGAAGCAGAGAAAAAGAGAATCGCCTTTGAATAATGATGCTACCGTTCGATAATGAAAATTAGTTGGATTGTCAAGGATGCAAATGTTCATATTTTATCGAGAGTGGGATTAGAAAAGCCATACTTGTTGGAAATGATTAGGAAAAGAAGAGCCATAGGAATCGGACATATTCGCAAAACTGACTCTTTCGCAATTCGCTGCCACGCCTAGGTCGCTGAATGCCGCAATTACCTATCCACCATATTAAAGCGCTTGGAGCCTTAATTAGCCGGTGGTCAGCTATATATCTTTAGGTTAGCTTCCGACCCTCTCCCTTAGGAAAGGAAAGAGCCTTTCCCTTAATTAAACTACTGATGTCGGTTGAACATAGCAACCGCAACAAGGAACTCTCTCACGGTCCGATAATGCGGCTCTCGCCACATTAACTCGCCGCTTGTGAGTGGCCAATTTTCCCCTTGACCTCTAAGTTCCAGGGTGGCCTGGTCTCTGGCCACCCCCCAAGAGCAGGGCAGTCAAACATCAGGTGTTCATTTGACTGGACCGCCCCGCAGACGCACAGCTCATCAGTTGCCAGGCGGAACCGAAACAGCTATTGCTTCAAATTAACATAGATGGTGAGCATCTGGGCACCCGTTGCCCTTAAAATCGAACTCGAGGCATGCCATCCCCCAAATCCCGTATAAACTTGTACAGGGATCTTCCCTTAGTTGTGGTGTCCTATTCTAGCTGCCATGCTTCCATCGCGAGGCTCTACAGCCTCTTCCGCAAGAGGGAGATGGGCAACTGAACGAAATTTAGATCCGGTGCATAGTATTCACCGTTCCGTTCCGGTACAGGCCCGGCCCGAAACCGCATCCCAAATACCTCAGCATCGCGGCCTCTTCGCAATCACCACATGGTTGCCCGAACTTTCACAACTAAATCGATTGGGAGAGCCTTTCCCAATACGGTAGTAGCCTCATAGGAGATTGTTTTAAAAACACCAGTGCATACAATTGAGGCTCTGTGCTGGGTACACCTTAAATATTGAACAAGTGCTTTATTCATACCCAACTTATGCGTCCAAACGAGTGCCGCGTAATAAGAGGTCATGCTTTTGAAGACACCTCGGTACACGATGTACATTTGAAGCTCAGACAATCCATAGTCCTTTCGAGCAATCCTCCTAAGTTTGTGCATCACTGAGACGGCGTCCGCCGCTACTTGCCTAACGTGGTTGCTAAACAGAAACTTCTCATTAAATAAAACACCTAGGTACTTATAAACCCTCACTTGGCTGATTACACAGCCTTTATACTTAATGAGGGGGTTTCGACTGTACGATAATTTGTCTGCACCCTTGAGAAGCATAAACTTCGTCTTGGACACAAAAATTTTAATATTTTGAATGTCCATCCAGCCCTCCGCGGTTGACAAGGTCACTTCCACTCGATCTTCCAGCTGTGGTCGTGAATTACCACAAACTAAAAGGAGGCAGTCATCGGCGAAAGCCTGGGCCGTAACCCCTTCTGGGAATGTCAATCCCAGAAACCTGTCAAATACCAGGTTCCACAGCAGGGGACCGAGAACGGAACACTGCGAGTTTCCCCTGGTGACGGATTTTTCCATAGCTAGGTGCGCATCTTTAAACAGATCCGTACAATTGGACAAATAGTTACATAATACAGTCTGCAGGGCTACTGGAACATTGCGGCGTTCACTCATAGAAAACAGTACTCCAACACAAGGAAGGAAATACTGGCTTTATGTCTATAAAAATTGCCAAAACATATTTACAGTTGGCGCTTTCCACCTTGGCAAAGGCATTTAAGATGCAATCCTCGGTGTCAACCTCTTTCGTAAAGCCAAACTGGCCTCGATTTAGAAAACAGTTCACCTCAATGCTTTCCCAGAGCCGTTCCACAACTAGCCTTTCAAGTAACTTGCCGATTACTGGCAAGAGGCTGATGGGCCGATAACTGCCGACCTCACTAGGATCCTTTTCTGGTTTTAAGAGCACCCTCACCAAAGCCACTTTCCAACAAGTCGGGAAGCAGCCCCAGCTAAAGGACCCCATGAACAGCCTGCCAAGCGGCTCTCTTATGACAGGCAGCAGATGGTAGAATATATCCGGTCAAGTTGGTCAATCCCTGGTGCCTTTTTCAGTGCCATTCGAGAAACCATTCGGTCTATATCTACGAGATCCACAGCTCGTACGCCAGTGAAGGGCGTAGCCCCCGCCCTAACGCCGACCTCTGCAACCCTCCGGAGCATCTGGAAACACGTATCCAGGATCGCCTGGTAAGTCGCCACAGATGTTAAAGTGTGGTCACGACCACCAAACACGCATCGAATGGATTTTCACTGGATGTAGACGGCTCATATCGTTTTTTCATAAATTTATCCATTTTTCATAAGAATCTAATTGAAGAAAAAAACCAGTTACACCGGTTGACCGCGCACTATAAAACCGAAACATCAATTATTATTATTATTTTCAATGAAACTACGCTTTTAAAAACTTAAATAAAGGCACCAAACAAATGTCAGTTTAGTTTCGAACGTTTCGTATTCGAAACTAAACTGAAGTTTGCAATCCCTTATACCTCTTTTATACTGCCGAGAGCAGGGCGTGTCAAAACGTATCATTTGAGTGTTCGAACAAGACGCTCTCACAGCGAATGTATTTTTTTGCAATTTGTTTGTATATTGCAAGCAGATCAAATTACAAGGAGCACGTGTTCTTAAAGTTGGAACCTGTAAATTATTCATGTTTGTACAGTTCATACATGCATGTTCCTATACGTCGCTATCAAGGCAGCTAACTAGTTTTAACTAGGTTTCATTGGTTTGTGTTTGAAGGGGTCGTGAAAAATTCATTATATACTTTGTTTTACTTTTTGGGGTTGTTGAAGTTAAAGAGGTTGAAAATCACTGGTAAAGAGAACAGTGATTACAATTTATAAGAAAACCACTCTCGATGTGTGAATAAGTTAATTTATTAACTTAACGTATTAACTCATCGGTAATGATAAACGTTAACACGAATAATAAATACCTGTAATACTAAATAAATAACTATCATTCTAGTTATACCCAAATAAATAATCCAGACGTCATTTTAATATTAGCTAGGAATTTATCATAATATTTGTACTTTTTTGTATCATAATTTTATATCAACGTAGATAAATAGGTATTATTGTGAAACACGTTCAGTAATGAAGGATCATTTTTAGCCTCTGGTACCGCCATTAGTTATTGCTTCAGAGGATGAGATGAAATGGCAATTTTTTAGCGTGTGAAAATGCCATGTCGGACCGGGATTCGAACCCGAGACCTCCGGATGAAAGTAATGAAGGATGTAAAGAAAAACAAAAAAGAAATGATAATGAAATTGTCTTTTATTACAGTAATTAAATATCGGAGTATAAATAATTTTAAACTCTTACTTAAGATCAACGTTCAAAGTTTAATATTAATAATTGGATTTTAGCGTAAAATGTACGTAAAATTTTTAAATTAGTGATTGTGCACGCGTCGATAATAAGGGTGCGTTCTCAAGGTCATGTTAGATTAAAATACAGCAAGTTCTATTTCTCTTCCAATAAACTAAGATTAATATTATATTTCTCGTTTACACGTGGATGTTTTTTTATCATCCATTCAATGTTAATAAATTGTCCTTGTTCTTTTTTATGTCATTTATTTTTAAATTTATCTATTAGAATATTTATAATTTTAAAATGGTTTCTTGTTAGACATTTTTGTATAATTTTTTATGTTAGATTTATCCTATAAAATGGTGATGTAACATGTATAAATGGTGAGAATTAAATTTAATAATTGAGATAGAAACGGAAAAAATTGATAAGCATAATTTAAATTTATGTAATTAAGAAAATTGTTCTTTATAAGATAATGACAATATTTTTAGTAAAACTTGCATAATTATTAAATTATTTTAATTTGTAATAAATTATCTTATGACATAATCTAATAAAAAGAAATTGTAATGTTGAATGATTATTTATTTTAGTCACATTTTATATTAATTTTTTTTTCTTTCCCGGCGAATATATTAAAGGGGAAAGCGTCGCGATCATGGCAAAAATGGAGTATCTGGTTTTTTAAAACTTTTATGTTTTAGGATTGAACTAGTTCATTTAGAACAGTGTTTCTTAACCTTTTAAGTGAGCCGCACCCCTTTGAATCTGAAAAAAATTCTCCGCACCCCATTGAAAAATACATTTCGATTTTTAGGTTTAGAAAAACACGTTTTTTGTGAAATTTATTGTTTATTTTTTTTTAAATGTAAATTTTTTATAACAATATTATTTTTCTTAATGACTAGACAAAAACAATTGGTTGATGTCATCGAAAATTCAAATAAATACTTTTCAAATATCGCAAAAATAATGTATGTATATTGTTAGAGGCTTCTCCCGCACCCCCAGGGGTGCGGGCACCCCCGGTTAAGAACCACTGATTTAGAAGAAAAAAGTACAGTATATGTATGGCACTGATTTTGGTCTTGTATCTCAGGATTGACCAAACCGATTTTCTTTAAATTTGGCTCAACTATTTCTGTATATGAGGAATATTATTTTTTTCCAAAATTCGTTAAGGGGGTGTGGGGTATATCACAAAAAGACTAATTTCGATTTTCTTAAGAGACAATTACAGAAAACTTTATTAAAGCAAATTAGTTACTTACAATGCATACGTAAATAATCAATCAAAACGTTTTTAAAAAAAAATCAACTTCCACCTCTTAAAATTGAAGTATATGCTTTTTGTTTTTTTTTCTCCCTTCGGTTTAAATATTTTTAAAACATTTTTTGAAAGTTAATTCTTCATATAGAGCTATCAAGCATTCTACTTTTTTTGTTGAAATTATAGATCCCGGACTAAAATGCAGAAAAGCTTTTCAAAATTTTGTTTTTCTTATTTTAGCGTTTATTGAACGGGTTGTTAAATTTCGAGAAAACGTTACTTTAGCAAATTTTTTAATCTTTATATGAATATTTTTAGAAAAATTGTTCTTAATTTATTCTCATCTCTAAAAAAGATACATTCTGTTTTTTTTTTGGCTCTAATGCTTTTAATTTTTATTATTAAAATTTTTATTATTCTTTTCTTCATCACTTAAACAGCTATTAAAATTAAAGTAGCTTTGGTATCTGTATTATATTCTGGTCCCAAAATGAGAAGCAATTTTTTCATATCTTTCATAAAAGTAATTCTTTATTTTTTCAATATATTGTAACAATTCCCTTTTAAATTATTATTTATTTTGTTAGGGAACACTTCTTTTTAATAAATTTTTTCTTAAAATTCAACAACAAAAAAATTGTGATCTTTGGGGAAAAGAAAATAATTTTACCCTTAAAATCGAAAAAGATTTTTTAATTAGAAAAGTGGGAATTTTGATGCTTAAATCTTACTTTGGTAACAATGACTTGATCGGCGTAGCCGGAAAAATTTTGATTAAATATACTTTGCCAGCTTTTTATTTCTGCTAAACAATCAAAATTTGATTGCTAAGAAAATAAAATGTTTTTTCTAGATCAGTAATCTAAGAAGTTTTTTTTATTTATTTTTAACATTTTCTATGTCTCTAATTCTTTTTTTTGCATGTTGTTCAGTAATTGATTATTGTAAAGCAAAAATATCTATGACCTAAAGAAAAATGTTTATATTTACAGATTATATAGTATTGTATTGCTTAATTATAACTATACAAGATTTACAGTGATACGTATATTAAGTACGATTAGCCAATAATCAATAGGAATGCTCTATAATCTTGGGATCTCCAAAAAAGCTTTCTTTAAAAAAATAAATAAATAAACTTGTTAAAAAATGGTCAGAAATTTCCTTGGGTAATCTATAATAGTCCTTGTGTATTAATGTGTGCATAAATTGTTAAATAAAAGGATACTTTTTATATAAATGGGCCATGTATAATTTTTTTTTGAGGGAATTTTGACGTAATTTAACATTACATCGGTATTAAAGTTCTTTAACTAATATTTTTTTTAAATCCGATAATTTGAAGTAATTTAAAATAAAAAATATTTATATAAAGTAAAAGTAAAAAAGATATTTAAGAATGGCTTGATTGATTCTGTAGGCCTACATGTCAAAATCGTTACTATCAGCTTTGAATATAATGTTGTGAATTATGATACTATTTTAATGAAAACTTTAACGAGTAAATTATTGTAACTAATCGCAGGTTAAAATTATTTAACTTATGAATACAGTAATGTAAATTTTATTATTTTTAATTATGTTATTACCGGGTTGGTCTAGTGGTTAACGCGTCTTCCCAAATCAGCAGACTTGGAAGTCGAGAGTTAGAGGCGTTCAAGTCCTAGTAAAGCCAGTTATTTTTACAAGGATTTGAATACTAGATCGTGGATACCGGTGTTCTTTGGTGGTTGGGTTTCAATTAACCACACATCTCAGGAATGGTCGAACTGAGAATGTACAAGACTACACTTCATTTACACTCATACATATCATCCTCATTCATCCTCTGAAGAATTATCTAAACGGTAGTCCGGAGGCTAAACAGGAAAAAAGAGAGAATTATGTTATTACCGTAATAAGAAAGAAATTACAAGTTCCAAAAAATACAGTAACTTATTTTAAATGGTCAACATTTCTTATTTTGAACGGATTGACAAGCACGTCACTTTGTTTAGTAGGACTAAGTCCAGACTGTACTGTTTTGTTATATCTTCATTTCTTCTACAGCCAAAACAACAGTGCTGCGCTCCTCCACGAATTGAACTTCGCCTTGTCGACTTGTATATAATTATTGACAAAAACACGATAGACGATAAAGTATTATAAATACTGGTGAGGGCAAACAAATTTACTCACCCGGTACATTACTGCACTAACACAATCGCACACGCTGCACTAAAATCTTACTACTACAAACAACAGCTAGGATTGCTCTTACGCTGAACACAGCATAGTAATATTTTGATGTAAAAAGAATGACTTCGTGAAACTTTTTTTAATCGGTTTTCAAACAGTAACGAATTAGATAGATTAATGCGTGCAGCAGTCACGTTCCGGGATTATAATCTATTATATATGCACCGGGCAGTATCAGTTGTCTCACTGGACAATCCCGGAACTAATATTACAAGCGTGGTTTTGCATGAGACAATTTATATTACCACCGTGTGACTTCAGGGTTGGATGAATGTCCGGTAGAGTATAGGCGGCTTCGATATTTTTCTGAACGCACGGACCCGTCGGCCTTTAACAGAACCGGCCGCCTATATGTGTATACACTCGATTCACGGGCGTCGTCAGTTGTGTTTCTATTGAACAAATATTATTAAGTTGTGGTTAGTTGACTGTATTGATTTATACAGGATTAATACTTTTCAAAATATTATAGTTATAATTATATTCATAAAATAATAATGTATTAATTAATTTTAACTTGTACCTATTAATTACTAAGGTAAAATGAATGATGAAAAATTAATTAATAGAGATTGTAATCTAATCCATATATATATATATATATATATATATATATATATATATATATATATATATATATATATATTCCTAACAATACGTTAAATGATTATTGTGACGTATAGAAATATTCAGGCTTTCATAGTCGATCAAATTTCCCGACAACTTTGCATTTTTCATGCAGGATTATTTCATTTTCATCTTAGATAATTTCTTCTTTTTCTACATCTAAACCAAAAGCGGTTAAATTTTTGTAGAAATATACATTGTGGACTTGATAAACCATACTACTAATTTTTCTCCCGGAAGCCGCACGATTGCATCCCAGTATAATATAAATAATGCACACAGAAGGCCCTAAGACGTAACGGAACCTATCCCGTATACGTATAATTGAACCTTAATTGAGTTAGTACAATCAATTCGTTATATTAACAGCTCAGTTGTGTCCTTGAATTATCTTTTAACCTGAAATTATAAGATAAATGTACTATAATATACTGAAATTGTTAATAAGCTTAAGTAACATAATAAATTAAAAATAAAAGTTTTTAAATATAGTTGTTTACTGATAAAAACAATAATTATAATAATAATAATCCTAATATAATAAACAATTTATAGTAAACGCCTAATGCGATTGCAGCATAAACAACGCTCATTTTGTTGACTATTATGTTAGTGGCAATGAATCATTTTAAAAATGGTTTTTCTATACCTCTATGAATTTAGTTTGTTTACATGAAATTAAGAAGAACTAAGAACTAAGAAAAACAATATGTATATTTATATACCGACAACGTAAAAATAAATGTACAAAAAATTATACAAAACGTTTTATGAAAACAGTTCGAAATTTTACAAAATAGTATATTATCAATATTCTATTACAAAAAAAATTGATGTAGACATCACATGACTTCCTTGTACGCTATTAAATTACATACATATTTTTTTTAAAATGAAAACTACATAAAATTTTATTTAATTAATTACTGATTTTTTTTTTTTTTTGTTATTGAAGAATTATTATTATTTATCGTAATTTTTTTTACAATCCGAAGTTAATAATTATTAATAAATCAATATATTTAAATTTAAAAAAAAGGAGACGAAGTCAAATTCAATACATATTTTGAATGTTATTAGGCTGTAATTATCAAATAATTAGCTTCTATTATTAAATATTTAAATATATATCTCTACTATTACAAAAAGAGGAAAAGGGTTTTTGTTTATTCGGGATAATTTGTTCGGGATCTCTCGCAACCAAATTTTTACCCATGTTTCTTGGGATAACAGAGAAGGTTTTTAGATATATTTCATCTCGAAAAAAAAATTATATATATGTAGTAGTGGAAATTTTCTGGTTGAAGGACAGAATTTAATGAATGGAATTAATCAACTGTGAACTGTGAGTCTCTATTACTATTTGAGCTGGGTTTGAACTAAATGGTTCGAATCGAGCGAATGAATAATATAATAGAATTAAATTTACGTTAAATAAAATAATATTAAAGAAATGTTAAAGAAATTCTGTTTAACAATAATGTATTTCCCTTGGGAACTGCGTGCGAGGCTAGGGTGATGAGGTATGCAAGCACCTCGTGTGAGGATAGACCAATCATCACCATAAACTGGTATAACAAACGGGGTGTCCCTGGGGCGCTGTTTTGGGAAATACAATGGGTCTCTTATAATATCTCTGTAAACAATGGTCCGATTTTAAAAATTCAAACAGTGCATTTGTTAGTAGGTTAGAGAGGCTAACTTTTTCACATGTCAGGTACACTCTAATTACGATTACTTTCAAATTTGCAAAGATACATTCGTGTTATCTCAGGGAAGCGTTTTAAGCCATCGACCGAGGCACTAACTCCTTGAAGGTTAAGATATTAATATTCATTATTTCTTCGCCTCCAAGAACGGTGAAGTTATGAATTAAAGATATTCATTAAGGAAAAAATAGATTAATCCTTTTACGTCATTATTAGATTTCTGCCACCGTGGCAAACGAATAAGTTATGAATTTTTCGTTGTCAGAGGTATGTATACTTTAGTTACTATTGTTATTCTTTTGTAATTTAGTTTCTTTTTCAGGTTTGTGTAAAGCCTGAATATACGATTATTATTTATCAGTATTATTCTCACAACCATGTGGATATCGTAAGTGCGGAGGTCTAAGGGCCTCCGCCCTTACAAGGCTCTCTGTGTAGATGGGAATGGCGACCAAAGCAAGCTCTGCGGGTGTCCAGGGCGCCGGTTCCCTTAGAAAATTGAGATTGGCGAGTGAAGCGAGTTCTGCGGCCATGGGGTAGGCCCCTTCGCCACGAGGCGCCCTGAGTTATCTCCGGGATTCGCCTGGGCTGGCCTGAGCCCCGAGGTTTCAGGTTCTGGCTAGTACTAGACGGACCGGCTAGTACTATTTATATATAAATGAAAATTATTTATCTTTAATGGCAAAGTAATATTAAAATAAATAAAGAAAAATTTTTGGAAAAAAATAAAAGATGTATTCTGAATATAAATCTATTTCGCAGGAAAAAGAAGTTATAGTATCGACGTATTATTTCTGTTATTATTTAAGTTACGCAGTATTATTAGGGAAAGTACAAGGTAAAGGAACTGGCCAGTGTCATATACGTAGTAAACTTTAAACTATTTGTTTCCACATTTACCTGCGTTTTTTTCTAAATAAAACTGCTGACATTTTTCATAATAATGAGTAGAGTATTTTTTAAAGAATAAACTGATATAAACATAGAATTTTACATAAAATTTTACTTGGAATCGAATTCTCTACAAATTTTATTTAAAATTGTTTCATGTTTATCATCCATTTATCAAAGTTATTTTACTCTAAACATAAAATTGTGTGTTTTTCGACTACAATTGTTTATCTTTTAACCAAGATTTATCAATAAAAATTACTGAAAATACAGTCCTATTTATTTTTTTTTCCAGCCTTTCAGGTCAGATTTCATATAAAATCACAGTTACATTACATAAAGTCGTATCAGATGTCTTGAACAAGATTTGTGTTTTGTTGTAAGAATCATTTACTTAAAATTCTATTAATTTTATCAGTCAGTTTGATCAAACAACAATACTGTTTTTTGATGAAATTGATAAAATAAATAAAAATCCAACTGGAGCTTATCATAAAACTGACACTCTTTATTATCCTTTCTTATATAATGAAACTCAAATATATACTAGTTTCATTACGCCTGGATGAGTTGTTAATTAAAATAATTGTTATATTAAATACAGTTATTATTTTTTCATCGTTATTATTTATATATAAAATCCAAAGAAAAATAAATTCAAAGACTACATTACTGATTCAGCTATCATCAGTGTTCCATTATATTTTGAGTAAATCTACGCAAAGCATAGGATTTCAAATCTTTCATAATATTGTACAAAATATTTAGAATATTTAAATAAATAAAAGTGTAATTTTGATAAAAATTTGAGAAACTTCTCAGTACTGATATTTAAAGGAAACTTTCCTATATATACGAAAAGGTGTTAAAAAATTATGCTTTGGAATTTCCAAAATTAAAGTTCTTTAAAATCAAGTTTGTTATATGTAATCAGAACAGTTAATGTTATATTGAACAGTTAATTGATATATTTTTATTTTTCATGTTCAAACAAAAAAAAACCTAGGAAAAAATAAAAATATGAAAGGAGATTTAATGAATTTATTTGATGCGTACAATCTATTTTCATAATATTTGAAACTAAGTAAACCGACATTTAATTCAATATTTCCGCACAAATCTTCTTAATACAGTGTGATCATCTTATCGTGCATATCATGATATTAAACACTAAAATTCTACTATGAACTATAATACAGAGATACTCACATTTGATTTAATTCATGGAATGTAGTTATGCAAAACTGGTAAAGTCTTACAGCAAGTGGTGGAAATGTCCATAATTTTCCTGAAGGCAGGTCCGAACCCTTTGTACCGTATTTTTTGACATACTTCGTAGGACATCACGGCTAATCAAATTCATCTCAAAAGATATGGTGCGAAGGGTTCGGACCTGCCTTTGGAAGATATTTCCATAATCCATAAAATGACTGCATTGTATTATATTGTGGATAATGCAATTTGACCTAGCCACACCAAACCGAGCGAATTTACACACAAGTTTAATAAAGTTGTTTACGTCCCATATTAAATTATGCTCATATTTTCATCACGTTAATGACATCACAAAGGTACCAAGCCGACATGACCTTATTCTTACATTACCAGTAACACTGTTCTGTTAAAATTTGTATGCTATTTATTTAAACACAGTGCATTTATTTATATTTATGGACGTTTATGCAAAGTAGTTATCTAAGTTAATTAATAAGAAAGTAACTAATTCCAACAAACCTTGACATTTTATTCAGACATACTCTGTAATGGAATAATAATAATTTAAGATTAAGATGATGTGAAAATTACAAGATGTAAAAAATGTATTTC
Source organism: Lycorma delicatula (assembly GCF_047948215.1). NCBI lineage: Eukaryota > Metazoa > Arthropoda > Insecta > Hemiptera > Fulgoridae > Lycorma > Lycorma delicatula. Next base: position 102,230,168 of record NC_134458.1, on the reverse strand, counting down.
TATTCTTTTTATTTATCTTTTTAAACCTTTTGCAGAATATCCTTTCAGCTATTGTTATTTACCTAAGTTAGACCTGAAATATGAGTAAATGTGAAAGGAAAATAGAATATTAAAAACCAAATAATAATACTAATAAAAATATTAAAAGGATATATAAGTAAATATTAAATAAAGCTCTATATTATTTTAGAAACTAATATTAGCAAATGCGATAAATAACTTAATAAAACTAACTGAAAAAGTGTAAAATGTATGTAGCCATGAAAATGCAATATACATATAAATTAAATTAGAACAATACGTACTTTTAAAAATGTACACGTAATAAAGAAAAAAAAATTAAAAATTTATTTGAATTTAAGCACACAAAACATTTAAAATAAATATTGATTATTTGGATTTCCCCATACTAAAAATGTTAAGTTATTATGTTCGTAAACGTATGCGACCCTCACCACTACTACTACGTTATCAATAAATTGCGTTTAATAATAAACACACACACAAACACACAATATGATTCGTAAATAAATCTTTAAAATTTATTCATAAAGAATAACATATATATTTAAATTCAAGAATGTAGAATAACCGGAAAATTATTTTACAAATTGAATTATTCAAATACTAATGCACTATTACGTAATATACAAAATTATTTAATAATTAAATTAAAAACATAACATCTAGATTAAACAATAAAAGTCATTTTTTATAATGTCTCAAATTATTTAATTACTTTTAATAAAAATAATAATTAAAAAAAAATAATTATAATACCTCAGTATTTTTAATTAAGAATTTAATATAATAAAAATAACACTAACCTTTTAAAAACAAATTATTGTATGAGGTTTCTTTAATTGTGTTTTTCTGTTATGTTATTGAGAAAATCGCTACCGCATTATCATTCTCTCTCCCTCTCGCTTTTTCTCTTTCACTAACCATTATCTTACTCTCACCACCTTCTTTACCAAATCATTCACTGTTTATGAAATTCGAGGGGTTCTTAACAGCATTGTTTCTCAACCTAGAGGTCGCGATGATGTGAAATGGGAGAGGGGTGGTCCAGAAATTAGCCTGTAACTACACACGTAAACAATAATGAAATCATCTTATCAGAAAAAATATCATTTATTATAAAAATTTTACTTACATTTATTATTGTACGTATAAAGAAAATAAATTAATGAGATGGTGGCGTTTATTTTTTCATTTAAAATTTCTCCATAACAGTGGCGGCTCGCGTATAGGCACTGTGGAACTGCAGCACTCTCTATTTCCACTTGACATTATCGATAACACTTAATACAATGAGTCCTTTTTCCTTTAATTCTTTCTTTATACTTGTACAATATATAATTCTTAAGCTTAATGTCAGTAGCCATCTCCCAGTTTATGAAAAAGATACAAAAATTAGTATGGAACTGTGCGCTTCATAGTTCCCGCTACATGGTGTTTGGCTGTTATGGCATGCGCACATAGGAAGCTGCACGCGAGGCTGCGAGGGAGAGGGAGCACTGTCGCTCCTGCAGTGCCGACCCTGGCGTGCTGGTGGAAGGTAGTTTTGTTTTAATCCGAGTGTGTATGGAACATTCCTTGTTCGTTCCCTTTTCTACTTTAGTAGATGGAAGGAATATGAATGTGGTTTACTTGTTTTTTTCAGTAGTGATCAGAAGTTGGCAGAAAGCAAGGGCTCTTTGATTGCCAAATCTGTCCGGACTACAGTGTTTTTAAGCGGATATTTTATTAAGTTATTATCTAATAATACTAAAATATATTATCTGTATTGACATTTTATTATTTATTCGGTTAAACCTGATACGGTTTTTAAGCACAATATGCTTAAAAACCACGTACTGTATTTGATTCATTTTTTTCGGTTCTTTTATGTTACAGAAAACTTTAATCATGGCCTTGAAAAGGCCTAGAAAAATTTTTTTGGAACAGCACCCCTACTAATTTTAGCTACGAGCCGCCACTGCCCATTCGTGGATATATGTTAGAAATACATTAAAGCAAATTGTGATAGATTCTATCGCATTTATAGCTCACAAAACATAATAACTGAGAAATATTTGCCACATCTGTTGATTCATCAAATTGAATACTAAAAAATTCACTTGAACTCACTTGCAGAATTATCTGATCGCGAACATCGGTAACCATGTCATCGATTCGCCTTGATACTGAGTCGTTGGAAAGCTGACTTTTTCACTTTTATTACTTCTTCCTCCTCTATTAAAGCACTGACCATACCAATTGCAGCAGGCAATATGAGATTTTCTGCGATTGTATAGGGTTTGGATATCTTAGCTATTCTTAATGCTACGAGATAAGATGCTTCAAGTGCACTTTTAACTGTATGGCTTAATTTACAAATAGAAGCTTTTTGATTCTTCAAAATATATAATTATCTTTCGAAAAATTCCAAGGGTTTGCTTTTATAATCCGAATCTTTAGTCTTCAAGGCTTGAAATCGAACAACGCACTGCGGCTTGAGATCATCCAATGAGATTAAACTTCTTTTTTTTTCTTTTGTTTGGTTTATTTTTCCTCCGGGTCCGCAGTCAAGCAATTCATTCCACAGAGGATGAGATGAATGGTTTGTAGCGCGTGTGAAAAATGCCATGCCTGACCGGGATTCAAACCCAGGACCTCCGAGTGAAAGGCCGTGACGCTACCACTCGCGCCACGGAGACCGGGAGTGAGATTAAACCTGTCATTGTAAAATCTTACTTTGTTTTTTTCGATTCACTGGATGTAGATGGCTCAATTTGTTTTTTCACAAATTTATCCATTTTACGTAAGAATCTAATTGAAAAAAATAAAGAAACAGTTACACCATTTGACCGCACACTAAAAAATCCTAACCTCAATTATTATTATTTTCAGTGAAACTACGCTTTTAAAAACTTCAATAAAGGCACCAAACGCAAACTTCACATTCGAAACTAAACTGACATTCGGCAATCCGTTACGCCTCTTTTATACTGCTGAGAGCACGACGTGTTCAAACGTATCATATGCATGTTCGAACATGACGCTCTCACAGAGAATATTATGCAAGCAGACCTAATTACAAGGAGTCCGTACAAATCAAGTTGGAACCTGTAAATTGCTCATGTTTGTACACTTCATACATGCATTTTTACACCCGTCGCTATCAACACAGCTAAGTAGTTTTAACTAGGTGTCATTGGGTTTGGGTTGGGGGAGGGGGATCGTGATATATTCATTATATCTCTTTTTACTTTTTGGGAGTAGTGGAGCTAAAAAAGTTGTGAATCACTGGAGCATTACTAAATAAACAATACGCAATAAAATACCGCTAAATAAAGAATTCAATCAACCAACACTCGCGCTCTCTCTCTCTGTGTGTGTATGTGTGTGCGTGCGCTCTCGCGCACGCGCGCGCGCGCACACACATACACACACATATATATACGTTAAAACCATAAAAAGAAAAATAATAAAATGCTTAAGTAACTTAAAAAAATCGAATTTAAAAGAACTACACCAAAACGTCTGGCCATTTAAACAAAAAAAAAAACCTGTGTACCATTAAATACTATCAAAAGGACTTACTTTGTAAGCTACAAAAAGGCTTTTATCCTTTAAGAATAAAAGATCAAGTATAATTTATAATGATGGGTTTATTTTAATATCATACAGAATAAAAAAAATCTTTATCAATTTTTTTATGAATTTGTAATAACAGAAACAGAAACGGTTAAATTTATTTATTATTTTTTGCTTTAGTTTACAATAGAAGTCACAAATAGAATATATAACGCATATTTAAAAACATTAAAAAGAGTATTATTAAGTGAAGGAATATTAATTCAAAGAGTCGTATTTAAAAAATCATAAAAAGGATTAAATTAAGAATAAAGAGTGTTTATAATACAATTAATAACGGTAGATCCATTTTAAATTCATATAAAATACCATAACCAGAAAGAAAAACTGACTTTGATTTGTTAACAGAATTAACTTCTGATAATAATTATTGTCATTGTTAGTTAATACTGTATTAGACGCGTATATCTTTACCGATCTGATTGATGTTTAATATAATTCGCTTCAAAATAACGGTAAACTATGGAAATTATACTTCTCAACCTTTTCTACTAAACCTATATAATTTTAATTAATTTTCCAAATTTTTCTTCAACTAATTCAAAAAATAATATCCTTTTTTACTGAATACTTTTTTAACCTTATTCGATTTTACGGCTATGTAAAATAATTATTTTAAAAACATTCCCTGTTAACTGCTTTAACATAACTCTTTGCTTACAATCCTTGCCCAATTTATATGTGTATAAAGTATAGATCTTTAAATTTATCAGCCATTAATAGCTGTCGCCTTAATCCGTTCGGCTACACCAGCTACATAACTGTTAATAGCTACGTAAAGATTTTAAATTTATCAGTCTTAATAATTATTTCAGTCAGAAGTTGTTTCTTTTTTATAAAAAAAATCCATTTTTGTAAGCCGAAACAACACATATTATTTGTATAGGAATGACTTGGTAATTATAAACAAAGTTTTATTAAATATTTAGCACCTGTCTGGCAAAATAATTAAAATATTTATTATAATTCGTATTTTCTTATATGTACAATGTAATCTACGTTATTACATCGTCGTAATAGTTTTCTTCTCTCCGCATTAATAACTGTAGCACTTTTAAAAGTTGTTTTTTTAAAAATATCACTTCATACCCGACGTAATAACAGTTACTTCTAGTTACTATATCTTTTTCTTTTCTTTTTCCTGTTTAGCCTCCGGTAATTATCTTTCAGAGGATGAATGTGGATGATATGTATGAGTGTAAATGAAGTGTAGTCTTGTACAGTCTCAGTTCGACCATTCCTGAAATGTGTGGTTAATTGAAACCCAACCACCAAAGAACACCGGTATCCACGATCTAGTATTCAAATACGTGTAAAAATAACTGACTTTACTAGGACTTGAACGCTGGAACTCTCGACTTCTAAATCAGCTAATCTGGGAAGACGCGTTCACCACTACACCAACCCGACGGGTCTAGTTACTGTATCTGACACAAGTTATTATTTAAGTTTTAATAATTAAAAAAATTTTTGAAAATAGCCATTGCTAGTTGTAATAACTGTTACTAGGATAATGGCCGATATCCACTAAAAAAATCCATCAAATTTTGAGAGAGAGCAAGAAAAAATTAATTGCTTTTTCAGAATTCTTCTTCCGCGTTTCAAACGGGGTAAAAACTAATTTAGGTTACAAGGTAATCAAGAAATTTTCCCTTTTATTCAAGCTTTTAAGGAAAATATTAAGTAACGAAGTGATATAGAATAAATTAACCGAAGAATGAGACAAAGGTAAAATAAGTCTTCTCTCAATTTTTTTTTACCAATTTCATGAAGCAAGTTATTGCTATTCAAACTAGTTGGAAAAATATAGCTGGACTAGAATATTTTTTTTATTCCACGTAAAATAAAAAGATTAATAAATAAAAAGGAGATATTACAAGCAAAACAGAAAAGGTAAAGCATCAATTGAAAATAGAATATTAAAACTGGAGAAGCTTAGATTTATCACCAAAAACAACTACAATAAGAATAATTTCTCCAAGATGGCAAACTTAAGACATTATACAACTGTAGCAAGACTACTAATCTTATACACCGCTGAAACAAAACACTTAACCAACTCGAAAATTTGCTCGAAGAAGCTTACTAAAAACAATCCATAGTCCTAGGTAATAGTAGAAGGGTAAAAACTGAAATGTAATGAAGTATTTATAAAATCAAGAAGATCTAAAACCAATTATAAGAAAAAGAAGGTTAAATTTCTTAAGGCATATAATCAGGATGTAGAAGATAAATAAACAAATCTTTAATAAGCTGTGGAACATGAAAAGTAAATCAAATTACCTGATACAGAAGGAAGAGGACTCCAAAGGATAGGCTTAAAAGAAAAGAACTGTTGCAACAGAGATAACGATCGAAAAATATTGTACAAAACGCATGAAAAAAGAGAAAAAAGTTAGAAAGAAATGATTTTTGCGTGGTCCTAAGTTGGCCTTTAAAAATAAAAAAAATAAAGAAATGATACTTTTAAATGAATTGTTTCGTATAATGTAATTTTTATATTTATTTAAAGTAATATAAGCAGAACTGTATAATCTGAAATAATAAACAGCTTTAATAAATTAAACGCAAAATAAGAAAATTGCTTTTAATATGCTATAAAAGATAACTTTTTTTAAGTATCTAGACTAATAGATAAAAAATACTTTAAACAAATACAAGGAATAATCCTTAATAGATAAAAAGTTTCATACGTAGGATTGATTATCACCCACATTTCGGTGGCCTTGACATGATGATCAGGAATAATTTGTGACTCATCTAATATTGCCTACAGCCATTATTGTAATGAGATTTATAATACAATCTCATCGTTTATTGATTATTAGTATCATTCGCCACTAAAAGTTGATAATAGTATACGTAGAATTGGATGTTGTCATTCTTTAATTTTAGTAATAAATGGTAACTGGTCTATAATTTTTATTTTTCCCTAACTTTACATCAGTTAACTACTCTATCCTCGAGTGGTTCTTGGTGTTGTAAAACAGTCAAGATTTAAGAAGATGTAATTTGAGTCGTAACTTAAACTGCATCAATTCTTAAGGAATACAGCACACAAAAAATATCTGTGTGGGTGGTATTTTCAGAATGTAGCTGACCGTTAATTATTAATCGTTCCATATTACAAGGCAGTCTTAAGGCAATAATAATGTAACCTTATTATATAATAGATATATATGCAGATAATACTCGTCAAAGTTCAGAAATACATAGACACGCGGAAGTTCAACGTGAGATATTTGAAGTACTGTTGGTACTGCCAACTGTACAATGGAGGGGATAGCGTACCACAACAGGAGGTCGTATGTAGCAAGAAGCCAGTCGCCGGTCTAGCTACCCACCCCCACCATGCTCGTCAACTGACCTTTCTAAACTTTGACGCGTTTTATATCAAAATAAAGGTTATGCTTAAACTAGGTCCTGTAGCGTTAAAGAACAGTGTAGTAAACTTACCTACGGATCTTTCTGTTGTATATACGCTTCCTTAAAAGCATAATGTTTGTTACTAATTACAAAATGGAAAAAATTATTTTGTCTCGATTTCAATCCAGTATAGGATTTAACATAGGAAATACAAACATTTAAGAAAATCAAGAGTTCCTTGAACTGTATCCCAAAAATTTTATCTCATTCCATTTTAAAAAAAAAATCCCTGTTGCATTCTCCTAATATTTTTATAATTTGTGTTTTCAGTTGTAAGAATTTCGTTTTTATTTCCTTCCCAATATAAAATTGTGTTACTCAGTGGTTGTTACACAGTTTGAATTCAAAATTTAACCAATTTATTATTATTATCATCATTATTCTGTATTTATAAAAAAAAATTATGGTCATTAAATGAAAAAGAAAAATCTGACAGGTTAATTAATGAGACTAGATTAAAACCTTGAACTCCGTTTTTAAGATTAATATTGCTGCCAATTCACAATTAAAACAGCCTAAAAAGAATTTCACAAATTTTGACCATGATTTTAATCCGCTGTTAAATAACATACCGGCTCACGCTAAATAAATTAATATATTATTATTCTGATTATAAAACAAATTGTCATTTCAAGTTAATTTGTTAACTTATAGCTAAAAAAGGAAACTTAACTTTAAAAATGATTAATATAATGTAATTTAAATTAATTATACAATGTTTTCCGTAATAATTTGCGTTAGTTATCTAATTAACAGGGTGTAAAATTTTTTTATGCGTATTAAGCTGAATAAAACTGTATGTTTGGCAGAATTTAATAGTTTTTTTTTTTTTGTTAAGAGTAATTAAGAAATTACTTTCCCAAGATGGAAAATTAAAAAAAATCATAGTATACATTCCGTTATGTTCTATACTTTTTTAAGGTATAACAACAGTTACATGACATTTTATGTCTTTTCTATGATATGTATGTATATATATTTATATATTTTGGCTTGCAAATAGTTTATGTAAGGATATCGACTCCCTCCACACTAAAACGTAACAGGTATCAGTTAATGAACGCGCATAAACGTGAACTATAACCTGTACTTATTAACTAATGTAAATGCATCCTTAAAAATATTGATAGGAAAATTATTTTTCGTAAGTTGGTATCGTTTACGGTGTCACAATAAGGTGGTGTCTTATTTCTGTTTCTTATAACCATGTAGTACTATAAACATTTAAGTTCGAAATATCAGGCGACGAAAGATTTCGCTGGTCAAAATGCAAATCATGCAAGTAAAAATTTGCTTGATTTATTGATCTGATATTCTGGAAGTTTTCTGATGACTTCTGCAGCTTCATTGATTTAAGAACGTTAGACAGCTGTGTCCCTTGTACATTTAATAATAACTATAAGTGCAAATAGCTACATTTTTTGATAACCTAGCCAGAATATGTTATTAATTTTAAGGATCCAATATCATTACGGTGGTCGGGAGACGTTAACGATTTAATTGATCTGATCTGGCTTCGAATTGTCTACCTTCTTCAAGTAAAGCAATCGTTAACGTTTTGCGCCACTCCAATAGTTAGCAATAAAACTAAAGGGAATATAGGTAGAGTGGAATACAATTTCTTGTCTCAGATAGTTTGGAAATTGAAAATATCGGCGTAGTGTGTGCTGTAATATATTCATAATGTATAGTTATAGATTTTTCATTCGTATTTGAAGTTTTTAAAAATTATACACATTCATTGGATCCACATGATTTTCACTTACATACTATCATTATAGTTCACACATCATACGAACCCTGTAAATTACAGTAGTTGGAAAAGCAATCTTGGTATAATCTACCAGTTCAATGAACGCAATTTTTTTTAAAGAATAGAAAAATACTTTTATAAAATATTTAGAACTTATACCTACAAAAGAATCTAAGACTCAATTTCTTACCGTATTAAACAATGTTGATCCTACACCAACAAGAAAGTTAGAAACTAAAATTTTATTTGTGTCATGTTTTAATAGTTGCTAATATGTATAAGAAAATTAATATAAATAATTAAAATGATTAAACCATAAATAAATCACTTTAAAATTAATAAAACTAGTTCATTCAAATGACATTTCAAAACTAATTCAGTATCTTCTTTTACTAGTGTTTCCGGTATCATTGTATTTAAAGTAGGTCGTCTCCTTTAAGGTAAAAAAAACTCATAAGTATGTTGTTCATTCATTTAATATATCATTTTCATAAAATTTAATGCGTCATTAAAGTTAATTTTGTTCAAGCTTGTGAGATTTTGGTTTTTATGTGTAAAATTCGCACGTTGGTTCAATATCTAGATAGTTGTACACAAAGATTCTGTGAGGTGGTTCGCAGAAATTAATTTTGTTGTGTGAAATTTTTATGTATTCCTTATATCTATGGAAATTATATAGATACATATTACATAAATCTATGTACGTCCAGTATGCCAGTTGTAGTATCTCACTACTACATAAAGAGACAAGGTCTTTATTGTTTGTTTCCTATAACCTCGAAAATTACTGAACCAACCATTACGAAAAGTTTAACTAGCTTTCTTATGATCCCAGAATGTTTACCGCAGTCCAAACCTCACCAATTTCATAACTATATAAATAATAAATAAAAGAAAAAACATAAATAAATAACCTTGAACTTCTTTTACTAAATTTAATGTCATTATCTAATCTGGCGGCAACCGCAATAACTCATCCTCATGAGAATAAGGTAGCATAATGTTGATTTTTATATCCTGAACCAAGAAGTTTATCATGGAAGACATACACATAATAAGCGTAGATTCAATTTTCAATTAGGTATTATATTTTAATAATGCTCAGGTCGGCAAGGTCAAACATAGGAAGTGGATCTTCTAGGGTTACTAGAATTTATGATCGTATACAACTAGAATCTACGCCAGAGATTTCTCAAAGATTTGAAGAGCAAAATATATGCTCGGCTCATAATCGAGTTCAACGTTTGAGAAATATGTTATAAGTTGTGAATAACGATAACTCTAAAAGCAAGAGTCCGCACACATTATTACTAAAAAAAAGTATTATTAATTTTTTAAGTTTTATACGCATATAGTGCGGGCCAAGTCGCGATGAGGATACTATTTATTTTAAATCTTTTCAATTTTATTTGTAATCCTTTTGTATTTTTATTTCTAATCTAAAAAACTAAATTTATATTAAAAAGAGTAAACATACAAAATTTATTCGTAGCATATAAAAACTAAGAAATCAACATATTTAAAAAATATTAGTATTAGAAAAGTAGTAAATTTGACAAAATAAAAAACATTAAATGTATATATAATAGATCGATTATATTCTTCTTTTTCTTCTTCTTGCGATCCTGGATAGGTATTAAACCTATATCAACTTTAAGCAGAATCATAATAATCTTTCCAGCGGTCTCCCCACACTTCTCTTTCCTCTTGTTTTATAATTAATCACTTGCTTAACCCATCCATCATTATCCGATCTAGACATATGCTGAAGCCAATTCTCCTTGTAGTAGGCGAATCGTTTATTAAGAGAGAATATATTTAATACTCTTCTTATATCAACGTTCTTACATCGGCTCCATCTAGAACATCCTTTTACCGATCTAAGAAATCGCATCTCTGCTACCTGTACTTTTGACTTAGTCCTCGTACGATCAAGTCATTCCTTACTTTCATGAGAGGGATAGCCATTACATAAAGTAACTTCAACATTATATCTGTTTTAACTTCTTCGCAAAGGGATCTTTTTATTGTCCCACATATATTTTGAAAACTCTGAATTTCTTTTTCTACATCTCTATCTGATCTAAAGCTGATTTCGAATCCTAAATATTCAAAATGTGAAACAGATTGAACACGGTTAGTTTTCGTAAATTATTTTTGATCTATCGGATCTTTGTCCCAGAAGGCCATACATAACCTTTATTATCTTAAAATTATATCTACTACATTTGTTATTCAATTCATATAAAGATCTTTGAAAAGCTTCTTTTGAGGGCTGTATAATAAGCTGATCGTCTGCAAAGATTAATATATTTAAAAAGGTTTTCTTGGAATGAGCGTTATACCATAATAAACATTAGTTTTCCAATATCTCACAAGGTCGTCAATGTAAATATTAAAAAGTATAGACGATAAACTTAAAACAGCCCACTGCTGTTAAAGCCATCATTTATTACAATTTTTGTTTTAATATATACACCTTCAACCATTTTTATTATATGCAGCGGATAAGCCCTTTTTTCATAATTGCCCAGAGCTTCTACTTTAAAATACGATCAAAATCTTTTTCATAGTTAACAAATGCAATGTGTGTTTCCAAACCAGACTGTCTTCTCTTTTCAGTCAATTGTTGAAGTATAGTTACACTGATATCTACGCGAGATCTACCTCTACAAAAACGTTTTTTTCCTCTCCCGACAAAGTTTTTGAAATCTGTTGAAGACGCACATTTAAGATACCCATTATAAACAGAGTTTAATAGGCTTATTCCTCTGTAAATCTCGCATTTTGTTCTGTCACCCTTTTTTAAAAAAAATTATAACCTCCCAATTTCCCAAGACTCAGGTCTTGTGCAGGACTTCCAGTTCATACTGTAATTATGTAATAATCTAAATTGAAGCAGCAGTCCACCATACTTCAACAACTCAACATTTATATTGTCTATACCGGCTGCCTTTCTATTTCAATGCCATACAAAATTCCTCCAAAGTTAAATCCTATGCCATACAAAATCCCTTCAAAGTTAAATCCTATTGTAAGCATAATCCAACTCATCGATTTCCTCTTCTACATCATCTCTATACCATAAATCACGATAATTGGCGAACCATTGTTCAATCTTAATTGTACGTAAACGAGCGATTTCTTATTATTATATTTTTATTTATTTAATTTCTTATCATCGATTGTATTATTACATTAAGTACAAAAGGGCATTTTAGATGGATTTCATAATTAAAGTGCTAAGAAATGCCACTGAAGAAGATGTTGATATTTAGTTCTTAATCGTCCTTTAAAAAACACGTTCCAATAAATTAAAATTGTTGTTTTTAATCGTTTAAAAATACTCTAACGTTTCGTCATGCTGTTCAACGAATTAAATATTATTTTATGTATTTTTAGCATATTCATCGTGTTAACGGGCAGCTAATTCAGTGCCATCAAAATTATAAAATATTATATGCATGTATACATGTTCATGATATTTATAAGTTGTTCAAGAACTATATTAATTATTGGTTAAGGATGATTTAGCAAGTATTTTACCCAATGAATTTTATTTAAAATTATTTCTCCACTTCTTTATAATTACGGTTCAAAACATAAACTTACATGATGGTACATTTTAACTGATGTTTATTTTATAGTTAACATTTAATATTACGTGACCATTTATGTCAAGTATTAACGGATTTTATGTTAAATTACATTATAAAAACTGTACATTTGTATGTTGAACTTAGAATTTTTCCTAGAAGTATAAATTACCGGCTACTGTATAGTTTCATTATATTTAAGTGCTGTATTTTTATATGAAATTACAGTATAATATTATTTGTTGTTGATAAAAGAAAGAAATGTGCAGTTATTATAAAATTATTAAAATAAATTCTTGTGTATTTTAATTATTGTGGAAGTAGGTTATGTCACGTAACGGAATTTTTTTTCTTTAAGCGTACTTCTTATGAACTGTAAGAAGTACAGTTTTTATTGCGAAATTAAAGGCAGGAATTCTTCTCAGATGATGGCGAAAATTAAGAGATTGATTCAGGACATGAAAATAAACAAAAAAGTTCATTTTGACAAATGATCTATCTTTAATTGTCCCTTCAGTCCACCAAGCTGTGTTTTACTAAAAAAGATTTGCGTCTTAATAACGAATTGAAATATTTTAAAGTTTTTATTTTTTTATTTTGTTATTTATCATAAGATGACTGTAAAGTACTTTTATAAATTTATTTAAAAAGAAAGTCTTTTGAAGGCCAATTGTGAAACTTTTAATTTTACTTTTTAATGATTCCAATTTGAAAACCCAAATTCGAAAAATAATTCGTTATACTTAAACATCAAACATACTTCTTAATAACGTCGTGTAAATAATAAATAAGTGAAGGCTGAAACAAAATAAAGATCTATGTTACAAGTCATCGAAATCGAAAGAAAAAATCAATTATAGTATTGATTAATTAGCGAAATGAGCTTCGGTCAATTGCGTAGTTAGCATACTAACTACGACTCTCTGGCAACGTAACTTTGTGTTCCGTTGCCAGAGACATATTCAAAAGGTTGCCTACTAATCTAAAAAAGAAAATTCTTACGCATAATTGCGCAAGATCAACTTTTCGTTATTTTATTTTGCATAATATTTTTGTATAATTATTTTTTTCACTCATCACTATGACTCACTACATAAGCGTGTATGAAAAATACACCAATAAAACTTGAAATTGAGGTTACGTTGATTGTTTGATTGTTGTCGACCTTAAATTGAGCGTAACTGAAGAACGACTCAACAAATCTTCATAAAATTTTCACATACACAATTTCAGATACACTACTACAGCATATCTAAATTTCAGTAAAATTGATTTAGTAGTTTTGGATATTTTCGAGCCGCAAATTTTATACATAAGCTTATATTTATAAAATACTAGCTGACCCGGCAATGCTTCCCTATTGCTAGATTTGAGTATATATATTATAGATTAAACGAACACAAATGAAAGTTTCAAAAATCATTAAAAATTGAACATTACGCAACATCACAAAATTTAACCTTCCCTTTTTTCCCTCTTCCAATCTTCACCAATACCCCTCTTTTCCTTTTTCCCTTTTTCACAAAAATATTTATTTTCTCGTTACTATTATGTATTCTGAATATGAGCCAAATCGGACCATAATTACAATTTTTCGAAATATCTCGACACCAGCGCCACCTAGCGTGTTTATTTTTTTGCAAATATTTCTTTCCCCGTAACCATATCTGAATAAGAGCCAAATCGGACCATAAATACAATTTTTTGAAATATCTAGATCCCAGCGCCATCTAGCGGGTCCAAAATAATTCAGAAATCTTCACGGGGGTGCGCACAACTCACGGATGTTTCATCGCAATCAGATGAATGGTATAGGAAAGCATATGGGACAAACAAACAAACATTCATTTATATATATAAATATACGATAAGGAAATTACATTTTAAGTGAATGTTATTTTCAGACTCCTCATAATTCAAATCGTAAAGAAAATTCATTTTTACCCCTCCACTCACACCGTGCGATTGAATGTAGTATCATAATTTTCTTCAAAAAAGTCAGTAAAAATAAAAAATAAAAAAAGGCTACGCACAATACAAGAACTCTTGTACTGCTTTGTTTATTGAAAAACGCGAGTGTGTGGGGGGCTGTTTTATCCCCTACTTATTGCTGAGCCTGGACATCTGTTGTTTGCTCCTGGATTTTTCTTTTTATCTGGCGGGTATTTAATTTTACTGGCGGTTATGTTTTTTATTTAAGTTGTTTTTAAGATGAACAGAACTTGGGATTACCTTACGATCTTTTTTATATCGCGGTTTGATATATACTAATGTATATACTCCAGTAATCTGTGGTTGTGTGATTAGGAAAGCAAGGATAGAGGTAGATTTATGTATTTACTAATCGCAGAGTCTGGACAAAAGTCTCTTGCTGCTCTATCTTTCTTTTGTCGGGCGGCAATTTATTGATTGATGGTTATATTTGTTTGTTTTATTTACGGACGGAATTATTTGTTGTGTTCCGATCCTTTAGGCCAGATTGAAAAGATTTACCGGGACTGACCTTGGGAGACTAGCCGCGTATCTGTTTCATTCTCCCGGCGTGTTTAGCCTTCATTCCGTCCGCTGAAGTCCTTTCGGTGCTAACGCCCTACGGCCTGGCAGGAATACGCCTTTTGGTGGTCCTAGTGTTTGAAGGATGCAATGAATTCCTCTCGCCGGAGAGAGTTGTATGGGTTGGCAGTGACATAATTATAAGATTTAGAAAAGGAGGATGGGTGGTTGGTGAAACAAAGTTACGTAATTTTCTTCACTCGTACTGTCTTCGTCACCACGTCCCGGCTGGATTCAGGCCGGGCCGGCTTCAGTCCATAGTAGCAAGTCAATCTTCGTTCTTGTTTCTTCTTTAGCTTTGTGTGATTAGAAAAATCTTCTGCGTCCTTCTCCCGACGCGATTCCACTTCAGTCTATCCTCTGAAGGCCTTTCGGTGCTAATGATTTTTGGTCTAATAGGAATGCGACCGGGGGGGGGGGGGATTAGTTTTGTGGAAGTTGTAATGATTATTTACTATGACTAATCTACAGATAAATAGACAGGAGAACCAATATTATTAATTTCCGCCATTATACAACATAGATCTATGTTTGTCAGATCTGACGGATCAATTTAAAAAAAAAAGAAGAAAATGATATTACGCTGCCATCTAACAAGATATAATTAAACTTTTCCTTTTTCCTGTTTAGCCTCCGGTAATTACCTTTCAGATAATACTTCAGAGGATGAATGAGGATTATCTGTATGAGTGTAAATGAAGCGTAGTCTTGTACAGGTCTCAGTTCGACCATTCCTGAGATGTGTGGTTAATTGAAAGCCAACCACCAAAGAACACCGGTATCCACGATCTAGTATTCAAATCCGTGTAAAAATAACTCACTTTACTAGAACTAAATGGGATATAACGTACAGTATGTATTTTACATCTTTTTACCACAGAAAACTCGTCATCGGTAAAAATAAATATATATTTGTTTGGTTACACTCTTTAAATATTCCTGTAATAATCTATCACTTCGTTAGTTAGAGATCATATATGTTAATTTACTTATTTTTAATTGACATTCGCTCTAGTACAAAGAAGTTTTATTTTTATAATGATGCAGATGATATGATAAAAAATTTTCTAAACCTTGATGAGAGTCAAGCTCATGACCAGTTAAATGTTCACTGATTTGTTATTTTAGTAATTCAGCTCTGATTATTTAGGACAAGTTTAAATCAGTTAATTACTTTTAGTTAGGTATTTTAACGTCTGCATTACCTGTTAGCAGCTTCAAATCTTGTATAATACTAATTTAGTCTCTTTGACAGGTTTTTTATACTGGTTTTTAATAATAACGTATTTCTCTTCGTTAGGTTAATAGGCTAATGGATTATACACAATTAAAGATTTTATCTTAATTTAAAAAAACAATATTCACTGGATAGATTATGACTATATAATAGATCTTTAAACTTATTGATAATGTTGCAATGTAGGTATCAGGGAGATGTACGATTTGTTTGGATAATATTTTCATTAGCGATACGAAAGATTTTTTACCAAAACGTGCGGTATTACTTTCGGTCACATGGTGAAGTTATGGGGTGAAATTTTCTTTTCTTTACCTTTTGAGGTATGAGAAGTACGAAAATACCATTCAGTTAAAATATGGTTTCCTTATATATTTATTTATAAACCTATTTATAAAATCTTGTGGCTTGAAAATTTCCGAAACTACTGGGACGATTTCATTGAAATTTGGGTATGTTGTAGAAGTCTATCTGATGTTCTGCATGTGAAAATTTGATGAAGATTTATTAAGTCGTTCTTCAGTTACGCTAAATTTAAGGTCGACGACAAACAACATAACCTCAATTTGAGGTTATGTTGACTGTGTAATGGTATATTTTTCATATACGCTTATGCAGTAAGTCACAATGGTGAGTGAGTGTGTTTCAACTTGATGTTTGTGTGTGGGGTCCACTCGTTAATCGAACGTATGTAGTGCGCTGTACTCTGAAAATCAGTGCTTTCAGACTGCAAAATAGGGCGACGGAAACGAAAAGGCGATCTTCTTGTGGAGAAATGACAAGAACTTTTTTCTATTGTGTACAAATTTTTAGTTGATAAATTATTATGCGACGATAAAATTAATTTCATCTGTAATAAAATTATAGGTTAATTACCACATTTCGTCTTGAAGCGTCTTAATTAAATGTCATTATTATTAAATATGTATACTTATTAAAATATTAATATCTGAAATATACCTTGGGTTTTTTCAAGAAATCATACGGAATGGATTATTTGGTGTTTATTTAACGACACCCATAAGCATACGACTCGTATGTTAAAAAAAAAAAATTTAACAGCCTACGTAAAAAGGGCTTTTACGCTTCCGGTCCATTTTTAACAAATTATCAAGGCACTTATTTTTTTCTAATTTATTAAAAATTAAACTAACATGTTTAAGAAAATCATTTTTTGTCTGTTGAGAGTTTTCAAATAATACTAATAAAAATACCTGATTTTCTGCATCCTCGTTTAATCTGCATAAACAAGTATACTCGGTTATAAAACCTTTCAAATTTTAATTTTGTTTTTTACTGATTTATATTTTTAATTTAATATTTTCATGTATATAAATCGTTTTTATATAACTATAGTTTTTTATTTAATAATATGAAATTTAACCTCTTTTTTACCTAAAAAACATTCTTTTACCCCTTCAGTATGTTAAATTTATACTTAATAATGTTGTTCAGATTTAAGATTTTCCTGATTTACTTTAATTTTTCCAGAAAATTGTTTATTCCTCAATTAACATACATGATTTATTTAATATACAATGAGGTATTAAAGTATGGAAACGGCCTCATATCTCAAAATTGAGATTTACTAGACGATGCGGATCTACATAGTTACAAAATTACTAGTTTATGGTGGTTTCACATTTTTTCCGCCATCTAGGATCCACTACATTGAATCAAACTTTTCTTTTGCTTTAAATAGTTAGGTGGAATACATGTTACATGATTTTAATGTAAAATTTACGAGAAAACTGATGGTTAAAACGGTTTTTCGATAAATACTTTCGTTTTTCAGATATAATCAATAACATTTGCGAAACAAAAATATCACGGTAGTAATAAAACGTGGTTAAACACTCAGTAGTAACTTTTTTATTTCGTATTACGTTCAAAATTACATCCAGTAACATACTTTAAACAGTTAATATTGGAATTAACGGCCTAAACATTAATAAATAACATCAATAATAGTAATAATAATATACAATAAGTAATAATTTGTAACACTACTACAAATTTAATAACTAGGTCAACTGATAGTATTTACTTTAATTATTACAGCATTTAATCTTAAGATTTAGTTAAATGTTTTCGATCCTAAAAGTTAATACAATACATTTTGAAAAACAGTTAAACAATTCAAAACATTTCGAAATTATTTTTAAGGTAACATAAAATGTAATTTATAGAAAACAAAAACTATAAACATTGAAGACTTTAAAGGGCATATAATTAACGAATCTACAAGTATACCACCAAACATATACAAGTTATAAAAGAATATGACCTAAGGTTAGCGCACTGGCAAGCTGTAGTGAGGAAACATTTTGAACATTTCTTGTAGAATGATATGCTTTCAGAATTTATTATATTAAGTAATTTAGGATCGAAAACATTCAACTAAATTTTAAAATTGAATATTGTGATAATTAAAGTAAATAATGTCAGTTGACCTGCTGTTTAATTTTTCCTAGTGTTGCAAATTATTAGTTATTACCACTGTTATTATTATTATTAATAGTGTATTTATTATATTAATATTAGTGTTTGGGTTTTAAATTCCAAAATTAACTGTTTAAAGTTTGTTATTGGATGTAACTCTAAGGTAATACAAAATAAAAAAATTACTAGCGGGTGTTTTACCACGTTTTTCCGTTTTGCAACTTTTATCGCTTATAACTGCGAAGATATTGCTTAAAACGAAGATATTTATCGAGAAACGGCTTTCACTATCGTTTTTCTCGTAAAATATAGATTAAAATCATGTATCCAACATGTAATTAAAAAAAAGAAAGTTTGATTCAATATGGCGGATCCAAGATTGTGGAAAAAAATTTCAAACACACCATAAAGTAGAAATTTTGATAGATTCGTCTTTTTTCCCCTCCTAGAATTCCTAGTTTTCCTCAAATTTGAAATATAAACTTGTTTCCATATTTTAATATCACTGTACATTTATGTACTTATCTGAATAAAATATTCGTTTAATTGATTTTAAGAATATTAATAACCAAAAAAAAAAATTAATTTTACAAAAGAAATTAGTATAAATTATAGAAAGTCTATGTCCTATGAGTCAATAAAAAAAAAAATATTCTTTTGAAAACGTTTTCATGTTACAATATTCTTACACACCTGTAATAATACAAATTGGTATTAATAATGAAAAAAAAACAACATAATAATAGTGAAAAATAAATAGTAAAAAAACGTTTGCCTTTCCATATTATTTGAAATATATAAGAAGGCTTGCCGGTCAGTGATTGCTTCGCTCTCCCTTCCCGTCAAGCCAGGGTGCTCTGTATCCCTTGACCTCTCTGTATTCATTAAACTCATGCTTGTGAAAATAATAAAGATAAATAAAAAATAAAGCCTGTTCAATTTATAAAAAAATGTCAGTGTATTGTAATTTCTTCAGAGCAACGGTTTGGTCAGTACAGGACCCGAAACAGTGTTCTGAAGAATATGGGTATCAAAATAGATGGCCATCTTTAAAATATTAATTATAGCTGGTTATCCGTACGAAGGACGGGTAAAAATGTATTTTGCCCAACTCTTAGCATTATCCAACAAACACTACTAGGAGATGACAGTACTTCGTTTCTCTTTTTTTTATTAAAAAAAAAAGAAGACACCGTCGCACCATCAAAAAATCGAAATTCAGAAAACCCGAAAATAGTTTTTAGATATTTATCTGAAGAGTATTTGTAAGCCCTAATTTACTGAATATCTCGTTTACTACGTTCGGAAATTGGGAAAATTTGCAATCATTGTTGAATTTTTCCCTCTTTCAACGTCGAATTTCTAAAATCTAGAAATGATTTTAAGATATTCACATGAAGATTACACACACACACACACACACACACACACACTCATCATAAATCAAGCTGATATCTTCATTTTTTAGAGAAATAAAAAAAAAGTAGTAAAACTCAAGGTTACTTTATTTTAACCCTTTAAACATAGAATTTAAAAAACTCTTATCTTTTTGTGAACTTACACCGTAATAAGAATGTTTATACAAATCTTCATCAATTTATCTTCAGTAGTTTTTGCCTATACGTTGATTATGAGTCAGTCAGTCAAGATATCTTGTTTTATAGGTACAGATTTCAATAATTATTTCATATAAATTACTGTTTTTTTTAAACGTTAAAATTTTTCCAGTTGCTGCTAATATTTAGAATATGATGTTATAAATAATCTAACATCATCAGAGTTATTAAATACATTATGTATTTAAAAATAACTGAATTACAAGGTAAACTACAGTAGTTATTTTACTGTGTATACTAGGTATATATCTTTAATTTTGTTAAGATATGTTGATAATCAATTTTTTTTCGATTCGTTGTATTTTGTAATAACGCAATTAATATCATGATTAAAGAACAGGACATTGACATTTATCGATAGCAGAAGCTAATTAGTTTTCATCATTTTAATCTACGCTTGTTACTTTTAGTTTCAATGAAAATTTCCTTGGATTGAGGTATCACAAAACTTCCAGTATTTAATTAGGCTGGTCGGTTTCTTAAATTATCTATGTACAAAGAGAAGTGCGGTATTATAAAAGAATATTGAAAGTTATACGGATTGAAAGAATACGAATAAAAATGTTTTAACACGAATTATGATCGCAATTGTAAATTAGGGCATCTAGGTATAATGAATTTTGTTCTAGTAGGAAATAAACAGTAAAGAACTACAGAGAAGTAAAGAAGAACAAAATTTATAATATATATAAATATATTTAAAATAAAATTAAAAGACTTTATTTTACAGAAACAATATTACGCAGTCAATCAATTCTTAAATAATACTAATTGAAAAAATAAAAGTAGGCTGTAAAGGGCTTCACTCTCGACGGACTGCAACAATTTAAGCGAAAATTAATTGGAAATTTATATATGTAAGTAAAAAATATTCTAATTTTGAGTAGAATTATGAGATACGAGACCCTATCTCCTTTGTCCAATTATAACGCAAATTAAATGCAAGTCATTTTATAAAAGTTCATAAAAATTGGTTAATTCAGTCTTAAGATATCAATCAAAATGGTAACTTAAGAAGAAAAAAAAACAAAAAAAATAGGCTATTACCTCCCATTCTTCAATAAAATTGCTTAAATACATAACTATTGCGGCATACTAATTTAATAGAATCATGTAGTCTAGTAAGAATAATTTCATTTTAAATTCAGATACTATTTTTTGTCCCCATCCCTTTATGAGAGTTTGAATAAAGCCAAATACCATCGAGTATATGAGTTTGGGACCCGTACTTTGGAATTTGGCATATGACGGAGAGCTGAATCTCGATTGGCCTAAGGGAATGGAGCCTATCGCATTTACAGATGATCTAGCCTGATTATAGCAGCAAGAAGTGTAGAAGAAGTAGTGACAAAAACGAATGCGCCTGTTGATGCGATTAGGGAGTGGAAATATAGTTGTAGAAAACCCATCCTTCTGTTGAGGTGTTTAGTTCTCCCTGTGCTAGTGAAGTCCCGTGGTGAGTGTAACATACCTCTGAGTAATGCTGAAAGGTGGGTATCTAGGCTTGGTGTATTAAGGGATAGGGGGTTTAGTTGGTGAGGAACGACACTACCGTCTATACCGGCGGGCGGTGGCTGGTAGAGCTTTTTTCTTCAACGAAAAAAAAGACATAAAAAGTAACAACTTAGCAACCTAACGGCCATTCAATTACGTGAAAAAATTTACTTATCCTTTCAGTAAATTTTGACATAAGGACTCGTAAGGTCCATATTTCCCTGCGTATTTGATCAATTCTGATCAAAATTATATAATATCAATGCCGCATATACAGAAATCATTGTATAAAAGTTTATCCAAATAGGTCCATCTGGCCGGCCTCCGTGGCGTGAGTGGTAGAGTCTCGGGTTGAAATCCCGGTAGGGCACGGCATTTTCACACACACTACAAATCATTCATCCATCCTCTGAAGCAATACCTAACGCTGGTCCCGGAGGTTAAAAAAAAGAAAGAAAAAACTAGGACTACTACTTTTGAGATACCAAACAAAAAACAGGCCAACAAACACACATCCTTTTGGTATTTTTCAACGGTTTAATTTTTTTTTTTATTGTCGGATGGGCCATGAAATGTGAAAAAAAAACCCTAACATGTATCGATTAGCATACTTTGCCTCATATAATATACTAGAAATTTAATTATAGTACCTATGAATACTGTAGGTATTCTATATACCTGGGAAAGAAAAAAAAAATTAAAACTGAATTTTTAGCATTTCCGTTTAACGGGTTTATAAACATGTTCTAAAATCGTTTTTATTAATGCTTTCAGAATTGTGATTCAATTTTTAGTTATTTTATGTGGTTAGTATCTTCACTATTTATTTTAATTTTTACTTTCCTGGCATCATAGCATTAGAGCTACGCTGCAAGAAGCAAATAATAGTAATCAATCAAAAAATGTGCTATGGGTTTCTCGACATTTCATAATCCAGAAACCCAAAAAAAGGGAGTAATGTTCATACGTACTGTGTACCTATATTTGAAGCTTAATAAATTTTGATTGGATTAATCGATTTTGATGACATTTTTGTACAGAGATTGGGAAATATGAGGCAATTCGTAGGTAAATTTTTGGCGTCAATATCTTCAGGACATGAGGAAGTTTTGAGGGTTAATTTTCTCAAAATTTTTCAAAAATGTCCCTACTTTATATTAAGTTAAGTAAATGCGTGCATGCTTATCTTACTGCTTTTAAAAATAACTTGCCCCGAAACTCCCCCTTCCCAAAAAATCTAAAAAAGCTATCTTTTTATATATTGTTTATTTTTTAACCAAATTTTTTTTTAATGTCTTCCTAGGAATAGTAGTACTGCAAGTGATCCCCCCCACAAAAAAAACTACTCGTAAGTATTCGTAAATACTCGTGCATATTCGTAAGAGGGAGAGGCGTTCAAATTTTGAAAAGATAGATTTTTTGAGTATTTAAAAAATTTGGTTTATTTAAATCTTCAACATTATTAAAAATTTATATCATAGACTTTTAATAATAATATTATAAAATATAATCATAATTCACCCCCTCAAAAAAAAAACAATCTTTTGTAACTTTTTATTTACTGCACATAATTCTGTGGAATTGTTTTAGGTTCTTCCATTTAACAAAGTAAATGAAGAAAACTCAAAATATTTTCTCAGAAGATGATTTTGGAAATGTGGGAGCAGAAAAAAATACCAATTTTTTAAACTTTTTTGGTTTACTTAATAATGATAATTTTATAATAAAATTTCATTATAATTCACCTCCACCCCAAAAAAGAAATCTTAGGTAACTTTTATCATGTATCATTGTTTTTCCATTAATATTTAAGAATAAATAATTAATGACAGGAGAGAGTATTACAATGTTGTCGTCACTTTTTTTCTTCTTGTATTTGTACTTTAAAATCATTAATATGAAATTTAACCATTTTTTTTTTTATTTAATAATTATGTATCTACTTTATGGTACTAATTTGATCAATTTAAAAAGATTGTAGACATTCCTTGATAGCAATAGTTATGAAGTACAAACTTTCAAAAAATTTGAAAAATATTTAAACTGAAGGGAGATAGAGCTGAAGAATTAAAAGCATATATTTCAATTTTAAGAGGTGGTGATTGACTTTTTGGCTTTTATACACAAATTGTTCGTAAAAAAGGTTTTTTAATGAAGTTTTCTTTAAAATGCCTCTGAAGAATATCAAAATTGGTTTTGTTAAGACGTGTTCCCACCCACTGAACGAATTATGAAAAAAAATTAATGTGATCAATGACCCACATATTGAGCCAAATTTAAAGAAAATCAGTTTGGTCAACCTGAGATTTAAGGTAAAAGTAGTGCAACACACATATATATATATATATATATATACATACAGATGTATTTTTAGTCTCGATGAACTAGTTGGACCCTAAAACATAAAGATTTGTAAAAATCCATTTTTGATTTGATACTGTACTTTCCCTCTTAATATAGCTATTCTAGCTATATTAGCTGGGAAAATAAATGGAACATTAGTTTTTTTTAAATTAATCCTTTATTGCATGAATTACGTAGAATTTAAGACTAGATGCAATAAACAGAACTCGATTACATTTTAAGAAGGTTTTGGTAACCCTCTGAAACAGAGTCATGACCTTGGACCTTTGGGCTGGCCCTGCTCCTTGACAAAACGAAAACGATGTTCTTTTATACAGCGTTCCATTTTTGCTCGATGTAATACTGAATTAATTCTCCAGAATGAGACTATCTTGCATATATTTACTGAGTTTATCATGAATGGAGATGAACCTCATATATTCATGATTTTGATGTGATTATTCAGTCTAACATGATTGTTACAGACTTTGAAGTTAATAATTACATCCTACAAGTTATACTACATCCTACATCTTTCATTATCTGTTTATAATGAATTCCAAGTCTTTGATTACAGTTTTCCCAATACTAATTTCAAGCCGTAAACCTTTTGAACTTTAAATTCATTTAGATTTCTCTTTAAATATCATCCAAAGTAATATGAATATTAGAAAAAAATTAGAAAACCAGAAGCAGAACTCCCACACAACTTACAAATGTTTGCTTTCCCTAAATTAGAATTTATCAGCCATTCAATGTTTGAATTTTTCAGAAAGGAAAAATCTTTTTTAGAATGAATAATTGTTTAAGTGAAATTTAAAAGCAGAATCTATTATAAATGATATAAAAACAAAATTTTATTATTGTCATGGCAATAGCCTTAAAAGCTGACATTGTTTATTTTTTATTTTTTGATATTGTTTATTTAATAAGAATATATTTTATGCAAATGTGTCTATCGAAAATCAAAATTTATGATAAGATATTCATATCAGTTTTCTAAACTTGTAAAGAGTAAATATGTTCAGAAAAGTAAAAATGATACTCGAATTTTTATTATATTTTTCTTATAAATTTTACAATTTATATGATAAATGGAATTATATTTATTTTTAATAAATTATTTTTAAAAAAAATAACTGAAAGAAACCATGGTATCTATAAATAAATTTAATATTTAAAAAAGATTAACAATAACGAAAAACTGATTTATATCTAAATAACTAGCCAACAACTGCAGTCACAAGTTTGACTTATTCTACTACTTCAGATTGGGAAAGTTAATGCTCTACAAAAACTGATTATGGAAGAGGCAGAGGTTAAAGGAAAGCATTAAAAAGGTACTAGCTTTGGATCATGGTAGTTAAGCATCATAACAAACAGCATTTTGACACATAATGATCACAATATTGTCATTTTATCTGTTGAAAAGGGAAAAAGTGTTTAACTGTCTCTCTAAAAGGGATTATTAGATATCAAAATATAAAATGTAAACGTAGAATTCTGTTATCAATAATAATGTGGGAAGATTTGTGTAGCTATAGTATGAAAGCTTAAAAAAGTAATTAAAATTTACTCAGTGAATGCTGTATTATTAGGAAATATTAAAACTTAGTCGACGAGAACATGAAATTAAAAATAGATTTATAAGCAAGGACAGTAATATTAAATTGTTTACATTCGATGAATGCTGATCTTACATATTTTTGGGGTCAATGATGAAATTTTAAACTCAAAGTTATTTACATTTTTTGGAAATTTTTGATTTCATTACATTTTAACAGACTGAGAAACTATGACAAAATGAAGTTTTTGTTAATCCTATATGGTACAGACTTTAGTGGTAATAAGTATTTCATGCATACTGCACAATTAATTATAATTCTTAGGTGAATAAATGAAATTGTTATAAGTGAAAAATTAAGATATTTTTAATATATGAAACAATTTACAATTATTTTTAAAAGAAAGTTTTAAGAAAGGAAGGTTTAAGGTGATGTAATCAAATATATTTTATGATAAACTTATTTTTTAATAAAGAATATAATGATCATGGAAAACAGTATTGTGTTTTTTTTTAATAGGTTTAATAATGTGTGTGATTTAATATTTTGTTATTTTTCTTTTTTTCTTAAAACAGAAAACTGGTTATCAAAACATGGACTTTCATTGCTAGAAATTATTTTTTGTAATTGTTGTACAAATAAAAATCAGTGCATTAGGCCTATAGGGGACAGCACTATAAAAAAAAAAACGCGCCACTTGCTGTACCTTAAAGGTGGTGTGGAAATTGGCAGACAGATTTTTTAATCACTTATTAAGCTAGAAAGAACTTTAAACAGCAACCTTATGTGAATCATAAGTTTATGCTTCAGTGTTGATGACCAAAATTCTTGTATATGTCATGGGATGTCGTATCTAATTATAAATTTTTAACGTTTTATACTTCTTATTATGCTCTATGGGATCAATTTGGATTAGTTCACAAATGTTTTACTCCATTCTGTAGGATATTTTTAAAAACATGCAGAAAAACTATATAAATAAAAGTTGATATACTAATAATGAATCATCATTATTCATTGTATTTATAAAACTGATATTTATTATAAATGCTTATTGTAAGTAAAATTAATATTATTTATTAATATGTATTTAATTATATTTGAAAGAACATTACATTATCAAAAATAGGGGCAGGGCCACCAACAACACATTACCGTAGTGAATATTTGTGTTTATTTAATTACAATAGTGAACAAATTAATCTGAACAAAGGAAATTTTTGTTGGGAATTTACATTCTCTGGCAGACTGCTTGCTGTTTTGGTGTTTCAGGTTATGTTGTTCATACACAAACAGAATTACTGATTATTGTGCTTTTATAATTCATTGTCAATTAGTTTTTGGTGACCTTGTGAGTTTCTTTTATAAGTTTATTTGTTTCTAGTTAATACAATGGATATAACCCCCACAGAAGTGGTCAAAAATTGTTGACACACAAAAAACACACAAATGACTCAGACAGATTGCTAGTGAGCACAGTGTGGGGGTTAGGTTCTGTAAATTAAATTATGAAAAAGTTTAGGGAAACAGGTTCTGTCTATCCAAAGAGAAAAGGAAAGTGAGGTTGGAAAAAGAAAATCATATCTACACAGGATTGATTACTAATAAGAAAAAGCAAAATTAATCCATGATTGTCAGCTGTTGACCTTAATAGATAAAACTAATAGAACTTAATAACTAAATATAACTTAAGAAAAAAACTTAAGAGCCAATGGGACTAATGTTTCTGACAGTTCATAGAAGATTGTTGGCAGTGGGAAGGATTGCTCGGAAACCTAAAAAGAAGCAGTTACTGACACAGGTTATGAAGAAAAAAAGACTTCAATGGGCAAAGGAACATAAAGAATGGACTATTGAGATGTGAAGAAAAGCTATTTTTTCAGACGAGACTCATTTCTTTGTCCAAGGGAAGAGAGTAGACTACATTCGTAATTCAGCAGATGAGAAGACTACTACGCTAGCACACCAGCAACAAGCTCCCAAACACCCAGCCAAAAAGATGCTTTTGGGATGTTTTACACATGAAGGGCCAGGAGAAGTTATACATGTAGATGGAATGATGAAATCGGGCCAATACATTAATATATGCCAAAGAAAAATAGTCCCACTAATGCCAGAAGAACCCAAAACTCATTTTCCAACAATACCTCGCAGTATATCACACGTCAAAGAAACCAAAAGAGTTCTTCAAAATCCAAAACATTTGCGTGCTCTCATGGCCAGGGAACTCCTCCGACCTGAATCCCATTGAAAATTTATGGGCCATACTAAAAAGAAGACTTGGGAAAATGAATTGTAGCCCAAAACTGACCTTATTAGTTCAGTGATACAGGTTTGGTTTCGAGATCAAAAAATCAAAAAATCATTGTTCTACCTTAGTGGAATCAATGCCAAAATGGAACAATGAGATAATCAAAAACAATGGAGGACATATAAACTATTACATTTGAGTAAGTTTTACTATTAAACATTTTTTCTTTTAAATATAAAATTTTCTGTTAAAAATGCTGTGTTCGGATTAATTTGTTTGCTACTGTATATACACACTCATAAGGACTGATTTTGTGTATATTATAAATTAAAGCCTTTATGTTGATTTAAAATTAAAATATTTTCATAAAATAGAACTTCTTAAAGGAAATATAATTTACCATACAAATGTAGTAAGTGACATAAATATTTTATGTATGCTGTACATTGCAGCTTAATTTATATATTGCATATCAGTTCAAGTGATTATTTGGAATAAAAAAACCGGTTTGTTAAGTTTTTCAGAGATCTGTATAATAAATTAAAAGAATTAAGTGGATTGTTGTGAACATTATACTGAAAATAAGGTCCTTGAATAAAAATTAAAATCATTTGAATAATTTACAGAAAAAAAATTATGACAATGAAGATTCATCAAAGATTATTTCATTTAATGAAGATACCAAACATATCAGATATGTATCAGAATGGAATAAAAAATTATATACCCAATTTTTGAAATTGCTGATCTTCATCATGGAGTGGTACCATCTCGGGCCTTTCATTTTGGATCACCAGATTTGAATCTTGGTTAAACATGGCATTTTTCATTTACTACAAATTCCATTTCAATATTCCCACATATATACTTCAAAAGTTTCTGTGGTGATTGAATTAATTATTCATCATTTCAAAAAAAATCCTTCCAATGAAAAAATTTACCCAGAAAAATACATTTAAAAATTTACTTTGTTAAAAAAAATTCATTCTTTAAGTTGTATTAAAAATTAAGTTGTAATATTCTGTTATTCTTATACAATATGACCAGAGACAAGTACTATGGTATAATATTACATTATATACCATTTACTGTATTAGAAAGATTATATTTCATATATCAGTAACAATATAAAAAAAGGAAGCCATTTTTGTATTTGGAACATTTGATGAATTGAAATGCAAATTGTGTAAGGCAGGTGAAACAATATACATAGGGTTGGTGTAAAGATCTTTCACAAAAGTAAAAAGATTACTGATGGCAAGAAGGGTCTTGGTTGAACTAATGAAATACTTTGAGGAGAGTACTATCATATGAATCTGAATTAACAATTAGAAAATGGGGAACAAATTATTAGATAGTTTTGAAAAATAGTTGTGGAAAAGAATAAAAAAAGAAAGAAAAAATTATAAATTATTGACAAGAATAGGAGACAGAAGAGTTTGATGATGATAAGGAAGAGAACACATCTTTTTTGGGGCTTAAGCTATGTAGAAATTCTCACAATAGAGGGAAAAGTGAAAGAAGAGGAGGAACAAGCACCGGAATCCTAACACAGTATAATAAGGGAATAAGCTATTAGGTAATAAAAAAAAAATGTTCAGGACTAAAAAAAAGAGGACATTCAGTTGAAATCTGTCAAAGATGGATGAAATTCTCAAAAATATTTTTCCAAACTGATTCTTTTCAGTGAATAAGAATAAGTATATATATATATATATATATATATATATATATATATATATATATATTCAGTGAATATAAGTGAATAAGAAGCAAGATTAACAGAAACATTATTTATGATTAACAGAAACATTTATCAATCAAATTAATCTAATACATTTTATCATTTTCAGTTCCGAACAAGATTATTTCTATTATACCAGAAGCTACTACACCAATTTATTTTTACAACTTAAACTACCATATTAATGTAAATTAATCTAGTTATAAGAGGATTATTTCATATATAATATTTAATAAAAGGATTGAGATTTGAATGTATTACTAATATTCAAAACTAATGTTTGTTTTCAGAGTTTCAATAAACTGATTTAATTCTTTACGTGACCCGTCACAAATGGTATAATTGTTTATTTCTGTAATATGTGGCGTGTTATAGTCTAAGTAATATCTGAAGGCGGATCAGTAGTACGCTATGGCATGCCCTCCACTGCTCTTAAAATCACTCGGCGACTTCTCACACCAGCAGCCATAGTATTGTGTCCCAAAAGTCACCACAATTAATTTCTAATGACTTGCGGCGTATCTAATTATGACGTCACTATTATAATAACGAAATATGTTGTAATTTGCTGTTAGAAATAACATTATTTATGCCTAATATTTTGTTCAAGATGCACATATATATATATGAAGTAATTTATTATTTTCTTGAAAGTATATGTTTTTTTCAAATATGTTAACTAAAGTTTTTCTATACATAAACAGTAACAATGACGTAATACAAAGTGTATGAAATGAGTTGTTTATTTATTACAGGCTATAATGTTATGATTTTCTTTGACGCGGCGTAGTTATTTACGAAAATTATTTTTTAACAGCACGTTCGCATTACTTTTGTTGCAACTAGTAGCACGTTTTAACGCATGCCAGCTTATAGAGACAACTTGGACCCGCCTTTAGATTTTACAAAAATTACTACTATAGTAAATGTTTTGTGCTTATTAATGAATTCGTATATTTTTTGGCGGAGGGTAGGTGGATGGTGGGCGGACTTGAGGTAGAGTGTGAGTGGAAGCCCTGAACAGATTTAAAAAAATGTATATTGTACGCGTTGTTTATGAAGAGAATAAAAGGTTCCGTAGTCAAGCTCGTGAAATAGTTAATAATGTATACGATTTTATGAAGAAATAAGTTATAAAGTAAGGGAAATTAGGTGACAAACATTTAACATGCATTCAAAAATATGAAGAAAAAACCGCAGCAGCTGCAACTTGTGGGGGTTTAAGATCACTTTTTCAAAAACTCCGAAAAGAAAAGAAGCTTAAATATAAATTGCAGTCGTGCTCATTCAGCACACCAAAAAGTAGAAACACAATTAAAACTAGTTAGTGGATTAGACAGTTTTGATGAAGGCGTTGTAAGACGAACAATTAACGATTTTCAAGCAAAACATTAACTGCCTGCATTAAATAAATTATGTTAAGAACTTCAAAAGAGTATTCAATTTAAAGGTTCTAGAACTGCACTAGCAACTATCCTGAAATAACTAGGGTTTAAGTGGTGTAAAACTGATAACAGGAAAACTTTGGTTGAGAAAGAAGACATCCGGTGGAAGAGGATAGAATATTTAAGAAAAATGACCGATTGCAGAAAATAAAATTTTTCTATTGTTTATTTGGACGAATCGTATATTTTAATCTTTCATTCTACGACAAAACCGTGGTCGGATGAGAGTGGTGCACGACTGATAGTGCGGATTGATAAAGGTGATCGGTTAATCATAATCCACGTTGGATGAGAAATGGAATTCATTACTAACGCGATGTTAACTTGGAAAACGAGTTCAAAAAGCGGTGACAGCGTCCACAACAACAATTTCATGAAGTGAGCATCTAAAAAATTAATTCCTGGTCTTCCCCCTCCGCAGTCAGTGGTTGTTATCGATGATGCGCCATACCACAATTCAGTTCTAGAGAAGCCTCCAAATTCAAGTGATAGGGAAACTGGTTAGAAAAGAACAATATGCCGTTTGATAAAGCAATGTTAAAACCACAATTATATGACATAGTTAAATCACATACAAATTCAAAAATAGGTACCATTTTAATGAACTACTAAAAAAACACGGGCACCAGGTTCTGCGATTTCCACCTTAACCTCCCGATTTAAATCTGATCGAGGTGGTATATTCGGCTTTGAAAAAATATGTTGGTAGTAATAATACAACATTTTTAACGTCAGATATAAAAAAAAATCCCTTTCGGCACGCCGGAAGGCGGAGGTAGATTTCATTGGTGCTAAGTAGGGGATAAAAAAGATTTTCACCTTAAAGTTAAGAAAACTTCAGATTTACTCAATACGACAATGGTTGCACGTGAAAAAAGTTCACGTGTTTAGCAAGCGACAAGCCCCATCTTCATACACAATTCCAGCAACATTTTGATCATCGCTTGCCGTAAGGGTTGCCATATAAAAAATTGTTTCACACAAACGTTTTAGGTAATTTTTAGAGGACTAACGATCACTTTAAACCGATTCGATACTGTGCCTATTAAGGGAGGTATGAACTTTTGTTTGTCTTCGAAACATTTTTTTAAACCCCTGGGTCAGTGGTTGGTGATAATAAAAACTTTTCTTTGATAAGTTTTAGGCCCTTATCCAAAGAATAGTATGAACTTTAAACGAATTCGACATTTTACTTAATAAGAAAGTTATAGCGATATTTTGTTTTTTCGAAAAATTTTCCCCATTTCCACCCCCATGGGCCGAGTTTGCCCATTAACGAACTCGGCCGAGATTTTGGGTCGTTATATTTTATGTATCAATTTGAAATGATTGACGCAGTTATCGTGTCCACTAGAAAGTGATATATATATATATATATATATATATATACACATTTTTTGAACTGACGGTGGTTTTGGGATCTGGGGGATGCGAAACGCGAAGATATGTCAAAATTTTCTGGAAATCGAATCATGGTATCCATTGTAATAGGTAGCTTTCTTATGAAATCTATCTTAAAATTGAGGAAAAAATGAATAAAGATGATTGGAAACCATATTGCGAGATTGTAAAAATGGTAAAACTGAGTATAAGAAAGAAAATGACGAATAAATTTATTATCATCTAAACAGTGGTAGTGAAAGTGCCTGTTCCGATTAAGACATAGAAAATGGTGAACTTGCTCAGTAACTGGACATATAATACAAGTTTTATGTAAATGTTAGTAATAATAGTAGTACAATCAACAGTGAAAACAATCGTGCAAAAAAAAATAATGAAAATTCGAAATATTGTTCAAAAAAGGATTATAATATAATTTTTGTACATCTAATTTAATATAATTACAGTTACAATGTAAATTCAAGTATTAGTTAAGATTTTACATATTAGATTATTAATACTAATTACGTAATAATGAACTATATAAATAATAAAACATGAAAACGGTAATAAATTAAACTTGCATAAATCCGATTATTATTGTTCTATTAGATGGGTGAAAATGTTTTCAGGATCGATAGTAATGCAGTCTCGGCCTTCTCCAACACAAGCTTTTATTTTCAATGTACGCACTACACTGTCGTTTTTTTATTATATTGTACGTATATTGTGAGAATCGTTTTAATTTTATTGAAATACATTTTTTTTTTTAATATTATCGTCTTTTTATTAAGTGTGGTAGGTATTAAACATTAAAATTATATGTCCAGTACAGTACGTATGAAAACCCCCTTTTAATTTTTTATTTATCTGGATTTCTATGTTCCCGATTCGGCTTTGTAGAGGTCATTCCGGTAATCGGCGTTCCACTGTAGTTATAATTCTTTTATTTAAGCATGTAGTAAAAACCCCATCACAAAAAATATTGTACAAGTTACACCGTTAAGAGCTGAAGTCACACTGACGGAAATTTGATTTAGTGCAATGAATCATTACTTTGTTCATGTTTGAGTTGATATTGTAACTGTATTTTTACTGCAGCGTGTTGTTAGATGTACAACATTAGTCATATAGGAAATCAGACGTGAATGAACAAGTTTATTAAAAACACTATAACAAGCATGTATTTATTTATATACTAGGTTATAATGATATAATAGATAAATTTAGGAGTTTATAACTTGAAAACGTGACGTGATAGTATGTTCTGGAATACATATTCTGATCTATTATGAAAAATATTATATAAACCGCCCATTTTTTTCCCCAGTTCCAAAACTTTTGTTGATTAATATTATTATTTTATATATGTGATTCGGATTTTACTCTAGCGTTATCATTAAAAATATAATTGTTTTAGTTATCATAAATTTATTTTTTACAATTATTTCACTAAGCTTTTCAAATAAAACAAAGTTATGGAAAATATAAAGCAAAGAAAAACGAACGCATATACGCACACAGAAATCAAATAAATTTGAAAATTAAAATATTTTCATTGAAGCATATTTATATAGTGGATTTTATCATAAACTTCACTAAATAACATTCTTGTACTTATAGGAGGGTGCTTGTTTTTTCTACTGTTGATATTTATTCTATCTTGGTAATTTTTCAACAGAAAAATTAGGTGAAAATACAATCTGTAACACTACTTTACTGCCGAGAAAAACTTTTATTTTCTCCCAGCATGTATGTACAGAGTGTATATAAGAAATTTTCCCTTGACTTTCATAACCTATTCTATTGTGAAAATATTGGAAAAAGTTTATATAAACATATGTCCTAAAATGCTTCGTTTACGAGTTACGGCTAGTGAAAGATTTCGCTCGAATTTCAGTTGCCCTGGTGAAATGAGATCGTACTGAAATTTTTAAGACGTTAATATATGCAGAATTAGTGATTTCTTTTGATTTTATACCTGAAAAATCGAATAAATTAGGTCCAGAACCGCATCTGCAGTAGCTTTTGAGAGATGTAGGGTGAAAACAATAACAGGGTAAAAAACTCTGCTTTATATGTTTAACGTACAATAACATTGTTAAATGGATAATAAATACGTAAAACGTTTAAAAAAAACTTATAGAGAATTTAATTCTGAACACAATGGCATAAGATAAGTTGAATAAAACAATTAAAAGTTAGAAAAATTCGAATTTTATTTAGAAACGGTACACTAGACCGAAGTCCATTAAACGTACCAGTTTATAATAAACGTTCAAAAATGAACTCAGATCAAAAACCATAAGAAATCATTAGTTCTGTCCCTTAATTAACTCCTAAAAATTTCAATACAACCTCATATCACCGGGGTAACTGAAATCGGAGCAAAATCTTTCACTAGTCGTAACTCGCAAACGAAGCATTTTAGGACATATGTTTATATGTACTTATTCCATTATTTTCACGAGTGGAATAGGTTATGAAAGTCGCAGGAGAACTTGACGAATCATATATATATATATATATACTAGCTGGACCCGCCACGCTTCGCTGTGGCACATTGTGGTTCCATGGATGAGAAATGAGAAACAAAACAAAGCATACGTTTCATAGAAGTTTAATTTTGCAATACTTGTGGATATACAATATTTTTTGTTTTTCCACTGTCTGCGTAGATATAAAGGCTATCTGGTTTGTCGGCTCGGGAACATGCAACATACAGTTGCCCATGTGAGAAGCAATCCGCATCTAAATCTAAACCACACAATTCTAAAGATTGACCTTGAGCTTTATTGATTGTGATTGCAAATGCCAATCGAATTGGGAATTGCAATCTTTTAAATTGAAATGGTGTATCGGTCGGGATTATGGGTATTCGAGGAATGAGGACATCTTCACCTTTGAAAGGCCCCGTTAAAATCGTTACTTCCACTACATTATTCATCAATTTCTTAACTGCAATTTGCGTGCCGTTGTAGAGTTTTGGCTGATTAATATTCCGCAAGAGGATAATTGGCACACCTATTTTCAATTTTAATATGTGTGGGGCATCCCTGGCAGATCAAGTGAGTTTAAAAATTCCGTTGGATAATTAACTACTTCATCTGCTTCCACAACGGTGTCTATCGACTTATATGTAATTTCCTCACTTTGAATGCTGGATTGAACAACATTATTAAGTTGATACACATCTTTATTCTTTGCAGCAAGGATAGCTCGTTCACTGAGCCATTCGTGATTTCTGTGATTAATTTGAATATCAGGAAATACTTTTTCGATCAGTTCTTCTTTCGATGTTACTAAATTAGAAAAATTATCAGGAAATGATATTCGTCTAGACGTCTCATCGACTGGTAGCTGTCCGTTTCCAATGTCCAGTAACTGTCGTGAGAATACCTCAGCTGATGGATCATTCTGCAACTGGACACGCATGTTCGTAGTCAACTGCAATGTACGTACGTGTCGCCACAGTGTTGAATATTTCAGGCAAGCATTTATTTCGTCTGCTGGTGTCGATCGAGAAATTACAGGCAATGTTTGTCTAAAATCTCCTGCGAGCAATATCAAAGCATTCCCGAATGGTTGAAGGTTTCCACGCAAATCTCGTAACGATCGATCAAGAGCTTTAAGCGATTTTTTATGTGCCATCGTGCATTTATCCCAAACAATGAATTTACATTTTTGTAATACTTTTCCCATACAGGATGCTTCGGAAATATTGCACGTGGGAGTCTCGATGATTTGCATGTTAAATGGCAACTTCAGAGCCTAATGCGCAGTCCTTCCACCTGGTAACAATGTCGCAGCTATTCCAGACGAAGCAAGAGCTAAGGCTATGTCATTTTTTGATCGAACCGTTGCTAGAATCAATCTAATGAGGAATGTTTTTCCAGTTCCTCCTGGCGCATCCAAGAAGAAGATCCCCCAAATCCGTCATTTATCATTTGCATTATGCGATCATAAATGCCTTTCTGTTCACGCGTTAATTTGGGAATGTTTGATTGGACATATGACTGAAGATCACCAATGTTGTAACTCTGTTCACGGCGTAAATCCACATCAAATGAAGCAATCGCAGCTCGGGTGGGTGCTGGCATTCCCAATGCCTAAGAACTTTATTTGCATTAGCTAACTTGTCTTCAATATTTATCAATGCTTCGTTGTAAATGCCTTCTGTAAATTCAAACAAAAGTGAATATTTAACCTAACAAAGGATTTTTTGGTCATTATGTAGGGATATTATTTTCTGTGTATTTGGTTATTTCGACTTTTTTTGTTTGCGTAGTCTTAAGTCTATCTGGACTATAAGAAAGTTGGGTGTTTTAATTTATTTACTGTAAGTCATCCTTCTTGGGTGCTTTTCTTTTTGTTTTGGTGTTTTTTTTATAATAAAATACAGATGTTTTAGCTGTTAAATATAATTCAAAGAAATTTGTTACTTAATCAGTTGTGATTTTGTTTACATTGGCAACGGCCATACGGGCTCTTTGTGATTGGTCGTTGTGTTTGACAGCGGCCATCTCGCATTGATCCGATTGGTTTTCCTTTGTTTACATTTCCATCTGATTTATTAGCCTCTTATTTATTAAAAAACTGTACAAATTAAAAATGGATAGATAGATTTATTAAAAATAGATGAAAACAATCTTTGATGCGGGTTATATATAGTGCTAAAATTTGAGCACAATCGGTGCAGAACATCTTGAGTTTTTGAAACGTACACAAAGGAACTTAACATTTTTATATAAATAGATATATTTATTTATTATTATTTCCGATTATTCCCTTCAGGAGAGCGCGAGAACTTCAGCCAATCATGGCTATACTTCCTTCTTGTTTCCTTCTCCCCAAAACCTCTTCACCCCTTCACTATATTTCTTCTTCCTCTATTCCGTCCATCTTCCTCCTATCGTTTCTCTTTTTCGCTCTTGTTCAATTTTCTTATATCTAATTTCATCTCTAAACTTCCTTCTGTCCATGATTTCTTTTTCTGAGATATTTTTCAGAAGTATACGAGGCGTTCACCATTTCTATTGGAATGTTGAGTGTACCTGAAGAACTTTCGTTTAGGTTGAAGAGTTTTTGAGAAGCTGCGGTCCTACTTCACGTGGAATATCTGGTTCCCCACAATCCTATGACTAGAATGGGGGTCCAGTCTACTGACTGGGGCCTGGGGTAGCGGATTTCTTTCCTGTTGTTCTGCCATGGTTGTTCAAGTTGAACTTTGTTTGTGGTGACCTCTGGTGGAGTTCACGTGGCTTATCGAGTTCATTGTTGAGAGCAGGACGTATGTCTAACAGCCACACCAACGAGGTGAACGGACGCTAACCACCAACCGCTGGATACCAGAACAGACCCTGGTGGATTTATTTAGTATTTGGTGCGCCCTGCGTATTTCATTTCCCCAGCATCATCCATATCTGAGAGGCTTTCCCCTATCCGCCACCTGGGGAGGCGCCCGATGGAGGATCTAACAACCCCACACGGAATATATATATATATATATATATATATGTATATACATACTACATATAAACAGAATGTATCACGAAGAATATAATAAACTTTCAGAACATATTCTACTGATGAAACTAAAGAAGATAATTCATATAAACATAGGTTCGGAAATTTCATTAGCGAGTATCGAATGACAAAAGATTTGGCCCTGATTTCTGCGTCTTCGATAAAATTAAGCCAGACTGAACTTAGAACACTGTTCTAAGGTTCAAATCCTAGTAAAGGCTTTTACTTTTATACGGATTATAATACGAGATCGTGAATACCGGTGTTCTTTGGTGGGTGAGTTTCAATTAACCACACGTCCCAGGAACGGTTGACCTGAGACTGTACAAGACTAGACTTCATTTACATTCATACATATCATTCTCATTCATTCTCGGAAGTAATGCCTTACGGTGGTTCCAGAGGGTAAACAGAAAGAGAGAGAGAGAGAGAGAGAGAGAGATTGTAATCCTTGGGACCGAAATTAAGGAATTAATTTATTGGTTTTGTATGAAATCTGATCTGAAAAATCGAAAAAAAATAGGTCCTAGAACTGTATTATTGGTATTTTCTGAGAAACCTGGGTTAAAAGACAAAAGAATGGAGTGGAAAAACACACTATTTTATGTTTGGCGTAAAATAACTTTGTTAAATGGATAATAAACACATAAAAGTTTTAAACGAAACTTTTAGAGAATTTGATTCCGTACAAAGTTCACAGAAACTAAATGCAAGTATGATTACCGAAGTTTATTTTTAAAAAAATATATCAAAATGAGGCAGATTAATGTACTTCAATACCTCCGCAATTTTTCCAATATGGTGACTAACTTTCCCAATTGTTATAACGTTTTCAGATTCAACACATAATTTTCAAACATTTTTATTGTTGGACATTTCCCCTGAACTCAACTGTTTAGGATTTGTATCTCATTTCCAATCGTACCTACTGACAATATGTATCGTATATGAGTATGTTGAAGCTACGTTCACAATGCTGTAATATGACTTTCTTTTATTATTAATCTGTCAATTTCAATTAATTAATCTATTTACATGGATTAAAATAAAACAGAATTAATTTGTCTATGTTATGTATTTTTTCCTGGAAAACTCGTTGGAAAAATATAGAGATTTCAAAAAATGCAAATAGCGTATTTATTTCTTACAAATAAATTTATATTCATTTGTATGATATTGAAATTTGTATGATTGCAAATTAAAAAAAAAAATTGCATATTTGTATGAATTTGAACGGATTATGCTTTTAATGCATTTATATCATTCCGTGTGTATACTGAAAGAAGATTCAAATGAAATGGAACATGTTGCAATCCGATCTATACTTGTATCAGCTATCTTATTTTTTAAGAGGTGGAGGAACCCCATTTAAGGGCGCCTAGGCAGTGTCAGACTCGCTAACAGGTTCTGTAAAATGGTATTAAGTACGTATGTGTGCCTGCGCACTACCGACTAAACCTCCACCCCTGGCTAACCACCCCTGGCTAACCACCCCTCCTGGAAACCGCTGATGTGGCATTACTTCAGGAGGGGGTATAACGCCCACACACACAATCAGATACCGCTGACATTTGTGAAAACCCATACAATCAACAACACGCCCGAGGAAACAAGCAACAACTAAAAACATCACAGCGCATCACACAGACAGTCCTCTATCAGAAAATAAAAACAAGAACAAAATCAACGGAAACACCCGCAGGAATCACAAACAAAATTCACACCCACACTCCACACTCCTCACACAAACTCACACCCAGCAATGTACACAAAATGACATTTACCATTTACAGCTACTATCGTTGCTCCGAAGTCGCAACAAACACATCATCGGGCTTCAAGGGAGTGCCCGCCGCCTCATCGCACCAAGGGGACCCCCAGATGCTCAGGAGACCCCCTAGGCGCTCAGCCGCGGACCTGTTTTGCCCGGCACCCTCCTGCGCCTCGTTCCCCGTCGGAACTCCTCCCATGCGTGTAACATCTTAATTCGTATCAGCAATCT
Organism: Lycorma delicatula; assembly: GCF_047948215.1. Classification (NCBI taxonomy): domain Eukaryota; kingdom Metazoa; phylum Arthropoda; class Insecta; order Hemiptera; family Fulgoridae; genus Lycorma; species Lycorma delicatula. The sequence goes on along the minus strand of NC_134458.1, from coordinate 102,190,153 downwards.
GGATTGTAACAATGATACATAAAAGTAGAATTTCAGTTTGAGTAGAGGAGCATCTAGCATTCGGATTACATTTACGAGCACCTCTTAATACATTTCTCTCTTTCCCCAAGCGAATCTAATACACAGAACTTCCATTTTATTTATAAGCTCCACCTAACAACCCTAGAAACGATAATTATCAAAACTTGTAAAATAACTTGTAAAATCATACATGTAAATGTAGTATCTGTTTTAGTTTAAACAGATAAAGCGATTACGCAATCGTTTAAAAATTAAATATTACATATGCTTTTTTTGTGAATTTATGTAATTTTATTGAATTTAGAGGTCATACATTAATATAAAAAAGTTTAAATGAATAAACTTACTTGTTTTGAAATTGGAATATATTAATTATTGTATCAAATGCTTACGATAATAAGTGGCAGTAAAACTAAAATAATTTATTCAGTAATAAGTGGATTTATTAATTAGATATTTAATCACCTACTTTTATCTTTTAGACATAGTAGTTTTTTTAAATAAATAAAAAAAAATATATATATATATATATATATATTTATATCAATACAGATTACAATTTAAGAGCGCTTTCTTAAAAATACACATTAATAATTTATAATTTCGAATTAGATTCCTCTTATGAATTTTGTCTCTGGCGTATTGTAACATTAGTTGTGCAACTGTCAGTATTTTTTAGGACATTAAATTACTATATTTTTAGATCAGTTATCACCTGAACTTTTTATTAAAAAAAATTGCTTCTTTATGTTAATTAAACGAAAGGTAAACTTTTCTTTTTATTAAAAATTAAAAAACACTACTGCTAAAAAAAATACATTGCTCTTTAATACAGAGTAATTACTGATACAGGATTATTAAATAGCATGCGGGTGACAATTTTGTTTATAGTATAACTTTTTACAAATATCTATTTAAACAAAAACACACACACACACACACACACACACACACATATATATATATATATATATATATATATATATATATATATATATATAATGTATTAAATTAACTAATAGTAATAATTTTCTTTTTTAAACGTACAGTGTTCAGTGTAAAATTACTTTTTTTTTTACATGTGAAAAGCTGTAGTGTATTGGTCGCTAACTTAAAAGTGAAGTCGGAGATAACATTTGGTAAAGTTTTTTCAACTATTGAAGTTATTGTAAAGTTCTAATACGCTGAATTGAAACTAAAAATTCGACGCGGATGATAATTATGAAATTCTATGTTTAAAAGTCTAAAGGATTTTTGTAAAAACTATCATTAATACCGAAACAAGGTGGAAAAATAAAGGGGTAACATATTTCTGTTTATATTACCATAGTGATGGAATCATTTAATAAAATAACATTTAAAAGGACTTACTTCAGATTTTATTCAATAATTAAAGAAACAAATGACTAGAACAGCAATTATTTATTCAATGGCAATGAAACAAACGCTACTTTTCAACCTACTTCCGTGCTACATTCAGATACCCCATCTTTTATGAGCTTTGTTTTTCTAGTAGTTAAGAATTCTTCCCTTCGGTGTTTGACCTATTCTTATATCCCATTCTTGATTATCCCATTGTTGCTGAACTCGGTGCCAAGTAAAAAATCTTTTCGTTATTTTATTTTGTATAATTTTTTCCGCCAGAAATATACAAAACATAAATGAAATGAGAAAACTAAATGAGGTATAATTATTTTTTATTTAATATTAAAATATATTTTCTGTTTATTGAAAATTAAATTATTATAACCGTAATTTTATGAAATAATAAAAAATAAAAAATAGACCCTACACACAAGCATCAGGTCTAAACTCATTCACCACTGTGACTCGCTACCAAAGCTTATATGAAAAATACTCCAATAGAAAGTCAAAATAGCATCAAATTGAGGTTATGTTGTCTGTTGTCGACCTAAAATTCAACTCAATTAAGCTCAAAAACTAAAAATTAAACTCAAGAAAGACTCAACCAATCTTCATTAAATTTCCACTTGCACAAATTCGGATACACTACTGCAACATGTCTATATTTTAATGAAATTGATGAAGTATCTAGGTTTGAAGATTTTCGAGCCTCAATATTTTATGCATAGACCCTTATATATATATATATATATATATATATATATATATATATATATATATATAATAATAAAAAGACATATTTTACTTAAAGATATTACCTTTATTAATTTCTTAGGTTAACCAATCAACTATACAAACTTATAAATTAAATAACGTTTTACTTAGAATCCTCTAAGCTTCCTCTGGTGACAGTACACATTCATACACACATCATACAAATGCTCTTACATACTAAGAGATTAAATAGTATTGTCACCTGAGGAAGTTTAAAATTCTAAGTGAAACGTTTTGTATTTAATTTATAAGTTTGTATAGTTGATTGGTTAACCTAAGAAATTAATAAAGGTAGTATTTTTAAATAAAATATGTCTTTTTATTATATTTCATTCTATCTAATCAAGAGGAAAGTAAACTTAAATAAATTACATTTAAGTTAATATATACATATATATAAGGAAATTACATTTTAAGTAAATTGTATTTTCGTACTCCTCATACCTCAGAAAGTAAAGAAAATTAAATTTCACCCTCCCCAATACCGCCGTGTGACCGAGAGTATTACTGAGCTTTTCTTCAAAATGTCGGTAAAAAAATTCTGATGATGCGAAATCGAGAATGAAATGTGGATATGGGAAAACATTCCGAACTGATTTTACAATAGCTTCCGTTGTGTTTTGACCGGTATGGCGGCTGGCATTATTATGCAGAAGAATTATGCCTTCTTCCTTTGAGAGAGAATAGGGTCGTTCCCTTCTTATTGCGGGTTTTATCCTATTTTCTAGCATGTCACAATAGTACTCAATTTTAATTGATGTTGTTCTTCCAAATAATCCTGTAAATTAGGCCTTACAGTCCCAATCACTTTACCGGTGGACGCGTAGGTTTTTAATTTTTCCTGGCGGGCGAATTTGGATGTTTCCATTCCATTCTCTGACGTTTGGGTTTCAACTCCAAATGATGAACCCAATTTTCATTAAAACTTATTAAAATTGTAAGTGATCAAAAAAGCATTCCTCTAAAAATCGTAATTTAAATTACAAATGTAATTCTTTGTAATTTTGAGTCGACCAAGATGGAATCCACCTAGGACACGTTTTGGGTAATTCATCTTATCATAGATAGTGCTGATACTCGAACTTAAAATTTAAGCAATTTCCCAAATATTTACATGTCTGTCCTTTCGAATAAGATAATAAATACAATTTTGCAAATTTTCAGTCGGAACTTCCACTACGATGAAAATCGGTGATATTCTGTCCGATTTAGTCTGTTCAACAATTCTCTTATATAAATTTTCACGGTTCATAAACTTTTTACAATATTGTTTTAACATCCGCGATTGAAATTCGGCCGGTTTAACTCCCTCAGAAAAAGATTTTATCATAGCATTATCTTCTATACTACAAGTTTCAAGCGGTGCCGACATTTTGAATAAACAAAAGTGGGTATAATAACGAGAAATTTTGTCAAATAATTGATATTTTCTGACGAAGGCTAATTTGAACGTCAGACAGTTTCGTTTATCCTATTAAATATCGAAATTTTTCCGCGTTGTTGCCATTTATAGTTTTCATTATTGAATGACCCTCTATGACCCTAATATATTACATTCACAAATCGATTTTCAAATTTGAGTTATAGAAGAAATTGAAATATTTATTTATAGAACAATGATGAAGAAAAAGAATGGTTATAAGTTCATATTTGGCCTGGTAGCTTAGAGAGTGATTTTTTAAATATCTACGTAAATATCCGGAGGTTCATTCATTTTGCACTGCAGGTGGTGGTGGCACACAACGTTACAACTTCTATAGTTTCGCTTAATGATAATATCTGAAGTTTATCCTATTTTGTTTGAAAGTAATATTGTTACTAGTTTTAAAACAAATAATTCCATCAGAATGTTTACACATGTTTTTTTATACTGTACAAATATTCGTTACTGTGCATTTATGGTCTAGAATGCAATAAATCTGTATAGTGTAAATTGTTCTAATTCGTTACTGGTCAAATGTTTATACAATGTATCTTAAATGTAAAATCGTACTTATAACTTATATCCAACATCCTTGTGTTGGATTTTACTTGTGATTTTTTTAATGTATTTAATTTAAAAAAATTCTTGCCCAGATTTGCGCAAGAAGACCGACTTTTCGTTTTTTTTTTTTGTTTAATTTTGATAAAGTATCAATTCATTCCAATCTAAAAATTTTACAAAGAGCACGAATTAAAAAATAAATAATAAACAGGACTAAGTAAACAATCAAGAAGCCAAGAAAAATAAAATAGAAATAAAAAAATAATTTTAATGTACTGTAAAAAGAAAATCAGTAATCTATATCTATCTATATTATTATATAAAGACGAAGAGGGTTTTTGTTTGTTCGGGATAAACAAAAAAACTACTCTATCAATCGCAACCAAGTTTTTACCCATGTTTCTTGGCATAACTGAGAAGGTTTTTAGATATAATTCATCTTGAAAAATCTCGAAGAACCAACCGATTGATTTCTTTCAAATTTTCAGGATACATTTGTATTATACCATGGAAGGTTATGAGCCACAGATCGAGGCCTAGCTCACTTGAAGGTTAAAATATTAAAAATATTCATTATTTCTTCACCTCGAAGGAGGTGAAGTTGTGAATTAATGATATTCATTAAGAAAAAAAGGATTGATTAATCCTTTTACTTTATTATTTTATTTCTGCCTCACTGTAAAAAAATAAATTTTGAAGTTTTTCTCGACAAATGTGTGTGTCCCCCCCCCCACACACACACATTTGACGAGAAAAACATTTGTTACCAAAGCTACTATTATTCTATCTTTTGTAATTTAGTTTCTTTTTCAGGTTTCTATAAACCTTGAATGCTTTGACTGTTATTTATCAGTATCATTCTTACAATCATGAGAATAACAAACAGTGCGAGGGTCCAGGGAGCGGAGCTATCTGAGTAAACGAGATTGGCGATAGAAGCAAGCTCTGCGGGTGTCCAAGGCGCCGTCCCCCTGCAACACGGGAATGGCGAGCGAAGCGAGTTCTGCGGCCCTGGGGTAGGCTCCGTTGCCTCCGAAGGCTCCGAGGTGCCCACGAGTTGGCTCCGGGGTTCGCCTAGTGTCCAGGTTCCGATAAAACGGACCAGCTAGTAAGTCAATAATATGATAATAATCCCAGTATTTATTTTAAGCATGTTTTATAATTCCGACTATTTATTTTTATCGTGTTTCATCTTAGAACAGTCCTACGAAATAAGATCAGAAGGGGTACCAAGTGGAAATTATATAATTTTTTGACCGTCCCAACATTATTATATGGTAGAAAGAAATGGGTACTCTATAAAAGATACAAGCAGATCATAGAAGCTGCAGAAATGACATTTGTGAAAGAAGTTAAAGGATATTAACGGACTTGATCGCCTTAGAAAGATCGATATTCGAAATTAATTGGGACGAAATTAATTTCACGGATTTTTTGTGAAATTGTAAACACTCATATGCAATTGAAATCAAGCCGTTTATGTAAAAAAGCAAAAGTAATGCCAGACCTTGACAATGAGAACTGTGTTACATTTTTGGCCTTTTTAATATACTTGACTGCTGATTTAAATGACTTAAACATCTGCCTAAGGTGAAAATCAACTGATCAGTAAAATGTTTCAAACTGTAACAGCGTTCGAGTGAAATTGAAATTATGACAATTTCAAATTAAGGCAAACAATTTTATGCATTTTGACACGTTGGCTAAACACGGTCTTGTGAACAACGAAAAACATGTAACCTTGCTTTTTGATTTGATACAGGAATTTGAGAACAAATTTCAAAATTTCCGTAAAATCATCAATCTTTTGGAATATTTGCGACTCCATTTTCAGTCCACATAAACATATCAACTGCCAAGTTTCAAATGGGAATGCACGGAACAACAATTCCACATTCAGCTTAAAGAAAAATTTGATCATGTCTCTTCACTGGATTTCTATAAAATATATATCTTCCCAAAGAAAAATATCCCTCGTTTCACAAACACGCCTTATTCATGTCATCGCTATTTGGAAGGACCTACAATTGTGAGAAACTATTTTCAAGGATGAAGCACACAAAGAAAAAAAAACTAGATATATCAGTGAGAACTCACTGAAGATTGCAACTACTTCCATCGAACCAAACGTCAAAGCATTATTGTCTCAAAATCAATCTCAAACATCTCCTAATTTCATGTTGCTGTCTTATATTTTACTTTTATTATAAAAATTTCATGATTTAATGAAAAAATACCCAGATATACCAGGTCGTTCGGAAAGAAGGTATAACACTGTATTTAAATTGGCAAATAATTTAATTATACATTCCAGAGATCACGTCAGAAATGCAAGGCGTTTTTTATCCGTAGAATACAGCCACAGAAAAAAACCGGCAATGACATCGTTAAGTTTAAATTACTTAAATTTGTTCTAGGCTTAACTATATATTCTAGGTCTTTTTTTACTCATCGGCTCATCATTAATGTTAGTGTATTTTATGTATGGCTCAAAACAATTCGACTTCATTCAATGTTGCCCAGGGAAGCTAAAAGTTGGATACACTCTAGATACAAAGAATCAAACTGAATAAATATCATAGTCATACTTGGGCCATCTTTGTGTTAGACCGAGAACTTTCCGAACGACCCAGATATACCAGGTCGTTCGGAAAGAAGGTATAACACTGTATTTAAATTGGCAAATAATTTAATTATACATTCCAGAGATCACGTCAGAAATGCAAGGCGTTTTTTATCCGTAGAATACAGCCACAGAAAAAAACCGGCAATGACATCGTTAAGTTTAAATTACTTAAATTTGTTCTAGGCTTAACTATATATTCTAGGTCTTTTTTTACTCATCGGCTCATCATTAATGTTAGTGTATTTTATGTATGGCTCAAAACAATTCGACTTCATTCAATGTTGCCCAGGGAAGCTAAAAGTTGGATACACTCTAGATACAAAGAATCAAACTGAATAAATATCATAGTCATACTTGGGCCATCTTTGTGTTAGACCGAGAACTTTCCGAACGACCCAGATATACCAGGTCGTTCGGAAAGAAGGTATAACACTGTATTTAAATTGGCAAATAATTTAATTATACATTCCAGAGATCACGTCAGAAATGCAAGGCGTTTTTTATCCGTAGAATACAGCCACAGAAAAAAACCGGCAATGACATCGTTAAACTTTCCCAAAAGTGACGGGAAATAACATCCCTGACGCCTCTCTATTAACTGACTCTGAAATCCCTATGCAAAAACTTTTAATAGCATTATTGCCCAATATATAGAAGCCACTATATCAATAAAAATATTTGGTCAAACCATTACCGCGTTATTCCGTATAAAGAGAAATCAATAATCCCCCCATACGCGCGCGCGCACATGCACACACAAAAACGTAATAAATTTTTATTAACAGTATTTACAGCTTTTTCTTAATTTTTGACATTTAATGACCTCCCCTGAGTCCAAAAGACCAAAAATGCAGAAAGATGATTTTTGGCAGGATTACCACCACATACCTTTCTCTTGCTATAATATTAGTACCGCGAAAATAAAAAATATCTGCTCATGAATTTCCCTGGATGGATTAAGAAAAAATATGGTAAAACCTTGAATAAAACAGCATTACAAAATACGTAATTAATTTAAAAAAAATTATAATAAATGCAGTTGGGGGTATTAATGAATAAAAGTAATAAATATTATAGATAAAAAAATACATGGAAATAAACTTTCTAAATCAATAAAATAAGTACAAAAAATAATAATTTAAAGAACATTAATGTTGTCCGAGCAAATAATTTTGTACAAGGTACAAAAAATAATACAGTTGTTTTCTCCAACAATTTTTCCAGCTGTTGCCGGGTCTGGTTGTGTATTGATAGGAAACGCAATAACCGCTACCGGCTTGCCAGGCCTGACGTAGCTGTAATGTAAATGTAAACAGACTACATGTTTACCGGTTATGTAAGTAATGTTTTAAAAATATCTAATTTTTAAATTTTATAATCGTTTAGATCGCATTCTAGGTGGCCTCATTACAAGATATGATTTTAGAGACATTAGATGATGCTGTAATATTATCTCAGTTCAACGAAAAGCTGAGGTAATAAACAAGAGATTCCATTTATTTTACAAAATAAAATTCATATGGATCAAAATAAGTGGAAGTTGATTTTAAATCCGTATTAATGGATTACCGCGCCAGCGAACATTCTTATCCTTCAACTGGTAAGGTGACGTCAAATTGACGGCGCGCGTCTGGTCGCTACGTGATCAGCCCCACCCTTGATCACATAATGAAACGTGCTTTGCAGTAGCTGGTTCTTTTTTAGTTATATTTAGATTCCTCGTGTAGTGAGAGTTTTTATTGTGTCTGTTTCTTCTCAATCGAGTGTCCGACGTCAAACTGACGTGTGCTCACCATTCATGTAAGTACAATTTCCTTTCATAAAACGATCAAATAATAAATTTAATTTTGCTTAAATATAAATTTATTTGTATTCAGTTGTTTCAGTTTTATTAGCAAATCATATTAACTTTTTTCAGTGTATAAATGAACATGAATTCTCAGAATTTCGAAGAAGCAATTCTTCGTGTTCTGGATGGATAGGAAAGCGAGGATTCGGATATTTACATACCAATTACAGGTCAAGATAGGGAACCAGGTGAAAATGATAATCAAGAATGGGCTGCAGTTGGAAATCGGGAGGTGGTTGCTGTAGGAAATGAGGAACAGGTTGTTGATCGGAATGACTGTATTGTCAGCGAACATGATACAGATTCTGAGGTCGACGTTTCAGATGGTGAAAATGAATGGATTGATAAATATAGAAACAGATAAAAACGTTTACTTGAGTAAATCCAATTTTAGATATTCTGAAGTAGAACCGAGAAGAAATGTCAGAGTTACGGCACATAATATATTACGAATTGGTAACAGGCGTAAAATTCGAAATGAAAGTGAAATTGGAGTACGAAATAAACTATTTTCCGACGATATTTTACATATTATTTTGGAGTGGACAAACAAAAAACTGCCTTCTTTGAGAACAAGATACAAAAATTCAAATATTATTGAACTGAATGATGTTGATATTGTTGAATTGAAAGCACTTATAGGAATAGTTCTTCTTACAGCAATATTCAAATTTAACTGTGAAAGCATGGACTCAATTTTTTTCTACCGATGGAACAGGCCGAGAGATCTTTCGATTGGTTATGTCAAAAAAGCGATTTTTAGTATTATTTACTGTTCTAAGATTTGACAATTCTGAAACAAGAGTTCAGAGGAAAACCACTGACAAAGCAGCTTTGTTTGCAGAAGTATTTGACGTTTTTATCGTTGTTAGAAAATTTACTCCATCGGTTCAAATGCTTGCGTAGATGAAATGCTAGTCCCGTTCCGCCGTAGATGCGCATTCAAATTGTTTATACCAAAAAAACAAAAAAAAAACAAATAAATATGGACTAAAATTAATGTGTATTACAGACTCGCGAACTAGTTATTTATATAACGCATACATTGACAGTGGTAAGGGTTCTGAAGAAATTGGATTGTCAGATTAAAAAAAAATTTCTAAACCAACACAGTCCGCAATACGACTCGTAAAACCTCTTTATGGCTCAAATAGAACTGGGTACAATTAGTTTTCATCAACTGACTTGGTCGAAAAACCGGGTGGTAAAGGGCTAATATATGTTGGTACCCTAAATAAAGGAAAACAAGAAATTCCAACTGAATTTCTCCCTGACAAAAAACGAAAAATTGGAGAAAATTTACATGGCTTTACTAAACAAATGACCTTGATTTCATATGTACCAAAACGTAACAGAGCAATATCACTTATTAGTTCTACTCATCATAATAAAGGTGATGACCATAAAAATAATAAACCTGAGATTATGTCCTGCTATATTGCCACAAAAAGGTTTAGACATGATGTTTAGTAATTACTCTTGTATTCGGCGTACAAAGAGGTGGCCGATGATTTTGTTCTACAGATTAATTGATATTTATGCAGTGAATTCTTATATCGCTTACCAATCGCAAGACATACAGTCTTATGACAGACGCCTTGACTACCTGAAAGTAGTAGCAATGAAGTTAGTTTCCGCTCATGCAACGCGAAGATTTTATAATAAAAGAATTTCTCGAGATATACGAATTTCATTAAAAAGAATTTTTAAATTGCAAGAAGAACCAGAGGTACTTCTAACAACTTCCGGAAGGCTGCAAGACCGAAAGACGTGCAGTATTTGTCCTGAAAAAAAACGGACATCGTATTTGTGCTACGATTGTAAAAACGCTGCATGTTTAAACTGTCTGACAAAGATTTGCACGAACTGCTATGAAGATTAAACTACAACTTTGTTTTATTTCAGTTATTTTTTTAATTTTATTACTTATTATTATCATTATCATTATCGTATTAATTTACCCGTGTTTTATGTAATATTAATAAGATATAACTGTACGATTTCAAATCTTAATAAAATGAAAAAAGCAAAAAAAAAACCATCAACTCGAAATTATGACTTCCAAATTATTTATTTCTTTTTATTTTTTTTAATATTGGTTTTCCTACTTTGAGAATCTAAGACCAAATTCCTCGGATTCGCAACCATGTGAGTCTTTTTGTCGGCAATTCCTTTGAAATTACAGACAATCATGTAATAATTGAAAGGCTGTAAATCAGAATGATTTCAGCCGCCAGTTATCTAGTTATCATAATTTTCAAGGAGAAACCACCTTTATATCCTTCTCAGAATATATATAAAGATATTAACCCTTAGAATAGAAACCTATTCTGGTAGGATCTCATCTAACGGATTAATTATTTCGAACTATGAAGTATTCTTTCAGATTAATTTTATTTCACTTAAATAAATTCTGTATAAATTGTATTCCAGGTTTTATCTTAGTTGTGTTGTAAATTCGTTTACTTAGGGCTGTAAATCCTACCAACTTGTATATAACCACTCAACTTGTAAATAATCTTTAACTTCCTTATTGGAATTTGGCTTTCTTTGGATCCCACGTTATTGTACATTTATATAAATTCATAAAAACTCTGTTATTGCTTATCTTCATTGAAGGTGAACATTCAGTCATTACCCTTTGTTTCAACCAATGGTCGAATTCCAGTCTCTGTGATCGTGTGAAAGTCGCTCCAAACATTTTTTATAGTTAACATTATGTGGTTTAGTCAAACCCATCAATCTCTCAAGTTCTTTAATAAAAAAGAAGTGTTTTACTGTATTAAAAAGTTGTTTAAAGTATTAAAGGCATTTTAAAAAGCTTTCTTCACCTAGCAATAACTAAAATTAAAAATATACTTAAAAAAATACAAAAAAATTACAAAAATATATTTGATTACATATAAAAAATTATTTTTTAAAAAAGCTTTTATTTAACTAATATTAATATTAACATTAGTAAAAAAAGAAAACAAATTAGAAAAACCCTCTAAAAAGTAAAAAATAAGAATTAAATCAAATTGAGAATTTTAAACAAAAAAATATAATATATTAACAAATATAAAAATGCACTGAAAAGTTTTCCCAGATTGTTATTTGTAGCTAGTCAGTCTCAACTGGAGAGGTTCCAGTTGAAAAGTTATAAAAACTGCGCACGCTTTTATTTAAATAAATATTTTCATTACTTTTAATTTTAAAATTAAATAATTATTACATTTATTTATTGGTTATTTATTATAATTTATTTTATACCTTTCAGTGCATTTTTGTATTTGTTAATATATTATATTTTTTATTTTTTTTATTTAAAATTCTCAATTTGATTTAATTTTTATTTTTTTACTTTTTAGAAGGTTTTTCTTATTTGTTAAATAAAAGCTTTTTTAAAAAATAATTTTCTATATGTAATCAAATATATTTTTGTAATTTTTTTTGTATTTTTTAAGACTAAAAAAAAATAAAAATATTTATTTTTACACATCGAAGTTACATACGTGTACCAAATTTCAATCATTTTCATACGATAGTTCATGAAAAATGAAAATTTTCAACTAAATGCATGAATTTAGTGCTGTAGTGCTGTATTGTCATCGAAGTTACATACGTGTACCAAATTTCATTGATTTTTATACGATAGATCAAAAGATATAGCAGTTGCAAGATTTGACTATTCCTAAAGCGAGTTAAATAAAAGCTTTTAATGACGTAAAAAGTAACAAAAAGTAAAGACATATCAAAATTACGTCACCTCACCGTATGTGTCGGTGAAACGTCACCTCACCAACTGAAGATTACTGTTTGTTCTGCTCTACAAAAAGCGATTGAAAATACGTATAGATGGCCGAAATACCGTATGGTATTTTGAGAGGCGCCTAATCTTTTATTCGCTCAAATAAAAAACACTGCAATAAATGTAATTATGTTATATTAAATACTTTAACGACTACGAGTATAAAAAAATATATAATATAAAGCAGATAATAAATAAATCACAACATAATATTTAAAGTAGAAAAAAATCATTCTAGCGAGATAAAGCGTTTTATATTGCATACTGATCAAAAAAGGAAGGAAATCAAAATATCTTCAACAATAACTAAAGAAAAGATGTGCAAATAACAATAAATAAAAAAAAGTTCATAAAATGTACACAACATGAATGATTAACTATGTATAGGCCATCTATAAAGTGACAATTCTTTGTCTATCTCAATACTAGGATGACGTCATATAGATATATAATGTACATACAATAAAAGGTAGGAATGTTGTTATGCTAGTTGGTCACGTATAAAAAACGTGAAAATAATAAATTTATGAATAAAATCTTTTACTACTGTTTATATATATATATAATTCATGTTGTACTAAAAAGTAGATATATATAATCTACAATAACAGATGAAATAATAAATCATATTAAATAATTTACCTATATTGTTATCAACAAAAAGCTTTGTTTTATACATGTCTCCTACTAAAATGAACAATTTACATCAAATCAATTTTCCGAAATTCTCCTTCGCTCAGCCGGGAGGGATTTTTATAATTGTACGCCCATCTGACATAAATCTATTGAATAATTCGATAAGTATATAATATAAATAAACGACAACCTCGATTCACTTATCAGTTACGTCTGATATTTCGTAACTTTGGTATATGTATGGGAAATCAAACGGAAATTTTATTTTACACACCCACTAAATGAATGATACTTCATTCTTGAGTGATATATGACTAATAAAAGTGCACTTATAAACCTAATTAAGTTAAAAATACATCAAAAATAATAATCTAATATCTCTAATAGATGTAATGTTTTTAAACTCTTAGTTTTGATGCTTGCAAAAATAACCCGAAAATACCGATCAAAAAATTTATGAATAATTTTTTCTCTATTATAGTATATTTATTTTTATAAATATATTATATATTCTAGCATCCCCATTGCGGCTTCGCCCGCGATATGTAGTTGCTTACATTTCCTGTCGCGGTCAATGTTTTTTAGTCAAGTAACCGGAGGCAGCTACAGCCAGTCGCGTCGCACATACAGTAACAGTGTCAGTGGCTGTGTTGGTTGAGCCGCCGCGCCGTACACCGTCGCATCCGTTAAAAATTAAAAATACCCCGAAAAAGGTGTTTATATATTTATTTGAAAAGTATTTGCAAGTCCCAATCTAGTGGATATCTTGTTTAGTACCCTCGGAAATGGAAACATTTTCAATCATTGTTCAAAATATTTTTACCTTTCTTCACCAATTTCAAGGTCAAATTTCGAAAAATCTAGAAATTGTTTTTTGAATATTGACATGAAAATTTCAAACACCAATTAAATAAATATCTTCATTTGTTACCAAGAAATTAAAAAATAGCCCGGTTAAAAAAAAATTAACCTTTTATCTATTTTATGTACATCAAGTTACAGAGTAACGGCATAGGGCATAGTGACATGGTGTCAACAGTACTCTGCAGAGATGCCAAGGCATCTGTTCGCAGGATGGCGTGTAAGTGTAAATGTACCGGTAAATTTGTAGTCTTGAATAGACTCAGATCGATCACTCCTGAGACGTGTGATTAATGAAATGATGAAGACAAGAAAACGAAATTTCTTTTTTTAAATTGAAAATATTTAGGCAGTATAGAATGGAAGGTTAAAAGAACAGTTATAAAAACCAAGGACGAGTAAACCTAAGGAAGAAGGTAGAAGATGCAGATGCAACCTTTAGAAAATAGTAATAAGAGAACAGATTTAAATGGAAAACATTAATCACCCAGTCCAAAATTATGAGTAACTGGGAACAGAAAAAATTGATTAAGGGCGTGCTCCACGTGCGGTTTTTAACGTGTTTAAATTGAGATACGATTTTGCGTTAAATTGATGGACAAAAACATTTACTATTAGTTTAAATGATAGGTGGTTCCACATTCGATAACGTATCGTACGAAAGGTTTTCGTAAGGTCATAACAAACTTGTTCTATTCGCAACTCAATAAGTTATCGTATCAGTATCGTACCATCCGGCTCCACGTGCGTTATTCGTGGTTTATCCGTGGGCTAGATCCTCTTATACTTGCAACCTTTGTATTAAGTTGTATGTATCCACCGCTTTCTCTTATTTTTCAGATATCGTTGTCAACAGCTCGGCGTACAAGTAACAATGACAAAGCAGCTACAAAATTAAAATTCAATTTCACTATGAACGCACATAAACAAATTTTGTTATTGCAGTATGTGCATCAAAAGACAACATTCTATAGAACTGATCGGTTCAAAATATAATACGTGGAGCCAGATTGTTGCGTTTTAAACACGATTTACATAAGACAGTGGTGAGAGGGTATACGATCATTTTATAATAGAGTCATCTAAAATACCGTTCGGAGATCCATGGAACAATTAACTGGATAAAATATATACAGAATGTACAAATTCAGCTAGAAAAAATGTAGTTTTTTTTCTAAATATAAGCTATAAAAAATATAAACAAAAGACAAAATAATGAAAACAAACTTAAAAATGCATATTATAAATGGAAATACATCATCTGTAATAAAGCATAAATTCCGAATTTATTATTAGTCTGTGTTGACAATTGATATGTCTAAGTACTACTAATTAATTTCCTGATTTGATTTATATGATGAGTATTACATGGGTAAACCAGTTTTATTACATGTTTATGTTCTATGTCTTTAATTTTATTATCCGAGAAGGAGCCTTTTGCACAACCTATCGGAATTAGATAAGTTTTATATAGTTCTTTTTTCTGTTATTTTAACTTTCATATTTTAAAGACTCCGTCTGCGACATTAGTTTTGAGTTTTATTTCACTTTTTTGACTTTTGTTTTAATAAATTTTTATTAGATGATTTATATTAATTTTAAACCTTATAAGTTTTATTGTTTTGGAGTTATTTTACCTTTTTATTAAAGAAAATTCCGGGCGATGATAACGCACAGACTTTTACGCCCCCCCCCAAAAAAAAAATACATGTTTATCGTTCTCATTCAGTGAAATATTCGTATTACCAGATGGTCGATTTATAATATTAGTAGTTGAATTGTTGCTTATATGAATGGACTTGATCATTAGATCAACTCAATACTACTTAGAAAATCATTATTAAATAAAACTTCCTTGTCGACAAGAAAAGATCGAATGCGTAAAATTGATTAGGATGGTTCAATTTAATTAGTGAAAAAATATTTTAATAACTTTTAATTGAATAATTAGTGATATAGAAAATTAGAATATAATTTTTGTTTCTCCGCAGATAGGCCTTCAAGGACCACACAAATATTTCATGTAGCTTCTTTCTTTTTCTTCCAGTTCTTCATTCTTTCAGATTTTTCTTCAGTTCGTTCTCCTCTGCTGAGTTTTCTCTTTTCACCTACAGGAACTTTTAATTCAAAACTTTTCTTTCTGTATTATTTTCCATTTAGACAGTAATTTTCTGTAATGTTGAACTTTTTGAGCTCTTCTTTCATCTGTTTAACTTAGCCATCTTGACCTTTATAATTCCAGAATTTATTGAAAATCTGTTTGTTTAGCCTTAATTGGTTCATTCGGACCATGAGCCGTAGAATTTTAATCGTCTTACTGTTACTTTCAGATCTATAATTTTATCGTACATCTCTTTATTTGATCTCAGTTTTCGGCCTTCTTGGACTATAATTCCTTCTTAAAATTCTTCTTTCTATCTTGAGTGGATTTTCTATTCCAATTATATTTGTAGTTTCCATGCCGAACAATATTACAGGTCATACAACTGTGCTACACTGCCTAATTTTGAATTTTATAGAAATTCTTTTTATTGTAAGCATTATTTCAGTTTAGTTGAATATAGTTTTTATTGATGTAAATAATAAAAATTACACTTGTACACTTCTACATAAACAAACATTTATTATTGAAAAAAAATTTTTTAATTTTAAATTACAGGTATTAGATTACACGCGCGCGCGCGCGCACACACACACACACATACGAGAGAGAGAGAGAGAGAGAGAGAGAGAGAGAGAGAGAGAGAGAGAGAGAGAGAGAGAGAGAGAGAGTATATATATAAATCTTATGATCGCATTTTTTTATCGTATGGTGTGTATATAGATATTGTTTTACTTTTTATTGTAAATGATTTTTATTGTCGTCATACCATACATTTATCATAGGAATATTCTTTCCACATGTTTGTTTCGACGCATCAATGCATCAGCATCAGGGAATGAAAATTATCTAATCAAGTTTCGTTAGTCTTACACACAAAAAACACATAACGCCACACCACAATATTACATATTTAAGTATATATTTACAAAAAGCTCGCAAAATTTCCGTATTATCCGGTTTAAGTTTAAGCCTGAACTAAACTTAAGGCCTAATCTTTATCATTTATTGCCAATGCAGAAAACATGTTATTAAATTCAAAAATTATTTTTTCGCGTATTAGTTTCGAACCGAGTGATTTTTGTTTTTATTATCGTCATTGTTTTATCAATTACATAATATTCATGTCCTGTGTTCAAAATATGACGTGCATAATTTAATTTTTTTTTGGCTGACTCAATTTAAAGTAGCTATATATGTTTGTAACTATTTTTAAAATTAGTTTGGCCAATGTGTATATATATATATATATATACCATGACATGATTCGCAAGTCATTTATACATCAGAACTATTGTACTTATTTTATTGATCAGTATTTTTGTATTAATTTTGTGTTTAGTAAATAATTAGTGGATTTATGTTTTAAAAAAAAGAAAATAAAAAAATAAAAAGTATATAATATGCATACTAGCTGACCCGGCAATCCTTCGCTATTGATAGATTTGAGTATATATATAATTTCAATGAACACAATTGAAAGATTGATATCAATTATTGTATTTAGTTAAAATTAGATATTTACATACACAATATTATTTTTATATTTTGGATTACATAAATTGTAATTAATGTTATTCAATTTTAAGTTCATTGCAATACTAGTAGTGGGTAGAAAATAACTTTTTAATGGAAAGAGAAATGGCTGCAAAATCATTACAATTAATACTGAACATTAAGAAACTTACAAAACATTACGGACCTCCGCAAAATTTAATCTTTCATTTTATAAAAGTCAGATTGTAAATAAATCCAATTGTCAAAACAACACCACTACCTATCGGATTTAATTCAAACTACTCTCTAAACACAGTAGTCGGTTCAAAATACCCTTACTTTTTTCTACTCGTCAGATCGAGGATTTCAATAACTTTAATCCTTCTCCGGACAACGCGGACCATTTTGCAAAAAACCGCGCGTAAATCGGTGCAGTAGTTTTTTAGTCTATAGCGGACACACATAAGAAAACTGTCTTATATATTATTATTATTATACATATATATATATATATATATATATATATATATATATATAAGTTGCAGGTGAAGAGGAGTTTAGTCCATTTCTCTGATTTTTTGTTTTATTGTATAAATAAAATCTTAAAGAAGATAGGCTTCGTCCTACTCATTTGTTGTAGCGAAAAACGAGTTCAGTCGCAAGTAAATAGACATACTATTAAAGGTTGTCCAGACAAAGAAGGGGATTATTGGTTCACTGAACGAGAAGAGGAGTTGTCTACTCTTCATTCTCTCTCCTCTGAATATTCATCCTATTTTCATGAAGATCATCATTAATCATAATACAGTTTAGTCTACAGCAAGCCTCATATAACAGTCTATTTCATGGTTTATTTGTTATACTGTGAACACAAGATAGTTTTGCTGTTATTCAGTTTCGTTTTTTGCTTCATTTCTAGCAAGGAATGTTTATTTTATAAGTATTAAGAATAGTCGTAAGAATGAATGAAACAATATAAATACTTAAAACAAGATACGTAAAAGCTATGGCAGATTAACTGATAATAAAAAGGATAAAGAATAATAAGAATAAATCATCGCCGACTCATGTATCATGAGTTCGGCGATGATTCCCCTTGTAAGCTAGTAAAATTAAAATTAGATTAATAAGAGTGCCGTTTTCGTCCAGCAAACACATAATCGGCGATGGAAAATGATTCAAAATTTAGAGATACAAACTTTTATTATAAAGTAAGACTTAACATTGTCGAAATAGTTAAAGAGAATGAAATCTGCAGAAAAGCGTTTATTTCTATCCGTGGAATAATTCATAAAAAATGAATTCTTGCAAAAATCGATTAAATTTGCGGTATATCTAAATACCAAAGAGTTAAACCCAAAGTAGTCTGTACGTACTAACTGAAAACATTAACACTACTGTAAAAAAAAATCATATTGCACCATTTAAAATAATAATGTGTATTTTATATATATATATATATATATATATATATATATATATATATATATTTCTCTAATATTATTATTTCTAGCCTCGTTTTTAATGTATACTATTATAATTTAATTACATTAAAAATAATATTTTTCAGCGCTATTTAAATTATTATTAATTTAAATAGGCGGCGAATATAGGTAGAATAGCTGTCTGTAATAAAGGGTGATGATCGTATCAAAAATGATGAATCGAGTTTTTTGTTAATATTAACGTTTTAGGTTCCAACAAGTTCAACTACACCATAAACAGATATGCATGCGTGTCGCACTGCTTTTGGCCTTATATCTCAGGATTGACCAACCGATTTCTTCAAATTTGACTCATATTTTCTATATCTGGGGGCATTGAACATATTAATTTTTTTTCAATTTCGTTAAGAAGTTGGGGATATCGCGAAAAAACCAATTTCAATTTTCTTCATAAGCATTTACATAAAACTTTATTAAAGCAAATTTTTTATCTGCAATGGATATATAAATATTAATAAAACAAATTTCAAACAAGGTATTCTGTGACTTGACATACAGCCGTGAAAGTCATACAAGAGAAATAAGTCATACAAGTCAAATAAACCATGCAATACTTTGCCAGCTTTTTTTCATTTTACAACTAACATGTTTCATTATAATCTCTTAGGGGAAAAATGTCCACAATTTAAACACTTTTTTGCGCGTAAATGTTGTCAAAATATTTTTTTTATGTTTTATTTACATTTCTTTTGGGACTGATATTTTTATAAAACCGTGCTTATTAACAGATTAATAAAATAATAAATTTCAAAAAATTAATTTTTTACAGCTATTATAGAATTTATAAGAAAAAAGGTTCTGTAAAATGTGACCCATTTTCCCATGTACCCTTCATATATATATATATATATATATATATATATATATATATATACACATATACATGAATATGAATAAGAGTCAGAGTGAGAGGGAGTGACTGAGGGGGTCTCGCGAAGAAACGTAACGAATTTCAGGATAGGTTTTAAGAGTGAAAATGAAGAAAAAAATTTATGTTAACAGGTCTAGAAACGCTTCGTTTTAGTGTTAAAGCTAGAAAAAATCTGATCTGATTTTTGCTCTACTTTTATTATTTTAAAGTTCTATTTTTACTAATTAATATTACAAGAACTTCAGTTTTATTTAGTTTTAATCACACAGACAATGAACTAAAGTACTGTCTTTTAATTTGTATTAATATTTTTAGTGATTTAAAAACATTGTTAAAGATCAAGAAGAATTTAAATTTTAAAACAGTCGTTGTTGTAGTATCTTACACTTAAAATAGAAAATCAGATTTATAGATTTTTTACGACCGGTAAGTAAACGAGATCGGTTAACTTTACGTATCAATCTACGAAAAAATTTAAGTCGGTGAGTAAACGTAGAAAAAAATGGAAGTCAAAGACAAGTTTATATAATTTAATAACTGAAAATAATTATAACATACCACCTATAAACATAAAATAATTCATAGAAAATATTATTTATTGTTTAAAATATTATCTTAAATATTTATTCATAAATGAAAGTTTAAACTGTTATAATATTTCATATAACAAATCAATCACTTTCTCTTGTATTCTATTTTTAAAGACAATATATATTGAAAATATCTTTATTCTGAACACCGTGAAATTTTTTTTTGTATTCCATTATTTATTCATAAATTATAGCGTAACTAACGAATGTGTTAATTTTTTTATATTGATCACCCAACACTCATATAATCAGCAAACAATGCTTTCTTTTGTTAAAAAAAAATACTACTGTAAAATCAAAGGATATGCTTCTCAACGATGTCTAAACTAATTGTTTATAAGAAGTGAGATTACTATAATAACTGGGCCGACTAGATACAATATTTCATTATTATTGTTTGTTTTTATCTGACAATAAATTCCTATCGGCTAAAAAATTCAAACGATTGTTCTTTTAAATATTGGAAAGAAAAATCTTTATGGAAAAAATCTGACAATAATGTAGGAATCAATTTCATACAAATACAATGTGAACCTAGGTTGGTTATTTATTATTGGTTATTTTTTACAACTATCTCATCTGTCATCTTACATATGGATCAACCTGATAAAATAAATCTGAGTTTATTCCTAAGAAATATTATGAAAAATCTGTAATCATCATTATTTTGTAATCTATATATATAAAACTAGCATTCCCGTAGCGGCTTTTCCCGCGCTAAATGGTTACTTGCGTTTCCCGTCGCGGTCAGGGATATTTAACCAGTCACCTCTCGCTTCGCTCGTCCTTCCCGTCTAGCCAGAGGGCTCTGCTCCTTGGAACTCGCTTTAGTAATAATGAATAAAAATTAAAGCCTGTTAAATTTATAAAAATATAAGTATATTATAATTTCTTTAGAGCAACAGTTTGGTCAGTACAGGATCCGAAAATTTGGTGGTCTAAGAATGTGGATTTCAAAACAGTCGTCCTCTATCTCAAAAATTAATTATAACAGGTTACGTACGAAATAAGGGTAAAAATGTATTTTACCCGGTTCTTAAGGTTCCCGATAAACCCTAATAGGAGGTGTCCATACTTCGTTTATCAATTTAAAAAAAAAAGGTTTAATTTATTTTATTTCATATTTATTAGTCAAGTAACCGAAGACAGGTGCAACCAATTGCATCGCACATACAGTAACAGCGGCTGTGTTGGTTGAACGGCCGTGCCATACAACGTCGCACCCCTTAAAAGTAAAGATTTAAAAAAAAAACTGAAAATAGTTTTTAAATATTTATCTGAAATATATTTACAAGCCCAAATCTACTAAATATCTTGTTTAATACAATCGAAGATGGGGAAAATTGCAATCACTATTCAAAATATTTTTGCCTTTCTTCACCCCTTTCAGGGTTGAATATCAAAAAAATCTAGAAATCGGTTTTTAGATGATTATACATACCGAAAATCAAGTTGATATCTTCATTTGTTATCGGAAAATTAAATAAAAAAAAAAAATAGTAAATTTCATTGTTACTCCATTTTAATCCTTTAAACTCTGAATTTAAAAAAATTCCTTTCTTAGTATGCACTTCCACTGTAAGGAGAACATATACACAAATTTTCATCAATTTATCTTCAGTAGTTTTTGCTGGGCTAAAATAACTAAAAATGTAAAGATTTTTGTATAAAAGCAATTGGTAACTTACGAGAAGGATTTAAATTTAAAAAACCTTTTTTAAATTAAAAATATATTTTTTGTTATCACAGACCACTGGAGTGGGATGGGAAAAATGTTTTTGTTAAGAAAGTATTTTTTAAATGTCTCCTTAGAATAAAAACTTAAAAAAGATCAATTTTTTCGACTGATTTTTATACTTTCTTGTCATAGCTACAGCAGCATACATCGGTATAGCTGGGAAAGTAATATAGGAGGTATCTTTATTAATATTATCAATTTTTTTCCTAATCTAAAAATAAGACAACATAAAAATCCTGGTAATCTTTTAAATTAATTTCCCTTTCCCTAAATTCTAATATAACTAAAAAGGTTTTACGACCAGGTAAATAGCATATATCTCGAAGGATTTGCATGCAAAGATACGAGTATTT
The DNA here is from genome assembly GCF_047948215.1 of Lycorma delicatula. Classification (NCBI taxonomy): domain Eukaryota; kingdom Metazoa; phylum Arthropoda; class Insecta; order Hemiptera; family Fulgoridae; genus Lycorma; species Lycorma delicatula. The sequence continues at coordinate 102,167,592 of NC_134458.1, read as the reverse complement.
AGTGCATTCAATTACATTGGTTTCAATTTAACTCTATTAAAATAACATATTGGTAATTTAATTTGCTTTAATAATAATATAGAAACCGTTTCAGAAAACAGACTGATGAATTAAAATGGACATCAAAGGTCAAACTGATTCATGAAACATGCAATTCCCTTCAATTTACGGAATGTACTAGAAATACAATAATATGCAAATTAATATCTCTTTAACATAAGTTGAATTGCTTTGTAGGAATGACCAAAATGGAATATATAATTCACGATTTAAGTCCTGCATCTAATTCTGATTCATAGTAACCGTAATCTAATTAAATTATATTATGTAAAATAATCCATGTCACGGAATGTTATTTTTATTTGATATAAACTTAATTTCCCATAAAATATTTAAACAAATAAATAAGTTTAAATAAATTTAAAAAAATTACGGAGACCGATAATTTGATAATCATATTCTTATGATAAAAATAAAAAAAAAAATTATTAAACTATTAATTATTAAATATTTATTTATAATTATTAAATTATTAAGTAAGATTTATAAACAACACTAATTCTCAACCACTGGCTAGATTTTTATTTTCAGTTTAATAAAATTATGGCTGAATTTATCCGAATGAGCTTAACATTAATTAATTACATTATAGAATTATACAGAGTGCCCCACAAAGAAACGAAGAAACTTTCAAACATGTTCTGCTGGTGAAAATAATGAAAAAGTTCATAAAAACATATGTATGGAAACGCTTTGTTTTCGAGTTACGGCTCAGAAACGAGGATTTCAGCTCTTCTAATAAAAAGAAACCTTACTGTAATTTTTGGGACACAAATTAAGGAGTAAAGTTGGTGGTTTCTTATGTAATTTGAGCTTGAAAATAGGATAAAACAGGTCCCAGAACTGTAACTCCAGTAGTTTTAAGATATCCGACGTAAAGTACAATATTCGGTGTCGAAAAACAAGTTTTTTTTTTAGGTTTGTAGTGCAATAACTTTGTTAAATGACTAAAAAAATACGAAAAATGTACAACAGAACTTGTACAGAATTTAATTGTGAGAAAAGTAAAGTAAATACAGCCAATAAAAAGAATATAAAAACTTTTAAAAATCGGTTTTTTATTGAAGCAAAACAGTTGAAAAATAGAAAATCATATTTTTCTATCTGCACCTAATAAACATTCTTTTAAAAGCATTATTTAAGAATTTTTTTTTAAATTCTTCAGAGTATCAGCATTTACAAACGAAAAGGTCATTTCTAACGGGTTTGTGTTCTGTTGAACGCAAGTAAATCATCGTGTTAATGATGAACATCATGTGAATCAATATATTCAGCGTAGCTCAGGTACTAGTAAGAGGTGAATTTCATGCCGCATTCGTTTGTCAAAAATCTAAGTGTGGCGCATCCTACGGAAAGAAAATCTTTATCCTTTTCCCCTTCATTAGGTTCAAAATTTGCAGCCAACAGAATACCCCCGGCGGTTAAACTTGTGTCATTACCTTTTAGACAATGTTGATAAGTTAAATTCAATTTTATTTACCGATGAATCCACTTTTATGAGAAACGGAGTCTTTTAATTAAAAAAATCGTCCTTTATGGAGCGAAGACAATTCACATGGTACTTGTAGAAACTAGTTTCAAACATAGATTTCACATTGTTTGTTGTGGCATTATTTTTGACAAAATTCTGGGGCCGTTTGTTTTCATTGAAAACTTTACGGGAGATGAAGACATTCATTTCTTGAAAAATAATTTGCCGGCTTTTTTTACAACTAGATGGCAAATGATTTTCCAGCGCCATGGTGCACATTTTTCTTTAATAACTAGAAATCACCTGAATGCTAATTTCTTAAACCGGATTGCACGCGATGGACCGATCAATTGACCACCACGATCATCTGACTTAACGCCACTAGTATTTAATCATTTGGGGCCATATGAAAAGGATAGTACACCAAAAAAGAGTTAATAATAAAGAAAACTTACTCATTAAAATACGCAGTGCTATTGAATTTATACGAAACGATCCTGAGATGATACGGAAAACCATCGGAAATATTTTACGCCGGGCAGAGCGGTTGTGTACATTGTGAAGGAGGGAATTTCCAACAATTACTGTAACTGAGATTTATTACTGTGTTACCATTTATCATTTCATGAATTTTATTTTTTAGTTTTGCCGTATTAAGAATAATGTTTAATAGGTACAGACAGAATAATACGATTTTGGTCTATTTTTTATCTGTTTGTTCAATAAAAATCCAATTTTTTAAAGTTTTTAGTTTCTTTTTACTAGCTTTTACAATAATTTTCTCCGAATTAAATTCTCTATAAGTTTTTTTACTAAATCTTTCTCATTTATTAGTCATTTAACAAAGCTATTGTACTACAAACCTAAAAAAACTCGTTTTTCGACACCGAATTTTGTGTTATACGTCATATCTTAAACGCTACTGGAGTTATAGTTCTAGAACCTGTTTTATCCTATTTCCCAGCTCAAATTACATAAGAAACCATCAACTTTACTCCTTGATTTTTGTCCCAAAAGTTACAGTAGGGCTTCTTTTTATTAGAAGAGCTGAAATCCGGGCAAAATTTTTCCTATGTTTAAATGAAGTTTTTTCATTATTTTTACCAGTAAAAAATGTCCTGAAAGTTTCTCAGTTTCCTCGTGGGATACCCAGTACAAAAAGCATACATTAGTAGCGAAACCTTAAATAATTAATCTATAATTAAACAGAGAAAAGAAATTTAGCAGATGCTCCTATCTCAAAACGATTTATTTTTCCTTTACCAATCACCAATGGTCAACACAAAGATTTTAAATGAAAAGAGTAGGATTCTGACAGATCAATTTTTATTCTTAACCGATTTGAGAGGTTTTTGGATCAGTGATTAGTTTTCAGTAATAACAATAAAGCTGAATAAGAAAACAGTAATTAAAAAAAAGAGTAGTTCTAAAATAAAAATAAAAGATTAAAAAAACCAGCAATATTAACTGTTGCAAAGGATAGTAACAAATAAAAATGGCAAAAAATAAACTATAAAATATGTTTTCTTATGATTTGCTGTTAGACAGCAATTCATAAGAAAACACGCTGACTAATCGCTTCCTTACGGAAGTTACTACGTCGATCATATTAGTTCAAAGTATTCAAAGATATTTTTATTTACAAATATCATTTTTCCGTACGTAACGATGCTTTATCATTTTTCTAAACTCAATTTATTATTACAGGACTTATTTAAAACATAAACTTTTTAAACAACAAAAAGAAAACACTCACTCGCTGCTTGAAGAATATATACAACTAATATTATTTCATGCAATAATTTATCAAACAAGTGATGAGCGATTCATAATCAACCTCCAGCAAAAACTACTGAAGATAAATTAATGAAAATTTGTATGCACATTCTTCTTATGGTGTACACAGTGTAAGTGCATTCTAACAAAGGATTTTTTGAAATTCCTAGTTTGAATCGTTAAAAATGAATAACAATAAAATTTACAATTTTTTTTAAATTTTTTGGTAATAAATGAAAATATCAACTTATTGTGTGTGTATTCTTCTTGAGAATATTTAATAACCAATTTCTAGAGGATTCGAAATTCTACCTTGAAATGGGTGAAGAAATGTAAAAGATTTAGTACAATGATTGATTTTTGACTATACTAAATGAAATATTCAGTGTATTTGAGCTTGCAAATATTTTCTTCAGATAAATATCTAAAATCCATTTTTAATTTTTTTGAATCTCGGTGTTTTAAGGGGTACGACATTGTACGGCGCAGCGGCTCAACCAACACAGTCAATGCCACTGTTATTGTATGTGCGACGTGACTGGCTGCACCTGTCTCCGGTTACTTGACTAGAAAACATAGAATAAAAATAAAATTGACCGCGACAGGAAACGCAAGTAACCATAGAGAGCACCTCGCTGGCGAAGCTGCCTTGGGAATGCTAATAATCGATGAAATGACTAACAAAGATAGTTAATTCATTAAAATTACAACAAAAAAAAAAACACAAACTCATGTTACGGTATATAAAATTTAATTGTAAAAGCAAAAAGGAAGCAAAACAGTGACATATATTCTATTATATTTCATCCATAAATTTTCTTCATTTACCGTTAATATTTTCTTTTTACATTTCATCATAAAAATATTACCCTGTTAAGAACGAAATAACAATTTTAGTAAAGATAGACAAAACTATGAATTAATAATAATACAAAATGAAACTATGTCAAGGAATTTTATAGAATAAGTGAATGAAATAAAATAATAAAGATGAAAAATAAAAAAACACCAGGAGAAAAAAAAATGAAAGTCACGGAAGAGAAATAAAGAACAAAGAAAAGGAATAAAAATATGAGATACGAAAAATAATGTAATGCACTCATATATATATATATATATATATATATATATATATATATATATGTCACTGTGTTATTTTATATATTATACCAGTCGATTGTCGTACATAAAATACGTCAATATTAAAATAAAGATTTCTGAACGAATGTGTAAGAGAGAGAAATGGAAGCATAAAGTGTAAAAAATTAATTTCATCTGACAATTTTAAAAGTATTAGTTTAAACTAAAACGTTATGTTAGTATTAAAATAAAAATCAAAAAACCACTCATGAATAATTTAAAGCACATAATTACGTATCTACATAACTGACAAACAATGAATGTTAGCTCAGTTCTTTTTTTCTTTTTGGTTAAATGTGATTTAAAAGCTTTCACAAACTATCTCCTTTCATTTAGTCAGTCATACGTTCTTTATTGTTTACAATTAAGGCGTTGTTTCAGTTGAACACACTATACAATACATGCATAAGAATATTCTTTAAAATAATAATTTTAACTTAATTTATATATGTTAATATGTAACACAGCCCAATCAAAGAAAGACAATAGTGTTACGCAATATAAAAAAAATTATTTACATACTAATATCTTACATAAGCTTTTACGAATTCAAACAAACAAGAATAGCAGTAAAAGAAACCAAAGATAGAATAAGGAATAACGAATAAGAGAGAGAGATAAAGGTGGATAGAAAAAAACAAGGTGAATGAGGAGTAAAATGAAAAACAGATAAAAGAGAGTTAAGGGAGGAACAGCGTAGAAAAAGTGACGAAAAATAATACAAATAATTAGATAAAATGCTTAAGGAAAAGAAAAAAGTAGAGAAAAAAATTGAAGAAAAATTATAAGCGCATAAAAACACATAGAAGTAAAATAAGATTAAACAGTGGAAAAATAAAAACATTAAATAAGAAAAGAAAAAGAAAAACTACGAATGAGAAAAAAATATCAAAAAATTGAAGTACCTATACCTATAAAAATAAACTATAAATAAAACTATAAACTATAAAATTAAAATTAAAATAAACCTGATGATAATCCACGTGATGATATTCACGTCCACTTTATACGTTGGATATTTCCCGAATTGTTGGAAAACGGCCTAAGTCGTATGTCTACCCTTACCGGGGAAAAGTTTACTTTTCCCACGGAATTATAGGCCAATCTTCCTGTTACCGGTATTGTCTAAGTTGTTCGAGAGAATTTTCCTCGAAAAACTGAGGCGATACATGGAGGGAGAAGTGCGGCCGGAGCAATTTGGGTTCAGGGAGGGTCACTCAACGACCCTCCAACTGGTAAAAATAATAGATGACCTTGTCGGAGGCCTGAACAGGAAAGCGGTGACTGCAGCCGTTTTTCTGGATGTGGCCAAGGCCTTTGACAAAGTTTGGCATAGCGGGCTGCTTTATAAACTAGCACAATCGGCGATTCCATACCGCTATGTCAGACTGATGCGGTCATATTTGCTAGACCGACGTTTTTTCGTGCGCGTAGGGGAAACAATTTCCTCCACTAGAGAAATAGCCGCTGGGGTTCCCCAAGGAGCAGTGCTTTCTCCTTTCCTGTACACTTTGTACTTAAACGATATGCCGCTGTCAGAAGGGGTTAAAACGGCCCTTTATGCAGACGATACGGCATATTTCTACAAATCCGCAAATGTGGATTACGCGGTCCGGAGGCTCCAAAGGCAACTGGACTTAGTGGAACCGTGGCTCGATATGTGAAGAATCAGGGTCATCGGTGAAAAATCGGTGGCCGTGATGTTCACATACAAGACACGCAAACCGGCCAGGCAACTGGAAATCTCAGGGGAGAAAATCCCTTTTGAGAAATCGGTTAAGTACCTGGGGGTGGTCTTGGACAGGCGGCTTATCTTCGGCGAACATGTTAATTATGTGACCCGGAGAGCTAAGGCCGTCAGAGCCTCACTATACCCAGTGCTGAACAGTGTCAGCCCGTACCCACTGGCAACTAAGTAACTTATTTTTCGGCTGTACGTACTGCCGATCCTGACATATGTTTACCCGGCATGGGGGGCAGTGTTGAGCTCCTCGCTTCAAAAGAAGATTGAGGCTGCCCAAAACATTGCGTTGCGGACGATATTTGGAGCTCCGTGGTTCGTCAGGAACGCCACTCTCCAATCCGATGCGAAATTGCAATCCGTGTCCGAGATGGGGGTGGCGCAGACTGTTCGGGAGAGCGGTTGTGTCCGAACACATTCATCTTCGGGACATCTGCCGAGAGGACCCAATCCCGACAGTTGTAAGGAAGCGGCCTCACGCCGTACTGGACCAACCACCGTGATGGTGCGGTGCGGGAGCCGAGAATCGGCAAAGCAGGCTTAGGGGCCTCCATATCGCATGAGCCACAAACGGAAAAACGCGTCAGAAACGTTTCCGGGGTCGCGAGTGAATGGTTTTCAAGTGTAAACTGTACAAGTCAGCGAGTTATACGGTCTCAGGACAACAAAATGCGGTAAGTTGTGTTTTTTTTTTTCAGACAACTTCCGCTCTGCAAACGTGGAACTGTGCCACAACAATATTGAGGGTAAGAGCAAAAACGCGGTTTTTATTTTTGTTTTTTTTTTTCGTGCATGTGTTTTGTTTCTCTTGTTTTAGAAACGTGAGAGGCGTGGGTGTGGAACAACTCGTCGTGCCGTCTTGGTCTTTGGGTAAGCACTCGCCGAAATAGAGAGGGAAACGCTCTTCCTTTAATCCCGTCATCCCAAAATAGAAAAAAAATATAAATTCCTTTTTTTTCTTTCTTTATTTTTCGTGTGTGTGTGTGTTCTGTTTCTTTTGTTACAGATACTCACAGCAGCCACCACAACAAACAAACATGGTTTCTTCACTGCGGCCACGCGGTCCCCCCAAACCCTTCCCGGACACACGTGTGTCTGGAGATTAATATTATGTAGCGTAAAGAACTTCTATTTACTTCTTCTGAAAAGGCGATCGCCGCCCAAAACCGCGATCGCGAATAGTATCACTAAATTTGTAAGTTCCCTATTCCCTTTCCTTTCAAGAAAGAAGAATGAGGAAACGAGCCCAGCAGTCACCTGCCCAGCATGGAAGAAAGAAGAAACCTGCACTTTCCCCCGTTCAGCCCTTCGGGGCCACGGGAACACTAAGGTTAATGGTATGTAACTTCGGTTACTGCCAATTCTCGGAAGGTGTAGGCCAAAGAAGAATGAAGAGGTCATCAGAAGAAGAAGAGGAAGAAGATGAAGAAGAAGGAAGACCCTCTACTCGACCAAACATCACGGACAGGAGTCCGGAAAAGAGCCCAGCAGAGATGCGTCCCGAAAGGCAGCCATCACAGAAGTAGATGAAGAGCTTCTACTCAACCTCTTCTTTTAAAACTTACATTTAAATTAACTTAAATCAGCAATTGCGACTCCTCCGGAGAAGGGGGCGCATTGCTCCCTCCATACAGTTAGTGCCCCGTTGTGACGTATTCCTGCTAGCCTATGAAGCGTTAGCACCGAAAGGACTTTAGTGGACGGTCTGAAGGGGAATTACGTCGGGAGGACAGGTTTCATAAGCCTAGAATTCCGCGGTCGGCCCATAAAATGGGTTCGATAACGCTGGTTTAACAACGGATTGGAATGCAATTAAATCCGTCCTTAAAAACACAACATATTAAATAAGACAAAAATTGAAAAATTAGACCCGTCACCTAAAATAAACCTTTAAAAACACGCCCGATAGAATCATCCAGCAGCAAGGGACACTGTCCAGGTTCTGCGACCCGTAGGGAGAATCTATAAACTCCCGCCAACTTTGCATTCCATTCCATTCCGAATTGGCAATTAATCGTCGACCATCACCTGGAGAAGACCAAGAAGAAGAAGAAGTTCCCTGACCGGCTCAACGTGGGACCTCTCGGCGGATGCCAACTTCTCCGCCGGAGCAGCAGGCTTGGCCGGCCCACCGAGAGAATCGCTGAACGCGGACACTACCTTCCCGCTCCAGGTCCATCTCGCCGGGCTTCAATCGCCCTACCCGGCGGACTCAGCAGCAGGAGCCGGCCCAACGTGGGATCACTCGGGGAGAACCGCCTCGGCCACGCCGATGAAGGACGACTAACGCCGACCCGACTCTGGAAGCCACCGCTGCCACGCTGTAGTGGGGACCCAACTGCCGCTGTGGGAAAGCCCAGTCGGACTTCAATGGACGAGCCGCAACTCCCCGACTTCGCCGGAGACCAGCTTCCGGACCCAACAGCTCTTCTTAGAGCTAACGCAAAAAACGGCCCTTTTCAGGGCCACCACAAGGTTATGAAATACGAACCGTCGAAGCCATTCAAAGACAACCACCCTTCTCAGGGCTACCATAAGGTTGGCAATTATAACGAGCTGTCGAAGCTCGTTATAAAAACACCTCTTTTCAAAGCCACCATATGGTTAGTAAGTGCCACGTGCCGTCGAAGCCATTCAGCGACAATATATAAAAGTTTTGGAATGATGAAATTTGTATTATCAAGAGAATAATTAAATAAAAAATAATAAATATTTTTAATGGAAATTTTTCTTTAATTCCTGTGTGCTTTTTAAAGTATATGTCTATAAGATTTTAATTTTTTTGTTACCAGTTCATAAAAAAACTCAAAAGAAGTTTTTTTTTCGTAATGAATTCTAGAACATGCACTATCCACACTAGTCAACGAAACGAAAAAAAATTATATAAATCGGCTACAGTCATGGGTATAGAAAGTGAGGCGATGAAAACTGTTAAACATTCAACAATAAGAAACAGAGAAAGAAAATTGAATCAAAATTAGCAACAAGAACCGGTAGTTACGAGTTCCCATTCTAATTCCAGTAATTTTTTCATTCAATTGGAAGAAAAATATTTCCTTGAAGTCTGATGAAGGCAGTAGAAAATTTATCTTAAAAGAGTACGCACTACTGCATCCGGAAACAGAAGACGCTGGACTTTTCTTACCGTCTGTAGTATAGGAAATACAATTAAATCAAGACCTTGAAACCATGCCATTACCGATGGCGTACCAATTTGATTACTTTACTTTCACATATTTCAAAACCTACGAAGACTTGAGCATAAAAAATCGACCTCGGTTTTTTATCTTAATAAAATATATATATATATATACAGATATATATGATAAAATTAAATATAAAAGATATATTGAGTAGAATAAAATTGTAGAATTAAAATTAATTTATGTATTTTCGAGTGTTTTTTTTTTTTCATTAGACAAAACTTTTAATGAAAACGTCGATCGTAATATCAAAATGAATGAGTCTCAAATACTGACCTTAAATCTAACAAACACTATTAAATAAATCAAATTTCATAATGACGTTTGCCTATTTCAATGCCAAAAGGATGAAATGTAAAATTAAGGAAAACAGAGGATAATAATATAGATTATATTTTAGGAAACTATTTCTGCATGGTCTTTTCTTCAAGTGTTTTATTCAAATATACTAAAGGAAGTTTACTAGTCAAACCGTGATCACCGGTAATATGTAGACATGTAGATAATCAGTTTAGCGATTGACAAATTAATTGTTATTTTTCTCCTAACTCCAGGCAGGTGGTAATGTGAAGATTCTACAACGGCTTATTAAGAATAAGTCAAATAAAAAACGGTATGAGGAATGCGTGTTATTGGCTGATATGTCCTCTCCACATGATGTCAAACAGCTACTGTCATCCAATTAGAAATTAGTTTGTTCATTCCTCCCTACAACTAAATACTAGTATAAATTAACAGTAACAACGTTACTGTAGTAACGATACGATGATAGACGGAAGAAGGCTTCTTCTACATTTCCATCTCAAACAGCTTTAAGTTTCGTCTCAGTAGCTGCCTACTTACAAAAACATTAATTATATATATGCATTTTAAAAATAAAATAAATATGTAAAGTATATATGTGTTGGGAGAAGTAAAAAAAATAATAAAAATATAACAAATTACTACTAAAATAAGAGAAATATATTAAAAGAAAAAGAAGAAATAAAAAAGGCGATTATAAGTGTAGGTCAAAATGTGGGTTAGAAAGGAAATACATATCCTGCTGTACAAATATAATTGTGCATCTTTTTTATTCAAAAAAAGGAGAAGAAAATAAACACACATTACAAGAAACGAATTTATAAAATGAAGAAAAACTCTGAACACAAACTTTAGTTAATATATATATATATATATATAGACATTTAAATATGGTAAGTAAGAGGAAAAACTATTGTTAGTGTACAATAAACAAAGAGAATTTATTATGACAATGACAACAAAGAAGTTCAATGTAATCGTAATAATAGTAATACGTAGTTTTAGTTTACAACTGTCATTCACTTAACTCTGTGGCCGCTGTATACACGAAGTTTTTATAGGTCAAGGTAAGTTTGATGAGTTCATAGAGCTGTTTCTCAATTATTTATTTAAAAATAAAAACGTGTACACACACACACACAAACAAAGCATATAAAATACAAATAAATTATTTCCCAGACTATTGTTCCAGTAACGGATCTCATTCTGAAACGGAAGAACCGTTAATATATTTTTATTATTATTATTATTATTATATAACAACGGTATTATCCAAAATTCGTTGGGTTTTTACTTATTTTCTATAATTAAAAGGAAATTCCGTGTCAATATTTTATAGACCATTTTTACCATTATTCCCTCACAACGAGTTACCATATCACCTTATGCACTAAAATCATTTAATATTTATAAATCAACAATTAATGTCCATTAAATTTTACTTCCTTATACGAAGTTAAGAAAGTATTGTGATCGCAAAAAATTTCAGTTTTTAGATTCAACGGAAATATCCATCTCCGATTGAGCTTTTCAACGATATATCATAAGAGGTACTTATTTTAATTGGTTCCAGAATTATAGCCAAATAAAATTTTAATTAATGAAATATTTGGGTCTTATAAGGGGAAGGCACATCAGTTCAAATCCAACTTCATCTCCTTTTTTTTTTAACTTTTTTTTAAATTATATATTGATCTATTAATAATATTAATATTTTTTACAACCTCTGGTTGTAAAAAAACGCTTTACGATAAATAATAACAATAAATAAAAAAAATATGAAAAAATATCAGAAGTTATTAATGAAATAAAATTTTATGTACTTTCCATTTAAAAAAAATGTGTATATGTAATTCAATAGCCGTACAAGGAAGTCATGTAGTGTCCACATCAGATTTTTATACTATTTAATAATCATTGATGTACATAATTAATTATTTAGTAGTACCAGTGAACTGAAGTTTTATTGGTATTCTGACCTAATCATTGTATTAGATCTGAAGTTTTTTCTGGACAACACACATACTAGTTGAGATAAAATTTTAAATAACACTGTTGATAAATAATTTTTTAAACTGATAAAAATAGTCTTTAAAAATATAACTTAAGTTTTTTTAAAAAAGAATCTACAATAGAACAAAAATGAATAATTTTTATCATTATTCATCGTATTTTTTTTTTTTTACAGTAGAGGTTAATAATTATTAATAAACAAATATATTTAAACTAAAAAAAGTTAAAAAAAATAGTCTGATTCGAATCGATGTGCTTTCCCCTAAGAACCAAATATTTCTTTAAGTTTTATTTGGCTATAACTCTGGAACCAATGAAAATAAGTACCACTTATGATGATGTATCGTTGAAAAGCTCTCAATGAGAGCTTATTATTGCAGTTAAGAAGTGCAAAACCCAAATTTTTTGGATTTTGAGCTTTTCTGAACACTTTTGGTTCAGTCGATTGCAATCGTTACAACAGTCCTAAATCCAAAATTTCAACATCCTACGGCTAATCGTTTTTGTGTTATGCGAAATACGCACGCACACGAAGTACGTACGCACAGACGTCACGCCGAAATTAGTCAAAATGGATATTTCCGTTGAAATCTGGGAACCGAAATTTTTCGCAATCACAATGCTTCCTTTAGTTCCTACAAGGAAGTAAAAAAAACACTTAAAAAAAGGAGAAAAAAATAAAACAGAGTTCATAAAAGATGTAAATTTCTTCAAATATATACGTATACATATAAATTTTCTTTTTCTTTTTCGTCTTGGCGCTACAGCCCGGGGTCAACCTTGGCCTTTTCAACAATTAGCTTCCACCTCTCTCTATCCTTCTTCTATCCTGTTACTTATTCAAAATATAATTCAGAATAAATCGGAAATTTTTTTTTTTTTACTTTCATTTTCTTTTAATATTTTTATTTATAGTCGCATCAACAATAAAAGTCATTAGCGACTCATCAAGAGCTGTGTGAATGTAGCGGTAAACTTGTCGTCTTGAATAGATTCAGGCTGATCATTCCTGAGACGTTGGTTGATAAACAACAACAACGCCAAAGAACACCGGTATCCACGATCTACTATCCAAATCCGTATAAAAGCAACTGCCTTTATTATGATTTAAACCTTAGAACTCTCGACTTCGAAATTAACTGATATTCAACGAGTTTACCACTAGACCAACCCGGTGGATTACGTTTAATTGATTTTTTTTTTTTTTTTGCTTTTCCGACTGTAGCGATAGTTGCTGCTGCAGCTATAACGGTAAAATATATTATCAGTAAAAAAATGAATAAAATTGGTCTTTTTTTAAGTTTTTTGCCTTAAGGAGACATTAAAAAAATAGATTTAAATAAATTATAAATAATCGGCCAAAAAATGTTATATTCCAATGCTTCCAAGTCCAGGAAATTTATTTGCAAGTCAAAATTTGTGCGTATTTGTGGCCACATAAGTTCATTGTGGCCAACACAATGAACTTATGTGTTGGCCAGTATTTTTTTTTTTTGGGGGGGGGGCGAAAAACGTTTCCACGTTATCATTCCCGGAAAAGAAAATATATAATAAAACAAAAACTAAAACTTAAGATTAAAACTAAAAACTACTATCGCAGCCAACAAACTAAAATATTACTTATAACTACTATCATAGACGAAATCTTATAAATAAGACGTGCTTTAAAAAGAAAAAAAAAATGAAAAAAGTACAAAACTAAATTTAAAAAAATAAATAAAATTTAAAAAAGTCCGAGAGCAGTGTAAAGGACTCCTCCGATATTAGAATGAATAAAGATCTAACATGAAAATTATAAAATTTATTTAAAAAATTCAATTATAGCAACAATAAATGCTAAGTAAAATACTAACACGTTGAAGAAATAAAAACATCAGGTCTAATCTAAAACTTCCTTATCACTGCCCAGGATCTGACGAATGTTTCTGGGCAATTTAAATTTACGACGCAAGGCCGCACAACATATACATTGCAGAAGAATGTGGCGCACAGTTAAACGGCAATTGCATCGCACAGATAGTGGTGGGTTTTCTGTTGATATCAGCTACCCGTGAGCGACTCTGGTATGTCCTAACCGCAATCGGCAGAGGACGACCACTTCCTCACTACGAATGTTTCTGCATGAAGAGTCCCACGGCAAAACAGTATCTTTAATGTGTCGTAGTTTGTTATCTACTGCAGCAGTCCAGTCATTAATTTAATTTGATTTATGAAATCCAATTTTTTATTTATAAATTTAGAGTTGTAAATGACCAAGTACCTTCACAGACTTTAATATCTATGTTATTGAATGTCTTGCTATTCCTTAAGGCCGGGCATCAATATTCAAATATTTAATTATTACTATCATATGTTTCGTCGCGTATGCCACATGGCAATTTTGTTGTTTTAATTAAAATTTTTACTATTACTATTTCTACTATTTAACAATGTTAAATTTAATGTAATAAACGGATCTGTCAGAGAAATAACAACACCAGGTTTTAAACCTCCTAGTCCAGGATTCGACGAATGTTTCTGGGTAAAATAAATTTACGACGCAAGGCCGCATGTGCAAGGATGTGGTGCACAATGTGGCAGTCACATCGCACACAAAGTGGCGCGCTTTCTCCGGATATCAACTACCCGTGAGTGACTCTCCAACATCAATCAACATCTCCAACATCTAATCGCAATCGGCAGAGGACCACTTCTTCTCGACGAATTTTTCTGCATGAAGAGTTCCATGGCAACACAGTATCTTTGACGTGCCTGAGTTTTTTATCCAGTGTAACAGTCCAGTCACCTAGCCACTTTTCTCAAAGACCGTGTTTTATACAATTAATCAAATCGGTTACAGTAATAATGAATGAAAGAATGGTGAAGGATATTTGACTGCATGCGTCTTTAGGAATCTGCACGTTCATTCCGGAATTCCCAAGTGGCTAGGGATCATGAAGAAACTCACTAATGTGTTGCGATGGTTCAATTCAGCAATTACACTGTAGATTTAAATGACGATAGGATCTCTAGAATACAAATCTATAGCCTGGAGTGCACTACACAAGTCGCTACAAATAAGGATATGGCGGTACTTAGGATTAATGATATTTACAGCCTTATTGACGGTATATAATCAGTAGGCCAAACTTAAACGTTCTGTCAATAACAAATTCGCAACCAACGGTATCGTTCTTTTTCGATCCATTTGTGTATACTATTGCGTCTAGGTTTATATTGAAGAGAAATTGGTAAAACAATTTCTGAAAGACGATCGGTGTTGTTGATTCTTTACTTACATGGTAAGGTCAAAAAAAATGTATGGGATTGATTATTCTCTACGGAGGATATGAACAAGGATAAATTTGAAAAAAAGAAGACGTGTCAAAATTTAGAAGGTGCAGTAAACGTCGGGTACGAACACCAACAGGTGCAGTATAACCTCATACCTTCGTTAATTAGGAATCGCAAGGACTGCGTTAAAAGCCGGGTGATTTCGTTGCCCTTTAAGACAGGCAAAGTAAGATGCTAAAAGCCGGTACCGTCTTAATCCAAAGTGATGGCTCACCGCAGTCAACAAGTATGCATACGACAGGGCAATCTAAAGGCAAGCCGAAAGAAAGCATGATGTACAGCATCCAGCATTTTAAACACGGTATGACGCGCTGAAAAGTAGGCGACAACCACAATCACCTCCCCAAGGTCATTGGGAAGGTAGTCGCTTCCCCGATTGGCGTTGCTAAGGACTCGCAGCATATCTAGAAGTTTGGAACATTTTTTTAAAAATTATTTGATGCGTTTGACCCACGGAAAGCGGTTATCAAAAAACAAACCTAAAAACTTAGCATCAGGAGAAAGAGAGCAATTACCTCTCCGTTGAGAAAGACTTACGGAATAAAAGGGTTCCGCATGCGAGAAAAGACTACACATTTTGTTTTCTCAGGTGAAAAGGTGAAGCCGGTAACCTTGGACCAAGCTTCTAGGCGAGATATAATGTTCTGCAGTAATCTCTCTGCTGTGGTTGTTGAACGTGATATTATTTGATCATTGTGATATGGCGCGTTTTGATGATGAATTTTATACGTTTACTGTTATTTAATTTTTAAGTACGGTATTGTACATTTAAATTGTGTTTTATAATCATATTGTATTAGGACGCTAATAACGACTCTTCCTTGTGCGTCCACGAAAAAAAAGAATATATTTATGTATTGTAACAAAGCAAGACTAAGAAAAACAGAAAAAGAACCAATCCTCCACAGACAGCAGAACTTGGTGAGCCGGAGCACCACCCTAAGCAGAGTGTATTGTAACATTTACTCTAAAAGATCTATTGCTTGTAAATGAGGGTATTATTTAAATGAAGCCGACCAAAACGATTTTAAGGTAATATGTCGACAGTAATGATGCAGATACTAATCGATAACCGAAATCAAATAGTAAATCTTAATTTCCAGATTTGTATTTCTTCTCCCCGCCATTTTTAATCTAATAATACAGAAGGGCATATGATTGCATTATTTTTATATGGAAACTAATAGAATGTAATAGATTAGAAAATTGAAATAATTTTGTTATAGTAAATAAAATTAAATCTTATATTTAAATCGTTCCATGAGATACTACTAATTACGACAGCTGATCGGTTATACCTCCAGGACCAAATATCTGTATCGGTGTTAGGTACAAAAATGTTACATCTGTAACATTACTGCGAACCAATAAAATTTTAACGCAATTCTATTATTAAACCTGTTGATGTAGATTTAAAATGTAAATTTCAGCAGACTGGAGCTTGGAATCCTAACTGGGATACGAATCCGAAACCTTCTGGACGACAGGCAGAGACGCTACCGTTCTGCCGCAGCGATCAGCAACAATTCTATATATCTGCGACTATTGTTCTATATGTAACCATCATTATCCTAAAAAAAATAATTGTAAATGGCATTAAAACACAACCATTGGTTGATTGTATATATAATTAAATCCAGCCAGCCAATAGAATTTAAGGTAGTATTTTTTAGTATCGGATTCCAACCAATCACTTTAAACCGGATTTATTTCTCTCAGTCGATTCTTTACGCTGATCCTCTTTATTACAATATTTTTATTTAAAAATTGAGAGAATATTAGACATTAAGTTATTTACTAATAATATTCATTAAGTAAATTAAGTTTAATATGAAATTACAAAACCATAGAGACACTAATTGGCGATCGACCGGCTATTCGCAGAGTCAAATCTCTATTCGGCTGTATTTTAACAAATAATACCTTTTTCCATTTGTCAATGTATAACAGCGATGAAAAATATCTATTGAATTTAAACGAGAATGATGAATGGATCAATTAATATGATTTTAAGTTTATATTTGACCGTTATGGCGGAATATTAAATTGCACTATCCATCCGATTGGATGTCGAGATCAGAAGGGTCAATTCCAGATTTATATTCTTTCCGTTATTTTTATACAAAAATAAATCTACAAATAATGCCTTCTCCTGATACTTTTAATTCATTTGTAGTTTAGAATAACCTTTTCCTTTTAATTACAATTAATTTGGAATTTACAACTCTTTTTAATCTATTTATTTTTCATTATATCATTATATTTTTAATCTATAATTAAGATTAAATTTTCTAAAATGAAATCGTCAATATTTCTTCTCAACAATGATTTGCTGTAGAATACCTGACTCAAAATTTATTCCTTTTTCCATATCATTTTTCAAAGTAATACATATTATTAAATATAGTATTTGTTTCTTTTCAGGTGGCGACACAATATTTTTTATTTTATTTATTTTTTTTACTAATTGGTACACGTTTTAAATAGAAAAACTTACTGTTATAACTGAAAAACTTTTCATATTTGTATACGTTTTAAAATTACATATCATGTAAAATATTTAGTATTTCTTTTTTTTAAATGTTGGCCTCATTTAAAATTATTTATCTTGTTAGGCAACTTTGTATTAATACTCTCCGGTTACTGTTAAAGTGGAAGACATATTTAAATCCTGTACTCTCTTTTCCTGTTTAGCCTTCGGTAACTACCGTTTAGATAATACTTCAGAGGATGAATGAGGATGATATGTATGAGTGTAAAATGAAGTGTAAGGTCTTGTACATACTCAGTTCGACTATTCCTGTTATGTGTGGTTAATTAAAAACCCAACCACCACCAAAGAACACCGGTATCCACGATCTAGTATTCAAATTCGTGTAAAAATAACTGGCTTTACTAGGACTCGAACGCTGGAACTCTCGGATTTCCAAATCAGCTGATTTGGGAAGACGCGTTCACCACTAGACCAACCCGGTGGATTTAAATCCTGTACTAAACATATTATTCTTTAAACCTATGCAAATGCGTTCTCTCAAAAGCAGACATATATTCACAAAAATTACAGCTTGAACTCGCGCAATCAAAATGAATAACAAAATTAAATAGTAATAGATACGCTAGATCCATAGTAAGAATTCGGGAAAACCGACTAAAAAAGTCAATGTGCATCGTCTATATATTATGTAAAACATTTATTACAATTTAGAACAGTATTTATGATAGTCGAGGGAGGTTAAAAGTTTAAAAAAATTACACCTTAAGAAAATAGGAAAGACTAAACAATTTTTAATAATAGTAAACATAAAAAAACGAAGTTAAGAATGAATTTAGATGTACATGATATAAAAAATAAAAATATTATCAAGACAGTTCTGAAAACGTTCTTCTAAATACAGAACAAATAACTTTTTTCTTGCCTTTTAAACTTTTGAATTAGAATAGCCTAATAAAAAAATGTCTTCCGGTGTAGGTGAAATAAAATTTATAACAGTTTATTTCATAACTGACTGCACAATGTAACGGTGCATTACAAAACAAAACAATTTTATACAATTCAGGGTGTGTCAGGCGGGAAAATAAAAATTATATCATACTCGTACAACAGGATATAATCACTTTTAACAACTTAAAAAAAATATAGTAATAAATAGTTTACGAAATATATTCCACCATAAAATAAATATTAAAAAAAATTACAATCGTATAACACGAAGTATAAATACAATAGCATAAAAAATAAAACAAACAAAAAAATTACATTGTAAAACTATAAATAAAATCAATAAGTGTCATAATTTATTAAAATTAAAACCAACAAGTAAAAACCGTTATATTATCTTCTGTTTGTCGGTAAGTAAATAAGGATTAAAAAAAAAGACAAAAGGTATGTCTGTTACTTAGGTTCAAAAGTGAAAGTATTCAAAAATTATTTATGTTTATTTAGTAGGCTATCAGACAAATCTGTCACACACATAATTTGTCGTACATTATATTTATATCGTAACACGTATGCCAATATAATATAAATCAATATTTTAAATTAAGTTATAGTTATATTAAACGGGGTTATACAAAAAAAAGAAAAGCTAAACCACAATCGATAAATAAACAGATGAAATAAAACATTCCAATTATCAAATCGACACGTAGTTACGTACAAAAACAAAATTTCGGAATGGATTAAAAAATTGTTTATAATTTACGTAATTAGGATAATTTATTGTTAATTATTTGATAATAGTATTACTATTAATAATCCAATTCAACCATTACTTTATACGGGATTAATAGAAGTAAATAAACCCTAGCGCAAAAAGAAATTATTCTTTTAAGTGTAACGCGTTCGCGTTAGGCGGTTAGAGGTAGAATAATTTATATTACATTTAATAAGTTTTAGGTAACGAGAGCTATGTATAATTTGCAATAGAATTTGAAAATCAAAAAAATTGATATGGACACCACATGACTTCCTTGCACGCCTGTTAAAATACTTATTACACTTTTCTTTTTTTTTTAAAAAGAAAAGTACATAAAATTTTATTTCATTAATAACTTCTGATATTTTTTCTTTTTTTTTTTTATTGTTATTGAATTATTATTTATCGTAATTTTTTTTTTTTAATTAGATGTTAATAATTATTAATAAATCAATATATTTAAAAAAAAGAGAGGTCCGATTGAACCGATGTGTCATTAACTAAAATTTTATTTGGCTATAACTCTGGAACCAATGAAAATAAGTATCACATATGATATATTGCTGAACATCTCTCATTAAGGGCTTATTACTGCAGTTAAGAAAATGTACAAAATCCAAATTTGTTTGGGATTTAGGGCTTTTTGGACTCTTTCGGTCCAATAGATTGCAATCAAAAGGAGCTGCGCACAACTAGATGTAACAGAAGCTGTAAATCCAAAATTTCAACATCCTACGGCTAATCGTTTTTTGAGTTATGCGAGATACGTACACGCAGACGTCACGCCGAACTAGTCGAAATGGATTCAGGGATGGTCAAAATAGATATTTCCGTTGAAATTTGAAAACCGAAAGTTTTCACGATCACAATACTTCTTTACTTCGTACAAGAAAGTAAAAATTATTTTTAAAGCTACCTTTAATCTTCGTTAAATGCATTTGTCTGAAAATAATACATAAATCAGAAAAGCGTTGTTGGAAAACTAGTAATTATGTTGTTTAAGAATTTTTATTTTAAAAATGTATTTTAATTTAGCTTTCAATGATGAGTAAATTGTATAAAAGTGATAATATGAGCCATGCATATAATACGAGCCCCCTTATTATATGTTCATTCAGCGCACATAATTTAACGGGAACGATTTCAACTAGTAGTTTGTACAACTTTACTAGAGCTCTCTAGTATAACCCACCGGGTTGGTCTAGTGGTGAGCGCGTCGTCCCAAATCAGCTGATTTGGAAGTCGAGAGATCCAACGTTCAAGTCCTAGTAAAGGTTTTTTTTGTGGTTGGGTTTCAATTAACCACACATCTCAGGAATGGTCGAACTGAGACTGTACAAGACTACACTCATACATATCATTCTCATTCATCCTCTTAAGTAGTACCTTACGGTAGTTCCGGAAGCTAAAAAAGAAAAAAAAATTAGTAGCAGTTAATTCAACTACATAAAACTACTTGCAAGAGCGTCATTCAAAACAAAACGAACAATAAATTTATGATTATTTTTTATTGAAGATTTTTGTTTTTTAGCTGAGTATTTATTTATCATATATTCCTTTTTTCCAATTAAATGATTTTAAGGTA
The DNA here is from genome assembly GCF_047948215.1 of Lycorma delicatula. Classification (NCBI taxonomy): domain Eukaryota; kingdom Metazoa; phylum Arthropoda; class Insecta; order Hemiptera; family Fulgoridae; genus Lycorma; species Lycorma delicatula. The sequence continues at coordinate 102,146,771 of NC_134458.1, read as the reverse complement.
ATTTATCACTTTTTTTTTTCAATACAAACAAATATATTCATTGAACGAATCCACAAATACGTTTATATAATAATTAATTATTTTCTTATTCACCAACATCAACAGCCGGAAGTCCTATGATGAATGATAATGAATTTATCATTCATCATAGGACTGAATGAATAATTGTGAAAAATTCAGTGCCTGACTGGGACTCGAACCCGAAACTTCCGGATGAAAGACAGAGACGTTACCACTCCGCTACAGAGATCGGAGGTAATAATAATAATTTTGGATTATAATCATCCAGATAAACAAGGTCTGTGCTTGAATGGTCCTCAAAAGTTTAAGAGGAAGACATATGAGCCATGAAAACGCTATCAAAAGTTGGTGCAGGGCAGGATGAAATAAATATATGGGTTTGGAGAACATATTTGTTGACTTTATCTTAACTTGAAGAAGCTAAATCCTTTGACAATTGAAATGCATACTTGATAATTTTAATAATTCGATTACATTCCAGAAATTAACCTCCTGAATAGAGGTAATGTGTATGATACGTTGTTTCACAATGGAATGAACAGTTGTGCTTTGCTTCATAACAGAAGAGTGTATAATTTGTTTATGCTCACTGCATTAATTAAAGAACTGATACTGACATTTTTATGTTGAACAAAACTTATCTATAAGCAGACTTCATAAAATGACGAAAAAATTTAATTCTGCCAGTATTTCTTTTTTATTTAGATTTAAACTTTATCCTCCACCACATGAACTAGTTTCAACAATTTCTAATTTTATTTTGAAAATGAATACTCTAATACTCCCGCTGTTAAGTTTTTTATGTAATGACAAATCAAATATTTTTAAAGTAAAAGTTACATCGTCTATGCATATATAAGCTTAATTACAATCTGACATGTAACATATTTTCATGCAAAAATTAACGGAAAAATCTAGGGTAAAAATGAAGTACATTAAGTAACCTTAGTTTTTGTTCAGTAAAACTCTTTTTGTGTTATTTCTCTGCACTTATTTTATTGTTATATGTCAAGAAACTGGTTTCTCACATTTGCGTTTTTGCTAACTGCTTTATTCTTAAGAGAAGTATTTTTAGTACATTTATCCATATTTTAATTAAAAACAAAACTAGGAGATATAAAAAAATAATAAATGTATAGAATATGTTTTTTAAAAACCCACCATGAGTGCCTAAGATATACTACTTGTAAAAAGTAATTTTTTTTAAATCTCCTTTAAAGTAGTGTACTGAAATTGTAAGTGTGCCTCTGTAAGGATATGTTGTGCAAGAAAGAGCTATAGGTGGTGGTACTAAAACGTCATTCAATAAGTAGTGATACTCATATTACCAGAATGCAAACTTTCTTTTTCCTGTTTAGCCTCCAGTAATTACCTTTCAGATAATACTTCAGAGGATGAATGAGGATGATATGTATGAGTCTAATGAAGTGTAGTCTTGTACAGTCTCAGTTCAACCATTCCTGAGATGTGTGGTTAATTGAAACCCAACCACCAAAGAACACTGGTATCCACAATCTAGTATTCAAATCAGTGTAAAAATAACTGACTTCAATAGGATTTTAACGTTGGAACTCTTGACTTCCAAATCAGCTGATTTGGGAAGATGCGTTCACCACTAGACCAACCCGGTGGGTTAAACCAAAACGCAAACTGCCTGCTACTATCTTAGCTGCAAAATTTTTTTTTCTAACAAAATTAGTTTTTTATGTTTTATTTAACTACTTACTGAACCTAACAACAATAATAAGTTTTCTCTAATAATACTATTTTTTTGAACAATTAAAGACTAACATCTTAAATTTAAATTAGCCTACTTTTCATTTACTAAAAAGGGAATAAATATTTTTATTAGTACATAAATAATTTTTGCACTTACTCATAAAAAAAGTTCTGTGGCCACTGTCTGTTATCACAGTCAGATTGAGAGTCTGTTGAAGAATCGTCTGCCTTGCTGGTGGATACAATAAACTTATCACTGACATCTGAAAAAATTCCATCTTTAGTCCAGCATTCTTCCTCCAGTTTTGTTACTTCTGAACAGTAACTTTTCCAGTCGCTTGGCGTTACTGTTTTGATTCCCATGTCGATTACTTTCTTTAAATTACTTATATTTAAGTCACCATAATTATTTTCTCTCAGAAACTGTGTTACTTTAGCCCAAGCCAGTTCAACTGGATTAAGTTCACGTAAATATGAGGGTAGTCTTACAACTTCATAACCCAAACCGGACAGATATGCATCGATTTTGTAAACTTTTTCCTTTGGTTTGTGTAACTGTAGTAACTGAATGAGCTGTTCCTTTCTCACTGATGAATCACACTGTACTCCAGCAACCAGTTTAGACAAAAATATGACTACTAGGTAGTTCATATTAAAAAACAGGAAAACACTTAGACTTAAAGGAAACGAAATCAAAATAAATTAATATCAGTAAGAATTGATAACCATTTTAGGAGACAAGAACAAGCAAACAGGTGACTAGAATATATAGAGGGACAATTTGGAGAGAAAAATTATCAAATGAGGTTTTGGAGCAAGAAAAAGACATTGATGTTGCTGCTATCAGAGAAGATACTATTTTGAGATTTGAATTAAACAGACGAAAAGTAAATCATCACAATTGTACAAGTGAGATACATTTTTAACTGTTAGAGGCCACACTTCTTAATCATTTAGAGGCCACACTTCATCTTAATTCTTACTAGTAAAGGTTGTTTAAAACAATAGAAAGGTTAACTTTTAGGATCCTAATAAAGATGAGATATGTTACTAATTTGAAGAATCGTTCAAGACAAAAGAAATAAATAACAATACATTTGTTAATAATCAGCTAAAGAATAATCGATGGATGAAGCAATTACTTGATGAAAATCCTTCATAACAAACTAAAATAAAAATGTTATTTGATTTTTATAAAATAATTTGAAAAATTACAACAGCTGTTTCAGTACAAAGTGCCTTCCTCAGGTGTTACAAACAGAATACTAAAACTAAACAATGAAAAAGGTAAATACAAAAACCAAAAGAGATTAAATACACAAAGAGCAACAATGGGAGTGTACACATTTTGTTGCTCTTTATTTTTGTGTATTTTTCACTTTCAGTTTTTGTATTTACCTTTTTCATTGAATTTCCTTTTAGTTTTAGTATTCTGTTTATAACACCTGAGGAAGATACTGTATACCGAAACAACTGTTGTGATATTTCAAATTATTTTGTAAAACTCATATATCTGTTACTTTTGTTGAGATAAAGAATAATAAGAAATTATACATTCACAGGACTCTTTACAAAATAAAGAAGAAATTGTTACTTGATTTCAGGTCTGAACGATTATTTTCTTGTTCAGAATTAGGACTTCTAGTCATCTACACACATTATGTAGAATAATAATATGTAGAGTTTATAAGACAGCATTACTCACAGATTTAAAAAAAAGTGTAATTGTTTATGAACCAAAAAAAAAAATCAGTAGAAATTTTTGAGAACATCCCTAATCTAGCATCAAACACGTTCACTAAGATGATTACAAATAAAATGTGTTGAAAAAGGTGCAGTAAATGAAGAGTAGTTCAGGGTAAGAAAGATAATATATAAATATATATATATGTTCTGTTGCTAACCACAAAAGCGCAATCAACAGAATTAGTGTTATTCGAGCTGTTCATATAAACTATAGCATCAGGATTCAAGCTATTTATAATATTACAAGATTTTTTCGTAAGATAACCGGATTTGTGTTCTTTTTATGATACTGACAGAGGTACAAACAGTAACGAGAGAAGACCGCCAAGAGGGATGACATGGAGAAACAGTACGAACTGGCGATAACTGTATATTTAGCGGTATGAAAATGCGCTGATCTCTGATGCCTAGTAGAGCAGTAGATCTCGGCTGTTCATGGTAGTGATCGGCTCCTCCCGAACGGCTATTCAGATAGAACTCTCAGCATGTCTAACATTTTTAGATATTTTACCTTCAGCTCCTTCATATGTGTTACCCACGTCAGTCGTTGGTCAAACCACATTCCTAGAAATCTAACCTGCATACATGCCTCAACTGGCTCACCATCTTAATACAGTTGAGGATCAACATGTTCCCTCAACCGGGAAAAGCAAATGTACTACGTGTTTTCTGGAGAAAACATCATCCAGTAGACTTACGTCACGATTCTAAGCAGGTTTATTGTGTTTTGAAGCAGCTGTATCTAACATTCTACATACTACATAAAGAAAAAAAATCAACTACAAATTTTTTTTTGTCTTCAGTCATTTGACTGGATTGATGCAGCTCTCCAAGAGTCCCTATCTAGTGCTAGTCGTTTCATTTCGGTATACCCCTACATCCTACATCCCTAACAATTTGTTTTACATACTCCAAAAGTTGTCTACCTGCACAGTTTTTTCCTTCTACCTGTCCCTCTAATATTAAAGCGACTATTCCAGGATGCCTTAATATGTGGCCTATAAGTCTGTCTCCTTTTTTAACTATATTTTTCCAAATGCTTCTTTCTTCATCTATTTGCCGCAACACCTTTTCATTTGCCACTTTATCCACCCATCTGATTTTTAACATTCTCCTACAGCACCACATTTAAAAGCTTCTAATCTTTTCTTCTCAGGTACTTCGATCGTCCAAGTTTCACTTCCATATAAAGCTACGCTGCAAACATATACTTTCAAAAATGTTTTCCTGATGCTTAAATTAATTTTTGATGTAAACAAATTAAAAAAGGCTCGTTTTGCCTGTGCTATTCGGCATTTCGTATCGCTCCTCCTTCGTCCATCTTTAGTAATTCTACTTCTCAAATAACAAAATTCTTCTACCTCCATAATCTTTTCTCTTCCTATTTTTATGTTCAGTGGTTGATCTATATTTTTTCTACTACATTTCATTACTTTTGTTTTGTTCTTGTTTATTTTCATGCAGTAGTTCTTGTGTAGGACTTCCTCCATGCCATACATTGCTCCTTCTAAATCCTTTTTACACTCAGCTAGAATTAGTACATCATCAGCAAATTGTAGCATCTTTATCTTTTCACCTTGTACTGTTACACCAACTAAATTATTCTTTAACATCATTAAATGCTAGTTTTATGTAAAGATTAAATAGAAACGGGGATAGGGAACATCCTTTTGGATTCCCTTTCTTATTATGGCTTCTTTATTATGGCGCTAAAATTGCTTCCCTTGTCCATATATTTTTCTTGAAACCAAATTGGTCTTCTCCTAACAGTTCTTCCCACTCTCTAGTTAAGATTTTTGATGCATGGCTAGTTAAGCTAATTGTTCTGTATTCTAAACATTTATCTGTTCCTGCTTTCTTTGGTACCAAGACTTTTTGAAGTCTGATGGAACTTTTTTTACATAAATATTACACACCAGTTTGTATAATCTATCAATCGCTTCCTCACCTGCACTGCGCAGTAATTCTACAGGTATTCCGTCTATTCCAGGAGCCTTTCTGCCATTTAAATCTTTTAATGCTCTCTTAAATTCAGATCTCAGTATTGTTTCTCCCATTTCATCCTCCTCAACTTCCTCTATAACACCATTTTCTAATTCATTTCCTCCGTATAACTCTTCAATATATTCCACCCACCTATCGACTTTACCTTTCGTATTATATATTGGTGTACCATCTTTGTTTAACACATTATTAGATTTTAATTTATGTACCCCAAAATTTTCCTTAACTTTCCTGTATGCTCCGTCTATTTTACCAATGTTCATTTCTCTTTCCACTTCTGAACACTTTTCTTTAATCCACTCTTCTTTCGCCAGTTTGCACTTCCTGTTTATATCATTTCTTAATTGTCGATAGTTCCTTTTAATTTCTTCATCACTAGCATTCTTATATTTTCTACGTTCATCTATCAGCTGCAATATATTGTCTGAAATCCAAGGTTTTCTACCAGTTCTCTTTGTTCCTCCTAAGTTCACTTCTGCTGATTTAACAATTTCCTTTTTAACATTCTCCCATTCTTCTTCTATCTTACCTTTTTTTACTGTGACCTCTTGTGATGTCGTCCTCAAAAATCTTCTTTACCTCCTCTCTTCCTCAAGCTTCTCTAAATTCCACTGATTCATCAGACACCTTTTCTTCAGGTTTTTAAACCCCAATCTACATTTCATTATCACTAAATTATGGTTGCTATCAATGTCTGCTCCAGGGTAAGTTTTGCAGTTGATGAGTTGATTTCTAAATCTTTGTTTAACCAAGATACAATCTATCTGATACCTTGCAGTATCACCTGGCTTTTTCCATGTGTATATTCTTCTATTATGATTTTTAAACTCAGTGTTGGAAATTACTAAATTATACTTTGTGCAAAACTCTATAAGTCAGTCCCCTCTTTCATTCCTTTTGCCCAGCCCATATTCACCCACTACATTTCCTTCTTTGCCTTTTCCCATGCTTGCATTCCAATCTCAACTATTATTAAATTTCCATCTCCTTTTATGTGTTTAACTCCTTTGTCAATTTCTTCGTATAAACACTCTACCTCATCATCATCATCATCATAAGCGCTTGTGGACATATAGATGTTAACAATCGTCGTTTTAGGTTTCGATTTTATCCTTATTACAATCATTCTATTGTTATGCATTTTAAAATACTCTACTTTCTTCCCTACCTTCTTGTTCATTACGAAACCTACTCCTGCCTGCCCATTATTTGAGCTGAGTTATTCTAAAATCATCTGACCAAAATTGTTTTCCTCTTCCCACCAAACCTCGCTAATTCCTACAACATCTACATTTATGCTAACCATTTCCCTCTTTAAATTTTCTAACCTACCAACCTTTTTTAGATTTCTAACATTCCACACTCTGACTCGTAGAATGTTATTTTTTAATTTTCTGGTGACCCCATTCCTTAGTAGTCCCAAACCGGAGATCCGAACAGGGGACTAGTTTACCTCCGGAACATTTTAACAAGGAAGGCGCCTCTATCATTTTTATAGGAAAATGCAGAGAGCTACATTTTCTTGGGAAAAAAGCAGTTGTAATTTTCCATTGCTTTCAGCTGCGCAATACTCAGAGGATTGAGTAATGATATGGCTGTTTAAGTCGTCCTGACCTACGCCCTTAACAGTCTTACAACCGCAAACATTCCACTGAATAATATTTGTTCCCATAATTAATACTTTTTCCTGTAATACATAAAATTTCCACGCAGATTACAAATCAAATACTACCAGGTGTTTCTTTTTGGATTTCATTTCTTTTAAGAAGTGCTCTACTTCTTACGGTAGTAATTCCTCCGCCACCATATTTATCCTCTTAGAAAACACAAGATGGTGGAGGATTTTACTTGTTCTGACAAAGCTTCTACCAATTTGGTTAGTTCTTTACACGATGGACATTCCTTCTAATTTTGTAGGTGTTTGAGACAGCCTGTATAAAATTAATACCAAATTGTACAGCATTTCTCATGTTGAGTGATTTTCCGTATTCTTGACGAGCCAAAGGAAAGAATACTTTCTGTTTAGTACTGAATTTCAAAATGGCTTTCTCTTCTTTATAAATGGGGCAGTTTCGTGATGTTGCCGAGTATGGGCCTTCACAGTTTATACATTTTTCTGCCTCAGAGCATGTTATGTTATTATATCCAGTGCAGCCGCAATGCGCACAAACCTGTTCCTTTGTGCAACCAATCTTGGTGTGACCAAAACTCTGACACTGGAAGTAGCATCTGAGATTTGGTATATATGGTTACACACGAACAGAAAGGTAACCAACTTTTATGTGGTCAGGAATGGTTGGACTAGAAAATGTAAGAACTAGTGTGGATGTTAGCACATCAACCTCATTCTCCCTTCTCATAACCCTCTGCACAGATATGACCAACTGTAATGACAATTCTTCTGTAATTCAGGCAACTCATATAGACCAAGTCTCAGCTAAAGATCACTTGCTGAAATTAAGCATCCTATGTGGTTCCACTGTCATGTCATTCTTCCCTATACACTTAAGGGCTACGAGTTTTCTACATTGTTCTTCATTATAAACTTCAAGGAGGGTTACCATTCCTAAGTATTTTAACAGATTCTGGAAAACTACAAGCTGTGATGAAGTACTTATTAATTGAGAAGAGAGAAATCTTAAGTTCCTCTTTATACCCTAGCACCAAGAACCTGATAAGAGAAGAATTTAAACCCCTCAGTAATGTTACTAGTTTCTTTATTACTGGCTAGATCTTTGGCTGACAACATCAGTCAAGTCTCTCCAAACTCATTGGTGTGTTGGTTTTTTCAAGTGGACCAATAATCACAGAAAGATTATTGTTTGGAAGTTCCATATGGTTCCCATAAGTACCAGTGACTAAACAGACCACTTCAGCAGAGTGCATGCACACTGGAGCTAGGGCTTCATACAACTGGGTTCACCCATGTGCTCAGAGGACATTATTAAGGACTCATCATGTAGAACACCCCCCGTCCCCTGACACGATAGTTTCCACCTTGTGTTAAGGTTGTGTTTCGTAAAGTGTCACAACATCACTGAATGTAAGTGTAAGAAGAAATAGTCCATGATGTTGTTGCATTGCTGTAAGGATGTAGGTTATAATTTGTATAGTGTTTGTATTGTAGTGTATGTGTATGGTGTAAAAGATTCAGCAGCTCTATGTGTAGTGAGAAGAAAAGCTGCCAAGGCTAGGGTCGTGGGGATGCCAACCCCCAAAGTCATAAAAAATAAGACTCCCTGTCGGAGGATAACTAAAGTTAAGGAGGATATTGCAACTATGGGTACACAAGTGCGGATTTGGAAAGTGATATAACAACATGGCAACTTTTATCCATCATATAACCCACAAACCTGAATAAGGGAAGAATTAAAAAAAAATATTTTTTAGATTATGTACATTAAACTAATTATATGAATTATCTACCAATCACCCAAATTTGAGCCTTTGTCAAACATTTGATCAGGGATTTTAGCCAAAAATAAAAAGATCAGCAGAACAATTAGTTATTATATTTACTTCATTTATTTTTGATCTAATACAAGATCATGAATAATGCACTCTTGCAAGTTTTCACATGTAAATCAATAATATGACAAATAAGCCCGCACCTAGCCCTGTTACGGCTCTGTTGAACAACTTTTCACCCACTGATAAGATCACAGAAATTACCTACTTACCATTAATCAATGCTACCATCTATATTCCTTAAAATACTGAACCTGATGTATGCAGCATAATCTACCACATGATTGGCCATAAATTTCTTTCTGCTACTCGTACACCACAGTAGGCCTAGAACAACATATAAAGCTGGTTTACCCACTCAATTCCTCAAACCTTCACAATTAAGGCTAAGAATCTACTCAATAACACGCCTGAGTAATACATATTAAAATAGACCAACAAATAGATGGGCAAAGTAAAACATGGTTGCCATAAGTAACAGAACTTTTAATCTTAAAAAATACCAAACTAATTTAGGAATTGGAAAAAAATTCTAAAAAATATTTCTACAGATTATAGCTTTATACAGTAACAAAACATAATCTACTAAAGTATGTCTTCTGCAACATCTGTCACCCTTCTCATATTTCAAGTTTCTAAACTCATTCCTTTTTTTTATTTATGATTTTTATTTTTTTCTCCCCCCACCCTGTACTTTCTAATTTTAACCCTTCTTTCTTATGTTTCAGCTAGTTGCCTTATCTAAAGTGAATTGTGTTCTGATTACACTTCTGTTCTCATTCATTTTCCTCAGAGTGCATAGCTGTATTACAACATGGTAAAACAATAAGAACGATAAAGAACAAAGTTTTTAAATCAGATTTTATTACTAAAGAATTTAAAAAACTACGTGGGTTGAAAAATGTTGAATTGAAGAGATTAAGATGAATTGGAGAAGACATAAGTTCGTGGTAAGAATCTTGTATAAAGAAGTAAGTTGGTTCATTTGGTAATAAAACACTAGAAACATAAATAATATTTTCTCAACTCTCCACATCCGAATTGTTTAATTTGTATCAGTAAAAGAAATTACTGACAATGAAAAAGAAATGAATTTACATAACACTAGAGTATATAAAGTAGGTAATAGTTAAGAAGGAAGATTACATAATAATAATAGTCCAAGGTGAGATAATGGTACTGCTAAACATGATCTTTAATGAATTTTTGATAAAAAAAAATTTTCTTTATATTATTTACAGACATTTATGAATACATATTTTTTGTTACTCTGATAAAAATTAATTAAAAATAATTTTTTTAAATTTATTTCTTGATCAATTAACATAACTGATAAGGAATGAATTTTGTTAATATTTGAAAAATCCCAAGCCTAACTAGGATTTAAATCTAGGACCTTCCGTATAAAAGGCTGATCTGCGTGGAGTAAGGAGATAAGTTTTTATAAAGTTAAAAATTAAAATAAATGCAAAACTTAAACTGTTAATTAAAATTAAGAACACATTACACATGATTGCAGAAAGACAGCATTAAAGAAAAAAAATTCTTGACTTCCGTTGAGATGAGTGTCATGTTTCTGATATCTTGCTTCCACTCTTAGGGTAAAGCAGATTGAAGTTCTGTTAAGTTTAAAGATATGTGCAGAATGTAAAGAAATGTTGAAGTGCATCAAACAAATTGAGTGTTAATAAAATATTTCAACTAAAACTAAACAAAATCTTCTTACTTATATAATTCCAAGAACAAAATCGTAAATAAAAATGTAGTAAACAGCTTTGTAGAAAAAATGTATAAACTACAATAAAAACAAACCTTGAGTATAATAAAAACCAGTTTAAATTACATAAAAGGAGGTAGTATTTGAATCAGTATGTGTGTGTGTGTGTGTGTGTGTGTGTGTGTATATATATCTCATACTGTTGCCTAAGTGTATATTTCTATGTTGTTGCACTGAACAACTGCTCAACCTTGCTAACGGAACATAACCTTGCATCAATTCTAAATTTAGATACATATTCAATGACTGAATCTAGATAAAAATATTTATTTTTCAACAAAATCAAAATCATTTTGAAACATAATTTTGTCCCACATTAAGTTCGGTGAAGTAAAATTTAGACTTAATATGAGCTGATATATTACTTTTTTTAATACAGCAGTTAAGACCATTTTATGCTATGATCATTTCCACACTGCTCTTCAAGACACAGTCCTCAACCTTTCTTTTTCCTGACAGTATCAGGATTAAATTCCAATCTATTTGGAGTGTTACATTCATTGACAATATTCAAACATTTTTATTTTTCATAACATATGTAAACTGGTTTTAACATGTTGACTGCAGAACACATCCTGTGCGAGTGTGTATGTATGGTGTTCTGTGGAAAGATGGATTATGTACATGATGCAGTCAATACTGTCTTAAAACCAAATTCAATCAAATTTATAATTATTATCATATCTTTATCTACACCAAACAGTAGGATTGCTTTCAATTTATCTGGACCTACCTTCCCATTTAAAGATACCTATAAGTCAACATAAAAGAAATTAATAAAAATATAAACCCAGTGAAAAGTATTAAATGCAATTGGTTTATACATTTTTTTTAAATTCTTCTCTAAATGAAAATAAGTAAAATTTCTTTAAAAATAACTTAACAATAATTTACATGAACATTTTATTTTTTCAGAACTTACTTTTTTAGGGTAGCACACACCAGCCTCTATTACAGTGCTTGCAACAGTAAATTATTATGCAAAACACCACAATCAAAATTGTTACAGCTCATAACATTGGATTCTAAATGTTGCGGTTGTTACAGTTCTTTACATCTAACTGTGCAAGGTAGGCATGGGTTCATGATACTTCTATTTTTACACCTGGTGTTATTTTTATTTACAAAAATAAAAATTGTATTCAAAAGCAACACAAACTCAAAAAAATATTATTCTATCTTTAGCATAAAATTACATAAATTTTGGGCAACAGTCAAGTAAATACAACTTTGCTACCTGTGTCACTTTCCTCTCCATTTTATATTCTATTTCAACCAAAGATAATTATTCACTCCTTGGAAGATTTATACTGGCAAAGATACTGTGAATACTATTCTTCAAAGCAGCAGTAACACACATCTTGTTTTTTGAAATGCTTTTTTCTGATAAGTTTACTTTAAACATACTTTACTCTTAAAAAAAAATTATTATAATTTACACAGTTAAAAAAAAGGAAAAGAAAATACGTGAAATTAGCCCATGCTTATTTTCAACACCTATCCTACAAACAAACTGAATAATTATCAAAATACCAATAATTATATTACCAAAGTGATTTTGAATAAAAAAAAAAATCATGATAAAAATATTAATACCACATGAACACATTACAGAAACAAAAAAATATCACACTTACATAAGGATATTCTTGACCATACCCATAATAAAACGAAAATCCTAATTACAACAAAAAAAAAAAAAACAATGAATAAAAATACCAGAACATAAAAAAAGAATTAAAATAGCACAAATTAATGAATAAAGAAAACAAAGTATTAAAGAAGAATTTGTTAGTCTAAGAAAAATAATTATTTGGATAGTTTATCTTTATGTTAAATTGAAATGTTATTTTTTTATTTATTTTTTTTGATCCTAAAAGAAAAGAAAAAAATAATGTGGGGATAATTTCACTTTTTTTAATTAGGTACAACGTTTGAAACACCTCTTCTGAGTGATTTTTTTTAGCTGGTCCTTTACTTTTTTATTTTTTTATATAAGAATAATTATATTAACATCTATTTCTTTTTTTATTCTTTTAATAATTATTCTCAGGATATTGTCACAGCATAAACAATCTGTTAATCTCTTGCAATATTCTATCATGCGATTTAAGAGGGGAAAATCCAAAGTACAATCATTCATCCAGACACATAATCAGCAATTCCAATTAATTCAATGGACAATTCAGAACTCATCATCACATTTATCATCTGCAATAATTATGCACATTTTTACATCATATAAACATTAGGAAGACACACCTTAAAAACTTTAGTTGTAACTGTATAGTCAGCTCAAATTATCTGTATGCATGTTTGGTATTGTAACTAAATGGTGGTACGCTACATGAGGTGCTCATGAAAATGACATAGCAGCATTCAAACATGTAATATCTGGTTGACTAGGGTAAAGTGAGAAGTGATGAGGAATGTTCTAGTACTGGCTTCTTCACAAAGCCGTATCAGAATGACAAGTCTACTGAAATGGCAAATATTTTCACCCTTTTAAGTAATCCCTCCAGTCAATTCATCAAGTATATGAACATAATATCATTCTAAGAGAAAGTAAATCAGGATAGTTGATTGTACTGCAGATGCCATCAAAGCTGTAAAACATATTAATATATCTCTTCTACAGGAAAAATGCACTCTCTTTACTTAGTAGAGGAACAATTTTATTTTGTAATAAATTATGTTAGCATTAATATAAAAACATATTATCAACAAAAGACTAGTGTAAGGCTTCACCATAACTGTGAAACATTCAAGCAAAATTTATTAAACCACTGTGGAAGATTATTTTTAAAAAAAATAAAAAAATAGAAGATGCATGCAGGAATCCAAAATGAAGAGATGTTTTCTCTACTTAAAAAGAAATTGTTTTGCAAATAAAAAATCATTATCAGAATAATAAGTTAAGAAGATATCTAATGTACTGCATGTAATACACAATAATGTACCTTAACTGACATTTTAGAAAATCTGATCAAAATTACAAACAGGGGTTTTCTAAGATTTACAAAAAAACATAATTTTAAAAATATCCCAATACTAAATTAGTCCAATTAACAAAGTTATACTGTATACATGTGTATAATTAATATATATTTAATCCCATTTTTCAATTAGCACATTCTGCAAGGTTTGATGTCATTTCTCTTGTTTAGTTGTATAAATTTCTATTCGCCGCATCAAACTTTTTTTAGCTAAGCACCGAACTAACTGGAATTTTTCCACATTTTTAAAATCACCCATGTATATTTATTTTTTTGTTACTACATCATATTATAATAGTGCGTTGTACATAGATTAATATGTAGGAGTAATACATTTTTTTATTTTTCAAATATGAAATTGAATAAATGTATCATTTTATTTGTCTATCATCATTTATTTTGTGTGTTAACTTATTACAAAAGCTAACTTCATGACTTTTAAGTGATTACAAGATGCCTAAAATGGAATCACAGTATTCAAAGATAAAAAAAACTTGCAACAAACTCAAAAGATAAAAACTTGCAAATATAAAAAGAATTTACTTTTAAAACTTATAACAAAAAATTAAATGTTGCACACATTTACATTTCCAGTCAGTTATATAATACATGTTACAAAATATATAAACATACATGCTATTTCTTTTTCTATATAGAAGATATCATTCAAAGCCAGCTGCATTATCTTGTTTATTTTATTGATTTTCCCACTAACAAGATTACAAAAATCACCCTAGTGCCATAATTTAAGCACGGTAGGGTCTTAAGGCCCTACATTACAGCCTTTACACCAAAATTCTTTATTTCATAATTTACTTTCTGTACAATAAGCATCAAGTATTTAAATTTAATATCACGTAGAAAAAAATTGTTCACATAGAAAGATGACACCAAAGTCATAATGAAGCTTCCTATGCACAAATACAGTTGGACATTACTTAGACCACAATATGCTCAAATTCAAAAGATCAGATTCCAAAGACTTTTTCTTTAATTAATGAATGTCCTGGATAATGGAAGTGTTTTTATGCGCATCACTGTCATCCATATTAAAATGGCTTTATCGATATCATCATACATGCTACCTTTAATTTTTTTCTCACTAAATTTTCTTTACTCTAGTCTAGTTCTTGTAGTATCTTGTCCTGTTTTGACATTGTATATGGCACACTAAAGAAACAGTACAGTACAGTTCTGTATAACACAAGTAATATAATCCAAAGACAGAGATCAACTGAATAAATCCCAGGAAAAATTATTGCTGAACTGTATGAATGCACTGAACAATAGAGGGAGTATCTGTTAAATGTTTTCTAAGAATTCTATTTGTTATGTCTACATACTGTAGATAAATGAATAAAAGTTAGCACAGTAATTTTAGTGCTCCAGGTTAGTTAATAGATTTCAGGAAATTCCGCTACTTTAACGTATAGGCAGGCAATAACTGCAGAACTCATGTTACATCTTTTGTTAGAGTTTTATTGTTAATGAGTTATAAGAGAATCTTGGGAATTTTCGCTTTACCAGTTCAATAAAAATATACTGTCATTCGCGACTGTTGTCAAGAATACTTTGTGTTTGTATACAGGTACAAGTCAGGTATGCAAACTACCTTAAACTGACAGAGATGTCCAAAATACTAAATTTAATGTCATTATCTAAAAAAAAAACATTTTGTAAAAATTAATGTAGGTTATTACATACTGCATTATGTTACAATGCAGTATGTCACCATTTCATTATATAGAGGTATGAAAACATTAAGTAGAGGTAAATTTAAAAGTAATTTAATTAAAATGTCACAGTGCAGTAAAAAAATTTGTAAAATCAAGGTTTTCATAATATCGAGGTTAAACTGTATATATAATTATTTTTTTTTTAATCAACTTTTACATAGACTTTTATTTAATACTTTTCAGCTCCTTCTCCCTCTCCTTCAACAAAATCAATATGATACAAAGAAGAATCTTTTATTGGTGAGGCTCATATTGTCTCACCTTCAGATGGTAGGCACATTATTAGAAGAATTACTTAGCAATTTAAAATATTTGAAATTTTATTAATACAAAAAAATCCAACTTCTCTCTGCTTATAGTAGTCTAGAGTGGAATTCATATTTTTTTGTAATAGAAGTATTGCAGTGATACATTTTACATGAACTAATTTTCCAAAAACTATTGGACTTTAGTGATATTAGAATCTAGTGAAAACCTTTTTAGAATAGAGGGGGAGAACATGTGACAAGTGGTAAATTTTTAAATTACAATAAAAAGATTATGCAGACAAAAAAAGAATTGTAATAACAATAGAAAAAAGTTCCAATGTCAAATGTATTATTTGAAGCAAGATTTCGGTTTAAAATATTGCACACTTGTAAAATTTAATACATAGTATCATCCAAATATTTAAGATTTTTAAAATGAAATGATGATTTTGCATTGTAGTTCAATATACATATTTTTCCGTTACGGAGTAGCAATATTTGCATTTTGTTAGGAATAGTGTTATATGCCTTGGTGTAGGATGAAATGACATCACATCCACATGGCACATCTTTGCCACTGCCAGTGTGCTGTAATTAATTTATTTACAACATTCTATTCCTCAGAAATCATTAATGCAAGTTGAATCCTTCACTCATATGTTTATTTCTGTATAGTGTAAGTTGATTATAACTGCACACTGTATGCTTATTATTAAATAAAGTTAAAAATACCCAACTATAAAATTAAAATAGTTTTAAAAAAATAAAAAAAGCAATAACATTGTAATCAATCAAATGCTGAATCGTTACTGCTCTTGACAATAATCTGCTGCCAGGAGTTGTGGCCAGCAGGCCAATCACTGTAGTGTTGCCCGCAACATACAACAACGATGTCATTCCAGCCTATTCTGAGGTGAGTTTAGATTACTTGCAACAAAAACACGAATGCTGCCACTTAACGGAAAAGGTCCGATTTATCACCTTAAAAAAATGTAATTATTAATAAATAATATGTCAGTAGCAAACAAAATAACTATTCAAAGAGAAGATTAATTGGCTATTCCAAGTATGAAATGGATTTATGCTTAAGTATAAAAAAGATTTAAGGAACAATGGATCATGCAGTATATTAAAAGGCAGTGAATTTCTCATAAACTGATGACACTTGAATACCTCACGCAGCAACATTATATTGCATGAAATAACTGTAAGAAATCTTAAGTAAATAAATATAATAACTGTTATCATCAATTATTTTACAACTGAGCAGATGCAAGTTCCCTCAAGATTACTGGCAATAATATTGATATTTAATCACTTAACTACCATCCGTATATTTTAATATATAATCAAATTTCCTGCCTGAAATTTCACTCTTAATAGTAGTAACACCAAATACCATTCTTACAGTTTGATTTTCTAACAACTCAACAGTAACAAGCAAAAAAATATTGAGGATAATCTTGAATTCACAGAAATGGTTGGGTTCTTGATCTCCAGATATGATGGAAACTGGTGATTGGGGTGTGTTCTAGACTCAAATGAGGAAAATCAAATAATGAAAATGAAATTCTTACATCCACATGGACATTCACCTTCCTTCCACTACCCAGACTTTGAGAATGTTTTTAATGTACTCTCAAAGCAATAAATAAACAATGCTAAGTGTACACTGCGTAATTCTTCCATAAATATCTTTGGAAGCTAAACAAATTACAGTTAAGTGGTGAGTACATACAAGTTCATTATTTTATTTCACCATTATCACATTGCAATCCCATTATGAAATGTTTACCACATGTACAGCACATTATGAAGCAAAAATTTAATATTTTTTTAAATTAAAAAAAAATACTTTTGAATATATTCAAGGTCAAATAAATGTTTTGGTTGGAATATTAATGTCACAAACTCTTACCAAGTGATACATCACATTAAAGCCCATTCCAAGAGCTTTAAAATTCCACAAAATTAAACTCTCTAGCTCTTATAGGAGATGAGAAAATTATTTTTTTTGTAATTACCTGAACCTTGCTTTTGAGATTTTTTATGGGGTCCTACACAAACTGAGTGACTGAAAAAAAATATCTTTTACATTACTATAAATATGAAAAATCCTGTGAATTTTGTTGAAATTGCTGATGGTCAAGTTGTAAGGCTTGTTGATTTGACATGGAATGACCAAAACGATCATCTTCATGCTGCAAAAAGTCTTTGTCACAATACAATCCCACATTGTAAACAGAGCTTGTGTCGCTGTCACATACCTTAAGTGTTTTTATCCCAAACCTGGCATATTTTTTATTTGACATGTACTGAATAAAGACAAATTTATTTTTCATAGAAATAAGTCTTTCATCAAATGAAATACTTTGAAATGGTATAAAATATCTTTGAAAGTTTTGATCATGAAATTAAAAAAGAATTTTATGCCATGCAACAAAACCATGCTAGTTGTTTGGTTTAAACAGTTGTGAGCCAAGATGTAACATGTAATTGACTGATAAAAAAGATCCCGTGACATGGTTGTAGAAAAAATGGGATTTGCTGCAAATTGGAATTTTTCTACTAATCTGAAATATTATTTTTCCTTAATAGACCCATATTTATAACTAATGATATAATTTTTTTAATTTCTTGGACAGAACAGTCAATCCATTTCTAATGAGAAGATATTTTCAAATTACCAAACACTCTTTTTTTCAACTATTTTGTGGACATAAAAATTTGTTTCTTTAACCAATAAATTCCATATTATATTAGTAAAAAATAAATATAATTAATTGGCTGACTGTTTCTTGGTTGAAAATTCAGTATCCTTGGGCTCCTCACGAAAATTCTTGAAATATTTCAAGAGTAGACTCTGGAAGAAACAAGCGAATCTATTTTGGTTGGACATGTGACTGATTATTTTCTATAACTAAATTTTCAATTTTTAAGATCACTAACATTTTTCACTAAAAGTTCATGAAATAAAACGTCGTCAGAAAAATCTAAGGTTGAAATATCACTTTCAGTATCAGAAATTT
Organism: Lycorma delicatula; assembly: GCF_047948215.1. Lineage (NCBI taxonomy): Eukaryota > Metazoa > Arthropoda > Insecta > Hemiptera > Fulgoridae > Lycorma > Lycorma delicatula. The sequence continues at coordinate 102,128,027 of NC_134458.1, read as the reverse complement.
CATGCCCATTTTCACGACTCAATTGTAAAATTTCACAAATGTCACTCGAACCCATACGTCTTTGCATTATAAAAAGTTAAATTAGAATTATACAGTTATTATTATTAAACAGCTATTTTGAAAAAAAAATTACAAAATGTAAACAACCTACTCACAACAAAGCTACAACAGGTTATGTTACAATGAAAATCTATAAGCATATTTGACGAAATCAATATAAATCGGATATCAAAATTTAGCTAAAAATCTACATTGACGTTTGGTATCGATGCAATTACTGGAGCTTGGATTACATTAGTATAATATATCGATAAATGAACAGTTGTTAACGAGTCGTAAATTATGACAATGGCATTGAAGAAGGGAGAAATGTGTCGTATATTACGACGAATTTGAATACTAGATCGTGGACACCGGTGTTTGGTGGTTGGGTTTCAATTAACCAAACATTTCAGAAACGGTCGACCTGAGACTGAGACTACACTTCATTCTCATTCATACGTATCATCGTCAGAAATACCTTACGGTTGTTCCGGAGGCTAAACAGAAAAATAGAGGGTTAAAAACTATAATAAATTTAAAAAATAGCAAAACTTAATAACCGTAGTACAGGCAGTAACAAAAAAACTTACCATTTTCGGTTCAAAATACACTTGAGTTTTCTGGAAAAAAGTAAATACGCCTCAGGTAACGTAGCAAGTTTCAACTACTTCAGCAAAATGGACGCTTAGCAAACATTATTCCCACTATTATAAGAACTCTACGTCAAATCAAACATTGACAAATAACGCCATGAAACATTATTTTAAACAATAATGGTTCAATCTTGGTTGCAGTTATATCATGAATATTCAATAACTTACTTAAACGAAAATTAACTCGCTACAATTCCATAAATAATATAGTAAGAAATTAATCAGAAACTTGGCTTGAATCATTCTAAAGAATATATTTTCCTGAATCAGAATACATTAAGAATTAAATAATACAAGAAGGTTAACAAGTAGGAATAGTAATGATACATAATACTTTAAAAAAATTTAAAACTAACAATACCAAATACATCAAAGTAATTTTTAATTCAGTTAATAACCATAGATGAAAAGAAATAAATTTTTGGTTCTTAAATTCAAGTAATTTGAAACTAGCCAACAGCTTTAACTGGAATTTATTACTAAAAATCTGGTGAATTGTTTCAATGTGTTCTGTTTATTCTCCTTATACAGAAGTTCAACGATTACAAATGAATTTATGACTTAAGTATATCAGTTAATAAATTACCACAAATATTCAGGGAGAAACATCAATCATTATTTATTCTTATATATGACTTGCAAAAGAGAGAATGTTGTAATACTTGCTTTCTAAACCAAAATACACAAAATTATGCCACACATTAATGAAACACAATCCAAAAACATATTTATACACTACTGCATTGAATATTGCAATGGACAAACAAACTGTACATATTTATACTTAGATACAGGATCACATACAAGCACTATACTGAACAAAATCACTTTTGAAATAGAAATTGGGCACATATCCAGATGTTAACTATACCAATTTTTTTTTTGCATAAAAACCATAAACTTAGCACACTTGAACAGCATGTAATTTGCAAACATAGTGAACTTGAAAAAACAACATGTAAAAGAGATCACAGATCAAATATACTGATTGAAAACATATAAAACTAATTCAAGATGGGTAACATAATTTATAGCTTCACTGATTAAAGAATTCCATCAAAGTTCCCAGATGATCTGAAAGCAAGATTTTAAGTATTAAAAACATTAGTTGTCCGTAAAATTTGACTCTAAAAGTTTTATCACACAGTCCTTATCAATGAATATAATAAATTCTTTTAAAATAATATGAAATACAATATTAAAATTTTAAACAGTAATCAGTTTAAATAACAGCTATTTTTTTTTCAAAATAAAGAATTTTCAAAATGATATCTTATGAAATATTTTTATTTATAAATAAATAAATATTCAAATAGCCTAACAGTAAAATTTAATATAATATATATATTTAAAGGCTTAGTATAATGTTGAAATTAACTTAAGTTATGATTTGTCTTTCAGTTGTTATAAATTATAATTTAGTAACAAAGTTGTAAATTCATTTATAATTTTGGTTAACTACTTGTAAACAAAGTTGATAACACAGTTGTAGGGCTTTCCTGTCACGCAGCTTTTTTCTGATGCATGGCTTACACACACATAACTTAAATAAAATATTCATTATTTTATTTAAATACTAGCTATAGGGCGTGCCTATGGCACACCTGTGCAGCTAGGCCCTCCCAGTGGGTTTCCCTGGCAGGTAGCATCTCGGAATTGGATTATTAGGTGTTAAAAATCCAACTCGAGGAGGTGACGTTCGTTACGAAGAGCGTATCCATCGCGCCCATCTCCGCTGTTAAAAACCTGGGGGTCTGGCTCGACAAGAGGCTATATTTACGGGTACACTTCTTGGAGATGGTGAAAAAAGCAGATAGGCTGGCTCTGGTGTTGAGCCGGCTCATGAAGAACATCGGTTGGCCGTGTCAGACCAAAAGATGGCTGTTCGCTTCTGTGGTTGAGTCTGAGGTCTTGTATGCTGTACTGGTTTGGGTACAGTATCACACACCTTTTTCTTTCTTTTTCCTGTTTAGCCTCCGGTAATTACCTTTCAGATAATACTTCAGAGGATGAATGAGGATGATATGTATGAGTGTAAATGAAGTGTAGTCTTGTACAGTCTCAGTTCGACCATTCCTGAGATGTGTGGTTAATTGAAAGCCAACCACCAAAGAGCACCGGTATCCACGATCTAGTATTCAAATCTGTGTAAAAATAACTGACTTTACTAGGACTTGAACGCTGGAACTCTTGACTTCCAAATCAGCTGACTTGGGAAGACGTGTTCACCACTAGACCGGTGGGTACAGCATCACACACCACCTTGGGTACAGCATCACAGTGTTATACTTGAAGGGACTTCAAGTAGCCAGATGGAGGCGCATGCTAGAGAGGGTGAGGAGGAGACTGGCCATCCGTGTCATCTCTGCTTATCGAACGATGTTGTATGAGGCGGTATTCGTTCTGGCCGGAATTCCACCTCCAGATCTGGTGGCTGTGGAGAGAAGTGACAGATATCGGGGACTGGATAAAAGCAAGGCTAGGCAGTAGATGTTTAGGTGCTGGTAGAGCAAGTGGGAAACCACCCGTAAAGGCCACTGGACCAGGCGGCTAATACCGGATGTGAGTGGCTGGATGGATAGAAGGGTGGGAGAACTTGACTACTTCCTCACCCAGTTCCTCACTGGTCACGGTCGTTTCAACAACTATCTGTTTGACAGGGGGCGGAGATCAACGCGTAATTGTTCTACTGTGTAGAGTGTTCGAGTGCCCCAGGTGGGAGCCAAGTAGGAGAAGCCTGGTTTCGGAGGTTGGTCTGATTACGCCGGAAAACGTCGTTCGTTTAATGACAAGCGGTGAACAATCATGGGGGCGTAACTCAGAATTTATTAGGAAGATCATGAAAGAAAAACTTAAGCAAGAAGATCGTTTTGTGTAGTGGTTGTGACCTCGGTTTTTTTTTGCGCGAGTTGTAGCTGTTTGGTGTGTATATATGCGAGAGTGTGTGTGTGTGTGTGTGTGTGTGTGTGGTCGGACTGTTGATCAGGGTTGCTTATAGCTTATCACTTGTCCCCATCGTCCCCCCATGTTTGGGCCTGGGGTTGCGTACGCGCGGGGTGTGTTGCACATTCCACGGCACTGTACAGTGTGCAATAACACGGCGCGGGCATGCGATGCTCGTGGGGCGGAGCTGTGCGGCGGGTGTTAGGCGCACTCTCTGGGTGAGTTGGTATGTTAGTTGTTTGTTGAGAGTGTTATTTTGTTGAGCGAGTTTGTTCTGTTATGTGTGGGTGCCTGCGTTCTCTTATGTTATGCCCACAGGCAATTCGAGTAAGCGAGGACGAGGGGAGACGGTTTAATCGGTAGGAATCCAACAGGTCCGGGAACACGGATCTCTAGATGTCTTGTGTAAGATTCTACCTCCTCCTACGTAAATGTCTGTATCGCTCTGCTCCGGCGGAGGGAAGGTAAGAACGAGTCCAAAATTAATTACCTCTTGTATAAAATTTTTTTTTTTTTTTTTTTTTAATGATGAAAATTGATTAAGGAAAAGCGAAAAATATCAACAAATCTCAAATAAATTGGTTTAGATCGGTTTAGGCATCTTTTGAAGATTGCACACTCAACATTTTCATCGAGATCCATAATATTCATATGCAAATTCACTCAACATGAGAGCTAGAAACTTAAATATAAATTAAATTAATTGATTTATTATTTATGTATTATATTCAATTTATAAAACAAATGATCGTTATACGAAACTAACCTTCCTTGACAAAGTAACAAAAGAGAATTTGTTGTGGCTTCAAAATTCATAAATCGCTGAGGAGGAAATATAGGATTCAAAATTATTCTAATTTTGATCATTATTGTTTCTTCTAACTTCGACCATTATTGTTTACCATTTGATTTGACCCACGTGTTTTTTCTATATGCATGTTTAATTGTAACTACAACCCCCTTTTATTTAAGAATAAAAATTACTGAAGAGTAAGAAGAAAAGTGACAAATTTTTATTTTTACAAATAAAAAGGAGGAAATTAAACCTGAGTCTTAACACAATTCGATTTTATGAAGAAAAATCAATTAAATAAAATATGCATAATTAATATATATTTCGCATATATATCGATATATATGCAATATATCGATGTGTAATAATATAAGTATACACCCTGACCGCCACGAGGCGTACTACGGAATCGGGATATTCCGCTAGTGATCTGTACATTCCGGTGCTAAACTAAGGGGGTTGCACACACAAGAGAGACACATATAAATGCCGTTCAGTAGGGTAGGATAATATAATAACTATACGCCAGTGCTACATTAGTGCTCCTTGTGGTGAGAAGTGGTACTATTGACACAGCATACCCACTTAGCCACTAATTTATTTAGAGAATTTGTTGTGGTGGTGTGTGATTTTACAAAAATTTTTTTTGCAAATATTATTATTTTTTAATCGTTAACAAATGTGCCTAAGAAAAATAAGCCAAAATCCTATAAAAAATACCCAAAATCTCAAGATAATGAGGGTGAGCTTGCTGTACACTCAAACTGTTGATCTTTCAAGTTGAAAATTTAATGGTATCAGTGCCCCATATATAAAAGTAATCTGACCAAGTTAAGTCAAAATCGATCCAGTAGTTCTGGAGATATAAGGAGAGCAACATCAAACATATACACACATACATACGAACATCTGGAAAACTTTCATCCAATTTTTTGAATTCCTTATGTGTCAAAACATCAAGAGCTAGTGAAAACTGCATATTCCGAAATTGGAACAAATACAATATTTTTCCTTCTAATGCTATAGTGCTAGATGGGAAAGTAATAAAAATATAAACATTTTATTGCTTGCACAATCTACCATTATCTTTTTTTATGACTATGTTCAATTAAAATCTGATTTATAAGTGGCATAGTCATTATTCCTTTCTCTGAATCTAGATTCAGTATACAACTAACTTTTAGCAGTTTAGCATACTATGCAATAGTATATATCAGACTCAGGGAAGTCAACAGGAAACCACTTCATTCTTCATTCACCTTGTGTAGTATGCTTATTTTTCTTGGAAGAGCTAGTTGTTTTGTAGTAGTAACTTTTTTTCATGTCAGGTTGTTGTATATACTATTATGGTTATGTATACAAATGAACTAAAAATAAAACTGCTTTAAATAAATTACAATATGACAGTCACTGATTAGGCACCAAATTATGATATGGTGAATTGTTCCTGGTGATATTTATTACCTCATTTAACAATGTCAGAAGACAAAAAGACATTGATTACCTACATGCAAAATTTGGTAAGCTAAATTTTAGGCTTGTTTTCATTTATTATAGATCAGTTACTGTAAATGGTTTAAATAAATAAAAACAAACAATGCACAATTCCTAATTATTATGGATCACACTTCAAGCATGTACAAGATAAAAAATAAATATGTACCACTTTGTTAAAAGTTTATAACTGCAATGTACTGAGTATGTTTTTCTTGGTGATTTTTATTTGGCCGAAGTCTGTTTGTTTCTAATTCAAATTATGTTCAATAGTTGCTAATAATTTTAAAATTATTTCAGTTAAAATCCTTTATAATTGAAATTAGATTAATTAAATATTTTTGTACTAATAAAAATAATATCTGAGTATTCCAATAAGAGTTTAATCTGTTTGTCTCAGAATTAATGTTTAAAAATAAGATAAGCTATACAATATTCTTATGAAATAAATGTATAAATTCTAATTTGTCAATAATGTAACTATGAATATTGTTAAACTGATAAACTTCAAAATGACAAATTTACGTGCATACAGGTTTTACAATGTTAAAACCAGATAACCAAGTGGCTCTAATATTCCTAAAGCTTTAATATTATAATTTACATGGTAAACATAAAATAAACTTGTAAGATATAATTTATCTTGATCAGGAAAAGGCACTTTTTAAAAATAAAACTAATGACGCACAGAAAAATACATATATTTTATTTTTAAAAAAATTCCCTTTTATGTCCTAAAAACAAGAAAATAGGTGCTGAAACAAAACTGACATAATACTATAGAATCATTTCCATGTTATATGAAAAAATTCTTGTAATTGATTATGAAAGGGTGATTTTTTACTTTATGTCTGCAGCATCTGCTTTTTCAATCACTCTAAGAAGTACTTTTTCATAAAAACCTGAAGTTTCTTCCTGCAAAGAGAAATTGAAATTAATAGATTATTATTGACTGATTAATTCATAATAATTTTATTTTTATAAAAGAGATTTTATATTTACATAAAAAGTAACAGGTTACTTAATGTTGATTTAATGTTCTTAGAGAATGTAACAAAAAATAATGTCTGAAAAAACCTGCAGTTATTAATCACAGTATCTCCAAAAAATTATATTGTATTAAATAGAAATATTTACCAAGAGCACCACTTAAGCCTTAAATACATGCTAAAAAATCTTATTAAAGAATATTTGACCCTAAAGGATAAAACTGAGGGTTTAATTGACTAATTATAGAAGTATATATAAAAAAAAGAGAAAACTTTAGTGAAATTTCAAGCTGCTGCCATGTACCAGGACCTATCAAGACTATGGAAGGAAGAAACTCCTGCAGTCAGACTTCACTCATTTTCTATATCTTATTCAGTTAGCTTATAAAGTTCAAATAAACAAACTGCGGCGTATGAATGTTCAGGTGGTCGATTGACAAGCATCTCCTGTAAATTCTGATGCATATAAAGGAAACTATGTACGATAATATTCAGTAACCAAGTATTATCACATTTTAAATTATTATATATATTTTAAATTTTAATAAACTAAGACATTTTATTTGAGTTGCTTTAAGAGTTATGAAATTGTTCACAAACAGTAAAATTTCACTAATATCTTAAATTAGATTTCTATGATAATAAAAATAATAATACCAATTCAGTTTTCATCATGATTGTGAAAAATTGGTAGTGCCAGTATTAAGAGATACAATGGGGGGCTCAATTTTGTTTTCTATTTTATTATCCAGTTCCCAATAATTTGGTTCAATAGTTTTTGTTACATGTTTTATACAGTTTTTTCATTCCTGTTGGATTGTTTTATCGATGGCTTTTAAGCGTAAATTTTTAACATCAGATATTTTAAAAGCAGTATTTTCTGACGCTATGTAACTTGATTTGCCACCAAATTAACTCAGTTGGGTTAAGTACACAATGATAGGGAGGTAATTGAAGCACAGTTTTGCCACTGGGTCTTATTAACTCATAAATTTTATACATATTAAAATTACTTTAATACACAAAACCCTTTTGCAATAATTAGACCTTAAGTTCATCCTCTTCAAAAATCACTTCTTTTGAATTAAGACACATTTTGATATCATTCTTTTCCCAAGACACAGTTGGAATTCTTTCCTTTTTACTTGAATGATAAGTGGTGTTCTCTAAGACAATAAAAATTATTTGATTTATCTTCAAGAGGAGGTAACACATTGTTAAACCATTTCTCAGTAAATAAAATTTGTGTACCCTTTTAAGAAATCATCAATTTTTTCTTCAATTAATCTGCGAGGTTTTGTATTTTTAGGAAACTGTAATTTATTAGTAGATTCATACATGTGTACACTAAAGCAGCACAACTTCCACTTATGTTAGCAGTTTATTAATGACACCTGAAATAAATGCCATTGGATTACTGTGTAATGTATGACAAAAGCACTCATACAAAGGAGATGTTTGTTTATTCTCTACTCTATAAGCTAACTGAATACAGCATAAGAATTTGACATATGATTATAATAATTTAGTATTTTACATTATTTTTTCAAGTTGAAGTTATTATGATAAATATATACATTATATACATGTGTTAACAAATTTTGACAATTCTTAGGTAACTCTTTAGCAGCTAAACACAGAAAAATGAAATTTAACAAATGCTATTTCAAAATAATTTATTTTTCAATAGGAACCACTCCACCTCAAGCATCTCGGAAACAGCAACTCAAAACTTCTGAATAAAAAGGGATATTTGAATATCCCTTACCAATTATTTGAATTAAAATTCCTATCATTTTTAAAGAGGCACTGAAAAATAAAAATTTTGATATAAAAATTTCTTGACCATGACAAATTCAATCGAAGTGGTGGTTTTTTAATATTTTTCACAGCTAATTTTGACAGTAGTCATTTTGGTTAGAATTGTTATAACCTGAAGATTTGTGCATCAAAATTTTTGTTTTTTAATGGTCTTTAAAGTGATGTATCACAACCCTACCTTTTCCATCTAAAATTAATGAATTGCCTCTCTGGCTGCTTGCAGCATGGTGGTCTCATACCAAAAAATAGATCAAGGTAGAAGTATTAATATAGATCAAGATCATAGTTAATGTAGATCAAGGTAGGAGTATTTTTCTATGTTTAATTATTATAAAGTTATGTAAGGGTTGTTGTACTTTGTTAACACTAGGTATAAAATTGTACAATAATTAATTGTATAGGTACAATTCCACCAATCTGTAGTGATTGGTAGCATCTTAGCCTTTCATCCAAAGGTCTTGGACTCGAATCCTGGTTAGGTGTGGCATTTTCATATACTGCAAAATTCCTTTCCATCTTCCAGACAAACTTCAAATTTATGTCATGAAATCATCAAGCAAAAAAACAAAATATTATTGTAAAAGCAATGTTTAACATTAACTTTACCATTGTAGCTCTTGCTTTATATTGCCTTGTTATATTACATTAACTGCCTTATTATAGTATTTTACATTAACTGTAAATAGATTTTATTATTAATAATTTTAAATAAGTAGATATCACATTTTTTGTTTTATATTCTATTTTTATATTAATAATTTCCATAAAAAGCTGTAACATCTGAATATTTTGTCATGCGTTGACTCTTCACTTTTACCTTTCTTATTATTTCATAAGGAGTAGAATTTTAACTTTTTTAGAATATCAGAAAGTCATTAAAATAATGGTAATATTCTCATAATAACACTGATAAACATAATTTTTGTTTCATAACATGTAATACATGATTTAATCTGTTTTTTGATGCTGAGAACGAGTATGAAATCAGAATCTTTCTATCACCCACCATTTTTGAATAATTTTTAAATTTTAAAGGATTTTTTTCATTTTTTAACATATAGTTAGCATTTTAAGCTCCTATGTTGTATTTTTTTAGTTCATTTTTTATTGTTTAATTTTGTTAAAATAATCTGTAAGCTATAAATAAACAATACTAGACAAAGAATTAAATCATATCATAGTCACATATTATGACATCATATCTAATACTGAAGAGTGAGCCTTCATGGACAAGATTAATCATGTGTGTGCAGATCAAAACATGTAACTGAAAAGACAGCTGTGTTGTTTGTATTAAGCACTGGATTTAGGAATGAATTAATTTTTTCAGTCTTATTACTGTCTTAAGTTTGTTAACAGTGTATTGTCATAATGCCTCAAAATTGTGTAAATGAAGTGGATGCCTTTTGTTACATATGTGGTGAGTTTAATGTAAAATCAAATAGAAAAAACATTACACCTTTAAATAAAAAAAGTATAACATTTGTACTTTCAGTGTAAAATTGGTGATCAGGATAAGACGTGGGCTCCTCATATAGTATACACTAACTGTTCTGTATATTTAAGAGGATGGCTGAAAGGTAGACAGAAGGTTTTGCCATTTGGTGTACCTATGCTTTGGCGTGAATCAAAGGATCATGTAACTAATTGTTACTTTTGTTTACAAGTGTCTAGAATTTCTAAAAAATCTAAACATACTGTAAAATATCCTTCATTGCAATCTGCAATCAGGCCTGTACCTCACAGTGAAATTATTCTAATTCCTGAGCCATCTGTGAATGTCTGCTTCAAAAGCAGTGATGAAGAATCAGGCAGTACTGAAGAAGACAACAATGATTTTAATTTTGAATTATCTTCAAATAAGCCATATCTTATATCACAAGGTGAATTAGAATTAAATGACTTGGTTGGGGATTTAAATTTATTAAAAAATCAAGCTGAACTGTTAGGATCAAGACTGCAAGGTTGGAATTTACTTTACTTCAAAAAAATACAAAAGTTTCGGGCTTTTGAAGCTGACAAAAAGATCTTTCTCAGTACTTTATTGATGAAAATAATTTAGTTTATTGCACAAATATTGATGAGCTTATGATTAAATATTGATGAGCACTTAGGACAAGTTCATAAACCTAAGGACTGGTGCCTTTTCATAGATTCATCCACGTATAGTTTAAAAGTGGTTCTACTACACAATGGTAACAAATATCCTTTGATACCTATCGGTTATGGTATTAATTTGAAAGAGACATATGATGTGATGAAAGACATTCTTGAAAAAATAAATTATAAAAAACATAGCTGGAACATATGTGGTAATTTGAAAGTTTGAAAGTTACAGCTATTTTTTTTAGGCATGCAGTTAGGCTATACAAGTACATGTGTTTTCTTTGCGAATAGGACAGCCGAGCTAGGAACAAACATTATGTTACCAAAGAGTGGAAGAAACGAGACAACTTAACTCCAAATGGGAAAAATATTATTCATGAGCTCTTAGTTGATCCCAAAAAAATATTTTTACACCCTCTCCATATCAAGCTAGGACTAATAAAAATTTTGTAAAAGCAATAAAGATGGATAGTTCCGGATTTCTGTAAATCAGGCAAAATTTCTGAATGTAAGTGAAGGAAAAATTAAAGAAGGAATATTTGTTGGTTCTCAAATAAGAGAGTTTGTCAAAGATGATGTATTTAACTCAATGTTAAATAATGTAGAAAGTGCAGCAGCTTGGGCTTCATTTAAAGACATTTGCAAAACTTTTCTTGGCAAACAACAATCCAAAAATTACCACTATATTGTTAATCAACTTCTTACTTCATACAAAGCTATGGGATGTAATGTGTCTTTGAAAATACATTTCCTCCACTCACATCTGGATTTTTTTCCAGACAATCTCAGAGATGTAAGTGATGAACACAGTGAACATTTCCACCAAAACATTTTGGTGATGGAAAGCCACTATAAAGGGAAATGGAATACTAAAATGCTAGCCGATTACTGCTGGACATTAATTTGGGATGTGCCTGAGGCTATTTATAATTGAAAAGTGTCAGCAAAATCATTCTAACACAAGTTAGAATTACAATATAAAAAATTATAAATTTTACAGATTTTAACTATATTTTCCCTTAATTTTTTTTAGAAGTGTAATTTATTTAAAACTAAGGGTGATAGAAAAATTGTATTTACAGATCTATACGCAAAAAATCAATTCAAGAAATGGTATCACACCTAGAGAAACATTAAAACTTTTTTTTTGTCTATTAGTATAATAAGGGGATTTTGAAATAATAATAATAATAATGAAGAGGGGATTCTGAGGTAATATCTACAAAGCTAGATTAAAAAAGTTGAAAAAATATTTAGAAAAAATGTTGTGTCTTAAAATGATAATAGTATAGTATAACAATACTTTTTTTAATTAAAAAAAAAAAATCTTGTGAATTAATTAGCTTATGTTCAAAAGAAATTTTATTCCAAAAATTTTAGAAACTCTTAATCTAATTTAAAAATACAAAGTAACTTATTCTAACCATTTAATATTAACTATTTGCAACCATTATTATATTATTGCAGAAATTTAGTTGAAAAACTGTAACCAAAAGGATAAATAAAAAAATAAAGTAACTGATAAATGAATGTATCTCATTTGGAAACAATTTTTACCTTGAAATAACCATATTATTTACTTTTTACAACAACCATATGAAACATTAATTCTTTATTGACAAATTTACAAATTTTCATAGAAATTAGGTTAAAAACAGATAAGAGATGAAGGAATTAGTAAGATAATAAACTCATAAACTGCTCCATAGTAAAATCAGGAAAATTGAGCCAACCTTTTTACCATATTATTAATGAAATGATGAATTCTTATAATAGTATGATCATTTCACTACCAAGTACCAGTATAAATTCTTGGATCTTAGAAATGAAGGCGATTCTACAAGAGGTTAGGAAAATTTTCATGTTTGTATTTTGAATGTAAAACCTTCATTAAAAACCAAAACAACATCCAAAGAAAGAATAAATAATTTTTTTTACCACTTTTTTGTGTTTTACTTTATTTATTCCTGAAAAATTAACAACACGTATCAAACAGGATAACAAACTATTTTTGGTAAATCTAACGTAATCCTTTGGCTGATGACAAAAAATATTTTCATGCTTCAGTTTTTATTTTTAATAAATTAACTAATTTCCTAGTCAGTTTATTTAAAATTAAATTGAAAAATTTCCTTTTACAAAAAACAATGTTACTTATATGATAAGAGTTCAGATTTTATCAATCAGATAAATCTAAATCTTTTGCACAGCGTAATACTAAAGTATTATATATAAAAATATTCAGCAACAATTAATATTTAAAAATTATAATTTTATCTTATACTGATTCTATTTATTTATTTATTTTGTGTAATTGCATCACTATTATTTCTTAAAATAATTATTTTTTTGTAATAATATGTTCTAAACTCATTTCACCATTTTATTTATTGACTTTTTACTCTATAATGATGTTCTGGGAAAAGTTTATCCTAGTTCTGCTTGATCCATTTAAGTATATGCTAGAGTAGTTGTTTTTTATTATCTATGGAATAACACAACTTTTCACTTCTGACTTGATCTATAAAATAGATCTGAATGACGAGAAGACAAGTTTAATTCATACCATTATAACTTCCATGATAACAGAGAGAAGTAGTATTTATATTTCACATTTCTTGCTACAGGTACTGTTTAATTACGTAATGCTCTGAATAAATGATTTATTTATATACAGTAATTTAGATTAAAAATGAAGGAGTTAGACAAAAAGGGTGTACTTAATACTTTAGAATTGAAGGTTCTTCTCAGCTATTATTTTTATTTTTTGTTTAAAATATAAAATTATTATGTACTAGTATTATCTGTTCATGCAAGTCATACTGTAATAGTGATATCAATTAATATTCATAATATCAATTGTAATAATTCTATCTTGAGTTAACAGTTCATAATTATTTCCTTTATTATTCAAACATCTCCTTACATCATTCACATTATATCAATCTCTGTACAGCTGACTTCAATCCTTTACCATTAACACCCCCCTTCATTTTTCATCATCTGTTATGGGTAAAAGTCACTTTTTATGAGTCATGCAATAAATATAATCAGGGAATAATGGTGATTTTAATGAAAAACAAAATATCTAGGTAAATAATATTCACTAATTACTGTAAGTCAAGAGGGAGCAAGTGCCATAAATAAATACAACTATTGGAAATACAATAATTTGAGCAAATACTTAGTTTTATAATCAATCATATTTATGTTTGGGAATGATAATAAACATGATAATCATTTTTAGTTTATTGATAGATTCTTTTTAATGTATTAGTTTTTCATTTTGTAAAGAAGATTCCTTTTAAGGAAAAATTTAAGGAATTTTCCTTAAAAGGAAAATTCCTTTTAAGAAGAGCCTGAGTCTCTTATTTAAATCAATATTAGAATTTCTACTTTTTTCTCTAATATTACTAGTCAAATTTTAGTTCTTTCCTTATAAATAGATAAAACAATGCATAATTCAGTGCCAGAATAAATGATTTATAGTTAAATATGAGTAAATATTCATCATTTATTCAGTATAGTTTAGTCAAAAATGAAATCTAATTACTTTTATAAACTTTGAAAGTATATACGTCATACTTAAATTTATGGTAAGGAGCTAAAATTATAAGTCATCATAGTTATTTTTGGCATTCAAGAACTTGTTCAGTTTTTGAAGGAATAACCTTATCAATCCCCAGAATGGTTTGGCATGTTTTAAGTACCTAACTGAATTATAATTTCATTAAGTTTTCCAAGAGAAGTTAACTTTTTTTAAAACATACATTAATACTTACATCAATGGATGATTCTAGAGACCTACTATATAATTGTTTATATTTATTTTTAATTTGTTTCAATTCAGCGTCACTTTGAGTAGCAATAATTCTTATAAGTTTTTCATCATTTGTACCCAGACCAATCATAGCATTGTACAATTCTTCTGCATAATATTCAGCTGGATCATCTGCATACCTTACTGTAAAAAATAAATAATGAACTTGATAAGTAATTAAGAAATTTATACCTTTAAAAATATTCAATTGTACAAACCAATAATTCTATCAGAATGTAAGTTCTTGGAAATTCTAAGCATTTATTGCAGTATTAAAATTAGAATGATATTGTCAGTTGGACAACAACATTATCATGCCTTGCAGAAAACCAACTTTTAAATCTACAAGTATTCATATTAATGCTTTTTGTTGCCAAGATAATTATGTTGTTATGAAAAGTCTTGTAATTGTGAGACATATCCCACCAGCATTAATCAATTGTCTATTAAGTATTCAGTATTAATTAATTGTCTGGTATTACATAATATTCATTAATTTAATATTTTAGAGATTAGTTTTTGACTGATTAAGAATGGGAAGAAGTAGGAGCTGATAAGTAAACACTTAATAGATACCTCAGCTATTAGTATGACTCTTTGTGCCAAGTAAAGTGTGACTTTTGTACTCCCTAATAGAGTGAGATTCCCTGAACAATTCAATGGACACTCAGAGTTTCTATCCCATTGTTTTCTGAAGAGGCTGTCCTGCCAGCTACCAAATTGTGTTAGCCATAAAGTTTGACTATTTATCCTGGAATATGAGGCAGTGCAGTGTAAAAATAAAAGATGTAGGATGATGCCTGACCATTTCTAATAAATAACAAATTGTACACATTTCAATGAAAATGTGGTGCAGTTCAACCTATGCTATAAAATTATAATTAGGTTTTAAAATGAACCTGTGAATCAAAATCTGTTCTTATATAAATCTAGGTACAGATGATCATAACAGATAATAAAATTAAATGATACATCATCATATTAATTTTTTTATATTCATTTTCATAGATATTTTTCATTAAAAGAAATAATAATAAATGTTTACTCATATATCTCCTTCAAATAAATGACTAAAGGAATTTGCAGACAACCTGAACTCCCATCCTGGATCTATGGATGTCGTGTTTTTAATACTACTACATTAACACTATCATTCTATATCACTATCTACAGATAGTAGTTGACCTAACATTCTTGCAATCCTACAATGAAAAAATCAATTGTTTTGTAACAAAATCTAAAAACCATCTAAAGCCTTACTTAAAATAAGCTAAAAATGAAATAAACATATATTATTTCACAAAGCATGAAAATATTATAATTTTGTTAAAACCAATTAACCTGTTTTTGAAAATTATACTTTTTAAGAAAAATATATATATATATATATATATATATATATATATATATGCATATCTTTTAAAGAAATATAAAAATAACATCCACTTTCTTCTTTGTAAAATTTGTATCACCTATTATTCATTTTTATATTTTACATGTAAATGTTTATATAAAATATGTGTTTGTTTTATACCTTACATATTCTATTTTTCATATAACTGTGATAAATCTGGGATACAAGCTGCAGTAATCAGGTTGCTGTGTCAAAAAGTAATGATGCTGAATACACAACTGGTTCATGTGATGAACACAGCTAAGGTGTTATTTGTAAAACTGAATATTACTGGCATTTGAGTAGTTTGAAATGGAACAAAATATTCAGCTCAGTGAAGCAGGCAACAAGAAACTACTTTGCTTCTCAATTTTTGTAGTAAGCCTGGCTTGGGAGTTGTTATTCTTGAAATGAGCTATGCCATTTTTTGAAGTGATGTACATCTCATATCAGATCACTTACAACCAGTTGATTGTGGTATTTAACAAGCATACATGTATAATATTTATAATTAAAAACTAATCTTAATTTATAAAATAATAAAGATAATGGAAATCTAACACTCACCTACAGTTCCGTATGCCTCTGATAAAATGCTGTTTTCTTCACATAATTTTTTTATTTGTTCTTTTAAAGATTTGCCTTTATCCTTTTTGTACATTTCAGAAACATATTTAATTTGGGCAAAACTTTCCTTTGCAAGAAATTCATTCAAATTTGGGTTGTTAACAACTGTACATTTATCTAATAAACAAATTAATTTAGTATTAATAACATCAATTTCACATGTAATCATAACATGAAATAGGGATTTTCTTCTCAGAAAGCACTGAGCATTTAGTGTATAACTGTTTATCACTGACCCCCCTTTACATTTCTATACTATGTTCTTATAAAAATAAAAAATATTTTTTAATTGTTTTAAACTTTTACATCAAAATACTGATAAGCTTATTTAAATTAATTTGTTAATCAATAAGATTTTGAAAATAGAAAGAATTCAGTACAGATCTGGTATGAAAAGTATACAGTTTCAACTGCTTGAAAATAACAACAGTCACCTTTTAAAACTAAGTTCACCAAACATGAAATTCTATTAATATAAGCATGTCATATCTTATCATTATATTCTCTGAGTTATGTAAAATTTCATAATCTTCTGAAAAATTAATAACTTCATTTTCATTTTTAATTCATTCAGCAAAATGAAAGAGATTCATCATAAATGGCACACATACTTGCATGCGCACATCATACACAGACAACACAATCACAAGTATGTTAATGTAGGTAACATCACAATATGGCTGATCAATTACTTATTAATGATGTATGATTTGTTGCAACATTGATAGCACATTTTTGTATTAATTTAAATAATAAATTAAGACTTATAAAGAGTTTGTAATTTAACAATTAGAACTATATATATTTTTTTTAAATAAAAATAAAATCTTGATAGTAAACCGATTAGTTCTACAATTTTTTTTTAAAATCTGTTTACAAACTACAAGAAGGTTAATAAAAAGAGTGTTCAACTTAATTACCAATTATTTCTATTAGTATTCTAACAATCTTATTATTACGTTCAATTCATAGAGCACCTAATTGGGCTGATCAATTATCAGGAGACCTTGAGCTTTAGAACCCTGAAAGATTAAAACTTAAAAGTATGTTTGAAAAAGTTAAATGTTATTTCCAAGTACAGGTGTGATTTGTGAAACTAATTTTAAAAAATATTTGAATTTTTTTTCTATCAATACACAAAAATATTAAAAATTAAAAATAAACGATGAGTTCTGGAAAAAGAAGAAAGCATTTACTTATAACTGACATTTTCTATAATTTTTTCCCATTACATCTGCAGAAAGGGGAAAAGAAGAAGAAAAGTAAATTTTGGATCAGAAAGAAGTAAGACAAAAATTTAGTCTATTCCTGCTGCTTTTCAACTTTTAAACAGAAAATAAATATAGAAATTGCAGAAAAGCTTTGAATGAAACAATGATCAAAGTCTAAAATAAGTAGTGATAAAGTGTGATAGGAAGAAAGATGGTAAGGAATTGAAATACAAAACTGGAGGAACATAAAAATCCAGACATTACAGAATTGTGTTATTTAGATAATTAAATTATTAAAGATGGATAAAATAAAAATAGAAATTGAAAGCAGACTGGGGCACACTAGAAGAGATTTCATGCCATAAAGACATCTGCTAGTATCAAACATAGATCTAAAAATTAGAAAGATATTAAAAATATATGTGTATCACTTAATAGGACAAAATATGAATGTAAAGCGTGACAAATAAATATAAAAAGCATAATGAAAAATGATAGAGGCTAGAAATATATTGAAAATTAGTAGACTTGCAAATTTTGTTGAAGAGTTCTTATGATAGATAGGGCAAGACAAAAATTCATAGAAAATTTTGTAGAGATAAACTAAATAGGTGAGCCATATCCAGGTTTATTTTGTGATGAAGAGAAATGTTTAAAATGGTAAAACGTGTTGCAAGAGAAAATGCTTGGGATATATAAACTAGATAATTGAAGTTGTATTATTAGTATGTTAAAATGTAAACATAGAATAGAAATAAAAAGAAGTGGATAAATCAAAAAATTGAAAATCTATAAAAGAAACCTGTAACTCTTTCACCCAATTTCCCAGGAGGATACTACTGTTTTGCATTCAAAGAAAAAACTGAATAATAAATATCATAATGAATAATGTGATGCTACTATGTTAATTAGACCTACTACAGTCCACCGCTCTACCAACTGAGCTACCAGAGGTTTGTTAATTAGACCTGAGCATAGATTTGAAAGTATGAAATCCAGCTTTAGTAAAATAAAGTTTGTGTTTCTTTTTAAAGACAAAAGGCATTGAAAATTAAGCATTTTAAAATATTCAAAATGAGCTGGAAATCAAAGACCATAAAAGTAGAGAACCTGCTATGTTATAAAGAAATTAGAATCATATTTTACCTGCTGTTTCAGGGATGTAAGTAACTTGCTGCTTTGCTTTTCCTGTATCAACTGCTGTACCTTTCTCTCTTAGTTTTTCCTGTAAGAAACAAAATAAATTACAAAATTAATAAACAAAAAAAAAAAAAATTTGCTGATCTCCGTGGAAGAGTGGTAGCATCTTGGCTTTTCATCTGGAGGTCCTGTGTTTGAATACCAGTCAAGCATGGTATTTTTCATAAGCTACAAATTTCCATTTTCATATTTCCAAATGAAAATTTCTTTGTAAGCTTCTGTAAATTATCTGTAAGATATTTAAAATTAGGTTTTAATCTGGTTATATGTAACGGAAAACATATATTAATCAATTTATAAAATGCCACTATTCCAATTACTTATTATCAAATATTTACAATAAAAAATCTGATGTGGACACCACAAAACTTCCTTGTACTCCTATTAAATTGCATATACACATTTTTTGCTGCACTTCATTTAAACTTATTTCATTTGAAAGTGAGATATGGCCCTCCAATTCTTTAATAAAGTGGACAGTTACACAATTGCATTGTGGTGGACACTACACTGAATCACATTTTTTTGTGGTGTTCATATCAGCATTTTGTATTAGTTTATACGTATATTAATTTTGTTTCATGTCGCTCAAGTAGTTATGTGATGTAAATGAGAACGTGTTGGATCCATAACCATGCACACATCGGTTCAAATCTGACTTCTTATACATATATATATATTTTTTTTTTTTAACTTTTTTTTATTTATTTAAATATATTGATTTATTAACAATTTTTAACCTCTTAACAATTTTGGATTAAAATGAAAGGTACATAAAATTTTGTTTCACTAATAACTTCTGATTTTTTTCATATTTATAAAATATAATATAATAAATATTTCATAATCTTATTTGGCTATAACTCTGGAACCAATGAAAATAAGTACCACTTATATTGTTGAAAAACTCTCAATGCACCATAACCTGCAGTTAAGAACTGCAATACACAAACTGCTGTAAAGAAAAAGTCCAAAATTCAGATTTTTTTTGGATTCTGGGCTTTTTTGGACACTTTTGGTCCAGACAATTGCAATCAAAAGGAGAGGTGCACAACTAGAAGTTACAACAGTCCTAAATCCAAAATTTCAACATTCTACAGCTAATTGTTTTTGAGTTATGCGAGATATATACATACATACATACAGACGTCACGCCGAAACTAGTCAAAATGGATATTTCCATTGAAATCTGAAAAGCGAAATTTTTCCCTGTCACAATAACTCCTTTACTTTGTCCAAGGAAGTAAAAATTAACTTTTTCAGTTTAATTTTTTGAATTTTAAATTTTATTAACTGTAAGGTTCACAGTAAAATTAAGGAAATATAGACAAACGCTATTACTGGTTACCATCACTGACATAATGATGGTTAAAGTTCACATATTCAGGTTATTTTGTTCACAATGTGTCTGTGAAATGATAAAAATGGTGAAAGTATATGAGTAATTTATATTTCTCTGGCTAAATATATATATAACAAAGCTGAAAATAAATTATTGAACCAAATTAAGGAATAAAGTCCCTTTTTTTCAAAAGGTACCAGACCAGGGTTCAGTTGGACTCTGTCGGAAAACTTTTATGAAAGGAAACCCTAGTACATGCTAACACCCTAGCTTTTGATTTACAATCATGTAATGTTTTCTAATCATATTTGTTTAGAATGATGTAATTATTTGAAACTACTACCAAAATCTGTTAAAGCTAGAATAGCCTGATGTAATTTCGCAGTAATCCATCCTGAAGCATTAATTGAGATGAAAAAATCCTTTAAGCATGAAGTGTTGTGATTATGTACTAACTAGAAGGTCAATCAGATGTTAACTAAACTACAATTTATAAAACTGATTTACGAAATGTATGCAGTTGAAAACAACTGAAGTGACTAGTGAGCATTGGCTCAATTCCTGCTGTGCATACTACCATGTCCTTTTTTGTTAAGTAACAAATACAATGAGAAAATAAGTGTTATTGTAGAAGTCATTAGACAAAAACTGTGACAAAGGAAAACTAATGTTTTCCTTTGACTGAGATCTTGTATAGAATACATATGCAGTTTGAGATGAACATTATTGGAGATGTAAATGCATACAAGGCATAAAGCATTTGCCTTAAGCCATACAAAGGTATTGTAATAATGTACAGAAATTTATACTTGGTGATGTTCTAAAACGAGAATTACACCAAACAACATTCAATTAATACAAGATATTATTGAACAGAGCTGTCAGTTAACAATAGATGAAATTTATAACGAAATTGAGGTAAGCCATGGCAAAGCGTTATCAACAAGTTTTTGGCATGATCTGCACTCGTTAAATGAAAATCATAAAGCTATTAATGATGAAATTAATCACAAACAAATTACAGTTTAGTTTATATCTAATTGATCTTCTAGCAAGTTGATAATCACAATACTTGATAATTAAAAAGATTTTTCTGGTTAAAAAATTCACTCTGCATGTAGGGTGCATTTTTGCAATATAGCAAAGCAGAGGATATGAATTTTCAAATTACATTCCTACTGATGAAGAGTCTGATATGTGGCATCACTGTATTCCAGAAGTGAAGCGGTCCAATTTTATTAACAAAACTTAAGATGTACCAGATTCCGTAAAACCAAAACTCCTGATTGTCTAATGCATTGATTTCCTGTATAATCAAAAAAGGTGCCAATAACTACAGAAAATTATTAGGAAAGGTCCAATTAAGCTTGTTGTTCCAAAAGATATGATATCTTCATCTGCAGCGAGTATTCCTGTGTTATAATACATACATTAATTATATATATTTTTCAACAATGTAATACAAATTAAATTAAATTATGAATATGTTAATACACAATTGTTAATTCGAATCAGTATCTGTTTTATTTACAGTCCACTTAACATAAACAAAACATGCACTGATCCAATATTCTTACATAATCATGGCAAATATGATGGATTACTCTTAAACATGATACTAACTTTGCACTACATTCTTATTTTTTGTTTGGTCTAATTAAGTTGTAGTTGAGAGTATGAATTTAAAAATGAAGGTGGAAACTCTGTGTATGCAACTGCCTTTGGGACATTCCTCATACTTGTATGACTGATTAAAAAATCGAATGACTTCATGATAAAAGTACATAGAAGTTAGCAGAAACTGTGTAAAAAATTTGGCAAAACATAAAAAGCAAAGTTCATTTTATGATTTACTGATCATTGTTTATGTTTATAGTGTACAATTATCAGCAAAACAGTGCACCAGGATCACTTTTAAATTCAGGAAAGAGCAAAAAATTGTTTAATGATGATTAATTTTGTTTCTCGCTTGACTGTTTACATCTTTTTAAAGGTAGCAAAAAAATTGATTTTGTAAGGGAAAATCTTAATAAAAGGATGTAAAAATTACTACATTTAAAATCATGTTTTACACATAAAATACATATGTATTACACAAAAAATTATGAACCATACTTTTATATTAAATACCACTTAATATTATAAATAAAATTTAAATAATACATAGAAGCAGATCTTACCGATAAAATACTTGTAAGAAATACTTTATAATCAAGAGCTGCATATTCTTCAATCTCTTTTTTTAGTGATTTATTATATACTAGAAAAAAATACAAAAATTAATTAATATAAATGTTATGTAGGTGTAAAATAAAATAACATTTTTCATTTTCATTGTAAATAGACATTTTATCACAAAATTAATATATGTATGTAATTTTTTTGCTATTATTTGACTATCAGACTTAGTAATGGTATGATTCACTGCAGATGGTCACAGAGATAACTAAGAACATTTTTGAATTAAGATTTTTAAAAACAATTATCATATTTTGGTTAGGTTGCCATAACAAGTCAAAATATTATATAATATATTATATATTATTTAATTTCACAAAGAATGTATAAAATTTGTTTTATAACATTTTTGAGCAAATTACATATATTTTTAGCAATGAAAATTATAATAATTTTAAAATTAAAATTTATCAATTATTGTTAATAAATTCTGATTTCAATTCTTTAAATAAAATTAATCAGTAAATATATAGATTAGTAAAACTACAAATTATTTTGTTTTTAAAGCTTCATTAAAATCTTAAAAATTTTAATGAAGTATGTGTGTGTGTGTGTGTGTGTGTGTGGGGGGGGGGCTTGTGCGCACTTGTGAAAAAAATAATAATTTGCTGACAAAGGAGATGAATAAACACTACTCAAATGTCTGTAGTGCATTCCATATTTAGACTGTGATTCATTTTAAACATTTGCTTTTATAAAAGTTTAAGTAATTTTTTTTATAAAAGATTTTAATAACTAAACTTTAAACTTGTCATTGGTTTCTGTGTTTTGTCTTGATTATAAATATTCTGTGTTCATTGAATTTGAGACTTTCAGTCAATTTAACCTCTTCCCACTTTTTTGTGGATGTAAATAGTCCAGATGAGATAAAGATATATCTTACAACAACATTGTCTTGCAATTTGTATTTATAGATACTTTGGTGTACTTTTCTAAGTGAA
Source organism: Lycorma delicatula (assembly GCF_047948215.1). NCBI lineage: Eukaryota > Metazoa > Arthropoda > Insecta > Hemiptera > Fulgoridae > Lycorma > Lycorma delicatula. The sequence continues at coordinate 102,104,414 of NC_134458.1, read as the reverse complement.
ATGAAAACATTTTTTAAACACTTAGTCTATCCACTGCATACAAAAAAAATATAAATACACCCTTACATAAAATGTAACAGTCTGCATTTAAGTAAATACATATTTTCATTAATTGAAGCTTATCCACCCACTGCTAGTAAGTATCTTACCTATTCAACTATCATTAAAAAGTGATGGAAAATCTCACAAAAATTAAAAGTTTCCATCAAAATATTCTATTGTTACATGTCACCTATATCTCTCATTAGTCAATATAAGCAACATTTTTCAGATGGAATAAAGAATAAAAATTAAAAACCTAGTAATAAAATTTCCTCATAATTATTACAGCAAGTGGTATTCAAATAGAAATGAACAGATTTACAAATATTCATTTACCTATTTATAAAAAAATAGAAAAGATATCAGAAATTCTAAAATTGAAATAGAAATATAACATGATAAACATATAATTATAATAATAATAAAAATAAAAAAAACAACAAAACAGTATGAATTAAATATTTAACTACACTTATACCATTTTCATTGCTGTCTGTCATAAACAAATGAAAAACAAATTGTACATATAATTGCTAACAGTATTTCCCTTGATGAATCAGTTATTAATGGCCTTGTAAAAAACATGAAATAGACAAGGAAATTACACTTATCATTATGAAATAATCTTACAAACATAAATAAAATATAAAAAAATACAATCAAGGCCAATGGACATGGTAGATCAATTCTATCCCATTATTTATAAGATAGTTAAATTTTTAAATTTAAAATTATTATTAATGAAACAGATCTACTGAATCTTTCCTTATTATAACAATGATTGATTTAATTTTGAGAAATAATTATTCATTATTTAGTGAATACTTCTAAATGACATGAATACTTCATGAAAACATGCTAATTTACTGTTAATTCTGGATGTAGTTGAGAATAATTACTTGACTGAGCCTACCATCAATCCTTAATTATTCTTTACTTTGTTTTTTTCATTTTTTTAAACGCTTATAAATTATTATTTTGAAACAAGATTTACCCATAGTAGAACTTAACAATTTTTGTTTAGAATTAGCATTGTCCGTGTATATCTACAACATATAATATGGATTATCATTGAATAGAATCTATGCAATAAAAATATTTACGTATTAGGAAACAAGAAGAAGAAGCTATTGAAAGATACATTTTTAAATGATGGTACTCTATTCATGAGTTATGTATATTTTTAAACATGATCATGCAGACACTTGTAGTAAGATGCTATATTCTTTTAAAATTACTTTATACATCAAAGAAACATTCTATGGATAGCAAAAATTTCTACTTGATTTTATGGTAAACTCACCACATACATAAAAGGCATCCACATCATTTACACAATTTCGAGACATTATGACACTGCATTGTTAACAAACTTAAGACTGAACAAAATTAATTCATTCCTAAATCCAGTACTTAATACAAACAACACAGTTGTGTTTTCATGTATTTTGACCTGCACAGACGTGATTAATCTTGTCCATGAAGGCTCACTCTCTTCAGCATTAGATATGTTGTCATAATATGTGACTATGATATGATTAATTCTTTGTCTAGCATTGGTTATTTATAGCTTACAAATTATGTTAACAAAGTTAAACAATAAAAAATGAGCTAACAAAATACAATATAGGAGCTTAAAATGCTAACTATATATTAAAAAAATTAAAAAAATCCTTTAATTAAAATTAACAACTTTTTCAAAAATGGTGGGTGATAGAAAGATTCTATCACAGAATGAGATTATGCTCATTTTCAATATAAAAAACAGATTAAAATCGTGTATCACATGTTAGGAAATAAAAATTAAGTTTATCAGTGTAATCTACGTTTCTGTCGGTTCCCTTTTATAAACAAAATTAGTTCATTGTGAGTGCTCAGTCAAGGGTAATTTCATGTAATAATGCAGAATAATTACTATAAAGAATAATCTTATTCTTTTCCTTTGGATACATAAGAGCATATACTCCCATTTATAATAGTATTCTATTATATTTTGTAAGCATGTGTTTGTTTTATGTCTGTGTACTTAAAGCAAATTTTTGCTTGGATGGTGGAATCAAGGAAACGTATAGGAAGTAATTTGAGTAGAAAAATCAAGTAATTTTGATTTGTTGTAATGTTTAGTACATTTTTTTATTTCTGATATGTGTTCTTTTGGTACTTTATTGTGAATGAGTTAATTTTTTTTTTAGAATGGAATGTGTTGTTACTTGGATGCTAGTGTTCAGAACATAATTACTTATAAGAATAATTAAATTTAATTTAATTATTAATCAAATTTAATTATCTATTTTTTAATTAAATGTCATTTAATGTATTATGCAATTAATAACTTTATTGATAATTAATAGCTTTATTTAATTGTTAAGCAATAAAGTTATCCCAATATAAAAATCTTTAGAAAAATAGAATATAACTATTTGTCTTTATATCTTTCTTTAATCTATTTTGTTTTTTACTAGTTGTCTATTTTAACAATATGACTTTAATAATATAATTAATAAAATACAATTGAAACTATATTTAAATATACTTATAAATATGATAAACTTACGTTTTTCATAAGTTATCATCAGTGATAGCAACTCATCTTTTGATTTTGTACACAGAATTTCAATAATAGTATGATCATTTGGTAGAAATGATGTAATAGCTTTATTTAACTGTTTAGCAAGATAATCATCTCGATCTAACATTAATGCAGTTATAGTATCTCTAAAATTTCCAGAAGTTTCACCTCTCAAATCTTGAACAACATTCTAAAAATGAAACCGAAATTAATCAATCTATTAAATTAATTCATGGTATTAACTATTTTATTCATTAATAAAATATCCTTATGTGGTTATAAAAATAATGTATTACTTATGCAGTTAGAATACAAGTTTCTAGATTAATAATAATAATAATCTGGCATTATTATCATATAAAGTAACCTTTATTTCATTATAGAAGCACAAATTTTAGAGCTTCTAAGAGTATCATACTGAATATAAAATCTTATTAAAAATTCTTTATGGTTGCAAAACACTTGAACATAAACATGTTACTGAACATAAAATGCAAAAACTTTTATACTCACCAAAATAATGCATCATTTATTAAAATAGCATGCAAAATAGGAAAAATACTGTTTATAAAGAAAATAGTAAATATAAATTCATCAATTAGTTTAAGGAATGAAACTTAGATCCAATTTAAGAAGTACAAGTTGATGCATAGTATGGAAAAGTTAATAAAATAATTCGTTAAAAACTTAATAATTACTCTAAAATTATGTGAATTAATTAATTATTTACCAATGAATTAGTTTAATTAGTATATAGAGATATTTTAATACCTTGTCATATACATCAGAATACATTTTTATAATCGCTTGCCGTTGTGCACTATTTCGATTAGCTATAACATCAATTATAGCAGTTTCATTTGTGCCAATACCAACCATAGCATCATATAATTGTTTTATATCAGTTGTTATATTGTAATCAGTATACACATCTGATCCTTGAATACCTTTACTTTTTTGAACATTTGCAGAAGGTTTTGCCTGAAAAAAACAACAAAATGAAATAATTGAAGGTGATAACTGGTCTATAAAAGTTTTGTTTCACAGATAACTTTGGCTTATTCCTATGTAATTTTTTATGATAAATCCCATCTATATCTCGGAAGTACAATACAATGATTTTATCCATATTTAAAGTAGATGGTTAATCAGTGGTTATCCATCTAGTGAATAATTTTTTGAACTGCTACTGAACAATTTTCAATTCCTTTAAAATAATTATCTTTAGATATTGGTACAGTTCTGTCATCTGTGAAAAGGATTACAACGAATGTCTCAAGATTTTGAAGCAAGTCATTCATTAATCTTACCTTATATATATATATAAATAAATGGATGTTTGATTATTTGTCTGTTTGTCCTGTATGCGTTCCTATACCACTCAATCGATTACGATGAAACTTTGGTGAGTTGTGCGCACCCCCCCCGTGAAGGTTTCTGAATTAGTTTGGACCCGCTAGGTGAACCCACCGGGTTGGTCTAGTGGTTAACGCGTCTTCCCAAATCAGCTGATTTGGAAAGTCGAGAGTTACAGGATTCAAGTCCTAGTAAAGCCAGATATTTTTACATGTATTTGAATACTAGATCGTGGATACCGGTGTTCTTTGGTGGTTGGGTTTCAATTAACCACACATCTCAGGAATGGTCGAACTGAGAATGTACAAGACTACACTTCATTTACACTCATACATATCATCCTCATTCATCCTCTGAAGAATTATCTAAATGGTAGTTACCGGAGCCTAAACAGGAAAAAGAAAGAAAGAAAGAAAGGACCCGCTAGGTGGCGCTGGGGTCGAGATATGGTCTAGGTGGCGCTGGGATCAACAAAGTCAATTCATTTACATGATGTAGTTGTTAATGATGGCAATGTGAATCCCAATGAATTGGGAGAAATGGTCGTACTACCGGTCACATTTATAGGTAGTCCACGGCACATGCATGAATATGCACAAGATGCAATATGCGTATATTCGCGCATACGGCCGCCCAAATTTGTTTATTACCATCACATGTATGAATTACGTGGGATGAAAGAACTTCTGTTAACTGGACAATTATCATCGGATCGTTATGATATTTCCACGCGTGTGTTAAAACAAAAATTGAAGTCTTTAATGGATTTATTTGTCAAGCATCATGTTTTTGGTCGAAAAAATCACACCAGATCAAATTGATGAAATCATCTCAGCAAAAATACCGGATGTCAAAATTGATCTAAACTTATTTAAATTTGTCACCAAAAACATGATTTATGGTCCATGTGGCTTATTTAACAACAAACCACTATGCATGTTTGATGAAAAATGCACGAAACGATACCCAAGAGACTTACTTGCCGAGACTATCACTGGCAATGATGGATATCCACTCTATCGTCGACACTCAACTGAAGATGGTGGCAAATCCATCACTTTAAAAGTAAAAAAACAATGATGTTGAAGTCGATAATCGTTGGGTTGTACCGTATTCACCGTTACTCTCGAAAACATTCAAAGGACACATCAATGTCGAGTATTGCAATTCGGAAAAATCTATCAAGTACATTTGCAAATATGTCAACAAAAGAAGCGATATGGCAGTTTTTGGAGTGGGAAATGTAACTGCATCTATCGATGAAATCGGCCAATATCAACTGGAACGCTACATTAGTAGCAATGAAGCAATATGGCGCATTTTATTATTTCCAATCCATGAACGACATCCAACAGTTGTTCATTTGGCACTTCACCTTGAAAATGGAAAACGTGAGTACTTTACAGCAGAAAATGTACGTGCAAAAGCATTGCCACCACCGCCAACAACGTTAACTGTATTTTTCTCATTGTGCGGGGATGATATATTTGCAAAGACGCTACTTTACTCTGAAGTGCCAACATACTACACATGGAATGCATCAGCGAAAAGGTTTCAACGCTGCAAACAAGGTAAAACAGTTGGAGGACATCCCAATTTATATTCGACCGACGCGTTAGGCCGTCTGTACACTGTTCACGCAAACAATGCAGAATGCGTTTACTTGCGATTTCTGTTAATCAACGCACGTGGATCGACATACTTATAAGAATTCAGGACAGAAAACGATAAAATATGTGCAAGTTATCGTGAAGCTTACCAAAAATTAATTCTTCTTGAAAACGATGCACATAGGGACAATTAAATCGACGATGGATCGAATACAACTCAACCACAGAAAATATACACATTATTTCCAATCAAATTGACAATGTGTTTCCCATCCAATCCAAAATATCTTTGGGAAAAATACAAAGACTACATGAATGAAGACATTCTACATCGTTTGCGTACAACAACTCAAAATCCGGACGTTCAATTCACCCCAAACGTATATAATGCATTGGTTTCGATTGAGGACATAAGTTTGGCTATCGCTAACAAAGTACTGGTACAATTGGGAATGGCTGCACCGAATTGATCTGCAAACGACCTTTTCGACCGTGATTTGCAACAAGAAACATACTTCGATGTCGATGAATTGGGTACATTTGTTCAAACGAATCTTCCAAAATTGGTTCGAAAACAACGCCTAGCGTATGACACAATTATGTATGTAATTACAAGCTAAAGCGGCGGATTGTATTTCCCAGATGTGCCCGGAGACACAGGCAAAACTTTTCTCATTTCACTTATTTTGACAACCATACGATCACGAAAAAATATTGCACTGGTAATCGCTTCATCTGGAATTGTGGCAACTCTTTTGGATGGTGGCCGAACAGCGCATTCAGCACTGAAATCGCCGTTGAATATATAAATCACTCAGACACCAACATGCAATATCAACAAAACATCAGTTTTATGGCGACACGTAAACAATTGATTTTGAAGACCAATATGCGTATACAACTACAACATGATGCATCCGCTGAACGTTTCGCAAAACAATTGTTGGATATTGGGAATGGGAAATTCCAATCGAAGAATCGACAAAATGTATCACACTGCCAACAAACTTCTATAAAATCACAGCAATCACAGACTAATTGATTCACAAAGTTTTCCCAAATATCGCACAGAATTACAAAAATCATCAGTGGCTCAGTGCACGTGCTTTATTAGCAGCCAAAAATAATGATGTCAGTGCCATCAAGTGGAGTACTCAAAACGAAATACCAGGCGAAGCGACAACGTGTAAGTCTATCGATACTGTAATTAATCAAGACAAAGTTGTCAGTTATCCAACTGAATTCTTGAATTCACTTGATTTGCCAGGCATGCCGCCGCACATTTTAACATTGAAAATTGGTGTGCCTATCATTCTTCTCCGAAACATCAATCCACCACGACTTTGCAACGGTACCAGGCTTTCAGCGAAAAAGATAATGAACAATATCATCAAAGCTACAATTTTAAATGGAATATTTATAGAAGAATTTAAAGGATATATAAATATGTATATATGAAAATGATTGTTTGTTTGTCTGTTTGTCCCCTATGGGTTTCTATATCATTCATCTGATTGCGATGAAACTTTGGCGAATTGTGCGCACGCCCGCGAAGATTTCTGAATTAGTTTGGGCCCGCTATGTGGCGCTGGGATTGAGATATTTCGAAAAATTGTATTCATGATCCAATTTGGATCATATTCAGAACATATATATTAGTTACGTGAAAAGAAATATTTTTGCAAAACGTAGACCCTCTAGGTGGCACTGGGGTCGAGATATTTCCAAAAATTCTATTTGGCTCATATTCAGAATATGTGTTACATGGAAAGAAATACCTCTGCAAAAATGGACTCACTAGATGGGGCTGGGGTCGAGATATTTGGAAAAATTGCATTTATGGTCCGATTTGGCTTATACTCAGAATATATGTTAGTAACGTGAAAAAAATTTTTTTTCAAAACCCATATCCACTAGGTAGCGCCGGTATCGAGATATTTACGAAATAAACAAATATACAAACAGACTTTCTTATTCTATATATATAAAAGGCAATGTTCGTATGTGTGTCTGCTACAGACTAAAAAACTACTGGACCGATTTACGCGCGGGGAAAAAGGAAAAAGGGAAAATGGGGAAAAGGGAAAGGTGAAACAGAGAAAAGGGATAAAGTGAAAGGATAAATTTTGTGAAGTTCCATAATGTTCAATTTTTTAAGTTATATCAAACTTTCAATTGTGTTCATTTAATCTATACTCAAATCTAGAAATATCGAAGCAATGCCGGGTCTGCTAGTAAACAATAAAAAAAGCATGGGACCAAAAATACTTTTTGAGACACTTCTTGTTCTCCATCTTGAAGTGAGAACCTAAATTTCACATGTGTATTCTTATCAAAAGATTAAATTTCATTCACTTGTTTACAGCTGGTAATCTATGACTAACCAATTGTAAGCAGCTCCTCTGATACCGTAGTTACTAAGTTTTTGTCAGTAAAAAATGTTGAAAATCAGTAAATAAATCTTACTGAAAAATCAGATATAATTATTTTTAATTCTTGAAATAAAAATTATGTGAAATTCTATAATTTTTAATTTACATAATTAGAATTTTTTCAACGGAAATCATATCTTGATCTTAAATTTAAGCGATTAATTTTCATCGACACAGGACTGACGCCAAAATTTTCCCAGACTTGCCATCTTATTCATATTACAAGAAACTATTAGTCTGATATATGTAATTAATGCTAGCTACCCTTCATGATGTAAAATTAGTTATACACTTTCATTTTGTAGATTCAGATTTCAAATCCTTGATAAGTTTGGAATTATTTTAAGTATCTACATCATTAAAAAAAATTATATTTCACTATCAACCAGTAGTTTTTCAATAAGTAAATGACATATAAGATGTTCTTTCTGAAATTTAGAACTAAAGTTTATTAAATTAGATTTACTTCCTTTTTTTACTTAAACAGAATGATTCAAAGAAACGGGAAATTTTGAAAATTGTATTGGTAGCCGTGGGCGATTGGTACCACTTGATAAGTGGCGCCAGCCTCTCTAACCTAACCTGCCATTTAGTTGTCATGGATCCTTGGAGTGGTGCGCAACGTGCATTTGCTATCAAAGCGTTTTACAAAAACAATGACAGTGTGGAGGGAGCGCGTAGAGAATTTCGCCATCATTTTAATCTGGGACGGTACGACCGTGTTCCATCAGCACATGCAATTAAAACATGGATATCTAATTTTGAGGAAACTGGTTCGGCAATGAAAAAGAAACCTCCAGGCCGTGAGCGAACCGTCCGTACACCACAGAATGTTCAAACTTTACAAGATGCTGTCACACGAAGTCCACATCGGTCAATCCGTCGTCTCTCAGCATCTTTACAATTGCATAGTTCAAGTGTTCGAAGAATGTTAGTGAAGGACTTGCAATACCATCCATACAAGTTGCAGATCGTCCAGGAACTGAAACCGAACGATGCAGTTGTGCGAGCACAATTCTGTAATGTAATGCTTCAGAAGATCAATGATAACGAAGAGTTTGTTCACGAACTGTGGATGTCAGACGAAGCGCATTTCCACATCAGTGGATTTGTTAACTAGCAAAATTTCAGATACTGGGCACAAAAAATCCTACACAGCTACACCAGCGTCCGTTGCACGGCCAGAAAGTAACCGTCTGGTGTGCTATGTCATCTTACGGTGTTTTAGGCCCTTATTTTTTTGAGGATGACAACGGTCTTGCGATTACAGTGACGTCGGCTCGTTACGTAGCCATGTTTGAAACCTTTGTTGTGGAACAACAAAAGAGATTTCCACCAATTCTTAACACAGCCTGGTTTCAACAAGACGGAGCAACGTCACATACTGCACGAATATCGATGGCAGCTGTACGCCGATTGTTTGAACAACGTGTCATTTCACGAAATGGTGACATTAGATGGCCTCCCAGATCGCCTGATCTCTCAGCTTGCGATTACTTTTTTTGTGGGGTCACCTTAAAAGCAAAGTGTTCCACAGTAGACCTGCTACAACGGAAGAACTAAAGGCAGAGATCCGAGAAGCAATTGCGGAAATTCCAGTTGAGATGTTACGTCAAACCATGAACAATTTAACGAAGAGACTTCGTGAGTGTTTACATAGAAGAGGAGGTCACCTGCAAGATGTCATCTTTAAAAAATAAACTAAAATGTATGTATCCTAAAATGGCAACATTTGTACAATTACATGAAATAAAATTCATTTTCTAAAAAAAGTTTTCATTAACGTTATTTAATTTTTTAAATTTCCCGTTTCTTTGAATCACTCTGTAGCTTCTACAATTTAAAAAATTAATTACAATCAGATGAGTGGTTTTAGAAATTGCATCTTTCATTTTAATGATGAATGGTAACATAAAAAAGTATCAGAAACCAAAATAAAACAATAAAATACTCATGAATCACTTTATTCATGATGTAAACAATTTAAAAAGTAATTCATAAGTATTTTCTTTGCTTTTTAAGAGTACAAACCTCATTTTGTCATATGTTATATGAATCAAAGATAATAATAATTTTTGCTCGAAGGAGAAAATAAATCTTCAAGGAGAAAGTAACAAACAAAATTTATTTCACATTTTAGTTGTTTAAAATTATTCTATTAAGTGGTTTAATAACAGGAAATAGATTTTGTTAATAGTCACATTTTGATGAGCATGCTTAAATATATAAACACTCGCGCGCACGCACATACATACATATATACACAAACACACACACACACACACAAAGATAGAAAAGCATAAATATTATGTACATACAAAGAGAGAAAAGCAAAAATATGTGACTTAACAACACTAATAAATTGTACTCCATTCAGAGATTATAGGTTCATAGGTTAATTTATTTTCAATGTTAACAAACAATTAACATTTTTATTTGCTGATAAATTGTTACTTGATATCACTCAAAATTTTTAATAATTAAAAACATTTTCCAACCAATCTATTAAAAATAGAATTAAAAAATTTCCTGTAACAGAACTAAAATCTCATTTTTTGCATCTTCATTTTACATGAACAAGTAATTTTAAGGGCTTCTAAACTGTTATTCTTTAATGCTGTCTTTATTTGTTTAGTATCTTTACATATCTGCTTAACAGTTATTTCAAATGTTTATTATATTATGCACTAATATTGACTTCATTAAATTTATTTTGTTTATTCGTTATTACTTTATATGATTAATTATGTATTTTATATTACTGCTCAGCTCAAGCTTTTTGGTGTGGTTTCCATAGCTTGTTTCTGAGCTTACAAATAAATGATGCGACAGTTCCGTTCTTTATATATGAACAGCGTAGAAATGAGCTCTTTGTAGAGACTGATTACAACATGAACATTATTACTTTCAGGAAATAAACTTTGACTTGAGCTTCTTGTACCTCAAGTTGTTTACATGCACAGCCATAAAAAAGATTGAGACAGATAGTGTAAAGCAAAAAAATTAATGTATCTCTTCTACCAAGAGACATGCATTTTATGTATATAAAGTGTATCATGAATTTTTTCCGGGAATCTCATAACCTATTCTACACTTGAAAATAAATGTAAAAATTCATATAAATATATGTCCTAAAAATAAATAAGGGAAGAATTAGTGATTTCTTATGGTTTTTGACCTGAAGAATCGAATCAAATAGGTCTCAAAACCGCATCTGCAGTAGATTTTGAAAAATCTGGAGTGAAAATCAATAAATCGGTGTAAAAAAACCTATTTTTTATGTTTGACATACAATAACATTGTTAAATAGATAATAAGCAAGTAAAACTTTTAAGAATTTTATTCTGAACAAGATGGTGTAAGATAAGCTGAACAAAACAAAGAAAAGTTAGCAAAATTCGAATTTTAGAAACAGTACGTTTACTAAGGTAAACGTAAACAAAAACCAAATTCTTTTTTGGTGTTGTGAAAGATTTGTAAAAATAAAATTTACTGTTAAAAATTTAAAAAATAACTGGAAATTAGACAACGATTCTAGAATAAAAATAAATAAATGAAGAAAGATTACTTAGATAACAATTTTTTACATACTATACGAAAGTGCATTATTTTACCAGTTTATAATAATGTTAAAAAATGAGCCCATTTTCAACACATCTCTTGACACGCTTCTGTACTGCTTTTTTGCTATTTTTAGTTCTTCAGAGCTGCCCTTAAGTTGCTCAGCCGCACCCATAATGCGGACAATTAATTCCTCACGAGAATGTATTTTTGTTTTGTATATGCGTACGTTTTTCATCCATCCCCAAAAGCAAAACTCTAAACATGTTATATCAGGCGATCTTGGTGGCTGGGAACATAGACCTCCACGACCCATCCATTTCACAGGGAATTGATGATTTGAGTGAGTGGAAACGGCACAAGAGAAATGGGGAGGCGCATCATGATGCTGGAAAGCAGCTGCGGCAATTCTTGAATAAAGTGCAAGTAGACCTCAGTATTTAAGCGGCCAGTAATTTGATCAGTTCAAACAGCTGATTTTGAAGAAGGCCCACCAAACATTGATTTAAATCGGCGTTGAAAACTGCCTTCCATCGTTTTATGAGGATTTACTTCTACCATGTATGCTCTTTGCGTAAGTTGTCGATTTGTATTTCACAGTTGCAGTACTCCATGCGTCTCCTGGGTGTAGATGTTGAACTGGCTGTTTATGATAAGGATAAAACTTGTTTTGTTTAAGTGTCCTCCAAATCATCGAATACGAAACTCCGATCCGTTTAGAAAGATATCGTGCACTGACGCCTGGACTACGCTTAACTGCATCGATAATAATTTCATCGATACAGCACCGTGCTGGCGTGTTGATCGTTCATAGCTGGTACGAATACTAGGTAATGAACCTGTTTCCCGAAGATTACGAAAAGTCGTGCTAATTGTTTTGGGATCTGAAATCCTGCGATTCAGAAAACGTATTTCATATCCTACGGCAACAGCTGTAACATTACCATTATACTCACACCCAAAATGAATACCACATCAGCGTATTCCTCTGTTGTAAATAAGTACAGCATTACTTTAATGACAAATCGATCGCGTTCAAACTAAAATTTATACAAAACTTTCGCTAACAATATCACAGTTCACAGTACCCGATATACTTAATGTATCTTAGAGAATAATTTAAAACTAATACAATTTTGCGCATTGTTGACAACTGTTTTATTGGCAACTTTGAAATAATTTATAATATTTCTGTTGCTAATAAAAAAATTATTATCTTAGTAATTTTATTTTACAATTGCTGTAATTTCCAGTTTTTTTTTGATTCTTCAAAAGTAAATTATGTTTTTACAAATTTTTTACATCACCCTTTTTTGGTGATTTTTAACATTAAGTACTTTTCTGCCAACTGTAGCAATGTACTATTTCTAAATAGAATTCGAATTTTTTTAACTTTTCTTTGTTTTATTCAACTTATCTTACACCACTTTGTTCAGAAAAAAATTCTCTACAAGTTTTGTGTTTATTATTCATTTAACAACGTTATTGTACGTCAAACATAAAAAAAAAAAAACAGGTTTTTTACCCCGATTTATTGATTTTTACCCCAGATTTCTCAAAAACTACTGCAGTAGCGGTTCTGAGATCTATTTTATTTGATTTTTCAGTTAAAAAACCATAATAAATCACTAATTCTGCCCTTAATTTGCGTCCTAAAACTTCAGTGCGATCTCATTTCACCGGCGTAGCTGAAATCTGAGTGGAATCTTTCACTAGGAATTTTAGGACATATATTTATATGAACCTTTACCATTATTTTCATGAGTGGAATAGGTTATGAAAGTCCTATATATATTAAAATATAATTTAATAGTAAAGATGAATAATATGAATAAAAAAATTAATTTCACTAATGATATATATATATTTAAATAATTTTATACTGCCTTTCCTTAGTAGTACTAGTAGAATTAATTATATTAATAGATAATTATACAGTGAACTAAATAAATTTATTGTTTACTCAATGATCAAATTTTTTTTGTCTAAACTATATTTAAAACATTACAGTTTGATAAAGGTAAATCATTAGCAATACTCTGCGCTTTCAAAATTCATCAGAATATATATTTTGATCCAATAACTTGTAATACAAAATATTACAACTAAAAATAGTAATGAAAATACACATGAAAATATAAATGACAATTGTACATTAAACAAATACTCGTTGGATGAATAGTAAACAGCACTATTGATTCGTTGAGACAGCTATTCTTTAATAGTGCAGAATCCCAATTGAGTTAAAGTAATTTTTAACAAAATTTGAACAATGTTTAATGAAATTTAGGAATTTCTCTGAAATTTTGGATCTAAAATTCATTAAAAGTAATTGTTAGACTAAATAAAAATATGGAAAATTATTGAAATAAAAAGAAAACAAGACTATATTCAAAAACTGTTTTGAGAGAAATTATTTTACTTAAAATCTAAAACTAGATGTCCATTTGATCGTTGTATAACTATTACCATTAGACACTAAGGAATTTGTAAATATGTTTATATTTATATTTGTGCACTACTACTGGTCATCGTGAGCGATCTATTGGATTCTTTAAAACTAAATTTATGCCCTGTATTGGGATTGCCTAAAATAGCGATATTATTTATACGTATATTCTAAAAACATTATTCAAGATTCCAATTTTATAATATCTCACAAGTATTATTTATTAGTCAATTAATATTTTTTTTTTTATTAATTTTATTTCTTCTCTTTTTCATTTATTTACTTAATTTATTTTCTCATTTGTAATTTTCATCAGAATTATTATTGATTAACTGCCAACATGACCATCTCATATAGAGTTTAAGTAAAATTATTATATATGGTTTTTAAGCAATAAACTTGTTTTTCTATTTATTTTAAACTAAATATAAAAAAGGAACTACCCTAAGGGGTTACAGAAATAAACTGGAAAACCAGAAATTACTCAGGAATCATCTACAACATAATTTACTTAAAATCTAAAACTGTGACAATTTTGATTGTAAAAAAATCATCAAAACTAGATTCAAAGAAAATAGTATGTATAATTATATATAAATTAATAATAATAAATAGATTTTTAAAAAAATAAAAAAAGGACACATAATCACAAATATTAACTGACAAATAAACAATATTTACAAACATTATAAAATGAGTATTTATTACGTAACTCTTTTAGAATAACAGTAATAAATAGAACTTCTTTTAAAATAAAAAAAAACATTTAAAACTTCCAACTTAAATTGCCCCAATTTATTATTTATCTATTTTTGTGAATATCTTATTTTCTTAGTAGCCAAAAAAGAAAAAAAAAGAAAAATTCATTAATTGTTTAATAATTGAAATGACCATATAGTTTTAAATTAAAAACAATTTATTGTAAACCATGTTTAAACATTTCATTGTTTTCCGATTGTTAAACTGTTTGTTTTATTTTTATTTTAAGATTATAAGATATATATTAATTTTCAAATGCTTCATGAAAGTTGGAATACATTTTGGCAGTTGGTTTTTATTCAATCTAGCTGAATATATTTTATATATACCTAAGAAAGTATCATTAACTAAATATTCAATAGGCAACAAGGGCATTAAAATACAATTGTAATTAACTATGCATTTAACTGGATTCAAACCAGATTCTAGGAATAGCACAGAAAAGTAGTTACTAGGTAATACTCAGTTGTAAAGCACTACAATTTTGAAATAAGAAATAAATATTTCAATATCTACGTTCTAGTTGATTGAAATGATTAATTTTTTAGTAAAACTTTATAATAATAATAATAATTAATACTATAATTTAATACACTTAACTGTTACAATAATTTTTAAAAATAAGAAGAAATACTTACAGTTGTTTGTTCACATTGAATAAAATTTGCAATAAAAGAGGATAATATGAATATTATCAAGAACTTCCTCATTGTGGACAGTATATAGAACAAATGAAATAACACAGTGCTATGTAACTGGTTTTTATACACCACTTAATATGCGAGTAATTCTGGTTTTATAGTCTACTATCTTTTTTTTTATTATTATTAATTTTCTGCTTGAACAGTGTATGCAATAATAATAAAACTAGTTTTTTAGAGGTTTAGTTTTAAAATTATAATAAAAAATAGGATAATATTACTGCTATTATCACTTTTAGTAATAACAATAACTAAATCAGTAAATAATTATACTTTGACCGGCTATAGAAGTTTAATACATCTCCCCTCCCTCTTTCTTGTGAAAACATACACACACACACACACACACACACACGCACACACACACACACACACACACACACACACACACACACTCACACACACACACACACACACACACACACACACACACACACACACACACACACACACACACACACACACACACACACACACACACACACACACACACACACACACACACACATTCAGCCTTGATGATTCAAGAGGAATAACAATGAGAAAAAGATATATTTTTCATCTCTAATTGTGCAATAATTGAGCATTTGTTAATAACTTACTTTTGAAAAATAAGTTGGATGGTCATATTTTTTTTCAGTTTAACAGAATTTTTCCCCAGATAATAATTATCACACATAAAAAACAAATTAAATGAATTTTTTCTATACTACTGTATTTTAACATGAGAAATAAAAATGGATTTATGGTACATAATTCTAAGCGACGTGAATCTTTCACTAATCAATATATTTTTAATGAAGCATACAACAGATATTTATTATAATTTTTTATTTAATTAATAAACTTTAAGAAAATAAATAACTTTCAAAAATATTCTTTAAAATTTTTAATTTTAGAAATTGGTACTAAATTAAAAAATTTACCAACCCTTAATTTGATACCAAATTCAAAAAGTAAAAATTTAATGAATAACTGAAAAAGTAGTATTTTATAAAAAAATATTTTTATATTTAAAAAAAAAAGTTTCACTTTTTAGTTTATTTTTTTCAATTTACTTTCCCAGGGAATTTAATACAGATAAGGGTATGGTGAACATGTCCAAAACGAGTATCAGGTTTTTTCCAAATCTTTATATTTTAGGGTCCAACTAGTTCTCTAGGTAAAAAAACATATATGTGTGTACATGTGTATCGCACTGATTTTGACCTTATATCTCAAGACTGACTAAACCAGTTTTTCAAATTTTGTAATTTTTGCTCCAATCTTTCTATGTATTGGGCATTATTTATATTTTTTTCCAGGTTTTTTAGTGGGTAGGGGAATGCAAAAACAATTTCAACTTTCTTCAGACGCATTTTAAAGAAAACCTTATTAAAGCAAATTTGTTACCAATAATACATATAAATAATCCAAAATTTTTTTCTAGATATCAACACCCACCTCTTAAAATTGAAATGTATGTTTTTTGTTCTTTTGCTGTATGTCTCTTTGATTTAAATATTTTACAAAAACCTTTTGAAAGTTTATACTTTATATATAAAGCTATCAAGTAAAGTGTAATTTTTTTTAACTTATAGACCCCGGAAATAAAATGTAGAAAAGGATGTTTGAAGCCTTTATTGAGGGAGGATACGATTTACAGAAAATTTTAATTATGCAAATTTGTTAAGCTTAACCTATACATGAATATTTTTAGAAAAGCTTTTCTTAAAATTTATTCTGCTCTTCTAAAAAAATTATATATTTTGTTTTTTTGGTTCTAATGTTTTAATTTTATTATTAAATTCTTTTTTTTGGATTTTTCTTCATGTAAAGGAATATTAAAATTAAAATAGTTTTCACACCAATATTATATTCCAGACCCAAAATGAGAAGCAATCTTTTTCATTACTTTCATATAAGTTGTACTTTATTTTTTCATTATTTTAAAATAATTTTCTTTAAACTTTTTTTTTGTAGGAATAACTACTTTATAAATAGATTTTTCCTAAATTTTCTCAGATTAAGGAAGCTCCTAAAATCAACAACTTTTTTCAAAATTTTGGAATTTTGGTGCTTAAACTTTATTTTGTTATTCATCATAAACAAAAAATAGCCTTGATACCTGCACTCCGAAATTTAAAAAGATTTAGAAAATTGTTTTTTGTTTTTTAATCTCAACTTTGGTAAAAGTAATTTTGGAGAATATTAGCATTAGTAAAAGAGTCTTTTTAATACAGAAAAATTGTGCAAAAACATTATAATTACTTTTTAAGCTGTTTTATTTTACAATTTCGTAGAATCTAAGACTTTATTTTTTCAGACTTAAGTTTTACTTTTTTATTTTACTGTTGACCTATTTACTACTTTTTGACCAACATAGCCAGGAAAGTCATGCAGTACTTTGCTAGTTTTTATAAATATAAAAAAAAGTCCAAATGAAAACATAAAACCATTTGCAAGAAATCCAAAAAGTAAGAGATTTACATCTTCAATAAAACTAAGGAAATATAAAGAAAACATAAAAAACTGACCAAATGTAATCTCTGCATTCTTTTTGGAATGCAAGCATATGTATTACACTTTATCCAACGTTTTCGGACTATTTCTTGAATTTTTGCATAAAATTACTTTCAACATGTGATTATTATTAGACTATACATCATTCATCATCATTTACAGTTCCCTTTAATCCAGGTTTTCTCAGGTTGGGCAGACTAGACATCATATGCAATAAAAATCCAATAAGCAATACAATACTATGAAAAATCAATTTTTCAGTATTTTCTTATTTTGAATATTGTTGAGACTTATAGAGGAAAGTCCCCTTATGGTCAAAGTAAAACAGCAGGGCAGAAATCATCCTTGTCATCTCTACATAATGAACATGATAGTCTGCAAAATTCTAATCTTTCCCAACCAGTGACTGGATTTTGGCCACTGCCTGTCAACACCTGTTCAGTGAATGATACATGGGCATGTACATTTTAAATAATCTTCAAGAAATGGATGAAAACAAAAAAATTAAAAAAATCCTCAAAATTTGGAAGATTTTATATTTTTCATTAATAATTTTGTACTGAAGTTTTCAGGGTACTTACCATGGTACCACCTTAGGAACTTCTATAAAATAAGAAACAGATCATTTGGAAAACTGTAAAGTTTGAATATGCATAAAAGATCTACAGATCAAATTGAGAACCTCTTCCTAATTTTGAAGTTGGTTAATAATTAAATAACATTAATTTAATCTGTCCAATAATTTGATGGAAAACAAAAGAATTTTCATCTTTTTCCAAGTTTTGATTAATTAGCCTTTTTATTGCTGAAGAGTTAGTTACTATTTGCCTTGAGATGAATTTTTGTGCAATATTTGTATTAATAATAATTATAGAATCTACTAGTAAGGATGATATGCCTTAAATTTGAACTATTATATTGTTCTAAATAAAAAAACTTAAGATAAAAATGAAAACATGTTTGGAATCTACAACTATTTCTGTGTAAAACATATAATTACTTTTATATCTATAATCCAAAAGGGGGAGATGCCCACCATAGGGTACAACTCTAACTGTAACCCAAGCATCCAATTGTTTTTATCATATTGGTAAAGGCAGTAAGTTTTTTCTTCTAGGAAATGTAGTTTTTCTCACACTGTTAAGTGATGTAGACTGGTTATAGATAAACCTGAAGTTCGGCAACCAGATACATTCCTAAAATTCATTGTGATTAGGCAGAAAGAACCACTATGTTTGTAAATGGTATTTCTAGTCAGTACCTGCAACAATAAAAACAAAAGAAGTCCATTATTTTTTAACAATTATAATTAAATTATTGCGAAAACAGCGTTAATCAGTATGTCTACAGACAATCTCTACTTCAGTAAATATATGAGATTGCATCAAATTTTGAGTATTTCCCTATATTGAATTCTGTTGAGACTTACAGAGGCGAGGCCTGTTATGGACAAAGTAAAACAGCAGAATAGAAATCATCCTTGCAATCTCCACATAACCTACATGATAGTCTGCAACAATTCTTATCTTTCCTAACCAATAACTGAATTTTGGCCATTGCCTATCAACACCTGTTCAGTGAAAGGTTCATGGGACATTCATCTTTTACATAATCTTCAAGAATGGAATGAAATCAGGTAATGTGTATATCAATCAACAAGAAAATTATCCCACTTTTCTCCCATTATTCCCTGTTATGTAGCTCCAAAAAATGTTAGATCACATCAAAGCTGCTATTTTTTCTTAAATATAGCTTAAATGAGAGAACAACTGTGAAACATCCTGACAAAATAACACCACATACAAAAAACTGTGGTAAAATCTAAAAACTGAAATTAGCATTAGTCTTTGATTGACACCAAAGCCTTTGTAGTTAGAAAAACTTAGCTTGTCAACGTAAATGGAATACACAGTATAAAAGAACCAATTCACAAAAGCCAAGGATAAAGAAATTTAATCTTCATTCATACTATTCAAATAACCTTCCTGTATGATTTCAGCACCATTGTGGAAATCAACAGAAGATGAGGTATAAAATTAAAATTTTCACTCAAAATTTTATCCAATAGCTATGTTTTTGAACATAATTTGTGTTTTGTTTATAATTTAATGAAAACATATCTTGATTTGGGCAAAATACCCACAAAAATATTAATGAAATTTTGGCAATATGCACTTTAATTGATTCTTCTACTACCTTGCAGGCTTCATTTGCACAAAACTCCAATTCCTCCAAATATAACCCTCAGTCAGTGGCTACACATCACCAGGTTGGTTACAACCTGTAGGGAAGCATAATCACAAAAACTATATTAAACAGAAGAATCTAAAATAATAGACCAAACATTCTTCCTTGCAGAAAAGCATTAGTGAGAATTTTTTATTCAGTTGAACCACCTTTTGCAATATCTCTTCCCTATCCTTAAAATAACATTTCACTATCCTAATTTTCTCCAATCTGCAACCTAACTATGAAATTTACAAAATTATTACAGGCTATCAGACTTTATCAAATATACCATAGGTGTTAAAAGTTTCAGAAAATATGTATACATAACTTTCAATATCACAAAACGTATTACTAGCAAACTAGAAACTGAAAATAAAATGTTGCGATATTTTAGCAATATTTTTTTGAGAATGTCGACTTTAAATATTTGCCATGTCAATGAACCATTAAATAATTGAAATTATAAAAAAGTTTAATATGTTAGAATATTTATTTATGAAATTTGTTATTACAACAAATTTGATAACAGCAATATTACACAAGTGGTAAAATACTATACCATTATTTCCTTGCTTAAAAATTTAGCAACTGTGTGCGGATAATGAGTAATTCAACTATGTTGCTGGTAAATAATAAAACTAAATAAAGTAAAGCAAACCCTTTTGTATGTAGTGGTTTGAAAAATCATTGCTAAGCTGTTTTTGCCAAGCACAGTTATGTATTATTATTATTGTAAAAACTTGATAAACATAGTCTCTTAAGACAGATTGTTGAGAATAAGCACAAACATACTTTATTTTAGGGAAGTTAAAACTATGTGAGAAAAGATTAAAAGTGAGAAAAAATTTAGAAATAAAACAAATCATATAATTTCTTTAAAAAAAATCAGAAGGACTCATCCCGTATTCTTGTAGCAGAGGAATTTTATTTTACTTTGCTTATGTCATAAGCTTGTGATTGCAATAAGAAAACCTATATAATAAGAAATTTAAAGTGTACTTAATTTAAATTTTGAGTAATTTTTTTTTTAATAGAGTCTAATGTAATTTCCAGGGCTAGTAATTTCATTCATTTAATCACACGTAACTTATATCATTCATTTATTTTTAAACATTAATAAAAACATTTGGTAAATGTACTATGAGGATGTAAATATGACATACTAAAGCTAACAATGATATAACTTCATGAAACTTGAGTCATCTGCTCAATTATACTGTTTGATGCCAAGAACTGTAATATATTCTAATATGTAAGAACTACATACAATTTTTAAGGCGTACTACAATTACTTGAGCCCCATAAAAAAAAGTAAAGAGAATTTACATAAATTAAAATTTAATATTAAAGTTATATACAAGCATAACAAGACAGCCATCAGTATATATTGAAAACTTATTAAAAATGAAATAAAAAATAAGTTGTATACAATAATAATTAAAGATAATTGTGGTAATGGGATTTGCATTACTACATTTCAGGAGTTGACTTTCAACATGCAGTTCTGCTCACTCCATAAATTGCTGGTAAAATGAAAAAAAACTGTTAAAGCAGAATATTTGAAAACCCACTTTTATTTTAAAAACTAGAAAAAAAAATTGACAACAAATTCTATTTTATTTTGATTGCTATTTTTTTTTTTTTTTAATTTTTGGGAAAATTAAAAAATTAAATTGGACATATCCCTTTTTGAATGTCACAATGGAACTTACTACTTTTTGAATGGGAATTTAGAGCAAAAACAGTTTACTGTAGCAGAATTCTAATAAAATAACAGTTTAAATTCTAAAACAATACTTTTATTAAATGAAAAAATGAAGTTAACAAGTTTACGGAACATTAAAAAAATACAAAAGTTTTATTCCTTCTTCTTTCTTCCAGTCACATTCTTTGCAATCATGTACTCCTCCTTTTTCTTCTACTCTTTGTGCCGCCTTGTTTTATTCAACATTATGAAACCACTTCAAATCTTCTAATTCTCTACTCCTTACCTGCATATTTTTTAATAATTTTTTATTTATTTGACAATTTCCGGCCAATTGGCATTTGCTATAGTAACATTGTTCTTAATGAATGCGACTTTTTACAAGATTTTTTTTGTTAAGTCATCAAAGTTACCCATAGCATTGCCTTTTAATTTCACTGTAATACCATTTTTTATTCTAAATTGTTTGATGAATATTCTTTTTAATCCTTGTATCCTTGACAGTTTTTTCATTGCCTGGCTTGATGAAGCATTAATATTTTAAAATGTTCTAATCTCGTCTAATTTCTTAACTTTACTGAATTTTTTATAAATTACTTTTTTATAAGATTGATTTTTCTTTATAAAATTAATTCATTTTTCTGAGTTATTTCTCTACTCTACCAAATCCCTGTTGGCAGAGAGAAATGAACATCATTTATAGCAAAATACAATATTAGAGTTTTAAGACATTCTGGCATATAATGAAGTGACCAAAGCATTAAGGATTAGACAAGAAGACTGTTTTTATTCAGTCCTTTATACACATTTGCAAAAAGCAAACTACAACGATATTTCAATTTTTTCCAGTAAAAAGTTTACTAACTTTAAGGAAATTTCATTTGAACCACTTCCAGACTTATTTTCTAGTCATGTGTAAAAAGATGACATACTTCCACCAAGATCACATATACAAAAATGTAGAAGGATAGTTGACTTGCATAGTATGCTTACTGAATTGGAATTTTTCTTATCTTCTTGTACATACTGCATTTTGTTTCTCAATACAACCTGGACAAACTTCATTTTGATTTCCAAAAATTTTTTTAAAAAACGATTACATTTTAAACTATTATTTGAACAAAAATGTGTTTGCATAAGATAAGTGTGGTAATAACAAGACCAAATCTCAAAAATGAAAAAATTGGACTTTTTGGAATTGCATTTTGAAAGTCTATTCCTTATTTATGTTATCCATTAAATGTTTGTTCATATATTTTACATGCGCACGTGCATGTGCTTTGTGTGTGAGAACAGTTGTTTTCTCAGAATGGAACAGAACACAAAACAAGGGTATCAAAGGATATTTTATCCCTCTCTTAATCACAGAACCTGAATATCAGTCCCTTGCTGCTAGGTCTCTCTAATTATCAGATGGGTATTTCATTTTTAATGGTGGTTATATATTTGTTTTTACTTCAAGATGGATGGAATTGGGGATTGTGTTCTGGTCCTTTGTAGATCGGATTAAGAAATACTTTATTACTTGGGTTATTTCTTGGGAAATTAGAAAGATATTTGTATCCTTCTCCCAACATGATTCCCCTTCAGTCCGTCCACTGAAGGCCTTTCAGTGCTAGTGCCTTTTGATCTAATTGGAATGTGTCTGGTGGGATTCTAATTTTTTGGTGGTGCACAATGCTCTCTCTTTATGAAGAAATTTGTATATGGTATCTATAGATTAATAATTGTAAGATAAAGGAAGAAGGAATAATGAATCTACAGTTTGAAGATTTTCTTCTTTATTTTTTCTTCATCTTCTTCTTCTTACAGCACCTGAATCATGGCTGGGCTAGATTGCTGACATAGGATATCTTTCTTCCTTCTTTCCTCTTTTTGCCTGACCCTACATGTTTGTTGGTTGCAAGTATTTACAACCATAAACTTAGAAAAACCTGTGAGTCCTGAGATGGGCATCACAGTGAAGAGGCCAGGCGTCTTCGTTCTTAGAAGGATGGCTGCAGGTAGGATATAGGTTTGTGGGGAAAACTTACAATTGATGTTAAATCAGTTTGTTAGCATATAAGAGAGTGGAAGTGATCGCATGTTGTTAAACTTGCACAGAAAACACCAGAAAAACTTTTTTCCAGACACATGTATTTCCAGGAAGGGATTGAGGGGACAGCAAGTCTAAATTTTCTTAGTAAATGGTAATGTTTAAACAAAACTTTTATTCTACCTTTACAGAATAAATAACAATATTTTATCATAATTAGGGACAGTCTGAGTCTTTGCTACCATTCTTCCAAAAACTGATAAATATTTTCTATAGAAACATATCAATATAAGAAAGGGGAAAAAATTACAAAAATATATTTGATTACATATAAAAAATTATTTTTTAAAAAAGCTTTTATTTAACTAATATTAATATTAACATTAATAAAAACAGGAAACAAATTAGAAAAACCCTCTAAAAAGTAAAAAATACAAATTAAATAAAATTGAGAATTTTAAACAAAAAAATATAATATAACAAATATAAAAATCACTGAAAAGTATAAAATAAATTATATAAATATCTAATAAATAACCAATAAATAAAAAAGAAATAAATTTAATTATTATTAAATTTTAAAATTAAATGTAATGAAAATATTTAGTTAAATAAAAGCGTGGCGCAGTTTTTATAATTTATTTGAAACAACAAAACATTTATTTTTACAACAATTAATCTTCATTTTCATTTTCAATAACGACATGAGGAGGCAGAAAGGTCTGCTGGAACCTCTCCAGTTGAAACTGACTAACTACACGTAACAATCTGGGAAAATGCACCTACTCGCTTTCTTTGTACGTTTTCTCACATAGTTGAAGTTTATCTTCGAATTCTGCTTGTAATCTAAGCCAAACTGAACGCACTCTTCCGCTAAAAGTTTCATTTTAATTAATTATGAATGAATTATTTTTAATTTTTAATTAATTATGAATTCATAATTACGATTACAATTATAATAATGATAATAATTAATACATTTTCAGATTACCGTCAAAATGTAATAATTTTGTGCAAGATTTCTAAATTTAATTTTTATTTTTAATTTGATTAACCCTTAAAGGTCATCTCATCAAAAATTAAAACTTGAGTTATTTTATTATAGATAAATAAAGTATATACATATACTAAACAACCTCATTAAACAAAAAATATATTTTAAAATACAGCAAATGCCTATAAATACTTATTCGAAAACATTGTTATAAAAACTGCGCCACGCTTTTATTTGACTAAATATTTTCATTACTTTTAATTATAAAATTTAGTAATTATTACATTTATTTATTGGCTATTTATTAGATATTTATTTAATTTATTTTTTACTTTTCAGTGCATTTTTATATTTGTTAATATATTTTTTTGTTTAAAATTCTCAATTTGATTTAATTCGTATTTTTTACTTTTTAGAGGGTTTATCTAATTTGTTTCCGTTTTTTATTAATGTTAATATTAATATTAGTTAAATAAAAGCTTTTTTAAAAATTAATTTTTTATATGTAATCAAATATATTTTTGTAATTGTTTTTGTATTTTTTTTTAAGACTAAAAAAAAGTAAAAATATTTATTTTTACACATCCAAGTAACATACGTGTACCAAATTTCAATCATTTTCATACGCTAGTTCATGAGAAATGAAAATTTTCAACTAAATGCATGAATTTAGCGTAGGGGTAGTGTGTGTGGGCGAGGGGGTGGGTCACATCAAATTCCGACACCGTAGTGCTGTATTGTCATCGAAGTTACATACGTGTACCAAATTTCATTGATTTTCATACGATAGATCAAAAGATATAGAAGTTGCAAGATTTGATTATTCCTTAAGCGAGTTAAATAAAAGCTTTTAATAAAAAATAATTGCATTTGCTTCCTTAGAAGATTTCAAGTTTTTTTTATGAATCAGAATTTTGTATAGGCCATTTCTCAGTCCATTCAATAAAACTAATGAATCTCTCAACTAGTGTCCAGTTCAAAAGTATTATAATGCAACTAGGTTTTAATTATTATTTTTATTTTAGAGTAATTACCTAAACTTTTAACAATATTAGCACTAAGAAATAGCTAATAAGTATGAATTGGTACATAATTTCTATGAAAATTTCATAACATTACATCAATCAGTTTATTTATTACAGACATTTAAAGGAAACAATTTTTGATTTTTTTTTAAATGTTAAAATTGGTTATCATGTAGTGATTAGATACTAATTTTTTCTGGTTGATTATTATTCACTGCATAAACTCAAAGCTTGTGTTGGAAATATGGAATGAAAGAGTTATAACATATGAAAAATGCCATATCTGACCAGAATTCAAACCTATGATGATCTGGATTAGAGGCTGAGATAGTACACTTTGCTATGGAGGCTGACAAGATAGGCTTTGGAAACAGCAAAGATATCATTAAAAAGCTCAATAATGTTTTTGGTAATGCTACACCATCAAAATTAATCTTCTTTTTTTTTGGTTTTGTGAATTCTAACATCATGGCATAAGTATAAATTATGAACCACAAACAATGGATGTCCAAATGAAATGATATCAGATATCACTGAAAAAATTCATTACATTGTTTTGGAAGGTAGTCAGATTAAAGTGCAAAAGATTGTGACAGTGAATATCTAAAATTAACGTGTACACATCCTACTTAAACCTTTACATAAGAAAAAGCTATTAGAAAGATGATTCCCACATTTGCCCACAATATATAAAAAACTCATCTTGTAGCCATTTTAGGCACTGTTTAAAGCTGTTTAAATGTAATAAAGGTTAATTTCTGTGTTAATTCATAACAGTCAGTGAAACATGTTTTCATCACTACATGTCAAAGACAAAAGAACAATAAAAACAATCTATAGAAACTGGTTGAAGTGCTCCAAAGAAACCAAATACAGCATCAGCTGTAACATTTATGGTAACTGTTTGTTTAAGACGTAGAAGCTAATTAAACTAAGTCAAATCATCAAGGTGTAATCACTGCTGATGTTGACGTGCCAAATTAACAACAGAAGATGTTTATTCCAAATTTCAGGCAAATGCTCTCAAAAGAAGATATTTAAGAGACTGATCAACTGAGGAGATATTAAGAAGTCCCTAAAGTCAGCCAAGAAGTCATTGTAAAGGTTTCTGAAGTTTATTATTAAATTGAACTTTCCAGTTTAACCCTAAGCTTATTTTCATTAGTACAATATCATTTGTGAATTGGTTATTGATTAATTCAAATGAACAATGTTTTTCAAAACTAAAATTAATAAAAAGCAATCTCTGTTTATTATGAACTAAGCAAGGTTCTCACATTTGGCTACATTCACCACTAAGTTCAAAGTAACTTTAAAAACATTAATTTTAATTTAATTACCAAATATGAACTGAATACTTGTAGGCAAACATTTTTATATACAAATATATAAATAAATAGTCATAAATAAACCTATATGAGTGCATATTTATATATACATTTTTCTTAACCTTATCATCCTCCTTTGTTCTAAACCAGCAATTAGATTCAGGATGATAGCGAGTACCTTTATTCAACCCTACACAAATCTTACATGGGATTTTTTTCATTTCTCCCATCAGTCCTCAGACTTACATTCTTTTTTTTTATCTATAGATTTGTTATTATTTATCATGTGTTCATATCTGCCAACCTCATTAAATAAATCCATCGTATCTTTTATTGTTTCTTTGTTTATCTTATTAAGTATAAACTGTGGTAAGCCAGCCGCAACTAAGTCCACCAAGGTACTCTTGTCAATTGATCTCCTCATTCCCAATAAAAGTCTTTCTTTTGCTATTGCATAATCTAACAACAAACCCTCCTTGTATCTATATGATAGTGCATAGGTAACTGGGTTCCAACCCTTGCTTGCAAATGTCTCACAAAACTTACCTTTCCATGTCAACCATCCTGCGTTCATCATCAGTTTTATAATCATTAAGCTGTACCAGTTTGCATAAGACTTATCCATGAATAATCTAACTAACTCAGTTTTCCTTTCGTCTGATGTTATATCAATGCATGTACATTATTTTTCGAATACATCCATCCATTCATCATTGGTTTGCATTAGAATTGTTGCTGATGAATTTTTCAATCACAGATTCTTTCATCATGTGACTCAAGCTGTGACAACTATATTTTTGTGTATTCTCTACTAACTTTTGCATAATTTTCTTTCACGTACTTGTTTCCCTTGATGCAGCAGCAGAAGTTTGTTGATTTTGATGTATCTTCTCCAAAAATTGATCTCCAATTTGTAAATTTCCATTACCATCAAGCATGTACTTACAAGCTCTTGTGTCATCTTTATCCAAACTCTCCTAACCTGGTACTTTTTCTTTAAACTATTCTTTACCTTACTATATGTTACTGTTTTCATTAGTTCCTTGTGATGGCCAGCTGCTTGTAGCTCTTCTGGTATTGCATAAATCTTATTATCTCTTGTAGTAATCAAGGTTATGGAATAAGTGTTTATTTTCCCATCACTTCCTGGTAACAATGTGAATTCAAAACAGAGTTTTTCCATTATGTAGGTTGTATTTTCATGACTAAAAATGTTGTTCTATAAGATTAATCTCTAAATTTTTTTATTGGGAGTCGATTTAAACAAATAAACAATATTTGACTGCCTTGTAAACAAAGTTTTTTTTAAATTTTCATTAATCCTGGATTCTATTTATACTAACAAAAATTCTCACCTCTAAACAAAAAAACTTTCTTTTTTTTTCCTTTTCGGGAATGAACTTAAAGAAATAAACAATATTTGGCTAAAGTATAACAAAACATTATTTCCTGAGAATATTGACAATTCTGCATGAAAATTGGTTAATTTATATTAGTCGTTATTCACATGTTAGATATTTAAAGTTAGATGGTTACAATCCATCCTATGAATAATTTTTTTAAGGTGCTATCGTACACATGTTATCTAGATACTCTTTGTCACTAGATACGCTCTTAATATAATTTTGTGTATTGATAACATAAATTCTATGAGTCTACAACCAATAAAATATGGTAGCTATTTTATTGTGTTCTATTAAAACTGTCTAGCAACATGGGTGTATACATAATAGACAACATAACAAGTAGCAAAAAGCTGTATGATTGTGATGCTTGGCTGATTGTGTTGCACGCAAACATCAGCTATTATATCTTCTGTAGATTTTGAAAGTATTGGTTTAATTTGAATTTTGTGAAGTCTAAAAAGTTATGTCCTGTTTATTTTAATATTCTACAGTGACCTGAAAGTAGTTTGTGTGCTGTTCGATAACAAATAGATCTTTATTCTGATTGCAACAATACATTGTATAAGTGACATCAATATAAGAAAAATCATAGATATAAAAACAAATAATATAAAAGATAGATATGTTTACTTTATATTAATTAAATACAAACACATGAAATAATCTTAGGGTAAATATATTAAATATAAAAAATTACTATAAAATTCACAATTCAGAAACTGCTGTTGAAAATTATTTTGAGCACATATTGTGTACACATTGAACAGGATGCACAACAATTGGTTTTTTTTTTAATTAGTATTATTAGACTAATTGAAATAACTCATTTAGAGGGGAAAATATTGTTACCTGGACTTTTATAGGTGGAAATGGTAAAGGGGCTTATAATAAACGTAAAAAAAAGAAATGCGTGAGCGGGGGTAGTGAAAGGTTGATTTGGGGTGGTTGAGAAAGGGTGGAAAATAGTATTATTGCGATTTACAGTGAAAGTTGACATTCAAAAAAGTATCCAATGCAAAAGTTGTAGATCATGTAAAAATCTACAACTTTTGTAGAGGTCACTTTTTAACATAACCGTAAAATTTCCGAGAAAAATGCGAAAGTCTTTTTTTTTCGTTTTTTATTTTTCATTTCCGCAAAAACAATTTAATTTTGACGAAACTTGGTGAAAGTATACCTTTCTGTATCTTATATAACCACAATCTTTTAAAGGGCATATTTATTTCAATTTTCAGTTACATTTACAGCCATCCTCAGTGTCATGATGTCTTCACATGCAATTTTAATCATCAATCATCGATGACAAAAAAGAAATCACCCAACAGTTTGACTACTTTGACACTTTTAAATGATATACTAGAAGTTATAAAATTTATGAATTTTTATATGTGCTATGTTTGATGTTTAAAAAGTACAGAAAAGTTTTAGAATTAATTATAATTTATTCAAAATCAACCTTCTTCAGAAACTGTCTGAAATGGTCAGAATACTGTCAGAAACTGGATTCATTGTTTTTCAGAAACTGTTGGAGTGAAAGCAGGCTCAAGCTCAGATAGTATAAATAGATTTTACCTTAAAATAAAGTGTATTGTCATTGATTAGAAGACTGTTTTATACTTTACAAAATATCTAGGCATATTAATTTAAAACTGTAAACTTTTCAATAATAAAGTGAACCAAATTCTATAAAAAAAATTTTTAAAAACTTATTTTAAAATTTTTTCACCCTATTTCTGTGATTATCCTTAGTGACTGCGGCTAAAATTCTCACACTGATGTCATCCTGATAGTTTTTCTAATTAGGGAGATACATATTTAGAAGTTGGTAAAAAAATGTGTGGGATTCGAATTGCTCTTTTTTTGTAGTGTGTTTATATATTTTACTATAATCAAGCGTATTAAAGTACAATATTTTTTGTGTATGTGTAGAATACAATGATTGTTATTCATGTTGGTGGATTTGTGTCTGTAAGGTGGTTAAACTGTTTAACTCTGTTTAAATGTTTAACTCTCTGTTGCTGTAGAAAACTTTTAATTGGTCACTGTAACTTTGAAACTGCATCCCATTTGATCACTGTAGAATATCATGGATTCAGAACATTTAGTTTATCTAATCAGTTACATATTTACTGAGTTTGGTGATTATAATCTGTGTTGTTATTTGTACATTAATCTGAAAGCTAAATTGTATCCAAAGTTTTGGTATTCTAAGACAGATTATGAATTGAATCAAGTATAGATTATGAATAAGTTACCAAATAACTCCTTTGCTTCTCAGAAGCATATGTATTTAAATGTGATGATTTAACAGACAGATAGAGGTTTATATTAAATAAACCAATATTCATCTTTTTTTTTTGTCTTCAGTCATTTGACTGGTTTGATGCAGCTCTCCAAGATTCCCTATCTAGTGCTAGTCATTTCATTTCAGTATACCCTCTACATCCTACATCCCTAACAATTTGTTTTACATATTCCAAACGTTGCCTGCCTACACAATTTTTCCCTTCTACCTGTCCTTCCAATATTAAAGCGACTATTCCAGGATGCGAATATTCATCTATCCTCTTGATTAAGGATTAATAATCATCCATACGGAATGAAATCAAAGAAAGATAATTACTTATTTAATAAATAGGACAGATTTTATGATGCAATGAAACTTAATCTATATCTTTGTAAGAGGTAGATTTTAATTTTATAATAGAGAGAAAGGTTAAAAATATTTTTACTGTTATGCATGCACATATACATACTTTTATGTACAAAAATAAATTACAAAATTCATGTTTATCAAACGAAAATATTTTTCACGCACGTTTCTTTTAAAGATGATAATTATTTTCATTGTTAAGATATACGAAATAAAAATGATTCCTACCATGACAAAAGAGAGACATTCTCTATTGTGTTAAACATGCGATAAAAAGTAAGATTGTCCTTTTGTCTGTATCGAAACTATTATAGTGTAATAGAAGCTTCAGTTCTATTGAGTTCAATAATAAAATATATTATTGATCACCGTTTCGCATTGTTGTTGACAAAAGTAAAAAGGAACACACACACACACACACACACACACACACACACACACACAATATTCGTAGTTTGCTGGATGCTGTTTGCATAGAATCGATAACAATCAGCGTACGCAATTGCAGGGAAATTATATTTCCCTTTTAATTCAAAATATCTCTTCTTTGTAGTTCCAATGGTACGACTAAATGCAGTACATACTTCTTTCGTAACATTATTCCGTATATATTAGTCATTTATGTTAATCCGGAAGTTGTCTACATAATATATTACTGACATAATTTTATGGTTAAGTAATTAATTTAAAAAATATATTTATTTTTATAACCATTCTTATGTTTGTAAAAATAAATAAAATTTTATTATCTTCTTCCGAAAAATAATTAGAAAATTTTTGTACACCAAAAAGTTAGACGACTGCATTTTCAATCACGATAAAAAAATGTTGCGATCTAAATTCTACGTAGTTGAATAACTGGGTTAATGAACAGTAATTTATTTCAGGTCCTATCCCAAAGTTTATTATAATTTACAATTTTTTAATCGAAAGATACAGAGGTAATATGATATATGTTACACAAAATTTAGTTTTGTATTTTCGTTTCTCTTTTAAGAAATCATGTTTGTTGCATTGAATTCTGGATATTTTGCGTAATTCAATTCATCACTAGATTCGGCTAATAAAACTGAAGTGTTTCTTACAAGGTATCCGATCCGAAAGTACAAATCTGAAATTTGCTCACATTTTTCCGTATCCATAAAACTACAGAATAAACTTTTGAATTTGCAATCAAGTGTGTGATTCTTTATTTGTCGAGGCGAGTGGTTAATACCACCTCATATTGTGTTGTACGTAAAATACCATAAAAACTTAATATTTAAAACGTATTTCTGGTAATTTAGGAAATATTGAAATTCAGAAATTAAATTTGCTTAGTAAAACTCCTGCTTATAAGAAACAGATAAAAATTCTCCTGTTTTTTATTTTTACTTTCAACAAAACAAAATTGCGGGAAAACTTAATTAAGGTTGAAGCATACTTGCCGAGGAAGAAAGGAAGTATATCTGAATGTTTTCACACTGATCGGCTCAATTATGCTATAAGAAAGTTTTTTCCTAGAATCCATCAGAGGACAGGCTCGGACTTCCAGATGAAGACCAATCCCGACATTCTATGATGTATCGAAAATGTTCTGTAGAACGTAAAAACGGTATAGCAAGATTTTATCTCATAGTTCACAAACGGATCGTTTGGCTAATACTGTGTATTGTCTTGCCTGTTTCAAAGGATGAATTTCGAACAGTTGGTTAAGTTTTACAACATCTTTCAAAAGTTAATTTTTAAATGTTGGAAGATCAATGAAAGAACCAATTAATCTGGGAATTTAAAGGTCGTACTGTAGAAAAAACTTCATAAATCTCAGTAATTTTCCGTTATTTCCTTCCCATTTACTTGGTAATAAAATCTATTAGAATAAATTATATAACACTTACCTAATTAATTTTTTCCCTATGAGAAATTGTTTAAAAAGCTGGATCAATTTTAACATTATTAGGCCTGTATATTCACATTTGAAAATAACAATATTTCGTATAAAAATTATGTATTAAGTCCCAAAAATTCACAAGTTGCATCACTTGAGAAAAGCAAAAAGTTTCATTTCAATTAAATATTTAATTTAAACTAACGCATGAACAGAACGATTGAATTTTATATCCATATTTGTATAGCACAGAGTGTTTGGAAAGCTGCTGTGTATTGAAATTATGGAAGTGTAATGACGAAACTTTATAAATTATTACTTTGTATTTTTATTTCATTATTTTATAGAAACTGATATTACAACAACTGGAACTGTTTATAAAAGGTGCTGAAAATGACCTCCTCTAACATCAATACAACTCTGCACACGTTTCAAATTTTTTTCAAACATTTTAATCAGCTGATATACTGGAATTCTCGTACGTATGCCATTATTGCGATTTGGCAACCAACCAAACCTCGAAAGAACAGAATGCGCCTCATAGTTCTAAAGCATACTGCACAGCGAGTTTCCAAACGCACTGTATTTTAGATAATGCGATCAGTTTTAATCCACACTATGAAAAATATTCCAAAACTTACCCGAAAGTTTTCTGAATTTAAAATTTACTCTGGTTTCTATATATCTCCAGATAGGAGACGTTTGAGGAGCATTGTATCTAAACACCACAGCGAATTAATTTACTATACAATTTGTCAAATTCATTCTATAAAGGAAATGGTTATGTAGAGTAATAAAAAGAGGGTAACAAGTTCACAATAGAAGGAATTATCAGAATTAACTATAATGAGAAAATGGCGGGAACTGAAATTCCCAGAACACAATTCTAAGTATAAGTATAACCTACCCTAAAGACGCGTCAAAATCTACCGGCCGCATTCCCTTCCTTTTCTTTTTCCTGTTTAACCTCCGGTAACTACCGTTTAGATAATTCTTCAGAGGATGAATGAGAATGGTATGAGTGTAAATGAAGTGTAGTCTTTGTACATTCTCAGTTGACCATTCCTGAGATGTGTGGTTAATTGAAACCCAACCACCAAAGAACACCGGTATCCACGATCTAGTATTCAAATCCGTGTAAAAATAACTGGCTTTACTAGGACTTGAACGCTGGAACTCTCGTCTTTCAAATCAGCTGATTTGGGAAGACGCGTTCACCACTACTAGACCAACCCGGTGGGCTCGCATTCCCTTCCTAACTGCGCGTTAGTTGCTCATGGTAACTGAGGGCTTGTATCTGTTTAAATTTCGGCTTGGAAGTGATACAATATTTTATCATAGTTAAAGGCTTTAAACTAAAGTTGGTGAAGATTGACTTATGAATATTATCCGGAATGCGTTCACTACATTTTGCGACTAACGATACACCACATCCTTATGGAGTACGTGCGTGTGTGTGTGTTTGTGTGTTATGCGACATTGCGTTGTAAATTTAAATTAGAAGCTAATATCTAAAATATTCTAAGAAACAATACAATGATGCTATCGAATATCTTGTTTCTTAAGGCCATGCATCTGTATTCGACTATTTAACAATAATTGCCATATGCTTTTTGTTTAATGAATTATGTTTGTTCCGGACGATGATAACACGAGAGCGTTTTTTGCCCTCTCAGAAAAAAGTACATTTTGCATTTCATTTTATCTGCTTCGTTTTACAAAATACATTCAGTATATCAGTATTTTTTTGGCATGTATAATATTGCCAGATTAATTAAAGAAAAAAAAAAAACTGTTTCTACACTACATTAATAAGATAACATTTTTGATTCAATAAGTTGAAAGCAATGTAAAGAAAAAATCTATTTTGTCTTGCAGTTCTAAAAAAAGGTGTTTTTCTTTTTTCAAAAACAAGACCATTTTACATTATTAAACAAGAAATTACGAAAATGTTTTGTCTTTATGTTGTGTACCTTTTTCGTATGCCAATATATATCACCAGCATACTATAAAAGTTGAGTTTATATCATGAAAAATCAATTTGATTTCATTAAAATTCAATAAAAATACTTACATTTTTGTACATTAAAAATACTTAACTTATTACTGTATTCAAAATTTCATGGAATAAGGTGCAAAGAGAAAATTTTCATTTATTTTTAATTTTAAATAAATTTATAATTTACATATTTAAAAATTTTCAGAAAACTACGTACGTCTCAACAAACAACACATTAGTGTACAACGTATTTCCAGAAATCCTTTTACCAAAATATCAGAGAATCACTATATTTAGGTTAAATAAACATAATAAATATCCTATTTGTCAGGGACATCTATAAAAAACGTTTGCTGAAGAAATAATTTAGAATTTACATAAATGGCTGGCATTTTTTTCCTAGTATCATGATGTGTTTTTAAGAAATCAGTTTGTCCTTCTGAGATTGTAATATTTTAAATCGTAATGATGTATAATTTAGTTATAAAATTTGTAGTTTCTGATGTTAATCAAATTTTTGTAAAACCCTCTGTATAAATGAGAGCAAAATCACATAGTAATTTTTTGTAATGCAATAGGGCTCTGGTACGATACCAGTTAAATATATGAAATATTTTTAACTGGATTTTACTGAAATATTTGGGTTATTCTTGTCATTAGGTTACAATTAATGGAACTGTCCAATAATCGTTACACTTGACCTGAGAGTCTGCAGGTTATTAGTACCTTCGGCCTTTCATTCGGAGCTCCCGAGTTCGAATCCCAGTCAGGCATAGCATAGCATTTTCACAGTAACAAAAATTGTCATTCAACTAATCCTCTGAAGCAGTACCTAACGGTGATCCCGGAGGTAAAAAAAAGTTACATATTAGCGATTTCATCTTCCAGCTGTTTTTATATTTTATTATTGCAGACTCATATATACTGAGACCAGTTTTTTTTTATTCAATTCCTTATTTTATATATATTTTTTTATTTTTATTATCACTAATATGATAGAAAAATCTTACGGAGTTAGGTTCATCTTACAAATAATTAGGGCTAAATGTTCTAATACTATTTAATTTTTTTTTTTAATTTTATAATTTTTTAATATCATCAAAAATCACTAAAAATTGAATTTATTAAAATATTGACATTTTAGATTTAATTTAAATTTAAAAAAAAATCGATGTATTTATCCATAATTTCGTTTCAGTTTCGCTAAATTTATAAATACAATTTAGGTTTAGAATACAGAGAATTGGTGAATACAAATACTATAAGCGTACGTATACACTCATAACAATTTTAAAAATTAAAGTAAAGTTAAAAAATTTAAAGTTGAAAGGTAAAGACAGTCTTAAGAAAATATCATTATTACTACATTCTAATAGCGGAAGATAGAAACCAGTGGTTTGAACCTTTTAAATAAATTATTATTTTTAGAGATAGAACTTTTGTAGTCTATAGTTAATTAATTTAGGTAAAAGAGCTGAGTTAGGTAAGAATTTTGATAATAAAAATCCTAAGAAGTCGCCTTAGTTAGATATTACAAAAATAAATTACACTGAATTATAAAAATTTAGTGTAATTTTTATATAATTAAAATAATATATATTGTACCTAGAAAATGTTTATTGTAGTATAATAGAATATTGATGAGACTTGGGCCCTCTCATGTAAGCACGAAACGCTGATGTACATCTAAAGTGAAAAAAACCTATGCATTAAACATTTATGCATGAAAAAACTGTTCTGTTTCAATTTGTTTAATCATTTAGCTAAAGTTGATGTTTATTATGGTGTAAGTTTCCTTCACCGATTTTGCGTTAGTTTTTATTTAGGCTTTTTGAGATTAGGTGGTCAGAATTATTACGATTTTTACGAATGGATACCCTTTTGACATTAATTTACATCAGTAATTTACAACTTATAAAATAATTAGAGGTCATCTTATTAATAATAGTAGTAATTATTATTATTAAATTTAATTTGATTTATCATCAGTACAAAGATAATGTACTCGTAATATTAAATAAACAAAATTTTAAAGATATAACCAAATTGGTTGTCTGCCAAAGTTGACTTTTATTAATTACAAATAAGGAAACGTGTACAAAATTATAAAAATAAAAATAATTTTTATTTTGATTGTTGTATTATTATACAAATATTCATAGTATATAATATCTTACATGATTAATTAAATAATAACGGAGAAAACTAAATTTAGATTAGCAGTAACTTTAATAAACCAAATATAAAACATATTTTTAGTATAAAATAAATAATCCGGTAATGGAATTAAATGAATAAACAAATGAAAAAGTTATCATACGTAGACAATTTCGTATTTTAAACAAACACTCGCTCTTAGATAATGACAGAATGTAGATTGCCCGTAATATAACCGACATAGAATTGTAAATTGTGCAATCTAAACATACACATTAATAACTAATGAAATGTAATTTGTGTTCTTAAAAAAAAAAAAAAAATGATTAAGAGTAGTGTAATGTCCTTAACGTCTCATTATGTTTAATGTAAATTACAATAGAAAAAATAGTGCTATGAAAATTACAATAACATTAAAAAATAACTTAAAAAAAAATACTTAAAAAGTTTTAAATAGTAAAAATTTATTTTAATATAAATCTCGTGTATTTAAATATATTAATAAACACCTTTTTCCTGGAGTAAAAATGAACAGAGGATAAGTATCTTAAATAGATCGTATACTTTTACTTTAGGTATCATAAACTTATAACTGAAGACGGCCTGAAACGGAACACATATCGCTCATAGAAAATTTAAAAAAATCAACTCATACTTGGCCTAGTATAGAAGCGAGGAGTGAGGTGCTTTCACATTACGTGTTTCTTCACTGAGAAATATACTGTTACGTTTCAGTACACCAAGTCCATTCAAATACAAATGGTATTTAATCGTAAAAATGAAACTCCAATTTTCGCAACACAGGAACTGGCTATATACTGAATAAAATTCCTTTCAGAGAAATCAATTCTGAATTATATTATTTATAAATCAGATCCTCTACATAAGTCATAAGTGTAAGAATGCTAGTCACGAGTCAGTATGTAAAGTAATAAAAAAATGTTGTATTAAATTACAACCAAGTTCCTCTCTCCCCGTCACCAACCCTATCATTTATTTTAGAAACTATAAAGAAATCTTTACATATACACAAATATATTATACAAGCATGTAATATGTAATAATCTGAGTTAAGTAGAAGTTGGCCATAATAATTATGTTACAAATTAATTAATAATCGAGATAATAATAAGAATATGTTCGTTCGGGAAAGTTTCGCTAGACTTTTCATTGATAACTGGTTTTATTTGTAAATTATTACAAAGTTATGAAAATTCATCAAAACTATTTTATTAATTTTTTCATTTTTTTTCATTCGTTACCGAGAAAATGAAAAAATAGTAAGAACCCTAAAAAAAATTTAATTTACTAAAAGTTAAAATTAAAATTTTT
The DNA here is from genome assembly GCF_047948215.1 of Lycorma delicatula. Classification (NCBI taxonomy): domain Eukaryota; kingdom Metazoa; phylum Arthropoda; class Insecta; order Hemiptera; family Fulgoridae; genus Lycorma; species Lycorma delicatula. Next base: position 102,065,703 of record NC_134458.1, on the reverse strand, counting down.
ACTAAACGTTAAATAAATTATGTCTCATATTTTTTGCAGATTAGAAATAAGTTGGAACCTAATCAATTCAGAATAACCTGTTAGTTACTTTAAAATTATACCTCGTTACGTTTTTTAAATAATTTGAAGAATAAAATTGTTACATATGAAATTTTTAAATAATCAAAATTATCAGCTTTATTAAAGAAAAGGCAAATTGTTTTTTTTTCATCAAGAAATAACGCATTTTTTAACAAAAGAAATTAGTAAATTTATTTACTGATTTACATACTGACCCGTGACTGTAATAGTATTTCTTACACTTATGACTTATGTAAAGCATCTGATTTACAAATAATATTTCCTTTAAGGCAGTGATTCCCAAACTGTGTGCCACGGAGCCCCGGGGAGCCATGGCCTCTTCACAGGGGCGCCGCAAAATATTGTAAAAGCTTCATAATTAATTGAACCAAGACATTTATAATTATTAATTTAATGTTAATAAAGTAAAAAAATAATGAAGATACACGAGTTTTATTTACTTCTATCTCTTACTTAAGAGTAGTCATATTTTTACTTAGGGTAGGGCGCCATGGAAAAATTTTCATTGAAAAAGGGCGCCGTGACTCAGAAAAGTTTGGGAACCACTGCTTTAAGGGATTATTTTTATATTTTAAAGTTCCCTTAGTTCACATGACCATAATTTGGTGGCCGATCAAATCAGTTACATATTATGTTAATCATAATTTATAGTTGCAGACGACGTTGGTTCCTTTTTAGCATCGTTACAATTAAAAAGTTAAAAATTTTTCTAATTTTAAATTTAAAAAAATAATTTAATCTGCAGGTAGCGCAAATGAGTTTGTTATAGTTTTAATAATTCTCTATAATAAAACCCTTTATTCTCTATTATAATTTATTTATCTCGTGTTTTGTTTTGGCGATTTTATGGTATATATATATATTTTTTCTTTTTTTTTCAATTATTAAAAAGTTAATTTTTTCGCCATTTTGGTATCACACACTTGATTTATAAAATTTAAATTTATATATTTCAGGCATTTTAGTAAACCTAACATTAGTGCGTTTGAGCCAATTTGATAGCTTATGTCGCTATTGTGTAATGATTATTACAAAACTTTAATTTTTGCAGCAATTTTGAGATGAAACCGGCGATTCGTGTAATTTTGTAACTCTCTAACAATGCTTAATCAGAATCAAAATCAAAATCCAAGACAAAAAGTGTTCACACACACACACACACGCGCGCGCGTATTCAATTCGATATGTATGTGATTGAATTCAGTATTTCAATATGTTCGAAGTACCTTTATACTCAAAACTAATTTTAACACTCAAATTTTAAGAATTGAGGTACTCAGAAATGCGTTATCTATGAATGTTAGAGGGACAATGCTAGGAAGGGAAGAAAATAACACTCAAATCAATTAGGATATTAATACTTCTATTTATAAAAATGAAAATTAAGACACATTTTCTTTAAATTATTAAAAGTATAAAATAATACAAAAAATCAAAAACAAACAAAAAACGGGCAGTCTAATTAGATCAGAAAAGTGCGTATGTCTTACATTTGAAAAAGCCAAAGACAGGTGAAACGTCGAGTAAAATCAGCCAAATCTTTGTTTCCCGTTACTGTTTTACTTAATTATTTTTTATATAATTTAAATTTCTTTTGTTTGTTGGTTTTATTTACGTTGTATTTATACGGTTGGTAACCTAAAGAAGTAAAATTAAAAAACTAAACAAATGTCTTCAGTTTCATTTATTTATATAATAATAATAGATCAGGAAAAAGAGGAATTATATTGTAAACCAAGAGTAAACGTAATAGTAAAACTAAGAATAATGATAATAAAATACAATAAAAAATAAATTTTACAGTTATAAAGATTTAGTTTGGTTTAAAAATGTTTAAAGAGAAACATCGGTATTTTAAATTATTTTATGATTAAAAATCTGTAGCTCATGTAATTTTCAAACTAAAAACCACAAGATATTTGATGGAATCATATTTAAAATAAATTTTTAACTTGACTAAAAAAAAATTGCAAGAAATTCAAATCTATCCAGTATACAACAAAATATAAATAAAATGTCTTCCCTTCAAATAGGAAAAAAGGTAAATTTAAATTAAATAATTAATTTTAACAATTTTTTTTATAACTTATACGTATGTTTTGATTATCTACCCCATTCCTTTTTACTTTGTCCTAATTTTAGTATATTAATCTAAATACTTAAATGTCTGTCTTTTTTTCCAGCTAATTTTCATAATTTAAATACAACTATACAAATTCTTTATTTTATAAATTAATATGGAAACAATATGTTTTGTTTGCCATTTTTGTACTGTAGTATACTATACGATGATTCATTGATAAGGGGAGCGATTAAAAAAAGAAAAGAAAGAAAAATGAATGAATCCGAATAATAAAGGGAAATATAAATTTATACGGTTGGTAGCAATGCTTAAGCAGTGAATGCTAAAGAGTAAATGGCGGTATACAGCTAGTTTGTTTTGGGACCTGGGAGTGAGGGAGGTGTGAAGCATTGCTGCGGCTGGTGTATGTGTGTAAGATAAGGGATATACAGTATGTCAGGTGGGTTATTAATTTTTTTCTTTATTAATTATTGTTTATTTTTATAGTAATTATATTTTAATAAAATTGTTTCATCTATATTTATCATATAAATTTTATAGATAATATATTATTACATCGATGAACGAGAACCATCAATCTTGACAACTCCCATTTATAGATTATACTCGTGTAAATAAACATTCGCAATCCGATGTAAACAAAAATTTATTTTTGTATATATATAAACAAAATTTATAAATATACTACATTATGTAATAATAATAAATCAATTTTTAATATCTGCTGTTTTTTTACTCAAAATCTGGGCATAATTAAAACATTGTAAAAATAAAATCGTCAGGATTTTAAATATTTTTAATTAATGGTAAGCAAAGACTTTTTTTCTACTATTCCTAGAAACTATTTCAACTAGCCAATTTTTTACGGTGTCTGTATGCCCAAGATTTTAAATGATATAACTTTATCAACATGTTAAGGATAAAATTAATTATACATAACGTGTTTATTTGTTATTTCCAGGATACCAAGATCATCCATAAGTAAACAATAAAATCACTATTTTTTATTTATTTATTAACAATACAAAAAACAGAAGAAAAAATATCAGATATTTTTTTTTTATCAATAGAAATAGTCCTAAAAGATTTGCACTGAAATAAATAAAAATTTTTTTTATCATAAAAATTATTTTTATTATTATTACCTTTTATGACCGCGTAGGATCACTTTAGTCCGTCCATTATCCAAGTCTCTTCGATGGGACTGTCTGGGGGCCTTGCGGTCCTCTCAGTACATTTTCATACGTTCCGATCTTTGTGTCCTTTCTAGTGTTGAAAATGTTCGTATTGTGAGTTTTTTCTTGTGAGTGTGAAGCTAGTGTTTTTGTTCTTGATTTTCTTGTTAATTTTGAATTTACAGCCGTTTCAGAAGTTTTGAATCTTGCATCCTCATATGTCCAAAGAATCCTAGTCTCCTCTTACTCATGTTATCAATGATCAATGATCAATGATTATCAATGATGAATTCTAACTCTTTGTACACGATTTTGTTGGGCACAATCCACCATTGCCTGTCTTTCTGGTAATTTTAATTGATGCAGATTCTTCTAATTCTTCTTTCGATTTTACGAAGTCTGTCAGTCTTTATTGTTCGTTCAGGTGGAAGAGTGTTTCTGCTGCATAAGTGGCCTTTGGTCTTATAACTGTGTAGTGTTTTATTTTTGCGTTTATTGATAAGCATTTTTTTTTGTAACTGTACCAGGTTAATTTTTGAGCTTTAGCTAGTTTGTTATTTGGATCGAGGTGTTTTCGTTTAGGTTGTTTGTTATTTTTCCGAGGTATTTAAATTGGGTTACTATTTTGATTTTATTACCGTTTATGTTTACTTCTTTTAACAGGTTGACTGCCATGAGACATCAAATGATGTCTCAGCCAGTTATCCATTATTGCTGAGACATCATTTGATGTCTCAGTTTCGCATTCCAATACTGTTATGAGACATCAAATAATGTCTCAGCGTAATGTCACACGTAAGATGCAATAATGTTTATTTTTAATTTTTTTTTATCAAATTGCATAATATTTTAAAGCTAAAATTCTGTATATTTTTTGTACATAGCACAGAACTTTTCTTTAGATTTGAAATTGAAGAATGTTTTTTTTTGAAAATCACCAAATAAAAGCAAAATAAACATAATTGAAAGTCGTAATAAAATCTGAATTAATTTTAGTTGTTTACTGGCAAAGTTTAGTTAGATTTTAATATCAGGTATTCGTCAAAATATCAAATTCAAATTTTACTTTAAAAATCTCAATTCAAAGTATAATTATTAATAAAATATGATTTTATTACAGAAGAGAGTGACTTTTAGTAATTTATGTTAAAAAAGTATAGCAATTAATAAAAATAGCGTTCAAAGAATTCTGGAGTTGTAGAATTAAAAATAAATACAATCAGTTGTTAGTAAGTAAAAGATATTATAATTCAATTAAAATATGATAAACATTCTGAGATATCAGTTGGTAACTCGTTATCCACGTTTGCTATGAGACAAGTTGATGTCTCAACTTTATTTTTGAATGTTTCAAAAAGTAAAGTTGCAAAGTGAAATGGGTATCATAAATTAGTAATAGGGTAACAAAACCTTTATTGATATTGAAAAAAAAAATGGCAGCACTGGTGGATTATTTTTAGCAAAATAAGTATAGCAGCCATAGAAATGTTACATTTTTCACTGTGGCAGTCAACCTATCAATCATGTTGAAATTTGGGGTATAATTTCTGTCTTTTCGAATGATATTTTTAGGCCGATTTTATTTAAAAATTCTTTATTGTGATTTCTTTTATTTTTTATAAAGTATTTCTTAATTATTCATTTCATTATGTAAGCTTTTATGTTTAATTAATTAATTTCGAGTATTTAAATATTACATAAACTTATAATAATGCGTTCTATCCTCTCTCTCTTTTTTCCGTTTAGCCTCCGGAACCACTGTAAGGTGTTACTTCAGAGGATGAAAGATGATATGTATGAATGTGAAGTAAGTGTAGTCTTGTACAGTCTCAGGTTGACCACTCCTTAGAAGTGTGGTTAATTGAAACCCAACAACCAAAGAACACCTGTATCCACTATCAAGTATTCAAATCCGTATAAAAGTATAAAACTGCCTTTACTAGGATTTGAACCTTAGAACTCTCGAATTCGAAATCAGCTGATTTGCGATGACGAGTTTAACCACTAGACCAACCCGGCGGATTGGATTTGCATTCTATCCAAAATTTTTAGTCAATAATCATGGTCTGGTGCTATTCTTTATTCAGTCGATTACTTGCTAATATTTTGATTTGAAAATTATTTACTACAATCTACAACCCAAGTCCGCAATTCTTTTTTTTTATTTTTCATTACAGATTTTTTCTTTCTTAACTTCCTTATAGTACCAAACTTAAATGGGAAAATTAATAAAATTTGTTTACATCACAGAAATATATTTTTATAATTACATTTGGTTATTGAATAAAAATAATTAAAAAAAAGAAAGTGAAGCCCATTTATTATACAATAATCAGTTTTGCTATATCATAACCGAATCATTCCTGTTGTAATTTTATTTTATATTGTAGAAGGGTTTTAAGAGATCTTGTTCACCTGTTAGGCATTACAACCTTTAGGCTTACTGCCTGACCGAATTGGAAAATATAATCCACGTAGAGTTCCACATGTCTTCCCCTCCACCAAATTACACTGAAGATATATTATAATTGCAGATTCAGCATTCAAAATATGGACGACCTATCAAGATCATTATCGAAAAACTGGGCAAGAAGGATAAGAAAATAGGTGGGTAGTGAAAAAGGACGATATACTTCTGAATGAATCGCAGTACGATGTAATTATTCCCGCCCTGACAAAACTAGAAGTATCTTCCCCGTTGCGGGCGTTCATTCTGTTCGTAATCTTTTAGGTGATTTACCAAAATGAGAGTAATTATATTTCATCGATCCGCTTGAATACTATAAAATATAACAGATTATTTTTTCTTAAGAAGTTAAAGAGCAACCCGAAAATAGGTAGATTTCAAATTTTCCAAATAGGTAGTTCTGATTTTTTAAATGAAAAACTTCTCCCGTTCCCAAAATTTAGAAAAAGGTGTAAATAAATAACTGCATTTAATAATTGTAAATAATTAACGCCCAAAAAATTTCAGTATGACCTCATTTCATCGGGGTAGCTGAAATCCGAGTAAAATCTTTTACTAGCCGTAACTCGCAAAAGAAGCATTTTTTTCTAAAACAAATGTTTATATGAACTTTTTTCACTATTTTCACGAGTAGGAGAGGTTATGAAAGTCCCGGAAGAAATTCGTGATACAGTCTGTATAAGATAATTAATATTTTATCGTTAACATCCCAAAAACTCAATGGAAGAATTAATTAAGATTTTATTTATTAAATTACATAGTTTATTATCTTCACTTTCTTAATATTATATTTTTAATCACTCTTTAAAGATATAATTTATTTAATTACTTTTTGCATTACACTTTTTTTTTTTAATTATTACTTCTTTTAGATGAAATATTTGTGGTAAATACTGATGTAATAATAAAATATTGTTTTATTTAAAAAATTGGGCTATTAATCGTATTAGATCTTTAATAAATGAACAGTACTGATATAAAAACAATGTTATATCGATATTCATATATTCTATATTTTTATGTAGTTTTTTTCCCAGTGACGTGTTTATGTAATATTTAACGATACACCTGTTTACAGTTGTGTGTAAATGTACGCATATGAGTGACTACACGCGCGTGCTTGCCAATGTAACCTTAAGGGAGAGGGAGACCCAGGAGTGTACAATCAATAAAAGTTTATGTTGTGTAAAACTGTAATTGAATAGAAATAAGCGTATAGGGATTACTACTGTACCTTTTAAAATTAATTTAGAGATTATAAAAATAGGTCTATTTAACTGTTTTAAAAGTTACATTTTTTATAATTAATTAATACTAATGTGTATAATGCTATTCACGTTTATTTTAAAATAATAAGTAGAAATTATTAAAAGTAATAACTAGTCGAATTTTGTTATACCTAAATTAAATTCTGCGAAATTATTATAGTTTAATGCAATAAAGGAGAGAAAGATTTTACTATACGCTTGTAGATGGGTACTCCCTTCTGGTTTTTTCACTTTTATATAACTAAACTACTATTTACTCAGGCTTCTTCTTATATCAAACAACTTGTATTCGTAGGACTGTATTGCTTACGAATATATAACAATATGAATAACCAGGATCTAACATATCCGTAAAAAAAGGACACTCCTTTATATCATATTGTATAACAACAGTCAAACCAGAGCTACGAAACTTCTTTTAGACTTCGTTTTTGTAATTAACACTGGGTTAAAACTGGTGGTAAAACTGGATTCCTACTCACAGCTGATAGTTATTATTGTAAATTTGAAAAATAATTTACGTTCAATTTTTAATTAATGAGTATTGAGGTCTAGAATATTTATTTCTTTATTGCTAATAACAACTATGTAATTCAACACAATACTTCGGCTTACGAGAAAGGGCCTCATTATGTTTCCGTTGCTATTTCCAATAAATTACTAACTATATAACAAATTTTCCCACCGATTTATTTAAAATTCGATTAAAAATTTCATGTACAGTACCAATAGTACTCTACCAATAAATTTTTAAATAAAACCAATTACATTTTTTTTTAACCCACAATTTTCTGCATCCGTTCAATGTGCTCAAGTAATTTTTATTAATCCCCTTCGGAATTGCAATTTATATTATATTTATTTATTTATTTTTATTTAGTATCTTTATACATTTACCTTAACATTATTTCAGGTGTTTATATATATTAATTAATATTAATTTTAATCACATCCATTTTTATTTCTTTGTACGAAGTAAAGAAGTATTGTGATCGCGAAAAATTTCGATTTTCATATTTCAACGGAAATATCCATTTTGACCATCCCTGAATCCATTTGACTAGTTTCGATGTGACGTCTGTTCGTATGTCTCGCATAACTCAAAAACATTAGCCGTAGGATGTTGAAATTTTGGATTTAGAACTGATGTAACATCTAGGTGTGCACCTCCCCTTTTAATTGCAATCGACTGAACAAAAAGTTTCCAAAAAAGCCCAAAATCTAAAGAGATTTGGATTTTTGACTTTTTCTTAAGTGCGGTAATAAGCCTCGTTGAGAGCTTTTCAACGATATATCATAAGTGGTACTTATTTTCATTGGTTCCTTATAGACTTATTGACTTATAGTCAAATAAAGTTAACAAGTATTCTATTTGTCACGTATATTAAGAGAAATGAGGAGTACGGTTGCTTTCATCTAGTCGGGTTTTACTATTTTATATCGATACACCAAAGTATTGAAATTCAAATGTAACTTTAAGTTACAGCTTTACTTTTTTCATAACATCAAGAAAAGGTTTGTAATAACATCATTACTTTCAGAGAAAGCTACTCTTTATTAGGGACTTTTGTAGGTAAGATATATTACATGGCCATAAATAATGTAAAAAGGAATTAATTTAGTGAGTTTTTCTGATTACGGAAACAATGGATTATTTATATACACGTATTACCTTATTCATCAGCGGTAACAGTTTACGGTTATTAACTATTACTGCGGTAAATAGATATATTTTTCTTAATAAAAGTAAACACTTAAATCTTAACAAAAATAATTAAATAATTACGAAACTTCGTGTTTAAAAATCTGAAGACTAAAGTAAATGTAACTTAAAATTTTCTGGAAAAAAATTACCTTTTTTGCAAACTGAATTAAAAAAAAAATCAACACTGAGTCTCTTTCCATTTCATCTGATCTTAGCTCTGATTCATTTCATAAATAAATATTTCAATTTTTAAACAAAAAAAAAACGTTTGTGCAGTTCTGCACAAGATCGACTTTTCGTTTCCGACGCCTTCACTACTTCGCAGTCAGAAACGCACTGATTTTCGGAGTACAACACATTACATTCGTTCGATTATCAAGTAGACCCAACACTCTATGAATGAAATTTCAACTCGCTCACTACTGTAACTCACTGCCTAAACGCATTTGAAAAATACACCAATACACGACACAGTTAACATAACCTCAAATTGAGGTTCAACCTTAATTTGTTGAGGAAGAATTTATCAAATTGTTGGACTCAATCAGTCTTTATAAAATTTTCATATTCACTTCATATACACTACTAAAGCACATTAAAATTCAATGAAATTGATCAAGTAGTTCTGCAGATTTTCTAGCCATAAAATTGCATACATGTATATTATTTTTTAGATTTTCGAACCACAGAATTTTATGCATGAATACTATTTTCGTAATCCTCATACCTCAAAATGTAAAGAAAATTTATTTTCATCACCTCTCAATTTTTTTGGTCACAATAAGAAAAAAATAGCTCAAATTGAGGTTTTGTTGTCTGTTGTCGACTTTAAATTGAGCGTAATTCAGGAACGACTTAACCAGTCTTCATTAAATGTTTACATGCATAACTTCAGATACATTACTACAGTATATCTAAATTCAATGAAACTGATCTAGTACTTTTGGAGATTTTTGAACCAAAGATTTTATACATATATGCGTGCACGCGCTCGTGAAAATGGTATTTTCGTACTCTTCATACTTCAAAAAAAAAGAAAATTCAATTTCACCCCCAATCCCACTGTGTGACCGAAATTAATTCCTTAATTACTTTTCTTTGAAAAGTCTGCAAAAAAATTGTGTAAAATTCTTTTTTTTAACTTTAGGTAATTTAATTGCGTAATAATTATTTATTTTATTGAGACTGGATTAATTTCATAATCAATTAAAACATACTGGGATATAACTTATTAATTTTTTTTATTTTAATTGTAACTATTACTAAAATAAATTCTTTAGTTATGAAATGTAATCTGGATTACATAATAGTATATACTAATTTTTCAATAACATGTGTTTTTAATGTATTTTGTTAAGTTATCTTAACATATGTTTTGGTGATTTAGTTCAATGTACTATGCGTAATTGCAATTAGTAATCTCTTGTTTATTTTTAAATCATTATGTTGTTTATAATTTTCTTCATTATTTTACATAATAAAATATTAGCTTTTTTAACGTTTTATTACATAATGTGTAAGAGTAATATTTTTGCTTATGATTATTATTTAAAGCATTACGCATAAAATTAACATTAAGAATATTATAGTGGTAATGGTATATTTATACTTTTTTTATGTAACCAAATAAATCTGAAACTTTTTTACTATCTAGTATGGTCACTTATCCGTGTTTTTGATGGTATAAGAAATGAGTTTAAAATTTTAGACTATATTTAATGGAAATGTATACAGAGTGTATCACGAAGTTCTCCCGGGACTTTTATAAGCTATTCTAGTCGTGAAAATAATGAAAAAAAAACATATATACATATGTCCTAAAATTTTTCATTTGCGAGTTACGGCTAGTGAGAGATTTCGCTCGGATTTCAGCTATCCGGGTGAAACGAGGTCGTACTGAAATTTTTAGAACGTTAATTAAAGAATAGAATTAGTGATATATTGACCTGAAAAATCGAATAAAATAGACCCCACAACTGTATCTGCAGTACTTTTTGAGAAATCTGGGGTGAAGAAAAATAAATTAGAGTAAAAAAAACCGCTTTTTATGTTTGACGTCCAATAACTTTGTTAAGTGGGTAATAAGTAAATCTTTTAAAAGAATTTGCAGAGAATTTAATTTTGAACAAAATGGTCTAAGATAAGTTGAATAAAACAAAGAAAAGTTAGAAATGACTTTATAACATATCCGATGTTCAGTTCTCTACCTTGACCGCTTCCCGAAATATAGGGTATTCTAGGGTAATGGAAAGCGGAACCAAAAGGAATATTTTCGTCTACAGGAGAAGCTTCTGTGTCAAGGATGAGAGAAACATTGGAGAAAAAAGAGCTTTTCAGGCTTTAATTGTTATTTATTAATAACGTTATGAGGATAGCGAACACAGCGGGGATCCAGGGGGCTTCTTGCTCCTGGCTAAAAGGGAAAGGTGTGAGAAGCCAGCCCTCACTGGTTAGTATATTATATATAAAATAAAAGTAGGAAGAAATTATTATTACAATCTGAAATAATGTGTGATAACATAAATTATTGAGTCCTAGAAAAGATGATAAATTACATGATTATCTTACAACCTGATAGTTCCTCAAATAAAGAATGATGTCCTGGAAAAAAAACAATACGTAGATGAAGTAATAATCAAGCTACAGAAAAAAATGTATAATTCAATAGAGCCAGCGAAGTTAAATAATGTTGAGGGCAGACTTTTTCGTGAAAGGGAAAACTACAAGCAGTCGCCATTTTTTAATCGTAAAACACATTCCTCTTAAATTAAAAAAAAAAAAATTATTTTCATGCAGGCCTACCAATATTTTCATATTTATATTATCACAGTCACTCATTCTGCAGCGCTGGAGTGTGCTACAATATTGGACACTTAATTGTATTTTACGCCATAAGTCCCCTACCCAGTTATATAGAGATCAGTGTATCAGTCACATTCCGATTAGTACCGAGTTAGTTGTGATGGAGAAATACATTATACAGGTGCGCATAATCATAGTGAAAACATGTTACAAATACAGACTCTTGTGCTGCAACTACACATTATATAATAGTGTACGTTATGGCGTGATGATAACCGCATTTTTGTGGCCTGAGTTGGAAGTCATGGACTTTGGCTATGATTTTGATGAGATGTTCTTCCAGCAGGATGGCGCCACGTGTCATGCGATTCACGAAAAAATTTGAGTTGTTGCAGCAGACATTTCCTGGGCGGTTAATTTCGTGTAACTGTGATCACAATTGGCCACCAAGGTCATGCGATCTTACATACGAGATTGATTTTTATCTATGAGGATTTGTAAAGTCCAAGGTTTACACGAAACGCATACTAACTATTTCTTAACTTAAAGAAAAAAATCTGACGAGTTATCGCAACAATTAAGCTACAAGTCTGCGAAAATGTGATTGCAAATTTTGTCAAAAGATTGTGAGAGTGTCATATGAGACATGAAGGACATTTGCCGGATATTATTTTCTATATTTAATCGGGATGTTTACTATTTCAGATTATGTCACAACTTTGCCATTTCATGCAGAAGTAAAGGCTGATTTTATATATTGAAATCCTGTGATACGTTTGGTATATTCTTTACATAAAGAGAGCGAATTTTTCATTTTTTGTCGTTAACCGCGAAAACACTGAACCAATTATTACGAAATTTTAACTGCAGCTCTCTTATGATTCCTGGAATATTTATCATAGTTCAACTTCACCATTTTCACTACTAAGTATAAGTTAAAAATATACTCGTATAAATAACCTATAACTTCTTTTACTAAATTTATATCATGTTAGTATCGACTTTTCAAAAAATTATTAAAATGATATACAAAAGTTAATGTCATTATCTAATCTGGCGGTGACCCAAGAGAGCTCATCCTCGTGCAAGAAGTAAAGTAGCACTCTGTAGATATTTTTATATTCTAAACTAAGAAGTTCCATCAGGGTGAGCCGTACACATAATTGCATAGATTCGACTTTCAGTTCGGTATTAATATTTTCATAACGCTTAGGTCGCCGAGGTTACAGATAGGTAGGAGAACTTCTAGAGCTAATAGAATTTATGATCAAAAACAACGTGAATCTACGTCAGAGCGTTTTCAAAGACTTGAAGAGCAACGTATACGCTAGACTCAAAATCGGGATCACGCTTCAAGAAGGTCTCACAAATCAGCTCTTGATATCACGGTGAAATTGACTATCTGAATTTGAAAGATATTCAAACACGATTAAAATATATAACCATTTTTGTGCCAAAAAATGAAATGAAGCTCCTATGCGTTTTTGCTAGGAGCAAAGTAGTTCTTGAACAACTTCAATATCCTCCTGATTTCATTAATAATTTAATTTTGGGAACAAATCCTTTATCTAAACATTTTATTTTATCCGGTAAGTTGTAGATAGCTATAATTCTTACAGTAACAACCCAAAAATTATTATTAAAATACTATTTCCAATTTTCGAAGTTTTATACGCATATAGTGCGGTTGAAGCAGCGACAGGGAATGTTAATTCTTAAATATAGTTAAAGTAATGTAGTTCGTATAGTAAGTAAAGTATAGTTCATATAATAAAATTAATTTTATTTATATTACTTGTATATGATGGTACGCGGTCTTGCGTTTGGGTCTGACATATCTGTTTCAAATGTCAATGGATGTAAGTGATATGTGCTATTCCTTTTTTTGTTCGCTCTTTTTATTAAGGATCTATATGAGGTGTTGAAGGTAATCTGTGGATAGGGCATTTAAATATTAAGTTGTTTGTATGCCGACGATTAGGCTTCGGAACAAAAGATTCTTCAGAAAGTGATCGAAAAATTTAAGGAGTACACCGAAAGATGGAAATTAAACGAGAATTTGGAGAAGTCGAAATTTTGCGTTTAAATAAACTTTTTTTGGGACTACTTCTACACAGGTAGTTTAATAATAAATGTAAATGTCTAGGGGTTCTTTTCATTAGTCACTTAACAGTAATGTAACAATTTTGTAAAAACAGTCACAGTACTTTTTTTTACAAAAAAAAATTCCTGCCAGAAATTTTTTTAATATAAAAATATAACCCTCTCTCTGAAAAAAATAAAGTTATGATTGCATCATGTAAGCCTGTTGTACTATATGACGCCCGGACTCTGGAAATGCATAAAGAATATAGTAATTAAAAATTTTAATAAGTTTTTATTAACGGTTATCTTTGGATTTCCTGTCTCTACACCTAATTATATTGTAGATTTAGAGTTACCTACTAGTTTTAATGTACATCCAGGGTTTTCAAAATGTCCAAAAAGGGTTAGGAGTGCTAAATAACAGACTGACAAAAAAGATTATTTGTGTGATTGACAGAGAGATCAATTTATTTAAGGTCTGGCTGTAAACGGTATAGATATTCGGGTCAGCAGTTAATTTTAATATTTAAAGTAGAGAGTTATGGTCATCGTATTTTAGTAAATTAGTCACGAGAATTAGAGATGAGGCGAGAGTTATATGGATCGAAAAAAAATTAAGTACAATTTCATCGTACTCCAGACTTAATTTTAATTTAGATAATTCGTACATTTCAGATAACTGCAAAAATTTAATATTTTAAGCCAGGTCTTCAGTGATGCAGTTTAATTGTATGTCGAATACAATAAGAAAAGTTTGTTTTTGAAAAGAATATGGCTTACGTGCAGTAGAGAATAGGGGGAAAAACGTCGTATATTTTGTTGTTAGATGCCTAATTTCTCGAAAATTCAGAAGCTTTATTTAGGTAAAGTGATTTTAGTTGATCAGGAAATAATTTATTATTTATTTAGACAGTAGTCATGATATTAAAAAAAATATATATATAAATATTTTTATCTATATTCAGAATGTTGTAAATTTTCTTGTTAAGCGTGCGAATTATTTACAGATTATATTTCCATATTTTTGTAAAATATGGAAATATTTTCACTTACACAAAAATAACTCCTTTTCTGAATAATATGAATTTATGTATATTGTTTACTACCCTGTAAATAATTATACCGTAGCTCTAGAGTAGAGCTTTGCTGCAAAAAGAAAAGTATGGTAATCAGTCAAAAAATGGGGTATGGTTTTTTTTTTGCATTCGACGTTTAATGACTCAGGAACTCCCAAAAATACAAAAATAGCGGGTAAATTTCGAAGGTACGTGTGTTGGCGTGTTTGAAGATTAATAACTTATGACTAGTTTAACCGATTTTTATGAAATTTTAAACAGACTCGTGTGTATGAGGAAAGTTTCTGATTAACTTTGGGGTCAATATCTCCAGGAGGTAGATAGTTTTTTGGGTATCACAATTGACCCCAAAACCCCATTAAAATTCCTTAAAACCCCATTTTATACCTCAGTACATATGTGCATGCTTATCTTACCATTTTTAAGAAAGTTTACCTCAAAAAAGTGAAAAAAGTTTCCTCTTCCACAAAAATCGAATTTTTATTTATTCGATACTTTTTAAGCGAAATTTTTTTTGTCTTCCTAGGCATAGTACTGGTGCACGTGATTAAAAAAAAAATACTTTGAGGGCAATAATGGGATGGGAGAGCCGATCAAATTTTAAAAATATCGATTTTTGAATTATTAAAAAATTTTGTTTGGTTTATTTAAACGTTTAATATTATTAAAAATTTAAATAATAAACTTCTAATAATATTACAATAAAATTACAACATAATTCAACTCCTTCCACCGAAAAAGAAATCTTACGTAACGTTTTATTAGTTGTACATTTTTTAGTGATTTTCTTTTAAATTTCTTCCATAAAAACAAAATATTTTCTTGGAAGATAATTTTGTACGTGGGTGAGCAGAAAAAAAATCGATTTAAAAAAATTATTTAAACTCTTTTTTTGCTTTATTTAAACATTTAATGATAATTTTAAAATAAAACTTCATCATAAATTAATTACCCACACCCAAAAAGGAAATTTTAGGTAACTTTTTTCACGTATCATTATTTTCCCTATACAAGAACAAATACGGTAACCGATGCCAGGAAAGTACTACAACATTTTTGTCAGCTTTTTTTTGTGTAATTAATCAATGTTTTATCGATGTTATATCATCAAATCTTTATATTTATTTTTTATAAAGATCTAAAATCTTAATTTTTGTTAACCATTTACAAGAATTTTTGTTGTCCTAAATGTATACACGCTCGATCTATTTACTCTTTATAATTTATTTTTCTTTGTGCCTATCTGACAGATGACCATATATCACACCTTTGAGGAAAATATTTCTTGTTTTTTTTTTTTTAATTTATTATTTTATGTTATTATTATTATGTTTTTTAAACTGTAAAATTGAACTGCATTATTTATTATTATTATTATTATATAGTTCATAGGCCGAACAGAACGTCCAGATTTTTTACTTTTTGAATTATTAACGACCTCCTATATTATTATATATACAATTTACCTTCACTCATGTTTTCTCATACGATATCATTAGTTGAAAGTTAACATAGAAGTTCTAATTTAAAAAAAATAAAAAAAATAAGGTCGACTTCATCCTGTGGCCTCAGGATTAGGAAGAATAAATGACCTGGTTCCTTTTTTTTAGTTGTTGTTTTATTGTTAAATATAAGAGGCTAGTAGACCGTGACTAACAATCCTATTATATATAGTTTATATACAATTGTATGATGTTCTTTTCAATTGTTATTAGTACACTGTATTTTGTACGTAGATGGATAGACAGAGAGTACGTCGTATTTCCTGCTGGAAATAACTCAAACGCTTAAAGTCGTGATTTTAAAACTATTAAAAAACATATGGTATCAATTATTTTTGATTTCGTGAAAGTTTTGTAATTTAATGTTATTCAAAACATTCAGTAAATATATTTAAATGTATTGATAAACACTATTGACAATTTTACATCATTAACAGTAAAGGAAACTATGAAATCTTAAGTTTTAAAGCAATAAAGGATAAAAAATTTAAGGACGTCTTACAAAAAAAGGATATGTTAATTTTCATTCCAGGAATTTTAAATCCAAATGATGTAAATCATAACTCTTAATAAACTACGATTTACATATAAAAAGTTTTAATTTTTTTTAAGGAATTTACAGAAGAAAAATATTTATAAAGATTATTTTGTTACAAATGTTTCAAAAAGCTGACATCAAAGTTTTAATACTTTCCTGGCATTGTTATACTTATTTTTATAGTGAAAAAATGATACATGAAAAAAAAAATCTAAGATTTCTTTTTTTTTGGTGGGTGGGGAGGTAGGTAATTATGATGAAGTTTTATTGTAAATTATAATTATAAATAATCAAAAAAAAGTTTAAACAATTTAAAAATAATTGATTTTTTTTCTGCTCTCCCACCTCCAAAATCACCTTCCATAAAATGTTTATGGTTTTTTACGTTTTACTGTGTTAAATGGAAGAAACTAAAAAAAATCCACTAAAAAATGTGCAACCGATAAAAAGTCACCTGAAATTTCTTTTTTGGTGGCGAGGTTTCAATTATTATTTTATTGTAATGTTATTAAAAATATATTATTTAAACCATTAATAATATAAACCAATAAACGTTTTAAAAGATTCGAAATATCTATATTTTTAAACTTTGATCGGCTCCTCCATCCCAATATTGCACCCAAAGTATTTTTCTGGATCGCTTCCAGCACTACTATCCCTACGAAGACATAAAAAATTCGGTTGAAAAATATGCAATAAATAAAAAGATGTTTCGATTTTTATGGAAGAGGGAATTTTGGGGGATTTTTTTTTGAAAATGGTAAGATAAGTATGCACGCATATGCATACTTATCATAAAATGGAGCCGTGGAGATATTGAATCCAAAATTTTACCAACAAATTGTCCGATATACATGATTCTCTGTATAAAATTTAATCAAAATCCGTTTATCCAGTCAAAAGTTATTATGCTTCAAATATTCCAAAACACGTGACATGCAATGCCGTAAAAAATTATAGAATATTACCCCTTTTCACTTTTTTTTGTTGTAGTTTTGGGTCCCTGGGTCATGAAACTTCGAGAAAAACCCATACCCCATTTTTTTAACTGATCACCATATCTTACTTCTTGCAGCATAGTTGTAGATCTATGATGCCAGGAAATTAAAAATTATATGAATTAGTGATAGCTCTTTGCTATTATATTTCTACTATGAAGAATTTGTTATTACGTATCTATGAGGACATATAGTAGTTCAAATATGTTATGCATGCTTACTGTTTAGTTCTAACTTCAATCAAAACGCAGAAGAAGGCGATTATCATATTTTACTTGTTATTATTCTCTACCTTTTTTTAACTATTATTATTTTTTTTTTAAATTCATTTAAGTGGCCTGGTAAAGCTATTACTTCCTATATTTCATCCACTCTACTCCAACCATTCACACACACACACACACACACACACACACACACACACACACACACACACACACACACACACACACACACACACACACACACACACACACACACACACACACACACACACATACACACACACACACATATATATATATATACAGAGAGAGAGAGAGAGAGTGAGAGAGCGATTAAACCAGTGTTGTCGGTGATAATAATATTAGTAGTTATATATAATTGATATTAATAATATGCTTGTCACGTCGGAGGCCCTTTTGTTGTTAGCAAGAAACAGGATGCTGATTGTAAAGAAAGAAAATGAGAATGGATGAATGAATAAATGCCATTGCCACCGAACATGATACAGAAATACGTGAAGTGAAACGGTAAAAAAAAAAAAAAATATATATATAAATAATTATAGAGAGTTCAGACCGATTGATTGAATAAGGAAAGAAGATCATCGTATATGTATGTATATAAAAACATACGTCGGAAACTGATTTAATGTTTAATTTTATATTCAGTCTAAAATTAAACTTTTATTAATATTTTCTACAATCTAAATCTTATTTTAGAATTTAGATCAATAGTACAGTCTAGTTTTATAAATATAAAAGAGTTATTAAAAGAAACATTGCATTTTATTTCTAGCTGTATAATTATACTGTGTATGGCGTACAGTATATTATATTGAATACTGTAAAAGCTATAAACAGTATATAACAGGGTAATTTTGGCAATCTGGTCAAATTTTGCATTTCGGGATTTTTTCAGATCTTGATATTTCCGAATCAAAAATTAAAATTTTAACTCTAAAAATTCCTGAAGGATTTATTTAAATACATATGTGAATTTCATATCACCAGACTGGATGTACCGATTTGGATTGAATTTTTCAAGATGATTTTCTGTATATGAGGCATTGATATCATTTAAGTTTTCTTATAATCGTGTAAGAAGGCATCTCCCTCCACACCTTGGAGATATTGAACGCAAAATTTTACCAAAAACTGCCCCATATACACGAGTCTCTGACAAAATTTCATCAAAATCGGTTTATCTAATCCATGATTGTTAAGCTTCAAACACGCCCACACACGTACAAACATTACCCCCTACGTTTTTTTTTGGGGGGGGGGGTTCCTAAGTCATGAAATGTCGAGAAATAAAAAAAAAACCCATACCCTATTTTTTCACCGATTACTATACTTTTTCCTTCTTGCAGTATAGCCCTAGAGCTATGATGCCAAGAAAGTCGGCCTCCGTAGCGCGAGTGATAGCGTCTCGGCCTTTCATCCGAAGGTTCCGGGTTCGAATCCCCGTCAGGCATGGCATTTTTCATACGCTAAAAAATTCCACTTCCATATCCCACACACAAGCTTCAAACTTATGTAGTGATTTCATCAAGCAAAAAATAAAAAAAAAGTCGCATGTTCGCGACTCTGTCAGGATATTGAGACACCAACAATTAAAAATATTTATATAAATACGATTTATTAGTTTAAGAATATAGAAAATAAGACAAATCAGTAATAATATGGACAATAATAATAGCAATAATAAGGAATAAAGTACATACAAAATAGTATTTCAAATAAGAAAAGGATTTATTTAAAAGTAGTTAAATCATAAAAAACTAGAATTCAATCCAATTGACTAGGCATTATAATGACCACTAATATTAACACTTTTAACAATTAGTATTATATTAACAACCAGATAAGATCAGACCAGTCTAAAGTTTAGATATTTCCATTCACTACAAATACCTTTCCTGTTTACAGTAGAACTAACCTAACCATTTATGAATGAATTTAATACTTTATCAATTTCTTTTATTGTCTACCAGTAACTCACCGAACAACTTCCTGCATTCACCCACTGTCCACACTTGAATGCTTGTGACTTTACACGTTGTTTCTGCACGCCGTCTCCCAATCGCAGCAATCGCTTCATACCTGACTTTCCCCTGGTCCCAGCAGTCTTATATACCGTGACCTACAGAACCGCAACATTCCTAAACTGTTGAAGCGTGAGAATTATCATCCGTGCCCTTACATTTTCCCATAAATTCCTACTCTGATCCGGTAACCCTTCTCACCGAACAACAGCTGTTGGAGGTTTGCCACTGACAGTATTACAAAGAAATATTGTTAAACGGATCTGTTAGCCTGAGAAAAGGATTCTTCTGAATTCCTTTCATTGTTATTTTCACATACTTTCTTCCTTAATTGGAAAGAATCCGTTAATTGGGGATTACCCAATCCGTAATCCTCTATACTGGTCTTGTTACAATATTAATTATTAATATCGGACCTGCGGTTCTAACATTTAGGCAAATACATACAAACAGATTCGTAGAAACTAGTGTATAAATATGAATAAAAAAGTACTATGATTAAAAAAATACTTTCGGGGAGGAGGAAACAATTTTTTTTTAAATTTCGATAAATTTATCTTATTTGGTAACCTCCAAATAACCTGTGATTGAACACGCAGAGAAAATAATTCATCTGAAATTAATTCTAGTTTAAAATGAAGTTTGCTAAAGATTTATTCAAGTCGGTCAATTTCTCAACGAAATTTTTTACAACTAATAAAGATTAGAAAATAAAAAGAAAAAAAAACAGAAAATAGTCCCAGAGCTGTATTTTTTATAGTTATCGAGAAATTTAGCCACAGTAGTTAAAATCTGCCACATTCTGATATCTTATGTTTCTAATAAACTTTCAAATTGGTATGTTTTTCGACTTTAATCTTTTGTATTTTACCCCAGATATCTCGAAAACTACTAAAAATGAAGCTCTGGGACCCATTTTTTCAGTTTTTCAGGTCAGATTTCTTAAAAATCATTAAATTTACTTCTTAATTTGGGTCTCAGGAATTACAGCTTGGCTAAATTTTACCGGTGGCGTAGAAATCAGGGCGAAATCTTTCACCAGCTGGCATTACTAACGAAACGTTTCCGAACATATTATATATAGATTTTCTTTTTATTCTCACCAGTTAATTGGTTTACTTTCATCTGTCCTGAAAGCTTGTTACATCTTCGTGAATCATTTCGTATAAAATAAACTCATTGAAATTTTTACAAAATAATTTATAATAGATTGCATAAATTTTTTTTTTATTAATGCAGTATATAACTTATGACTATACTACAAGTATATGACGTCATCATGTAATGTTATGAATTATAATAAATGCTTATGAATTGAGTTCATTAAAAAAAAAAAAAAAAACTAAACCAATAATTAAAGCACTGTAAAAAGGTTAATATAAGAAGTCAAGAATTTTATGATTTACATTTTCATAGCTATTGCTTAACAGGAATAAATTGGATTTTAATTGCTTAATATTGTATCGATAAAGAACTATTAAAAATATTTTTTTTTTTTAAGTTGGGATGTACTGCAAGTAAATAAAAAAAAAAATTGTTCCCAGAAAAAATTTAAAGCATACTTTTATCGAATTTACTTCCAAGAATTTTAAATTTCACAATAATTTTTAATCAGAAAGGTTAAAAATTTTACGTTATTTCTATTAAAAAATAGATATATATGTAATATTTTGCTAGTTATAATTACGTATTTATTACTTTTTTTGCTGATGATTTCGCCACATAACTTGAAGCTTGTACATAGGAATATGAAAAATGCCTTGCCCGACTGGGATTCGAACCCGGCACCTCCGGATAAAGGCCGAGATGCTACCAATCCGCCACGGAGTTCGGCAATATTTTTTACTTTGATTAAATATTAGCCAGGTACTTTTAGTAGGCTTTTACTCAAGGTAGATATTCCAAGATCATCGTCTCCCATCACGGTTTATGCATGCTGCCTACTCCGGTCACAAAACAAGGCTATTTATCTTTTCCTTGGTCTTCTTCTAATATGGAAGAAGATGTGTAATGAGTACATATTCAATGACTGCTCGCGGAATTCTATTTACATATATTCTGTCAAGATGTTATCTCCATCTTTCTGTAGATTGATATATTTTCAAACCAGCCATAAGTTCCCGCCTCTTTTGAACAATACTTAATTGACTTTTCAAATTTTATTCCGTTACAGTTTCTTGTTATCTCAATTCATGCTTCGGATCCATAAAGTCGGTCAAAGGGTGGTAACAGGCTTTGGTAGAGGAACGAAGTCGAATAAGTTTCCTTAGAATTACTAGTTACGCCTAATAATACTATGGAATTGTACAGAGTATCCTACCTTTGTAAATATTCAGCTCCGACAGCAAATCCCGTTTCCGCGAGTCATTGGTTCGATCTCTGGGTACATAGCGGTATGTGGGTTATCAAGTAGCAGGATCGTTATGAAGGGGGGTTGATATTCTTCGCTTCTAAGAGGAATACTCGACAAAGGTATGACAGAAACTTAGTTCTCCAGATGGCCGGTTGTG
Source organism: Lycorma delicatula (assembly GCF_047948215.1). NCBI lineage: Eukaryota > Metazoa > Arthropoda > Insecta > Hemiptera > Fulgoridae > Lycorma > Lycorma delicatula. The sequence goes on along the minus strand of NC_134458.1, from coordinate 102,043,144 downwards.
TGACGGATCGTATCCCATCCACGAAAATAAAATGCTCAGTCATAAGTCACATAGTAAGAAAAAGATCGGATGAACTTTTGTCAAATAATATTGAAAAACATGGTCCGAATAAAAATAGATAATTCTATAAATTTAGCCAAAATTCCAATTTATTCTCCTAGTTTTTACAATATTTGTTGATTTTTATTTTATCTACAAACTGCCAGAAACAATTATTTGCAAAATTTATCTTTAAATCTTATGTTAACGTTAAAAAAAACGTTGTGCATTCAAATACTGATAATATTAGTACGAGTATATATAAGAAAAAGATTAAGTCCACGATCACTTAGTAGTAGTCATAAAGTTTTATAAATAAAAGAACAAATCTCTCCAGAAAGTTAATAACAGAATTTTATATAAAATTGAGCAAAAAAATAATAAAAAAATCCCTACTTTCATTTACAACCTTCTTTAATTTTTATTTGTTGTAAAATTATTAAACGGTGTAAATTTCTTTAGATAGGCTAAAATTTTTGGTATCGAGATTGTTGCTAAAGTTTAATGTTTAAACACCTCTTTAGTCCAGAGAAACACAGAAATAATTATAGAAATCTCCAGAAGATGTAAGAATGTTTGGAAGTGTTACGTACTGTAAGACACTTAGGTAGGTACGTGCATTTAGCCTGCATTTTGATTAATATCTCCGAACTAAATATAAATTTTTGAAAATGGCTCAAAAAATTTCTATATCTGGTGCATCGAAGGCATTCAATTTTTTACAATATTAAAAGAGTGTAGTTTTTACCATTTTAAAATTTTAACTTTTTATCTATTGGTAGTGGAGAATTGAATTTTAGTACGAAAATATTTATTAAGTTATTTAAAATGTAAAAGTTTTAAAGAATGTAAGGGCCGGAGATATTCAACATTGTTTCTAAACAGTTTTACACTCATATCTAGAAAACCCGTTGACTAAGAATGTCGAAATGTGGCATAAATCTTTGACCATTTATTTCAGCAATCGCCTGATTTTCAACCCCTTTTGACAAGAGACCATTGCGGTACAATTTTATTTTTATTGTTTTTTTTTCCCACGGCAATAACTATCCAGAGTGCCCCGAGAGATAATTTTAGTAAAATCTGATGTACATTTATCCAACATTTTCTACAAAATAAAAAAAATTTGAAATTGCATCTTGTAATATTATTAAAAAATGACGGTCATTTAAATTTGTTAATCATTAATAGCTTGGTAAATATTATTTTAATCGAATAATGTTTCTTAAAACATTTGCTAAAATCGAGTCCAAAATCGTTTTCAGTTTGTTTTTCATATTCATAGATTGATTTGATCAATTTTAAGTAAATATAATGAGTCATTATTAATAATTAAAAAGGATACCATTTAAATATTGATTATTTTTTTACCTTATTACTCAGTAAAAAACATTAAATGCTCAATATTTTATATATAAGTTCAGTATTTTTAAGAAATTTGCACAGTTAAATACTCAAATTGTTAAGTAAACAGCGCATAGTATTAAATTGAAAACCCACCGGGTTAGTCTAGTGGTGAACGCGTCTTCGCAAATCAGCTGATTTCGAATTCGGGAGTTCCAGCGTTCAAGTCCTAGTAAAGGTAGTTACTTTTATACGGATTTGAATGCCAGATCGTGGATATATCGGTGTTCTTTGGTGGTTGGATTTCAATTAACCACATATTTCAGAAATGGTCGACCTGAGATTGTACAAGACTCATTTCACTTACACTCATGCATATCATCCTCTGAAGTAATACCTGACGGTGATTCCCGTAGGCTAAACAGGAAAAGGAAGAAGCATTGAACTGAATGAGCCTATTAAAAAAAAAAATACTGGGCTTTTAGTTTTATTTATCTGTTAATAGATAAATTAATTATTACATTTTTTTAAAAATATTCTAACCCATCGGACTTCTCTAGTGATTAACTCGTTAATCAGTTGTTTAACAGCTGATTTTCGAAGTCGAAGTTTCTGAGGTTCAAATCCTAGTAAACATTAGTTGCTTTTATATGAATTTGAATACTATAGATAGTAGATTCCGGTGTACTTTGGTGGTTGGAGTTCAATTAATCACAAATCTCAGGAAAAGTTGGCCTTTCTTTCTTTTTCCTGTTCAGCCTCCGGTAATTGCCTTTCAGATAATACTAGTGAAGTCTTGTACAGTCTCAGTTCGACTAAGGAATAATTGGCCGGTGTCTGTACAAGACTACACCTCATTTACATGTACAAATCACCCTCATCTCATTGTGCCGGTGGTGGTGGAGGGGGGGTTACTTATTGTTCACTAGTTAAACAGATTGCAGCGTACACAACAAAAAAAAAAAAAATATTTTAAGTTCATTCTATTATGTTAAGTATTAAATACTCAATTTATTTATTTTTTTATACTTAAAGTTGTATTATATTAAGTTTCTAAATGCTCATATTTTTAATTTTATTTTGATCTTTCTAAGCTTGTATATTGAAAAAGCCACTTAGTATTAATAAATAATATAAAATAAATAAATCTCAGTTTAATATTTTTTCTTTCCAGAACTTATTTTATTTATTTTTTATTAAATGTTTAGCATTTTCTACCGTTGTTTAGTAAAATATTACCTGGCATTATATTATATTACAAATATTATATTGAGCATTTAGTTTTTATACTGATAATTTATTTTTTCTACTGGATGTCTAGTATTTTACTGAGCAATTAAATAAATACTGTGAATTTGTACTTAGTGTTTAGGTAAAATAGTGGGCAGTTTAATTTATAGCCATTTAAAAACCCCATTGGCGTATTTGAAAAAAAAAATTATCGGGAAAGTTGTGCAACATTTCCTTCCTCTTCTTTTCCTTTTATATAAAAGTTTAATTATCGCTATTGTTTAAAAGTATCATATTATTGCATATTTTAATATGCAATAATTCTACTGCATAAATAATGTGTTGTATTATTACAAAATGATAACTAAATACTCGTAAATAAAAAATTGTCAATATGGCAGAAAAATCAATTTTACATAAAATAAAGATTTTTTTTATTATTGACAAAACTTTGATAGTATGTGTTACATAATAATTATTCAATTGTTTACCTAAGTTCCAGAATTTGAAGTTAAATTATATTTACTTATATTATAAAATTAAAACCGATTATATTTTTGTGATAAAATAATTATTTATACTAACAATTAAGAAAAAAAAATGTAATTAAAAATAACATAAATAAAATATAATTTTATGTAAAATTAAACAAAGTTTATTCAGTTAAAAAAATAATAATGATATGAAACTAAAACGAGAAATAATTACCAGTTTGTGATTATACGTGGTAGATTATTCCAATTAATTAAATGCATATCTATTAATTATGATAATTAATATTTGTTATTTACAGGATTGTTTATATCGCTTAATAACAATAAATGTCTCACAATTTTTTTTTTTGTTTCTAATTAAGATTAAAAAATTCTATAACATGTTTCCTCAAGGAAGCGTTAAATTTAAACAATAATAATTATTACATATAAGAATATGTAAATTTTACAATTATCGAATACATTCTAGATAAAAATCATTTAATATTGACGGGTAATCAGTTAAGTTAAGGAATATTTCTACAAAAAAAAAAACTGTTGTTATATTTAATAAATAAATTTTATGTTGTTACGATATCAAAAAATAGATATGAAATTTATATTAAAAAAAACTTGGGTAAACTTATACTTAGATTTTTGGGTATATTTTGGGAATTTATATTTGTGAAAGTACAATGGGTCCTGATTATCTCAACGCCGATTTTCCAGATGTCCAGTTATCCGTACTGCATACATGTGCACTAAAAAATTAAAACAAAACAATTAATACAGTACATAAAAAAATCTAAAATATCGGGTGTTGGTTTTGAAATGCAACCCAATTTAAAGAAAAATAATGCGCTATATTTAATGCGATTAGTAAATATTACAATTATTTGTGCAAACAATATTGAGATCAAATCTTTTTGTAACAAATGTTTAAAGTGTCCAACATTTTCATCACTGCAAGCCTTTGCCCTCTTTTTGATATTCCGTGCAACCTTTCGACGTGTACCTCTTCCCGTTTCTCTAAATTTTTTAGTTATGTTTCTTTTAGTTCTTCAATGGTGTGGGGATTATTTTTGAATACACCTGTAGATATCCCCAAAGAAAAAATTTTCAGTTGAAAGATCAGGTGACCTAGCTGGCTATAAGTCAGTCGTTTTACTCTTTATCCAAAGAAATTTCTCAAAAGGTCCATCTTGCCGTGTGACTTGTGGCCCCATCTTGTTGAAACCACCAATCTCTCTCATTTAATTCTAAATTTGCAATAAATTTCGTTACAATTTCTTGGTAGAGCTCTGCATTAAGAGTGTTTTCAAAGAATATGGGGCCAGTTATTCTTTGCCTGGAAATTACACACCACACACTAATTTGGGTGTAGAGAATGAATGGATGGTGTGAGGTTTGTTGCAGTTCCAGTAGCGATCATTTCGACTATTAACGTAACCATTCGAATAAAACCAAGCATCATCTGTAAAAAATTCATAATCCAACACTTTAATGCTCTCCCGAACTAACCTAGCAGCATAATCAACCGGGTGTAATTCACGAGATACGTGAATTCGGTAGCTCTAAGTTAAGTAGCCGGGTAGCTTTAAAGGCACTAAACACAGATATTCCTTTTTGTTTCGCAAGTTTTCATAATGATTTGTCAGATGACTTTAAAAAGCTTACCCTAACATCTTCCAATGTTTCGTCATTAAGTACTGAACCTTTCCGATTATATCTCTCATTGCAAACAGAATCAGTCCTTTTATATTATTTTATCAAACGATGAATTGAATATTTATTTGGTACATTCTTACCCGCAAACTGCAATTGAAAACCTTTTGGCACAAAACATAAGATTTTAGTTGATAAATAATTTTCTACAATAAAAATCGTTTCTTCCGTGTTCAAAACAATTTCTTCTTAATAAAAAACACAGTTAACTATTTCGGTTAACTGTTCTTCTTTTTTGTTCACAAAAAAGAAATAACATATTATATCAACTTATTATAAAATACAGTAGGTAGTGCTGCCAACTTCTTCATCCGAAATTATTGTATTAACTTTTCTAAAAAGTATTTTGCTTGGGTTGCGTTTTAAAACACCCATACCAGTACTATTCAAATAAAGATTTGATTCAATAGGAAATGTATTTTTATTGCTCTTTGATTTTACTGGGAATTTTAACTGACGTTTTTGCAATTCTTATTACACAAAACATAATTAAAGTTTAGGCCTGTGTTAAAATAATAAAATTAGCTTCTGAAAAAAAATTGATGGTAACTCATTAATTGGTGAAGCATGAACTACGATGTAATGATGAAATGACTTTCATTCTGAAACGAAAAAGTTCACGAATGTTTGTAGCCATACACTGGTTGAAAAGTTAAAAAAATGCGTTTTTATGTACATAAATTCTTTGTTTAAAACGATTACGTCATATTGCAGCTTGTAAAAGAAAATAAACATCAAAGCAAGTATAATTACAATTTTCTTTTTTTAAAGGAAATACTGTTTTTAGAGGTATTAATAGATTATTGACTGACGTTAAGTTTTATTCTATAAACGTACTGTAATTTTTCCAAACTTTTTTGTAATTTTTAAAAAATTATGTTTTTTATTACACAGTAGTAATTTAATTCAATTTCTCTTCAATAAGTTTTTTAAATTAAACTTTTTCTAAAAAATTTTGGTAATAAATTTTAATTTTGTTTAGACAATTGCTCGAGTATTATCCCTTATTTTTCCACAGATCCGTTTAAGCTGAATCTTCCACAGCTGGACTTCTACGCACCTAGTATCTAATTCACAGCCGTACCTTTCAGATAACTCAATTCGATTCCGAAACCCACTAACCTTTTGCCTAATTTTCGCATTCGCCAATTTATAAGGTAACCGATGTTCTGATAATTGTAAAACCTTCAGAATATAATTAATCTAGATTGTAGATTAAACGCATGTTGCCTCATTAAATCTATCCCTGACTCTAAATACATGATGTAGTTCGGAGTATTTTTCGATGTTCCGAAAGGTTTCTTTAAAACGCTGAAAAGTCTTCAAAGAGTCATATGATCTGTGACCCCAAACCTGTGCACCATATATAACTATTGATCTACATACTACCCGGAAAATTGCCTATTTCGCAGAAATTGGCAATTCAATTTTTCTTAGAAAATTACCCTTTATTCTGTCCAATACAAATTTAGCCATTGTTGCACTCTCACTCTTTCTCTCTCTCTCTCACTCTCTCTCTCTCTCTACAATGATGATTAAATAGTGTTAACGTTAGTCCCAGACACCTGTAATCGCTTACAACTTCAACTGATTCAGCAGCATAGTTCCACTGTTCCGAATTCTTTAGCCTTCCTTCCCTTCTAAACACAATTATTCTTGATGCGTCTAAATTAACAGTTAAATTTCACCGACTGCAATATCTTTTCAGGTTATTAATTGTCTTTGGAACACTGTCGGATGAAAAGCCATGATCACAATATCATCTGCATATATAAGTAGCCTTTTATTTAAATTTTTTTCCCTGCTCGCCGGAGCCGGATCCGCAACTAAACATAAACTCGGTTCCGAGGGGTACCATAGCCTCTAACTACCTCGTCGGGAATAAAGTTCCCGCCAGATAGCCGGGACTCGGTCTTTTAGGCGCCATGCCTCTTTTATTTAAATTATCTATGTATAAAACCACTCCCAACTCTTCATACTTATCATATATATATATATAAATAAAATAAAATTGGTAACAACAGGCAACCTTGTTACAATCCGCTGAAGGTATTAAACTCCTCTGACAAACCCCCGTTTCAGCACACATGTGATAATATATTTCTATACAAACCACGTATTAAGTTTCACGGTCAACCGAGTCAAATACAACCTTAAAATCTACGAAAAAATAGTAAACTTTACTATTTGGACAGTTAACTTTATTATACAATGTAAATTATTATGCTATCTGTTGTGTAATAACTCCTTCTAATCCTCACCTGATATTCGTTTAAAACCCTGTTTTTATCTAAAAAAAATTCATTAAACTATTAAGAATAATTCATGTAAAAATGTTAGCCCAAAATTTGAGGATATACATTTTTTTATTAAAAAAAAACCCGGATATATCAATATTGAGGCGAGAAAAGGTTCCAATATATAAGTATGAATAAAATTAAATAAAAACAACAATGGCAAAACAAATTTCATACAGACATAACATATATAAGTAACGCTGAAAAGTTTCCAAAGTCTCATGTGCAACAATGGCTAAATCTGTATTGGACAGAATAAGGGGTAATTTTTTAAGAAATATTTATGTGCCAGTTTCTGCGAAATGGACAATCTGGGCAGTTTGTGGATCAATAGTTATATGTGGTACACAGGTTTGGGTTCACACAGGATATGAGATTTTGGAGACTTTCCAGCGTTACTTATATATGTTGTCTGTATGAACTTTTTTTTGTTTATTTTGATTTCTTGAACCAATCCGTTAAGGTTGGCCAACAACTTCTGGGACACTTCGTATATTTATACGAAGTGTAAATGACTTTACATTACAAAAAAAATATATATTTTAAGAAGAAAGACGATAATCTTTCTGTCCAATACGCTAGATCCGGCCAGAATGGAAACTGTCCACGATGGGTTTGTTTTCACTTGCATTATAATTAGACCAACGTAATATTTGGTTTCTAAGTAATAACCTTTAATAAAACAGGAAAATGAAATATCTAAGAGTCCATTCCTTATTAAGAAATTATGATATCCCGGTTAAAATTTAGAAAAAAAGTAGAAAATTTTAGATAAATTACTGTAAATTTGATAATTTTTACACGGCTGCCCCAAAAAGTGTAATGTATTTAGGGTGTGTTTGATCCACCGTAGCAGCTCAACGGTTGAACCGATTTAATTGTATGACCCGCGTTGGAATCTTTACGTTACCAGGAGTGTCATAGGCTGCATAAATATGTATATGTATGTGTGTGTGTGTGTGTGTGTGCGGGTGTTTAAATAAATTTGAAAAATAATTATTACTAATATAGGATAATTAAAGAACGTGCGGGTGACAATTTTGTATATAGTATAACTTTTTTAAAGAGCAATTACAGAGCAATGTTTTTTCTTAGGCAGGCGTGTTTTTTTAATTTTTAATATTTATCTCTTGTTTAATATGATACAACAATATTCATCCAGAGCAAGAACATTTCTGTTATATGTCACCGATATCAACTTTGTACAAGTTTTATCATTATTAAACAGTTGTTTGCCTTGTGATAGATCTATTGCATCTCAGTGGTCTCCATTTCCAGCTAAACCTTAATGTTCGGTAGCTTTCATTTATCTTTTTCTTTTTTTTTCTGATCTCTTCTGTACATCTTTTGGTAATCCTTATAGTACTATTTTAATATACTCTTCATCGTTTTGATATATCCTAGCCCAGTGGTTCCCAAACCTTTCCGAATCGCGGCGCTCTTTTTCAATTAAAATTTTTCCATGGCGCCCTACTCTAACTAAAAGTATGACTACTCACAAGTAAGATATAAAAATAAATAAAATTCGTGTATCTTAATTATTTTTTTTACTTTATTAATAATTATAAATGTCTTTGTTCAATTAATTGTGAAGCTTTTACAATATTTCGCGGCGCCCCTGTGAAGAGGCCGCGGCTCCCCGGAGCGCCGCGCCCCGCCAATCACTGTCCTAGCCAATTAGCTTTCATATTTAAGTGCTGTTATGATTAAGCATCTAATCTCTTTTGTTCTCTTCAATACCTAATTTTTCTCTTACTTAATATTCTCCAACTTCCTTCAATCCCTTATTCCAACCTATATCAACATTTTGTTTCCAACCTTTCTTTTACCCTTTTTCTTAAAAAAACTGTATAGAGATCACTTCAAACTTAACCCTTTGCTAGGCGATTCTTCAAATCTAATTCCATTTGGCTACATCTACTCGTACGTAATAATTTTTTCTTTCTATTAAATGCTTCGTGTACGTTCTTGTAATACTGTTAAGATGATATTTAAATACTAGTACTGTTTTACTTGTTTAATTCTACCTTATTTTGTATAGACATTTAATTGTCTTATTATCTCCTGTCCTCATTAACAGTCTTTTCCTAAAATTCATGTTGATACTTTATTCTGTAATAATTTCTTCTAATTTTAAAACTATCTTAAATCTTCTTTGCCTCATTTCTTAAAAATCCTTTTCTAGAGAAAGTTTTATCACGTCATTAATATAGATACTAAAAAAGGTTGGATATAAGCATCATCCTAAGTCTTTAACATTAAATTCCTATTGTTGTGTCAAACCGTTCAGTTTATATTATTTTCCTGGAACCAAAAGAAACGTATGTGGAAGAAATTTTTTGGCCGTATGTACCGCAGACACAACCATACTATCAGAACAAGATGTATCTATACATCATATACATGTTCGATGTTAGTTAATTTCCACATTACCGATATCATAAGTTCTATAAATCTTTCTAGGATGAAGTTCAAATGTAATTAAAAAATATTGTTTCAGGATTGGTCTGTTTATGATTGGATATGATTTACTTTCATTTAATATTTGGATAATCAAATCAAAATAATCAAAATTTGGATAATTAATCAAAATAATATATTACCTGAAACTGAAAAAGGCAATATATTATTTTTAGATTAAAAGAAAATTTTGAATTATGTTTTACTCTGTTAAATACAGTTTAAGGAAGACGAACAGTTCGATACGTAATTAACAAAGTACATATTATACATAAATATATTTTAAACTTTGGCAACTATTATTTGGTATTTCCTGCTGTGAATAAATACAATTTATATAAATAATAATAATAATAGCGCTTGCTGTTTACTGTTAATAACAATATTTCTTGATTTATTATCAATTAATATGTTTATATTTATTATGAGTAAACAAAATCTCTTTGTTTAAAACAATAAACGTATTTTTATATAAAAAAAGCTATAATAATTTATAGGAAGCTATTAAAAATAATGTTATTACATTGGCTGTTATTAATGAAAAATTAATTAGGTCGACGTTATTTAAATATTTATCACATTGATAAACTTTTAAGAAATTCTTTTTAAAAGCTTTTAATGAACACACGTAACTTAATAATCAAAGTTAATTGTGTACGAGTTAAATGTTAAAACAACAAAGTAGTTAAAACAATTTCTCTTTGGTCTCTTATGATTGAGATAGGATACATTAAAAAAAAAAAAAATTGGTTTATTTGTTCTTAATTATAATTACTGTAGAGAGATAAAATTAAATTTAGAGTAATCTTTAGCGCAGAACTGATCTGAATTTAAATTAAAAAATAATAATACCAACATTAAAACTTATTTAGGAGTTTTTTATACAACTTACTCTTTTAATACGATAGATGCATGAAAAGTATGCAAAAATTACATTTATGTCGTAAATACTATTTATAAATTTTAACTTATATATAGAACATGTAGTAAAAATATTTTGATTACATATACACTCCTCGGTCAAAATAGAAATCCGACGAAAAAATGGAAATTTCCCCTTATGTCATTTTTAGATAATAAAACATAATTTTTGAAACTAAATAAATCCACGAGTAAGAACCAATTCGCACGGAACAAGAGGATACACATGCACTCACTCAGACTACTAAGAACACACTGTAGTTTGTCTTATTGTATTCTTGTTTTGTTCATACATTGTCTACATTGTCTTATGGGTGTCTCATAAGTTTCCATACATAGAACACATAAAAGTAAATAATAATAAATAAAAATGGTTTTTATAAAAAAAATAATATATATATATTTTTCCTGTGTATGGAAATTATGGGACACCTATAATTAAATATATATAAATAAACAGAATTTTATTAATTTTCAGAATACACTTAGTCCTGGCTGAAATATTATAGGATTCTAATTTCTCCTGAAGAAAAGTACTTTTCGGTATTTTCTCACATCAAACATTAATATTAAAACTGTGATGAAAAATTACTTTCTGATGTGTGATGTGAATTTTCTTGTTTCAGTTAAAAATTATAATATAGTATTTTTCTATCACGTTTCAGTCTGTTTTCTTTTAAGAATTTTTTGAACAATTCTTTTTGTTTATTTGATGACACTATATAGATTTTCTCAGAAATAAAAATTTCTACAAATCGTTTTGTTACAGGCAATTTAACAAAGTTATTTTATTTCAGACCGAAATTAGTGTTGGCAACACCAATTTTTTGTGTTATACAATCATTTTCTCAAAAATTACTTACGATATAATTCTGAAACCTATTTTATTTTTATTTTTAGTTAAAAAAAAAGCAAAAACGTGAAACTAAAAATTTAGTGTAAATCTCAAAAAAAATTTTGAAAAATATTTAAAACGAAGGGAAATAAAGTAAAAGAACAAAAAATATATATTTCAATTTTAAGAGGTGGGAGTTGATTTTTAAAAAAAAAACTTTTTTTTATTATTTATATATGCATTGTACATAAATTTGCTTTAATACAGTTTTCTCTAAAATATCTGAATAAAACCGAGATTGTTTTTTCCTCCACTCTCTTAACGAATTTCGAAAAAATATGTTATGCCCCATATATAGAAATATTTAAGCCAGATTTGAAGAAAATCGGTTCGGTCAAGCCTGAAATATAAGAGCAAAAACTGTAAGACACACATACTTACGTGCATAAGTAAGTTTTTTTTTTTTAGGCTAGAATCTAGATTAACTAGTTGGACACTAACACCTAAAGATTTTCAAAAAAAACTGATACCCTATTGATCACCATACTCTTCCCTTTAGATACCTATTATATTCCTTTTTGCACCTATTCTAGCTATAAAGCCGTAATTGTATTTCGTAATTGAAAAATTACGAAATACAATTACATGGGTTTATAAAAAAAGTGAAGGAAAAAATTTTTCACCATTATTATGAAGCAAATTATTTTGCCTCAAAATCATGGGAAAGATATAGAATGATTATAATAAAGTTTATAAAATAAATAAAATTATAGAGATGATGATGATGATGTTTTGATGATTATAAAATACGTCTTATCAATAAATATTACTATTTTTTGTACTTATCACACAAACAGTGCGTAAGTACATAAAAATATAATTATATAATAATACAAAAGGGATTCGTGATTAGAATAGAAATAAAGATTATTGTCTCTACGCAAATAAAAGTAGGACTTCTGATTATGATGAATTAAATTGTCTTCTGTTTTTACGTCTGCATATATAACCTTCAGTACTAATTAATAAATCAACTTTAAAAGTGTGTTTTAATCTACATAGATTTGTATGTAATTTAAATGTTATTCAAGGGAATGTATGCCGTTTATCAGTTAACTCGTATTTATTATTTTACTGTACTTCCTAATCTCATAACTTACATTCTAAATAATCTATAGAATTGTGCAAAATAATGTTGAATTTTTGAGCTCTTATTTCAGCTATTTAACATGGTCACCATGACCTTTGTAGTTCCAAAGTTTATTGAAAATTTGTTAGTTTAATCTTGATTGGTTAATTCGGACCATATGTCCATAGAATTGTAGCGTCGTTTTCTTATCGTTATTTTCAGGTAAATATGTATTTAATAGAATTAACCATTATTTATTGGTCGATTTATTTTTAAATAGATAACTACAGCTTTATTTCTTTTATAGTTTTATTGGAATAATAGTCATACCAGTTTACACGCTACTATGTGTGATCGACAATTATTTCAATAAATTTTTCCCTATCAAAATTAGTGAAAGCCATTATTTATTTAATAAATAAAATTTATAAAAAAATAACCAAATTGATTTAACAGAAAAACATAGTTTTATAAAAAAATACATTGATAAAACCCGATATTTTAAGTAGAGATAGTAAGCGGTAGAATGAAATTTAAGGAAAAATGCCATCGGTGTCTCCATCTGCGAGATACTATACGGCTCTGTTTAAGCAGCTCTCAGACGCGGAGTAATATTATACTGTATACTAAAAGAAATATACACTAAGTGAGCTGAAGGTTTGCCCCTGTCTTAGTCAACCAAACTGTCGGCTGGTATTGGCAGGACACGGAGAGGGGTTTATTGTACTATCTAACCAGATGACATCCGATTACTATAGTATATGTAAAATCTAAAGGCGGGTCCTCCCTATAAGCTGCCTCTACTTGCCCCCTCTGCCCCGCTCCTATAACCTTGCATGCAGAACACATGCTACTGGTTGCCATAAAAGTAATGCGTACCTGCTATTTAAACATAATTTTCGTAAATAACTACGCTAAATAAAAAAAAATAAAAATATTATAGCATGGAGTCAAAAAGACAGAGCGTGGAGTGGAACCGCATGAGTTCGCCTGCCAAGAAAAAATTCCAACCCCGACCATCAGCAGGAAAAATCATGATGAAAACCTTTTGGATTGAAAAAGCCCGGTTTTATAAAAGATTTGCAAACAATAAACAGCGCATACTGCTGTCACATGCTGTCAATAAAGTGAAACCAGCAGTGCTTGGATCTCAGCGCAAAGGCATCATTCAGCTTCACGAAAACGCCCGGCCTCACACAGCCCATGCAATTCCAGAAACCATAAAAAAAATTGCTTCGGTAAAGACTATCTCATCCACCATACAATCCTGGCTTTGCCCCATCGGTTTTCCCTTTTTTGGTTCATTCAAGGAGGTGCTACGTTGTAAGAAGTTTAACGGCAATGACGACGTCAAAGAAAATGTGCTAAATTGGCTCCCACATCAAAACAAACGTTTCTTTGCAGCAGGCATAAATAAGCGGATTCAGAGATGGAACAAGTGTATTAATATTGCTGGAGATTAGATTGAAAAGTGAAAAAAATATCACATTGGTTAAATAAACCGTTAGCTCTAGATCAATTTTTGTCTTGTTTTCTTATCATTTATTTTCATTCTGTATTATATCGTACATCATAATAAACGTATCCGATACTAATTTAAATTTAGGAGAATTCTAATAATCTCGTATTCTAGTAAAAATACGTATATTTATAATTTTCTGTTTCTTTATCTAGTTTTATCAATTGATTTATATTAAATAACACTTGCAGTAGAGAATCCATTAAATAAAAAATATAAAATAAGAAAATAATTTCTCATTTGTACAATTCATCAATAGGTTTTGCAACTAGTATTCCTCATCAATACTGCCTAAGCTTTTTATAACAGATGATGACTAGTGCTGCGACCATACCTAGGGGTCATAAGCTTTCATTTAAAACAAAATTGGCGAAATCCAGTGGTCGGGGAACTCTGCCAAGATTTTATATTGATTGTATAATGAAATAGTTTTTGTGATATCTCTCGAAAATCGGCAGAGGGGGGCAAGCGACCATTGATGATAGGCGTTATAAGCTTTCATTTAAAAAAAAAAAAAAAATTGGCGAAATGGGTCCAGTGGTTGGGGCTGGGAGGCTCTGTCAAAGTATTTTTACTGATTATATATATTAATCTACGTATTTTATATGGGTAATTTAATAGTTATTTAATATAAAATAAAATTATCCATCGTTTCAAGGTCAAGGATTCTTATTTAAATAATGTATGCTTTTATGTTATGGCTAGGTGCACTACATGTTTTCATTGTTTTTTTTTTATATTTCCGGTAAACCAGTTACGTAATAGTGAATAATTTAACACAAAACTGGAGGAGTATGATTTTAATTATAGTATTGCAGTTGTACTACTTTCGTTGAGTAAAGTGAATTTTTTAAAGCATTACTTGTAAATAATTTTTTATTAGTTGAATATTTTTTCAGTATAAAATAAAATTATACAATTAATCATAAAAAGCTAATTCAGTGTTAAATTTTCAGATAAACGTGGTCATTTCTAAGCATTTGTTTTTTTGGTAAAAAAAAATTGTAGACGATAAACATATTTTTCAAAGACGTGATATAAAAATGTATATATAGTAAGCTTATACAATTTACTGATTAGCTTTATACTATCTTCTATCTATTTATTTAAAATAATTGGTAAAAACCTTGACAGAGTTTCCTAGCTCCAACCACTGGACCGATTTCACCAAAAACGTTTTAAATGAAAGGTTATCACTCCTAGATGTGTCATCAATGGTCGCAGCGTTAGTTGTAAAAATAAAATAATTATAATTACGGGCAGTTCAATAATTACTTAATACGAAGCTTTAATAATTTTAAACTTCATCACACGTACTTAATTTTAGACACGAGATCTAAATTTTAGTTAAGATCTTTGGTAGAAATAGGCAAACCAAATTTTCCCGAACTGTAGTTAAAAATCAAATAAATTAAATGGAAATTTGAAAAATTATACAGCAAATAAATAATATTATATTAAATAAATAAAATTTATGTAAAACGACAAAATAGCTACAGATTTTTAAGAATACTTTTTAATTCTAACAATTATTTCTGCCTAAATATAAAATTTTCATTCCATTAGTGAAGTTATTTTACTAAAAACATGAAGGAATCTTTTGTTATTTTAAGTAAAAGAATTTTTAGCAATAATAGTAATTTATTTATTTACATAGTAACGAGAGGCTTACGCCATAGTATAGTTACTGGATGATAAATGAATTTTGTAGCGTGTAAAAAATGCCATGTTTGACGGGGATTCGAACCTGGGACCTCCGTATGAAAGGCCGAGACACTACTACTCCGCCATAGAGATCGGAAAATAATAATAATAATAATAATAATAATAAAAACAACACATTGTTATTTAAAATTATTTTATTGTTAAGAACTGACATTCTAATCGTTTAATGATTACGCTAGACAATTTTTTTTCTTTGTTACTTTGTCAGTGTCGTACTAGTTTTTACAACGCGACGTTTAGTCACGCAAATGTATTTTCTCTGGGTATTTACAAGTGAAAACAAACATAATTTATCTTCTGTCTTGTACAAAGTGTATATATAATCACTTTTATGTTATCACCTGTTGCTTTTTTATTTATGTATTTATTTTTATTCCATCATTAAAGTCATAAGAAAATTATAGTTTTTAAGCAATATCGTTGTATTTTAATGTAATGAAAAAGGTGTGGGAGAATTTAATCTTGTATTTTTTTTTTAAAAATAGAACAGTGTGATACCTAAATTCGTTGTTTTTTAACTTGGTAAATTAATACTGTTCAATAAATATTTCTACACCTTTTTTTTTTTTGTCTTCAATCATTTGACTGGTTTGATGCACCTCTCCAAGATTCCCTATCTAGTGCTAGTCGTTTCATTTCAGTATACCCTCTACATCCTACATCCCCAACAATTTGTTTTACATACTCCAAACGTGGCCTGCCTACACAATTTTTTCCTTCTACCTGTCCTAATATTAAAGCGACTATTCCAGGATGCCTTAGTATGTGGCCTATAAGTCTGTCTCTTCTTTTAACTATATTTTTCCAAATGCTTCTTTCTTCATCTATTTGCCGCAATACCTCTTCATTTGTCACTTCATCCACCCATCTGATTTTTAACATTCTCCTATAGCACCACATTTCAAAAGCTTCTAATCTTTTCTTCTCAGATACTCCGATTGTCCAAGTTTCACTTCCATATAAAGCGACACTCCAAACATACACTTTCAAAAATCTTTTCCTGACATTTAAATTAATTTTTGATGTAAACAAATTATATTTCTTACTGAAGGCTAGTTTAGCTTGTGCTATTCGGCATTTTATATCGCTCCTGCTTCGTCCATCTTTAGTAATTTTACTTCCCAAATAACAAAATTCTTCTACCTCCATAATCTTTTCTCCTCCTATTTTCACATTCAGCGGTCCATCTTTGTTATTTCTACTACATTTCATTACTTTTGTTTTCTTCTTGTTTATTTTCATGAGATAGTTCTTGCGTAGGACTTCATCTATGCCGTTCATTGTTTCTTCTAAATCCTTTTTACTCTCGGCTAGAATTACTATATCATCAGCAAATCGTAGCATCTTTATCTTTTCACCTTGTACTGTTACTCCGAATCTAAATTGTTCTTTAACATCATTAACTGCTAGTTCCATGTAAAGATTAAAAAGTAACGGAGATAGGGAACATCCTTGTCGGACTCCCTTTCTTATTAGGGCTTCTTTCTTATGTTCTTCAATTGTTATTGTTGCTGTTTGGTTCCTGTACATTCCTTCTACACCATACCAACAATTAAAAATAATTCAATAAGCGAGCTGAATTAGATCGGAATTCTTAATAATTTTTCTTAAAATATAGTTTTGAATTTAATTTTAGGCTCACTGATATTTTTAGTTGAATGGATTTTGTTGTTTACATTTTACAAGATATTGTAATTCTGAATTACTTGATAAGCAGTTCATCAGTTAGTTTATATTTCGGGGGTATAGCTCAGTGGTAGAATTCGACTGCAGTTAGTTTATATTTTAACCACTGAACAGAAAAAGAAATACTGGATTGATCCAAGGTTGCCTTCCATTTACTACACGATACCAAGAACGCATCCGTATCAGGGGATCCATGTCCTAAATGTGAAATAAAAGGAATCCTTCTGACCTTATATATTTATAATTTTAAGTAGATAAATAGGAATCATCAGCTAAAGGAATGGGTGAATAGTAAAAAAGAACAGATAAAAAAATTGTGGTTCGATATAAACAGTCCTTATTCAAAAAATATCTTTGAAGACTTCCCCATGATAATGTCCATCCGCCTAAAATTCCTCAGAGGGTGAATCATTCAGGTAATTTTTAATCGGATGGTAATAACTCTAATAAAATTTAATTGTTAAAATATATATTAAAAACAAATTTATTTTCTTTCAGAAAATAAAGATCCTAAAGCTACTAAAAAAAAAAAAACAAAAAAAACAATCTTATCGATCTTCAGAGTTGTATGAGATACAGAAGCATTCAATTGAAATCGTTGAAACGTATCCTCAATGCAAGATAGTACATACTTAGCGAGCGGGCCAGGAGATTTTGAATGCCCTCCATTAAAATTTCAAAAACATTTCGCAACAAAATTTGATTTTAAAAATTTATAAAAGTTAGATATTTAATTTACAAACGTTTAGCCACAGACAGGAACAAGACTTATCGTTTTATATTAAGACTATAATCATTATCCTACCGATATGCAGTGTAATGTGAGAAAATGAGAAAAGCATTTTTCAACTGTATAATATAGCTTAAATGAAAATAAAACTAAAATATATTACTTAATAAAATAATATTCCCCCACTTTTCTAAAATTAAGACTTAATAAAAAAATAGACCTTACAGAGAAGCGCGTGACTAATGAATGAAACAATGTAAAGAAGTGGTTCATTCGAATAGAAGAAAATAAAAAAAAATTGGGGAAAGGAAGTGTAGATGAGCACAATGACACTTCAGTGGGTCACAGGTCAGATTCATTACTTCAGTTATAATTGCATGTGAATGTTGTACATATATATATATATTTATAAGATGGTGTGCATAATACGGCGCCGTCGGGTACCCTCTTAGTTTATTTTTTCTTTCAACAGACAATAGAAGTTGAAAGTTAGCATTATGGTACAGTGATAATATAATATTTAGATTCCAAGTAAAATTACTTTCCTACAGTTTTTCTTTCCATTTCTTCTATCAGGTATTTACCATGTACAAAAAACATTTTAACTTCTAAACAAATTTTATTCTTAATACAACATTTCCCAAAAAAGATTTTTAAAAATTTAAAGGCATTTTTCGGTCAATAATAAGGTACATTTTAGTGGTATTATCATATAAAAATTCGCTAATTTATTTAGATAATTAAATGGAATTATATATATTTTTTCTAAAAGAATATATTATTAATTGAATATTCGAAAACAAATAAATTTTAATCAAGATAACGTGTAGAACTTTGTGAATTGTCTTAGACATTTCCCCAACTTTAGGTTATTGGGTGACTATTTTTTGTTCTTTTTAAAGTTTGTGTTACGCCATTATTACTATTTATACAAAAAAATTCTTTAATTTGATAAAGGAAAGAATTAATGAGACTAAAACTGTAATTGAAAACAAAGATAGAAATGTATTATCTCTATGGAAACTTTCCGATCTTCTTGGTGAATTGGTAGCGTTTCGGCCTTTCCCGGGTTCGAATCCCGGTCAGGCATTGCATATTTCATATACTAAAATAATTTCCATTGTCATATTCCCGTTTATAAGCTTCAAAGCATTTATGGAACGAATTCATCGAGAAAAAAGTAGCACAAAAGAAAAGGAATTGAGGACTAAAACAAAGTTGAAAAAATTGTATTAACATATTTATTTTTGGAGGATTAATTTGTCCGGCATTACTTGATTGTCGCTACCATTTTATTGTCCAGGAATCATCAGATAATAGATAAAAGTTCAGGAATTGGTCCATAGGGAGCTCCATTCTCATTAAATCACACCAATCATGTCCTGATTCAAGAGATTCTGGCCATTTCCAGTACGGATTGGAAGGGTCCGATCTACGTTCATAAAACCCAGAACACAAATTTATGGAAAAGAAATTAAGAAATATAAGAATTAAGAATTATAAGAAACTATGATATAACCATGAAGGATTTATAGTAAAAAACAAATAATTCTATCAGGTAGATACATCATGGTCCCTTCAAAATAATAAGATTTATTCTGCCTGCCCATAATCTCTTGAAAGATTGCGGTATTTTTACTTGATATGGGTTTCACATCGACCAGAAAAAAATTATTTGCACTTCCAAAAATTAAATCGCAGTCATAAAAAGATAGTGTTTCTGAAAGAAAAAACCTTGACTATTCCCAAAATTTTCTGACTATTTGTGGAGGTATCAAGCGACTCGTTCAGTCAAATACCATTCATTGGTGATTTATTTTATTTTGTATTTTTCTTAGAATTATGTTCCCTTACAACATGCTGTAAACCCATATATTTTTAAATAGTAATCTTGCTCAGACACAGGCTAATTATTATATATGAGACTACGTCCGTTAATTGAACCCAAGTTAGTTATCATTTAAATTCCGTTTTATGTTACTGAACCTTTACAGCGGATTAAATTCAGGTCTTGTAACATGCTGGAACTCAACGATTATACAGATAAGTTACTCGTTTTCAACTGAGGGAGTAGTTTGAATTTAAATTAAACTTAATGTAGTTAATACAAAATTGTTGGCTAAACCCAAAATATTGAGGTGTGATAAATTTTTAGTTTATATTTTGCTTTAATGGATACTCATTATTAATGAAGAAATTAACAAAATACAGAGTTACCCTAACCACATCATCCCCAAAATTACGGCTGGCCATGATGTTAAATGACTACCCATACTTTCTCTCGACATTACTTTTTAGCTGTCTTTCTTTTCACACACACACACACACACACACACACACACACACACCAATCTTACTTTGTGCATGACAAAAAGGGTTTTTTTTTTACTGCTATGAGACCTTTTACTCTCTGCTAATAAAAAAAAAACTGATTGATCTAAAGTTTGCCAACTTAAAAGGGCATTATGATGATATATATTAAAAAGTAGTTGTTCTATAGTGTCATGCGAAACAAAAATGTCAAGAAAATGTCAGTATATAGTAGGCGTTTAACCTCTGCTCTGCTCTTGTTCTATTCATTCCATTCTGACTTCGTCCGTACACCAACAACACTCTTTTACAAACTTTAGTTCAATTCATTTCATTGAAGGCAGAGCTGATTGTTGTTAGTTATGTTGTTTAATCTGTAACGCCTCTTCTATTCATCAGTATTAATAGTGCAATAAGTGTATTTATTACAAAACTTATATACAATTTAAATCTACAATATTGTATACAACTCGTATAATGCTTCCTGTATATTTTCGACGTTCACCAAGTCCTCCTAGAGGTTTTCAACTGGGACCACCACCAGTACCTAAACCACGACCACGAACACCACAAAAATTGGTTACAGATAATATGTTTTGTTTATCATGTCCTCCAACTGGACTTAATTTTATGGAAGCGTTAAACGTAAAACCTTTACTTGGACGTCCAGTAAGCATTTTTATAGAATTATTTATTTATTCTGATCACGTGTGTGTCTGCACGATTTATACTTTTTTCTTTTAATGCACGTATGTATGTTTATTTGCATGTTATTAATATTTAAAATGCATTTGTATTCTTACTAAATGTACGTAAGGTATATATATATATATATATATATATATATATATATATATATTTATGTTAAAACAATTAATACATAAAAACAAGAGATACATATTAAAAATTAAAAAAACATGACTGCCAAAAAGAAAACAATATAGGATAGTTAAAGAGCTTGCGGATACCAGTTTTGTATATAATATAATTTTTTTAATTTATCTATATATATATATATAGCCTATCACACTCCCGGAAACGTAAGGATTCCAACGCAGGGTCATACGTCTAAATCGGTTCAGCCGTTGAGCTGCTACACTTGAGCTGGTTACACTTCTTTTTGGGCAATCGTGTAATTAAACTGTCTTCGAAAAATTTTATATTAATTAACTGGAAATTCATTTAGCAATAACATATCCACATCAATACATTAAATTATCTTAGGTTAAGAAGTTATGCATTATTTAAAACAGGCCCGGTACTTACACTTTAATATTTCTCAGAATATAATTCATAATTTTTCATTAATTTGGATTAAATTAGAGTAAAATTTATTTTTATGCTTATTTTGATAATTCAGTATTTTAAAATAAGTACTTAAACGATTTTTTTTAAATCAAACTTTCTCTAGTTTTACGTACTTTTACACTGTTTTATTTTCTGCATTTAAAGGATTGTTTCATAACGGAAACTTACACTACTGTCCCAACTCTTTTTAAAACTGTTGTTCATGTGGAAACGAATCAAGAGTCGCTCTCTCTGTGAGTAATGATTTTAATTGTATTAATCAATTCTTGTGGTTAACAGAGTGAAGATGTCAACTGTAATATCGAATATTTCATGCATTTAGGTAGATTTTTTTTTATTTTGGTAACCTACATCTTCAACTATTATTTATAAAGTTATATTATACCATAAATTATTATTAGAATAGATAAAGTTTTATCTACTCTATCAAAACCGTTATGTAAACATAAAAAACGAGTTATTTTTTTAAATTTATAATATCTGGGTAATTTGTTTAATAATTTTAAGTAAAATCAATTAAATCATTCTAGTCTGAATATGTTTTACAAACTGACAAAATTATATTTAGTAATTTTACTGCATTCATCACTTAAATCACTTTAAAAAAAATTGTTGGATTGACCTACAAAAATAGATAAGTAAACAAATAAACAAACAAACAAACAAAATCAAGATAAAACAAACTTTCTTTACATTTCGTGGTGAATCTGTCTTATCTAGATAGAATCTTTACTATGTAGGTCTAACACAACACAGTTTTTCCATTTCCTTCGTAATATTAAAGTAAAAACGAACATAGTGCCTGAAAAACATTTGTGCCAAGTTTTATTCTGTAAAAAAGATACATTTTTATCAAAGAGAATTCTCTGAATAAAGTTGCTTAAAGCTTTCTTGAAGTCTGTTTAATGTTTAATATATATATATAATTTTCTTCTTAAAATTCATCACTAAATGTCTAATAATTGATTAATTTAATGAAAAAAAATCTGTCTTTTTTGTTTTTTCATAAAACAACAAAATATTTAAAGAGTTGTCAGCATAATTCGCTCAATAAAGAAATTAACAGGTAACCATTTCCCTCTTATTTTCGATGATGAGCCTGACACTGGATTTGTTATTATTGAGAATGGCTATGCTTATTTTGGAAACGATTCCTAAACTTTTATAGTTATGATATCTGATAAGCGTATGCAGTATATTAAAAGCTATTCGTAATAAATTCAAAATTATAATATGTAAATGTTGGTTGCTTATATAAACCAAAATACCGATTTGCGATAGGCCACGCAATTATTTTATTGTGCGTGTTCGATTCTAAAATAAAAAAAAAAATTTCGTCAAGCTTGATATTTAAATATTTAGATAAATTCATCTTAGAACATCTTACATACATAGGTTAGGGTATCATTAAACTTGTACTGGAAAGTAATCTACTCTATTAAGTAGATATATCATATTTTGACTGATAGTAGCAATCCATTTTTTATTTTTAAACAAGATTGTAAACATATAAGACATAATCGGCCTAGTAAACAGATATTCTGTGTATAGTATCACAGTGAATATTGCAGTTAGTCTAAAAATATCAATAGCGTGTACAAGATGGAGACACAATACTTGACTCCCGTCACGTATAGACACAACAATTCCTCCATGCCTATATGCGCATTGTTTTCGATAGCTAGGTAAGAAATATTACAAATTTTTTTTTGTTTTTTAAATTTATTCAGCAGTAATACTTTTAACTGCGGGCTGTAGTACCTACTGAGGTTAACCATTGCTTTGTTGAAGCTGAATTTAATTCGAGTTTTTCTTTTAACTTGGCTGAATGTTTTGTCTTAGGTCAGTTCCCTTATCTTTTTTATTTGTTATGACGTGGTTGTAATAAAGATAAGAGGGCGCAGTTTAATATAGGGCGAGTAAAATATATTAAAAAAAGTATTACATGATTTTTCTGGCTATTAATAATAAAAATTAAAAGATAGAGCCAGAAACAAAAAAAAAATACAGAGCGGTCATTTTGTAGTGCAGATCATGATACTATACACTATAATTCCACTATGGACTATAATACAGAGATACTCATATTTTATTTCATTAATGGAATGTAATTACGCACAACTAGTAATGTCTTACAAGTGTTAGAAATTTTCCTGAAGGCAGGTCCGAACCAAATTTTTTGACACCGTTCGTTAGACATCAGGGCTAATAGAATTTATCTCTACAATAATGACTCGATCCAGGTCTTGTAGAGTACGTGGGTTTGCTTGGTATACACGTCTTTCAAAAAACCTCTGAGAAATAAGTCTTGTAACGATGTCAGGTAAACGACGGGCCACAGACCTTTTAAGATCATGCGATCACCAAACATTTCTTCCAAATACCTTGGTGTTTTTGGATATACAGCAGGTTTCCCCGCCTTGTTGCAGGTAACAATAGCGTTCATCAGGCTGGAGAAGAGCTACAAATTGTATAATTATATCTTGGTATGCCGGACTGTCAAGGGTTTCGTAAAAAAAAATCGGGCTACCATTCGTCATTGAGAAATCGCACACCAAACCCCTTCTGTGAGTACAGCGGCGATTCATATAAGATGTGTGGATTTTGTGTTGACCAGTATCTGCTGTTCTGACTACTGATGTAACCGCTAAGGTGAAAATACGCCATATTACTAAAAAACACATTATCCAGTATGCCCATCCCATGAATACGAGTATGTGCGCGATAAAGTGATCGCACTATGGAATATATATATATTGTTTAGAGGGGGGGAATAAATAAAAAAATAAAAAACGTTTTTCTATAAATGTTCATGCATAAGTTAAGCTTATCAAATTTGCATGATTAAAGTTTTCTGTAAATCTAATCCCTTCAATAATAAAGCTAAAATAAGAAAAATAAATTTTTCGAAAACTTTTTTCATTTTTAAGTCCGAGGTCTGTAATTAAAAAAAAAAATGTAAACATTTCTTGATAGCTCAATATTTGAATCATAAACTTTCAACAAATTTTTAAACCGATGAGAGATAGAGCAAAAGAAAAAAAACATATTTTAATTTTAAGAGGTGGGGATTATTTTTTTGAATTATTTATATATGCATTGTAGATAACAAATCTGCTTCAATAAAATTTTCTTCAAAACGCCTCTAAATAAAATCGAAATTGTGTTTTCGCGATATCATCCTACATCCCCTTAAGGAATTTTGAAAAAAAATTAATGTGATCATTGCCCCATATGCAGAAATAAATTGAGATAAATTTGAAGAAAAATTAATCAAAATATATAAATTTATTTACAGAAAGTGTGACAGAGAGAGATAAAGAAAAAGATACTGATAAAAAAATCGATAATATAAATAGCAACAACGATGATGATAGAAAGAAAATATGGTTTGCATAATAAAGATAAATTTTATCACCCCGTTACTAAGAAAATATTAATATTATCATAATTATTATTAACAGGCTACATACGATATGATGCGTTTATTATTTAAGATATGATTTTTAATTACTCTATAAGGAAGTTAGAGAATTAAAAGATAATATTTTTAATAAACTTGATAATTTATTTATTTTAAATAATCGCTTTAATTACTAATGTATGACTATTAAATCTATTGGAGGTATATTTGGTTTGTTGGTGAAACCATACCTTTTCCTATACTGTACTGAATTGCAGTATAAAGTTGTTTTGCAACGAAGGACATTCATTTCTTGTTTTTCACTATATGTACCAATCTTTCTTATGGTTTTTATGCATACATTAGTAGTAAACAGTACAAAAAAAAGTATTAAAAAATTAAAAAGATTAGAAACGATTTTGTTCATATTTTTACAAATAATACTGGATAAAGTTCTTTCTCTGAGAGTAATATTGTTTATTACACAAGTGCCTCTGGAGGACAGAGTTAAGGTGTCTCTTGTTGAATTTGTCATGATATGTAATCGTCTATTTGACTCGGTGAAAATGCAATTGGAAATCACAACTAGTACTTTGACTGGAGACAGCTGCATTACATCACCAAAAAGGAGTACATTAACTTCGCCGAATAACTTTTCGTTATTAATCAGAACAGAAAATTATGAAATAATTATTTTAAAAAAATGGAACCTACATCAAAATTCGCTAAAAAGTAAGAAATAATTTCGTCTTTCATAATTTCGTTAATTATTATTAATTAATAATTAATACTTAATTAATTCCTTAGATACGTTTTTGAATCGGCGTCAAAATACATTATCGTACTTACGTGGTACTTGAATGGACCTAACATTGCAAACAGAAAAGCAGTCAAAGCCCATAAATATGAATTCCACTGATGTAATATCGGTATTGGTTTTAATGAAGTATACGTATATAGTAATATAGAAGAAATTCATATTATATCTAGAAATTAATTTTGTAGAAGCAGACGCCGATTCTAAAACGTGTCTAAGGAATTAAATAAGTATTTGGACGAAATTATTTCTTACATCTTAGCAAATTTTGATGTAGGTTCCATTAAAAAAAAAAAAAAAATTGTATAATTTTCCTTTCTCTTAGTTTGTTATTTAATCTGTATAATCTAAAATATTTTTATTAGTTTTGTTGGTAAAGATTGCGGTGTGTAACGAAGTAGGTTACCTCTGGCGAATTCCATTTACTTGGATTTAAGAACAATAAGTTTTAAAGTTTTTCGATCGAAAAGTTCGTTTTTATAAATTTTTAAACTGAATTTTTAATACTTAGTAAATTTTGAAACTGTACAATAAAATTTCCATAAAACA
This sequence comes from Lycorma delicatula, assembly GCF_047948215.1. Taxonomy (NCBI): domain Eukaryota; kingdom Metazoa; phylum Arthropoda; class Insecta; order Hemiptera; family Fulgoridae; genus Lycorma; species Lycorma delicatula. The sequence continues at coordinate 102,016,644 of NC_134458.1, read as the reverse complement.
AAACAGAAAATTAGTTTATTATAAGTATCGAGTTAAAATGACTTAAAATTAACCAAATATTCAACTCATTCAAGCTAAACTGCTATTGTAATCCTTACATTATATTGCAATAATCATTTTGTTATTTTAACTTCAATTTAGCGAAATAAATATATTATTGGCATTTAATTAACAATAAAATTTCAAAAGTAAGACATTTAAAGTAAGACGGGAATAAATCAATAGAATAAAATTTATATTTCTTCGTAAGAACTATTGTAAAATAATATAATCAGGAGTAGAAGAATATAATAAATGATACTGTTTGAGTATAGACTTGAACCTTTCATCCGGGTTCGAATCTCGGACAAGTTTACCGTTTCCTACACGTTACCAATTTAATTGGAACGCCGAATCTCCGAACGTCGATTTTCCAGATGTCCAACCATTCGCACTAAGCAATTTAAGAAAAATACACTATTTAAAAAATCTAAAATACTATTGAAACAAACTTTGCTTCAACAGAAAATGTATTTTCCCTGTTTAAGGAAAAGGTTTCACTTTAAATCTTTTTCTACGTAAATAAAATTAAAATTTAAAATATCTAATATTATGTGTAATAAAATTTAAGTATACAAATAGATTGTAGGTAAAATTAGTATCCATAAAAGAAACAATGTTATTGATTCAATATAATATGTTATTATTTAAAACATTTATGTATATACTTAATAAATAAATAATGAAATCAATTTTTGTTCAATTTGTACAAACATTTGTAAAAACAATCATTATCATCGAGTAGACTGTTAGGAAAATGTATGTATGTATGTGTCCAATGAACAGGTTTATTCTTGTACATTGAAACATTTTAAATATTACACAAGATAATTTCACTTCTTTAAACAGACTAACATAGAAAGAAAGAGCATATTACTTTCTAAACCAGTTCATTCAACATTTGTCAGTTTGGTCTTCCAACTGGTAATCTACTCATTCCACTTTGTAATATATATTCCCTTCCTGTAATGTATTTGTAAGACTTGGCTCAAAGAATATTGGTTTAGTAACAAAAGTATGTAAATAACACAAATTTCTCAGATTTTAATCTTCCGGGCACGTTACATAGATACCTTATGGGTTTAGGTGTTTAAAAGAAACTCATATTTGAAATTAATTAAAATTAATTTTGGATAGTATAGAAAATCCCTTGTAATTGCTATATGGAGAGTCCAATCTATATCCCCTCTCATTTACGTGATATATTTGCATGTCTCCCATAATGGATTAATTTGGATTATTTGGATTTAAAGTAATTTTTGTTTTGTTAGAACATCCTTCGACTATTATTCACTATCCTGAAGCACTTTAAATGTGAAGCTATACCTTTTTACAACATTTTTTTTTTCAAAAGAAAAAAAAGAATACACACGCTTAATTAAATAAAATAAATCGGTATTAGTAACTACAATACAATTAAATCAACTATAACGAACAAAATCTCGAGATTAATCATTTCTGTTACAAAGTTTCTGGTACCAAGTAAATGATAAAAAAACTCAGAAAAAAATATAAACTCATAAATTAGTATATTGTGTAAAATAATCAGTTAACTTGATGGCGAAACGTCCCATACTTACTTCTACGTGATAGCACAATCAACTTGGCAACAACGTACGTTACTATGGAAACTTATTACATGTATAAAATGGTTATTAGCGACATACTCGCGTAATTAAACGATTGTTCATCGTTTAACTATAAAACATACTATTATATTTTCAATATTGTTACAGTATCCGTAAAAAAATAAAATGTATGTCAAGAAAACTGTTAGTAATTTTTTTGAGAATTAAAATTTTTGGATTTAACACTAAATAATTTTTTTTATTCTCCTCTTTTAGAAAATTCCTGGTATGGGCTAAAAATAAAAATAAAAAACCATAGAGTATTTCAAAGCAATAAATATATACAAATGATATTTTTATATTTTAATGTGGCAGTTTTGAAAATTTACAAAAAGATTTGTCAGAATATTGAGCGTGACTATTATTTTAAACCTATAAACTTTTATTATTGCCTCTTTTACTGTTATTATAAAATTATAATCTTTTCCATTTCTTATAGACTACTGGACTACTTAGGAAAATGAAGGTACAAATAATTTTGTATATATATATATATATATATATATATATATATATATACAGAATATAACACATATCTCCCGGGACTTTCATAACCTAGTCTACTCGTAAAAATGATGGAAAACGTTCATTATGTCCTAAAATGCTTCGTTTGCGAGTTACTGCTAGGGAAAGATTTCGCTCGGATTTCAGCTACCCCGATGAAATGAGGTCGTACTGAAATTTTTAGAATGTCAACTAAGGGGCAGAATTAGTGATTTCTTATGGTATTTGACCTGAAAAATCGAATAAAATAGGTGTACCAGAATCGCGTCTGCAGTAGTTTTTTAGAAATATGGGGTTAAAATCCTGGTTTTTTTTTTAACCTTCAATAACTTTGATAATTGGGTAATAAACGCATAAAAATTTTGAAACAAAACTTGTAGAGAATTTAATTCTGAACAAAATTGTGTAAGATAAGTTGAATAAAACAAAGAAAAGTTAAAAAAAAATTTAATTTTATTTAGAAAGATTACATTACTATATTTTTCAGAAAAGTACTTTGAAGGTAAACAAAAACCAAGTTCTTTTTAGGTGATGTGAAAAACTTGTAAAAAAAAAATTTACTGTTAAAAATTGCTGTTAAAAAATAAAAAAAAAGACTGGAAATTACACAACAATTGTAAAATAAATATAAATAACAATTAATTACTTATATAATAATTTTTTTATTAATGACAGAAGTACAATCGATTATTTGAAAAATTATTTGAAAGTTGGTAATAACATAACAACAGGTGATCAATAATACCCAATACTTTATTAGTGTTTAAATCATTCTATAAGGTACATTTAGTATATCGCGTACTGTGAACTGTGTTGTCGTTAGCGAAAGTTTCTGTGAATTTTGGTTTGAACGTGATTAGTTAGCCATTGATGTAATCCAGTACTTATTTGCAACAGAGCAATATGCTGATATGATATTCATTTTGGGTGTGTGTAGTGGTAATACTACAGCGGCTGCAGTAAAATATGAAATACGTTTGCCGAATCGCTGGATTCCAGATCCTAAAACATTAGCACGACTTTTCGCAATCTTTGTGAAGCAGGTTCACTACCTAGTATTTGTACCAGCTACGAACGATCTGTCCAACACGACGCTGTTATCGATGAAGTTCAGTGTAGTCCAGGCGTCAGTACACGACGTCTTTCTTACGGATCGGGATTTCGCATTCGATGGTTTGGACACTTAAACAAAACCAGTTTTATCCTCATCATAAACAGCCAGTTCAACATATACACCCAGCAGGCGGTCCGCTTTGCTTGGAGTTCTGCAACTGGTAGAATACAAATCGACAACTTACGCAATGAGCATACATGTGCAAAGTAAATCCTCATGAAATGATGGAAGACAATTTTCAACACCGATTTAGCGCCAATGTATGTATGACCACTGAATGTGAAAACAGGAGGAGAATAGATATGGAAGTAGAATTACTAAAGATGGACGAAGCAGGAGCAATATAAAATGCCAAATAGCACAGGTGAAACGAGCCTTCAGTTGTAAATATAATTTGTTTACATCAAAAATTAATTTAAATGTCAGGAAAAGATTTTTGAAAGTATATGTTTGGAGTGGCATTCTTCACAATCAGCTGTTTGGACCGTTCATATAACCTGGCCGCTTAAATGCTGATATCTAATTGCACGTTCTTCAAGAATTGCCGCAGCTATTTAAAGATGTTCCTTTTGCGCTGAGGCGCAAAGTATACTTCCAGCACGATAGCATGCCTCTCCGCTTCTCTTGTGCCGTTTCTGTTCACTAAAATTAACATTTCCCTGAGAAATGGATCGGTCGTGGAAGTCCACATTCCTGGCCACCAAGTTCGCCTGATCTAACACTTTTTAGATTTCTGCGTCTGTGTACGGATGACAAATATTGTATACAAAACAAAAATACATTCTCGTGAGGAATTATTTGTATGCGTTATGGATGCAGCTCAGCAACTTAAGGACAGTCCTGAAGTATTAAAAAGAACAACAAAAACAGTACAGAAGCGTGCCAACAAATGTGTTGAAAATGGCGGGCTGTTTTTGAACATTTATTATAAACTGGTACGTGTAATGCAATTTGGTCTAGTGTACTGTTTCTAAAAAAAATCTAATTTTTCTCACTTTTCTTTGTTTTATTCAACGTATCTTACACCATTTTTTTAGAATTAAATTTTCTACAAGTTTTGTTTAAAATTTTTATGTGTTTATTGCCCATTTAACAAAATTATTGGACGTGAAACATAAAAACAGGATCTTTTACCCCAATTTATTGATTTTCACCCAGAATTTTTTAAAATCTACTGGATATACGGTTCTAGAACCTATTTTATTCGATTTTTCAGGTCAAAACCCATAAGAAATCACTAATTTTGACGCTTAATTAACGTCCTAACAATTTCACTGCGACCTCATTTCACTGGCGTAGCTGAAATCCGAGTAAATTTTTCACTAACCGTAATTTGCAAACGAAGCATTTTAGGACATATGTTTATATGAATTTTTTCTATTATTTTCTCGAGTAAAATAGGTTGTGAAAGTCCCGGGAGAACTTCATGATACATTATGTGTGTGTGTGTGTGTGTGTGTGTATCTATATATATATAGTAGCAAACAAATGAATCCGAACACAGTATTTTTAACAGAAAATTTTAATTTTAAAAGAAAAAAATGTTTAATAGTCAAACTTACTCAAATTTAATAGTTTATGTGTCTGTTTTTTTTTTATCTCATTAATTCTCTTTGGCATGAGAATCGACTACTCCGAAACTCGCATACTTCTGTCACTCAAAGTTTCGAATCCTGTGCTGACCAAATTGTTACGCTGAAGAAGTTATAATATGCTGATAGTTTTATAAATTGAACAACTTTAATTGTAATTTATCAGTCTTATTCTCACAAATATAAGATAATTAAAAACAGTGGGGTCCAGAGGGGGGGGGGGGGGAGCTCTCTGGCTAGACGAAGGAAGAGGGAATACGATCACTGACCGGATAATACTTTACAAATACTGTGAATTTAACCCACCGAGTTCGTCTAGTGGTGAACGCGTCTTCGCAAATCAGCTGATTTCGGAGTCGAGAGTTCCAACGTTCAAATCATAGCAAGGTTTTCTATCCTAGCAACTTTTATACGGATTTGAATACTAGATCGTAGATACCGGTGTTCTTTGGTGGTTGGGTTTCAATTAACCACACATCTCAGAAATGGTCGACCTGAGACTGTACAAGACTACATTTCACTTACACTCATACATATCATCCTCATTCATCCTCTGAAGTAATACCTGAAGGTGATTCCCGGAGGCTAAACAGGGGAAAAAAAATTCTGAATTTGAGTTAATCGTTAGCCAATTATTTTTGGATATTACTCGTCTACTTTATTATAGTTATGCCAGAGAAGCTTTACATAAACAAATTAATTTTTCAAGCCCATAATGTTACTACAGTCTGTTATTTTAAATAAACTAATACACATTTATCTATAACACACCGCAAGAATATAACCTTCAATTTCTGATACACCATCAGACGTCCTTGACAAAGATTCGAGTGCTGTTTTATTTACTGCTAGTATGCCCTTGAATATATAAATATAAAACTTTTAAATAGTATTAATTTAAAAAAAATACCTTTATTTTTCGTAGGGTAACTACCTTATAATTACAATGTTTATTATTATTTTTTTTTGTTAATTGTATCACACTTAAACACCTTCATTTTGGCTGGTCAAAAGATTATGTAGTTGTAATCTCCCCTGCTAAAATATCCCCATTATAATGAGTCTTCTGATGCTTACCGTTTCTAAAATAATCTATAACCTTATTGGTTAACCTTCTCCTACTATTCTGTATCTATCTTCATAAATTAATTTTTTATTTTCATCGGTATATAATACATTATATAAGATCACGTCAGAAATGATAAAATTTACTATTCTAGAGATAAAAAAGAGAACTGCCCCATTATTTGCCTGAAGACAGCACTAAATACGTAATTATAAAATAATTAATTATATATTATTAACGTTAAGTAGTAATTATTTAAAATTTAAATACATGAAATAATGCTAAGATAAATACATGAAAATATTAAATATAAAAAATATATTACCATATTTTTTCATTTTATATATATATATATATATATATACACACACAGGTGTCCCACGAAGAAAGCGGAGAAAACTAAAGGACATGCTCTTCTGGTAAAAATAATGAAAAAAGTTAATATAAACATATGTCTGGAAACGCTTTGTTTTCAAGTTACGGCTAGCAAAATATATCGCCCGGATTTCAGCTCAATAAAAATAAGTCCTGCTGTAATTTTTGGAACCCAAATTAAGGAGTGAAGTTGGTGGCTTCTTATGTATTTGAGTTGGGGAAATAGGATAAAACAGGACCCAGGACTGTAATTTCATTACTTTTTAAGATATCCAACGTAAAACACGAAATTCGGTGTCGAAAAGCAAGTTTTTTTTAGGTTTGTAATACAGTAGATATTTTAGATGAATAATAAATGCGAAAGATTTAATAACAAAACTTGTAGAGAGTTTAATTAAGAAAAAAATTAATGTAAATTCAGCCGATAAAAACTTCTAAAAATCGGTTTTTTATTGAAGCAAAACAGACGAAAAATACAGAGAAAATTGTATTATTCTTTCTGATCTTATATAAATAATGAATGTATTTATTCTTTCTCGTATATAGAAGAACTTGTCCTGACTGACTTACTGATTCATCAACGCCCAACAAAAACCGCTGAAGATTAATCGATGAAAATTTGTGTACATGTTATTCAAATTTGTATATATGTTATACTTAAGTTGGGTGTACATTAAGAAAGGAGTTTTTGGAATTTTGTGTTTAAAGGATTAAAATGGAGTAATAAAGAAATTTAATATATTTTTTTAATTTCTCAGTACCAAAGAAAGATATAAACTTGATGTTTGGTTATTTTGTCTAATCTTCATGTAAATACCTAAAAACTAATTTCTAAATTTTTTTGAAATTCTGAGTTTAAAGGGTTAGAAAGGATTTTGAATTTTTTTGAAACCCAGCTATTTTTTTATTTTTATTTCTCAATAACATATGAAAATATCATCTTGATTTTTGGTGTGTGTAATTTTCATGTGAATATTTAAAAACCAATTTCTATATATTTCGAAATTCGACTTTGAAAGGGGTGAAGAAAGGTAAAATATTTTCGGACAATGATTTAACATTTTCTCCATTTACGACTACACTAAACGATATATTCACTCGATTTGGGCTTGCAAATACTCTTCAGGTAAATATCTAAAAAAAATTTTGGATTTTTTTGAATTTTACTATTTTATGTGGTAAAAATCATAAATTGTTTTTTTGTCGTTTTATGCTACCGCTATTGAATCAATCCTTATGATATTGTGACATTGTGATGGTAATTTATGTTTGCAATTCTGATTATGTACTTTGCGAAACAAGTCGCGAAAATCTAAAAATTAATTAGTGGATCCTGTACTGGCCAAATTGTTGCTCCGAAGAAATTACAACTCACGGATAGTTTTTATAAATTGAACAGGCTTTAATTTTTATTTATCATTAGTATTCTGACAAGCATGAGTTTAATGAACACAGGGGGATCCAGACAGGAAGGGTGTCTAGCCCTGATCGGATAAACTTCCTTAGGAAATGCAAGTAATCATATAGCGTGAGCGAAGCCGCGACGGGGATAAAAAAGTTTATATATAAAACAGCTGCAAATTTATTAACTCATGAATGATCTTATTAGGAGAAAAATAACGAAACATAAGAAAAGGTTTCTTTTATTGAATGCTCTACTCTAAAGAGTTATGGGGGTTGAGGTTGAGGTTCATTTTTCACTTTCGAAATAATTACTATTATTGACGAATAATTGTATCGTTAACTAGATTATCACGTACAAGTAATATATTGCGAAATTAATGTATGTTCGTTAAACGTTAACCAATACATTTTGATTACATACTGTCAACCTTTAGTGATGAGCATTTTTTATTTAATTTTATTTTGGAGGTTAAATGGAAGAACGAGTTGGGTGAGTTCAAACGTCATGTTTAAAATAAAGGAATCCAATTCAATTCTCTACTTCTTTTCTCTCTTTTTCTTTAGCTTCTCTCTTTCTATTACTTCTTCGTTTCGATTCTTTCTGAAATTTGTTCGGTAGAAGTTACATTCTACTAGGTTTTTTTTAAATTTTGTTATTGGAACGTAGCCAATTTAATTAAGTAAATACACTTTAAATTAATTTTTCAACATCAAAGTTTTCAATCCATTTACGATTTTTCATTCTCTAAATTGACTTAATTTAGGATAATTAATTTTTATCAATTATAAGTTAAAAAGTTAAAAAAGGTTTTTTAATTTATTTCGTAAATTAAATTGTTATAGAAGTTACAAGTTTTATTGAATACATTTTAATAATTCTTAATAATAATAATTATACTGAAAAATATTTGTCATTAATTGTTAATGTTAAGGATTATACAGAGTGATTCACGAAAAATGTAACAAACTTTCAGAACATGTTCTATAGGCAAAAATAGATAAGAAAATTTATATAAATATAGGTTCGGAAACGCTTCGTTAGCGAGTGTCGGCTGGCGAAAGTTTTCATTCTAATTTCCGCGCCGTCGGTAAAATTAAATCAGACTGTAGTTCTTGGGACCCAAATTAAAAGTTAAATTTAGTGATTTTCTATGAAATCTAACCTGAAAAATTGAAAAAAAATTGATCCCAGAATTTTTATTTAGTATTTTTTGAGAAGTCTGGGTAAAAGACAAAAGATTGGGATCGAAAAATAGAGTATTTTATGTTTGGCGTAAAATAACTTAATTAAATGAGCCATAAACGCGTAAATGGTTTTATACAAAACTTGTAGAGAATTTAATTATGAGTAAAATTATATGAATAAAATCCACAGAAACTAATACAAAATTAAGAATTTCGAAGTTTATTAAAAAAAAACATATCAATATGTGGAAGATTATAATTATGTATAAAAAGAAACAAAATTTCAATATTACATAACAAAAGAATTAAGTATTTAAAAAAAAAGAAGATTTTGTCTTCTTTTTTGTTAGACAATTTAGCTTACATGGCAGTGTATCAGTAACTGTGGCTTTTATCCTTAAGGTTCTGGGTTTAAATCCTGACATGTATGGCATTTTAAACTAGTTAAATTTTCATAGCATACTCCCTCATAATAATTCTTTACCATTTTACTTAGAATCAAATTCTCTACTGCTTTTGGTTGAAACCTGTATGTGTTTATTACCTATTTAAAAAGTTATTTTACTTTAAACATAAAATTGTGTGTTTTTCGTTCCCTCAATGTTTTGTCTTTAACCCACCGGGTTGGTCTAGTGGTGAACTCGTTATCGCAAATCAGCTGATTTCGAAGTGGAGAGTTCTAAGGTTCAAATCCTAGTAAAGGCAGTTACTTTTATACGGATTTGAATACTAGATCGTGGATGCCAGTGTTCTTTGATGTTGAATTTCAATTCAACCACCAAAGAACGTTCGGGAACGGTCGACCTGAGACTGTACAAGACCACACTACATTTACAATCATACGTATCATCCTCACTCATCCTCTGAAGTAATGCCTTACGGTGGTTCCGAAGGCTAAACAGAAAAAGAAAGAATCTTTTGTCTTTTTCCCCAAATTTCTTGAAAGCTACTAAAAATACAATTGTGTGACCTATTCTTTTTTTTTAAATTTTCAGGTCATATAAAATCATTAAATTTACCTGTTAATTTGAGTCCCAAGTATTTCAGTCCGGATTAATTTTACTGAAGCGCAGAAAGCAGGGCGAAAACTTTCACCAACCGACACTCGGTAACAAAGGGTTTCCGAATCTATGTTTATATTACCTTTCTTCTTTATTTTTATCAATAGAACAAGTCTTGAAAGTTTCTTAAATTCTTCGTGAATCACTCTGTATACAGATAAAGTAGACAGCCTGCTTCATTTTTTGACAACGCTTAAAAATGAATTCTTTTTAAGTAATTCTGGTATTATTTTATTAATATCGTGTCGATTAAATGATTCAAATTTGGTTGTTTGATTCAAATATAAAATAATAATAATAATGTTTTAACGGTTCGTTGTTTTAACCGTGTATAAAACATCATTCTAGTTTACACTGGGATAAAAATGAATAGATTTTTTTAACATAAAGGAAAATTGGTAATAAAGCCAAATTAGGCGACAACTCTGTTTAAAAAAAGATAAACAAAGTTTAAGCTACAGTTTTATTACAATAAACAAACAAACTGATTTTAAGAAATTCTTTTGTAAAAAAAAAAAAAAAAATCATTTTTAAAAATTTGATTGCATTATAGATGTCCTGAGAGTGGTAATTAAACTCGGACTGATTCAGGACAAAAAAAATAATTATGTTGACAAATTCCCAACCTCGCTTCATTTCCCCTCTATCCGTCATTTATTTTTTCAATAAAATGCCATATCTTAGGAACGGTTTGAAATATCTTAATGTAATTTGGTGTACATCTACTTAACAACATATTCTACAAAATAAATAAGTTTTAATATTTTTCCGCTGAAAATTCCTGTCATTAAAATTTTTTAAACATTAATAGCTCATTAAATATTAGTTTTATCGAATAATTCTTTTCTTAAATAAATGTTTAGCCTATTATTGTGAAGAAAATGATATCTCATTTATTCAAATCGATTGAAAAACAGCTGATATATAACTGAAATAGTTAAAAATTACCACAAAGATTATACTCTCTGAAAACTTTGTGTCTTTTATCACGTCCTTCACTAGTTGAATTAAAAATAAATTAATAATAACTTCTGTTATTAATAATTTTAATATTACATTGTTATTGTAGAGTAAATTATTTTATATATTTACAGTATAATAGAATATGAACTTTGAAATTACTTAGTAGAGTACAAACTCAACTTTTTCACCCTAACCTAATTTTAACGATTGCCCTAATTTCAAAGACCCTTCATCTGGAATTCCTCTGTCTCCACCCTTGAACACTGCTTATTTCAACTAATTCTAAAGCGTCCCTTAGGTCTAATAAACATAAACATACTCTAAAGAATATCCCTTCCTTTCTTACACACCACCACTCTTTCTACTTAATACCTTTACTTTTTCTGTTTTGTTTTTCTTTAAAATTAATAAACAAAATCATTTTTAAAGACAAACAGTTTAAAACCTGTAAATATAATTGTGCTTATTACTATAAGTACTAACCTAAAAATATATGTATTAATGGTACGTTATTTATATTTGATTTATTGATACACAGCTATATTACTTAATTTTTTCTACTGTCTATGTTTAAAACTTTTTTTCTTTCGCTTAATGGCTTTAAAAATATTTTTCTATTTTTTATATAAGCAGTTCGTATAATAATGTACTTAACTAAAATTTTCAAACTGTATAATCGTTATCTGTTTATTATTATAAAAAAAAAAAACTCAATATGCTGTATTTACAATATGTTCAGTTGTATTCGTGTATAGTATCGACCTCATTATTGAAAATAATGCTGTTAATTGATATTTAGCGTTTAAAGTGTCCGGTATCACAAATTATAAAAAAAAAAACAAATTAAAAGTACAAATAACACTCCTTGAGTTTGAACCTGGAATTTGCAGATAACTGAACTGTTTAAAAAAATTTGCAAACTACTCCACTGTGAACTTTATTAAAAGAGTTATAAAAAAATTAACTATTGAGGAAAAAACGCTATTATTTTTGATTATTATATCAGCACTGTTAGAAAACAAAGACTTGAGAAAACAAACTTTGAGTTTTGATGTCGGGTTTTATTAAACAATTTATACTTTTTTATTTTAATACAGTGGTATTGATATCAGTGTTACTGTTCTGGAGTTATAATGCCACGAACACAATAAATAGAATGCAGTCTGTGCTAAGACAGTACGACCGATGAATGACATAAGTAAATATGTACCTAGTTCAGCAGGGATTGCAAAACGTACTGCCCAATTCACACTGGATTCCAACACCGCAACCACCTGACTACCTTTTAATGTGATCACCGCACACTCTAAGTGAGCACAGTCGGGTAGCATCTACCAGATTCGTAGGGATATGGTCTGCTCGAAGTTACCCGTTGCCTTCCTACCTTTTTTTTTTTTTGTTTTACGTCGGGAAAATCTGCAACCAAACGCCCAGCAGCTCATACTACTGGGTGTATGGGGTTTTCTGCCGAAGCAGGGACCCACTATAAATCCTCTAACCCTCCCCCTCACACAGCATGGGAATGGGATCGCCTAAGCAGGCACACATCTTCCTCACGAGTGTCTCGGGTTCTACCTGTGTCGCCCTCAAGCCGCGGCCTCAAGCGTCCGCCGAGGGCACCCAGCAGCGACAGCCTGTAAGACTCCCCGCTTCCCACCCCCGAGGGCTGGCTCTCCACCATTACTCTCGGACTAAACACCACCCTACCTTGGTTCTTCTTCTTCCATTTCCTTGGATAGTACTTCCTTTCTTTTTCCTGTTTAGCCTCCGGAAACTACCGTTTAGATAATTCTTCAGAGGATGATTGAGGATGATATGTATGAGTGTAAATGAAGTGTAGTCTTGTACATTCTCAGCTCGACCATTCCTGAGATGTGTGGTTAATTGAAACCCAACCACCAAAGAACACCGGTATCCACGATCTAGTATTCAAATCCATGTAAAAATAACTGGCTTTACTAGGACTTGAACGCTGTAACTCTCGACTTCCCAATCAGCTGATTTGGTAAGACGCTTTAACCACTAGACCAACCCGGTGGGTTGGATAGTACTTCCTGGAACCAGCGAGAATAACGACTCCAACTGTTAACCTTCCTACCTGCCAAAACAAATAAGGCTCACCATTAACCCTACGAATTCAAATTTCAATTGCTGACAAAGTGAACGTTTATCTTCATCTCGAGGGGGTGATCTGCTGCCCGTGATAACAGATTTCTGGCTAGTTTTTGCGTACGAGTCAACAGTTGAACCATGTACTCCCGAATTCAGTCTGCACGGGCTAGAACTGCGATTTATTTAGTGTACAATAAAATATAATACAGGTTGATCGTGGATGACACAACACGCGAAAATTATACTCCTTATTTTAGAATACTTTTAATTTTCTTTAGGGGTCTAAGACTTTATAGGAGTTTGCTATGAGAAAACGATTCCAGCTAATCCCCAGCAGTCAAGAGCTATTCACTAAGCTTTGGTATTGCTTTGTAAAATTCTACAAAAATGAATTGAAATTATTGTTTATCATTTTTCATCAGTATTAGCATAAATTTATTTACACTATCAACATATATATATATATATATATATATATATATATATTTAAAAATTTATTTTATAAATAAGTCGATAAATCTCAGGAAATAGCATCCTAAAACTTGAAGAGCGATAATTAAAAGTAAGATATCAACAATGATAACTGTATTAAACCAGTTACCATTCATACAGAAGTTAAACAATGTTAATTGTAGCGCAATTTACCGTTATTGTTAATTATAAGCGGTTAACAGTCTGTGTAACGTAGAAAAAGTTAAAAAAATTGAAAGATTAATTCCAGCTTAGAAAAAGCATTACAAAAAATCAAAGAATCTTTTTTACAAGAAGGAGGACATGCTTAAATGTTAATTCTACAGTCTATTGGTACTTTTACAGTTAAAATTTTCTTAGTTCTGTCATAAACAGAACGAAATTAATTCAAAATAATATTAATATAAATTAAAAAGAAATAATGATGATGTGGCGGTGGATTCAGTAGTAATACTTTAATAAGCAGGTTGGTTTAAATTTTAATTTAGAAATAAGGAATAATCACTACCACAACACGGATGATGCGGCATGTTGATCAAAGTAGCCGTGACAGTAAACAATGTAGAAGATAAGCATGACCTCTCGTTACGGTCCACTGCTTTCATCACTATAGCGGTATTGTATTGTATTGTATTGCGCGATGTGAGGTAGTCATCGCTTGGTTGTTCGATTTTCATTATTATTATTATTTTCATCATTACTCTTTAGTCTGTGAACCGACTATTATTAATAAATAAATAAAATGTAGTATGAAATATTAAAAAATAACTACTTTTTTCTTTCAAAAATGTAGGTATTTTTTTATTATTTCGTCCTTGAGAAATGTCTTCTTTATTATTTCTGGTTTTATTCAAAACTAATGTTGTAATTTATACACGCTATTTTCATTTTATTGTTGGGAAAGTAAAATTGTTACGTTTTTATTATTTTTTTTCCTCCGAATTCACCTTGGAACACGTTAGATCATTTATTTATTTGTAGTCTCTTTTTTTCTATTTTTCTATCTGCCTCTTCATTCTTTCTGATATCTCTTTCCTTCATTGTTCAGAAAGCTGAGCTCTGTTCTTGCGTTTTGGCGTTTCTTGTAACCTTTTATATTCATATTTTTATATTCTCTTTAAAATTTATCTTTCTCTTATAATTTTTTCATGTCTTCAGTTCTTTTAGGTCTTCTTAGAATTGTGTGAACCATTTGCCTGTAAATTTTTTACTTTGGAAGAAATCAAAAATTTGTTCAGTCAGTCTACTGCTATTCATTCTACATAAATGGTAGGACAATGCAATTCGTCGTTTCCTTATCGTGTCTGACAATTTTTTAATTTTAGTATAAAGTTTGCTATTGGGAATTAATTTTACCTGGTTATTTTGAAATTTAGGACCTAAAATTTGTCTTTTAATTTTCCTTTCTTTTTTATAGATTTTCTACTAGATTTTTGTTGCACAGTCTTAGGGTTTCTGCCGCATAGAGTGCTTCCGGCTTTATCATGGTTTATAGTGTTGAAATTTTGAATTCCACGATAAGGACTTTGTTATATGTGTTTTTCGATAGTTGGAAAGGTAATTCCATTTTATTAGCTCTAACTGTTAACGCTTTTTTATCTAAAGTATTCCAACCGATCCATTCTCCGAAGTATTTGAAATTATCCATTTTCCCTATTTTTTTATTATTTATATTAAAGAAATCCGAACAGTTTTTATCATTAGTCAACATTTTCGTTTTCTCAAACGCGATTTTTAATACCATTTTAGCAGCTTCTTTCCAATTTTTAGCTAATAATGCCATATCATCAGCGAAAGCTAAATAAACAGTTAATCTTTGGTCCTTTAGTTCCCAGTCTTATTCCACTATTTTTGTCTAATTTTTGTTGTTCCATTCTCTAACTACCTCTTCAAGAGCACAGTTAAAAAATAGTGAAGAAAGTCCATCTCCTTGTCTTACGCCGTTTTCGATGGGAAAAGGATCAGACAATTCTCCCAGAAATTTTATTTTAGTGTATGAATTAGTTACTGTTGCTTTGATTAAGTTTGCGGTTTTTTTTAAATCTAAACTTAATTTTGTTAATGCTGAAAAAAGTGATATTCTATCTAGCGAATCGTATGCTTTTTGAAAATCAATAAAAGTCATAAACATGTTCTATTTTGACATTTAGAATATTCCATAATATTTTTGAGATTTAAATTTTCTCTGTGCAAGATCTATAATTCCTAAATCCTCCCTGATTTTTACCCAATTGTGGATCCAGTTGAGGTTCGGCACGATTAAGAAGAGCTTCAGGTAGAATTTTGCATGTAACTTCCAGAAGCGAAATTCCCCTGTATTTATTTGAATCTGTTTTGGATCCTTTTTATGAAGTGGGTGGATGAGTGCAGTCTTCCAATCTCGGGAATTTTTTTATTACTCCATATTCTGATAAAAATCTTGACTAGGGAGTTTTTTTGCATTTATGTTGGCCTTCTTCAACATTTCTGTTGTTATAGAATTTTTCCCAGAAGCTTTATTATTCTTAAGTTTTGAATTTCATCCAAATCCGGAGGTATAAAATGGAGGTGTAGCGTTTTCTGGTTATGCTTTATATTTGATTGTAAATAATTTTAGAAACTAAATTCTGCACATTATTTGTGAGTAATACTCCAAATATCCATTAATATCCTGACACACTTAGAATTTTATCTAAATTTCTGAGACTTGCTCTTTATAAGACCGTCACCTCGGCCAATTTTCATTTATTGAAGTTGATGTAGTATAACAGGATTAGCGTATTTATTTTTAAAAAAGAAGAAATATTTATTAGAAAATTTTAAGAAGAATATATAATATATGAAAGTTATAAAGAAAATTGATAAAAAATTTAATTCATTTTGCAGTATTATTAATTAAAACGTAAACGAATATATGATAAAATGAAGTCGGTTAGTCTAAAAATGC
Organism: Lycorma delicatula; assembly: GCF_047948215.1. Taxonomy (NCBI): domain Eukaryota; kingdom Metazoa; phylum Arthropoda; class Insecta; order Hemiptera; family Fulgoridae; genus Lycorma; species Lycorma delicatula. The sequence continues at coordinate 102,000,204 of NC_134458.1, read as the reverse complement.
ACTAATAATTAATGGTGGTCATATAACCAGTAAGATTTTTCTTTCTGAAATTATTAGTAAAAAAGTTGCTTTCATTTTTCTTCATAAAAAATATAATTTTTGAAAACTGAACTACACACCACCAGATCAATGCAAAAATGAACTTTATATTACCGGACACAGAATTGATCTTAATGACCACTATACCAAATCGACCGTACACTTAAAAGGATGATAGCAATTTTCATCTTCACTAAATTCTGTTTATGTTCGGAACGGATGTGAACACGCATTATGCAGGTCGGCTGAATTGCTACGAGAGTCATTCAATAATAAAAAAACATAAATTGTTCACGACGGTTTATCTAATCAGTATGGCATTTTCTTCACTTTTCAACATAAATAAACTCTTGCCCAAACAGAATGTTTAATTGAGGAAAAATGGGTTACACAATGCAGCAGAGAATATTCATTATTTCCCAATATAATAGATGTGCGAGTTATGCCCAGAATAGCACATTTTCTTTGACATCATCGTCATTAAAGTTTTATTGTAAAATTATCGTTTTATGTTTAAATAAACCATAAAATGTTTAAAAATACTAAAAATTGTAATTTTTTTCTACTCCTCACCTCCAAAATTGCCTACCAAGAAGAGTTTTTGACTTTTCTGCTTTTACTATTTTAAATGGAAGAAATTAAAAAAAATAGACCAAAAAAGTACAACCAATAAAAATTTACCTAAGATTCCTTTTTTGAGGGTGAGAGAGTGAATTATGATGAAATTTTATTGTAATATTATTGCTAAAAATTTATTATTTAAACTTTTAGTAATATTAAAATATAATTAAACCAAAAAGGGTTTTAAAGAATTTAAAAAATCTATATTTTTAAGCTATGATCGGAACCCCCCCCCCCCACCACAATATTGCCATAAATGTTTTTTGGGATCGCTTGCACTATTACTATGCCTAGGAAGACATTAAAAAAAACTGGTAAAAAAATATGCAATAAATAAAATGATCGCTTTTTTGATTTTTGTGGAAGGGGGAATTTTGGGGCCAATTAAAAAAAAATGGTAAGATAAGCTTGCACGCATGTACTGAACTTAATATAAACTGCGGTTATGTTTGCAGAATTGTAAGAAAATAGACCCCCGCAAAAAACCCACCTCCTGGAGATATTGATCCCAAATCTTTACCTACAAATTGCTCCATGTACGTATTAACATTATCAGCCTTTTTTGTTTTTTGGGGTTCCGGGTAATGAAACGTCGAGAAATCCAAAAAAACTCATAACCCATTCTTTGACTGATTGCCATACTTTCCTTCTCTATGATGCAAGAGGGAAGATATATATTTTTATTATATTCGTATATCTAATAATAATAGTGTTCAAAAAGTGACACAACTTTATGGAAGAATGTTTCCTTCTTTTGTTGAATGTTTAATTGAGAAAAAATGGATTACACAATGCAGCAGAAAATATTCATTATTTCCCAATATAATAGATGTGCGAGTTATGCCCAGACCCAAAATTCCTTCACAGAAAACTATGGTGTGGATGCACCAAACAAGTCCATTGTACGACAACTTCCAAGAGACAGGGAACGTGGCAGATGCAGGCAAAAATGGTCGACCGAAGCGCTAACACCAGAAAAGTTGATCGACGTGCAAGCTACATATTCCGGTAGTCCCAAGAAGTCTGTGCGACGTCGTCCTAGCCAGTCTAGTCTCTCCGTTGGTAGTACCCACACGGCATCGCGCAAGTGTTTAAAGATGCATCTATACAGAATTCGTATTGTACAAGAGTTGTTACCTGCAGATACTGGCAAACGTGTAACTTACTGCCAGTGGTTCATGTCATCTGTAACGCCAGATGAGGAAGAACTTGATGACTGGTTTCGGTCTGACGAGGCATGGCTCCACCTTGATGGATACGTGAATTCACAGAATTCACACATTTGGTGTACGGAAAATTCACATCAGCTGAACGGGAAAAAGTGGGCGTTTGGTGTGCAGTGTCACGCAAGCGAATTTTCGCGACATTCTTTCACGGCACAGTGAACAATGATCGCTACATTCAGATGGTGCAACAATTTGTAAACACTATACCTGCAGACCAGAGTACACGTGGTTTCAGCAGGAAAATGTTACGGCTCAAACAGCCAACAACACTATGACTTTCTTGGATCAGTTTTTTCATGGACAAGTAATTTCGAACGAGTTGTGGTCCCCTCGGTCACCTGATTTATCCTTTCCTGATTTTTTCTTGTGGGAATACCTTATGGATGCCGCTTAAAAAACTTATCCTCACATCGTTCCCGAATTGCAGAGCGAAATTAAACGATGTGTCGCTGCAATTCCTCAATAAACGTTACAACATGTGTTTAAGAGCATACAACGTTGAATTCAATTATGTGAATCGCGTAATGGAGGCCATTTTGAACTACTATTGTAACTTACTCATTTTCTCATAAGTTTGCCACTTTTTGAACACCCAAGGATGTTTTAATATAGAAATATTTATTTTATTATGTAATGATTATTTATTTATTCTATATTTTGCAAACTCTACTTTTTATTTACACTGTAATATTGACAAAGCCAAAGTTATTAAATGATTGACAACAATATTAAAAAAAAATGTTTACAATTATGTAACGATGAATCATACATATTAATCACACTTACGGTAATTTATATACTTGGAATAAATTAGCTCTAAAGTCTAATAACAAAATGAATTTTATAATCAACGTAGTTGTTTTATTTAGATTAACATTTTATGTTTTTACGTACGTTTTATTTGTTAATAGAAAAGGGTTCTCTAAATAAAACTCGATAAAATACGAAAAAAATTTAATTCTTATTAAAGGTAGGACTCTAGTTATTTAATCGTTTCAAAATTGTATCTATCTCTTTAGTCAGTCTAGTAGACCGCGCTCTCAATTCAGTTACCGCCGAAGTGTATTCGATCATCGGTGGGTTGAAATGTTTATTTATTAGTCTGTTATCTTTAGTTTTCTTATCCCTGGTGATGTCTGGTCGTACTGGTAGACAGACGATACATATCGACAAGTCTGTCGCCTATAGTAGGAGGAATGGTTTAATTAACCCAACCAGGCACTAGAATGTTTGTTTATATCAATTCTAAACAAAACTGAGGTGGATTATAAATATTAATTTTAAAGGATTTAAAGAAATACATATTAAAATATTTACAAATGTAAAAAAATAAAAAAATATCCATTTAAAGCTTGTTATGTGGCTTTAAATCTGAATTTTTATAATTATTATACATTTCATCGATTGAATTATTTTAAACTATTATTTTTTATGCAATAATACTAATGTTTTAAGACAATACATTTATTCTATATCAAAAGGTATATTTATATATTTTTTTTGGTCTTCAGTCATTTGACTGGTTTGATGTAGCTCTCCAAGATTCCCTATCTAGTGCTAGTTGTTTCATTTCAGTATACCCCTACATCCTACATCCCTAACAATTTGTTTTACATATTCCAATCGTTGCCTGCCTGCACAATTTTTTCCTTCTACCTGACCCTCTAATATTAAAGCGACTATTCCAGGATGCCTTAATATGTGGCCTATAAGTCTGTATTCTTTTAACTATATTTTTCCAAATGCTTCTTTCTTCATCGATTTGCCGCAGCACCTCTTCATTTGTCACTTTATCCACCCATCTTATTTTTTAAATTTTCCTGTAGCAACGCATTTCAAAAGCTTCTAATCTTTTCTTCTCAGATACTCCGATCGTCCAAGTTTCACTTCCATATAAAGCTACGCTCCAAACATATACTTTCAAAAATCTTTTCCCGACGTTTAAATTAATTTTTGATGTAAGCAAATTATATTTCTGGCTGAAAGCTCGTTTCGCCTGTGCTATTCGACATTTTATATCGCTTCTGCTTCGTCCATGTTTAGTAATTTTACTTCCCAAATAACAAAATTCTTGTACCTCCATAATGTTTTCTCTTCCTATTTTTACATTCAGTGGTCCATCTTCGTTATTCTACTACATTTCATTACTTTCGTTTTGTTCTTGTTTATTTTATTGTGGTGTAGTTATTGCGTATATATATATATATATATATATATATATATATACTGTATTTTTAAACAACCTAGTATTTTTTTTCATTACAGCTGATTCCTGGATAAGATATTACCATTTTTTATTAATTAATTGTATTATGTAAAATATTGTTCACCTCCATATATTTCGCAAAAAAATATTCCCAGAATTAAGTTCATGCAATAAGAACGCGTGATTACGCCTTATGCTGTAATTAAGATAAGACATAATAATTCTTGATATATGTGTTAGTTATAATTAATGTATAATGGTGTCTGTATATATATTTTTTTTATAAGCTGGTTATCGTCTACTTTCATTATTCGCCTAATAAAATTTTATCATTGATTAAAGTTTTATCATATTAAAATGTTAGCGTAATTTAAAAATCATCATTTATGTAAATATTAAAATAATAATACTAATAGAATTTTCGCAATATTTTATTTTCCGCTAGGATTAACGTAATAGATTTGAGTGTTATTTTATGCCTATCCTAGCATTGTCACTCTAACATTCTTAGTTGATGCGTTTCGGAGTATTTCATTCTCAAAACTGTTTTAATACCGATTCTTCCTGACTTGGGATCGTCGAATAACAGGCGATATTATCTACCCATCCCTACTGTCAAGGCCTCTTCTGCTTTTTTCCTCTCGCCCTAACACTTATAAAATTTTTTGAAACTAATCCTTATATTCTTTATTTTAACAATTAAAAATATTTTAAACATTACACCGGATTGAATCTTTATTTATTCATAATTATCTCCTGTCGTTTTAGTTTTAGCTTGAATATATCCATATTTTCTCATATAACATTATGCAGAAAAAGGAAAATGTTTAAATATTCTAGAAAACATAGAAATGCGTCATCTACTACGAATGTTAGAGCGATAGTGCTAAGAAGAGCAGAAAATAACACTCAAATCAATATTACTAATTTTTTTTCAACAAAAGTATTTTTTTGCTAATCTATCTTGTAATTTTTGTTACTAAGCTTTTAAAAATAGTCATATAATTATTACATTTGAAATATCAAATTTATAATATTTTACCTTTTTTCTCTTAAACAATTGTTTTTGTCCGATATTTTCAAAAAAATCTCACGTGGACGCTACATGACTTCCTTGTACGCCTATTAAATTAAATATACGCTTTTTTTTTAATATGAAAAGTTCATAAAATTTTATTTCATTAATAACTTCTGAAATTTTTCATATATTTTTTTAATTTTTATTATTGAATTATTATTTATTGTAATTTTTTTTATTTACAATGAGAGGTTAATAATTATTAATAAATCAATATATTTAAATTTAAAAAAAAAAGTTAAAAAAAGGAGATGAAGTCTGATTCCAACTGATGTGCCTTCCCCTAAGATCCAAATATTTCATTAATTAAAGTTTTATCTGGATATAACTCTGGAACCAATTAAAATAAGTACCACTTATGGTATATCGTTGAGAAGCTCTCAATCAGGGTTTATTATTGCAGTTAAGAAAAAGTCCAAAATCCCAAAAAATTGGATTTTGGTTTTTTGAACACTTTTGGTTCAGTCGATTGCTGGATCAAAAGGTGAGGTGCACAACTAGATATTACAACAGTCCTAAATATAAAATTTCAACATCCTGCGGCTAATAGTTTTTAAGTTATGCGAGATACATACGTACTTACAGACGTCACGTTGAAACTAGTCAAAATGGTCAAAATAGATATTTCCGTTGAAATCTGAAAACCAAAACTTTTCGCGATCACAATACTTCCTTTACTTGGTACAAGAAAGTAAAAGGTGTGCTTCTTATGAGGGGTGACGAGATTAAATGGGGCTATTGTAATTACACGGATATTTTTACTTTTTCGGCGTGACGTCTGTATGTACGTACGTATGTACATACGTACGTACGGTATGTATCTCGCATAACTCAAAATCGGTTAACCGTAGGATGTTGAAATTTTGGATTTAGGACTGTTTTAACATCTAGTTGTGCACCTCCCCTTCTGATTGCAATCGACTAAACCAAAAGTGTCCAAAAAAGCCCAATATCCAAACAAATTTGGATTTTAGATTTTTTCCTAACTGCAGTAATTAACCCTCATTAAGAGCTTTTCCATGATATACTAAGGTGGTACTTACTTTCATTGGTTCCAGAGTTATTGCCAAATAAAATTTTAATCAATGAAATGTTTGGATCTTAGGGGAAGGCACATCAGACTTCATCTTCTTTTTTTTAAATTTAAATTTATTGATTTATTAATAATTATTAACCTCTCATTGTAATAAAAATCTTAACGATGAATAATAGTTCAATAACAAAAAAAAAGAAAAATATCTGAAGTTTTCAATGAAATAAACTTTTACGTACTTTTCATAAAAAAAAATAAAAAAATAAAAAAAATAAAAATGTTGTAAATATAATTAATTTAATAGGCGGACAAGGAAGTCATGTGTTGTCCACATCAGTTTTTTTATAATATAATGAACGTAAGAGAATTTAATTCTTTTTACACGTTCATATTTCTTCATTAACGTTTTACTAATTCATAATTCTTTGGATTTTTTTCTTTGTCTATCTAGCTAATTTAGAACATTCTTCTGTGTCATCACAACTCAAAACCTTTATGATTCATATCTTATTCAAAATAACCAGTGGTAAACTAATTTGATACGGAGGCTATATAAATTTAAAAAGTAGTTAATTAAAATATTTTATCTTTAAATTCTTCTCTTCTTAGTCTGTCTAACGTCATTACCCCACGATTTATATTACATTTATTGCTGCACGTATAAAAGATTGTATTAACGAAATTTATAATTGAAGTTCATGTTCATTCCTGTCTTTGTAATTTTAAGATAGTCCCAAACTATAGGTTGCTGTAATTATGATTATTTCGTTAAACCTTAGCACGCATGTTCATACTTGTGAGATTACATCTCGCGCTGCGAGTATTGCTGGTTGGATTGTTCGATATTTATTTTTAAAATTACATCAGTACATCGTAGTTATTTGATGAATGTTGTAGTTATTGTCAGGTTATTCGGCATCGTTATGGATCTTCCTGCGAACGTATTAAATTATTTATTTTATCAAGAGATAAATGAACTGTGTTCGTTTGTTTCAAAGTTCTGGTATTTTATCAGAACATAAACTGCGTAATCACTGGCACGACAAATATTTTGAATGACCGAGAACGGTGGAGGTACAAGAAAAGGCAGTGCCGAATCGATATGCAAATGCGGCCCGAATCATGGTTGCAGGGCTCTAAACTACTATTTATTCATTCATGAAGCTACTGACCATGATTCATGACGACTGAGGCCTTCTGTGAACGCGAATTAAATATCGATCGCACCACAGCTGTGTCGACTGGACACATTACCTACGGAAGTGTGCGCCGAGAAGCTTTTAAAATAAAATCGTGTAATTGGTGGCCCGGATCTGACAGCAGAGATCGATGAGTTTTTACTCGTAAGGAAGAAGAACAATGTCAGGAGAGTCCCTCAGGAACAATAAATAGAGGACTATGTCGTGAAACGGGGGAGGATAATCGTTCTGCAGATATGTTATTGTCGATTATAGTTGAGCAACTTGCACCGGATTCAATAATAATCTCTAATCAGTGGACGGTATACAACGTTATTCATGGTATACGCAATTTGAATAGGAATTTTGTACATAATACTGTGAACTATTCACAGAATTTCACTGATTCACTTACTCAAAAAATAAAAGGACTGTAGGGAGGGGGACGGCTAAAAATAAAATGCGCCGTAAATCAGACATAGAAAGAAAATTTCTAAACAGTTATTTTAGCGAATTCTTATGGCGGAAAAAATGGAAACGGATTTTTACAATGGGTTGCAAGTAATTCTGGAAGATATTGCCGCTTTATGGCCACGCAAAATAGTATTTGTGTTCATATATTAGTGGTCAATGTTTCAAATATTATTATTTCAGTTTTAGCTTTCATTAATCTGTATTTAATCATTTCATTTTGCAATATCTTTAAAATTAAAAAAAAGAGATTTTTTGCACATTTTTTTATTTATTTATTTTTTTAATGTAAATAAACAATCTAAGAATTAGAAACATTTTCCCCAAAATGTAAGTGGAATTTTCTGCATAAAATAAGAAATATGCATAAAATAAATGCGGAGGACAACCAAAAATTTTCCCCCTAGAAGTATACGGAGGAAAAATCTGGTATAAAAATTGTGTAACTTTATGTCGAATCTAAGTTATGTCAATTTCTTTACCATTGAAATTGAAAAGAAAAAACATTAAATATTTCCGAGATAAGAGGTAGAAAATCATATGCAATAATACATAATTCATGGTAGAGTAATTCATTTGTTCCCCTACTGTAGTAGTGGCAATGTATGTAATGTTTTTCCCACACTTATTTAAGCGTAGGTTTTGCGCAGGTATAGTCGCGATGAAGAAACTATACTGTTTCAATGCAAGGCTAGTGTTATTATATATGTACTCGTCTGAGTGAGTCTTTCTGCAGGCAGCCTATATTCTTCCACTTCCTCATCCTATTTACTACCCTTGTGCTACAACACCGAGACATATCCAGAGGCTAGTAAAATGAACTACCACGCATCAACCAACTGCATTTACAAAATTTCAACTTATTTTTTATTAATTTGTTGTTGTTGTTGCTTTAACCCGTTCTGTCACAGATGAAACTTCTGGTCCTAGGTCTCATGGAGGTAAAAATTACCTACACGCTCATTTTCGAATTTCTTTTCTAGTAGAGTGGTTGTTACATATATATATTCAGTTAAAACTGTTAAAAAAGGTTTTATCATTGTGTATTGCACATAAGTAAATAAAAACAAAGTAATATGAAATATATATTTTGCACAATATCTGGTATATTACACTCTAACAGCCTTCAAAACAGCTCAAAATAAAATATATTGCATGTTCAAATTACATTTAATAAAATTAGGAACACATATACCTAAAACTAAATATCAGATTTCAAAATAGACATAAATGAATAAAAAAAGAACTTTCTAATGACATATAGAACAGTATATATAACTAAATAACACAACAAGTCTTCAAGAAAATAGAACCACTTTATAAAACATTTTCTGATTATTTGTTTTTGTAATAGAAATTATGAAGTTTTTAATTTAAAAACGCTTCTTTTTATGGGGGAAAAGTTTATACATAAGGAATTCAAAATGTTGGGTAAAATATAAATTTGATTAAAAATACTAATGATAATCCCTTTAATTATTGAATTTAAAATTAGAACAAAATTTTTTTCATGAATGAGCATGAACCATTCGAAAACTTTATGCATTTGATAGGCTGTTTGATGAAGTAAAATAATGATTATTACTAGAGACCGGATTATTTGCATTTGCATATTAAGCCCATTCTCATCGGTTATTGTACCATTATCACTGGTTATTGATTTTCCTTAAAATCTAGTATTGAAGCATATTTTTGCTATATTTACAGTAGTTTTCGGTAGGATACCTTGTTAATAAATGAAATCTTACATTGTAGCCGGTCAAACCTATTAGCTGCACGGGTAATTAGAGCGTACTTAGCAGCCGTGGAACAGTACCTCTGATTATGAATACAAATATTATGTTTACAAAAGTAACAAAATGTTAAATAATTGTTAATTATCGAATTTATCGATATGTTATTCAACTACTTACTAATTGTATGCTGATTTTGAAATGAAAAAACTAAAAATTACTATTTTTTATTATTTAAAGTTGTATATTTTGACACTTTTCAAGCATATTTTAAGCATTTTTCATGCATATTTGCATGCATATTTCAAGCTTTTTATGTTGCATATAATCCGGTCTCTAGTTATTACCATATCTCTCCAAATACATTGTATTATGATAGGAGTTTATTTAATAAGTTTATTAAACGTTAAATTAACAATTGTTTCTGAAGCAAATAATGTGTTACATAAAAGTACAAATAATGTTATTGACAATACGAAGTTTGTTGTGTCCATAACTCAATTATTATGCACGTACGTGATTGATACAGAATTCAATATGATGTCATAAGTATAGAATTGGAAGTGAAATCATATTATTTGTAATTCAATAATAGCTTGATACTACATTACTATATACTGTACAGTACATCATACTTATATAAAACAGAGGCCTATATTAGGACTTCCAGCACAATCATCATCATTATAATTCGATCTCTAGACCACAAAATGTAATACATCAATGTTATATAATGGATATACGAATATTACCTCCCGTAGGGATTGAACTCAAGTTAGTTTTACTGTACGATTTATAAATGTATTCTCTAGAGGTTAAAGTTGCAATTCCAGAAATAACATTACTTTTTCGTTACATCATTGTTCACAAATTTCAAAACATGACTTGCGTTATTGTAGTGTATATTGAACAAATGCCATTTTTTAAGAATATATCTAACGTGCTGTTTTCTTTTACTTAATTTATGTTTTAAAATATATAAATCAATTTTTTTTTGTATTCAGTAAAAAAATGGTGTTAATGGTTCGGACACCACAAATACTATATAAATAATATTAGGTTTAGTTGTTTTTACCACTTTTCGAAGAAAAGTACAGTATTACTTTTTATCGCACGGTGGGAGTGGGTGTCGGAACCCTTTTTTTTACGTTTTGAGATACGAGGAGTATGAAAATAACATATCCTGACTAACTGGTATTCAACGCCCAGAAAAAAATACTAAAGATGAATTGATGAAAATTTATATACACGTTCTTCTTACGGTGTAAGTGCACACTAAGAAAGGATTTTTTTAAATTCTGGGTTTAAAGGGTTAAAATGTAGTAACAATGGAATTTTCTATTATTTTAATTTCTCGGTAAGAAATGTAGATATCAACTTGTTTTATGGTGTGTGTAATTTTCATGTAAATATCTAAAAAAACATTTCTAGATTTTTGAAATTCCGAGTTTAAAGGGTTAAAATGAATTTTTTTTAAAAAACCGGCTGTTTTTTTAATTTCTCGGAAAAAATTAAGATATTAACTTGATTTTTGTTGAATGTAATCTTCGTGTGAATATCTAAAAACCAATTTCTAGATTTTTTTGAAATTCAGAGATTAAGTTTTAAAATGGGGTAACATTAAATTTTAATATATATATATATTTTAATTTCTCTGTAACAAATGAAGATATCAACTTGAATTTTTGCGCGTGCGCGTGTTTGTACCGATGATCACTAAAACACAAGAACCTTACAGCCGATCAAATTATTCTTTAAAAATTATTTTATCATACTTTGAATATGGTTTTAGGCTTACATTTATCCAGATATGTTAATTTCTTGTTGAGAAATAATCTTCAATCAGAGAAGCGTGTCCTATTTTATAGCATCATATTTAATGTAGTAATTTTTTAAATCGCTGACTAAATTATATAATATAAGAGATATGTCATCTATCTGTTGTTCTTGTAGATAAAATTAGAAATAAACGTAGTTCCATTTCTAATATTTTTTAATCGAGTTAAACCGTTCTCGAGATATTAACGATTTAATAGAAAATTTTATTGTGCTATAATTATCTAATTAGCTGAGTACCTACCGTAAATTTTTATATCCAGCGTTATTTACTTAGTAAGATCCGTTTGACTTTAATGGTATTTTAATTCAGTGGCTTTTTCATTATTATTTCGATTTATTTAGTTTCTGGTTTGATGAGCAGGATAGGGCATTCTTATAAAATTTGTAGAATGAACTTATTTTGATTAGGCACAATGAACATTGGATGGCTAAGATTTTACGTCTATATTTCTTCACTTGAACTATCTAGCAGTGACCGCCTCCTCATGACGAAAAATACATTTTTTTGCATTTATTCACTCATAATATATTTTATTACGTAAAAGATAATTAAACTCGCTTCCCTTTTGAATAAAACAATTTTTAATATATCAGATGAGGTTACATTTTATCAAAATACAAATTCGATGAACAAAAATAAAACAATTTACCTAGAAATTTATTATTTCAAATGAGAAAAACGGAGTTTCCATTTTCCAATTGATATAACTGTACTTTTTTGTATTTTACTGACTGAAAATGAATTTTAACGAAGAATTTTAAGCAATGAAAATTAATGCTCATCATTTTTAAACAACTTTCACGGAAGGTTTTTTTTAACTTTCAAACGAATCGTTCATTACCCCTATTTTATGAGAACTTATTTTTGTGATCTTGAAGTGGATGAATTTTAATAAAAGATTTCAAGTGGGTAATAATTAAATAAAATGAAAATTATTATTTTCTTATTAAATTTTTTTGCTTGAAATTTTAACAGAGAGTTCCCTTCCAGATAATAGACATGACCTGTTACATACAGGAGCACTGGATAAATCACCTTGTTTTTATAAAAAAATACATTTTCTTTAATCGTTATTCTTCAGATTACCAACCATATAAAAACAATAACATGCAAAAATGAAACTACATAAAATAATAATAAAACCCGAAAAAAAATTTAAGCTAAGCTCGTATAATATATTTGGCTTAGTTATTATTTTTTTTAAATGTAAAAATGTGTGCGTATGTGAAAATACTAGCGTCCTCGTCAGGCTTCGCCCGTTTTATTTGGTTATTTGCGTTTCCCGTCGCGATCAATTTTTAAAAAATATTTTTAGTCTACTAACCGGTGGTGCAGCCAGTCGCGTCCCACTGTACAGTATCAGTGACAGTGGCAGTGGCTGTGTTGGTTGAGCCGCCACGCCGTACACCGTAGCACCCCTTAAAAAATCGAAATTTAAAAACCTCCAAAATGGTTTTTAAATTATATATCTGAAGAGTATTGCAAGTCCAAATTTAATGAATATCTCGTTTAGTGTAATCGGAAAATGGGGAAAATTTGCAATCATTGTTCAAAATTTTGTTATCTTTCTTCATCCCTTTCAGGGTTGAATTTCAAAAAAATATCTAGACATTTGTTTTTAGATATTCACTTGACGATTAAACACATCAGAAATTAAGTTAAAGATATCTTCATTTGTTACCGAGAAATTCAGAAAATAGTAAATTTCATTGTTACTCCATTTTAATCCTTCAAACTTGGAATTTCAAAAATCTGGGCGTTGATTATGAATCATCACGACATATATATATATATATATATATATATTATAAAACGAAAATAATTTCGGGACATATTCTACAAGTGAAAACAAAGAAATATGTTAATATTAGTATTATTGTGGTTCCCGAAACACATTATTTTCGAATTACAGTTTGGAAAATATTTCTCCCCTGATTTCTCCACTAAAGGTATAATGAAGCCATACTAAAATCCTTACAACCTAAATTAAGATGTAAATTTGATGGTTACATATGCTTTTTAACCTGAAAAATTGAATAAAACAAGTTCCTGAACTATAACTCTAGTAATTTTTGAGAAAGTAATTGTAAACAAAACAATACTGTAACTAAATTGCTAATAAACAAATAAATTTTGCAACAAAATTTAAAGAAATGTAATTCTGGGCGAAATTTTTCGCAGTTTTTATGAATTTTTTGTTCTTTATTTTCAGTTGTAGAACGATGATTTATTAGAAAGAATGTGATCCCATTGTATGGCTTAAGTTATATCTTTATAAGTATTAATCAAGAAAACTTAAAATTGTTTATTAAGTAAAATTTTATTTTAAATATCTTGTAGTTTTATTATATCAGTTATCCATCCACTTTATTTGATAATAAACTTACTTAAAAAGAATAAGATTTCAAAGAATTTAGCTTATCAGCTTGTGAAAAATGGTCCGTACCATTAACGATTTTCTTTTCTTTAAATCACTCTATCAATCTTTCTATCACTCATGTAATTGAGATAAATCATTTGAAGGTAAGCGGCGTAGTCATTTAGATTTACAAGGGGGGAAAACATAAATCAACAAACAAACAGAATAATTAACAGTAAATTCCTTGGATATTTTTTGGAGGAGAGATTTTGACTATCGTCAAAATATATAAATATTATAAAGTGTTAATTTCTGTAACAAAATTATATTTGTGTTTACTTTTTGTACAGGAATTCTTTTTTTAAACAATTCTTGATAATAAATTGTAATACAAGGTCAAAAAATAACTATTTGTGATAAAAAACAATTACGATATGTTTTTTTAAAATCATTACGTAAATTACTCACATTTCCGCTAGGTGGTTAGTACGTACTGTTGTCAACGTATTACGCAGCTGTACTACTTTTAATATGGCGGCAATTTCAATGCCATCTATAAGTTAACTGTTAAATATAAATTCCTATGGTTTGCTTTAGATGTTGATAGTAAATTAAATTTCAAGGCAACTTTAATACTAAACTATTATATTATATTGTGTTACATCATACTCTGGAAATATTTCCAGTAGGTAGCCAATGTCAAGGTCGTATTCTGGTAATTTAGATAAACATTATTTACAACTTAAACATACATTTTATTACCTTGTCTGTTTTTATGGATTTATTATTTATTTTTCATCAGCGATTGAATTTATTTAATGTAATAAATTGTATTGAGTGAAGTGAATAAAAAAATTATTTACACTTTTAAAATTTATATCGGTCCCGTTTTTCACAAAATTATTCACTACGTTTAAATAAAAATAATACCTATCAGTTTTGCAACTTGAAGAGTATTTACTTTCCTGCGCAGTATTTACCGTAAGCGACACAAATTTTTGTGTCCGTAAATACTTAAAATGAGATAAATAGACGCTTCCTTTTACGTTTTTTTAGTAATAACTGAAGAATTTTTAATATTGCCTCAGACCAACCTGGAAAGTAGAAGCAAGTGCTACGCGTTATAAAGTGGCCGAGTATATGAATATGCATAATCGCTAAAATTACAAATATAGAAAGTCTATCAGTCCTAGCACGTGTAAAGAACTACGTAACTTTAAAAAAGATTCTGTTGAATATTTACGTAATTTACTCGTATTTCTGTTTGAGGTGAAGTTAACAAGGGAAGACGCATTAAATTATTATCAGTAGATGGAAATATTTCCACGATATCTCTCCGATCCGGCTCTTAAAAACGGGGTCAACAAAGATAAACCGTTGTAAAACAGTTAATTGTATTCTGCAAAAGGTAACTGAGAAACTCCCGATTAGATCCATTTTCCACTAACAGCCGCTGAAATTGATGTAGCTAAACAAAATTGGATTACCCTTTTTAAAATATCTTGTGTAATTGATACAGTTGATTGCAATTACGTACAAATAAAAAAGTGACCAACTTTAGTCACAGTTACACAGATTGTCCCACGAAGAAACGGAGAAAGTTCAGGACATGTTCTACTAGAGAAAATAATCAAAAAAGTTCATATAAACAAAGGACTGGAAACGCTTTGTTTTCGAGTTACGACTTTCGAAGCATTTCGCCTGGATATCAGCTCTTCTAATAAAACGAAGCCCTACTGTAATCTTTAAGACCCAAGTTATGGAGTAAAGTTGATGGTTTTTTAATGTAATTTGAGCTGGGATATAGGGTAAAACAGGTTACAGAACTGCAACTCCAGTAGTTTTTAAGATAACCGGCGTAAAACATAAAATTCGGTGTCGTAAAACAATTTTTTTTAGGTTTGCAGTACAAACCTTGTGTGCCTTTCAATCTTGTGCTTCGCCGATAGACTGTCAAGAAAAAAGTGATTAAAAAAAAGAAGGGACTGGCTAAAAAATATTCTGTAGCCAGAAGAGGTTGAAGCGCGGTACCGTGTTGGGCTAGGGAGGCAGCCTTTCTGCTGTGGACATCCTGGTTCGGCCATACGCAAGAGTGACCGAATTGAGATGTTCTGATGACGCACTAAGAACGCTCGTGGTTTGAGGTGGGCGCACGAGGGTCGGGGAGGTATGCATGGGGGCCATACTCGGACCCCGTCTAGTGGCAGGAACGGGAAGGGTAGCTCAACTGGGCAGTGGCTGTGCGGCATCCAGAAGCGGAGGTCGTGTAGCTTCAATGAACCAGCTGAGACCCCGAAGGGAAGGTCCAATGGATGGACAATGCTGCTGGGTGGGGGATAGTCACATCAGGTCAATCGAGGCAATTATCTGTTTTTTATTGAAGCAAAACAGACGAAAAATAGACTGAAAATTGTATTATTCTTACTGTACCTAATAAAGACTATCTTAATCTCTTCTTTTTGGGGCAGCACCCGCGATAGTCGAATTAGGAAGTAAAGTACTGTTTCAGAGTAATTGAAACGTTTAATGGTGCTGTTTCTTTTAGGAGGCAGCAGTTGCAGAATAAAAAAGTGATTAATAAGGTCTTTCAAGAATTCATGCAATAGGAAAGAAGAATAATTCTATAAAATGTACTACTCAAAGGAGCGAACAGTTATCTAATAAATGTTTGTAAAACCAGCTGTAAATAATTTCCCTTGAATTGTCCCGTAGCCCTGAAAAGGACAACACACGGAAAATGCAGGCTTCTTCTCTCTTCCATCGAGTGACTGCTGGGCTTTTATTCCTCATTCGTTGTCGGTTTGTGGACCTTCTTGAATTGGGAAAGAATGTTTGGATCTTACAATTGATTTAGCAAAGTTCGCGTTCGCGAGTGGGGATGATGGTTGCCTTATTTTCTATTTATTCCATGTAGTAAAAAGCATCTATAAAGTTTTGAAGAAAAAGTACATTTTTAATTTCTTCTAGACACACGTGCATCTAGGAAGGGTTTGAGAGGACCGCAAGGTCGAATAAGTTGTCCTTCTGAGCTGTATCGCTGTTATCGGTCTGTGTCATTTGTATCAGATCTAAAACAAAATTCAGAAGCATGTCCTTGTACTAAAGAGGAGATACAAACATATCCAACATAAAATCACAGAAATTCTTACCAGCTAGGGCAGCAAAATATTAAAACTTAAACATTTATCAATAAAAATCTCTTTATTTAATCATGTTACTAATGTAAGTGGGTCTTTTAATATGGAACGTGTTTAAAAAAAAAATTCCTTTTATCTTTACCAGTACTGCATTAAAAATATTATTTTTTAATCAATGTTTTAAAGCCTTTTTGAACTTGAAATATAACAGTTTTTTTTAAAAAAAAAGATTATATCTTTATTACACAGAATAAACATTTCTAAACATAATCAGTAGGAAGAAAAAAGTATTTAGAAAGTAAAATAAAAAACCTTTCAAATTGTGTTATTATAAAACAACATTAAAAATTATAATTTAATAAATTATAATATAGAATCATTGTAATAAGGATAAAATCAAAACCTAAACCGACAACGATTGTTAACGTCTATATGCCTACAAGCACCCATGATGATGATGAGGTAGAGTGTGTATACGAAGAGATTGATGAAGCAATTAAACACGTAAAAGGAGATGAAAATTTAATAATAGTTGGAGATTGGAATGCAAGCATTGGAAAAGGCAAGGAAGGAAATATAGTGGGTGAATACGGGCTGGGCAGAAGGAATGAAAGAGGGGACCAACTTATAGAGTTTTGCACGAAGTATAATTTAGTAATTGCCAACACCCAATTTAAAAATCATAATAGAAGAACATACACTTGGAAAAAGCCAGGCGATACTGCAAGGTATCAGATAGATTATATCATGGTTAAGCAAAGATTTAGAAATCAACTCGTTGACTGCAAAACTTACCCTGGAGCAGACATTGATAGCAACCATAATTTGGTGATAATGAAATGTAGATTGCGGTTTAAAAACCTGAAGAAAAGGTGTCAGATGAATCGGTGGAATTTAGAGAAGCTTGAGGAAGAGGAGGTAAAGAAGATTTTTGAGGAGGACATTGCAACTGAGGTCTGAGTAAAAAAGATAAGGTAGAAAATGTAGAAGAAGAATGGGAGAATGTTAAAAAGGAAATTCTTAAATCAGCAGAAGCAAACTTAGGTGGAATAAAGAGAACTGGTAGAAAACCTTGGGTTTCAGACAATGTATTGCAGCTGATGGATGAATGTAGAAAATATAAGAATGCTAGTGATGAAGAAAGTAAAAGGAACTATCGGCAATTAAGAAATGCTATAAACAGGAAGTGCAAACTGGCGAAAGAAGAGTGGATTAAAGAAAAGTGTTCAGAAGTGGAAAGAGAAACGAACATTGGTAAAATAGACGGAGCATACAGGAAAGTTAAGGAAAATTTTGGGGTACATAAATTAAAATCTAATAATGTGTTAAACAAAGATGGTACACCAGTATATAATACGAAAGGTAAAGTCGATAGATGGGTGGAATATATTGAAGAGCTATACGGAGGAAATGAATTAGAAAATGGTGTTATAGAGGAAGAAGAGAAAGTTGAGGAGGATGAAATGGGAAAAACAATACTGAGATCTGAATTTAAGAGAGCATTAAAAGATTTAAATGGCAGAAAGGCTCCTGGAATAGACAAAATACCTGTAGAATTACTGCGCAGTGCAGGTGAGGAAGCGATTGATAGATTATACAAACTGGTGTGTAATATTTATGAAAAAGGGGAATTTCCATCAGACTTCAAAAATAGTGTTATAGTCATGATACCAAAGAAAGCAGGGGCATATAAATGTGAAGAATACAGAACAATTAGTTTAACTAGTCATGCATCAAAAATCTTAACTAGAATTCTATACAGAAGAATTGAGAGGAGAGTGGAAGAAGTGTTAGGAGAAGACCAATTTGGTTTCAGGAAAAGTATAGGGACAAGGGAAGCAATTTTAGGCCTCAGATTAATAGTAGAAGGAAGATTAAAGAAAAACAAACCAACATACTTGGCGTTTATAGACCTAGAAAAGGCATTCGATAACGTAGACTGGAATAAAATGTTCAGTATTTTAAAAAAATTAGGGTTCAAATACAGAGATCGAAGAACAATTGCTAACATGTACAGGAACCAAACAGCAACAGTAACAATTGAAGAACATAAGAAAGAAGCCGTAATAAGAAAGGGTTGTCCGACAAGGATGTTCCCTATCTCCGTTACTTTTTAATCTTTAAATGGAACTAGCAGTTAATGATGTTAAAGAACAATTTAGATTCGGAGTAACAGCACAAGGTGAAAAGATATAAATGCTACAATTTGCTGATGATAAAGTAATTCTAGCCGAGAGTATAAAGGATTTAGAAGAAACAATGAACGGCATAGATGAAGTCCTACGCAAGAACTATTGCATGAAAATAAACAAGAACAAAACAAAAGTAATGAAATGTAGTAGAAATAACAAAGATGGACCACTGAATGTGAAAATAGGAGGAGAAAAGATTATGGAGGTAGAAGAATTTTGTTATTTGGGAAGTAAAATTACTAAAGATGGACGAAGCAGGAGCGATATAAAATGCCAAATAGCACAGGCGAAATGAGCCTTCAGTCAGAAATATAATTTGATTACATCAAAAATTAATTTAAATGTCAGGAAAAGATTTTTGAAAGTATATGTTTGGAGCGTCACTTTATATGGAAGTGAAACTTGGACGATTGGAGTACCTGAGAAGAAAAGATTACAAGCTTATGAAATGTGGTGCTATAGGACAATGTTAAAAATCAGATGGGTGGATAAAGTGACAAATGAATAGGTTTTGTGGCATCGATGAAGAAAGAAGCATTTGGAAAAATATAGTTAAAAGAAGAGACAGACTTATAGGCCACATACTAAGGCATCCTGGAATAGTCGCTTTGATATTGGAAGGACAGGTAGAAGGAAAAAATTGGGTAGGCAGGCCACGTTTGGAATATGTAAAACAAATTGTTAGGGATGTCGGATGTAGAGGGTATAGTGAAATGAAACGACTGGCACTAGATAGGGAATCTTGGAGAGCTGCATCAAACCAGTCAAATGACTGAAGACAAAAAAAAAATTATAATAAGAGTATCAACAAAAGCAATTGAATTGTAAAGTATGATAGATTGACTTTTGGTTGTACGTATATATAATTTTTCTATTAAAAAAATTGCATTTATAAGTTACTTCTGTAATATTATTATTATTATTATAAAAGTTTTAAATAAAAATAAATAGGGTAATTTGTTTTTATTTTTGTATCAGGTAGATATTATTAAAACACAAAAGCAATACAACATTTAATTAAACATAACTTTTTTTTCGAAAGCATAAATTCAGATTCAGAAAAGGACTGATGACACATTTGTAATTGTGATTATGAACTGAAAGAAATGGACAAAAAATTTTAAATAGTCAGAATTTCCCTAACTTAGTTAAAGCATTTGATCCAAATGAAGCTTAACGTGGAATTGTAATTAAATCATTGAATAAAAATAATAATAATAATTTAAAATAACCGTATTACTAGGTTCTGGGTGTATTAAAGAAAAGAACAGAAAGTGTGTGTGTGTATATATATATATAAACCGAGAATGAGCTTAAAGTATTTTATTCAGAAGCAGCATGTGTAGGTAGAGAGAAGTCATAAATTATCTACTATAATTAATTACTGTAGGCTAATATATTTTTAATTACAATTAATATCATTAAACAGTTAAAAGTATAGTTTAAGGAAATGAGAATTATAAGAAAACAATTCCAGCACATTTAGAATTAAAACTGTATCAAAAGCACCATAAAAATGACACCCAAGTATTAACTTCCAATTTTACTATTTCCATTATAAGCAGAATCAAACTGTGACTCAAACCACTTAGACTAAACAAATTGATTTCACAAGTTATGTTTTGATGTTAAAGAGCTAAAAGCAATTAAAAGCTAAAAAGGTTTATCAAACATTTCTATCATCAACATTCATAAAAGTCTTATTTGTTAAGTAAGTTCTTATTTTTTTCATGATACATGATAAACAAAACATATTACTTAAAATTTTTAACTGTTGCTAAAAATATGCGGTAGTTTATAATGGTTTACTATATGTCAACAGTCTTAGCTGTGTTGAAAGATCACTACAAATATAAATAATAAAATTAAATAATGTTGGGTATGATAAATAATTGGATTCTGACTATTCATGAAGGTTGGTTTCAGAAAAGACATGTGACAGTAAGTCTTCTTATAAATTTCACCCTCACTCTCTCTCTCTCTCTCTCTCTCTTGATTATTTTTTATATTTTCCAAAATTAAATCCTAGAAATTTGGAAAAAATTGCATGAAACATATAAAAAAGTAAACATATTCAGCATTAAAATAAAATTAATAAAAATAAACTAAAATAAAATATTGATATGCTCATAAAAAATTTGGGGGGGGGGGCTAGATTAGTAGGAGGACCCAGATTAGTAGGGGTGCCTACCTACACAGAATTGGGGGGTGGATCTACCTAGATTATTAGGAGTTTGCTGCCATATCACTTCAGAAATTGGCTGAATTTAAAAAAAAAAGTTCATTCATGTTAATATTATTAGATAAATTTTATCAGACAAATGTTGGTTGACATTTTAAATGTTTTTCTGTAAAGAAGTAACATTCATGAAAATGTATGATTAATTTTAATTTGCATAGTTTTAATATCTCCAAATTAGTCATTTAATTTGAAAGAAATATGTATTTAGATATTATACTTATTAGGTTTCTTAATTGTTTATAACAATTCTGAAAAAAAATTTCTGCCTGAATCTGATGAATTAAATGTTTTTCTTTTTGTGTTGAAAAAGAATACTGTGATTTTTTCAAAAAAAATATAACACCTAAATACATTTGAGCATTTTTAAATACATAAACAAAAACTGAAATACGTAACGTAACATCAACATACAACATAACATCAAATGGAGAAAAAAATTCAAATCTAAAAATTTTTTTCACAAATTGTTGAATAAATGTACTGTTGAATAAACTCAAAGAATTTTTCATTAGAACTACAATACAAAACAAGAGTATTTGTGAAACTGGAAGTGATCAGAAATAGTCGTTTATTCCTAAAATATAACATCAATATCTATCAAACCAGACAACAGAACTATTTTCAGGTAACCCAGCACAATACTTCAGCTATATAACAAGAGAAGGATGTTATTATGCTTCCATTATTAATTTTACTAATAAATTGCTTACCCATTTAAATGATTTTATCGTACCATTTTATTAAAAATAAAATAAAAATATATTTACTACACAAAACATTATTATTCGCTTTAATTATACTATAAATAACCATAATTAAAAAATCTGATGTAGACATCACATGACTTCCTTGTATACCTATTAAATTACACATACACATTTTTTTTAAATGTAGTGTTCATAAAATTGTATTTCATTAATAACTTCTGATATCTTTTCATATCTTTGTTTTATTGTTATTATTGAATTGTTATTTATTGTAAACGTTTTTTTTTTTACAATCAGAGGTTAATAATTATTAATAAATCAATGTTTTAAATTAAAAAAAAAGAAAAAGTTAAATAATTATGAAGTCAAATTTGAATCTATGTGCCTTTCCCTTGCAAGATCCAAATATTTCATTAATTAAAATTTTATTTGGCTATAACTCTGGAACCAATGAATATAAGTACCACTTACGATGTGTCATTGAAAAGCTCTCAATGAGGGTTTATTACTGCAGTTAAGAAAAAAATCCAATTTTTTTGGATTTTGGGCCTTTTTAGACAATTTGGTTGAGTTGATTGGAATCAAAAGGAAAGATGTCGAACTAGATGTTACAACAGTCCTAAATCCAAAATATGTACATAAATCCATACATATGTATGGACGTCATAGCGAAACTAATCAAAATGGATTCAGGGATGGTCAAAATGGATATTTCCGTTGAAATCTGAAAACTGAACTTTTTCACGATCACAATACTTCTTTACTTCATACAAGGAAGTAAAAAACTCTTGTTTTCTGGATCTTTGTTTAATACAAACAAATAATTTTCATTAATACCTACTAAATTTTTATTTATTTATTATCTTTATGTATTTAATTTACTCTTATTTTTTGTACATATTTATTACTTTTAAGAATTAATATGAACAGAAAGGCTTTAAGAATTAATATAAATTATCAACTTCTGTTTTATTCAATAATTAACTGTGTATTTTTTGACAATACTCTGATCAAGGTTTTACCACAGTTTCTGTTGATTCACCCAGGTAATTAGTGAAGCAGTATTTTATTTATTTATTTTTTTTAATCCATGGAGTAGCATACCTATCCACTCCTGACCTACATAATGTCTTATTATATACCACATAGAATTAAGTGTTTATTTATGAGTATATTGCTTGAAAATTATTTATTTTCAAAGTAAAAAAATATTCATTAAATTTATGTTTGGTGCATTATTTGAGTCTAATATTTTTTGTTTGATTAGTAGTTATTAAGTAGATTACAATTTTATGATTAGTATCAGAAATGTGATAATATTGATTGTTCTAGTAGACAATTTTTTTTTATCATTTTTTGCACCAGCAGAAATTTTTTCAAATGTATGTAACAAATATTAAAATCCTACTTTCTTTTTTACATTTTATTCTCAGTTTTTGTAAAACCTTTCAATAAACTTGGTAATGATTCAAGTTGCTTTTCTTATACTATATGTCTCTATCATCAGGTAACTGTTTTTCTCGCTACCTGAGAAAAACAGTTACTTCCTTTATATTATCTGCTCTTCCCAGTTTGAGGTTCTATGGTTCAGCAAGATCCATGATGAAACATGACCTATGTATAAAACTATCCAAGGTTTAATTACTGCATAGTGGCAGTATTATAAGCTCATTGCTTGGTTTCACCATTGGCTAAAGCCATGATGAATATATTTTTGTGAATCATTTAATTTATTTGTATTATTGTATAGATGAAAACACATATAAATAATTACTATAACTATTCACAAGTTTCTAAACACATTTATCGATGAAAAAAATGAAGACGGAATAAAATTATCGTAAGCAAGAAATTAAATTAAACTTTTCAAGTCATCAACTCCTCATTTGTACAAATCCATGTGGAATGGTAGCATCTATAACTTTCATCCAGAGGTTCTGGTTTTAGTTCCGGGTCAGGCATGGCATTTTTTCACAGACTACAAAAAATTAATCTACACATCATTATTATCGATTGGCAACTGTTACAGGCAGGGGTGCACTATTAAATTTTTCAGTATCAGCACATTAGTAAAGGCTTTTATACAAATTTGGATAGATTGAGGATACTGTTGTTCTTTGATGGTTGGGCTTCAATTAACCACACATCTCAGGAATGGTCAATCTGAGACTGTACAAGACTATACTTTATTTAATTTATGGATATATCATCCTCATTCATCCTCTGAAGTAATATCTTACGGTGGATAGAGAGGCTAAACAGAAAAAGAGTGTACTGGCATGTTTGATTTTACATTATAGCAGACCACAAGCATTTGACCCATAGCCACTGGAGGTTACATGACAATGTTATGAAAAATATACATTCAGTAATTTTGATGTTTGCTTTGACAAGAAGCAAAATTTATTTTTTCATTCAAATGCTTATTTTTTTTTTAAATTAATTTTTTAAAGAATTATTTTGCTACATTTGGCTACAGATATCTAAAAGCATGGTCCATTTGTATGCGTCTGATTTTTATAATTTAGGTTACATTATTTTAATAATTCATACTTTGTTAATAATACATGTCAATAGAAATAATGGTGAAGTGAGAGTTAAGAATCAAAACAAAAAATGTTAATATCCACAAAAACATTTAATGCATGAATATTTGAACAACTTAACATTTAATAGTTGAAATATCTGAATGTATAATGTGTTATTCATTGAAATAGGCCAATTTTAATTTTTCCACATGTTCATAGAGTTACAAAACTTAGCAACCTATGTGGTTTGTTACTTGTCTCATTTGGGTATTGTCTGCAGCCCAGTGTTTTTAAATGTGATTTTCCTCTGCTTGATGGAAACAAATGGATCACTAATTCTCAGTGCTTGCTCAGTATTGTAGGATATTTTGGGCAACAACAGTGCCCTTTATCACACACCATTTAAGGAATGATAATATCTTTCATTACACATATATACAGTACACATATGATAACAGTAAATATTTAATGTTAAAATAAAATGTAAATCAGACTTTAATTTAAAACAAATTTTATGTAAAAGAACAATTCTTTATTGCTCCCAAAAAGCACTATTAGTATGGTATTCCGGCACAAGTGTACCCTTGTTTACAGGTTACCAGCCAGAATAAATGGAATATAGAGATTGCTGTTGAGTTTTCTTACCGTCTACTCAGTCATAGATATTCAACACACCTATTCATTGTTCTGAAGGAACAGATCATAGGTATTTAATTGTATTAGGAAAAAATGTTACAAGTACATTACTGTTATATTAAGAAGAAAATGTTAAAAACTAATAAATAATTAATTTCAGTTTAGAAGTGAATTGTTTATCAATTTTAATAATTTGAAAGTTTTATTATGTTTCATCATAATATTAACAAAGATAAAATAATAATAAAAAAACTAAAAAGTATTAATTATACAAGAAATGTATTTTTACTCTAAAATTTCATTACATTTGTGTTATCATCAACAATTAAAATGTATGAATGAATGCTTTTATTTGATTTACTTTAATGCTAAAAATATCTTATAAAGTCACTTATGTCGAAATTTTCTCCATGAATAGAGTAAAACGTACTCTATTACATATTCTACAGAACTATCATGTTATATTGTATGATGGATAAATAATGAGGATGGATCAATTTGTTCAAGGAAATCAGGTCATCTCATGTTTATTATGCTGTTTGCTTAACTTATATGAGGGGTACTAACTTTTTTAAATTGGTTTAGTTTGGCAAGGTTCCATTATGTATACAGTATTTTATCAATTTTAAGTAATTTATAAATATGTACATGTATGAAATTTAAATTTTTTTACTTTTATATTAGCTATTTATTCATAATTTATATTTAACTCAAGTTTATTTATTGTTTAATAAAAATGGTTAAATAATAATACTACTAAAAGTTATAATTTTGTTTAAAATATGCAGTTTGTGCTACAATATAAACATTTATTTAAATAATGGATAAACAACAAAATAAATTAAAAAAATATTTTTTAGCATGAAATTGAGCAAAAATGTGAATTGTAGAGTTACGTCATACTTCAATGTAAAGATCAATAAATTTATTATAAGTTTATATTCTTGGTTGTATTTTTAAATTAGTTATATTTAAACAGTTTTAAGCATGATACTACAACTATAAGATAATGAATTTTAAGGATATGACAACAGGATTTTATTAAGTTAAAGAATAAACTAATAAAACTTAATTGATCTACTGCAACCTGATATTATCATTGAGTAATTTAATTTGATTAAAAAATGTACAAGTGAAATTATTTATGAAAATTATTAATGTTTTACAGCAGTCTTATCGGTTTCTAAAAAAAGTATTGATTTAAAAAAAAAAAATCATTGACAATAAACTAACAGTGAGCAAATGGGTGGAATGTTAAAAAAAAGAGGGAAGTAGTGCCTTAATGCTCTATTTACAAAAAAATTTTATTATATTATTTCCATAAAACGATTGATAAATTAACTGTAAAAAAAAATATATAATAATTAAACATTCATTTCTCACTTCACTATTCATCACATTTCTAAAAAGAATAGTCATTAGACTTAAAAAATATAATATCTTCCTTTACCAACCAGACTATAGAACTGTTTCTGTATAATTCAGCACAATATTTCAGATTATGAGAAAGGACCTTTTATGTTGCCATCGCCATTTTTAATAAATTAACAAAATATTAAAAAAAAAAAAATTTTCCACCAATTTATTTAAAATCAGTAAAAAGATCTTTCACAGGAATAATATTACTGTCAATGGATTTTTAAGTAATACTAATTAAAATTTTAAAAAACCCCTGAATTTTCTGTATCCTATTGGAAATGTCCAAAAATATGTTCTCAAGTATTTTTCTTGACACCTTATGAATTGTGAATTATGTAATAATTATTTTTTGTATTTTAAATAATAAATAGGATTTTAATTTCATCTATTTTTTATCTTATAATTATTAATGTATATAAATAAATTTATATTGTCGCCGAATGGCTTCGACGATTCGTATTTCATAACCTTGTGGTGGTCCTGAAAAGGGGCGTTTTTTGCGTTAGCTCTGAGAAGAGCTGTTGGGTCCGGAAGCTAGTCTCCGGCGGTCAGGGAGTTGCGGCTCGTCCATTAAAGTCCGACCGGGCTTTCCCTCAACGGCAGCCGGTCCCCACTACAGTGTGGCAGTGGCTGCCCACAGTGTCGTGTCGGCGTCGGTCATCCTTCGCTGGCGCGGCCGAGGCGGTTCTCTCCGAGCGATTCCACATTGGGCCGGCTCCTGCTGCTGAGTCCTCCGCGGCCAGGGCGATTGAAGCCCGGCGAGCTAGAGCTAGAGCTGGAGCTGGAGCGGGAAGGTAGCGTTCGCGTCCAGCGGCTCCCTCTTGGGCCGGCCAGGCCTGCTGCTCCGGCGGGGATGTTGGCATCCGCCGGGAGGTCTCACGTTGAGCCGCCAGGGAACTTCTTCTTTTTTCTTCCATATTCTTCTTGGTCTTCTCCAGGTGGTGGTCGACGATGATTTGCTTTCACTAGAATGGAATGCAAAGTTGGCGGGAGTTTGCAAATTCTCCCTTCGGATTGCAGAGCCTGGACAGTGTCCCTTGCTGCTGGGTGATTCTATCGGGCGTGTTTTTAAACGTTTACTTTATATGACGGGTCTAATTTTTCAATTTTTGTCTTTATTTTTTATTTTGATTTTAAGGACGGATTTAATTGCATTCCAACCCGTTGTTAAACCAGCGTTATCGAACCCATTTCATGGGTCGACCGCGGAAGGCTAGGCTTTTGAAAACCTGTCCTCCCGACGTAATTTCCCCTTCAGACCGTCCACTGAAGTCCTTTCGGTGTAACGCTACATAGGCTAGCAGGAATACGCCACAAGGGGGCACTAACTATATGGAGGGAGCAATGCGCACCCTTCTCCGGAGAAGTCGCAATTGCTGATTTAAACTAATTTAATTGTAAGTTTTAAGGGAAAGTTTGAGTAGAAGCTCTTCACCACTTCTTTGTTGGCTGCCCTTCAGGACGCATCTCTGCTGGGCTCTTTCTCGGACTCCCGTCCGGGACGTTGGGTCGCGTAGACGGTCTTCTATCTTCTTCTTCTTCTCCTTCCGATGACCTCTTCGTTCTTCTTTGGCCTGCACTTTCCGAGAATTGGCAGTAACCGAAGTTACATGCCATTAACCTTGAAATTCCCATGGCCCCGAAGGACTGAACGGGGAAAAGTGCAGGTTTCTTCTTTCTTCGTTCTTCTGTTCAGTTAGTGGCCGCTGGGCAGGTGGCTGCTGGGCTCGTTCCCTCTTCTTCTTTCTTGAAAGAAAAGGGAATAGGGAACTTACAATTTTTTATGATACCAATTCGCGATCGCGGGTATGGGGCGGCGATCGCCTTCGTGGAAGAAGCAAGAAGCAGGTTCTTTACTACATATCATAATCTTAATCTCCGGACACACGTGTGTCCGGGAAGGGTTTGGGGGGACCGCGTGGCCCCAGTGAAGAAACCATTTTTTTTGTTTGTTGAGGTGGCTGTTATGAGTATCTGTAACAAAAGAAACAGAACACACACACGGAAAAAAAAATTATATTATATATTTTTTTTTTTTTGGGATGGCGGGATTAAAATAAAAGGCGTTTCCCTCTCTATTTCGGTGATCCAACGACCTCACGTATCTGTAAGAAAAGAAACAGAGCATACACACGCGGAAAAAAAAAGAACTTACCGCATTCTATTGTCTTTTATCGAGACAGTATAACTTGTTGCCTTGTTTCACAATTAATACCCAAAACTTATTCACTCGCGACCCCGAAAACGTTTCTAACGCGTTTTTCCGTTTATGGCTCATGCGATATGGAGACCCCTAAGCCTGGTTTGTCGATTCTCGGCTCCCGCACCGCACCATCACGGTGGTTCGTCCAGTACGGCGTGAGGCCGCTTCCTTACAACTGTCGGGGTTGGGTCCTCTCGGCAGATGTCCCGGAGATGACCGTGTTCGGACACAGCTGCTCTCCCGAACAGTCTGCGCCACCCCCACCTCGGACACGGATTGCAATCTCGCATCGGATCGGAGAGTGGCGTTCCTGACGAACCACGGAGCTCCAAATATCGTCCGCAACGCAATGTTTTGGACGGCCTCAATCTTCTTTTGAAGCGAGGAGCTCAACACTGCCCCCCATGCCGGGTAAGCATATGTCAGAATCGGCAGTACGTACAGCCGAAAAATAAGTAACTTAGTTCCCAGTGGGTACGGGCTGGCACTGTTCAGCACTGGGTATAGTGAGGCTCTGGCGGCCTTAGCCCTCCGGGTCACATAATTAACATGTTCGCCGAAGGTAAGCTGCCTGTCCAAGACCACCCCCAGGTACTTAACCGTTTTCTCAAAAGGGATTTTCTCCCCTGAGATTTCCAGTTGCCTGGCCGGTTTGCGTGTCTTGTATGTGAACATCACGGCCACCGATTTTTCACGATTTGTAGAAATATGCCGTATCGTCTGCATAAAGGGCCGTTTTAACCCCTTCCGACAGCGGCATATCGTTTATGTACAAAGTGTACAGGAAAGGAGAAAGCACTGCTCCTTGGGGAACCCCAGCGGCTATTTCTCTAGTGGAGGAAATTGTTTCCCCTAGGCGCACAAAAAAACGTCGGTCTAGCAAATATGACCGCATCAGTCTGACATAGCGGTATGGAATCGCCGATTGTGCTAGTTTATAAAGCAGCCCGCTATGCCAAACTTTGCCAAAGGACTTGGCCACATACAGAAAAACGGCTGCAGTCACCGCTTTCCTGTTCAGGCCTCCGACAAGGTCATCTATTATTTTTACCAGTTGGAGGGTCGTTGAGTGACCCTCCCTGAACCCAAATTGCTCCGGCCGCACTTCTCCCTCCATGTATCGCCTCAGTTTTTCGAGGAAAATTCTCTCGAACAACTTAGACAATACCGGTAACAGGGAGATTGGCCTATAATTCCGGGGGAAAAGTAAACTCTTCCCCGGTTTGGGTAGACATACGACTTTGGCCGTTTTTCAACAATTCGGGAAATATCCAACGTACAAAACGGACGTGAATATCACCGAAATAGTTGTAATCACGGAGGCCGGTATGTTCTGGAATGCACGGGCGCTGATCCCGTCGACACCCGGGGCCTTGTAGCCTTAATGGCTGCGGAAACTTCCACTTCAGTGACTTGGTCAATCTCTAGAGGGGCGTCCTCCAGCTGTGAGAAATAATCTACAAGAAAGGACTCCACCTCGGTTGTGTGCTCGTCGTTCGGGGTTTGGAGTAAATTGCTCCTCCAAGGTGTCGGCGAAAACCTCGGCCCTCTCCGCCTCCGAATATGCAAGAAAACCTCGCTGCCCCACAACCGGATGGGGAGGCTTCTTCCCTTCTCGTAGTCTCCTGTTCAACCTGAACACCGAGGGGATGTCGTCAGAGATCGAGGCGAGGTATTCGTTCCACGCATCCTCTCGATGTCTTGTCAGCAGTTGTTTCACCTTGTCCGTTTGATTATAAAAGGCCCGTTTATCAACGGGGGACAGGGTGATTCGATATCTCCTCCTCAATCGTCGTTTCTTCGCTATGGCGACGTAGATATGAGGAGGGAGGTCGTTTCGAACAACTGTGCGCGCTTTCGCCGTTGAGCTGCCTGACAGGACCACGGTCATTGACGACGTGACGCGTTCGACAGTGTCGTCGATTTCCTCCTGGGTGTTCAGGAGCTCAGGATTCACCGGCCTGTACTCCCGTTGAAGGGTCTCGTAGAACCTTTTCCAGTTAACTGACCTTCGGGGTATAGGTGGGGGATCTCGGCCGCCCCCTGCCTGTCCCAGTTCCAGCAAGACAGGAGAATGGTCCGAGCTGAGGTCTTCTATCGTTTCAATCATGAACGGGAGAGTTACCCCATTCATGATTGTGATATCCAACACATAGGCCTATGTCTGCCTGTGCTGTGAACGAATGTGGGCACCTCAGGGGCTACGACAACCAAACGGCGGGCTCGCACCCTTTCGTATAGCAATCTGCCATTCGCGTTTGTCAGATTGCTGTTCCATGACACGTGCTTGGCATTGAGGTCACCCATGAGTATCATGGGCCCATTCCAATTTTCCAGCACGGCATCCAGATCTGCGCCGGTTACCGCTAGTTCGGCTTGCTATAAGCAGAAACAAGCTGATACACCGTGCCTAGATGCTCCAAATGCACACACGTTTGTATGAAGATCAACGCGCGTATGCATGTGGCGTCTATGGACTAAAACCGCGGTTCCACCGGAAGTGGGGTATCCGGGTCGTACTGGCCTATCCGTCCTATATGTGAAATAGTTCCGAAGAGTCAGTTGCTTGTTTGGGTTCAAGCGCGTCTAAGACAACAGTATCACGTCTACCAGTAGATCCTCGGCCAGACGGCATAGTTCCTCCGTCCGGCCTACTACTGAGTTGGCGTTCCACTGCAAGAGTCTGAGTGTGGGTCTAACCATACCTAGACAGTATAGCCATGAGGCACTCTATTAAGGACTGAATACAGTCCTTGAGAGATTTTGCCTGGAGCAGGCTTGGCAAGACCATCATAATGTCTGGGAGGACATCCCTCACTGTCATTTGTGACAGGAAATCCATGCCGCTACTCTCCTTCGGGGTGGCCGGTTTTGGTTTGCCGCTGGAGGCGCCTTTTGGTGCGGCCGCCCTTTTGGTTGGGCGCGGGGCCTCAATTTCCTTAACTGCCTGCTTTGCCTTCCCCGCCGGGCCGGCTTGGCCGCAGCCTTTCGTTTTACCACCTTTTTGGTGGTAGCCGCCGGTTTTGGCTTGGCGGATGTTGGGGAGGCTTCCTCCCCTTTTTCCACTACCGTTGCCACAGGTGCCGGCACCACCGGTTTGGGGACTGGTTTTCCCCCACCGGCAACGCGGGCCCAGCTGCGGCCGTCAACTGTCGCGGGCTTTTTAATTCCCTTGACCTTATTGACTTGCTCCTTATAATAGGGGTAGCCCCTGTAATTTGCCGGATGCGGCCCCTTACAGTTTACACATGAGGCTGGTTCCTCACGTGGCTTGACACAAGTGGCAGTGTCGTGGTCCCAACCACACTTAACACATTGCTGGGCTCTCCGGCAGTAGTTCGACGAGTGCCCAAATTTTTGGCATCTGTGGCACTGGGGCGGCCCCCCTCGTGCCACTAGGCAGGTCGGGGTTTCCCGACCGTCCCTGGTGAGGACTTCTTCACAGAAGTCACCTCAAATCCAAGGGATGTCAGTTCCTCCCTTACTTCCTCCGGGGTAGCCCCATACGGAATTTCCCGTATTACTACTTTCAGCTTCTTGTCCTTCGGGCGCTGGAAGGCAACCCCCTTCGAGTGCAGAAAAATCTGCACCGCCCGGTAGTCTGCCTCGCTGCAGCCTGATGGACAGCCTGGTGCTTTTGGCAACCAGGTGCCCCCCAATCCTCGACTTTATATCTCTGGACAGTGCTGGCCAGTCCTTTGGACAGTCCAGCATTATCGGAGGGATTTTCTCCCGCCTGACGGTAGCAGGCTGTGATGGGCCACCATCATCAGCCTGCGGGGTGGAGGCTGCAGCCCGCTACGGATCCACTACAAGATCCAAGGATGGAATCTTGCTGGAATCTGGCGAGCTGGAGCTGGAGCTGGAGCTGGAGCGGGAAGGTAGCGTTCGCGTCCAGCGGCTCCCTCGGCGGACCGGCCAGGCCTGCTGCTCCAGCGGCATCCGCCGGGAGGTCTCACGTTGAGCCGCCAGGGAACTCTCCTTCTTTTTTCTTCCATATTCTTCTTGGTCTTCTCCAGGTGGTGGTCGACGATGATTTGCTTTCACTGTCGTGGTGAACGGTCTTTTATTAGTGTCTGAGAATGGTGGGAGACTACAGTTTAGTGTGAGGGATTTTTTGTTCTGTCCAGGGAGACAGGGACTACATTGGATTTGCTACATTACCTGAACAAGTACATCGAAAATCAGTAAAATGAGGATTTGACTTTACTTTGATGGTTGTGGGTGAATCTGGTCTTGGAAAATCTACGCTTGTTAAGAAGATACTTTTCAGACTAATTTTATGATTATAGTAAACAGTTATCAAAAGTTACAGTATATCAATCAGCAGTAAGTAATTTTAACACACGTCAAAAAAAAAAAGTTAAAAAATTGTCTTATTAAGTTGTCATGAAGAAATCATAATTAAAAGAAATTTATTGATTAACGTGATGAAATGCAGTTTATTATTATTTTCTAAATAATGGATTAAAAAAAACTTAGAAATGAGTTTTCAGAAGATCTTTGCAGAGCTGTTAAATTCATCTTATACCAAGTTAAAGGCAATAGAGAACTGTAATTGGATATTAATAATACTAGCAGTGATATAAACTAGGTTAAGTTGCCTGGCTAGCCTGTTCCTCATTTGGCAGAGCTTTTTGATTTGCAGTTTCAATGATTAACTTTATCTAGTCCCTTAGTGAAAGTTGGAGTGATTGGTTTCTGTTTTATTCCAATTTATATTTTTATTGCATTAACTTAAAACGAAGTATTTTAAATTTTATGTTTTTATTGCTTGTAATTTTATCTTTTACATTATGTAATTTTTATTATTTAAATGAATGTGTATATAAATACAGTTTAGTGTGAGGGATTTTTTGTTCTGTCCAGGGAGACAGGGACTACATTGGATTTGCTACATTACCTGAACAAGTACATCGAAAATCAGTAAAAAGAGGATTTGACTTTACTTTGATGGTTGTGGGTGAATCTGGTCTTGGAAAATCTACGCTTGTTAATAGTTTATTCTTAAGTGATCTTTATAAAGATCGTAAGATACCTGAAGTCAGCGGTAAGTTTTACATGTTTTTATTCTTTCTAGAGTTTACACATTAGAAAATTTGTTTTCTTGTATTATAATCTGTTTGCATTATGTACAGAACAGAATTAAACAAATATTCAGTGAGCAAAAATCTGTCACCGTTTTCAGAAATGAAAGTAATTATATCAAATAAAGCTATAAATATGATACACAAAATTGGTAGACACTGATAAAAATAATACAAAATTATACAAATTTAATTTCAGTGATTACACTTAGTACTATGTTAAGCAGATCAAAAATGTTGTCATAACTCTAAGAACACATTCAGGCATTACGTACAAAATCACAATTAACCTTTGTAGATTTCCTTATAAAAACAAGACACACATAAACATAAAATGTACCTTACTTTAAAAGTTAAGGGTATTTATACTTGTTATATCTTTATTGTTTCAAATTCACAAAAATTATCAACTCTGCCACTAAATAATTGTTTTACTTCTAAGTATGCTGTGACTTAAAGAGATGGATACACCCATATGACATACAGTTACATTATGAATACAATAATTAAAACAAGAATACACCTGATAGTTTTATTTTTGTAAACCATTACTGTTGAAAATCAACAATAATCGCCATAGAAAGTAAAAATAATAAATTTTCATATTTAATTAATTTAAGCACTACTATGTGTTAATAAATTTAGAAATTACAGATTTAAAAAATTATCTTATATATATATATATATATATATATATATATATATATATCTATTGATGTGCTGCAGTTTTTAAGTTACTTGTACTCAAATAATTCTTTTTCATCAGAAACCACATATTAATTTCCAGTCACATTTGTTAATGATAGATCAAGGTTATAGCTGATGCAAAAATTAATATTTGGGGGTTGATACAAAAAGAATAAAATTTTATTTTTTAAATTATTAATTACTGTACCATACTGATTCAGTAAATTAAATTGAAGTGGATAATTGCTAATTAAAAAGAGTTTGTGTGTACATATATTTTGTTTTTGGTTCAATGATTTTGCTTAATAACATAAATTTATTTTAAATGAATGCCGTGTAATGTATGCTTTGTTATTGTGAAAAATTTCTAATATGGTGAAAAAAAGTCCTTTGAAACATTTAAGTAACTTCTGCCAAGAATTATTTGCTTTTGTTCGTTTAAAAAAGACGTCTGGAATTCTGTTAATGTTTAGATTACTTCTTGTCAGACAGTTTGGCTGAAAATTATTTTAAACTGTCTTTTTAAATAGTAAGTTCTATTAATAGCCTTATTTTTTTCTTTTATTGTTAAAAAACATATAGAAATTTCAATTATTTTTTATGATCATGCAGTAAATAAAAAACTAAGTTAAATGTAAAGGTTAAGATAAAAAATTAATTAATAATACATGAAATAACAATTATGAAACACATTAATGGTTGTTTTAATTCGTCATATATTTTTTATTTATTTAATTGTTGTTTTACTTCCTTGTGTAATTTTATTGCTTTACACGAATGAAATGCATCATTTATGGACACGTATGTGTGTGTGTGTGTGTGTGTGTGTATATATATATATATATATATATATATATATATGTGTTTTCTTTACAAATTCATATCTTTAAAGCCACACCAACAAAGCATTTAAAACAAATTTCACAACTTATTTGTTGCAGTTGATTTTTATGTATTTGTTTATTCACTAATTACATTTTTTATTATTATTTGTTAAATATGTAAATACTAAGTTACATGTTTTTCCTTAAATAAAATAAAAATGTGCTTTTATGAAGTGTATAATATAAATAAAGAGTGAATAACATTAAAATAATCCATAATATTACTTTATTGAGAGAGGCTGTTTAGTCAAACATGTTCTACTACCTATTACTTGAAATTAACTTAAAATTTTTATGTTTTTCTGAGTTAATCAAATATGATTCTATTAAAATGTAGTCTTCTTCATCATCATATCGTTATTTTATCACTGCCTTGTGGCAAAACACTTGCATTATGTCCTTCCCCATTCTTTTCTATTTTCAGGTAAACATTTGATTCATTACAATTATTTTTTCCTTTACATTTATATACAATTTTTATTTTTTTTCATGATAGTCAGGTGTGAAAATTAATTAAACTATAAAATTTTTGAATAAAAAACTAAACCAAATTTAATAAGTCACTCTTAACCCATTTTATTTTATTGAAGACAGTGGCAAGGAATTATGAAGTGAGTTTTGAAAATATATTTATTAAGTGTGGTTTGGTTTTTTTATTTAAAAAGTTTACAGTGTTTAATGATGGCAATAATTTTTAATCTTTCCTGTCTTCTTTCTCTTTTTATGATCTTTCTAGAACTGTTATGATCAACCCACTTCCTCTTATTTGTTCATAGTGTGGGACTAGATTTAAAAATGTCCAATGTTACCATTACTTTAAAGTTTTGATTCATGAATAAAATTTGTTAAATCAAGAGGAAAATTTAAAATAAAAAAATCTTTTCTCCAGATTCTATATACTAAATATGAAAGTATTACAGAAACTACCAAGCATTATCGATGAAATTTTATGAGGATGTTTTGGTTATTTTCAAATTGTTTTTTTTTTTTATCTTTGTATATTGTTTTTTTCTATTTTTGATACAAATATTTTATTTTAACTCTTGATTCATACATAATTCTCTTGGAAGGTGTTTGGATAAGGATCTTTTGATAATTAACCAAAATTACAATGATTTTATAATTATTTATTTACTTTTTAAATATATTTAATAATCATATTTTTAAGCAAATTTTTGTTTTTAAATTGTAGAGCGTGTTCAGAAAACAACATGTATCGAAAAGAAGAGCATGGATATTGAAGAAAGAGGTGTTAAACTTCGCTTGACAGTTGTTGATACACCAGGTAATACATACACTTTAATTGTAGAGATATAGTCATTTATTTTTAAGTATTATATGATAATTATGAGAAAATTAAGTTGAAACAAAGTGAAAGACTACATTAAATAATTATTTTGGGAAATAATTAAGGATATGCTAATCCAACTTGGATGATCACTGGTTGGGTTCTTACATAAAAAATCAGTTTATGTCTATTTTAAAAATATCCTTTGGAACAAACATTGAAAAAATAATTACCATTTGATAAATTAAAAATTTTTCTCTTCCAAATAGATATATAACTCTCTCAAGCTATTTCCATATATACTCCACAAAAAAAGAATATTAATGAAAGAATTCAAAACAGTCAGGTAATTAATTTTAATCAAGTTGACTATTCTGAAAGCCTTTAAACATCGCTTAGAAAATTTTTTTGAATTTTCTAAAACATCTTGTATTATTTCTTTTAATCCCTTGAGATCATAAAATCGCTAAATATAAACTATATTATAAGTTTGTATTACAGAAAATTTGCTTATAAAAGAATTAATATCCCAGTAAATAATTCCTAAAAACGTTCAATTAAAATATTTTAAGAAACAAGTTTCAACATTTTAACTTATCAGCAAGCTAAGGTAAGAACTACTATATGCAGATAAATGCAAACAGTTAGTTACCTTTCAGGCAGTGTATACTTAATATATAGAAAATAATTTAATGCTGTTAAGTATAACAACAGTGTAAATAGTAGATTGGATTTTATTAACTTCCTTAATTTATAACCACTGTTATTATTACAGTTTTCAGAATTCAGCTTTCACATAATGATAGACATTTGACGTATGCAAATGAGAAAGACATGTTGATAAATGTTAGAATTATGCAGGTTGTTGTTATTCAAACTGTTATTTATAATACACTTGATTAAACATTATCACAGAATAGTATAGTTAATCAGAAAATAAAGTTCTATACTGTGCATCGTAGACTTTGTAGCATGTCAAAACAATGTTGTTTGTTTCTCATAAACATTAAATATTTTAAATATCTTAGCTCGACCTCTTTTAAAAAATTAACCGTAAAAATTCATAAATAATTATTTTCCATGTTTTTGGTGCCAGTTTACTAATGTGTGACTAAATGATCTAAATTCACTAGTACTGTGTCTGTTGACATTTGATGCATACC
Source organism: Lycorma delicatula (assembly GCF_047948215.1). Lineage (NCBI taxonomy): Eukaryota > Metazoa > Arthropoda > Insecta > Hemiptera > Fulgoridae > Lycorma > Lycorma delicatula. The sequence goes on along the minus strand of NC_134458.1, from coordinate 101,962,247 downwards.
CTTCTGGTATCCATTGTAGATAATTCAAAAAACCAAACTGGAAAGTAAAGATAGTCTTATTGTTTTTATCCAACTGACTTTCCTATTTCCTATTACTTCATAAACATAACTCCCACTAATTTCCTGGAAAGAATGAATGTCTTGACTAAGTAGAAACTGCAATGGAATATGTTCCATTTTACTAATTTCACAATGATAATGCAATACGATAAGCAAAATACTTTTTAGGTAAAACTTATTTATGCAACATTACTGTTATTTTTAAAATTATATATTTATGAGTAATTACTAATTTTATCTATGATTTTAAAACAACATATTCTTTCTTTTGTTAGGGAAGTAATTCAGTGTTTAGTTTTCTAATTTTTTTTACAAAGTTGCATTTTTGATTTATATTCTAAAAAAATAAAACCTCATTTTTTATCTTAATTATCTCATTTTTTGGATCCATCTTACTTTATTTGTACAGCTAGATATAATCTAAATATCAGATTAAAACTGTTGTTACTCATACTGGTTTCATCATAAATTATTAAAAAAAACTATTGTAATTAATAAACAATACTCCTCATGTAGAATATACAGCATGAAAACACTTAAATAAGTTTTCAACAATTAAAACATTGAAAAATGAAATTTATCAAATTCTGCTTTCTCAAAAAAAAAAAAAAAATTTTATATAACCACAATACTCCAAGCATCTTATAGCCTCCAATTTATGGGGGGGGGGGGGGGGGGGGTAAAAAGTTGAAGTAGAAAGGGTAGGGTTTTGACACATTATTTTAAAGAGCATTAAAAACAAACATTTTGACAGAAAAATCTTTTGACTATGACAACCCTACCCAAAATGGCAGTGATTTTATATTTCTCACAGCTAATTTCAAAAACTACAGTAACTCTTAAATAACTGTTCAACTGTGAGATATCAAACAAAATTTTGCAAATTCTCCTTCCTTAAATTTTTTTTTTGTATAAAGACCACACTCCTTTTTTTCCTTTGGTTAGGGGAGTAATCCCATTTACAGACAAAGTGTCGGGCTTGCTAACAGGTTCTGCAGATGTTACGGCGTATGTAGCCTCCGCCCTACTAACTAAACCTCCACCTCACCAGCCCCCCTCCTGAGGCCGGAAACCGCATTTAAGCATTAGTCAGTCCCAGGAGGTGTCTTTGAACTCAGTGTGTTCAGAGTCCCTGTGCATCATCACTGTCGCCCATCCATGCAAGCACGAACGAATGCCAGCTCTGTAGAGGGCTGTTTGTCCTCCCTTCACTCTCCAGTCCCGGTATCCTTCACCTCACTTCTTGAGGTTTTCACTGGTCTTTTGTTTTGTGTTCTGCTGGATGGTCTGCACGTTATTATCGGGGAGCCTTGCCTCCTCATTTGGTTGAGTCAGCCAAGACACCCTAGACATGGTTGCATCCCGTTTCTTCTCACTATCTGTTCAGCTGTCCACCCTGCTCCTTCTCTCACAGTATCTTTGTGGTTAATTCTGCTAGTACAAGCCACTCTCTATCTCACCTGAGCATATAATCCAGCATATTGTCTGGTGTCAGTTGGAGGATTCCAAGGTCTCTCCATAGTGGTACCCACTTTCCACAGTCGAAGGTGTGCTCTGGGTATGATGAGCCGCAGTAGACACACCCAGAGTCTGCACGTAGGTGGAATCTGTGCAGGTAAGCTCCAAAATCGCCTTAGCCAATGAGGAGCTGTATAAGGTAGTAATTCAGTTCTTCATGTCTTTTGCTTTGCCATGATTCAATCCATGCGATGAGCCTCCAGGTCCACCTCCCCTTCTCTGATATGTCCCACTGTTCTTACCAGGCCGCTGTAAGCTGCTGCCTGGCTTCTCCTGGTGTCAGTCCTCTACGTCTTTGGTTTCGTTCCTCAATTAATAACCTCACTGGAGGTACTGCTGGACGCAGATTGAAAAAAGATTGAAGAAAACAAACCAACATACTTGACATTTATACACCTAGAAAAGGCATTTGATAATGTAGACTGTAATAAAATGTTCAGCATTTTAAAAAAATTAGGGTTCAAATACAGAGATAGATTGCTAACATTTAGAAAAACCAAACAGTAACAGTAATAATTAAAGAACATAAGAAAGGAAGTCTGACAACAATGTTCCCTATCCCGGTTACTTCTTAATCTTTGCATAGAACTAGTAGTTAATGATGTTAAGAAGCATTATAGATCTGGAGTAACAGTACAAGGTGAAAAGGTAAAGATGCTATAATTTGCTGATGATATAGTAATTCTAGCTCAGTGTAAAAAGGATTTAGAAGGAACAATGAATGGCATGGATGAAGTCCTACGCAAGAACTACTGCATGAAAATAAACAAGAACAAAACGAAATAAATGAAATGTAGTAGAAATAATGAAGATGGACCACTGAATGTGAAAATAGGAAGAGAAAAGATTATGGAGGTAGAAGAAATTTGTTATTTGGGAAGTAGAATTACTAAAGATGGACGAAGCAGGAGCGATATAAAATGCCAAATAGCACAGGCGAAATGAGCCTTCAGTCAGAAATATAATTTGATTACATCAAAAATTAATTTAAATGTCAGGAAAAGATTTTTGAAAGTATATGTTTGGAGCGTCACTTTATATGGAAGTGAAACTTGGACGATTGGAGTACCTGAGAAGAAAAGATTACAAGCTTTTGAAAAGTGGTGCTATAGGAGAATGTTAAAAATCAGATGGGTGGATAAAGTGACAAATGAATAGGTGTTGTGGCAAATCGATGAAGAAAGAAGCATTTGGAAAAATATAGTTAAAAGAAGAGACAGACTTATAGGCCACATATTAAGACATCCTGGAATAGTCGCTTTAATATTGTAGGGACAGGTAGAAGGAATAAATTGTGCAGGCAGGCAACTTTTGGAATATGTAAAAGAAATTGTTAGAGATGTAGGATGTAGGGGTATACTGAAATGAAACGACTAGCACTAGATAGGGAATCTTGGAGAGCTGCATCAAACCAGTCAAATAACAGAAGACAAACAAAAGTTACCTTCCTTCGTGGCAATGGAAAGTAACTGTGGGATGTGATGGTTTCATGCCAAAATAGGTTGCTTTGAGGTAGGAGCATTCTGTTTCACTATTGTGTAATTATTTAAAAGGTACTGTAGGCAGTTCTCTTTAGAAACTAGCTGTGAAAAAATTAAATGTCTTATCACTTTTGTTAAAATTGTTGTTGCACAGTGTTTTTTAATGTCAAATCTTCTTTTCATTGCCCTTTAAAATGGTCAGTCACTTTCTATTTATAATTTTTAAGATGTTCTCCATAAGAGCCAGCCTCCATTGATGTTTGGGGTATAATGGTCTCAAACCGAAAAATAGACAATTCCAAGACAGGAGCATCTGCTAAAATTTAATTTTTCTGTGTTATATAGTTGAAAATTTAAATTTAAGTACAATACTTTATAACTTTATATATGTATTGAACTCTATATATATATATATATATATATATATATATGTCTTGCAATCATGGTCATGATGTGATAGATGTTATTAAAATTCAACTTTTTTTATATTTTGCTAATGTAAACTTATGTTTATAATTTGCAATTTGATAATTTAACTATTGTCATGCCACATGACTGTCAACAAAAATTAGATTATATAATCAAAATGTAGGGTGAATTTTTGTTATTAACAAATTTTTTACTCTTTTATATTAAAATTTCTAATTGGCATAAACTGAAATGATCATTAACCAATCATAAATGCCAACAGGGTACAGTGAGACTGATTGACAATGAAATAATAAATGCAGTGGTGAATGTCACCATTGTTTAAAATACAGTTTTGGTCATTATATTTAAATCTTATCCTTACTTCAAATCCTTGAATTCCTAGGATCTACTCTCTGAAATAAATGATATTTGTTTTACAAATATCAGGTTATAAGGATGCAATTTTCCATATTACCTATGACTCTGAAATTTAATAAACTGACATAATTCGGTTTAATCTTTTCCAGGACCCAATTTTATTAACAGCCGTCTTAATATATTTTTTCTGTAAATATGCTGTGTTATGTTGCAAAATGTTTTCAGTCATCTTTGTGACCAGTGACTTGCTGCTGTTTTCACAGTAAATGGTTGATGTGACTGCAGATTTTTATTTTAATTCAGCAGACATGCATTAACAATATGATCAAAACGTGATACAAAACTTATGTTTGTATCAAGGTCAAACTTGACTCGTGATATATTGTTCTTGTGGTTTTTTGTATGTTTAAATATTTCATAAGTTTAAATGTTATTTTCTATAAAATAAACATACAAACAAGAAAAAAAGGTGAAAGCTAAGTAAAACCCAAAATACCCAAAATTAAATGAAATTGTAAATAAATATTATAAGAATTGTATAAGAACAGAAAACCATAAAAAAATATTTAACATATCAGTAGGTAGCACCATTTATTTATTACCATAAAAAAATATTTAACATATCAGTAGGTAGCACCATTTATTTATTTACACAAATGCTATAAAAAATTTAAATGTATTAATATTTAACATAAGCTGTATTATTAATTTGTTTATTTATTTTGAATTTATGTACTAAATATATTAAATTAATATATTTTCCAGGTTTTGGAGATGCACTAAATTGTGAAGAAAGTTGGCGAGCATGTTGTACATATATAGATGATCAGTTCCGACAATATTTCAATGATGAAAGTGGACTGAATAGAAAAAATATACAAGATAACAGGGTCCACTGTTGCCTTTATTTTATTCCACCTTATGGTCATGGGTAATGCATTTTAAATAAAATAATTAAATATTACAATAAATAAAGTATTAACTACTAATTAAAGTAACAAATTAAAATAATTAAGTAACGATTACATGTGTTATTAACATTACTGATTATTAGCTGTATCATCATAGTAAAGCTTTGATGATGCAGAACCTTGGTTTCAAATGTGGTTAAAAGTATAATTACCATTAAAGTTATAAAAATTTGCTCATTGGGATTAGTTAATGGCAGTGTCTCAGGAATTGTTTCACTGTGACTAAGCAAGACCAACTGCATACTCCAGTAATGGGGCTTGCACTGCATAAGTTGATGGTGTTAATAAGGCATTATATCACAAAAATAGACATTTTTTATCTATACATATATCTTTACATATCATTAAATATATTATGATTTTAGTTAAATGATTGTTGTATTTTAGTATTCTGCAGTATACCGGGATATACATTCCATAATTTCCATTAGTGTAAAACAATAGTCAGAAAAAAATTACATTATTGTTTTACTTATATGTGATCAGAATAGTACCAACTATATTTAGCATTCTGCCAGTGTTACATTGGTTTGTATATATATATATATATATAAATAAATTAAAGCCATCATCAGCAGACTAAGTTTAGATGATTTCACGAACAAAATGTATTTGATAATTTAATTGCTACCTCTTATAACCTATGAAAAAATGTTTAAAGTAACATAGCAATTGTTTACTGCAACAGACAAGTGAAAACAGCTGAAATAAAAAAATTTACATGTTTTATTAAAACATAATGATTAATATAAAAATTAATTATGGTCCTGAGTGAAACATTGAATTATACATCATATAACCTGATGGTTTCACATAGTTGGAATATTTCAGGGAAAAAAGCATCAAAAAATGTGAAGGATACAATATTAATGGCTGAAATCATGAACTGGTTCCTTGAGACTGATAAAGTTAAAAAATCCTGATGCAGTTCCCCACATTTATTAAGTAGCTAATTATCAATACTAGTTGATACAGTATAAAAATTTATAAAAAAAAAGTTATATGTGCATTTCACTGTATGCTGGAAGAATGAAATTCTGATCTTTTCCATTAAAAGACAAGCTTTATAACTGGATAAAAAATTTTAAACACACTGTTCAACTATGCAATCACTTAGATGAGGTACCTCCCACATTTTTATCCCTGCCTGGCTGAAAACTCATTTTTAATCCCACTCTTCAGTCAAAGTTTTAATTAAAATTATATGTTGTGCAGTAACATAATGAAAAAGAAATTAATCCCTATTAAATATCATACATTTTTATGAAATTTTTACTAGTATGAAAGAACTGAACCCTTTGACAACTCCCTTTAAAAGAGTTGGTTTCCTGAGAGTTCCATCTCCTGATGGTGTTGTTACACTTATAATAGATACTGTTTAACTATAAAACATATTTGATTCATTGAGTGGGATCTCAAGTTTTAAAATGAGGTGGCCAGCCTTTGTCAAAGCTTCCTGATCATTGAAAACTGTAGCAAAACAGAAATGGATACTGATAGGGTACAAAATCATTATTGAGAATAATATTCAGAGAATGTTAACTGTCTAAAAATAAATAGGTTTTAAAATGCTATAATTAGTTAAATATTTTATTAGAATTAGAGATTAATAAAATAATTTATTAAAAATATAAATTTTTATTTATGTTTTAGCCTACGTCAAATAGATTTAGAATTAATGAGGAGGTTACACCAAAAAGTAAATATTGTTCCAGTCATAGCAAAAGCAGATACAATGACAGCAAGTGAAATAAAAAAACTGAAACAAAGAGTACTGGCTGATATAGAGGAAAATAAAATACAGGTACTTTAAATCTAATAATGATTTTGCAAATTGATAACATAAACAAAAAACATTGTTTTAAGAATCTAGTTTTAGAAATTGTTATCTGATTGTTAAATATTATTATTATTATTATTTATAGCTATTATAATTGTAATAGTATTATTTCTGTATTATATAGTATAATATGAAAATTCAGTTTCTATGTATGATAAATTACCTAATAATCTAAAAGGTTTCTGAGTAATTAATTTAAAGTTAAATTGAAAAATTTTCTTCTGCAGAAACAGTATTATTCCTTGTTTTCTTGTTAATGACAATTAGCAATAATAATTAAACATTTCAATTTTTGCAACTGTGAACTGAACCAAATTATATAACAAAATATTTTTAAAAAACTTAATTTAAAATGTTTTCAGTCATTTTTGCAGCTATTCTCAGTGTCTAGTGATGCTGTTTGCACAATGGCACCAGCTAATTTTACTCCTGATGGTTTCTTTGAATTAGGCAGACCTAACTCACTGGGTTTGTCTAGTGGTGAACTTGTCATCGCAAATCAGCTGATTTCAAAGTTGTTCTAAGTTCAAAACCTACTAAAGGCAGTTACTTTCATATGGATTTGATTAGTAGATCGTGAATACTGGTGTTCTTTGGTGGTTGGGTTTCAATTCATCATACATCTCAGGAATGGTTGACCTGAGACTGTGCAAGACTACACTTCATTTACATTCATATATATCAAACTCATTTCATCCTCTGAAGTAATACCTTACTGTGGTTCCAGAGGTTAAACATGTTGGTGGAAAGTTGTGTTATACTTTTGTCTTGTATGCACATGTATATATATATTAATTTACTGATTTAAGTCATTTTATGATTTATATTATTCCTTTATATTGTTAAATTTTATTTTAAATTCTGTTAATATAAACCACCAAGTACAGAAGATAAGACTAGACTTGCCATATTTTTTTGTGTCCAACCCAGGATGTATTTCTGAAATTACTTAAAAATCTTAACAGTTTACTGAAACGTTAAACTTTATTAATTCAGTTGTATTTTTCACTAGACATGACTTTTTTCAGAAATGATTTGTTTGTTTTAATTACATCATAAAATTCACAACAAGAAAGTTCTGAATTAATTTTAACATTTAGCAGATGTTTAACAGTAGAAAGTCCTTTCTGCAGATCAAATGTTCCCTGTAATTGAAAAAACTCTCTCAACTGGAGAATATGTCCCAGGCAAAGACATTGCAAACTCAACCATTTCAGAAATATTGTAACATGAAATATCAGTCTTTTGAAACACTTTAAAAATGGCTTTCCATTTCTCTTCAATAGTATCTAGTACTTTTTCAGAACTTGAACCACAACCTACCCTTTGGTTTTAAATTACCTGGTTCAACAATGTACGTTCATCAAATAGGTCATTAATATTTATGGAATCTTTTATAATTTCATTAACAATTTGTGCACTTTCTTCTAAATCAGACCAGACAATTTCAGTTCGTAAATTTATCCACTGAAACTTACTAACTTTATCAAAACTGGTTCTCCACAACTCTTAAGTATTAGATACTAGAATTATAAAAATTGTCTACACTTGAGAAGAATTTTTATTCCTGAAGATCATTATTTTCTTTTAGAGTGCTTAGAAATTCTTTGGCAGAAGATGGTAAAAATTTGTGGGTTTTTCTTTCCTGAAGTTGACAAATCAATTCAGAATATGTCTGAAATGCCGCTGTTGCTGTGATGTAATTAGCTTCCAATTTCAGAACTACATTATTAAGTAACTATAGAGTACCATATAAAAATTTCCAAATAGTTCACTTTCTAGATTTTCAAAAAATCAAATAATAATTTTGGGGATTTGTCACAAGATAAGAAGTATGAGGCCATCAAAAATAAAATGGAAAGGATTCTTTTTATTGCAGGTAACAAACTAAGGAACCTTGTGCTGCTATGAGATAATACTTTTTTGTAATCTGTTTCCACAAATTCACAGAATTCTAAGTTTCGTTACTCTTACAGTATATATGTGAAAATATTTATAACAATAACTTCTATATCCAGGGGTAGAGAAGCACATGCTGTTTGTACTGAATTGTGTACAATGTGGGCTGAACAACCACCAAAATTACTGTTAGTGTTATCAGCAGTATAACAAACCAACTTTTCTTCAAGTTTGTATTTTTTCACACACCGCAAAAAGTACTAAGTCAAAATTTGAGCAGTTTCACCTGACACTTCATCGAAATTTAAAAGTTTAACTTGAGTTCCCTCCTCTAGACTGAAATATCTTACCACAATCGGAACAAGAAGAAAGGAAAGTAAGATCGGAAAGAATGAAACAGTACAGGGCTAAAAGAAAGGCACAGAACACAAAAATGTGATTGATCCAACATCTCCCCAAGTCAGGTGAAACAAAAAAGGAGAAGAAACAATAAATATTTTATACAGATAAAAGTTCCATGCAATTCATATTCAGGACCTTACTTTTCTTAATTAACCAATAATAAGAAAAAAAGTATCCCTGGATAAATGTTACATGAGAATATAAAATGACAAAATTATCAATCTAGAAGTGATGTCATTATAAGGTTCTTTAAATAACATATTGTATACAGCATATGAACACAACTTTTATTCCATAGGATCCTTAATTCTAAACAGATAGAAGGAATGAACCTCTATGAAATCAGCAACATTGCACCTGATGCAATTCAGAAAGTTATTAATAATTGTACTAATTGCATAAATGACTTTAGATTAGCTACAATCTGAAATGAATATTTTTGACCCTTTGGAGCAATAAAAGACTGAAGGGGTAGTTGCAGAAGTGTTACTTTAATTTCATACATGTTAAAATTAAAGTGTAATAAATAATTTACAAATTATAATTTTATGAATTGTAATAAATAACCACAACTGCAGTCAGGCCAATGAAACATTTTTTTAGCTGTAATAATTTTTAATTAATAGGAAAAATATATACACACAAAATTAAAGCATGTTCTTAAAGAATATGCAGTACATGTAATTGTACTATGAGTACAGTTCAAGTCATAAATTGTGCAGTTAACATATGTTAAAATATAGTTTTTTATCTTTATCCTCATTAAATTTCAGGTTGTTTCAATCATTTTTCAGCAATAGTGGGCCTCCTAAAGAGGCTGCATCTACAATTATCTATTTTTAATTATAATATAAAAGTCCATATTTCCTAGACTTTTGTGGAAAATATTAAGTTAAAAAATTATACATACACACTACAAAAATGATAAATTTGTTTTCATGCATTTTTTAAAGTTTAAATGAATGTTTCTCTTGGTTTAAACAAGTTTTTAATGAAATAACATGAAACAAGACAGGTTTTCATTTGGTGACCCACCAGTTTGGTCTAGTGGTGAACGCGTCTTTGCAAATCAGCTGATTTCAAAGCGAGAGTTCCAATGTTCAAGTCCTAGTAAAGGCAACTACTTTTATACGAATTTGAATACTAGATCATGGATACCAGTGTTCTAGTATTCGATACTAGAACTGACCTCAGACCTGTACAAGACTATACTTCACTTACATTCATACATATCATCCTCTGAAGTAATACCTGATAGTGATTCCCAGAGGCTAAACAGGAAAGAAAAGATTTTCATTTGGTACCATGACAAAATGTGGTTAAAACTAATTTAAAACTGAATCATTCTCTAAAGGTATGAAAAGATACTTAAAGAAAGATCTGGTCAGAACTACTGTGCAGTTCCAGATCTATATTATTCAAACATATAAATGGATTTCCCAGCTGCTTCAAGATGAACATCATTTGCACTTCATTAGTGGAGGTACAGCTCAGACCTTCTAGAAGCAAATTTCATGTATTTTATTTTGTTTCAAATTCACCCACCTAAGGGTATGTTAGATCATATTTCCATTGGTAATGTTTTTTTTTCTTTTAGTATTTTTTCTGAGATGGCTTTCCTCCTTTTTTCCATCTTGGATCCCCTTTAGACTGATATTTTTTCTTGTAATCTTAGGTCTTTGTTTTACAGTTTCATTTTGATCTTTTGTCTGTCGGTGATGTTTTTGGTTGTCTGTCGTGGATCTTTAGCTCTTTTATGTGACCCTGAGTATGTCTGAACCAGTTTGTCTTGATTTTCTGTTCATGTAAAAGTAAAAAAATTGTTTATTCAGTTTATTTTGGTTCATTCTTTTGGTGGGGCAGTAAGAAGAGGCTAATTTTCTTTTCCACATGTCGGAGAGTGTTTCAATTTTCCTATATTGTATGGTATCAGTTTTGTTTCATTATTTTGGAATTTTATCCTGAGGATTTTTCTGATTATTTTTCTTTCTTTCTTTTCCAATTTTTCAATTTGCTTTTTGCTGTTTAGTGTTAATGTTTTTACTGTGTATAGAGCTTCTGGTTTTATTATTGTTCTGTAATGGCTGCTTAGTTTTCAATTCTGTGGAAGTTAATTTTTATTGTAGGTATTTTTGGTATTTTTTCTGCATTTTATTTTCCATTGATTTCTTTTTGTTGGCATTCCAGCTTATCCATTCTCCTAGATACTTGAAGAGGTGTACTTTTTCAACTTTGTGGTTGCCTATTTCAAGATACTGTGGTGCATCTTTATGTTGGTCATTATTTTGGTTTTTCCACGGAAATTTTCAATCTGATCTTGGCCATTTGAGTTTGTAGTTTGGCTTCTTCCCAGTTTTTGGTCAGCAGAGTGATATCATGTGCAAAGGTTAGGGAATTATATTTCAGATTTTCATTCCTATTTTAATTCCACTGTTTTCATTCAGTCTCCAGTTCCATTCCTTTTTTAGAGTGCAGTTGAAGAGTAGTAGTGAAAGCCCATCTCGCTGTCTGACCCCAGTTTTGATTTCAAATGATTTAGAAATTTATTTCATTTATGTATTAATATACTTTCTTTTTTTTTAAATAAATAATCTAAAAGGTCAGTAATGAAATTAGCTTTCCAACTGGGAAAGCAGTTTTTTTTTTATTCCATTACATATATAAAAAAAATAATAAAATGTCTTCTTCTAGTTTATACATATTAAAAAGCCTTGCTTCATGATCAGTTATCTAACGTATACATAATGCTTTAGTTCAGTTTCAATTCTGTTTACACATAAATCATTGACAAATAATTTTTTGTCTTTTTTTTTTAATCTCCTTATCATGCGGGATGCTGATAGAAATATCTAGTACAAAAGGAGTCATCAGTTACAAAAACATTGAGAATCCAATGATTCCCAGTTTTTCCAACTTTGCTAAGTCTTCCTTTCATTTGGATAATTTAAATGTTTTGTTAGTTTCAAAAAGTTCAGTAATTACTGAATTTGTGTTCTTTCAAACATCTTGATAGGAGGGAAGCTTTTGCTTTAAAATTTTAAAATTGTAGGTAAACAAATCTCCCAGGTGTATGCTTTCAAAACGTGTGCCTTACTTTATTTAGCCTTAACCGTATTAAAACAACTAGCTCGGCTAGCTCAAAAGATAAAAGTAATATCTATTCTGAAAACACTTACTTTAGAGCAAAAGTTGAAAAAAATATATTTCTTTATAAACTTTAAAATTTTGTATTCAAAATAACTAACTATATGTATGATGTACATATACAGTTAAATTCTTTCATTTTATTTATGATACTGGAATTTGGTTAAAGTTTTAACTTTAAAAAAAACTGTTTTAATGGGTTATTTTTTCAGATATATCAGTTTCCAGAATGTGATAGTGATGAAGATGAAGAGTTTAAGCAACAAGACAGAGAACTTAAAGCTTGTGTTCCATTTGCTGTAGTTGGTAGTAATACAATTATTGAAGTTGGTGGTACAAAAGTTAGAGGTCGACAATATCCATGGGGAGTTGTTGAAGGTAAAATTTTTAGTTACCATAAGTTTTTAATTTCTTAATTGATGAATTTTTTTTGTGAATCAAAAAACATATTTTTGACAAAAAAACAAGCACATGAATATTCAGTTTTTTTTTTATAAATAATACAGCCCACTTACTAACATAATCACTTTAGAATTGTAAAATCAAAGCAAAATGTTAGTTCAGGGTGTGACACAACAAGTTTATTTTTATCTATGAAGTTCCACTGACCAATCAGTATACTGATATTGTTCGTGCTCATCTGAGCAGAAAAAGATGTAATTTTTTCTAACCTCTAATTAATTTCATAATTGCTGCCAAGTAAAGATGTTCATTATTTGAAAATAAATATATTCCTGCAAGTTATAATTAAATAAATAGAAATTTAAATAACATTCCTGTTTGTTAACTGTACCATCAAATAATTTCTGGAATGCTTTCAGCACTATCAACTAATGTTAATATTAATCGAGATTATCATCATTTAAGAAAGTCATCTAATATTAATAACATTTTTGTACTTGAGGAAAACCTTTAAAATAAATAGTTTCATTCATTCTAGAAAAACATTCATAACTATTAGTATTGTCTTTTATTTGATATAGAAGTTATTTATTTTGGCTACAGTTGATGTCTGATTGTAGCTTCATTTTACCATTAATTGTTATCTCCGAACAGCCTGTGAGTTGTTGCAAATATGAAGGTGAATAGTAAGTATACTCACACATTATCATAAACAAGAAAGCCAAAATAATTACAAAAGTAATTCTATAATCCTTGATGTGTGCTTTTTTAAATTTAATATTGAACCTAATCTACTGATACCTAGGTAAGTACGAGTAAAGCTTCCTTCTTTTTATTTAAGTGGTACATCAATCTGAAAGTAGTCATATTGTATAATACGAGAGATAGTTTTGCAGATACAAAACTGAAAAGATTAATAAAATATGTATTTTAAAATTAGATAGTCTGTTTTTTTAACGTAATGATGTAATCACATATTTTCTTAGTTAAATGACATAAAAAAGGGTTAGGGTAGCTGAAATTGGCTGTAGGTCTTTAAGTATCAACCCACCAGGTTGGTCTAGTGTTGAACGTGTCTTTCCACATCAGCTGATTTGGAAGTTGAGAGTTCCAGCATTCAAGTCCTAGTAAAGGCAATTACTTTTATATGGATTTGAATACTAGATCGTGGAAACCTGTGTTCTTTGGTGGTTGGGTTTCAATTAACCACACATTTCAGGAATGGTTGACCTGAGGCTGTACAAGACTACACCTTATTTACACTCTCATATACATCATCCTTATTCATCCTCTGAAGTAATACTGGAACGGTAATTCCTGGAGGCTAAACAGGAAAAAGAAAAGGTCTCTAAGTATCAGAGAGATAATAAATATAAACTATTTAATAATAGTAAGATAATAAAAATAACTATTGCTAACACAAATTCTGAAAGATCCTTTGGAAGAACAATTATCATACCATCTAAAAGTGAGTCATTTATCATTTTTAATAATTTTAAATGTTTAAAACAGATTATTTCTTGACCTCACCACCAAAAAATCAACCAATAAAAACATACTTTCACACTGTTCTGAAAAACCAACATTGACAGACACCTTCATTCAAAACACACAAACCACCCAATTTCATAGTGTGCCTTTACAAGTGTGGTCCACAGACTACTCAACACCCTTTGTCATCTGAAGATCATGCAGAGCTTGACATTAGAAAAAAATCCTAGCTCGTAGGAATCTTATAACAGCACACTCATCTCAGTCTTACATAAAGTAAATAAAATAAAATCAAAGATAAAAACACTAATCTACACTCACAAAGATTCAGAGAAATAGCTCACAAATTAAACAAATCTGAATGCACTATAGGTTTAGGAATAAAAATATAAATAAAACAAACTGTTTTGCACAGAACATAATCACTAAACAAAACAGTACCCTTAGATTTCTAAAATAAACTAATTTATCTCCATAATATTCTATAATAGTCGAATGAGATACAACTTTAAGCCAGCTGAGGCCTGTGTGCATTATGAAGTCAACTTTTATAAAACATCTCAGAGGAACAAATCACAAATCCACTAACATTTATAACAACCTTGAATTCACTCACACACATAAAAAAGACCATATTCTAACAAAATTAAACATTATGAAATGTAGAAATGCACAAAAACAATCTACTAAATTAATAGATTCAATTCAAAACCAAACACATTCTACTAAATTCTAGATATAGAACTGCTTATCTCTAAAAAACTGTCTGTAGTTAGATCTGGTTATGCTATACAGTCACTGAAGATGGCTACAATCACAACTGGAAATTTTATCACTTTAGTTTTTGAAACTCTTATTTGGTTAAGATAGTCATTTAAAAAGTTGACTTTGTTAATTCAGTGGCCTCTTAAACCTTAAAAGTATTTCAGCCTTATTAATAATTCTTTGCCACATCTCTCGATCTTGGACCATTATTTAGTTGGCCCAAATCTTTTTATTGTCTTTTTGAACTTATGACCATCTTGTTTTAATTTTCCTAATATAGTCTGATCCTCATATTTGCCCATTTAATGCCTTCATTCTATTTTCTGATTTTCTCAATCACTGCAATCATCTCTTTTTAACTAACACTGTTACATTCTGTGAATATTTATTTCTTAGTTCTGTATTACTTCTTATTCTTCATGTTCCATTTTTCTGTTGACAAAATGAAGTTCTTGAACCAAAGGTTATTTGCTACTTCTCTCACTTTTGGTCAATGCCCAATTAAAAAAATTATCATTTTAAATTATTTTATTAATCTTTATTTCATTTATATTTTTTCATCAGAAATATATTTTCTTAAGGATTGGTCTGCTTTATGCAGGAAAGTTACATAAAGATTTAATTTTTTCCTTGGTAAATAACTTGATTTTATTTTGTTGAATTTATTGCTACCTGTATCTCTATATATAAAAGAGAATGTCCTGACTGACTGACTCATAATCAACGTACAGCCAAAACTATTATAGGTAGAGGACTTAGAAATTCAGGATACCTTCGTATCTTTAAGCAGGCATGCACTAAGAAAGGATTTTGTGAAATTTTGATTTTAAGGGGTTCAAATAAATAATCGATAGTATTTTCAGTATCAATTTATTTGTGCCGAAAATATTTGTGTTTTAAGATCAATTGATATTGAATGAATGGATTACGATAGTAAAATTTATTAATAATTTAATTTCTTAATTTAAATTAAATTTATTATTAATGTTGCTATTTATTATTAGTAATTTAATTTTTAAATTTAATTTAAATTTATTATTAATGTTGTTATTTATTGTTTATTTCTTCTGGCTCTTATTTGTTGGTCTTGCTTCTTCCTACTGATCGTTTATAAACATTTAAGGAAAAGAAGTCATATGATTTTTTATGTCAACTGGCTAGTGTAGTGTTTCAAAAAGTGAATAAACATGTTAATTGAAAAGATAACTGTCAACATGTTAATAATCCAAACAGTTAAACCTATCAAAGGAGAAGGTGCATGCCTGTTTTGAGCACTTGCTTTTTACTTATTCTTTGATAAAGAACGATGCCAGGAGATTCAAAACACAATCGTTTTGTATGTGGCTGATCATTGGATTGACTTTGCTCATATGTCTTACAAATCTTCAAATGGTGACAACATTCCAACTTGTGAGGAATATGTATGTGAAATGTCAATTCATTCAGTCTATGGTGGTTATTGCGAATTAGTTGCAGCTGGTAAGATTTTTCCATTTTTATTTAAAGTTTATTACTACTGCAATCTTTATTGGAAATTTGGTACTGACACATTGCCTGTAAAAAGATTGCGTCTTACTGAGAATATTAATAGTGGTCATTTCAATGTATATTTGCCTGATTTAGAAGACAACATTTCACAAAAATCTTCTTCAACTATTCCTGTTAGCAATAATAAAAAGCGTAGTTCAAGGTTCACAGACAGAACAAGAAAGAATCAAGTTAAAAAAGTGGTGAAAAGTGTACACAAATCAACCCAGAAGGTAATAGAATAGCTATGAAAAAGTATCAACAAAATCATTCAGAGGTCCATAGAGCTATAGTAGTAGCCTATCAAAATAGATATCCAGAAGTACATAGAGCCGCTGCAGCTATGTATCAAAGCAATCATGCTGAAGTTCATACAGCATCTCAAAATCGATATGAGTGCAAGATTCCAGGGATTTGTACAGAAAATCATTTGCGCCCGTGGAAAAATAAAAAACTGTCTGGTTTGGCTTATGATCCTAATATAGATAATAAAAATAACATTGGAGTTATGACTGAAAAATTTCAGTTTTGTTATGCTCTTAAATGGAAAAGTGAAACACCTGGCATGTGCTGCAATTCTGGAAAAGTACAGCTAGAAACTTTGAAACCACCACCTGAATCATTTTATGTGCCTTATTAAATGGCGATTACCCTGACCATGACCACTTTATTGACCATAGTAGAAAATATAATGGTTGTTTTCAGATGACATCTTTTGGTGCTAAGCAGATTGTTGAAAAAGATTTTATGCTGACTTTTAAAGTGCAAGGCCAAGTTTACCATTTATATGGCAGTTTGATACCAGATTCTAAATTTTTGCAAATATATTTTGTTAGTGAAGATGAAAAAGAAGTTAAACTTAGATGCTCTAACTATCCAGAAGTCAAACGAGGATTGGTGAAACAGTTGCAAGATATGCTCCATAAAGAAAATAAGTACATAAGAGAATTGAAAACTACCATGGATAAAGTACCACAGAATTGTGAAAAATTTCAAGTAGTGATTCGCGTAGACAGAAAACCTGCAAATCCTCACAGAGGTTGCAGTAACAAAACTTCCTTTGAGTAAGTCAGTATCTGCTGCCAGTTTTTATGCATACAGAATCATGATAAGAGAAGGAGAAAATATTCATTTGCTATGTTATGGTGCTTTATTTAATCAACATTTAGTTGATATGTATGCCAAAATAGAAACTGAAAGATTAAATTTCATGAGATGCAATCAAAAAAAGCTTAGGGCAGATAACTATATCCATTTAAAAGATGCAATAAGGAGACAAGACATTCAAGCAGATCAATTTGGTAAAGTTGTGGTTTTGCCATCATCTTTCACAGGAGGTTCACGATATATGCATGAATGAGCTCAAGATAGACTGATGTATGTTTGACATTATGGCAGTTTGGATTTATTCATAACCTTTACATGCAATCCCAAATGGAAAGAAATTCAAGAAGCATTATTACCTGGGCAAAAGCATTATCATCGTCCAGATATCATTGCTAGATTTTTTAATTGTAAAGTTAAAGAGTTAATGGACCTATTAGTAAAAGGAGGACTTTTTGGAAGTGTGAAATGCTTTAAACGTTCAATTGAATGCCAGAAACAAGGCCTGCCACATGTTCATATATTACTCTGGTTACAAAATAAAATTAGAGCAGATATGATAGAAAAATTTGTGTGTGCTAAAATTTCAAATCCAGATATGGATCCACTATTGCATGAGATAGTGAAAGCCAACATGTTGCATGGACCTGTGGGCTTTTGAATAAAAATTCGCCTTGCATGAAAGATGGTGTCTGTACCAAGCATTATCCAGCAGAGCTACTTCAGGAAACTCAAAAAGATGAGGATGGTTATCCAAAATATAAAAGACAATCAACAGATGATGGAAGTTTTAAAGTAAATATTAATTCAATGGATTTAGACAACAGATGGATTGTCTCATACAATCCTGTATTATTATGAACTTTTAATGCACACATCAATGTTGAAATTACCAGTTCAGTTAAATCTATAAATTACATATGTAAGTACATCAATAAGGGCAGTGATCAAGCAGCTTTTAGTTTGGAGAAAAATGCTGACATTGATGAAATAAAAATATATGAATGTGGTCAATATATCAGTAGTTAAGAAGCAGTCTGGAGAATATTAGGATTTCCAATTCATGATAGATATCCAACCATAACTCACCTAGACGTTCACCTGGAAAACGGACAATGTGTGTACTTTACAACAGATAACATGATGCAGAGGCTATCTAATCCACCTAAAACAACGCTTCAGGTGTTCTTTGAATTATGTGAAACAGATGATTTTGCGAAAACCTTTCTTTATTCTCAAGTACCTTCTTACTATACTTGGCAGAACAATAAATTTGTTCGCCACAAATGAGGAGAGGAGTAAAAGGTTGGCAAGGAATCAAAACGGACCCAGGTTTAGGAAGAGTATATACTATTCATCCTAATAATGTAGAATGTTATCATCTTTGTCTTCTCCTACATCACGTTAGAGGACCAACATCGTACAAACACTTAAAAACTGTAAATAATATTGAGTATCCAACATTTAAAGCTGCATTCAAGGCACATGGCTTATTAGAAGATCACCAAAAATGGGACTTTACCTTTGCAGAAGCTGCACTACGCTCTTCACCTTACAAAATGCGAGAACATTTTTGTGTAATGTTGATATTCTGTCATTTATCAGATGCATTAAGTATTTGGAATAAGTACAAAGACAATCTTTCAGAGCATATTAAGCACCAGTACTTTAGATAGCATATGGAAAATAATGTAACAGAAGATGAAATATATAATAGATGGTTAATATTACTTGAAGATTTTGTTTTAAATTTAAGTGGTCAAAGTTTAAAAGAATATGACTTACCAGTAACCATTAAGACTTCGTGGAATTTTGACAAACAGAGAATATTTGAGGGAAACCAATTATGATGTTATAGCTTTGAATGATTTTGTGTCCGATAACGAATCATCTTTGATAGATAAACAACGTTCTGTCTACAATCAAGTTATACATAGCATTGAATCAAATTCAGGAGGTGTATTCTTTTTAGGTGCTTCTGGTGGAACAGGGAAAACTTTCTTGACTAATGTTCTTTTGGCTAAAGTAAGAAGCACTCATGGCATTGCTTTGGCTGTTGCATCATCTGGCATCACTGCTACACTATTAAGTGGAGGAAAGACTGCACATTCGGCTTTCAAACTACCACCTACTCTCAATAACATTGAAACTCCTACATGCAACATCAGTAAACAGTCTAATATGGCAAAGGTTTTACAAGAATGTAGATTAATTATTTGGGATGAGTGTCCAATGTCACACAAGAAAGGGATTGAAGCTCTAACTAACTATTTCAAAGATCTCAGAAATTCAAATACACTCATGGGAGGAATTACTGTCCTTTTAGCTCTTTTGAGATTTTCGTCAAACTCTGCCAGTAGAGCCTAGAGGAACTCAAGCCAACGATGTAGAGGCTTGTATCAAGACTTCATATATGTGGCCTCATGTAGTAAAACTCTCTCTTACTAAAAATATGAGAGTGCACCTAAAAGGAGACAATACTGCTGGACAGTTTTCTGAGCTTCTCTTAAAAATAGAAGATGGTAAATTTCCTGAATCTGAAGGAAAAATTATTTTACCTGCATCATTAGGTACGTACTTTAAAAGAGCTCATAGGTAGAACATATCCAGATATTCGAAACCTCAGAAACAAATCTATGGACTGGCTATGTGAGAGAGCCATTTTGACTTCAAAAAATGAAACATTAGCTAAAATAAGTCAAATGTTATTAGAATCATTTCAAGCAGAAAGGATGGAATATAGATTCAGTATTGGAAGTCGATGAAGCAGTTAATTACCCAGTTAAATTTCTCAATTCTCTCAATCCACTTGGGTTTCCACCACACGTGCTAACTTTGAAAGTTGGTGCTCCAATTATGTTATTGAGGAATCTTTGCCCACCTAAGTTATGCAGTGGTACAAGACTGTGTACAGTCGCCGTTGAAAAATATTTTATTGAAGCTAAAATTGTCACTGGGTGTGCCAAAGGAGAATCGGTGCTCATTCCTTGCATACCAATGATACCATTGGACTATCCATTTGAATTTAAGAGAATGCAGTTTCCTGTTAAAGTATGTTTTACAATGACAATAAATAAATTGCAAGGCCAAACATTACAAGTTGCTGGGATTGATGTTAGAGAAGACTGTTTTTCACATGGGCAATTTTATTTGCATGCTCCAGAATCAGCATCCCTTCAGATTTATTTATTTTGGCGCCAGAAGGAAAAGCATCTAATGTAGTTTACAAAGAAGTTCTACAATAATTTTATTTTTATATTATACTTAAAATATTTATATTAATTTCTGTTATTAGTTATTTAATGTTTTTTTTAATATTATTTATGTTGTTTTTTATTTAAAAATTTATTAAAATAAATTCTGTAAATAACATGTGATTAAGAAGTTTTTAGTATTTATTAGTAGATATTTAAAAGCACTGGGCCTGTGAGGACTTTGATGGAAAAAAGGGTAATTAACATAAACATTACAAGTAACTGGGTGAATAAATAATTAAATAAAACTTCATAGAAATAGAATCACAATTTTCAGTTTTGTTTATTATTCTCTCACATTCACTTTTATTCATTATTAACCCACTTCAATATTTTTTTTTTTTTTTTTTTTAACTGGTATTGAGTTTTATAGTTAGTACCATTAATAAATTTCATCAGTACACAGCAAAATTGGATAAAAATACCTTATTAAACATGGTTTCAGCCTCTCAGTTTTATCCCTCACTTAAAAATTTCTGTTTCTAGGATGTTGTTTTAGAGGTACTCCAAATAATGTTGAACAATCAGGTTGTAGGAGTGCAGTCCCTACATGACCTACTTATGAATCCAGGAGAATTTTTGTGTTTGAAAAAAGTAATTTTAAACATAGAAGGTCCAACATGGTAATTATTCACTGCTCTTATATGTTTATTGGATATATTAATAATTGTTAATTTTACTCATTTATTTGATTTTCTTTTTAAAATTTGTGTCTGAAGTGCAGTCATGTTCATAACAATTAATGCATTAAATCAAAAATAAGTAAGTGACAATAAGTATTGAACAGAATAAAAATTATGGTTTTAACACTTTGGTGTTATATACATATAATTTTAATGTTTATGTTTTTGTTGTGTAGTTGAAAATCCAAAGCACAGCGATTTCAGTAAATTGAGGAACATGTTAATAACAACACATATGCAAGATCTCAAGGATGTAACAGAAGATGTTCATTATGAAAATTTTAGAGCTCAATGCATTTCACAGATATCACAAGCCAACAGAGAAAGAGGGTAACTGACTTTTTGAAATTTTTACAATTATTACATTTTAGAAAATATATTTATACATTATTCATATGTCCTTTTATGTAGTATTTCATCTACATTAAACCATTTAATCCATCTACATTACCATTTAAAAAAAAAAAAATTCTCCTGGCCAAGTTTGTGAATTACCCAGTTGAAGTTGAAGTTGGTCATCTGGATGTTGATCATCACTTTCTAGTACTTTTCTTCTTTGCTTATTGCTCATCTCTATGTCATTAGCCACTGCCCAGATTCCACTTATGTCATCACATTCCCATTTTCAAGCAGTTGGGACTAATTGATTGGGACTGTCCTTATGGACAGCTTAGGAACATTTTTCTTCTGTGGAGGTTACACAAAATGTCAAAATAGTTGTTCATTAGGTAAAGCCTGCTATCATATAATTTAAAACTTTCTGATTTCTGTTCTTTAACCTTCATACAATTACTTATATGTAATTGCCGAGTTAAATAACCTCACTTCATTTATATTGTATTACTTAAATGATGTAATTAGTGTAAAACTGTAATTTATAAAAAATTGTATAATTTATTAAACTAAATAAATCATTATAATTAAAACTAAAATTTCAGGTTTGGAAAGGTGATGTAAGTTTTATTATTTTTTTAATTGTTAAAATAATACCAAATAAAGAATAAACTAATTTTAATCGAGTTGAAATAGAATTAAGAAATATTTAAAAATTAAAATTTCAGCCATATAAAACAGAAATTTCAAAGTTTATGTTATAATTTTGATTATAACTTTAAAAATCATCTTTTGTATTTAATGCGTGATTAACTGATTAGCAGATGTGGAACTGGTAATTACTACTGATAATTTGTAAAAAGTCATGTGTGTGAGGATTAAATTTTCTTGTGTGTGTCATAATAATTTACTACTAATATTGGTAGTTGATTAGTATATAAAAAATATATTGATGAATCTAGCACTAAAGATACATTTGTCCACATTTCAAAAGCTTTTTTCACTTTCACTTCTTGTCTTGTAAAAAAAAGAACTGTTACATACTTATCTATGGTTCGTGACATTATTTTTATATTGAAGGATCTTCAGCTCCAATATTAGTCTAGTAGCAATCACAAATTTTTATATATGACCATTTAAGTACTTTTACAACCAGGCTTAACTATTCTCCCTAGTTTTTGAAAATATTTTTTTTTTCAGCGAAATATACAAATGGGGAATAGTTTATTTCATGTACCTGCAACTATATTTGTGGCAACAATCATCTTGTATTTCAGCCATGGATTTTTTTATTAATGTGACTTATTTGTTTAATGCATTGGAGATAGGAGTGGTCTCTTACTGTAGAAGTCATACTCTTTAAAATGCTATTTTAAACTATAAACGTAATGTAAATAACTAATGATTATGAAATTTTTATTTTTCCCCCCAAACAAATCACAAATATGTGCAATTTATGCTTAGCAAGGTCCAAGAAATTGGAAATAAAATGGTCAACCATAAGCATAACCTCATCTGAACCATTTTTGGCAACTGTTTGTTCATAAATATTAAAGTACAATACGTTATTTGTAGGCTAAACATGCAAAATGAAAGTTATTTCTTATAATTCACATTACTAGTAAGGTTTGGTTCTGGTGATTTTAATATATATATATATTACTTTTGTTGGGGGAACGTTAGGACTTCACTATAGATTTTCAACACCATTCAACTGCTTATTAATCATTTCACACTTGAGAAGTGTTTGTCAAATATGTTTTTGATTAACTGTTAATATATGCAGCATCCATTGTGCAGAAAGCTTTTTCATACTGAAAACATCTTGTAAAATTTCGTTAACAGCCTGTCAAGTTATTTGTGATGTCAACAACCTCCTGCACCTTCAGTCAGCAAACATTTAATACAGCATTATGGATTTCATCAGTCATAGCAGTTTTGAGGGTCTTGAACCACCCTCATCATCTTGAATGAATGTACACTCATGTTGAAATTTTTAAGCACATTTTTTTAAGAATAAAGGAGAAGTTTACTTTAGAATGGAATCTACCTCTTTTTGCATGGCTGTTGGGGTTAAATTTTTTTTAGAAAATGTGTAAAAATTATCTGAAAATGTCAAAAAATTGTCTAAAAATGTCATAAATGATCTAATTACTTTTATTGTTTCACAGTTTCTGATTTTTAGTAACAAATCAAGATAAAAAGAGATGAATATTTTTTCATATAATTTTGTACAACTTAAATAATGCTACAAAACTACAATAATTCTACATGTATATTTACTACCTCTGTTCCTTATTCAACAGTATTCTTTTTCAAATGCATAAAGTTATAGCCACTTGTAACAGTATTAGACAAATCAAGGTGAAGGTACTTCTATTTTATCACCATTTTCATCTCATGGTTTCTGCTCTCAGAAAGGTCACTTGCACCTTATCTGTCTCTAATTTTCTCTATTCCCAGTTAACATTTTAGGACTGTGATAGCTCCCAGTTCTTTTTAGATAATGTATAATTTTTACTTTTTTCCAATCTTTTTCTCATGATGTGTGCCACCCAATTAGTTTCCCTATTATGAATTGATATGATAAAATTTTTGAATAACTATTTATATCTTTAAAACTACTTTGATGTAATTTTTTTTCAGAAAGTTAAAAAGGGATTCTACATCACAGTTGGATGGTACAATTACTGAAACAGACAGGTTACTTTTGCAAAAAGATGAAGAGGTAACATCTTTACTGTCTCATTTATGCATTTTAATTTAATTTCGCTAGATTTGTAGCAAATATAGTAAACATAATTATTTCTTAAAAAATGTATTTTTTAAATAAATTATTCTGTAGAAATATTTTTTATACTTATAGAAGCAAATCTGAAATTTGCAAAGGAATTACATTATTTACAGAACAAATTCATTTAAATGGATTCTGGTAATATACCACCAAAGAAATAGTTCTACTTTTAATGAAGGTCTGAGTTGTAAAGTAAGTGCAGTAACTGAATTAACATGTTGGCTGTGTTACAGGTTACGTATGTCCTATATGAGAACAATGAGGCATCCTATTCTCCTCTCAATTTCTCTTGTGTGTGACAGGTGTCTCTTATCTATCCTGCTCGCTTATTTTTTTATGTCATAGTAAATAATTCTTAAGACTAAATTTTGATGTTAGAAGGGTTAAATTCATACTAGAGATGGGTGACTGGTACTGCGCCATTTGAATATAAAATTCATGAATAGTTTTATCAATGGAGACTTAAAATGCGTAAAAATTTTGTGAATTGAAAAAATTACCATAGCCAATTGTTAAAAACAATATGTGCTTACTTTTCTAATATTATTAGATGTATGAATACTTCACGCAAAGTAATGTGCAATATTAAATATACTATCCAACATGCACAGTTTGTTTGTTTCGTATAACCTTCTTAGAATGAATACACATTATGTTTATATATATATATATATATATATATTCTTAAATATGTAAGTACATTGTGTTGTTAAAATCTGCTATAATCTATCCCTCTGATAAAAATTACTATAAAACAAAGAATAATAACAGGGAAATAGAAGTATAATAGAGCTATTTCTTGTGATTCACAGATCAATTTGATAAGGATATTAAACAAACTTATGAAGGATTTCCATTAAATCTCTTTAGTTCCAATTTATTAGAATTAACTTCAGTCAGTTAATACAGTTAAAATTTACAAAGTAATGGGATTATTATCTGTAACTCCACAAGTATTATCTCCGAAAGGTAAAGTTAAAAGTTAGATGAAATTGAAGAAGAGGCATATTGAGACTTTCAAAGAGAACTTGAGGAAATAGAAATTTTACTTAATTTTGGATATGAATCAATAATAATATTCAATAGATATCCTAATGTGTCTTATTTGTGTTTTTTATAAAATGTGCATTACAAAATTTGTTCATTATAACAGTCTGGGATCACTTAATAGGAAACAATTTTTGTAAGCCTCAATGATATCAACACTTATTTTGAATGAATGAGTTATAATGGAAGTTCAAAAAAATATTCTTATATATTTGGTTGGATTTTAATTAATAATAATGAAGTATAGTCATTATGCAAACAAGCGACAAGAATGCTTATGTGTCTTAATAAAAGAAAACTGAAAACTTCATACATGCTAGACTTATTAATTTTTATGATAGATTAGTCATTTATGATTAATTTGATTAATTAATTGATCACAAGTTATGATTATATGACTAAAAATACAAATTAATCAGTCACAAAACTCTACATTTTCTTTTTTTTATAAAACAAAAATTTTGTAATAGAATTCATTTATAAATTGGAAAACTAGGTTACACTTAAATACTGGTTACAAAAATTTTATTTATTTAAAACTAATTAATTAAATCTATTTCTATAAAAATTTATCCTAACTCTTTATTTATGTTTAGAATTGGTTTAAATTTTGTAATAGAATTCATTTATAAATTGGAAAACTAGGTTACACTTAAAGACTGGTTACAAAAATTTTATTTATTTAAAACTAATTAATTAAATCTCTATGACCATTTATTCTAACTCTATTTATATTTAGAATTGGTTTATGAGACGAATATTATGATTATCGCATTTAATATTAATATACTAGTTTACTTTTTCTATTACAGATAAGAAGAATGCAAGATATGTTAGCGCAAATGCAAGAAAAGCTAAAAGCAACAAGTCGTAGTCAAAATGGTTTAAATTCAGATGAAATGAAAAGCCGTGAAAGTATTGTGAATGTTTAAATAATATATTAATAACAATAACAATAGTATCATTATGTGTTATATATGATTATTAACGATGTCTGCTCATTTACAAAATTTGATAAATATATCATGAATCATGATTATTATTATCTTAAAATAAATATGTATGTGTATTATAATCATTTATATTAATAACTTTTTAAAAAAAAGTACATGTAGTTATTTACAAAAAAATGAAGTGGCAGCATAAAATGCTATATCATTATTATGATTATTTATTTATTGATTAGAAAAAAATCAAATAGAAAGTGTGTTTTTATTTTTAATTGTAAAATATATATTCATAAAAATAGTTGGAGTAAGTTGTAGTAAAAAGAGATAAATTTTAATTATGATTTGTTAATATTATGAGAAAAAATGTATAAAATAGTTCATATCTGTGGTTTCACATTTGGTTTTTTCAACCTAGTAATGGAAATCGATGTTAAATCCTGAATTTTATGTAAAAACAATTTTTCTTCTAGTCAGGCCTTTATTTATATCACCATTACTTTGATTTTTTTTTTTTTATTACTTACTTTTATTGTGGGGAATATTTGTTCATACCAATTTATTTATTTATAGTCTGATAACACTTAATGCTAATACAACCAATAATTCTGCTATGTATTTTAGATTGCACAAGCAAAATCATGAATTAATTATGTTCTACTGACACTCCTTCTTATTGTATTTCAATTTTCATTTTTTAAATAACATTTGAAAACAATTTTTTTCAACATATAATGATTTTTAATAAGAATTGAACTTTTAAACAGTTGCGCTTACATTAACGATGCCAAACAGATCTATTTAAAAAGGTTATGAATAATATCAATCAATATGTCATTCACAGACTATATTAATGAATTATTGATTGTTCAAATGCTGACCTCCCAATATCAACAAAATGTTATCTTTGATTTATCATAATACTTTTTCAGTCAAGTTTTCTGGTATTCAGTTGGTAAAACTGGATACCAGAATACCACAGAATACCAGATTCTATTCTATTATTCAATACTAGAATAAAACATAAAAATTAAAATTCTTGCATATTGGTACACTAATAATTAAAATATTAAAAACAAATTTTTTTTATTAATGATTGCAATTTCATGTAATGAAGTGAGAAAACACTATGTTTATAGTAAAAAAGGAACAACAATAAAAACTATCTTGAAAAGAACACATGGAATTTTACTTAGTTCAATGGGTGCTCTTTATCAAAATTTTATGATATTTACATCACTTATCATAGTTCTCCATTCATAATAATTAAAATGTATAATAAACTATTTAAAATAGATTTTTAGATTATGAAAATTAGTACAAAAATTATATTTATTTATTAAAATATTGTTTACCTTATTAATTTAATAATGGTGTGAATTTAATACATATATACCAAATAATTAGTTAGTTTAGTTAAAGGTGCTGTTAATTATTTATTTTTGTAATTATTTATCTAATTTTTTTAATAACTTTTAAAAATATTACATTGTAAAATATTAATCTATGTATTTATTATGTAGTTTATATTAATTTTGATTTAAAAATTTATCTTCCCTATATATTTATTATTAAGGATATTTAAAAATATTAAATATAATTAATTGTTGTAACAGCAATGATTTATTTATTTATTTGTCTATAGTTGTCTTTTATTTTTATGCACCGCACTTGAAACATCTGAAACACTGCCATTAAACAAATAGTTTTATATCTTTTAAAAAAAACCCTGATTTTATATTTATAGGCCTAATATAATACAAAATATGATGGCCTAATAATACATTTAAGTAAGTAAAAACTTTTATGAAAAACATCTGTTTTTATTTTATTAAACTTGATTATGAAATTAATCCATAATTAACTAATTCTAATTCTACAAAAAAAGATATTCCAAATAATAATTAAAGTAAATTATAAGTAAAAATATTCTCAAATCAATTCTTATAAGTTAAAAATATTCTTAAATCACTTACAAACATAAAAAATTAAATTAAAATGTAATAAGCATTTTGATTGTTCACTAGTAGTTATAGGGAAATTAATAATAGTAAACTTAAAAAAAAAACACAAACTTTAATAAAAAAAACCTAGATATATACAAAATAATTTACTTATTCTGAATTTTACAGCCTTTCTATGTTGATTGAATATGTTCTTCTTCCTCATTTTTCATTATTATTATGCCATACATGCATAAAACAATAATTGTAAATAATCTAAAATTATGAGTTATATTTAAAGCACCAGTAAAAGTGGCTAATTTGCAGAATATAATAAATATTGTTATACTGCTTCAGCTGATCCAAGGCTCAATTTAATACTCTGATATTTTCCATTTATCATTTCATTCATTTCATTTTCTTTATATTAAAAATACTTGTATAAATACTCGTTTGAGATCATTTAACAGCAAAAGGAGAGATAACTAACTGATAAGAAAAAATAAATAGTTCCTTAACCCCTTGAGAAATTATTTTAATTACCTGGTTAGAAAATTTATATCATATGAAACCAACTGGAGCCACGTAATCTTGCTGTTAAAGAGACAATATATTATTATTGTTTTTTCCATAAATATTTTTTTTTTTAATTTGTTCTCCCTTATTGTTTAATCAAACCATTAAATTTTGGTAGAATACTTTTTGGTTTATCTGCATAATTTAGTAAAAATATCATCAACAAGAGTATTAACAGTCCTGAATTTTAGTTCATATTATTTTAAAGATGGTAATATGACACTTTTTTATTACTGTAAAATCATATAAGTTCCTGTTTTTCCCATTAAACCTAAATTCTAGGGGTTACTTATAATTAATTTCAAAAAATTAAAAAAACTGTCATGTTAATAAATGGGTGTTTTATTTAAACTGAATGCAAAGTTACAAAAATATCTTCAAAGTAGAATATTTAACATACAAATACAGTTTCACTGACACCATTATAAAACCTTAAATGGTCATCATTCAGGTTGACAAGTATTAATTAAGAAAGAAAAAACAATAAATAACCAACACCAGTATATCAGATAAACTATCAATAATAAATACCCACAAAACCTAAGAAATTAATAATTAATCAATACAAAGAAATTAATATGTAACTTTCACAACGTCTAACATTCTGTTGTTAATTATTTTGTCCTCAATCTAGAATTAAATTGGTTAGAATCTGTCTCAGACCTTTTTAAATATGCAAAACTAATTCAAACAAGAGTTACTGATTTGATCTGCCTCAAACCTTTTAAACTATTCAACCTATTCAATATCTCTCCTGATCAGTAATGTAAGATGTACTTTAGTTTCACTGGCAAGAGAAGTTTAGGTTGGTAGTAAACAATTTCACTACATATGTCACTGGATATGTGATGAGGTGGACCTACCGCTTTAGTTGTGGACTTCTAAATGAGATGGTTCTTTTCTTACAGGAGAAATTTCATTTTAATTCACCAGACTACTTTTATTTTACTGTCACAAGAAAAATCTCACTCAAATGAGCAGAAAAGACCAGCTGCAACCAAATAAGTGTCAAAGCACTTTTGGGTGCCAGAGCTCCCTATGTATTTAATTATTAATGCAAATATTTTAAACAATTAAAAAAAAATTACTCACCAAACCCAGGATAAATTACTATTATACAATTTGACTATTTTTTGTGCAAGTGGCTATCGGCAGAACAAGAGAGGAAGTACTAAGAAAAATTTCCCCAACCAAAAAAATATATTCTGAATAAAATCTCACTTATCTGGCAGTCAGGTATGATAAAAATTATTTAAAATTAGTGTTAATCATACTGTCACAAAGTATCTAATCTAAAAAAGAAAAAGAAAATCCCTCTTAAAAATAAAATATCATTTAAAGTAAATACAACAATGAAATTTGTACTTATTATTTATTAAATACAGAGTTGAGCAGATACATTTCTGACAGTTATAATAAGAAAAAGAGACATGTTGATAAATTAATATGCTGCAAATGAAGGAAATTTATGTTGAACAGAAAATTACTGCCGCTTATATAAAAAAATGTGTTATTTAGATAATTTCCATTAAACTTGAATAAACTCACTTTTAATCAATATTTCCTGTGAAATGGTTTTAATGTTGTGAGTTATGCAATATTTAGTTTATTATGTGCAATTGGTTAATACTTATCATTTTAACCTTATCTTTTTCTATAAAAAAATTAAAATATTAAGAGAATAAAATGACCATATCCAAAAGATTAAAACACATTACAAGGTGCAGCCATGCTCATATGAGGGAAGTCAGACAAATCACAAAAAACAACTGTTGAGTTTGAACTTTGCAAAAACCACTTACGAACATGTAAGATTTTCAGAACTCTCAAGTAAAAAAAAAAAGAAAAAAGAAGCAATTCTTTTAGTTAAACTGTACTACCAAGATGTAAATATGCTTCGTTAGGACAAAAAAATTAGTCAAACATTTAGAGTTTCAGCTTTAATAGAAATAGAAATTTTGGTATACTTATAATTAACTTTAAAGAACTATAAAAACAAACACAAAAATCATCTACTAAAAAACAAATTATGTAAAGCATCGTTATTATCATCAAAATTGTTTGAATGGATCAGATTGATGAAAACTATTTTATACTAATTTTATCATAATTTTGTTATCCCCAGTAAGTTAAAAGGTACAGTAAAACAAGGGTATTCTTCTTGGTATGCAAGGATAGTAGATGTACAAATATATTTTGTCATTATTATCAAAGTGGAAATTTTGCAAGCTTTGAACTCTTTACCGTATTGTCACAACTTGAAAGTATAATTTTCTCACATATTTTGTGCACACACTCACATACACACCTACACCACACACAAACATATATATATATTACTTTATCATAAAATATATATATATATATATATATATATATATATGTTATGAAAGATTGCATAACAGTTCTTTGTTTAAAATTATAATAAAATATAACTTAAATATAGAAAGCTATTTGAAAATGCCAAGCTACATTATCTATTGTTAACTTTTTAAAACATGGTATTGAATAAGCGCACAGTATTTATAAATTATCAATGCTGTTACATATTTGTAGCATGATGTATTTAAATAAACAAAATATTGTTAATTGAAAATATATAATATATTAATATAACAAAGTCATTAACTAAAAATTTTCTAAATCATTTATGCATAATATTAATAATTTAGCTTGATATTTTACTAAAAGGAAATAAACGTGCAATTAAAATTAATGTCTAAAAATACCTTATTGTGTGTATTTTGATGTGTATGTATGTACCATTATGTAAAATGTAGGCATTATCCTTTGTTCTTATATATTACTACATGCACTATGTATTGGTTTTTTATTATTATATAAATGTATGGATATGTTAAAGTAATACTGAATTTTGTTTTTACAAAAATATATTGATGTCTTTTGTTAAATATTGTAGTTTTGTTAATTTCTCTAAAATCCTGTAAAAAAAGAAATTACGAAAAAAGAGGTAAAGTAGCTGTTGTTTTCAGTTTTAGTGTCTTCCATTTGCATTTAAATAAAGTTAGTCAAGTCGCAATTTGTTTAAGTACTAACATCCCCCATCGCGGCTTTGATCGCGATATATGGGTACATAACATCCCCCATCGCGGCTTTGATCGCGATATATGGGTACATAAATTCGAAAATTGGAAATAGGTTTTAGTAATTATGTGTGGGATCGTGCACTTTAGTTATCGCTATTCAGAACTTATAACGTATTTCTGAAAGATTGAGCTAGTTTTGAGCCGAGCGTGTACTTTGCTCTTCAAATCTTTGAGAACGCTCTGGCGTTTATTCACGTTGTCTACGATCATTAATTCTAATAACCCTAGAAATTCTTCTTTCTAACTCTGTCCTCGTCGACCTGGACAATATGAGAATATTAAAACCAAACTGAAAGCCGAATCCATGCCAATTATGTGTATGGGTTACCCTGATGGATCTTCTTACATCAGGATGTAAAAATCTGCAGGGTGCTACTTTACTCGCGTGATGATTTCTCACGACTCGCCGCCAGATTAGACAATAATAAAATAAACATATTAAATTTAGTAAAAGAAGTTCTAGGCTATTTATTTATGCTTTTTTATCGCAATGATTGGTTCAGTAGTTTTCGCGGTTACCGGGAACAAATGAAAAAGACGTCTATTTATATAGTGGTGGATCGCTTCTCGGCCTCTGGCCCCGTACTGTAAATTTGCTTTGCAATAACGGTGCGATTTTCTGCAAGAACAGTGTTCAACGTACACCGTCGGGGCTGCACAGCGATCGATGGCGATTAATCAACCTGTGTTGTTGCGGAGTGCGAACAAAACAGCGGCGTAGTGTGTTGCAGTAGTGCCACCGTCGGATAGTTGAGGACGTTTCCTTTGTATATCGGTGTCCCTATTCGTAGTTCGTGAGGCCAAGGAAAGTTTCAGATCCTCTGGCAGGTTCGGGAAGCGATTTCGCTCCGACATCGTCGGTGGTCATATAGGAGCTTTTAGCTTTTGACTACTCGAGTGGGTTGTGTGAGAACGGACGGCCCATCTCGAGGAAGAAATTGTTGAACGCTCACTTTGCTTTGGGTTAGGTGATAGATTCATTCAGGCTGTGTACGTAGTGCTTGGCGTCACAGTTGGTGCTTTTCTTTTAAGCTGCGATGAAGCACTCCAGGGGTGGTTGCTTGGAGGACTTGGTCGGCCGGGGCAAAGACTTGGTAGCCGGAGATGCCTTCCAGCCAAGTAGGTCAATCGGCAGGTCTCCGCCGAGGCCCCAGTCCTCCGCAAAGGAGGTCTCCACAGGGATATTAGAGCGCCCTAGTGCTGCGGGTTGCACTATACCTCCGGCCAAAACCTCTGTCACAAGTTGTGAGGGAAGATCGCGGTCGGATCCGCACAAGGAGTGCGCGGCAATGGGAGGAAAGCCAAGCCCGAAAGGCGGCTTCCCGCAAAGTCTGGGAAGGCGGAAAACAGCGGTGCGGTGATCGGTCCTGAGCGGGAGGTTGCTGGAGGGAAGCCTGTTGTGCGGCAGGTGAACTCTGGGTCCGACATTTTGGGTGGATCGAGGAAATGCGGGTAGAATGGTCCAAAATCTCCTCTAAAAAGGAGTCGATAGTTGCATTGGAGCTTCGACAGTTAATCGACTCCTACTTGAGTGAATGTGCGCTGCTGGTCTCGGGTCTGGCACGTAAATGTGAGGGACTCCAAGGCGCCATCCTTGCCTTGGATTCGGTCTTGTCACGGCTATCCGGCAAGGTTTACCAGGTAGTGGAGGGAGTTAGGGGCTTCAAGCCGGTGACGGGTGACGGGTGAAGCTCTTGACGAGCTCCACAAGTCTATTAAACGGGTGGAGGAGAAGGTGAAAAAGCCTGTCTCCTTCACCGCAGTAGCTGCTATGACCGCGCCGAAGCGGATTGGTCTACTGTTGTCAGCCCAGGCGCCGGCGGCCAAAATTAATCGGGCCACCGTCAAGGTGGTCCCAATAAAACCTAGTCCGGGGGCTTCATCGGTAGCGGCGGAGCTAACCCTTAAGAAGGTTCTGGACCCGAGGAGAGAGGGTCCAAGTCTTCCGGACCACAAAAACAAGGGACCATGGCGTCATTTTGTAAGTCGTAAGTGAGCGGAAGGCGAAGTAGCTGCTGGAGGCCGACGTTCTGGTAAAGAATGGGCTGAAGGCTCAGTTGCTGGCCTAGCGGAGGCCGCAGATATTGGTGTATGATATGCCAAGGACGATGAGGGTAGAGGAGCCCGAAATTCTCAAGGCCATGCACGGTCAAAATCCGTTATTTGATATAAATGGCCGTCGAAGATTTCCTTCTGGAAACCAAGGTGGTTCGGCAGCTGGGGAGGAAGTTCCAAAGAGTCACTGGGTGTTGGAGACCTCGCCAAAGATCCGGCAGGTCTTGGTGGCCGGAGGAAGTTTGTTTTTCGGGTGGACCTTATGTAGGGTCGTCGACCATATAGAGGTCGCTCAATGCTTTAAATGTCAGGGCTTTGGTCACACCTCTCTCCGTTGCAGAGCGCAGTCGAAGGTGTGCGGTCACTGTGCTCTTCCGGGGCACAGAGCAGCCAATTGCCCTGCCAAGTCTGCGCCTGCAAAGTGTGCCTCCTGTACCTTGATGAAAGCCAGCAATGCTGGACACCGGGTCGGGGGTAGGCAGTACAGGGCGTATGATATTTCTCGGGCGAGAACTGTGAAAAATACTGCTTATAGTGACGCCTGAATTGGGGGAAGCCTTTGAAGACGGACTCCACCATGTTGAACGCTTGCGCCTGGAGCAGTTAAATCTGCATCATTCCCGGGCGGCCACCACTGAAGCCATGTGGCTCCTTGAGGAGTACAACCTTGATGTCCTCTTGGTCTAGTAGCCGTACGCAGTCGCGGATAGGGTGGTCGGCTTCCGCGGGATGAATGTTATTCGTTCTCATGGGGGACAGCCGCTCTCCGCGATCGTGGTTGGCTCAGATTCGTTGGGTATCACCTGGATGTCCCATTGGTCCGATGAGCAATTCACTGTCGTGCAAATCACTTAGGGTACACTTGATGTCTTACTAGTGTCGGGCTACTTCCAGCTTGGATGGAGTATTGATGACTTGCTGGCGAAATTGGGCAGGATTCTGGACGGTCGCCCGGGCACCAGAATGCTGGTTACTCTGGACGCTAATGCCAAGTCTCCCGCCTGGGGTTCACCACTCACTAACCCCAGAGGCGCTGATCTCGAACAGTTCGTGAAAGTCAGGAACCTCTCCTCGATTAATGATGCAGAACAACCGCCAGCTTTCCCTTCTGAATTGAGAGAAAGTTACATCGATGTCACTTTGGTGACGGGCGACTTACTGCGAAGTACAAGTAGTTGGACTAACTGGCCCAAGGCCAGTGTGAGCGATCATAGGCTTATAACGATGAGATCGTTTACGGAGGCGGTCTAACAGCTTCAGATTCAGGTCGCTATAACCTAAGGGGTCTGGATCAGCACAGGCTGTGGCGCGAGTGCACAGGTGCCTTGCAGGGGTTGGAATGGTGCATGGAGCACAGGGAGGAGGTGGAATTGATGGCTGAACAATTCGGCCGGGCCATCAAGACTGGCTGCGATAGAGTCCTACGGCGGCCTCGGCTAATAAACGGACCCTTAAACGGTGGCCAGCCCGCTGATCAGAGAGTGATTAAAGGGCAACGGGTGCCCAGGTGCTCACCAACCATGTTAATTTAAACCACTTCGGTTCCACCTGGCAGCTGATGAGCTGTGCGTCTGTGGGGAGGTCCAGTCAAATGAACACCTGATGTTTGACTGCCCTGGTCTTGGGGGGGGGGGGGAGAGACCGGGCCACCCTGGAACTTAGAACTAGTGGCGAGAGCTGCATTGTTGAACCGTATGGGAATTCCTTGATGGGGTTGCTTTATTCAACCGACATCAGTAGTTTATCTAAAGGAAAAGACTCCTACCGCACTGGTGTTGGAAGCTAACCTACAGATATATATGGCTGACCACCAGCCAATTAAGGCTCCAAGCGCTTTAGTATGGTGGACAGGTATTTGGTGGCATTCAACGACCTAGGCATGGCAGCGAATTGCTGTCTAGACGAAATGAATTTTAATTTACGGATGTCATATATATTTTTAGTGGTTGACGGGGTGCGCCTACCCATTTTAGCAAATATATGACAAGTGAGCGGTTGGGACACGTAAGCCGGTGGTGTATGGCATCGCGCTTAGTCCGCTCATGCTGTTAGGTAAGCTCTAGGAGCTATTTAGAATACTGGTCGCTAAACTGTTTGAGGCTCAGTAGTCGTTTGTGGCACAGACATTTGGTCGTGTGCTTTAGGGCGACCGTATGGGGTGGTGGCTGGAGAAATGCCAAGCAAACCAAAACCAAAGTAGTAGCGACATATTCATAAAAAAAAAAAATAAACAAAATGCCAAAATGCAGTACTATACAATAAGACTTAAACAGTCCTTTTTTAATTACAGTACTCGTTTATTTCTCTAAAAGCTTTTTATAAAATGTTTGCTTGTGGCACAATTTAAAAAAGTGATTTTTTTATCATTTTTGAGATCTATTAATATACTTTCTTTTTGGTACAGTTTTAATTGTATTCGCCGACAGAATAATGTGTAATTGCAATTATTTAACTAGTTATTCATTAATTGATTGATTTTTTTATCTTCTGTATATGTTTTGAAGTTTTGGGAAGTATGAAGTAATTGAAAAAAAGTCTTCCATTACATATTAATCCATTAAAAAAAATGTTTTTCTTAAGGCGAATAACCAGACTAATTTTTTTAACTTGGTATGTCCTGAAGGTAGACGGCAAAGAATATTTTCTTCAAACTATTATCTAGTACTGAATATTTCTGCGAAAGTACACTACCATTAACATATGATTAAGCTTATAATCCACAATGTCCACCTTTCACGAAACACGTATAATCAGAACGGGTCTTTCGCTTCATGGAAGTCGCTAGGAACAAGCTTCCTTACCGGCTTCATCAGTTCGTTCATGCCTGCGAATCCTATATAGCAACAGAAACTGACATGAACATTCATCCATTAAAATCACAGAAAGAAAAGTAAAGAAGCACGTACGCTTGAAATTAGAGGTGCATGCTTTAATCGCATTTCTGTAATCATAGCACGAAAGAATTTTTCGGTTTCTATGAGTGAAATAATGTAAGACCATTAGGTTTTTCTTTTTCTGTTTAGCCTCCGGAATCACCGTAAAGTATTACTTCAGAGGAGAATGAGGATGATAATATGTATGAATGTAAATGAAGTGTAGTCTTGTACAGTCTCAGGTCGAACATTCCCTCAGATGTGTGTTTAATTGAAACCCAACCACCAAAGAACATCGGAATTCACGATTTAGTATTCAAATCCTTAAAAAGGTTTTAACTGTCTTTATTAGGATTTGAACCTTAGAATTCCCGTCTTCGAAATCAGCTGATTTGCGGTGACGAGTTCACCACTACACCAACCTGGTGGGTTAAGACCATTAGGATGGGGGGCGAAAAGTTCAACAGTAAATATGATTTATGATGGAGTTTAATATAGAAAGTTTTATCTAATTATTAAGGTTAAGAGCTGGAAAATTGTGCCAATATTATGTTTAAAAAAATATGCCTGAACTTCAAAAAGGAGGATCCGAGTAATTGTACGGGAGCTAGACACTCATTACAAACCGATGAATTAGTATTTTTTTTCTTACTTTTCTTTCTTACCAAAAACTACTCAGGAATGAAGACATTTATTTCAATAAATATATATATGCATTTATTTCAATATATATATATATTTATAATTATATATATAATTATTTTTATTAAGTCTGTTTTTTTCATAGGATTTTAACCACTTTTGCTATATACAAAGAAAGAACTGTGTTACATGGTTTTTGAAAGAAATTAGGAAAAAACAAAGAAAATTTAAACTTTGAAGCTTAAAAACGTTTCTTCTTTTGACTGGTATTTCATTCTGTTTCTCACTCTCTCTCTCTCTCTCTCTCTCTCTTTCTCTCTCTCTCTCTCTCACATACACACACACACACACACACACACACATTCACTGTCTGATCCAAATGGTGGTAGTTACACAAACAAGAAATCAAGAAATAGCTTCTACATTTCATAATTCTTGTCATATTTCAGCTTCCCTGTTATAACTCCATTACTTAATTTTATCTATAGAATATTGATTAAAGCTAAAATTACTGTGTTAGTGATATGAAGTTAGTGAAACAAAGAAAAATTGTATTTCTTCTGTTCCAAAGAATACTAGATAATTTTGTGTGTAATGAAAATATGTTATATATAGTAGTAACAAAATATTATGTCTACAGAGTATAATGATAAATCCATTCAATTTCTGTTACTATTTCAGTCATGTAATGACTGAAAATGTACATTTTCTATTTTAGGTTACACATTAAACAAGGTATTTCATTAATCCTGTATCAGACAAAAATTTCTGTAGTAGTGATATTGACTTAATTCTTAACTAGCAAATTCACTTAAAAATGAGGGATTTAAAATTTAGTTGAAAATATTTGGTTCAAGTAATTGGTATTATTCCATTGTATTCTACTACTGTATTACCAACAACAGTCACGCATTAGCCATACCGCTGACCTTACGAACAGTAAATATAATTATGAGATTAAAATTAAATATTAAAAATGACCACAAGGCAATATGAAATATTATGGAACAAAAATATAATGGCTCGATTAAAATAAAAATACAGTAGAAGTCGTATATGTCCAGGTCGTTTGTAACGAGAATCCGGTTGCAACAAGAAAAAAAAATTGGTTGGTTTCCTATTTTAATAATTTACAGTAAAGATTTGTTAATAACGAAGTTAGAAGTCGGTTTAACGAGCAAATTATTTTCTGTCGAATAATATATTTGTTCTCTACGTAATTAAAAATATAAATGATTTTAAAATACAGGTACAGAAATTAAAAGTTACAATTATTGTAATTGTAATATAATAATTAACATAATTGTAATTATTGTTATTATTACAATTATGTTGTAATATTATAAACATAAATATAAAATTAATATAATAATATTATGTTTATTAATATTGTTTACAAAGTTTATAATATTGAATAGTATAACTATGTTGTTCAATTTCGATTAGGGAGGCGAAAACCTTTTCACAATAACTGAAGGTGGGTAATAAGAAACAACCCAGATGCAGTAGCAAGAGATATACAGTTTTGTACAGGCTATTTCCGGATTCTGGGAATTTCTCCACTATTACGTAGTTTATACAGGTAATATGGCGGTGTGAAGGGTGAAATACAGTCTATTTTAAAGCGGGTTTGTTGCTCTTTGTACAGTACATTTGTGTGTTTAACTCTGGCTGAAGCAGTGTATTTTCTGCGAGCGTGTTGAGGAGTATTTCTATAAGTTTTTACAGCACAGAAGTAATGTCGGTCGTTAAAAGTAAAATTCTTTCCATTTGCGACAAAATAGAAATTATTAAGGAATTATAAAATAGGAGATGTAATTCTGATGTGTGTGTAGCTCTTTCTACTTCCACTGTTTCAGCGATTTGGAAGAACCGTAATAAGTTAAGGTTAGCTGCCGAAAAAAACAGTCTCGGGTAAAGAAGAAAAGATAATGAGAAAAAATTATTTTTACGAAAATCTTATATAACCTAAATGGGCCCATTTTGAAAATTCGATCATAAATTTTGCTGACCAGCTAGGATACAAAGGGTTTAACCCACCGGGTTGGTCTAGTGGTGATCGCGTCTTCCCAAATCAGCTGATTTGGAAGTCGAGAGTTCCAGCGTTCAAGTCCTAGTAAAGGCAGTTACTTTTATACGTATTTGAATACTAGATCCTGGATACCGGTGTTCTTTGGTGGTTGGGTTTCAATTAATCACACATTTCAGGAATGGTCGAACTGAGACTGTACAAGACTATACTTCATTTACACTCATACATTTCATCCTCTGAAGTAAAAGAAAGGATACAAAGGGGTTGTAGCGATAGTTGGCTGAGACACTCACCTTGTGACGATCCTCAAATAGACCTCCATTTGCTGCATTTATATATTTTTTTGAAGTACTAATTGTTGCCTCACTTGCTGAAATGCTCAAATTTATGCTTCGCGTTTAACAAGAATGAAATTTTGTATAGAAAATGTATAGGTTAAAAAGAAGTAATATATTCAAGTATTGCTGTTTTGCGTGTAGCAGTTTTTTTTTTGTCTTCAGTCATTTGATTGGTTTGATGCAGCTCTCCAAGATTCCCTGTTTAGTGCAAGTCGTTTCATTTCGGTATACCACCTACATCCTACATCCCTAACAATTTCTTTTACATATTCCAATCGTTGCCTGCCTGCACAATTTTTTTCCTTCTACCTGATCCTCTAATAATAAAGAGACTATTCCAGGATGCTTTAATGCCTTAGTGGCTTATAAGTCGGTCTCTTCTTTAACTATATTTTTCAAAATGCTTCTTTCATCATTGATTTGATGCAACACATCATTTGTGTTGCATCAAATCTGATTTTTAACATTCTCCTATAGCACCACATTTCAAAAGCTTCTAATCTTTTCTTCTCAGCTACTCCGATTGTCCAAGTTTCACTTCCATATAAAGCGACGCTCCAAACATATACTTTCATAAATCTTTACCTGACGTTTAAATTAATTTTTGATGTAAAATTATATTTCTGACTGAAAGCTCGTTTCGCCTGTGCTATTCGGCATTTTATATAGTTTCTGCTTCGTCGATCTTTAGTAATTCTACTTCCCAAATAACAAAATTCTTCTACCTCCATAATGTTTTCTCTTCCTATTTTCACATTCAGAGGTCCACCTTCATTATTTTTACTACATTTCATTACTTTCATTTTGTTCCTGTTTATTTTCATGCGGTAGTTCTTGCGTAGGACTTCATCCATGCCGCTCATTGTTTTTCTAAACCTTTTTACTCTTAGCTAGAATTCAGCAGCAAATCGTAGCATCTTTATCTTTTCACCTTGTACTGTTACTCTGGATCTAAATTGTTCTTTAACATCATTAACTGCTAGTTTTATGTAAAAATTAAAGAGTAACGGGGAAAGGGAACATCCTTGTCAAACTCCCTTTCTTATTACAGCTTCTTTCTTATGTTCTTTAATTATTACTGTTACCGACTGGTTTTTATAGCTTCTTCTAACATTCTTATATTTTCTACATTCATCCATCAGCTGCAATATATCGTCTGAAATCCAAGGTTTTCTACCAGTTATCTTTGTTCTACCTAAGTTTGCTTCTGCTGATTTAAGAATTTCCTTTTTAACATTCTCCCATTCTTCTATCTTATCTTTTTACTCAGACCTTTTGCGATGTCGTCCTCAAAAATCTTCTTTACCTCCTCTCTTCCTCAAGCTTCTCTAAATTCCACTGATTCATCTGACACCTTTTCTTCAGAATTTAAACCCCAATCTACATATCATTCATTATCACTAAATTGTGTTCGCTATTAATGTCTGCTCCAGGATAAGTTTTGTAGTTGAGTTGATTTCTAAATCTTTACTTAACTTTTTTTTTTTGGTGTTTATTTATTTGAATATGATTTTATTATTTTTCTTATCATTTAATTGTTTATTATCAAAATAGATTTTTAGTGTTTATTTATTTGAATATGATTTTGTTTTTTTTTGAGTGGTTTTTTTTAAAATTCTTTTTCGTTTGATTTTTTCTTTGATTGAATTTCTTGTTTTTTTAATTAGAGGTTGTGTATTGTTTTATAGTCTTTGTTATATAAGAGGGGATTTTAAATTTTATTCGATTTTATTATTTGGTTTTTTATTTATTTTAAGTATGGTTTTTTTTATTTTAATGCCTGATTTTATTTGCTTATTATTAGGTTGAGATGGTCTTGGATTAGTTTCTTATTGTTTAGTTGTTTATTATCAAAATAGAATTTCTTTATATTCTGGGTTAATTACTTTATTAATAAATTGTGTGGGTGATGTAGTTTTGATTTTGGGTATTGGTTACTTTTTTAATTTTGGTTCTTTTCATTATGTTTTTTATATTTATTTTTTTGATAGCAGTTTCCATTTTCTGTGTGATTACCTTCTGCCATGACTGCTCCTAATCCTGTTTCTTCTTTAGTTTTGGTTTAATTATTTTATTTATGTGATACTTATCTTCTGATGATTTTTTCCTTAATTACTATGGTTTTATCTGGGCTTGCTGCTTGTTTAGAAAATGATTTGAGGAGGGTTATTGCTTTTTCTACCTTAAGACAGCTAGAAATTACAACTGAACCAGTTGAAGAAAAATCAACAAGAAAATTCTTTAGAATATATAAAATAAATATCACAATCACAATAATAATTTTAATCATCACAATAATCTCAGACATCAATATCGCAAGAACATTTGAAGGACCTATAAAAAAAACTTATGTTTAAATCAATACAAAAGTTAAGTCCATTAAATTCCTTCTTAACTGACCTACACAGACCTTCAAATGTTTCTCTATGATGAAACTTTGGTTCACTGTTAGGTATTTGTCTAATAATTCAAATTATCTCAGGATTATTCCTGGCAACACACTACTCGCTCAGAATTAATATGGCATTCAAAAGAATTGTACATATTATATGAGAAGTAAATTATGGATGAATAATCCGAAATGTCCACGCAGATGGAGCCTCATTATTCTTTATAATCATATCTATCTGATACCTTGCAGTATCGCCTGGCTTTTTCCATGTATATATTCTTCTATTATGATTTTATGATTTTTAACCTGGTGTTGGCAATTAATAAATTATACTTCATGCACTTTATGTGCAAAAATGAATCAATACATTGGAGCACCATGTCAGATGACATGAGGAATCCATCAATGAGCTCAAAGTGCCTTATTCAAAACTTCCTTGCACAAATGACTGCCATAACATAACATCAGCATTTTGGTCGAATCAGCATGCTGATATGCAAGTGTGTATCTGGCTAGAAGCCAATGTGAAACTACTCCTTATCTCATTTTTTCTAATAAAGATATGGAATGCTTGTGAGTTATATGGAATCATTTTTGTGAGTTTTCAAGGACTTGTGACTCATAATAACCACTTAACTTGAATCTAACTACATGATAAGAAACATGTAGTTAGATTCAAGTTATCACTAAGATAAATGCTATTAAAATTAGCTGTATATGCAGTATCACTGAGAAAGGAACATTATTATAGCCTAAAATGATTTTCTGGATCAATATTTTCAGATATTTAGATATTAAGTTCCAAATTTATTATTTCAGTGATGTTTATAATCATTTACTGCATAAATATTAAATTGGAAATGTTTATTATAACAATATACATTTCCAGATTTTAATACCAATTCAGTGGGATTAGATAAATTAAAAAAATACATAACTTGGTCCAGCTATTTTCATTCTATTTCTGTAATAAATCTATTTATCAAATTGTACTTTGTACTGAGTAAAAAGTAAAAGTTATCTAAAAAAATAAAACACTTTTTCACAACAAACAAAAATAATAAATATTTAATCAAAATAATGTTTTATAAATACAAGAAATTTAATATGAGAAACAAGGACTTAAATTTAGTGCTGCAGAAGTTAATTCGGTTAGCACTTGAGTACATACAACTGTAGTAATGTCAACAAAGCTATTTTCTTCTACTGTTTCTATTTGTTTTATTTGTTATTTTTATTTGTTCTTTTGAAAAATTATCTTTATCGTCAGTGATTTTTGGTAATGTACGAGAAGTTTTTATTGATAGAGCTTTCTCCACTATGATCGTTTTTAAAATGTCTAAAGCTGATCGAATATTACTAGAAAATTCATCTGTCAACAGATATACTTCTTCAGCTGCTGATTTTTTTAGTTGGTGCTTATTAGTCTCTTTTTCATTGTCAGGAGTTTGTTTTAAGGGAACTGTACCATCTGTTTTTGAAGGGACACAAAGATTTTGTGTTGTACTAATGTGAATACTAATAGACAATATTTGTTCCTTTGATTCTATATTGTCTGTCTTGAGTTTAGAGTATGCGTGTTCATCTTTCTTTGAGTTCTTTCCTTTAGTGTATTCAGATATTTTAACAGGTAGTTTGTTACAACTTATTGTAGACAAACCTAACTGAATGTTGTCCTCTTGTGGTTGCACATCCTTCAAATCATGATTATCAGAAGGCAAAATTTGGTCTTTACTTTCTGAAACTTCTTTTTTATGAACATTTTTTTTCTTTTTTGATTTAGAGTCATTACTTTTTACAACGCTTACTGCATTATTTTCATTTGCTTCTGAACATCTATTGTTTGTTACCAATTCAGTTTCTGTATTTTCTATTTTTGTTTTTTCTGACCTTTTATCTTCAACAGTACTTTTTTTTATTTCAACAGTATTCGGTTCTTCCATACTTCAAATTAACTGTCTTGTTTTAAAAATAACTCTCCGGTTTCAGCAACTATATCAGTTTTTTATTTTTATTAATCAATCTTCTAACTATTTCACCAGGTTGCAATGTCCTAATATGATTTAATAATTATTAGTAAATTTTTACATATAACATCACTATATACTATTAAATTTATTCGTTAAATAGACCCATATCCAAATGTAAATAGCAACTGTAAATTTATTAAAAATCTAACAAAAACCTATTATTAGACTTCGGATATTTAAATAGTTTGTCAATTTTTGCCAATTTTGTGTGGTAATTTGAACCTCTGTATGAAAGCAGAGCAAGTGAAATACATATACAGTACAGTGTGATG
The DNA here is from genome assembly GCF_047948215.1 of Lycorma delicatula. NCBI lineage: Eukaryota > Metazoa > Arthropoda > Insecta > Hemiptera > Fulgoridae > Lycorma > Lycorma delicatula. Next base: position 101,917,536 of record NC_134458.1, on the reverse strand, counting down.
CAATAGTACTAGCAATTATAAAAGGGAAATTTCAAGCATCATCAGATGACAAACTTTTCTGTGGATTAATCTGGTATCCTTTTAAGCAATCAGCAAAGGATACCAACTTCTTAGGAACTGTTTCGCAATGATGATTTCTTATACAAAACACTACTTGTAATATGACACAGCTCATCACTGACAACTGTTGACTGTGTAGTCTGACTGTAACGGGCTGTATGTTATACCAGAATAATGAACTATATTTTGAGTAAATAACTACAACTGAATAAGAAGTAATAATATTGTATTTATAACTTTAACAATGTGTAACTACATTGCTATGAGAGGCTGAACTGGCATACATTGTTGGACTTCTCAGCTGACTTGTCCGTACACTGAAAACTGCAAACAAAAAATTAAAAAAACTAATACTAAGAATGTTCTCCAGTCCTCCAGACAGCGCTGTCAGCTGGAGGATAATTTGAAACCCAACACTGACTGATCATATGCTTCCTAAAAGTCAGCTGAGAATAGTATCTCTTTGTGATGTGATGTAAGGCCTTGAGTTTGGGAAAATGTTTAGCAATAATAATTCTGGCTTTTTTAAGAAAACCAAACAAACTTCAGGGTCGGCTGAATTATTCAGTTTAGATTAATTAATGTAAACTATGTAATCTGGATTCAACTGGCTCCAAAAACTTTTTTTGATAGAACAAGTGGTTGATCTTTCCTTTTAATAAAAACTTAATTATGAATAAAGATAAAAAGGTGGAAGTTTCCATGAAAGGAATTCACAATGATAAAGAGGATACTGCATCTGGTAATTTGAGTTCGAGCTAGAAATATTTATTTTTGTTAAAATGTTAGAAATGCCACCAATTTAATGTCTTATGATGATACTACATATCACAAGGGTAATTTATAAATATAGTTTTAATTGAAGGTGTAACTATAAATATTGAGTTTTAATCGTGATGTGTAAAATAATATTTTATGGATCATGTGATTTAATGTTATCATTCATCATTATAATAATTTATTGTGCATAACTTACTTGTGAAAGGAAGAAAGTATGTATATATTACTAACTTCTTGTTCAATATCAGTGGAATGTGCTGCTTTAAGTAGCCCTTATGATTGAACTAAGCAGATTTTACCTAATCAGCACAATCCTTTACTCGCGATTCTAAGTTCTGTAAGAGAAGAGAATTTATTATAGTGGATTTACAAAAAATAAATAAAATTTGTAATACAGTAAAAAGAAATTATTCACTAGATTCGAGGGAATTTACGAGATTCAAGGGACTGGCAGTGTTTGCTCGTTATAAACGAATAAGCCTTTTTGGTGAGGCGGTTATTTTCGAAATAAAAGACTGCAACTTGTATAACGTACACGTTAATACTGTACCTTAACTCGGTTAAAATGTATGATTGGTACACCCAACACTGTAGGCTGTGTAATTATATTGATTATTGATTGGCCTGTGTGTGATTAATAATTTCTTCATCTGCTGGACTTTTGGTTATTAACACATCGTCTCAGTATGCACATAATGATCATATTACATCCTTAAAATACGTTTTTGGAATCAATAGTCCGAATCTATTCGGAGAATGGTAATTCGTCTCCTGGCTCGTAATCTTCTTTAGTTGTAACTGTAGCAAAACCCGATGTTTTGAAAGAATATAATACAATATTGTATTGTAGCTGAAAAAACATTATCGCATCCTCTGTTGATTAATCTGATGGCATCAAAATCATCTGGACTAAATTGTTTGTTTTTCTTCTAAGAATTCAAGTAATTGTAATACCAGAAAACGTCTGAAATGAACTGTAAAAGAGTGGATAACGCCTTGATCCATCATTTGTAGCTTTGTAGTATTGTTTGGAGGCAAAAATACAATTTTTATGTTAGTGAGGTTTTTCAGTATTGTGTTCGATAGTATCAATTAACTATAGAATTTGAATATACAGGAATAAGAAAAAATTATGAAAAAATAAATGATATTTAACGAAGTTTTACATTTTATTAATTGATTTACAATATACCGAGTTTTCTTAACACCTCGGGCATACGGCGTTCTACCTGAACCTGTTGCTTTTAACATAAAAGCGCCATGTTTTTTAATTTTATTTTTTAAATCTTAAAATAACACAAAAACATGTTAATAAAACAAAATCACAAACAATTTGCAAATTTTTTAAATATAAAATTTTATTGCAATATAAAGATATTTACAGTAAAATTGCATTATGACGTATTTCTGTTTTATTGGCCGCTAAAATCCGATCCTTCAATAATTAACTATCATTATTAAAAATATGAAGAGCAATATTTAAAAAAAAGTTAGAAAAATCTATCAATATGAAAATCAAAATTCCGTAATAAAATCGACTATGAAAAATACGATATCAAAATACTTACAAGAATAATTGAAATAGAAATTATTAATTGCAACTTACTAAATAAAACTTTTAAAAACTTACCAAGAAAGCTTCATAATTAAGTAAAAAATTAATTTTTTTCTCTAGAAATTGATATTCAACATGTAAATTTAGAGCCGAATAAGATATATTTAGTTGAAAAGTTATTAAACATAGAATGAGTTAGTGAAATAGTAAAATTTCAAAATATGAATGTAACTATGGTAAAATAAAAGATCACAAATATGTTCCTTTGACAACGAAAAGTAGCCAATAGAAATTACAGTACTTTCAAACTATTATGGGTGTAAAAATTCATCAGTCCATAAAATTATCACCACAGCAATCCCCCCTGCTACTAAACTCCATAGAAAATGGATGTATAAGAAGAAAAATGGAGTCGGATTGCAAAACTAATATGCCATCCAACTAGCATAATAAAGTTAGTCAAGTCGCAATTTGTTTAATTACTAGCATCCCCCATCGCGGATTCGCTCGCGTTATATGGGTACAGAACTTCGAAAATTGGAAATAGTTTTTTAGTAATTATGTATGGGATCGTGTACTTTAGTTATCGCTATTCAAAACTTAACGTATTTCTGAAAGGTTGAACTAGTTTTTGAGCCGAACGTAAACATTGCTCTTCAAATCTTTGAGAACACTCTGGCGTACATTCACGTTGTCTACGATCATAAATTCTAGTAACCCTTGAAGTTCTTCTTCTGTGATTTCGTCTACCTAGACAATATGAAAATAATACCAAACTGAAAGTCAAATCCATACAGATTATGTGTTTGGATTACCGTGATCGAACTTGTTAGAATAAAAATATATAGAATTCTCTATAGCTATAAAATTTATTAATCTATAGCTATAAAAGCTATAAAATTCAATGTGCTACTTCGTGTGAGAATTTCTTGAGACTCGCCGCCAGATTAGACTATGACAAATCTAGTAAAATACATAATTTACCTGAAGAAGTCGATGTTAAAATAAACAACGACATTAAATTTAGTAAAAGAATTTCTAGGTTATTACGCATTTATACTCTTTCTTTAGTTTTTGATTTATATAGTAGTGAAATTAGTGGGGTATGAACTATGGGGGTCATAACATTTCCGGGGTCATAAGAAAGGTACAGTTAAAATTTTGTAATTATTGGTTCAGTAGTTTCCGGGTTATTGGGAACCAACGAAAAAGACGTGTCTGTATAGTAATGAGATAAAATTATTTTTTAATGAATGTATAAAAAAAAATAAATAAATAAAACCAGAGTGGGTTTTGCTATTCCCATTTCACCTCCCCAGGTGGTGGATAGGAGAATGCTTGCCAGATATGGTGGGTAACGAGGAAATAAAATATTCGGGGCGGACCAAAAATGACCAAGACACGTCTGTTTGCAATGTTAGAGGTAGTGATCCAACGGTGTCTGTATTCCATGCTAGGAGCGGTTGCAACATTCTCTTCTGAGGCTAACAACTTCAGTCTTACTCTCGGATGCGAAAATTTGGTTCCACAAAACTGAACTTTCATAGTTGACCATGATGGTGGAAAACACTGAAAGGATAACTACTCCAGGTGGTAACCGGAAATGTCGGGTATGGGGCAAGGGTCTGGCGAGCCCCAACCGCCATGCACGAATGAATTGGAGCCTTCTGAAATCTTTGCACTTACTCTTCGTTCTAAACGTAAACGTTTCCTGGGGACAATAAACATCAACTTTTTGGTGAAGACTGGTAAACTTAAAAATGTAGCTGACATGCTCAATGGCCAAAAGATACTAATTGCAGCCTTACAAGAAACTAGTTCTAGATGACTGATCACAGATGATTTGATCACTTTAAGTGATAGAATTTTAGAATTTACAAAGTTAAAGCTGGTACAGTAATAATTAGACACATACCTCATCTGGGAACTGCCTTCCTTGTAAATAAATGCATAATCAACTAAATCACAGGCTTTAAATCACCATGTGAAAGGCTTTCCCTTTTCACACTAAAATGTGCCACCAAAACGTACACAATAATTAATGCACATGCTCCCATTAACGAAGCCAATAGGAGAAACACAGAAAATTAAGGACTTCAGGGACTTATTTGAGGCAAAAATGGATAAAATCCCCAAAACAATGTTAAGATCCTTCTAGGCGATCTCAATGAACAAACAGGAAAGGACAAATAGATTAAAGAGAAGTGGATAATTACGCAACACATAGGAGAACGAATAAAAATGGTTTATCTCTCACCACAATCAAAGGGAAATTCATCTCTCAGAATAAGAAGACTATGACCCAAAATAGAATTTGCAGGATAGATACCCAAAAGTTGCTAGAGAATAAGCTACTGTTCCAACAGAGACTGGAAAACCTCAACCTCCCCCCCAAAAAAAAAAATTGGCTGGACTTGAAAAAACATGTAGTAGAGACTGTACAAAAGATAGCATACACATCAAAAAGGAGGCACAGATGGTGGAATCAGGAATGCGACGATGCGTTAGAAAACCGACTTAGGTGCTGGAAAAACTGGTATGCTAATCAAATGTAGGAAAACCTTGTTGAATTTAGACTACAAACAGCAGAAATCCTAAAGAATGTGAGGAAAAAGTATGAAAACACAATTAGAAAATTACCACAATACCATAATAGAAAGATTATAAGCTTACTAAGATTGGAACCTAAGATTATAAGACTTAGGTTGCTAAGTCTTGATCTTAAAAGATTATAAGATTGGAACCTTGCTGTTCGGTCTCATTGATCAAATTAACCAAGGTTTCCAAACAAATTACAGTAGAAATTATTATAGAATTTTTAAGCAGAAGTTAACCAGTTACACTCCTCCAATTCTCTGCTTTAAAAGGAAGAACGAAGAGATTGCAATTAATGACAAGGGGAACTGTGAAATCCTGGAAAAATATTTTCAGAAACTACTCAGTTATGAAGAATCAAAGGAAAGATTCCCAGAAGTAGAACCAGAACAATGGTTACCAGAATCAGTACCACCAACTCTGGAAGAAATTAAAATCATAATACATAGTCTTAAAAATAACAAAGCATGCGATGAAGACTTCATCATAACAGAAATGTGGAAATATGCCAATGAGAATATAACCTTCTCACTGTATAGAATGCTGACAAGAGATTTTTAAAAAAGGAGAATTCATAGAGAAGTGGATATCAGCTTTAATTAATCCACTTCACAAAAAAGGGGCAAAATTGATTACAATAATCATCAAGGAATATCTCTCTTCTGCCGGTTATGTACAAAATTCTTTCTAAAGTTATTCTTCACAAATTAGAAGAACAAATTGATCCACAGATTGAAGAGTATCAAGGTGGATTCAGAAAAAGGGAGATCTAGCGCAAAACAAATTTTTAGCCTAAATATAGTCATAAAAATACAACTTGCTGGACAAGAGAATAGTGATCACCTTTGTAGATTTTAAAAAGGCCTATGATTCAGTTGACTGAAAAACATTGTTTAACAGTCTTAAAAAATTTAGGGCAAACCCAAAACTAATAAACCTCATCAAGTAGACTCTCATTGATGCAAAGTCCAAGATTAAATTTAAAGGGGAAATATCTCATCCTTTTGAAATTAAGGCAGGAGCCAGGCAGGGGACGGACTGTCTCCTCCTGTCTTTAGCGTAGTCTTGGAAAAGGTCATAAGAGAATGGAGAAAAGCTTGCAAAAAAAAAAAGCCTGAAGCAAGTCGAATTGGGATATTTGAGGGAGAATCTGAATATTGATTGTATGGCTTTTGCAGATGATCTCTCGCTCTTGGCAGAAGATATAGAAATGGCAGAACTACTAAATGTTCTACATGAAATGGCCAAAAAGGTAGGCTTAGAAAGTACCATAGAAGATATAGATAGAGTAAATGACGAATATTAAGAACGCAACAAAATTATTATGGACAGAACTCGTAAGAATTAAGACGACGAGCAAATTTGGTTGGATGAGGTTATCCAACCAAATGGAATGGGCAAGGAAGCAAATATTGACAGATTCAATAAGATTCTAAAATCCTATGGCCTAACAAAGGATGTGTACAATGAGAAATGGATCTCAAGGATGGTTAAATCAGGCACTATACAATGGTAATCCAACCAGGAGTTTTATACGTGGCAGAATGTGAACTTGTTGAAAGATAGATGCTAAGGAAAATCCTAGGGATCAGAAAAACTAATGATGGTTGGAGATTAAGGAAGAATGGGGAACTTTATCGGGAGTTACATAGAATCACAGAAGCAATATGTAAACGAAGATATTCTATGGATATCTGAAGGGAATGGATTCAGACAGGCTTACAAAGAGAATTTTTGACAAGTGTTTTGGTGAAATGACAAACATTAAATATTTCAAGCAAGTTAAAGAGAACCTAAGGGTAGCAAACATAAATGTGAAGGATTTAAAAGACAGAAGGGTGCATAGAAAAAAATTTTAGAATTCAAAGGGATCAGGAGGAGAAGAAAGGATGGGCTAACCTAAAGTGGTTGGAAGAAAGAAGGAAGCAGCACAATGAAAGAATGAAGGAGTATTGGAGAGCTAAAATCTAGCCAGAAATTAACTTTCCTATGTGTTCCTACAGTGACTGATGTAAAAAAAAAAACAAATAAATAAAACGCTACCACTTCGCTGATCTCTGAGGCGGAGTGGTAGCATCTTGGCGTTTCATCTGGAGGTCCTGGGTTCGAATCCCAGTCAGGGTATGACAGTTTTCTTTTAAGCTTTCTTTTATTCATATTTTGTTTTTCATTCTGATCACCATTTGCCTCACTTACTGAGTATACACTCAAGACCTTTTCAATTTTATTATACTGCTCATTTAACAATAAACATTTACCTTACTATATAAGATTTCATGCCAAGCACACATTGTAAAATTTATTTTATTTCAAAATCTATCTTTATAGGAACATTGAATGATTTAAATATTTTTTTTTTATTTTTATAAAAGAAATAAAGAGGTTAAAATCAATCTAAAAAACCAAAACATCTCAGAAAATGAAATATCAAACAGAAAAGTTTATGAAGAAAAAAATTGAATGATTACAGGGTTTTCAAGATAAAGAAAAGAAAATGATAGTGGTTTTCAAGAATGGTAAAAAAAATAAGAGAATGCAAGGTCAAAGATAGAGAATAAATATTTGGCAAAGAGAAAACTCCAAAAAAGGTGAAGGTTGAAACGTGGTTTTTCAGAGGCCAAAATTGAAAAAAAAAATACAAAGTTGGTTACATCACTTTTTAGGTGATTATTATATTTTTTCAAATATTAACCAGTAAGTAACAAAATAAAAAAAATAATATCTCTAATAAAAAATAATGGGCAGTTTGAATTTACAACTGAGGAGACAAATTTGCTGGATCAAAATGTAATTATTAATATAGGTTTATCAAGCTTTTTAAGATTAATGAAAAAAATAAAATTGTTGATAAAATGAAAAACTGCCATTCATGGATATATATGTTATTTTTCCTCTCTAGTCTAATGTATAGAAGTGGGTGGTCTGCCTTTTCTTCTATTTAATAGAGGGAATATTTCTCTTCACTTTAAGTTAGCTAATTTTCTCTCACTCTCACTCTCTCTATCTCTCTCAATATCTCTCTCTCTCTCTCTCTCTCTCTCTCTCTCTCTCTCTCTTACGTGATACAGAAATCTGACTAATATTGACAAGTTTTCATTAATAAATACATTAAAATGGTATATTTAGTACTTGACACTTTTCAATAAAATAATCACTAATAGAACAAAATATATGGACAATGTTTTTTTTAATTTACCTTGCTTTAGAATATGTTATTACCTGCATTTTATGACTTAATTGAATATGTCTTGTTTTATATGCATTTATTTTATGTTTTATAATTGTGATACTGTTCATGCAAAAAAAAAATCAGTATAGATTAATCTTCTAGTAACAGACATGCAGTGAATGGCATTGAACATCAATTATTTATTAATAATTTTTTTCTGTATGACTTCGTCAAAGATGAACAATCTTCAATTATATTCAGTCAGCTCTGTTGTGTGATTTTTTATTAATATTATGATTGACATAAATTTCAACATTTAAACATGAAAAATGGTCAAGTGAACTTACACATCAACTATATATATATATATATATATATATATATATGTGTGTGTGTGTGTTGCTGAGTTACAGTTTACATTCATTATTAATTTATTAATTTTTTTATTTCAAAATTAATTATTTCTTTATTTAAAATTTTTAATAAATACAAAGTAGTGGAACTCTGCCAAGCTGTACCCAAGCCTGTGTTGAAAAAGGAGAAGGGTGAATGACTGGTTTTTTTTAGTCTTGGAGGACATACTGATGTTGAGTAGGTGTGCTCCTTAATGCCGGCCTCCGTGGTGTGACTAGTAGCATCTAGGTCTTTCATCCAGAGGTCCCAGGTTCGAATCCTGGTCAGACATGGCATTTTCGTATATGCTACAAATCATTCATCTAATCCTCTGAAGCAATACCTAACGATGGACCCGGAGGTTAAAAAAATGAAAAAAAAGGTGCACTCCTTAATGATCAAGAAATGCTCAAGTTTATATTCTATTTTTATGTAATCAGAACATTGTACCCCTCTAGGGGATGGGTGAGGGCAATTTTCCAGTGCCTTAAACCTGGAACCTCTCAGCTAAGAGGATATCTCTGACAGAAAAACCCTGATCCTGCAGGTTGAGGGTTGATGCATTGGGGGGGTCAACAACTCACCATCGGAAAAAATTTCAATATTATGAAACACTGAGTAGCCTTGGAAATCTGACTGGATAAAAAGGGTACAAAAATACAGAAAAACACTTAAGATTTGGATCTTGAAATATCAGAACATTGAATTCTCTGAGAGCAATTCGTATTTTAGAGCAGGAACTTTTGGAATTATAAAATGGATGAGATGGCACTTCAGATCAGGTGGGAGGAAGAGGGCATACATAAGGGTAAATACTTTGCCATCTTTAATAGTAGATCAGGACAGTTTGGAACAGGAATAGCAGTTAAAAACACCTTAACTCAGAATTTTATCAAATGTGGATCAGTTAATGAAAAATTATACTATATCAGTATAAGAACATAACTGTTCTTTCAATACACGCTCCAACTGAAAATAGGGAGGAGGATGATAAGCATATATTCTATGAGACTGCTGGGCAAGCTTGCAGTATGATATGAAGATGATTTGCAGGTGATGCAAAATCGAAAATGGGTAAGAACTAGACTAGTGAAGCATGTGGGCAGTACAATCTGCATTAGAATACAAACAATGTGGCTTGAGGTTGATGGGTTTTGTGGAGGTAAATGTTATGTTGATAATGAGCACTATGTTTTCACACAAAAGTATTTATTTAGGGACCTGGAAGGCCCCTGATGGAAATTATGTAAATCAAATTGATCATGTTTTAGTGGACAAAAGACATGGAAGTGGAATAGAGGATGTGAAAGTACTCGTAATAAGAGGCGCAGACGTGGGTAGTTATCATTACCTACCATTGATTAAAGTGAGACAAAGGGTAAGCAGGTTAGTTACCAAAAAAAATGTGATAAAAAAGTGAAATATAGATATTAAATTACTGAGAAATGAGGAGAGGAGGAGGAATTACGAACTTCAACTAAAAAACAATTTACAAACATTGAATGATCAATAAGAGGAGATGGATGTAGAGTGACATTGGAAAAATTTAAGGGATGGTGTATAGGAAGTTGCTGAGTGTAGAAAGTGGATGGGAGTCAGAAATAGAACAATGTGTGGTTCAATGATAAATATCATTAAGCTGCTAAGAAAAGGAAGTAATTCAAGCAAATAGTGCTAGCAAGTAAGGGTCAGGAGGATGAAAAGCGTTTATAAAGAGACAGTATACACTCTGAGAGAGAAGTGTAAATTTATAAATGAACAGCTGGTTAAGGCAGAAGAGGATAGGAGAAAGTACAACTGTCATGACTTTTATAGAACTATAAGACTCTTTAGGAAAGTTTATAAACCATGTGTAGAGATGATGGAGAACAAGAGGGGTGAGCTGATGACTGATGATGAGAAGGTACTCAACTTATGGAGAAATTACTTCCAGGAGTAGCTCAATAATCTAGTGGAAGAAGAGAGAGAGAGAGAGAAAGAGAATAGAAGAATGATATTTGAAGGACCTCAACCTCTGGTGGAAGAATCAATGAGAAAAAATTTAGTTAAAAGGATTCAAAATAACAAGGTACCAGAAACTGATAACATAAGGGCAGAATTACTAAATATGGCAGCAGTGAGAGAAGGATGGAAGACAAGGTGGGTGGAGGAGAAGGAGAGAATCTTTAAGGCACTGGAAAATTGCCCTCACCCATCCACTAGAGTCAACTGACTGACTATAGGGGATAGGGGACTAACAGGACGTCAGGATGAGTTTCTTCAGGAGCTTCGCAAGACGATAGGTGAGTCAGTCACTATTGACGTCCTGTGAATGCAGCCAGCTTACATCTCCACTCAGGTGGTCACACTGGCAGTGCCACCAATCCTGGCTGACAAACTACTATCTGATGGGTGAGTTCGGACTGGGTGGGTGGCCTGTCAAGTGATGCGGTGTACATCCAACGGCCTTTGCTTCAGATGCTGGAATCCAGGCTACAGGGCCAAGTACTGTTCTGGCACAGATAGAAGCGGCCACTGTTTTACATGTGGTAAGGCTGGCCATTTACGCAAGGATTGCCAGCAGGGCCCTAGGTGCTTATCTTGCAAGTCACATGGTCATGCACCTGTGGGTAGGGGATGTAAGATGACTCGGCATCTGGAACTGCTTCTTCGTAGGAACATCATGGTGTCTCTGAGGGACAGCCTTATCTGAGAGGGGGTGGGAGGCCTCAGTCTCCCACTTATGATGATCGGGTGGGGACTTCCTTGCAGTACCGTTGGGGGGAAGTAAGACCTAGTCCCAGTGGGGGATCCTTTTGGGGATTCCCCATTAGAGGCATGGCATAAAGATTGAGTCCCGGTGGAGGGATCCTTTGAGATCACCTCATTAGAGGCATGTTGCCTAAACAACCAAGTTTATGTTTAGTTGCGGATCCGGCTCCAGGGGGGGCAAGGAAAAAAATGGATTCATTGTAAGACTGATTCTTAAGCACTATAATTTCAAAAGAAAACTACAGATGTTTAAGAGAATACTTAACTGAACAATTGTTCCTAAAAAGTGTTAAATAAAATTTTTAATCAAATTGTGTAAACCAAAATATATAAAGTTGTATAACTTACTTATCTACTCATACTTGTGTTAATATAGTCTATGTAATAGTAGACATGAATTATGAGTGAATCTTGAGTTAGGGAAGAAAGTAAGTAAAGTAAATAAAACTGATAAAATAAAACATTTATAAAATAATTAGACATTATGAAGAAGAAGAGTGAGAAAAAAGTAAATAATCTCCCACAAGCTCCTGTTGCACTTCCTCTATGGATTCCTTTACTTTTTTCCTTACTCTTGATCCTTCTTCCCTTGATAAATACCACGGGATTGTGTCAACCACTGCATTGGTTGTTTCACAATGCCATTTCCTGGAAGCTGGTGGAAAATTGAGTATTTGCTATCATTCCTTGAATCTAGACTGATTTTACTTTTCTGTAAAAACCCCACAATCGATAATTATCCAAAAAAAGTGAACAGTTCAATTAATTTTCACCAAAAATTATTAAAACAGTAAACATCAATGGTTTGCATTTAATTAACCTATTATAATCTTTCCTCCCTCTTTTCCTCCTCTATGAATCATGAGACCTTGCTGTTGGTGAGGGGGCTTGGGTATTTAGTGATACAGAGTAGCTGGACCGAAGGTGCAACCATATCGGAGAGGTACCTGTTGAGAGCCAGACTAAGGAATGGTTCCTGAAAGAGGGCAGCAGCTCTTTTAGTAGTTGTTAGGGGTGTGAGTCAGGATGACTTAAACGGCCATATCAACATCACTCAGTCCTCTGAGTACTGCGTAGCTGAAAGCAATGGAAAACTACAGCTGCTTTTTTTCCAAGAAAATGTGGCTCTGAATTTTCATATAGCAATGATGGTTTCCTTGGTTAAATATTCCGGAGGTAAACTATTCCCCCGTTCAGATCTCCGGGTGGGGACTACTAAGGAAGGGGTCACCAGAAAATTAAAAAATAACATTCTACGAGTCGGAGCGTGGAATGGTAGAAGTTTAAAAAAGGTTGGTAGGCTAGAAAATTTAAAAAGGGAAATGGATAAGACAAATGTAGATGTAGTAGGAATTAGTGAGGTTCGGTGGGAAGAGGAAGGCGACTTTTGGTCAGGTGATTTTAGTAACTCAGTTTCAAATAATGGGCAGGCAGGAGTAGGTTTCATAATGAACAAGAAGATAGGGAAGAGAGTAAAGTATTGTAAAATGCATAGTGATAGAATCATTGTAATAAGGATAAAATCAAAACCTAAACCAACAACGATAGTTAACGTCTATATGCCTACAAGCACCCACGATGATGATGAGGTAGAGTGTGTATACGAAGAGATTGATGAAGCAATTAAACACGTAAAAGGAGATGAAAATTTAATAATAGTTGGAGATTGGAATGCAAGCATTGGAAAAGGCAAGGAAGGAAATATAGTGGGTGAATACGGGCTGGGCAAAAGGAACCAAAGAGGGGACCGACTTATAGAGTTTTGCACAAAGTATAATTTAGTAATTGCCAACACCCAATTTAAAAATCATAATAGAAGAATACACACTTGGAAAAAGCTAGGCAATACTGCAAGGTATCAGATAGATTATATCATGGTTAAGCAAAGATTTAGGAATCAACTTGTTGACTGCAAAACTTACCCTGGAGCAGACATTGATAGCGACCATAATTTGGTGATAATGAAATGTAGATTGGGGTTTAAAAACCTGAAGAAAAGGTGTCAGATGAATCGGTGGAATTTAGGGAAGCTTGAGGAAGAGGAGGTAAAGAAGATTTTTGAGGAGGACATCGCAAGAGGTCTGAGTAAAAAAGATAAGGTAGAAAATGTAGAAGAAGAATGGGAGAATGTTAAAAAGGAAATTATTAAATCAGCAGAAGTGAACTTAGGTAGCGAACAAAGAGAACTGGTAGAAAACCTTGAGTTTCAGACAATATATTGCAGCTGATGGATGAACGTAGAAAATATAAGAATGCTAGTGATGAAGAAAGTAAAAGGAACTATCGTCAATTAAGAAATGCTATAAACAGGAAGTGCAAACTAGCGAAAGAAGAGTGGATTAAAGAAAAGTGTTCAGAAGTGGAAAGAGAAATGAACATTGGTAAAATAGACGGAGCATACAGAAAGTTAAGGAAAATTTTGGGGTACATAAATTAAAATCTAATAATGTGTTAGATCACCCATCTAACAAAGATGGTACACCAATATATAATACGAAAGGTAAAGTCGATAGATGGGTGGAATATATTGAAGAGTTATACGGAGGAAATGAATTAGAAAATGGTGTTATAGAGGAAGAAGAGGAAGTTGAGGAGGATGAAATGGGAGAAACAATACTGAGACTAGAATTCTATACAGAAGAATTGAGAGGAGAGTGGAAGAAGTGTTAGGAGAAGACCAATTTGGTTTCAGGAAAAGTATAGGGACAAGGGAAGCAATTTTAGGCCTCAGATTAATAGTAGAAGGAAGCTTAAAGAAAAACAAACCAACATACTTGGCGTTTATAGACCTAGAAAAGGCATTCGATAAGTAGACTGGAATAAAATGTTCAGCATTTTAAAAAATGTTAAAGAACAATTTAGATTCGAAGTAACAGTACAAGGTGAAAAGATAAAGATGCTACGATTTGCTGATGATAGAGTAATCTATAGTAAAAAGGATTTAGAAGAAACAATGAATGGCATAGATGAAGTCCTACGCAAGAACTATCGCATGAAAATAAACAAATACAAAACAAAAGTAATGAAATGTATTAGAAATAACAAAGATGGACCAATGAATGTGAAAATAGGAGGAGAAAAGATTATGGAGGTAGAAGAATTTTGTTATTTGGGAAGTAGAATTACTAAAGATGGACGAAGCAGGAGCGATATAAAATGCCGAATAGCACAAGCGAAATGAGCCTTCAGTAAGAAATATAATTTGATTACATCAAAAATTAATTTAAATGTCAGGAAAAGATTTTTGAAAGTATATGTTTGGAGCGTCACTTTATATGGAAGTGAAACTTGGTCGATTGGAGTACCTGAGAAAAAAAGATTAGAAGCTTTTAAAATGTGGTGCTATAGGAGAATGTTAAAAATCAGATGGGTGGATAAAGTGACAAATGAATAGGTGTTGTGGCAAATCGATGAAGAAAGAAGCATTTGGAAAAATAGAGTTAAAAGAAGAGACCGACTTTTAAGCCACATATTAAGATATCCTGGAATAGTCGCTTTAATATTGGAAGGACAGGTAGAAGGAAAAAATTGTGTAGACAGGCCACGTTTGGAATATGTAAAACAAATTGTTAGGGATGTAGGATATAGGGGGTATACTGAAATGAAACGACTAGCACTAGAATCTTGGAGAGCTGCATCAAACCAGTCAAATGACTGAAGACCAAAAAAAAAATTATAATCTTTAATTAACATAGTTTAATTAATTTTTAAAAAAAGTAGGAAATCATTGACAGTGATTCATTAATCTATTAAATCTGGTTTTAAAAAGCCACTGCCAGATAATTAGTTGATAACATATGCACAATACAATTTCAGGAGGAGCACAAAATGCCAAAACAGTGGTAGTAATTATCAAATATAAACCAGGTTTCTAACCACTTACAATTATTTTATTTTTTTGTGAGATAACGGGGATCAACTGTTTTGGTCATTTTGCCTTATGAGGATGAAAATTTGTAGCATATGAAAAATGCCATGCTTGACCAGGATTTGAACCTAGGATCTCCACATGAAAGGTAGCAGTTTTATAGAATATGTGATAAAATAATATTGAATGAAAATATTAGAATATAAATCATTATGTTTGACTTTATTTAAATTTTTACATGATGAGATTATTTTTAAAAGATAGTTAAATCATTAAGATTATACATTACAACAGCCTAACCCAAATTCTTACTTACAATTTTCATAATTAAAAATCCAACATTTTTACTGTTGAACCAGACTGTAATTTCTTTTTTTATCATAAAAAAAAGATTCAATGTATTTTATTTCTTGTATGAATGTTGAAAACCATAATCACATAATTTTAGGTGATGTGAAGTGAAATACTAGTCATCTCCAAAAATGGCTTGCCCATTCCAAAGATAACAAATATTCAATGTTTATTAGGAAAAAAAATAAGTGAAGTGATTTCCTGTTATCTTTTTAAATGAATGAAATATAATTTTGCGCAACATCAAAAAATTCTATTAAAAACTGTATTAAAAATTGTATTAAAAACGTAGTTCTTCAGATCAGCTTTACAAATGCCTTTTTGCTCTAGTCAACATAAGAATGTACTGTATAATTATGTTATCGGAGAAAACAATTCAGATAAGTGCTACTTATACCTCAGATGCTTTACAAGTGTAAGAAAGATTAGGACACATAGTGTAGACACAAATTTATGTAAAAATGTATGTTAAATAAACTTTACACTGTTGGAGGAAACAGATATAATAAAAAATATGAAAATTTTATGATTATTTCAACTGAAAACTCATTAAATGGTTTTCAAAGATTTTTCATGTAATTAGACATGTTTGCATACCTAATTACCATAAATTAGAGTTTGATTGGTAACAACTTTCAGACAGCAAAGTTGATTTAAGAGATTTCAATTAAATTTTTTTTGACGTTAATATGAAATAAGTGACACAGAAAAAATAATACAGAGGTTAGGCATGATATTCAGATATAACAATCAAATTTCATCGCCTTATTCAAATTATAACTCATACCTTCTTTCCTATTTTCAATACATCATACAAATTTTTGTGTGTAAACTAAATATAAGCACTGCAGCTCACGGATAGTTTTCCTTTACAGATTTCACGAAATGAACATTTCTGAATTTTATCTGAAATTACATTCTTTACAATAACTTTTAATAACTGGTGACATCACCTGTTCTATGATGCATGAAATTCATACAGTAGTTCAAATCCAAATAATATTTTTAATTAATCTTAATGACTGGTTTAATAGTAATGTTATCATTGAATATTTATAGTTAAAATCAAAAGTCGAGTTAGTCGGGATCGATCAGACCTTGACTGTAAAAGAGCTACAGCAGAACTACGGGGTTACTGCCCTTAACCTCGTTATTCTATCTCGTAACGAGGTTCATTACGAGATAGAGTAACCTTGAAATAAAAAATAAAATTACATTACGTAATTTTAAACTTCATGAAATCCTAAAGTAGCCAATCACATAATGTTCGGTACACTGTAACTAAATAGAAGTTAAAAAAATAAAAATAAATAAAATTGTGGATTAAGGATAGAACCCTAATGCTGTTTTATTTTTCTTCTTATTGAATTACAATAGTATATATATATATATATATATAATGTATTATATATAACTCTATATATATATATATTAGATATATATATATATTAGATATTATATATATATATATATATATATATTAGATATTATATATATATATATATATATATATATATATATATATATATATATATATATATATATATATATATATATATATATATATATATATATAGATTTTAACAATTTATTCCATAACGAGTAACTTAAGGGAATTATAATACATTATACGTAACTTAAGAGCAGAGATGTTTTGAAGCACGCTTTGAAAAGGTCATATGATTCGACCTCGTGTGGCATCAATATCCTAGCGACTGACGTCATAACAATACTAAAACCCTATTGGCCAGTACCGTTCGTTGTCTCTGCTCATTTTACTTTCTATTTCTCTTTCCATCCTTTCTAAGTAACAATTCATCTTAGAAATAAGTTATATACCTCTTTACTTCTGTGTGCTTGTATGTGTTTTTGTGTATGTGTGTAAGAAACATAAAATAATGCTTTATTACGAGTTATTCCTTTCTCTTCTTTTACTAATTTATATCCCTTAAGGATTTATTCAAATTTAGATAATGAAAATTACTGATACGTACATTCAATATATAATATGATTTTATAGGAGGATATTTGTCCTCACGTTGTAGAACGGATAAAATGTATGAATTTTAATATTAGCAAATTATGTCAGCCAATTAAAATAAAAGAATAATTTAATAATTTAAAATGCTTTTATTTCGTATTTAATAAGATGCATTACTGATTAAATTATATTTTTATTACCATTTATTATTATTATTTTGCCTCATATGCGGAAGGTTTTGAGTTCTCACCTCGGTTAAGCTTGGTATCTTTCCTACGGTACAAAATTCATCTATCATGAAACTATAATTGAGAATTAGCCTGTTAATTATAAAATAAATAAATAAGTAATGCACAAACTACAAGAGTATTGCCCGTTTACAAAAAACAAAAAAAAAATTATGATACGAACTCGGATGTGTTTTGTACCGTATGAAAAATATCAAACCCGATTTGGATTTAAACCGAGAAACTTCCAGATGAACAAAAACATACTCGTACTACCACTCCTTACGGGAATCTGTGGTGATTTAGAACAATTAACATACTAACATTGCAGTTCAGAAGTCGGTGTCTGTTAATTTCTGATGCAGTTTTCAATGTACGGACGAAGTTAACCTATCAAAATTAAGTGTTATGTATCCTTGTTGACTTACAAGAAAGTCTATTATTTCAGGGTAAATCTATAATGGTTGTGCAATGCGAAGCTTACGTTTCGAAGCCAGATTGAACTGCACTCGATACATAAACCAATAATTTATGTATGTATTGGTGCAAAACGTATCTGCTACCAAGTTTGACGCTATATAAAAACAAAACTTTCCATCATATTTCGAAAAATAAAATCACCACTTAGGAATTTTTTTCTGCTTTTAAAGATATAGAATTTCTTATTTTAGTTATTTCTACCACCGTTGGAATGACCGACAATGAGAAAAGAGAAAGAACTGACTTGTTGAAACACAATATCTTTCCTTTTAATCGCCTCATTAAAATAATGAATTTTCAAAAATAAAAATCCTTAAAACTATCATATTTATCTATTTAAAATAACGATAAATGTAACAAATTTGGTCTTGTGTTTTATACATCGTAAAGATCCAAAGATAATATGTTTTTACAAGTCGAATAACAACTAAAACACGGTTAAAGATACCAATCTGAATTCTGTAGTAATTAAGTAACAGAATGCGCTGACCTATGTAAAAATTTAAACGCGTTATATCCAGTACTCTTTTTAGTAACAAGGGATCAAAGTCAAGGTACGCAACAGAAAGTTCAAAAAACTGTACCTTCTTTTGTTCTCATCGTGAAAAAAGTTTAATGCCAATCCCGTCAGGCATGACATTTTTCGCACGCTTCAAAATTCATTTATTATCCATCAGTAACTGTAAGTGAGCGTAAGCCTGTTTTTACTGTATAAATAAATAAATTAAAAATAGGAATGTTTTTATTATATAAGACTAACATAAAAAAATCTGACAACACAGTTGTAGGCATTTTCCGTCACGCGGTTAAAGCCGCATTCTGAGAAAGTCCTACAACTGTGGGTTGTTTCTGATGCACAACATACACACACAATTTAATTAAAAATATTTATCATTTTACTTAAATATAATATTTTTTAAATTTATTTAATTCAGTGATTCTAACTAATGGGCGCACGCATACCGTATTTAATTCGCGTGGGTGTGGCGGTACTAGTGGCGACGGTCGGCACTAACTAAACTAATGTAATTAAAAAAATTACATAGAACAAATTTCGCTTGTACCGTTGGCATTCGGGTGTAACCGTGAGACTTAACGCACCAGGTACCGAGTTAACCGGGCGATCGAGTTCGAGACACGGCCAGACCGAGTTACTTTTTCAGACTTTAAATTTTATTCAATTAATTAAATCTACCGCTCACCAGTGACAAAACAACATAACAGACGACAACAGCCTTTTTGGTAGTGGGGGTACGACTTTTCAATTTTTTTTTGCAAAAGTAGTTATTTTTTATTTTTAATAAATGTGTCTAACAAAAATATGACCTTAATTAGGCGAAATCACGAGACACTGAGGGTGACCTTACTGTACAGCCTTATCTCCTTGATCTTTTAATTTGAAAATTTAATGGCATCATTGCCCCATGTGTAGAAGTAATCTTACAAAGTTTGGTCAAAATCAGTTCAGTAGTTTTGGAGATATAAAGTAATTTAGAGGCCGATTCCGAACACACACACACACACACACACACACACACACACACACACACACACACACACACACACACACACACACACACACACACACACACACACATACACACAGAGACACACTTACGTACGAACATTAACATTGGAAAAATCTCCATCCGGTTTTTGGGGCTTTTGTGTTCCTTATATATCAAAAAGTCAAGATTCGGTAAAAACTGCATATGCCCTAATTGGAACGTCAACAGTACTTTCCCTTCTAGACCTATAGCTCTGCTGTTGCTATTATTATAATAATAATAAAATTCACTGTAATTAAAAATCTCAACAACCTACTTATGCGAAATTAACAGTAATACAAAGTGTTCAAAAAGTAACGCAACCTTATGAAAGAAGTTTTCCTTCTTTTGTTGCAGGTTTAATTGAGGAAAATTGAGAAAAAATGGGTTACACAATGCAGCAAAAAATATTCATTGTCTCCCAATACATTAGATTCAGTTATGACCAGGCCCAGATGCCTCAATAGAAAAATATGGTATAGATGCATCAAATTAAGTCCTCCATCAAGCGGCTGTACAAGTTTGAAGAGACAGAGAATGTGGCAGATGCAGCAAAACGTGGTCGACTGAAGTGCTAACAACAGAAAATTTTTTCGACGTGCAAGTTGCATATTCTGTTAGTCCCAAGAAGTCTATGCGACGCCTATTTAGCCAGTCTGATCTCTCAGTTGATAGTGCCCACACGGCATCGCGCAGGCGTTTAAAGATTTATCCTTACAGAATTCGTGTTGTTCATGAGTTGTTACCTGCAGACATTAGAAAAGTGTAGCTTTCTGTCAGTGGTTCAAGACATCTGTAACGTCAGATGGGGAAGAACTCGGTTTCAGTCTGACGAGGTGTGGTTCCATCTTGATGGATATATGAACGCAAAGAATTCACGTATTTGGTGTACGGAAAATCCACATCAGCTGCACGAATCTCCTCTACACGGACAAAAAATGAGTATTTGGTGTGCAATGTCACGTAGGCGAATTTTCATGACACTCTTTCACAGCACAGTGAACAGAGAGCGCTTCATACAGATTATTTGTAAGAAATATGTACAATCAATTTTGAGTACTATTGTATTATTCTAGAAAAAAAGTGAAACTTGCAATAAGGAGGAGATAGAAAACTGGTTCTCTCTCAAAAGGCTTGTTTGTTTTGCATCATAACAACAGCCCTCATACCGCTTAGAAGACAATGTTGGATCGGGAGATGTTACTATATCCATCTTAGTGTACCGATCTCGCACGATGAGATTTATTTTCATTTGTTCCTTTCAAACCTTTTTTTTATGCGACACTAAGCTGCCTGGCAACAATGAGCAGGTCAATAGTGGGTTAAAAGAATAACTCAAACACGAAGGTTAACAATTCTTAAATTTTATTTAATAACACCAAAACAAGACAAAACATTTAGACACTCACATATATTAACGACACTGTGAACACTTACAGAGTGTAAAAGGCCCGATATTAAAATGAAAAAAAAATAAATAAAACACAAAAATAAAATTAAAGAATGTCTTCGCAATACCAATATTATTTTTTCCCTTTTCTTTTTTTTTAAGCACCCCCGGGGCAACTGAATCGAATGCCTTCTGCAGATCAAAGAAGACTCCGACAATGTTTTCTTGTGATGAAGCTGTTTTATATTATGTTCTCTAAGTTAATCATTTGATCAGTAGTTGAGTGGTATTGTCGAAAACCTGCTTGATCTGAGGATAAAAAATTTTCTTTTTCTAAAATCCAAACGAGTCTACTATTTAAAATTTTTCTTAAACCTTTCCCCACAGCCCACACCAAAGAAATAGGACGGCAACTATTGGGATCTGTTAGATTTTTATCCTTCTTTGGAACTGGAACAATATGTGGTTTTCTTCCACTGCTGCGGGTACGTTCCATCACGCCATATATGATTATATAGTTCTCACAATTTACGTTTTGCAGTGGTATTCAGCTGCTGATCATGACATAATGAATTTCATCCGGACTAACAGCTGTGTTTCCGGCTTTCTCCAACGCTTTCACAAGTTCTTCTATTTTGAATGGTACATTATATGAATAATTCATTTCAGTTGTGAAATTTAGCAGATCCTCAAGTTCTGTTTTTTGAGTTCTGATATATTCGTTGTAGTTAGCCGTTTTGCTTGTTTCTTCAAAATGATTGGCTAGTAACTCTGCAATTCCGTTTGGATTATCTTTAACTTCATGTTTACAGTTCATGTGGAAGTTGTTTACACCATCCTTAGTGAAAGACGCCTCGTCTGTAAAAATAATGTTAGCTATCCACTTCGGGTTACGGGCACTTTTTAATTAACCACCGACCGAATGCTATCTTTGATTGGTTATCTTCTGGTAGAAGAGCTTGTACCCGTTGCACATGGTACGGGTACAATCATTGCGAGTGTAAAATATTCCATACAGTATTACGAAATATGTTTTCTTGGATAGCAACTCTTCTGTACGATAATTTTGGATCCTGTGCAAACTTGTTCAAAACCCTTTCTTCTATCTGTGCGTTGACACCGGTTTAGGTCTACAATTACCAACTATGACGGCTTTAAAACTACCAGTTTCACTAAAACGTCCATGAAGACGTGAAAATAATTTTCTATTTGGCTGACGGCGGTTTGGATACGTTTCTAGGTAAAGCCGTCTTGCCTCCCTCGCATTCCCATTGGTAAGATCGTATGTAAACTGCATATCAACGAGTTCATTATTTGTATAGTTTTGACTCGTTTTAAGTAAAAATTAACACGATTAATTACAATTTTCAATAAAAAACCAAAGATTTTCAAAATTCAGAGCACAGATTCAATGGAAGTACTAGAACAATAAATAAAATGTTTTGTTGTTAAAGTGAAAGAAAAACAATGTAAGTTAAAAATCAGCTGTTTTAGTTGGAATTATCAGAGAGTACTTATATCCTTTTTGATTAAATAAAATTTGTTTGAATATGTATTTTACATATTTTTTTTATTTCAGTTTGAAAATTTATTTGAATAACCTACGAATTTGATTTTCACACTGCTTTATTACTGAGAATTAATTGTTTCTAGGCTAGCTGTTACAATAATTATTATTAGATATCCATAATGTTGAATTTTTAGCAATTTTAATCAGAAAATTTGATTTAGTTATCAAGAGAGTCACAATAATAAAAAAACAAGATGGTCGCCATATCTGTTGAGGCCTACTTTTTGCAGTAATTCTGTTGTTTATCGTCGGATTTTTACGCCTAAGGCGTCGTTTTGTTCACAAAAATTGCTTCATAATTTTTATAATACAACACAATTTCATAAATCTATTACATTCTAAGCTATTTAAGATTGAAAAATTGAGACGACCGCCATTTTGAGATTTGTCAACGAAGAGTATCGTTATATTTTCCTATTAAAAAATGTTAGTTTAAAATAAAGTAAAAAATTTTATTGAGTTTATCTCCAACCGTTCTTGAAAAATAGATTTTTCTTAAACACAAAACGGCGGACAGACAGAAAAATATGCGTTTTCGGACATTTTTTTCTTTAGTATGTTAAGTAAAATCACTTCCTAGAGTTTGGCCTAACCTTTTAAGTGTATCCGTAAATATATGTTCAAATATGCTCCGTTTTTTCTTTGTTCGGATGATTTTTTTTTAAAGAAATTCATACATTGAGAAGGTATTCAAATACCGTATTAACCGAAATTTGGTTTACGATTTTAATCAAATCCTAACGTAAGATATATAATATATTATTATTTTTATCTATTGATCAGAATAAACTTTTTTTTATTGAAGTGAAAATAAAAGTTTAATACTAACTAGATAACACATTAATTTTCTTAAAAATTTCGATTGAGAAGGCAAACGAATAAAAAAACAAAAGAGCTTCTTAAAAATATAATTACCCGTATGAAAAAAGGATGTCTCAGCTAATTATTACTGTTATAATTGAATTATTAAATATTGTATATGCTTACAGTATAAAATGATGATGTAAATAACTCAACCAAAAGATTTTTTTTTGTTGATTTCTAATCTTTTTCCCGAATAATATTTAAGTAAAAGTTATATTTTAGCAGGAACTTTCGATAAATGCCGTATACGTAGTTTATTAAATAAATATATATATGAAATGTTAATCACTTTTTATTACTGTAAATATGTTTTTTATAGATTGCCGGCAGCGTGTTAAAACGATTTCACTACTGAATAAATCTTAACAAACTGATGTATTAAAAAAGAAGAAAAAATTTATTGAGGATGAAATTATAAAATAATAATAAAATAAATAAATAAATTTAGGGGAAAAAACCAGAAAAACAAGTGAAAGTTATCAACTTTTTTTTTCCTTTTAGTAGAAAAGTTATAAGTTGTCAAGCAAATAATTGAGAGATTTTTAATAGGTAATAAATAAATCAATGTAGTAAAAACAAGCGTAGCAACCCAACTTCTTCTTTATCTGTTTTTTCTGTAAGTATATTATGTTATCTGTCAAATGCATTAACAAATACCAGCGTATCTCAGTAGACACATGTATAATTGATGCACGTAGTTTATAAATTATATCAGAAAACTTAATGTAAATTAATATAGATTATTATTACTTTTAATTGTCTAACTGAAAACAATTATTATCCTGCAATTATCAGAATTTATCACATATGTTATCATTTAAAATTATTTTACGTTTATATATGATAGTAAGTTTTACTTTCATTATATTATTTGCTTCTTTAATTTTTTTTCTGTTATCAGTATATTTAAATAAAGAAGCGTTATATGGTTCAGAAATACTACAGACGTTTCCTAGCAAAAATATAAGTAGAATTGAAAAAAAATTCTTAGAAAAATATATGCTCCGAAATATAAAAATGAAATGTACCAACTAAGAAAAGCAGAGTAGTTATACAGAGCGTTCGGAAAGTTGCTGTGCACTGGAATAATGGAAAATGTAATGACGAAACTTTCTTAACTATTACAATGTATTTTTATTTCATTATTTTACAGAAATGGATGTTACAATAACTGAAATAGTTTACAAAAGGTGGTGAAAATGAGCTCCTCCAACATCAATACAACACTGCACATGTTTCAATGTTTTCAAACACTTTAACCTGCTGATTTTCTGGAATGTCCCGTACGTATGCCGTTATTGCGGTTTTTAGTTCATCAATCGTGTGTGGTCTGTTACGATACACTGCTTGTTTCACTGCCCTCATAGAACGTAATCTGCGGGAGTCATATCGGGCGATTGTGAAGGCCATAAACCCCTCGAAATGAATCGTTCACCAAAGATATTTCATAAAAAAGGCATTGACCTGTTAGCTGTGGGCGCTGTGGCGCCATCTTGTTGGAACCAACCTGATTGATTTCCACTTCTGTTAACCGACTAATGAAGTTTGTTAAAACAGCACAATAACGATCAGTATTAACTGTATTCTCAAAAAAATAATAAACCCGCAATGCGCGTTTTACTCACACCGACCCCGACTCCAATTTTCGCTTCGTATAATTCACGGGGGTTAGTTGTCGACTACAGTCGTGTATTTTGTAAATTAATATAACCTCCCATATGAAACTACTCTTCATCTGTAACAGTAATGTCCAGGATATCTACGGAATTTCGGTCAATAAGACGTTTGACATTGACAATAATTTAGTCTTTTGGCATGATCTGTAGGTTTCAGTTCTTAATCACACATTACTTTGTACGGGAAAAGTTTCAGTTCTTTTCTTACAGCTTTATGTACGGTAGCAAGTCCGATATCTTGTTTCTCTGCTAACTTACGCATTGATTTTGATGGGCTTTCAGTCATAGCATCCAAAGTATTAAGCAGCTTCTGATCGTATAGTTTATGTGGTCTTCCACTTAGATCAGCGTCTTCAACAGAGCTTGTTGCCCGAAATGTTTTGATAAGAGTTCGAACCGCATTGCGGTAAGAAACAGGAGTATCTGGAAACTTTTCAGGAAATTTATGCTTCACTGAATCAGTTGTCATCTTTACGAACTATACTTGTTACCTTTACGAAAGACGAGAAAAATGCGTTCAACCATTACGTTTCTCGCAACTATTTATTCCGATAAACGAAACGAATCACGTTCAATCACAACTCAACAACTTCGTCTTGGTTTATTACTGAGCAACTCCCAACGAACCCACAGGGCATGCAACCTAACGCTGAAAGAACAGAATTCACCACATAATTCTAAAGCGACTTTCCGAACGATCTATATAAAGAAATACAAAATATTGAAATAATAATGAATATAAGGGTAAAATTCTATGGACATTTATAAAAATGAACAATAACTGACAGAAAAAGAATATTTTTAATTTTATTAATGACAAAAAAAGGGGAAAAACAGAATAGTACAGACAGATCGAAAAAGAACTGGAGGAACTTAAAGTAAACAAACATTTTTTATATGAAAAGGACTCATTTAGGAAATTGATTGATGGAATCTTAGTTTCAAGAAAAAATAAAACCTAAAAGAAATCTCAAGTGGAGCGAAGAAAGAAGTAAAAGAAATCTGATGAAATTTTGTGAAAAGAAGACAGCCAGATTTTGTACACGTAGTCCAAAGATGGTCTGAACGAAAAAAATTAATAAAATGAAGTAACAAAATTTCCTTAACTTATACAGAATTTTTATATAGTTTATAATTAACTCTTCACAGAGTAGGAGAATATGTCAATAAATAATAATTTAAATATTGTTTTTTAGATCACTAAAAAGAAAAATCAAAATTTCAGAAATTCAAATTTGTGGTAATAATTGTTTTAAGGTATAACAGTTTGTTAATCTACGTTAATTAATGTAAAATCTAGTTTATTCAATGAACTGTGCATGGCAAGTTGATTTTAATCCTACGATAAATCGTACAGCAGTCAATAACTTACCGACTGCATTTACTGCTGGTCGTTTTATATTTTATTATAGTCAGCTAATATGTTATCTCAGTTGCATAGTATGACGTCAGTTAAAATAAATACGTCACAAACAAATGAAACAGCTACATACAAACGATATGTTGTAATAGACGCTTCTGTCGTAGACGTTTAGCAATAAAAATAGACGGTAAAAATAAAATCATATGAAATTTTGTATGAAATAAATAATCTTCAGAAAATTATATTAGACGCATTTAAAACAAATACGGCAAATAATCTACAATATGAAGATAAGACACGAGTCGTAATATTTACTAGCGAAACGTTATAAGAACAGATTTTTAACCCGTTTCAAGGACAATAACAAATAATAGCTCTTCGTTAGGCCCAAATGTTGGACACACACACAGACTAATATTAGTTTCTGAAGCCGTTATAGGTGGAGGAATGAAAATATCATAGTATAGAGGGTACCACCCCCTCACATCATAACTTTCAAAGTTCATCTGGCGGTATCATTTGTCTGAGGATGGCACATATAGTATAGAACCTATATGATTACCCCAGTATAGAAGAATTTCTGCTGTCGAAAATCTGCCACGAATGACAAATGTAGGAGATAAGACAATAAATAAGTAAAAATATAAAAAAAAGTACCCCCTCAAATAACTATCCCACACAATTTTATTTAAATCTTCTACATTTTGATATGTTTTGTTTTTAATAACCTTCGAAATTATTCTGTTTGTATTTAGTTTCCGTGGGCTTACCATTTTACTCTGAATCAAATTCTCTACAAGTTTTGTTTAAAGCTTTTATGTGTTTATTATCCATTCAACCATGATATTTTTCTGCGGCTGTATTACAACGGTTGAATTGCGCTGGTGGAACCTGTATTATAATGAGGATCATTATGAAACAGATTTTCATTACGATATAGTGTACAACCGATCAAAAGCGTTCTCTTTCCCACCACTGACCAATCAGAGGCGGGTATTAGGTAGACTTCACAAGAAAGCTATCTATTGTAATGGGTACCATGATTCGACTTCCGGAAAATTTCGCGTTTCACACCCCCAGACCCCAAAACCATATCAGTTGAAAAGCTAATATATATATTTTTCACTTTGACACGATAACTGCCGTAATTTTACGCCAATCACTTTCAAATTGATATATAATATATCAGAAATATTGACCCAAAATATCAGTCAAGTTCGTTAATGGATAAAATCGGACCATGAGGGTGGAAATGGGGGAGCTTTTTCGAAAAAAACATAAATCGCTATAACTTTCTTATTAAGTAAAATATCGAATTCGTTTAGAGTTCTTACTATTCTTTGGATAATGCCCTAAAACCTTTTTAAGTAAAGGTTTTTAATATCGCCAACCATTGGCCAGGGGGTGGAAAAAATGGGGTTTCGAAGACAAAAGAAAAGTCATACCTTCCTTAATAGGCACAGTATCGAATCGGTTTAAAGTGGTAGTTAGTCCTCTAAAAAACATTACCTAAAAGTTTTAAAACAATTTTTGATATTACCAACCCTTACGGTAAGAGACGACCAAAATGTTGCTGGAATTGTAAGAAGATGGGGCTTGTAGTATGCAAAATATGTGAATTTTTTTTCACATGCAACCATTGACGTATTGAGTAAAGTTGAAGTTTTTCTTAACTTTTAGTGGAAATATTTTTTATCCCTACTTAACACCGGTGAAATCTACCTCCAGCTTCCGGCGTGTCTAAACGGATTTTTTTTAATGTATCAGCTGTTTTTTTACTTTGATTTTAGTTCAATTTAGTAGTTAGCAAGCAGAGGTTAATTTGAAAGTACTCTGAAAGGTATCTAAGTTTACATTGTTTATCCTTTTGTTAATTACGTCGGATTCTAAGGCAGAAATGTATTTAATATCGATCGATATTAAAGAAAAGGCAGAACTTATGACTAATAACCTACTGCCACAGAAATTTATTGTTTAATGTATTTTTTGAAAAATTAAAAATAAAAATTCTGTAAACAATGTATTCTATAACTAATTTAAATCAATAATCCCAATATTTTGTCAGCAGTAGAAAAAATACGGTGTGCCGACATTCGCTAACAAAGGCTATGTTTACATGACCAACTTTCTTCTTTATTTTTATTACTAAAATATGTCCTGAAATTTTTTTACATTTTTCGTAAACATCTGTATATTAATCAAGATCAACTAAACAAAAAAAAAGTTTTTTTTTTAAGAGTTTGAAACTTATTTAAGTAGGATCATAAAAAAGAAAAAAAACTGACTCGCCTAATTTTATTTCTCAGGTTTTTCTGTTCAAAAAATATTTATTTCAATACTAATTTTTTTTAATGAAAAAAAATCTAACGAAAAATAATATTCTTTCTATTACTTTTTAAACTTTATTTGACATTATACCCATTAGACACGATAACAACTATTCTCGTTATCATCATAATTGCCCTAAGGTTTTTACACCATGTCAGTCTTCATTCTTCTTTATTCCCAGCTAAAATTTTGAGCTCCTGATAACTATTTTCATTTTAGATAGTTTATAATCTTTACTCTTTTCGACCTTCTGATTTTGCACCTTTTAATAGTATTTTAATTAAGCCATCTCTTCTCATGATAAGTCCCAGCCAATTAGCTTTCATATTCTAAATTATTCTAATTTAGGTTCTATTTTCGTATTTACTCCTCGTTGCATCTTCATTTTTGAATCTGCTTTTATTTAATTATCTTCAATTTCTTCCATGCTCGTAATTTACATTTCTTTCTCCCTTTACTATTTTTCTTTTCTTTTTTTTACTGCCTTTTTTTCTTCTATTTATATTTTTATTTTTCTAATTTTCTGTTAACATCGTTGAGTTCTTCCATTTTATTACGTAAACATTAATTAGTAAATTTTTGTCTATTATCATCACTTTTCCTTTCCTAATATTCATTTTCATTATATATTCTATCAAACTTCTACTTCTAAAGTAATTTTTTGAATATTTTGTGCTTCTTAACTGTTTGAAAAAATACGTACGAGTAATCTGCGAACTTTTGCAATTCATTTTCCTTCTTTTTTCACTTATCCCTTACCTTAATTATCTTCGATCTTGGCTTCATTATGCATATTAAAGAAGATAGATAGTATCCTGCTTCTGATCCGAAATGTAAGCGGATTCCACTCCATTAATTTTGTAGTCTTAGTATACGAGAAGCAAACTAATGCTAGTTTAGTGCAGTCTAGTGTACGTCTTTTTTTCTGGTTAGGCTCCGCCGTCAGGTATTACTTCAGAGGATGAATGAGGATGATGTGTATGATTGTAAATGTACTCTTGTACAGTCTCAGGTCGACCGTTCCTGAAATGTGTGGTTAATTGAAACCCAATTACCAAAGAACACCGGTATCCACGATCTAGTGTTCAAATCCGTAAGAAATAAACTGCCTTTTTTAGGATTTGAACTTTAGAACTTTCGACTTCGAAATCAGCTGATTTGCGATGACTTCACCACTAGACCGACCCGGTGGGTTACGGTACTTTTAGAAGCACTAAAGTATGCCTTTATAGTTTTAAGAAGTCTAAGACTGCTTAAATTACGTATAATACAGAATAGTAATATGGAGAGATTGAACCAACCTTTGGGCTGTTGATTATTTATATATGTACAAACATTACTGTTTCATCTCCTGGATAATTTTTAGTATCGACTAAATTTCTTTTGACCTTGAAATATAATTTTTTTAAAGGTCAAAATTGAAGGTGGAGAATAACCTTGAAGATCAAGGTCAATTAAAAAATAAATCTTTCTGGAAATAGATCATCTTAAACTTCAAAGTTAAACCCGATTGTTGTTGTTTTTCTTCTTTTTTTTTGAGAACCACTTAGGTAAGTCAAATTAAGTTTAATCGGTTAAAACCCCCTATTGAGGATGAATACGGATTATTCTCTCATCTTCTTGTTGAAGATGAGTAACAAAAACCGGTTTAAAAACTTTTGAAACGTGTTACTACTACCTTATGTGTACTGGTTTTAAATTAACTGACAGTAGCAGGCTCGATTCTTAGCTATGATTAGGATTTATTTTTTATAATCTCACCCTTATGTACGTGTATCCATGTATGTATTGTTTGTGTGTGCGCGCACGCGTGTAGTTTCAATTAAAAAGTAGTAATAATATATATACATTTTGCAAACTTTTTTTATTGTTTGATCGATACACTTAGTTTGAAACAAGACTATTCTGGCTTCAATACTGAATTTTATTTTTATACCTATTGTCAGTGTATTATTATTTTATCTGTGTAGTTATAAGGTAAGAGAAGCAGGAGTTAGTCAAAACTTCACTATTCATTCCGTCATATGGAAGCAGAACCTGTCACGCTATGTTTAAGGTACGTAAAACGACTGCCAACTATTATTATCATAATTTTATAAATATATTTTATTGTTTATTATTTTGTTCATGATCTTTATTTTAAAAATATGTATTAAAATAATAAATACTGATTGATCAAAAAATCAATTGATACTACAGTATTTATTTTTATTTAATTTAAAGAAACAAGTGTAAGGTATCCCGGGAAGTATTAGCTAAACTTAAGAGACAAACGATTGAAATGCATTATCTCGCTTCATTTTTCCTCTATTCGCCGTTTTGTGTTTTTTTAATAAAAAAATTGCTTGAGGAACGGGATGTAATGTTTTAATGGAATGTGGTGTACAAGTACCAGCATCAACAAAATCAAATAAATAAGTGTGAAAAATTTACCTTTAAAAATTCCAAAATGGCAGCCATTTAAATATTATAATCATTATTAAATAACTCCGTAAATAATAGGTTTATCGAGTTACATTTTATTAAATATAATATTAAGCCTTTTAATGACATCTGATTTGTCCAAATCAGTTGATAAACAGTTGATATATGAAGGAAATTTTTAAAGTAGGCAACAAAAATTGTACAACCTGACAATTTTGCGCCTATTTTCATTTCATTTAATAATGTAATTAAAAGTAATCAATAATAGTTTCTGTCATTAGTTAGTGGATAACCCCCCTCACCGTAACTAACAACGTAGTTATGTATCAATACTTTCTTAAGTATACATTTTTACTGAAGCACTGGTTTTGGGCTTTTATCATAGGATACACCGAACCGATTTTCTTCAAAATTGGCTCAAATATTTCTATGTATGGGGCACTAATCATATTTTTTTTTTTTTAATTTTTCGAGGGGCTGAGGGGATATCTCGGAAAAATCAATTTCGTTTTTCTTCAGAGGCATTTTAGAGAAAACCTTATTAAACCAAATTTCAAGAGATTAAATCAAATTTGTTACCTATAATGCATTTATAAATAATTCAAAGAAGTTTTTTTTCAAAAAATCAATCCCTCCTTTCTTAAAATTGAAATATATGTTTTTTGTTCTTTTTTCTATTTTCCTTTGGTTAAAATATTTTCCAAAACCTTCTTGAAGGTTGTACTTCATACATACAGCTATCAAGAAATGTCTAAAAGTTTTTAAAATTATAAACTCCGGACCTTTTTTTTACGTCGGAGGAGGGAAAATCTGCAACCAGACGCCCAGCAGCCCGTACTACTGGGTGTGTGGGGTTTCTTGCCGAAGCAGGGACCCACTAAACCCTCCCCCCCACCACATCCCCCGAGGGCACCCAACAGCGACGTTCTTGTAGAACCCCCACTACTCTCGGACTAAACACCACTCTACCTTGGTTCCTCTTCTTCCATTTTCTTTGACAGTATTTCCTGGAACCAGCGAGAACAACGATTCCAACCGTCTCTGGAGCTAAGCATAATGCTCATAATTTCCTCCGGAGAGATCTCTTTCCCAAATAGTCTATTCGGAGCCCATCTTGGGTACCGTAGGAAGGTATGCTACACATCGTCTTTCAGACCACAATACAGGCGAACGGCGACCTAAATGCACCCCGGCACCCCGGGCCTAAATGCAGAAAAGTTTTTTGAACATTTTCTGTTTCTTATTTTAGCCTTTATTTAAGGGGATGTTAGATTTAAAGAAAATTTTACTCAAGAAAATTTGTTAAGTTAACCTACTATATACTAATATGTTTAGATAAAACTTTCTTAAAATTCATTCCCCACCTCTAAAATATACATATTCTGTTTAATTTGTATTTTGGCCGGTCCTATCTCTTTTAATTTATATTATTAAAAAGTTTTTTTTTTTTTTGTATTTTACTTCATCACTTAAAGAGCTACTAAAATTAAAGTAACTTTGGCACTTATATTATATTCCGGATCCAAAATTAGAAGCAGTTACTTTTTCATTAATTTTATAAAAGTAATACTTTATATTATCAATATTTTTAGATAATTCTCTTTTAAATTATTATTTTTTGTTAGGGATCACTTTATTATAAAGAGATTTTTCCTAAATTTTCCCCGCGGAGTAAGGAAGTCCCAAAAATTACAATATTTTACTCGAAATTTGGGAATTTTGATCTTATTTTGGTAATCATGGACTTGATCGGTGTAGTAGGCAAAGTCATTCAATACTTTGTCAGATTTTTTTAATTATTTATATTTTTCATAATATTTTCTAATAAATGTTTTAAGAAGTAAAAAATCGTTGTTTATTTTTAAAAAATTTCTTTTTTTTATGTACTTCTTCAGTCTTTCATGTGAAAATGAATAATAACCTTTATTTAAGGTAGAAAAAAGTATTATTTTTTAATGAAAAATAAAAATTACAAAACGTTTTAGATGTTGATTCCGTGTACTAACGAATTGTACATATATAAACATCATATCTAAACAAATAACCTACGTTCGCTTCACTCGCTATCAGAAATATTTTTTGTTTAATACGTTGTTTTTTTTACAAAGAAGTGCGATAACAAACAAGTAGCCAATATTATTATTAATTATTTTGTTAAAATTAATTTAAAAAAGCTGACAACACGGTTGTACGACTTTATTGCCACGCGGCTCTTTTCTGATGCACGGCTTACACACACATATACATACAACTTAATTAAAAATATTTATTATCACTTTATTTAAATATAATATTTTTTGTTTATTTAATTCAATGATTCTAACTAAAGCGCACGCACATACCGCATTTAAGTCGCGCATGTGTGTCGGTACTAGCAGCCACTTCCACTTTAAATACCTTTTTACACTTTAAATATTATTCATTTATTTTATTCTACCGGTCACCTGTGACGTTACAACTTAGAAGACGACTGCAGCAGCTATACGTCAGTGCTGCACTAGCGCTCCTTGTGGTGAGAGGGGGTACTGATGACATACTATATCCACTTAGCCACTAGTTTGTTTAGAGGATTTTTTGGCGATTTTGCAAAAACGGTTTTTTGGGAAATATTATTATTTTTTAATTATTAACAAATGACCTTAATTAGGTGAAATCTCGAGATACTGAGGATGACTTTGCTCTACAGCTTCACCCCCTTGACATTTTGAATATTTAATGGCAGGGATCAATTTTTTCTCGGTAAATTTAATTCAAACTACTCCCAAGAATTCTTAACTACAAGACTTTCCATTTTTATTTATAACTACATTTACTATCATTTAAAATAAAGATAATTAAGCGTGTGACAATTTCTAAACAAAAAATATATTATTTATCACTGTTTCATAATTGAGATAATTTAAATCGAAACTAAAGAAATAAAATTCTTGATTTTTTTTTAAGGATGCAGGAGCGGTTAATAACAGGAAATTAAGGAAAATAAATTTGCTATTAAAAAAGAAAATTATAAAAAATTAATAAATGGCTTAATAAGAAAATGAGGATTATAGTAATACAGTTTTCATTTTAAATAACATTTTATCGATGTCAGTTACATCATACAGCTGACACGCATAGACAAATCGAAATCTAGAAATTTTACGGAATGGTGAGATAGGATCTTTAATATAAAACGTTTAATACACGAGAAACGAAATTGCATGTTAAACTAAATCACGTCACTCACTACAAAACAAATTAAGTATAGTAAATTGAATTGAGGTATTCTATATTTTTTTTACAGAATAAGGATTACTTATTTTCATCGGTCTTTAAGCCATAAATATACAAACGGTAATTAAAAAATACCTTAATATCACCCCATATATAAATAAACTTGATTGATGTACTGAGCGGAAAATTATATCAAGGAAAGTATTTTAACCTTAAATAGTTAGGTAATAATAACTTTCTCGGTGCGCCCCGCTCACTATTACACGTAAAAAAATAAAATTTTTATATACAGGTGTATCACGAAGTTCTCCTGGATATTTCATAACCTATTTTACTCGTGAAAATAAAGGAAAAAATTATATAAACACATGTTTTAAAAAACTTCGTTTGCAAGTTACGGGTAGTGAAAATCTCGCTCGGATTTCAGCTATCCGGGTAAAATTAGATTGTACTGAAATTTTTAGGACGTTAATTAAGGAGCAGAATTAGTGATTTATAGTTTTTGATCTGAAAAACCGAACAAAGTAGGTCCTACAATCTTATCTGTAGTAGGTTTTGACAAATCTGGAGTGAAAACCAATAAATTGGGGTAAAAAACCCTGTGTTTTATGTTTGACGCACAATAACTTTGTTAAATGTGTAAAAAAAACGTAAAACTTTTATAGAAAACTTGTGGGGAATTAAATTTTTAACAAAATAGCGTTAGATAAGTTGAATAAAGCAAAGAAAAGGTACAAAAATTCGAATTTTATTTAGAAACAGTACAGCACGAACCAGTTTAAAATTTGAATTTTTGTAACATTTTTTTGTTTTATTAATTTTAAGATTTTTTTTTTTTTTGAGGTTTTTAGGGGCATCGACTACTTTGGTCATTAGCCCCATCCCACTACAAAAAAATAAAAAATAAAAAAAAGGTTCAATGATTCACAATCTCATGAATCAAAAATGTTCAAAATTTTTACATTTTCCATAACTTTTAATCCAACAAATTACTTCCTAAGCTTTCCTTTCGGCCATCCTTTCTTGCACCGTTTTTCCATCCTGCGTTCGGCCTCAACTTCTGATAAAAGAGTGTCTGAGGCCTCAGACATGGCATTGTCTTCTCTTTCTGATGCCAATGACGTTCGCCGGCTTACATCAGGTGATGAAAGCTTCATTGGTGCTGTTAACATCGTTGCAACTGAATCTAAACTAGCAAGCGATGGACTTTCCGCGGCTGATGAGCTGGATTCTATCTCTACTGCAGTGCTGGGTCCAGCTGAAGTAGATGCTCTCACCGAAGCTGTTCTTTGAGCTTTTGGAGGCTCCATTGTTGCAGTTTTTATATCACCTGCATCTGGTGCTTTTTCAATAATAACTTGCACCTCCATTTCGATAGACTCGGATTTTCTTCTCACAATTTCTTTAGGCTTGTGACTAGTCGACGGAGTGATCTGTTTCTCTTTGTCAGATAAGTCAAGATTTTTAATTTTTACGCTAGTTGGTGGCTTTACGATCGCAGATTTGGCTGGTTTTTTAAACGGTGCTGGTGCGTCTCTAATGGCAACTGCGTCAGTCCGGGGATGAGCCGACTCATCGTTACTTTGTTTTCTCTGATGAGTCGACTCAAATCTTTGATTCTTTCAATCATTGTCGCAAGACTTGGTGCCATCGTGTTAAGCAACTGCTCCGCAGATGTGGAAGGGGCAGCCGCTGCTTCTGCATAAGAAGTCGATGGTCGTGGTGTACGCTGATTAACAATTTTCTTCGCTTCAGGTTAACTGACCTTCTGAAGCGTTTTAACTTCCTGAATGGCTGTTTCTAATTTATATGTAGGGCAGTTCCTTGAACGACAGTTGTGATGCCATTTACAGTTAACGCAGGGTCTTTACATGGGTCACTTTCATGTGTTTTCTCTCCACATATACATATTTCCTGAGCTTCACATCTAGCTGCTGTGTGTCCGAATCGTTGACACTTAAAACATCTCATCGGCTGCGGAATGAAAGCTCGTACATCAAGCCGATGGATGCCAGCTCGTACCTTTTCAGGAAGGTTTGGCCTATTAAATGTTAAAACATGCGTGGCCGAAGGAAGAACTTCACAATTTTTCGCACGGTTAGTCTGCGACACTGAGTCACTCCCTGACTCGACATTTCTTGTACAATTTCTTCTTCTGTACAATTTAGAAGATCGCGACAAACAACAACTTCTCTGGATGAGTTAAGTGTGCTATGCGGTTGGACAGAAACCGCAAATTTTAGAGGAACCTGTAATTTAAATGGTATTCCACGATTTTTTGTACCTTTTTTTTCTTGTATATCTCTGTCGTTGAGTGTAATGAAAATTTATTTTCTTTTTCTTTTTAAAGATTTATGTTAGGTCAAGATGCAGTTATAAAAAGGTTATTATGTATGGGTTACATTAATTTTTGTTTTTTGATTTTTTAATTTGATTAATTTTGAATTTGGATTTAATAGTATTTTTTTTAAATTAATTTTTTGAATTTTGCTCTTAATTATGTACATATCGCCCGTCACTCTCATAAATTGAGATAAGTCGTAACAAAGTAGATGTACTGGAAAGTGTATCTAGAATCAGATTTTGGTTTATTCTTATTTACAATAAGGTTTTTTACTGTTCAATTCAGTTGAGTCTGATAGGTTTGCTTGTGGCGAATCGGAGGTTTCTAAACGAGGGTGTTTACGTGAACCCTCTGCCACGTTAGTTTGTTCAATATTCATGAACGTTTATCCCTTTTGTAGCAAGGCTTGCCGCCGGGGTACACCCCCACTCCAGGGCTACTAACCTTGGAGGTCCGATCCGGTACTCCGGTGGAACCGGCATATGTCCTGGCAGAGAGCGGATGCGCAATCTCTGCACTGACTCCAGGCTCCTACTCACCGAAGCTTTCAGAGCTCCCATGCACCGACATACATGGGCACCATTGCTACATGCTTGCGATCGCAGGGGGCATGTGGACAACGGAAGGGTCTCCGTTACACCTGCAATAACATTGACCCTGGCCGCCACATCGCCAGCTCTAAGTTTGGTATGTGTCCACTTCCTAATCAATTAATTGTTCATATCCTGCAGGTAGCCGAAAAATCCAGTCCGTCTGTTGACCTGAAGATGGAGACAGGTCAATAAAGTAATACATCCGAGGGATTTACTCGGAGCCCCGTTAGCAAGGTATATGTATTGTACATAAGTACAGCTGTTAAAAAGCTGTGAAAAAGCTTGAGGGCAAACGATATTAATTTTTTTTTGTTTTTAATAATAATTTTCTTTTAAATAACTAGAGAACAGGTCTGAAACCAATTTTATTCAATTTTTATAGGTCAAGAAAACACATGAAACCATAAAATTTATCCCTTAATTTAAGTTCCAAGAATTTTAAAACGGTTTCATTTTATCTTTGGAGCAGAAATCAGGAGGAGACTATTCGGTAGCTATAACTTAAAAAAAGTACTTTTGGATTCTTCTTTATATGAACTTATTACTTTATTCTCGATAATAGAACATGTCCTATAATTCTTCCCTTTTCTTTATGAGACACTACTGTACATAAAGAAACGTAAAGAATTATTCGTATTCGATGGAGCGATTTACGGTGCTATTAATGATTATAAAATTTCAACGGTCGCAGTTATGGAATTTTCAAGCTTACTCATTTTCGATAATATAATATGTCCTGAAATTCTTCCCGTTTCATTATGACACACAAGTGTACATAATAAAACGCGAAGAATTATTCGATAGAGCAATTTGCAGTGCTATTAATGATTATAAAATTTTAACGGTCGCAGTTATGAAATATTCAAGCTTACACATTTTCGATAATATAATATGTCCTGAAATTCTTCCCGTTTCATTATTACATACAAGTGTACTAATAAAACGCGAAGAATTATTCTATAGAGCATTTTGCGGTGCTATTAATGATTATAAAATTTTAGCTGTCGCAGTAATGGAATTTTTCAAGCTTACTCATTTTCGATAATATAATATGTCCTGATATTCTTCCCGTTTCATTATGACATACAAGTGTACATAATAAAACGCGAAGAATTATTCGATAGAGCAATTTGCAGTGCTATTAATGATTATAAAATTTTAACGGTCGCAGTTATGAAATATTCAAGCTTACTCATTTTCGATAATATAATATGTCCTGAAATTCTTCCCGTTTCATTATTACATACAAGTGTACTAATAAAACGCGAAGAATTATTCGATAGAGCATTTTGCGGTGCTATTAATGATTATAAAATTTTAACTGTCGCAGTTATGGAATTTTTCAAGCTTACTCATTTTCGATAATATGTCCTGATATTCTTCCCGTTTCATTATGACATACAAGTGTACATAATAAAACGCGAAGAATTATTCGATAGAGCAATTTGCAGTGCTATTAATGATTATAAAATTATAACGGTCGCAGTTATGAAATATTCAAGCTTACTCATTTTCGATAATATAATATGTCCTGATATTCTTCCCGTTTCATTATGACATACAAGTGTATTAATAAAACGCGAAGAATTATGGAGTTTACTAACTTTATCATTTTGTAGAAATTGTTGGGTTTACGTACACCAAATTTCGTTATAATATATCAACGCGTTCTTAAGATACAAATTGTCATTGAACGAGACAGACGGAAAATGAAGCGAGGTACTAAAAACAAAATAGTAGTATCTACGGTAACTAAATTCATAACATCTGTTGCCACGGTGACGGAAATATAATAATGAAGTAAAATTAATGTTTTTTTCTTCTTTAATGGCTAGTGCCTCGGTCTACGGCGTTAACCTTCATATAAACTTTCGGCTTTATACATAGACACACACATACACACGCGCACGCACACTAGGAATCGATTCTGGGAATCGATTCATTCCCAGATACATCGATACATTCATTCTGGGAATGAATAAAATAATGAATAAAATAAATAATGAATAAAATACATTCATTCTGGGAATGAATGTATTTTATTCATTTGTTATGAATAAACTATTAAGAGATCCAAGCTAAATTAAAAATGTTTCCAGTAATGAGCAGAAGAGCTAAACTTAGCACAAAGATATATATAATTAATAGGTAATTAGTCGTAAAACTTGTCTATGTATTGTAGACGATTACAATAAAACAATGTATAGAGTGGGATAATTATATATTTAATTTCAAAATAAATTAGCTTAAAATATGATTACAGAAATCATTCAAATAAAATATTTAATTGATCTTTTTTTGATCCGGTCTACTTTAATATAAATGAGATTTTCAAACGTTTCTAAATTACTGGTTAACCATCTGCCGCAGATGGCTTGTAATAAATGATCCTTTCTTGGGAACTGTCATCTTCTGAGTCAGAAATAATGACAAGAGATAAACGTATATTTTTTCATTTCATAAACTTCGAAAAGGAATGTTAATTTGTCATATCGAATGGGAATATAAAGTGAATCAAACAAAAAAATGTTTTTATTTAAATCTCATTGCTTTACCTTTTTCTTACTACTTAATTAAAATATGTAATTTCTTTGAAAAATATTTTATAGATTATGTAATTTATAATATTTGTTTTTGTGAATCACCTCTGACTAGTTTTAACTGATTGATGAATTATTAATAACACAGTATATAAAGGCTTGGTAGTACTGAAGAAATACTTTTCGCAAACAAAACAACTTAACTACTCTAAATTTAAAAGAGTAATACAATATTTTATTCAGAACTAATGATTACTAAATTCTTTCTAATTCTGTGATTTGTTTGTGTGTATTTTTTAACAGGATACAAAGATGGAGATTTGTACCATGTGTCATCTTTGCTTTCACCGTTTCATGGTAAAATCTTTATTTATATATTTTTTCCCCTACTTTTTGAAGTGATTTCTTCTTATTATTATTATAATATATATTCTCTTAAACTAAAATTAATCAATTTGCATTTCGATAATTATTTCGAATTGATGTTGTTCGTTATTGATATTATTAAAATTATACATAAAATACATTTTTAGAAACAAACAATACTTCAATATTAATAAAAAATATGAACAATCGTACATTAAAAAACGGTCTAAACACCAGCAAAGTAAAATATTTTTAAAAATATACTTAATAATAATTATAATAAGTCTGTAAAGGCAAAATCCCAGAGAACATGTTGTTGAGGGGTTAATATTTGTTGAGCGGGATAGCAGTCTTTAACACGAATCATAAAATGTGGTACGAGAAGGCCTCATAAATTAGTTTTCAGTAAAAATAGATTCTAGCTTGGTAAAATCAAGTTAGAAAAATGTAAATAGCCCGGAAAATACGTCGGAGAAAATTTTTATACAAAAGTAATCAATTCTCAATCAACAATCAAGATAGGAATTTTACAGTAATTACCGGAAATTCCAGGTATATAAGTCAGCCGGCCTCTGTGGTGCGAGTGGTAGCGTCTCGGTCTTTCATCCGCAGGGTCTAGGGTTCGAATCCTTGTCAGGAATGGCACTTTCACACGCTACAAAATTGTCATTTCATCTCATCTTCTGAAGTAATACCTAACGGTGGTCCTGTAGGCTAAAAAAAAAAACTATAAGTCAAATTCCCTTTCTGAAAAACGATTTGGGTATAATTAAAGACAAAGACCAGTCAACTATATAAATCGAGTTCAAATCACAGCAGGTATTTGCTAACTTCTACTGCTATACAATGTAGAAATGACATTACTAAGAGTGTATATAGTAATCGTAAAGACTAGTCAACATTAGACGAACGAACAATTGTTTTTATTGTTACAAAACTTCGCAAAACGCTTTCGTTCACGCATATTCAACTAAAGGAAACTTTAGGCTTTTTTGTATCGTAAGCCGATGCTCTTATTTAACTGTTTTATTTGTTAGTCAAATAATTTTACATTTTTTGTAGTTATGAGACATTATAAAATATACAAAACTGAACTCTTTTAATTTAGGATATAAGTAGAAGATTGAACAAAAAACTGTAAACACAACTATAAATGAAGCTAAATTACAGTATTAGTGGACAATTTTTGTGAAAATTGTGGAAATATATATACATTTTTACTTCCTTGTATGAAGTAAAGGAAGTATTGTGATCGCGAAACATTTCGATTTTTTGATTTCAACGGAAATATCCTTTTTGACCATCCCTGAATCCATTTTGACTAGTTTCGGCGTGACGTCTGTACGTACGTACGTATGTATTTAATATTTCGCATAACTCAAAAACGATTAGCCGTAGGATGTTGAAATTTTGGATTTAGGACTGTTGTAAATCTGGCTGTGCACCTCTCCTTTTGATTGCAATCGACTGGACCAAAAGTATTCAAAAAAGCCCAAAATCTAAAAAAATTTGGATTTTGGACTTTTTCTTAACTGCAGTAATAACCCCTCATTGAGAGCTTTTCAACGATATATCATTTTAAGTGGTACTTATTTTCATCGGTTCCAGAGTTATAGCCATTTAAAAACTTTTAAATAATTAAATATTTGGATCTTACAAGTAGAAGGCATATCAGTTCAAATCCGACTTCATCTCCTTTTTTTTAATTTAAATACATTGATTTGTTAATAAATTTATTAACACAAGAATAAAACTATTTATTTTTGGATTGTATACAGTAAGAAATGTTTATAAGTACGTTAAAATGATAATAAATTCTAAATGTGGAAAGAATTTTTGCTATTAATGAAAATAGTTAAACATACTGTATTTCAGAATTGAATGAGCCTAATGCTACGAGAAAGGAGTAATATAATGCCTTGCACAGCGACTGTCTCCCTCGTACAAGTAAGCTTTTATTTTCCTCGTACGCACTGTACGTGATTGAAATATATAGCTCTCCTTTTGCAACTGCTCTAACGGATTGGGCTGAGAAACTTGAAATTATTTTTGACAATCATAACTTAGTGTTCCACGTTGTTTAATCATTGCGGCTTCGCAGGATTATCTCATTAATATATTGGTAAAATTATTTGGCAAGTCAAGCTTTTCACATTAGTTATGAAAAACTGTTGTAATATAAAATACATCCAATACACAATGCGTTTGGAAAGTCGCTGTGCAGTATGCTTTAGAATTGTGTGGTGCATTCTGTGTTTTCGGCGTTAGGTAGGTTGCCCTATGGGTTCGTTGGGCGTTGCTCATTAAAGAACTAAGACGTCAGTTGTTGAATTGTAATTGAATGTGCTTTTTCTTCGTTTTTCGGAATCAATAGTTGCGAGAAACGTAATAATTTTTTCGGTAGAGGAACGCATTTTTCTCGTTGGAGACATCTTTCGTGAACGTGACAAGTATACGGACTTGTTGAAGCATAAGTTTTCTGAAAAGTTTCTAAATACTCCTGTTCCTCATCTCAATGTAGGTCGAACTCTTATCAAAACATTTCGAGCAACAGGCTCTGTTGAAGACGCTGATCGATGTGGAAGACCACCTAAACTAAACAAACAGAAGCTGTTTGATATTTCGAATGTTATGGTCTAAAGTCAATGCGTACGTTGGCATAGTAGCAAGATATCGGACTTTTACTGTACACAAAGCTATAAGAAAATAACTGAAAGTTATACCCTACAAGGTAATGTTTTTCCAAGTACTGAAACCTATAGATCATGCCAAAAGACTAAATTATTGTCAACGGTTTAAATGTTTTATTGACCAAAATTCCGTAGGTATCCTTTCTCGACAATACGTTTTTTACACG
Source organism: Lycorma delicatula (assembly GCF_047948215.1). Classification (NCBI taxonomy): domain Eukaryota; kingdom Metazoa; phylum Arthropoda; class Insecta; order Hemiptera; family Fulgoridae; genus Lycorma; species Lycorma delicatula. The sequence continues at coordinate 101,874,251 of NC_134458.1, read as the reverse complement.
TGAATCGCGGTTTCATCTGGGAGGGTTTATTAATACACAAAAGAGCACGACTGTGGTCAACAACTAACCCCCATGAATTACACCAAGGGAAATTAAATTCTGGGTCAATGTGAGTAGAACGCGTATTGTGGGTCCAATATTTTTTTTTTTAAATACAGTTAATAGTGATCGTTATTGTGCTGATTTAACAAACTTCATTAGTCAGTTAACAGAAGTGAAAGTCAATCATGGTTGATCCAACAACATGGCGTCACAGCGCATAAAGCTAACAGAACCTCTCCCAAAGTGTAATGCTTTCAAATTCAGCTAGACCAAAACGTTACCTATTTCTGTATTATAATCTATAAATATTAATATTCAGTCAACTGTACACTGCGATAATACAATAATTTTTCACAGATAGTTTGTTAGAGCACCAATAATCTTTCATAGGTGGTGTACTATTCTTTTCTTAATCTAACAGATTTATACTCAAACCTCTCCTTTTATTAAATATAATACATGAAATAATTGTCTTATAGACACATTAGTATGATAGTTTTATTTGTAAAGATAAAGTGGCGAAGCAGCTCCTGGTGTATGATAAAAAGTATTAGATTAGTTTTTTGATAAATGTTTATGTTAATTCAGGCGGATCTACCACCAGATCAACGGCATTAGAATGCAGAAGATAATGGGAAACCACTGCATTAAAGATCCTTAACGATATCCTTAGTTGATCATGTCATGGGATGGACCTTTTTGTAAAAGTTTCGGAGGTAAAGCTTCCCCGGTTCTCCGGGAGAGGAGTACAATAAGGTTTCATGCTTATGAAGAAGTAAGAATAAGGTATAAACACGGAAAGGGTAATTGTGCAGGGAGGGCTTGAAAAATGAAAAAGAGAACAGGAAATATGATAAGAATAGGAACATGGAATGTATTGACACTAATAAAAAAGGGTAAACTTGAAAATGCAGAACAGGAAATGATTAGATGTTAATTATGATGTAATTTAAATAAGGATAAAGAGTTTTTCTTTAGAAAAAAAAGCAGACTAAATCGTTTGTTTCTGTAACAGCATCGTTGAATGAAAAGGAGCATTGATCTCATGGTAATTTGTCCTTGTAGACTTTTTATAATTATTTTTTATTAAATATATTTAAAAAAATATTTTACTTTATCGGAGTTTAAACCATCTTTTAATGTATGCTTGTTCATATTTTTTATTAACAATGAAATTTATGTTTTTTTTCCTTTTCATATAAAATTAAATTAATTGTGTTATACAATTTTTATAATTTTACTGTGATGAATTGTATGTTTTGGTCTCACAATTATATAGAGAAATTTTATTTAGTTTCGATTTTTTTCTCTTTAAAATTCGATATTTGTAATTTTTCTCTTTTTAATGTTGTTGTTTATTTCTTAATGGTTAAATGAAAAACGGCTCATATTTAACGTACGAGTAAATTATATCAACTAATTTGTGACAACTGTCAAACCAAAATTTCCCATTTGTTACAGAATATAAATTTGCATGCGAAAAAAAATTGAATTATAATCATCGTTTATAAATTAAATGCAACACGAAAGTTCTCATAACTCTAAAATACCATTTATTATAAAATACCTATAATAGAATTTTCCATGTTAAATGAAAAACAATTTTTCTTAAATAAAAATAGTTTTCATTACATTTCAATTTTTAACATTTTCTCTGCTTGTGTGATGTACCTTAAAGCAATTAAAAACATTTAAACAAACAACCAAACATAAACAAAGACATTAGTAACATAAATGTAATGTGATACAAATAATTATATTACATGTACTACATTACATATTTAATACACATTACAATACACGTATTACATTTTTTTTTAATGTTTCGTTGTTTTGCGTATTTCATTTCATTTCATTTTTTAATATTTTCTCTGCTTGTGTGATGTACCTTAAAGCAATTAAAAACATTAAAACAAACACCAAACATAAACAAAGACATTAATAACATTAATTATATAACAACTACTACATTACATTACAATACACATTTCAATACATATAATTTTGTCGCATGTATTACATTTTTTTGTAATGTTTTGTTGGTTTGAGTTACCGATGATACTATAATTAAATACATAAACATGTGACAAGTTTAAATAGTTAATTTTATTACACAGTATTCTACTGCGTTTATTTGATTTTTTGTTTAATATTGCGTAGTATTTTTAACTGTGCGTTCACGATTTAAAAAATAAAATTTGGATTACCTACACAGAATAATAAAACAATAAAAATGAGTGAAATTTTACTACGGTAAATTCGCTTCGCTCACTCGAGTATCTAATCAGGACCCCCTAACCTGCATCCTTGTGCTTCAGGTCGGCGCAGGCGAGCCACGGGGAATCCCAAGGGCTCCTTAGGGCCGACTCCTTAGGGCAGAACTCTGTTCGTTCGCCATTTCTGTCTAACCAGAGGGCTTCCCCCTGGACTCCCAAAAGCTCTCGCTTTGCTTGCCGTTCCCGTCAAACTAGAACCCCCGCAGTCTCCGTAATCCTCATGTTTGTAAAAATAATACTGATAAATAAAAATTAAAGTATTGAGGCTGTATAGAAAACCGAAATAGAAACTAAATTACAAAAGACAGAAGAGTAATAACTATGGTAATTAAAGTACATAGACCTTTGACGACGAAAACTTCACATCTTATTTCTGTTGCCATGGAAACAGAAATTAATGTAATTTTTGTTTCTTTACCGAATATCTTTAATTCAAACTTCCCCGTCACCAAGGTGGATAGGGCCTCAGTCTTTGGCTTAAAACCTTCCTTGGAATAACACGAATGTATTCGCAAATTTGAATGCAATCGTCGGTTGGTTCCCGCGAGATGCGAAAACATACAAACAAACAAATAGACAGACAAACAAATTTTCGGTTTTTATATAAGATTACAATAATGCAATTAAAAATACGATACGATAGTAAGTTAACATTTGATTTTATCTGTAATTTATATATTATTTATTAGAATAATTTATTTATACTTTAAAATTAATCTTCATAAAATTTGAAGGTAATTTTTAATATAAATTTTTAAAAAACATAAATCATGTTAGATGTAATTATTTAGATATTTTGTTACGTAATTAAGGTATTAAATATTTTAATTTTCTTTCCATTATAAAAAAAACAAAAAAAAACAACGAAGAATGATGTATTGTTACCGTCTAGTTAAATGTCTATTTTCATCGTATTTGCTTCGTATAAGTTTACATCTTAAAAAAAAGACATTTTAAAGTTAAAAACCCTGCTAATCTGAATATAGTATATTATAAAAATTTACCAAAAATTGTTTGTTATAAAATTTATTTTATTTACAGCAAATGTTAGAAATTAAATCTGTTTTAATATACTAATCTATAGGAATCATTACAATCTTAAAAAACTTTCTTACATTTTATTCTTTGTTTCCTGGATGACATTGACAATGTTCACCTACAACTGCTTCTCCCGATGATATGGAATGTTTCTATAAACACTGACTTTATATAGATACGAGTAATATACAGATACAATGGAATAGATAAATATAGCCTAGTAGATTATGCATTTATTAATGATTCTTAATAATTATAAAAACTTGGAAAAAGAAGGTAAAATAATACTTCATTAATCAGATTTTCTCCCTACAATTCCTACTATTATTACTAATTACTATAAAATATAGTTTAGTATAGAAAATTGAAGTGTACGGGTTGAAAGAATTGTTAAAGAGTGCTGGTATAAGCATGAGTACTTGTTAATTGTCAGGATGTTTTTCCAACCCACAATCTTCAGTAACGCGTAACATTAAAAAAAAAAAAAAAAAAAAAATATGTACTTCAAAGTACATAAAAACATATTTAGCACGTATAAGACAATAAAAATTGCAATATTTTTACTTCATTAGCGTTATACAGGATAATTAACGAACATGTAACAAATTTTTTGCACATGTTCTACTGATGAAAATAAAGAAGTTCCTATAAACGTAGGTTCAGAAATGCTTCGTCAGTGAGATGTCGGCTGGTGAAAGATCTCGCTTTGGTTTCTGCGTTTTCGGTGTAAAAGTATTTTTATATGAAGTCTGATCTGAAAAATTGAAAAAATAGTCTCAGAACTGATTTTTTAAACTTCGAAATTCTTACTTTTGGTTTAGTTTCCATGGGCTTTATTCATACCAATTTACTGAGAAACAAATTCTCTACAACTTTTGTTTAAAGCTTTTTTGTGTTTATTGCCCATTCAAAAAAATTATTTTTACGCCAAACATAAAATAGGTGTTTTTGGCCAAATATTTTGTCTTTACCCCAAATTTCTCAAAAGCTACTACATACAAAGTTGTGGAACCTATTTTTTTTCCACTTTTCAGGTCTAATTACATAGAAAATCATTAAATTTACCTCTTAATTTGAGTCCGAGGAATTAATTTTATCGAAGACGCAGAAAACAGGACGAAATCTTTCACCAGTCGACACTCGCTAACAAAGCATTTGGAACCTATATACGAGTACGAACTTTATTCTTTACTTTTACTAGTAGAAACATATCCTGAAAATTTGTTACACTCTTCGTGAATCATTCTGTATATTTAGCAACATTCGATTTACTTTAAAGTGATTTTAAACCAAAATTAGATTTATTTTACTGTATTTACATAGGAGTAGGTAAGGAATTACATCAAAATTATTCTATCACTGATAATTATATTCACACTACAAATTAATGATGCGTAATTAGGTAATGATGAATCATATGTATTACACATATAAATCCTCATACATTTGGAAAAAGAATCTCTAAATTATATTAAAAAAATCCATTTTACGATGAACGGAGTGAAGTTTTATTATTTATTTACTTTCCTAATTTTACATCAATATGCTTACGATTACGTCAGCTGATGTGTAGCAGTGCGGACGTGTTTTTATTCTGGCTCCAATAAGTTTTTGTTTTTGGTTTTCGTGTTCTTGTTCTTGTTTTGTTTTGTTTTGTGTTTTTTAGTTGCTTAAGTGTTTTATTTAGACTAATTTTATTTATTTCACTAGCACGTTACTATGGACCAGCTCCAAGCTGTTACACATAGCAACGACGGTTCATCAAACGTAAGCAATAAAATGTTACTTCACGTGAACCCTACCCTATCAAGTAACCGAATACCCGGGCTAAAATGTTCAGACTGGGACCATAGAAAGCCGGTGCGACATAAGTTGATTAAGAGATTGCATTGTCGACAACATGGGTGACATGTAAGGAACGGACAGTAAAGGTGACATTACAGACCTTAGTGAGGCTAACCCTCCCTTGCGTGCAAACCGAAAAGATCAGTTGGCAGGCTGAAGAAATTCCGGTGGCGAAAAACGCCAACGAATGCATTATACAGAACCTACTACTCACGTTCCGTCGACCGGCCAGTCTAGTTTTACAATATCTACATCTAACAAATTTAGTTTTTTTGAAAATACTGTGGAAAATGGAGGTTTTCATGAGAAAACACTGAAACGAGAGCCTGTTTTTGTGACAGGCGTTAACTAAATAACTGAATTGAAGAATTTTTTAGCATGTTTATTTCCTACTACTACTACTGTGACGAAATACACTTTGACGACGATGAGATCGGGCCATACGGTAAAAGTTCTGTCAGTAGACATTGAGACATATAAAGTCATCAGGTAGAAAATGCTTGAAAGCAATGCCAGCCATTATACATACCAGCTTAAACACGAGAGGGCATAAAGAGTGGTCATGCGAGGCATGCGTCACTCGGAAGACAAAACAGTAATCATTGATGATTTCGCTAAATTAGGCCACGAGGTTAGAAATGTCACTAACGTTCCCCATCGTCAGACGAAAGAACCGCTGCCGCTTTATTTCGTGGATTTAGAGCCGAAATCTAATGATAAGGAAATCTTTAAAGTGAAATTTCTTAATTATACAATTGCAAGCTTTGAGGCTACGCATGCCAAAAAAATAGGTGGTCCAATGCAAACGTTGTCAACGCTTTGGGCATACCAAGAACCGATGTAATCCCCCACACTGTTGTGTGAAATGTGGCGAAGATCATGGGACTATGGACTGTTCTAAGGTATCACAGGTCCCGGCTTCCTGCTTTAACTGCAGCGACCAACAACCGGCGAGTTACAAAGGGTATAAGGTTTATCAACAATAAAAGGCCTTTCATAAAAGGTCTTTCAATTCCACCCGGCCCTGTCTTCCGGAGTTCAACTACAGATGATTCTAATGGCAATTATGCTAATACTGCAGTCATTAACAACACAGCCAAAAGAGGAGATGTGCGAGTGTCTGGCTTGGGTGGCAATGATTCTTATGTTTGTGATAGTCATAGTGTTGATGATAGCAATAATGATTGCTTTATTCATGGGCTGAATATTTCTGGTCCTACCTACGCTGAGAAAGTTACAATGAGTGGACCCTCTGATAGCAATGATAATGGAATAAGAATGGTCTGAAGCTTCCGGTCCTACCTACGCTAACGAGTTAAAATGGGTGGTTCATATGGTCAGTGAACTACTGATAATCAGAATTTTCAAGGGCTCATGCATATCGTAGACCATATGTTTCAAAGATTTGAACGAATGATGGGGGTTATGATGGACAGGATGTTCAGACTATTCCTGAGTCTTCTTGAGAGAAAATGAATAACTTTCTCAGACTAGCAATCTGTATGCTAACGGATTGTCAGACAAGAAGCTGGATTTGGAAGCGCTTTTAAATATTAATAAGATTGACGTAATGCTTGTGTCTGAAACACGGTTCACTGATAAACATTTTGCCAAGTTTAATGGCATTACAATGTATTGCACCAACCACCGTCAGGAAATGCGCACGGCGGTACCGCTGTTATCATTAGAAGTACTTTTTCTCACTATGTATCACTTGAACACAAACAGGACATTTTGCAGGCCACTACCGTGGTTGTCCACGGTGGACGTTTTCTGTCTCCTCCGTTTATTATTCAAGACGACATGCTGTGCAGGCGATCGGTTTACGGCATTCTTTAGATCTTTGGGTCCAAGATTCATCTGTGGTGGAGATTGGAATTCTAAGTACCTATAATGGGGTTCGCGACTGACATCACCAAAAGGCAGGCAACTTTTCCGGTAAGTGGCTGATAATAATTTGTCGTGTTTGTCATCGGGGCGACCAATCTACTCCCCTACGGATCTAAATAAAATTCCCGATCTCCTGGATTTTTTTGTTTTCAAGGGTATTTCTAGGAACTATTTACATGTTGAACCACATTTTGACTTATCAGATCATACACCGGTTGTACTTAAAGTGCCTATTACCGTTACGCTAACTGCTAGATCTCCCACTTTGTTTAATAAGTTTACCAACAAACGACGTTTTCATGACATTTTGGATGTACGTTTGAAGTCACCGGCCGATGTGGACAATGCAGTTCACGGATTGACCAAACTGATTCAACTAGCGTTGTGGGCATCCACGCCCAATTTGGATTTTGCTCCTTCCAACTCAAAATACGAACCCGGTCTTCATCAAAGAGAGAAGATAGAAGAACGCCGGAGATTACGACGTGTATGCAGATAACTCGATAACCTGCTGATAAGGGAAGATTTAACAGGGCTTCTCAAGAACGAAAAAGGTTAATTCGAGCATTTAAGGACCTATATTCAATATATAGGTCAATCCGTTTCAATCCTATATTGAGAATATTTCTGATAGGCAGGCTGCTGAGTACACTTTATAGAAAGCTGCGAAGTCGTTCAAGAGACCCCTGCAGTCTATTCTTCCTCTCCGTAACATTGACGGAACGTGGGCGAGAAGTTTTCAGGAGAAGGCGGCCTTATTTACTCAACATTTTTCAGACGTATTCCAGCTCACTAATGTCAAGATAGATCCGGAGGATATCAGAGAAATCTCCGATTATTTGTTTTCTCCTTACCAAATGTCCTTGCCGATTACGCGCTTTATAGTACTCTAGGTGTCTTCAGTCATTAAGGATGAAATACATCCAGCGAAGGTGCCGGGATACGATATGATCACCGGTCGGGTTCTCTAGGTACTACCTCGGCATGCAATACGTTTGTTTACTTTGATTTTCAATGCTATTATCCGAATTGGCCATTTTCCTGGTTTGTGGAAAATTTCACAGTTAATTGTGACAGCAAAACCGGGAAAAGACCCGACAAATGTAACATCTTATAGGCCTATCATCCTGCGTCCTGTGCTGTCTAAGGTGTGTGAAAAGCTCTTTTTAATAAGACTGAAGCAGTTCGTGGATGATCACATTCCGGCTCACCGATTTGGATTTAGGGAGCAACATACATGCTGCTGTGGAGCAGGCAAACAGGATTGCTAACGTTATAAATTATGCTCTAGACGAGAAACATTACTGTTGAGCGATTTTCCACGATGTCAGTCAGACTTTTGGCAAGGTTTGGCATGTAGGGTTGCTTTATAATCAGAAAAAGGTGTTACCGGATGTTTTCTATGCGATATTAAAATCTTACCTAGAATATAGGTGCTTTCAAGTTAAACATGGAAAAATTTTGATGAATTTATTCCTTATACAATCAGGGGTACCGCAAGGAAGCGCTCTCGGACCCATCTTGTTTGTTATGTTTACGGCAGATACCACAGTTGCCACGTTTGCTGACGATACTGCAATTCTTGCTGTCCACAAAAATCCGACTACTGCCTCTCGGCTTTATTCAAGATTATATCACTGTCCTTGAATCGTGGCTTACATCAAGGAAAATAAAAATAAACGAAAAAATCAAAGCACGTCACGTTCACCCTTCGTAGGGAACACTGTCCTCCTGTTTCTATTTTCAATGAAGATAGGACTGTAAAACCAAATATTTACAATCTTGAGATCTTGATTCAGAGATATCAAGGCTGTAATTATTTAGGTTTTCATCTTGATCGAAGACTTACTTGGGCGAAACTTGATATGTTTCGCCCAGCGGAAACAATTGGATCTCAAGTTTAAACACATGTACTGGCTGATAGGATATAGATCTCGGCTTTCAGCAGAAAGTAAATTATTGATTTATAAATCCGTTTTAAAGCCTGTTTGGACTTAAGGGCTTGAATTGTGGGATACGGCATGCAATTCCAATATTGACATACTTGAACGCTATCAGACAAAAACATTGCGGAAAATGCTCAACATACCCTGGTACGTAAGTAATAGCCTCATGTGTAATGGTCTTAAGTTACTAACCGTTCGGCAGGAAATCTCTCTTGTCAGCCTGCGGTATCAAAATAGATTGGATCGATACCCGAATTATTTGGCAGTCAATTTATTAGATAACACGATCAGTGATTTTTCAAGATAGCTGAGGAACAATATTCTTGGTTTGCCTTATCGTTTCAATTAAATGACTGGTCTGGTCGTACTGCTCTTCTAATTTATTATTGAGCCACAAGCCGCTGGGTCTGTGACTTAATATTAGTTCAAATAGATCTTATTTATTTATTGTTCAATTATCTCACTGAACAGATTGTAAAGTTATTGTGTCGTCATAAAGAAAAAAAAAAAAAAAAAACGTAATAAAACTCATAATAGAGATTCGAGTACCTCAATATGTTTGGTTACAATAAAAATAACCTTATCAAGGAAAAATTCTTAAATAAAATAATTTTTTTCTTTAATTTTACGAGCAGAGTACTTTAGTTGCACCGCTACAGAAACAGTATTTGTATAGTCTGACTAATAGACCAGAGTTCTCATTTTGTAACCAAGGTGTAATTTCTTTGTTTTATTTAATGGAATGTATAATACCCTAGTGGTGTTGTTTATTATACACGTTTGTATCAGGAGACTATTCAGCACGTCAAAACAATAACGCTTATTTCTCATTAGCAAAAACTTTTTTAAATTTTTAGTTCTATTTATCTCAGAAAATTTCGTTTTAAAATCAAATTTCATTATTAATATCCTCATTATACTAGCATCCTAGTCGCGGTTTCGCTCGCACTGTATGGTTACTTGCGTTTTCCATGGCGGTCAATTTTTTTTTAAATGTTTTTTAGTAAAGTAACTGGAGGCAGGTACAGACAATCGCGTCACATATATAATAACAGTGGCAGTGGCTGTTTTGGTTGAGCCGCCGCGCCGTACACCGTCGCATTCTTTAAAAAATCGAAATTAAAAAAAAACCGTCGTTTTTGAGTTACGCTCAATTTAAGGTCGAAAAAATTTGAGGCTATGTTGGTTATGTAGCAGTGTATTTTTCATACGCGCTTATGCACTGGATCACAATGATAAGCAAGTTAAAACTAGATGCTTGTGTGTAGGGTTTACTGAGTTAATCGAGCATATGTAGTGCGTTGAACTGTAAAAATTAGTGCATTTCTGACTGCGAAATACTGATGCGTCGGAAATGAAAAGTCGGTCTTCTTGCGTAGAACTGCACAAGGATTTTAATATTTGATTTAATTCTAATTTCACGTGTAAATAAATATACGATTAATATATGAAACAATTTTTAGAAATTAAATTTAATATAAAAAAAATAAATTTTGTAAGTCTAAATTATCACATTTTGTGAGTGTTTCTCTATAAGTTATATTATATAATTGATGAAAAGAAATATTTTTTTTTTGACAGCTTTGCAGGTTCACTATATCTATTATGGCCATTGCCAGAAGCTGAAGCAATAGAACGACTTATTGTAGATACAGACGCAGGGGTAGACGATGCTTTAGCTATTTTAGCAGTACTTGGCGACGTAAGATATGGCCATCTAATAGAAGGTATAACATGCGTAAGAGGAAACACTGAAGTTCATAATGTTGGAATAAATGTTTTAAAAACGTTAAAAATAGCTGGAAGATTAGAGGTAAAATTGAAAAACAAATCATAATTCTACACTTTTAAAAAACGAATTATACTGCTTAAATCGGTATAAATTTTATAATAAAAACAACAATTTTACTTGTTAGATGCTGTTCTCTATTCACTCTATTCTTTTACTAGTTTTTTAATTTACTAAATCCTACAATTTTTGTTTTATACACTCCAGTGTTCCATGTCCAATGTTAACCTACTCCTCAACAGGTATTTTCCACTTAAATGTTCCTTTATTAACAACTAAACTATAAGTGGTTTTCTAATGGCCTACCGTTCTAGTTATGGTCTCTTCTCTAGATTCTGCCACAAATTTTCTTTTCCTCTATTGGTATTACTATCTCATCGTTTCGAATTTTACTATATTATCGACACAGCTAATTTTCAAGATCCTATTTTAACCTAACTTTTCACAGGGTTCCTCCTGTCGATTTTTCACTGCCATAAAATGCTACACTCCGAAAAAATATTTTTAATTCGGAGATCTATATTTATTGCTAGTAGATTTCGTTTTTAATGAAAGCACTTTTTGTGCCAGTCTATTTCAGATTATCCGCCTTTTAAAATTAATCTGGTAAATAGCAGCATTCTGTAACAGTTGATATATTATGCTTACTTACTTTAATTTATCATTTAATAAATTTTGTTTCACTCCTACTTATTTTCATACTGGGCTTTTCTCAAACAAATAAATTCATAACATTCAGAAATCATTCCAATCCATTTTTGGATTATACCAAAACAGTAATGTCATTAATAAATCTTAGTATGTATTACAGCAGTGTAATCAGCGCAATGTTTACTAATGGTCGCGTTAGATAGTAGATAATGACAGCTAGAATTTCATTAATCCAGTCAAGCGCTATCCTATAATAACTACCGGAAATATAATAAATTTGACATTTTTACCAATAAATTATGAAACAAATAAGGAATAAGAGTGTATGTGTACCTAGACAAGCAAATTTGGAAAAATGAGAAACAACTTTTAGCTTTTTATTTGATAAATCTTCTAGTGAATTCTGTTTTAGCGATTTCCTCTGTTATAAAGCATACGGTTTTGTTCTTTCATAATAAATACTCATTTTTTAAATTAATTTTTCTGATGTACGTATTGACATAATTTGTTTGCTACATATGTTATTTATATAAATTAATTATTGTAAGATAAATACCTGAGATCTTTTTAATTTTAATATCCTATTTTCTTGAAAAAGATTCCCGTTTATCCTGGAGCTGAAACTGGATTAATAAATTCACCAGATACTGTAAAACCTTACGGGGAAGATGGATTTGGAAATGTTAATTATCCGGAAGCACCACCTTTAACTCTTTTACAAAATAAACATGCAGCTATATATCTTTCATCAATTGTTCAGAAATATCCTGGTAAGTAATTTATAAACATAGTTATTCGAAAGTTCTCTGCCTGACGAAGAAAACACAAGATGCTTCAGAACCATTATTTTTTTATTGTTCAGCTCAGTCATCTTGCAATCTGATACATTTAGAACAACAACATTCCAATTCTTTAATATCTTCAGTATAATTTTCCCAACACTGCAAAATAAGCGGTTGTCTCGGGTTTTACTTCATAATTTGAAGTAAATCTTTGATTGGCGAACCGTTTCTTCAGGTTTGGAAAGAGAAAGTAATTGCTAGAAGAAGAATTCGGGGAATGTGGAAGCACTTCAAAGCTCAGCTCATAGAGTTTTCCAAAAACAACTAAAAATGTGTGTTCATGTGCATTTTCGTATTGAAAAATGATTTTCATAATGACTATACGTGATCGTTTAGCCTAAATAGCATTCTTTAATCGGTCCAGTAGTAAAGAGTAGTAATTCCCGGTGATGGTACTGGATTTTTCCAGGTAATCTATGAATACTACATCCCGAGAACTCCAAAAATCCGTAGGCATGACTTTTCCTGCAGATGGAATCGTTTTTGCTTTCTTTGGCACGCTTTCACCTGTTTCCATTCACTGTTTTGGCTGCTGTTTGGCCTCTAGCGTATAATAGTGGACTAACATTTCATCTAATGTTAAAAAAGTTGATGAAATTCAGCATAATTGCGTAAAAATAAGTCTAAACACACTTATGAAAAACGCATTGCGTTTTTGGCATTAGACTATTAACTAATGCGCCATGTATCAATAGCTTTCAGCGGAAAATTTTTTTCAATCCAAAAAAGCGTGTAAAATATATTGAAACACTATCTATCGAGATGTTTGCAGTGTTAGATCAGAAGCTCGCGTACCTTAAATCACCGATAATTTAAAACGGTGTTATGGATTTTTTGTTACGATTTCGTCGATCGTTGCGATTTTTGGTCTACCCGAGAACTCTTCATTTAGAATTGATGTACAACCATGTTTAAATTCATTTCAGCCCACTTTTTTATTGTCGAAAACAAAGGAGAAAAATTATTTAAAGTGAAATCTAATTATTTTTGCATGTTGTTAAACAAAGTACTTTAAAAGAGTTCCAACTTCAATTTTGTACATTTTTCAGATATATAAAAACTTGTTTGCCTTACTCAATCGCCACAAACAAGCAACTAAATACATGCATCTGAAACTTCACAGCACACCATCTAAAGGACAATACTTGTGAAATATCATAGTCATTTGATCATACGTGGGGCATCTCTGTCAGGCCGAGAACTTTCCGAACGATCCTGGTAAAATTCTGGAAAACATAAAAATTTTAATCTTAAAAAATGAGTAAATTAATTATTATTTTAAAATTTAAGACTAAGTTTAATTAAAAGAAGTATTTGAAAAATTCTAATAATTGATTTTTTCAATTATTAATTAACGTAACGACATTTGAGGTTCGCCATTTTGGTTTAAATAGTCAGAATTTAATTTTTTTATACCGTTCTGCTTGTCTCGCAAAGACCTTTAAAACTCCGTATCGCTTAGCAATACGTCCCATTTAAAATGTCTGAGTCACCTTGCCCACGCCCTCCCTGAAGGGTAAATACCCTAAATTGGGACTTACTGATTTAGCCTCTCTTATCGGAGAAGATTTCTTAACAAAGAATCTGAATACCTTAAATAACAAAAAGATTAAAGGGAGAATTCAACCGTAGATCTAGCTATCTGAAACAATTGTTGGCCACCACTTTGGATTAGGCTATCAGAATTTAGTATTAATTATATAATTCTTCTCGTCTCATCGATCTCTTTAAAATAATGTATCAAATTGCCCCTGGTCTCATTTTAAATTTTTTAGTTGCCCTCTCCCGCCCGCTGAAAAATTAAAACGAATGAAATATACATTCTTTGAAGTAACTCCTCAGTTCAAGGAAGAATGCCTCAAAACCTCATCCAGTTATCTCAATTATAAAAAAAAGTTAGAGGAGGGTGTAAGTTACTTTTCAGCCGTCCGATGTGTATAATACACTCATGTATATATATATATATATACATGCTTTATAATGTATGCAAGCATCTAAGTTGCAAACAATATTTAGAATTACTTTCTCCGGTAGTAATGATGTTACTTAATACAGCCAATTATTATTATAAAGAGACTGAAGTTGTCACTTGTAGTGCTGAATTTAGTCTTAATTTTAAAGTTTAGCATGCTGATATACAACCTTACAACCTATACAATCAGTTCAGGGAAGAAATCAACGAGAAAGTAGTTTACAGCTCAGTCGAAGTAAATCTAGTCTCAGATATTTGTAATTCTTGGAAATGGTTTCACTATTTTCGGAAGTGATAAGTATTTCAGTCAGGTTTCATCTAACTGTTACAGTAATCACACGTATATGACGTACTGTGTCCACCATGCCTTCACTCTTTAAAAATGTTTACGTTTAGAAAGCTAATTTTCGTCATTTGTAGCGGAATAGTCTCAACCGTTATTCAATAATCTAATTTTACGGTTTTTTTTTACTATCTTCTTAGCATATTTTACAACGTAATAACAATTTACATGTACACGCCCCTCTCACTCAATCATCATCCTAAAAAATATTCTATTATTCTTTAATTTTCTAACCTTTTTCCTCCGTCAGGATTTTGTGTCTCCTTTTAATCACTCTTTTCCCTTAAATACTAATATCATCTTAGTCTTATTTATGTACGATTTAACGATCCTTTTCAAAATTTTTCTCTAACGATTCAATGATAGAATACTTTAACTACTTTTTAAGAACTCTATAAAGCAAAAGTTGCTGTTTAAGCATTAATTATAGTGTCCCACAATCTTTGGAATTAAACTACAAATAAATAATTTAAACTATGAAATACACCTATTTTATAACTTTACAAATTTTTGTAAATTTCGAAGAGAAATTTCGATGAGAAAGGACAGTACAACTAATTGAAACGTTTTATAAAATACATCTTGATACAAATATGAATCGCACAAGAAAATTACTCAGTTAATTTCCTTTTCTATCTTTGTTCACAGGTGAAGTAACTATATTAATGTTAGGACCGATGACCAATGTAGCATTAGCGTTAAGAATTAATCCCGACTTTATGAGCCAAGTTAAAAGAATAGTATCAATCGGTGGAAATGTTAAAGGTAAGATTAAAAATATATCAATAAATAATCTTAAACGACATATTTTAGTATTGAGTAAGATCTAAAGTTCTTTTTTCACTTTCCCATCTAGATAGCGCTATAGCAGAGCTATGGCTCTAGAAGGTAAAGTATTGTAATCCAATTTGGGCAATTTGGGCATATGCGGTTTTTTTCAGATCTTGACGTTTTGACACCTAAGGAACCAAAAACACCGGATGGAAATTTTCCTGATGGTTAATACTCGTACGTACGTGTGTTTGTTCGGTGTTGAGCCTCTAACTCACCTTATATCTCCAAAACTGCTGAACTGATTTTGACCAAACTTGGTAAGATTACTTCTATATATGGGTCACTGATGCCATTAAATTTTCAACTTAAAAAGTCAAAGGAGTGAGGCAATTAAAAAAAATAATATTTGCACAAAAAGGTTTTGCAATATTGCACCCCCACCCTAAAAAATGCTGTTGTCGTCTGCTATGTTCTGACGACACAGGTAAACGGTAAAATTAAATAAATTAATAATATTTAAGGTGTAAAAAAGTAACTCCATCTGGTTGGGTCTCGAACTCGATCGCCCGGTTAACTCGGTACCTGGGGCGTTAAGCCTCGCGGCTACACCAGACTGCCAACCGTACAAGCGAAATTTGTTCTATGCAAGTTGCGAAATTACATTAGTTCAGTTAGTGCCGACCGTCACCGCTAGTACCGCCACACTCCTGCGAATTAAATACGGTATGCGCGCGCGCTTTAGCTAGAATCATTGAATTAAATAAACGAAAAAATATTATATTTAAATAAATGATAAATATTTTTAATTAAGTTGTGAGTGTACGTGTGTGTAAGCCGTGCATCAAAAACAACCCACAGTTGTCAGTTTTTTCCTTTACTCATAGGTATAGTTATCAAAGAGGAAGAAGAATTACAGTAAGTCTCAAGTTTTGTTAGCGTAATTTTCGAGCAGATTGAATATTTCAAAACGTACGAATATTAATAATATACGTTTGAAATAATATTTCAAACGTATAATTCGTTCATCAGTCATTCGAATGGATGAGAGAACTATATTGTTACATCTCCAAAGTAGGGCGAACCACGTATATGCACTTGCCAAACGTGTGCGTAATGTCTTACTGCGGGCATCAGAAGTTTGCAACAATAAACAGTATTAAAAATACTCTCTATTGTAGAAACAGTATTATAATATACTGTCTGTTGTAAGTAGTTTGAAAATATTATTTGAGTTATTAAAAAGTATTGTTTGTTGAAGTTAACAAAACAACAAATTTATTATTTAAAAATAAAGTTCAGTCAATATTCAATAGATATTTCACTGCCAAACGATATAAAGTGATTAAAGAATACTGTTATACCGTATATCGGTTCATTCCCCTCCTCATCAAATACACTCCCACTACAAACGCTTACCAACACCAATTCATACCCAAAGACAAGTAAAATGAACTAGTGCGCATCAACCAATTACGCTTACAAGACTTAGACTTACTGCATTCATGAGCATTATGTTAAGAAGTATATTATAATATGACATGCCTATTTAGAACGTCAGAGAAACTGTCATATACCAATAACATTAGACTGACTTTAAGTGAAATGTGGAAATCAGGAGTAATGATCGAACACCGATGAATAATGAAAGACTATTGCAATAAAGCATGGAATAAGAGTGAAAACTACCTTATTGAAGTATCTTTATTTATGGTTACATTAAGTGTTTTTATCCAAGTTTAGATAATTTGAATGATACGAGTATCTTAACTTTTTATTACTGTAATAAAAATATGTAACTTACTAGAATATTGTCTTTTTTATAGCCACTGGCACGTATAGACCAAATTTAGATGATAACTTTTATATGGATCCACATGCTGCTACAATTGTTTTCCAGGGGATAGCAAAACGTGAACGAAAAATTACTCTGGTTTCAATGGAATCAATAACAGAAAATTTAATTAATCTCGTAAGTTTCTTTTTTTAATAAGAGGTCAAGATTTACAAGATTAGAATAAGTAGCTCTGTATTTACGTATGCAAACGAAATAGTGTTTAGCCATACGTACATTTGTACATAATACCAGCTCTCCAGGCACGTCTGTCTCTTCTCACATCTTCATTCTCATGCAGGCATTTACACCTTATTGTAGTTTATCATCCTTTACATTCTCTTTTCTCTCTTTCGCTATTTCTTCTTTCTTTGTCATTCGTTATTCTCTTTAAATAAAATTGTAATCAGTTGATCTCTTCTGAATCAATAATCAATGGTTTCTTTTTCTGTTCTTTTTTCGCTTTCAATATCCTATTTTTTTCGTATATTTATTTATTTATTTATTTTTCCCATCTATCTCTAGATATTACTGTCAATTATTTTTCAGGTCTTTACTTCTTTCACAACGTCCATGTCGTAAAATTTCCCAATTTATTCACAAGAAGAAAGATTTAAATACATCTATTTTTTGATTCACACAAATAAAAATGTCCACTTGTAAAAAATGTTAAAGGTAAATCTTAGTTCATAGGAGTACGTGATAAACCATAATTTTAATTAAGAGATAAATGTTATTAAATTGAATAATTAGTCGTTTTATTAAAAAAAAATATAACAGCGCGCTTGTGTGTATTATAAATTCTATAACAAGATGGAACAGACATGATGTCAACTACAATTTGTTGAAGACGAAAAAAAAGATATATATATATATATATATATATATATGTGTGTGTGTTTAAAATTTTCTATTTTCTTCTTGGGATTAAACACAAATAATTAATCTGAAATGTTTCTCTGTAAACCAAGGTAAATTTGATTTATTTACAAATTTTACAATCGCTAATTACATTAATTATAAAGCTTACTTGTAAACCAAAGAAACAACGTTCAAAGTTCATTATTCACTATGTTGCTCCCCTCTTCTACAAATTCTTTTACAAAGATTTTTTGTTTTACAAAGAAACACTTAAGTTTAATTATTTGTGTTTAACCCAAAGAAAAGAAGATAAAAAAAAATAATATACAGTACATACAAAATGTAACACGAAGCTCTAACGGAACTACGCGTGAAAATAATGGAAAAGGTTCATATAAACATACGTCCTAAAATGGTTCCTTCGCGAAGACAAATGAAAGATTTTGCTCGGATTTCAGCTACCCTGGTGAAATGAGATCGTACTAAAATTTTTAGAAAATTAATTAAGGAACAAAATTAATGATAACGTATGGTTTTTTACCTGAAAAATCGAATAAAATAGGTGCCAGAACCATATCTGCAGTAGTTTTTCAGAAATCTAGGGTTAAACCAATAAACTGGGGTAAAAACCCTGATTTTTTTACATTTGACAAGCAATAACTTTGTTAAATGTGTAATAAACACATAAAACTTTTAAACAAAACCAGTAGAGAATTTAATTCTGAAAAAAATGGTGTAAGATAAGTTGAATTAAACATAGAAAAGTTAGTAACAGAATAATAGATTTATTTGTATGATAGTAATTTTAAAAAAATGGTATTAGGACAAATCGTATTTTACGTTACTCGAATTTGCTTTTGCACTTTCATTTTACAGAGAATTAATAATAATGAATTTAATTACTGGCCATTTTACACTTTCATCTTTCTGAAAGCAGTACAATATTTGCATACATCTGAATAAGTAACAATTTTAATGCTGAATTATTTAAACGGATTTATTATTTAAAAGATTTTGTATCGTAATTTATAATAAATTTGTTATATATTTGCTTTTAAATTTTTTTTACAGGATTGGAGAATATTTAAAATGGGTAAAATAAACAGTACAAAAATAGATTTTATAAACAGAATTGAAAAAATATCATCATCACCGGTTAAATATTGGAAATCACACGATTTATACGCAGCTACAGTTCTTATGAAACCAGAATCGATAATAGATTCAAAAGAGTTCTACGTTGACGTTGAAAATGAGGGGCGATTAACAAGGGGTGTGATTGTAGTCGATTATAACAACATATTAAAACAACCGCCAAATGCAGATATAATATTTAGTATTGATAAAAATGCAGTAATGAATATTTCTTTACAAAATTTTAAGTAAGTGTATCATAGTTTTGTACATTTACAGCACTCTGTATATATACAAACTGAAATTGTTTTTACTATTTATTTCAAGACTAATGAACTTTAGAGGCGGATCTTATAAATAGGCAGGGTTTATGCAATGTTGTCAATACATACTTTCCGTTTAAACTTGGTGGATCTGCGTTGGATTAAAATCCTTTTTTCACGTTTAATACAATGATATATCTTATTTTTCATAATTTTCATCATTTATAATGAATTATATAAAAGGGCAAAGTTGAATAAATTTATTTACATGGAGAACTTATCTTTTTGTTACTACCACACAACCCAAATAACATAAGCATTTTGCTGTAAAAAATTTGATGTAGACATTTAAACTTTGTTAATAAAAAAAAAGTTCTCGCATTTATTTTTTACGTATTAATGGGGATTAACATCTATAGATTAATAAACAGAAGAGCACGATCATGTATTGGACGCAGTTCAATCTGGCTACACAGTTCCCCATTGGTCAACTCTCAGTTTCGTTCAGCAGATGGTAGACTTTTAAAAAAGTTAAATGGTGGAGGTGAGAGAGAGATCAGGATTGGCTAATTGTAGTAGTAAAACGTCATTTAACTTTCTCTTTCTAGCACACGCACTCACACGTTCTCTCTTTCTCTCAAATGGCAATCGTAAAACTTTTATGTAGGATACCTTTATTCCAGCAGCTGCAGGTCTTTTGAAAGAAGAAACATTCAAGCCCACTCCAAGCGATAAAACACACAATACTATTTAGTATAATCTGAATGGCTAATATTAAGAAAACAATAACCGATGCGCAATGATTTTTTAATGCTGGACTAAAAAGATTCTAACGGTGACTTAGATATTTAATGTCGGCTAATAGTAATAATGGGTGTTATACGTAAATACGGTCAATGTTAACGAGGTAACGATCGCTGGCTGATCCAACTCCGCTGGCATTAACATACATATATATATATATATATATATATATATATATATATATATATATATATATAATAGGTATCTGCCGCATCTTTCCAAAATTTCATAATAAAGTAATAAATAAATTTCTTTAATAGATAAGAAGTTATATAAAAGATGGAAATGATTTCAAATTTCACTAAAATATTTCCTTCTTTTTCTAAAAAGAGATTTGTTATTATTATTATTATAATTTTTTTTTAATAAAAATATTTTTTTTTTTTCAATTTTACATAATGAAAAGTGGTGATAGTTTCTTGACAGTTTCCACTGAATAGCATCCATTGTCATAACAGATAAGTAGTTCTACTTGAAAAGTCTGAAGTACTAATAAGTAATATCTGAAAGATTGAAGTGCCCCTAGCTATTTAAATTTTTAAAACAAGAGATAAGCTGAAGAGTAATGTTAAAAATATCAATAAATATTCTATCTTCAAATTTTTATATAATATAAAATTACTTTTAATAAAATCAATAGAAAAAAATAACTAAAAAATTAGTATTTAACCTTTAAATGGTACAACCTTTTTCTTTTACAGATAAACGGTACTACGGGTGAATTTTCACCCATAAGCTACAAATAAGTTAGATTTCACCGGCGAAAAATACAAAAATTTCTCAATAAATCAATAAATAAATACAAGTATTTATTTATTTTATTTATGAATGACGATAACTTTTAGAGAATAAAGAAAACTCTAGAGAAAAAAAAGAGAACTATAATTTTAAGAAAACATTGGGTGTCGAAAAAACAAATACATGCAATCATGAAAAAATTTACATTTCTAATAAACGTGATTCTACATCTTGTTAAGAGAATGTTTATATTTTGCAGTTTTTACATGTTATTTCCCTGCGTTTCCCACAAACAAAGTTTTTGCACACATTGCACTTAACTGAAATTTTTTTGTCAATTTTGTGGGGTATATTGCACCTCCGTTGCTTTGGACCTTCTGCTGGCGGTTGCTGTTTTGAGGCTTGTGTTGTTGGAGGCAAGGAATTATTATCTCTCAGAACCTCTTCAATTTTGAGTCTAAGATCCTATTGAAGATTTGCTACAGTAAGGCGCTATTTCATAAATTTAAACTCTAAATCATGTCCAAGTTGATGAAGGAACGCAAATCGATTTGTCTTCTTTAGACCTCTAGCTTCAGTCACATGAAACCGTATAACAAATGCATCGATTCCAGCAACGTTCAACAATGTATAAAAAATGGCCAAAGGCTTTCTCCTAGTACGTCGACTGCATGAGTAGTGTTTGCATATTTCGTTAAATGAGTCCACTCCCAGTTTGGTTTCATTATAGAACTTTATTGCTGCAGGCTTTTTCGTTACTTCTGAAACATGTTTTCTAATGCACGGTAGACGCAAGTAATACAGTTTTCCCCTTCTTGGGACAATAGGAGAAACTGTTGTTCTGTATGTGAGTTATAAAAAAATATTTCTGTTTAACTTTTTTGTTTCAGCGTACTGTACCAATCATTTTAACGCCAAGACTAAGCATTTCAGAAAGCAAACGAAAAGAAATAAACTAGTCAGTAGTAATATTTAAATTGCTGTGGTAAACCAGTTTTTCCAGCTCTTTAAAAAAACATAAACCAGATATAACCACCAGAATATTAAATTATTCCAAAAAACACATAAGCATCAAATACTAAGACTGACAGAACACGCACCGAACGCTAGTACGCAGGACATTCATCTGATCGACAGTCGTGCCCGGCCGATTTCCCAACACGAGAACAATTTGGGCATACGGGCGATCCCCGTCCCTCTTCATCAAGCAGACTTTTGCATGTTGGCCAGTTGGGCATCTTTTCTGCCCGTAGATCTTTTTCTTTACAAGATTTCACTACGTGCCTCAGCTCAAAGGAACGATAACACGACTAACCTCGACGTAATCCTTAACCCTACAAGATGTGAAATCTACAAAAACTCGACCTTTCTCTACGAAACTCCTACGTAATTCTTTATTACACTCTGTAATATTATGGACCTCGCCACTTTCCCGTCTGCCAGCACGAAATATGACCTTAAAAATATTAATAAATTCAGCAGACGTATATTTCGTGTTCTGGACACGAATGGCGTCCAAAAAGCCTTCTTTGCCAAGATCTCACGGCACATCATATACGATCACACGGGACTGAGAGACGTGGCAACAATTGATTTAATAGTGTATTGATTCACCTCTTCATTTCGTCTAATATTACTCTCCGTTTCTCTGTCATTCGCTACGATTCTTACACCCTTGGAGTTTTCTTTTACACTAACGATTCATAGCGCCTGCTTCTTAGCCTCTAGCTTTTTAATAATCTTTCCTTTAAGTGCCTCAAGGGTAATATCAGTGGGCTTATCAACCAGTAACACCTTTGGCAACAACACTGGAGGAGTCTTAACCACTTCTGAAACCAATTTCTTCTTAATTAGTAGTGGCGTCACTGGGAAACCAGTAGAAACTTTCCCCCACTAGTCCGTTCCAGCCTTCAAGCTCTAGATATACCCCTGAAGCATATCGTCCCTTTTAACCGACAGAAGGTGCAGGAATCGCAGATTGCGCAATTGAGACTGTATATAATCACAACTTTTCTTTCTGACATTCCGTGTAATGCCTACAAATTCCTCTACCTCATGTGTTATTAAACACATATGTTATTAAACATACCAATTAATTCATTAACTTCATTGGATACTATTTCCGTTGTTGCCAAACGCTTTTTCAAATCTTTTAGAACGGCAGCCTCAGCCTTTTTTGCCTGCAAAGGCTGCAAGACATATTTCCTCAACCTGACGGATTTCTGAGTCAGAATTATTTCAATCCTCGACAGTCACCTTAGTTGTCGACTTTGCAGTCCCTGCCACCGGAACTTTCTTTTGCCGTTGCTATCGGCTGAATGAACCACTAATACCCTCATCTGATTCTTCATCACTACTAGCACCCGCGGCAACCACCTCCACTACCCGTCGCAAGTGAGCCTCCTGAGCCTCTTTTGGCGTTTTCTTATGAGCAACCCGAGCCTCCTCCTCCTTGGTCTCACAGGTGACCTTCACCTTGACCTCCTGGGCTGCTTTCTCCTTGGCTTCTCTCTCCTTCCGTTTATACTCCCTCTCAGCCGTCTTGTTTTTCTATTTGCCTCAGCATCCTCACGGAGCAATGGGCCCTCCATTCATGGGCCCGTTGCTCAGCTGCAACCTTATCCGCAAGGAGTTTTCTAATTCTAGGAGACTTTTGTATCACTTCATATGAATCATTCATACTAACGTACTACTAACAATGAACACACAAAATAAAAATAAAACAACTAAAGCAGTAATAATGCCAAAATAAAAACAACATATACACAATGAAAAATATATGCTATCAACCAATCACTACTTTTTTTAACCTCCGGATCTACTATTATGTATTGCTTCAGAAGATGAGATGAATGGGTTGTAGCTTGTGTGAAAATGCCATGTCTGACCGGGATTCGAACCCGGGACGTCTGGATGAAAGGCCGAGACGCTACCACTAAATACGCCAACCAATCATCACCTATGTAAACGAAACGTAAGAACCAATGAAAACAAACTACAAATGTAAACAACAACCAGCAGCCAATCAGAGATGACAAATATAGCTGCCCTTGCTAAGGTAAATAACAGTCCGAAAAGCTAAACAACAACAAAAAAACACTAAATTAAAATCCTAACCCAAGTTGTTAAACAACAAACTAGGGGGAAACCCGGAAAGATTACACCCCGAAGGGGTAATCTAACAGTCAACCACCTATTCAACAAATACTTTCTTTTTCTGTTTGTGTACGGTGGAACCACCGTAAGGTATTACTTCAGAGGATGAATGAGGATGATATGTATGAATGTAAATGAAGTGCAGTCTCAGGTCGACCATTACTGAGACGTATGGTTAATTGAAACCCAACCACCAAAGAACTCCGGTATCCACCATCTAATAGTCAAATTTGTATAAAAGTTACTGCGTTTATTAGGATTTGAACCTTATAACTCTCGACTTCGAAATCAGCTGATTTGCAATGACGAGTTCACCACTAGACCAACCCGGTGGTGGTAGGTCGGTTTGCTGATATTAAAGAAACTCAGAAAACCTGAGCTATCCAAACAATCAAAACCGTATAAACAACGAAAAAGAACAAAATACCTAAAAATAAACTAAAACTAACACATAATATGAACAAAAATCTCCTTAATAAACTCAAAAAATACCAGAACAAATAACACAAAATATTACAGTGATAAACCTATCTAGCCAGAGCATTCAAATCACGTCCTATCTCGTCGCAATCGCGTGCCCAACTTTCGTTTAGCACACCGAAACACTCAACAGCAAAGCCCTCGCGTTGCGGAAGGCGCAAAGCAATTCAGTCGTCTATCTTCGATTGAGATTACGTAAAGCCCCATGCCAATCCCTTAGGGCCCACCTGCAGTCTTCATCCCATCAAGATACAGCAGGCCTTACCAACTGGCTTTCCAGCTGTTAAAGGAATGAATTCATTCGCGCTATCGAGAATCTGGTGTGTAAATTTGGTAAGTTGGTAGATCGCGCTACCGCTTTTGTCGTAATGGCCAAAGGAATCCTTGTACCCAATCCATTCCGCTTTTTGAACCACCCATCTGCGTGGTTGACTTTGAGGTAAATCACTATTATCGACTGAGATTACAATCGGTCTATGATCGCTCCCAAGGAAGTTTTTGAAAACGCACAACTAAGACGTAGGAGCAGGGTTCGTGAACAAAAGGACAGACCAATACACGAAAATGTACCTGATGAAGATAATGAAAACATTCACGGTCCGTCGTTTAATAAGCAGAGATCTAAGTTCTGCCTATGTGGGTCAACTATAGTGCCTCAGGATGAACACTATCTTTAGTCCGAAGAATAGTGATGGCCATTGAAATCGACAGTTGTTAGGTAGGGTAATGCAATCTGTGCAAACATATTAGACAGATCATCTTCACTGATTTCAGAATTTGGATTAAGGATATTTATTTTGAATGACGTTAATACCTTCATTGCGACTTCAGCGTTGTTTGTCGCTAGCCGAATCCGGGCAGCTACACCCTCACGTCCTCTACCCTAAGTTTGATGGTCACATTTTTCGCAGAGGTATCCGAGCACAGTTAACACATTTTTCTTCCTCCTGGCATTAGAGTCGTTGTGGCCTTCTTTTCCGCATCGAGCAAATATTGCAGTGTTCGAGCAAGAAGTTGTAGTGTGACCATTACCACAACATCGCCTAGTGTTGGGAATGTGTGGTTGCACTCGAATAGACATGTAACCTACTCTTTTTTTCTCCGGTGGTACGGGAAGGTTAACCGTTAGTATATGGGAGTGAGTAGGTTTCTCCATTTTGCTCTGGTATTTCATAATTCGTCTCATCTTTACAACACCTTGGGGCCGAAATTCATCGGTAATCTCCCTTATATCAATCTCCAAAAGATCCCAGTAAAAGATTACTATTTGGCTGGTATTCAAGAATTTGTGGCATGTCGTTTTTTTGTTTTTACTACCCATATTCGCCGGACGCAAGAATGATCGACTCAGTTCGTCACTAAACTAAACTAAGTTGATCACTCTGTATGTCACTAAATGGAACGATACGTTTCGTCCCTCAATTTCCTGACGTTTTTTGGTGAACCACTTTTGCCTATTATCAGTTTATTTAAAATGAAAGGTGAGATCTTTGGAAGGGAGCTTCCTTCCTGATTGTTTTTAAGAACTATCATTCTTATACTGTGGACGGGATGCGTCACCAGTTAAACTGTTCTCATCAATCAATTTTTATCCTCATCAGACAAAGCTGAAAGAGGTCTTTTCATATGACTTCGGGTGGTGGCATTTTTCAGATGGACCACCAACCATCATAGGGGTTTCTTGGGGATTACTAATTTTGGTCCACGAGTACCGGGGAAATACAAGACGACCTCTGGAGAGCCCATGGGTTCAGAGGCTATAGATAAATACAACTGGGTTCGCCCAGTTACCCAAAGGACATCGTTCGAGACTTACTACGTAGAGTTACGCATCCATCGGCTCGATAGTTTCCACCTTGAGTTATGGTTGCGTTTCGTAAAGTGTCGCAGCACAGTGTAAGTGTAAAAAGAAGTAGTGAAAGATGTTGTGTAGTTGTGTAAGGGTATATGTTGTAATTTGAGTGTGTTCTTGGTGTGTTGTAGTGTATGTGTATAGTGTAAATTGTTCTGCAGCTCTGTGCATAGGGGGAAGAATAGCTGCAGAAGCTTGGACCGTGGGGACGCCAACCCCCACAGTCTTAAAAAATAAGACTCTCCGTCAAGAAATATGATTGAATATGTAGCTTCAAACAAAAATAATTTTTTTTTTAACATCAGTTGAAAAAACAGAATACATCAGTTGCAAAAACCTACAACACGGATATAAGAAATAAATATAGTTCACATCTAACGTAATTTAGAGATTTTTCTTTTTTTTCTTTGTAAAGCATTTACTATTCAGAAGAAAACTTAAATATTATTATTATTTATATACTTATTAATAACTATACTTTAATAATATGAAAAATAAGATTCAACAATAAAGTAACAAGGATTGAAGGATCTAATCTTCTCACATCATTACCCAATGCGACCATGAAAACGTCTCTGTTTCTACTTGAGAAATTAAAATATACAAATCTAGAGCTACAAACAGTAAGTCATTTAGGGCAAAATATATTATAAGTAATTCTAACTTAGGTGAGTGCACGTGTAACTTTGTCACTAAAGCGTGAGAATTAATTAATGTACCTTCACCTTCACCGTGCATAGATGAATGATCAGAGTTGAATATTTTTCACAGAAAATTAATTAAATTTTTTTATTGTATTTTATTTTATATATATATATACAAACAAAATGCTTTTATAAATAACTACAAAATCTTTTTTACAAAAATAGAATCAGGTTAAAAAGTACAAATCAGGGAAAAGGACACTTTTTTAAATTTTTGGATTAAAAATTTAAGTAATAAAATTAAACTGATTAGTTAAAACAAACAATACGGTATAAAATAAGGAAAAATCAATATTTCTTGTTAGTTTTGCTTTCATTACAAATTGAGTTTTATTACGTTTTTAAATCATTGTCAAAATGTTTACATAGCTAATGTAGGCTTTAAATAAGTTTAATTAGACTCATAAATATTAATTTTTCGAAATAACAATGTTTTTTTTCTAACAAACAGCATTCAAATAAAATTACAATTTTATTCATTCAAAAGTTATTATTATCAAGATAAAAATAACATTAAATAAATGAGTAAAAATTAAATTACCTAAGTAATTCTTGTAGCATGTAACTGATATCTAACATTATTATACGTAATTATTTTCTTTACAAAATATTATTTAAATACTATTATGATTTTACAAGCAATTATTTTATTGGTTTAAAATTACTGGCTATCTAAAAACAAGGAAATAATATAGGCAATTTCGAAAACAGGACATAAATAATTTATATTTATTTATTTACACAGTAACAGACTTACGCCCACTTACAGTTACTAAATGATACATTTTTTAGCGTGTGAAAAATTCTATGCCTGACCGAGACCTCCGTATAAAAGGCCAAGACGCTATCAGTCCGCCACGAAGATCGGCAATATATATTACATCGTCGTGTAAGTTATAGTCGTTCGTTGTAGCAATACAGATGTACAAAGCAGTGAATCTACTCTCTTAGCACTCAATATAACCTATATAAGAATACCGGTTTCCAATTTGCGAAGCTTGTATTTAAAAGTATATTGAACTGTGATCAGACAGCTGTAAAATAGGCAGTCTAAATAACCTACGGCATATGCCCTTGCATGGTATTGCTTGAAACACAGATTCAGTGACGAATATATAGCAAGTATATTCACATACACTTTAGTGTAATGTGTTTTGATGTATCTTCTGGAGAATATTTACCAGTTACTTCTAACAACAGAAACACACGTCTACCAACTGTAATATTAGAGTAAGTATTACATAATTATTTAATTTAAATTTATAATTTAAAACATAAAAGTGAAAAACTTATGTTTTTTAATTTTAATTTTAAAACATATTTTTCTTTTATTACAGACTAATCTTGAATACATAATTATGTTTTTTTATGTTAAGACTACCTTGAAAAAGTAGGTTACAAATAAACATATGCTACAATGTATATACAATGTATAGTCACTTTCAATAATTAAAACTAGGAGGTATACCATGCTTCGTCCGGTTATTCAAATGATTCAGTGTCAATAATGTTCCATGATCAGATCGACTGAAAATCGAATTTTTAAATAAAAAAAGATTATATTTAAATATATTTAAAAAACCGCTAAAAATGTAGGGAAATCATCTAAAAAATATGTTAATAATCAGAGCCGTTACTTATTAAAAATACCGGTGAAATTTCTAACTTTATTTATTCACTTTTTATATTGTTTTATTTAATTTATTTCTATGTTGAACAGTAAAATATTTAATATAATGTAAATAATGAAAACGTATTGACAAAGATATGATAATTGTTTTTCTAAATGTTATACACAATTATTTCCTTAAAATATAAACATTAAACTTTTTTTAATTTCTACTAAGTACGCTACAATCTATTCAAACTGTGAACAACAAGCAACTCCAAGACCTAATAAAATGAGGATAGTATGTATGACATATAAATGAGATGTAGTTTAATACAAACTTAGGCCGACTATTCCTGAGACGTTTTTTAAACCACAAAAGTACACAAATATTCATCGTCTAGTATTCAAATTCGTATAAAAATATCTTACTTTTACTAGGATTTCAACCTCGTACTTAAACTTTTTTTTTTTACAAACGTACTGTTAAAAAACTACAAGAGTGTAAAGGGAAAATGTCAAATTTTGTTGCGTTTCCTAGTCTATGAAATGGAAATTCAAATGATAAAGCTAATCCACCAGAAACAGCGGGTATTTGTAAATTAATTTGTACAAAAAGAATAATTCCGTTTTAATTACGTAGGAAAAACTAAGAGAAAAGTTTAACTTAGAATAAAGGAGCATTTGGATCATTATAAATATAGAAAATTAGTGAAATCGGCTCTAGCGTAGCATTTTCTAGAAGCTGGTCACACAATTAGAATATTAAAAATGTTGAATTTAAAAATTGAACGTGTAAAACAGGAATCATATAGCTGGAAGAACTTTATTAACAGTAAAGAAGAAGCTTCATCGTTGAACAACATGGGGAACCGATATCCTGTAGTCTGAAGAATAAATTTCATAAAAATTCTGTTGCAAAAGTTTTTAATCATTAGAATATTAAATTGTTACCCCGATCGTTAAAATTTTGTTCATGGTCGGTAATATCTTTTTAATTAGTTTAATGTTCTCCTATTTTTATTGAAATAAATTTTAACTATCCAATGTAATAACCAGGTGTACACTAAATCATGGTGAAAATTTTGAATGGCGATTTAAATAGTTTAGATATTTTTAAAGTAAATTTTACTTTCTTTAGGAACGACAACCATTATTGCATTTTTTGCTTTTATTAATTTTTTCTTATTATAAAATCTCAGCTAAAAGTTTTTGTTTTGTAGTGTTCCGTAACTACTGTTTATTTTTCAATTATAATTTTTTTTTTTTTTAATTAATATTTTTACATATTTTACACACTGGCATGATAACTCTAGAACTATGCGGCAAGAAGGAGAGTATGGTAATCAGTCAAAAAATTGGGTATGGGTTTTTTGAATTTTTCGATATTTCATGACCCAGGGATCTAAAAACACAAAAAAGTGGGGGGTAATGTTCGTATGTATATATCTGTACGTGTGTTAATGTGTTTGAAGCTTAATAACTATTGATTGGATCAACCGATTTTGAAGAAATTTGGCATAGAGACTAGTGCGTACAGGGAAATTTCTTGGTAAAAGCATACGGTCAATATCTTGAGAAGGTGGGATAGATAATTTCTTTGGGGTCAATTTTTTCAAAATTTAGTAAACGTAACCCCACTTTATAGTAATGCATACTTATTTCCTATCTTACATTTAAAACAAATTTACCTTCAAATTTTCTCATTTCCCAAAAGTCGAAAAAATCTTTTTATTTACTGCATATTTTTTAACCGATTTTATATAAAATAAAAAGTACAAAATGACTGTTGTAAAAAGGTACAAAAAATTTTTGTTGCAAAAAATTGCAAAAAAATTTTAAAGCGTTTAAAACTGCAATGCAGACCGTCCATCACGTCTTAGTAGAAGCCTTTTTTTTAAAGATCGGGCAAATTAAACGAATATCAAGAAAATAAATCTCATTAACTTTGTCAGTCAAAGAGATATCCCCCACCCATGAACAAATTTTTCGGGGTGAGGATAAAAAATTTATGGATTCAAAAATTATCTATTCTGATTTTAATAAAAATTTAAAAATTGTACTTTATATGCATTTACTCCCTTTATAATTATGTATTAAAATATACTCATGTTTAATAATAAAACGGTGAAGGCATGCTCTGATTTTTAGGAATGTCTCATTACATTTAAAAGTTAAAACTTTAAAGTTATCTTGTTGTTCTTTGGCTTTATTTGATTGGAATAAGCCTCCGCTGTTCGAATTCCATAACATGTACATATATATATATATATATATATATGTTAAAATGGATAATAAAAATAAAATGGTATAATTTTTATACCTAAAATATTTCTGTGTATCTACGACATTGTTTTCTAATAGAAAATCCGTACAATTACTTGGTGTTTTGCACTTAATTTAAAAAAAAAAATTGCTATACATTTGCGTAGGCATAAAATATTTATTAACATCATGCATAAAAAATTAGAAAGCGCAAACATGTAGATGCGCAGTAGTTTGACTTGGGACGTTGAAAGAGCGTTAGCACTGCTACTAACACAGTGAAGGGGATTAGTTATAGAACATCACCGTAAGTACCAAGAACCCAGTCGCCATTCCAGCAATCCATCCCCACTCTGAGCGTCAACTGAGCTTCCTAAAATTTGGCTGGTAATGCTAAATAATCTAACTGCTCATATTAAAGAACTACAAGATTGTTATCAGCGAAAATAATATTCTAAGAAACACAGGTATATTTAATTTACGAGAATTTTAGAAAGCTAATATAACATTTAAACTCATAATTAAACGTTTCTAACATTGCTTATCGTGAAAATGATATAATTATTGAAAGAAACATTATAATTATGTAAATGTCATGATTATGTTAAAAACTGTTGTTTTACATTTTTCTTTATAATTTGATATTTAAAATGCTGATTTCATAAATATTATTTATAATATACTATGCGGCTGTTCACAATCCCAATTATTTATTTGCTGTAATTAATTTGATATCAGCTACTTCCATTATTTTGAATAATCGCACTTAACCTCATTTCATTATGTCTACATGCACTCATAATTATCACTTTCCCTAATAAAAAAGAAAAATATCAGAAATACAAAATAGCGATTTAAAAATGACTTTACAGCTTTGAAAAAGTATAAAAGTCTATTCAGATCGATTGAGGTGTACTTTTATGTAAAAAAAAAAAACAGAAAATGAAAGGCTGGAGGCATTTGAGATGCGGGTGAAAGGAGACTGGAGAAGATTATATGGAAAGAAAAAATTGAAAAATTAAGTAGTAATGAAGAAAGTTAACGAGAATGGAAGTTTAAATAGTTCAGAACAATTTTTTTTTGTTTTCCGCAGGAGGAGGAAAAATCTCTGCCAGCCGCCGCCAGGCCTGGTCTGACAAGTGTGGGGCTCACACCCGCTAAAAAACCTCCCGCTCTAGTCACGCAGGGGACAAACCTAATCCACATGGTATGTACACAGCCCCTGCGCAATCACCCGGGCGCTCTTGTCACCGAATTAGAATAGCCAGAGCGACGTCTGCCATCCTCTGTCCATTAGTGGTCAGCCAGAACAATTCAATATCGGAAAGCTAACTTAGTGAAACACGTAATGAGAAGTAGACGGTGTTAGACGTATCAGTAGAAGAAGCAGAAAATAGAAGCCGGAAAAGAGTAAAGATTTCAGGCAATCTAAAAAAAAAGCGAGAGCTATCAAGAATTCATTAATTTAATTAAAAATAGAATATTATTAAGACGGAAATGAAGCAAGGAAAGTGTCTCAGGGCAGATAACCATATCATGGTAATTTTACTGTACAGCTTAGTGTATAAAATTAGGACTTCTTCACATTTTTAGTACAGAAATGACTCATCACCCAGTCAATCTTACTTTACACTCTGCTCGACACTTTTTTCTTCGGATTAAGGTTTAACTATGCTATCAATTTAGGTTTTAATAATTAAGTAAACAATTCTCAACACTTGTAGATAATTTAAAACATTATTTTATTCTATTCCTTATGTGTACGTTGCGATTTGTTCAACTAGTGAATAATAAGTTGAACCCAACGGGTTGGTCTAGTGGTAAACGCGTGTTCCCAAATCGGCTGATTTGGAAGCCGAGAGTTCCAGCGTTCAAGTCCTAGTAAAGGCAGTTTCTTTTATACGGATTTGAATACTAGATCATGGATACCGGTGTCCTTTGGTGGTTGGGTTTCAATTAACCACACATCTCAGGAATGGTCGAACTGAGACTATACAAGACTACTTTTTTACACATCACTTTACACTACACTCATACATATCATCCTCATTCATCCTCTAGAGTAATATCTGAACGGTAATTCCCGGAGGCTAAACAGGAAAAAGAAGAAGAAGAATAAGTGAATCATAAGCAACTCTCCTACGGCTGAATGAGATGAGGATGATACGTACAATGTGTAAATGAGGGTTAATTTGAGGTGTAATGAGGCGTAGACTTAGGCCGAACATTACTGAGATGTGTGGTTAATTGAACCCCAACCACCGAAGAGCACCGGGATCCACTCTCTAGTATTCAAATCCGTATAAAAGCAAACGACTTTTACTAGGATTTGAACCGAATCGACTTCGAAAATCAGCTGTTAAAAAAGTGATTTTACGATGACGAGTTTACCACTAGACCAGACCGGAGGGATAATTTAAAACGTGGTGTAATTTTTTGTTAATGGTTTGCTAATTTTTATTAAGAGTAAATATATTCATAAATAATATGATGTTTAATGACAAACTTATTTATAATGTACAGCAGTAACATTTCATTTTGTTAAAAAAATATTAAAATTAAGAAACCTAAAACGAGAACAGCTACGCTGGAAATGTGACTCATCTGTGAAATAGCAGAGGCAGGCGTTAAAATTCACAACCCACATTATCCTAATACTTCTTTTCCAAGCGCCAAGCTTCACATCAAGTAGAATGAACATAATTGTCTTCTAACGCGGTCTATGAATATTTCAGTCAGTAATACTGTATTAGTTCAGAGAAATAATATTTCGGGTTAAGTTTTGGGTGAGAAATAAAGATTAATAAGATTTAAAAGAAATAAAATAAATTTTTATCATATTAATTTAAAAAAAAAAATAATTTTACTTATCCTGAATACAAATAGTTAATTTATAAAAGTAAATAAGCTCTTAGAGTAATGGCATGTGAGATAAACGCGAGAAAACTAACCAAAAAAAGGAAGAACAAATAATAAAAGTGTACAACGTTACTTCTCAACTTTTTTTAAAAAGAAGAAAATAAAATTGATTTGGATGATTTCTACAATTTTTTTTTACCATACATCAGACATTCATTTCTACGCATTTTAACGAGGAAGAAAAAATTACAATAAAAAATAATTAAAATTATAGGTAAAAAAATGACGGAACCTTGCCAAGAATCGAACGCGAGACCAAATTATCTATAGAAGAAGACTTTTTCTCTAGAAGAGAAAAAATATTTAGAATGCTAACAGTTACACCATTACGGAGACCAACGTGGTCGAATCTGAGATAAAGTTTGTTTTAAATTAAAAAAAAAATTAAATAAAAAAAATAAATAATTGGTTTTAGAACATCAAAATATTGCAAGAATTAAATTTTTACGATAAATGCATTATGTAAAATATTTGGTGATAATCGACTAATTGTTTTACTTAGAAAAAACACAAATAAAGAGAAACAGCATAAAATTGGTTATACCGGGTTTACAAATTCTGGATTTATATCGAAATATAAACTGGTAGCAATTTCAAAATCCGAAGAAGAGTATTACGGATTTTTAAAAAAAATAATTTCTGGAAAAACATTTTAACATCATTATTTTAGATAACACGACTTATCGTTTAGTTTCTTTCAGAACCACTGACTGACTCAAAAAAACTTATTAAACTTGGAGATTTAAGAGAAAGTAAAATGTATTAAAGCTGATGACAAAAATACGATCCGGATGTGCTGGAAAATTGAAGGGAGTATACACAACGATACGACTCTCGCACACATCACTCGACTGAATTGATTTAGGAAAAATTTAATCGAGAAGTACTAACAACCCAATTTTAATTTACTGGATTTTACTCGATTGGTAGCGATAAGTATGTTCTACCAGTATATTTTACGGTACTTTTGTTTAAGGAAAACTAAGAAAGCTTTGCTATTACACGCAAAATTCATTAATGTTCCTTGATTTCATATGGGCTTCTTCGTCATTGTGCAAATAGTGTTGTTAGACCCATTCCCTCTTCTCATTACTTTTAAACCTCTTTACTTAAAAACACATTGTTATTTTCAGTGTTATTAAATTATTAATCCAGTAAACATTAAATTATTAAGTTCAATTTTAACTGAAAATGAACCTAAATCAATTTTTTTAATTTTTTATTTTGAGTTTTACGGGCCTCAACTTCTACGATGCATAGCAATTAAATGAATAAATTAATAAAACTTTATTTCCCATATGACATAAAAAAGAATTAAAATATATAATTAACAAACATAATACCTGCAAAGGCATGATATTTCTAAAAAGGAAATATAAAAATTAAAACTATTTTTAAAGTAAATCGTAGAAACTAAATGTTCCTAAATAAATAAATAATAGTTCTTACAACAAAAACTTAATTACTAAAGGTTGAGATCAATTAAAATTTAACGTGTTGTCTTAGAAAAATGACGAAAGAATAAAAAAGAAATTTAACATAATAATACGATAACAACCGCACCCATGCACAAAAAATTAACATTCTATAATAAATACAAGTAATATCAAGAAAATACAAGAATATGAAGATAATGTAAATAATATTTATACCACTGTACAATATTATGGTTAGTATATTGTACAAATCGGAGTAAAATGAATATTGTTATATTTGTTATTAACATACAAAATAATAAAAAATAATGCTAAATAATCTTACTATTAATAATATAATTATAAATTTACTCTTAATAAATTTGCCTTCCTTAGTTGAAATTAGCTCCGTTATAGGGTTTTAGATAAAAAACCAAAACGTGATTAAGGTTGGATTAGAAAATTAACTAATCATTTAGACAGGAAAGAAAAACATGTTTAGAATAGTGATTCGTACACATTATTTGACATTATCCACTCATCTATTTCTTTAAGGAGTGTTTTGTTCACTCTGCCGTACATAAATTTAGCAGGAATAAGATTTATTAGTTTAGCAGAAATATATATGAACGTCTTCAGTAGACGGATAGGTCATTTTGCAATATTATAAAGGTGAAACTCGATGGCCTCAGATTATGAATC
This sequence comes from Lycorma delicatula, assembly GCF_047948215.1. NCBI lineage: Eukaryota > Metazoa > Arthropoda > Insecta > Hemiptera > Fulgoridae > Lycorma > Lycorma delicatula. The sequence continues at coordinate 101,838,110 of NC_134458.1, read as the reverse complement.
ACTAGTATTAAAGAGGTTTATATTTTTGATAATGCATATAAAAAATACTTTTGACTACAGCTGTGTCATTGTTAATACGTTAAATTCCCGAAGTAGGTCAGCTGTTGGGTAAAGTCTGAGCTTATTTAAGGCTGCTTTTATTAAGTAATTTTGAAGCACATACGCTTTATTAGAGTGCACGTTTCTTGCCTCATCCCATGAAAATATTCCATATTGCAATATTGACTGGGGATACTAGAAATACACAAGTTTAGCGATACTGTTATTTTTTTTATATTACTAATTTGATGAAATTTAATGATTAAGTGTAATTATTTTGCACATATTTGTTAATGTGCGCTTTCATTTAAGATGACGGTTTATCCAGACACCAAGATATTTTATTGTATTTACTTTTCCTAGTTTTGGACACTGACATGGAGTAAAAGTTGGCCCTTTGCAGTTTATTGAATGCACGGTTAAATTATTTAGGTTAGGAGGCTGACTATCGTGATTTGTAGAAAACGTCATAAACACGCTTTTTTAACATATATGGTTAGTACGTGTTCGTCAAACCAAGCTTTGACACCCCTAAGACCTTCTTCAACTGATCTTAAACCTCGTTCCACGAAGAGCCCGTGAAAACCAAGGCAGTGTCATCAGCGAAAGATGTATCACAGTTTTTTTAGTTTTAGTAAGTTATTTATATAAAATAAGAATAAGATAGGGGAAAAGACTGATCCTGTGGTAGACAATATTAAGGACAAGTGCTTTATGCTAGTATTCTGGTCGATCGTAACTATTTGCGATCTGTTTTTTAGATAACTTGTAAATAATTTATGAGGTAAAACACGTATTCCCAAACTATTTAATTTTTGTAGCAGTTTTGAATGCGGGACGGTGTCAAAGGCTTTCGCCATATCTAAAAAAACTAATATATATTTTTTTATTATCCTTAAATTGATTTAATATGGAGCCGATAAGGTAATTAATCGCATATTGGGAGCTTTACTTTGGTTGAATCCATACTAATTTGTATGAATTATGTTGAGTTTATTTAAATAATTTGTCAATCGTGATTTTAAAATTTTTTCCATAACTTTAGACAGACGATAGACCGTTTAACAAGCTTATTGGACTGTAATTTGTGGGAATGCAACCATATTCCGACTTGAAGAGTGGGATAATATAAGCTATTTTGAACTTATTTGGAAAACAACCTACGGCAAAACATTTATATATTAATTCTTTAATAGACTTAGCTACATATAGAGAGATCTTTTTTAAGAGTATGTTTTTAAAACCATCAATATTAGGACCTGAATTATTTTTGAAAAGTGTAACTATATAATTGATAATTTCGTTTTCATTTGTTAGAAAAAGAAAAAAGAACCTTGAGTTGTCATATTCGCATCTGGTTGGTGACTGTCACGCATAGACATACTTGCATTTAAACAACTTTTTCGCGTATTCCTTACCTAAAAAATTTTTAAATGAACATTTCAAAAATGGAAATTTTATTATTAAAAATGTTTGCTTTTCTTTAACTCACAATGTTTCTTTTTCCATGTTTGTCTTCAAATCTTGCATCCTTAATTTAACATTGCTGATTGATGAAATTTTGCACAGTTAAGGTCGGGTGACAAAACAATATTCCACCATTACTTTTGCAAACATCCCCCCGTACGGGGGTAAATTAAGGGTGCAGGTGTAATAATTTAACATACTTCCTAACATTGCCTATTAATGAAATTTTGATTAAGGTATATATATATCAGATATTATAAATAATTAAAGTATGACTAAAAAGTATAAAGCAAGTTTTTAAAAATGTTGAAAAATGTTTTTAATATTGTTTTAATACTTAATAATTCATTTATATAGTCCCACATCTTTTTATAGTTGCCTTTAGCTTGTAAAATTTTACTTTTACTATAGCGGTGTTTGCATTTTTTAATTAGTTCACCTAAAAGATTTCTGTAATTTTTATGTTTAGATTTTAAATTGGCATTGAAAGGTTGTTTGAGAAGAATTTTGTATAATTTATCCTTACAGACGTGACTAAGCCGACAGTTATTCAGTTTTTTAAAGGTGTTAATATGTTTTTTACGCGTTACATTTTTCCCACAAAAATTTTTTTTTTGTTTTTCTCAAGAACATTCTCCCAGTTTTCTACTTTAAGATTTGTAATAACGTATCATAATTTATTTCTTCATTAATGTGACTGCTCTTTAATACTATTATTTACCTTAGTTCCATTCTGAGGTTGAGGGCATTGCAAAAATGATCGGAAATTGTAGTCTTAAGAATTGATCCGATAATAATTTCAGAATAAAAATTAGTATTCTAGATTCAAGATTCGGTATTTTCTTGTACCCTTGTGGGTTTATTTGTATATGGCTTGAAACCATTTGATAATAATATACCGAAATATTTATAAATCTCGTTTGTTTCTGTTTAAATGGATGTTCATAGAAATTGTTACCACTGTCCCTAAACCTATGTAAACATTCATTCAAACTGTTAAGTAATCTATCTACAACTGCAAATGATGATCTATAAAAAGCAATGAGAGTAATCTTTGTGAAATCTTGTGGATTCTCAATACTCAAAATTATTGAATTTGCTTTGAGTAATTCAAAATTAATTCTTTAAACTTTCAGTTTTTCACTGACAAACACAAATACCACATTTGTGTTACCAGATTAGATACCAGGCTCATCATACACTTAGTATCCGCTTAGATTATAATTAAATCGATGATGATAAATTACAGATGTTTCCGTTAAAATTATTATATCACACCTAATATTGAAATTGTGAAGTACATTGGCAAATTCATCAAAATTTCTATTTAAGTTACGTATGTTTATTTGCAATATATTAAAGAATTTTCCAGTATTATTAGAATAATTTTGCGGATTAAAGCTAACGATATCATCAAATTCTATAATAATGTGTTTAATATGTATAAAATAATTAAATGTAAGTATATAGTTAAAGCACAGCTAAAATAATATTAAGTTTCAAAAGTAATAAACTATAACTTAACCTTAAAATATTTGTTTATTTCCTTTTATGTAACCGGAACCACTAGAGTACAAGGAATTAGCTGAGAAATTAAGTTTAAGGTTAGAATCCTACATGAAAATCGGTCTTTCGGCCCGGATTTATTTAAAAATAAAGAAATATTACCTAAAGAGATATGATTAGACCCAAAAAAAGCTAGTGATTAAAAAATTCTGAGTTTAAAAAGTAAAATAATTGCTGCGCTAGTAAATGATAATAAATACGCAAGCATCATGAAGTTCTCCCGGGAATTTGCGAGTAAAACCTATTCTACGCGTGAAAATAATGGAAAAAGTTCGTATAAACATATTTCCTAAAATGATTCGTTTGCGAGTTACGGCTAGTGAAAGATTTCGCTCGGATTTCAGCTACCCCGGTGAAATGAAGTACTGAAATTTTTACGACGTTAATTAAAGGACAGAATTAGTGATTTATTATCGTTTTTGACCTGAAAAATTTAATAAAATAGGTCCTAGAACCCTATCTAAAGTAGTTTTTAGAAATACGGGGTGAAAATCATTAAATTGGGGTAAAAATTCTGTTTATGTTTGGCGAACAATAGCTTTTTTAAACGGGTAATAAGCACATAAACTTTTAAACTAAACTTGTGAAGAATTTAATTATGAACCAAACGCAGTAAGATAAGTTGAACAAAACAAAGAGAAGTTAGAAATATTCAAATTCTATTTAGAAACGGTACACTAGACCAAAGTACATTATACGTACAAATGGTTTACAATAATGTTCAACAATGAACTTACCATTTTCAACACATTTCTTGGTTAGCTTCTGTGCTGCTTTTGTTTCTCTTCTTAGTTCTTCAGGATTGTCCTTAAGTTGCTCAGCCATATCCAAAATGCGGACAATTAATTCATCACAAGAATGTATTATTTTGTATACAATATTTCTCATCCATTCCCAGACGCAAAAATCTAAAGTCAAATCAGGCGATATTGGTGGCCAGGAATGTGGACCTTCACTACCGATCCTTTTTCTCAGGGAAATGATAATTTAAGTAAGTGGAAACGGCACAAGAAAAGTCGGGAGGGGTACCATCGTGCTGGAAGTATACTTAACATCTCAGCGCTAGAGGAACATCTTCAAACAGCTGCAGCAATTCTTCTTGAAAAAAGTGAAAGTAGACCTCAGCATTTAAGCGGCGAGATAATATCAACAGTTCAAACAGCTGATTGTGAAGTAGGCCGCACCATATATTAAACCTAAATTGGTGTTGAAAATTGCCTTCCACCGTTTCATGAGGATTTACTTCTCCTCATGTACGCTCATTGCGTAAGTTGTTGACGCAATCTCGAGTGAAATTTGCCTCGTCGGTAAACAAAACGTACTTGTAGAGTTGTCGATTTGTATTCCACTAGTTGCAGAACTCCAAGCGAAGTGGACCGTCTCCTGGTGTAGACGTTTAACTGGCTGTTTATGATAAGGATAAAACTTATTTTGTTTAAATGTCCTTCAAACCATCGAATGCGAAATCCCGATCCGCTTAGAAAGACGTCGTGTACTGACGCCTGGACTGCGCTGAACTGCATCGATATTAATTTCATAGATAACAGCGTCATGTTGGACAGATCGTTCGTGGCTGGTACGAATACTAGGTAGTGAACCTGTAAGGAATTAAATTACACCCTTAATATACTTATACGAATATTGCAATTAAGATATTTTATTTTAGAAAAACAATGACATTCAGTCCGAGAGACAGATTTCAACATAAATTTTATCTCTAGATCCATCGATATTAATTTCATCGGTAACAGCTTCGTGTTGGACAGATCGTTCGAAGCCGATTACCTCGCCGAATGGATTCGCCTACCGGCCGTAGCTGTAGTTCCTTACGTCTTATATTTCGGCTGGTAGTTATGTTCAATCATGATATCATGCGGGCTTCTTCTTCATTGTATAAATAGTGCTTAAGACCAATACCCGCTTCTTGTTACTCTTAAACGTATCAAATTTCACGTACGAATGAATCTTTCCTCAAATTCATGCACGAATCCTGGTTAATTCATCGCACCATAGAGATACCGGGATCATCAATAAATATACAAATGTGCACACATAATTAGATATTTAGATCATTATTTACTATTAACATTTAATTTTAAACACATTATACAATAATTTAGGTTGAACGTTCATTAAAGTTAATGTTGATTTTAAAAGATATAATTTTGAATTCACAAAATATGTTCTTACTGAAAACGAAACGGTTAAGAAGAAGCGATTTATAAGCGGATTAAATAAGAAGAAATTAAATATGTTTCAATGATCTAACAGTCACGGTAGCAACATTAATGATTCATATTTTTAGCTGCTAAAGCTAATAAACGGTTTCCTTGACATAGTTTTTAAGACATTCAAAGAAGAATTTCATCGAAAAATTCTTTCAGAAAACACCCGACCTGTTTTTCTTAATATCACAGGATTTTAATCATTTCAATTTAAATGTGCACTTTTCAGTAAGTTTTAAAATGATTAAGAGAGTTAAAATGACTTTTTACGTTTACAAAAATAAAAAACTTCTTAACTGAAATGGCAATAAACAAATTTTTTTGGGATTATTTTTATATATTTTTCAGTACTTAATAGAAACAAGAATTAAGTTAATAAATAGTTATAATTTTTTATAGTGAATATGTGTATTAATAAACAGATATTCATTTAATTAATTATTTATTAAATAAATATTTATTTAATTTCTCGAACATGGTATCGCTGATTTGTTAATTAATTAAATAATATTAACAATTATTAAAATCCACTTAACCAGCACATTGACATATTCTCTAGATCTTTAAGCTTACTTGGAAACCATCATCAGGAGTTCAAATATCAAATCGAAGTCATTCTGGCATTCTACAATGTAAACTCTACGTAGAGTATACTGTTAGGACCGGACGGTCATAACTACACATTTTTACTTATGATTTTTAATTTTTGACTTTGATTTGATATTTTAACTCCTGATGATTACTTTCAAGTAAGTCGAAAGATCTGGAGGATATTTCAATATGCTGATAAGGTGGATTTTAATAATTGTTAATATTATTTAATATATATTATTAAAAAATTCGGGCTTGAGATAAGTTAAACGAACACATTTAATCTTAAATTAAATAAACATTTGTGCACATCACAATTAATTTCTCGTTCAAAAGATAGTACAAAATAGCATGTAGTAGTTTTTTTATGCAGGGAAATTTACGTATTAAAAATTTCCCTTTTTTATGTGAAATTTCCCGTTTTATTTTTTTCTTAAATTGTTTATTCAGCTGTAATTACTTGGTAGTCGTATTACTTAGTAATCTATTAGCTTAATTCATAAGTGATTTAAAATAAAAATTTCGTAGTTTAAGAGCAGATTAGGCGGACGGAAAGTAATTTGTAGACAAAAAAGAACTTATGTATGATCTTATTTATGGTAGTCAAATGTACAGTCTTAAGTATGTTTATAATTTCTTTAAGTTAAATGAAGTAGCGGCAATATCAGTTACCGTTAAAAAAACCGCGTCTGAAACTGGTATTAGTGAATCCTCTGATGGAGGATTCTAAGTGAATCCCAAACAATTGGCAATTCAAAATTCAAACCCCAAAAAGTAAAAATAGATCGATGGTCGATAAATGTGAACAAAATGTAATTCGACGAAAGATAAGTAAGAGGCATAAGAGTATTAGAGAAAAGCTAAGAGCAATATTATTAAATATTTATAGAAAGGTAAATGCAGACGTAAATTCCATAGGAAGAAAGTCATCTTTTCAGTCTTGTAAAGAATTCGGGCTTCAAATGGAGGAAAACTACCAACAATTAGATGTTAGTTCTTTGATAGACATGATATTAAAATTAGTAATGATTTATTTACGTCGTATATAATGAATTATCGACATGATAGTCGGAATATAGTTTATATTGACGAAACTTAATTGTATACTAACTATTCTACAAATAAAGGCTGGTCAGATGAGTATAGTGAGGGATATCACGTACTAATTTCGAAAGGAAACCGATGATTATTGTTAATACTGGTGGAGAGGCTGGATTTGTTTCAGACTCTTTACATATTTTTAAATTGAGGCGTAAATCCAGGGATTACCATGATGATACGAATTTATCAAATATCAAAAGATGAGTCGAAGAAAATCCCATTGCGAACCTACCAGATAATTCAGTAGTTGATCTTCACAATTCCCCTTCATTACAATGTAGTAGAAAACCCCTCTCAGACTTCTAATTTGAGAAAACCTGAAACGCAAAAGTGGTCGAGTAATCACAGTATTCCGTTTTCATACTCGATGTTAAACACGAGTTGTATGAACTAATTTAAAAAGAAAACCGAAAATGCTTTTATACAAAACTGATAAAATTTTAGAAGCACCTGGGCATTCAATACTTACAATGCCATCGTATTATTCGCAATTAAACCCTATTGAAGAAATATGGTCGAAAGTTAAACGGTATGCTTGCAGTCATTATGTTGGAAAAACGTTAGAATTCATCGAAAAATGCCTACGAGATAAATTTGTAACCATGGACTCTTCTAAGTAAGAACCATATTGTAACCAAAATTTTTATTAAGTTAATAATTACTAATATCTTTTCTGCTAAGATCACTACAGTTTCTATGTTGAGTACTGTTTACCTTTCTTAGCTTCATTCTTTTATTATATGTTGACGGGCTTCGGAATAACTTCATTGTCAAAACTTATTAAACGTTTAGTTTTTAATATCTGTTAATCTTTATATAGCGTTTAGTTAACGCTCCTCCCTATATTTGACGTCATGCCTTATCTGGCCTTTTTCTTCTTGTTTATTTGTTACTATTATTAATAACCCCTTCTTCTGCCCTTCTTCTTGTTTATTTGTTATTAATGGTTATACTTATCTTTTAATTTTATTTATTTATTTCCTGTTTTCAATAAACTGAGGTTCTTGAAAAGGACATCCACTTACTTGATTGTTGATCTCTTCATTTACGATCGTTTTAACGTTATATTTAAGTGTAAACATTTCTAGATTTTATAAAATGTTCATCCTTCTTCGTTTAACATATTTGTGAATTAATTTCATTGATTCTTCCATTTTCATCATTTTTTTTTTATTAAATGCGTTGCATAATTAGAATCATTTTTTTGATTTTTAAAAGATCTCATGTGTTTGTTATATCATAATTTTAATTTTCTTCCCGTCTGTCCAATGTATGTTGCAGTGCAGTTACTTTTTTTTTTGTACATACCATTAATGTTGTATATATGTTTTTTTTCTATGTTAGTATTAAAAGTATTTTTTAGTGTACTATTTGTATTTACACGTATAGCCATTTTTATATTATATTAATTGTTTAATTGGGTAAATTTCTTTCCCAGTAAATGTTAACTTACTCCATTTAAAGGTTTCTTTATCGTTTGTTGTTTTAATTCAATTTAATTTATTTCTATTTTTATTCATTTTTCTGATCATTTAAAAAAATGTCAACATGTAGTTAAAGTATAAAGCTGAGAAAGGTAAACAGTACTCAACATATTGTAACCATGTTAAATATATTGAAAATGCAATTTTTTTTTAATAAATTGTTTTCTGGTTTGCACATTAATTTAATTATTAAAAAAATAATTTGGAAACGCTTTAATTGTTTATTAAGTTTAAATTAGTTACAGCTGTTATTACAAAATATCAAAAATTAAAAATAAAAACCAAGAAAAAAAGCAATACTTTGCTCGATAAATAACCACACAAAGGGGATTTTAGGATCATAACAATAACCAAATTTCCCTTTAGTGACAGTATTACTTGTTGAGAAAATAAAAAAAATTCCCTCTGCTTGGCCTCCCATTTAAATAATGCTATTTTGTATGCATAACGTTGTTATGATTCAGTAGTCTTGTTTTATCCAATATGGTCCTTATAAAAAATACAGTCACTCATAGAAAATGCGCGTCTCCTAAAATGACTAAATATGTATTGGATTTAACAAAGAAGCAATTAACGGTGGCATTATATATCCTTCCCAGCCGAACAAGCCGGGCTTGTTCGCGTCACATCGTAATCGTTTTGTTATAGGTTGAACTTTCCTAAAAGAGATAAAAGGCTGGCAGAAAGGTCCTGACACTTGTCCTTCGTTCGAAAAAGAAAATATTTAAAAGCATATTCTGAGAATATGAATCTGATTTAAGTTCGTAAATTTTGTGAAAAATCTGAAAAATTGAAGAAAAAAGAAAATGTGGCCTTCCAACGAAAGGGGAAAATTAATTAAACAATAATAATGCAATTTTTAAAAACGCTATTAACTTGTATTTGTCATTAAAGTTTGTCTTGTATTAGCCACTCAAGAAGATGTACTTGCCAAGTATGTTAAAGTTTATTAAAACATAATTTAGCAAGAATATGTTTTTTATTACTATTTATACTTTATTATTTTAGATTAGCATAATGTAAAAAAATATAAAATGTTTGTACACGTAATATTTGAATGTATCTGCTAATATACGAAAAAAAAAATTATAGCATGTAATTATAGATTTAATTTCAAATTGAATAAGATTATGCAAGGTTAAATACTACAATCTTTTGTTTTATTTATTTGTACATAGGCTCCCCGTGGTTTACGAAAATATTGATATCCATGAATATTTAGGTTTATGTTGTGTCCGGAAGGAGATAAAACGCTTCAGTTTTAGATATGAACACGCATAAATAACTAAATAACCACGCCTAATGTCCCCACCGTTGTGGAGACATTAGGAGGCTTAAACGCCTCCACGTACTAGACCTTAGTGACTTCATGTGATTTACGATGATTTGATTTGTGATATAATTATTTAATTTATGATGTATTTATATGATTTATGATATGCACTCTGATGAGTGCTCTATTTCTACTCGCACTTCTCTGTTTATGTGTTTTTCGTTTACTTTGTATTCCGTTTTTTCTTTTTCAGTATTTGTATTTAATTTTTATAGTACAGTCAATTTGTATTTTTATTTGAATATCCTTACCTACCGATTGATGTTTTTTCCATATGTTCGGGGTGATGAGGGAAGCTTAACTCCAGATTTTTAACATCCCCCTTCCATAGATTTGTGAAAAACTCAAAACGTTTTTGAAATGCGTTATTCTCTGAATCTATGCATTTTAAAGAAAAATTTTTCAAACAAAAAATGTAGGGACATTCTCGGACATTCTCCTCTACAATTATGTCTTTGAAGTTATGCCGTATAATTTGAAATTGAAATACTAGGTGGCGCTGAAGTTGTAAAAAACGTGTGTTTCGATTTTTACACCGGAAAAAAATTGTTTCTCGTCTGTATTGCATTTGGAAAAGTTGTTAATCTCAAAAAAACAGACAACTTTTATTTAAACAATTTTCTTGCACGACTTACCGTTTAGGAGCTGTAGCTTGTGAAAGTGTGAAAATGTTGTGAATTGGGCACGTGTTCGAAACCGGTCTAATCGCTGAAAAATGCCGATCTCCTCGGCTACAGTAACAATAGGACCGCTGGGTTGCCATTGTACCGCTATAACTCTGGAATGCTAAGTCGTACAAGAAAATTGTTTGAATAAAGGTTGTCTGTTTTTTTGATATTAACAACTTTTCCAAATACAATACAGACGAAAAACAATTTTTTCCGGTGAAAATAACGAAAAAACATGTTTTTTACAACTTCAGCGCCACCTAATATTTTAATTTCAAATTATACGGCATAAATTCAAAGAAATTAATACTAGAAGAGAATGTCCTCTACACTTTTTGTTTGAAAAACTTTTCTCTAAAATGCATAGATTCAGAGAAAAACGCATTTAAAAAACTTTTTAAGTTTTTCAAAAATCTATGGGAGGGGGACCCCTAACGCATGGACAAAAGATCAATCGGTAGGTAAGGATTTTCATATACAGCCTATCTTGATGAACCCACCGGGTTGGTCTAGTGGTGAACGCGTCTTCCCAAATCAGCTGATTTGGAAGTCGAGGGTTCCAGCGTTCAAGTCCTAGTAAAGGCCTATTTTTACACGGACTTGAATACTAGATCGTGTGGATACCAGTGTTCTTTGGTGGTTGGGTTTCAATTAACTACACATCTCAGGTATGGTCGAACTGAGAATGTACAAGACTACACTTCATTTACACTCATACATATCATCCTCATTCATCCTCTGAAGTATTATCTAAACAGTAGTTACCGGAGGCTAAACAGGAAAAAGAAAGAAAGCCTATTTTTATGACAAATTGCCTGTACTATTATTGTATTCATAGTGTTTTATAATCAACAAAGTTTCTTTTCCTGGCATTAATGAAAATTCTATCCACGCATGTAACTTCTAAATGAGAAACACAATGCAATGGCTTTATCTGTTTTAAAGTCAGATGTTACAATCCATCTAGTGAATAATTTTTTTAAATTGATATCGTAGATTATTCGATTCCTTTTAATTAATTATACTCAGATATAGGTGCAGTTGTATCATTTGTGAAGACGTTAGTAATGAATGATTCAAGATTTTGAACAAACAATAAAGGTCCAAGGATTCTTTACAGCTGTATTTAAATCATTTTGTATTTCACTTTTTCTTTGTTCTTTTTTTGGTTCCTAGTTGTTGATTGGTTCGTGTTACTATTAGACTTCACAGTGTATGAAATTTCCTCAGAATTTTTTATATTAGTTTCAATTATTGTGGAATCTTGATCGGAGATTCCTTCTAATTATTTGAGTATGATCAGATTTAATTAAGGATTCTCTACGATGTAAATAAAATTTGGAATAAAAAAAAAAATGGTAAATAGGAATGCAAGATACTCGTTACATAGACCACAACTTAAATATACAAATACAGTTTACATTTAATAAACAGTTAAATTATGTATGAAACAATAATTTGTACAAATTAATAACAACTCAAATTAAGACACTCACTTTAAATACACACAAAACTGTAAATAGAATACTTTAACAAATATTGTTTTCAAAAAATCATTATAATTTTATTAAGATTTATTTACTAGGAAGCATTTCGATCCATTTTTTAATGAGTTAGCAGGGTGGCAGGGGTTTGTCCTGCCACCTTACTATTTAATGTTAGCTGAAATTTATTAAACATTTTTTTGGACTTAATCCAAGAATTCTAGACTGCGTGGTCGATTCGTTAGCTTTTATTGTACTTAATTGATTTCCATTCCTAGAACAGTAAGAATGATTAAAATTACTTAAAAGTAATAGACGTAATATTAAATACACTCGTAAAAGTTTTTTAAAACTTAAGTGAAATACAAACTTAAAAAAACTTTACAAAACTTTTTAATTTTACAAACTTTTAAAAAACTTAAAGTTAATACAATATAATTAAATACACTGATATGAAATAAAACAAAGCAAAACAAACGGTTTTTTTATGCCATAATGGCAAAATGTAGCTCTACAAGAATCACTTGGAGTTTTACTTCTTGTTCAAAATCTTGAACCATTCATTACTAACGTCTTCACAGATGATACAACTTCATTTATATCTGAATGTAATTATTTAAAAGTGATTTGAAAATGTACGACATCAATTCAAAAAATGATTCACTAGATGGACTGTAACCATCTAACGTTAAATATGAATAAAACCATTGCATTGTGTTTCTCATATACAAGTAACATGCGTGGATATAATTTTCATTAATATAAACGATAGTTTATATTATAGTAGTTCTGATAGTAGTTCTATTATAGATAGTTCTGGTCCGGGCATGTGTAGAGTTGCCGGACCTTTGAAGGTTCTTAGGTACTTTCTGGCTGCGGGATGACGGGAAAGTCATCTAATGTCAGCCCAATGAACCGGGAAAAAAAAAAAAAAAAAAAAAAAAAAATTATGTATTTTAAAATGTGCTTAGAATTAGGATTTTTTTGTTTTTTTTGGTGATATATATATATGTAAAGTCGTTCTGGTCCGGGCATGTGTAGTGTTGCCGGACATTTGAAGGTACTTAAAAACTTTCTGGCTGCGGGATGACGGGAGTGTCATCCCAATGGAAAAAAAAAAAAAAGAAAAAAAAAAGAAAAAAAAGAGCCTCAAAAGATTCTGGAGGCTGGGGTTGAAGCGTGGCGACGTGTAGGGCCAAGGGAGGTAGCCTTATTGCCTAGGGTGTTCTGGCTCCACTGGCAAGTGTAGTGGGGTCGGGGCTCCCCGATGATGGCATCAAGGACCCTCAGGTATGTGAGGAACGCGTGGGGGTAGCGGTACGCGGAAGGCGTGCCGGCTACATGTAGGTTAGGGACGGGGAGGGTAGCCCCATTGAAGAGTTAGCTGCCAAAATGAGGTGGTTGGCTCACCCCGAAGAGGCTTTGGGGACCCCGGCGGGAGATCCTCCATAAGGAGGCAGTTAGGGTGGGCAGAGACTGCTGCCACGGCACTGCAAGGCGACCATGCTATGTCTTAACAGGCGGAGGCTGGTTGCCTTGGGGTGCTTAACAAGTTAAATAAAAAAAATAAAAAAAAAAAAAATATATAAACGATAGTAATCTGTTGACCATAAAAAAAAACTTCCGTGCATTTTATTAAATGAAACGTTCTCTTGGAATAAAAAATTAGATCTACTATAAAATATTATAATCGAAGCCAGATTATAATAATTTAATAGCGGGAAAAAAATCGAGCAAGTTCTGAATTTAATTTCTCATTCAATTTTCTGTTAATCTGCGTGGTTTCACTTTATCAAAGAAATTTAAATTCTAAAATCTAAAGAAACCCTTTTTTTATTAATACTGATTTATCTAAAAATTATTCCCTCGTACAAAGCGCAAAAAATAAACAAAAGTAAATGCTCTTTTAGATATATATATTTTCTTATTATCCTCGGCAGTTTAGAATTTTTTTTACTTACGTTTTTCCTGTTATCGGCCATTTTCTTTTTCATACAATTGCTAATTCAGTCAAAATAGGTTATTTTTAAAAATTAAAAAGACTTTTTTTATGCTGTATAAGAAAATTTGATTAGTCATTGTTTTGTTCTGAAGTTGTCTTTTTAAAACGCTAAGCTTGTCATAATTATTAAATATTTATTATTTTTACGTATGACTTTTCCTGTCTAAAGAATAAAATCGTCTCTTGGGATTCCCTCAAAAAGTCACAACGAATTTTCACGTAATAAAAATGGATATCAGATCATTGTTTGCAGCCTTTAAGTATTAACCATGTAGATCGATATTTAGGAAATTATATATGTTTACTTATCCTTGAGTTTAATCCGCCAAATAAAGCGTTTCTCAACCAGGGGGTCGCGGTGATATGAAAGGGGAGTCGCGAGTTCAGCCTAAAATTTACATGTAAATAGTAATGAAATCATTTTATGAGGAAAAAAACATTTATAAACATTTTACGTATATTTATGAGTACACGAGTAAAGAAAATAAATTAATGACATAGTTGCGTTTGTTTTTCATTTAACAGTTTCTCAATACGCGAATATAACTTACAAACACACAAAAGAAAATTATTTTCAAGTGATTAAAACCTATTCCTATATTTAGTTTTTAGCGCAACCGTAGACGAAAAACCCGTTTCACAGAGGTAAGACGTGGCGAAAGGGGTTAATATTTTCAATGCTTCTGTGACTATATTTTCATAATCGCTTCGACGAACAAGCCATAATGTATCTAAATTTTCAGATGTGAATTTGCAGTTGTAAGGTTTTATCGGCAGACAATTCTACGTGCTGGTCGTGAATTTCAACCGGTAATTTAGCAGCTGCGACATCGTTTTCAATAAAAAGATTCAGTACTTCAAGAAATCATTTTTATCTTCCAGGATATACAGTGCCAACTGAATTTTTTTATGCTCGAATATGACGCTCTCACAGCGAATATTACGCAAGCAGAACAAATTACAGGGAGCACGTATAAATCAAGTTGGAACCTGTAAATGATCATGTTTGTACGCTTCATACATGCATGGTTTCACCCGTAGCTATCAACTCAGTTAAGTAGTTTCAAATAGGTTTCATTGGGTTGGTGTTGGGGGGTCACAAAATATTCGTTATTAATTTTTTTTTACTTTTTGGAGGTAATGGAGCTAAAAAGATTGAGATACATAGTGGTCATTATAAAACCAGCTGATTTTTGAGATTCAAGTCTTGTAAAGACAGTCGCTTTTATATGGATTCAAATGCTAGACTGTGGATACCGGTGTTCTTTGGTGGTTGGGTTTAAATTAATCACACGAATCAATTAAATTAATCACGGAAATGGTAGACATGAGTCTGCTCAAGACTACATGTTTATCGGTACATTTACATTTACTGCAGATAGGCCTGGCAAGTCGGTAACGGTGATTGCAGTCGCTAATCTATACACACAAACAAACACCAGACAGTAGCTGGAAAACCGGTTAGAAAAAACAAACTTATCTTTGTGATTACATCTATGAATGTGTATATAATCTTTGCTAAAAAAATTAGTCGATTATTTAAAAAAAATAACACTCTGTATCTAACGAACCAACAACAGAAGAAATGTTTTCATATAACTCAAGATAATACTTCGGATTACGAGAAATTATGATTAAGCTACCGAATCATAATTTTTATTGAATTTTAAATAGATTACCAAACCATTTAAAATACAATTTAAAGATTTTTTTATAGACTTATCATTACTCTTCGATGAAATTTTAAATATTACTAATTAAACAGAGTTTTTTAAAACCTCTGACATTTCAACATTAAAAAAAATTTGAATAACGTCTTCCGGATTCAGAATTATTACAAGACTGCCCAAAAAGGAGTGCAATGTATTTAGGGTGTATGTATGTAAGTTTGTTCCACCATAACAGCTCAACGGCTAAACCGATTTAGATGTATGACCCGCGTCTGAATCCTCACGTTACCGGGAGTGTCATAGGCTATATAAATATGTATAATAATAATAACAATAATAATAATAATGTGTTTATTTCTAACTTAAAAAATTACAATCAGTTTGAAAAGATAGAAAAAAATGTTACATTCAATCTACAAAAAATAAACACACTTAATGCATGTACTGTATAAACTGATTATTAATATAACAATAAACAAACTGAAAAACACTTTCTTCCACACGTGGACATGACCATAAGTAGTCTGCCCAGTTGGTAACGAAATTAGTTATTACTAAATTACTCATTATTACTTATTATAAAATTACTTATACTTCGTATTCTTTTATAAACAAAACAAAGTAAAGGGTCGCTCCTTTCCCCCCTCATATTCGACCATTTTGTTCAATACTCATACAATGGACATGGAGTGGTAGTAAAGACGAAAAAACAAATATATTTATAATAATTTTACAAAATTTAGTTAAAAGTTGAATTCCGTTATTAAACTTTTCCAATAGACTAATGCCCCGTTCAAATATTTCATTACAATTCTCCACTCACTTTCATTCAACAGCCCAAACTACACCGTCGTCTGTTAGAGTCCCTTTCCCTAGCCATAATTTTCTAATTTCCGATAAAATCGGACACTTACCTACAAAAGGAACAACATTTTCCTCCTCATCGATATTACATAATGAGCGTATCCTGTCATTCAATTCCCTACTGGGATTAGAATTGAGGGGAAACATGCCACTTCTTTCTTTAAAAATAATACTCATAAAACGCCTAGTGTTTCTGTCGTTAATATAATTATCTATTCTCAGATCGTGATCCAATTGAGACTGTGAAATTCCGCCCAATTCGTTCGCACCGCCGAGGCCTCTTTAGTCTCTGCCCGCATGCTTGCGAATATCCGTGAAAAACACACAGCTCAGCTCTCTTTCTCATCCACATTGAACTCCGCTTCTAATCTAAATTTTTCTAGTAAACTATGCCACGTTTTAAACCACCCTAATTTTTTATCTATCATTAGCTTAACTAATTTATTGGGAAGTCTGAATTCTGACATGTTCAACACTTTCATTATATACTTGAAATGAACTTCTCAAGCCTGCACTGACATTAAATTTACGTCTGCTTCCAAGTACAAAGCATAGTTTGGTGTATCCATAGGTAAATAAAACCTATTAAAATTCTCTAGTTCCTGACCTGTTTTGTATCCCCAGACCTGCGCACAATATATTGCAACTGTCTTACAGGCGACTTAAAAACCCGGTACTTCGCTGAGAATTGTATAAAAAATGTTTCCACAAACTGTTCATCGCAGACTTCGCCACGGCGGTTTTTTCTTTGAAATGCTGGATCACTGACAACTGAGAAGTAGAATATCATCTTCAAATATTTATAGCTATTTATTACATCAATGGCCTTCGAATGTCCATCTCTCGTTAGCCCTTAGTATTCCTCCCCGTTTAAAAATAACAATCTTTAACTTACCTAGATTAATATTTAATTTCCACCTGCTGCAGTAATATTGAAACTTTTTGATCATGATCTGAAGTGTTTTCGGCTCAGACGCTAACAAAACTAGGTCATCGGCATAGAGTAACACTGAAATTCAGGTTACGGATCCATATCCCTTCACCCACTTCCTTAAGCAAATCATTTACAAGAGCAAATAATAACGGGGAGAGCAACCTGACATGCATGAAGCACAAAACAAATCGGCTACTCCATTCTTACACCAAACACAAGATTTAGTATCTTCGTACATTACCCGTACCAAGTTTAAAAATTTATCATACAATACTTGGTTGGAGAGTTTGTAAAACGTTCACGCAAGTTTACGTTATCGAAGGCGGCCTTTAGATCTACAAAAAAAAAGTTTTTTCCTCCTTTGCAAACCTTAAGGTTAATTATACTGTAAAGATTAAAAACATTATCCGTTGCAGATTATCCTCTACGAAAACCTCCGTGGTATTCATTTAAAACCGCATTCCTGGATACCCATTCTTCCAATATGCGCAATAAGATACCTGTAAGTAGTTTCGACAAAGAGCTGAGAAAGGATATACCTCTATAGTTACCAACTTCCTGCAATCGTTCTTTTTTGTGAAGAGGAAGATGGAGTCCGGAATGCTACACGAATTAAAAATAAAATTGAATAAATTAAGCACTAGCGGTAAAAAATCATTCGGAGGCTGTTTGTAAAGTTCGAATGCGATTCTATCGATACCTGGGACCTACCAGGTATCGATAATTGTACTATATACAAAATTATCATCTGCATGCTCTTTAATTACTTTATATTACAGAGCAATGTTTTTTTTCAGTCGTGTTTTTAATATTTATTTTGTTGTAATTTTTTTGTATTTGATATTTTCATACATTACATTAACATATTTAATCTATTAACTTTAACATTATTTCATGTGTTTACATTTTGAATAATTGATGTTGACTTTAATCTCATACATTTTGTATCTTATAATTAATTTTACCACTCCTGACGTGATTTATATTAATTTGTAACTATATATCGATCAGAGTGAAAGATTTACTTATCTATATTTATTTTTATAAAGTAAATATTTTAGATATAATTCTGGATTGCCTGGTTCTGCAATTAAAAAAAATCCGATCAGGTTTTCCTTCTTAAAAACAACCTAACATATAATGCTATAACCCAAGAGATTGTATAAATAATTTAAGTATGTCATCTTCATTATCCTCTGGTTTACTGAAGGACTTAAGAGTCTTAGACCAAAATTAATTGAGTTCAGTTTTTTGTATAAATGATTAATATGATTACTCCATTTACCTGAACTAAATCAATTAAGAAATTACAAATTAGACTATGCAATCCATCACCTTATGTTATTATTTTATTTTATCTGTTTATATATAAAGGATCTTTCATTTTCAGCGCAAAAAGAAAAATTGCAATAAAACAAAATGTATATGTAATATCAACCAAACTTTTTGTTTTGTTTTTTTATTTTTTTAAGATAATAAAATTACATTATCCTCTGAAAACTATATCATATGGCTTTGCTTGACATATTAATGTCTACCAACAAAGCTTTGCGTAATTGTTTCGCACAAATCAGCTTAAATTCCACTAACAACACTTCGAATATTTACTTTCAAGTCATCAATCCTTAGTGATTTGTTGCTACAGACTTGTGACTTAACATAACAACAGAGAAAAAGTCTATCACATAATCTTTGTTGCCAATTGACATTAAAATTATGTGAAATTATTGAATCATCAAACTTTTGATGAAATAACTGAATTGTTTCAGCTGCTGTGGCATGTGGCACTATCATGTTGAAAACCATATCTCATTCAAATCAAAATTTTCTAAATTTGAAAACAGAAAATTACGAATCATAGTTTGTTAGCGTTCATCATTTACTACAACAGGATATCATTGCTCATTTTTGTAAAAAAAAATGGCCCAATGATGCCATCAACCCATAATCCACATCAAACGGTAATTTTTTCAGATGTAGTGGTCGCTGTTAAATTGTTTGTGGGTTGGAATCATCCATATACGGCAATTCTACTTATTTACAAACTCATCAAGCCAAACATGAGGCTGATCAGAAAAGATGATTTTTTTAAATGAAAATTTGGATTCACTTCGAGCTGCTCTAGAGTCCAACCTAAAAACTGTCTATAAAAAAAATGGTTCCGTGGCTTTAATCCTTGAGTTAGTTGAATCTTATATAGGTGTACCAAGATCCTGACGCAAAATTCGCCACGTTGTTGTTAAAAAAAGGCCCAATTCTTGTGAATGATATAAAACCGATAAATTTAGATTTTCACGAACACTTGCACTTACAGCAACAATATTCTCTTGACAACTTGGATTTCTTTTGTGAATTGGTATTTCAACATCAAGTAGAGAAATTTCGAATTTTTTAAACAAACGAAGAATTATGCTGACTATGCCCACCATAAATATCGTGAAGTGCACGATAGATAGCTGTAACCGATTCCATATTTCGATAATAAATATTTATATTTTGTAAACGTTGTTGAGGCGTTTAGCGATCCATGATAATTTGTCAAACTACTGAAAACAAATGACATTGAAAAGTTTAAAAAAAGTTATAGTTGCCACCACATCTGTCAATATTTTGCGCTGAATTTGAAAGACCCCCTAAATCCTTTATAACTGAGTACATTATACGTTTCAAAAGGATTATTTTTACGAAGGAATTTGTTAAAAATTCATTAATTTATTCCTTCATAATTAATTGCAGAGAGGAAAGTAATAATAACGTGTACATCTTGAATCTAATAAATGTCTCAGATTTTGAAGTCTTCTTAATTATGATAGGAGAATTGAATTATTAACATAATCCTTGAGTTAGTTGAATCTTATATATGTGTACCTTGACATACAAATCCAAATTTTCATTAAAAAAATATATTTTCTGATGAGGTTCATATATTTGGTTTGATGGCTTTGTAAATAAGCAAAACTGCCATATACTCGTATGGGATGATTCCAACCCACAAATTATTCAGCAGTGACCATTACATTAAGTAATGAATATAGGTTAATACTAGACAATTACTTGGCTAATATTAAACAAATTTTACTTTTGAAACGATGATAATAATTATTTTTCTATTCCTTCTTTTAAGACAATTTGCAAGGAATTTCTGGCAGAAGTATATAAAATTCTGTTATTTTATAATTTTTATTTATTTATTATTATTTTTTTATAAATAAATAAATTACCCGTTAAATGAATACCCGATATACCGACACTTCATTCAACGATTGATTTGGCAAGATCCGTTTAATTAAGCAGCACATAATGATTTCAAAATAATAAATGAAAATTATACTTTCTATAATTTTGTTTATAAATACTATAATAAATATAAACAGACAAAAAATACAACAAAAAAAAAAAAGAAGAGAAAATGTCAGATTCCATCGGAAAAAGAAAAGCCAAATTCTTCGGCCACCTTAAGAGAATGAATGATAATATGCTCACAAGACATACCTTCAGACATATCTACATTAAAAGAGAACGGAAAAATAATGGAACATGACCTAAAAGAAACGAAAATGTCTGAAGAATTGATCAAAATAGAACAACGTTCGGAAAACTGCTACTCAATTTCAAAGGTTTCCAAGAGAAACCAAAAACTCTAGTCAGAAGAGAAAGGCAAAAACAAGAGAAAGAATGAACTGTTGGACCAGGAAAGAAAACGCCCAGGACAATGAGAAATTAATGGAAAATGTTTCTTCAGGAGGTTCTCAGTCGGCCAAACTAAAGAAAAAGACAATGTATTTTGTACTATATTTTCGAACTATTTATAAATCTTAGAATAAATAATGGATAGAGTTATTGCAACTAATGACGTAACATTCGTTACTTATTTTTTAAAACTTAAAAAGTTATTCTTCATTATTTACAAATTGATTTCGTTTTTTAACGTGACTTATAAAAGCTAAAATTAAAAAATGCTTATAACTTTTATTTATTTGCTATTTTATTTTTTTGTTATTTGTTATTGTATCTTATATATATATATATATATATATATAAATTTTCTTATTTTTTGTGAGGGAGGGAGGTGGAATTGTATTTACATGCGGAGTGCCGAGCTCCCACTGCTGGTCTTCAAACCGCCATCAGTAGACTACCAGATAAAATCCCCCCTTTCTATCAGGATTCGACCCGGTTTACACACAACCGTTTTACAAATTACTTCAGGCTGAGTCCTGCTATCCTAACCTGAGAAAGCCGCTACCTAGTTTTCACCTGGTTCAGGATTATCCAGGTCGCCGTTCTTGGCCCTGAGAATGTCCCTGAATCTCCCAGCTGCTCAGTTCAACGAGCATCATCGCAACCACGTTGTGGGGGCTCAGTGCTCCGACATCCGCCTCCAGTGTCCCTCGATCTGCCACCCACCGAGCGCATTTGAAAAAGGTGTGCTTGGCGTCGTCCCGTACACCGAGGCGATATAGGCAGTCAAGGGACGGCGCTTTCTCTATTACATGGAGCTAAGCGGGGAATTACCCGTGACCCGTTAAAAACTGGGTCACGTAGTTCTTCTCCTTTCCATGCCGCGCTTTTTCCACGGTCTGACCAGAGGTGTAAGCCTTGCGGTCCATCGTTCTCAGGTCTTGCGGTAACAGACGAGGAACGTTGGAGTCCGTTCCTCCCTGACGATGGTCTCCCGGTCTTCGCTTGCACGTTACCTTCTGTAGACCACCTGGCGCTCCCTTGCCCAAAATAATAATAATAATAATTTTATTCACTTCCATTCTGACATACAAATACGCAGTAATTCTTTTAAATTATATATAAAATACATTATGAGCTAAAAAAAAACCAAAACCGGGTGAACGATTTTAAATTGATCCGAGCCATCTCTTACTGTAGTTTTGAGGTCTCCTTCAACGCTACTACTGTCGCTGCTGCAGCTGCTACTACTACTACTACTAGGGCCACTATTGATTGTGTATGTAACTACTCTCTTCTATTGTTGTCAGTTGTTAATTTTTCATGCTCAATTTCTTTCTTTCCAGTTTTTTTTAATTTTTTTTATTTTATTCGCTCGCGGAAAGGGTTGCTGTAGTGGAAGCTTATGTCCGTAATTTCAAGAAACGCGCCAGATATTCGAGGAAAAATTTCCGAATGCCAATAACCCAGCAACACGATTTTCTTAAAATATGGCATACCACAGGGTCAATTTCAGACGCAAAATGATACAGGTAACCTTCCTTTAGGACGCCAGAGGTCATAGTAGATATTTCAGAAAGAATATTTGCTGATCCAAAAGATCCAAAACGTAAATTATCACAGCAAAATTTTGTAAAAAACACATCTTACAGTCAGATTCTTCATAATTAAATTTGAAATCGTAACGTGTAACAATTTAAGAGAACAGACAAAACGAAAACGTCTTAATTATTCCGACTTGCTTCTTAAAACCATTGTCAATAAACAGATAGATTTGATGCTGTATTTCCGTCAGATGAGCGTTATGGTTTAATTTATCTGGACATGTAGATTCGCACAATACCAGGTGTAATGGTTAATTGAAAATCCTCACCAGTTGTTTGAGTATCCACTTCATGATGAGAAAATGATTTTCTGATTGTGATTCCCGTAAAATAGTTTGCAGGTTCAAATATTTTTCATCTAAACAAAAATAAAAATATAGTAACAGCACTTAAAAATACAAAATAAAAAATTAAATTTGAATATAAATTTAAACGAAATAGGTTGTTCCAGAATTATTTAATATAAAGCGTAATTTCTCAAGATATAATCATACAAAACAAAATTTATATTTTTTAAAGGTTTAAAGAAAGTTTTATCCAAGTTTTGTAGAAATTCATTTATAATAGTAAACATTTATCGTAAGATTAGCATGTAAATAATAAATTTGTTGAAGTAAATTTTAATAAACCTCTTTATATCTGACTAATCAGAATCTAAAGATTGAAAATTATTTCATTTACTAAATGATGAGCTGTAACTATTGTACAGTAATTTTCAATAATTAAGTTTTATTTCATCAAAACGTGATTGCGATTTTAATCTGGATTACCTTTGGTAAATTTAACTATTCTATATTAGGAAAGGACAGCATGAAAAGTTACAACATTCTAATGTGATTTAAAATTAGGTGAATGACATAATATCGAAAAAAATCTTAAAATCGTTCATTTTCATTCACTCTCTCTCTTTCGCTCCCTGCGCATAAGCAAGCGCACTTAAGAACACATATCACACACCGGGGGCACACGCAAACAAATGTGTGTGTTTTAATAGGTAACGAATTAACATCAATAAAGTATTGTCAACTCAACAATTGATAGTAATTGTTTAACGTGTTACGTAATAGATAGCGCTACTGTTTTATTATTTGCATTTAGAAAAAAACCGTTGATGCATTCAGCCTTATAAGTAAATTGTTATGTATAGAACGGTCAAGTTTCTAAATGTCGTGAAACACTACGCTTGTATGAACGAAACCTCCGATTGTACAAATTCATTTAAAAGTAAATTACTGGTTATAAATTATTTAAAATTGAAATAATTATTATTATAATGAAGGTAATAAAAAAAAACAATGGTTTAAAATGAAGTGTAGAAATTGTTATCTATTGTTGAATATATTTTTCTTTTCATTTTAAGTATTTAAAAACAAAATACGAATATGTTAAGTGCTTTTTGTGATAATTGTTTTATTTTCAACAGAGTTTGCAAGATGGCAAGTTGTATAGTATTAGTGGCTGCAACTTTATGGTCAGTAAATATCTTTATTATCAATTTATTTTCTTTTATAGGCTACATACAGTTTAAAAATAATTGATACTAGCTCTAAATACTTAAACGTTTATTCTGATATGTGTCAGATTTATTGGAAGTACTTGTTATTTCTAGTAAAAAGATTATTCTAGACTTTTCCTTAAAAAAAGTAAGTCAGAATTTTGTCTTCTATATATTTAACCCGTAATTTTTCTTTAAAATGAATTTTGACTTTAATTAAGCTTTAATTTTTTTGACTTTAATTATTTGTGCTTCTTAAAACTGAGTCCTTTGCTGCAGTTAAACAGGTTAAAAATTATACATTTACATTGAAGTAGTAATAGATATATTAAACAAAATAAATTATAGTGCTTAAATAATATATAAAGCCTTAATTAAATAATAATTAACTTATATAATAAGGAAATTAAAATTGAATTAATTAGTACACACCATTTTTCTGAGAAAAAAATTTAAGGAGAAAGAAACAAAAACAAAAATCTTTTAAAAATATTAAATATTTCATAAAATTTATAAAAAGAATTAAATTGTTCTTGAAGAAAACAGAAAAAGTAATAAACCAACATTTAATTTAATACCCTTTTAGTAAACTATTTCATAGAAACAATAATTTAAAAAATTAAAATTTTTTCAATATAACGTTAAAAAAAATTTTAATGTACTGAAAAATTTTCTATGTTTATGATATTTTCCACTAAATATTAATTATTATAAGCTATTCTAAAAATAAATAGACAATATATTAACCAAAACAGTGTTTTGGTCGAGGCACACGGAGTAAAGTGTACTATTTAATTGTTGACCTCCGGGAAATTTTGTGTAATTTCATCTGGAAATTTTCCGGTACAAATCCTGATGAATCAGAGATTTTTACACTCGCTAAAAATGTCCATGTCATATTCGTATGCATAAATAAGCTTATTTAGTGAAATGAAAATTATAATCGCGGCTAATTACAAAATACGTGCATTTTTCAAAAACTTGATTTTTTTATCGTGTAATCTTTGTGATTGACGCACATAAATTGATAATATATTGCTTTTTATTTAATTTACAAATTACATTTACAAAATAAATAGTTTTACAAAATAAATTAAAAAATACTGTCACAGCTTCGCCCGCTCTATATAATTACTTGCGTTTCTCGTCGCTGTTAATTTTTTTTATTTTATGCTTTTTAGTCAAGTAACCGGAGGCAGGTGCACATACAGAAAGGGTGCTAGTGTTTGTGTTTGTTGGGCCACCGCGCCGAATACGGTCGCACCCCTTAAAAAAAATCGGAATTCAAAAAACCCGAAAATGGTTTTCAGATATTTATCTGATGAGTATTTTCCAAGTTCAAATCTACCGAATTTCTATCTCGTTTAGTATAGTGGGCACTGGGGAAATTTGCAATCATGTTTACATTTCTTCATCCCCTTTCAAGGTCGAATTTTAAAAATCATGGTTTATTCACCTGAAGATTACACTCACAAAAAAAATCAGATGGATATTTTCATTTGTTACCGAGAAAAAAATAGTCGGGTTTCAAGAAGGTTCAAAAATTCATTTTAACCTTTAAACTCGAAATTTAAAAAATTCTAGAAATAGGTTTTTAGATATTCACGTGGCGATTACACATACTAAATATTTATAACATATAGATTTATTATGTTACTGATATAATCTTCATCGGTATAATTGCTTAAGCATGTCTTGACACATTCCATTATTAGAACAAAATTTAACATTAAACTTTTAATAAAATTTACGGAAATGGGTTGTATACCGTTGTAAGCAAGATTTTACAAAATCCAAATTCTATTACAGACAGATTTTACTACATTTCACTTCGTCAAAACTTATTAATTTGTTAAATTCTATAATTATAAACAATAAAATATGATAAATTATTAAAAAAATAAATCAATCATATCGTTTTATTTTATTTGTATTTTTTAACTAGCCTAAAGAAGACGATAATTTTTAAACTTAACAAACAATAAAAAAGGGGTGTCGAACTTCCTAATCTGATTGGGTAGGAATAGCTTAAATTCTATTACTGGTCAAGGAGTATTTTAGCGGACAATCGGCCCTATTAAACGGTAACATCTTACGTAGACTGTCATCGATCTATACAGAGACAGGAAAACATCATTTTTTAATGTGAAATCCTTGCATGAAAGCCTTTCAACATCGTCGAAGCAGCCGTTAAAAGATTCAGAGCTAATAATATTAGGTTATTTTTTCGGTGAATAAATCTCAAGGCTGCGACGCTCCTCGAAATTAGGGATCCCTCCTTCAGAACACCTGATCGAGGGCCGCATCAAACTGACTGACTCAGCAACAGGTGCACAAAGTGGTCAGGAACGTCACTCGGAGGATAAGAGACGGGATCCAGCTCACCCTGGATGTACTTCAGGATGTCATAAAACCGGAGATGGCTCTGCTCCCAATTAGACGTAAGCAATTTAGACCGGCGTACTGATGGATGCCCGAAATTACGCGTATGACCTCTAGTGTCCTAGGAGGATAAAGCAAAGACTCAGGCGTGACGGCAGAGGTGACTACGAGGCAGCAGCCGAATGATACGTGGACTGCAGAAGGACGTTCACCTACGAGGTTAGGAGGTCCAAACACATAAAATGGCTTGAACTCTGTGAAGAGTTGGATAACGATCCTTAGAGGCGGGCGTATCAGATGGTTATTAAAACATTTTGGAGGCGCCTGCCTGTTCTGTCGGATGAGCTAGCGAGTAGGGATATCGCTAGGCTTTTCCCTTGCGAAGAGCAAAAAACTGGAGACATTACAGAGTAATGGCAAGGCAATTTACACTTGACGAAGTAACCTCAGCTGTCTTCAACTTAGGTAACAATAGAAGCCCTGGTTCTGATGAGATCCCTGCCTCCACTCTGAAGGGCCTGATCCGGCAGGTACCGTGGGAGCTGGTGGATGTTTTTAATCAAGGCCTGGAGACCGGTTCCTTCCCTAGAGTTTGGAAGGAATCACGCGTGGTATTTCTCCCCCAAAACAGGGGGTGAACTCGATTGCAGAGTACCGCCCGCTCTGTCTTCTAAATAATACGGCGAAGGCCATTGAGAGGATGTGCTGGCGGCTCGTATAATGGATGAAATTAATACGGGCGCTGGCATCCACTCAAATCAATATGGTTTTTGGAAGGGCCGATCCACGATTCAAGCCGTTTCTAAGGTGGTCAGCTGGGCAGCGGAAGTAAGGCAGGGAACCTGAAGAACAAGATGTATGCCGTTGCTTATGTTATTGGATGTTCACAATGCCTTTGGAACGATTCCTAGTAACATAATCATGGTAGCTCTCAGAGAAAATGGCATTAGCGCATACTTAATAAGACAGGTTCAGCAGTACCTCAGTGAGCGCTGGGTCACGGCGGACACGCAGAGTGGAGGTCATTCCTTCTAAACGTTTGGTGGGGTCCCGCAGGGGTCTGTACTGGGGACCCTGCTATGGGTTATCGCCTATGACGGCGTTCTTAGACTTCAAATGCCTGAGGGGACCGAAACCATCGCCTATGCCGACGACATTGCGGTTTTTGTCGAAGGTCGTACGGAGGACGAGCTTGTGGTAACTCGGCTTAGGTAGCTACTGAGAGCTGGATGGGTGATCATGTCCTGGCACTGACGCGAGGGAAAAACGAATACATAATCCTGACTGGTAGAAGAAGAGTTAGATCCATCACTTTGAGATTGGGGATCACATTCTACAATTCAAACATAAGGTCAGATATATGGGGGGTCACAATTGGACCAAACTTGTAAGTTTAGTGTGACGTACAGGAAAATTGTGACAAAGCGGAGAGGACACTGAAGGCCCTGAATCGATTAATGTCCTCTAGGATCGCAGCAAGGGCCTTCTAGCGCAGGGTTATCACGTCGACCATCACTTCTGCCTTGCTATACGCGGCCCCAGTTTGGGGTGCGGCGGTTAGAGTACAGAGAAACTTAACGAGGCTGCAGAGAGTCCATAGGAGATCCCTACTGGCTATATATCATCGTACAGGACGGTCTCGTACGACGCGGCATGCGTTCTGGCAGCCATCCCTCCTGTGGGCTTGCAAATTAATGAGCGGGCTCAAAGATACGCCGGAAGGGATAAGTCCGAGGTGAGAGCTAACACCATCAATAGTTGGAGGGACAGATGGAGAGCTGGCGGATGCTCAGAATGGACTAGAAAACTTATCACTGACCTTGAGATGTGGATCAACAGAGGGCATGGAAATGTGAATTTCCACATTACACAGCTATTAACGGGGCATGGAAATTTCGAGTCGTTCCTGCATAGAATTGGCAGGTGCGGCTCCCTCACGCGCATGTTCTGCCATGCTCAAGAGACAGCGGAACACACCCTGTTTCACTGTCTAGCGTGGTGCGTCCAGCGTACGCAAGCCGGTATTGTTGATCTTCGACCGGAGGTTCTGGTATCACACATACTATACTCACCCAGCAACTGGAGGGCTTTCGACGAATACGCCGTAGTTGTTCTTCGGCGTAAGGATGCAGAGGGCAGGAGAAGGGGCTATCAATGCACTGATAGCCTAACTAGCCAAGAGCCAGAAAGAATAGCTTGACCTTGTGAGTGAGGGGGGAAGGACAGCCTTCTGCGGAGCCGCCGTTCATCCGTGCTTGTATGGATAGGCGGTGGCAATGAAGGACGGGAACTTCTGAACCCCTGAGCTCAAGGCACCTCCCGCGGCTGAGAATTGCTTAATTGCTGGACCGGCCCCGGGAGGGGAGGATCGGTGAGATATGAGGTTTAGTCGGTAGAGCACAGGCATACACACGCACTCTTAATAACATCTAGCAGAACCTGTTAGCGAGCCCGACACTTCGCTCGTAAATGGGGTTCCTCAGACTCATCGGGGGAAAAAAAGTCTCAAGGCTGAAATGCATTCTAAATAAAAATAAGTCTTTATCTAAATAAACTGAATTATTTACAGTATCATGTCACTAAAACGATTTATATTTTTTGTATAAAAAATTGAAGAAATTATACATTATAGTTACAAATTGAATAATAACTCTGATCCAACAATGATTTTGTTAAATGAGAGTGAATAAATGATTCTTATAGTACTAATGCTGATTTCAAATATGAAATCAGAATGTTTCTATCAGGCTTAGTTGTTTTGTAATTACCATTCTTATTTTCAGATAGTATCATGAATGAACTTCATAAGCACAGCATTTTGTGAACGTATTTTATTACATTATATATCAACTAAATAGCTTTCGTTTATTCATTACAGTCCCTTAATTGTTGTCACATTGATTTATTAGACATTAGTCATCATGTTTATTACTTACACAACTAATTAAAATGAACAAGAATGTAACTCAATTCTTCCTATTTTCATCATATTTAAACATATTAACCACTCAGTTATTTCTGTCGTTATTATATTTATAATCTGTTCATTCTTTAAAAGATATGAAATAAACAAATTGCGAGTGTGTAGTGCGTGTATATACAGCAATTACTGTACGCGCATTGGTAGTTGTAACTACCAATGTTTAAAAACAAAACATCGTTGTTAATCTCTGATTTAAAAATAACACTATAAATTCTCTTATTCCTAACTAAATATTTTTAATCTTCTTTTAATTGGATTCTGTGTTTCAGTAATTTTTTTGGTACGTGTGACTGTGTGTGTATATTCGGTTATTGTGTGATTACTGTGAGATTTGACAATGTGATCAGTTTGTGTGTGTGTATATTCGAATAGTTTATCGATATGCCTGATAGTTCATTAACATATTTCAATAAGCGCAGAAAAGGAAAACATTTGCGAAATGGTGAAAAAAAAGTAAAATAGTTTTAAACGTATTCAATCAACTGCTGGAGAAAAATGCTACGATGGTTAAAAAGGAAGTAGTGAAACTTACGTCTGAATTAACTGATATGTCAGTTAGTAGTATTAATAGATTTTGGACTGAAATAAATAGGAAAGGAAAGGTAGAAACTCCTGTTAAAAATAGAAAAAGTGAAAAATCTGTGCTAGGAAGATGGGATGAATTTGACATATATTTAATGAGATGGACTGTACATAATTTCTTTTTTCGAAATGAAATACCAACTTCAAAAAAAAATTGTTGGTTGTGATAAACTGTGAGAAGAGTTTACCAAAGATTGGATGCACAAGTTTATAAAAATTACTGTTGTCGATGGATTTTAAATTTATTAGAAGAAATAAAAAAGTGTAGTTGTTGATCAAGAAGAGATCATAATTTGGCGCGTAATTATTTATAAAAATATAGCAATTTATAGAAAAACGGGTAGAAATATATTTTATTTTGATGAGACGTGGGTAAATGAAGGCCACACCACTTCAAGAATTTGGTATGATACGATAGTTACATCGATAAAAACAGCCTTTCTGTCAGGATTAAGCAGGGGCCTGTAACCTCCAAAAAATAAAGGAAAGCGATTAATTGTGGTACATATTGGCACTGAGAATGGATTTTTAGAGGGGGGGGGGGGTTGAATCCAAAAAATATGGAGACTACCACGAAGACATGAAAGGAGATATTTTTAGGAAGTGGTTTGAAAAAGTATTGTCGTTATTACGCGAAATAGTATTTTTGTAATTGACAATGCTCCATACCATATTGTAAAACTGGAAAATATTCAAAAACAGTTCATGGAGGGAAAAAGAAATTGCTTTATGGCTGCAATAAAAAAATATCCACTTTGGAGAAAACAGTTTAAAAGTGAACTCCTTGAACATGTAAAACACAATCGTGACAAATTTAATAAATTTTTAATCGATGATTTGGCTGATACGAAAGGCTATACGGTGTTAAGGCTTTCCCCTTATCACTGTAACCTTATTCCAATTGAGTTAGTGTGGAGCCAAGTAAAAGGCTATATTGCCCGAAATAATAATACATATAAAATGAAAGACTTTAAAATCATGCTTGAAAAAGCCGTGAACGAGGTATCAACTGATAAGTAGAAACAGAGCGTGAAACATGTTACAGAAGAAGAAAAGAAGATGTGGGACTTAGATAATTTTCTCGATGTTGTGGTTGATGAATTAATGTTAGAGATGATTCGTCGTCAACGCCTACTTCTGGGAGTGATGAAGAATCGGATATAATAGAAGGAATCCAGTGTTTGTCGGACAAATAGTAAATAAGGTAAGCAATTTTCTTAACGTTTCGAAGTGGTAAGGTTTTGTTCAAGTTATATATTTTACCTATTAAATTATTTTTAATAATATGGTAGTTATTGTTTGGGAAATTATTGTTTTCTCAGAATATTATATTTCCATGATAAGTTTTGTTAAGTTGTTGTTTTTGATAAGTTTAGTATGTAATATTTTTTAGGCATACTCTTCTACAGCGCTCTGTCTGCAGTTTGTTTATGCGATATCCCCTTCGTAGAATGAGCAGAGAGACTTATAAACTGTCGTACAGACTAGAGAAATAATTTTAATTCTCATTCATGTGTGAGTTCTTGTGTGTGTAACATTCAGTTTTGTAGTTGGCTTTCATATTTGCGGGTATATGTTGTTCAGTAAAGTGAGTATGTTTATTAAATTAGTGAGTTTATGAAGTGTTATTTTTTAAACAATATTAGTTATTGTAATGTTAAACAATATCTCGCTGTTGCATTAATCATCCAAACAATTTCTGCTGCATCTGCGGTGAGGTAACGTTGAAGTCTCAGAAACGAAATATAACTCTACTAATAAAAAAGTCGTATGAACTGTATTTTGGATGTAAATTAGGTGATCAGGACAAATCTTGGGCTCCTCATATTTGCTGAGCTTCTTGTGTCAACATTGTTGATTGATTGGCTAAATGGATTTCGTCATATGCCATTGCAATTCCGATGGTTTGGAGAGAACTAAAGGATTACACCACAGACTGTTATTTTTGTGTAACGAAGATATCTGGGATAAGAGGTAAAACTCGACTTACTGTTAAATACCCTGATATTCCCTTTGCATGCGGCCAGTGCCAGATAGCACTGGCCGCTTCCTATTTCAGTACCACCAGAAACATGGAACTTAGATGAACCTGAAAATATCGAATTTTGTGTTTACTTATCAGGCGATGAAGAAAGTTATCCAAATTTTTTAGAAAATAGAATACTGAACCCCATTAAATTAATCAGTCAGAATTAAATGATCTGGATTAGATCTAAAATTATCAGAGAATCAAGCAGAAAAATATCAAAACTGAAAGAATGGCATCTTTTACAACCAAACACTAAAATAACTGCTTTCTGTCACGGCCAGTCGAGCTCGTCGTGGATGATTTTATGGTCAGAACCACGACCACGACGCTCAAAGAAGATCCTAGTTCATCGTTGGTAACTCGCCTATTCCAGTACTGTACCAGTACCATCTCACGAGTTTGCTGAATCTTGTCATCCGTGGTGGAGGTCGACGGGCGTCCTGCTTGATCTTCGTGCGTCACACTCATCCGGCTACTTTTAAATTTCCTGATCCACGAAAAAACATTTTTACATGATAAAGCATTGTCCTTGTATTGTGATAAAAGTCTACGATGAATTTCGGTCTCTTTCACACCCTCTAGCCTTCGCGTTATTCTTTCTTTCTAGCAAACTGCTAGCGGACCTAACATATTTACACTGTAAAAGGCGGATGGCAAATGACGCGATCGGGATAAAATTTCGCATACGTGACCGCAGTCGCACCAACTCTAAGCACGCATGCGCAGAAGGCAGTACGACAACCTTGAAGGTGAGTTATGGCGAAAGTGTACATAATTTGTGACTCGTCCTAGTATTTAATCAAGGAAGAGGGGTTGGATCCCTTTTTAATATTTTAAATTAACGAACTTTTTTAAGTTAATGATTTCTTAAAATTTCAATCAGGATTATGATAATAAATTCATTTAATAATTTACATCCGTCTGGTTCAGCCATTCTTTTATAATATGCCAAAAACTAAATTGAATTTCATATTATAATGTGAGAATTTGATTTTTAGTTTTGTTCGTAAAGGAATATACGAGTATAGTATTAAAAAGGTTGTTTCAGTAACAAAAAAATAATATTTACATTTTATTTATCTATTGTTTTAGATACATATCAAGCTAACTGAAAAAATGTTTGTTAGCGTGAAAAACATGTTTAGATAGGCTATCTGATGTTGTAAATAACAAAAGTACTTTTAAAGTCCTACCATTGGTAAAATAACGGATGAAAATGCGTAAAACATTATAACGGAAAATGTAAAAATCAGGCAAGTGTAACCTCTATATGCTGATTCTGTTGATATAATTCCGCTCAGAGTGAATAATAGATATTTGTTTGAAATAATCTTTTATATAATTTTAAATATATTTTTTTCTATGGCTGTATTATAACATTTGGATTACGCGGCTGGAAACTGTATCATAATGACGACCATAATGAAACAGATTTTCATTATGATAAGGTGCTCAACCGATCAAAATTCTACTCTTTTAAACCACTGATTAATCAGAAGCGAGTATTGTTTAATGTATCAACAGGTTTTTAGTTCCTTGTGTGAGGTAAAGAAGTATTGTGATCACAAAAACTTTCGGTTTTCAGATTTCAATGGAAATATCCATTTACACCATCCCTGAATCCATTTTGACTAGTTTTGGCGTGACGTTTGTACGTACGTACGTATGTATCTCGCATAACTCAAAAAATATTAGCCGTAAGATGTTGAAATTTTGGATTTAGGACTGTTGTAACATCCAGTTGTGCACCTCCCCTTTTGATTGTAATCGACTGGACCAAAAGTGTCCAAAAAAGCCCAAAATTCAAAAACATTTGGATTTTAACTTTTGCTTAACTGCAGTAATAAGCCCTCGTTGAGAGTTTTTAACGATATATCATAAGTGATACGTATTTTCATTGGTTCCAGAGTTATAGCCAAATAAAATTTTAATTAATGACAAATTTGGATCAAGGGGGAAGACACATCGGTTCGAATCAGACTTCATCTCCTTTTTTTTTTTTAACTTTTTTTTTAAATTGAAACATATTGATTTATTAACAATTATTAACCTCCGATTGCAAAAAACTTTGTACGATATAATTCAACAATAACAGTTTAAAAAAAAAGAATTGAAAAAATATCAGACGTTATTAATGAAATAAAATTTTATGTACTTTTCATTTAAAAAAATGTGTTTGTATAATTTTAATAGGCGTACAAGGAAGTCATGAGGTGCCAAGATCAGATTTTTTACTTTGATTTTAAAAATCAGATTCAGTAGTTAGCAAACAGAGGGTTATTTGAAAGTACACCAATATGTAACTAATTTTCTGTATTATACAGTACTGTTTCATCCTTTTGTTAATTATGTCGGATACTACGGAAGAAAAATATTCATCAGCGATCAATATCAAAGAAAAGGCAGAATGTTTGACTAATAACCTATTATCACAAAAATGTATCGTACAATGTATTTTTTGAAAAAAAAAAATATATATTTATATTACGTAAACAATGTCTTCCATCATTAATTTAAATTAATAATCCCAATATTTTCTCAGCTGTAGAAAAAATATGATATGGAACTCTCTTTAACAGCAATTAATACACTCTTGTATAGTTAACGTCTGTTTAGTTTGGCTCGTGGCGTAACTTACTTCGCACTCATACATTAATGGCTATCATTGTAGGCTCGCAGTTCAACGCTTTTATTAACATTAATAGTTAAAGGAAGTGGCTATCAGCATAAATGATAGAAATACTAATTACAAATTTTTGGCTACAAAAAGAATTTATCTTTAAGGTTTTATGAGTAAATTTCAAAAGGTTGACTTGTTTATTTCTGTTTCTTAATGCCTGAAAACCATGACAAACGAGATGATGAAAAATCATTTTAGGTAATAAAGCATATTTGCCAAAAATAATTTTATGTCATCATCAATCGTTTCTAAAAAATCAAAAATGAAAATATACAAGATATGAACACGACCTGTTCATATCACAATAAAAGATCAAAAGAGAAAGGAAAATATTGATCTGAATTATTAGCTCAGCAAAGGAAATTGTTTCATATAAAAGGTGACTATCGAAAATTTTACGCGATTTACAAAGAACAGGATATCGGGTACCTAAAGGATAATAAGATTAGATGGTTTAGATAAACCCACCGGGTTGGTCTAGTGGTTAACGCGTCTTCCCAAATCAGCTGATTTGGAAGTCGAGAGTTACAGCATTCAAGTCCTAGTAAAGCCAGATATTTTTATATCGATTTGAATACTAAATCGTGGATGCCGGTGTTCTTTGGTGGTTGGGTTTCATTAACCACACATCTCAGGAATGGTCGAACTGAGAATGTACAAGACTACACTTCATTTACACTCATCCTCATTCATCCTCTGAAGAATTATCTAAACGGTAGTTACCGGAGGCTAAACAGGAAAAAGAAAAGAAAAGAAAGAAGATGGTTTAGATACATTTGAAGTATGAATGAGGATATATTGCCAGGAAATTACTATCTGTTATGTATGAGCGGTAAAGCAGATTGGTAAACCGCGACTGGGTAAATGAAGAGAGACCTAAGAGAGAACCTAGAAACATTGTTGGAGAGATAGAATCAATGAAGTGACCGTTGGCGAAGTCTAAAGGCGCAGATCAAAACTCATTTTACAGGATTGTAGCGCCGGATAACAAGAAAAATCTCGTATTTTAACTTTTTTTAATTAATTTTTCTTTAAATTATTTTATCAAAGTTATGGATCTTGAAAATTTAATACAAAAAAAAAAATTTAATTGTTTTTTCCGGTTTTTTATTATATAAATAAAATATACTTTATAGTTGTTGAAATGATTATTTTTTAATAAAATAATGTAAAAAAGCAGGCTTTAATTAGGTGTATATACGATTTTTCACAAAGGGTTTGATAAATTTACATTTTTTAAAACCCAAGTATTTTTGAATAGTCAAAATATACAAGTAAAAATTTGCCAAGATTTGAGGTTAGATCAAGAATTTCATTAACTGTAAAAAACATAATATATTTACGCGGGGGACACAAACACACACACGCACGCGCGCACACTGTATGTATCGCACTAAAGTGTGCTGTACTAGTGTAGCATACTAGCCCACTATTTCAGGTAAATAGAGGGCTAGCATTTTCGGATTCTACGTGCCAAAATGAACAAAAGATATCTTATGAAAACATGTAGATTTCCCCCTCGTTTTCCTTTTGTCCGTCATTATGTGTTTATTAAAGACCGAGATAATTTTTTTTTAGTATCTAAATCATACTTACAATCAGTTTCTAAGGTAGAAACCATAACTAACTTCATCACAATAAGCATAAGGGAGATTTTTGGAAATACCTCAATTAAATACATTCTGAAAATACCCACAGTAAATCAAAATTAGCATATACAAGTATAAAGTCAACACAACTAGGTACTAGAATCCATAAAAATTCGAATGATATGAATAAAACCACAAAGTAAAGGAAAAATTAATATAAGAACAAATGTCACCAGAAACATAAACAATCATAAACATAAAAATTAATACTTAAATGCACAACTCAAAAATAGAACCCGCTTCCTGATTATTCCTATTATGTTCCTAGGTCTAATATATACGTAGCCGGCCTCCGTGACGCGAGTGGTAGCGTCTCGGCTTTTCATCCGAAGCTCCCGAGTTCGAATCCCAGTCAGGCATGGCATTTTCGCACGCTATAAAACTGTCATCTTATCTCATCCTCTGAAGCAATACCTAACGGTGGTCCTGGAGGTTAAATTTAAAAAAAAGTCTAAGCCGCTTTAACAGTCTGACATCTCGCCGTTGTCCAATAGGTTTTCCCCTGTTTAGCCTCCGGGAATCACCGTCAGGTATTACTTCAGAGGATGAGTGAGGATGATATATATGAGTGTAAGTGAAGTGTAGTCTTGTACAGTCTCAGGTCGAAAATTTCTGAGATATGTGGTTAATTGAAACCCAACCACCAAAGAACACCAGTATCCACGATCTCGTATTCAAATCCGTGTAAAAAGAAACTGCCTTTACTAGGATTTGAACGTAGGAACTCTCGAGGTGATTTGCGAAGACACCTCCCCCCCCCCCCCCCAAGGCTATTGATTACGCTTCTGACTACTGCATTACGATCTAGAACTACGACTGTACTCACCTTGAAATTGATACTCACATACTTGTATATCACTTGACACCTCAGCTGAGTACTGGTACTACTCGTCGCTCGCTCAGGGGTTATCGGAGTTCCTCCGCTTCAACACCACTGCCTATCTGTGTAAACACAGACGAACGACAGCTCCACGAGAGGCTGTCTTTCACCCCCTTGCATCCTGCACCTTTCTATGCAGTACTCTGTATACAAAGCTGGACACCGCGGAGAATTTATCACTGTCTGTTAGCATTACTCCAATGACATTGCATACGTCTATCTGACCAGTAATCATCATACATCTTCTTTCTCTTTCCCATCTAACGCACTGGAAAAAGACATCTTCAGCTGTGTCTCTCTGACCACAATACTGGCACTCCGGATTATCTACCTTGTGTCTTCTGAACAGCTGTGGCCGTTCTTTGGTGACTGGGTTTCAATTAACCACATGTCTCAGGAATGGTTGACCTGAGACTGTATAAGACTACACTTCATTTACATTCATACATATCATCCTCTGAAGTATTTCCTTACGGTGGTGCCGGAAGCTAAACAGAAAAAGACAGAGAAAGTACATGGATTTTGGCGTTGTAAATGATCCATGGCGTCTGCGTTATGCACCTCATAAATTTATTCTGGTACCGCAGAATAGTCTCTATATTGCTGATACCTGGCGTACCCGAAAATTGGATTTCCAAATCGGTTTTATATAGAACAGTAGCTTGTTAGAAATGGAAAATTCCGATCTCCTACCTCATTAACCAGTACAGCTCCTTAAATTTGAATCTAACTGCTTCTTTCTTTCTTTAATATGAACTTTCCATGTTAGACGACAATCTAAGTGAATACCTAAACATCGTACATTCTCAACTCGCGAGATGTAACCCCCATCTAAATGGATTCCTGGGAAGTCCCCCTATTCATCAAGAACGTCATATCAGTTACCTTCGCTTGATTCACCTGTACTTTTCATTTCCTCTGCCACTAGTCTGTAAGGTCTAATTCCGACTGCAATCTAATTGAGGGTTGAGTTGGATAAGTTAAAATTAAATAAAGAAAAAAAGGTTGTTCCCTTATCATGAACCGATAGAATTTTAAATTTAACTATTTATCATCGCAAACCAACTTTATATTAAGAAGATAGAATTAACAAATTTGGTTAATTAAAGTTAGAAAAAAAATGGAATTGTAAAAATATTGCTAAAACTTTGGTAAAAAATATTTTCAAACATTATTTAAAAAAAAATATTTTCTTAAAATATATTGTAAGGTTTTTCTAAACAATAAAACTATTACATGAGAAAAGATACGAAAGTTTAAATTTCCACGCAGAAAAAGTTTAGATTTTGATCATTTTATAGAATTTATTTTGGCGTTTTATGCCAAAAATCATTTTTAACTGGTCGTACTGGAATTATTCATCAATAAATTACGGTACACTTCCTTGAAGTATATTTATTGAGGTGGACGATATTTTAATTACGGTTAAAATAAATTCATTCTGACTTTTTTTTATGAAAGAGCGGACATCAACAGCTATGTTTATTAGCCCGGTTGGAAGATATTTTTTTGCTAAAATTGATTTAGCCTTTCTTTTTTCTCTCTCTCTTTTTTGTACCAAGAGAAATAATTAACGTTAAGTGCCAAGTTAGGTAAAATATTCCAACCTTACAATAATTATATTTAACTGATAAACTGAATTTTATTTTATATGTGTGCTTTAAAGTGTTTAAATAGATTTATAAGCTAAACTTTTTTATAAAAAACAAAATGTTATATAAATAAATTATACGGTTTAAATTTATTGTATTTTAGTCGTAAGAAGTACAATAAAATCTTAAGAACAGTAAAATGTATGTATAAAACAGGTCATCATAATATATTTCTTATGTATTATTTTTATAAAATAAGATTAATTTTTTTTATAATAACCTATTATATTCTAATGTTAATAAAAAATAATGGAATTAAATGGGACCATTAATATATAATAAATGTATTAAATTTTATGGTAAAATATATTATAATGTTAGATAAAAACGACGTAAAATATACCCATTATGATAAGATAATGGTTTAATTTAACAGATTACGCTAGTATCTGTATTAAGTATTAAGTATTAAGTATTTTTTTCTTTTCATCAAGGTTCAAAATAAAACCACTAATATTTATTTTAATTAGCACTTACACGCAAATACACCGACACGTACTATCAAAATAAAGCGCAAATTAATTTTCACTCATAATTTTGTAAATTCAAAAATAAATTTATAGGACAAGGGCTTACAAATATCGCTGATAAGATTGATAA
This sequence comes from Lycorma delicatula, assembly GCF_047948215.1. NCBI lineage: Eukaryota > Metazoa > Arthropoda > Insecta > Hemiptera > Fulgoridae > Lycorma > Lycorma delicatula. The sequence continues at coordinate 101,798,465 of NC_134458.1, read as the reverse complement.
TTAAAAAATAATAATGCGCTTCAATATATGTATGAGTAAAATAAATTAAATATAACTTAATATTTTATGATAAGAGAACTTACCGATTAGGTCATACGACACAAAAAAGTTTAATGTCACCGATTCGATGGTCTGATGAATTCTGTATGGTATAGCACGAATTTATAAATAAGAAACTGGATTTTTCATTTTTCTTTGACCTTTTAATTAAATAACAGAAAGGAAAATGGAAGAAGATCTAAAAGAGAGATATAACTTTTATCTTTACGTATCACAATGATGTAATGACATCTCAGTAAGAGCTTTGAATTTTAAGTAATAATTATTACGCTGTACACTCGTACACATTTTAAGTTTTTATAATTAATTTAATACTATTATATAAATAGTATTGTATATAATAATAAATATTATTAGTTTTACACGGGCGTATACAGCTAATTCAACTGTTGCCTCATATCCTGGCTTCCACTTTTCATGATCTTTGCAAGTCGCACTCAGATGTCTCTGATCCATAGGCAAGTGTACCTGTTCCTGCCATCTCTTCCTTAGCCGTCCTCTAGCTCTCGTTTCGCTGGTTCCCAGTTCAACTCGCTGTACGGTATCCTACCGTCATTCATACGTTGCATGTATCGCACCAAACCGATCGCTTACTGAAAACGGAGTAAAAAATCTTTTATACCCATTCGCGCCCTTGTTTCGTTTTTTTATTATGCTGCATTCGAATCGCACTATTAATTCATTTCTAAGGTCTGTAAGCGACATTAAATATCTGGACAACACCGAAGTCACTGGATCATATGTTAGTATAGCTCTCGAGAAACGTTTTCTAAATTATTTTTTATACCGTAGAGATAGATGTAATACTCCGATGATTGATCTGCCTTTTCGTATCGTTTTCAATATCTTTTTCCTGCCGTCCGATAAAAGGATCATTTCCAAATAAACTGTTCTGTACAAGCTACTGTACATGTCAATACGATATCGTGGGCTGAAAAATCTAACACCCGTACATCTTGTTTTATCCAAATTTACCTTCAAACCCTACTGCCGATACTCATTTATACCTTCTTCTAGCATGTAAATATCTTTTCTGTTACCAGCCGATATAAATCGATCGTAGAAAAAAAGAGATTATTTATGAAATATCATCGATTTCTATTCTTACAGATTAAAATTTTGGACTTCATGCTTTCAGAATGTGTTATAAAAAAAGAGTGATTCAGGAGGAAAGGGAAATAACGTGAAATCTGATTCTAGAGCTTACAATAAGGAAAAACGTTCATACAAACAAATTTCCGAAAACTCTTTCTTACCGAGTTACAGCTAACGAAATATTTCGCCCGGATTTCAGTTCTTCCGGTGAAATGAGGTCATACTAATATTTTTAAGACATTGTATAAGGGATAAGCTTGATGGTTTCTTATGTTATTGACCTGAAAAAACAGGTCCTAGAATTGTATCTCCAGTAGTTTTCATGATATCCAACTTAAAATAGAAAAATTCGGAGACCAAAAACATGTTTTCTTTTTTTAGATTTGAAATACGATAACTTCGTTAAATGACTAAAAATTGCGTAAATTTTATTAACAAAACTTATACAGAATTTAATTTTGAGAAAACTGATGTAATAAATATTATGAAAAATAAAAATAACATCAACTGAAAAATTTCAGAACGACCTCATTTCACCGGGGCAACTGGATCCGGGCGAAATTTTTCGCTAACCTAACTCGATAACAAAGCGTTTGCGGACTAACGTTTGTATGAAACCTTTTCCTTATTTCAAGCTCTAGAAAAATCAGTTTCCAAATTATGTCCCTTTCCTCCTGAATCACTCTGTATATTTTGATATGCTTGGAAAGAGGCAACAACTTTCCTTTAAACCATTATTATTTATTAAAAGAACCTTTAGAAAATTTTCTCGAAGCGTGCATAACCGATGGAACCTTTGTACAAAGTATTGACCGCATGCATAAAATTTATTTATATTACTAGTTAAAAGAAGATTAATTATAAAATAACCAGTACACTCGTTATTTTTAACAAAATCGAATTTGTTGAATCAATTCATAAATTTTTTTAACCTGTTTTTTATCTTCTCATAACTTAAAATTAAATTAAAATAAATCTATTCAAACGAATTTTCATCTATTTTTGTTTTATTGTGATTCTTATATATATATATATATATATATATATATATATATATATATATAAATAACTGGATAATATTAAATTTAAAGAAAAACTTTTAATTCCATAACTTGATCAAGATAAAACGTTTATGAAGATAATAATTGTAACATTTTAAAATGATAGGCATTACTTTATAAATGATAAGCATTAATTTTCAAAAAGTATAAATAATTTTATATTTTTTTTTACTTTTCCGCTACAAAAGGGAAAGTATAGTGAATATGTCAAAAATGGGATATCGGGTTTTTGCAGATCTTTAGATTCCAACCAATTCATCTAGACCAAAAAAATATATGTATGCACGTATGTACGTGTACATACGTGCATATATGATTATATTTCCTTATATCTCAGGATTGACGTAACCGATTTCCTTCAAATTTGGCTCACATATGGGGCACTGACCATTTTTTTTTCAAAATTCGTAAAGGGAGTGGGGGATATCGCGAAAAAGCCAAATCCGATTTTTTTTAGAGGCATTTTAGAGAAAGTTTTATTAATGCAAATTTATTACCTACAATGCATATATAAATAATAAAAAAACAAGTTTTAAAAGAAAATTAATCCAACCACTTAAAATTGAATATACATTTTTTTGTGTTTTAAGCTCTGCTCTTTTAATTTTTAATGTTACATTGTGTTTTTATATTTTTCTTCATCATTTTAAGGGCTATTAAAATTAAAGTAGCTTTGATACCTATTTTGTATTCCGGACCAAAATGAAAAGCAATTATTTTCATTACTTTAATAAATGTTATACTTTTTTAAATTATTCTCTTTTAAAATAATTTTTTTTGTTAGGGATCACTTCTTAATTCATAATTTTTTCCCAAATTTTCACCCTAAAGAAAGGAAACCCCTAACATCAAAAATTTATTATTTTAAATTTGGGAATTTTGATACTTTAATTTTATTTTGATAATCATAACAACCAATAAAGAACTCCCTTGATACTTGCGCTTCCAAATTAAAAAAAAATTGAAAAAATCGTTTTTAGTTTTTTCAATCTCAATATTTATAAAATTAATTGTTGTGAATTTTTAAAAAAGTATTTTTAATGAGGGAAAATTGTGCAAGAATATTTAATGACTTTTTAAGGCTATTTTATTTTACAATTTCGTATAATTTTTAACGATTTAATTTTTTTATAACTTGTAAAAAGTTTTTTAGAACTTTTTTTACTTTTTTTTTATTTTACTATTTTTTTTTTTTTTAATAAATTTGTACTTTTTACAATACTACTTTTTTGATCGGCTTATTTCAAACACTATTTCCGTGTAACACTATCACCCGTATGGTTAGCCGTATGACTTTCAAATAGGTCCAAGGTCATACGTGTGATGCATATTCCAATATAAAGTTTTCTGCTCTTTTCATTGATAAGGTCGAAAATAGGTCATTCCATTTGAAAAAATGTGCTAACCTTGAAACAACGGTCAAGGTCAAATACAAGGTCACCATGAAGTGTCCCCCTCCAATCTGAGTAACTTTTGTTTAGGTAATTTGTTTTGTGCGTAGTTTACGAAAAAATCCCCTGGGGCCATTAAAATGAAATACCTGTATATATGTAAGACCAAATACTGAAGAAAGATTTTAAATAAACTAAAAATTTTATTTTTAGTTGAAAATGACCCATTAAAAAAGAAAATCAAAATCAAAACTAGCTACTTCAAACGCTGAAAAAATTCGAACTGTCAGGCAAAATCTATTACCTTATAAAACTGGGATAATAACCTATAGTGAAAATAATTTAATGAGATTTAATTTCATTACAAAATTAAAAAAAAAGTGTTCAAAAGTCACAAGTATAAAATATTTTAGTATAAATATTTATCACTCAATAACAATCAAAGAAAAAACAGAATAAATAATATTTGTAATTAATTTGTACATTTAGCGTAAAAAAAATGAATATTTACTTTCTCTCGAAAAAAAAAAGAGTAAATATAGGCTTATCAAGATTATTTCAGTTTAATAAACGTAAAACGATTTATATTGTCAATATTATTATTAATCATCATCATCGTTATTATTATTATTATTTTAATAAATGTAGGAATAGTAATTTTTTTCTTTGTATTACTCTCACTTTTCAATAAAAGCTTAACAGTAATAAATAGGAAAAATTCACATTACAAAATTTAAATCAATTCAGTTTTGTGTAATTATGTATACACGTGCTTGTAAATAACATAATGTAAAATAAACATTATTATAAAAGTAAATCTTATCTTAAATATGTTTTTTTTTATACAATTCTATTACTAAACAATAACAATAACGTTGTAAAATAGTATTTTTACATTTATAGCAATGAAAACTTAATTCTATAAGTAAAAGTGACAGGCAGTATTGGTTACACAAATTAACCTAGCCTTCCAGTCTTCTAAATGTTCATAGTAATAAACACATTTCTTTGTTTTGTGGTCGTTTTTAACTAAAAATAATTTTTCATAATTTCTTTTTTATTTTATCTCAAATCCTTCATCAATATTTGGTCTTCTATATATATAAAATGTTATTAAACGTTCGTCAAACCAATCTATCATAACAGTAATCAATATAAACAATTTAATAATATATAGATTTTTCCGATAAAACATATTTGTGGAAATTTTTTTATATTTTTTATTGTGGAAATATTAAGAAAGTCATGTGGACACCTTACTTATACGCCTATTAAATTACATATACACATTTTTAAATTACATAGAATTTTATTTAACTAATAACTTCTAATATTTTTTCATACTATTTTTTTTATTGTTATTATTGAATTACTATATATTTTAAAACGTTTTTTACAATCAGAAGTTAATAATTATTAATAAATCAATATATTTAAATAAAAAAAAGGAGATTCGAATCGAACCGATATGCCTTCCCCCTTGATCCAAATATTTCATTAATTAAAATTTTATTTGGCTATAACTCTGGAACCAATGAAAATAAGTGTCACTTCTTATGATATATCGTTGAAAAGCTCTCAGTGAGGGCTTATTACTGCAGTTAAGAAAAAGTCGAAAACCAGATTTTTTGGGGATTTTGGGCTTTTTTGGATACTTTTGGTTCAGTCGGTTGCAATCAAAACGGGAGGTACACAACTAGATGTTACAACAATCTAAATCCAAAATTTCAACTTTTAATAGTTTCTGAGTTACGTACATACAGACATACAGACATACGTACATACAGACGTCACGCCGAAACTAGTCAAAAGGATTCAGGGGTGGTCAAAATGGATATTTCCGTTAAAATCTGAAAACCGAAATTTTTAGCGATCACAATACTTCCTTTACTTCACACAAGGAAGTAAAAACCTTTTTTACTTCCCGACACACGACTTTCTTTCCCAAACACGACTTTCTTCAAAAGTAATAGATAAATATCAAAAAAAAAAAGAAGAAAAAACAAAACAAAACAATTCATACTTTTTATTTTCAAGAATATTACTTTAAAAAAAAATAATTTATAGAAAATTACTTTTAAAAGAATTTTCTATTCATGCATGATTAAAAAGAAAAGCGTGGAGCGCACTGTAATTATAAAGTGGTTGTATGTGAAACTTTTCTCACTTTTTCTGTTTAGCCTCCGGAACCACCATAAGGTGTTACTTCCGAGGATGAATGATGATGATATGTATGAATGTAAATGAAGTGTAGTCTTGCATAGTCTCAAGGTCGACCATTCCTGAGACATGTGGTTAATTGAAACCCAAGCACCAAAGAACATCGGTATCCGCGATCTAGTAATCAAATCCTAGTAGGCAGTTACTTTTATACGGATGCAAATGGACTGTCATTTACAGTCCTTCATACTGTAATGAATTAATGTTCTAATGTCATTCGTACATATCATCCTCTGAAGAAATACCTTGCGGTGGTTCCGGTAGCTAAGCAGAAAAAGAAACAAAAGAAGCAGCATCAAAATATAACTTTTAGTAACTTAATTTAAGTAACTATTTAATATTAAGAGTTAATTTTAAAAATGGTTTTGGTAAAAGAAATTCTTAAATGAATGATCAAAATTAAAAACGAAGTTCTGCAAAAAATATGAACTTAATTTTTTCATCAAGTTAAAAAAAAAGATTCAACTGATGATATAACTTTTGTTCACATCAATCGTGAGTAATGAGATAAATTAGAATTTTGTTATCTATTATTTATGTTAATATATATATATATTAACTATATTATTATTTATATTAATTATACAAGAGCATGAGATTACACATTTAAATATTTTAAATTAAAAATTATGGCATGAAACTTTCAGCAAAATTTAATATTATTAATCTTTTTATTAGCAAATTCGAAATTATATGAGAATTTACAAAAATTGTTGTTACAAAGAAAATTGGCGAATCACCATTTCAAATTTTCAAAACTTTTCCATTAAATCACTGACAATGTATGACTTCAAATTACAAAATAATTATAATTAAATGAGGAAAGAAGAGAGAATCTACGGTAAAAAAATGGGATAATATATATACTTAGTTCTCTGCCTATGACAAAAATCATCTCAAAAGCAGATCGAAGTAATGAAAAAAAAGCTGATAACACAGCTGTAGGACTTTCCTGTCACGTGGCTAAAGCCAATGGAATGCGGCTAACAGCGGCTTTAGCCGCGTGACGGGAAAGTCCTACAACTGTGGATTGTTCTGATGCACGGCTTACACACAACTTAATTTAAAATATTTATAATTTAATTTAAATGAAATATTTTTCCGTTTATTTAATTCAATGATTATAACTGAAGTGCGCGCGCGCGTACACACCGTATTTAAATCGCGCAGTGTGGCGGTACTAGCGGCGACGGTCGGAACAAACTAAATCAATATAATTTCACAACTTACATAGAACAAATTTCGCTTCTACGATCGGCAGACTGGTGTAGCCACGAGGCTTAACGCACTAGGTACCGATTCAATCGGGCGATCGAGTTCGAGACCAGGTCAGATCGAGTTACTTTTTTACACTTTAAATATTATTCATTTATTTAATTCTACCGTTCACCTGTGATGTCGAATGTAGCAGTAGTTAAGAGCATTTTTCGTGGTGAGAATGCGATTTTGCAAAATTGTTATTTTTTAATTAACAAATGCGCCTAAGAAAAATATGAACTTAACTGGACTAAATCTCGAACTACTGAGGGTGACCTTGCTCTACAGCCTTACCCCCGTGACCTTTTATGTTGAAAATTTAATGGAATCAATGCCTTATATATAGAAGTAATCTGACCGATTTTGGTCAAAATCGGTCCGGTAGTTGTGGAGATATAAGGTGATTTAGAGGCCAACACTGAACCCACACACGTACATACGAACATTAACATCCGGAAAATTTCCATCCGGTTTTTTTATTTTTTCGGGTTCCTTAGGTGTCGAACGTCAAGATCCGGTGAAAACCAACTCGGACAAAACATACGTCTAACTCGGACCGATTACAATACTTTCCCTTGCAGAGCTTTAGCTCTTCTACAGCGCTATCTAGACGGAAAAGTAAAAAGACAAACCAAAAATAAAAATGAAATCAACAGTTTTGCCCAATGTGAAATATATGAACTAATTAATGTAGAAAAATCATTTTCTACGAGAAAACCGATTAAACATTAAATAATTTAAACATAAAACCCATTAAATACAGGGTGCCCCATATAAAACGCAACCCAACCTTATATTGGTAGGTACTGAAATAATAAAAAGGCATGTGTAAATGTAAATGTAATTTTTATTATTCCCATCCATTACCTTACCTTTAGAGTAAATGTTGGAAGTGGCCGCCATCTTCTTGAATACAAGCTTCAATTCTTTTTACATCGTTTATTGCAACTTTTTTCAAAGTTTGTGGCTGGATATTTAATACAGCTTGTTCAACATTGACTTTCAATTGTTCAAGTGTTCGTGGTTTGTTGCTGTAGGCTTTTTCTTTGAGGTAACCCCATAGAAAAAATCCACCGCAGTCAAATCTGGAGATCATGGTGGCCACAAGCCTCGACCGATAACACGATTACCAAAGAATTCCTCAACGAAATCAGAAGTTGAAACTGCGTAGTGCGATGTCGCACCGTCATGTTGTAGCCAGCAGTATCTGTCTTCGTCTTCCAAGAGTGCGATGAACTGAAATAAAATATCCTGATATCGTTCTGCATTAATGGTGTACTCGAAAAAAATAGAACCGATTATTTTCTTCCGCGATATCGCGCACCACACGCCCAACTTCTGCGGGTGTAATTGTTTTTCGTGATAAACTTGGGGATTTTCAGCACTCCAAATTCTACTGTTTTGGCTGTTTACGTAGCCATCCAAATGAAACCGTGCTTCATCTTTGGAAAATAACGAATTTTATTTTTCACAGATGAAATTCGCAGAAATTTAATGCGAGGGAATTCGCATTAATTCCCTCACGCAGAAATCGACGGAACCATTGACAATATTGTAGCCGTTTTTCTTTGTCGGGCTCAAGAAGTTGATGAACCGTTTGAATGCGATAAGGTCGTAATTGTAATTGTTTGGTCGCCCGACGAACAATTGGTTTAGACAAATTAATTTCAGCAGACAAACGTCTGATCGATTTATTTGGCGAGGCGAGTAATCGGTCTTTGATTTCAGTGACTGTATCTGTATTCAACACTGACGCAATTCTTTTGTGTTCCTTGTTATTAACAGAACCGGTCTCTCTAAATTTTGCAACTAACCTTAATACTGATGTTTTGTTAGGTGATGGTTTATCTGGGTACTTATGGCGAAACAAATCTTGCACTGCAACCACTGATTTCGTACTGAAGTACGACTCAACAATGAAAACACGTTCATCTAGCGAAAACACCATCTTGTTTCTAGCAATACACTGAACGTTATGATTGCATTGTTGTTACTATCGGTAGTGTTCTACTGTGTCGCCGCGATGTTCAGATGTTGGACAAGTCCATTTCAGTAACGAGTAGGGGAGTAAGCTTGACTTTTGAAATTTCATGGATGAGTGATTGATGGGTTTCGTTTTATATGGGACACCCTGTATTATATGTAGTCAGGTTTGAAGAAAAATAATTCTGAATTGGAAAAGATTTTCATAAAATAAATATAAAGAACAAGCCTGTTCATTATACTTATGTACTGAGGGTATTTTTTAAGGTAAATTAAACATATTTAGAACCTGATTTCGAATATCTCATTTTGGCTGATTATAATTCACAAAATGTATAATTAAATTGTTTCAAATTTTGAAATATTATTCCACAGACCTGTCGAATCTGAAACTACCAATTTTTATATATATAAATATATATTTTTTAATACTCATTATGAAGAGAAAATACTTCCACAAATATAATTGTTACTACATAAGCTATATAATCAACTTAAGTAAATTATAATTTAAAATATTAAAATGAGTATATATTTTTCTACAAATGTTTTTCATTTTTTATTACGTGGTGGATGTGACGATGAAGGAGACCGCAAACGCAACGTTGTCAGATCTCTTTGAACATCAGATTTGATATATTCGAGCGAGAATTCTTTTCTTTCAGTTTTCTTATATTATAACTATTATTAACTATTCTTTCATAAAATTAATGACTCTTTCCTCCCTTTCTGTCACTCATTCGTTCTCTCATCATAGAAATAGTATAATTATATTACAAACACTTAGAAAATACGTTTTTCATTTTATTCAAACCTATTTGCAAATATTTCTTACTTGAGAAAAATTATTAACCACAAAAAGGGTTTAAAAACCAATACATAATTAAATTATTATTCAGATGTAGTTGTTGGAGCTGATTTTAAGCAATTAGATATTTAATAACATTAATACCTTCACATTATTAAAAGAGATGCTTGTAACCTAAATAGAAGAGGATAAAAGCTATTTACAGGATAATGCTTCTTTTAAAAATTAATTTACAAAATTCCTAAAAAATAATCAGGTTTTTAATTCGATCCGTAGATCTATTTTTAGGTTTGTTCAAATCTTAATCTTTATCTGAAACAGTTCTCTTCCATGACCTTTTTTTATTTTGTAGGGGCAGTTCTGGTAGTTCCGTTAATTTTTATCCGTATAGCATGAGTGAAAGTTTTTAAAAAAATTATATTGTTTACATATATAATTTTTTTTGTATTCAACAACCTATTTTATTGCGTTAGTTTATTATTTTATTGGTAACAGTATGGTTTATGCTCTGTTGTCATTCTGATAATTTTACATATTTTCCTTTTCTGAATTTTAACAAGATACGAATTTTTTTTATGCAAACAGCAAAAAAGTTTTGAATTTCTTGCAAACATCTTCATTTCATACGTAAACAGTTTTTGTAGGCCCATCCATACTTTTTTAATAAAAATTTTAAATGAAAATAACTATAAAATATTAAACTGATTCTGACTTAAATAAAAGTGTAAAATAAATATTTTTAAAATTATTTTCCCTGCTTTTTTCGATACATGAATTAACCTACAGATTAGGATTAATTTGTAAATATTTTTTATTTGTTGTCCGTCTTATAAAAGTTGATAATTAAAAATAAATTTAAAAGGTGTTGTTTTACAGTATTTCGTGATTTTTTTTTGTACGGAAGGTAGACCGACCAGAAAAATTGTCACTTACACCAAAAAAATATTTTTAATATTTCAGAAACATCGGAAAAAGTAGCTAATTTAAGTTAATAAAGTAGAGCAAGTTAAGATTTCATTTTAATTACAATTAATTTAATTTGGAATTAATTACATTTAATTTGCTGACAACTGAAAACTAATAATGCTACGGTTCATTAAATACGGTTTATTAAATTTTCTTAAAAAAAAAAATATCAATTTTCCTGTCTCTAAGTAACATAATTATTTTATATATAACTAGCTTTCCCCCGTCGCGGCTTCATCCGCAATTTTTTTTAATAGCAACCTTGTATACTTCACATATGAGTGTTATCAACCTCCTTGGTGGCTTCGCCCGCGCTATATGGTTACTTGGATTTCCAGTCGCGATCAGGATATATTTAGTAAGTCAGGCTTCACATCACCCCCCCCCCCCCCTTGCCGTCTAGCCAAGAGCTTTGTCCCCTGGACCCTCTTGTGTTCATTGAACTCATGCTTGTGAGAATAATAATGATAAATGAAAATTAAGCCTCAATTTATAAATAAATATCAGTGTATTGTAGTTTCTTCAGAGCAACAGTTTGGTCAGTACGGGGCCCGAAGAGTAAAAATGTATTTCGCCTGGTTCTTAACGTTACCCCACCACTAGGAGGTTAACACCACTTTTTTTAAATCGTTTAATTTAATGGGGAAAATTTTCAATCATTGTTTAAACTATTTTTATTACTTTTCTTCAATCCTTTTAAGGTGAAATTTAGAAAAATATAAAAATTAATATTCACATGAAGATCACACACACCAAAAATCAAGTTGATATCTTCATTAGTTACACAGAAACTGGAAAAAAGTAAATTTCATTGTTACAGTATTTTAATCCTTTAAATTTGGAATTTCAAAAAAACTTTTCTTACTATGTACTTACACCGTAAGAAGAACATGTATACAAATTTTCATCAATTTATTTTCAGTAGTTTTTGCTGGGTGTTGATGATTCTGTCAGCAGGACATGTTGCTTTATATAGATTATATTACGTTTCTGCAAAACCTATCCTTACACTCCAAGTTCCGTATGGAGTTGTCTGGATATGGCTAATATAATACCTTCTTTATCAAAGTAGAAAATGCTAATGTATTAAACAAAAGAAAAGAAGATATATTTATATTCATTCCAAAAAATTTAATCATACTTTTTTAATAATTCAAATGCGGTACTTAAATAAATAAAAAATTATAAATTTTTTTTTAATATTCAATTTTAACGAACGTCAATAAAACTGCTATGACCTACAAAGTATATTTCAGAATTCTACTTGTTGAAATTGCGATATATATTTTAATTTCATTTAAGATATATTTAAGTGTTAATCAACTTTTATTTTTATACAAAAGGTACTTACTATAAGTCTACTAATATAGATAACGAATTGTATTTTAAATTGACTGTTGAAATCAGCTAAAATAGATTCCAAGAAAATTATCATCAGAATACAAATAGATACAATTTAAATGTTCTCTAATATTATTCCTGAAAAGAAAAGACCTTCTTAATTTTTTAAGCTGATGCATGAAAAAAGAATAAAGGACATAAAAGATTTATGTAAATTATCTTCAAAGGTGGCAAAAAAAAAATCAAAACAAAAATACATAAACATTCATCCTATTAACCAGCATCCCATGCCAGACTTATTAAAGAGAATATTTGGAACGAAAAGATTTTCCGTTGCATTTTTCATTCAGACAAATATATATTTGTATATCAGCATGCTAAGCCGATTGAAATGCACATGATATCGAACACTACAAGTGATACCTTCATTTTGTTAATCATACGGGGACTGGCTATATAACAAACATCATTATTCTCAGAGAAAACAATTCTAACTAGCGCCTTTTATACCTCAGGTGGTTTATACGTGTCACAACCATAAGGGTACATAAAGATTAATGTATCACTTTCTGCAATGAAACAATGTGTTTTTATACACTACTTCAATTCAGCAGCGAAGGATATTGAAGATACTCTACGAAAAAATATTTAGTGACTACTGAAAGAAAAACAACATCAAGAAAAGTTAAGGAGAATTACATGGAACGCTTAGGATATACAGTAATAAATACAGTAGACCCATAAAAACAATTTGAAGGTATTACGTATTTTTATAATTTTTAAGGATTTATTTTATGCAAAATAATAAATCCTTATACAACCATAACAATCATAGGTGATCTAATTCGTCGCTAAAACGGTACAGTCATGCTCAAGAAAAATAGTACTACAAAAATTGAGGAATGATGATTAATGAAATCTAAACCCTAAAACAGATTGAATTTATCTGTTTCAAAACTGGTTATAATCAATTTCGGTTATTGCGACTCGAAAGTTAACAAAGTGATTAACAATTTAATGTGTAAAACTGTAATCTTGTAGATTAAGTATGGTGTCGTTACTCAGCCAACAATCAGAAATTACGTTCGTCCTAGGTCTAACAACATGATCCCGTTTATCACTTAATAACGTGTCTTTCGTTCGATCGGGAACAGCATATACGAAACATTCTTTTTTTCCCTGCAAATTATCGCAAACATATACTGCTGAGGGTAAATGGTTCCTACGTTGTATTTTCAACTTGAAAAAAGCAATTCATCTATTTTCACGTTTAGACCATTCCCGCCTGTTCGCAATCCTTTTAGGATTATGAAATTCCTTTTACCTTGTAAAAAACTAACAGCATGTTTTTTTATCTAACAACTCACGGATTAAGTCATGAATACGATGTCGGATGAAAATAATAATGACGAATACAGAGCAAACACATAGGTTAACGATTGAAATGACTGCACCGAATAGTAAACAGTTAGTGATATTACTATAATAAGATAAGATGGATTAAAATATAATAACTACAACGACAGATAAGAAAAACATTAACAATTTAATACCGTACGTTATTACTTAAACCATAACCAAATTAGTAATTCCGAAAATGAAAATTAAGAATATGTCCGTTATCGAAATAAGACCCTAAGTATTTCATAATAATCTATTTTTGTTATTATTAGGTCTTCGTTTTTCATTTATTTCTTTTTTTCTTTTTTACTTATACTTTATTCCAATCTACTGATTATGGTTGTTTAACAATCGAAATTACCATCTAGGTTTAGATTTTAAATAAATTTTTTGTAAACATTTTGTTAATTTAATCATGTTTTCCAATTTATTTTAATAAATTTGTTCAGAATAACTTTTTCTTATATTATCAAATTTATTAATAATTAATAAGTGGTTTTTTTTTGTTTTTTTTTTACAGTGTTCTAGCTGTGATTTTAGTCAAACCAAATCCAACAAATTCAGCAGAAATAGTAAGAAAAGAAAGAATTATTATCGATACAGATGGTGGTGTAGATGACGCAATTGCAATATTAACAGTTTTAGGTGACCCGCATTTAAGTCAAACTATTCAAGGTATTACTTGTGTAAGAGGAATTACTGAAGTAAACAATGTTGTTATAAACATATTAAAAACACTTAAAATTGCTGATCGATTAGATGTAAGTTTTAAAAAATTACTTAATCATTCTTGCATATTTAATTAATTTCATTTACTATATTCCAAATTAACATTGCGTCTGGATTTGACCGGCACAGCGCTGCGATCAACAGCGCAACCAATTTAATTTTAGAAAAAAAAATTGCGAAAATTTGTAGAAAAATGTGAACTAGAACAGCTTGTGATTGAAAAGTATTCTTCCTGGTTTTTTCTCTTTATCAAATTATTAACATTTCTATTTTCGCAATGAATATACAAACATTTACTCAAATTTAGGACTTACCCTTGTTTATGTTATTAACCGTTGCATAGTAAAGGGCATGAATCTTGAAACTTAACATTGCGTCAACTGAACCTGCTCCAGCTGACATTCTAATATCCGTTTAGCGTAACATACGGTTCGCTATGGAACCGTTTGTGTGTGTGTATATATATATATATACTACGCTAAGTTTGCAATACTGATATTTATTATTATTAACATATTTATTATTTCAATCGTGTTAATGCTAATTTTAATTTTAATCATGTCAAGATTAAATAATATTATTTAATATTAAATAACATAATTAATTTTTAATCGATAATGTACTCGTACTTAATAATATACTCGTACTAATATACTCGTACTTTATGAAAAATATCTTATTATCAATTAATATTGTGCTAGTCCAGTGTTGAATTGAATGAAGTGTAATTAAATGAATTTATGTAAATTGTTTTATGAGATGTTTAGAAAAATAAAATACTAAGCTACTGCACATTTTACAAAAATTAAATAATACAAAAACTAAAAACTAAAATGATTGAACGTCATCATCCAAATCGCTAAATACCGAATTTCCCAAACAGTTTAATTATCTCATATATTTGATGTTTCAGCATAGTAGATGATAATGAAATGCAATAACTACGTAACCAGTACTGCATTTCTTGTTTTGTTGTACTGGATGTGGGTGATTCTTGCAATTTTCTGTGATAATATGCGTTGCCTAAAATTATTACGGAGTTTTCGGAAAGATTTTATTTTTCTTCAGCCTATTTTAAGTAATTATTTGCATTCATAGAGTCGTGGTAGTCGCCAGTTGCTGCACTCGCTTTCTAGATTAATAATGTATCCGGAATAAACCCCATTTCACCCTCCAGCTTGTATAATAATATAATCAACCTACAGTCTTTAGAAATTGGAATTAGAAGTTCTCCCCCTGAAGCATTCATCCATGATTTCGTCGAGGTATGACTTGACAACACAAAATATACGTTTCAGCAAGGTATACAATCGCCCTGCTTTTGGTTCTGAACTTTTTGACCGCGTTTATATATTGTATTCGTTTATCCTAATATAATGATGTTCAATAACAAGTTTCCTACTGCTTCCAGTTTTTTCCCAATCTTTCAGACGTACCAGCAATTTTGGAACGGTGGGCAACTGTTTTCTTTTGAGATGAAATTCGTTTCTATACTAAAAGTGGAAGCCTCTGATGAATTTTCTTTTAATTTGTTTAATAGATCCTTTTTTTGTTTCCTTACACTTTGAACTTACGATCGTGGTATTTTACACCCAGCTGCTTTTCTTTCTTCATACTTTTGAATTGGAATAATATACTTGTCATTTCCCGACTATCCAAATTTATTGTTTCTTCTTTCATAAATTCGTACGCATTACTGACTAATTCTCGGGTTTGTCGACTTAATTTTTTGCGTGTAGCAGTGGATTTAAGTTCATTCATTCTGCTTCAAACTATAGATCAAATAAAAATTTAATGTATACTATGTACACACTACTATAAATCAAGAAAATCAAAACGTGGCACTGGCGAAACGCACTCACATATCAACGATTATTATTATTCCAATCTTTCAACTTTAATGTATTCTACAAATAAAATACATATAATACTTGTTTTTATTTTGTATGTGATGGTTATTATCGATGTATGTCTTTATTGTTAGTTAGCTAATTAGAATGATTCATTTATTACAATAACGCATACTTACAGAATTGTTTCATTTAAAAGGAAGTATTGACTTACATTTCTCAAGTTTTTCAACGTATGCACCATATGTATTCTTTAATCGCTGGGCCATAAATTATCGTTATTGAAATTTATAAACACCTATAATATTTTCAAACAATAATTACAAGTGAAATAATTCAGGATAATTTTATTATAATTGTAATTAACATTATAAAATAAATTATTATATTTAACATCGATTTGTGATAACAATTTCTTTGTTAAATAAGATTTTTACTTAATGTAAATTGTAAAATGAATGAATAATGAACAGATTTAGTTTTCCGTTTTGTAAAACCGATACGAGAAATGTTTGTAGAATCATTGATATATAGCTATGGTGCTAAACTGGCGGCCCCGAGGTAATTTTTTGTGGCCCCCGACGCTCTGAAATAAAATAATGAAAACAGAACAATATGTTACGAAGAAAATAGCACTTAGCAGAGGTAGAGGCAATACCGCACACACAATTTCGTCATGTTAAAACTGAGTTAGAGCCATATGGATGGTGCTGCTACCTAACCCACCGGGTTGGTCTAGTGGTGAACGCGACATCCCAAATTCAGCCGATTTGGAAGTCGAGAGTTCCAGCATTCAAGTCCTAGTAAAGACAGTTATTTTTACACGGATTTGAATACTAGATCGTGGATACCGGTGTTCTTTGGTGGTTGGGTTTCAATTAACCACACATCTCAGGAACGGTCGAACAGACTGTACAAGACTACAATTCATTTACACTCATACATATCATCCTCATTCATCTTCTGAAGTATTATCTGAACGGTAGTTGCCGGAGGCTAAAACAAGAAAAAGAATGGTAGTGCTGATACCTAGCGGGCAGCAGCGCTAGCTAACACTTTTAGAGGGAAGCCATTACGATTGATTCATCGCATCACGTTTGTCAACTGTGCAACATTTTGAGTTTTTTTATTAGTTACTTTGTTATACTTACAGGTCACAACATATGAGGTAAGTGAAAATGAGTATAGTTATATTTTGTTAAAAATTTGCATTAAATTATACGCATCTTAAAGAGTATATTGATAAGTGAGTGGTATTTATTTTCATTTGCTTTATTTTGTAATAGATTTCACATATTCTTTCTCTAAATTTAAGCACTTTTGTTAATTTATTTCTTAAATCATTTTATTCATGATTTTGTTCAATAATTTTAAATATTTTCAATTTGATTATTTTAATGTTTTTAACGAAAGATTTGCGCTAGTTTCTTTGTCTCGATCGGCGTGTTAAAAATTTGTGGGTTGTGTTTCTTTTATAACTTTTTTTTTTAAATTAAATAATTGCAGTTATGTAAATTTATAAAAATTAAAACCTTTATTTTTTTTTACAGAAAAAGTCACTTTCAACACTAAATAACAAACGAAAAATTGAAGACTAGGAAAAAAAATTTCAAGAAAGGTGGGAGCTGAACAATTATTGTGTGGAAGTGAACAATAAAAGAACTTGCTTAATTTGCAAAAAAATCAGTTAGTGTCACTAAAGAATATTTCATTAAGCGACATTACAGCGCTAATCACGAAGAAAAATTTTTGTCCTTCGAAGGAAAAATAAGAAAAGAAAAATTAAAAACAATGAAGAATTCACTTAATAGGCAACAAAGAGTGCTTACAAAATTCATGAAAAGTAATAAATCAGTAACAAGAGCCAGTTACAAATAAGTTATCTATTAGCAAAACATTCAAAAATCATTCACCGATGGTTCTTTAATCAAGGACTGTATGATAAAAACTGCCGAATTCGTCTGTCCAGAAAAGGTACAGTCATTTCGAGATATATCTTTATCAAGAAATACGGTGTTCGACAGAAATGGCAGATGACGTTGGTTCACAACTACAGGACATATCTACCAAAGTCCAGTTCTTTTCAATTGCGATTGATGAAAGCACAGATGTGAAATATGTAGCACAATTTGCTGTTTTTTTTTCGTGGTTGCGGTAATAATATGAGGATCACCAAAGAATTGTTCGAAATTATCCCTTTTTATGGAACTACAACTGGTGAAGATATGTTTGATACTGTATAGAGCATTTTAGGAAAATTTAATCTTCCTCTTGACAAGCTTGTTTCTGTAACAACTGACGACGCTAAATTGATGAAAGGTGAAATTAAAGGATTTGTGCCAAGAAAATTACAAGATGAATATCCAGATAAACCAAAAATCAGAACTTTTCATTGCCTTATTCACCCAGTTCTCTATTAAAAAATATTAAAAATGGACGAAGTACTTAAAACAGTAACAAAGACAGTCAACTTTATTCGACCGAGAGTACTTAACCATCGCCAGCTTACTTCGTTCCTTAATGATTTAGAATCCGAATTCGAAGATCTTCCTTATTACACAGAAGTTTGTTGGCTGTCCAGCCACACAGTCCCTAAGAGCTTTTATCCGCTTTTGGAGGAAATAATTGTATTTTCTGATATAAAAGATGAAAAAACAAAAATATATCGATTATAAAAGATTCTTTGTGGGTAAAAGATCTGGAATTTTTAACAGATATTACAGGTCAGCTGAATAATTACATTGCAAGGCAAAGATCAATTAATAACGATTATGTACGATGCAATAACTTGTACAAAAACTGACTTTATTTAAAAATCATCTGCAAAAAACCTTTTGACTATTTTCCTACGTGTGAGCAGTTAAAAGCAAAAAATCAAAATTTTTCATTTTCACAATATTGTAGTAAAATTGAAGGAATCAAAAATGAATTCGATAAACGTTATAATGATTTCAAAGAGTAACAAAACATGTTTTCTCTTTTTATTAGTCCTTTTTCCTTTGAAAACGCTCCCACTTCAATACAACTAAATTAATCGACTCGGTTTTTAAAGACAGATATCGACAAGTAGGAATTCCGAAAATATATTCTTATTTAGGTTAAAAATACCCGGAAATTAAAAGGTTTGCTGTACAGATTTTATGCTATTTTGGGAGTACGTACTTGTGTGAGCAACTATTTTTGTTCACGAAATTAAATAAAACTGCCTACAGATCAAGATTAACTGATAAACATCTATCTACCATAATGAAGATTGTCTGTTCTCAGTTTTTCAATCCAGATATTGGAAAACTAGCAGGAGGAAAGCGCTGTCAAGGAAAAAAAAAATTCCGGAAAAAAAAATTAATTTTACTTTTATAGATACATTAAATTAAAAGCAATTATATAAAATAAAAAAAAGCAATTATGTATCAATATTATAAATGATTAGCCTAAATTCACTTAATTATATAATGTGTTTTAATTATTCTATCCATATTCCTGAATCCTCACTTCTAAATACAATTTTAAGAAAATCTGTAAATGTGTTGTGGCCCGCGTGAATCTTACCAGTTGTATTAAATGGCCCATGTTTAAACTGAGTTTGACGCACCTGATATACAGCATATTAGCTGCTTGACTACAAGCTTCAGATGTCATGCCTCCTAATATAAAATAAATATAACAAGTCAATGAGGTATTATTATATATATATACACACACACACACACACACACACACACACACACACACACACACACACACACACACACACACACACACACACACACACATGTGTAAATCTAATGGTTTCTGTGAGTTTGTTACTCTTTCGCGCAAAAATTACTCAACCGACTGAGCTGAAGTTTTGCATGAACATAGGTTTTATACCTGGGAAGAACATAGAACTACTGCCATTACGAAACTTTTCATCGTTTCAAGATGGTGGCCGTTTTTATAGCTTGCGGTAACATCCGAATTATGTTTCTTGCCAGGCAAACCGTTGATCAAATCGAATTAGGAGACCACTTGCAGTATTTTAAATTAAATTTTGTACAAAAATGTCTGTTTCTCTTTTCCTATATCTCTTTTAGTTATCGATAAAAGTAGCTTTAAAGGTTCAACGGTGTTCGGCTCGGCGACAAAACTAACACAGCCACTGCCATTGTTACTGTGTATGCGACGCGACTGGCTGCAGCTGTCTCCGGTTATTGAACTAAGAAACATAAAATTAAAACAATGAGAAACGATGAACGAGCACCTCCTTGTTGTGTTTTTCGGGTAACGCTAAGAACCGTGCAAAATACTTCTTTACCCGCAAGAAGGACGGGAACCCGGCTACACTTATCTACAATTTTTAAGATGGAGGCTGACTATTCTAAAATCCACATACATCAGATCAGTCAAAGTTTCGAGTTCAGTACTGAACAAACTGTTGAATCTCGTTAAAGCTCATCAGGGCTAGGAACAGGGGGAGGATGTGGCGACCGGAAGCGTCACAATTCGCGTGTCTTCCCCTACGGGGTTGGGATGACCAGACTGTTAAGGAGAGGTCTGTTCGCCTCTTCCTGGTAGATCGGAACGGAATCCTTAAATTAAACCAAGTCAGGGGTATGAACTGAAAGTTGAGTTCACTAAGGGAACTAGAAACAAATTTCGTTGTTGCGTATAACATTTTAGTGGTATGTTATTTATTGAATTTTCTCGAGTATTATGAGACATTTATGCACAAATTGGCTCTGTAAAGTGTAGAACTAGGCGCGGGGTTCGTGCTTCCGCGAACTCGGTTAGCTAGTTCAGAGGGGAACGATGTAGGACATTCAAGATGTCCGGATGAGCCCTGCAGCGAAGGCAAAGCTGAGTTATAAATCACTGATGTAAATATCTACCGAGGCATTTACATCGGTGGCATCCCAACAAAGCCTGGCTTATTACTATGAGATGTAAAGATTTAGAGGGCGAAAGACGACTCCTGTTAAAGCCCATCAGGGCTATTAACGGAGGGGGGGAGTGGCGACCGGAAGTGTCATAAGGTGGGTGTTGGACGAAGCTGGTATAGCCGAACGATTTAAGGCGAAAGTCAGTCGCATACCGTAGTGACCAAACTATTGCTCTGAAGAAATTATTATACACTGATATTTTTTTATAAATTGAACAAGCTTTAATTGATATTTATTAGTAGAATTATTCTCACTGAGGATAACGATCACAACAGAGGTCTAAGGGGCAAATTCTCCTAGCTAGACCGGCTAGTACACTACAAAATAACAAAAAACATTACTAGACTAAATTTAATGGTAAATTTCTTAAAACATAGTTTTCGCTGATATGATCTAATAAAATAAAAATAAATAAAATTAATAAATCCACTTTACCAGCAATCAAAATATTAAATCTCAAGATCTTTCGGTTCTTAAACCATCATCAGAGAATTAAAATATTACAAAATAAAGTCAAGATTATAATAAAATAACAGTCGACGGCTGTATTATATGACAGACGATGGTTTAAGAACCAAAAGATGTTGAGATTTTATATTTTAATTGCTGGTAAGGTGGATTTATTAATTTTATTTATGTTTAAATTTAATGGTAACTAAAAATTCCGTAAATAAACAATACAAAATTAAATATTAATATCCGTACTGAATTCAAATAAAAATATTAATAATGCATTATATTAAATAGTACTAACAAATACGCTTATGTTTGTGTCAGCTGGCGGTTTGAATTTTTAGTTCACATTTTTTCCGCAAGCAATATTAACTTGGTATGTTAATTATTTGTATAATTTTGTTTTAATCTTTTTTCTATTCTTTATCGATTTGTATAAAACATAGGAGCAGCATTTCTATGACAGTTATATTTACAGAAAGAAATATAAATAATCCAGGCTTTCAAAGTCCAACATTATCAAATAAATTGAAAATTTTTTAAGTAAATAAAATTTAAGATATAAAGCTTTATGACGAATTGGGGAAGAGAAAAGAAATTTAAATTTCTTCTCCTATCGCAGGACTATCTATCCTAGAACTAGTTCGGTGAGCCATTTATCCATATTAAGTTAATTTGGTAGAACGATATTATTTTCTTCTACAGTTGTATTTACTATGTATACAAGTATTATTTTGCGTCACTTTTTATAATATTAAAAATTAAATCATCTTGATATTGCTTCCATTCACTTGAATCCATTTAAATAATTAAAATACAAGAATTTTTAGTTTCATCATCCCCACATGGTAGCGTTTAAAATTTTTACAGAGATTAATAAGGGAAGGCGATCACTGTATTAAAAAAATAAAATTTTATCAAATTTTTTTTTTTTTTTTTTGTAAAAATATTCTCTGGAATTTTCTTTTTAAAATGGTACTGTTATTACAAAAATTGGATTACTAGAAGCTGTACAAAGGTTTCTTCTTCGTAATAACTACATACGCGGTTTTCGGCGACTGGTGGTTTCCAGTGGAAGACAAATTTTAAATCCCTTGCAACAAAATGTAGGTACCCATCCTTTATAATTTCCCGCTAGAATGAACAGTATGTTCAACGATTGTATCGAAATATATAGATTGTTTCGAAAATCGACTTTTGGTATCGGTTTGTTTGCTTTCTGCTTTGTAACTTAACCTTTCTTGCAGTGTGCGTTAGGGACTTGTTGATTTCTGTTGTTGTGTTGTTTTTTTGTGAATTTTGTGAAATTCTGCGTTCACATAAGTTTACAAAAAAAATGTAAGTAAACGATGGAGTAAGTAGAAAAGAACAACCGGTTTTTTTCATATCAGTACTTTTGACAACAATACAGAAAAGCGTACGTTCTGTCCACAAGATCCGACAACATCATGGCGCAAGTTCGTTCGAGCTAAGGCGGAAAACAAGCCATATATACATGCTGAATATTTTCACTTTCCTTAAATTACTATGAAACATGTACAAAAAAGTTTACCGTGACATGATCGATGCTAGACTCCTGGAAAAATGTTTTACATGAAAAACGCAAACGAGAGCCTCAACAATAGTGTTTGGTCGATTGCCTCTAAAACAGATTTTGTGGGTCTACGACCATTGAGGTTTGGTGTGTTGAGGCAGTCACTCGATTTAATGAAGGAAATGAGATAAAATGTGACATGTTCAAGGTGTTGGGCTTGGAACCAGGTAAGAACTTAGCACTTAGTATGAAAAAACGGGACAAACGTAGAATTGCAAAAAGTGAGAAATATGTCGATGAAATCCAAAAAAGAATGAGAAAGAAAACAGAGCTAGTTAGGAAGAGACTTGAGGATTGGTATGAAGAAGAGGAAGTTGTTGATAACACTGCGTATGTGCCAGGCCAGTACTAGAAAGTAACATCATTTATTGATATCAAACTTTTCCACAAAGATAGGTGTTTTCCATAAAACACTTATTTTTACCTTTACTTTCCTTTTTCTTGGCGACCGTTCAAGATATCTTCTTTCTGTTTTTTTTTTATGTGGAAGTTCAGATTTTTCTATCTTACACCATACCCTTTTCAAAAAAAAATATAGAACTGGAAATATTACAATTATTCTTAAGTTTTAGAACATGCCTCGACATATTTTTTTTTTTAAATTGGTACTGAAGTAAATTCGTGAAAACACGGAAAGCATATGGTGCAAGATAGAAAAAAATTCTGAATTTTCATATATATATATATATATATATATATATATTAAAAAAAAAAAAAAAAAAAAAAAAAAAACAGCTGGAAGGTATCGTAAAAGGTGGATGAGTAAAGGAACAAATATTAATATGGTGAAAGATAGGAGGCAGTGATCCCCATAGTTATAGCTGTATTGACTTATAAAATTAGTTCATTACAGATAACAGCAGCAGTACGTGGTTGATCTTCTAATAACTAAAGTCGTTCTTTTAACAGATTTTTTTTTAATTCTGAAATTTCTGTATTGCGGCTCCGACTTTTTTAATTTTTATTTTATTTTTACTTTTACGTAGAATTTTTTAATGTATTTTTTGCGTTTAACATTTACATATGTTTAGAGTACATTTACATATTTTCATGGCTTTTAAAATGCTCTATTAATAGTTGATAACCAATTTCGCATACACGAGTATTATAATTTTTCTATTACAACTGATATTTTTTTTTAAATTCTAATATTTTTTAGTATTTTAATTTTTTACATTTGTTACCGATATATGAAGCCAACCATTTCGTAATTAATTTATTATTGTACAGAATAAAAACTTAAAATGTATAATTATTTAAAATTATTTTTAAGATTATAATAAATTAAGTTTATATGTTTTTAAATATTACGTACTTTACTTTCCCGGCAAGTATAGCTAGAGCTGTTACATTAAAGGGAAAATTCTGGTGATCATGTCAAAAATGGTGTATTGGTTTTTTGCAAATCTTTACGTTTTAGAGTCTGACCAGTTTATCTAGATAAAAAAAATATATGTATGTATGAGCGTACGAGTATATATATGTATGTATGTGTTTCGAACTACTTTTGGTCTCGTATATCAGGATTGAACTGACCGATTTTCTTCAAATTTGGCTCAGATATTTCTGTATATGAGGCATTGATCAAATTAGTTTTTTCAAAATTCGTTAAGAGAATTGGGTAGGGGGGAACTTTTTATCGCGAAAAATCCAATTTCGAATTTCTTCAGTGGCTTTTTAGAGACAACTATTAAAGCAATTTTTTTTACCTACAATGCATAGGTAAAAATACCTGGTTTTTTTCAAACAAGGTATTGTATAACTTGACAGGCGCAGCTGGGAAGTTCATGCAGTAATTTCCTTATTTTTTTAATACTATTTTATGTTCGTAAATAATAAATATTAAAATAGACAATAACATTTTAATTTATGCCATTACTTACGATTAAACTGAACAAAGATTAAATCATCAGTTAAATATTGTTTTTTTTTTTTTAACTTGATGAAACAACTAAGTCCAAAACTTTAACGTAAGAAAAATAGATTTTGACTCGGATCACCTTTAGCAAATTAAAAGTAAATTCTTCCTTAATTCTAAAAGGAAAGTTATAAAACCACTGATTAAATACGACATTCAGAAATTAAAATTCAACGAAACAGAGAAGGAACTTATTAAAGAGTTTGATAAACAGGTAGCTAAATACTGGAATGAAATAATAAAACAAATACAAGAGAAAACTTTAAATATAACTGGCAAAATTACAAAGAAAAATACGCGTGGCAGAATGGAAGTTGTGAAAAAGTTTTGGAAAACAGGAAAATCCTGTGGAAAATTGAAGAGCGATTCCAAATAAAGAAAATCAAATAAATTTTAAAAACGCCCCGAAATTAACCTCCAAACGTTTAAACGAACAAAAAGAATTTCGAAAAAAAAAGGTAAAACAACTGGAAATGGACTTCCTGAAAAATAACACAAGAAATTTTTACCAAACATTTAAAAGTAAAATTAAAGCTTACCAACCGTAAACATACGTTTTAAGAATTAAAGTAGTAAACTACAAATAAACAATCAAGAAACAAGTAGAACACTTGCGAAATACTTTGACAAATTATTAAATTGTTCAAAACCCAAAGAACTATTTAACTATTTAGTTTTTTAAAATCTAATCAAATAATAGAAGACTCACTACCTCCGAATGAAAATAAAATGAAAGAAATAATACAATTACAAAATAATAAAACTTCTGAAGAAGATAACATAAAAGCAGAAATTTTAAAATCAGTTCACAATTATACACTCGTTTCATAAAAAAGGAAGTAAAATAAACCCAAACAACTACAGAGGAATATCACTTTTATCTAATCTTTATAAAATTGTAAGTAAAGTACAACAAAACAGAATAATCGAAAAAGTTGAGAATTATTTAGAAGAATATCGGAGTGGTTTTAGCCCAGAAAGTTCATGCACTGAACAAATTCTAAATATAAAAACTATTGTAAATTATATTAAAAAAATGGTAAAAAATATGTTGCAGTTTTTGTAGAATTTAAAAAGCCTATGACACCGCTAATCGTAAAACAGAAGTAGATAGGAAAATAATAGCAATAATTAAACAAACACTAATAAACGACTAAAATTAAATTACGTAGAAAACTGTCAGAAACATTTGAGATAAAGAAGGCGTAAGCCAGGGTGATGGAATCTCCCCAATTCTATTCAACATTGGCTTAGAAAAAGTAACTGGAGAATGGAATAAAGAATTAAATATCGAATCTCATAATTTGGACATTTAGAAAATCTCATTTTTCTGCATATTTAGTAACGCGAAAAAAATTAGCCATTCATCAGTTAGCCTTTGCAGATGAAGTAAAGCTACAAATATAAAAGAAGGAAAATTAAAAATACATCTACTCGCAGAAAACAGCCAAAAAATAGGTTTACTCTCAAAAAATAGGTTTAGAAAGTCCTGTAAAAAACAGAATTTATAATTGAAGATAAGAACTGTGTAGAAGACTTAATCCTCGAAAAGGGGAAAAACACAAAGTAAGGAAATTTAAGTATTTTGGGGAAATAATAATACTAACTGTACTCGAAAAAGAAGGAATTAAAATGGAATCAGCTTAAAGATTGACAGCAGATGTTTACAATAAGAAATTCTTAAGCTAAAAGCTGCACTGGGACAAAACAGTAATTTTCCCAGAAGTCTTATATGCATGCGAGTGTTTAGGAAAGTTTAATTTAAGATGTATTTTAAAAGAAGAATCTTAAGGAAGATCATTGGATCCAAAAGAACAGAGGAAGAAGGTTATAGGCTAAATTCTAACAAAAAAACTTTCCAAGAAATAAAAAATTTATAAACTGAAATATGGGAAAGAAGAATGAAATTTTTTGGCCATGTTTTTAGAATGAGAAACAATAGATTTACAAAACAATTATTTACCTTTTACAAAGATAGAAAACAAAAATAGAATGGCATCGAGAAGTAAACCAACTAAATAAAGACTGGAAAAAGATAATAGAGCAGAGATTCGAAAAACAATTGAGGATTTTAAACTGGATGAATAGAAAAACCCAAAGAACAGCTCCAGAGAATTTACAGACGAGCAAAAACAAGCACTCTCGGAAAATTATGAAAAAGTATTGGTTACAACGGAAAGAAGATGAAAAGGAGATGCAATGAGATCTAAAAAGATCTAATCGAAAGACGAAGAAGAAAAACCTAAGCTTTTTCTAGAACATATCTGTTTAATTTTTATCATTCATTCAACAATTTTTTTTATCTGTTGAAATTGAATATAGGTTTTTTTGCTCTATCTCCCTTCGGTTTAAATATTTTTCATGCATTTACGTATTAAAGTTTATACTACTAGCCCAATGTTTGATGGGTTTTCGCTCAGAATTCTTTCGGACAAATCCGATTGACGTGAAATTTGGACAGTAATTAGGGAATATTCTATATATTGCTATCAAGAAATGTCTATTGTTTTGATAATAGTCCCGGATCTAAAATGCAGAAATGTTTTTTGCAAAAGTTTCTTTTGCTTATTTTAGCCTTTATTGAAGGGGCGTTAGATTAGCAGAAAACTTTACTTAAGCAAATTTGATAACCTATATATGAATATTTTGAAAAAAAAAAAGTATATTCTGCTTTTGGTGTTTGGCTCAAACTCTTTTAATTTTTATTATTAATAGTTTTTTGTACTTTTCTTTATTAATTAAAGGGTTATTAATATTAATTTAACTTTGGCAGCTATATTACATCCCAAACCTAAGATGAGAAGCAATTTTTTTTCATTACTTTTATAAAAGTTATATTTTATCTTTTCAATATTTTTAAACAATTTTTTTAATTTTTTCCCTAGGGACCACTTCTTTATAAATAAATTTTTCCGCTAGTTTTCCTACAGAGTAAGAAAATCCCGAAAATTAAAAATACTTTTATTCGAAATTTGGGAACTTAAACCTTATTTTGGTAAATTATGCAATATACTTTGCCAGCTTTTAGGTAGATTTCATAAGAAAGCTACCTACTGTAATGGGTACCATGATTCGACTTCAGGAAAATTTCGACATATCTTTGCGCTTCACATCCCCCATACCCCAAACCCACCGTCAGTTCAAAAGTTTATATATATATTTCACTTTCTTGTGGACACGATAACTACCGTAATTTTGAACCAATCATTTTCAAATTGCTACATAAAATATAACAATCCAAAAATTTCGGTTGAGTTCATTAATGGAAATGGGGTGGCTCTTTCGAAAAAACAAAATATCGCTATAATTTTCTTATTAATTAAAATATCGAATTCGTTTAAAGTTCCTACTATTTTCTGAATAAGGTCCTAAAACTTATAAAAATAAAATTTTTTGATATCACCAACCACTGGCCCAGGGGATGGAAAAAATGGGATTTCAAAGACAAAAAAATCACACCTTCCTTAATAAACACAGTATCGAATCAGATTAAAGTGATCGTTAGTCCTCTAAACATTACCTAAAACTTGTCTGAAACAATTTTTGATATGACCAATCCTTACGGCAAGGGATAACCAAAATGTTGCTGGAATTGTAAGAAGATGGGGCTTGTCGCTAAATATGTGAAACTTTTTTCACATGCAACCACTATCGTATTGAGTAAATTTGAAGTTTTTCTTAACTTTAAAGAGGAAATCTTTTTTATCCCCTACATAGCACCGGTGAAATCTACCCCCCCCCCTTCTGGCGCGCCGAAAGGAATTTTTTTAAATTTTATTTATAAAATACAGGCATTATTTTTGTCACTCCGTAAATAATTTTGTTTTTATATGTATCTGCAATAGGCTATTATTGAACTCCGCAACTTGTTTGGTATAATTTCAGATCAACCACTTCTAAGACGATGTCGTTTAGTGAACCCAAAAGTATAATGTACTCTGGTAATACAAGAATATAAAACCAGTTGTTAAAAGACACTTGTACTTTTTTTATTTAAATTTAAATCTCTCAGGATTCTAAAACAACTTCAACGTAATAAATTTATATAACTGTTAGCTTTCGTTTATTAGCCTAATATAAAGAAAAAATAATAAACTAACTAATTGATTAAATATCACAATGTTTTAACTTAATTTCAGGTACCTGTATATTCAGGAGCTGCTAATGGTCTAATGGAATCTCCAGATACTGGACATTATTATGGAAACGATGGTATGGGAGATGCAAATTATCCAGAACCGCCACCGATTAGTATAGTTAAAAAAACACATGCTGCTGTTTATTTGGCTTCAATTGTAAATGAATATCCGGGTATATTTTTTAACTAAAATAAATCATAATAATAATAATTAAATTAGTTTTAACAGAATAACACAATATAAGTTAAAATAGTTATAAAAATTTAAAACATATTTTATTTTTACTTTTAAAAAACTGAGGTTAAAATCATTTACTTGAAATTCTTGGTTTCTTTTTGGTAGTTTTCACAGCTTATTTCGATTTCAAGAAAACTGATAAAATGATGATAACATTTATTGTATTTCAAAAGAAAATCTTTTATTTACAAATTAAAAAAAAAAAAAAAAATTTGTAATTTCAAACAGGACTTTTCCCTGCCGTTCTGTAAAATTTTTTTTCAAGATTACTAGCCCTAGTTGATGTGGGACTTCTGACAAAAAAGATGCTTTATAAATATGTATATATTACCGTGAAAGACCGATATCAGGTAAATGTCGATATTATCCGGTGAATGTCGAATCTGGTGGAATCATATAAATGGTAGATTGATTGAATGGCCAGGAGTTCTCATCTTCTTTCAGAAAAGACGGACCATTCCACCAAAGTTGTAACGAAGTTAATGCGTCCGGCATACAACCACGTGACAAGATGTCTGCGGGGTTATCCCTTGACGGAACGTGCTTCCATAAGCATTCCTTAATTAACTCTTGTATTTCGCAAACTCTATTTGCGACGAATATCTTCCATCTATTATCTTTCATCGCTTCTCGGCCTCTGGTCCCGTGCTGTAAAACTTGTGGTTTTTGCAACCGGTGCTAATTTAATTTGATTCTGCAAGTACAGCGTTCTACGTTCTCGTCGTCGGGGTTGACAACGATCAGCAGCGGTCAGTCAACCTGCGTTGCTGTGGAGTTTTGACGAAGCGGCGACGTAGTGTGTTGCAGTAGTGCTGCTGTCGGCCAAATAAGGACGTTTCCTTTGTAATATCGTGTCCCCATACGTAGTTGGTGAGACCTAAATATATTTAGATCCTCTGGCAGGTTCGAGAAGCGGTTTTCGCTCCGACCTAGCCGGTGGAAGGAGCTTTTAGCTTTTTGACTCCTCGGGTGGACTGCGGAACAGACGGTCCGTTCGGGGTGTGAGAGGTTAGACGCTCACCTGGTATTGTGGTAGGTGTTAGATTCGTTCAAGCTGTGAATTGTAGTGCCTGGCAACACAGCTGGTGTACTGCTAAATTGTTCAGCGATGGAGCAACCAGGGGGAGGTTGTTTGGAGGACTTGGTCGGTTTGGCCAAGGACCTGGTTTCCGGTGACCCCTTCTTGCCGAGGAGGTCAATCGGTAGGTCACCGCCATGGCCCCGGTCTTCCGATAAGGAAGTCGTGGAAGCCCCTCGGGTAGTGGAGCGCCCGAGTGATGCGGTCTGCACGAAAATCCTGCGGGACACCTCTGTCTCGAGCGGTGCGGAAAAGGCGAAAGCCGGATCCGTATAGCGAGGACACGGCACAGGAGGGGGCGCCAAGTCCGAAGGACGCCTCGCTGCGAAGTCGGGGAAGGCTGAGAACAGCAGAGCAGATTTTGTCCCTGAGCGTGATGTTTCTGGGGGGAAGCCTGTGTTAAAGCAGGTGACCTCTGGGGCGGATGGCTTGGGGCAAATCGAGGAAATGAGGGCCGAATGGGCCAAGATTTCCTCAAAGAAGAAGTCTAGAGTTGCTCTCGAGTTGAGGGAGCTTGTAGACTCGTATCTAGGCGAGTGTGGATTGTTGGTGTCGAACCTGGCAATTAGTTGTGAGGGCCTCCAGGGCGCCAACCTTGCTCTTGATTCGGTCGTTACTCGACTATCAGGCAAGGTGGATCAGGTTGTGGAGGGAGTCCGAAATTTTAAACCGGTAAACGGTCAAGCTTTGGGTGAACTCCAGAAGTCCATAAACAGGGTGGAGGAGAAGGTTAAGAAGCCTATCTCCTTCGCCTCAGTAACGGCCGCGCCTGCGCCTAGGCGAGTAGGTCCGCCGCCGCCAGCCCAGGTGCCGGCAAACAAAATTAAGCGGGCCACTGTCAAGGTGGTCCCTATAAAACCTGATCAGGGGGCTTCATCAGCAATGACGGAGCTAACCCTCAAGAAGATCCTGGAACCGATGAAAGAAAAGTTCCAGATCTCCCGGGTCACCAAAACAAGGGATCACGGAGTGGTCCTGGAGGTTATAAATGAGCAGCAGGCTAAACAACTGCTGGAGGCCACAGTTCTTACTAAGAACTCAGCTGCTGGCCGAGCGTAGACCGCAGATATTGGTCTACGATATGCCGAGGGCAACGAGGGTAGAGGAGCCCGAAATCCTCAAAGCGATACACAGCCAAAATCCTGTGTTGGATATGGCTGTCGAAGACTTCCTTAGGGAACCCAAGGTTGTCCGACAGTTGGGGAGGAAGGATGCCCCGAGAAGTCACTGGGTACTCGAGACCTCGCCTAAGATCCGGCATATAGGGTAGTCGACCATGTAGAAGTAGCCCGTTGTTTTAAGTCTCAGGGCTACCGACACACCGCTCTCCGTTGCAGAGCGCAAAAGGAGATGTGTGGCCACTGTGCCGCTTCGGGGCACAGGGCAGCCAATTACCCTCACAAATCGTCGCCTGCGAAGTGCGCCGCCTGTGCCCAGGTGAAAGGCAGCAATGCTGGACACCGGGTCGGGAGTAGGCAATGTAGGGCGTACGAGATAGCACGGGCTAAAGCTGTTAACAACACAGCTTATGGCGACGCCTGAACGGCAGGAAGCCTTTGGGGACGACCTCCACCCACTCGAACGCCTGCGCCTGGGGCAGATTAATCTGCATCATTCCCGGGCGGCCACGAGCGAGGCCATGAGGCTCCTTGAGGAGTACGACCTCGAGGTCCTTTTGGTCCAGGAGCCGTACACGGTCGCGGATAGGGTGGTCGGCTTCCACGGGGTGAAAGTTATTCACCACGGCCGCTCTCTGCGGTCGTGGTGGGGTCAGACGCTCTGGGTGTATTCTGGATGCCCCAGTGGTCTGACGAGCTATTCACCGTCGTGCGAATCACGAGGGGGGGTACGCTAATGTCGTACTTGTGTCGGGATACTTCCAGCTTGGATGGAGTATCGATGACTTGCTGGCGAAGTTGGGCGGGATTCTGGACGGTCTCCCGGGCACCAGAGTGTTGGTTGCTCTGGACGCAAACGCCAAGTCTACCGCCTGGGGTTCGTCACTCACAAACCCCAAAGGCGCTGGTCTCGAGCAGTTCGCAGAAGCCAGAAACCTCTACCTTATTAATGATGCGGAGCAGCCGCCAACTTTCTCCAGCGAACTAGGAGAGAGTTATATAGACGTCACTTTGGTGACAGGCGACTTGCTTCGGAGGACAGGTGGTTGGACTGTCTGGCCCGAGGCCAGTGTGAGCGATCATAGGCTTATAACCTATGATATTGCTTACGGAGGCGGTCTAAGGGCACCAAATCCAGGTCGCTACAACCTAAGGGGCCTGGATCGACACAGGCTACGGCGTGTGTGCGATGCTGCCTTACAAGGATTGCAGTGGCGCATGGAG
Source organism: Lycorma delicatula (assembly GCF_047948215.1). Lineage (NCBI taxonomy): Eukaryota > Metazoa > Arthropoda > Insecta > Hemiptera > Fulgoridae > Lycorma > Lycorma delicatula. The sequence continues at coordinate 101,765,623 of NC_134458.1, read as the reverse complement.
TGTAGGGAGGAGGTGGACTTGATGGCGGAGCTAATCGGCCAGGCCATCAAGACTGGCTGTGACGAGGTCCTACAGCAGCCTAGGCCAATGGACGGACCCGTCATAGACGGCCAGTCCGCTGATCTGAGCGTGCCTGGAGCCGTCATGACCCCATTTTCCGGGGGGTGGTCTGTGGAACGCAGACGGAGGCCCGGCAAGAAATGGTGGTCCTTTGACCTTAGTGTGCTGCGCGCAAGAGTGAGATCCGCGCGGATAAGGTACTAGCGCTGCTCACTAACGGGGACCATCGTCAACAACGTGCGCGCTGAGCGTCTTAGGATCTACCGGCGTGCCCGTAATGAATATGTTCACGCCATCAAAGAAGCCAAACTCAAGTTTTAGAAAGACTCCATGCGCGAGTTGCAGCGCGATCCTTGGCAGCTCGCAAAGACGTGTTACAGGCCAAAGCCATTGCACGTGTTGTCCAGTGTCCGGTGCAGGTTAGGTGGTCGTGACCACACTGTAACATCTGTGGCGACTTACCGGGCGTTCCTTGATACTCTGTTTCCAGATGCTCCGGAGGGTAAAGCGGAAATCGGCGTTAGGGCGGGTGAAACACCATTCCCTGACGTTCGGACCGTGGAACCCGAAGATATAGACCGAGTGGTTTCTCGAATGGCATTGAAGGCACCGGGGATTGACCAACTTGACCTGGATATTTTTCACCATCTATTGCCTGTCATAAGGGAGCCACTTGGCAGACTGTTCACGGGATGCCTAAGCTGGGGCTGCTTTCCGGTCTGCTGGAAGGTGGCCTTGGTGAGGGTACTCCTGAAACCTGGAAAGGATCCTGGTGAGGTCAGCAGTTATCGACCCATCAGCCTCTTGCCGGTTCTCGGCAAGTCGTATGATAGACTATCACTTGAAATGGGATCGTCCAATGATAATCCTCAACGAGTTCAAAAGTATAATATGAATAAATACAAGAAAACTAGTAACTATGAAATAACTTGATAATATTTGAGAGTGTCTGAGAATATAGTTAAATGCAGAATTAATACATATTAAGGATGCCGGTGCATCCTTAATGTGATCTGACGAGGAAAGGCTGTCCGAGGAGGAGGATGGAAAAGATCAGCTGGACGGAGAGTGTTCGGAATGAGGAGGTGCTTTGTAGAGTGGGAGAGAGAGGGCGATTATTGAAATAATAAAAAGAAGAAAATGCAGTTGGTTGGGACATTGGCTGAGCAGAATGAGGGTGGCCTTGTGAAAACCTACCTTTGGGCAGAACACTTATTATTATTACGGATGCCAGTGCATCCTTATTGTGATCTGAGGAGGATAGGCTGTCCGAGGATTCTTTTTCCTTCCGGTGGCTTCACAATAAGCTTAATTCAAGTGCCTAAAGATCAAACCTAGTCCCAATAAAAAACTCTTATTTTTTGAAATAGAATAACATAAATTTTCCTTTAGATATAATGTCAGGCTAAAAATATTAATTTGAAAATATTTTATTTTCTTAAAATTTTTATTTTTTATACAAACAGAAACAATTACATACAAGAAACATGATTTAGCTTTACATAATTTAATTGAAATGTATAAATCAAACTGCAATATCATTCAACCAAATATTTTAGGGTAACCTGTCATAAGATAGTGATCATTACTAAAACTAGTATAACCATTATCAAGATGAGAGGCATCTCATGGCAGGTTTATTAAGGATATTGATGATTAAGGTGGTTTCCATTTAACTGCTTCACTGAATCAAGCACACTTTTTTAAAACGACACGTCCAGGTTTCCTAATTACATATGTTCAATTCTACAAGTGAAATCTTCCTACCGTTCACCACGTGAAGAGAAAATTAAATATAATTTCTTTCCGTCTGAGAAAGCAAGTATGATTCCTACCTTACGTTATGAAGCAATGAATTTTATACTACAATACCTTTACTCTGTAAGAAAGAAAGAATGTTATTCAAATTAATTGTAAACTAACAAAACCGGTGATCAAATCATTATTATTGTGGTTTATTTATTACCCAATCAAGCAAACTATTTATTAGAATAATGTTATTAAATTTTATTATAACCGGCGAAACAGTAAATAATAATAAAAAATCTATATTATTTTTTTGTTGTTTTAATCAATATGTACATTTTTATGATTTTATCTTGTTTCAACGGATGTTAATTCAACAAATTACTAAATTTGAATCTGCTCTAAAAAAAGTTATTCTGTAATCTCTGGAATAGCAATCTAGCATTGCATCAGTATTCTATAATGATATATTCTATTTAATACAATTTATTTTATATCTTTTTTGTTTACAGGTGAAATAACAATATTAATGATCGGTCCGATGACTAACATAGCGTTAGCTTTAAGATTAAATCCGAAATTTATGAGCCAAGTTAAAAGATTAATAGCATTAGGTGGATCAGTTAGAGGTAAGCGAATTTATACTAATATATATAAACCGGTGTATAAATATATAATTAAAGGATAGGTGGGCTAATTCATCAATGTAAGAAAAGAATCCATTCTTTAAAACATTATTTACCTTTATTTCATGCAACTAAACGTATAATTCCAAAATTATGGATTAAGTATTAATAAGGAAGTATGGGGTAAATGTATCCCAATAGTATGGGATACTCACCAACATGGATAAGGACAAATTAATTTTGTTACGTGTGGAAAATACAAAGTTTTACTGGGATTCGAACCCGATAATTGAGTTTTTAGTAAACGTAAAATATCAATATTTAAAAAAAAATGTTAGAATAGTTTTACAGATTTTTATTTGAGTTTAGAATAAGGTAGGTTTAGAAAAGAGTTATAATAATTCTATTCTAAAATAATATTATATTTTTCTAAAATAATATTGTAGGAGTATAATACTGATGACCTTTTTACTGATTGAACTCGCGCTGTTGTATTTTGTACATGATATTTTTTGTATGTTTTAAGCACAAAAGTGATTTTTTTTTTTGTATCCTTATTCGTTCCTTGTAATATGTTGTTACCAGATTTCACGAAAAATTCATACTTTCCGAAATACAATTTACTTTTTTTCAATGCGATTTAATTTGATACATATCTGAATGTTTTATAAAATGAACGTACCACTACCGATGTCACATTGGAATGTTGAATTAAGTTAAACTTTTTTACGAACTAATGAAGTTTTTTTATAAACAATTTTGATTATTTTAGTAATTATATGTGGAAGTATAATTTTGTTAATACAAATATCATTTGGTCAAATGGGACTTAAAATATTTTATTAAGCAATAAAATTTTACCAGTCTTATATTAATCTCTTTTAAGTATGGGTCTTTGTTTTAAACTAAAATGCATGCATCACTAAAAATAGTGATTTTGTTTAAAATACAACGCGCGAGTAGTCGTGTTAAATTTGGGGTGAATTCCCGAAGGTTAACATAATAAGAGCTTAAAAAATATGTTTCTAACAGAAATAATAACAATAATTTGAAATCACAATATAGATATGAATTATTTTGCTTCGTATTTCTTATTTACATATCTAAGTGTAATATATTTACAAAATTAAATATATATTTTTTATTACTTTCTCTAATTTTTAAATAAAAATTTTAACGTCCAAAAAGTAGATAAAACTAATCAATTTCTTTAAATTTTTAATTTTTGAGATGAGCTCTTAATTAAAAATAATTAAAAAATTAAAAATTACCAGTAGTAACAAACCTTTGTTATATTTAAAAATACGAGTAAAATTATTTTATTTATATTTTTTTTTAATTTCATCTTTTATCAAAAATATATTTACAAGAAATGTAAAGGCTTTTAGGCAAAATACATGAAATATTGACATAGCCGCCAATTTGAAATTTGTGAAACGGTGTAAATTTTTATTTATTAGACAGTATTAGTATAAATGTCTGTACCAAACATTATTGTGATTTATCGATCCGATATTGAAATTGAAATATAGATTTTTCATTAATAAACACAAAACGGCGAACAGAAGGAAAACGAAGGAGAAATCAATATTTTTTCATAGGGCTTTTTTGTTCATTAGGACACATATAACCAGCCCACCATTTTAGGTACACTCTGTATATTAACTAGTAAAAGAGGGTGAAGTCTACTGGAGTGTGAAAATATATTCAGAAAAGGAGAAGGTTCACAAATGGACATATTTATTTTTTAAATGTATGTTCAATCCTTACTCTTCCATCAAATGAACCGATTCAATGATTAAATTCTTATTTTACAGAGGAAATTCATCTGATTACACTGCTGCTTTTTTCCAGATTGCTTAAACATAATTTATTAAACCGAAAAAAATAGTCTATATGAAAATTTGAAAATATTTATTTTTTATCGTTGCTTAGAAGACAAAATGAATAAGAACAGGAAACAATAAGCCAATGTCTTCACAAAAGAAGGAAGAATTTTTAACAAAATCCAGTTTAAAAGAAATTTGCAAAAGTTAGAATAAAGTAAAAATTAATGTACTAATGGAAGCTTAACTAGAAAGCAATAATTATTTTGTAGGTTACTAAGATAAAATTAAGTTGGAGGAACTGTCTCGTGAATATTTACGTTTGTTGTTATTTCTCAACGGATGTGAAATAAGGGCACTATGAAACAAAGGAAAGACAAAAGCTGAAATATGGCAATGGAAGGAGTGGATTAAATAAATAGATGATTGAAAAATAAAGACGTATTGAGTCGGAGAATGAACAAGAATAGAAGCTTAATTAAAACAATTTAGAATAGAAAAGCTAATTAGATTGATCATAGAGAAGAAGGATTGATTAAAACAATGCTGGGAAGAATCAGTAGAAAGTGCAAAAACAAAGTGAGGCCGGGAAAAATTAAAATTAATAAATGATCTGAAAGGAAATGGAACTTATCAAGAAACTGAAAAATAAAAAATAAAAGAGAATAGAGACGGACCTGGTGCACGGGATGTACCTCAGCAAGATGAATCACGAAGAATGTAACAAACTTTCAGAACATGTTCTACGGGTGAAAATAAAGCAGGCAGTTCATATAAACATAGATCCGGAAACGCTTCGTTAACGAGTGTCGGCTGACGAAAAGTTTCGCCCTGATTTCTGCGCCTCGGCAAAATTAAGCGAGACTGTAATTTTTGGGACCCAAATTAAGGGGTAACTTTAGTGGTTTTATATGAAATCTGACCTGACAAATTTAAAAAAAAATCGTCCCAGAACAGTATTATTAGTAGTTTTTGAGAAATCTGGAGAAAATATAAAACATCGGGTCAAAAGACCTGTATTTAGTTTCTGTGGACTTTATTCATACCATTTTACTCAGAATCAAATTCTCTACGAGTTTTGTTTAAAACTTTTATGTGTTTATTACCTGTTTAAACAAAGTTATTTTATGCCAAACAAAAAATAGTGTGTTTTTCGAACCCAATCTTTGGTCTTTATCACAGATTTCTCAAAAACTACTAAAAAACTGTTCTGGGACCTATTTTTTCAATTTTTTAGGTCAGATCTCATATAAAACTTCTAAATTTATCCCTTAATTTCGGCTTAATTTTACAAGGCGAATTCTTTTGCTAGCCGGCAGTCGCTATCGTAGCATTTCCGATCCTATTATGTTTATATAAACTGTCCTCTTTATTTTCACACGTAGAATATGCTTTCAAAGTTTGTTTCTTCGTGAATCATTGTGTATAAAATGATGTGTAGCACTGTATTGCGATAAAGTAGAGATATGTCATTGTTATAAATTAGGCTATCATCATTATCGTGTGGTATTCTGCCTATTGGAAGGTCTAATTCTGTCCCCCGCTTTTCTTTTCGCCTCATTATAACCTTAAATACCCTTTATGTCGTTTATTAACTTCATATTCTTTCTTCCTTTTTTTTTCACCTTCAAGAGAAGCTGTAAGAGTGATTAGAATGATTGAAGAGAGATGTTTTGAAAGAGGATTGAGCTTGTGTTTTATAAATATGGAAAACACATTTGACAAAGTACAATGGAAAAAGTTATTTGAGATTCTGAAAGAAATGAGAGTTGATTGGAAGGATAAGAGACTGATCAGAGAATTGTATATGAAGCAAAAAGCAATTGTGAAAATAAATAAGAATCTCACAAATTGGTACGAATCAGGCAGAGGAGTGAAGCAAGGTTGCTGATTATCATAAACACTATTCACCCTTTATGTCGAAAAATGTTGAAAGAAATATTGGATAGCCAAAAAGAAGTAAGCATAAGGAATGATAAAAGTATTGGAAGTAGGGATGAACGAATATGAGATGAAAATAGATGAGAGAGAAATAAATGTTATGAAGGTGAATGAGATGGCAGATATGGATGCTGTAACAACAGAAGGAAAAATTAAAAAAGTAAAAAGAAACAACACAAACAGTTTGTTTTAGTACCTTAAAAATGTACTTAAAACAAACAATAACACTTCGTAAAAGTTGATTGAGATAAACGGGTAAAAATGATTACGCCCGAAAACCGTTACGAAAATCTTACTTCAATCTAAACCTTTATGGCTATTTCAACTGTGAAACGATCATCGTCAGTAAACACTACAGAGAACATAAATAAACATGTAAAAAAAGTAAATAAAAATTAAATCAGAATGACAAATAAATATTACTGATAAAACACTTTTAGATTTAGTTAAGAATTAAATATAAAGAATAGAAATAAAAATGTAAAAAAATTAAAAATTACTACTGTAGTTCTATGCAAGCCCAACAGAAATAGTAAATTTAGTTTAAAAACTAAATCATTTAACCCTCCAATCTAAAAAATCGTCGATGACAACTTATTACGGTCTCTTTTATAGGCTGATTAGATAAAAATTATCACAAGAAAGATAAATATAACATGAAAATCAAAAAGATATTTCCATTCATTAACAAAATTTATAGGAGGGTTAACCGTTTAATGTTTTTATGATCGAGAACTTCCACAAAAGGATTCAAACAGGATATTGGTTTCCCATTGTTTTTCAACAATGAAGTTTCTGTTTCATTACTAATTACCAATTACTTTACTATTTGTTCAGTTCCTTTTTATTATGTACATTCTTTCGAAATTCGTTTCTAAAAAAGTAATTTTTTCAATAGTTTCCAGGCAATGCTAAACTATAACTATTACTCTAACCTTCTGCATTTATAATGAGCCAAATTCTCCTTTACTCTAATTTGCAGTACACTGTAGTTATTCTACACATTTTAGTTTGCACTATACTAAGAGTTTGTTCTGCATATCCTAAATTACAATTATTGTCTTTATAATTCAGTTTATAAATGCCCGCTTTTTCGGCGGGTTTAAATTCATCTTCTCTATTCATTGATGATATGCGATATAGTAATGTTAAAATTGTTTTTTTTTTTAATATTTTTTACCATGTTGCTATACGAAGAGCAATATGTAATTTCTGTCCAAGCTTTCTTTTCTATTTTTAGCGGATTTTCAAAGAATTTGGAAATCGCTACTGCGCCCGGTGATTTTTATATACATATATATGTATAAAACCTTTTCGTCCTCTCTATCGGACGCAAATCTTAACCGATTTTGACGAATGGATGGTAAACCTGTTGGAAATAGATCCCTATTGATTTTAAAGCGAATCGGTTCACTGGAACAGACAGACCTTTCGTTATTTTGTTTAAAACTTTTATGTTACCTGTCAGAATTAAATCATGCATTAAATTAATGCTTTCATAAAAACTACACCCCCATTTAAGGATACATCAAATATTTAGCCAATTATTTAAAAATGTATTGTATAATAAACATTACTTCTAAAATCATAAAACAATAATACAGACAAAAACGTAAAATAATTAGCTTAATATTTAAAATTAAAAAAAAAAAATAATAATGAAAAACATTTTCCAAAAACTATAGTAAAATGTACTTTTAATAAAACTATATGTGCTGTGATCTAGCGTATTTCATTTATACTTAAATGGAGTGTAGTTTCATGAAAGCATTATTTTAAGTACATGATTTAATTTAGTGATGACAGATAACGTAGAAGATCCTTTTTTTGACCTTAAATTGAGCGTAACTAGACAACGATTTAACCACCGGGTTGATCTCCTGAAATAATACTTGAACGGTAATTCCCGAAGGCTAAACAGGAAAAACTAAACAACGATTTAACCAATCTTCATAAATTTTCACATCCACAACCTCAAATACACTACTACAGCATATCTAAATTTCAATGAAATTAATCTAGTAGTTTTGGACATTTTCAAGCTACAGAAGTTAATAAGCATAAGCATATATTATACACACACGCGCGCACACTTACACACGCACACACTTACACACACACACACACACCACACAGATAGAGAGAGAGAGAGAGAGAGAGAGAGAGAGAGAGAGAGAGAGAGAGAGAAAGCCCAGTTTAAGTGAATGGTATCTTCGAACCCCTCATACCTCAAAACGTAAAGAAAATTCATTTTTACCCTCCATCCTACCATGCTAACGAAAGTAATTCCTTACTTTTCTTCGAAAAATCTGTAAAAAAAACGCAATTACATAAAAAAAAAAAAATAGTTTCGCTGTAGCACCTTAGTTTTGGAATAATGCAAAATGTGATCTAGTTTTTAAATTTTAATCGTTCTGAACCTAACATGAAATACATTCAAACACCGAAAGCCATATCATTTACAAAAATCATTACAGCAGTGCAAAATCCTTTATTTCTTAACTAAAATGGGAAATCCACTTTCTGCAGCAGAATGTTTTGAAGTAAGATGGTTTTATTGCATTTATTAAATCTTTCCCCGATTTTTTTCTGTAACCTGTGAATGGTGTTGTAAAACCGTTGAACTCGGTTGTACTTTGTTATTAGTTACCTAATTAAATCTTTAAAATTTGACATTTAGTAGTCAATGCGTTAAAGTTTAGTAAGTTTGAAATCTTTGAACATATTAAATTAACATCAAATAAATTGAAAAAAAATTGTTTTCCTTATGTGCAATTTAAAAAAAGTTTATTTTTCACTAGACATTTTTCCAGCTAATCTTTTCGTAAAATGCAAAACTTCAACTTATTTTAATATCAAAATAAAATCAAGCTGCATATTATTACATTAAAATAATTCAATATAAATAAATTACGATAACAGAATATATTTCAAATTGACTACTTCACAATGTAATTTTTCGTTTAAAAAAGCTTACTCTAATGTTATCTGGAAGCAGCTTAACGTGACATCTTAAGAATGTTATAGAAACTTACTCAAGATAAAAGTAACCTCTTTTAAAATGAAAGTTACACACTTAACACTAAGAACAACTAAACTATTTTGAATAACTGCAGACGATAAAAAATCAACCGACAATAATTATTACTTTTACATTAATGTTGTTTTCATTAAGCGTTTTGGAACAATTTGGTAAAAATAAAAAAAAGGAAGAAAAAACAATTTATAAGAAGATGCCTTTTTAAATTACAAGGAAATATTCTTTCAAAATAACTCATCTAGAAAATGCTTAAGAAACCACTTTAGTACTTGGTCCAATGATATTTGTTTAATCTCTGTTGAATTCTGTTTTTTTTTTCACATTACTTGAGGGTGGTGTTTTTCCTTCCTTTTATGGTGTACTGTATATAAACTCATGTTATGTTTAATATCTTTGTATGTAACGTAAATATTCAAGCGTTAAATCTTTAGTTGTAAACAGTGGTTGTTGTATTGCACGTATTTTATATCTACGGTTAAATATGAAACAAAAAAATTGGGTTCACCCAACGATTATGATTTAGTATAATCGTTACAATGGAATTTGTACGTACTGGTTAATCGACTTCGTTTAACCAAATGTATTTTTTATAACTTGTAAATTTTATTAATAGTTTTCAAGATAAATAAAACTTGTTTCTTGAATATACCGAATTTTAGATATTATAATAATAAATATATTTTATTACCTACAATTATTCTGTTTACAGAAATTAAATCTTTAAAAATTGTTCAGGAGCAGGAAGTATGAGACCCAATGTGGAATTTAACGTTTATATGGATCCTCACGCAGCTTCAGTGACGATGCACGGATTAGAAGAAGTTGAAAATAAAATGGCGCTTGTGGTTGCAGAAACAATTAGAGAAAATTTTATTGAAAAGGTAAAATAAAATTAAAAAAGTATTGAAATGATATTAGATTATTTTAGAGTTTAATTTTAGGTGATATTTTATAACGTAAGATCATTTCGGCCAAAAGATAATTGAGAACTTTTCTTTTTTTGACTGATGAATTAATTTATCATAGACGCTAACAACGAGACTTGTGCGTGGGAATATGGAAATGGAAAATGCTGAGACGCTACCGCTCCGCCACGGAGATCGGCAAGCTTATTAATATTAAATTAATAAATCCCCTTCAAAAAGTATTATTTACCATTTAAATACCACAATATTAATCAATCATCTTTAACTTTATTTCTCCCAGCTCATCTTTCTCCTTTTTTTCTTTTCCTCCTTCATCTACTACTATTCCTTACTTTACTGTTCCACCTCATTTTTCTTTTTCCTCTTTCTTATTATTCTACTTATTTTTTCATCATTCTTTTCTGCTTATGGAATATTATTTATTAACACTTTTGCTGTAACTTAAATTTTCACTGAATGAATCCTCTAGTCATGAATATATTGGACACACATGATATGTATGTTTAAAAATAAAAGTTTATTAGAAATTATTGACCTTCGGGAACTTGCGCTGTTATATTTTGTACACGTTTGATATTTTTTATGCTTTAAGGACAAAAAATGTTTTAAAATTTTTTTTTTTGTTTCCTTAATTTGTTCCTTGTACGTAATATCTTGTTACCAGATTTCACGAATAATTCATTCTTCCCGAAGTACTGCAATTTAATTGGAGACATATTAGAATGTCCTATAAAATGAACGCGCCACTATTGATGTCATATTGGAATGTTGAATTAAGTGAAACTTTTTTACGAACTAATAACATTTTTTTATTAAAAATTTTGATTATTTTAGTAACTATACGTGAAATAAGTGTAATTTTGTTGATAAAAACATCACTTGGTCAAATAGGACCTAAAATGTTTTATTAAGTAATAAAATTTTACCAGTCTTATGATTGTGTCTTTGATTTATACTAAAATGCATGCAATATTTAGTAAAAATTGTAATTTCTGTATAAAATACAAAGCGCGAGTAGTCGTGCCAAAATATTAGCCCTTTAATTTATTATTTTATATAAAAAAAAAACAATTTAGTTACTAATAATACAAATTATTATTCTGGTGGCAAAAAAATTAAATCGTCCTTCAAAATTAGCACATTTTACTTCTATTTGTTGCAAGAAAAAATCACACAGCTAGGAATCCAAAAAATTTCTACTTGTGTCAAATTTCTTTTGTTTCAATGCTTAGTGGCTAGATATAGCGACTCAATTTATTATTACTTAAAACAGGTAAAATTATATTATAATAATATTAAAAGTCATACAACATAAGATAAAGTGAAATGAAGTCGATCGATTGAAAAATGCAAGATCAAATATGGTGGTCGTACAACCAATGAGACTTCTATTTAATTTCATCCGTACCTTTTTAAACTTTTTCCCTCTAACTATATAGTGCCATTCTCCATAAATCCTTCCTTTCTAGGAAGCTTTTCTGCTACATATTGTTTTCTGTTTTACCTTCTCCATTTTTATATTATTTTACTATTTATTTTTTTTAAAAATTATAAAATCCAATGATTCACTATAATATTAAATTTTTTCTGGTAAATAAGTTAAAATAAGTCAATCAAAAAATATTTTCATAAATTTTATAAACATTCTTAAAATGGGAGAAAACTATTTTTTTTATTTTTTATTATCCTTTTTTTACCCGACTACGTACATAGGAGTAGTATAATGTATTTAACTGTAATCTTTGTATGTTTGTTCCCTTCTGTAGCTTCACAGATCCGACCAATTACAACTAACCTTTAAGTAGTAACAGGTCTTTGATCTGGAAGTAACATAAGATATTTTAAATTGTGTTAACCGAAAAGGTGGGCGCTACACTTGGGGAAAGAGAAATCTAAAAATTGTGCCGATTTAAATTTTAATAATGTTATTCGATAAAACAATAAAAGATAAATACTTTTGGCCTCTTGTGATTTTTTTTAAAAATTCATCGTTCTCAATATATAAGCCAACATATTTTCTCAGCAAAAGGAAGCAGGAATACATCGCGGTAAGCACATTATGCGTTATATTCATGTACATTATAATTCATTAACATTCAAATTTCTATTTAAATACCACAGCGTATCTATAAAAAAAAGAAAAAAAACTTATACCAGTATCATATTTAGATGATTAGTATGTATGGAATAGTAAAGTAATGAGTCGGATGCCTGTATAGGCTATATGAGATGATGACTTTAATGGCCTCCACTTTGTTAAGTCTAACAGGCACACGAATACAACATAAAATGTAGAAGTAATATTAAATTTCACATCGCTGACTAAATTCCTGCATTATAAAAAAATGTCAGTAAGAAAAGAAAGAAAAACTTATTTAACTATTTTTTGTTCGTTTTTCATAATTAATTTTGGTAAATGTGTACAATTAGTTCTTTGTTAGTTAATAATTATTTTATTTAACTATTTCATTTTAATTGTTGCTGGTTTTTTTCCTATTTTGTTAGCAATTAATTTTTTAGTTGTTTTATTTAATATTACCAATAAATAATTTTAAAAATAATCTAAAACTATATATTTACTGAACATAGAAAAACGTCTTATGAACTATTTTTGACCTTTACTATAATTTAAATGAAACAAGTAATCTACTTAACGATAATTATTTATAAAAATAACAATTTGTTCAAACTATGTCAAACACTTCTGGTAGCTGAATATATAGTAAACTTTGTAATAGGATATATTTTGTTGTTAGACATTTAAATAGATAATGCATCATCAAACACCAAGTTTCATATGTTTCTAAAAGAGGAAAGGAACTAACTACCTACATAACACTTCAGCTTAGTATCTCTCAAAAGTAGTAAAATTTTAGAAACTTCTGACCGATAACTTTATTAACACTAGCCATAAAAACATTCTATGTGTGAGTGTGTGTGTGTGTGTATATATATATATATATATATATATATATATATATATATATATGTCATTAAAATTTAATTCTATCTAAATTTTAACACTTCTTTTTGTAAAAAATTACTTTTTTCAAATTTTCATCAATTTGTGTACTTTTCATTTCGTTTGATAAAATGAACATTTTTTTAAAGTTTTTTACTAAAAACACAAATATAGATTTATTATTGTCTTTCCATACATTTGTCATAGCAATTTCCTACATGTTTCGCCGCATCAATGTCAGCATCATCAGGGAATGAAAATTATCTATATACGTTTCGTCAATCTTACATACAAAAACCTATAACATTAAACAACAATATTATATATAAAATATTTGCAAGAAGCTCGCAACTGAATTGTCGTGTTATCCGGTCTATCTTTAGGCCTGAACTAAAATATAAAAAAAAACTAAAATACAATGTTAACAATCTTTAAAATAAAAGAAAAATTTTTAAAAGGCGCTGTCTTGTTGCAACCAGCAACAAGACAGCGCCACTTGCCCCACAGCTCGCTTTACTATGGAGATGCTACAAGAGTTTTTCGATGGAAGAATCTTTTCTAAAGGATGATGACCACCAAGATCCTCTGATCTTACTAGTAAGTAGACTTCTTTCCGTGGAGTTGCTTAAAAGAAATTTTTATAGGAGCAATCCACACAATCTGCAGGAACTGAAGAAAACATTATCAAATGCCTTCCAGGACAGGGTACAATAAATAAGAGTAACCAGGAACATGGTCAAACATGTCGACAAGTGCATACAAGTGAATGGACATCATTTTCAACACCTTCCGTAAATTACTGTGAAAGTGTTTGCCAATAAACTATTATTTATAGACTAAACTAAGTGATGGGCGTCTTTTAAACTGAACACTGTATTTCATCATAATTAACTTAGTATATCCCATTCGAAACATATACGATCCTCCTTTTGAGGAGGATCACGTGAAGCCTTTAGATCCGTCTGAGATGTCCGCTTTTTCCAGCAGATTTAAAATGAAATGGTTAACATGAAAGTAAAATCGAGTGTATTTGATAAATACAAAAACAAATATTTAACAGAAAATGTAGAAATACTGTCAGTTTATAAATATTGTATAAATCTTTCACGTTAATGTAATTTTTTTTTTTCAGGAATGGCGTAAGATGAAATTAGGTAAGATAAATAATACAAAAGTTGATTTCATAAATAGAATTGAAAAAAAGGAATTAGCTGAAGAAGGAAACTACTGGTATACATATGATTTATATGTTGCTACAGTTTTATTAAGACCACAATCAATATTATTATCAAAACCGCTTTATGTTGATTTTGAAACTGAAGGAAAACTTACTAAAGGTGTTTTTATGGTTGATTATAACAAAATCTTAAATAAAACAGCGAATGCTGATATTATTTTTAGTATTGATAAAAGAATTATTAAATCTGTAACATTAGAAAACTTTTCATAATATAAATTATAGAACATATTAATAAAGTAATTAGGTTAAAAATAATAATTTATTTAAAAATAAATATAAAAATGGGAAGATCTTATTCTCCGCTACATAGTTTTTCCTGTATTTTACATCTGCGCACTGACATAATTTTTTATGATCTGCGCAACACATTCATTTGGTTGTAAAGCTATAAGTATAAAAATAGAAAGTCCATGAAAATATTTTACGTGTCTGCAAAGTCTTGCTTAAAAGTAACAATATTTTTAAATAATTGAATATTTAGAAATTACATGTTTAAAAAAAATTAAACACATACTAATATATTAATTTATGTTATTCTGTTGGTTCCTTATATTACATATTTTTAGATTGTAATTAAAACCAAGTTCTGGCTTGATAATTTAGGGATTTGATTAGTTATATAAAAAAGCGTAGTTCTAGAGCCCCGATTTGCGAGCCCCGATTCAAGAAAACTGTATCTAAAGTTTACCATTAAATACTATACGAATCAATCAATAAATGATCATTTTTAAAGAAAATATTGTATTAAAATAATTTCATATGAAATTAAAGATTAAAATGTTCAAATTGTTATAAAAACTATCGATCTCATGGTATGATGATAAAAGAAACATGTATGTACAAATTGTTAAAAAATGTTTGATAAAAATATATATAAAAATTTATATAAATTAAAACTCAACATGAATACTGTATTAATAATATCTTATTCAACAAAAAAAAACTCCTTGTATTATAATAAATCATATAGAAATTTTACTCAAATATAATTTATCTTTTCTTATTCTTACACCTATAGACATATTAAATGGGAATTTTCCTATAATCTTATCTACTGGTATATTTAAACAATTATAGTAGCATTAGCTGAATGAAATAGTAGAAATTACTAATTTTCAAGATGATAATTTAAAAGGAATTGAGGTATGGTTTTCTTAAAGTTAGGTTATACACTCTTGGATTTAGTAAATAAAATGATCGAATAGTTGCGTAAAAAAATGGAATGATATACATTTGGAACTGAACATAGAACATTTCTGCCACATAGCAAATTCCACCTCGTCTATGAAGACATTGCTAAATTTATTTGATCACAATCTTTACCATATTTTTCATTTAGATCTCGCTTTTGATTGGTTGATTCTCCTCCATCAGATAATAAAAAAAAATTATCAAATATAAAAAAATACAATCACAATTTAATTTAATAATTGGTTTGGAATCAAATTTATGATTGGCTAATTAAATCGCTTATATTTTTACCAAAGATAAGCCAAAGTTTATTTTAAAAGACATTTTATTATTTTCTGATGAGACTAAATTTCATACCTTAGTTTCTTAAATAAAGAAACTCAAGAAATCTCATGAATGATCAATAATTTAAAAAAACTATTTTGTTGTTTTATCAAAACAGGAGGAAACATTAGCCACTATTCTCTTTCGGTATTGTGGCACTCACGGTATTATTGAGATTTTATTAGGATAATTCAGGTTTTCTTTCAGTCTTAAGTTGAACAGTATGTCTTTGAAATTATATGTTTTTTTTCAAGATGAAGTATTTGAGGTTTACTAGACATCTGGTAGTATCAAGCAAAGGCATAGGATATCCACTGATTTGTCATGCATACGCTTCATTTTTCTTGTGAGAATATCTTAAAAAAAGAGTGTTGTTTCAGCGCTTCACAATGAATGAATATGTTTGAATCAGAGAGAAAATTTCAGATAAACTACACAACAGAAATGATACAAATTTAAGAACATCTTTGCTTAATGTGAATCATATTCTTATAAAGTTATAAAGACGAATTTCTTTATAATAAAGTTAGCAAATGCTTTTGAATTTTCAACAAAAAAAGACGTCTAAAATAGGTTCGTTCCCATACTTCAACCAATCTGAATGTATTACGAATTGCATTGTATAACATTTCTCTCAAAAGTTTTTAATAGAAAATGATCAAAGAAAAAGTATCGCATGACTTTCCCCGCTATTAATAATAAAAATTAAAAGATGTTGAGCCAAAAAAAAACAAAAAAAAACAGAATGTATAATTTTTAGAGGTAGGGAATAAATTTAAAAAATATTTTTCTAAAAGTTTTCATATAGCCTTTAGGTGAAGAGTAACAAATTAAGCGAAGGAAAGTTTTCTCTAAATCTAACACCGTCTTTAATAAAGACTAAAATAGGGGAACAATTTTTTTTCAAAAAACCTTTCTGTATGTTAGATCTACGAGGCTCGGTTGATAAATGTTGCACATATACGCGTAGTATGGGAATTAAAAGAGGTATTGGAATGAAATAAAAAATGAATAAAAGTACAATACCTTATCTACAAAACGCAGTATTTATTTTTCAATATAATCCCCGTTTACACTGATACACTTTTCCCAACGTGTGACAAGTTTTTGCAATTCATCACTGAAAAATTCTGGCAGTCTTTCTCGGATCTAAGTGGCCACAACTTCCTTCACCTGATCGTCGGCGGTGTAATGATTACCTTTGAGATCTCTCTTGAGATGAGGGAAGAAGTGGAAGTCGCACGGAGCCAAATCCGGCGAGTGTGGCGGATGCGGAGTAGGCTCAAACTTCAGCTTGCGGAGAGCCATCAGAGGTTTGCGCGGTACCCATCCTGCACAGATTTTACGGCAACCTAATTGCTCAATAATATGGCCTACTCGTTCTTTAAATATGCCTAACTGAATAGCGATGCGTTGCTGGGTGATTCGCCGGTCACTTTGAATTAAATCATCCACCTCTTTTCGATGTTTCTCTCACAGAATATTTTTTTCTTATCACAGAAACTGGTCGTCCGCTGCGAGGTGCGATATCAATTGTCGCCATAACAGCTTTACATTCGCAAAATTTCAACCCCCAGCTATTCACAGTACTCCTGTCAACAGTTTCACTACCGTAAACCGCGTTTAAACGATGAAAAATATTCATAGAATTCACATTTTCTGCTGTTAAAAATTCGATCACTGCGCGCTGTTTTAATCGTGTTGTCATATTGGCCGTACTGGACTCAATTTTAGCTGCTACTGAGAACAAACCGATAAACAGATTTTAACGCATTATTGCAGGTTTGTAGAGGGGGATTTTAGCTATCATATGCGGCCACACACAACTCGATAATACCTTTTGTTTCCGTGTGGCACGCTAGTGAGCAAAATTTATCAGCCGAGACTCGTATAATTTTAAAAAATTGTGGATATTTCTTGACAAACAAAGAAACACTATTGCCTACCCAAAAGCAACTAAAAGCATAGTGCAGTAGAGAGGAAACGAGACTCACTCACGCACGCACACACTGGTGACCACAATGCGTCTTAGTAATGCATCCCTTGCCTATCGCGGTTTGAATATACGAGTCATTGCTCACCAGGAATGACGCTGCTACCTTTGTTCTCATTATGCCTAATACTGATTAGGATGAATGTATCTTTTCAAAACTTGTTAAAAGATCAATTATTCTAGTTAATAATTGTAAAAATGATGTGAATACAACATCAGTGTATATTTACGTCGTGATTTCTATTTTTCACGGCTCGTAAAAATTTCCGTAAAATTTCCCCGGACAGCCCAAATTTCCCCCAAACCACGTTCGCGTGTTCGGACATATTCTGCTCCCTTACAGTTGTTGGAACATTGATTTTTACTTTGTTTTTTTCCTTGAAGTCAGCACTACAAAATGTTTATGTTGTATATTTATGTATATATACATATATATAACCTATTAATATTATCCATATAACAAAATTATTGTACGTCAAACATAAAGAAACAGGGGCTCAAAAACTACTGCAGATACAATTCTGGGACCTATTTTATTCGACTGTTCAGGTCATAAAGCATACTAAATTACTAATTATGCTCTTTAATTAACGTCCTAAAAATTTCAGTACGACCTCATTTCACCGGGAAAGCTGAAATCTGAGCGAAATATTTCGCTAGCCGTAACTCGCAAACCAAACCTTTTATGTTTATATGAACTTTTTCCATTATTTTCACGAGTAGAATATGGTATGAAAGTCCAGGGAGAACTTCGTGTGATCACTCTTCACACGAAGTGTATTATATATATATACATATATATATATATATATATATATATATATATATATATATATATAATTCTATAAGTTTCTCGTAGTATAGATGGTACATAAAATTTATGAAACGATAAAAAAGTTTATTATAAACAAACGGAAATATCAAACGAAGAAAATAACATTAATAAATAATTTATAAGGGTGAATTAAAAGCAAGAGGTGGCTGTCCTCCAAGTACCCAACTTTATACGCATTGAAAACATTGAAACATTAATTTTAAATGAAAATTAAGAAATTCTCATCTCATGTACCAACTTGAAGCTCTTTAACAAAGAGTATTTTTTCCACTTCACTCATTATTCATTGATGACAAGAATAATGAAAGATTTAAGTGATACTAAATAATAAAATAATAAAAAGGTCATATCATCACAACTGTATTTCGTAAATACATCAGTTTAAATTCAGCTATAATGAAAATTCTTAAAACAAACATTAATAGTAAACATTCTATCCACATGCATAATTCTGATCTTGATAAACATCAATTTAAAAAGAATAAAATAGAAAACCAACGGAAATTTAAGAAGTATTTAAATGAGCATGAATTATTTGAGAAAAAAAACTTGTGCCTAACCAGGTGGTTGAAGATTATTATTGATAACGGAAATTTTTCGTGTCAAAATTTTGAAATATATGAAGATCTAATAACTTTTATTCTTTAGAATTAAATGTGAGGATATTTTATTGATGCAAAACTAATAATCTTTTATACAAATAATTTCCTATATTACTGTTCTGGTTCCAGTAAGTATCCGTAATTTATTTAAATTTATACCAAGTATCAGCCAAGATAATTTTTTAAATCTTTCTACGCTGAGATTTAAAAAATTGTTAAATACAAATATATTGGTCAGATAATAAGTCTTTACAGAAAAGAAGGAAAAAACGAATAAATGTAACAGTGTAGGATCAAGTTAACAGAAGATTGAGAAAGTGAAAATGATATAAAAATAAGTATAACAGTGGCTAAGGAAGTACTTAATAAAACAAAAGCAGTTATTATACAATAATATGGAATTAGACTTTAGGAAGCGTCCGGTGAACTGTTATATTTGAAGTGTACTTGCACACGGATGTGAAACACAAGCATAAAAAGTAAAAAAAAAGGTAGAAGGCATTTGAAATATGGGCATGAAGGAGACCGAAGAAGGTCAAATGGAAAGACAAACAAAAAGATAACGAAGTAAAGAAGAGAGTTAACGAGAATAGAAGCTTATACGGATGAATTTAGAGTAAGAAAGCTAACTCACTTAGACATACGAAAACGGGAGAAAAACTGACTAAAACGTGCTGGAAGAATATGTAGAAGTGGAAAACTGAGATAGATTGACATGAATATATTGAGTCAGATTGACATGGATATGAGGATAATGACGAAGATGATAAATTATATCTTAAATATCATTAAATATTAAGATAAGGGATCATAATAAACCAAACGCTGCAGAGTTTTATTAAAGTAGCAAAATTTCAAAATATAGACGAAACACGTTTTTCATCTGTGGAGGGGAAATTTTTATAGCCACCATGTGGTATCGAACCCTATGGTAGTATGGTACTCTTCCTTGCTAGCCTATCCACTAAAGCCCCTCACCTTCTGCAATATGAGGTGCACTCCATCATCGGCACCTCCATTGCTAGCTCATACCTCGGATTCATCGGGATCCTTCGGTTTTTTGTTTTTTTAAACTCTACCTTGGGGCCGGACTCGGAAACTCCAGAGGAGGTTATTTAACCTTGGACTTCTTTCGCCAAATTTGTTTGGATGATCTTAACCAACATCGTTGACACCGACTGCCATGATCGTTCGGTCTACAGCATAGCCCCAATGATATTCTCCGGGGTAAGCGAGCCAATTCTCTCCTGCATGCTACTCTATACTGTAGGAACTGATTGAATTTAAATACCGTGTTTTCTGCGTATCTTCCTCCCCACAGTAATTAAATTCTTAGGATGATCTCAGCTTCCGCGCGCACTGGTAAACACCCGCGACTGGTAAGAAACTGGGTCAACTTGTACACCAGTTCCCCGTATTTTCGACACACCCATCTCTGATGATCCGGGGTCAGCCTGTAGGTCTGTAGTTCTGTTTTTCATCGACTTATCCCATCTCTACTGCCACTGACATGTATCTCCCTCTTTCGAACGAGATTCATGGGCTCAAGTCCGGCCAGTACGCCGCCGACATCGCCTGAGATGGCCCTTTACCCGCAGCATGCACGAAGAAAGACAGCTCTATGCATCCGGCAAAGAATTTCACGAGCCCTTCCCCGTGAAATAGGACCTATTTTATCCTATTTCCCAGCTCAAATTACATCAAAAACCACCAACTTTTCTCCTTAATTTGGATCCCAAAATATGCAGTAAGGGTTTTTTTATTAGAAGAGCTGATGAAATTTTTCTCTAGCCGTAACTCGAAAACAAAGCGTTTTCAGACCTATGTTTATATGAATTTTTTTCATCACTTTCACCATCAGAATATGCTATGAAGATTTCTCCCTTTCTTCGTGGGTCATTCTGTTTTGACGAAATTTCTTGAGAAACTACAATCGGGGTTTCCTTCACAGATATTCGGCTAACTGAAGAAGAAGACAATGGAAAGCCACTTCACTCTACTTTTTCTAGTAAATGACATGGGGTAATTATTATTTTTGAGAATGATTATATCATTTTTTTTTTTTTTTTTTTTTAGTAATTAATGTCTCTTTTCAGATCGCCTGTATCTCGTTAGGATTAAGCATGTCATAATATTCTCTGTGAACGTAAGGTCATACAAAAATAAACCGTGGTTAATTTCTAGGCTTGAAATACAAATATTTTGGTAAAAGAAACAAATAATATAGTTGATTTTGATGCAATTCTAAAGGAAATTTGCCTATTTTTATTGAATTTATTCTCAGTAATTAGGATTCTATTGAAAAAGTTACGAAAGATTGGAAATTGAAGAGGATATTTAAATACTAATTCCACTAATTTTTAAAATAATAAAAAAAAAAAAACGGTACATAAGTATTTCATCGTAGCAGTTTTCATTAATTTGTTTTGCTTAATGATTTATGAATTATGCGCTTATGTGTACGTGTATTTAAATATATTACATAACAATGAAATGATATGCTTTTAAACATTATTTCTATGTTTTTTCATGGTAGAATTTAGCTACACAAACTTATTTTAACAAATTGAGTTACTAAGAAGGAAGAGGATGAGACGGAAAAGCCTCAAATCCACCTTTAAGTCCTTAGAGATACGAGTAAAGACTTCAGATTGTTAATCTAATAAAGCTCTGATAGATCTAAACTGGATAAGATATAGTGAGATGCTTGTAAAGAAGGGTGTTCAGAATCAGAAGAGCGAGAGCGAGAGAGATTGAGAGAAAACGAGTAGGGGAAGGATACATAAAATAGGATGACTTGAACTAGATGTATAGTAAAATAGTAAATACTACGTTGAATTTGTAGCGTACTTAACCTTTATTATGTAAATTATTTGTTAAAATCAATACACGTATATTTTTTTCACAGACTTTTCAAAGAAAAGTACGGTATTACTTTCAGTCGCACGGTGGAAGTGGGGGTTGAAAATGAATTTTCTTTACGTTTTGAGTTATGAGGCGAACGAAAATACCATTCAATTAAATTGTTGTTTCTTATATGAATATTTATTTATTTATAGGCCTATGTACAACATTCTGTGGCTCAAAAATTTCCAAAACTACTAGATCAATTCCATTGAAATTTAAATATGCTATAGTAGTGTATATGAAGATGTGCACGAGAAAATTTGATGAAGATTGGTTGAGTCGTTCTTGAGTTACGCTCAATTTAAAGTCGAAAACATTTGATGGAGGCAAGTTAGAAGAGTGGTTCGTTATGATGCTTCAAGTGGAAGTTGACGTAGTATGTGCGGGATTTATTGTTAGCAATATTGTTCGGCGTATAAGGTAGCGTTATCTACTTTGAGGGTCATGATGATTGGGTATGTTTTTTTTATCTGAGGGTTATATTAACTGTGTAGTGGTGTATTTTTCAAATGCGCTTATGCAATGAGTCGCAGTGGTGTGTGAAAGTTGATGCTTTGTACAAGCATCAACCAGTCTAGTGATTAACCTCTAGACTTTTAGTCTAGTGGTTAATCAAACCTATGTAGTGCGTTGTACTCTGAAAATCAGTGCGTTTCTGACTGCAAAAGAGTGATGGCTTCGGAATTATTAACTTATTACTGATTTTCTTGTTACAGTATATTAAAATTATTATTATTTATATTTTAATTTACTTCTTGATTGTTTACTTTTTTTTTCTTATTTATTTCTTAATTTGTGTTCTTTGTAAAGTTTTAGATTAGAATGGGTTGAAATTTTTTTTAAAAAGAAAACAAAATAGAATAACGAAAAGTCGGTCTTTTTGTGCAGAACTGCCGAAGCATTTTTTTTTTTTTAGTTATTAAAAAGAAAGAATATAAATATTTATTTCGCCTTTTTACATTTTAAATATACTTTAAATGACATCTTAAAATGTTTATAAAAATAAACGGCTGAAAGAAAATATTTCACCTAGATTCAACATTTTCTCCATAATATAGTATTAATCGACAGCATGTAATTTGCAATTATATACGGACTGTCTCACAAGAAACAGAAAGAATTTCTGACGTTATACCGATGAAAATAGAAACAAAGTTCATATAAACATGGGTCAGGAAATGCTTCGGTTTCGAGTTATAAGGATACTTGCGAAGAATTTCTGATCTCTGCTCTAAGAGTGAAATAAAACAACAATTAAATTTAAATTAAAAGGTAAATTAGATCTTTCATACTGTGTTTTACTATAAAATTGAATAAAATAAGTTCCAGAACTATACCACTTAGGTCATTTTATAGAAAATTACTGTAAATATTAAAAATTGGTGTCTCAAAACAATTTTTTTATTTTAATTCGCCGTACAATAATTTCACTAAATTGTCAGTAAACTTTTTTTTACATAATTTATATAAAATTGAATTCTCAGAAAATTAATGTAAATAACATCGACTGAACATGAAAAAGAATTTAAGAAATCTGGCTTTTATTAATAATAAAACAGATCGAGACATGGCAGACTATAATTTTAAAATAAGATTCACTTCAATATTTTAAAACATCTAAAAAATAAAATTAAAAATAAACGCCAGTGTTTGATTTGTTATTTAATCGCAGAATAAAGTGAATAATAATAATAATAATAAGTTGGCAGGGGTCCTGCAAACCAAACGGGAAGAAAGGAAGTGATGGATGCTTCTAGGTGGATCTTCTAGAGAGTACCACATTACAAAGTTCTCAGACTGAAGCGGAAGAACATGACCGAAGGGTGAAAGACAGCCCTTTGGGAAGCCGTCATTCATTCGCACTTGCGTGGATGGGCGACGGTGACGAAGCACGGAGACTCTGGATCCCTCTGGCCCAAAGGCACCTCCGGGAACGTGCAATGCGTAATTATGAACCAGATCCCGTGAGGGGAGGATCGGTGAGATATGAGGTTTAGTCGGTAGGTTGCAGGCATACATACGCTCTCTTAATAACATCTAGCGGAACCTGTTAGCGAGTCCGACACTCCGCCCGTAAATGGGGTTCCTCAGACTCATCGGGGGGGGGGGGGAAATAAAACATAATAGAAAAATTACGATAAAAAAATTTATTTTATTAATTAACAATTATTATAGATTAAATATTAACAGTAAAACACATAGAGGAGCCTAAAAATAGTAGCGATAATTTACGTTAATCAGAAATAATAATCACCTTGCAGTTAGTTATATCTTGATATAGAAAAAAAAATTTTTAAATCTAGCAGTTCTACACAGGGACACCGAGACCGGCTTTTCGTTAATGTAATTTGATTTTAATGTTCTTTTAATTTGGTTTAATACTGCTAACAACAGATACACAGATAAATAAACGTCAATGTTCCAACTTGCAGTATGATAACGAAGCACGCTTTAAACTTGCCTCATATTTTTTCGAATTTAGATGGTGCGTAACTGAAAATCAACTCATCCAATATTCACCAAATTTTCGCATGCACAACTTCAAATACACTACTACAGCATATATAAATTTCAATGAAATTGATCTTGTAGTTTTGGACATTTTCGAGACACAAAATTTTATTCACCGGCCTGTATATATATATATATATATATATAAGGAAACCCCAATTTAAGGGAATGGTATTTCAAACTCCTCATACCTCAAAAAGTAAATAAAATTTATTTTGATCTCCCACTTTTCCATCATACGACGGAAGGTAATACGGTAATTTTCTTTGAAAAAATGATAAAACAATTACGTAAAATACGAACAGATCTTACACCATTTAGATATAGACTGCCCGTGTCTTTTATCCAAAACCATTCATAAAACAGAATTCACGTACAAGGAAAATGACTTACACCTGATTACTTTATGAATGAAAAATGTTATCGTGCAGTACTGCCCAATAATATCGACTTTTCGTTATTTTGTTTTGCATAATATTTTTTTTTATAATTATCATGTATACTTTTTTCCTTAACAAATACACAAAACATAAATGAAATGAGCAAACTAAAAAAGTATATATTTTTTTTATTTTATATTAAAATATGTTTTCAAGTAATTTAATGAAATAAGTAATATTAAATATTAGACCCTACAAACAAGCTTCACGTTTAAACTCACTCACCACTGTAATTCACTGCATAAGTGCGTATGAAAAATACAAGAATAAAAAGTCAACATAACCTCAAATTGAAGTTACATTGTTTTATGTCGACCTTAAATTGAGCGTAACTGAAGAACGACTCAACCAATCTTCTCCAAATTTTCACATTCAGATACACTACTACAGCATTTCTAAATTTCAATGAAATTAGTTTTGGGGATTTTTGAGCCACAAATTTGATACATAGGCCTATATATATATATATATATATATGTGTGTGTGTGTGTGTGTGTGTGTGTGTGTGTGTGTGTGTGTGTGTGTGTGTGTGTGTGTGTGTGTGTGTGTGTGTGTGTGTGTGTGTGTGTGTGTGTGTGTGTGTGTGTGTGTGTGTGTGTGTGTGTTGTATAAGGAAATTACATTTAAGTGAATGGTATTTTCAAACTCCTCATACCTTAAAACGAAAAGAAAATTCAATTTCACCCCCCAGTGTCATCGTGTGACTTTTCTTCAAAAAATCACGATAACACGTGAAGAATCGTTAAAATTACGATTTAAATCATCCTCTTTAATAACATTAATTTTTGGTTGAAAATAAAAAGTTATAAATTATCAGAAGATAAGTAAAAATATCGTATAAGCTGTATTACACAGAAGTTGTAAAAATGTACCTAAGGACCCCACGTAAAGTAACCATTAAATTAGGGCACAGAAAACACCAATAATAAAACGTACTGTAATCAAGTCACTCTGAAAAAAAATAATATCTAAAAAATATTAATATTGATGTAAACTGAAAGATCTATTTAATATAATAAAATTAAACAATAATCTGGTATTTTATTTTTGTAAGCAACAATAGGCTATCCTCTAAATTTGAATTTAGAGGATTATAAAAAAGGAGATTTTAAAGGATTGTAATTTCAGAAGATTGTAAAAAATGCAAAACCTGACTGAGATTTGAATCCAGGATCTACCAGATAAACCAGAGAGAGCAACCATTCTACCTACCACGGGGAGATAGAATGATAGTAATAATATTAGTAATACGCATATATGCTTTTTTTTTGTTTAACCTCCGGGACCACCGTTAGGTATTGCTTCAGAGGATGAGATAAATGATTTGTAGCGTGTATGAAAATGCTTGACCGGGATTCGAAACCGGAACTTCCGGATGAAAGGACGAGACGCTACCACTAGCACCACGGAGGCCGGCCCACGCATATATGTTAGATGGTTATAACTTACCAGTTGTTGATTATCTGATATATGACCATTAGTAACTCCTGAAAATTAAAACAAGACACCCATGTAAAGTTTACGAGGGGAAATGAGGAGAAAAGTGGTTTCTGTTGCTTTCTTCACTTTGCTAAATATATTGTTAAATGCTAAACCACCTAAAATAAGACGTGATATTCAACTGCACCAGTGATATTCATTACACTAGAGTAAAAGGAGGTGTTATATAGAGAACCCTGTGAGGTTGGTCAAACTTAAAGACTGATTCAGAACAACAAAACAAAAACGTTAATGTGGATAAATGCCAAATCTCGCTTCATTTTCCTTATATCCGCTGTTATGCAAAATTATGTAATCTGAAAATTTTGTGCTTATTCACGCACAATTTTTAAGATTTACTTTAACAATTTCATACATACCTCAATTGTTTATCAACCGATTTGAACAAATAAGGTGTTATTTTGTTCACAATAAAATACATAACTATACAAATTCGTCGTGTGGAGAATAGTATCATGTGTAGACTTGAATCCTAAAAGACAAGAAAAAAGAAATAAGAATATTAATAGTTAAATAAAGTGATTTTGGAGAAAAATTAAGAATGCAAAATTAATAGAAAGAATGAAAAATGAGGAAATACTAGAAACAATAGAACAGGAGAAGAATTTTATGTAGGTGATAAGAGAGAGGAAAATGTATTATTTTTATCTTACAATCTTACACAAATATTGTCTTCAGCGACCTATTGTAGAGGGTAAAGGAGAACTGGATTGTAAACAGTTGTCAGAAAGAAAATAAGCAATTAGGAAGATACTCATTACCGAGAAAAATGGAGGCAATTTAATTTAAACTTATCAAAGGATAGTCACCAAATAAGAAAATGCAGGAAATAATGTACATCTATCCCATCGCAACACTCGTCGAGAGGAAAAGTAAACAGTTCAACATAAATAAATATTTAAAAAATGATCAAAAGACCACAACTGAAAAAAAAATAAAATCAATGTTCCAGGAAGGTTAGATTTCTGTTAGTATAACCAATTTTAAAAATTTTGTTTTTGCGTTGTTTATTTTGGTTGTATCAGTGCCTAAAATATTGCTAGTAACCAACAGTTTTATGACAGATTTCAATAACGGAGGGAAATACTTGACTCAATCCAAATATATTTTTTATATATTCAAGCCTTTCTCTTCAACAAATACACTCGTAGAAATTTCAATAATTTTTTTTTCAAGTGATAAAATAGAATTGTTTATGTAGAAGATATATTTTCTACCTATTTATTTATTTTTTTATTTTATCACTGCTATATCATAATGATATTTACCCACATTTCAATTTGATATTGAAGGTATTTTCAAGTTAATATTCAAGAAAATTAGAAAATTTAAGGTAAATACAGAATTTCACGGGAAGTGTTGGCTAGACTTAGGAGAATTAATTCTAGATATAAAAATAAATTTAAAAATTTTTTCTGGATAAATGCCTTTTTTCTTTTTCTTTTTTTGAGATGGGGGAACACCATTTACGGAGGCCTAGGCAGTGTCGGGCTCGCTAACAGATTCCGCAAGGTGTTATTAGGTGCGTATGTATACCTGCGCACTACGGACTAAACCTCCACCCCTGGCTACCCACTCACGGTATTGCTAATAAAGCATTTCATGGACGAATGCTCTTATCTCGCTTTATTTTTCGTTTGTCGAATATTTTGGATCTCTTCTATAAAAAGTTATATTATATAAACAAATAGGAATATTTTATTGAAATTTTAGTTACATGTACCCAATTTTTCTGCAAAATAAACAAGTATGAAAATTTTATCTTAGAAAATTAAAAAAAAATTTAATTTAAATTTAAACTTTTTTAATCATTAATAGCTCCTCCATAAATAATAGTTTTATCAAATTATGTTTATTGTATAAAATTTTAAGCCGTTTAATTGTGAACAAAATGATAAATCAGTTGAGGTACGGTTGAAATTGTTAAAGCCGAACACAAAAAGTATTGTTTGACAATTTTGTACCCGTTTTCACTTTCTTTATTAATTTAATCAAAAATTAATTCATTTCTATTATTAATAAAATAGAATAACTAAAAAAAAACATAAAATAAAAGTTTTTTTAACTTAGTAAAACTGTCCTAAAAGGTAAAAAAATAATGTTATTTCAATTGTTTGTGTTTTTTAATTTTAGTTCAAATGAAGGGTTAGTAAGTAGTTAGAAATCATTTTAAATTTTACGCCGACTTAAAGAAAGAAGTCAACATTTATTATTTTACAGTCTTTAAAACATTATAAAAATGTTTTAAAGACTTTTTCATTTTTTTAACTTTTTTATGATTTTAAAATATGAAACTTGTACAAAAAACATTAATCTGATAAAACAATTGTGATACTTTCCTGGCACTGGTTATTTATTCTTATACAGTAAAGTGGAAAAATAATTACTATACGTGGAAAAAAAATATACCTGAATTTCCTTTTTGAGGTGGGAGTAATTTATGAAGAAGTTTTATTTAAATTTATTGTTTGTTAAAAAATAAACTAAAAAGAGTTAAAATTTTTTTTTTAAATCAGAATTTGTTCTGCTCCCCCACCTCCAAAATCACCTTCCAAGACAATTTTTTGATCTTTCTACGTTTATTATGTTAAGTGGAAGAAACTAAAAAAAATCCACTGAAAAGTAAAATCAATTAAAAAAGTCCCTTTCGGTACACCGGAAGGTGGAGGTAGATTTCACCGGTGCTAAATAGGAGATAAAAAAGATTTACACCTTAAAATTAAGAAAAACTTAAAATTTACTCAATACGACAATGGTTGCATGTGAAAAAAAGTTTCACATGTTTAGCATACCAAACCACATCTTACAATTCCAGCAATATTTTGGTCATCCCTTGCCGTAAGGGTTGGTAATATCAAAAATTGTTTCAGACAAAAGTTTTAGGTAATGTTTAGAGGACTAACGACCACTTTAAATCGATTATATGAGTATACTGTGCCTATTAAGGGAGATATGATATCTTTTGTCTTCAAAACCCCATTTTTTCCACCCCCTGGGCCAATGGTTGGTGGTTTCAAAAGCTTTGCTTAGATAAGTTTTAGGCACTTATCCAAAGAATAGTAGAAACTTTAAATGAATTTAGTTACCAATAAAAACAATTTGGGACTAATTAAAATAAACTGTTATTTATAAATCTCGATTTTTACATCTTTGTACAAAGTAAAGGAAGTATTATGATCGCGAAAAATTTCGGTTTTCAGATTTCAACGAAAACTTCCATTTGACCAACCCTGAATCCATCTTGACTATTTTCGGCGTGACGTCTGTACGTACGTACGTGCGTATGTATCTCGCATAACTCAAAAACAATTAGGCGTAGAATGTTAAAATTTTGGATATAGGACTGTTGTAAGATTTAATTGTGCACCTTCCCTTTTGATTGCAATCAAATTGAACAAAAGTGTCCAAAAAAAACCCAAAATCCAAAGCCTTCATTGAGAGCTTTTCAACGATATATCTTAAGTGGTAGTTATTTTCATTGGTTTCAGTGTAATAGTCAAATAAAATTTTAATTAATGAAATATTTGGCTCTTACAAGGGGAAGGTACATCGGTTTATATCCGACTTCATTTCCTTTTTTTTTAATGAAAAGTACATCAAATTTTATTTCACTAATAACTTCTGTTTTTTTTTTCGTTATTATTGAATTATTATTTATTGTAAAATTTTTTTACAATCAGAGATTAATAATTATTAATAAATCAATATTATTAAATTAAAGGAAAAAGTAGAAAAAAGATTTCACCGGTGCTAAAGAGGGGATAAAAAAAATGTCTACCTTAAAGTTAAGAAAAACTTCAAATTTACTCAATACGACAATGGTTGCATGTGAAAAAAATTTTCACTATTTAGCATACGACAAGCCTCATCTTACAATTCCAGCAACATTTTGGTCATCCCTTGCCATAAGAATTGGTTATATTAAAAATTGTTTCAGACAAAAGTTGCATGTAATATTTAGAGGACTAACAACAACTTTAAACCGATTTGATACTGTATTATCAAGGGAGGTATGGTTTTTTGTCCCTGAAATCCCATTTTTTCCACCCCCTGGGCCAATGGTTGGTGATATCAAAAACTTTACTTACGTAAGTTTTAGGCCCTTATCCAAAGAATCGTAGGAACTTTAAACGAATTCGATACTTTACTTAATAAAAACGTTATAGCAATATTTTATTTTTTCGAAAAAGCCACCCCATTTTCACCCCCATGATCCGATTTTTCCCATTAACGAAATCGACCGATATTGTGGGTCGTTATATTTTATGTTATTTTGGCCGTTAACGAACTCGACCGACAATTTGGGTCAGGGCTTTTTAAGGGAACAATTTGAAAGTGATTGGCGCAAAATAACGGTAGTTATCGTGTCTACCAAAAAGTGAAATATATATATATATATATAAACGTTTGACGGTGGTTTTGGGGTCTGAGTAATGTAAAGCGCTAAGATATGTCGAAATTTTCCGGAAGTCGAATCATGGTACCCATTACAATAAGTAGCTTTCTTATCAAAAATCTACCAATTACCTACGAATTTATTGTGTGGTGGGGAGGGATGAATTATGATGAAAATTTATTGTAATATTATTACTAAAAATTTTAATTTAATAATATTACATTTTAAATACACCAAAAATATTTAAAAAATTGATATTTTTAACTTTGATCGGTTCCTCCTTCCCCAATATTGCCCCCAATGTATTTTTTTTTTTGGGACGATTACAATTATTACTACGACCAGGAGGACATTAAAGAAAAATTCAGTTAAAAAATGTGCAATGAATAGAAAGATAAATTTTCGATTTATGGTAAAAAGGAGGGGGGGGGGAATTTTGGGTTAATTTTTTTTAAATGTTAAGATAATCATGCACGCAATAAAGCTTGATATAAAGTGGGATTATATTTTCAAAATTTTGAGAAAATTGACTACAAAAAAATTATTTACCCCACCCCATTAAGATACTGACCATAACATATACCTACAAATTCCCCAACATACAAGAATCTCTGTACAAAATTTCACCAAAATCGATTTATCCAGTCAAAAGTTGTTAAGCTTCAAACACGCCTACGTACTTACGAACATTACCCATCCCTTTTTTTTTGTTTTTTGAGTTCCCTAGGTCATGAAATGTTGAAAAATACAAAAGCCCATACCTCATTTTTTGACTGATTTCCATATTTTTCTTCTTGCAGCATGACCTTAAGCTACGATGCCCGGAAATTAAAAATAATTTACACGATACTTTATAATAATAATGCCATAGTACTGAATAATAGTTTACATAATAAAATATAACTGAAACTTTAATAGTTTATATACTAATCAAATATTTTACTTCATCCGACTGATATTTTACGTTAAAACAGCTATTCGTGAACTGGTATATTTTGTACAAAATTATTTCTTATGTGGAAATGTAGCCTTCTAGTCTCCCCAGCCCAAATAATTTAAAATTTTAATTCAACATATAATAATAACCGAACATACATAGGGAACTAATCTCACATTTTACGGGACCTGAATTAGATTATTTCCTTTAATTTAAAATATACTTTGATACTGTAATATGGAAACATACCCTGTTTAAATTTTTTTTTTCATCATTCAAGGAGTATTTAAATAAAATATTTACAATGGAAAAACAAATAATTTAACATTTAAGCATAATTAGCAGAAAGCTTTTTGCTTAATTTCAATCGCCTCTTTTGCTAAAATAGTTTTTTCATGTTATACTCATTTAGAAATGGCTGTATAAAAGAAACATTCTAGTGATAATACTACGGTCATAAAATTTTAAACAGGTTTTATTAGAAATTTTTTAACGTAAAATATTAAATGTTTTTTTACTTTCCCGTCTATATAGCACTACAGTAGAGTTATAGCTTTAGAAGGGAACGTATTGTAATCGGTCCAATTTGGGCATATGTGGTTTTGACACGTAAGGAACCCAAAAAACCGAATAGAACTTTTCCGGATGTTAATGTTCGTATGTACATGTGTGTGTGTGTGTGTGTGTGTGTGTGTGTGTGTGTGTGTGTGTGTGTGTTGGGTGTCGACCTCTAAATCACCTTATATCACTAGAACTAATAAACCGATTTTCATCAAACTTGGTCAAATTACTTGTATATATGGGTCATTGATGCCATTAAAATTTTCAAATTAAAAGGTCAAAGGGATGAGGCTGTAGAGAAAGGCCACCTTCAGTATTTCGAGATTTCGCCTAATCAAGTTCATATTTTTCTTACGCGCATTAGTTAACAATTAAAAAATATCAATAACTGTAAAAACAAATTTTTGCAAAATCGCACCCCATCCCCAAAAATGCTCTAAACTACTGCTATGTTGTGACGTCACATGAACGATAGAATTAAATAAATGAATAATTTTTAAGTGTAAAAAAAGTAATTCGGTCTGGCTGGGTCACGAACTCGATCATCCGGTTAACTAGGTACCTGGTGCGTTAAGCCTCTTGGCTGCACCAGCCTGCCGACCGTACAAACGAAATTTATTGTAAGTAAGTTGTGAAATTACATTAGTTTTGTTAGTGTCGACCGTCGCTACTAATACCGCCACACCCGCGCGAATTAAATACGGTATGCGCGCGCGCGCTTTAGTTAGAATCATTGAATTAAATAAACAAAAAAATATTATATTTAAATAAAATGATAAATATTTTAAATTAAGTTGTGTATGTAAGTCGTGCATCAAAAACAACCCACGGTTGTTGGACGGG
Organism: Lycorma delicatula; assembly: GCF_047948215.1. Classification (NCBI taxonomy): domain Eukaryota; kingdom Metazoa; phylum Arthropoda; class Insecta; order Hemiptera; family Fulgoridae; genus Lycorma; species Lycorma delicatula. Next base: position 101,732,216 of record NC_134458.1, on the reverse strand, counting down.
AATGTCCTACAACTGTGTTGTCAGTTTTTTTTTAATATAACTTTAACTAATAGAAATTGTATTTTATATTTATTTTATCTAAAAAGTCTTTTGTTTTATAATATTTACTGCTTTTATTTAGTAAAGAAGAAGTGATGGAAATTACAGTCGAGTTTAGTGTTAGTGCTAGTAGAGATATTCCAAATCCAATACACCTTTTAAACAAGAATAGTTATGATACCTCACCACTTCATGTTTTTTATATTTTTTTGCAGATGTGACTTAAGAGTTTCGATTATGAATAGTTACGAGTAATTAACAAAATGTTTTATTTGGTGAACTATATTTTATACGTGGATAAATCATTACACTAGCCCCCAAAGCACACAGACAACAATTTAAAGTTTGTACAGTTCCCTCAAAATATGATTTGTTGCTCGATGGAAAGTCACACATTTCTTGTGGAAATCTGTTGATACTGCTAGCACAAGGATATCGTTTACAAACATATCTTTTTTGCAGGTCGGCAATATTAATTTTCGCGTAATTTAAATTTTATAAAAAATATGTGTGCATTTTTAACTCCCCCAAAACCACTTCCAAGCCCGTAATGAGAAAGGAGGAGAGTAAATGAGTCTTGGTGAGAGTATTAATGTCGAGTAGGTGATTCGATTGAAGGCCAACAAGAAATGGTTTAGTCGGCAGATTTGTTTGTTTACATGATCAGCAAATCGTGTTTAAATAAGTAAAGGGTGGATAGAACATATGTCCCCTTACATTTTGGTTTCTCATTTAGAATAACACCAACAAAAGGAGCCCTAGTCCTCCAACTTGCAGATTGAGCGTCGGGTTAACACTCTAATGTCATAAAAATGTTCATCCTTTGTGAATCTTGAAACACGACCTCGGAATCGGACAGATGAAACGGAATTTGAAAAAGGAAAAGAATTGATAAATGGAAAATGGTCTGATTATTTGGAGGAGCTGGAGTAGATGTGAATTAGAAAATGGAGGAGCAAAGCAAGGGATAAAATTGGCGGGACGTATGTGATATACAAGGTCAAGGGCTCTTTAAGAGCTGTAACGCATTATGAAGTAAGTAAAAATCTATATAATTCAGCTTTTAAAATCAGTGCGAAGAAGGTTTAGCATATACAAATTTCATGAGAACAACGAAGTGATTTTGGGGAACGTTTATCATTAAGTTAAGAACTCTATAGATGCTTTCTGTTTTTTGAGACAATTAAGGATAACCAGATTAGCTTGTGTAACATGTTTTGAGATGGCAATGCAAACATTCAATTATACTTACTGGGTTTGCATAACGCTTTATCTATGAATAAAGAACAAGTCAACAATGATTACACGTTTTAGATTACTTTACAGTTCATGTTAGAAACCGCAAAATCATAATAGTAACTTGCAGTAAAAGAGAAAAGAGATGCAGTAAAAGTACAGTTAACCTATCATAATTATTATTCAAATTAATTTTAAGAATTATTTCGCAGTTCTGCACAAGAAGACCGTCTTTTCGTTAATTTAATTTGGTTTTAATATTTTTTTTATTTGATTTAATATTGCTAACAATAGATATCGCAGGTAAAGAAACGTCAACATTCCAGCTTGCAGCATGGGCATATGAAGCGTGGTTCGTTATGACGAACCACGCTTCTAACTTGCCCCGCTTAAACGTTTTCGACCTTAAATTGAGCGAAATTCAAGAATAACTCAATCAATCTTCGTAAAATCTTCACTTACACAACTTCAGATCCACTAGTACGGCATATCTAGATTTCAGTGAAATTGATTTAATAGTTTTGGAGATTTTCGAGTCACAAAACTTTATACATAGGCCTATATAGATATTACATTATTATTATTATTTATACATATAAGGAAACCCCAATTTAAGTGAATGGTATTTTCATACTCCTCAAACCTCAAAGTAATGAAAATTCATTCTCACCCCCATTCCTATTATGCAAACGAAAGTAATACCGTATTTTTTCTTCGAAAAGTCGGTAAGAAGGGTGTAATACTTTTTGAATAATTTATAATATAGAAAACAACTAAATGAAGTGCTCTTTTTCCGCTTAATAAATTTGTAACACTGCTAACATGTACTCGTATATGTAAACCATGACAAACCGCGAAAAGAAAAGAATCAGGAGTTCTCCAATTAGCATTTAAGATAATTATTTTCAACCTAAACAAGGACAATATTCCTAAATTTCCCTTCATAAATGTAAAAGAATACTTTTCCATAATAAATATTTAGTAAATTTTATCAAATTTAATAAAATAATTAAAATATTATATAATTTTTTATTGAATAATTTTTACTTCCTTGTACGAAGTAAAGGAAGTATTGTGATCGCGAAAAATTTCGGTTTTCAGATTTCAACAGAACTATCCATCTTGACTAGTCTCGGCGTAACGTATATACTTACGTACGTATGTATCTCCCATAACTCAAAAACGATTAGCAGTAGGATGTTGAAATTTTGAATTTAGGACTGTTGTAACATCTAGTTCTGCACCTCCCCCTTTGACTGCAATCGACTGAACCAAAACCCTCTAAAAAAGCCCAAAATAAAAAAAAAATAGATTTTGAACTTTTTCTTAACTGCAGTAGTAATAAACTGTCATTGAGAGCTTTTCAACGATGTATCATAAGTGGTACTTATTTTTACTGGTTCCAGAGTTATAGCCAAATAAAATTTTAATTAATGAAATATTTGGATCTTACAAGGGGACACATCAGCTCGAATTCATCTTTTTTTTTAACTTTTTTTTTCATTTAAATATATTGATTTATTAATAATTGTTAACCTCTGATTATAAAAAAATTTACAATAGATAATTCAATAATAAAAATAAAGAAAAAAAAAGAAAAAATATCAGAAGTTATTAATGTAATTAAATTTTACTTTTCATTTAAAAAAAAAAAAAAAATGTATATGTAATTTAGTAGGCATAGAAGGAAGTCATGTGGTATCCACATCATTTGTGGTTTTTAAAATTTATGCAAAGATTTTATTGCAATTTAATCAAAATAAATGATAATTGAAAAGTAACAGGCAAGATTACACCGGGAATTAAACTCCGGATGTACAGTTAATCGGTCATTAACCTCAGTAACTGAGCCCCAGAGATCAAGATTTTAAAGCTGACTTGAGTTATTTCTATCATTTCATTCTTAATTAATAATTAGATTTTAAAGCAAATAAACTTTGGTATAGGAACACTACGCGTAAAATGTGAATGCGTGTGTAAACTATATGTTTCAGCAAATAAAATGCAGGAAGCAGAAGCAAACATTTTAATGAATTTATTTTATTTTTTTTTAACTACGGTGGATAAAACCTAAAATAAAACTTGTTTATCTAACATTAAATTGTATGTATTTTTCTTATTATATATTATTTACTATATTAAAAAAAATCCTTCACATTATTTCATATAAGTATAATAAAATAATATATTGTCCATTACAAAATATTTCATAAATATGTGATTTTTTCGTATTTCACTCCCCAATTTTTACAAGGCTTAAGGTGGGAAGGATTTGGCAGAAGATTTACGGCTGATTGCTTTATTCCTCATATCAGTTAATAGTATTAGAAGACAGAAAGTAAGAGGATATCGGTAGAACATGATTTAATAATAATACTCAAGCCCTAATATTTTAAAATATAACATTTTATAGGTATCCGCTTATCTAATATATAAATGCGAAAGTTTGTGGCAATTCAATCCGTTTGCAACAGAATCACCCGAGAGCCAACCGACCGATTACTTTTAAATTTTCAGAATACATTCGTTTTATCCGAGGGAAGATTTTAAGTCATAAATCTAAGCCCTAGCACCTTTGCGGGTGAAGTTGTGAGTTTTCCTATTGGATGAAGACCTAATACCGTTTTTTATTTCGTTTTTCGAAGTAAAAATAATAAACTATGCGTTTTATAACATATCCGATTTTTAGCTCTCTACCTTGACCCCTATCCGAGATATAAGAGGGTATTCTAGATACAGAGATTCTAGATACCCGAATATAGGAGGGTAATGGAAAGAGGAAACAAAAGGAACGTATTCGTCTACAGCAGGAGCTTCTATGTCAAGAACGAGGGAAACGTTGGAGGAAAGAGAGCTTTTCAGGCGTTAATTTTTTTTTATCAATATTATTATTCTTACAACCATGAGAATAACGAATACAATGGAGGTCCAGGGGGCTCGACCCTCTGGTTAGACGGGAAGGACGAGTGAAGCGAGCGCTGACCAGCTAATTAATATATAAAATTATAAAAATAAATCAAAACATATAATAAACAATTAATACAAATAAGTTAATTAATTAATCGATAAACGAAAAGGCAATACTTAGGAAACATCGCAAAATGAATATTTTGTATTGGTATACAAAAATATAAACAACTGTTTATGGTTTAGGAAAACTCAATCGATATCGTAAACAATTTCTATTTCCTTCTCCTATTATAATTTTTCTGAAAAGGATTGAACATGCCACGAAGATAATCTGAAAATGACAACTTAATTTAAAATAAAAAATATCTATGTTAAATATCTTACATAGTTCTAACTAATAAATAAATGGTATGTTTAAAAATGTGATATCATCGTTAAAATTTTCCTGTAATTTCACAAAGCTTAAAAAAGTATTTTTTTTATTGCAACAATGAAAAATTAGTTAATATTTAATATCATCTTAATTTATCTATTCAAATGACCAAAAATTATAAATGATTCGCTTTCAATTTACACCCAAATTGTACATAAAGAAGATTATTGAATTTAATAAAGCGATTTCTTTTTTAGTTGACTACCATCTGAAAATCTACAGAGAGATATCTAAGAGAAAATCACAAAATCTAAGAGCTGCACAATTAGCTCGAAACGATACTTCTCTATTATCACATTTTTGTGTACAAAAAAGAATTGTGCAACATGGTTTTGAAATAATTTCTAAAATGATTTAATACCCTAAAACTAGACGGGGATTTTTATTGTCAAACATCAGTAGTTACTGAGGAATTAATTTACATAAAGAAAAATTAATAAATTATTAAATATTTAAAAAAAAAGAAAAATGCTGGCAAAGAGTTACATAAATCTGAAAGTTTTACCCTTGACAGATGAAAAATTTAGTACTAAAATTAAGAGGTATGTAAGTAAAGAATTAAGTAGAAAAAAAGTCATAATAATTTAATGTTTTAAAAAAATTTTGGGATATGGAATTCATGATGACGTCTCCCTACCCCCTTGACCTTATAATCAAAATTAAAAGACATCAACGATCCGTATTCAGAAGTTACCGCATAATATTTCAAAAAAATTAGTTAATCCGGTCTGACGATATCAAACAAAACAATAACTGACGAAAAAAGCAAAAAAAATTAAAATGATAGTTTCCTACAATTCAATAAAATTGGCTCAATAGATAAACAAAGTGAATATTAATTAAATGGACTCAACCAATTAATATATCAATCGACTTTGACTCCAGAAAATGTCAAAAAAGAATAAAGATTTTCTGTCCCATTCCTTTAAGCGAGGGGGTTTGAATAAGACAAAACATAATCAGAATGTATCTTAGCTATGTAAGAGGAATTAAATAATATGAACAAATTTGAATAAAATTTTGAGATGCGGGACTGCATAGTCTTTGTCTACACGCCTTCTTGATCGATTTTGATCAAAATTAAATAACATCAATGCCCCGTGTATATATATATATATATATATATATATATATATATATATATATATATATTAGTAATGAATACGTATGTGCTTGTATATGTATTAGTTTTACATATATATTTATACATGTATATTAGCATTTATAAACCACCAGACACCCATATAAAGCAAGATTGATCTAACCTTCAGTATAATAAGACCTTTTCAAATCCTTTAGATTCAAACAGTTATTAAAAATACTATAATTAACATTAGCATTGAAATATTTCGTTAGCCATGTCATGACTGATTTGATTACAATTATTAGTCAGATGTAAAGATTCTATTCTATAGGCCTACCAGTTTAAACAGATCATCCTGCTCAAAATATACCTGTTGGTTTATTAAATTGAAATTTTTATATTTATAAATATTTTTCCAAATGCTCAAGTTTGTCTTTAACGTTACAAATTCTAATATTTTAAAATTATTTACTAAATTTGTAATTTTATGTCCATTTGAAATCAAGTGATCTTACCATATTTGAAAATATTTTTAAATGCTCTTAACTGTTCCGAGAATCTTGCTTTAAATGATCTATCATTACCTATATATATGGCATCACAGTTTGTGCATTTAATTTTATATATACAACTTAAGTTAAATTTGTCAAAAATGTAATTAGTGTTATAATTAAAGAATTTTTTCGAAATATTATTTACTGGTTTATATGGAATTACATATTGTTCTTTATTATAAATATTTGTCTTTTTTTTAATATTGTATAAAATATATTTTCTATCGTAATTTTTAAAACCATTCACTGGAATAAGGGTAGTGTTTTTGTTATTATATTTCTTCTTTAAATATCCCGTGTAAATGTTATTGACATAAGATTTATTGTAAAGCTATATTTTTTTATATATTCCAGTTGATTATTTAAAACCACCACATTGTTATGTGAATAAATAACAACTCTATGTATCATACCATAGTAAGTGTTTCTCTTATGTGAAAATGAGATATTTGAATTTTTATGAATGGTTATATTATTGTTAGTAAGTTTTCTTTATATACTTATTTCATATTAGTTATTATTATTAATTTTTATGTCTATATCTAAAGAATGTATGGTCCTGTCATTGTCTGTTACCATAGTAAATTTGAGTTTATTATTAAATAAATTTAGCTTGTTTAATATTATTTGATGTTCCCTTGTTATGTTAGTTAAATATTACAAGTATGTTACCACATATCTCACCCGTAAAAGAATATTGAGTGTGTAGTATACCAATTATAACGATCCTCTCAAAATTCTGTAGGTAAATTAATATAATGGAAGAAAGTGGCGTACCCATAGGTAAACAATCCTCTTGTGAATAATATTTATTATTGAACTCAAAATAGTTCTGTTGGCATATATTCCTAATGATAATGATGATTGTATAAACAAAATCTTCCGTTTCATTTTTCAATAATTTATTTTTAATATATCTATGTTTCTCTAATTGTTATGCTTGCATACGTATTAGTTGCGTCATAAGAGATTATCTTAGTATTTTTATTACAGTTTTAATAACTGATGATGAATCTAAAGGATTTGAAAAGGCCTTATTAGATAGAAGGTAAGATCAATCTTGCTTTATATGTGTGTATCTGGTGGTTTATAAATACTAATATAATTCAACACACAGGACAACAAGTTTAAAAAAAATTAATATATATATATATATATACATACAAAATCTCTTTCCAAATTTTATCAAAATCGGTCAGTGTAGTCTAGAAATATCAAGTAAAAAACAGGCCAACATAGATGCAATGCACCTAAGCACGCAGGTGATCAATTCAAGTTCGCCACCATTGGGATCTCAGAAACTGGAAGTTTTATGAAAAATTTTAATGAAAAACTTTCCATAGATTTTTTCCTACATTAAAAATACAGTTTTATCATTTTTGAAATCTTCGCCGTTTCTCCAATACGGCAGCCAACTTCATTGTTTCGAATGAAAACCACATGTTTTTATCGCATTTTTGGATAGGAAATAGTTTATAAGACATTTTTATTCGTGCTATTTTTCTCTAAACGCGGCTGTTACGGAGCTACAGGCTGACAAATGTAAACTTACAAAAACCATAAATGCAATTTTAATGCTAGATAATTATCACCTGTTTTTTTTTTTTGCATTGAAAAATTTTTTATAGCTCCGTAACGGCCGGATTCTAAATACTATCTTCTACCTACTAATGCAATAAAAACATGTAGTTTCCATTTGAAATAATGAAGTTGGCACCATATCTGATTTTACAATTGTCAGCCCGTAGCACAGTAACGGCTGCGATTAGAGAAGAATACCCAAGATTAAAAACGTCTTAAATACTATTTTATACCGTAATAAAAACATTGGATCACGTCTGAAATCACATGATAAATAGTCTTCTGCGAAACTGCTCAAAAATTATATGAGTTTAATAAAAATTTTATGCCAATCACATACAATTAGCAATTATGAATGGCACTAGCCACAATTAGAATAGAAAGCAAAATAAGATATCATAAGTAGAACTATAAAAAATTATGAACAAATGTACAGAAAAAAAAGAGAGTATATATAATAAATTTGAATTTGGGAGTCGAATATCTAATGAATACACAATACTTGCATCTGAGGTTACTATAAAACACTACAGGGACTACCGAGAAATTAAAAAAAATAGTCCGGTTTCAAAAATTAATTTTAATCCGGAATTTCAAATAATCTAGAAATTGGTTTTTAAATACTCGTATCAAAAAATCAGGACAGACACAATAGGGACACTTAAGTCTACAACGTGCAGTCGGTTCAACCTTTTAATATCATCACCGTTGTTTAGCAGGTTCACTGCCAATTGATTTGTTTTGGTAGTTAAGCCGCTGTTCGTACTTTGAACTGAAAAATTGTATTTCCTCCCGCAAGGACCGTAATCCTGGATCTCATTGTTCCATGCAGATCATTCATTCTCAAAGTGGGTTATAACGCCTCCTTGTGTGCGCTGGAGGCTTTCAGAGGGGGGCGGTAGAAGTTCTGCAGAAAATTGGGGGCGTTCAGGCGGTCTAGGAAAGGCGATGGCTGATTAAAAAGAAAGGCAAAAATTATGTTTTCTTGATATTTCAAACTAAAATTAAATACCTACTACGCTAGCAAAAAAATTAAAGGGACTCCTATATTTTATGATAAAAAATCAAGAGGCTTAGAGAGACGAATAAAAATTAATATTAAAGCTTGAGTAAACTACTTTTTAACAGTATACTTCAGATTTCAATTTTAATAAAAATACTTCCAAATATGGTTAAATATACATTTCAATTGCTCTCATTTAAAATATAAGTTTCAACTCTGAAATAGGATATGCCACGTTCAAAAAAAATAATTGCAATTGCTGTTTTTAAGAACGCATCTTAAAAAAAAAAACAATTGCAATTATTATTTTTAACAGATGGTAAGTTTAAAAATTTTGGGAGGCTGGAAAATTCTTGATTCTCAATGCGGGCAGCGGGCGAAAAAGTTTGAAAATTAATAATTTAGACCAAGGTGCCTCTGTTATATACCTCAATAACTTATTCTGAAACCGCTGTAAGATGTCGACATTGCTTCTGCTCGCAGTACCCCATATTTCGATCCCATAGATCCAGATGGGTTTTAGATTTGTTGGGTACAACAGTATCTTATTAGATGCTGTTAGAATTGATGCTGAAAGATGTTATTCGATACTGAAAGATAATTGAATTGCGGAATTACAATGCCATCAAGTTGGGCTCGTGGCCAGCCACCTCTCTTCATCGTGAATGCCACATGGTTCAATTTTTCTTGGTAAAAATAAAGAATGTAAAACAATATATATTTAAAAAAAGTTAATAATAATAAAACCGATTTCAAAAACAAACTGCACTGAAAACAAAATAATATGTTCTTCTAATTATTCTTTAGATTTTAACATTTTAATTTCTTTTTTTGAACTCTGCACCAAACTACTGTGATTCAAGATGGTATCGGGCTACTAAGTTATTAGTTGGTTTTAATTTATCCCGCATTCATATAAATCGAAATTTAAAGTATCTAAAATTGTATTACCTTTTGAATCGGTGTAATTTTTAGGCTGATTTCTATAAAATAGTTTACTTTATTTCAGAAAAATAGAAGGGGAAGAAAATACGCCTATCATTAAAGTTTTGAAAAAATCGGATGAAAGGATGAGTAGTAAATATATATTTCTTGTAGGGATGAATATCACCTACATTTCAATGGCTGATATATTTGTGTATATATATAAAATAGCATGGGAACCATTCATAATAAACACCCAGCAAAAAATACTGAAGATAAATTAACGAAAATTTGGATACATAAATCTTACACAATTCTTAGTGTGCCCTTACACCATGATATATTATTTTAATTTCTCGGTAACAAATGAAGATATCAACTTGAATTTTGGAATGTGTAATCCTCAAGTGAATATCTTGAATTTTGTTTGAAACGGCTATGTTTTGAATCTCTCGGTAAAAAAAAACTAAGATATCAACTTGATTTTTTGTGTGTTTAATTTTCATGTGAATATCTAAAAACCAATTTTTAAATTTTCTGAAATTCGACCTTGTAAGGAGTGAAAAATGGTAAAAAATTTTGAAAAATTATTGCAAATTTTTCCCATTTCCGTCTATACTAAACAAGAAATTTAGTAGATTTGTGCTCGCAAATACTCTTCAGATAAATATTTAAAAACCGAAAGGTTTTTTTAATTTCGATTTTTTAAGGGGTGCGACGGTGTACCTGACTGAACCAACACAGCCACTGCCAGTGTTACTGTATGTACGACGCACCTGGTTTCGGTTACTTGACTAAAAATATAATAAAAAGAAATTGACCGCGATGGGAAACGTAAGTAACTATGTAGAGCGGGCGAAGCCGCGAAGGGGATGCTAGTAACAACTTTATTCAAGAAAGCAGTGCGAAATCTTATTTATCTCAAAAAATACCTGGTATGGAATGCTTGTTATTCTTACTCCACTTTAACAATGACTTACAACTTATGTGTGTTATTTATAACCTTTATGATTAAAACAATTCCTAATAATACAAATATAATTTTTTTTAAATTATAAAAGTAAACTGTTGTTTTTCTCGAAGTTTACAAAATACAGATCGCGATTTTGATGTCAAAAATATTAGTTTCTTGTATTCTAGGTTTAGAGAGTTGATCTTTCTTTATAAGAAAGATTATCGAAATTGTCCAATTAAACATAGGTAATGTTATTTTATCATATATTTCTGCACATCTGCTTGGGGAAAAAATCTGGTAATATCAAGAGATGAATATTTTGAAAGTGCATTTCATGTTGTAACATGATAATAACTTTTATGCTAGGTAAGTGAAAAATTATATTTAAATATTACAGAATAAGCAAAAAGAGACTGGATTTCTCAATAATTTAATCGTGATAAACTGTATCATATTCTTGTATTATAATATATTAATTCTGCTTACGCCTCCGCGTGCGCGGAGGCGTATATATATATATATATATATATATATATAAGTGGAATTAATTGACTAGGAACGAAGTGAAGAGACGAGAGAGATCGAGAGGTATGCTTTAAAAGAGAGAGACGCAATGATGGATGGTTGAAAAGAGATAGAAGGTAGTCCAATGTAACGGTCCCGTGAGTGTACAATAAAGGCGCATGCGCTTATATCTGGAACGTAGTAGGGGGGCTGATAAAATAAAGGGGGTGGTACACAACAGTAAGGGATGAAATGGTTTGCAAAAAGCAGACCGAGGGAGTCTTGTTCCGAGAGAAGTAGATACGTTTGAGTTTGGGAGAGAGAAAATCACCCCGTGCAAATGGACTGCGGGAGCAACAAACGTCGGTTGTTAAGCCGCACACGATGAGCTTTCAGTTTATCGCTCAAGCCGCTGATTTTATACGAAGACGGAATTATATCACATCCTGTTGCTAAAAAGACCAGCACACCTGCCCCAGGAGTGCTACAGGTTGTGTTCAGGGAAAAAATCATCGTTCGATTAAATAAACATCCTTCAATTTATAATATTTAAAAGGATATCAAGGATCCCAGGATGGCGACCATCACGGATCCTAAAGCAATAATAACAGGTAAGGAAATAATCGTATTATCTTTTAATTTTACTTACACGTTTTACCTAATTCTAATAAAAAAATAAAGCTAATAATATACTGTAATATTTTTACGAAAAGTTTGCACTTTAGATCTTTTAAATCTTGTAATATGATTATTTTTAAAAATTTAATTTATAATGAAACAAATTAATTACATGCTGTAATTAATATGCATATTATTTTAATCAATTTAAAAGAACAAATTTACTTTGTATTTGATAAATTCTGTAAGATTAATAGTTATGAAACAAAATGCATCATACATATATCCTAGTATTCAATTATTATTATATATATTTTTTTTTAGATAAGAAAAACTGAAAAAAATATTAATAAAACATATTTTGGCAATGACAACTTTTGCAGCTTTATCTAGGATTTCTGTAGCAGCTAGTTAAATCTGTATATAAATTTAAAAAAATGTTTATGTATATGATTATATATGTATAATTTAATGAGAAAATTAACTTTTCTAGCTTATACCTTTTTAACAGACTATTCAAATTTTGTTTAACATTTCATTATGCAAGATCTATATTAAAATTACATTTATCACTTTTAATTACATTGGAATGACAGTGATATCGTAATATCTTACCTTAAATTTAAATTAATGGCATTTTTTGAGAATTTAATTTGATCACGTATTAGTTATTATCGTATTAGTTTTATTTAATTTTACTGGTTGTTAAAACGTAGATAGAGATACCTAAGTCTGAGTAAAAAATTTCACAATTTATATAGTTGATATAATAGGGGATAAATCTCTTAGATTTGAATGAAATTCATATAGTAATATATTGAGGTTTGAACACCTAATATATGAGGTTGAACACATTGCTTAATGACTTAAACATTTAAATATATTATTAATAATTTTTTTAATAAATTAATACATTATATTAAATTTTAATTTAAGGGTTTTATTCCAGTTAATATTTTCTCAGTAGATTAGCAATTTCCATACACTTTTACCGTACCAAAATTATAATCTATTAATCTTAAATTCATTAATAAAAATGGAGTGGTAGCATCTCAGCCATTCATCCGGATGTCCCGAGTTCCAATCCCGATCAAACATGACATTTTTCACACGCTAAAAAATTTCAATTCCATATTCCACGTACAAGCTTCAAAGGTGAACTTTTCCTTTATATACATAGCTTTACATTTAACTCTTCCTCCAATGTTACAAAGTTAATAACCTAAAAATTATCACATTTACGATTCTTACCTTCTTTTATTTATAAAAATAGAAATAATAAAAGCGTTTAAAAATTATTTTTTTTAAACCAATGAATATTATATAAATAAAATAAAATGTAGTTTAAAAAATACTTCAAATGACAATAATTTGAGCTGGTTTTACAAAAATTAATAAAAATATTTTTTTTTTTAATTTACAATATCCACTAACGAAAATATTAAAATCTTGAAAAGAGCTTATTTATAGAAAAACAAATTATTTTAATATTCATAGTTATGTTGAAACATAGTCAGTTATGTTGAAACCTTAATCATAAAAATATATAGTATTATTTTTTTAAAGTTGGGGGTTATTTACGTCCTCCTTTAATCCTCTAATAAAACTTTTCCATATCTGATAATACGTTTTATATATATATATATATTAATCACACTGCTATATGTCAATAATCTTTAATTGTTATATAACAATAAATAAATGATTCATAATGGTCTAATTTGTGAGATATCTTGAAAGATATCTATACCACTAGAAGATTCCAGTACTTCCACTCCATTCCATTCTTACATGTCGCTCTAATATGTTGTTACTTTTTCAGGTAATTAAAAAAATTACAAATTATGCGAGATACATACGTACGTACAGACGTCACGCTGAGACTAGTCAAAATGGAATAATAATAATAATTGAACATCTATTATTTGTTAAACTATTTTCATCGATGGTTTAGAACTTCAGGTTTTCCAAAATCAGGGAATTTTTGTCTGAGTCAATAACTGATTATGAAAGCTTTTTTTCAATGAAATACGCTGTATACACCATTTAAAATTTTTCTGAGTTTATGATAACTTAGTCTTATACTCAAAAATTTACAGTTCTTCTGCTTTCCCGTTTCGATAGCGCTATAGCAGAGCTGTAGCTCTAGAAGAGAAAGTACTGTTATCGGTCCAATTTGAGCATATGAGGTTTTCATCGGATCATGACGTTTTGAAACCTAAGAACCCAAAAAAACGGATGGAAATTTTCCGGATGTTAACATTCGTATGTATGTGTGCGTGTTCGGTGTTGGGCCTCTAAATCACCTTATGTCTCCAGAACTTTTTTTTACCCTACATCCCTGGGCTGGACATCCACTCAAGTATACACGGGCCAGGGATGTGTCCTTGTGACTCTAAGGGGGCCTCCCCACCCACCGGCTGTACGTTCGGCATGGCCGGTCAGCCCCCCCGGTTCCGGATCTTTTCTTATTGCTGCCCGCCTCTAATCCTCCGCACGTAAGGGAAGGTCTGGCTATGTCGTTCCCCCCCACATGCAGAGAACCGGGTCTCGGTCTTTAATCTTTTATGCCTGCCTCAAACCGGCGGGGCCAGCCCCAGAAAGCACCGAAGCGCCTCCAGGAACCGACACCGCCGGCCGGGACTCGGTCTTTTCTTTATCCCTTTCAAGAAACCCCAGGAGTTCCCACCCCATCACCGGAACCCGCATACCTGAGCATACGGGCCCTCCGGGGTGGGACTGTCCTCCCTGCCCTATCCTCGCGCCTATCGTCTGTGATGCCTCACCTCTTCCTCTGGCTATGTCGTTCCCCCCCACATGCAGAGAACCGGGTCTCGGTCTTTAATCTTTTATGCCTGCCTCAAACCGGCGGGGCCAGCCCCAGCAAGCACCGAAGCGCCTCCAGGAACCGACACCGCCGGCCGGGACTCGGTCTTTTCTTTATCCCTTTCAAGAAACCCCAGGAGTTCCCACCCCATCACCGGAACCCGCATACCTGAGCATACGGGCCCTCCGGGGTGGGACTGTCCTCCCTGCCCTATCCTCGCGCCTATCGTCTGTGATGCCTCACCTCTTCCTCTTTAGATTTGAGGACGGTGCTCGCAAAATTGGAAAACCAATCCCAGTTGTTATTGGATTGCATTAGCCAACTAACCAGGTTGTCAGGTGTCAGGTTATTATGCCTTATTTCATGTCTGAGACCCTCCCATCTACAGCAGTTGAATACGGTGTGTTCCGCGTCGTCTTCTTCCTGACAGTACGGACACCTTGACGTCTGCCTTTTCCCGATTCTATTAAGGTATTTCCCGAACGACCCATGTCCTGTCATCAACTGAGTGTTGTGGAAATTTAGTCAGCCTTTCTCCCTACCCAACCACTCTTTCTGATTGGGAAAACGTCTCCTTGTCCACTCTCCTGCTTGAGCGGATGACCATGCGGTTTGCCAGTTGCTAACGACTGTGTCTTATACTGCTCTTGGCACACCTGCCGCCCTCATGCTTCGGCCTTTTTTCAGCTAAGATACATAAAGCATCGTAAGAAATTGTTCTATATCCTGACACTACTCGTAATAGTGCTACTCTGTGCATGCTTCTAAGTTTGCGTTTATTGCGTTGTACATTCATTGCAGTGCCCCAGATTGGTGCCGCGTATAAGATAGATGACATCATTGCCGTTGTGATCAGCCTTCTGACCACCAGTTTCAATGGACAGTGGTTATTAAATAGACCTCTTAGAGCCTTAATTGTAGGGGCAACCGTTTGACAAATCATATCTATGTGATAACCGTACTTTAGACTCTTATCTATGAATACGCCCAAGTATTTGACGTTACTGACTTCACGAATAATTTCTCCCCTTATTTCTATACTTATTCCTCTGACCCTTCTTCTACCAGAGAGCAAAATGCATTTTGACTTAGCTGGGGCTACTTGGAGTTGGTTGTTATCTAACCATTCGTCTAATAGTTGTAAGGCCCGATTTGCCTTAATTTCAAGACGGTCCACTTCCCTATCTTCCACCAGTACCGCAACGTCATCTGCGTAGCCGACAATCCTCAAGCCTTCCGGATAAGGAAGCCTGAATATTCCATCATAGAAAACATTCCAGAGTATGGGCCCTAGAACGGACCCCTGTGGAACGCCGCCAAACATCTGAAAATTTACCGTGCCCTCAACAGTCTTGACCTCAGTATGTCTATCATGTAAGTACTGATTAATCTGATTTACAATGTAATCACTGATGTTCATGTTTATTAGAGCATCAATAATCACCGGCCACGGTACAGATCCGATTGCGTTTTTTACATCCAGTAACACAAGTAATGGCAGACTTCTAAATCTCCGAGTACCGCTTTTGGCTGCTGTTGCCCATTCCGTAACTCTCTTAATCGCCTGTATCGTGGAACGCCCTTTCCTAAAGCCGTACTGTTCCTGGTGTAGGCAGTTCTTCTCCTCTAACTCATTCTGTAGTCTGGAGGCTACAAGTCGTTCAACCGTCTTCCCCATATTATTGATAAAACTTATGGACCGGTATCCAACTTGATCTATATTCGCGGCTTGCTTGGGCAGGAAGACGGTTCTTGCCGCCTTCCAGCAGCTTGGAAACATACGGTTTTGAAGTCCAAAGCTGGCCACGTCCACCACCTCCCAGGGAACACCTTCTGCCAGACCCTTAAGAATTGCTGCTGGTATACCGTCTGGTCCTGGGCTTTTCTTATTGCTGAGTATCTTGATCACATTTAATACCTCTTGTTGATCGAATCTACCCTTTTCGCATTCAAGTATCGCTCTGTTTCCAGTATCCTCCCTGGGGAATAAGGTTCTTAGCTGTTGTATAGCTTCATCACTGTTTAGTATTGGAGCTTGCCGACCAAGACGTTTTGCTATGATTTGGAATGCTTTACCCCAAGGGTCGTTATCCAGGTCTTTACACAGTTCTTGCCACTTCTTGCGTTTAGCTAGTTTAATAAGGTAATTTAGGCGTTTTCTGGCGGTTCTATATTCTTCCATGGCTCTACTACTGTCTTCATTTATACCGAAGTGGGTGCAAAGCCTCTGCGCTTTCCTCTTACATCTGTGCATATAATCTCCTTGGTCAGCTATATCACCATTCCACCAATACACAGTAGTATGCCTTGTTGCATTACATGGGATTCTGGACATTTCATCGGTGATAATGTTTTGAAAACTGACAGGATCTATTTGCATGTACTCTGCGATTCTACGAGCCGCATTATTTTCGATCCTTTGAATTTGGTTGTTCGACCATCTTGGTGTGACATTTTGTTGAGTGCTTCCTGTAACTTGATCATTGATATCTACGACTACCGCCTTGTGATCACTCGCCGTGTCTTCCGTCAATACTTTAAAGACTACTGTGTCCGGATGTATTCTGTTATCGATGATTGCTAGGTCTATTATTGATATGTGCTCTCTGGCATTGTACGTAGGTGTTCCGTCATTTATGCACGTCGCCCCTGTAGTAGCCAGGAATTCCTCCGGTATTCTACCTCTTACATTGGATGAGACGGCGCCAGCTGCCGTTGCTCTGCAGTTGAAATCACCGAGTATTAATACTCGTTTCCTAGACTGCATGACTATGCGCTGTAGACTAAAAATTCTATCTTGGAATTGATCCAAAGCACAGTTTGGGCTGATGTAAGTCCCCACCAAAATCAAATCGCATAGTTCGACGGCAACAATATCATCCTCTCTGAGATAAAGTCCGAAATCCCTGTTGTTGGCTACTCGTCTGATGGCTACCACACCATTTCTGTCCGGAACCCACTGCGGCCTGGCCGCCGAACGTGCATTGGGCTCTGTGGCTACAATAAAGTCATATTCACCTCTCGTGGCAATTTCCTCTGCAAGGTCACCGGACAGTAAACTCCTGCTGTTATTCAGTAAAAGCACTTTAATCATGCGGCTTTCTACACCCTGTGCTTCCAGTCCTATGGGACCGGCTATCGCAGTCTAGACATTTGCTAGCCTCACGGCAGTCACTGATCGAGTGACCCTGACCCCCGCAGTTAAAACACAAATGGGACCTGTCAGGGCCACTGCAGTCCCTTCTGCCGTCCCGGTTGCCCAGCACCTATAGCACCTCTCGTTCTCAGTTCTTATATACGTACGGTAGTTCACCCACCCTACTCTTAGTCTTTCAGCCACCAGTTTTACTGCGCCCCTGTATGTTGTTATCACAGTCGCGTTCTTAGTATTACCCGATGCTTCTCTAAAAGAGGTTACTTAGAAGCTCTCTCCCGTTCCTATGACTTTCTCAACTCCTTCCTTAATTTCACTCTCTGATGTGTCATATTCTAAGTCTTTGACATGAACGACGGTTCGACAATCACCCCTAATCCTGACGTCTACTTGGAGACCGGCTACACGACTTCGGAGCAGCGGGGTGAAATCCCCCGCTTTTTGAGAGCCTTTAATTCTCACCTCGACCTCCTGATTTCTGCCCCTTCTAATGGACAGGACCTCACCTGCCTCTTCTGCTCTTACTTTCTCTTTCATCGTCTTGACCAAATCTGCATATGATTTCCCCTGGGCTTTTACTACTACTGTCTTACTTTCGGCGATTGGAGGCGTACCTCTTCTCACCGAGGCCGACCTCGATCTTGCCCGCACTTGTTCTCCCTGACTAGGCAGCACCATTTTGGGAAGCGTCTTACCCTTTCTCATAACATAAATGACGATCTTTTTAATTATTATTCCTACCGGGCCTGTAGGGACTACAAATACTGCCGAATCGGTTTTTCCTACCACTCTCCTGAAGGATTTGACAACATATGACGCCGTATTTCTATCCCCTTTACTAGAATCGTAAAGTATCGTATATCTTGTGCCCCTAGTTGTTATTCTATTATCCTCAAGTATAGTTGAGTCCTGGAGCACCAATGCTCCAGGACTTGGGCCAGCAAATTGACTGTTGGGACCTATGTTAGCTAAACCATAAAATGACAGTTGTCTTCGCCTGGTTTTATGGCCGCCACCTGGGTGAGCCGGTTCATTACCCAGGTCGACCACCTCACCGGGAGCCTATCCAGCAACTGTTCCTCAGTTAGATCCGTATCCAGTATATCGGACATCTCATCACAGAACTACTGTGACAGGACATGTCTCCAGAACTACTGCACTGATTTTGATCAAGCTTGGTCAGATTACTTCTATAAATGGGGCATTGTGCCATAAATTTTCAACTTATTTAAAACTTATTTACAGCCTCAAGGGGGTAAGGCTGTAGAGTTAAGTTATCTTGAGATCTTGAGATATCGCCTAATTGAAGGTCATATTTTTCTTAGGCGCATTTGTTAACGATTAAAAAATAACCATATCTGCAAAAAAATTTTTCAAAATCGCACACCATTCCAAAAAATGCTGTTGTAATCGTATGCTATCTTGTGATGTCACAGCTGAGCGGTAGAATTAAATAAATGAATAATATTAAAAGTGTAAAAAAAGTAACTCGGTCTGACTGGGTCTCGAACTCGATCGCCCTATCGAATCGGTACCTGGTGCGTTAAGCCTCGCGGCTGCACCAGTCTTTCGACCGTACAAGCGAAATTTGTTCTATGTAAGTTGTGAAATTACATTAGTTTAGTTTGGGCTTTCCGTCGCCGCTTGTACCGTCACACCGCGCGATTAAAATACAGCGTGTGTGCGCACGCGCGCTTCAGTAATAATCATTGAATTAAATAAACGAAAAAATATTATATTTAAATAAAATTATAAATATTTTTAATTAAGTTGTGTGTGTAAGCCGTGCTCAGAAAAAACTCTGTTGTCAGCTTTTTCCAAAATCAAGGAATTTTTATCTGAGTCCATAGCTAATTATGAAAGCCTTTTTTCAATGTAATACGATGTATATATCGTTGAAAATTTTTCTGAGTTTTTTGATACCTTAACGTTTTATACTGAAAATTTTAAGGTCTGATTTTTTTTTTAATTTGTCTGTAACTTTATAGTGAATATTATATATCTATATATTAATTGTAAATGTAGTTAATAATTTAAAATGTATTGTAATTTGATATTATCAGTCAGTCTGTGATTTAAATAGATTGTTATTTCAGCTTCGAAAATTGAAAAATAAAAAACGGAAAGTCGTTTTTATTTACTAAAAAAAGATTTCTCTCTGTTGGAATTTTATAGAACAACAGAAGGGAAACCAAAATATGAAAGTGTGAATTTTATCAAGTATAGTTAATATATATAGCTTTTATCTGATGCTTAATCGAAGCGATATATATTATAATGCATTGTTTCTCAAGAGAAAGATGGACATTAATATGTCGATTTGCTCTATAGGTATCAGAATCTTTCTTATGGCTTATGGTCTTTCTTGTAACTGAGGTACAAGAAAGACAGAAAATGTTGTTTTCTCTGAATGTAATGATGTTTACTATACATCCTGTTCCTATGGTGAACAGAATGGAGGTATAGCTTTGTAGCATTGAATATCACTTGTATTTCGGTTGGTTTAACATGGTGATATGCCACCGTATATTTGTATACGGTCAGTTAAGAAGTCAACAGTAAATCACTTCCTGTAATAAGCCTGGCATGGAATGACTGTTATTCTTAAGGATGCCTACGTCATTTCTAATAGTGATTTGTGTTTCACGTCAGGTCGTTCGTTAGGATTATGGTACTTAACGTACAATACATATTAACTGCATTTAGCTGAATATAATCGTATTTCATTTTAGACCTAAATTTCCCACAGTTTTATTTATTTTATTACTTAAATGTAGATTTTAATTTTTATTGTTACCTCCATATAACGAAGCAGGATGGTTTAGCTAACAATAATGCTTCTATTAGCTGTTTAAAAAGCTTACGTAACGTTATAACTTTGCGTTAGGTTAAAACACATGAAGTAAACGACCGTACTTTCTGATTTCTTCAAACACATATTACCGGAAAATAATTGATTGTGAAATTAAGAAGAGACTATATATTTACATTATCTTAATTCAGTGACGTTTAGTAAAACCAAATATTTAAAATTAAACCACACTGATATCAAAGACATTCAAAGAAAAATAAATATTATTACTCATCAAAGTTTAAAAAACTCAGGTGACGCGTAGGGTAGGAATTGATTGTGGATAGGTCGGGAGGAGGTATGAAGAACATCAATACAAACAACGTTAACACACTTGGACGCACGCACGTACGAGAGTGAGATGCGTGGCGAACGTGTTTCCCTTTATCATCTGCCACAATGATATCTTTAATTATATATTTGTTTTTTATACCCAGTTTTTTAATATTTTTATTTGATTAAATGTTTAGAAAGGTTTAATTTAGCGACTCTATTATATTATGTTATCTGTATCGTCACTATTTGATGACTGAATTCATCAGAGCTATCATATTTTTAATAAAGAGTAATGAAAAAATAATGAACACAAATATTTTTGTTTCTGAAAAGTTTTGCAGTCTTTAATTATCTTTTAAGTTAATATTTTATCAGAAGTAAGAGTTTGTACAATGCCTATGTTTGACACAGTTGCTCTGTTGTAAACTTTGTTTTTGTATCGATAAATATGACAATTATGAGCTCCGTTCACTCAACAGTGCCAAACATATATCACTCAAACAGCCATTTTTTTTATAGTATCTGAAATTTTTTATTTATAATATTAATTGATTCATATGGTTAATATGTTTCACATCACATCTTTTTATATAAACTATAAAATTCTTTATGTTTTAAAATATTTAATGTTTATCTAAAAATATCTATATTTATATATTTACTCCAAAACAACAGACTGATACCAAATATAGTTTATTAATGTTATATGAATTATTAGCGTATAAAAACGCTACGCCTGACCAGTATTCGAACCGAGCACTTTCCGTAAGAAGACAGAGATGCTACCATTCCGCCTAGGAGATTGTGAAGGAGAAAAATAAAGGAGATAAACATTAAGTAATTTTTAATATAATTGTTTTGTATGTAAAAAAAAATCATCTCACTATTGATAAACTACTTTTTGGAAAGACTAATAAACGTTTTGTAAAATACAGTAATTATGATTTTTTACAAAATTTGATAATTTATTTTAAACAAAGACATTACAGACGTTTTAAAAATAAATTACTTTATTTAAATCTCATGCTATCTAATGAATGTTATTGTTTATTTTAAACTAGTGACCCTGGCAATGCTTTGCTACCGCCAGAATGTTTACCACAGTTCAAACCTCACCGATCTCACTACTATATAAATCATTAAAAAAAACGTATAAATAGATAATTTACAACTTCTTTTACGAAATTTAATGTCGTAATATATATATAGAGATATCGCCTATATCGATTCTCATTGTCTATATTGATCGTTGTCTTTGTCAATATCGACTTCCTCAGACAGTTATGTGATTAAATATTTTGTTATTAAATTATTATGGAACTAATAATATCCAAGTACTTCCGGGACAAATAATAATAGATTATGAAATTTTCAGTGAAATCGGTTAAGCAGTTTTCGAGTTATTAGGGCACACACAAAAGGAAGACCGTCTTTTATTTATATAGATGATCACTGGCTTTTTTTACGTATTAAGATTATCAAACTGATTTAAAGAAATAATGACCTTGAAAAAATAATGAGACAAGTTTTCTTAAACAGTTTATATCATTGCCTCTTTAAAAAAAAATGTTAATAACTTTAAAGATATAAATTTTACTAAATTTGTTCTTCTATCAATAAATCATAAAATTACTTTTTCTCTAGAGAAATGTTTCGTCAACTAGATATAAAATTTCAAGATAATCCTTTACAAGATTTTACGAACATTTCATTAATAAAAAAAAAATTAATGGACTTTTTTATCGCTTTTTTATAATTTAGAGTTGTTAAAAAAAAAAATATTTTTTTTCGTTAAAACAGAAGTGAATCCTTGATAGAAGTTATAGTTTTATAAAATACAACTTATATTCCAATCAGTCAGTTCTAAATATAAATGATTTGTTGAACTATTAACTTGAGGAAACCAATAGTTGATGATATTCCATGTCATTCTCTGCGAATAATAAAACACCATCTATTTCTGTTACGACATAGGTTAATCAAAGTTATTTTGTCCTTGAATACAATAGTACATATATATGTATATACAAGTAAAAAAACAACACATAGGACACGCTAAAATAATAATAATAACAACAATAAACTTGCTGCTAAAATTTTATTAATGTACAGTACGTTATTTTTAAATACTTTACGAACTTTTTTCTTCCTGAACACGATAAAATTTTATGATTCCCAAGAGACCACCATTTTTTACAGTGATAAGTTATTTTTAATGTAATATTACTGATGAGTTTGAAGCTTAATAACTCGTTTACAATAAAAGTAAAAGGTAGAGATTATTTTATTCTTCAACCCTTTTTCTGTTAAATTATGTTATTTAATTTCATTACTGATATTTCTTTTAAAAAAGTAATAAAAAAAGAAGAAAAAATACATCTTGACAAATTTTCAAAAGATAAAAATCGAATTTAGATTTACGCAAAATGCACAAATAATATTCCGTAATTACCTACAAACTACTTTCATACAGAGTGATTCACGGAGAACGTAACATACTTTCAGGACATATTCTACCGGTATAAATAAAGAAGAAAGTTCATATAAATATAGTTCTGGAAACGCTTCGTTAGGGAGATCGGGTAACGAAAGATTTCACCCTGATTTCTGCACCTTTGGTAAAATTAAACTAGTTTGTAATTTTTGGTACCCAAATTAAATGGTAAATTTAGTGTTTTTACATGAAACCGTACCTGAAAAAAATACGTTTCAGAACTGTATCTTTTTTTGTAGTTTCTGAGAAATCTGTGGTAAAGGACAAAACATCGGGGGGTTAAAAAACACACTATTTTATGTTTAGAGTAAAATAACTTTATTAAATAGGTAATAAGCACGTAAATGTTTTAAACTAAACTTTCAGAGTATTTGATTTTGAGTAAAATGGCACGAATAAAATCCACAGAAA
Organism: Lycorma delicatula; assembly: GCF_047948215.1. Taxonomy (NCBI): domain Eukaryota; kingdom Metazoa; phylum Arthropoda; class Insecta; order Hemiptera; family Fulgoridae; genus Lycorma; species Lycorma delicatula. Next base: position 101,708,362 of record NC_134458.1, on the reverse strand, counting down.
ACTAAATATAAACTTAAGAATTTCGTAGTTAATAAAAATAAAATATATTAAAATATGGCAGATTTTTTACTACGTATTAAACGAAACAAAATGTTGATTATTTCTTTAAAACATTTAATTCTTTTGCTTTGTAATATTGAACATTTTCCTCCCCACAGCAACTAATGTGGCATTTATTTTATTATTATTTTTTTTTTTAATTCAAATACCTCTTTAGTTCAATCTTAATAAAAATAAATAAATAAAAATGAAATTAAAGTAATAAAATTATATTTTATAGGTTAATGGTGCTAGAATAAATAAAGCACCTCTTGTTTTTTAAAGTTATTATGAAATAACTTATACTATGATTCAAAATCTTCGGCAGAGTTGTAACGACTCTAGTTTCAGTTTTAATTCACTAGTTATAGTTTATATATATATATACTAGTAGTCCAGTCGCGCGGCTTCATCTGCCCTATATAGTTACTTGCGTTTCCCGTTGTGGTCAGGGGATGTTTAGCCGGTCAGGGCTCGCTTCACTCGCTCTTCCCTTCTAGCCAGGGGGCTCTGCCTTCTGGACCCCTCTGTGTTCACTGAAGTCATACTTATGAGAATATTAATGAAAATAAAAATTAAATCCTGTTCAATTTATAAAAACTCTTAGTGTACTATAACTCCAACAAATTACAGCTGAAATTACAGTCAGTCTCGAAACTTTGAATGATTAAGAATGTGGGTTTCAAAACAGCCGGCCTCCACCTTAAAAATATTACTTATTTTTACCGTAATTCGTACGGTAAAAATGCATTTTACCCGGTTCTTATCGTTACCCGGCAAAAACCACTAGAAGGTGACCAGTGAATACTTCGTTTCTCATGTTTTTTTAAATTTTTCAATTACTTTTATTTTAAGTTTTTTAGTCAAGTAACTGGAGACAGGTGCAGCCAGTCGTGTCCCGTATAGTAACAGTCGTTGTGTTGGTAAAGCTGCCGAGCCGTACACATCGTTTACCATCCCTTTAAAAATCTAAATTCAAAACAAAATCAGAAAATGGTTTTTAGGTATTTATCTGAAGAGTATTTGCAAGCCCCAATCTAGTGAATATCTGATTTAGTTTAGTCGGAAATGGGAAAAGTTTGCAAGCATCATTTACTTTTTCTTTTTACCTTTCTTCACCTCTTTCAAGTTGGAATTTCGAAAAATCTAGAACGTGTTTTTTTAGATATTTAATATATAAATATCAGTTTTGTGAATCAAGTTTAATACCCCAGAATGACGGAAAAACTAACTTAATTTTTTAAAAAATAAAATATGTCATAAAATCACCAAAACAAAAGATAATTAAATTATATTAACTTAGCGTAAGTAGAAGTCAGAGATAATAACTTTGTTAGAAAATTAATTAATAATTAAGAGAACAGTAATATTAATAATAAGAATGCTCGTTCCGGAAAGTCTTAGTCTTTTCATTTATAACTAACTGTTTTCAATGCAACGGTTCAAATCCGACTTCATCATTTCTTTTAACTTTTTTTTAAAATTTATGTATACTGATTTATTAAAAATAATTATTAACCTCTGCTTGTAAAAAAAAAATACAATAAATAATAATTCAATAATAAAAATTTAAAAAATATGAAAAATATCAGAAGTTATTAATGAAATAAAATTTTATATACTTTTCATTTAAAAAAAAAAAATGTGTATATGCAATTTAATATGCGTACAAGTAAGTCATGTTATGTCCACATCAGATTTGGTGAAACATCTGATTATTCGTTTTTGTTTGGATTTGGTTGATGGTTATATCAAAATAATTTAAAAAACATAGTATTAGATAAATATAAGACATACATTTATTTAAAGAGTAATAAAGGGATTTTTACTCTATCCTAATATTTCAGGTAAGATTGTTGAATTAATAATTGTATAAATATTTCATGTTAATAACTAATATTTTAGCAATTATGTAACTGTCCATTTTATTAAAGAAATGAAGGATCGTATATCACTTTCAAATGAAATAAGTTTAAATGAAGTGCAGAAAAAAAATATGCATATGTAATTTGACAGGCATACAAGGAAGTCATGTGGTATCCACATCAGATATTTATACATGAAAATGAGTGTATATTTCTCTACTTTCATTCATAATCTAGATAATTTTCTCTCGAGAAAATACATATAATAAGAAAGTAACACTTAAAATTTAATTAATGAAAAAATAAAATTTGAATATGATGATTAAATTAAGGAAATGCCAGTACTTTATAAAGAGACAAACTATTTTCGTTAGTTCCAATGACCACGAAAACTACTAAATTAATCAATACGAAATTTTAACTGTACTCTCTTATGACCGCCGGAATGTTTACCATAGTTCATACCTCACCAATCTTACTACTATATAAATAATAAAATGTATAAATAAATAACCTAGAACTTCTTTTATTAAATTTAATATCGCTCTTTATATCGATCATTGTCTCCATCAATATCGATTTCATCAGACATTTATGTGATTTACTCTTCTTTTTTTTTTCTTTTTTCCGTAAGGTATTACTTCAGAGATGATATGTATGAATGTAAATGAAATGTAGTCTTGTACAGTCTCAGGTCAACCATTCCTGAAATGTGTGGTTAATTGAAACTCCACCAAAGAACACCGGTATCCACGATCTAGTATTCAAATCCGTATAAAAGTAGCTCCCTTTATTAAATTTACAATAGATAAATTTCTATTATTGTCGTAACATACGTAAAAAAATATTAGTTTGGTAAAAAAATTTACAGGGTATGAAAACTACTTACACGTTTAACAAAATTTTAATGGTTTAAGGAATATTGAATTTAGACATCGATATCGACTTCTTAAGAAAGTTATTATGTGTTTTATTAAATTTAATGATATTTTCTAATCTGGCGGCGACCCTCGAGAACTCCTCATGCGATAAAAGTAACATTATAGATTTTTATATCCTGAAGTAAGGAGTTTTATCAGGATAAGTCATACATATAATAGGATATATTCGACTTTCGTTTTCGTATTATCATTTTTATAACGCTCAGGTTGGTGAGGTCACAGACAGGAAGAAGCACTTCTGAGGCTACTGTAGAATTTATGATAGTAGAAGACGTGAATATAAGCCAGAACGTTCTCAACACTTGAAGAACAACATACACGCCCGGCTCAAAATCAAGTTCAACATGTGACATCTCAAATCAGATTTTGATTATCATTCTGAAACTGAAAGATATTCAATAGGAGACAAGATTAAAATTTAACCATTGCAATGGCAAAAAACTGAATGGTTAAAGTGCTGGACTTTGCTGTGCTGCCGGGAGCAAAATAGTTTTTGAATAATTTCAATATCCTCCTGATTTCATTAAAAATTTTATTTTTGAGAACAAATTTTTCACTAAATATTTTTAACATATCCGTTAAGTTGTGAATAACGACAACTCTGAGAGAAACAGCCTACATATAATTACTAAAAAAGTATTTCCAATTTTTGAAGTTCTATAATCATATAACGCGGGCAAAACCGCGACGGGGATGCTGGGGTAGTACATATAATTAAAATTTGTCAATTTACATATTCAAATTACAACACTAATAAACTATACTGATTTACAATAAAATCAATTATGAACTAGCATTTTAAACAAGAAAAATAGTTGCAAAAGAAATATATGATTACATACTTTTTGCCGATCTCCATGGTGAATTGGTAACATCCCGTGCTCGAATCCCTTTCAGGCATGTAATTTTTCATACGCTACAAAATTCCATTTTAAATTCCAATATACAAACTTCTCTGTAAGCTTTTGTGGTAAATTAGTTAATAAAGAAAAAAATTACAGTGTTTTTTCTCCCTATCAAAAATCACACTTGCGGTTGTTGATCACAATGGAAAGGAGTCTTAAATATTTACAGTTTTAAAATCATGATTAGTAAACATGCTATTTATTAATATAATTAATAAAATATATCTAAAATTAACTGCTATTTATAATTTTTATTCTCCTAATTTAAAAGGACTATAATTTACCATAAATATTTCAAAGCATAAATTTTTTTTCTACTAATTAAAATTTTTTCAAAATAAATAATAGTGCACTTTTATAATCTTTGAAATTGTATAAATTAAAGTGGAACTTTAATTTTTAACTTAATCTTTCAGATTAAGAATGAAAGTAAAACGGACCAATTACTTAAAACAGAAAGGCGAATTATTAAAGGCTAATTCAGAACTTGTTTAAATAAAAGTTATCAAAAAGATGGGGTCTGGCGAATTGCCACAAATGAAACAGTCTACAAACAAGTCGACCCGATTCTCAGTACAATGAAAAAACCATTCGGAATTGGAACAGTTCGGAATTTTTTCTTGACGCAGAACTCGTGTGCTTGCAGTCCATGATCTGTTTTCCTGATTCCGGCTCATACTGATAAATACATATCGCATCAAGGTTTAGAATATTGTACAGAAAAAACATCATCTTTCTGCTGATACCATTTTTTCAGCTTTGTGCACATGCGAAGACGTGTCTCCTTTTGGTGATCGGTCAACTCTCTTGGAACACATCTTGCGCTTGTTTTACGGTACTTTAACTTGCTACTGATAATGTTATGATCTGTACCGACAAGTACTTGTAATCTTTCAACTATAACCTTAACTGTAATCTTATGATCTTTTTGGATGAGTTTCAAGCGCTGTCTGTGAGTTTCAAGCGCTGGAGTTGAAACTTGAGTTGGATGAAGAGTACTGCGTTCTATCAGTTACAGAAATTCGACCACTTTTAAATTTTTCTGCCCGCTTGTAAAAATCTCTGCGGTTTATACAACTATTTTTTTGTCATTCAAGAGTAAATTTTAACCAATTTTATTACCTTCGGAAAGCAAAAAACGGATTACTGCATTTTGTTCAACTACTTCGTAAACGTCAAGAGGACTCGTCATCGTAAAATGGAATTTTGAGGTTATAAACGAAACAATTTTACTAAAACAGCTGATCAAAAGATATCCCAGGATTACCAACTTACTGTTCTGAAAGTATCATAACCCTCTTACCAACTCTTTTGCCACCACAGCTATTTGTGTTTAATTATTGAACGATCTTCGTATATAAGTTTTGAAAATAGCTCAATCATAGAACGCCTCCTCTGAACATTAATTATTATAATTTGTTATCCGAACGCTAATTATTTGAATACTTTTAAAAAACGTACACTAACTATATTTACCTGACTGATGAAAGAAAGTAATCTATAAAAATCTTGATTTTAATTTTCATAAATAACCATGAAGATCCGTCCATAGCAGTATCGGTATCAACCTCCCATTACAACTTATGACGATACTTGGTTGATAATACAGTCCTTCTTCTTTCTTTCCTGTTTAGCCTCCGGTAACTACCGTTTAGATAATTCTTCAGAGGATGAATGAAGATGATGATATGTATGAGTGTAAATGAAGTGTAGTCTTGTACATTCTCAGTTCGACCAGTCCTGAGATGTGTGGTTAATTGAAAACCCAACCACCCAAGAACACCGGTATCCACGATCTAGTATTCAAATCCGTGTAAAAATAACTGGCTTTACTAGGACTTGAACGCTGGAACTCTCGACTTCCAAATCAGCTGATTTGGGAAGACGCGTTCACCACTAGACCAACCCGGTTGGTTTGATAATACAGTGCTGTAACATTCAAAATTAACTGAAGAAGAATGATGTGGATTGATTGTTCACCATCCAAATTAAGTTTGATAAAAATGCTATTGATACATAAAATACATAAATAAAAAAATGAGAAACCCCTTTAAATTGGTGACTTACAAACACCAATTAGTTATTAACGTGCACTTTTATTAAAAAATCGATTCGGGATTTTATTCCAGTTAAGGCTTAATGTTGGTTACGTAACTAATATATTTAAATATAGACCATGCGTGTTATATCTGTTAAGTATTTCGTGAAAGGGAATCTCCAGTCAGAATTACGAAAAATGTCTAATAAATGATTTTTAATCGATGTTTAATCGATTTTTGAATCGATTAAATAATCGATTCAAAGAATTTGAAGATTCTCAAAATGACCCGTACATGATTTTTAGATACGTTCAAGCCTACTTTAGGATCAAATGCATTAATTTCGATAACTGTTATTTTATTTTACTTTGCTATGAAGTTTCTTTTGTAGGTTCCCTAGTAATTTCTTTCAGATAACATACCTGGAAGTTTTATTTTTAACGAAAAGTTATACGATCAATTAGACAATTTTAAAATATTTTTTGTTAATCTGTTTATCTTCATTAATTTGTATTCTAATCCTGTTGTATCTTTACCGATAAGTTTTGTTTCATAAGTTTCACAAAAAAAAAATCACGGTTGATTTTACTTTATTCTCCAAACACTTTTCTATTATACATTGTATTTTAGTTCATTATTAAAATAAAACAGCTATTCTTTTTTAAAATACTTTTGATACTACGCAACTTTCCCCTGTGTAAAACCACCAAAAAATAACTTCTAAAATAAACGCCCAAATGCCTGAAATCTAATCTTATCTTACTGTCATTGCCAAATTTGGAGGTATTTGAGTAATCAGTTTTCTAATTCCATTCCTGGCTAATTTCCAGATAATACGTATTTCAATTAGTTTTTAATTAATTGAAAAATTAATTTAAAAAAAAAATAGTTTTATCTTTAGCGTTTTCGAGGAAAAGCACGACTTCCAACAAAAGCTAGGTTAAGTTTGTAGATGATATTTATAAAATAAATAAATATAACTTTTCTGTGATCCTCCCAACTTTTTTTTTATTTTTTTTATTCAACTCACTCATATTTGCATGAAAATGAATTATCAATATCAATTTCAGTGGAGAAACGCATTTTTAATTGTTCGTTTAATACTTTTTCGTTTCTCCTCCCCCAAAGGTTTGCAAGTTTTTCTACTGGAAATAACTCATAGTAGCAGGAAATATTGATAATAATAATATCCAGGTAGGAGAAATAACCTAATAATCCGATATAACCATTTATATTACTAGTTTTATAACCATTTACGGTATTTTTCTGTTCCCCCAATTTTTTAAATATTTTTCATTATGAATCGCGTTGGGAAAATGCTTAAAATATGATATTCACTTCATTTTGGAATGGAGAAACCATTTTTTATATTTGGAAGAATCACAGAAAAGACCCCGGCATTGTTTAGAATTACGGATTACTGTATAGTTACGATTCGAAATATTGCAACATCGATTACTTCTATCGATGTTGTCAATTAGTCCACATCATTTCGTCTCAGTGACATTCCTTTCTCTTATAAATTTTAATACGAAAGAAAAAGCGATCCGGTTTCTTCAAAATAGAGGAATCATTCATAAGACCAAACTATGTAAGATGAAACACGAAATTTCTATGAAAATTCATGCAAAAAAATGATCCTCGGGAATACTCTACCATCCGTTTTGCTGAAGGAGAATTTGAAATGAGCTGTGATGCCATTACAGACTGGAAGAACTATCGTGAAATTTTTGCCGATTTTTTATTGAAAAATCGTCTCAACATAGGTGGTGAAGGAAAAACGGTGGAAATCGATGAATCATGTTTTTGGAGAAGAAAATATAATCGTGGAGGGTTGTATCCTCCACTAGTGGATTTTCGAAGGAATTTGTCGCGAAGATAACGAGTGCTTTTTATATGCAGTGTCAAATCGGAAAAAAGAAACGCTATTAAATATAATTATCGCTTGCATTGAAAAAGGCACTACAATAATGTCGGATAAATGGAAGTTAAAACGATGATATACCGAAAATAAAAGACATTAACTTTAAAAATTTCACTGTCGATCAAAGCCGGAATTTCGTCGATCGGATATTGGTGTTCATGCCCAACGGATTGAAAGCTTTTGGAGAAACGCAAAGAGACGCAACAAATTTGAATCGGGTACTCATCGTACTATGATTGATTCATATTTGTGTGAATCCATGTGGCGTCGTAGGTACCGGGATGAGGAATATTTCGAACAAATTTGGAAAGACGTTGTTTCGTTCTATCCAGTGAGTTATTGAGTTGTTTTTGAAAATGAATTATTTGCGTAGGTTTTTTCACTTGCTATTAAAAGTTTGTTTTCTTATTTCATTTGTATTGAGATTAAAAAAGAATGTTTATGTATTTGATTTTTTTGGGTCTTTCAATAACTATTTTCTGTTAATTAGTCAAGGTTAGCGAAACGTGGGTTAATAAGTTTATCGATTATATTTATAAAATAAATAAATGGTTAGATTATTTCTCCAATCTGGTTATTATTATTATTATCAACATTTCCTGCTACTGAGTTATTTCCAGGTGAAAAACTTGCAAACTTTGGGGAGGGGAACGAAAAAGTACCTGTATTTCTGATCGAAAGTTGATTTCTACAATTAAAAATGCGTTTCTCCGCCGAAATTGACATTGACAATTAAATTTCATACAAATATGAGTGAATTGGATAAAAAAAATTCCTTTCGGCACGCCGGAAGGCGGATGTAGATTTCACCGGTGCTAAGTAGGAGATAAAAAAGATTTCCATCTTAAAGTTAAAAAAAGCTTCAGATTCACTCAATACGACAATGGTTACATGTGAAAAAAGTTTAATACGTAATGTGTTTAATATGTAGTTTAAAAGTTTAACATAATTAAAAAGTTTAATTTGTAGCATACGACATGCCCAATCTTACAATTCCAGTGACATTTTGGTCATCCCTTGCCGTAACGGTTGGTCATAGCAAAAATTGTTTCAGACAAAAGTTTTAGGTAATTTTTAGAGGACTAACGACCACTTTAAACCGATTCGATACTATCCTATTAAGGGAAGTATGACCTTTTTGTCTTCGAAACCCCATTTTTTCCACCCCCTGGGTCAATGGTCAGTGATATGAAAAAAATTTACTTGAATAAGTTATACGCCCTTATCTAAAGAATAGCAGGAACTTTAAATGAATTCGATATTTTACTTAATAAGAAAGTTATAGCGATTTTTTTTTTACGATAAAGCCGTCCCATTTCCACCCCTATGGTGATCTGGGGGATGTGAAACGCGAATATATGTCAAAATTTTCCGGAAGTGGAATCATTGTATCCATTACAATAGGTAGCTTTCTTATGAAATCTACCTAAAAGTGGGGGGACACAGAAAAGGCCCGTCAATTCTTTTCCGAGTGCTAGAGTAACAATTAAATTCAGCCTACGTCTTAAATAATGTAAGAATGTTACATGTTATGTGAACAATATAGATTTATTATCCAAATAAATCATTGATAAATATAGATTATTTATGAAATGACAGGGAAATAAACCGTTGAATAAACGTTATAATTTATGGAATAAAGAACCGTTTTAATGAAGAGGGATATCATTAAACATACACTGCCATCTAGTGAATTTATTATAAACTAACATTTCAAGATACGTTAAAACAGTATATTTGTTGATCTAAAATGTGTACATTCATTGCACAATAAATTTATTCCACTTTGAATTAAATAAAAAATTTAATATAATAGTCATACGTTTTTTAAATCATTTTTTACTATAATAACGTTTTAGTATTTATTTTATTAAAATATATTTAATGATTTTAGTTTTTTTTATATTTTTTTTTTAAACATAACTTAGAATTTAAATTATTTAAAATACGATTTACAAAGGTTTACAAAAATTACTTAATCGCAGTTCTATTACTTTAAACAGTCCTTAACAAAAAAAATTTGTCTTTTTAATCGATTTAGACGAACTATCTTACAAGTTATTTACCCAATTACGTTTCGTACTCATTCTTATCGAGAATAAAACTGGAATTCCTGAATAGTAATTTAATTCTAAAATTAAAATATTGTTGATGTGGATATTAAAATTCAGATAACATTATATAAATTTTTATTTGGTTTTAAACCTGAAAACTGTGTTTAATTTTAATAATGGAAGATCTGAAATAAAGCTAACGTCTAACCTCTCTATCAATTGTCGGTAATTCATTCTTGCTCCCTTATAATCATAATTACAGTGTTTGAAATGCTTAGTAAAATACCGGAAGTTAAACGACAACATTATATCTTATCGTTACTGTTGCCAAAGTAAACTTAATATTTTTTTTATTCTCACAATACTTCCCATTATCTACTCCATGATTACCTCGTGTAAAGAAGTAAGTCAAAATATTTCAAGAAATATTCCGATTGCCGCTATTGGATATAATAATGTATGTGTGAGTGTGTGTGTGTGTGTGTGTGTGCACGCGCACAGGAATAGCGAGCGACCAGTATTAAAATGCACAGCCAATAAATGATCGCCCAATTATGTCACACTCGACTTTTACCAACGCATAATTGAACATTACTTCAATAAATTTGGCAATGTTGCTGTTCGTAAAGTCTACGCTTTCTTCTAAGCTTTACACACTATAATTATTACAAACTATTATTTATGTTTAGAATACAAGATCGAATGTTTAGGATTTTAATTAAAACATAGAGAAAGAAAAGTTTTTTTAAATGTACACAGCGTTGAGGTAGAATAATAAAAATAAAAAAAAAAGAGGAAAAGCAATTTAGAATATAGTAAGGAGTGAGACAAAGGATATAACCTTTTCTTTTTTTCTCTAATTTGTATATTTAAAAAGCAGTAAAAGAAAATTTTGAAAGTGGAACAACAGTTTCGGAGGAAAAATAACATTTTAACATTCGCTCTTAATATTGTTATTCTAATTGAAAATAAAAATACATTAAAAGTAATGAGTTTTTTGCTACGGAAGAAATTTAAATTTGAAAGTAAAAATAAAATAAAATCAAAATAATGAAATGACATTAAAAGGAAAATAATAAGTAATTATTGATAATAACCACTTATATAATAAGTATTATATCTGTCTTTTAATTGTTATATTACGACACAGTACTTTGTTATTTTGGACGTAAACTTCTCTAAGGATGGACAGAATAAAAAGGTATTAAACTAGGACAGATTAAAAAGGTTTTACACTAATCAGGAGAGCTTATATCTGGAAATAAATCTGATGTAAACTTTAATTTAGAGATTAGAAAGATATTTCTTTAAAGTAGTCATTAAATGGTGTTTTTACAATTGAGCGGCCAAACAAAGACACTAAAGATAAGATTGAAAAAGACAGTAAAAAATGGGCTCGATAATATCAGCATATAAGACCTGAAAAAGCGTAGAATACGGAAATGAAATTTTGTAGCGCGTGAAAAATGCCACGTCTGACCGGGATTCGAACCTGGGACTGGATGAAAGACTGAGACTCTACCGCTCCTCTACGGAGATTAATTCAAAGATTAGTAGCTTATAATATGTATGATCTTTTGTGGGAGAATTTTAAATTTGGTAACTTAATAGAGTACAGATTAATAGATTTTAAAATTAACTGAAGATGGAAGAGATTTATGACAGAAGAAAGAAATTCAAGGATTATGAATCATTAATTAAAGCATTCAGGAATAAAAAATGTTGAGGTTCCTGAAGGAAATCTAGAGGAAAAAACATTATAGAAACACAAAGATTGGAATGAATGAAATAGATAAGCGAAGATGTAGGATACATTCTGTATGTTGAGGAAACGATATTAGCTAAAAATAGAAAAGAACCGAAAACTGCATCTATTATATTTTCATATAATAGATGCTAAATATTTTCATATTTATTTTTTAAAAATGATAAATTTTAGGATTTCAAGTGAAAATAAAAACATGAAACCAATTCCAGAGTACTAGTTGACTTTCTTAAAGCATATAACAAATATTTGATGAAATACTTAACCAATAATGTCAGCCCATATTAAAACTCCCTTACACTACTTAATGATCTTTAAGAGAGAGTGGAAACTATCAAGATTTTCACTTTAGTCGCTTGACTACTTTGTGTCACTTCGTTAATAACAAAACAAATATCAATATATAATTACGTCTAGCTATCTTCTACCGTTACTAGTTTCTAATTTTACTAATCATTCCTTATGCCTAGTCTTTCTTTAAATCGAATTATTATCGATAATAATTTAAGTTATAGTAACTGCATAAACAATAGGCCTCGTTTTTATTCCTTACCGAATAATTGTCACTTCGGAATGCTAATAATTTTGTTAACACGATTTAATTACGACCTCATGGCGGAAAGGCAACCAGTTTGCTTTTCATCCCGGTTTCGAAGTTTCCAACTTGTGTACTATAATAATTTTTTTTAAAAAGATTGTACAAGGAGACCGACGTTTTGTTATTTTATTTTGTATAAATTTTTGCGTATTAAATATACATCATAAACTAAATGAGAAAACTAAAAGAGGGGTAATTTTTTAAAATTTTATGTTAAAACATATTTTCTGTACACAAGGAAATTAACAAATCATTATAACCGTAATTTGATGAAATAATTAAAAATAACGTGAGACCTTACACACAAGCGTCAAGTTTAAACTCACTCACCACTTTGACTCGCTGCATAAGCGCGTATGAAAAATACACCAAATCAAAGTCAACATAACGTCAATTTGAGGTTGTGTTTTTTGCTATCGAAATTAAATTAAGCGTAATTGAAGAATGACTCAACCAACCTTCATCAAATTTTCACATGCACATCTTCAGATTCACTACTACAACATATCTAAATGTCAATGAAATTTATAAATAGTTTTGGAGATTTTCCATTAAAAAAATTTAGACATAAGCCTGTAAATATATATATATATTTATTTATATACAATGCGTTCGGAAAGTTACTGTGCACAGAAATTATGGTACTGTAATGATGAAACTTTACTAATTATTATTTTGTATTTTTATTTCATTATTTTAGAGAAACGGATATGACAATAACAGGGATAGTTCATAAAATTTGTTGAAAATGACCTTCTCCAGCATCAGTACAACACCGCAAATGTTTCAATTTGTTTCCAGACACTTTAACCGGCTGATGTACTGGAATATCTCGTACGTATACCGTTAGTGAGGTTTTTAGTTTGTCAATCGTGCGTGATTTGTTGCGATACAATGCTTGTTTCGCTGCCTCCCATAGAAATTAATCTGGGGGGTCAGATCGGGCGATCTTGTAAGCCACAAACCCCTGGAAATGATTCGTTCACGAAAGACATTTCGTAAAAACATCATTGACCTGTTTGCTCTGTGAGCTGTGGTTTCACCTTGTTGGAACCAACCGTGATTGACTTCCAGTTCTGTTAATCGACTAATGAAGTTTGATAAAACAATTCAATAACGATCACTATTAACTGTATTTTCAAAAACGAAAATACACAAATGCACATTCACAATGCGCGTTCTACTCACACGGACCCACATTACAATTTTCGCTTCGTGTAAAGACTGTTAGCGTAATTAATGGGTGTTGTCTACCACAGTTGTGTATTTTGTGAATTTATTTATCCTCCTAGATGAAACTACGCTTCATCTGTAAAAAAACGTAATGTCGAGAATACCTACGGAATTTTGGTCAAATGAAACGTTCACAATTGACAATAATTTAGTCTTTAAGTTTCAGTTCTTGAACGCACATTACTTTATTCGGGAAAAGTTTTTTCCTTATAGCTCTTTATATGCGGTAGCAAGTCCGATATCTTGCTGCTGTGCTAACTTATGCATCGACTTTGATGGATCTTCGGGCATAGCATCCGAATTATCAAACAGTTTCTGTTCGTTTAGTATAGGTAGTCTTCCACATCGATCAGCGTCTTCAATAAAGCCTGTTGCCCGAAATTTTTCGATAGGACTTCAAACTTCATTGCGATGAGGTACACCAGTATTTGGAAAGTTTTCAGAAAACATGTGCTTCACTAAATCAGTATACTTGCCATCTTCACGAAAGACGTGTTCCACGAGAAAAATGCGTTTGTCTACCGAAAGAACCATTGATTTCCAAGTTTCTCGCAACTATTGATTCCGATAAACGAAACAACACGAAACAAAGCACATTCAATCACAATTCAACAACTGACGTCTTGGTTTATTACTGAGCAACGCCCAACAAATCCACAGAGTAACCAACCTAGCGCCAAAAGAGCAGAATGTACACGTAATTCTAAAGCATACTGCACAGCGACTTTCCGAACACTATTTGTGTGTGTGTGTGTGTGTTTTATACATGTATATAAATATAAATGTTTGTTTGTTTGTGTGTTGCGTTCCTATACCATTCATCCGATTGCGATGAAACTTTGGTGAGTTGTTGTACGCACGCCCGCAAAGATTTCTGAATTAGTTTGGACTCGCTAGGTGGCGCTGGGGTCGAAATATTTCGAAAAATTATATTTATGGTCCGATTTGGCTCTTATTTAGAATATGTTACTTACATGGAAAGTAATACCTCTGCCAAAAATGGACTGAGTAGATGGCACTGGGGGTTGAGATATTTCGAAAAGTTGTATTTATGGACCGATTTGGCTCATAGTCAGAATATATATTAGTTACGTGAAAAGGTAAATTTTTGCAAAAATTATACATGCTAGGTGGCGCCGGTGTCAAGATATTTACGAAACAAATATGCAAACAGACTTTCTTCTTCTGTATATATAAAAGGATACACGTATGTGTATCCGCTATAAACTAAAAAATTACTTGACCAATTTACGCGTGGGTTTTTGCAAAATGATCCACCTTGTCCGTGAGAATGTTTAAAGCTATTGAAATACTCGATCTGAACAGTAGAAAGAAAGTTAGGGGTATTTTGAACCGACTATTCTGTTTAGAGAGTAGTTTGAATTAAATCCGATGGGTAGTGCTGTTGTTTTGGCAATTGAATTTATTTACAATCTGACTTTTATAAAGTGAAAGGTTAAATTTTGTGAAGTTCCATAATGTTTTATCAAATTTTCAATTGCGTTCATTTAATCTGTATATATACAGAAATCTAGCAATAGCGAAGCATTGTCGGGTCTGCTAGTATATATATATATATATATATTAATATATAAGGGAATCCAAATTTAAGTAAATGGTATACTCGTACTCGTCATACCTCAAAACGTAAAGAAAATTCAGTTCCCCCACACCCCCTACGACCGAAAGTAATACCATACCTTTCTTCGAAAAGTCGGTAAAAAAAAGTTAGCAAAGTATTGCATGTCTTTCCCGGCTACGCCGGTCAAGTCATACAATCAATACCTTGCTTATCATTGCAAACTTTTCCAATTCTACTTTATTGGCAAATCTTTTCAATCAATCATTAAGTCGTATTCTATTTTCATAATAAACGTTTAAATATAAATTTTTAAAAAATGTCCGAGTTTTTTAAAATGTTGGGGTCTTCGTATCAGTGGCTTTTTTTAATTGATTGTTATGATTAACAGAATAAGATTTATGCAACAAAATTTCCAAATTAAAAATAAAAAAATGTTTGATTTTGAAGCCTCCTTTATTTTATGGGGCGGAAATATAATATCAATTTTATAAAAATCCCTGACAAAAATAAATAAATTTAAAAAAGAATTGTTTAAAAATATTGAAAAAATAAACTATAACTTTTATGAGAGCAATGAAAAAGATGTTTTCTTTTTTTTGGGTCCGGGGTATATTATAGGGGGCCAAAATACTTAAATTTTAATTTCTTTTTAAACTGACAAAGAAAAGTTAAAAAAATAAATTAACAATTAATGTAATCCACCTGATATTGATATGTACTCTAGATCTTTCTGCTTACTTGGAAGCCATCATCAGGAGTTAAAATTAATACCTTTAAAGTCAAAAGTTTAAAAAATCATAGTTAAAATTTAAAACCAGTCATGTCCTACTAGTATGTACTAGTGTCCTATACCAGTATGTCCTATATGTATATATCCTATATGTCCTATACTGGTAGGACACGACTGTTTTTAAATTTTGACTTTAAAGGTATTGATGATAGCTTCCAGGTAAGCTGAAAGATCTAGAGTACCTATCAACGTGCTGGTAAGGTGGTTTATATTAATTGTTCATGTATTCGTTTAAAATATCAACGGTACCATGTTTGAGAAATTAATTAAAAAAAGATTTAAATAATAAAAGTTAAAAGAGGCAGAGAAAAAAAAACAAAATATTATGTATTCTGAGGTGGGGAATAAATTTTAAGAAATATTTTTCTAAAAATATTTAAATATAGGTTAATGTTAACAAAATTTGTTTAAGTAAAGTTTTTCCTAAATCTAATAATTCCTCCAATAAAGGATAAAACAAACATAAAAACTTTCAAAAAATTTTTCTGCGTTTAAGGCTGGATTTATATTTTTTTCTAAATTGAGAACATTTTTACGATGTATAAAATATAAAAAAAAAATTTGCAATATCAAAACCGAAATGAGATAGAGTAAAACGAAAACCATACATTTCAATTTTTAGAGGTGGGGAGGTTGATTTTTGAAAAAAAAATGTTTTTGGATTATTTATGTCCAATGTAGGTAATAAATTTGTCAAAGTAAAGTTTTATCAGACGTGCCTCAGAATAAAATCGAAATTGATTTGTTCGCGATATCTTCCACTCCCTCAAAGAATTTTGAAAAAAAAAATTAGTATGATCAATACCTCATAAATTGAAATATTTGAGCCAAATTTGAAGAAAATTAGTTCGGTCAATACTGAAATTTAAGACCAAACGCAGTGTGACTCATATACGTATGCATATGCATATGCATACGTATTAATCACGCGTATGTACGCGCATATGTTTTTTTTTTTGTCTAGGTGATCTAGTTGGACCCTAAACTTAAAAGATTTGCAAAACCAGACATCCCATTTTTGACACGATCATCATACTTTCTCTTTAATGTAGCTATTCTAGCTATACTCGTCGGGAAAGTAAAATTTGTAAACTATTTAAACGTTCTCTTGTTTTTTCTATTTATCAAAGTAAAAAGATTAATACAATTCTACCCTCAAGATGTCATTTAGTTGACCTCGTTTTATCACTTATACATTAGTGTAATGCATGTATCCTATCCATTTTTAAATTATATTTTTTCGTCATTTGTCAAATGACGACGTTATGTTGTCTACTTGAGGGTAGTTGATGTCTGTGTAATAATTTCGTATTTGTAGATACATGCCTCCACATTCTCTATATGATAAAGAAGGAATTTTAAAATTTGTCATTTCCCATACCTTCTTACAATATGATTAAATTCCATATGTCTGATTTCAATATTAATAGCTTTGTACAGTTATACAACAAATTTATAAAATTAAAAAAAAAATGGATTAGTGTTTTACCTTTCGATGAAATCTTTCGTACGGATAATTAATCAACGTAAGTAATAAAATAAAGGAGAAAATTTAATTTTATTTAACAACTAGAATATAAATTACAATTAATTATACTCATGTATCATTAAAAATAATAATAATGTTCAGTATAAAAGATTTCTTTACATCTGCATTACTAAAATAAATAAACATTATTTTATATGATGGAGAAAGGCCATTCAAATTTTTATTTTAGTATGATGAGATGTTAAACAGCTTTTTCCCTGTTATTAGCAATATTAAACTTTAATTTCGAATGCATTTCACTTAATTATTTAGAAACGTTTTTAGTAATCCAATACAAGCGGAATAACTAGTAAATTTTCTTTTTTGAACTAATTTTTTTTTTAATTTCTTAATTTACTTATAAATTAATTTAAAATACTCGTATAATTAAT
Organism: Lycorma delicatula; assembly: GCF_047948215.1. NCBI lineage: Eukaryota > Metazoa > Arthropoda > Insecta > Hemiptera > Fulgoridae > Lycorma > Lycorma delicatula. The sequence continues at coordinate 101,690,707 of NC_134458.1, read as the reverse complement.
CGATTTTAATATATGTTTGTTTATAATGAATTATCTTTATTTTGATTTAGACGTTTATTAGTTGTTTATAATGTTACATATAAATTTTTTATAGATATATTAAATCTGTTATTATAATTTTTGTTTTAATTAATGCATTTCTTAAAGCTTTATCTTAATAAAAATATAATAAATATTTAAACAATTATTATTGCACAATTCAATATAATACGAGTATTATTGTACAATTAATTATTATTAATTGCTGTATAATTAATATTACTGTACAATTCGATATAATATTACGAGATTCATTATTTTGATGGATAACTCGTGATGAAGAGTCCTATAACAAACAGGAGACTGCATGTAGATAGTTGGAAAAGATTTATTAAATTTTAATGCGATAATGTTAAGATTTTTTGCGCATTTCACACAAATATAAAATCAAGATTTTTTTTTAAATTGGTCTAAAAAGATAAATATTGTGTAATTAAAAAAAAAAAAAATGTTTCCATAATGAAACAAAATTTTAAACGTTAACAAATAAAATAAGACCTTCTCAATTGTTTATTGTACAGGTATTAAGCTTCAAACTCATGGGCAACGATATAACACATAAGTTTATAAATCATTCGGTTTGTTCAAAACTAAAATGTTTTAAAGTAATGATTTAAATAGTAAACAGAATCTACTTACAAATTTTTTACACTTTTCGAATAAAAGTACGGTATTACTTTCGGTCACACGGTGTGATTGAAGGCGGATAAAAAGTAATTTTCTTTAAATTTTGAGGTATGAGTAGTACGAAACTACCATTCACTTAAATTGGGGTCTTAAGACACCAAAACGTCTTCGAAGTCACAAAATTTTAAGAAAAAACTTTTGTGACTAGAAAATCTCCAAAACTACTAAATTAATTCCATTAAAATTTATATATGCTGTAATAGTACATCCAAAGTTGGGCATGTAAAAATTTTAATGAAGATTGGTTGAGTCGTTCCTGAGTTACGCTCAATTTAAGGTTGAAAAAAAAAAAGAGGTTATGTTGATTGTGGGCTGATGCATTTTTTATACACGGTTATACAGCGAGTCATAATGGTGAGCGAGTTAAAAATTATGTTTATATGTAGGGTCTACTGGTTAATCGAACATATGTAGTGCGTTGTACTCTGAAAATCGGTGCGTTTCTGACTGTGAAAGAGTGAGAGCGTCGAAAACGAAAAATCGGTCTTCTTGCGCAGAACTGCGTAATAATTCTTGAAACATTTGCTTAAAAATAATGACATATTTTCGAAGATATAATTAAATTAAAATGTGAAGTCAGTAAAATACAAATTAGACAACAAAAAAACAAATTTTTATTATACTACTGCCCAAAAAAGAGTGTAATGTATTTAGGGTATATGTATGTATGTTTGTTCCACCATAGTAACTCAACGGCAGAACCGATTTAGAGATGTATGACCCCGCATTGGAATCCTTACGTACCGAAAGTTTTATAGGCTCTCTCTCTCTCTCTCTCTCTCTCTCTCTATATATATATATATATATATATATGTATAAATTTTAAAAAATGAAATAAAAGTTATACTATGTACAAAATTGTCACCCGCACGCTCTTTAATTATCCTATTTTAGTAATTATCCTATAGTAAGAGCAGCGCTTTTTTTTGGCAGTAGTGCTTTTTAATATTTATCTCTTGTTTTAAAACGGATATATTATTAAAGCATTACGTCATATGTACTAAATACCAAGTTTAAAATGAACCGTTACTCAATTTGAGAGTACAACTTTACGTTAAATAACAAAAAGCCCACACACCCATATAGTAGATGAATTCAATTGTGTGTATATCTATGTACACAAGCCGGCTACATCACATGAGTATCCGTTAATAAACGTCACACTGTGATAACCAACAGAGTATGACGTGATAGGCCTAATACGTGTATTTTAATGAAGATAAATAAATACACATTCATGTATGTCATATGAATACAAAATAAGAATAAATGTTAAACTGAAAATGTAACCGACATATTCATCCTTAATACTGAATGTATGTAGGCGTAAACATAAAGGATTAAAATATTCTGACTGAATACGCTCGTATAAATAAAATTGTTATATTTAATTTTCTAGTCTTATTTATTCTGAAACAAGAAAAAAGAAAAACTGAACGTCATTTATATAGAAAATAAGGTGATTTCACTCACATATTTTAAAAGAATGTAAAATACAAGTAAAAACACAAAAACGAATCGACTTTCGCCGACAAATTATAGAGAAAAATAACACGCTTATAATGCTAACCGCAAAAAAAAATATTGTACTAATATGGGACAAACTCTCCAAAGGATGTCCGGATGAATTGATTATAATTAATTCCGCAAACCGCACACACAATTCCAGGAACAAGTTGACTCATTCATTTAAAAAGTCAGATACTTTTTTGTGGTTCGAAGGTATGGTTTTCGCCACTAAAGTTTAAGGTAACAAATTCATATTCGTTGATCAATATTGTGCTCCGCACACCTAGATAACAATTTTAGGTCGCTTGAAGAATTGTAGGCGAGATAAGCATTTGTTACTTTGGAAGGGATCTCCAAATTTCTCCTTTGGTTGAAGTTGTTTGACAAGTTCGGAGGGAGGAAGTAAATTGCCCGCTTCTTTTTGATCCTTTCTTTTTCCGATTCTTCTTATTCTTCAAAAGCCACCTCCTCTCAGTCGGAAGTTATAATTATCATGACGATCTTAATCTAGAAGTTGCTGCCGTTAAATAACCAAACCACTCTCTCAGATTACGCAGCCATTATATTATTATTATGGCTGCCTTCACGCGGAAGCGAAACGAAATCTAGGTCTAATTAAACGGATCAGCAAATCATTTGTGAATGTTCGTTCATGTTTAACTCCATACAAATTCCTAGTCCGATGTCACCTGGAATGCCCTGCTCCAGGGTAGTTATTCCAAGGTTTTTATTCCCTGATCTGGAATAGAAATCGGATATGAACAAATAACGATCAGGAAAGCGTTCAAACAAGTTTCTTGTCTTGGTTAAGATAGAAGTTTCTCAATTTTCAACTTCTAGGAACAAATGAGATTTGCTATCGTCTTAAAGATTCCTAAACCTTCTGCGAGAAGATGTTTTCACCTGATTGAACTACATAACCATGTAAATGGTTTCAGCCCGCACAATAGTATCGTATCGCTTCGAGTTCGTAGAAGAGGTATAAGAAATTTCTATCTGTTTCCTACCTCACGCTACAACTGACTGGCTCTTTACGAGAGATATAAGACAATGGCGACTAAATTCTAGAATATTATTGATTTCTTTGAGGGTGAGAGTAGGAAATTTAAATCTAAACTGAGGATCCTCCTGTACAAAGATTAAACAACAAACTAAGACTAATGAAAATACAATAATTCTATTACTATTGTATTAGTGAATATATTTGAAATGTTGCCATTTGTTTTGTATTTATTAACCTAGAATATCATGGCTTCTGCTGTGTTTCTGTATTAGATAAATTATTATTTTTATTACTATTCCTATCCTTTCTTATGTCTTTTCCTGCATTATCACATGCAGAATAATGCACTTTGACCCGCGGAGTATACGATCAAGATATAATAGCTTACTGCACATAGACTACTATCACAATTTCTGCAAGTTTCTTCTTTCTTTTAAACTTAACCCGATTCGTTGAAAATATTCTTAAAAATCCCCCTAAATTCATATTTCAAATGCTTAAACTTTACAATGATTTCTGCTTTCAGGGACCATGACTCCATATTTTAGATTTTTAGAGAAAAATCAGTGAAGATATTAGCGTTTCACTAAACGATCTTTCAAATTTAAGCTCAAATCCCTGTCGTATTGTATTATTTTCATTTTAATCAAATTTACTGACGTTTTAGCAAATCTTGCTAAAATATCATTTTGATAACTTTCCCGGATTAGGTTCTATATTTCTAAGCCAAAATTCCATTTATTCTTTAATATGAAGTCGATTCATTCTTAGGTATTATCTGACGAGAGAGAAGCATATCTATGGACCTGTTATATGATTCATATTCTTGTTTATTACTTAACAACAGGTCGCTATTGTTATTCCTGTCAGGAACGCCGGTACTCTTTAGTCCACATCAGTACTACAGAATAGAAAATTTAACTTAAAAATAGATCCTTTAATCTACTTCGGAAGAAAAATACGAATTTCGTCATATTAAACAGATTTGAACAAATAAAGTACCATTTTATTGAGAATAAAAATACTTAAAATTTTATTAATAAAACATATTTCAATAAACTAATATTTACGGAGTTATTAATGACTAAAGCATTTAAATTAGTTATTAAATCATTTAAATGGCCACAGTTATAAAATTTTGAAAGGTAACATTTTCAAACTTATTTATATTTTAGAAGATTATTAAGTTGGGAATACGTACAACAAATTTCATTAAAATATTTTAATCGGTTCTTAAGATATAAGTTTTTATTGAAAAAATACAAAATGGCGTGCAGAGGGGAAAATGAAATGAGTAGGACGTTTTTCCACATGATTTTTTTTTTTAATTTTAATGTCCTGAATCAGTACCTTAAATATGTTCAACATCTCCCGGCACATCTGTGTACCGTTGTCTAAAAAGGTATTGCGCCTTTGGAGGTCAAAATTGAGAATATATTTATGTTATTCGAAAATAACATTATGAGAGCACACATCCACCATTTTTTCGATGATCTTCTGCCATTTTTCCGGTATCACCATAATGCCGTCATCGTAGAACTTTTGTGGTTTTTGGTCAAAAAATTGTGATACTTGGATTTCGCAAGCCTCTTTTGGAACTAACTTAACACCATTCAAGAAGTTCTGCAGAGACTGAAACAAATGATAAGCTGACGGTGCCAGGTCCGGGTATACGGTGGGTACATTAAGACCTCCCGGTCAAGTTATTTAAATTTCTTACGGATCGTTAAAGATGTATGCTAGTTAGTAGGACACCGATGGGAATGTCGCTTGTGGCATTCGCATCGGTGGCATCCTGGCCGAGATGAGACTGTAATATATCAATCGCCGAGGTACTGAAGATAACCTCCGGTAAAGCCTATAATGGCTAAGTACGGAGGGGGTGGCGAGGCGACCAAAACTGTAACATGGAAGGTGTCTTCCCCTATGGGTCAGGTCCGGCATTTTCAGCGCAGTATACGGTATCCTTTCTGTTGATCAGTTTAGGCCGTTTCTTTTGAATTGCTGGGTGCGATCGCGCTAATTGTGGACAGTACAGGTCTGACTCTATTATTCTGCCTGGCGGAAGCAGCTCGTGATGCACGATGCTTTCCTTGAAATCCCACCAGTCGCACACCTTCCTGGACGTCAGTTGGGCTTTGCCACAGACTTTAAGGCTTCTCCTCGTTTCGATCACGATATTTTTCACACACTGTTGTCGTAGGTTATCAACATTTCATCAGTAGTGATCAACCGCTTCAGATATGTCTCGATTTCGTTACGTTTCAGTAGAAATTCGCAAATTTTTCTTATTGAGATCATGTGGCACCCAAACGTCGAAATTCTTTTTGTAGCCAGCTTTCTTCAAATAGGTTAACACTCTTTGGTGATGGATGTTTAAGTCATTGGCGATGTTATGACTGCTTACAAGCCATTCCTCAATTTTTGCCAGAGTACGGTAACGCTATCTCGTAAGCAAAAGGCTCAATACTTTTTAGACTACTTATTATTATCGTACTGTAAACGGTAGTGTATGATTCAGAGGGGTAGGAATTTTGTCTTACCTCAAAATTTATAGTTGTTTATTCATAATAAAAAGTACTCGACATTTTATTTAATAAGATACATTTCAATAAACTCAATTTTACTGAGTTTAAATTACATTTTTCCCTTTTTTTTCTTGTGAAGAATCTTTAGTTGTTTGATTGGATTAATATCTATTATTTTCTATTTTGTATCAATCTTTAGCTTCAACTTATTCTTTTACATCCTACATTCTCAATTATCTATTTCATGTAATTTAATATTCATCTTCCTTTACTATTTTTACCCCGTAAATTTTTTTCTAAAATCAATTTTATTAATCCTAGGTGCCTTTTACGAGGCCTAACGACTTTGTCCATTTTTCTTTACTAGATTCTACCAAGAAATTTTCTTCTACAATTTATTTAAAATTTCTTCTTTCAATACTTATTAATCCAACAGATTAATACTTAACAAAGCTTTGTATAAAATCTTATAGTAGAAGTGTCCATGATAAAACCCACCTATCTTCAACGATAAGTGTTCACAATCTCTGGATTACCGTAGAAAGTAAAAATCAATCACAAAATGGTATTCCCTTCAGTATTATTAAACGTCTTTAAAACTATAACAAACGGCTTATGATCTACAACGACGCAACCTACAATACAAGTTGATAAAAGAAAGTGTTGTTTTTAAAGAAAGAGCAAGTTATTTTAATTTTAAATTCTTTTAACAAAAAAAAAAAAAAAAAAAAAAAAAAAAATTACAATATTAATAATAATAATAAAATCTAAAAATGAATTAAGTAAAACAAAACTTTCAAGATGATTTTTTATTTTAACAGGAATTAATATAAACACTTAATTAAAAAATTTGCTTAAGAAGCAAATTTTTTGCTTGAAGAAATAATTTTCTTTTTTAAAACAAAAATTTTGTTCTTTCTTAAAGAGTAATCTTTTAAGTTTTTTCTTCAAGGATACGTAGTAACGAAAGTGTTTTAAATACTAAAATTAAAAACAATTCTATTAAAAAAAACTTAATCAAAAATTTTAAGAATACTACAGTGTTTTCAGGAAAATTTCATAAGAAATACCTATTGTAATGGGTACCATGATTTGAATCCCGGAAAATTTAAACATATCTTCGCCCAGACCCCAAAACCACCGTCAGTTCAAAAGTTTATATATATATATATTTCACTATCTTGTGGACACGATAACTGCTGTAATTTTGCGCCAATCACTTTCAAGTTGATACATAAAATATAACAACCCAAAATCATCTCGAACTCGGTCGAGTTCGTTTATGGGCAAAATTGGACCATGGGGGTGGAAATGCGAGGGACTTTTTCGAAAAAATAAAATATCGCTATAACTTTCTTATTAAGTAGAATATCGAATTCGTTTAAAGTTCTTGCTATTCTTTGGATAAGTGCCTAGAACTTATCTAAGTAAATCCAGATATAAATTAAGTATAGTCCAGATATAGTACTGAAGGATCACAAAGAGAGAAATGCGTGCTGATAGACGTCTGTGCCGAACGATGTAAATATCCCACAAAATATTGTCGAGGAAAAATTAAAATATCAAGATCTCAAGATTGTGAGTAACAGGATGTGAGGCATGAAGAAAGAGATAGTGCGGATAGTTTTTAGAGCAATTGAAATGATCCCTAATGACCAGGAACAAGATTTGACGAAAGTGCCAGGAAATTTAAGTTAGACATAGCAATTATGGTACAGCCCAAGTCCTGAGGATACCGTTGGATTGAAAAATGCATATTTTGTTTTTGTTTCTGTGCGTTTTATTGCGCTTATGTAGTAGAGATGTGTGGGTGTGTTTATTGGCGTATATGTGAGGTGTGATTTAACCCCTCAGGAAAGAGGAGTTTATGGTCATTAAGTGCGCTGGTTGCGGTACAGAGTGACCACTTCGTACAAGACTTAGCTTCAAGTGTCCGTGAAATAATAATAATAATATGGTAGTGTATAATTTGAATTAAATTTAATTGAATTTTGAACTGAATAAATTTTTCAATTGAACTGGCTTGCCGGCCTCCGTGGCGCGAGTAGTAGCGTCTCGACCTCTCATTCGGAGATTCTGATTCAAATCCTGATCAGGCATGACACTTTCACACGCTAAAAAGTTGCCATTTCATCTTATCCTCTGAAGCAATGCCTAACGGTGATCCCGGAGGCTAGAGAAATTTTAAAAAAACTGAATTGGCTTGACAAAGAGGACTCGTCCTCTTTGTCAAGCCAATTCAAAACGTCGAGCATGAAAACCAAAACAAAAATTCTTTTAAATACTCGTCAGTGTATCTTACCCGACAACTCATTCTGGGGAATAATCAAAGGTTATATATCTCAATGATGTTAAGTAATAAATGAAAAATTGTGTAACAGAGTGGAGGAAGCCATTCGAACCATAATTCCGGAGGTGCATTGCAACATGACCAGAAGGATGTGGGGACGCGTAGCTCTGCGTGTTCCACACAAAGATCCGCTGGATAAATAATTCTTAAGTAGAAACGTGAATAGAAATTCAAAATATATAGTAAGTTCACAATGTATATTTGTCTAAATGTACTAGGACTTGGCGGAGAAACTGTATTTAGAATTAACTGTTTATACTTTCAGCGACAAGGGAACGAATATTATCAGTTTTATCAACATAAAAATAACGCTGACAAACGTGAAATTCCAAGATTGTAGAGAAAACGTCAAAGATAAGAAATCGAGCAAAAAACGACTAACAGTCAGTAAAAAACACAATCCGTCAGCAGTTAACATATAAAAATGGTTTCTAACTAAAACATTAGATCAATTTTCTTTAAGAATAACTTTCATTTTATTATTAGCTGAAATACATTTAACAATAATTAAATTTGATAATGTACCTTCCTGATTTAGTTGAGTTGAATTAAATGTGAAATTTCATAAATATTATTACTATAATATCTTTAAATAAAACTTTTAAAAAATTAATGTATAAAGATAATTTGAAGCAAAGAAATTAATTAAAGTAACACTAATACTTACTCGTACAATAAGCAGGTTTATTTTTTATTTGAAATATTATAACCTTCATAATAAAAAAAAAATCAATGTTTTTCTTATATATAATTTTTTGAAAAGTCCTTCTTACTAAGTACACTTAAAATTAAAAAAAGATAACCAATAAATTTAATTTTAAAATAAAAATGAAAGTTTTTTTTTAATTTAAAACAAACATAACCTGTATGTTTAATATAAAAACTTTTCTTTTTCAATAATACTTTCTTCTACAGCTAAATAGCTAAATAACTTAAACGGTAATTTATGCTTTATACTTTCGAGATATGTTTCTTAAAAATACTGGGGTGTTAAAAATAGCGGAGGCGTTTCTTAAAAATACTGTTTTTTTCTTTGTAATACTAGAGGTTACTTCTTGTTACAATAAGTTTACAATACTACTATTAGGGGCCGTCTATATAAAGTATGCGAGTATAAAATTATGATGTTTAGACCCCGATTTTGCTTCCATGAGATTCCGTCAGTTTAACTCCCTCCCATTTCTACAAAATACTTACTTAATTAAAGAAAAAATTAAATACAATTTAATTAATTAATCAAATTATAATTTCCGTAAAATGATGCATCACAGTCTTCTCTTTCACAATTAAGATTTTTGAGTTGCCCCTCAGGGGGCGATGCAATTTACTAAACTTCATTTTTCTATGTTAAAAGACTGGAAGGTTACTTAGAAAGAAAGAAAGAAAACAAGAAAGAAAGAGAGAGAGAGAGATCGAGAGAGAGAGTGTGTGTGTGTGTGTGTGTGTGTAATGCTCCTATTCATTTTGCCAGGAAAAAATCAGTCAGTAAATTCTCTTTCTTAATTCTATTTATTATTTATTTTTTTAAATTCGATTTATTAAATAATCTACAACTTAAATAAGATTTTTTTGGCATAGTTTTACAATTAAATACTTTATTTAACGGAGAAAAAATTTAATGACTACCTCCATTGCTGAGTAGGTATCGTCTCGGCATTTTGTGCGGAGGTCCCGGATTCGATTCCGGTTAGTCATGACATTTTTTCATACGCTACCAATTCCCACCTTGCTAATGACCATAGTTGTTGATGGCCGCTCTTTCATAACAAAAAAAATAATAATAATATTGTTTACAACAGTTAGTTTTTTAATTGTTATTACGAAATAATAATTGATTATTTCAAAAATGATATTAAATTAAAAGATACTTTTTTTATTACTATTTTTTTCGAAAGATCAGTGTTCAGTTTAATAATTATTGTTAGCGTAAAAGTGTTCATAATCTATTTATTTTCTTTTTACATTGTTAATTTACCTTTATTTTATATATTTTTCAAACATAGATTTTGATGAAAATTAAAGATAATTTTTTATTAATTTAGTTATTTGGTGAAACATTTTGATTGAATTAAATAATTATTTTATTTTATGAAGTTAAATTGTCATGTAGAATGGTTTTTATAATAATATATTTGATTCCAATTTAATTTAAATGTGTAATCATAGTCTTGTTAGGGTGCTATTTCTTTTATCTTAACTTTACCTGATATCCATTATAAATAAAAATAGTACAATCTGTGCAAATTTATTTTTTATACTGGAATTTTTGTAAATGTACAACTAAGTCATTACTTATCATCTTATGAGAAGTGTCCAATATCTCATTTTACTTCAGGCTCTGTACGAAAAACATTTAATGTGATTTCAAAAATCATTCATTGTAACTAAGATAAATTTGTTAAAAAGGTAATTTAATTTATTTTTATTTATAATAAATCTAAAATTATTATTTTTTGTATCTACATTATCAATATTTTCTCTCCTTTATCCTGAATAATTATTTGTTGACCTTCTTTCTTTACTCAAATATAAATTAATAATGACCATTTACTAATCTTATTTTTTGGCGACATAATTTTAAAAGGCGCCTTTTATATTACCATACATTATCGCTTTTAAAAAATTATCCTCAGTATGCTATTAAAATAACATTTACTGTTTTTTATTCTGTATAAAATTTTTGAACACGATTTGACATACATTAAGATAACACAAAAATGTGTTGGTTATGTGATTCAAGGATAAAGGATATCTTTATGACAATTCTTTTATAATATTTTACTGTAGTCTATAGTGTAATCTAAGCAGAATATCTCTTTCCCCATTAGCATGCATTATATATTTACACACACATAAAATAAAATGTCGTCAGTCATTCATAATCAACGACCAGCAAAAAATACTGTAGACAGATTGATGAAAATTTGTATACACGTTCTTCTTATCGTGTAAGTGCAAAAAAGGAAAGATTTTTTGAAATTCAGAGTTTAAAGGGTTAAAATGGAGTAATAATGAAATTTTACTATACTTTGAATTTCTCGATAACAAATAAAGATATCAACTTGATTTCTGGTGTATGTAATCTTCATGTGAATATTTAAAAAACAATGTCTAGATTTTTCTAAATTCGATCTTGAAATGAGTGAAAAGTGAAAACGTTTTTGAACAATGATTGCCAATTTTCGCAATTTCCGTCTATACTAAACGAGATATTCACTCGATTTGGGGTTGAAAATATTCTCCAGATAAACAAACATCTAAAAACCATTTTTGGATTATTTTGAATTTCGATTTTTACGTCGTGCGACGGTGTACAGCGCGGCGGCTTAATCAACTCAGCCCCGTTACTTGAGCGACGAGACTAGCTGCATCTTCCTCCTGCCTTCAGTTACTAAATTAAAAAACAAAGTAAAAGTAATTAAACAATTTTTAAAAATAATGAGAAATGAATTACGGTCACTTCCTAGTGGTGTTTGCCGGGTAACGATAAGAAAAGAGTTTTTGATATTCCGAGTTTAAAGGATTAAAATGGAGTAACAAAGATTACTATATTTTTTTTTTTTTATTTCTTGGTAAAAAATAAAAATATCAACTTGATTTTTGGTATGTGTAATCTTTAGGTAAATATCTTAGTCATTTTCAAAATTTTCTGAAAGCCGATATTGAAAGGGATGAAAAACGTTAAAAACTTTTGAATGATTACAAATTTTTCCCTTTTCCGACTATACTAAACGAGATATTCGGAACATTACGGTTTGTAAATACTTTCAGATAAATATCTAAAAAAACATTTCCGTTTTTTTTTTTAATTTCGATTCTATAAGGGGTGCGACGGTGTACAGCGTGGCGGCTCAACCAACACATCCACAGCTACTGTTATTGTATGTACTACGCGACTGACTGCATCTGCCTCCGGTTACTCGACTAAAAAATATAAAATTAAAAAAAATTACCACAACGACGGAAAATGCAAGTGACTATATACACATATATAGTTATATACACTATATATGTATACACATGTATACTATAAGTGTATTATTTTTGCAAAATAATAAATAATGAATTACAAATTCGCAATTAGAAAACGAAGATTAAAATTTCTTAGACATGATACGAATGTATCATGTCTGAGAAAAAAGACTAAATAAACAAATTTTTAGCTCACTTAGGCAACTTAAAAGCTAAATAGGACACTTAGGGTAGATGAAAGAGGAACTTCAAAATCTAGGGATAGAAAAGGTCCGTTTAGATTGAATGAAATTTAGAGAGAAAATGTAGAATGCAAAGATTCTTGCGAGTGAAGGAAGAAAAAGCACCAGAAAAAAATGCGCAGAAGAAGTAAAACGGATGCTCAACGAAAAAATGAAGGAAATATGGAAACGAAAAAAAATTAAAACAATTACATAGCGTGGTCTCTAGTAGGCCGCTTCGAAATAATAAATAACGTATTATAATATTTTTATTTAATGATATAAAATAAAATTAAAACAAAATATAATTGTTATTTAAATAAAATGGATTGTTCATAAATTAAATAAACAAATTTATAGTTATATCCGCCTATATCTGTGGCAGAGTGATAACGTCTCTGACTTCCCTGTCTTTCATCCGGGGGTCCCGGGTTTAAATACTGGTCAGGCATTTCTCTTACGCTACAAAAGTCGACTTCCGTAATCCCAGTTACACGCTTTAAAAGCAAAAAAACTATACCTTTAAATAGCACTTTCTCTACTATTTTTAAAAAAGTCTCAAATTGTTACTGTTCATTATCACTTAATTTTCACACACGCGCGCGCGTGCGTACAGAAAGAGAGAGAGCGAGTGATGTATCTGTATTTTATATTGATTGTAAGACCTTCCCAAAATCAAAGAAGGTCATGTACTTAAAATTATTAATACGTTTCTATAATATAAATACGTTTCTATATGTCAAACAAAATAAAAGATAAATTAAGTCTAACGTAATTTTATAAACATCGTTTGCAACAACAATTATTAGGTTTTTAATTACATTACTCATTTAACATACAGAATTATGAAAAAATATTCATTATTATTATGCACATTATTATTATTAAAATTAAAATACATATGTATATGTATAATACAATAACTCATACATAAAAACATATTAATGTGAGAAAGTAAACACAATTCCGTCTTTCGTAATTATTCCTGAAGGTAATACGCTGATTAATTATAATCGTACAAGTGTTAATAAATTATTTTTTTTAAATATTTTAATTTATAATCGCCAGACAATTAAAGCCATTAGCGACTCATCAATATCTTTTTGAATGTACCGCTAAACAGACTCAGGCCGACCATTCCTGAGACTTTTGATTAATTGAAATCCAACGACCAAAGAATAACGGTACACGCGATCTAGAATTCAAATCCAGATAAAAGCTACTATCTTTATTAGGATTTGAACCTTAACTCTCGACTTCGAGATCATTTTATTTGTAAACTAAAAAAAAATATTTATCTATTTTATTTCACATCCTGATCCCCGTAGGGAAGACACCCTCCTTGTGACGATCCCGGTTGCCACACCACCCCTTCCGTTTCTAGCTTTGATGGGCTTTACCGTAGGTCGTCTTTTAGACTCTCTAAACTTGATAACACGACTGTCATCAGTTAGGCCTCTATCCGGATGCCACGGATGCAAATGCCTCGGCAGACTTTCCATCAATGGATTTACACAACATACTATCGCCTCCGTATGGCGTCTTCCAACCACGACCACCTACCATAACTTACAACCCTCAACTATCAAATTAACCCATTCGCGTAAATGTGATCCCCGCGCCTTCTTCTAACACCAAAGGTTTAACACAAAATCTCTTCCTATATCTAACTTCAATTATACTATGGACTCATATCATTATTTGATTGAGTCTTTAAAAACGAAAAAACTATCCTCATTCCAACAAAACAAGTTTTGATCGCAACAACGATAATTTTGTTCAACAATTCAATTTACTCAAAATCCTCCTGATTTATTAACATAAGAATATAACTATTTATTTTTGGATTGTATACAGTAAGAAATGTTTATAAGTACGCTAAAATGATAATAAATTCTAAATGTGGAAAGAATTTTTGCTATTAATGAAAACAGTTAAACATACTGTATTTCAGAATTGAATGAGCCTAATGCTACGAGAAAAGAGTAATATAATGCCTTGCACAGCAACTGTCTGCCTCGTACAAGTAAGCTTTTATTTTCTTCGTACATGATTGAAATATATAGTGCTACTTTTGCAACTGCTCTAACGGATTGGGCTGAGAAATTTGAAATTATTTTTGACAATTATAATTTAGTGTTGCATTTTATTTAATCACTGCGGCTTCGCAGAATTATCTCATTAATATATTGGTTAAATTTTATGATAAGACAAGTTTTTCACATTAGTTATGTAAAATTACTGATATAAAATATATCAGTAATTGATATCAGTAAAATATATCAGTATATTGATTACGATATAAAATATATCGTAAAAGATATACAACGTGTTCCGAAAGTCGCTGTGCAGTATGCTTTAGAATTGTGTGGTGCATTCTGTGTTTTCGGCGTTAGGTTGGTTGCCCTATGGGCTCGTTGGGAGTTGCTCAGTAATGAAGACGTCAGTTGTTGAATTGTGATTGAATGTACTTCGTTTCGCTTCGTCTTTCAGAGTCAATAGTTGCGAAAAACGTAATGGTTCTTTCGGTAGAGAAAGAGCATTTTTCTCGTTGAACACGTCTTTCGTGAACGTGACAAGTATACGGACTTATTGAAGCATAGGTTTTCTGAATAGTTTCGAAATATTCCTGTTCCTCATCACAATGTAGTTCGAACTCTTATCAAAAGATTTCGCGCAAGAGGCTCTGTTGAAGACACTGATCGATGTGGAAGACCTCCTAAACTATACAAACAGAAGCTGCTTTTCGAATGTTATGGCCAAAAGTCCATAAAAGTTAATGCGTACGTTAGCATAGCAGCAAGATATCGGACTTTTTACTGCACGTAAAGCTGTAAGAAAAGAACTGAAACTTTTACCCTACAAAGTAATGTTTATACAAGTACTGAAACCTACAGATCATGCCAAAAGACTAAATTATTGTCAGTGCAGTATTATTGTCGCTGACAATAATTTAGTCTTTTGGCAGTTGTGGAATTGTCAGTGATGAACACGGAAAAAGATTCCATCAGGATATTTCTGTAATGGACCAAAGATATTAGGGTCATTGGAATGAAGCAATGCTTGAGAATTACTGCTGGTCTGTATGTAGGGATGCTCCAGAACTCACTTAAAAGAGGAAAGCCAAAAGACAACAACCTCATGAAGCCATCACATGATTCTCTTCAGACCCAACCAACTGCCAGGTATTCTTCCATCAATTAAGAAATCTTAGAATGTAACTGCAATTAAAAAAATGTCAAATGGACTTTCTATGTTGTTGGTGTATGTAATTAAAATGTATCATTTCCTCTTAATACGTTAAAATAAAATACTTCCACCTATTGTATATCACAGAAACTAGAACTAATAAAACTTTTTCTTTGTCATATTCATGTTTCTCTACTCAGAATTAGTAAGAGTTGACTCATGAAGTGATGGAAATATCAAAAACAAAAATCCTTTGTTGGGCAGTGTTATTACACTCCTCCATTGAGTGAGTCATAAAATGAATGACCACTTTATAAGAATAAGAATATCATAGAGGGAAAAGTGAAAGGAAAAGAAGGAAGAAGCACAAGGTTGCTAATACAGTACAATAGAAAGAAAATAAGCTATTAGGTAATAAAAAAAATATTCAGGACTATAAAAAAGGACATTTGATTGAATCCATCAACATATTCCACCTTAATTACTTTTCCTAGTTTCTTTTTTATTAATACACCAACTCCTTATCTACCACTTCTTTTGCCACCTGAGTAGTACAAGTGGAAGTCCCCACTCAACCTTTCTCCATTTCCTCCCCATCTCACTTCACTCATTTCAAGTACTTCTAATTTATTTCTAATCATTTCCTGTTTTTTGTTTTTAAGTTTACCCTTTTGCATTAGTGTCAGTTCATTCCATGATCCTATTATCATATTTCCTGTTTTCTTTTTCATTTTTCTAGTCCTCCCTGCACAATTACCCTTTCTGTGTCCATACCTTATTTTTACTTCTTCATAAGCATGAAACCTTGTTGTATTTTCCTTTCAAAGATCCAAATAAGGGGAAGCTATAACTCAAAAATCTTTCACAAAAAGGTCCATCCCATAGCATGATACACTCAGAATATCCTTAATGCAGTGGTTTTCCATTGCCTTCTGCATTCCAGTGTCATTGATCTGGTGATTCAACTGCGTGAATTAACATAAACATTTATCAAAAAACTAATCTATTTATTTCTTTCATACACCAGGAGCTACTTTGCCACTTTATCTTTACAAATAAAACTATCATACGAATATGTCTGTAAGACAATTATTTCATGTATTATATTTAATAAAAGGAGAGGCTTGAATATAAATATGTTAGATTAAGAAAAGAATAGTATACATATGAAAGAATATTGGTAGTTGGTAGTATAACTATCTGTGAAAAATTATTTGTATTGAGTTGGAAAAAAATTGGGTTGAAAAATTATAGTTGGTTGGGTCTGAAGAAAATCGTGGCTCCATGAGATTGTTGTCTTTTTGCTTTCTTCTTTTAAGTGAGTTCCGGAGCATCCCTACATACAGACCAGCAGTAATTCTCAAGCATTGCTTCATTCCAATGGCCCTGATATCTTTGTTCCATTACAGAAATATCCTGATGGAATCTTTCTCCGTGTTCATCACCGACAATTCCACAGCTAGGAGGGAGAAAGTTCAGGTGTGAGTGGAGAAAATGGATTTTAAGGGACATGTTGCATCCGAGTTAATGGTATTTTTGCAGAAGTACTGTTACTAACCGACTGTAGTTTTCATCTCTTTTTTTTGTCTAAAAATCTATGAATGACTCCTCTTCTTTCCCCTCCAAAATTCAGTCAAATCCTTTACAAGTTGTCGAATTTGTGGCCCAACAAAAATACCTTCCCTAATTTTTGCATCACTTAATGTAGGAAATTTGTCTCTTAAGTACTTAAGGCCTGTACTTCTTGGTTCAGACTCTTGACAAAATTTTTCATCAAATCCAGCTTTATATGAAGGGGTGAAAGAAGAACATATTTTGGGTTCACGAGAGGCTCGGCAATAACATTTTTCTAGCTAGAGTTAAGACTTCTTGTAGGCAGTCTGCTTGAATATAATTGATTGCCTATTCCTACTGTCCCACATACTTAAAAAACAGCTGTATTTAGTGTACCCCAGCTACATTCCTAAGAGTACAGCGATGACTTTAAGATTGCTACAGGTTTTCCACTTGTGTTCAGCATATTTGATGTCAGTGTAAGAGGACTGCCATGTTTACATAAGTCTCCTTCATGTGAACTTCATGAGCAACAGGAATAGAAGTAAGACAGATGGTTGCCATTGTGAAGTAATACAGCTTTCAAATTAAGCTTGGAGCAGTCTATGAATAGTCTCCAATCAGTTGGATCATGATTCAAATTCAAACATTTCATCAAGCCATTAACGTCACAGCAAACAACAAGATTTTTTTTCTTCTCAAAAAAAGAAAGCAGATCTCTATGACGATGTCTGCATTGTGAGATCCTGACATAAGATTGGAGAAAATTCCATTTCTGTAGTCTTGACTCTAGAAGTTCTGCCTTCTCCTCAACAAATCAAGGTCTTAAATGAGATCACTCAATTTTACATGACTTAGTTTGTGTGGTTTATCATCTTTTTCGTCAAAATTAGAGTCGTGGAATGTGAACGGTTTGTTGGTTCTTCTTTAACCACACTGTCTTCATTTTCTACTTCAATCTTGGAGTGAAGTAGGAACAGATAAATTATCTGAATGTGGAATAGGTCGAATACCAAATGAAAAGATTAGGATATTGAATTGTTCCTCTTTTCTTCATTGACAATCCTGCCTTTATAGGTGGAGTCAAGCAGAAATAGCAGTTATCTGCATGGTTTTTAGGCTCCTGTCAAATTATAGGCACAGCAAATGGCACAGATCGTTTTTTATTTTTCAGCCATTCTCATAATATAACTGAAGAAGAATTGGAACATACACATGGAGCCCATGACTTATCGTCCCCTACCATCACACCAAAATAATGCTGAAAGACAGTCTTCACAAGAGGTGTCACACTGCATTTCTGTGATGAAAATTTTATTTCACCACAAATGTAACATAAGTTATTCACTGAATTTACATATTTTCATGGCATTTTGATAACAAATTTTTCACTTCAAAAGTACTTGAAAACCAGAAATCTGCACTAATTACAACACAAACAATATGAAATTCACAGTCACAGCAATAGGAATAATGTTTATAATCTACAAACAGCTGAAGAACGTTGTATTTTGTATTTAACAGGTGTGACAACACCAAAAACAAAATTACCCCCAAACTAAAAATGTAGATTGAGTAAAAAATGACATGTATTTCCACAGCAAAAGGTAATTGGTTATTTTTATGGTGATTTTTGAATTCAGCATATAGAAATACAAAAGAATAAGCTATTTTTGAGCCCAAAACATATTCATTGTTGGGCAGTGAAATCAAGAAACAGATTCACAAATTTAATAAGCCGCTAATGAAAACATACCCTATCTATTTCTGCTCTGGTCTGCTTTCGAGAATGAGATCAATGCCTACGCCCTCCCACACTACTGCTCCATCGCAGAGTTCTCCATACAGTGAATATCTCAGTTAACCAGGGCTTGATGCCAAAACCCCTACCTTGGCAAAGTATGCACTCAGGTGAGCCCCTAGCCACCCGGATTGTTATTCTGTCTATACCTGTCTATATATCTATAACAGCATCAGAACTTCTCAGCACATTATATTTATGTTGGGTGCTGCAACCTAATAATTGCAAGAGAAACACCAATTGTCCATTCTGAAGCATAATAACACTGATAAACGAAATATACTAAATAAATAAATTATACAAATAAATAATGATAAATGAGAAGATAATTAATGAAGAAATACACAAAAATTAAATTAAATGGGAAAACTAAAGCGGTATAATTTTTTTAAATTAAATATTAAAATATATTTTCTGTTTATAAGAAAATTAAATTATAACCGTAATTAGATGAAATAATTAAGAATAACAAGTATACTCTTCACCACAAGCGCAAAGCTTAAACTCACCACTGTTACTCACTGCACATGACGCGTATGAAAAATACACCAATACAAAATCAACATAACCTTAAATTGAGCTTATGTTGTCAACTGTCGATCTTAAATTTAGTTTAACTGAAGAATGACTCAACCAATCTTCATCAAATTTTTACATACACAATGTCCGATACACTACTACAGTATATCTAAATATTAAAGAAATTGATCTGGAGATTTTTGAGCCATAAGGAAATTACATTTTAAGGAAATAGCATTTTTATACTCCTCATACCTCAAAACGTAAAGAAAATTCAATTACACCCGCCCAATCCCCCCATAAGACCGAAAATAAGACGTTATTTTTCTTCGAAAAGTCGGTAAAAAAGGAAATAAACATTGTTGTCATAATAAAAAGGTCAGTCAGAAAGTAAAAAAAATGGCTGGTCTAAATTTAACACAAATATTAATACAAGCCGGGCTTCCGTGGCGCGAGTGGTAGCGTCTTGGCCTTACATCCGGAGGTCCCGTGTTCGAATCCCGGTCATGCATGACATTTTTACGCACTATTGTCATCCATTTCATCCTGTGAAGCAATACCTAACGGTGGTACCGGAGGTTAAAAAAAAAAAAAAAAAAAAAAAAAAAAAAAAAAAAAATTGATTTGGTACGTTACAATTATTAAACAACGTTTCTATTTCTTCCTTTCAATTATTACTGAAATTCAACGTTAAATTTATCGACATAGTGACAGCTTTTACGAACTAAATAAACATCACTTCCAAAATGACTGCTGATTAACAATCATTTAGTTTATGAAACAATAAAAATCACCCGGGGACAGTTAAATCTGTTGGGTCCTTTAATAACCAAAGTTTTTAAGTAGCACGCATATTTTCATCCTTGTAGTGGAAACAAAATAATGTAGCTTGACAATAAACCTTACTGTTTACTTATATAGTATTTCGTGACGATTAAATATTTTACAGTGAAACTGTAAATTTATTTTTGTTCCACTTGGCATAAAATCAATTCTTTTTGTGCCAAAAGATCCTAGACATCACTTTCCATGTGCTCAGAATTTATTTGACTTCCTTCACTTTTGAAGGAGCACTTGTAAATAATGGCGTTTACTTTCAGTATTTTTAAGACAGAACTGTTTTTATTTATCACCGTCTCATTACCTTTATTATCTTCTCAGTTACATCAATTGAGAAGGTCACTTTGATTCGTTTTATTTTATTTAAATAATTACTAGAAGAATACATTTACCGGGAATTTCATATATACCAGAAGAACTTGAAATATAAAAAATGAGGAACGTAAACCATCAAGTAATTTGTACATTCTTATGAGTTCCAGTGTTGAATTTTTATTTGTCACTCGGGAGAGTAATAAATATTCGTTAATCATATTTTTATCGACGAAAGTTTTTTTTTAATATCTGTCTACTTTTTAGGAAATTTTACTTTAACTTCTGCAAAACCATTTTTTTCTCTATTTTCGTACAAAAAAAAAAGAAAAAGAAAAATGCCATGCAAAGGTCGTTTGCTTTTTTTTATTTCATTTAGTTATCGGTTATTCGTTTTTGTTTTATTGATTCTTTTTTAAACTCCACAGGGAGCTCCTGAGCAAAACCATTGCCCCGTTGGCTGACATAGGTGAAGGTACCGAAGTACGGTGTCGTTGCCCTCCCTGGATGTGTGCTTAGATTTATTGCACGGATGTGAGGTTGGAGTTTATCCGGGGCATTATTATTATTATTAATTATTTATTCAATGCTCAAACTATCGATAAAATGTCATTAGATTTCTGGCCTTCCAGTGCAATGTTCCATCAGACATGTTTTTTAATCAGTCAGTTTTTTAAATACTCTTAAATGTCCTCATTTCATAACGGAACCTTCACTTCTATAGATAACACACAGAGAACATGCGAGGATCTTCATCCTGAAAAGATGTTCTTCAAGGTAGTCATGACCCTTAGTTATCCTGAAGACTCACAGATTCCCTTCGAGGATTGTTAGGAATTATATGCTCGCCATTAATTACAGTTATTATTATTTATTATTATTATTATTATTATTATTATTATTATTATTATTATTATTATTATTATCATTATTGTTATTATGAAATTATATTTTGCTTTTGTTCGATATATTAAAATTGCGACAAATGCTGTACAAACGCTTCGTGTTGATGATAAAATCATGGTAATTACTTAGATTAATAATATAATTATAATTCACAGCCACAATCTACATGCAATACGCTAAGGAAAGGCGACGGTTGTGCACAATTTATTAGACACCATCAACACGAATCCCCATAAATATGGAATGGCTGGATAAGGGATTACCTCCCGGGTGTGCATCAAAAAAATTTAACACGAAAAGTAAGTGATAGTGTTGAAAGTGGAAAAAAGTTAGTAAAAAGTGATTTTTTTTTCTCTGGCTCATTAATGAGTCCAGTAGCCACCGACGCGCCACCGTCGGCAATCATTTGTATATTTGAGTCACTGAACAGGTGTGTTTTTCGTGTTCCGAAATTTTCGCGCGGGTCTCCGCAAGTCAATAGTTTAATATCCTTATAAGTATTAAGATTGTTTTTACATGTAATCCCAAATACAGGGTTTTCTCAAAGGTATTCATATTTTCCAGGATTGTGTAATAAATATCCCTACTAAATTTAGTTATTAATATTTTACTTTCCTGGTGAATATAGCTAGAGTAGTTATATTAAAGAAGGAAAGTATGGTGATCATGTTAAAAATGGGATATTGGGTTTTTTGCAAATCTTTACATTCTACGGTCCAACTAGTTCACCTAGCAAAAAACAAAATTTATGTATATATGTGTGCGCTGCACTCCTTTGGCCTTATATCTCAAGAATTACCAAACCGATTTTCTTCAAAATTGGCTCAAGTGTTTCTAAATTCCCATAATATTTTTTTTCAAAATTCGTTAAGGTAGTGCGGGATTTCACTAAAAAACCAATTTTGAAATTTAAAGGAATTTTTGAGAAAACTTTATTAAAGCAAATTTGTTACCTACAATACATACATAAATAATACTAAAAAAAAAAAATCGAAAAATGAACCCCCACCTCTTAAAATTGAAATATATGTTTTTTTGCACAACTTCCTTCGGTTTAAATATTTTTCAAAATCTTTTTGAAAGTTTACACTTCAAGTATAAGGTACCAAGAAACATGTCAAATATAGACCCCGGACTTAAAATGACGAATAGTTTTTTGAAAATTTTATTTTTCTTATGTTATTTTTTTATTGGAGGGATTGTTAGGTTTAGAGAAAACTTTACTTAAACAACTTTGTTAAGCTTAACGTATATATGAATATATAAAAAAAATTTCTTAAAATTTATTTACCACCTCTAAAAAATATGTTTTTTTTTTGTTGTTTAGCTTTAACTTTTCTAACTTTATTACTAGTAGTCTCTCTCTATTTTTCTGTTTAGCCTCTAAAACCACCGTAACTTTAGAGGATGATATGTACGAATGTAAACGAAGTATAGTCTTGTACAGTCTCAAGTTGACCATTCATATGATGTGTGGTTAGTTGAAAACCAACCACCAAAGAACACCGGTATCCACGATCTGGTATTCAAATCCATATAAAAGCAACTGCCTTTACTAAGATTTGAACCTTAGAACTCTCGACTTCGAAATCAGCTGATTTGCGATGACGAGTTTACCACTAGACCAACCCGGAGGGTTATTTATTATTATTATTAGCCGGGGAAGTTTTGCAATACTTTACCAGCTTTTTTACGTTGTATAAAAATTGATGATGAGAATAAATTAATTCATGTCTTCTTTATACTCACTAAAAGTAACTGACAATTTTTTTGTTTTTTATGATAAGAATACTGCAACAGTTTTTTTATTTAAGTAGCTGGGTGACAGCAGTGTAAATTATTAATAAAATAATTTAATAATATTTTCTTTAAAATAATAATTGTTTTTTATTAGTAGGATTTAAACGAGTATTTAAATACATTTTATTACATAAAATTGGATGCTCTACAGTAAATATAAAGATTATTACATAATAGTTAGTTATTATAAACAATACAATGCATTATGAACTTCCATCTATTTTTAATTTCATTTATAATAAGTGGAGAATATAATATGATATGTTTGACTTAATATGACCTTACTTTCAGTTTCTTTAATATTCTTACTTCCTATTAGCAATCTTCTGTTTATCTGATGAAATAAAACAGTAATTACCTTCGAATAATAGTTATTACGTTTAATTAAAAAATTTATATTTTATATAAACATAATTAGATCCTCTATGAAAATCATTAAGCCTCACGTATAAGGTAAAAAGTGAGTCTAATTTTTAGACTCACCAGATAAATAGAAAGGCCCAACAACTTAACTTCGTTTCTCTTTTTTTTTTTTTGTTTTATGTTTTTAACTATTTTTTATAAAACACTTTTATACATATTGTAATCAAAAGAATGGACTTGCATGGAGTATTTACAGCTTTTCTCTCTGGAATGTATACATACAAACGAGACTCCGGAGGAAGATGCATACACTTGCTCGTGCGAGAAGCACTGACTCCAAGTGAAGACTAGTCACGTGAAGCTTCTACCTTTGTGACTTATTTTTGTCATCGTAAAAGCAACTTAAGTGGAAACTGAAGGCGCTTGAAAGTGAAGGGCAAGTCTAAAGGAACGCACCTTTAAAGCTACTTTTTTCGATAGCCGAATGAGATATCAAAAAGGCAAAGAGCCTTTTTTGTAGAAAATTTAATTTCAGATACTCCATGTCATTTCTGAATTCGATTTCACCAACGGTTTGGCCATAGTAAAGTTGAATATTCAACAAGTAACATAATCCGGTTATTACCGCAAGCCGTTAAAACGGCTACCATCTTGAAACAGTGAAACATTTTGCAACTCGATGAAACAAAATTTCAGCTCAAACGGTTGAGTAGTTTTTTCATGAAAGAGTAACAAACTCACAGTAACTACTAGATAAATAATAGATTAATATATAATCTTAGAATGTAATATAAAACTTTAATTTCTTATATACAATAATAATTTCCTTATAATAATTCTCATCTTTTACGATATATTTCTGACGAAATTACGTTGTAACTTAGTAACAAATCTTGCGAACTTAAAATAAACACACTTATATCGACATAAGATATATACAGCTATATTAAAATATATGTGTATAATAATATACGTATATAGTACTGTTAAAATAATAATAATAATAATAATGAAAGAAAATTATCTTACATATTCTAGATATGTAACATTCTATATCGTAAAAGAATGAAAACTAGGTAGTCCCAAGGAAATCCTATATGGGATTCACCATCTTTATAACTTAGAAAATATAAGAATTGGAATTATTAAATAACTGAATCGTTTATGCTGAGTGCTGTTATATTAATAAGCAACTTTTTGAAAGATAGAAAAAATGAGAAAAATAATGATTTGTTATAATGATTAGTGGTGTAAAATGATTCATAGTGTAGAGTTTTGTGATTTTCAATTCTGGATATGTGTTTAGTTACCTCATTCATTTTAACGTACTTGACTTTACTTAAACTTTTTTATTTATTTATTTATCTATTTTTTTTTTTTTTGTTAAAGAGGTGGAGGAACCACATTTACGAACACCGAAGCAGTGTCGGACTCGCTAACAGGTTCCGCAAGATGATATCAGGTGCGTATTGTATTCCTGCGCACTACCGACTAAACCTCCACCCCTGATTACCCCCTTCCTGATACAGGTTCTGTGCATTTCATCAGGAAGGGGGGGCCCATACACACAATCAAATATCGCTCAGAATATCACACACACGAACAAAATCACATAAAACAAAAGCGCACCACACACGCAACACAACTTAACAACTATCACAAACTTACCTTACTTAATTAATTACAGTCAAAATCCCTAATTCTAACCTCCTTAATTCGAATAACTCCCTAAATAGAATATTTACTTTATCACCTTGTAAAATCCTCTTTAAATCGAGTTAAATAACCTCCTTTATTCAAAAATTTGAAAGACTTGATATACATATTTCTTTGATGAAAACGTTTTCAATAAAGAGTTTACGTATTGTTCACGATTTCCAAAGAAGCATAGATAGCAGTAAATTCAGTTTAATAGTGTACAGCGATCGTTAGTATGGATTGTGAATTTTATCCGGTACTGTATGCCTAATGTTAATCAACTTCCCACTTGTTTATTTCTATCGCCGGTTGCCAGAGTAGTCGAAACTCTTTAAAGAAAAGAAGTTGTGCGTGAAATTATAGCAGATATTGAAGATGGTAGGAATACATGTATAACTATGTTACAGGCTGTACGTTTCGCTGACAAAGCGTGGAGGAATTTCTGCCCAGAAACAATTGTTAATTGCGCTTCAAACTTATGGATTTTCATCCGGAAAAAATCAAGATGAATTTGTACACCCTTTCTTAATTTCAGAAGAAGAATGGAGTATAATTTTTAAAGACTTTAACATTAGTATGGACGAAATTCCATAAGACATGTTCGCACATTTTGATGATGATATTGCAGTTAGTGTCATTCCCACAGATGATGATATCATCATGTCTGTCACATTCAACCACTGATAAGGATTTCGATGAAGACGAAACGAACAAGTAAAAATTACAGTTACAGCAAAAGACCCGAAATCGGAAATAAATAACCTTCGAATATTCTTCGAAAGTTTAAGCGAAGTAGAAGATGGTGTATTTACTGCATTAGTGAAGATTGAAAATGTCCTTGATTTTCAAATCTACCAGAAGAAAACTAAAAAAAAAATTAGACTTTTTAAAGAAATAATTAAAGGTATTTTATTATTTTTTTAATTTTTACATAATACTCTACGCATTTTGTATTTTCTAACGTAATTTGGTACTGTAGTACATTATTATAGATTAACATAAATTTTGATTAAATTATGAAAGATTTCTGTACAATTTTTGAGTTTAATTATTTTACCTCTCTAAATAGAAAACTCCCTAAATCGAAAAAAATATTGGTCCTTTGAGATTCGAATTAAAGAGGTTTAACTGTAACTTAATAATATATACCTGTATTTATAATACTAAAACTTATTTGATAAATTAGCTTACTTTTGAAAAGAAACTTTCGATATAATCCTGTTCGAATAGTCATTTTTTTTAATACCGATTTAAATTTTGTAGTTATTTTTAGTTGTCTAAGGGAATTTCACTGAAAATTCGCACCTCTAATTTCAATGAAGTAACATATTTTAATAACATCTAAATATCTCCTTCATACATAATATTAATATACTCGCACACGGCACATTATACTACACACGTTGGATACATTTTATAGTAACAATATTTATAAAAAAAAGAAAAGAATTATAATCCTGATTTATAAAAAAAAGTAGCATTTATAAGGCATGATGATATCGTTTACAGTGGGGAGGTCACTGTCCGACACATCATTACCTGGATGTCATTGAATTTAATGAGAGCATGGATAATGTGATACGTGGAATGAACTCCAATAATAAAATTGTATGATAGAATAAATAACGTAAAATTATTACATTAACCATAAAAAAATAACATTAAAATGCTTATAAATTTTAAACAAAAAAACTAAATAACGTTTAAAAAATCGATATATGTAAATACTCCTTTAATTAAAATTATTTTTCTCTCTAAATTATTTTCTAAAAGGAAACATTAAACAAATATAATATATTTAATTTTGTTACATCGGATAGCCACTTAAAAACACAGAACTCAGTTGCGACATGTAAAATTTTATGAATATTTTTTTATGTGCATTGCTTTATTCACAATCAGTTTCCTAAACTATGTATAAATAAATTGTACAGTTTGTTATAATAACGTGAAAGGAAGGCATCAAGTGATATCTCCCAAAACAATATAAAGGTTTAAACACAGTATAGTACAATAAAAAGTATAATATAACTAAGAGTAACAAAGTATAAATAATTTGAAAATTAACTGTCAAAAAAAAAAAAATTAAATGGTGACGTAACATAACACATATACTGAGAACAATAAGATTAAATGGTTGAGAACAATATAATTAACAATAAATTAAAGAGAACAAGCAATTGAGTATTTAAAAAAAAGTCATACATGAGAAAAGAGGGTAATAATAATGATATAGGATGAAATACAACGCCCAACAGTCTCTAGATCCAATATATGTATCCTATTTAATTGTCTCACATCTCACTATTATCCAAAAGGTTAACAGGCAGATGGTTTTCGTGCACATTAAGCTTAAGTACATATTTTGTACTTAGCCGGTGGATTTCTTCACCAATATAACGACATCCCAATTTTATGAATGAAATGAAAAAAGTAAATTAAATTAAATTTTATATTAAAATTAGCAAAAGTTTATAAATTTAACATATTTTAACAAAACATGTTCAAAGCGAACGCCCTGCGCAGCGATGCACTTTTGTGCTTGAATGATTATATTGTGTGTCACCTTACGGAAAAACGTTATTGTTAATGTAATAGATTCCTTGTCGAATGTTCTTCAGTTCACGGATAGTATGGAGATTCGGATTCATAAACTATATCCTTCAAACAGCCACGAAGGAAAAATATTGAACTAGACAAATCTGCGGAACGCGAAGGCCAACTCCCACTACTGATAGTTTGTTCTAAAAAATCCGCAAGAACGCGTGTTAGTGAATCATTCTATGTGCTAATTTCTCCACCTTGTTGGAAGAAGCCGAATTTTTAACTTTTTCACGGTCTGGAAGAATGAAATACTCTTTTTAACAGAGTTTAAAATTCTTCGAAATTGTACAATACACTTCTGTATCTACAGTCCGGTCAAAAAATATTGGCCCCGATACAGGATTACCAGAATAAGCATACCGTACACCGATTTTCTCATCGGGAAATGGACGCTCGAACATCCGGTGAGGATTTTCAGTCATCCAATAGTATGAATTACCATGTCCAGACAAATAAAACCGTGCTTCGTCTGACATTAAATACAGTATCGGGTCTAGAATGGATCTATCCGTCAACAATATTTTTTGGAAAGCTAGTCATAATAATTAAGATGTTACGATTTGACTGTTCGCTTAAGTTATTCCACAGCTGGTGCTCGATACGATTTAAAATTTACATCATGAAGAATCTTACGGCAAGATTTGTATTTCACACCATTTTTTTTGTGATGAATTACTGATAGATATTTTATACCGACAGAAATTATTTTTTGAATATAAGCTACGGTCTCTGGAGTCCTAACAGAAAGTTGACAGTTTTTTTTTTTGCGTTGGAAACCGATCTTATGGTACGACTTTTTTTTTTAACTAAACCATGTATGCTACTCTTTAATGAGATACTGGCATTCGGAAGCTTTTTCTCAAATATTTGGCAAATTTCTTGAAAGTATCCAGAAAACACGTAAGCTTCCCACTATAGCAACCTTTTCCTCGATCGAATAAGGCATTTTAGAAAAACACAACTGCAAAAAACGAAGACGGTCGTTCTTAAAATTTGATAAAATTTTATTTGTTTAACGATGTGACCCCCGTTAAGTAAATATTTTCTATTTAATTTACCATTCTAATAGTAAAATTTTAGATTTTAGAATATTCTGAGGCGACAATAAACCTCCTCACATAAGAAAATTTGTAATCAAAATCTTAACGGTATTAATGTTTTACCAAAGCTAAATTGATTAAAAAAAGTACAAAAAGAAAAATACTTAATTAAAATTCAATATTTAGCTACTTTTATTATATTCAACTTTCTTTTTCTTTTTAAGTATACATAAATATTTTATTATTATTCTTATTTGTTTCTTCTGAATTTCATATCTTCAATTTTAAAAACTCAATAAAATTTTTTTTTCTATCTTTTGTTACAATTAATTCGCAGATAATAAATAAAAATCAATACAAAATCATCATATTTGCTTTTTCTATTGTTCTCAAAATGCTGAATAATCGCTTTTTTTTTAAAAAACAATTAATGAGTCGTACTCAGCTCTTAAACCCTCTTAAATTTAATCTGGCGGTAGAATTAGTCAACCTTAAAATGACCATTGTATTAATTTAATGACAATCCTTTTCATACCTACAAAATTGGCCAACGAACGATCGTTTAATGGGAAAAAAAAGAGAAAAGGAAGCAATTTTCCAAATACATTCTGAATATAGACGTTATTCATTTCATTTAATAAAACAAAACAAAGTTCCTCGTAAATTTAGGGGAACGTGAAAAATATTTATATAAATTTGAGCTAATTAAATTTATTATGTAATTAACAATAAACAATATTTATGGTTTTAATAGGAATCATTTAGATTAACACTGAAGGTAAGGAAAGAAATTATGTATAATTTTTAGCGTTATTCCATTATTATTAATTATTGTTTTTAAACATAGTTTTTTTCCATAAGTACAACAAAATTAAAAATTTATTTGTACATAAAAGTCGTAGATTACATTGATAGCTGACAACTATTAGAGGAAATTACTACAAAAAGCAATAATTTATTTTTAACCAATTAAAAACTAATATACCTTCTTAAATATATTACTTAAGAATACCTAAATGTATTAAAAAACAAATAAGTTAAGAAAAAAAGTTTTTCTGATGCAATATCTTATTTATAATCAATAACTGTTCTATGTGAGTTGCCGAATATTTAGTTTTTTTTTTTTTAAATTGTATTTGCATCAAACCGGACAACACAACCATTTTTGTGTTTACACAGCTTTGTAATTAAACCTATTTATTTATAATTTTTTTATTTTTAATAAATTACCTACCTACCTAAAAAAAATATATATTTTTATGTATCAACATTTTATTCTCCTAATGAGTGCGTTGCAATCTGTTAAAATTTTTTTCTAGCCTTCGGGACCACCGTTAGATACTGCTTTAGAGAATGAGATGAAATGGCAATCTTGTAGCGTCTGAAAATTTCATAACTGACCGGGAATCGAACCCGGAACCTCCGGATGAAAGGCCGAAATGCTACCACTCGTACCACATAATTCGGCCTGCGTTCTGTTCAACTAGTGAACAATAAGCAACCCCCCACCACCCAAACAAACAAACAAACACACACACACACACACACACACGCTGTCCAATGAGATAAGGATCATATATATTACTTGTAAATGAGGTGTAGTCTTGTACAGACTCAAGCCGACCATTCCTGAGACGTGTGGTTAATTGAACTCCCAACCATCAAACTACACCGATATTCACTGTCCGGTATTCAAAGCCAGATGATACTGCAAGGTATCAAATAGATTATATCATGGTTAAGCAAAGACTTAGAAATCTATAATCTGTCAAAATAATCCGTATAAAAGTTACTAACTTTTAGGATTTTAACCTCAGAACGTTCGACTTCGAAAATCATCTGTTAAACAACTGATATGTGACTATGCGACGACGAGTTAACCACTATATCAGCCTTGTGGGCTTAAAGAGATGTTAAAAAAATGTTTAACAATTTTTTAAAACATAATTCTGTAAAAGAATTTTTTTAAATAAAAATGTTTTTAAAATCATGGTTTTCTTACAAATAGAAAAAAAACTCCCTCTATGAATCATGAGACCTTGCCGATGGTGAGGGGGCTTGAGTGCTCAGTGATACAGAGAAGTTGGTCCGAAGGTGCAACCATATCGGAGTGGTATCTGTGTGCAAGCCAGACTAGGAATGATTCCAGAAAGGAGGCAGCAAATCTTTCAGTACTTGTTAAGGACGTAGGTCAGGAAGACTTGAACAACCATATCAACATCACTCAATCTTTTGAGTTCTGCACAGTTGAAAACAATGGAAAACTACAGCTGTTTTTTTTCCAAGAAAATATAGTTCTCTGCATTTTCATGTAATAAAAATGGAGGCGCATTCCTTGGTAAAATATTCCGAAGGTAAACTAGTCTCCCGTTCGGATCTCTGGTTGGAAACTGCTAAGGAAAAAGTCGCCAAAATATTAAAAAATAACATTCTACAAGTGGGAACATGAAATGTTAGAAGTCTTAAAAAGGTTGGTAGGTTAGAAAATTTAAAGAGAGAAATAGGTAGATTAAGTGTAGATGTATTAAGAATAAACGAGGTTCGGTGGGAGGAGGAAAATGACTTTTGGCCGGATGACTTTAGAATAATTAACTCAGCGTCAAATAACGGGCAGGCAGGAGTAGGTTTCGTAATGAACAAGAAGATAGAGAAGATAGTAGATTATTTCAAAAAGCTTAAACTGGAATGCAAGCATCGGTAAAGGTAAGGAAGAAAATACTGTGGGTGAATACGGGCTGGGCAAAAGAAATGAAAGAGGGGACCGACTTATAGAGTTTTGCACGAAGTATAATATCGTAATTGCCAACACGCAGTTTAAAAATCGTAATAGAAGAATATACTCATGGAAAAAGCCAGGTGATACTGCAGGGTATTAGATAGATTATATCATGGTTAAACAAAGATTTAGAAATCAACTCGCCGACTGCAAAGCTTACCCTGGAGCAGACATTGGCAGCAACCATGATTTAGTGATAATAAAATGTAGATTGGGGTTTAAAAATCTGATGAAAAAGTGTCAGATGAAACGGTGGAATTTAGAGAAGCTTGAGAAAGAGGAAGTAAAGACGATTTTTGAGAACATCGCAAGAAGTCTGAGTAAAAAAGATAAGGTAGAAAATATAGAAGAAGAACGGGAGAATGTTAGAAAGGAAATTCTTAAATCAGCAGAAGTGAACTTAGACGGAACGATGAGAACTAACTGGTAGAAAATCTTGGATTTCAGACGATATATTGCAGCTGATGGATGAACGTAGAAAATATAAGAATGCTAGCGATGAAGAAAGTACAAGGAACTATCGACAATTAAGAAATACTATAAACAGGAAGTGCAAACTAGCGAATGAAGAGTGGATTAAAGAAAAGTGTTCAGACGTGGAAAGAGAAATGATCATTGGTAAAATAGACGGAGCATACAGGAAAGTTAAGGAGAATTTTGTGTTATATAAGATAAAATCGAATAATGTATTAAATAAATATGGAACACCGATTTATATTACGAAAGAAAAGGTTGATAGGTAAGTGAATATATTGAAGAGTTGTACGGAGGTAATGAATTAGAAACCAATGTTACAGAAGAAGAAGACGTCGAAGAGGATAAAAAGATACAATACTAAGATCTGAATTTAATAGAGCATTAAAAGATTTGAATGCAGAAAGGCTCCTGGGATGGACGTGATATCCACAGAATTATTGTGCAGTGAAGGTGAGGAAGGCGTAGATTGAATATAGAAACTGGTGTGTATATTTATGAAAAAGGGGGAGTTCCGTCAGGCTTCAAAAAGAGTGTTATTGTCTTGATACCAAAGAAAGCAGGAGGAGATAAATACGAAGAATACAGAACAATTAGCTTAACTACTCATGCATCAAAAATCTTAACTGGAATTCTCTATAGAAGAATTGAGAGGAGAGTGAAAGAAGTGTTAGGAGAAGACCAATTTGGTTTCAGGAAAAGTATACAGACAAGGGAAGCAATTTTAGCGCTCAGATTAATATTAGAAGGAAGATTAAAGAAAAACAAACATTACATACATGGCGTTTATAGACATAGAAAAGGAATTCGATAACGTAGACCGGAATAAAAAATTCAGCATTTTAAAAACTTTAGGGTTCAAGTATAAGATAGAAGAACAATTGCTAACATTTACAGGAACCAAACTATAATAGTCATAATTGAAGAGTTTAAAAAAGAAGCCGTAATAAAAAAGTGAGTCCGACAAGGATGTTCCCTATCTCCGTTATTTTCTAATCTTTACATAGAACTAACAGTTAATGTTGTTAAAGAACAATTTAGATCCGGAGTAACTGTGCAAGGTGAAAAGATAAAGATGGTACGATTTTCTGATGATATAGTAATTCTAGCCGAGAGTAAAAAAGATTTAGAAGAAACAATGAATGGATGAAGTCCTATGCAAGAACTACCGCATTTAAATAAATAAGAAGAAAATTAAAGTAATGAAATATAGTAGAAATACTGTAGATGGACCCTGGATATAAAAATAGGATCAGAAAAGAGTGTGGAGGTAGAAGGATTTTGTTATTTGGGAAGTAGAATTACTAAAGATGGACGAAGCAGGAGCGATATAAAATCCCGAATAGCATAGGCAAAACAAGCATTCATTCAGAAATATAATTTTCTTACATCAAAAATTAACATAAACGTCAGGAAAACATTTTTGAAAGTATATGTTTGGAGCGTAGCTTTATGTGGAAGTGAAACTTGGACGATCGGAGTACCTGAGAAGAAAAGATTAGAAGCTTTTGAAATGCGGTGCCACAGGAAAATTTTAAAAATGAGATGGATGGATAATGTGATAAATGAAGAGGTTTTGCGGCAAATTTATGAAGAAAGAAGCATTTGGAAAAATATAGCTGAAAGAATACAAACTTATAGGCCACATCTTAAGGCATCCTGGAATAGTTGCTAGATATTGGTAGGACAGGTAGGTGGGAAAAATTGTGCAGGCAGGCAACGTTTGAAATATGTAAAACAAATTGTTAGGGACGTAGGATGTAGGGGGTATATCGAAATGAAATGACTTGCATTAGATAGGGAATCTTGGAGAGCTGCATCAAACCAATCAAATGACTGCAGACAAAAAAAAACAACTCGTACTAAAAAATAATTTCGTTTTCAAGAAAATTACTTTTTTCAGGCTTTTCCATTTATGCATAACTAAAAAAAAACCTGGGAAGCGCTCTAATTATAAAATGGTTGTATATGAGAGCGCGCCCAACGCTTTTCATTTTAGTCAGGCATAAATAGAAAATTCTTTCAAAGTAATTTTCTTGAAAACAAAGTTATTTTCTTATTTTTTACTACGAATTGTTTTGTTTGTTTTGTTATTTTTTTTAATCGAACATCATATGTAAACATTTGGTAGACAAGGGTAAAGGTAAAAATAATTAATTTCTTTAAAAAGCGAAGATAGTATTTTCAATGTTATATCAGGTGGACTTACTCTCCTAAAACCAGAAAAACAAAAAAAATTTAAATTTAAATAAACAGAATTTTTTATTATTATTAAACTTTATAGATACAGTAGATCTCGTCTTTCTACACTTTATTTTATTTTTTTTGTTTAACCCCCGGGGACCACCGTTAGGTATTACCTCAGAGGATGAGATGAAATATTTGTAGCGTGTGTGAAAATTCCATGCCTGACCGGGATTCAATCCTGGGACCTCCGGATGAAAGACTGACCCTTAATTATGTATGGCAGCGTTCAATCACTGAATATTACAATTCTTTCAATAAATTTTGTTCTGATTTATAAAACCCAATTAAGTTTTAATCCAGACTGCTGCTTTTTAATTAGAAAAAATACCGTTTGTTTGAGATTCCCCAGAAACAAAATTTACAAATCTTTAAATCACATAAATTGGTGACCTTGTTTCTTCACATCCTGAAAAAAATTATCGACGAAAAAAAATGAGGTGAATCCATGCCAAATGTTAACACTAGGTACCGTAATTTCCTTCTAAATAATTACGTCGGGATTTTCATCAGATCCGAAAAAAGAATTAAAAAGTTTTATTAGGCTACTCAATCTGAAGCATGGTTCATTAGACTATATCACTGAGTAAGATAAATGAGTCTTCAGAAAAAATAATAAAAATCCCGCACAAAATTCCACTCTTATCAACACCATTTTCATGAAATATATGAATTACATTCCAGTCGACAATATTTAAATTTTTTATTGGTTTAATAATCATTAATAACTTTCTAACTTTACAATTTAAAATAAATTTAATGTGAGCATTTCCAGTATAACGGAAACCTTCCTAATTAACGTTTTAGACCTCCTTACTAATACCTCCACAAGTATTTTTGTTTTATACGGTGCAACTAAGCCTAATTGATCCTGGAACATCTTTAATGTTTTCCCTATTTTCAAATTTTATATTAAGCTTATTTACATGTCAGCAGTAGTGGAAAATTAATGGGTTAAATCTCGGCATGGAATTCTTCATGGATGGTAACCGTATTTTTTCACCAGACTGAAACTAAAAAGCCTTTATTCTCAATACCGATATAAAAATAAACTGAAGCATACTTGAATAGTAGTTATTTCAGCGGATAACCAAATTGAAAATCAAAATTTTCCCATAAGTTGAAATTTAAATTTTCATATAGGGAAAAATTGTTTTTAACTGCATAATACTTTAGTAAGTATTTGCTATAATAGTTAGAAAAGAAAATCAAAAATTTATGTTTTCCCACAAACAGAGAATGTGCGGTACCCAGTACTGCACCTAGATCGAAGTTGGATCTGGAAGATTCACGTGAGGTTGAAAATAAATCAACTGCACGCAATTTACAGGGAATTGGATTGGTTGCTGCGGAGAAACTCACATCTCATATTGTTCAATAAAGTTCTGATTTACAAAGCTATCCTACGACCAATCTGAACTTATGGTGTGGAGTTGTGACGGTTACAAGTAATAGTAACATAGATGTCATACAAACGCTTCAAAACAAGGTACCGAGGATAATTGCAAAGGCGTCATGGTTCGCACGGAACGATGAGATTCACGAATATCTGGAGATTCTGACGATTCGTGAGGTTGCGAGATAAACGAAGTTGAGTAACGTCAACAACGTCTAGAAAATCACGTCAACCATATAGCGATCAATCTACTTGATAATAGTGGGGACGTCCGAAGGTTGAAACGTCTCCATGAGCTTGACTTGGGACTATTAAATGATAGCTTGCAGTTACTATCGCTAAATCTAGTGACGTTATATTTGTTTACTTTTTTACTATTTTGTTCGAAGACAAATTGTTTTCTTCTTGTCAATTTCTACATTGTTATGTGTTTATCAACTCGTCGTTTGATTATTTGTTTGATTTTTATTGACTATTTGTTTGATAATTGTTTGTTTTTATGGATTATGAAGTGAAGGCAGATATATTCTTTTATTAATGAACTTTAAGAACATTGCTTACTGATAACTTTTGATATGGACTGACTCTAAGGAAGTTCCTTAAGAACCCCGAATCACGTATCGTGTCAAAAAAAAAATTATCAGAACGGAGGTCAAATTTTTAATTGATATTATTCAACACATGATGAGAGGATTTATTTTTTCCTTCATTGTTTTAATTTCCACTTACCCCCACGTTAGATCAAAAACTTTAACCTAAATTTTTACTGAGAGATTAATATTACAATTTATTATAATGAATATTTTTTTCAAAAATCAAAATACTCAGCTACAAATAACATCAATCTTGTAAATATTATATTATAAAGTATGAACGTAAGCGTTAAGTAATATGACAAAAGACGAAATACTACAAACGTATCTTACTGCAATTTAAATTTATATTTTATCGTACATTGTCTGGATATACAGAAGCAAAGAGATTACATATAATTTTAAACAAAATTATGAAAGTTGTTACATTGTCTTCTAATAATAAAACCCATGTTTCAATAGAATAGAATAGAATATGACCAGTTAGTATAATTACCAAAAATTTTAACAATGGAATAATGTCTTTGGTTAGGACAATATTACAGGCAAGAAATTTGTAGAATGAATGAATACTTACTTGCTATTACGTTTATGATAGAAGAAATAAGAATTTAATAAATTTATTTTTAAAATATTAAAATAAATGTGAAACTAGTTTGGTAGAAATCTCAGCTCTTTTGATTATAAACTGATTTTTAAAAATATAAATTTTAAAATATATTTTTTTTTAATTTTAATAATGATTATTATACGTGGATTTTTTTTTTCTGTTGGTTTTTTTTTAGGAAATATCATAGTGACAGGTTTACCGTTCATTAAATTAAAAAAATATATATATGTAGTTTAGATGTAGTAATGTAAAATAAGACAAGGTAAACAAGAATCCGTTATTTATATGACGAGAATGAAACCAAGTTCAGGGTAACAGTAAGAACGGTTGATAACTAAGAACAGAAGTAAGAAATACGAAAGGTGACTATATCAAAAGCAAATGAAAAGGAAGAGAGAGTAATTGGACTGGGAAGAGTAAAATCCTAGAGGGAAGGAAAACTTTAGAGAGAAACAGTGATAGAGAAAGATTAAAGAGCGAGGTGTTAACGTCTTATTATATATTTGTGTGTGTTTTTGTGTATAAATGTATTAAGTATATACGCGCGCACAAACGCACACATACGTACGTGAAATTGTGTTGGTTTATGCTGTGTATTAGTGTACTTGTTTTTCAACGTCACATAAAGACTTTGAATGTTGTTACGAGAAGGATGGTACGACAAGGTAGATAGAGTGAAGAAAAGGAGAAAAACAAGGTAGAGAGAGAGTGACAGAGAGAGAATGAGTGAGAAGATGGGAAGTTATAGAGCAGCAGTCAGTGGAGAATACCAGAGCACTCCTGCTTGCGCTATAAGGCAAAGAGGTGGTAATGGTTTGTGTATAGTGGAGGAGTCACTGGCTAGAGGAGCAGACCGACACAGTGGTTCTCGGTTCAGTTAGTTGTCAAGAGTGACTGCCAACTTCTGGCAATCGTAGTATTAACATTTTTTTCTGAGTGTCAGTCTTACGGATAAAAACCACTGCACGTATTTATGATCGAATTAAAGTGTTTAAAATATAACGGAACGTTTAAATTTATAAATATATAATTTTTTTCATAAAATATAAACTAATTTCAGAACCTTTAATAATATAATATATATATTTATTTACATTTGTTTATTTCAAAAAATATATATATCAACTGAGTGATACAGGTAAGATCTATTATTTTTATTACTATTATTATTTTATACCAAATTTAATTTTTATAATATATATTTTTTTTTTTATAAATAATAACCGTGTAAATTTTTGAAATTATAAATCTTATTTTAGTTATATGATAAAAGAATTTTAAATTCAAATTTACTTTTATTTAAAATTTATTTTAATTCTTATCGCAGTAAATTACATCTGTCTTCAATGAAAGGATAATTTTTTTTTTTAATTTATATTTTTAGAGTTTATAATTCTAAACAAAAAATTTGTTTAGATCATCTAAATTTTTAGATTTATGGAGTTGTTAGTTTGATAATATTTTACGAAGCAATGAAATATTTAAAAAAATATCTATCGTAAACTATGTTAAAAACATCGCTAGACTGTTAGACAATCAATTAGAAAATATTCTATTTTCATAATATATATATATCATAATCAAACTAAAAAAACTTAACTTATTATTATTATTATAATATAATAATAATAATATTATAAAAATTATACCATTAATAAATTATAAAAAATTATTATATCAGAAAATATGATGTTATATAATGTGAGTAGACTACACATTTATGTTATTTTTGACATTTTTTTGTTTTAATATAAAAGAAATGAATATTTTTATTAATTAGTTATTGTGTTGTTCATTTTATTAACGAAAAAAAATTGGATATTATATTCTTTAAAATATCCAAAAAATTTATTTATAAATTAATTGACAATTTTTCTAATTATTCTGTGAAATATGTTTAAAAGGATCTTTTTTAAAATCTCTATTACTTTTGAGAAAATTTCTCATATAAGCTAAGCTTAAAATTTCAATTTTCTTAGAAATTTTTAAATTTAACAGATTTTCATTTTTCTATAAAATTTTGTTTAAACCTAATTATTATAAAATTAGCATCTCCGTCGCGGCTTTGCACGAGCTATGTGGTTACTTGCGTTTCCCGTCGCGGTCAATTTTTTTTAATTTTATCTTTTTTAGTTAAGTAATCGGAGGCAGGTGCAGACAGTCGCGTCACGCGTACAATAACAGTGGCAGTGGCTGTTGGTGAAACCGCCGCACCATACACCGTAGCACCCCTTAAAAAATCGAAATTAGAAAAAAAACCGAAAATAGTGTTTAGATATTTATCTGAACATTATTTGAAAGCCCAGGTCTAATGAATATCTTGTTTAGTATAATCGGAAATGAGGAAAATTTGTAATCATTGTTCAAAAATTTGATCTTTTTTCACCCTTTTCAAGGTAGAATTTCCAAAAATTAAAAAACTGGTTTTTAGAAAGTCGCATGAAGATTGCACACACTAAAAATCAAGTTTATATCATAATCCTTTTTTTTTTAATTAGAAGTTCAAAAAATTTCCGAGTTCCAAAAAATAAAAATTCAAAAATCCATTTTAATCCTTTAAACTCGGAATTTAAAAATCTTGAAATTGGTTTTTCGATATCCATGAAGATTACACACACTAAAAATCAAGTCCATATCTTTATTTCTTACCAAGAAATTAAAAAAAAAATAGTAAATTTCATTGTTATTCCATTTATACTCCTGTAAGCCTTTATACTAGGAATTTCAAAAAACTTTCTTAGTGTGCACTTGCACCTTAAGAAGAACAAGTATACAAATTTTCATCAATTTATCTTCAGTAATTTTTGTTGGACAGTGATTATGAATCATTCACAACATGTAGTTTTATATACGTATAAAGATTAGCATTTTGTGCAAAATTAAAAAAAAAAAAAAAAATCATAATAATATTAATATTTCATGATAAAATTTATTTGCCGGCCTTCGTGGCGCGACTGGTAGCGTCTCAGCCTTTCATCCGGAGGTCCCGGGTTAGAATCCCAATCAGGCATGGCATTTTTACACATTCTACAAATCATTCATCTCATCCTCTGAAGCAATACTTATAGTATTGCTTCAACACTTATAGTATTGAAGCAGTTAAAAAAAAAAAAATATTAAAATGTTTCATAAGTTATAATGCTTTGAAACTGTTTTGAATAAAATGTATTAGTATTTTCACACTTATTCAATTACACTTACATTTACACCTTTGTTTACAAATTATCTTCAAATTAAATTTTACAAAAATTTAGTTTTTTATTAATTAATCTTCAAAAAATATTTTATTCGCAAATTTAAAATCGACTAAATGAAA
This sequence comes from Lycorma delicatula, assembly GCF_047948215.1. Taxonomy (NCBI): domain Eukaryota; kingdom Metazoa; phylum Arthropoda; class Insecta; order Hemiptera; family Fulgoridae; genus Lycorma; species Lycorma delicatula. The sequence continues at coordinate 101,650,363 of NC_134458.1, read as the reverse complement.
TGAAGTCTTTTTTTATCGATTTATTAAGAAAACACAAAATAAGGAATTTATCAATTTTATAATTAATCAATTTTTCGGTAATTATTTTTGTATAGATGTATTCAAGAGCATTACTCTTACGCAGAACATTTCGATGTTTTTTTTATATAGTAAGTTTTTGCTAAAAAAATTTAATTGAAGATTTTTTTTAACGAAAAATTTCATGATCTAAGTAATTTAATTAAACATAATTTTTTTTTTATCATCATTTCTTAGGATTGATTGTTGTGGCATAATAATAAATATAGAAAGTTCATTAATAAATATAAAAGATCAAAATTATCATTTTGATATCTGAATTATTTTCACGAGAAAATTATTAAAAAAACTTGAAGTAAAAAAAAATATATATATAGATATATATTTTTATATTTCAAAGAGAATTACATCATGCTGAAAATAATAATCTCTATGTAATTTTCTACATTCCTTTTTTTATTTTTTAAATGGCAAATTTCTCGCTTTAGCATTTCTTTGAACGGACCTTTTTCAAATGGGCAGCATTTTTATTTTATTGGCCTGCCTGTGCTTAAACAAAAAATAAAAAAAATAATTTAATTTTTAACTTTTAAAAGAAATTAAAAGGAAAAAATAATACTTTCTCATTGTTTTTTTTTAAATTTTAAATATACGAGTTCGGTTTCAAATGAAAGGTAGTAAATTATTAATAGTTGGTTTTACTATCAGTATCGACTTTAAATTTCAGTAAGAATTGAAAAAACAGGGTTCCTTTTTCCATTGTGTTTCTTTTTTCTTTTTTTAATTTGATTTTATTATGCGTAAAAAAATTAAGAACAGTAATAAAAAGTCCATTAAAGGAAACTATTTTTTGCTAATTGGCGGTCGTGAAGGTATTTGCAAGTCATCGTTTTTAAATGACTCAATATTATTATTGTTGGTATTGATTATAAGGTGACTACATTTAACAAGAACGGATATCCGTAAGTAATGACAATAATAATAATAATAAAAGAATGAAAGAGTTAATAAATGTAAAGGGTTCGTTCAGCTACTGTATTGTTGTTTTTTCTTTTTCATTTTTTATACTTATCTACAATTTTAAGCAGTGTAAGAAGAAAGATAACAAAAATTAAAATATTTTCTAATAATTTAATAAAACTGTGTATACGTTTTAATGAATTAATAAGCAAATTAAAAAAAAAAATGGATTATTTAAATTGAACAAATTTTACCGATTGTTTATTTAAAATAAATTTATTAAGGGATAATACAGGAAATTCGTGAGTTAATAGAAAAAATTATATTAATTCTTAATATATATTAATTTATACTATTACATATATTAATTTTTTAATGTATAAATAATACAATTTTTTTTTTTTTTTTTAACTTAAAAGAATTTTTATTTTAACTAAAAATAGTGATTGCAGTGTTTCCATGTAATTTATCATTTCCACAGTAGAAAATTTACTTATTCTAATAAAAACTAAATTTTCCCTTTTTCTTTTTTATTTATTTTCAGAGTAAATAAAATTTTTAAAAGTTTTCACAAAAGTTTGCACCTGAAAGAATATATCTTAAAAAAACCAAAAAGGCAGACATTTCTGCTTAAGAAATAATATTCTCGACTTAGTAGTAATTAATACGGAGTTTCTCCGTATTTAGTAATTCATATACTATGAAAATTAGGTAGATTAATTCTCATTTTTACATATTGAAGTATTAGTTTAATATATAAGTTATGCAATTTAAAATTACGTTCTGCCAATGATTTATTGCTCAAATAAAGATGACTTTAAATATCATCATATGGTTACATACCGTTAGGCAGATACCTTGTATAATATTCGTTAAGACGCAGATAGCTTCCACTTCCTTCAAAACGTCTATAATTTTTACTCTTTTTTTGGCATATATTCTTTGCTTTTTCTACGGATTCTTTAGTTTGTTGTTTGTTTAAATCAATAATTTTTCTCCTATAATATTTTCCAGCATATAGGCCAATCCTATTTTGAAAACTTTCTGATTAAGCTTCTATTCTTGTTTATTTTCTTCATTTATTCTTTATTTTTCACTTCATCTGTCCATTTAATCTTCTATGCCTACAGTAAGAATTCCTCCATCTTTTTCTTATGTATCCACAATTTGAAGTATCCGTTAAGAAGTATCTCCAAACGTATCGCTTCACAGCACTCTTCTTAACTCCATGTTACTTCATAATAACTGTTTATTTCCTTTGAAATTTCTTAGTCTTAGCCGTTGCTATTTTTGTTTTTATTACGTTCTCACTTTAGTAATCTTCTCTTAATATCGTATCTAAGGATCTATACTTTTTTTTCTTCCTGTTTAGCCTCCGAGAATCACCGTCAGGTATTACGTCAGAGGATGATATGTAAGAGTGTTAAGTGAAGTGTATGCAGGGTCTTGTACAGTCTCAGGTCGACAATTTCTAAGATGTGTGGTTAATTGAAACCCAACCACCAAAGAACACCGGTATCCTCGATATAGTATTCAAATCCGTATAAAAGTAACTGCCTTTACTAGGATTGAGAATTGGAACTCTCGACTTAGAAATCAGCTGATTTGCGAAGACACGTTCACGGGGTCAGAATCCACCGGTTGGTCTAGCAACTCAATGTATTCTAAGTATCTATACTATTTTGCTTTATCAATTTTTTTCCACTTTTGTGCAAACATTCATTCGCTAATTGTCTCCGATTCTTTTTAGTTTATTTTTCCCAATAATCATTCTCATTCCATTTTCTGTCGTAATATATTCTACTGATTTATAAATTATGTGTTAAGTATATTGTGCTTCATCGCTTAAAAAAAAAAACCTGTCACATCTACTAACCAGCCTTCGAGGCTAGTCTAGCGGTTAATTCGTCGTCGCAAATCAGTTGTTTTACAGATGATTTTCTATGTCTGAGGTTTAAATCCTAATAAAAGTTAGTTTATTTTATTAGAATATGAATACTAGGCAGTAGATATCTTGTACTTTGGCGGTTGGGATTCAAATAACCCCACATCTCAGGAATGGTCGGCCTGAGTCTGTACAAAACTACACTTATTTATATATCATATACATATCATCCTCATCTCAATGGGCCGTGGAGGGGATTGCTTTTTTTGCTAGTTGAACATACTGCAATGTACATATTAGGAAAAAAATAAATATCAGCTAACCTTAAACAATTTATTCATTTCTTCCTGCATTGATTTCTACATTTTCTTCTAGACTTTAATAAATGCATACAAATACATCCGATATTTCTCCCTTTTTTTTTTGAGAAGGAGCCTGTTACATTTTTTCGGAAGTACTTATTAATTAACTTACGCAACAATTCTTATTTATTATCACGTAAATAGTTAAAATTCTACCAACTTGGATATAATCATCCGTCCGTACAATACGATCGGAACTCAAATAACAAAACAAAAAGTGGTTTTTGTTTCAGACGGCCTGCTGACTCTTTTGCATGAAGGCTGTAATATCGATAATTTTCGAATTACCGAAGATTAGCTAATTCAGTAGACAGTTATTAATCTACTTGTTTTCCCGATGTCTTTGAAAATTTTCTCAAAATTTCGTAATTCAATAAAACCGTAAAGTAACGTAATAGAACATTTAACATCAAGATAGACAAGTATACATTAGAAATTTAAGGCCGATAGGTCAAATTTTATTTTACTCATTTAAATAAATTTTAAAAGTTCAACCAATTTTTAAATGTTTCATGCTTTCGAGAAGCACACAAATAGTAAGAATCCATGAAATTTTTCAACGAACCATCCTTGGAAGAAAAATATTTAAAAAATAGGCGTACATTCTCGCAGAGCAGTGATCTTAACTTTTAGATTGTCGATTACTTCTATGAAGAAAATATCAAAATTATATTGTTAAAAGCTAAATCAATTTAAAGAGTATATTGAAGAAACAGACTGATAAAAAAACTTAATAAAGAAAAACTGATAATGAAAAATTATTCGTAACTTTCATTCTACATTGGTTTATACAAATGTGCGGAAGGTAATTTAAAACAAAATAATTCACAATTTTCAAAGTTTCGATAGGTATTTTTCATTTTTTAAAAAGAAAGTAAATCATGTGATAGTTTTTCCTAATGTGTAATGTTGCAATCTGTTAAACTAGTGAACAATAAACAACCCCCCCCCCTCAGCCAAATGAGATGAGAATGATATGTATGACATGTAAATGAACTGCAGTCTTGTACAGACTCAGGCCCCGACCATTCCTGAGACGTGTGGTTAATTGAACCCCAATCACCAAAGTACACCGGTGCAACTGTCTAGCATCCAAACTCGTATAAACGTAACCAACGTTTAGTAGGATTTGAACCTGAGAACTCTCGATTTCGAAAATAAAATCGTGTCGATACGAATCGGTAGGTAAATAGATTGTTTACTATTTATTTAATATTAAAATCATAAATTTACATGGAATTAATTAATGAATTTGTTCATTTAAGATTGTTTTATTTATTTATTTATCGATTAAAGTAAATGCCACATAAAAATAATATTTAAAAAAAATTCTGTTATAAAAACTTTTACAATTATTCCTGTGAAAGGTTACTTTTCCACACTTCGACTTTATTGAACATCAAAGTCTTCTTTTTTTTTGTAGTGGACAGAAGGCAGAGAAAGCGGTTACTATATTTACATATATTAAATCAAAATCCGGTTTTACTTACTTCATTATTTTTTATTGTACATTACAGAGCATGTGTATGTATGCTTGTCATAAACTGAAATGTTACTTCTAAATCAGGATAAATTATAAGATGTGATAATTGTAATAAATCTACCGCTTTATCCATTCACTCACCGCTTACAAAAATTCAAGGCCTTTTAAAGGTAATTGTGTGTCATTACGACGTATAATGTACATGTTATTAAAACTTTTAATGTATTCCATACATTACGCGTTTATTTACGTAAGCGCGGTAATGTACAGAGTAAGTTGAAGGGTCAATTTTTGACGTCACTTTATTAGAGGAAAAATCATGTTGTCAGGTAATACTAATTCACCTCTGTCTATTAAAGTTATGAATTAACATATCATGATAAAAAATTTAATTATAGAATTCTACATCCATAACTTTTCATATTAATTTTTAAAAAAACTTGTAATACTCATAATAGTAGTAGTAATAATTATAATAATACAAGGTGATCATAAATTATTCAGCGTATTTTAAGTATTAACAAAACAATGAAATTACATACATATTTTACTGCTGAACAGTTTTGTTTACAACACTTATTAGTTTCAAACATGTTTCACATGAGCACTTTCTGAAGCGCGTAAAATGTTTAAGTCTAGACAATATTCAGTTTCCCACCACACATTACAAAGAATATCTAGAGTTATTCCATTAATTACACCTTTGTTGCGTGGACCCTTTCTTTAAAAAAAAATAAAACTAAAGGAAAAAATCCAGTAGTGCAATACAGGGGATCGAGGTGGCCAGGAAATTGGTCTATCACGCCCGATCCAACGTTGTGAAAATCGATCATGTAGCTAGTCCCTAACATGTAAACCCCAGTATGGTGGTGCCCCATCTTGTTGGAAGTAAACGATGGGCTGCCGATGTTCATTTTATTGCGTACTCCTGTAACATATCTACACAGCTAGCGCTAGCAACCATTAGCTCCGCGAGAAAGAATGGTCCGTCCGATCCCTTCATAAGCAGTCAACGTACAGCAAATGTTAATTTTCGGGCGGTCACGTTGAGTTTTTCGAACGGCATAAGGGTTCTCGCTACTCCAAATACGACAATTATACGGTTAACGTTACCAGAAACATGGAAGGTAGCTTCGTCAAAGAAGATTACTTTCTCTACAAACGCATTATCTTCGTCAATTTTATTAAGAATGTCCACGGAACAACTGTTACAGCGTGGTTAATAGTCATCTTCAATTGTATACATCGACTGAATTTGTTTGAAGTTTTAGGTGCTGTTTTAGAAGCTTCACAATTGTCGATCGTGTTATTCCCGGTACTAAACCTACAATACGAGTGGATTTACCCGGGTTTCTCTGAATCCGCAACTTCCTCGTAGGCGGGAGGTCTGCCGGCATCGTTTTTGTGCTACATTTCCTGTATCCTTAAACTGCTGATACCAACGTTTAATGGAGTTTTTATTAGGAGGATCACAGCCGTACTCTAAACGAAAACGTCTACGAACAGTAATAAACAGATCCGCCCGCTTTCATGAAACCATAATACGCACATTGCCTTCTTTTGCTCGGTAGTGCACTGACGATCCCTCCTGTCGTTACATCGCGCCAGCACGTTCATTCAAGGTTATCAGTAACTCTAATGTTTGCAAAAATCAACGCGCGTTACATTGCTTCGTTCACTTTTTGTTAATCCCCTAAAATTTGCTGAATAATTTATGTTCACCATGTATCAAATCAGACAGAATGTGCATATAATAATTTAAATATTATTTTACGAAATACTTTCATATATTTATTAGTTTTTATTCATATATTAATAAATAATTTCAATAAAAAATAAATAAAAACCTGTTTTAACGTCCGTTACCCAGATAAAATAACAAATTACAGTTATTTAATATAATTAAAATGTACTCTTGAGGGATATAATTGTAATGGAAGGATGCTAACAGAAAAAAATTATATCTTTATAATAAAACAACCTAATCATTATTTTTGAAATCATATCGTAAAATTATAAACAGATATGAAATATAAAATTATTGGGTCAATAACTTCCTGAAATACCGGAACAAATAAAAAAAAAAAATCACCAGTTTTTAACGCAACAATAATAATAATGCAATAGATGATTTTTTCTTTATTAATAATTTTTACGCTGTATTCTGAAAGTGTAAAATAAAAATAATGAAGCATTATGAACATTGTATTATATTATTATTTTTTTTTAAGTAGGTCAAATAACAATGAAGATTTTGTATAAATGAGGTGCATGTTATTTCCTGTTTTTTTTTTTAATAAATTAAAAACGTACATCATTATAAATTTAAAAAGTAAAATTTAATTAATTAAATTCAAGATTGTGATGTAAAAAAAAAAATGTTTTGTACATAAATTAAATAAGGCACATTACAGATATAGTAAATTATTTGTGTCACCCCTCAGTTACGATAAATTTGTATTAAATTTTATTTAAATAATTACTAATAAATAATAAATCGCCCAAAATTATTTCAGTATAAACAAAAAAATTAAACTAATTTTTAAAAAAAACTGCAATAAAAAGTAAAAATTCCTCAAATACTTTTCATTTATGAGGCATTGATATCGTTTAATTTTCCTCTCCTGTCTTTGCATCTGTCAAAGGAGCAGGAAGATTCGAGGAGGACCTTCCCGTAACTGAAAATTGTACTCAAAAGGTAAATTTGCTCACATAATTTCATGCCCCTTACATAGCTAAAATACTTCTTATGGTGTATGATTTTATTCACATTCCCATAAAGAGGTGGAGCCAAAAAACCATTTAACGGTTTTTCGGAGAAAATTACGGTATTATTTTCGGTAGCATGGTGGAAGCGGGGGAGTGAAAAAGAATTTTCTTTAGGTTTTAAGAGATGAGGAGTACGAAAATCCCATTTACTTAAGATGGGATTTTCTCTCTCTCTCTCTCTCTCAAACTCTCTCTCTCTCTCTCTTTCTATAGTGTAACGAAAAGTCGGTCTTTTGAGTAGAATTTCGCAAGAGTTTTTTTCTTTTTTGTTGTTTCTAGACTCAAACTTACATTCTTGAATTAATTAGATGATTCTACTACATTAGTCTGTCACTTTGGTTTCTTGTTGGAGCAATTTCATTCAGGGATCGATGAAAGTAACCCCAGTGTTTTCTTTTCGGTTTTTTCGACATTTATCGTTTTGCTTTATATATTCAGACTGGTTCAACTGATTTTTACAAAATTTTGTACGGTAACTTTTAAATAAGGGTTGTTGATGCCATTTAATTTTGATTAGAATTGTTCAATGGGGAGGGAAATACGGGTTCCTTTTCTGAAGATTTTATCAAAGAGTAGAATAATTCGTTTTTACATAGTTCTTTACTTTTATATACATACATTAATTTTCCTGCTAAGAAGTGTTCTGGTCTGGAACTCAACGGTTTGCCGGCTTTTGTTACTTTTTAATGAAATTTATTTTATACTTTTAGTGAGAATTTTTTAGCTAAAACATTTTTTATTCTTTAAAGTATGGAAAGCCCTACAAAAAACTCGCCCTTTAGAAGAAAAACGCCATTAGTAAGAGATGCCGACCTCCATGAAGGGGTATAGATCTTTGCAATAAAAATTGATTTAAAAAATTCTATTGGCGGTTTATTGACTAATTACATCAATTTCTTCAGAATTAAATTCTCTAAAATTTTGTTTATTTATAATATAAAACAGAAAATTTACGCTAAACTTACATACAGTGCTTTTAGACTAGACTATATATATATTTTTTTTATCAACATTTCTTAGTTAACTACTTGACATACAGTTCTGGAAAATATATTTTTTTTTAAATTTGGGTGATTACATATAAAACCACTAATTTATATCCACAGTGTTTTAATATAACTTTGTTTGATCTTTAGAGCAGAAATTTTGATGAAATTTTTCTTTAGATTCGTAACACAATAACATTTATGTCGAAAACAAAGCATTTCCAAACTTATAAATTATTATTATTTATTTAAATATTTAAATATTAAAATATTTAATGGGAAATATTTAAATATTTTCAAACGAGTATGTGAACTTTTTTCGTTATTTTCATGAGAGAAATGCGCCTATAAAGTATGACAGAAACTTTTCGTTTATATGAAGATTTTTAGTATATGACTTTAGTTTAAAAGTATTCTAAATATTTTTCTATTTAATTTCGGGTGAAAATACTTTGAATACCAAAACTGCTTCATATGAACATCGTTATACTGTAAGAATTTGGTACTAAATAACGATGAAAAACAATAGAAGATACCTTCGGATAATTTTTTCCGATGTATTTTCCTTTTAAAAATTTCTCCCCGATTTTGTATGAAATTTACAATTGGCCACAACAGGAACTATCTGTATAAAACAAAGAAAAGAATCAAGTCAACTGTGAGGAAGACTCAACGTATATCGTGAAAAAAAATATATACCTATTGCGTTATATATTGAGTAGTAAATTTTTTGAATTGAGTGTCTGTGTTTTTTCAGTCCGTTAAACTGTAAAAACAAATTGTTTTAGTTAGATTTGTAAAAAAAAGAAGATTAACCTTAATCTTTAAGAAATAAATGTATAACTATTTATTAAGAGTCTGAACGTAAACTTTATGTTTATTAGGCTACATTTATAAAGATCTTACCAGCCTTGACATTTTATTAAATTTATTTCAAATGTTTTTTAATAAAATTTTCAAGAAATGTTAATAAAAAATAACCTTTTTTTTATACAAAATAATATTTTAATGCAAATTAACTGAATGATTACAATACTTTAAATAAATCGCCTTTTATTTGAATATTATTTTATCAAATCAACCCAGTACTAGTACTGGGTTAATACAAAAAATTTAATATTGTCGTGTATATTTTTATATTAGATCTTTTATGGTTTTTAGTCTTTTTGTTATCCCAGAATGGGCCCTTTATACCCATCTCGGACTTTATTAATTTCTATTCACTTTTGGTTTTATTTTAGATTTTATCTTTTATATTAGCTGTAAGTTTTATTCATCTTTTAGATTAGCTTTAATTTCTTTTATTTTTTAATAAAAAAAATTCCGGGCGATGATAACGCGTAGGCTTTTTGCCCCCCCCCACCAAAAAATCAACGATTTGAAAAACGAAAAAAATTTATTTTTGTCCCACCTTCACTTCGGAGAAAAACGGAGTAATTTTTTTAAATTAAATTTTTTTTTGTTTCTCTAAAAACGGTAATCTGATACAAATCAGATTACAGTTTTCAGATTACCGTATCAGAATTCGTTACGAAAAATAAATACAAATAAAGAATCAATTGTGAAAAAATAATTAGTGATTTATCTTAATCATTAAAAGTTTTTTTGTAGATATTTATGTTATTAGTCCGAAGTTTTACCAGTTTTCTTTTACCATTACTGTACATAAGCATATGTAACGCTAAACAGGTGTTCTCAGAAAAATTACAGAATAATGATAAATTCTTTTCTGTTTAAAAAGCATACGTTAATTATTATAAACTAATTGGTAAATTAGTAAATAAAAATGTAAACTTTCGTCATGTTCTGATGATCACGCATTAATTATAAATGTTTTTCTTCCGAGATTATTTGTATGATAAATGTCACACAAATCTACAAATCTGGAGAACTGACGTTAAGTATACAATAATAATTATTTAAAAAAAAAAAAAAAATATGAAACCAATATCAAGATCATGTAATGTGATGGACGTATATAGAATTATAAGATTCCCAGACGCTACATATTATATACAGAGTTTATTGGGTCTGAAAGGTTAAAAACTAAATATCTCGACTTTTTATGGTTCTATTAACGGTGCTACACATATTGTGCAGAAACTGACATTACCTGCCCTACAGAAGACGATACAACTAACGTGACGCATACGTATAGAATATCAGAATTCCCACTGTCCCTACCAACCCGCAGGACGGCAAAAAAACATTTTTTGTCAATTTTCAGACCGTTTTTTAATGTCTAAACAGTTTTTCAACATTACGGTACCACCGCCAAAAGCAGCTGCCTCGATTGCAATAAAATTGATTTCAATCGAATTAATAGGAAAAAAATTATGCGCAAACAAAACAACACATATATATAAATACAAACACACACACACACACACACACACACGTGTGTATAAATATATATATATATACACTGGTCGAATATATAAGATCCTTTTTTTAAGTCGGTTAAAAATAGATACCTAATTGCATAAACATTTAATATACAAAAATTTACTACATAGGTGTTTACATAATAAACCGATTCGTGGCGGAGTGGTAACGTCTCGGCTTTTCATCCGGAGGTCTCGGGTTCGAATCCCTGTCAGACATGACATTTTTCATAAGCTATAAAATTTCCATCAAGCTCATATGGTGAATTAAACATCCAAAAAATGATTAGTGATTTAAGGACAAGATTATTAATATTTAAATTTATAAATCGTATAACGGTGCAAAATCTTATTTATTTTTATCATCCGCTCCCTTTCTAAGTACACGTTTTCCTAGAATTATAGTATTGAATTTCAACGATTACAAAACACTTAAAAAGAAGAAAAAGTACGATGTTAAAGATTAACAAAAGAAAAATCTCCATATCTTAGTAATCTTTACTTTTTTACATGAACTATTTCTATACTAAAAAAGTTGAGTAATTTAATAACACAGTCTGCAAAATAAAATACTTCAACGAACGGCGACTGTGAACAGATAATCTTGAATCTTTCAAAGCTATATGATTACAAAGTTATATAATTAATTACAAAGCTATATAATTTGAGTTGGCAGGACTGTTATTACTTCATTTTGTTTTGGCAATACCCTTTAAATACAATGGAAAGTTAGTCGAGAATAAATCATGTGTTAACGGTAAAAGAGTGTTCAATAAAAACAATAATTGTAAAAAGTTACGACGAGGATTTCATTGTTGTATTCAATTTTACCGTCGTATGCGGTTCTATCAGCTCGAACTGTAAAGATTTGAAGTTAATTGTCCATTATTAAGAAAGATACACATCTAATACAGGAAATGTAAACTCCAAAAATTGTCGAAGCAAACAGAGAGATTCATTTCAACTGAATTCACAGCGTTCTGCATCGGACATGCTGTAATCGTTATAACTGTCTCATTATAGATTGGACAGAGTATTGAAAGAGATTTAAATATTCTTCTGTACAAGATTTAGTCGTTCCTATAAATGAAAACGTGTAATTTTAATCAGAAAATTATTTCTCGTGAACAGTTTTAAGCAAAATGAGACAAAAATTAGAATTTCTTGGAAAAAAAAAATCACTGGGTTTTTGGTGAAGCCCAATTTCATCCAAATATTTACATTAACAACAAAATTTTGCTTACTACTACATTGGGATAATCCATGTCTTTCACACCACCAGCGATCGTTACACAATGAAAACGTGACAGTATGATATACCTTAAGGAATTAAACAGAATTTTTTACGAAAAAAATAACAACAAATATAGATACCTCCAGCGATTTTTCGGAAATGAATTGAATGATTATCCACAAAATTACACTACATTATTTTACTAGGACGAAGCTACGAATATATAGTGATGGCACAAAAATAACAGCGCTGCGATTTTTGTTACTTAATCCGATAAAAGAGCAGATGTGAAATGGAAGTGTACGTTGCAATCTGTTCCGCATCAACTCTGCTCTTTTATCAATTCCTGTAACGTAGCGTAACAAATATGAAATGTGAAGAGATGAGCTTCTGTTCAAATAAAATATTCTCTGAATCTTGCGCTAGGTGCTACTACTGCTTAATCTTATTTTGCCGAATACAACCTAAATGCTATTCACAACGTAAATCTACAATATTTTATAATTACTCATTTCATCCTTTTTTCCAACTGTGGTTAAAGGGCATACAGGAAAGAAAAAATTCAAATATTCAAAAAAATTACAATGAAATTGTAAACCGTACGATAAGAGTCTTGCAGATATCATTTCTTCCGCTCAAAAATTTCTGTAATACAAATAAAACTATGTTTAACAAAATGATACTGATATCAAAAAAGGTAAGACACTATATATCTATTATAAAATCTGTTATTAATTTAGAATTTCATTTAAAAAAAAGTACATATTAAATATATGTAATAGATATACAATAATAGATAATAAACAATGTTTAAGCGTTCCATATAATAAGCAAAAAATAGAAAAAATATTATTTAATGTGTAATTTTTTTTTAAACAAGATTCTAAATTAATAGATTTTGATAATAGAAATGTAGTGACTTACCTGTTTTTATATCAGTATCATTTTATTAAAAAACAGTTTTATTTATATTACAGAAATTTTTGTTTTTTGAGCGGAAGAAATGATATCCGCGAGACACTTACCGTACGGTTTACAATTTCATTGTAATTTTTTTAGATATCGCTTTTATTAGATTATTCTTTTATACTTTTTTTTAATTACTGATTGTTATCTTATGAATTTATTATTAAAATTTATTGCCTTTCTAGAACCATTTTTTGAATTTCTCGGCCATTTTTCTTTTTGTTTATAGTCATATCATTTACTTCATACCATATTTTTCCTTTTTTAATAAAACTAGTAATAATGACCTTCACGAATCGAAGATCCGTGATGTAATATTGCACTTATTGCTTTGTAAGTCTAACCCTCGACGTTTATCGTATCCGTGGACACACTTTTTATATTATTATTAAATTAACTTTTTTTTAATTCTTCATCAGTTAGTTCAAATAGTTCTAATTGTAGAATAAAAATTTTACCAATCGAATTTATTTCTGTTTTATGTAACAAATCTTTGATGTCACATTTGCAACACTTTCCTACTGTTCGTTTTTTTTGTGTTTTATTAGCAGCTAAGCTATTGTAAAATAATACTTTTTTTTTTAATGAAGAGATGGGAATTAAAAAAATTGTTTCATCTTCAGTACTTTCATTTACATAAGAGCATTTACTATTAAAACAACTTGCTGTATATTTTCTTTTAAATTTTATTATTTCAAGTATATTATGAAGTTTTGTACGAGATCATTCGTAAATTCAAAGGCGACGTTAAGTACTGCTAGCTAGCTGCGCGATTCGTAAACCCACCTTTTCGAGGAAAAGTAACATAATAGGTTCATCAAATGGAAGAAAAAAAGTCTAACAAAATTCCAGGTATTTTTTGAAAGTATTCTTTATTACAAATTTAATTGAACTGAAATATAATGTTTTCATGCTTATCTTTTAATTTTTTCCCATTTTCATTTCACTTTTAGGTTAGGTCATGTTTAGTACTGTAAACATAGTTCGTTGACTTCGCCGTGCCGTCCAGTTCCATGAACTCTTACCGGCGAAGTTCTAACGAACTTCTTGATCTGTGTTGGAACAGCATAAAATTACTTCTTATTTTCAGTCGCTGATCTAGCCAAAAACTACTGTACCAAATGATTAGCCAAGCATATCAGTAGCTACAACTAATAATAAGGATACAAAAATATCTACTTAGCGCTTCAGAATAGATCATTTTCGAAACCGCATTACTTCCTGGTACGACGATATGATTTGGCTTAAAGAGATAGTCACCAGATTTTTCAATATGTGATCTCTTTTTAATGGGAATTTAAAAATTCCGAAAGTTCTATTCAATGTCCTCATAGCATTAATAAAATAATGGGAAAGATTCGTGAGAACTGAAAGATTCTTGGTTGAGATGTTGTAACGAATTTCCAATCAAGAATATTGGAGATTCATCAAATGGTCGTAACCTATAAGACATTATCTTTGAATAATTTTTATGTAAATTGCATTATATAAATTTAAAAAAAATTAATTTCATTATATATTTATTTAGATTTCATATTCTTGAATACTATATTTAAATAATAAATAATTTTTTATTATATTACAGATATTTAACTATGATATATATTTTCATGAAGAAATTTTTTTAGATCGTTTTATTCTAAGATGAAAATATAAAAACATATATGAAGTATTAATCATAATTTATGGGTTTTTTAAAACCATTTTTATATTAAAAAATTAAAAATCATTAAAAAAATGATAAAATATCGAATGTTTTTAACAAAATTATAATTTTACATTCCCGTCTAGACAATGTCATAGCACAGCTATAGCTCTTGTAAGGAAAGTATTTTAATCGGTCCAATTTGGGGGTATGTGGTTTTTACCGAATCTTGACGTTTTGACAACTAAGGAACCAAAAAAACCGGGTGGAAATTTTCCGGATATTAATGTTCGTATATACGTGCGTGTGTGTTCGGTGTCGGCCTCTAAACCACCTTATATCTCCAGAACTACTGGGCCGATTTTGACCAAACTTGGTCAGATTACTTCTATATATGGGGCACTGACGATAATAAATTTTCAACTTAAACGGTCAAGGGGGTAAGGTTGTAGAGCAAGGTCACACTCAGTATCTCCAGATTTCACCTAATTAAGAACATATTTTTCTTAGACACATTTATTAACAATTAAAAAATAAAAATATTTGTAAAAAACATTTTTGCAAAATCTCACCTACCCCAAAAAAATGCTCTAAACTACTGCTATGTTGTGACGTCACAGTTGAGTGGTAGAATTAAATAAATGAATAATATTTAAAGTGTAAAAAAGCAACTCGGTCTGGCTGGGTCTCGAACTCGATCACCCAGTTAACTAGGTACTTGGTGCGTTAAGCCTCGCGGCTACACAATGTATGTCTACCGTACAAGCAAATTTTGATCTTTGTAAGTTGGGAAATTGTACTAGTTAGTGCCAACCGTTGCCGTTAGTACCGCTACACCCGCGAGAATTAAATACGGTATGCGCGCGTTTGAGTTAAAATCTTTGAATTAAATAAACGAAAAAATGTTATACTTAAATAAAATTATAAATATTTTTAATTAAGTTGTGTTAGTGTGTGTAAGCCGTGCATCAGAAACAACCCACAGTTCTAGGACTTTCCCGGAACGCGGCTTTAGCCGTCTGACAAGAAGTCCTACAACTGTGTTGTCAAATTTTCTTATTCATTTTTTTAAATCTATTTTTTATTTTAACAATAACAATTTAAACAATTTATTTTACAATAATAATTTTTTTTTTCTGAATAATGATGGTGTTGAACAGGATATAATGAGGAATGATGTTTAAAACCGAATATTGTAATTATCCTAGAGCTTCTTTATGTGAAAAAATAACTAATTTTAATAAAAATTATGACAATGATATAAGACAATAATTTTGTATACTACGTGTTTAATGTTACACCACTTGAAATATAATTTTAAAATCAATTAGGAAATATATTTTTGCACATTCATCTTTAAAAGACACCATTTACATGATGACTATAAAATTATATAGTACATTTATATACAATTAAAAAAAAAAAGTAAGTTAATTTTAATTTTACCTTATCTAAAACTTAACAATTTTTCTTTTGTTAAGAAATAATATTTACAATAATTATAATATACTGTATAAAAACTTGGATAATAAATTTTGTTGTGTTATCCTACTGGGTTTTTCCTTAAAGTAATCTATTCTTGTATTCGTATAAAATAAAAAGGATCGTTTTGTGATGTCATGCTATTAAAAGGAAATAGCTCGATACCATTTCACACGGCAACAGATTCGACACGTAATTTTTTTCTTATTTTTCTCATTACATTTGAAAAACACCTCTATTCAACTAAAGGTTTTATAAATGAATAAATCAATAACGGAATACTGAATTTATGATAAGGCTAAATATTTAAATATGTGATGGGAAAAACATTGTAAAACGATTGGCTATAATGAATTCAATATCTTTAATTATACAAATGTTTTAATTATCTCCCTTCTCGTATCCTGTAACACTTTCTATGACAACACCATACTTAATAAATTATTAATTATGATAATTGTTTCCAATTTCCTCCCTACCTCTGAACCTTTATATATTCAGATAAGTATATTAATCTAAATCTAATATGAACAGTAAAAAAAAAATATATTGTCAGAAATTCATAAAAACATGCATAAGTAACCTAAAAAATCGTCTTCAGAAGATTCATAATCTTCTGCCGAACGCAGTGCATCCGGCTGCTGCTGTGCTCAAAATCTTTATAAAGCTGTCCTATTTCTTTGAATAGGGTAAGGATTCACGATTGGACTACAAATCGATTGAGTCGACGAAAGATGAAGTCGGTTGAGGTGCTTTCGATTGCTGTACCTAGGCTCGTTTTCAAATGCCTTAATTGTTTAACATGTTTCACGTTAAACGATAACCCAGTTACGTTTTGATTTCCCGATTTCTTAGAGCTATTTTCGTTTATTAATTAAGTTATTTATTAACGTGTCTTTGTTTTATTTCTTCAGAAATATTACAAAAAAACGCTTAAATATTATTTTTAAGTTAATCGTAGAACAGAAAATACTCTTAAGAACATGTTTTATGTCATAATGAATCCCCACATTCTCCTTTCATTTTTGTTTATTTCGGATTCAATAATCGGTTGATCGATTTGACGCTACTCTCCATTACTTTCTGTTCCGCGCTAATCCCTAACTTTAACGTATTACTTCTATATGCTACATTCTCGATTATCTGTTTTATATATAGTTCACCGACTGACTTTCTCTACAGAAAGAAAGGTTTTTTACACGTTTCTCAGTCACCAAATTAACTAAACCCGGATATATTAATACATGGCCCACCGACCTAGTTTGTCTCTTTACAAGATTCTACTATAAACTCTTCTTCTCTTATATTCGCTTTATGATCTCTCCAGTGGTTTACTACCATAATAATATACTATTGCACAGTAATATATATACATTCAAAATTTATTGGCTGCCGTGTTGTCAATGATTCCCACGAATATTAATTAAACATACAAGATTAATTTCGATTTTCTCGGTAAAAAACCGTCATTTTCGGTTTTCTATATATCGTTATCTTTGTTCTATCCCACCGTGCTGGTCTAGTGATTAAATCGTCGTCGGAAATCAGTTGCTTAACAGCTGATTTTCGAAGTCGAAGGTTCTGAGGTTCAAATACTAGTAAAAGTTAGTTGCTTTTATACGGATTTGAATACTAGACTTTGAGTAACGGTGTACTTTAGAGATTGAAGTTCAATTAACTATAAGTTTCAGGAATGGTCAGCCTGAGTCCGTACAAGACTACACCTCATTTACAAATTGTATATAACATCCTTATCTCATTGGACAGTGTGTGGCGGTTGCTTATTGTTCACTAGTTGAACAGATTGCAGCCGGCCTACCTGATGCAATTGGTAGCATCTCGGCCTTTCATTCGGAGGTGCCGGGTTCGAATCCCGGTCAGTTATGGCATTTTCACACGCTACAAGATTGCCATTTCATCTCATCCTCTAAAGCAATTCATCTCATCCTACCTCACGGTGATCCAGAAGGCTTAAAATTGTGAGAATAATAATAAATACAAATTAAAGCCTGTTCAAATTGATAAAAACTATCATTGTAATGCAATTTCTTCAGAGCAACATTTCGGTCAAAATAGGACCCGAAACTTTGAGTGATCTGAAGAATGTGGGTTTCAATTCAAAAAAGTCGCCTCCATCTTAAAAATAGTAGTTATAGCAGGTTACTCGTCTTTCGTAGGGTATAAAGGTATTTTGCTCTGTTCTTTGCACTACGCGACAAACCACTAGGAGATGACCGTACTTCGTTTCTCTTTTACATTTTTTTTAATTTTATGTTTTTTTAGTCAAGTAACTGGAGTCAGGTGCAGCCAGTCGCGTCACAAATACAGTAACAGCGGCTGTGTTGGTTGAGCCACCGCGACATACAACGTCACACCCCTTAAAAAATTTAAATACAAAAAAACCCGAAAATTGTTTTTAGATATTTATCTGAAGAGTATTTGCATACCCCAATATAGTGAATATCTCGTCTGGTATAGTCGGAAAAGGGGGAAATTTTCAATCGTTGTTCAAATTTTTTCCCTTTCTTCACCCCTTTAAATTCGAATTTCGAAAAATTTAGAAATCAGTTTTTAGATTTTCACATGAAGATAACACACAACAAAAATAAAAAAATCAAGTTGATATCTTCATTTGTTACCGAAAAATTAAAAAAAAAATTACCGGATTTCAAAAATTTTTAAATTCATTTTAACCCTTTAAACTCGAAGTTTAAAAATACTTAAAAACTGGTGTTTAGATGTTCACATACAGATTACACCCAAAAATCAAGTTTTATCTTCATGTTTTACCGAAAATTAAAAAAAAAGAAAAAAGTAGTAAAACTTAATTTTACCCTTTTTTAACCTTTAATAATCTTAATTTCAAAAACTCCTTTCGTAGTGTACATTTACACCGTAAGAAGAACTTGTATACAAATTTTCATCAATTTATCATCAGTGGTTTTTGCTGGGCGTTGATGAATCAGTTAGTCAGGACATGTTCTTCTATACATATAGATATAGATGAATCTCTCTGATTTGAAGAATTTAAATAGTACGCATTATATGGTAAAATATATTAATTTCAATTTGGACTGCTCATAAAAACTTTATTATTTTTAAATATTCTTTTAATTTTATTTTATAAAAATAGGTAATCATTAATGTATTTCTTATTATTAAGTATACATATTTTAATTCCTTTATAATTACTGATGATAGTTGTATAAAAATCGAAATGCGTATGTAGTTCAAGATTTAAGACGCAAAAGGTTCTTGAGCTTTTAATTTATTTTATTTCATAAAATGTTAAGCACTCCTAATTTCTGGTATAATATACTATATCGTATATATAATTTATTATAGTATATACGAGTATATAGTTGCCGGATATATTATGTTATCAGATATAATATAATTATATTAATATAAATTTAATAATATCCCAACTATAAATAGGCAATAAATCAGACAACCTTGATCGTTTTAATGTATATTAATACAGGTTACATACTTGACTATTTATAATATTATTGTTAAAATAAATAATAACAATTAATTATAAAAATAGTTACTAAATAATATAGATTCATTTGTTACATAATATAATATTTAAAATAATAACAAAAGATATATAATGATAAATTGTTTTATGACACCTTTTTTAATTGTACATTAGAAATTACATTTACGGTATAAAACAATTAATTTTCTAACTTTATTGTTATATATTATAAGCTAATCTAATTAAATTGATTTTTATCTGCAAATGCAAAGAACTAATTAATTTATTATACAACAATGAAACATAACGGGATTTTCTTATTCTTTTAGAACACTTATTACAGTAAAATTACGAATGATTGTTGGTCTGTATGTTGAAACAACAAAATGTAATAATAAAAATGACAAAATAATCCGCGTAACAATTTAGCTTTAGTATATTAATCGCTTTATATCTTTCTGATGAGTTTAAATATTATTATCTCGCTTCACAATGAGCGTGATATTAAAAAAATCAAGCGTGATCTTATATATATTTCCTCATTTGTATAAGTTATCAAATTTTAGTTCATTACTGAAATTTCTCTTTAAAAAAATAATTTTTTTTTTTTTTAATTTATTTTATCATTAATTTAATCCTGTCACTTAAGGAGAGCAAATTAATGAATCTAAAAAAATATCATTCGAATTTTCTAATATCTAATATTTTTATTTTAATTGTTATTTTCATAACAAGAAACCGTACAAAATTTAATAATAAAAGGTTTTGTAAATGTTTTCAATCATTTTCAATGCTGATATTAAAGATGTCATGCCAGTAATTTTTGTTTTTTTTGTTTTTAAGGAGACAAGTATTTAAATGTGATCAAAAACGTGTGTTGGATTTGAATTGTATCTTTCATTTACTATATATTTAAGTAATGTTTAAGTATGTTAAGATGTTGTCCTTATTTTTTACATTTGTAGAACATCAAGGTCGTTGCCCATTTTTATGGATTTGTGATTTGTGTCTAAGAGGTGGTTGACAAATGTTGACCTCATATTACTATGTATTTCTTTTAAGTGTTTATGACTATTTATTTGAAACTTCGTCCCGTAACAAACTAAAACACTGTGTAGTCGGAACAGTTTAGTTTATAAATTCCGTGGACATTATGCAAGCAAGTTTTAAATCTGTGAAAAATTAAAAAAAGATGAAGACCAAAAAAAAAAATAGGATGTCCGGCCAGTGCAGATCATTACACGACAGTGTAATGTAGAAGTGCGGAGCCCCTAAATTTCGGACCATTGTCATTAGAACCGTGAAGGCTTTATGTCAATATACTTGGTTAAAATATTTAACCAAGTTGCATTTTAGGCAACGGGAATCTTCCCGTTGCCTATATCTTGGAAATGACATTGATCATTTTGTTCGACTATTGATTTTACTGCGTTATTTGTATATAGTATAATTTTTTTTTAATTTTTTAAAAATTAATTTTAATATATATAAATTATTTATATATATACTCGTGTATATATATATAGCCTGCGACAGTCCCGTTAACGTAAGGATTCCAACACGGGATCATATATTTAAATCGGTTCAGCCGTTAAGCTGCTGCGGTGGAACTAACATACATACATACACCCTAAATACATTAAACTCCTTTTTGGGGAGTCGTTTAATAATATGGATATGTGACATTTTGGGCAACATATGGACATGTTGTTTGTGTAAGCATTGTGGACATTGGTGATTATTTTAAATTTATGAGTTATTTTTTCTGAATCTTTGTTTATTCCTGGTAATGCGATTTTTTTAATATTTCTTTCGTCCTTTTTTATTTATTTTCTATATGATTGTGTTAGTAAAAGTGCTGTTATAACCGTTTATTTGAACTTTATAACGTTGGGTTCTTCTATTTGGTCTTCACATAAAATGACCTTCATATTATGTCACCTGATGAAATGAAATTTGGTTCCGCGGATATTTTTGTCGATTTTTGTACTTCTCAATACACAGAAACTTAGTTAAAAAATTATAACAAATTAGCATAAAAAAATATTAAATCTACTTATGAAACTGAGATAATATTACACTTTTTTTTTTTTTGTAAATATAACAGAACGTTTGATAAATATTTTAATTTCTCGGCGAATACATTACAAGAAGAATAGCTAATTAAACGGAAAAGTATGGTGATCAAATAAAAAATGTGGTGTCGGGTTATCTTTGCTTTAGTGTCCAAATCGTTCATCTAAACGTAAAAAAACAGAACAAAAAACATATTTCAATTTTAAGAGGTGAAGGTTGATTTTTTGAAAAAATATTTTTTATTATTTATATTTGCACTGTAGGTAACAAATTTGCTTTAATAAAGTTTTCTCTAAAGTGCGTCTGAAGAAAATCAAAATTGGTTTTTGCGCGACCCTTAACGAATTTTGAAAAAAAAATAATATGATCAATATATATAGAAATATTTAAGTCAAATTTGAAGAAAATCTGTTGGGTCAATCCTAAGATATAAGGCCAAAAGCAGTGCAACACACATACGTTCGTACATATCTAGATACTTATGTTTTTTTTTATCTAGATGAAATTGTTGAGCTCTAAAACGTAAAGATTTATAAAAACAAACCCGACACCCCATTTTTGGCATGATAACTGTACTTTTCTCTTTAATATAGACATTCTAGCTATATTCGTCGGTAAAGTAAAATAATAAAGGAATAAAGAAAAAAAGAAAAAATTTTAATTATCATTAGTATAAAATTTGTTTAATTTAATTAATTTTTATTAAATATGGAGGAAAGATGAATAATTCAATGAATAATAGCAAGTTTATAAACTAACTTATATTTTCAAGTAAAAGTTGGACGACTTCAACTTGTTTTAATGGGTTTGAAACTAAACTTTATTATACGTAAAATTATAATACTATAGTCCTTTGGTATAATTGTATCACATTAAAATATGATACCTTTCTTCTTCTTGTAATACAATGCCTATATATATATATATATATATATATATATATATTTTATACATACACCTTATTAAATTAGTTCGGTAGACAGAACACGATTACTGCACCTAGCTAAGCATTACATACGAGAATATTGTTTAGTTTTGATTCAGTTTATAACAAAAGAGACGAAGCAATTGTAGTTAGCTGATAGTACAATATGATATTAAACAACTATTAAATTAATATAATGTTATACTCCAATATTACAAGTTACATTTAACTTTGTAAATAAATTTACCTCGTAGTTAGTTTGAAATGAGGGTTATAATTTAAACTACAAACAAAACAAAATCTAATTTATCTAGAAATGTAAAATAAATCAGAAGTAACACGCAATATAAGTTAAAAATTAACAAACAGTACGGTAAAGTTATATTAAATACCTTTTTTTTTACCTTTCAAAAGATATTCTTTCCCTGCTTTTCGGATATAGGAAGAATGCATATCATCAGATGACTTTCTTACGCCAGCAAAAATACGATTTATTTTAATCAAACGATAATAATAATTTTATTGATTAAACCAGGTGCCACTTAATTTTATTATTCCAACAACAAATACCTACGCTACGACTTCAAATAAATATGAAACAAATAATTATGCTACGACTTCTGAAATTAATAATAATAATAACGAAAAAGGTTTACTCACCCAGAACACGTTTTATATCTTGAGAGGTGTAGCTCACTCGCCCTGCACCTTCAGACCTGAAATCATATATTCTACGACTACATATGACAATAATAAAAAAAATAAATAATAGTTTAAAAAAAATTAAAGTGCGAAAGACGTCAGTTAAAAAACGGCAATTCGTTTTTCAATTATTTAAATTATTAATTTTTGAAGCCTAATAAAATAAAGCAATAACCCAAACTTTTATATTAGCAAATTAGCATCACGATTTCTAAAAATGTTTTTCGACTTTTTAGAAATTTGAGAGCTCATGCATCAGATGGTTTTTTAATGATTAAAATATTCACAGGTTTCGGGAAAACATGAAACTCCATGAGCGTCAAGATAGGGGCCCATATTTTAGCATATATACACCGCATATTATATTAAAAAAATCCCTATACGGCAAGCCCCATCTTCTTACAAATTCAGCAACATTTTGGTCATCCCTGGCCGTAAGGGTTGCTTATACCAAAATATTTTTCAGACAAAAGTTTTAGGTAATGTTTACAGGACTAACGACCACTTTAAACCGATTCGATACTTTCCTATTAAGTGAGCTATGATTTTTTTGTCTTCGAAACCCCATTTTTTCCACCTTCTGTACCAATGGTCGGTGATATCAAAAGACTTACTTAAGTTTTAGGCCCTTATCCAAAGAATAGTAAGAATTTTTAACGAATTCGATATTTTACTTAATAAGAAAGTTATAGCGATATTTTGTTTTTTTCGAAAAAGCCCCCCCCATTTCCACCCCCATTATCCGATTTTTCCCATTAACTAGATAGACCGATATTTTGGGTAGTTATATTTTATGTATCAATTTGAAAGCGATTGGCGCAATATTACGGCAGTTATCGTGTCCAAAAAAAGAGAAATACATATATATATATATATATATATATATATATATATATATGTTTGAACTGACCGTGATTTTGGGGATTGGGGAAATGAAACGCGAAGATATGTCGAAATTTTTTGGAAGTCGAATCAAGGTATCCATTACAATAGGTAGATTTCTTATGAAATTTACCTAAGAACGTTTTTTGAAATACTAGGGTTTCGAAAAAACGTGTATAAAAAAGGCCGCTAAAATCGCGTTTCCCGCGTTTTTTCTCAAGAATGTAACCGTTGTATTAATTGTAAATTGAAAGCAGGAAGTAGTAAATTTTTTTCATAAACTTATGTAGAAATGAATAAAGTTTGGTTTGATATATATTGCATTTTTTTTACGATGGTTTATTAGAAATTACTGTACTCTAAGTTTATGTGCATTCTTTCAGTTGCCAGAGATCTCAGTTGGATGAAAAGAGATGCATTTTTCAAATTAGTATATTTCGCTTCATTTGAGATGTAACATTGAAATGTACGAGAAAAACTTACTATAACAATACTTAAAGTAATATTTACTTCAAATTTAGAAATCTCCCTTAACTAAGGTTAAAAACAAATTAAAGATATATTTTCTAATATCTTCTAACCTTGTGAAAATATTTCGATAGAACACAATTTTACATAGGTGATACTTCCAGTGTTCTTTCAAAACTCATAAGGTTTATAACCCAGCCCTTAAACCGTAAGGCTGGATTAGAATGGCTTTCATACGTTTCATTTATATTTTCGTTTTAATTGTAATAGAAACGATGGTGAAAGTAACTTCAACGTTATCTGAAAAAATGAGTTTTTTCCACAGTAAAAACAGTGAAATTTTTACATTTTAAAATACATTTGGTTAAAATTTTCATTATAAATATTAATTTTACATATATTTCACCTTACTGTTAGCCTTCATGAATAAAAACATAATAAATCATAGAGTTCCTATTTTAATCGTAATTATGATAACATGATAAGTTCCAAATTTTTCGTTACAATATCGGATAGACGTCCAAATCTTTTTAGTCCATAAAAATTTATTCAAATAAATACTGAAAAGTTTATTGGCAAGGGCATTGTACTAAATCAAAATTAGATCAAACATCTAATTTGCACAAGCTAATTCAGTTAAGAATCTCATTATTTTTACTTCCTTTTAAGAAGTAAAAGAAGTATTATGATCGCGAAAAATTTCGGTTTTCAGATTTCAACGGATATATACATTTTGACCATCCCTGAATCCATTTTGACTAGTTTCAGCGTAATGTCTGTGCGTACGTATTTCGTATAATTCAAAAACGATTAGTCGTAGGATGTTGAGATTTTGAATTTAGGATTGTTGTACATCTAGTTGTGCACCTACCGTCTTGATTGCAATTGACTGGACCAAAAGTGTTCAAAAAAGTCCAAAATCCAAAATAAATAATTTGTATTTTGGACTTCTTCTTAACCGCAGTACCCTCATTGAGAGCTTTTCAACGATATATCATAAGTGGTACTTATTCTCATTGGTTCCAGAGTTATAACAAAATAAAATTTTAATAACCGAGATATTTGGATCTTACAAGGAGAAGGCACATCGGTTCAAATCCGACTTCATCTTTTTTTTAACTTTTTTTTAAATTTATGTATATTCATTTATTAATAATAATTATTAACCACTAATTGTAAAAAAAATTACAATAAATAATAATTCAATAATAACGATAAAAAAAAATAAAAAATACCAGAATTTAATGAAATAAAATTTTATGTACTTTTCATTTTAAAAAAATGTGTAAATGTAATTTAATGGACGTACAAGGAAGTCATGTGATGACCAAATCAGATTTTATTAATTGGGAATATCAATAATATGTTCGAAATTTTCGGTAAATTTCTATTGATGATTCTTTAATTTCATAAAAGTTTTTTGAAGATGCTACACTAACCGGATGGAAAACAGGATAGTATTTCTCCTTTTCTCTCAATCCACCTGTTGGTCAGGTGTCCCAAATTTTGACGGAGAAAATATGATCGTATACTTACGGAACAACAACAAAATATACCATTATATATATTTTAAAACATCTGTTGCTCCAAGGAATCAACATACAAACTATTCCTCTAAATAAAAGATATTATAAACGTGCATATAATGTTTAATTGTATTATATACAATATCAAATAAGTATAATAATTATAGTTTATATTTATTGTCGTTAAAAAGTACAAATTCTTCACTATAGATACATAAAAGTACACTAAATTATTCAATTCTGAGATAAAAAAAATTCTTAGGTACAGAAAACGTTCATCAGAATTTATAAAGTAATAAATTACATTTAATATTTAAAAACATCTTAGTAACTACGTAACAAGAACAAATTTTTAAAATTGTGATTTATTATGAATATAGAGTTTTAATAGAATGTTTATCCAGTGGATTATGCTTTAAAACTTTTAATTACACGCCTTGTAAGAGGAGAATAAAACTACCGCCTATAAAAAAGATTCTAAAAAACGTTTTGCAAAATTAGACGTCTTTTTATAAAAAATTTATTTAAAAAGCATCATAAATAAGAAAATTTTATATAAATAGCTTTTACCATAGAACTGGTGAATTTCCAGTCAAAATTTCAAGGTATATTTCGTGATAAAATATTTTCGCAAATTTTATTAGAATAGCTCAAATCCTTCATTCAAGACACAGTAAAACACTAAAAATGAAATGTTAATATTTATTGAGCATATTTTACTTAAAAAAGTACTAAATAATTTCATTTTACAGTTGACGATGGGTTTGAAGTTAAAAACTTTGGTTCATAATAACACTAAAAAATAGAGTGTCATGTTATATTATTCGTTAATTACTTTTCTATAAACATAACAATCTTTATTAATGAATTTTTTTTTAAAATAATAACTGAATTAAATCTAAAGGAAAGTAAACTTGTTTTAACTTTCTTTTACGGTTGGAGAGAAACGCACAAAAAATATTCTTTAAATTTACCTTAACTACGGAATTCATTAGATTACAATTTCTTATTCTCTCCCCTCCACAAAATTTAAGGGAATTTTCAAAGAACACTTATCTTGTGTATATATATATATATATATATATATATATAAAGAAGCACTATTACGATTGCGGATGATATCGTATTACTTGATAAATATTAATTAAGTTTTCGTACTAGTAAGAGCAATGTATAGCAAACTTCATCAAGAAAATGGTTACCATGCGCATTATCTTGCAAGTAAGAATTCCACAATACCGCATTCATCAAGGCAATATTAAAAACTTGTTAACAGTGCTCTCTATGATTTATATTAAATTAGGTTGAAAGTAGTTTTTTAACATTTCCATTACTATCTCTAATAAATACTGTAAATTTTATCAGTTTTTTTTGAAATGACTAATGCCTCGGTTCAGGTTGCGTACAACTGTTTAATTATAATACATAGCGTCCTTTAATATTTTAAAAAGATTTATAACTGTTTTTACTTTCTTGTATACGAAGTAAAGGAAACATTTTGATCGCGAAACATTTCGGTTTTCATATTTCAACGGAAATATCCATTTTGTCTAGTTTCGGCGTGATGTCTGTACGTACGTATGTATCTCGCATAACTTAAAAACGATTAGCCGTGGATGTTGAAATTTTGGATTTACCACTGTTGTAACAACTAGCTGTGCACTTCCCGTTTTGATTCCAATCGAAATTAAAATTAAAATTTTAATAAATGAAATATTTGGGTCTTAAGGGGAAGGCACATCGGTTCGAATCAAACTTATCTGCTTTTGCTTTATTTAACTTTTCTTTTTTTTAATTTAAATATATTGATTTAATAATTATTATTCCGTGATTTACAATAAAAAATATTCAATAATAACAATTAAAAAAACATGAAAACAAAATTAGAAGTTATTAGTAAAATAAAATTTTATGTACTTTTAAAAATGTGTACATGTAATTTAATAGACATACAAGGGTGTCCACATCATATATGGTGAAACATTTGATTCTGTAATATCAACTGAAAATTATAATTTATTTTTTTTGATTTGAAGTATCGTTTCGTTTTTAGGTATTTTTGGTTTTGTTTAAAAATTAACTTACGATGAGCGCTCCTTTGTCCGATTGCACTAAGGGAAATTAATGCGGTTTTTTCTCATTTCAGAAAATATGAAACCAGAAGGGGTTGGTAAATTAGTTTTAACGATATAAAGAGTTGTTTGAGTGAAACATAGACCCTTGAATGGACTGATCGGTTAAAAATATCAGAATTTTTGCGTACGATGAACAACTGAAAGTTAGGCCATCAGCTTGAAAGTTAATTTTGACAATATTCTGCGGTATGCGAGATCAGTTTTTATTTAGTTCACGCCTAAAGATGAAACCATGAAAAGTAAAAATTACTGTGCCACTGCTATGACTGAAGCCAAAAAACAAGTCCGAAAGGTGTGTAAATTTTCAAAAGGTTTGATTTTGTTTCATGGATGTCCTCATACACCCATAATAACAAATTTTTGCCTTCAAGATTTCAGTTTTGAACTGCTGGATTATCGGATGTACAATCCTGATTTGGCTCCAAAAAGGAAATTAAATGTTTGTTGAAAAATAGACTGAAGTGCATAGAAGGAGACAGGATTATACTGAAAAATAAGCATAAGTTTTTAAGTGGAAATAAAAATAAACGGTTTTTTTAATTTTCGCTTTACTTTTTGACTTACTCTCTTCCGTATGTATTACTTTCCCGGCGAATATAGCTAGAATAGTTATATTGAAAGGAAAATTATGATGATCTTATCAAAAATAGGGTAACTGGTATTTCAAATCTTACGTTTTAGTTCATTCATCTAATTCATTTACACAAAAAAACATTTTTATGTAAGGATATATATGCGTATGCACGTAGGAATTTGTGTAGCACGCTTTTCGGCTCTATATCTCAGATTGACCGAACCGATTTTCTCCAACTTTTGGCTCAAGAAATTCTAAATGTGGGATATTGATCATGTTAATTTTTTCTCAGAATCCTTTTAGGGGATTGGGGATATCGCGAAAAACCAATTTCGATTTTCTTCAGAGGCACTTTAGAAAAACGTTTTCTTGGCAGATTTTATAACTAAATTGCATAAATAAATCAAAAAACTTTTTACAAAATAATCTACCCCCCGCTCTTAAAATTGAATTATAAATACATGTATTTTTTTTTTTTGTCTTTTTGCTCTATCTTCCTTCGGTTTTAATATATAATTTTTTAATTTTTTGGTATTTTGTATATCATATTATACAGACCTATCAAAAAATGTCAACAATTTTCCACAATTATAAACTTCGGATCTTAAACAAATAAAAAGGTTTTGAAAATTTGTACGTTCTTGTTTACCTTTTATTAGACGGGGTGTTAGATTTAGAGAAAATCGAATAAACCTTAACCTACGAATGAATATTTTTAGAATTTAAAAAAAAATTTATTCCACAACTTTAGCAAACGTAATATTCTGTTTTTTTTTCTTGGCTCTCATTTAATTTTTACTTCTTTGTACGAAGTAAAGGAAGTATTATGATCGTGAAAAATTTCGGTTTTCAGATTTCAACGGAAATTTCCATTTTGACTAGTTTCGGCGTGACGTCTATACATACGTACGTATGTTTCTCGCATAGCTCAAAAACAATTAGCCGTAGGATGTTGAAATATTGGATTTAGGACTGTTGTAACATTTAGTTATGCATCTCCCCTTCTGATTGCAATCGACTGAACCAGAAGCGTCCAAAAAAGCCCAAAATTCAAAAAATTTGAATTTTGGACTTTCTCTTAATTGCAGTAATAAGCCCTCATTAGAGCTTTTCAACGATATATCATAGGTGGTACTTATTTTCACTGGTTCCAGAGTTATAGCCAAATAAAATTTTAATTAATGAAATATTTGGATCTTACGAGGGAACACACATCTCCTTTTCTAATTTTTTTTTTTAATTTTTAATATATAGATTTATTAATAATTATTAACCTCTGACTGTAAAAACGTTTTTACAAAAATAATTCAATAATAACAATTAAAAAAAATGGAAAAATATCAGAAGTTATTTATGAAATAAAATTTTATCTACTTTTCATTTTAAAAAAAATGTGAACATGTAATTAAATAGGCGTACAAGGAAGTCATGTGGTTTTCACATCAGATTTTTTATACATAATACAGTAATTGTATAACTCTGTTATATTATAATTTCTTTTTAAATCCGTTTTTCAAACACTTTAATTTGATATCTTTTTAATTAATTTTAAACCGTTCTGATTTTCAGACTGGAAAAAATAGAATTTTCAGTTCTCTTTTTAAGTTTCATCAAATCATCATACGAGTATATGCAATTTATATCGGATGATTAAGACAAATTGTTTTGTATTCATTTTATAAAAACGGGTTCAGATGTTCTTGAGTTACGCGGACTCGAATTACATACCCTCTCGGCAAATCGATTAATCTTCCGCTAGTGTAGTCGAGTAAAAATTAAATTAAACGCTGATCAGCGGGTTTTCCTGCATCAGTTAAGTCGATACAATCAATTACATTGCATAAATATGTCTTATAAATATGTAACGTATCTAGATTCAATTATCGCGCGTGTGTGCGTACGTATTAGATCAATACCATCTGTATACGAGAATAAATACTAGTTTTATATGCATACATAAACACAATGAAGTTAATGTACTTTAAATGATGTACGAGCCGTTAATAAAATTTCCGTAAAATGTATATATATTTGTATAGAAATATTAAATCTATGTATTGTTTGAATTCAATGACCGACCACAACAAAAGGTTATTATGATGTTTATACTCGTATATCAAGCTAAAAATTTATGGTTATTTATGTTAAAAGTTTTACCATAATTTATTTAATATTAAATAAAAGACCGGGACTATGTATACACAACAGTGTTTTTTTTTCGGTATACGAAAAATCATGCTATTTACACAGACGAGTTGGTGGCACTAACTCTTTCTACGTACTACTACAAGAAAATAGTCTGAGTGGTACAATTAATTTTACTGTATGTATACGATTAGATTATCTCTCAATCGTTATTAACACCACAGACTGTCAGAATTATTGTAATTGTTAAAACCCCTTATTTGTTATATAAAATATATTTATATGATATACTGACTGTTTTTTATTAGGTTGATAATAAATAAATTTTAATTTGGAATCTTTTAATAATAATTAAATAGACGTATAAAACACAGAAATATTTTTAAAAGATAGAGTAACAGAGTGCCCACAAAAAAATAAAAATAAAATTCATAATTGAAATAATTACACTAAGCGCCATATAACTTGGCGGATGACTCCAAAAAAAAAAAAATAATAATAGACGTTAAGAGAAAAAATTTAATTGCAGATTGATTCATCACTGTTTTCCGTGTCTAATCTATAAAATAATACTCATGTGTCGTTTTTTCTTCATTTTATTGATTTAATAATAACAATTAAATAATTGTAGTTTAAAATAACCACAATTTTTTAATTTTTTAATTTTTATAATCAAAATTTTAGAGTGATGAGAGAAATTTTGTTATCACTCTACTGAGTACCGGTTTGATTAAGCGATTTAAATAACGCCTACGATATTTTTTTCAAAAGAAGCACATTCAGGGGTCTGATAGACAGTCTGGAATCGCTGGAATGGTAAGTGTAAACACGAAATGGACTACGACAGTTTGAAATCGAAGTAAAATTATGTAGATGCGTGATGAGTGTAGATTTTCACCTATTTTTGGATTAAAAAGACACGGGTGTAAGCCTTTGATACTTCTGTTCAATTAAATACAGTTTCAACTGAACATTACCATAACTTCGTTATAAATTTGAAAGAAACTTTATAACAAAAAAGCGTTTACATAACGCACTCCAGCCCAGACTGTAAAGTTATATCCACTAATTATAATATTTGTCTTCGCAAATCAGTTGATTTCGAAGTCGAGAGTTCTAAGGTTCAAACCCTAGTCAAGGCGGATTTGAACACTAGATCGTGGATACCGGTGTTGTTTGGTGGTTGGGTTTCATTTAACCGCATATCTCAGAAATAGTCAACCTGAGACTTTACAAGACTATACTTCATTTACACTTATACATATCATCCTTATTCATCCTCTGAAGTAATACCTTACGGGGGTTCCGATGACTAAACAGAAAAAGAAAAAGGTATAATATTTACAGTTTCCGAAAATAAAAATAAATATAGTCTCTCATCATAAATAGCTAAATTAAAAATAACGGAACATAAAAACGTTTCTCGTATAGTGGTCTATTTTTTTCAACAACATATTGTACAATAGGCATCAGGTTCATATAAACAAGTTTAGCTCAACAAACAGCAGATTTGCCAGTTGACTGTTCTACATAAACATAAACTAACAGCTTTTTTCACCTTTTTATTTACTTTGCAATATTATGATTTTTTTTTTTAAAAAAGCATACATTTTTTAATTTATCATATAAATTATAACCAGTTAACAATGAAAAGTCTAGTAAGACTTTCCCGAACGAACATTCTTATTATTATTACTGTTCTCTCAATTATTAATTCACTTCTAACAAAGTTTTTATTTCTACCGTCTACTCTGGCTATATACGCTAAGCTAATGTAACTTATTTATCTCGTGTTTCGGCCGTTTTATGGCATATTTTATTTTTTCAAAAATTAAAAAGTTAGTTTTTCCGTTATTTTGGGATATTACACTTGATTTACAAAATAGATATTTATATATTTTTGTAAACCTTACATTAGTACATTTGAACCAACCTGATAGCTTACACCGTTATTGCATAATGATTACAACATTTTTATTTTGGCCGCCATTTTAGATAACCCGACAACCGATCGCGGCCATTAATGCATTTATGTAATCCTCTAACTACGTTTATTCCGAATCCGAAATAATAATAAAAAACCCTAGACAAAAAGTGTTCACACACATACACACTAAAATATTGAATTCAATAACGAACTTTTCGTTCGTTGAAAACTGTAATACTTATTAATCCAAACAGTTTGAAATACTCTAGTAGTTTATATAAATGAAAATCATGGCAAATTATTTTTAATTTTTCGCATCAATAAAGATAATTAAATAATGACATAGGTTTATTGCCTGAGCATCATTACAAAAAAACAAAACACAAAAAAATATGTATAAATAATATATCGTCCCCACCATGCTAAAGTAACGAATGTGAAAAACTCAACTTTTCAGGAGTGTTAAACGAAAGTTTCAATGTTAAATTTTAAATAGTAATGCATATTCGTATATATGAAAATGTTTAAACTAGCTCTCCTAAAAGAAATACCCGCTAGATAATTTACCACAAGATGCAGGACGTTCAGATTAGTTGTAAACTGACAAATTTGCAAAATGCGATTTTTCACATTCGTTACTTTAGCATGGTAGTAACGATATATTCCCGAAAAATGTAACAAACCTTCAGGACATACACTATTGCCGGCCTCCGTGGTAGCGTCTCGGTCTTTCATCCGGAGGTCCCGGGTTTGAATCCCGGTCAGGCATTGTATTTTCACACGCTACAAAGATTCCCATTTCGTCTCATCCTCTGAAGCAATACCTAACGGTAGTCCCAGAGGCTAAAAAAAGGATATATACTACTGGTGAGAATAAAGAAGAAAGTTCATATAGATATAGTTTCGAAAACGCTTCGCTAGCGAGTTTCACCAGCCGAAACATTTCTGAGTTTTCGGTAAAATTAAGCCAATTCTCATTCTTGTGAACCGAATTAAGGGTTAAATTTAATGATTTTTTATGAAATCTGGCCTGAAAAACTTATAAAAATTGGTCCCACAACTGTAGTTTTATAGTTTTTGAGAAATCTGGGATAAAATACAAAAGATCTCAGTCGTAAACACACTATTTTATGTTTTACCTAAAATAACTTTGTCAAATAGGTAATTAACACATAAAATTTTTAAATAAAAAAACTCGTATAGAATATTATATATATATATATATATATATATATATATATATATATATATATATATATATATATAATATCAAAAGAGAAGAAAATAAAACTTGTATACACCAGATGCTATTTAAAAGTTTTTAAAAATAAAGGAAAAGTGGATATAAAAATCATAAAAAAATTTAAAACTTAAATTTTTTATATGTTAATAAAACGAAGAAAAACCCCTGAAAACTAGAGTGTTTTATAAAAAGTAGTTAAATATTAAAATGTTAGTTTATTTATATATAAGATAGTCTACGCATTGAAACACAAAGTAATTGTGTTTATGCTTACAATGTATATATGAGTGTGTGTGTGTGTGTGTGTACATATATATATATATATATATATGTGTGTGTGTGTGTGTACATATATATATATATATATATATATATAAATGTATCTGTATAAAACAGAAGACTACTTCCACTTGTGTATATGATAGTAGAAATAGTAATAAATATTAAATAAGTTCACGTTGCCAGGCAGTATTTACTCGGTTGAGAGATGAAAGGAAACAGGATTTAGAGTGAGATAAATATATGTATTTAAAAATATATATACGTAGTAAGTAAGACGGTTAAAAGAGATAAGGTCAAAGGTTAGGCCTGTTTTAGTTAAAAAAGAGAGTTGGTAGGGAGTTTACCCATTTTAAACAGAACATAAATAAAAGAATAAAAAAAGAAAAAACCAAGTATGCTTTAAATTATAATAGTGCTATAGAAATCTAGGAAGTCGACATTACTTTGTTATAAATAAAAAATAAAATAATAATAAAAATGAAGTTGAAATAGTATGAAATAAAAGAAAGAAAAAAGTGACTATGGGGAGACGTATAAGAAAAAAGCGTAGCATAAAATGAAACGAAGGAGTGAAAAAGGCTTAAGAATGGGAAATATACGTAGAATATCATACTTCTTTAGGAGGGTTGGTCGAATAAAGAACGTTAAGGAATATCTGCTTTCACCCATTTCCACAATTTCCTCATAACCCAAATTTGAAATGTATATTACCCATTCCTATCTATCTTTATCTATTGAGCTTCTAACTATCTTTATCTGTTCTTCAATATAGAACTCATCAACGGCTATAGAAAACAGACATATATATATATATATATATATATATTGTTATGACGAAAGAAATTGTATAATATATAAAACAAAAGAATCCATTTACTTATCATTAACGTTTCATTTTTCATTTTACGAACACAATGACATTACAAATTACCCCGAGAGAATTTTAAATAGCATTACTTAAACCTAGAAATAAATAGCAATTATATTTCAACAATAAAATTTTATAATTGTATTAATTAATTAATTCAGTAACAGACCTAGCCTAATTCATTAATTAATTACATTAGAAACCACCAACTTTACTCCTTAATTTCGGTCTCAAAAATTACAGTAGGGTTTATTTTTATTAGAAGAGCTGAAATCCGGACGAAATTTTTTGCTAGCTATAACTCGAATACAAAGCGTTTCTTGACCTATGTTTATAATATTATTTTCAATAATTTTACCAGTAGAACATATCCTGAAAGTTTTTCCGTTTCTTCGTCGGACAATCTATATACTCCAATAACTAACTCGTAGACACAAGAAATAAGTAACTCGTGGACACTTCAACCCCCAATTATTGCGTTTTACGTCAGTTATCTTTAAAACTAACGAAGGTACACTTCTGAGACCCATTTTTAAAAAAAATATGTTCAAGTCAAATACCATAAGAAACAACTAAATTGGCCCCTTAATTCCTAGAATTTCAGGAAGTGTTCATTTCACTGGGGGAACTAAATCCCGGCGAAATCTTTCGCTAGCCGTAACTCGCTAACAAAGCGTTTTCGGGCCTATGTTTGTATGAACTTTTTTCCTATGTTTAGCTACAGAATTAGCTCCCGAGATATTACCGTATAGCTTTGAATCATTTTGTATAAATATAATTTTTTTATCATTACTAGAAAAAATGGTTAGCCTACGGCCTGCCAAGAAAATGTTGCATGGTTTATGTTTCGTTACACATGATTTTATCAAATGTTTTTGCCAACTTTAACTAAATAACGTTCATGAATTTAGCCTAATAACAACAAAAAGCTTCAAAATCCTGAACATTTTCAGCTTATCTCGAGTTGTGATTTTTTAACACAGCTCTAATCCCAATGTTTTCTCTTTTTTCTCCAAAATATAAATATAATTTTAGATAAATCGTTTGTATAAAGAAGTATAAATCGTTCGAACGAATGAATCGTTTGAGAAGTATAAATCATTTGAAGGAATGAATCGTTCGTGCGCTGCGCGCAGCTGTCCAGCTGCCCGGCCACCAACCAGGTGGTCCGCTTTGCGTCAATAGCAGCTAAAATAAAAATATGAGCACATACATCAAACAAACAAATCCACGCACCATCCTTTTTTTATGAGAAATAAATATTTATACAATGTCGCTAACCGCGACATTTCGAAGATAAACAAAAACAAACTATGCCGATTGAGTTAATATCCTCACCCGATTAAAATAATTCCGAATATTACAGTTTGAGAATATTATGGAATAAAATAAAATATAGGAAAAGAATAATACTGAATATGTACTCTGTAGTAATTACATTGGATTTAATTTTACATTAGTTGGATTTCATTTACACATTGTTTTTGACGGAACGCTAAAACTACGGTAACCGTACTGTCTTAAATGGATACATTTACGGTACGGAACGTACTCGCTGTGTTTTGGTTTCACGATTTGCAGTCATCAACTGCAGTTCAACGTAATTTTCGTAGAGAGAACGGTAGGGTACCTCCTTGTAGGCGTACTATGTAGTAGGCGAAGGTTTCGTGGCTCCTCTTGGCACCAAACCGTCGTTGAGATAGGTTGTTCCGTTAAACATAAAAAATCACCAGGCCACCCTCCCGTCCCTGAAGCTATTGTGGAACAAATAGGAGAAAGCTTTGCACGTAGTTCGAATAAATCAACTCGACGTGCGTCACGTGAGATTGGCATTTCACAAACAACTATTTGGCGAGTATTTCGTAATCGATTGCATTTGAACCCGTACAAAATAACCGTGGTTCAACACATAACAGATGACAAAGTTGCTTGGCTGCAGTTTATGTGGAAATTACGGATAGAATTGCGAACAACGATGCATTTGTAGAAGTCGTAATTTTTAGTGATGAGTCAACGTTTCACATCAATGACAAGATGAACACCCATAACTGCAGAATATGGGCTATGAATCCTCATGTAAAAAAACACACAGCGAGAACTTTCCGCACCAGTAAATGTATCCGTTATTTAACAACAGTAGTTACAGCACTGGTGACCGAATTCGGTACTAATCAACTAGGTGGGTCAAAACTTGATGTGTTTTTCTATAAACTGAGACTTCAACCGAATCTGTAAGTTATCCAATAAATTTTTATGTGCTTTTAAGTTGTGAAGTTTTTTTTTAATCTTCCGGTATATACCGGTTACATAACACTTAGATTTAAGACAGTTATTTGAAGAAGTGCGAAATTATTTTTCTTTACTTAGAGTTCAGATTTTTCTTTTACAGCTACGTGTAATTTCTTAGATCTAAATTTACTAGCGTATTTATTTATTTTGTTCAATTTATTAATAATTACATATACGTAGTTAAAATTCGTTTCTATATATCTATCAAAAAGTAGAAAAAGATTTTCTGACTACAGATCTTTTTTTTTGTGAAGGACATACTTCTAATCACGTTATAACCGTATCCGCGTTATTTTGAACCGCGTTAAAACGAGTCATACTGCATAGTATAATCGAGTCAACACGATAAACCCCTAAGGACAACAAATTCAAGTACCTCAGAGATAACATCACGCCCAGCATTTCTGAAAAAGAAGCTTTGAACTAACGCGCACGCAAATTGGAACTCTTATGCCAACTCACCTCACTGAAACATCTACAATAAAATATGCATCTCCATCACGCCAAGATCCCGCACTACAAGACCGTCATCCGACCCGAATGCTTACATGCAGCAGAAAACCTCGGCCCACTAGCAAAATGCGACACCCAACTACTTGAACGTAAATGAAGATCCTCAGGAAACTCCTAGGTCCGAGGAAAACCGATGATAACCACAGACTTCAAACCAACAAGGAACTACACGCACTGTGAAAAATTCACCGATATAATCCAAAAACGCAAGATTCAATTATACGGTCACATTTTTCTCATGAATACGCTCATTGGCCATCAATAGACTCATCCTATAAGGCTCACAAAACGTATCCTCACGTACATCAAAATTCAAAAGAACAACAGATGGGCGACGATATCCGTATAAATAAGCAAGAAGTAAATATCACTGATGAAGAAACACAAGACTAAAACACATTTCGAGACAAAATCAAAAATTTCAGTGGGTTTCAAAAATTTTCAAAAAAGTCAGCAATAACTCAGCGTGGTGTGAGAAAAGAGATTTATTCACAAAAAATGAAAAATTCCTGCGGTAAAACGATTAAAAGTCACACGCAAAGTTGTTACCGCGGTACATAGATGATCTAAATTGAGAAAGAAAAGTATATATATATATATTATATAATAATTTTACTTTCTCGGTCGGGGCGAATATAGCTAGAATAGCTGTATTAACGGGGAAAATATGGTGATCATGTCAAAAATTGGGTATCGGATTTTTTTCAAATCTTTACGCTTTAGGACCCAGATAGTTGGTTATTTAGACATAAAAGCATATGTATAAACGTACGTAGGTGTGTCGCACTGCATTGGGCCTTATTTGTCAGGATTGAGCTAATCGTTTTTTTTTTCAAATTTGGCTCAAATATCTGTATAAGTGAGGCATTGATATTTTTTTCAAGATTCGATTAGGGATATCGCGGAAAAATTAATTTTGACTTTCTTCAGTGGTATTTCAGAGAAAATTTTATTAATGAAAATTTATTATCTATAATGCATGTATAAATAACTTTAAAAAAACCTTTTCCAAAAATGAACCACCACCTCTTAAAATATATATATATGTTTTTTGTTCTTCTGTTCCATCTCCCTTCGGTTTAAATAATTTTCAATTCTTTTTTTGTAATTTTTTACTTCATATATAAAGCTCCCAAGAAATGGCAATGAAAAATCTGTGTAAGGTATAGATAGTATGATTTGACCTGAGTAGCCGGAAAAGTCGTGCAATACTTTGCCAGTTTTTTTCCAAAACAACTAGCATATTTACAATTGATTCCTCTAGTGGAATCAATTGTAAATCGTTTGAAAATAAACACACGATACGGGGTTCTTAAGGAATTCCCTTAATTCAACCTATAACAAAAGTTATCAGTAAGCAACGTTCTGTAAGTTCATTAGTAAAAGAATATATCTGCCTTCACTTCATAGTCCATAAAAATAAATAATAGCCAATAAATAAATAAATAGTCAATAAAATCATATAAATAGTCAAGCGATAGCAAGTCGAAAGCTAATTGATAGTCACATAATATTGTAGAAATTGACATGAACAAAAGATCTTGTTTTTTTTTTTTTTTTGTCTTCAGTCATTTGACTGGTTTGATGCAGCTCTCCAAGATTCCCTATCTAGTGCTAGTCGTTTCATTTCAGTATACCCTCTACATCCTACATCCCCAACAATTTGTTTTACATACTCCAAACGTGGCCTGCCTACACAATTTTTCCCTTCTACCTGTCCTTCCAATATTAAAGTGACTATTCCAGGATGCCTTAGTATGTGGCCTATAAGTCTGTCTCTTCTTTTAACTATATTTTTCCAAATGCTTCTTTCTTCATATATTTGCCGCAATACCTCTTCATTTGTCACTTTATCCACCCGTCTGATTTTTAACATTCTCCTATAGCACCGCATTTCAAAAGCTTCTAATCTTTTCTTCTCAGATACTCCGATTGTCCAAGTTTCACTTCCATATAAAGCGACACTCCAAACATAAACTTTCAAAAATCTTTTCCTGAGATTTAAATTAATTTTTGATGTAAACAAATTATATTTCTTACTGAAGGCTCGTTTAGCTTGTGCTATTCGGCATTTTATATCGCTCCTGCTTCGTCCATCTTTAGTAATTTTACTTCCCAAATAACAAAATTCTTCTACCTCCATAATCTTTTCTCCTCCTATTTTCACATTCAGTGGTCCATCTTTGTTATTTCTACTACATTTCATTACTTTTGTTTTGTTCTTGTTTATTTTCATGCGATAGTTCTTGCGTAGGACTTCATCTATGCCGTTCATTGTTTCTTCTAAATCCTTTTTACTCTCGGCTAGAATTACTATATCATCAGCAAATCGTAGCATAAAAGATCTTGTAGCTATTAACAAAAAATAAATAAAATAAACAAGTAAACAAAAATAACATTACTAGATTTGGCGATAGTAACTGCAACTGCAAAATGTCATTCAGTAGCCCGTAAGTCAAGAGCACAAGGAGACGTTCAACCTTCGGACGTTCCCTTGGTTATCAAGCATATTTATCGCTAAGTTGATCTGATTTTCTAGATGTTGGTATAAGATAAAAAGGAGTAACAATGAAATTTACTATTATTTTAATTTCTCGGTAACAAATGAAAATATCAACTAGATTTTTGAACGTCTAATTTTCATGAAATATCTAAAAACCAATTTCTAGTTTTTTTTTAAAATTCGACCTCGAAAGTGAAGCATTTTTTCACAATATATTTAAATTCCACTTTTTAATAAAATGTTTAATACTTTATTATATAATCTTAAATCTCCAAATTAACAAACGCCATACAGGTGATGGCTTTATTCTTTTAAACCTGCATTCCAAATTTAATCTTCTAAAATTGGACTGATCTTTACCTATTAATACAAGTTCCGACTACGTATTCTATTCGCCCGTAAATTATCGTAGTCAGTATTTTCGATGTATAAGTTAAACTGATGGTAAGATAGTTATATACTGTTTGTTTTCAGCTAATATATGAATCTTTTTTTTACCACATAAAAAAAAAGGAAAATGTAAATGTAAAAATATACGAGAGAATTAATTTATAACTACTAAAAAAACCACATTAATCGTTTAGTGGAATAGTTCAAATAGCCTTTTTCTTTTTATTTACTTTTTTTATAAAATCGAGTTCAGGGAATTTATAATTTCTCTTATAAGTATGATAAATAGAGAATAAATATTAAAAATACTTGTAAAAGAAAGTAGGTTGATATTAGAAAAAGATGTAATAAAACTGATCAGAACAAGTTAGGGAAATGATAAATAAATAAATATATATAATCGAATTTATAATCTAACCAGGCGCGTATTTCGGAAGCGGTAAAACTGGTAATTCTGTTTTGTGTTTTCATATAATTTAATATTATAGTAATAATAATAATAGAAAATATGCTGAAGCTAGAGGAAAAAATCAAGATTATTTTGTTTTAAATGTGAAGGTATGTTGTTTAGTTCAATAAAATGATAGTATATATATATATATATAAAACGTGAAGGTTGGTTGAAGGATACGAATTCAAATATAACGAACGTGTTGACGCGATATGTGGTAATGGTAGGCAGGCAGGAAGTGAACAGACACCTTATAGCCCAATACAAGAAGAAATTTCTTAAACTGCGTGCGAATGAATGTATGTCAGTTGCAGTCCAACTAGAGTACCGCTATATAATAACGGCCACAATATATAAACCAAGCAGAAAAAAAAAGAAGAGGCGATGGTAAAGAAGCGAGGAGGGGAAGGTGAAGAATAAAAGAAGACAGGGTTTCTAAAAATATACTGTTCTGGGAAACTTGTATAAATAAAACTTAAAAAGGAATATTTAAAAAGATTCAACGTATACAAATAAGTGTAACTTTAAAAATAATAAAATCAATTACAAACAAGTATTATATGCGAAAATCTTGAGAATTTTTAAAGCGATGTAAAAGAGTTAAAAAGCAAAGCTGCCCTCCCAGGTAATGCCTAATAAGGTTGTAAACTGCATACATAAGAAAAGCAATATCATGTTTTCTTTCAACGTTTGTCTATATAAAATAATTCATTAATTACGCTGAGTCATTTTGTAATAAATTTATTTTTCTTTACAGTAAGATAAAATGATTATTTTAACAATAGATTTTTCTGAAAAAAATAAATAAATAAAACTGTTCTGCAACGCTAGAAATTATATATAATAAATAAAAAATAATAAAAATAGATGTTCTTTTATTTAAATTAGATATTAATTTAAGTATCCGTCCAATGAACGTTTATCTGGGGTTAAATAAATACTTTTCTTTCTATAATAGTGGATCAGAGACCAGATGAAATTAACGTTTGAAATTAATTGACCCAACAACCCTGTAATAGTATCAGCAGTTAAATTTCTTATCAATAAAGATAAATTTTAATAAAATCATATAAAAGGATTTTGTACAGTACTGCGCAAAAAGACCGATTTTTCGTTATTTTACTTTGTTTCCACGTTCCAAATGGCAGCATCATAACGAATTACGCTTCTAACTTACTTTCCTCAAATTTTTTCGGCTTTAAATTGAGAATATCAAGAATGACTCAACCAATCTAGATCAGATTTTCACGAGCACAATCTCAGATACGCTACTGCAAAATACCTAAATTTCAATGAAATTGATCTTTGGCGTTTTTGAGCCACAAAATTTTATAAATGAGCCTTTTAATGAAAAAAATAAATAAATAAATATTGTATATATATATATATATATATATATATATATATATATATATA
The DNA here is from genome assembly GCF_047948215.1 of Lycorma delicatula. Taxonomy (NCBI): domain Eukaryota; kingdom Metazoa; phylum Arthropoda; class Insecta; order Hemiptera; family Fulgoridae; genus Lycorma; species Lycorma delicatula. The sequence continues at coordinate 101,607,390 of NC_134458.1, read as the reverse complement.
AACTAGCATCCATCTCTCTGCTTTGTCTGCGCTATATGATAGCATGTGTTTCCCATCACGGTCAGAAGAATTTTAACCGATCAGGGGGCTCTCTCCCTGGACCCCTTGTGTTCATTTAATTCATGCTTTTGAGAATAATATTGATAAATAAAAATTAAATCCTGTTCAATTAATAAAATCTATCGGTGTATTTTAATTTCTTTAGAGCAACACCTTTGATCCGTCGTTTGTTACCGAGAAAATAAAAAAATGTCCGGGTTTAAAAAAAAATCTTAAATCCATTTTAACCTTTTAACTCGGAATTTCAAAAAATCTAGAGATTGATTTTAAATATTCACATGAAAATTACACTCACCAAAAATCAAGTTGATATCTTAAGGAGCATTTTACACTTCATTTCTAAATTTTAGAATTTATTTTTAGAAAATTACAAAAAAAAATTATTTATTTTTAGTTTTATTCGAAACAAATCCTTTAAAAAATCCGAAATGTTTTTAATTAAATCAAAAAGTAGGATTATATATCTAATTACGATCAAACTATTTTAATCTTTACCAAGAAACAGTATTAAACGTAACCATTTCCACATATACTTTCTAACGTGGGCTTCCCCACGGGAAAACAGTACTAGTAAGATGGATAAACCCACGTGGATAAGATCATGTCAACTTACAGACAGATGTTAAGTGATCTGTTATTTCCATGTAGTACATAAGGAAGAATACTTGTATAACACCTCAACCCGTTTTAAATAAATCGTTTTACCGTTTCGCACATACGCCACACGTGTTACAACCTGTTGTTTTAGTCTAGTGACTATAGTACGAAAAATGAAAATAAAATCTTACTTATTGAAATATTGTAAAAAAATTAATTTAGCGCATCATTTTAAGGCATGATTTTTTCTTAATTAATTTTTATATAATATCCGTAATAAAAAGGATTCGTATTTTTTCCAGTAGTTACTAAATAAAAAACTTAACGATTTTTTTCTTAATTTTTTCGTGCTTATTTCAACGTTAAGAACGATTAGCTTATGTAATTTCAAGGAGAAAATTTGTTTTGGACAAATATTTTAGAATATTTTTAATATCAAGATTTTGCTCCTGTAATGTACGAATATCTGAAGTTAGAGAAATTAAAAAAAAATCATTTATTTTTATTCCTTGACAACTTTGGGTTAAACATTATTATTTTTTTATTATTAAGGAATTAAAGAAGAAATATTAGAGAATATTTTTTCCATAAATGAGAGACCAAAGTCGAAATTACAAGTTTTATACCGTACTAGCTCATTAAGCTACTATATTGTTTGTACTTCTATAAACACATATTCAATTTTATAACTGTTTATTTTTTCAAATAATTATCTTGATATTCATGATTATAATTTTGTAAAATTTTTAAATTAATAAAATATGCAAAACTATAATATTTGTTCAAAAAGAAAAACTTTTCCGTCTAAAATTACATGAACTATATTAAGTCGAGCTGCGTGATAAATAACGTAAAAATCTGTGTTATTTACTTCCTTGTACGAAGTAAAGGAAGTATTGTGATCGCAAAAAATCTCGGTTTCCAGATTTCAACGGAATATCCATTTTGACCATCCCTGAATCCACTTTGACTAGTTTCGACGTGACTTCTGTACGTACGTACGTATGTATCTCGCATAACTGAAAAACGATTAGCCGTAGGATGTTGAAATTTTGGATTTAGGATTGTTGTACATCTAGTTGTGCACCTCCCCTTTTGATTTCAATCTACTGAACCAAAAGTGACCAAAAAAGGCCAAAATCCAAAAAAATTGGATTTTGGACTTTTTCTTAACCGCAGTAATAAGCCCTCATTGAGAGATTTTCAACGATATATCATAAGTGGTACTTATTTTCATCGGTTCCAGAGTTATATCCAGATAAAACTTTAATTAATGAGATATTTGGATCTTAGGGGAAGGCACATCAGTTGGAATCAGACTTCATCTCCTTTTTTTAACTTTTTTCTTTTAATTTAAATATATTGATTTATTAATAATTATTACCTCTCATGTAAAAACGTTTTACGATGAATAATTCAATACCAAAAAAAAAAATTAAAAAATATCCGAAATTTTTAATGAAATAAAATTTTATGTACTTTTTATTTTAAAAAAATGCGTAAATGTAATTTAATAGGCGTGCAAGGAAGTCATGTGTTGTCCACATCAGATTTTTTTTTCTTTATTAACAACTGAAAAGTGGGCTGATCGATCATTTTTATTACAGGTATTATAAAAAAAATATTTAAGAAACATCAAACTTTAAAATTACCCGTTGAAACAAATCTTTTTAACTTCTCATTGATAATTATACGTGTTTTCAAGGACAAGCATCATTTTTTATTTTATTAGAATAGTCAGGTTAACGTAAAATACAATTTATAAACATAGTTAAATTTATTATTTAAGAATGTATGTATATTACTAATTACAAATAACTTTGACAAATTTACAATAAATGTTACAAGTGTTTTCATTTTTTAATTATTTATTATTTTTTGTTATTATATTTTATTTACTTACGCTTCAGAAAAATGGTTTTAGGTGAGATAATTTAACTTTATAGAAGAATGCCTTGTTTATGGCGAGTACAGAGAAAGACAGCCTTGATTTCAAATTTAAAGAGGTTGATTCCAAAGTTGGCAAGGTAGCAATAGGGAAAGAAATAACTGATCGAAGACTACTTGGTGGTCCTACAGGTTTCATGTTGATATTAAATCACCGCTTTGCATTTCAAGGCGAAGTTATTTCCAGTCCTGCATAGTCAGAAATTTGTAGCACGTTTCTTACGAATAGGACTTCCTTCAATACGGTAAACAAGTTGATATCATTAAAGGAATACAGAAAATAGGTAACTTAAACTTTTTTTATCACTACGAAGATATTATCTTTATCACCTCTATATTATCTTTTGCAATAATATAGCGGTTCGTCGCCGAATATTGAGTTTTGTAAGTAGCTTAATCATCCATACCCACCGCTTTTTTTCCTAATAATAATTAACAATTTTCACACAGAGCATAGTATCTTAATAACAGAATAATAAAACAAAATAATGAATAATAAAACAAAAATCGTAACTTTTCCAAATCGTGAGAAATCAAAACTAATTTTACTGCACTGAAATTAAGTAAAATTATTTCGTGAAAATATTTTATTACAAAAATACTCGTTTATGACGTCTTACAATGTAATGTAATTTTCAAATTATTCTAACAATTCCTATACTTGTTTTAATATAATAGGTTGTAACTTTCTATTAGTATATGCTTACGTTCGCATGTTAAACATAAATACAGAGAATAATGATAATAGAAAATGATGTAAATTAATAATTATTGTACATAATCTTCCCCATAAAAACCGCAATATTTATGATTTGTTCGTACAATAAAAAATGGTCACGTAATTATTATCCGTCACGTGTCTTATAATTTGCAAATAATTATTCTTTTATTAACACATTTAAGCCATTTATTCTCCTGCATTGAAGCCGGAACTTCATCATGAAATTACTGCTATTTTGTAGTTGCATTGTTTACTGTCTTCATTATGCAGTTTAACCGGCCTGATATTTTTTTAATAGATGTATTAAAAACCATAAGCAATGATTTCTAAACAAATGTAAAACCAAAAGGTTTATTTGTTGTTTTTTTTTTAATAAAAAAAGTCTATATTTAAACAATAAATAATAGGAATAATACACAAAATTAAGTGGTAAAGAGTAAACCGCTCAAGAATTCTATGCTAAAAGTAAAAATGTAAAACGGATTTTGTTAATTCGTATCGATGAAACGCATCATCAATCAAGAGAATAAACATTAACCTATTATTACTTGCCCTAAGACAGGTCCCTTGCACCATATCCGTCAACTCTCCTCCACATTTACCTTAACTTCCGGATAACTTTCATTTTCTTTTATATCATCTGTATTTTTTCAGCCTCTTTTGTTGAACCATCTATTTATTTTTCTTATATTGTTTTAATAAATCATTTTCTTCTACCCAATTAATTTTTCTATTTTGATTTGTTATAATTAACGTATTCTCGTCAATACCTCATTTTTTACTTTGTCCATTTAACCTTTACCAATCTCCTTCACGATTTGATTTCAAAAACCTCAAGTTTTTCCAGTTTTCTTAATGTGTATTATTTATATCCATACACAAGTCCAAATATAACATTACACAAGATTCTTCATAAAGTCTAAACTCCAAAACGAAATAAATAATTATTAATAATAAAACACAGAAAAATATTTAAATGTTAAAACAATCCTCCGATCTCCGTGGCGTAATATGCTAGTCTCTTGGCATTTCAACCAGGAATCCTGATTTCGAATTTCGGTCAGGCAAGGCATTTTTCATACGCTACAAATCCGTTCCCATATTCCTAAATACAAGCTTAAAACGTTTTTTGCTGAATTAATTCTTCAAGCAAAAGAAAACTTATGAAACTATAAAAAAAGATATATTTCTGTTGATGTTTATAAAAAAATAATACAAAAATAAATTGGAAAACGTTCATATTTATGAAACTTTTTATTTGAAATCGAAAAAAATAGTTGGCCAATTCAATTGTTAAGCGATCCTCATCAGTAGGTTCTTCTCCAAAGGTAGTGCGCATAAAAAATTAAATAAATAAATGATCTAAAATTAAAAATAAAATAAAATAAAAAATTAACAAATAAATAATATAATACAAATTAATTGTATAAAAAACAGGGGGTTTTTTACCCTATATTTATTGGTTTTCATTTCATAAATACGGTTCTGGGACTTAGTTTATTCGATTTTTCAGGTCAGAAACCATAAGAAATCACAAATTTCTCCGCTTAATTAACGTCCTAAAAATTTCAGTACTACCTCATTTCACCGACATACCTGAAATCCGAGCTAAATCTTTCACTATCCGTAGCTCGCAAACGAAGCGTTTTAGGACATATGTTTATAGTACTTTTTCAATTATTTTCACGAGTAGAATAGGTTATGAAAGTCCCGGGAGAACTACGTGACACACTCTGCATTTATATTATATTCATTTATAACTCAGATAAACTCCTACGATACACACATATAATATCTAAAAATAGCAATTGCATTAAATCAGACAATAATACTCAAATGTATATTAAAAAAAAACATGTAGTATGTAATAATTCAGGTTAAGTAGTAGTCAGAGTTAATAAATTTCTTAGAAATAGATTAATAAGTGAGACAACAGAAATAATAAGAATGTCGTTCAGGAAAGTCTTATTAGACTTTTCATTGGTAACTGGTTTTTATATATAAAATGGATCAGGTGTGTGTGTGTGTGTGTGTGTGTGTGTGTGTATGTATGTGGAGAAGATTTCAGTTTATTAAGTTTCCTGCTATTATTACCGTTATAAGTTTTTTATTTCGATTTCATTTTCTTATCAAAAGAAAAATAACTACATTTTTAATGGAATTTTAAACCAGTTATAAAATTAGCACAAGATCAACAACCTTGCGCTTAATGGTATTCTGTCTTCTTAAGCTATTAATATAAAAAGTAGTTAATGACATTTCGAAGAAGAAAAAACTATTTTATTTATCCTTAATATGTATGTCGCAATCTGTTCAATCAGTGAACAATAAGCAACCCCTGCCACGACCTAATGAGATGAGGATGATAGGTATGAAATTTAAATGAGGTGTGTTGTGCAGACTTAGGCCGACCATTCCTGAGAATTATGGTTGAGTGAACCCCAACCACCAAAGTACACCGATATCCTTCACCTACTGTTCAAATCCGTATAAAAGTAACTAACTTTTACTAGGATTTGAACCTTAGGGCTTTGACTTCGAAAATCAGCTGTTAAACTAGAGATAAGCTACGACGAGTTTCCCACTAAGTCTTAAAAATAAATATTTATTTATAATTATTATTTTATATATAAAATGATTAAATAGTATTATTAAATATAACGATTTATGTATAATGAACTGGCCAGTCACGGTTCGCTTCGCTAGGCCGACCGTCTAACCGTCTGGACCCGCAGGAACCAGGTCAGCCCAGGCCAGGCGAAAAGCAGGTCCTACTCCAGGGCCGCAGAGCTCACCTCTCTCGCCATTCCCGTGTAGCCAGAGGGTTTCGCCCTCTTGTCCCCCGCAGTGTTCGTTACCCTCACAGTTGTGAGAATAACACTAATAAAAATTAAAATAATCAGGCTTTATATAAACCTGAAAAAGAAACTAAATTACAAAGACAGAATAGTAGTAATTATGGTAACTAAAGTATTCACATCTTCGACGACGAAAAGTTCATTACTTAACTGCACTGCCATGATCACAGAAGCATAATAATTAAGTAAAAGGATTAATTTTTCTTTTTTCTTTAACGGATATCTTTAAATCACAACTTCACCCCCCAAGGGGGCTAGGGCCTCAGTTTATAGCGTAGACCCTTCCCTGGAATAACACACCTGTATCCTGCAAATTTGAAAGGGATCAGTCTGTTGGTTCTCGCTGATGCCAGAACAAACAAACAAAATTTCGGCTTTATATATATTTTCTTATGCATTATTATATAAATAACCATCTGCTTTTTTATGTACTTAAAACGATACTTTTCATAAACTCTCGTTCGTTTTAAATCTCATTCTTTCTAGAATGACTTTGAAAGACCTTGAAAGAGCAGTGACCAGTGATCTTGAAGAAAAACATATGTTAAAAATTAAATTGTTTTTTTTTTAAATTAATAATAAATGTTTAACTTAACATAACCAGTTTTATTTATATCTTTTACTTTTTTGTTTTTTATTATTAAAATTCAGTCCCCAAAATTAACTGCAAAAGGTGGAATTTTTTTTTAATTTTCACTTTAAATTTAATTTGTGAATATTTTATTATTTTAGTGTTTGTGACGACATAAAAAATATTATCTGGAATAATTCATTTTACGAAGAAGCCCTTCATGGAAAAATATTTTATTTAATGTAATAACGATTGTTTTTTTTTTTTTTTTTCATTAATATTAATATAAAAAAGTATCCCATTTTCTCTCAATGACCCGATACTACAATTCAAAATTTTCATAACTTTGTTAGGTAATGTAGTATATATATATATATATATATATATATATATACTTCATGAAAAGTCAGACTGTTGAATTAGTAAAAGATTTGTTGTAATATATACTGTGTTTACATGAAGGGACTGTACTTATTTTTAAGAGAATACCGAAATTCCTATTTATTTATTGGAGTTCTTTTCATCCTTCATAATAGATTTTCTATTCCGCTGGTAATCAAATTATGATACTAAGTACCTATTACAATATTGTTATTAAAAAAAAAAAAAAAAGTTAAAGCAAGAAATATGTTTATCATAATGAAAGTCTAAATGTCTTCTTTTTTTTAATAGTTGCCGTACGTAGTGAAACGAACGATCGGAAATAATTTTTTTTTCTTTTTTAGACGATATCGCCACATAAGCTTGAAGTTTATGCGTAGGATGTAGAAATTAAATTTTGTAGCGTACATAAAAATGGCCTGACCGGGATTCGAACCCGATGAACCTCCCGATGAAAGGCCGAGATATAACATTTAAAAAATACTTAATATTCAAGTTCAAGTTAATACTTGTAATATTCAAGTTCAAGTAAATATTTTTTTCCAAACGAAATAATGGAAATTTAAATTTTGTGACTAGAAAATTTGGTGAAACACAATATTCTTGTTTAAGAATAATTTTCAGAAATTCTTACAATCTTTTTTTGTAACAAATAATTCACAAAATTAAATTAAGAGGTGGAACAATTATTAACTTAAAAAACTGAATTTTTTTTATTAAATAGTTTAAAAAATGTAGATTTACAAAATTAATTTTTTCCTGTTGAATAATACAGGTGTTCGCTGGACTAACTGTAGTCATCAACACGAAACTACTTACGACCTATTTAATTGTATACCAATAACATCTATAAAAAGCTTAAGTACTGAAGAAGTGTCCTACTGAGGACCAAAAATTTAAAAACCAAATATTCTTTTAAATACGATAACATAATCTCGTTCAAAATTATTACAATATTAAATTCCAATTAGTTATTATTTCAATATTTTTTTTAATTTTATTTGACATATTTAAATAATGAATTACATAAAAGAAATGTAATATAAATTGGAAAATAGAAGGTCGAAGGATATTTTATTGGTTAAAATGATATCTTTTTATTTGTAATTTTATTTTATTATTTTAATTGGTTTTTACGTAATTTGTCAATTGAAACAAATTTTAAAATTAAAAACCATTTATTTATAAACAAAATAAAAAGCTACACAAGAAACCTTCCCTCTTGATATTTTTTCTAAGAGAAACGTCAAAACTGAAATTTGAATGCTTTCATTTCCTTTATTTACTAACTTTTTGTACTCCAAGTGTATAAAAAAACAACTTCTCGATGTCATAATAATTTAAATATTGAAAAAAATATCTTTAAACAACATGGACTTTAAAAACGTTAAAATATCTCGATTTTTTCAATGAGGTAACCAAAACGTTCGCGTAACGCTACAAAGTTATAAAATCATATATACGTATTTCATTTTCAAGAAAGCTAAAATTTTACATATAATTCTGCTGATCTCTTTGGTAAGATGATATCGTAGTAGTAGAATGATCTCTTTTTTTATTCGCAGTTTCTAGGTTCGAATTCCGTTTAGTTTTGGAGTTTATCATGCGCTTCAAAATTCCATTTCTCTTGTACAAAAATCCCAGTAACTATGCCAGCTTGTAGATATTCATAAATAAATAAGAACATATTTTTATATTTCTACCAACTAAAACAATAAAATTAACCATAATTAATTAAAAATCAATAATAATAGTAATAAATATGACAACTGGAAAAATAGGTATTTTTAACTTTCTTTAAATTTTAAAAATGTTAAACTTCCACCGACTTCCGTGACAAATTGATGTCGTTTCAGTCTTTCATCCGGAAGATCCCGGTTTGAATGCCGATAAGGCATGGAATTTTTTTATACAAAAATTGCTACAAAATCTCCTTCCCATATTCCCAAGCATAAACTTCGAGTTTTATTATAATATATATATAAATATAATATAATACAAGTAAACATAAATTATTAAACGCATTTTAGGGATTAATACAAAATGACCAAAGCGTAAAGAGCGTACAAAATGTACCGAGCGTTGATTTTTTTCAAACATTAATTACTGATGACTTTGAATGAACATACCGGCGCGATGTAACGGCAGGAGGATCGTTAGTTCAGCAATGGACTACCGTGCAGAAGGCATGTGCGAATTATGGTTTCATGAAGGCGGATCTGTTATTACTATTCGTAGACGTTTTCGTTTAGAGTACGGCCGTGATTTTCCTAATAAAAACTCCATTAAACGTTGGTATCAGCAGTTTAAGGATACAGGAAGTGTAGCACACAAAAGCGATTTCGGCAGACCTCCCGTCACCGAGGAAGTTGCGAATCAAATAAGAGAAACTTTTCAGAGCCGCCTGGGTAAATCGACTCGTCGTGTAGGTTTAGAACTGGGACTAACGCAATCGACAATTGTGAAGCTTCTAAAAAAGCACCTATAACTTCAGCCAAATTCAGTCGATGCATGCAATTGAAGATGACTATAAACCACGCTGTTACAGTTTTCCGTGGACATTCTTGATAAAGTTGACGAAGATAATGCGTTTTTAGAGAAAGTAATCTTCTCTGACGAAGCTACCTTCCATGTTACTGGTAACGTTAACCGCCATAATTGTCATATTTAGGGTAGCGATAATCCTCATGCCGTTCGAAAAACACAACGTGATAGCCCGAAAATTAACTTTGGTGTGTGTTAGCTGCTTATGAAGTGATTATACCGTTCTTCTTCACCGAGCCGAACGGTACTAGCGCTAATTATCTAGACGTGTTACACGTATGCAGTACCAAAAATTGAAGATCGGCAACCCAACGATTACTTCCAACAAGGTAGCGCACCATAACACCGAGATTTTCATGTTAGGGACTACCTACATGAACAATTTCCTCAACTTTGGATCGGTTGTGATTGACCAGTTCCCTGGCCACCTCTATCCTCTGACGATACGCTATTCGATTTCTTTCCTTGGGCGTTTTTCAAAGACAGGTTGTATACAATGAAGGCTACTAATATCAATAAACTAAAAACTATTGCGCTGAATAATTTATGATCATCCTATAAAATAAATATGCATAATATATACATATAAATTACAATCTTTAAAGGTTATTTTTTCTTTTCTTTTTATTTTATTATTATTATATAATTAATTAATTAATAATAAATATAAAATATATATATATATTTTTTAATATATTTACATATTTTTTTATTTTAATTATTATTATTATATAATAATAATGTATCTTTGAATGGTAGGTTTTTACATTTCATTATAATAATTTCACGTAATCGTTTTATTTTTTTATAGCTAAGTTATGTAACCATATTGTATTGTTGAATTTACGTTCATATTTATTTCAAAATAATAATGTAATTTACTAAAAATAAAAAACTAACAAAGTATTTGTTAGTATCAGTTAAACGTCAAGTTATTACAATTAACTTAAAATAATTAATGGTTATTATGTACTCTTCTACATCAAACCTTTTTTCATTTAAAATTTTTAATTTATTAAGATTTTTAAAAGAAAAAAAAACAAATTATTAAGAAATTATAATATTTTTTTTTTTTAATGGAGAAATAAAATACACCTACAATCTTCTCATTTCATAAAATTTTAGTCATAAATTTTTCGTAAAACTACAAACTGAGGAGGAAGAGAGGTGATTAAAATTCAAGCCTAGTTTTCTTCTTAACTGAAGGATGGAGAAAACTCGAGATAAAATGACTTAATTTTATCTTTTCTACTACAGCTAATATACATTAGGTCAATAACAACTTTAAAATATTATTCTTCATAGACTTATGAAGTTGAATATTAACTATTAAATCGAACTAATAAACCAGTTTTGTAATTAAGGATGATTTTTTTTTAAATATTTTAACATTTCAAAACGTTAATATATAACAAAGAAAGATAATAAAATTAGATTAATAAGTTACGTAACACAATGAATATTATTAGCAGTAAAATTATCGCCTAAATTTATAAAACAAGTGAATAATTACGAAATGTGGGTCACTTATAAAGGTCATCGTTGTAAAAAAGTAAAAGTTAATAAATAATCTATAAAGCAAACCGTATTATTAATATTCTTTTTTTAAGAAAAATATGACTTATAATTTCCTTAAGAATTTGAAACTCCCGATTTGGGAAAAAGTTTCTTGAACGGTTGATCTTTTTGGATCAAAACATGGTATATATTTTACTTCCGGACGTCCAACGTACCAAAAATTCTTTCTTGACGAAACAAAGACGCTAAAAATTTCAAATATTTATATTATCAACCCCCCCCCTCAATCTGGTTAATAAATTGCATCACATTTTGCTCCTCTTGTTTTTTTAGATATTTATCTGAAGAGTATATGCAAGCCAAAATCTACTGAATATCTCGTGTAATGTAGTCGGAAATGGAGAAAATTTGCAATCATTTTTCAAAATCTTTCTTCACCCCTTTCAAGGTTGAATTTCAAAAAATTTACAAATGGTTTTTAGATATTCATATGAAGATTCCACACACTAAAAATCAAGTTTATCTTCATTCGTCACCGAGAAACTAAAAAATTAGTAAATTTGTTTGTACTCAATTGTATCCCTTCAAACTCAGAATTTCAGAAAAATCCTTTCTTAGTGCATTTACACCCTAAGAAGAACGTTTATACAAATTTTCAACAATCTATCTTCAGCAATTTTTGTTGGGCGTTGATTATGAATCACTCACAACGTGTTGTTTTATATACTAGCTGCAGGGGCGTGCCTACGGCACGCCCTCCGCAGGCACGCCTAGCTACCTAGCTACTCTAACGTTTGGGCGGCGTGTTGGAATGGGATTGTTAGGTGTCCAAAATTGATTACCTCTTGTTAAAAAATTTTTTTTTTTGATTGATGAAAATTGGTGTAACGGAAGTTAAATTAAAAATTTAACTCTAGAAATTGATACTAACGAATCGGGATTTTCCGCTAGTGATCGGTACATTCCGGTGCCTACTTTTTGGTTATAATTCATTATTTTATGAATAAAAACAATCACATAAATAAAAAAGTATATTATTAATATATTTTTTACATATATATCGATATATATTAATGTAACAATATACACTCGACCACAACGAGACATATACTAAGGAATCGGGATTTTCCGCTAGTGATCGGTATATTCAGGTGCTAAGCTAAGGGGGACGGACATAAACACAAACCCACATACAAATGCCTTTTAGTGTAGGGTAGGATATATACGTAATATGTGCTTTAATCACATCTATTTTTTTATCCTATACTTTTTTGCACCCATTCTTGATCTATATTTGTATTATTTACCGACCAGAATAAAAGAATTATCTATTTATTAATCACTGCTGCAAATTAACACGTGGTCTCCTGTCTACACCTGGCTTCAGACAGCAGTTCCCGTCTCTCACTTATCGGTCACGCGTTCGGTTTTCGCCCTATCACTTTTTACTCCATGTGTAAAACGAACGTTATCTAACAAAATTATTCCTATTATACTACTTTGCATCACACCTTTCTCAATTCACTATCAATTACTTAATTTTTCAGTGATTTTGTAAATCATTTTTTATCATTTTTCCGTAAGACACATTAATTTTAAAAAACAGTTTTTTTTCATTTTTCTCAAGTGAAATCGGTTAGTTGAATAAAAATTTTTAATACCTTTTTTTTAAGAGTATTAGAGTAATAAAATAGATTTTAGTAATTAACTAAAAAAAAATAATTTGTGGAAGAACCACAAGACTAACGTCATTTTTTTGCATTTATAATTATTGAGTTATTAAGCTTCGAATTCATTGGAATAAATTAATTTATTCGTAATAAATATACGTAGAGTATAACCAAATAAATTTATATAATAGAACGTAAATTAATATATTAACTATTAAATAATTAAGCGTAATTTAGTATTAAATTGCAGGAATTCGATACATTTTATAAATATCTTTTATAGCCATGATATATTTGAACTTAACAAATCTATATTATCTATAGGAGTTATTTAAATACAAAGTAACAATATCTCAAGCAGAAGTAATTAAATATCTGCAATTAAATTAATTAATGTATCATCAAATTTTATTATTATTATACAATTATTTTATTATATTATTAAGTGGTACGATAATGCACACAGCATGAAATTATAATATACTACTCGGTTAATTGAGGCTCTATCTCGTATCCCCAATGGAATTTACAAGGCTAGCAATACTGTTGTTCTAAACTATACCGAACTCAACTGTAGGGTATGAGTAGAGAAAGGGTGGGTATTTTGAATACGATATGTCAGCCGATCCTAATGGTTTAGCCACAAGAGAACGAATGAGACTGACTCCCAAATACAAAGCTATGTATCAACTAAACTGTACCGTACAAAAGCAATTTATAATTATATATATATATATATATATATGTGTGTGTAGTAAGAACTAAGATTGTGTTTTTGTGTGAACACGTGATGGACGTTAATTAGAACAAGTTATCTTTGAATCTGAATAGATAGCTGAAACCATTAGTCCCTATTTATTAATAAGTACTCGTACATCCATATATGCAAATTTCATCTAACCTTAATAGATATACTTTGTGTGCGTGTGCGTGTGTGTGTGAGAGAGAGAGAGAGAGAGAATGAGAATTCCTTTCTATTACAAAAATATTTCCTTTATAAATTTCAAAGTTATTAGAGAAACATGCATTACATAATTAATAAAATGCAATTAGTAAGAAGTCGCCCATTATTCTTAAAAAAAGCCATTTTATTATTATTTTTTTTTAAATAGCGCTAGACAAGTGGACGTATCCACTCAATGCACTCAATGGACGTCAATGCACTCTTTTAGTCTTAACTGTAAATATTCTATTACTCGCCGAATACTTCTTTGCAACTTCTTGAATTTTTAAATTTAGCTCCGCTAACGTTTGAGGTCACTCGACATTTAGCTTGCTCTTAAGCAAACCCCCAAAGAAAAAATTTTCATGCAGACAAGTCAGGATATCTAGCCGGCCAAACAATGTTCCCATTTCTTGGTATGATATGGTTCGGAAATGGTTCTCTTAAAACAGTAATAGACACGCGAGCACTTGTAGTACGGACTTGCTGGAACCACGTAATTTGTGGAAATCGGTCTAATTCTTTCCTCAAAAATGTTATGACCGTACTTTGTATAAAGCGCTGCAGTAACGGTTTTAGCATTTACTCGATCGTCTTGAAAAAAAGAACACTCCAATAATTCTAGATGACGGTAGTGTATACCACACTGAGACCTTCGAACTATGTAACGATTTTCTAATGTAACAGATGTGGATTTTCATCGCTCCAATATCGACTATTCTAGACTTTCGGGTGAAAATAAGCTTTATCTGACATAAACAAACGACGAGTTGAGTTTTCATCATCATTCAAACGCTGCAACATTTCTTGATGAAAATTCATGCGAGCAACCTAACCAGCATCTTTTAATTCCTAAACAATTTGAATTTTACACTCCTAAAACCGAAGTCCTTATAAGACCTGACCTTATAAGACCGAAGTCCTGCAAACTGAAGTCCTTATATAAGATCTGACGGATCGGTTTACTGATATTTAATGCTAATACATGTTTAATCTCAGAACGTTTTGGATTGCGTGTTAAGGCAAATCGAACACTTTTTACTCCTTTATGTTTTAAATTTAATGCGGACCCAGTTTACTGAAACGTTTAAATTCATAAGTTAACTGCATGAACAAACAGTACCCGCCCATGACGCGGAATATTGAACCGGTTTTGAAATAATCTTCGTACAGTTGTCGCGGAATCACCGTTTACGTAAAACAATTTCACAAAAACCACGTTGCGTACCTGACCGCTGCTCCATGTTTACTAAATAGCATTAAGTGACTGACAATAGATCAAGTTCAGCGCCCTCACTCAAAAATCAAATTTAAAACCAAGGTTTAAATTTCCCTTCTTCACTGACGTGGTCTGTATATACTTTTTTTTTATTTTTCTGTTTAGCCTCCGGAACCACCGTAAGATATTACTTCAGAGGATGATATGTATGAATGTAAATGAAGTTTAGTCTTGTAGCTCTGTATATACTGGATGGCTGAAAAGTAATCTACACCTTCTCTAACATTTTTTTTATAACTGAGATAACTGGATGCGGTTTGCGGCAGTTTGTGACTGCCATTCTGAAAATTGTACGATTAGGAGGCAGCGCATTAGATGCATGACCTGTTTCTTTGTACGTTTTTATTTCTCTTAATAGAAATACTATTTCTACTCTTTCTAGAATTGAAAAAAAAAACATTATTCTTTACTCAAGAGTTTTTTCTTAGATTATGATTTTTTAAACGAATTAAAAAACAAAAACAAGTTTCTAAGTCAGGTTAAAATTTTTTAATGTAAATTAAGTTGTTAATAATTATGATTTCTTTAATATTTTTTTTATTTTTTGACCTTTGTAATTTAAACTTTTTAAGCTTACTAATAAAAAAACACACAAAACTTCATCCAAAAAAACACTAATGTAGTTAGTTACACTTCAATATTTTTTAGCTACTTATTACAAAATCAGCGATGAATATAAATTTGCAAAAATGTAACCTATCTTTTTTTAAATCTTGATCAGCTATATACATAACCAACTTATGAAATATAGATTTCTTTCTTAAAAGCTTCTTGTGAAATAAAAATTTAATGTTAAAAAATGTGTAAATTAATTATTATTTAATTACTTTTAAATTGAATACTTTAAGTATAATTAAAAGAAATATATGAAAAATTTTAACAGTTAATTTTTAATTTTTTAAAATAACGAAATGATATCATTTGTCGTCACCAATACGGTTGAAATAGACAGAATTAAATTTTTTTGATTCCATTTTGCTTCTCACAAAGACCTTTAAAACAAAATAACGCATGACCACATATCTCACTTAAAATTATTGAGCCACCCCTGCCCTTCACCCGACAATGAAGGCCAAATACTCTAAACTGGAGCTTACTAGGTTAACCTCTCTTATAATATTTCAAAAGAGAGAATCGGGATATCTCAAATAACAAAATATTAAAGGGGAGCATATAATCGTAGTTCTAGCTATCTGAAAAAAACACATGTTGGCCGCCATTTTGAAGATTGGGTGATCAGAATTCGGTTTTAATCGTATCATTTTCCCGTTTCATCGAGCTCTAATAAATGACATATAAAATTACCACCGGTCCCATATAGAATTTTTTAGTTGTTCTTACCCCTCCCCACCGCGTCACCCAAAAGTCAAAAAGAGTGAAATTACATTCATTGAAGTAGCCTCTCGGTACAAGGAAGAATGCCGCGAACCGCATCCAGTTATTTCAATTTTAAAAACGTTAGAGGAGGGAGCAGGTTATTTTTCAGCCAATCGGTATACATTTACATATCTACGGTTTTAGATTACCCAGAATTCGCAATAATGATTTTACATATTCCTCAATACATAAATAGAAAATAACTGAATCGTCTTACATTAAGGTTTTACAGATAATTAACTTGTTTTTTAACTTAATTTTAGTCAAAAGTTATAGTCTCCTTGACGTCCAATGATCCCGATATTAAAAATAATTTATTCCTTTAATATTTATGATAATGATATCTTTATAACCGGTTTAAAAACTAAATTGTAAAAACATTTTAACTTTAGAAAAATAATAAAAATAGTTTCTTTGAAAATATTTAAATTTACCTACTTATTTATTAGATAACATAAATAAGTGTCAAATTTTTCTCGTAGAATAAGTATAAAAGCCCTTAGGTTTGTATTGTTAATTATGTTATAATCTACACTGAAACACGTTATAATTACATGCAAATCGTTGTACATAGAAATCACTAGTAACATTTCGCATACATCAGTTATGACATGGATCGATTAAAAAGCAATTGTCAGCACATATAATTAGTATTAATCACAATGACAATGTTTTCAGTCCGATCTGTAACATTATACTACGTATAAAGACTAAAGTTGAAGCCAGATTGTTCTGAAGTATGTTTAGCCAAGGATGATAGATGTAAGACTGGATCAGAGCAACCGCTACGTTATCTATTAATCATCTTTTCACGTTCAAAGTTTTGATTGTTTACACCGCAATTTGACGTTCTGGTTCATTAAACCTGTTCCAAACCTTGTGGTTTCTTTTCTCTTTTTCTCTTTTTTTATTTATAAAGAATCTGGATTTACAAGTATCAAATGATTTTATTTTTTTTATGCATATCTCTTAATGAGTGAACGTTTAGAATTTATTTTTTATAAACAAATGTAAATAATGTTATTATTATTAATATTAGTAAGTAATTTATACACGCGCGCGCACGCACGAGTGTATACACCGGGTGTTTCCAAAATATGAAGACTCTTAAAAATCTTTTCAACTGTTAAACTTAGAAAAATTAAATTTAACAAATCCTTCAACTTCGAAATGATTTCTTTTAAGTTATGAAAAAACCAAACCCCAAGCCTTCATGGGGAAGCAATAATTTGAAATGGATAGGATAGGATTGTGACACTATTTTAGAGGGCCCTGAAATGAAATTTAATGTAAAAATATCGATTTACGACAACCTTTTTAAATAACTGCTTAACAGTCAAATATTAAAAAAAAATGTTAGTAAATGTTCCTACCTTAAAATAAAACTTTTTTTTTTAGTATAAGACCACTGCTTGGGAGTGCATTTTTGGCAACTTATGAAAGTAACTATAGAAAATATTAAACTGCCCCCATTTTAGTTAGATAATTATCGTAGCCCAACATTTTTGCATCATACTTTTTTTCATTGCCTTTTGAGATGATGTGACTGCACATTCCATTTAAAATTGTTAAGTTAGTTTCCCGTGGATTCTGGTGGATGCGATGGTTATTTACCGAAAAATATATCGTTCTGAATAGGAGCAGTTATTTAAATTAATTTTTCTTTAATTAACTGTTGATAAGTTATTTCATTTAACACTGGGGAACAAAAAAGAGTTTTTTTTTTGTCACAGGAAGAAAAATATGCGATTCTGATAGTGCCTTTTCTCCTGCTTCAAATATCATATCGGTTTTTTCCCCATCACGCAAAGTTCCCGAAAGACAGGCGTTTATAATTTCATACATTTTAATACTTTCTGCATTCTTAACTAAATAATATTCAAACATTTGACTCACCTAGAAAGTAAGAAATGACGATTTTCTGATATATTTCGCCTGTGGAGTATCCCTCTTGATGGTCCAACAATAATCGGCCAGCATATTAGGATTCCATTTGCCTTGATACCTCTTTTCCATAGCTGAAATCTTCTGATGAAAGTGTTCCGCGTGATCATCGCTCACTGCGCCAAGAACCCCCGGGAAGAAATCTAGGTGGGAATGCAGGAAGTGTACTTTTAATGACATATTACAACTCAAATTTTCATAAGATGTTATAAGATCGTTGACAATAATCACGGTAATTTTTCGCCTTTCTATTTCCTAAAAAAAATCTGAGTAAAATTTTTGAATGCTTGCCAAGCTGCTTTCTCCAGTGGATTCAACAGTTCCTCAAACTTTTCATAATGCGTTAATGTTCGTATTTGTGGACCCACAAATATTCCTTCTTTAATCTTTGCACCACTAATTTTAAGAAACTCCTGTTTTTAAGTATATGAAACCAGGAGTATTGTCCATGGCCTTGATGAAATTCTTTATTAATTCTAGTTTGATATGTAACGGAGGTAGATACACATTTTTAGGATTATACAAAGAGTCATGTTTCAAATTTTTTTTGTTCAGGAATAAATGATTCTTGTTAAGACCATTCTTTTCTGATGAAATGGTTTTTTCTGTTCCTACTACCCCATTCGTACAAAAAACAACAGTACTTTGCGTAACCAACCTGCAGACTTAGAATAAGTGCAATTACCTTCAAATCACCACAAATATTCTATTCATACACTGCATATTGAAGCTTTTCCAATATAAATTAAAAGTTTTCATATGTTTCTTTCATACTAGCAGAGTAAGCCACAGGTACTGGTGGGAATTAATTGTCATTATGCAGAAGCACAGCTTCTAAACTAACTTTAGAGAAATTGGTGAACAAGAACCATTCTGTTGGGTTATGTTTATTAAAAATTGTCTCCATAAGAGAAGAAATGTCATTACAAAATACTAAGCCATTTTCTTCAGAAAAATAGTCTTTAAGTTCAGAATGACGATTACGATAAGTACATATCTTTGTATTCTTTTGAAGAAGATTCCATCCTTTAAGCCGAGAAGCAAGTATTTCAGACTGTTTTTTGTATAACTTTAAATCTCGTATGAGATCTTTAAGATTTTCTTGAGTCAGTAAATGAGGCTCAGATGAACTGCTTTGTTCAAAAGTTGTGTCATCAGAATCTCTTTCTTTTTCTTCCTTACTTCCATCAGGCTCTGAGCTCTCTTCATCTAACGTCACATGATCTGGAGGCTTTGGTACGGGCAATACTTCGCAGTGTGGAACTGGCCTCACTGCAAATTGCAAGTTAGGGTATATCACTGTATGTTTTGATTTTGACGTAATCCCTTTGTTTGTTAAGCTGAAATAACAGTCTGAAAAGTGATATTTGGGTTCCCTCCAAATCATAGGGATAACAAATGGCATGTGGCGTGTGCCATTTTTTCCGTGCAGTGAGAAGCCTAAAACACGATAAACAACAGATATGTGGGGCTCAGGCCCTTCTTTGGTCCCCGACTTTACACCCAAAATAAAGTTCATAACACTTTTTTACTAATGGAGTAAGGTTTCGCCTTTGGGACTTTAGCGTCTCTTCATCACGTACATAAAAATAATTGTTAGGATGATTTAAACAGACTCTAGGCATTTTGTAACTAACGACTAATTAAAAGAAATAAAGTTTTAAATATGTAATACACAATAATTCAGACACACAAAGCACTCACAATGACGTGTTTACTACTGTCTCACAATTGGCATCGTTCTGATGAATGTGTGCTTCACTAGATCTCACGTTTGTACATGATAAACCAGCACAACAGTAGCGACGCTACCCTTTAAATTAACTCATTTGTTTCCACCATATTTATTAATTCTCTAAGAGTTTTTAGTTGAGAATGGACAAATGAACAAAAAAACGCTTTAAAATATTTAAAAAGATTAAAATAACAAAAAAATAGTGAGTGATGGAGAAATTCCGAATACATATCTGAAAACAGGATAAAAAACTGCATTAGTACACCTTTTGGTACTCGAGAGACAAAAATCGTGTTGACCAGTGTAATTAGTTAACCACCTGTACATATACAGGATACAGGACATAATACATTATTTATATACTACACATAATATACTATTTTATATATAATTTCTGAAAATTCAAATATTTTATAAACATACTTGGCACACCGTTAATTGATCTTAAATTGTTTCTATAACTGTACTTTGGTGTTATCTTTATTATATTATATTAATATACATATAAAAGTCTTCAAATATCTTATTAACTATTTTTAAATTTGGCGAAGTCTGTTATGAAAAATAAGAAAATAAAACTTTAAAAATCAGTAAAAAAATTTACATTTTTTTATCTTGTATTAAAAAAAAATAATTTTCATTCCAACATTATTGATGTTATGGTAAATATGTAACATTAAGCGAATCAAAGGTGTAAAAAAATAACTGTGATCTATATAAATGGTGAATTTAAGATAAAAAATTGCATTTTTAAAAAATAACAACAGGAAATCGTAAAATGCGTAATAGTTTTTTTCTGGAACCGAAGAATTCAAACGGTAACTTTTGATAATTCAAAGGTTTAATACATACGTTTTAATTTAAATAACGGATAATTTTTTTTAAGAAAATCAGTAAATATTTATAATTATTTCCAACATAAATGAATATTCTGATCCCTAAGGAAAGAAATCCGCTCTGTGACGATTCCTTTCACCACACTACACCTCTGTTCCTATTCCTGAAGGGCTTTACGGCATCTATTTACTCTGAAACACTAATTACCTATTGCAATCATCAGCTAGGGCACTGTCAGGATTCCACCTTTGTAAAACGCCTTAGATGTTTGTTTACATTAGTAATTTGTCGCATTTTACATTCGCTAAGACTTCTTTGGGCATCTTTGATAATCTACCCTACTCCGTTACCCACACAACCCCATTAACCGTGTCGCGGAAGTGCGAACCCCGAACCTAACATATTCTAATCACTGCAAAAGCTTTCTATCTTCTCTATCTTCAATATAAATAATTTTTAATTCTAAAAATAAAATATAAAAAATTATTTAATTATTCTTTAATTTTTTATAAGTAAATACCATGTCAAAAAGTAAAAAACGACCAGTAATCTTAATTTGCCGTCGATGTATAAAACATTTGAAATTAAAAAAAAAAGTTGAAACAGTATAATTTTTACAAAGCACAAAAATAAAAAAAATATATATTAATATTATTATTAATATTCCTGCACGAGACGGGATCATCAAACCCAATTGGAATAAAAAACAACATGAAAAAATCCCAATCCACCCATACTTCACTGTTAAGGATATTATCAAAATAACATCAAACGCCTTTGATTTTTTCTTCTGTTGTGATATTTAAATTCTTTTTTAAACTAATTTTACATTATTTCTTTTTTTAGATTTATTTTTATTTAAAATATCGATATAAGTACAAAAAGGAGACGGCCGTATAAAAAACACCGTTTAAGTGAAGATCAGGAAAAAACATTTTGAAAAGAAAGAAAAATGTACTAAGCAAGATGTACAAAAAAATATTATTAACGAGATTGGTTGGATAAAGTTCCTTGGAATGCGGAAAATGAATTATTTTTTCATTTAATAATTAAACCTAAAGTTTATCCATTATTTTTCTAAATCATTACTTTTAAATACTACGAATAACAAAATAACATATGCTTCTATATATCATTATGCCACAACAATTCAATAATAAGTAATACTGATGCAAAATTTTCCGCAAAAATTATTTAGAAAAAATTCACAAAAGGATCAATCAGGAATCTACTCCAGAAAATAAAAAAGCGTCTCATTGATGAAGATTAAAGCTTGAAAACATAAAAAAAATCCCTTTCAGCACGCCGGAAGGCGGAAGTAGATTTCACCGATTCCAAATAGGGGATAAAAAAGATAAAAGACTTTAAAGTAAAGAAAAACTTCAAATTTACTCAATACGACAATGGTTGCACATGTTTAGCATACGACAAGCCCCACTTTAAACAGATTCGATACTGTGCCTATTAAGGGATGTATGATTTTTTTTGTCTTCGAAACCCCCATTTTTTCCACTCCCTGAGCCAGTAATTGATTACATCAAAAAACTTTACGTATATAAGTTTTAGGCCCTTATCCAAAGAATAGTAGGAATTCTAAACTAATTCAATATTTTACTTATAAGAATGTTATAGCAAGATATTTTGTTTTTTCGAAAAAGCCTCCTCATTTCCACCTCCATGGTCCGATTTTTCCGAGATTTTGGGTCGTTATATTTTTTGTAGCAATTTGAAAGTGACTGGCGGAAAATTACGGCAGTTATCGTGTCCAAAAGAAAGTGAAATATATATATATATATATATATATATATATATATAAACTTTTGAACTGACGGTAGTTTTGTGGTCTGAGGGATGTGAAACGCGACGATATGTCAAAATTTTCCAGAAGTCGAATCATGTTACCCATTACAATAGGTAGCTTTCTCATGAAATCTACCTAAAGAAACATAAATAGTGAAATTTGTTCAGATGGACCGAGCTATAGTATTATTTATAATTAAAAAATCGAGTTTTATTCATTAGGAGTAAGATTCATTTTATGAGTCTGTCACTTTATAGTAATGAGATCCCTACTGGGAAAATTCCTTTTTTTAAATCCGTAAAATATTGTCTACTAAGGTCATTTTCAACACAAGATTAACACAAGATTTAAGAAATTCCGATCGACCAATAGATTATTTAGGTAATTATTAACACCAGGACCAGTTCGAATTTCATAAAAATCAACATTAACCTTGAAAATCTAGGCATTACTAGAAAAACCAGTCAGGAATTATTGTTGACATGCAATTATCAGTAACTATTAGTCGTACAAACAATATATGTAGCTTCCACTATAAAATAAATAACGGAACTTTTCCTAATGTTAGACATAAAGTGTATTTAAAATTAAAAAGTAGTTGGCCACAATAGTTTACACAAAAATTATACATTTATTAATTAATAAACGATCATTCGATTACTGTAAATATTCTCATTTAATTTCACCGGATTTAATAACTGTAATAATAATCGCCCAATTTAACCACTTAAATACTCACTTAGCCCGATTAGATTAAGTATCCCGTTACTTGTACAGATTAAATGTTATCCACAAATAAATTTAGAACCGCATATGAATGTACATAAATGTATGTTAAGTCGATGTAACTGTAATCGTCGTAGGTGACCTGACATAAATCGCAAGTTATTTCCATAAACAAATAGCCATCATTAAAAATAATAAGCGTCTAATTTCGGGGTTAACAAGGAAAGTGCGGGATGAAATGGTTTTTCATTGTCTTCTTCATTGAGCCAAATATACGTTTGACAAGTAACACCTTCAATTCGGCTCACCTCAGGGTCTAGCTGCAAAATTAATATCATTATTTTCACAGAAAACAAGCGTGACTGGTTCTTTTTGTATCTCAGCTGCTTTAATATGAATCGTAGCCATAAGAAAGGCTGGGATCACATAATATAAAAGTAACCCTTTCTGTAATGAAACAATGCGTTAAGAACATCGCTTTAACTCAGCAGGGGAAATGAGTTGAAGTTTTACCAATTACGATAAAAGTAATTTTTAAAGATTAGCATCGAGTTAAGTTTATATTTATAAATATGTATATTGCAGTAGACTATTTTAAACCAAAATTTCTTAAATCCTATATTTTGAAAATTAATTAATACATAATCCTGAACGGATTTAAAAAATAATTTGTTTTACACTTACCGATAAGATGGAAAGTTAAAATTTTGAATATAATTAATTTTTAAATGATTAAAGAAATAAAAAGTTTTCCTTAAGTTATTACAGAAACGAAAAACAATCAACCGTTTCGTATAGAAGAACCAACTTCATAATTTGGAAATAAAAAAAAACCCTGTTTTAACATTTTTACTCCCGAACTAAAATTGTTAAATCTACATTTACTGAACAATAAAACGTACAGCATTTCCCGGAATAGAATAAATTTTACTTCAGTTTATTATTTTAAAAAACTCTTCAGTCAACACGTTTATGAGTTTTATAAGTTACTTTCTAAATGTATTCTGTACTATTTTCCCGTAATTGTAAAGGAATACATTTGGTAACAATTCTGGCAATAAAGAGACCAAAAACAGGATGAAATTGGTTACAACTAATAATTTAATACAATGAAACTAAATACAGAACGATAATGATACAGTAGAATTTGTTGATGTGACAACTTGTAATATCATAATTATTAGCCTAAAGTAACCAATTTTAGGCTTTTTTCCGGAAAAAGATCCAAACTTTTAGGAAATTCCATTCTTACTATTATTAGCATATTTAGTACTTCTTATAAAGATTATATTTAATATTTTTATTATTTATAAAGCATAATCGGAATGCTATGACAGTTGAACGATCGCTAATGACGTAACTACTATTTCTTCCTTAAAAAATTCATATTTTTTATGATTGAGAGAATGAAGACCATTCAATGATGGCCCTCATTAGATACAAATAATTATTATATACATAACAAATCTTAACAGGAAATAAATTTAAAAAATTAAAAAACACCACTGTCAAAAGATCATTGCTCTTTAATAAAGGATAATTAATAATATAGGATAATTAAAGAGTGTGCGGATGAACATTTTGTAAATAATATGATTTTTTTTTAATTTTTTAATTCATTTAAACATATATATATATATATATATATATATATATATAGCCTATGACATTCTCAGTAACGTAAGGATTCCAATGCGGGGCCATAGATCTAAATCGGTTCAGATGTTGAGCTGCTACAGTGGAAAAACATACCTACACTATAACTGAATACATTACACTGCTTTTAGAACAGTCATGTAAAAACAGTACTTCATGAAATTATAACAAAAATGGAAATAAAAATAACAATAAAACAACAAACAAGAATAACAAATAACTATGGTTAAGAAGGTAATAAGGAAACAAAACAATAATTATAATAAATGAGTCAATAAAATGTAATAATGACAGAACTAAGTCTTCACAACCATTAACAGAATGTTAGAATGTCAGGAAAGAAACAACGTCAAAATAAAATGATGTTCTTAGAATCTAGAATGGTAACAATGACGATGGATACACAAATTAGCGACAACGCTAATCCGTACATTGAACACAAAACTGCACATTATACCAAATTACTAAAAAGAAAAAATTCATATACAACACCGAGATAATACGTACATGATATACGATTTGTGTTATCAACGACAATTCATGTCTTGAGACTTGTCACGAATCACCGAGGTCCAGCACATGAAGTCTTTTCAGCCGTCTAACGTCCCTACCGATATCCAACAAGGTTTACAGCTAAATGCTTATAAGTCGTGATATGTAAATCCTGCTCAACCTCCTACTTCCTCCTGTACGTAGGAGATCTATAGACAGTTGTGAACCTCGTTGTTCGTTGCGAACCACGGTGCCTTTGTTATAACACAGGATTTTGTTTTGAAATCGTTGTTTCCCACAGTTGCATACCGTAAGTCCAAAATGGTTTTAGGAATACTTTGTATATCGATAACTTATTTGAGAGAAACAAGTTAGAATTCCTAGCAAGTAACCAGTGTAACCGCATAAACCTCATGTTTAGTTGTTTCTTCTTTTTTCCCCTGATCCTTACAGGTCGATCAAGGTGCATACCTAGGTATCAAACTGTGCTAACATCACGGATAAGGGAATTATTGTGTAGAAGTACCCTAGGGCAATCGCTTCTTCTAACGGTGAATATCACGTGATTCGATTTACCAATTTAGCTGGGTCTTATCAATCATAATAATCTCTAAATCTGTAGTTTGTATCCGTAGTAATTAACAAAGTTGCCAAAATGATTTTGCATTATGAAGAAGTAAACTTAGGTTATGGATATATATATATATATACAATTAATTAACTGCCTGAATGATATCACATAATTTATTTACTGTGCTTTATTCTTCATCTAGGTTTTTTTTTAAATTTATATTACCGTCATAATCTCTTTAAAACGGTTACTTTTTTGATAAATATCTTTCTACAAAGATTTTAATATAGAATAGATATTGCATTAGCGGTCTAACGAAAAAGTAATTACTGAAAAGCAAACAACTGCAACATAGAAAGTTAAAATTAACCCATAGATCTTAATTCTTAATAAATGACAAAAATGAATACAGAAAGTTTTTTCACGTCAACTATATCATATAATAAATTTTAATTAATAACAAAAAAAAGAACGCTGTGTTCATTACTCTTTGTATATGAATAACAATAAACAGCTATGATACAGTTTCTTTATAAATTAGCCTAATTCCAAAAAATTAATTTAATTATTTTCTTCACGCAATAATTTTCGTTTTATTATAATTATAAAATAATAATACTAATATTAAAAAAGAAAGTAAATAAAATACATAGGCGTTAAGGATAGTGATAATAAAAATCTTTCTAACATTTAGTGCATATTATTATCGTTATAAAAAATTAAAAAACAGTCCATTCCATACGAAAAAAAGGATTAAACTGATTAATTACATACCTTTCTCCAAAAGTATTAACAAAATTTACTGAATAAAATAATTATAATTGGTGCAAATTAAAACCTGCTGTGAAAAAGAAGATATTTCTAAATCATGCACATACCGGGTAATTTAAAAAGGACTTCACAACTTTAAAAGCATATAAAAATTTATTGAGATAACTTACAGATTCAGTTAAGTTCTTATTTCATAGCAAAAAAACATAGGTTTGTCACCCATCATTCACTCCGGTTCGATATAACTTCCATTTGTAATGCGACGTACATCCCACCTGAAGTCGATTTCGTTCAAGATTGAAGCCAGCAAGTCGGGCGTTACCTCTGCGGCTGTGGTGTTAATTCGAAATCATAGCTCAACAAGATCAGCAGGTAAAGCTGGTACATAAACCCGATTTTTAATAAAACCCAACAAGAAAAAATCTAGCAGGGTCAAATCTGGGGAACGAGGTGGCCATGCAATTGGAATTTCACGATCAACCCACCGATCCGGGAGTCAAGTATCAAAAACATTTCAACTTTTAAGCGGTAGTGAGGTGGTGCCCCGTCTTCCTGATAGTAATGGAGTCTATCTTGGTCAACATCGTCTAACTGAGGAATTAGAAAATTTTGAAGCGTGTACAGATAAACGGTACCGTTTACGGTTGCTTCCTGGAAGAACGGACCGTTGTTTCTGGAAGAAGAACAACCTGTGTTAACGAAAGTTTAGTGCCAAGAGTAAATTGTATGCCTACTAGAAGGTTCCCTACCGTAATCTCTACGAAAATTACTTTGAACTGCAATTGCTGACTGCAAATCGTGAAATCAAAACACACAGCGAGTACGGTCGCTGTGTGATTTGATTTACGAAGGTAAAATATATTTACCTTCTGTAAAGGACTGACAAACACTAGAAGAATACATCCATATAATCTTTCGGAAAGTTTCTCCTATATTTTACAAGAATATTCATCTCAAAAAATAATGGAAAAAAAATCATTTCAATACAGATCTGGAAACGTTTTGTTTTTTAATTACGAGTAGCAAAAGATTTCACCTATATTTCTATCCTAAAGATCAAATAGTATACTAAAACTCTACATAAACAAATTATTGAAAAAAATTATTGGTTTTATATGCGAACTATCTTCAGAAAACTACTAAATTCAGAAGTTTTCGAAAAATAGTTGTAAAACCCGAAAAAAATTTACTTTTTTTACATTTTAATTACTACATTTAAATTAAACTACGTTAATCTACATTGTTAAATAGTCAATAACCAAATAAGATTTCAGAGCAAAAACCTTTCCGGAGATTTTAATCCGGAGAAAATTTACGTAGTTAAAGTCAGTAAAAAACGAATAGAATCTCTAAGAAACCTTTTTTATTGTAAACTAAATAACTAAAAATTGTGTACATTTTGTAACATAAATGAATAAAAAATTATTTCTCTTACATGGAATTGTAATTTAACATATAAATTATACTATAGGTAAAAAAATCACGTTGTTTGACTACAACTTTTTGAGTTTCTCAGTAACTTATCGGAAACTACTCTAAATATAGTTTTGTACCTATTCTTTTTTCATGTAAGATTGAAAAAAAACACGAATTTTCCTCAATAACTGTGCATAGAGTATTAGTAAATCATTTTTTGACCTTTAGAGTAGAAATCTGAGCGAAATTTTTCGCTAGCCGTCATTTGAAAATAAGGCTTTTTCTCATTATTTTGATGAAAGGAATACGCCTACAAAGTATGGTAGAGACTTTCTGAAATACCCGGTGTGTGTGTGCGCGCGCGCGCCCGTGTGTACAACTGATAACTGAGGATATAAAAATTAGTAAATATGTTAAATTTAAAAGAACTAGCATTGATCTGAAGTGGAGAATAGCAACAAACAACCAATAACTAATTTTTTTTTATTTTAGTTCTTCTATAACTATAAAGTTTAAAATAGCATTTTCTCCCTGAATTGTCTTATAAAAAAGATAGTAAAAAAAAAAAACATTTGTTATTTTAAGTTGAAATAGTAAAAGATTATAGAAGTCAAATAAACTCAGATAGTAGTACATACTCCTAACACTCCGAAAAAGGATAGACGATTATTCCATCCCGAATAATCATTTAAAGAAAAATTGTTAAAAGAACAAGTACATTTTTTATGAAGCCCTTTAAGACATATTTTCACCTGTACCCTTTCTCCAATATCTCTTAAAATTCATCCGCTTTTTAAAATTCTTTTTCATAATAACAATAACAGCATCAATCTCGAAAACGAAATGTCATAATCGTTTGTTTAACTGATGCTAACAAAGTAATATAAATAATAAATACACTAAAAAACAAATCTACAGAGTGGCGCGCGAAATGATCCAACATTTGGTTTTATTAAAAATATTTATTTAAATAGTAATACAGAAAATTAAAATACAAAGTGTTTACTGTATACCTGGAAATTATGTTCTGCTTATCACGTGTTCAATATGACCACCATCACGTCCAGCAACTTCTTCAACACGAACTCCTATGTTGTTAATAACTCGACGATACATAACCTCGGTTATCTCGTTGCACGCCTCAATTATAAGCACTCGCAGTTCCATCACTGTACGAGGATGTATAGGGAAAATCGTTTCCTTTATAAATCCTCAAAGAAAATAATCACACGGATTCAAATCAGGACCGTTTGGAGGAGCCAGTTCTTTCCATTCGCAAAACGATTAGGAAATCGGTTTGAAATGACATTTGCGTTAAAAGTTTCATACAGAAAGTCTAAAACAATATTAGCTGTGTGCAGTCTGACTTACCCTGCATGAACCATTCTTTTCTAATTGAAATCCTTTTGCAAGAAGCTGAGGAACAAAATGATTACGCAGCATGTTTAGATAACGTTCATTGTTCACTGAACAAAAAAGAATGGCCCCGTATTACCCCATGACTTGAAATAGCGGCCCGTACCGTAATTCTTAGACCGTGATGCACCTTTTCATGAAGCGCGTGTGGATTTTCGGAAGCCTAAAAACACATATTTTGTTTCTTAACAACCTCGTCTAGGTGAAAATGTACCTCATCTGAAAACCAAACATTGATCAACAATATGTCTTGGTACACAGCCCGTTCAGCTAGTTCCATTCTTTGATGTTTGTTGTCAACCGTTAATTTAGGCACCACTGTTATTTTGTACAGATACAAATGCAAATCAGTTTTTAAAATCTGCGCACAGTTCACCTAGAAATCCGAAGTCATGCTGCTGCTTTTCTTGTTGATTTGCCCGGGCTTCTCAGCAACGCTGCTCCGACAGCTTCAACATTCTGTGGAGAACGAACATCAGCAAGCCGTTCTCGCTTATTCTCAAATACTGAACCATCACTATTAAATTTTTCGAAAAAGTTTACGCATTGTTTTAAATGAGGGCGACCACCGAGTAGGAAAAGGGAAACGAAACCGTCTTTGTGTAAGCACCATACTTTTCGTTTCATTTAAAAACAACACAGTCTTTACGTACTGTTCAACAGTCACTCTTCCTTTGTCAGCCATCTTGGAACGATACACAAACAGCGCACTCGGAAAGAGAAGAAACAAATAATCATGAACTGCTATCACTTTTGCCAACATAATACACATTAATAGTTATTAACCTAAACAATTACTGCCAAAACATATGTTGAATCATTTCGCGCGCTATTCTGTATATAACAGGAAAGTTACTATTATATATTTTTTTTTTTATTTGAACAACTCAAATCTTTGAGGTATATAAGATGAGAGAAACTGACCTCTATTTAATTTTAATTCAATACTGGAAAATCAAGAATTTAAAATTAAGCAACCAAACGCTCTTTTAAAATCGATTTAAAACAATTATCTAACAGGAAATAGGAATAATAATATTATTTTGCACAGACTGAATAATCAGAAACTAAATATTCAAAGTAGACCAATTACATTATTTTAGTTTTTACAAATGTTTTATTTACATCCGGTTCTTCAAGCTTAAAATATTTTCCAGTCACTAGAGTACTATGGTTATTTCTAAAGTAAGAATCGTTTGCATATATTAATTAATAACAGAAGTTGACGCTTTGGAATGTAACCTGCTCGGTAACATGTCTTAAACTATCTGTGTCAATAAACTCTAAACTTTTGTTGCATCAGATATTATTTTTCAGTAACATTTCATTAACCGTATCGATAATTCCAATTTTTTTTTAAATTCAAAAACTTTCGACCCGCTGAAATTTATCAACAGTTAATTGAAGAATTTATAATAAGTTGACTGATAGACGAATTAATGTGTGAAAATGGTATATTCAACTCAGGAAAATCCAATTTGTATTATTAAGCAAGATCTAAATATTTTACAATGATTCTTACATTTAAATTTAAAAGAAAAAAAAAGTAATCTTTTTTCTTCTATGTAACTAAAAGATGTAAAAATAAAATTAAACACTATTCTTATTATCAAAGAAAAAAATCGTAACCGTAAATTACAATATACTAACAAAAATAACGATAACAAAAATGAAATTTTATTACGCTTCCTTTGCCTGACAATTAAATTTTACTTAATCCTTTTTTTTTATTTTTAAAAGTTTAGGTAAAAATTGTTAGTGTAACCTTGTTTCGTTTCATGATTGAATTGTTTAGATCCACTTGAGTAAATACATATTAATTTCTTACTTTCATCATTTTTTCTAAATTTCTGGTCGTTTCATCACTTTCTACGAGTGACATTTCTTTTGTTTTATTTCTTTAAGAGGAAGCTACATCAGTGATATAATTTTATTTCTTCTGTATATTTAAACATTTCAAAAGAAATGTAGGCATTTAATAGCATGATTTTTCCGGCTGTTAATAATAAAAATTAAAAGAGGTAGAGCCAAAGAAAAAAAACACAAACGAAAAATTTATTTTTTTACAGGTGGTCAAGAGATTTTGATTTGTTAAGCTTAACAAATTTGTTTAAGTAAAATATAACACAATCTTCAATAAAGACAAATATAAGAAAAATAAAATTTTCAAAAAGTTTTCTTTAATATAAGTCCGGCGTCTATAATTTTAAAAAAATTGTATAAATTTCTTGATATCTCTATATATGAAGATAAACATTCAAAAAAGTTTTGAAAAATATTTAAACGGAAGGGAACTAGTGAAAAACAAAAAAAATTACATATATTTCAATTTTAAGAGGAGGGGATTAATTTTGCGAAAAAATGTTTTATAAATTATTTATATATACGCATTGTAAGTAACAAATCTGCTTAATAAAGTTTTCTGTAAAATACCTCTGTAGAAAATGGAAATTGTTTTTTTAGCAATATTCCCAACCTCTTAAAGAATTATGAAAAAAAATTACTAACATCAATGCCCGATATGTAGAAATATTTGAGCCAGATTTGAAGAAAATCGGTTCGGTCAATCCAGAGATATAAGACCAAAAGCATGGTTTTTTTTTTGGTTTAGATGAACTGCTGTTTATTTAGATCCTGAAACGTAAATATTTCTAAAAAAAGTCCGATACCGCATTTTTGTCATATCACCATACTTTATCCCTTTAATATAACTATTCTACATAAATCTGCCAGGAAAGTAAATAAGGAGACCCAATTTTAGAACCGATTATTTAATCTTTAGCATCATTGTCAATGTTTATTATAAATCAAATTTTTTGAGAGTTAGTCATGATCTATATTCATTCACTGTAAAAAAAAATTCTTGCCCAGAACTGCGCAAGAAGACCGATTTTTCGTTATTTTATTAAGTTTGTATAATTTTTTGCACAATATACGAAACAAATTAAATGAGAACACTAAAATAGATTTTTTTTTAATATTAAAATGCATTCTCTATTTTTGAGAAAATTAACTTATTATAACCGCAGTTTGATGAAATAATTAAAAATAACGAGTAGACCCTTATACACAACCATCAAGTTTAAACTCGTTCACTACTTGACTCACTGCATAAGCGCTTATGAAAAATAAACAAATACAAAGACAACATATCCTCAAATCGAGGTTATGTTGTCTTTTGTCTACCTCATAACTGAAGAACAACTTAACCGATCTTCATCGAATTTTCATATGCACAACTTCAGATACGCTACTATAGTATATCTAAATTTCAATGAAATAAATCCAATAGTTCTAAAAATTTTCAAGCCAAAAAATATTGTACATGAATGTTATATTAAAGATTTTTGAAGCAAAAAAGTTTATACATGAAGGATATTTTCGTAATCCTCATACTTCAAAAGTAAATCTTCATCGACAAGTCGTTAAAAAAAACCATTATTTCGTGGTTATATATAATCATGCCGTTTATTCAATTTTATAATAACTGAAAAAAATATTTATAAATGAATATTTTCAATTTTTCTAATTAATGATCTCGAAAAGGCTGGACAAATTATGTAGCCTATATAAATAATGTTTAAAAAATATATTTTTCCCCAAATTGTTTTGAACAAGATTTATGTCAAAAAAATTTGGAAAAATATGTTTTTAATTCATAAATATTTTTTAAAATCTTTTTATAAACAAGGAATTTCTGTAAAAGTGTATATAGAGATTTTTTTAAATATATACATCAAATTTATATCTGAGGTTTGCCATTTTACATATTTCATGCAAATTTAAATTAATAAATTAAATAATAACAAAAAGTAAACAAAAATTTTAAAAAATCAGATGTCACTGTCAGACAAAATAAACAACGTTCAGTTATCACCAACTAATATAGATTTCTACTATTTAACCAGTTTTATCCAAATGAAAATTAATAGAAATAAATATATATTTTTTTTAGATTATTAATTTACCACATAATCATAAAGCTTGTGCGAGGGAATATAATATGAAATCTGCAGCGTATGAAAAATTCTGGAACTCAAACTCAGAACCTTCAGGATGAAAGACGAAGACGCTACCACTTTACCACGAATTAATGAGAATAAACACAAATATTAAGCATTTTAAGCAAATATTAAGCATCTATCTCTGGTAATACCAATCTTAAAAATAGATTTTAGTGCTTCATTTGAAAACCGTTTGCAATAGAAAAATATTTGAATACGGAAACTGATCAGCTTTATGAGTTTTTTTTTTTAAATAAGCCATAATCGAATGTATCTTTTCAAATTCCCGCTTAAAAGAATTACAAAACAAACACACTTTTCTTGTAAGTATAATGTGATGTAACTTGCCACAAATCATTTATGTCTTTTTGGTCACATGACCCGTAAACTGTCCATACCTTCTTCTTTTTCCTGTTTAGCCTCCGGTAACTACCGTTTAGATAATTCTTCAGAGGATGAATGAGGATGATATGTATGAGTGTAAATGAAGTGTTAGTCTTGTACATTCTCAGTTCGACCATTCCTGAGATGTGTGGTTAATTGAAACCCAACCACCAAAGAACACCGGTATCCACGATCTACTATTCAAATCCATGTAAAAATATCTGGCTTTACTAGGACTTGAACGCTGTAACTTTCGACTTCCAAATCAGCTGATTTGGGAAGACGCGTTAACCACTAGACCAACCCGGTGGGTTAAACTGTCCATACCTACCATATTTAGTTTTTGCAACGACTCTAGATTTTATCGTTCCGAAACACATTTCACCCAAACCTGAATCAATTAATTACTCTTCAAACCCTTGTTTTACTGTAACTCTATATGGAAAATATTCATTTTCAATTAGTTTTTTATTTAAATAAAACAAAATGCGGTATATTTTTCTAAATTTGATAATATTATTAGCATAACACATTACAATTTTTCTTATTCTTTTATACCAACTGAGACATAATGAAATCTAACAATCTTAACACGCATCCAATTTTTAGAAATATCAGTTAGGGAAAAATTGCGTGTTGATTACTCCAGTATGATAAAAATAATTAACATTTTAAAAGCAAAATTCATAAGTTTTTCTTTACCTTGTAAGCAAAATCATACTTGAAATTTTCTTATCCACGTTAAGTGTCATAAACAATGGCTGCAGACGATCTGAAATGAATCATAAGTCACTCCCCAAATAAATAGCCATATTTCCAAGAATAATAGGCTCTCTTTTCCGTGCTAACTAGTAAAAGAAATGGTTTCACGTGAATCTTTGCGCAGATTATAACGTATTTGATTACATTCAGGATGCCAACCCCCTATTCAGCCTTAGAAATGATACCTTAACTTTCTTCATCGCAGGGCTATACATTTAACATCAATACTCTCAGAGAAACCGACCCTGATAAATGCCTCTTGTACTTAATATGAATCACAGCTGTATAGACAGGAAGAATTATTTTAAAGCATCAAATTATTATATTTGTTTCTGTTGTGAAACAATATACTGTTACTACTCAACAGCGGAATAAGCGGAATTATGTTTTGAATTCTTCTTAATAAATGGTTCGACCTTCTTAAGTTACGTAGACATAAAAAATAAATCAAACCTATAATACCTGTAGTTATTTCAGTATTAACAGACGCAGTGACTCTCATCTGTTCCAGTTATAAACGAGCGAGTTGAGTTGTTTAAGATTGACCTTATTCTAGGTCAACAGAATTGAGAGTGAAATAACGATTGTATGAGTGTGTGTGTATGTGTGTGTGGTGCGCGCGCGCGCTCTTATATCCGTTTACAGTATATGCTTTTTTTTTTTAATTTTTTTTTTTTTTTTTTACTCATCGTTTTAAAGCGGAACAACAAAATAGGTATTTATATAACTTGATATTCTCTTTTTTCTTCATAAACGTAAGTATTCCATTAGTTATTTTATAAACTAACAAAATACATTTTTTTTTAAATTTATCTATTATTTATTTTTTTTTAATGATTAATTCACCATATAAACTGGACGATTGTGCACGGGAATATGAAATGAATTTTTTTAGCGTATGAAAAATGCCATGCCTGACCGGGATTCGAACCCGGGACCTCCAGATGAAACGCCTTGACGCTACCACTCCGCCATGGAAATAGCATTATATGATTTTTATGTATTAATTTAACTCACGATAAAATTAAACTAATCGACAGAACTTCGGAGAAACTTTCTTGCATCTGGAAATAAAAATAACTATTAAAAATAGATTTTGTTTTTAATACCTGATTATAATTCCATCTTCTTGACTACGGTCTGCAATACTTATTGAATTCCATTTCCCTTATCCATTACTTCATTTTTAGAAGAATAAAGGGAAAACTAGAAGCAAATTATCTTGCAAACCTCTTAGTCGGATCGATAGCATTTTCGTCTGTCATCCAGAAGATACCGAGTTTAAATCCAGATCACGTACATTTTTCACACGTTACAAATTTTCATAAATTCATTCCATCCGGTAAGCTACGATCAAAAACGCAATCATAAAAATCTTATCAGTTAAATTCCCGAAATAAAAAAAATAAAAAAAAAACAGGGAAACTGGATACAAAGCACAATAATTTATAAAAATGAACTATTTCAAATTCAATAGAGTAAAAAATTAAATTAAATATTTGTTTTGTTCTTCTAATTTTTTTCAATGTTTCATTATTCTAATATGACGTTAAGGATATATCTTTAAAACATTAATCAACTAGAATGCAAAACGACTATAATTTTTTAAATTTTAAGAACGCCTACTCGGGTCCACTATCGGAAAAAATTAATTTTTCTCAATCGTTTACCCATACATTTTAATATAGACTTAATTAATTAATATAAATTATACGTTTAATATAATTCAATTATCTAAGAAATCAGAACGTATCCTTATTTATGTGAAAATACTTAAAAAACACTTTTAAAACTGATATTTTCATTGTTAAATCAAGGATCAGCGACCCTGCCATCCTTTAATTTATAAAATATTTACTCCTAAAATCCTGTGCGCTTTATAAACATAAAAGAATTGAATTTTACACGCTCACGAATTCTTACAAAAATAAGTCTTGTTCTTTTGTTACCGATGAGTCTGAGGAACCCCATTTACGAGCAGCGTGTCGGACTCGCTAACAGGTTCCGCTAGATGTTATTAAGAGAGCGTATGTGTGCCTGCGCCCTACCGACTAAACCTCACGTCTCACTGATCCTTCCCGCACAGGGCCGGGCCGGCAGTCAAGCCTATCACTGCCCCGGGAGGTGTCTTTGAGCTCAGGGGTTCAAGAGTCCCCGTGCATCATCACTGTCGACCATCCATGCAAGCGCGGATGAACTACAGCTCCGCAGGAGGCAGTCCATTCCCTTCTCGCTCACCGGTCATGTTCTTCTCCTTTTGTAAAGGTCTATTTCCAAGTATCTGTACCTTCTCGATCCTCTCCTCTTCACACAAGGTCGTTCAACGACTCTTCCTAATCGAAGCACCAGATTCTGGCTTCCTCTTTCTTCTTCCTCAATAAATCTGCGATCAGTTTCGCGACTGAATCCCATTCTCGCTGACCTCACAACATGTACTTAATAGAGTTCTCTGGAGTCAGCCACTCGAGGTTAAATCTCCTCCTATTCTCCACCCATCGTTCGCACACGAATACCGTACGTTCAGCCGTGTCATTGATGTTACAATACATACACATGGGTGAACTTCTCCTGTTAAACCGATACAGGTCAGCAGCGAATTTGCCGTGGCCCAAGAGGGACTGGACGAGGTAATGATCCACCTCGCTGTGGCCCATGGTCTGAACCACAGCCTCACGTCAGGAATCAACCACCTTGTCCAAGTGGACAGTTGTGGGGAGGGGGCACTATGCCAGTCATCCTGCCACTCCTCAATGGCCGTGGTTTGCGCCTCGCCTTTAGGCAAACCTTCGTGCTGCCGCTTCAGCTGGGTCGCCCTGTCCTAATGGGCATAAAGCCTGCGATTACTTCCACAGTTTTAGTTGACACTGTTCGGTACGCCGTTACAACCTTGATAGTGGCCCGCCTCTGCAGGGACGTCAGTTTTTTTCGCATTTCTGTTGAAAGCGTCACCGGCGCAAACGTCGGTAACGCTTTCCATCTAATCTCTTGCGCCCTTCCGAAAGCCACCCACAAATTCTCGCCACCACACTATTGGAGACCTCAACCACTTCATCCTCAGTTCTGGCTGAGACCAACACCGCTAGGTGGTCAGTATACGCCACTATTTGGGCAACCCCCTTCAATTCAAGGTTCAGCAGACCCTCATACGACAGGTTCCACAGGAGCGAACCCAATACAGACTCCTGTGGAACTTCTCCGTAGACCTCGAATTCCTCTCAACCTTCCTCTATCAAAAGTGTCAGCCTCCTGTCGTGTAAAGAGTCGTTAATAATTGCCAGGAGGTACTCGCTGATCCTTCTACTCGTCAAGGCAGCCAAGATGACCGACTGAGGCACAGAGTAGAAGGCCTCCCTTAACATCTAGGAGTACGATAAGGGGGAATCCTTCCCACCCTCCATGTTCCTCCTCCTCTGTCTTTCGTCCAGCTTATCACATGACTCACTGCATCAGTAGTCGATCTCCCCCACGCAAAACCAAACTGATTGGGAAAGAAGCCACCGGTCTCATCAATTCCTGCCCTCACTCGTTCCGCCAAAAGTCGTTCGAGTAGTTCTCCCATTGTATCTATTAGACTTATGGACCTGAACGTAGAACTATCCTCGCCTACTGAACCTGGCTTAGAAATAAGCGCCAGCCGTGCCCTCTTCCAGATCTGCGGGAAGGAGCATTCCCGTAACATCTGATTCTACGTCAAGGAGGTGCCACGGAAGCGCCACGAGTGCTCCCTCACAAAGGCCCTAACGATAGCCGCCGATACCTCAATCGGGCCGGAACGTTTCCTTATGTTTATTCGTTTAGACGCGCAGACAAGTTCCCCTATTATGTACCGTCTGCCATGGTCACAAACCAGCTTTTTCCACTGCTCCTCTCTATAGGAAAAAGGTCCACAACTGCTCTGAGCGCCTGACCCCTCGCCAGACGGGGGAGGGACCTACCCAGTTTCTTCATTCAAAATGGACTGAAATATATTTTTTATTATCGCTTCGACTTCGATCGACGAATTAACTCAGCTCTGTTAACCACCCAGCTAATATATAATCTCCCAACTATATAAAGAGACAACATCTATTTCCTTTGTTAACGATAACCACGAAAGCTACTGAACCAATCATTATGAAATTTTAACTGTAGCTTTCTTATGATCCCCCAGAATGTACACCACAGTTCAAACCTTACAACCTCACTACTGTATAAATTATAAATAAAAAAACCTATAAATAACCTTGAATACCTATAAATAACCACAATTATTCGATGCTGGTTGTGAACGTTTTGTGAGAAATGCCAACGCTGAAGAAGCAACATTAAATGCAGCACAATTACATCCCACCTCAAGCACCAGAAGTTTGTCACATCGCTTTTATGTTTTGCAATAAAGTGTGTGGCGAACGTTACGGGAGCAACAAGTGCACCCATTCCATACAATACGTGTACAAGAGTTATTACCACCTGATTTTGATAAATAGATGAAATTCTGTCGATGGTTAATTAGAAAACGTGAACATCATTTCAATTCCCTAAGTAATATTCTAACTACTGATGAATCCTGTTCTACAAGAAATTGTATTGTAAATTATCGAAACACTCACACTTGGGCAGAAGAAAATCTCCGTGAGACTGCAACAAGTCATTTCCAACGCATTTTTTTGTTTAATATGTAGTCTTTGTGATAATCTTATACGCCTTTTTTTCTTACCGCTCTCCATTGAGCATTGGCGGTAAGGCACCAAGGCTTAATGGAGAGCGGTACTTGCATCTTTTGCAAACAAATTTGGTGGGGAACTCTTGAAAAATACTCCACTTGTAGATACAGTTGTGATTTTTCAATGACGGCGCATTTGCTCATTACTGTCGGGATGTGATCAATCGTTTAAATAACAAATTTAGTAAGCAATGGATTAGTCGAAACGGACCAGTAAAATGGTCACCTCGATCCCCCGATCTGCGATACGAGCGGAATTTATTCCGCTCGTATTGGCACACGAAATATTGAGACATCGTATAATAGAAGCTCGGGCTATTATTAGAAAAATAATGATGCTATTAGATGTGCCTGGCTAGCATTGATTCGCCGAGCTGAGCTATTCATTGAACACAATGGCGGCCAGATTGAGCAACTGCTTTGAAGAAATGTTTGCAGCTTTATTAAGTAACCACTTTGATATTTAATAATTTTTACTAAAAAACCGAAAGGTTTATGATTTATATTTTTAAATCTACTTTTTATATATTTTTGTCTGTTACTGATAACTTATCTACTTGTTTTCATTTAAATTATGTTGTTCAAGCATTAATGAAAACTGTTCCGTTTAAAATCGTATAACTTTTCCGATCCACTTGGTGTTTTGTTTCAAATTAAAGTTGAAATTTGTGTTTAATTTTAATACACGTAGTTTACTCAGAATTAAATTCTCTACAAAGTTAACTAGACATTTTTATTTTTTTATTGGTAAATTAACAAAGTTATTATTCCAAATCTAAAAAAGTGTATTTTCCGACAAAACGTTTCCTCGTTTTAACCCGTTTTTCTTAATACCTACGTGTGATAGAGGTCTGAAACCTCATATATTCATTTTCGTAGATAAAAAAAAAAAAATAAGAAAACACCAAATTTACCCTTCGATTTGAACCCAAAGAATTTTGGTACGGTTTAATTTCACAGAAGGAGCAGAAAACAGGGCTAAATGTTTCGCGAGCCGAAACTCGTTAACGAACAGTTTTCAGAAAAAATGTTCATATATATATATATATATATATTATTATTATTATTATAATACTCTAGTAATAAAATTATTACCTAATCACGTGAACGTTTACGAAAGTAGTTACAGAAGGTTGTTTATAAGATGCAATTTTAAATGAAGCAACATAAATATTGCTACATTTAACAGCAGTTTATGCTGTTAATAGCAAATGATTATTTATATTTGTTTCTTATATACTTTACACGTGTATGTAATTTCGCTTGTTTAATCATACGTTACCTGTAAAAAAAAATCTTAATTATATAAAGAGAATGTTGTTTA
Organism: Lycorma delicatula; assembly: GCF_047948215.1. NCBI lineage: Eukaryota > Metazoa > Arthropoda > Insecta > Hemiptera > Fulgoridae > Lycorma > Lycorma delicatula. Next base: position 101,566,383 of record NC_134458.1, on the reverse strand, counting down.
GAAATACTCAATAAGTGAAAATTTAGTTCTTTACCATTAAATTATGAATATCATACATAGTACAATATCATTATCTATATTTTTACATTTGTTTTTTATATTTTTATAAAATGCCATGGAACCATTTGCCTTTTGTAACGGAATATGTATACCACCTCTAACAGCTCATTTCTCCTTCAGCAGTATATAAAGCTCCACCTCTCTTCCACCACCCACGACGACCAGCCCGTTCGGTGCGCACATCACTGACTACATACTCAATAACAATTCATGTGTCAGTGTTAAAGTGAATATAGGAAAAGGTCGCGAAATGTTTACTCCCTGTACTTATGAAGTAGATTTCAATAACGTAGCAAGAACATAACACGTACCATATCACTAAACACCCAAAACAGTGAGCATTTCTTCAAAAGTTTTCTTGAGAATCCCAAATACCTGATGAATTCATTTTTTTAAAAATATAAATGATGCGCTGAAACAACTTCCTAATGCTCGACGCTAATAACAGATTACGTGGAACATACTAAAAAAGACATCTCCCACGTGCTTCCCTAAATATGACTTGCAGATACCTCCCGTATTTTCGTCTTATAGAATCTAATTTTATTCCAAATTCAATTAAAAATATTTGAATCGGTTAATAAAAAAATGTTTTAAAATTAAACAAAAATCCAAAACATTTCATCAACAGTAATCAATTTAAAACATCTTTAATAATACTTTTCAGTTTAATTAAAAATTAATCGAATTAAACTTTCTCTAAAGCCAATAATTCACAACGTGTTTAGATCTACGTTTTCTTAATACCAAATCTATAAAAAGTTAACTTCCTGTCTTTATAATTAGTATTGTACTACAAAATATATTAATATAAATAAAATAATGATACTATCAACTAAATAACTAATTTAATCAGATTAGTTTTTTTTTAATTATCATTCACTTCTCATTTTCAACTTCCTAAAACAATTACTTTTTATTACAGACATCTTTCTTTCTAATTTAGAAAGGGATTGGTATTCGGTAGGAGTAAATCTAAGGTAATGAATTTTATTAACGAGAACGACATTTGGTTTTTTTTCTTTTTTTCATTAAATTAAGAAGTAAATGAAGAATAGAGAATCTATGAGGGCTATTCAGAAAGTAACTTTCGATTCGTTATTAAAAAATAAAACCAATTGATAAAAAAATAATATATTACATACGTCTTTTAGCTACTTTACTACATAATTTCCGTCCAAATTAAGGCACTTGTCATATGTGTAAACAAGGTTTTTGAATACCCTCCTCATAAAATTCAGCCACCAGTGAATTAACCCAGTTAATAACACCGTTTTTCAACTACTAGTCGTTTTCAAACCACTGCAACGCTAACCATTTCTTCATTTTCCCATTTGAAACTGTTAATTTGGCGTTGCTTACTGTAGTACGCGGACGAGCGCTGTCATGAAGAAAAACGATGCAACTCAGTATGCCGCGTCGTTTGTTTTGTATGGCCCTTCTCAATTCCTTCAACGATTCCCAATAAGTTTTAGCGTTAATTATCGTGCCTCTTTCCGTAAACTTAATCGAAATCACACTTTTAGGGTCCCAGAAAACCGATGCCATCAGATTTTTTGAAGAAAGTGTTTGACGGACCTTTACATGTTTTCTAGGAGAACTGATATGTCTCCGCTGCATCGATTGAGTGTTTTTACCACGTTCAGAAATTTAACCCGTGTCTCATCGCCTGTTACGATGTGATCAAGCGGCGTTTAGAAAATGACTAGCAGTTGAAAAATGGTGTTACTATCTGACATAAATCACAGGCGGCATAGTTTTATGACGAGGATATTCAAAACCTTGTTTACAGATATAACAAGTAATTTGGACGGTAATTATACAGTAAATTAGCTATAATATTCATATAATAAATTGCTTTTCTATCAATTGGTGTTTTTTAATGAGGAAACGGAAGTTACTTTCCGAATAACCCTTTCCGCAGATCAAATATATTGATTAAAAATGTTGTTTCACTTATTCACATAAATCAGAATATATAAGCATTTTTTTATTATATTTATTTTAAATTATTTGTAAAGTTACAGTTAAAGGTTAAAAATATTTCACACACGCGCACGCGCACGCTCTCTCTCACACACACAAACACACACACACACACACACACACACACATATACCTATTTATTTACAGGTTACATGGAGATAAGTTATCAATTAACCATGACTACAAGGTTGACCGAAACTATTTTTAAGCAATATGATTCATCAATAAAGCTTATTATCTTTATTGCTGAAATAAAAACTAGTATTTTTATAATTAAAATTTGACAGTTTCTCCTTGTTTTTTTCTAATTACTGAAATTTGTTAATTAACAGTATTTAAATAGAAAAATACTAACCTAGATACTTATGTATTGTATTTACTAAATATATTTAATGAAAGTACATTATTTCACAAGATTTATGTAGTTCGATTCCTTTTTTTTTGTAAACAAAAAATTAATGAAAAAATAAACGTGACAGCAATGTCAATAATATGATATATCAATCAAAGTATATTAAAGGCTACGCGGTGAAATCAGATAATGGCATATAACTATATCTAACAACCTATATTCTTTTTACTAAAAACCTTGAGTAAGAAATTGTGGAAAGAATCAATTCACCGATAAAATAGACCATAAATAATAATGATAAATGATCAAAGTAATTCTTAATAAAATAAAAATAAAAAAGGAATAAAGATAGAAATAATGAAAAATGAATATGACAGAAAATAATTTAGTATTTTTAAACTTAAAATATATATTAATAAAAAAAAGTAGAGTTCAGATAAAGCAAGCTAGCTTTAATAATTATTTACTTTTTTTGTTTTTCTCTTTTTCGCGAATCTGTGGTTTTAGAAACAAGACAAAAGGCATCCCACTGCGAAGCAAATAGCTGTCTTCCTCTTTCCCTTTATATAGTAGATATATACGTATATATGACAGGACATCCTTTTGTCCTACGCTTTCTATCCTCAGTCAGAGATTTTAAATTTAGTAGTCTAACCTTAATTTAGAGAAAAACGAAAGAAAATTATTCTTGGTTTTAACAGAATATGAAAGATTTTTTTCAAAATTAAAATAAAAAATGTATTTATTTATAATAAAAACATTTTACACTAAAGATTATGATAATTATAAGTAAGATTGTGTGTGTGTGTGTGTGTGTGTGTGTGTGTGTGTGTGTATAGTGTACATATATTACTACTACATAGAGGCAAGGTCTTTTTCGTTTGTTCCCGTTGGCTCCAAATACTGAATTCCAATCATTACGAAATTTTAACTGTAGTTTTCTTATGACCCCCGGAATCTTTGAACGGTAAACCTCACCATTATATAAATCATAAATGAAAAATTCTTCTGTAGTTCTGTTCAAGTAGGCCGATTTTTCGTTATTTTATTTTGTATAATATTTTTTGTACAATGTTTTGCGCAAGAAATACACATAACATAAATTACATGAGAAAACTAAAAGAGAGGTAATTTTTTATTTTACTTAATATTAAAATATGTTCTCTATTTACAAGAAAGTTAAATTATTATAACCGTAATTTGATGAAATAATTAAAAATAACAATTAGATCCTAAACACAAGCATCAAGACCACTGTGACTCACTGCATACGCGCGTATAGAAAACACATCTATACAAAGTCAATATAACCTCAAATTGTAGTTAAACTGAACGTAACTGAAGAATCAATCTTCATACGTAAAACTTCAGATACACTATTACAGCATATCTAAATTCCAGTGAAATTGATCTAATAGTTTTGAAGATTTTTGAGCTATATATAGGCCTGTATATATTTATACATATATATAACTTCACACCCCCTAACACCACCATGCGACCGAAAGTAAATCCGTACTCTTCTTCGAAAAGTCGGTAAAAAGAGTATAAATAAATAACCTAGAATCTTCTTTTACTAAATTTAACATCGTTGTGTATATCTATCATTGTCTATGCCAATATCGACTTCTTCAGAAAGTTATAATGTAATTTACTAAATGCCATTCTCTTTAAAAGATCAGCTTGTATTATTATCTTAATATATGTAAAAACAGACGTTTTTTGTAATAAAATTAAAGGGAATGACGACTTACATACTTAACTAAAAAGTTGTTATTCATCTGAATTGATCTCTTTTATGTGGTAAACTGTGAATAGCGGGGATAACTCAGAGCAACAGCCCAGACGTAATTACTAAAAAACTACATAGCGCGGGAAAAGCCGTGACGGAGATTGCTTGATTGTACATAAATATATATATATATTTATATATATATATATATATATATATATATATATATATATACAAATTCAAGTACCTAGGGGAATATATACAAATGGGAGTATCAAACAAGGCATCCAACATGGAAAGAACAGAAAAACTTGAGAAAGCATACAGACTCGCATGGTTGCACAAGCGAAGTATATCGATTCAGGCGAAACTCAGACACTACAAAACAGTCGTGCTAACGGAGGCACTGTATGCATCAGAAACTACCACAATTGGACATTCAGCCATCATATAAACAGAAAATTAGAACGGAAAATACTTAGAAAACGTTTTTGAGCAATACACAGAAATGGCATATGGATGAAGAGACCAACCAGAGAATTATATGAACGAACGGACACACTCACAGACATGAACAGAAAATGCAAACATACATTCTACGGGATATACAGCGAATGAACAACAACAGACTTACAAAGAGGATCTTTGATATAGTGAACGACTCAATCAGGAAAACCAGCTGGCATCATGAAATAGAAGAGGACTTAAGACAAGCAGGGATCATCAGGGAAATGATTGGAGAAACAAAAAAGTTAGAAATAAAATTATGAACACGAAATTTGAAGTGAAAGAAAAGAAGCAAAGAGGAGCAAAGAGGGCAGAACAAAGGAAACAGGATCACAGTCAAAGAATGAAGAGATTTTGGGAAGAGAGAGAGAATGAGAAAACAACTTAGGATCGCAGAATCACGAAACATTAAAGTTTAAACTAAAATATGTTATGGTATGGTGTGTTACGTTATGGTATGTTACGGTAAATTACGGATGAATAATTCGAAACATACACGCAAACGGAGCATCATTATTCTTTATTTTAATTTTTATACACACAGGACGAGGAATATACTATGGATCATTCAGGAATATAGTAGATCATACTATGGATCATATGTCTTACCATGAGAACAGATATCCTTCTGAGGAGCAACAGTAATTACAAACTTAATCTCAGCAATTCCTTACATGGGAGAAATAGTAGTCCAGTGAGTATGGTGGGGGGGGGGGGGGTTGCTGTAGATAACCCCACACTAAACCGATTCTTTACTTTTCACTTCATTATACCTTTCATTTTAACAATAATAGTAATATTACACTTAATAATCCTACACGAATCTGGATCTTCTAACCCATTAGGTATAAAAAACAACATCGACAAAATTCCATTTCACCCCTATTTCACAACCAAAGATATTTTAGGAATAGTAATAACAATAATAATTTTTATAATAATAATTAATATAAATCCATTCCTCACTATAGATCCAGAAAATTTTACACCAGCAAATCCGCTTAGAACACCCCCCCACCCCACATCCACACATTCAACCTGAATGGTACTTTCTTTTCGCATATGCAATCCTGCGGTCTATCCCTAAAAAATTAGGAGGGGTAGTAGCCCTAATAATATCAATCATAATTATTATATCAATACCATTTTCAATGAAAATAAAAATTAATCATTAAGGATATTTAACCTAACAAAAATTTACATGCGTTATAAATTTAAAGCCAAATTTTAAAACAAAAATCAAATTTAAAAAAAAAAAATATTAAAGAGGGGCCTTAAAATCACATTTATAAATAATTGATAAAACAAAATACACCCAAAAAAGGATCTCCTGCCCTTAAGCAACAATAACTCCGAAGCTACCTTGATTTTAACTGAAGTTAAAATAAATAAAAAATAATAGCTCAAAATAGATGGAAATAAACTTAAAAGCTAATAATTTAAAGCACCAAAACCAAAATATAAAGCTACCCCTAACATTATCCTAATTTAATACAAAAAAAAAAACAATGGTTCAAAATAGATGGAAATAAACTTAAAAGCTAATAATTTAAAGTACTGACCTTAAGGGCAAAAATGAATAATAATAATAATAATAATAATAATAATAATGTGTGCGAGTCTCTCTCTCTCTCTCTGTGTTGTGTGTGTGTGTATGTGCGCGCGCGCGATCGTGTATTTTGAAATTTATTTTCATTATTTACTATACCATGGATATAATAGCTTTGATTTCTTCAATCTACCATCAAAAATTAGTATACTATTTAAAATTACTTTTCATGTTCCCATATTTTTGGTGAAAATAAAAGATTCATACTTATTGGCGCCAAACAATGACTTGATAACTCGTTTTTTATTTTAAAAACTCGTTCTGACTTTTTGAGGAAGCTTAAGAGATGTAATTATACGTAAGACAGGAAATACATAACGATGAGAAGCTTAGAATTTTATTTATACGCTTCAAATCAAAATAATACGGTTTGATTCTGTTACAAATGAAATTTGATCATCCCACGAGAAATTTTCATCTTATAAAACACCCAGAATTTCACTTTATCGGCAACAGAAATATTATCGTTACCATAAATGTGAATTCTACCCGCACAATCAGTAACGTCTCTACCTGAGAAGTGCAATGCAATTTTTTATTTGTATTTAAATATAAATAAAACGTTGCATTGTGGTTCCATCTAGTAAATAATTTTCTAAATTGTAGAATTTTCAATTGCTATTAATATGTGAATGATATGTAAAACGAAGTTACAAGTTAGAAATTATTATTTATTAAAAACGTATTATTAAAAAAAATAATAAAAGCGTTTGATATGCATAATTTAATATTAAAATCATTAAATTAAAATCGTGACTAATATAAACTTAATAAAAACTGTCAAGGTAGCGGTAAAATAAAGAAACGTGCGGTTTAAATGAATCTAAAGAAAACCCAATATACTTTTTTATTTTTACTTTTACTTCGAATACTTTCTTTCTGTACTCTTACGATCATCTTTCACTGCACTTTTCTTTTAGTTCTAGAACGTATGGCAAATTTTTTATAGCTACTAGGTACGGTTGACTTATTTCTTGTTCAACTTTTTTTTCTTCTTTTAAATCCACTACTTCTATCTAACCGTTAGAGATAATAAAGAAATCCTTCTTTCAAGACAACCGAATGAAAAAATACTTTCTATAACTACATCCATAAAATTTAAATAAAATTAGAAAAATATAAAAACTTATCACCAAAAGAAAAATAAATATGTAACAGCATAATGTTTTATTAACGTGAATGTAATACCAAAATTCTGATGTGAACACCACATGACTTCCTTGTACGCCTATTAAATTACATATATACATTTTTAAAAGTACATAAAATTTTATTTCATTAATAACTTCTAATATTTATTCATTTCATTTTATTGTTATTGTTGAATTATTATTGATCCTATTTTTTTTTTTTTACAATCGGAGGTTAATAAATTAATTATTAATAAATCAATATATTTAAATTGAAAAAAATTTAAATATATTGGAGATGAAGTCTGATTCGAACTGATGTGCGTTGCCCTTGTAAGTTCAAAATATCTCATTAATTAAAATTTTATTTGGCTATAACTCTGGATCCAATGAAAATAAGTACCACTTATATCGTTGAAAAGATCTCAACGAGGGCTTATTACTGCAGTTAAGAAAAAGTCTAAAATTCAATTTTTTTTTGGATTTTGGGCTTTTTTTGACACTTTTGGTCCAGTCGATTGCAATCAAAAGGGGAGGTGCACAAGTAGTTATTACAACAGTCCTAAATCCAAAATTTTAATATCCAACAGCTAATCGTTTTTGAGTTATGCGAGATACATACGTACAGACATCACGTAGAAACTAGTCAAATTTGATTCGGGGATGGTCAAAATGGATATTTCCGCTGAAATCTGAAAACCAAAATCCTTCGCAATCATAACACTTTCTTTACTTCGTACAAGGAAGTAAAAAAAAGAGGGAGTAATGTTCGAACGTACGTATATAAATGTGTTGATGTGTATGAAGTTAACAACTTTTGATTGTATAAACCCAGTTTTGGTGAAATTTTGTACAGAGATTCTTGTGTACGGAGCAATTTGTTGATAAAGTTTTAGGGTAAATATCTCCAGATGGTGGGGGGTAGATAATTTTTTGCCGGTCAATTTTCTAAACGTTTATCAAACTTAACCCCATTTTAAAAGTATTAAGCTCCCTACATGTGTGCATGCTTATCTTAACATTAATAATCTTGATTCAAAATTTTCCTCTTCCCCCAAAATCGAAAAAGCTATCTCTTTAATTTTTTGTATATTTTTAATCTAATTTTTTTCTGTCTTCCTAGGCATAGTAATTGTGTTAGTAACCCAAAAAAAAATGAGGGGCAATATTTGGGGTGGGGGAGCCGATCGAAATGAAAAAATATCGATTTTTTTGAATTTAAAATTTATTTATTTAAATTTTTAATATTATTAAAAGTTTAAACAATAAACACCACCACAAATAAAGAAATCTTAGGTAAACTTTTATTGATTGTGCATTTTTCAATTGATTTTTTTTTTTTTTAGTTTCTTCCATTTAAGATAGTAAACGTAGAAATATTTTTTTTTAAATTTGGAATGTGATTTTGGAGGTGGGGAAGCATAAAACATTTTAAAAAATACCGATTTTTTTGTTAATTTTTAAAACTTTTTTTGGTCATTCTGAACATATAGTGATCATTTTATAATAAAACTTCATCATAGATTACCACCACCTTAATAAAGATATCTTAGGCAATCTATTTTCATGTATAACTATTTTTCCACTATAGGAGAGTAAATAACCAATGGCAGGAAAGTATCACAACTTTTTTGTCAGCTTTTTTTTTAATGTTACTTCCTTTGTTCAAGAAAATGAGGATATTTCCTGATTTCCTTAGAAAGATGAAGTTTGTCAAAATAGATTGCCATTGACACAAACAGATGAAATAATCACTGGATTTTACAATAGGACTTATAAAAAAGGATAGGATTTCCAATACGGGTTTTTTTTTTAAATCACGTTTCAAGATAATTTAAGTTTCTCGCTTTCGAGAATTCAGAGTTTCAAAGTATCAAATACGTAAGATACGCACAGTTTAATAAATACATATTGATAAAGTAACCAGACATGCCGACACATTTTGCGTGACTAACTTCGTAGCACTCCAGTTGAACGATTAACTGTGTACGTCTGATGACAAGCCGCATCACGAGCCAGTTTTACTCCTTGCAGGTTTGAACGTGTCGAGTATGTCTAAGTAAGACCATACACAGGAGTTGTACAGCTCAATTCTTACAGCTATTTTTTTTTCAGTTAAAAATTTTTCTTTAGAGAGTGAAATGAGTAAAGTATTTATACAAGATTTTATAGCGGATTATCGACAACACTCTTTGTTGTGGAATATGAAGTATAAAGGATATGTTAGCAAGAATTTAATACATGAGGTACACAAAGCCATTGATTGATATTTGTAATAATATAACACAAACGTAGTACGTAAATTACGCTTACGCTACACTTGGCGTGTGACATTTCGGAAATATAAGCAAGCCTCGAGTCGCGAAATCCTGGCCAATAAATCCGTAATCATATAATAACGGCTTCAAACATCACATTTACCCATGACGAACATGTAAAAGTAAAATGTGTTAATTTGATGTGCTTGTTAATCGGTAGCAACGTGCAACGGGCTCATCACGAGAATATCCGCCAGTAAATCTTTGGTTACCATATCCACGGGGAATGTATGTGTGGTCAGCCATAGATTCGATAATATAGACATATCAGATATCGTTCAGGAACGAAATTCTTCGTGGTTCTCTTTCTACCTTCCCTTCTGCTAATCACTCAACCCAACTAGTTAGTTATACCTAACCTAGTCTGGGTTTATTTCTTGGAAATTTTGTTTTTATTATTGAAATATAAATAAAGTTTTAATAACGATTTTTCTAAAATGCCTCTGAAGAAAATCGAAATTGGTTTTATCACGATATCCCCTTAATGAATTTTGAAAAAAAAAACATTAATATGATCAATCCCCCATATTTAGAAATATTTGAACCAAATTTTAAGAAAATCGGTTTGTCAATCCTGATATATAAGGTCAAAAGCTGTACGACGAAAAGTTTTTTGGAAAAATTCCGATACCCCATTTTTGACATGATGACATACTTTCCCCTTTAATGTAGCTATTCTAGCTACACGCGCCGGGAAAGTAAAAGAAACTAAAAACTATTTGTACAATATTAAAATCATATTTATTATTATCAACTGTATGTATTCATAGCAATTAGTGGTTACATACACAATTTCAAACGCTTAAAAATAATTGAAATATAACAAAAACCGAAATACAGAATTCCCACAATTAAATTTAAATCATAAAGAAAAAAACAACAATTTTAATTTTAAATTAAACTTTAGTTGTGTTATTATAATAATGTTTAATTTTAATAACAAAATTACGAAATTAATACATTAATATATATAATAATTTATACTTTAATAAAATATTTTAAATAGTTAGCGGTTAATCCACCGTGTTCTGCTTTTTAATAAACTATCTTCAGTGGGGAAAAAATCATAAATATTAAATTATATAATAATAAGAATTTGTATTTATATAATATTAATATTTAAACAAGATATAAATATTAAAAATTAAAAACTGTCAAAAAAAAATTGCTCTTTAATGTAAGATAATTAATAACATAGGAAAATTAAAGAGCGTGAAGGTGACAATTTTGTATATAGTGTAATTTTTTTTAAATTTAAAGGTCCATTTCTAAGTATATCAGTTAATTTTTGTTCTGGTTTGGTTCCATCATGATTTTGTATTATACTAGAAAATACTCTGTTTGAATTTTGAAAATCGAAAAATTGGTTGCAAAGATATAACAACAATTCTGAATAACCGCGATCTGTTAGATCGAGAGTGTACCTGATCCATGCGAAAGTTAGCCTTCAAACTACTAATAAATACCCGTTCGAATTTTGAAAATCGGACGATTGTTTGCAGAGATATTATAAGATCAACCCGTTGCACCTGCCAAAACAACGCCACAGGAGCATTCCGTTTGTTACCAGTTGATGGTGATGAACGGTCTAGCCTCGCACGAGGTGCACCTCACCACTCTACCCCTCAAACGCAATTCCCACGGGAAGCCCATTATTATTAAACAGAATTTATTTTAATTCAACGTAAATTTAATTCTATTATTTTTGTAATATTATTCATTCGAATCATTCAGTTCAAACCCAGTTTACACAGTGATAGAACACATTTCATTAATTTAGTTCAATAAATATATATATATATATATATATATATATATATATATATATATATAGATAAATAGATTTAGATGTATGACGCCGGATTGGAATCCTTACGTTACTGAAAGTGTTATAGGCTGTACACACACACTATGACACTGCCGGTAACTTAAGGATTCCAACCCGGTGTCATACATCTAAATCGGTTCAGCTGGTACAGTGGAACAAACATACATACACCCTAAACATATTACACTACTTTTTGGGCAGACGTGTAAATATACTTTGTAACCTAAAACGTTTTCTCACGTCCTTCAGTCGTTTTGAATTACTCAAGATTTTCTTTTCATAAATTATTATAATAACTAAAAATCTTAAATGCTCCGTCTTAATTAAATTGATTGTTATATTTTTATAGTCCATTTTGAATAAATAATTAAGATATATCTAATAAAAATGATGAAATACCAAATATGGGTTCGCTAAAGAGTTTTTGAAGCAAACTGACAAAGAGAATGTTCAAGGATCGTTAAAATAAGAATAAAGATCTGTAATTTGATGAACACATTACGGTTGTTAAACATACACCGTGATTACTTTAAAAGAATTTTAAAAGCCTAATTTTAGAAGAATTCGTAAAAAAATAAATCCAAACGCTGAAAGAAAATTAATAAAAATCGCTGACGTGCCCATTCTTTTTCATATCGACAATTTTTTTTTGTTAAACTTAACCATTTTGAACTTAAGAAAACCTTTTGTAATTGCAAATCAATATGCAATTTGTATAGTCAAGTCAACTTGAAATTCGATCGGCGAGTAGAATGTATGAATGGTTTATATGACTTATTGTCCCTCACATGATTTCATTATTTATTAGTATTACGACCTTGGACATGCTGCACACGTATTTTAACAAGTAAGATTAGATGGAAGTAATGATAGATGAAAAATATTCCAGACCCTTGCCAGGAATCGAACGCAAGATGTTTTTGTTAAATGTTTCTTACAGTTGTGAGTTGTAAACAGAAATTACGAAACATTCTGGTTTCTTTAAAGGTTGACTGAAAATGAAATCCTGAAATATATTATTATGGAATTTCGTATCTTTCAACACTCCTGAATTTTTTAGTTTTTATTTAACCTGTTAAAAAATATAAACAGAAATTAGGGAATCCATGCTTATCCAATTTCAGTTCTTTTGGGAAGTGAATTCTAACTTTTATCAGAACTGGACTACAAATTGTAAATGAATAATGAAATCCGTATTTCATATTTCTACGGATTATTCAGAAGAAAAATACTAGTTGCGTTTTCATAATCCTGTAGCTATCATCCGCACTAAATACGGAGATCCTATTACGTGATGATAAATCAATTGATATTAAGAAATTTCAATTTAATCCTCGTAGGATGAATATAAGAAAATTATAAAATTAGAGTAAATACTTTGCACTGAAAGTTATCTGCGTAATTAATCCTGAAAAAATTTCAATGTTTCATCTAAACTAGGACAAGACTCGTTCGTTTTAAAAATCCAATCGCCGCTTAGATGTGAATGATATGATTACAAGCTATTATCTCCAGCCTATAATATAAACGAAAATCAATACCGGCTTTCAGATTTCCATACCTGCCCAAACTAGGGTAACCCTGTTCAATTTAAAATTTTTGAAGGTTGTTAATAAATATAATCTTTTCTTACTTTTCCAAGACATTTGCATAACTTGACTGGCATAGCGGGGAATGTTATGCACTTATGGACCGTTTTGATTTTATTTTTTTTAATTTGAGAGCTTCCCATAAAGAGAAGGGTATTAAGCTGTCTTAGTGACTATTGTTTAACAAAATACGTTTTGAGCATTAAAGATTTGAAATTTTGAAAAAAGTTTTTGTTTCATTTGGGGGTTCCCAATACTCAAGGAAAAGCATTCGGGTAAAATTAATCTTCAAGAAAATAATCCCTAAGTGGTGATAAGAAATTTAAAAAAACATTTTTAAAATTGTTTAAAAAATACAAAGATACAGCCATAATTATAAATAAACAAAGTTTTAATTTTCTAGGAAGGAGGTGAATATTTTTGGTTAATCGCTTTTTCAAGAGATATTAAAGATTAAGAGCTAACAAAAAATTAAGATTTTTACATTTAAGTGCTATGGATAACTTGCGAGATGGATTTAAATTTTTAATAAAATACTTTTTTGTTATCGCAGCTCATTAGAGTGGGATGGGTAAAAGATTTTACAGTGGTCTGAAGACCGATTACTTTAGAAAATATATATGTAAAAAACTTCCATTAACTCCTTTTCCGAAGTAAGATATAACTAAAAAAAAGAATACGAGTATATAGTCATTTTTTTGAGGAAGGAGTGAATATTAAATAAATGTTTTTGGTGATTTATAATCTTGATACACAAATATTCAATATTTCTAAGAAACGTTTTTTGCTAAAGTGCCCCAATAAAGATTTCCAATATTCCCATCCTTTTCCATATTTTTGAAAAAAAATGAATACATATTAAATCCCCTTGAAGGTACCTGTCTACAAAGTTTAAAGAAAATCGATCAAATGGTTTCCAAAGTTATAAGATTAAATACAGGCCAACATACATACGTATATACACACAAATGTCCGTCTAACAAAAATAGATTTTTTGGATTTGGGAGAATTGGAATAAAAACATATTTCATGATTATCTACAATTTATTTTTTTTTAAGAATGTCCTCTTAAGGCAGCCCCAAATTTAACAAAAGACAAATTTTTTTTTTACCGGTCTATATACTTCCCGTTATAGCTGCTTACAGTCGGGAAAGTAAAAATAATAATAGAACAATTTGCGTCAAAACTTTACTTAAATATTAATTTGGATTTTATAATTAAATGTTATTATTTTGTTTTAAGCACTGTAATAATAAAAAGTAATTTTGTTTTTATTAAATTTTGTTTCTTATTGATAAAAATACGTATTAATAACGAAATAAATTACTTCAATCTATGCCAATAAATCCAGAGTTATTCATTCAATGATACCACTCGTTTGTATCACTGTTAATAAACAGCATCTCCAATACGACTGATTAGAAAAAAAAATCCTTTTACTCTTCATTTAACAGATCAGAATTTTTTAAATAATTCGAACAGTAAAAACACAATTTCTCTTTTTCGGTGAATATAGTTACAAAAGCTATGTTAAAGGGGAATGATAATAAAATGATATTATGTATGGTGATGATATTAAAAAGTGGAATATCGCTTTTTTTCAAATATTTTCCTTTTAGGGTCCAATTAGCTCATCTAGAACACCGCTTCTTAATCTGGGGGTTACGACCACCACGAGGGTCGCGATGATGTAAAAGGGGATCGCGAAACTAGCTTACAACTTTACGCGTAAAAATAATGAAATATTTTATGAGAAAAAAATCATTAATTATAAAGATTTTACTTACAATTATAAGTACAAGTAAAGAAAATAAATTACTGAGATGATTGCGTTTGCTTTTTATTTAAGAATTTCTCCATACGTGGGTCTACGTTAGAAATACACAAAAGCAAATTGTTTTCAATTGATAAAAGACGATCCCTATATTTAGTTTTTAGCGCAACCGTAGACGAAAACCCCTTTTCACAGAGGTAAAACGCGGCGAAAGGGATTAATATTTTCAATGGTTCTGTGACTAAATTTCCATATTCACTTCTACGAGCAAGCCAGTACGTATTTAAATCTTCAGATGTGAATTTGTAGTCGTAACGTTTTATCGACAGATATTTCGATGAGCCAGTCGTGAATCTGAACCGATATAAGTTATTGGTTCGTACGTTGTTGCAGCTGCTAAGTGCAGCTGCAACAACGTTTTCACTAAATGGATTCAGTACCCGTCTCTTCGAGAAATCATTTTTATCTTCCGAAAAATACTCCGCCGACTGAATTTTTAGTTCACGCAAATACATCTTCAAGCTATCCAAACTGCGGTGAATAATAGTGTCTTCTTCATTCATATTTTTCTCAATTTAATAAAAATTAGTGGAAATTATCAAAATTTTTATTTTGAAGTCCAATAATCCAGATATCAAGCTTTTTAATGAAAGCATGAACTTTGTCTATCACTAATAAAATGTTTTTATCACGACCTTGTAAATTCACATTCGTGTCGTTTGAATACGAAAATACATCAGTTAAGTAAGCCAACAACAATATATACTCATTATTCTGTAAAAACATTGAGAATTGCGTTTGTTTATCCTGGTAAAGTATTATTAATTCATCTCGCAATTCCAATAACCGGGTTAACGCTTTCCCCCGCGGTAACAATCTGACTTCTTTATGGAAAAGAAGAAATTTTTTCTTTTCACTCATTTTGTCGCGTAATTTAGCAAACAGCCTATTCTGCAACGATCGACTTTTAATAAGATTAACCATTTTTACAGCTTTACTAAGAATTTGTTTGAGATTATCTACCATATTTTTTTAGTAAATACCTGTCTATAAAGGAAGCAGTGCGTCCATTCCACCCTTGGTATAAGAGGATCTTTTAATTTTTTTCAGAAATCCACTGTTTTTTCCTGTTATCACCTTTGCACCATCACTACGTACTGTAATAAATTTTGTCCAATCTATGTTATAGTTTTTAGTAACTTCATAAAATAAAATTAAAAAGACATTGTCCTGTTGCTTGATTGATTTACAAAACAACATATTTTCTTTGAAAATTCTTTGATCTGTCCCTATCACTTTCATATCGCACAAAACATAACAACTGAGAAATGTTTTCCACATCTGTTTTCACCAAATTGAATACTAAAAAATTCGCTTGAAATCACCTTAATATTGTGTCATTACAATGCGAAATTTTTTATAATTTATTTTGCTTCTTCCACGCCTATTAAAACGCTGACCACGTCAATTACAACAGGAACTATGAGGTTTTCTGCGATTGTATGGGATCTATTTATCTGCCGTCAGATGCAATTGTAAGTTGACATATGTTTCTTGTTCTTTTTCAACACCTTTCTTCGACTTAAATATTTAATCTTTTGAAAGTTTATACTTCATATGTAGAGTTATCAAGAAATGTTTACAATTTTCTAAAATTATATAGCCAATACCAACCAAAAATGTAGAAAATATATTCTTTTTCTTATTTTAGCCTTTATTGAAGGGGGTGTTTGATTTGGAGAGAACTTTACTTAGGCAAATTTGTTAAGCTTATCCGAATGTTTTTAGAAAATACTTTTTAAAATTTATTCTCCACTCCAAAAAAAATATGTATATAATTTTGTTTTATTTTATTTTATTTATTTTTTGTTCTAAACGCTTTTAATTTTTATTATTTAAAATCATACCACACATTGCCAGCTTTTATTTTACTATAAAATTATTTACTTCAATCTAGCATTCAATTTAAAACCATTTCTATTTAAAATCTAATAAATTTTAAACAAAATCAGAAAGTATT
The DNA here is from genome assembly GCF_047948215.1 of Lycorma delicatula. Lineage (NCBI taxonomy): Eukaryota > Metazoa > Arthropoda > Insecta > Hemiptera > Fulgoridae > Lycorma > Lycorma delicatula. The sequence continues at coordinate 101,549,477 of NC_134458.1, read as the reverse complement.
AATGTGTAGTCACCCTAATTTACAGGAAAAATTAAACATCCTTTTCACCTTCTCCCATTTTTTTAGCTGTATTGAATTATTCATTGCCATTGAATTACGTGATATAATTGTCATGCCTAACGTAAGAATAGAACTATAAGATTAAACGCTGATTTTAATTTATATTTATTCGACTTAATAATAAAAAAAAAGGAAATAAAAGATTTATTTAAGCTGAAAATAATTATAATTATAAATAATTAGTGAGCATGAGAAAATAACTGCATAATATTAACGTGGTTGAATTAACTGAAATAAATTTATTTTACGAATGATTTTACAGAGTATTAAACAAATCAAATCTTTAATTTTCTATTAACTACCGCTAGGTAATGTAGAAATGTATAAAACAGGAAAATATAGCAAAATGAAAACGAAATTTTCAGTAATTTCCGCGACTGAAATGATAATAATTACAGAATAACTAGAAATATTTCATTCAGACCAGAATTAATTATGCATTATGCAGATATCAAGGATGTTAGGTTGACATTCCAAGACAAAAAAAGGGACTGCTCCAGCATTTTCATGGAAGAATCAAAGAAACAATTAAAAAAACTTGATTAAAAATTAATGAACAATATTTTATTAGTGAATTTACGCCGGTCAAGTCGGCACAATACCTTGCACACCTTTTGTATTTTCTCCAGATTTTAATTTTATATTATAAAATAATATTATACTATAATTATTACAAAATATTAATCTATGTAAAACAACATTCATATACAGAATAAGCTTAACAAATATGTTTAAGTAAAGTTTTCTGTAAACCAACACACCCTTCAATAAATTGTTATGTTGTGTTCAATTTTTTATTGTTTGAGTGCCTTCGGAGGTATCACTGGACGCCTCTATTTCACGTCATTGCTTGTTTATAAGATTTACTTATAGTTTTGTTATTTGGGAAAAATTTCTCCAAAATGCTTCTGAATAAGATCGAAATTATTTTTTGCGCGATATACCCCCTCCCTATAAAATAATTTTGAAAAAAATTAATATGATCAATGCCCCGTATAAAGAAATATTTGAACCAAATTTGAAGAAAATCGGTTTAATCAATCCTGAAATATAAAGCCAAAGCAGTGCGACCTAGATACGTTCATACCTACATACATAATGTCGCGTGTTCGCGGTTCGACCAGGGCATTGAGAGACTAACAAACTAAAAATCTCTTATAAATATAATTTATTACCCTAAAGACATATAAAGAGATTCATAATAAAAATAATAATCACAGTAATAAATAATAAAGTAATAATGACGATAAGTATATATAGCATGAAAAATAGTAATTAAAATAAAAAGGGCAAGATTTGTTTAATGACAGTTAAATTAATAAATACCAAAATACAGTCCATTTTGCTAAAAACGTTATAATGGCCGCTCGAACCTAATATTGTATTAACAACAAGATAACACTAGAAAAGTCTAAAGTTCATACGATTCAATTTTTGGAAGAATTATTACTTTTACTGTTTATAAAAAACTACCCAACACTTTATGAATGAATATATTACTGTCAGTTTCGCTACTGTTTACCGATAACTAACCGAACAACTTCTTGCATTCACTAACTGTCCACACTGGAATACTCGTAACGTACTCTTCACTCGTCGTTACCAAACGCATACTGATATCGCCGTCACCGCGTCGACTGGCTAGCGAAATATCTTATCGCTTGTTATCACGACTGCGCCGAACACAGCCTCGCAGAATTGCGGACTGTTATCCGCTGGTCCCTGGCAGTATTTATATCCCCTGGCCTGCAGAACCAGTACCCACCTCATCCCTTTATTTGTTGAAGCGTAATAATTTTCATCGACCGCGCCCTTACGTTTTCCTATAAATTCTTATTCCGGTCCGGTAACCCTTCTGGTCAAACAACAGCTTTTGGAGGTGCCATTATCAGTATTACAAAGAACAAATTGTTAAACGGACCTGTCAGTCTGAGAAAAGAATCCCTTTTTTCCTTCTAAATTCTTCTTTTCATTATTATTTTCTCTTTCTTCTTAACTGCAAGAAATCAGTTACCCTGGTCCATTACATTGGTCCTGTTTCAATAAGTTTTTTTTTTTGTCTAGATGAACCAGTTGAACTCTAACCCCCACTTACATACCACATTTTTGACATGACCTCCATACCTTAACCTTTATAATAGCTATTCCAGAAAGTAAAAATAGAAAGTAAGAAAGTAAAAATAGCTATAAAAATATCATAAATAAATAAAATTGACCCAGAATAAAATAGCACTTTTAAATATGTTAATCGCTAAATATTTAATTGCAAATTTAATTACACATTAAATCATCTCACCTCATTACAGTAATACTGTTTCTATAAATGAAGACTTTTAATTTAATTTTAAATCATTTTAATCTTTTAGGTCGTTAAGTAAATTATTAAAGGGAAACTGAGTACTACTAGGTCCTTCATTCGCGTAGCCGGAAGTTGTATATTGTACAATATGAGAACATTCCTATTTATTTTATTTGAATATTGTTATTTTTTACTATTAGATGATTTAAAAAACAAAGTTAGCATATCAATTTATATAAATGCATGGAAATATTAGAAATCTTAATTTAATAAAATGCAGTTTACATGATTTACGAGTACATTTGCTAGTACCAAAGAAATATATGACAGCCCATTATTGTAACCTAAAACTTTTTTAAAACGTTTTGAAGTAACCACAAGATGTTTAATTTAAACGGAAGTAAAAAAGAGATATAAAAAATGTTTAATAATAAAATTAATTATGAATATTCAAAGAGAATTAATTTAGTTTGTTCTTATTACTAATGAAGTCAGTTCCATCATCCCCGAGGTACATTCGTAAATTTTCCAGTACCGGAACGTTTGATTTTGTATCATAGTAAACCGCAGAAATATAGTTCACAGCCACAGGCGGCTCGCTATATAACAATGTTACGAAAAATGCACACATTCATTTTCATGTTTATATTGATAAGAACCAAAACTTATCTTATTCATGTATAACGTTAAACTTTTTTCGTGAAGTAGATTTTTAGCGCCTTATTTTATCGCCATTTGCCTACGGATATCCAAAAAGCAAGGACCATTTTCGTGGGGTCAGATTTTTATAACTTTACTTGTATTTTTTATCGGCTCAAAATTTGTTAATAAAAATATACCAATAAAAATAATAATTTTTCATTAATAAGTGTGATAATAATGATAACTTAATGTTAAGTTAAAACGTAGACCAGACTTCAAGTTAAAATTAAATTGATGTAAAAGGACAATTTTTTATTTCTCCCAAAAAGTAGGAACGGAATGGCGTTCCGGCACCAGTGCACCCCTGATTGTCCCATGAAAATTTCACTGTCTAACAAGAAGTCAAAAATGTTACATAATGAGCTGTAGAAATAACGATTATTATTATTATTATTGTAACGGGACTATTATTCAAACTGCAAAAGGTATGTCTACCTGAAGAGCACATTTTACCAATTTTATCTAATTTTACTGTTAATCAGTTACAATCCAATCAAATAAATGATTATTTTGAATTCATAACATAGAATTCCTTTTAAGAAACAACTTCTAATCTAAAAACAGTTATATTACCTTTGAAAATGGTAACAGTGAACGATGTTATAATTTGAGGAAGATCATCATTTTAAAAAATATTACAAATAACAAAGGATCAAGGATAATTACCTGGGGCATTCCCATTTTCAAGTGAACACTATATTTTTATGGGTTTTTCGACAAAGGATGAAATTTCATCGCGTCTGTTTATAATCAGTAAGTAATGATTTATACTACATGTAAGCAGCTCACCGATTACATGATTATTAACCTTTTTCATTAGCAAAAAGCGTGAATAAATTTTGTTACACATTTTTGTTACATTTGCTGATAACATTCTACTTTACAGTTTAAAAATTTACACCTTTAAACGAACTAACCGAGAAATTAAAATTAAAGAAAGAAGAAATTAAATGGATTATAACGCCTATGGTATACCGCACTTTAATCAATAAATGGTTCTGTAATTTGAGTGAAACTGGACTAGGCAGTTACTAAATGTAATTTAACTTACTGCAAATTCTGATTCTATTTTCTCAGCAAAAAAATATCTAATCATGAAAAGTACTTTCTTTTTTTAGTTTTCCTTACAAAAAAATGCTAATAATAGTTAAATAAAAATAAATTTAACAATTGTGTTAGCCTTAATTACTACCAAATAATAATACAAAGTTCATTAAAAATTAAATATTAACTTACCTTACAATTTCAACAAAATAGAATCAAATTTTTTAATGAATATATAATCTTATTAACAACTGATAACCCAAATAAAAAATGTTTAATTTATAAAATATCTGACTCGAAGACAGCTACAGATTTTATTCTGGATGTAAGTTTAACATAACCTGAAAAATAAAATAAAATTTCGTTCTATTATAGTTTTTGTAACAGAACAATCATAATGATTCAATGTAATATAGCACTAAGTATAAATATTTTGTAACGGTAAGATTTTATTTATAGTGAAAATTTTATTTAATCAACAATTTTTTATTTATTTACTTTAAATAATTCTTTCGTATATATCATACTGAAATATAAACCATATATTTTTAAAATGATGCTGATATCTAACAGGGTTTTAGCTTAGTCTTTAATGTTATTGACCAACAAATTTAAATCCTTGAATTCGATTCCTAGCCGGTAGTCTACCTAAGCTTTTAACGACAAAATCGGTCAGTCTTTAGACTGCTTTTCAAGGTCTTCCGGTCAAAAGAAAACCACTTACATACAAAAAACTAAGTTAATATATAATAGCAATTTAATTAATTTCCCGTTATGACATGAATCTTATTTTTTTTATAAAATGAAGATAGTAGTTTATATATATATATATATATATATATATATAAATAGGTCAAGGTTTTAAATAACTGAATTTTTAACTACTTGAATTATCATTAGAGGAAAACGTAAACATACAGAAAAACGATATTTATGTTTTTTTTTTGTTTTTTTTTAATTACCTAATAACACTATGCTATTTAGCAGATCTTTATAAAAAAACTATATTATTTAGGCAGTAACCTAAATACAATTAACCTTGTAAAAAATACAAATAAATAAGAAGTTATTTTTATAGATTTTACGTTAATAGTAACAAAATTATTTATAATTTGAAACGAAAGAAATAAAGACTTTTGAAATATGAAGTTTCAAAAGTATATTGAAAAAAATGTACGTTGAACAAAAATTTAAATACAAATAAATAGCTACATAAAAGGCTACTAAAATAAATTGGAAAACAGGATTATAATGAAAAATCAGTTATAGAAATGTTACTTAAAATTTAAAAATAGGTGGGCATTTCGACTGTTAAACAATCATCATCAGTAGACACTGAAGAAAAAGTACCACACATAAAAAACAGTAAATAAATAAATAAAACAAATGAATAAATATTAACTAACAAGTTCACATGTGTTTAGAAAAATAAAAAACTACAAATAAAACGATTGCTGTTTAAGCAATCGCAACAACAAAAAATGCTTGGCGCTTTTTTTAAACGAAAATACAGCTTTAAAAAAATTAAAAACCACTAATGATTGCTCTGACTCCGGTTCAGATTGAATTATAAACCTCAGTAGTTTAGTATTTATAAGCTAAATTTACGCTTCTACCGGAATTGCCTAAAATGAAAACAGTTTGAATTTTTACTCATATATTAAATACACCTTTTTTAATATTTCGTAAATACTATTTATTACTCGTTAATATCTTCAATTATTATTATCTGTTTTCATTTATTTATTTACTTATTTTCTAATATATACGTTTACCTCAACATTTACTGATGATGATGGTTTAACAATCGAAATGATCATGTTTTTTTAAACTTTCATTAAAATTGTTACGAGTATAAAGAGATTTTGAGCGTAGTTTTTTTTTTCAGTTTACGCAGATGTAAAGTTTAAAATTCAGATTTTTTTAATAAAAATTAAGAAGACAGAACTTGTTTTTGGAAGAAACTTGAAAATAAAAACCTAAAACTAAAAAACAAAAACTTGTTAGTGGAAATATCTTCAGGCATACACAATTAGTTATCAGAAGGAATTGTAGAAATGAAAAAACTAAAAAAATGTTACACATTAAAATATAAATAACTGTTTAAATTATATAAACAATAACATTTTTACAGCATTATAAAAAGGAATAAAGAAGTGTGTCAAACTAATCAAATGGGTGACCTAAAAAAAAGTAAAATCAAAAAATCGCAAGCTTGAAATGAGCTTAAATGATTATAGTAGCACTCAGTTCAAGCCACCGGGTTGGTCTAGTGATGAACGCGTCTTCCCAAATCAGCTCATTTGGAAGTCGAGAGTTCCAGCGTTCAAGTCCTAGTAAAATCAGTTATTTTTACACGGATTTGAATACTAGATCGTGGATATGGTGTTCTTTAGTGGTTGGGTTTCAATTAACCGCACATCTCAGGAATGGTCGAACTGAGACTGTACAATACTACACTTCATTCACACTCATACATATCATCCTCATTCATCCTCTGAAGTATTATCTGAACGGTTTACTGGAGGCTAAACAGGAAAAAGAAAGGAAAGAAGTGTACTCAGTTCAAAAAACGTATTTCAAAAAATGTTTTTTTCCACGGAAAAATAGATTGATATAAAACTGAAACAATGTTTCCTTAGATTAAGAGGTCAATACAGTCCGGTAAAACGAGACTGTCTTGACATGCACAGAACAACTGAACGAAACAAACAATTGTAGTAATATGGTATGGTTGACAAACTTAAGCCTATAGTACATAGGTAATGTTACATATGAAGAGCTCCGTTTCCGTTACTTTTTTCTGTTGCTCATTCACAAGTACAATTTTGTTGTTATTGGGCTGTAATTTATGAATATTTTATTATATGTTCACTCCTTGAGACAAATTTTCTAATCAATTACCAATTTATTAATAATTAACAAATATTTAATTAGATATAATAAAAACAATAGTGTTTCCATTTATTATCAAAATTTAAGAAGTAAGGATGACGAATTGCAGTACCAAATGAACCAATTAAATCACACAAAAAAAGGATATTATTTTAATTAATTAATAAAAATAGATTAAAATAATTTTAATAAATTAAAACCTCTTTTACAGTAAAATAAAGCAGTAATAAAAGAAACAAAATTAATAGAGATAAGAGGAAAATCTTCCTTACTATCGTACAATAAATAATTTTAAAAATATATTATTTAATGATGACATAAAGGACTCTCTCTCTTATTTTCTCTCCGCCCCCAAGAATAAATAGCACAATTCTAACATATTTATATACAAAATAAAACAAGATGAACGTGTTTTCAAACAAACTACTGCCCTCAAACATACAGTTGAAGTGTTTTTTCTTTAAATTCTTAAAACATGCACCTACTTCCTTGAATCGAATTAAAAAACTCACAAATTTATCAAGTGTAACTAAATTGATGTTTATATATATCTTATAATTTGACTTCTATGGGGGTGAAATGGGGTAAAACTGAATATCGTCTTTTTTCGAATTTTTTCGGAACAAGTTGAGCAATCACTTTGATTTTCGATAAACATATTTTTCATATAAATACCTAAAAAACCAATTTCTGCGTTTTTGATATCTTGCATCTAGATGGTAAAAGGGGGTGAAATGTGATCGAGCGGAAATTTTGAAAAGTCACTGATATCTTCTAAAATTAATAATTGATTCAGTCGGTATCATATCATAAATATTCCTTACATAATTTTTTTTCGATCTCTCTGATGTTTATCTGGGACATTATGATACATTTTGGCCGTATTAAAATCACCTGTTTTTGGTGTTAATAATAACACCAGCCAATCAGGTACATGTACATGTTTATTTATACCTCAGAAGAAAACCGAAAACCATCGTGGGTGAAGCCGCGACGAATAAATACTATATATACAGATCGGTAAAAACGTATTGCAATCCTTAAATAACTTTTCAATAGTTAAACACAAACGAGCTGTTATTTCGTTATGAAACTGCTGTACCCTCAAGCACCCAAAGGGAAACTCAAAAACTTTAAATGGAAAGAGTAACTTTTTGACATATCACTTTAAAGAACATTGAAAAACAAAAAGTTTGAAAAAAGCTTAGGACTACGATAACTGTTAACAAAATGGCAGTAATTAATTATTTTCATAGCTAGTTTTAAAAGTCGCCGACAGTTAAACCAAAGTAGTAATTCTATAACAAAAAATAATTCGTTTTGAGATAGGAAAAACTGGAAAATTTTGTTTAATTATTTTAGTGTTTCATTGATGAGCAGTGTTATTTAAGAAGTACTACAGACCACTTTAGTAAAATCTCTATCAGTAACACAAAATTTTAACTCCTTTATATTTGGACCGAATTAAGGACCTTATTTTTTTTTGTTGAAGTCTGTAATTATAATAGAATTTGGATTACCGAAAATGAATTTACACCCCACTTCACCCTACAATAATTTTTTTTTTATATTAATACGAATAAATAAGTAATTATTTAATTATTAAAATGTAATTGCATTGATTTATTATTCCGTACACGTATGAAGATATTTTACGACATTTTGCATAAAATATTTCATAATGTTCATTGTACTATATATAATAAACTATTTAAATTATAATAATCAACAGAATCGTAAAAAAATAAAAACAAAAATATTTTATGAACAACATAAAATAAATTTTATTAAGGAGAAAAATATAAATTCTCGATATTTAACGTATTTTATTTTATTTCAATAAACACATTTATTATATATTTGAGAAATAAGAGGGAGAGAAAGTAATAATACAAAAAAAAACCTATATTAATAAAAAAATAATACAGATATTTATGATGGTGTTTTATACTTTTATAGCGACTAAAATTACATCATAATATTACACGTTTTTATTTTTATCCTAGTAAAGTAACGTAACTATATAAGAATTTATATATGATCATATATATGTCAACTGATATGACCCTACGAAAAAATAAATTTCCTCTTCTAATAATGATCCTGCTCTTAGATATATTTATCTTTTCTTTTTTTTTAATACTGGAAAATTTAACAACTTCAAATTTTTACCATATAGAAAAATAAAATATTTTATATAATAGGTATTTATTTACAATTTATTATTTAAAAGTAATTTCTAAAAAATAAATAAATTTAGGGTCTTTCATTTTCAGCGCAAAAAGTAAAATTGGAATAAAACAAAACGTATGTGTAATACGAGTATAACCCAAAAATTCTCTTTTTTTAAGCTTATAAAATTACATTACGTTCGAAAAACGATATTATTCATATGACCACTAAGGCTTTGCTTTGATATAGTAACAATCAAATACATCAACAAACTTTTGCGTAACTCTTTCACACAAATCAGCTCGAATTTCACTAACAACGCGTCGAATATTTCCTTTCAAGTCGTCAATCGTTAATGGTTTGTTGCTATAAATTTTCGACTTATAACTACAGACAAAAAATCTAAGGGGATCAAATCACATGATCTTGGTGGCCAATTGACATTACCATTTCGTGAAATTATAGAAAAAACCAAACTTTTCAGCAATAACTGAATCGTTTCAGCAGCTGTGTGGCATGCACCATCCTGGTTAAACCACATCTCATTCAAATCAAACTTTTCCAAATCTGCAAACAAAAAAATCACGAACCGTAGCTCTATAGCGTTCACCATTTACTGTAACAGCCTCTCCTTGCTTATTTTTGAAAAAAAATGGCCCGATGATGATCATCAACCCATAATCCATTCTAAACAGTGATCTTTTTTCGAATGTAATGGTCGCTGTTGAATCATTTGTGAATGACTGGAATCGTCCTAAATACCGCAATTTTACTTGCTTACAAAGCCATCAAGCCAAAAATGAGCCTCATCAGAAAAGATGATCTTTTTTATGAAAATTTGGATCCGCTTCCGGCTGCTCTAAAATCCAATCAGCAAACCATTTAACAAAGAATGATAATGGCTTTAATTCTTGAGTTAGTTGAATCGTATACTAGTGTGGACCAAGATCTTGACGCAAAATTCGCCACGTTGTTGAAGAAAGCCCCAATCGTTGTAAAACCAATAAATTTCAATTTTCACGAACACTTGCACTTAAAACAGCAATAATCTCTTGACTCCTAACATTTTTTATGTGAACTGGTGTTTCAACATCAAGTAGAGAAAATCTTCTTCGAATTTTTTTAACCATACTATGAATGGTGTTTTTGTTTGGCCGATTATCCACATCATAATATTGCAAAGTGTACAATACGCAGCCGTAATCGATTCCATACTTCCATAACAGATTTTTATGATTTTTGAACGTTAGTGAGGCGTGTAGCGTTCCATGAGGATCTGTCATAACAAATGACACTTGAAAAATTAAAAAAAAAAACAAAAAAAACAATTAACGTCACCACCACAATCTGTCAGTATTATGCGCTCAATTTGAAAGACCCTTAAAAATGTGAAAAAATTATAGCTGAAGGTAATGTAGGGTGGTTACAAATTTTCCCCCCGTTAAATAAAACTATAGGACCGTCATTTCAGATTAATAAAATTACATGTTTATGTTTTATTCGTTATTTATTGTAATCGATATTACTTTCTGTACCATTTACTATGCGATGTTTTAAGTACATAATTTAGACCGCAGTGTGAAAGTAAAACTTTTTAAAACGACGGTTATTTTTAATGTAAGTGTGTTATTGTAAGCGTGATTTTTATTGTTTGCTATTATTTAATTATTTTTCAAGTAAAATAAAATATTTTTTTATAAAACGAAATTGTATAAACTATTTTTATACCTTTATTTTACTGTTTCTCCTTTGTAATCTTATTTGATATTTCCCGCTTTTTAACTATACGAAATGTTAGGATTTCTTGTCGTAGTATACCAGAAAAATACTTTAAGAAGAAAATTATTCCTAAATTTTGGGAAATTTAACATAAATATATACAAATGTATGTGTGTGTGTCTTTTATGCGTGATTGTACATATATATAACAAAGTAGAAGGATCTGAGAAAAAGAAGAACCTTTTTTTGTATTGGAAGAATAAAAAACTGAAGAAAACAATTTTTTTCAAATTTTCGCCAAAACTCGTTTGTTTTAATTTAACCATATTTAAGAATTTGGTTTTCATTTTTTACAAAATAAAATACTTAAAATTTTATCATAAAAAACAAATAAATTATGTTGAGCTGTGATAACTGATAACTTAATTATCACAGCTCAACATAATTGAATGTCAATAGGTTTTGGTATTTTAAATAATTTTGTTTATAATGAAGAAAATTTGAAATTTTTTCTTGATGATATCGCCCCATACGCGGGATACGGAAATAACATTTTTTTAGCGTATGAAAAAATGCCATGCCTCACCGGGATTCGAACCCGGAACCTCCGGATGGAGAGGCTGAGACGCTACCACTCCACCACGGAGATCGGCAACATAAATAGTGCGAAAAATAAATAAATGAACAACACTTCACAATTTTTGCTAAGTAGTTTTGAAATACGCTGTATTATTATAAACATTAACCGAAAACTAATCGAAAATAGTTACCTGAATGAATATATTCAAGAAATAGCGTACAGATTTTCCGTAGATTATCTGAGAAAGATTCCGGATCTCTGGATATAACTTTTATTTAGAAAATTAATCAATTTCATTTTTTGTGGGGCCAATATTATAACCAAAATTACGTGATAGTATCTCACAATGAAAATGTCTTAACGAAATACACAGTTACAAAATACTTTTACAAATTTTAACAGAAATTTGACACACATCTGTCGGTTGTGCAGTAGTAAGAATAATTAAATATTAAAAATCTTTGCGCAGTTCTGAGTAAGAAGACCGAATTTTTGTTTTATTTCGTATAATTTTTTGCGCAAGAAATATACAAAACATAATTTAAATGAGAAAACTAAAAAGCAAATTTTTTTATTTAATATTAACTTTTTTTTTTACAAGAAAATTAAATTATTATAATAATTTGATGAAATAATTTAAAATAACCAGCAGACTTTATACACACAAACATCAAGTTTAAACTCGCTCACCATTGTGACAATGCATAAGCGCGTATGAAAAATAAACCAATACAAAGGCAACATAATCTTAAATTGAGGTTACGCTGTCTGTTGTCGACCTTAAATTGAGCGTAACTGGAGAACGACTCAACTAATCTTCTTGAAATTTTCACATGCGCAACTTCAGATTCACTACTCAAGCATATCTAAATTTTAATGAAATTGATTCACTAATTTCGGAGATTTACGAGTCACAAATTTTATACATAGGTTTATATATATATATACACAAGGAAATTACATTTTTAATTAATGGTATTTGCGTGCCCCTCATTCCTCAAAACGTAAAGTAAATTCAATTTCAACCCCCCAAATCCACCGTGACAGAAAGTAATACCGTAGTTTTCTTTGAAAAGTCTGTAAAAAACTTGTATAATAAATTTCTTTCTTCTTTTCTTTTTCAGGGGCTACTAAAGGATAATAATGAAGACATCGAGTTGGTGGACGTCCTCTGTGGCGGTGGTTGTATTTTATTTATTTGTATGGGCAGTACAAGAATCATTTGGAGAAGAATTAACATCAATAGATGATACATCAGCGAGTGTAAGTGGTAAAACGACAGGTCAAGGATCAGATATAGAACAGTATATAGGTGGTTTAAGAAGTAGTAACGGTAACAGCGGTAACAATAATAATCCTTCACCGAAAGATTCAGATGACGTCAGCATCAGAGAGGATTCTCCGCCGTCAAATCATCGTTATCATACGGCATACTTAAGTGAATCGGCACCTGCAGCGTATGCACCTCTTGATGATTATTCGCTTGAATTCAAATATCATAACTATGACCAGATGACAAAGTACCTTCGGATGACGTCATCGAGGTTTCCTCATTTAACTGCTTTGTATTCAATAGGAAAATCTGTACAAGGTAAGTTCTTAAATACTTATTCTTACACTCATAATATAGTAATTAATGTAAAAATTTTAATTCAGAAATTTAAATTAAATGATTTGAAAGTATCATAAATAGTGAAAATATAGCTGATTTTACAGCTTTTTGGCTAACCTGATAAAACACGTTTCCTGAAAAAAATAACAGGTTTTCTTATATTGATCTGATAAAATTTGCCTTAAACTCAACAATGCAAAACAAAAGCCATCTTTTTACAATTAACAATTCCTAGACTCGAACCTTCAAAAACACATTTATTTATGCACATAACCAAGTACACGCTGGGTCCCAATTACTATTGACTTTTACTTTTTTTTTTTTAATGATTAAATGAGAAATAATTTTGCAACTTGTTCTGCACCAGTACTAATCTGTACATTTAATAAATGCGAAACCCACCGGGTTGGTCTAGTTGTGAACGCGTCTTCCCAAATCAGCTGATTTGGAAGTCGAGAGTTCCAGCGTTCAAGTTCTAGTAAAGCCAGCTAATTTTACACGGACTTGAATACTAGATCGAGGATACCGGTGTTCTTTGGTGGTTGGGTTTCAATTAACCACACATCTCAGGTATGGTCGAACTGAGAATGTACAAGACTACACTTCATTCACACTCATACATATCATCCTCTGAAGTATTATCTAAACGGTAGTTACCGGGGGCTAAACAGGAAAAAAAATCTTTGCTAATAACAATAATAATCACTAAAAAAAAATTAAAAAACATATTTATCTTTATCAAATCAAAATTGTTTTCGAGTAACTCAACAATATATTTCAGCTTACGAGAAAGGGAATGCTTCTGATATTATGTTTAATAAATTAAATTTTGTTTATGTTTTACAATATTACATAAAAGAGATGATGCATTAATCATAGGAAAATGATTTATCATGTTTATCAGCGACTATTCTCGTTGTTATTTACATTTTATATATCGGTTGAAATATTTGAACAAAGAAGCAAAATTACGATTTGGTCAATATTTATTCTCATCATCCAAACGGGTACACTTTCAGGCTCCTGTGCGGTAAACAGTAACTAACAAACAACAAATGAGTCGGCACCTAGCTCTCTAAAATTTTTTATCAAGTCACATGTCCCCCGCATCACCATGATTGCATTACCACGATCGCCCTCCTCTCATCGAATACGATCACCCGACTTCCTTCTCAGTAGTAGCAAAAACCTGAAAAATGCAGCGTCAGCTGCTACTTTAATAGATCACAGACCATCTTCCTCCTACTCAACAAAATGCGATGATGAGCTGCGGAACAAATTTTAGTGTAGTTTAACCGCCGACATTCCCAGCTACAATATCGGTGGAGCTGAAGCGCTCCGCCAATGAGAAGTTACGTACAGGAAGCCCAGACTGGTTTCACCCTTAAACCCACCGGGTTAGTCTAGTGGTTAACGGGTCTTCCCAAATCAGCTGATTTGGAAGTCGAGAGTTACAGCGTTCAAGTCCTAGTAAAGCCAGTTATTTTTACACGGATTTGAATACTATATCGTGGATACCGGTGTTCTTTGGTGGTTGGGTTTCAATTAACCACACATCTCAGGAATGGTCGAACTGAGAATGTACAAGACTACACTTCATTTACACTCATACATATTATCATCCTCATTCATCCTCTGAAGAATTATCTAAACGATAGTTACCGGAGGCTAAACAGGAAAAAAGAAAGAAAGAAAAGACTGGTATCACCCGCTAAGCGAGGTAAAAAAACTGCTTTCCCTAAACGATAAGCGCTACAAATAACCCGACCAGTCAAAACTCAATTAGTCAATGTTTTGATGTTATCACGTCTTGGGAACTAACATTTCGCACATAGGTCTAAAGCCTGCTGTACAGCCGAGCCGTAAGATCCCCATATTTAGTCTTCTGTGTAGACTCAAATTATTGGTGCGCCACACCACTCTCTCCGTTCCTAGCCCTGATGGGTTTTACCGGAGGTCATCTTTTAGATCTTCAATACTTAATTATATATTACAATCATCAGTACCGCCCCTATCTGGATGGTAACGATGAAAATGCTTCGACAGACATTTCCATCGGTGTTAAAACCCATCAACTAACAGAAGATACTTTTCAAACTCACATAAACCGAATCTAAAAACTGATAACCGATAAAAATTTATAAATTGAGCTATAACAAAATATTCACCTCAGACCCTCAAAAAATTGTAAATAACATGGCAATTTCGACCTACCATACCAAAGCAACCAAAATTATAAATCAACCCACGAATATACCAAACAACAACCGGGCACAGTTGCTGAATGAGTTTACTCTGGCGGAAAAGTAACCATACGAGTCCCTAGCCACCCAGCCTACTCTTCTACACTAAACTCCCTCTGCAGTCCTTTCGAGCGCCAAAAACCTTTAAAATCTTTCTACAATGTGCCACTCATCTCTAACTTTCCAGTTAGCCTGCAGATCTAAACTCGAACTAATACCCTCAAGCTCCCTGACCACTTCTGCGCGCCTAAATTCATATTTTGAGCAGACGTACAGCACATGATAGGCATCATCCGACACTAAGCGTTGAAGATATTGACCCGAGTCAGTCAAGCCAAATCGAGTCAGCCTGTCCCGAAGTGCGTCATACCCCAAAAGGAACTGAGTCACATGCCGGTTTGGGGAGATCCATGAGGCGGCTCCCAACGCCCTTGCGTCTGGAAAGTGACCCTGCGTATACCTCCCGCCCATCTGTCGTCTCATCCCACCTGTCCTGGCAAGTACCAAAACTTTCTTCCTTTATTTCTCGAATATGCTACGTCAATTCACCAGATTTCTTCGCAGCGTAACATAACTGACGTTCCAACGCAAGGACGTCAATCGGTTTAACAGCCGCAATAACTTGAACTGCCTCACGTGAACTAGCCCTATAGTCCCCCGTCACAGTAAGTAACAGTAAACGCTGAGCCCTCAAAAATACCTCATTTTGTTTGCCCAAACAGGTGCTGCGTAAAGCATAATCGCCTCGCATACACCTTTATACAAAATTATCATTGTTTTAAATTTTAGACCCCAATCGGGATGGACCACGCTACGAAAGCCGAAGAAGGCATCACGCGCCTTCTTAGCGACACTCCGAACGTGCTCCTTGAATTTCAAATTCTCATCAAGGAGTACACGCAAATACCGTTGCAACGAGACGTAACGAATAGAATGGCCGATCATCGAAATACGGGCTCGCTGCGTAGCGGTCAAACCATCCTTAAGCAGCATCATGGTGGTCTTCTCAGGGCTATACACCACTTTGTGTTGACTGCTCCTCACCTCTAGTACTTTATAAGCTGGAGTTGCCCGGGATTCAACTTCATTCCGCGAGTCTGCTTTGACCAGCAGAAGCCCATCATCATCGGCATAAGCGATGACACGACATCCGCTAGGCAACCTCAACCGCATGAGAGAGTCAAACTCCACAATCCAAAGCAGAGGGCTCAGCGCACTGTCTTGTGGACACCCCTTGGCAGCATCTTACTCACCTCAGTGCTACCATCACAAAGCACTACATATCGGTTACAAAAGTAACATTGTAGCACCCGATCTCATCACGCGTACACGGCCATTACGTCAACACTGGTTTAATGTAATTTCCTGTTCCTTTACGTTTATAACTAATTATTTTTCTTCAAAATATTTAATAAATCTTACAGCCTTAATTATCTGTATTATCTTATTTTTTTATTTTATTCGTCTCTTCCAGTTTTATCTTCTTCATTTCTTACTAAGCATTAAAACAATCAAAAGATTCTTCTTTAATTGTTGTTATTAAAATAATCATTACTATTATCTTTTCTGCTAAGATCACAATAATTTCTGTTTAGTATTGTTTACCTCTCTTAGCTTCATTCTTTTATCACATGTTGACGCGATTCGGAACCACACCACTGTCAAAACTTATTACACTCATAGAGTACAATATTCAATAGAGGTAAACAGTACTCAACATAGAGATTCTTTTTCATTATAGCATCCTCCACAAGTATTTCTAATTTTTAAGATTATTATATTTTACTTTAAAACATTTAATTTTAAATAACTTCCAGAAATACACCACAGAAATTCCAAAATCATGTAATCATCTTTTTGTCTTTATAGCTATGTTTTATGTATGTGTGTAATATATATATTATAAAATTCTGTACATGAAAGATTTTTGTAAATTTATGTTCAAAAATATCAATTTAAATACAATTTTTATTATTATTATATTATTACTTTTTTACATGTTATATTCTGCTAAATTTGTAACAATTTAGTTAAAAACAAAAATGAAACAAAATATTTAGGATTTTTAAACTTGTTAGTTAAAAAAAAACTAGAATACATTTTTTAACATGCTAATTAGAATAAGTATTACCATTATCGATCACCGATTTATTACCTCTCATCAAAGAAAGCAATTTTTTATTACGTCCTTTCTCTTAAGCCTCAAGGAAGTTCACTTTGTTAAAAAAGAAAAAACTGAACATTTATAGGTACAAGTATTAAATGTAAAGTATCCGCATTAGTCATAGAGGAAAGGAAAAAAGAGTTCAAATCAGAAATTCTGTTGAACGAACATTAATTGAATAGATTAACAGCCAGCCGTAAATTGTGTTGAACTAGCTTTCTTTTTTCTCGCTTTTTTCTATCCTTTTATTTAATTTTTGTATCTTTTTTTACCTTTTCACAATAAAAAAAAAAAAACTATTATAATGTCGGAACTGTAAAAGGATGAGTCTTATCCTTTGTCTACGATTTCACTATTCATGTTCATGAACTATGCAGAGTGTGTGCGCTCGCCCGTGTAGTATGTTATACTCTGTCAGTACGTTGTGGATATAGATACGGTTGAGGTTTTTTTTAAGCGAAACATAGTAATTTTTCTTTTACAGTACTACAAACAAATGTTAACGTACTATCTCAATTTTAAAAAAAAATTTACAAAAGAAAAACAAAGAGAAATAAATCAAAAACGTTAATTATTATCTTTATATACAGAGCGTGACTAATTTTTATACAATTTACAGTAATTACTGCAGTAAAAGTCAATGTTATATGTTTTCATTGACAATTCCAGAATACTGTAATTAATTTCTGTTCAATCGGTAAACAATGAAAAAAAATGTTTTTATACAGAGAGTTCGGAAAGTCGCTGTGCAGTATGCTTTAGAATTATGCGGTGCATTTAGATTTATTGCGGTTCTTTCGGCGTTAGGTTGGTTACCCTGCGGGTTCGTTGGACACTGCACAGTAATAAACCAAGATGTCAGTTGCTGAGTTGCGATTTGACATGCTTCGTTTCGTCTCGTGTTTCGTGTATCGAAATCAATAGTTGTGAGAAACGTGATTGTTCTTTCGGTAGAGGAACGCATTTTTCTCGTTTAACACGTCTTTCGTGAAGGTGACAAGTATACTAATTTAGTAAAGCACAAGTTTTCTTATTTGTTCTAAAGACCGCATTTGTTCTAAAGAGATCTAAAAAGACCGCATCAGATCACGTCATGCGTGGTCTGATGCGGTCTTTAGAGCTTTTATGGGTTTATTACCTATTCAACAAAACTATTTTACGCTAAACATGTTTTTCGATACCAATTTTTTTGTCTTTTACCCGAGATTTCTCAAAATCTACTAAAAATATAGTTCTGGGACTTACTTTTTTCTTTTTCTTTAATTTTCAAGGTCAGATTTCATATAAAACCACTAAATTAACCCGTCATTTTGGGTCTACATTTTACAGTTTGCCTTAATTTTACCTAATACGCAGAAATTAGAGCAAAATATTTTGCCAGCCGACACTCGCTAACGAAAAAAACTAATAAAAAATAAGTAAAGTATTCCGAACTTTTGTTTAAATGAATTTTCTTCTTCTTTATTTTTATCGGTAGTACAAGTGAAAGTTTCTTACATTCTTCGTCAATCACTCTATATTATGTAGGAATTTAGGTAGGGTATTTTCTAAACTCCTGACAGAATTACAGATGGTTGAAAAGGATCTAAAAACTGTACAGTTAAACTCTAACTTAATTTGTTGATAATCCCTCTCTCTCTCTCTCTCTCTCTCTCTCTCTCTCTCTCTCTCTCTCTCACTCTCACTCTCTCTGATGTAATGGAAAAATGCCGAATTTCATCCGATTAAGTATTATATGTTGCCCAGCTGTTAATAAATCATAAAACAAACGTAGATTATTGAATTTATCAACGTATTCATAGTAAGAGATATATAAATTGACGGTTTTATGCTTGGGAAGCATAAAACTGATGTCAAAAGAAAACTTCTAAGTGAAAAAAGTGTTCACTTTGCAAAAAATAGAAAAAAACCAGTTTTTTTAAGAAATTTTCGGAATAGTCGAATTTAGAAAATAATTTACGGTGATAAAAATATGAATATATCCATTTTTTAACCCTTATTTATCAGTTTGCCGAGTATCAATTCGAATTTTTTCCAAAAACAAAAAAAAACATTTTTCCAAAAGAAGCGAATTCCGGGATGTGACGGGCGTTCTGCAATAAATTTGGTGTCGTTGGAATCGACAGTTCAATACGAATTTGGCTATAACAATTTTAAATCGAAATGAAAAGAAGATGCGTGACGTACGTAGATTTGAAACTATTTTATAAATTAAATAGGAGCGTGAAACAGCAGTTCTCTCTTTAAAGTACAGTCTGGTTTTAATGTAATGTGTACTTGCAGCTTCTTATTATCAATTTATTTACAAATTCATCACGATGTTACAACATGATATTTTTTGAATCTAAATTCAAAAATTAAATAAAATTATTTAATTGTTTATTAGACATTTGAAAAAACTACGCATTAAGAAAGAAAGATCGATTAATATTTTTATAGTTGCAGCCAGGATGTGTGTGTTCAGGTAAAACTGTTTACTTAACGAGAGAGCTTTCTTACTGTGCAGACTTACCAAATATTTAACCATCCATGAAAATATATTTATTTCATTTATAAATTTTAATTTAAAAACATAAAATTTTCTAAAAATTCTGCGCAAGAAGACCGACTTTTCGTTAATTTAAATCGCTTTTGATATTTCACTATTTTAATACATTTACTACTTTTCGAAGAAAAGTATTAGTTTCGGTTGAATTGGGGGGCGGGGGGAATAAAATGAATTTTCATTACTTTTTGAGGTATGAGGAGTAGGAAAATACCATTCACTTCAATCGGGGTACCATTATATATTTATTTATTTATTTATATACATTATTTATTTATTATTTATATATAAATATATAGCCCGTGCAAATTTGGAGGCCTATGTATTTCTTGGTTTTAAAATCTCCGAACTAATCTATCAATTTCATTGAAATTTATATATGCTGTAGTAGTGTATCTGAAGTTGTGTGTGTAAAATTTTATTAAGATTGGTTGGATCGTTCTTCAGTTACTTTCGATTTAAGGTCGAAAAAGTTTGAGCGGGGCTAGTTAAAACAACGGTTTCTTATGATGCTGCGATTTATAATGTTGACGTCCTTTACTTGCGATATCTATTGTTAGCAAACCAAATTATTATATTATTAAACCAAATTAAAAAAATATTAAAACCGAATTAAATTAACAAAAGTCGGTCTTCTTGAGTAGAACTGTGCAAGAGTTGTTTTTTTGTGTCAACATATTAAGATGGCAGTCATTCACAATGTTATATAACGCCTAGTAAACTTAGTACACGCAAAAAAGATTTGATTTAGATATGATACGGAAGTAAGGGTGGAAGGAATTTTTAATAATTTTTACAATAAGATCATGTATATAAACAGCTACGGATATAGCTCACATCTTAATAATTTTATAAATAGTATTTTAGACTGAAATACGAAATGTATTTTTATATGTTGTCCTTACACATCCAGTACTGAGCCCTTGCAGGCATGTGGCCGTGAATACATGCTAAACAGCTGATCACGCTCATACGCGTGATAGTACAACGGCTTTTCTATCTCTACTGGTGGGTGTTAGTATGTTACAATTGACTCGGTATCGTACGTTGGCGCATCAGAAACGTTTATATTTTGTTACTGTGCAGTTCACAGTTGCATTGAATCGACTTTTTTTGGTGGAATTTTTAATTTACGTAACCTTCATCCCTTTTGTAAGAGGATAGATAATAAATAAATTTATTTTATAAATTATTTGTATTTCAATTAGTATCGATTAGACGATTATGTTTTACTTTTATTTTATAATTATATATTCGTACTATTATTCTCATTTTAAACTAATACTTTTTGGCGATTATTTATATCCTTTATAATAAAACTAAAGGCAAATGGTTCACACAAGTCCAAGAAGACCGAAAAGAACTGAACAGATTATAACGATGAGAAATTTTTAAAAAATATTAAAAGATGAAAATAAAAGGTTTTAAGAAGCGCCAAAACGCAAGAGCAGAACTTTCTGAAGAACAAAGGAAAAAGATATCAGAAAGAATGAAGAGGTACTTCTCAGATAGAAAAACAGAAAGTCTGATGTGGGCACAACATGATTCCCTTGTACGCCTACTAAATTACATATACACATTTTTTGCTGCACTTCATTTGAAAGTGCGATACGATCCTCCAATTCTTCAATAAAGTGATTAGTTACAAAATTGTTGAAATTAGAGAACGTGTACGCAAATTAAGATCAGAAGAATTATATCAAACTAAAGAGCGATTAAATGATCGGCAACAATAATCAAATAATCGACTCCGACTTAGGAAGAATATTGTCCGACAATATCAGAGGAGTAATGAACTAAAAGATAAGAATTTTTTGTAATTTATTAAAGATCGGGCATGAATGGCTCAGTGTATATGTTGTTCTTGTGAGGGTCTATTTTTCAGTCACTCTGTGGTTAACTTTAATTAGATAAGATTAAACAGAAATTCCAGAATAATTAAATAAAATTAAACAGAAATTAAACTAGAAAATCCAAAAATAATACGATTCTAAATTATAATTTTCAATTGATATTAAATGATCAGATTTTTCACCAAATCTATTAGATATACACTTATGTAATAATGACTGCTAAATTACATACACACATTTTTAAAAATACATAAAATTTTATTTTACTAATAATTTCTGATTTTTTTTATTGTTATTATTGAATAATTATTACTGTAAAAAGGTTTTTACTCTCACGGGTTAATAATTATTAATAAATCAATATATTTAAATTAAAAAAAGGAGATGAAGTTTGATTTGAACCGATGTGCCTTCCCTTGTAAGATCCAAATATTTCATTAATTAAAATTTTATTTGGTTATAACTCTGAAACCGATGAAAATAAATACCACTTACGATATATCGTTGAAAAGCTCTGAACGAGGGATAATTACTCCAGTTAAGAAAAAGTCAAAAGTCCAAATTGTTTTGGGTTTTGGACCTTTTTGAACAATTTTGGTTCGATCTATTGCAATCAAAAGGAGAGGTGCACGCACAACTAGATGTTATAACAATCCTAAATCCAAAATTTCAACAACCTACAGCTAATCGTCTTTGAGTTATGCAAGGTTCATACATACGTACGTACAGACGTAATGCCGAAACTAGTCAAAATGGATACTTCCGTTGAAATCTGACAACCGAGATTTTCGCGATCACAGTACTTCGTACAAAGAAGTAAAAACGAACTGTAGTAGAAAAACTCACTTTTTTAACGTTTATTTGTAATAACAATGTTAAATTGCCAATAAAAAGATATAACTCCTTACTAGACTAAGTAAACAGAAAGCGAATATCAGTTTTATTAAAAACTTAAAGCAAATAAATTAGACCTTTATTTAGAGTAATACAAAGCTAAATTTAACTATGATTTTATCAAAATCTGAAATGGAAACCACATGTCTTCCTTGTACGCCTAATTAATTACATACACATTTTTTGCTGCAATTCATTTAAACTTATTTCATTTGAAAGTGAGATACGATCCTCCAATTCTTTAATAAAGTGGACAGTTGCACAATTACTGAAATATTGATTTTTTATTAACATCAAATATATTTTTAATATCCTTATAAAAAAAAAAAGGTTTAGTTATTTGGGTTATATATATAAAGTTTCTCGTAGCGCTCTCTTACATCCTCTGAGATGGCAGTGCTGCCCTTTTTTACACGACTGTTCAAAAAGGGTGTAATGTATTTAGGGTGTATTATGTTTATTCGACCGCAGCAGTTCTATGCTTGAACCGATTTAGATGTATGACCCAGCGTTCGAATCCTTACGTTACCGGGAGTCATAGGCTATATGTGTGTGTGTGTGTGTGTGTGTATATATATATATATATATATATATATGTGTGTGTTTAAATAAATTTAAAGAATTTGAAAAAATATACTATATGCAAAACAGTTACCCGCACGCTCTTTAATCATCCTATATTAGTAATTATCCTATATTGAAGAGCAGCATTTGTCACCAGCACGCCTAACGCGCTCAGAATGCGCTCGTTTGAAAATCAAATGCGAATTTCAAAAACCGTACCCAGAAGTTTCCGATTTTAACCGCTAGGTGTCGAACTCTTTTTTTTTTTGGAGTCGTGTTGTTTAATTTGTAACAGATTTAAAACTTGTTTAAATTACATAAAACTTCAAATAGAAGACGCTAGAAATGTCTATAAATGTAGAATCACAAAAATTGTGAACAGTTGTAGGCAGTAATTACATTTAAATACACAAATAAAATATAATAAACCGTAGCTAAATAAAAATTTAATAAGACTACCACGAAAATTAGTAAATTTTTCATATATATATATATATATATATATATATACATATTTTTTTTTTAACCAATTTAATCTAATTCACTTTCTCTCGGTTTTAACAATTCTCTTACTTTGTATTACGTTTAAAATATATAATTTAAAAAATAAAACAAGTGAAAACATTTTATACTTAATATCTATAATACATTTTTTGTATGGTCAGCAATGAAGGCCAACCTCTGAATACATACTTGAAAACAGTGAAGTGTAGAGACAATATTTCAATTTTAGAGGTTAACTGTAATTTACCATAACACTATTTATTTTACGAAAGTACGCAGTAAACTGGCAATGTTTATATCGTATTTTCTTATTCTCAAAACTTGTTTTTTATTATAGTATAGTATTTTATTATCGTTTAAATACGAATTATCCTTCTCTCCTCATAACTCAAATAGAAATCATTCGTAAACAAAACTTCTGTTTACTATTTTGCTGGTAATTAAATTTTTTTTTTTTATATGTAGGAAAGCTAAAACGTAAGAATCCGTATTATTTTACAGCCAAAAAAAAAAAATGTTGAAGTTAAAAAATATTGAACACTTTATAGACTACGTTGTACAATTTTTTTGGTACTGACGTATTAACGCCACTGCAGCTACAGCTTTATTTAAAAACAAAGTATTCAATCGGATTTCGATGGAAAATGAACAGTCTCTTTATTAATTTTAATAAATGGTTATTTATATTTATTTATTTTATAAATATAATTTAACCAAACTTAACCTACGCTCGCTAACCTTCACTAATTAACACCGTAATTTTTTGAGTATTTAGTTAATAAAATCAGTAATTATTGCAATTATTTATTATTTAAATAATCAAAACACTCCTGTTAATTAGTCAAGGTTAGCGAGCGAAGCGAGCGTAGGTTAAGTTTGGTTAAATTATATTTATAAAATAAATAAATATAAATAACCATTTATTAAAATTAATAAAGAGACTGTTCATTTTCCACCGAAATCCGATTGAATACTTTGTTTTTAAATAAAGATGTAGCTGCGGTGGCGTTAATACGTAAGTACTTTTTTTTTCATTCATTCGTATCAAAAGGTTTTTTCTTTAATTTTTCATTAATAATATATAATCTATTAAGTGGTAAATTTACTTTACCCATTCATCCAATTTCAATTTATAACGAACATCTTTTAAAGCACATTTAAATAAAAGATTATTTCGTCTCCAGGTAACATTTAGTTAACACCGTTTTATTAGATATTTTCTCCCTCTATGAATGAAGAGACCTTACCGTTGGTGAAGGGGCTTGATTGCTTAGTGATACAGAGTAGCTGGACCGAAGGTGCAACCATACCAGAGAGGTATCTGTTGAAAGACAGAGTAAGGAATGATTCCTGAAAAAAGGCAGCAGCTCTTTCAGTAGTTGTTAAGGGCGTAGGTCAGGACGACTTAAACGGCCATATCAACATCACTCAATCCTCTGAGTACTGCGCATCTGAAAGCAATGTAAAAATACAGCTGCTTTTTTTCCAAGAAAATGTAGCTCTCTGCATTTCCATATAACAAAGATGGAGGCATCTTCCTTGGTAAAATATTCCGGAGGTAAACTAGTCCCTCGTTCGGATCGTCGGGTGGGGACTACTAAGGAAGGGGTCACCAGAAAATTAAAAAATAACATTCTACGAGACTGAGCGTGGAATGTTAGAAGTCTAAAAAAGGTTGGTAGGTTAGAAAATTTAAAGACGGAAATGGATAGGATAAATGTAGATGTAGTAGGAATTAGCGAGGTTCGGTGGGAAGAGGAAAACGACTTTTGGTCAGGTGATTTTAGAATAATTAAATCAGCTTCAAATAATGGGCAGGCAGGAGTAGGTTTCGTAATGAACAAGAAGATAGGAAAGAGAGTAAAGTATTTCAAAATGCATAGCGATAGAATCATTGTAATAAGGATAAAATCAAAACTTAAACAGACAACGATTGTTAACGTCTGTATGCCTACAAGCGCCCATGATGATGATGAGGTAGAGTGTGTATACGAAAAAATTGACGAAGCAATTTAACAGATAAAAGGGGATGAAAATGTAATTATAGTTGGATATTGGAATGCAAGCATTGGAAAAGGCAAGGAAGGAAATATAGTGGGTGAATACGGGCTGGGCAAAAGGAATAAAAGAGGGGACCTATTTATAGAGTTTTGCATGAAGTATAATTTAGTAATTGCCAACACCCAATTTAAAAATCATAATAGAAGAATATACACTTGGAAAAAGCGAGGTGATACTGCAAAGTATCAGATAGATTACATCATGTTTAAGCAAAGATTTAGAAATCAACTCGTCGACTGCAATACTTACCCTGGAGCAGACATTGACAGCGACCATAATTTAGTGATAATGAAATTTAGATTAGGGTTTAAAAATCTGAAGAAAAGGTGTCAGATGTATTGGTGGAATTTAGAGAAGCTTGAGGAAGAGGAGGTAAAGAAGATTTTTGAGGAGGACATCGCAAGAGGTCTGAGTAAAAAAGATAAGGTAGGAAATGTAGAAGAAGAATGGGAGAATGTTAGAAAGGAAATTCTTAAATCAGCAGAAGCGAACTTTGGCGGAACAAAGAGAACTGATAGAAAACCTTGGATTTCAGACGATATATTGCAGCTGACGGATGAACGTAGAAAATATAAGAATGCTAGCGATGAAAGGCCTATCGACGATTAAGAAATACTATAAACAGGAAGTGCAAACTAGCGAATGAAGAGTGGATTAAAGAAAAATGTTCAGAAGTGGAAAGAGAAATGAACATTCGTAAAATAGACGGAGCATACAGGAAAGCTAAGGAAAATTTTGTGGTATATAAATTAACATCTAATAATGTGTTAAACAAAGACGGTACGCCGATTTATAATACGAAAGGCAAAGTCGATAGGTGGGTGGAATATATTGAAGACTTATACGGAGGAAATGAATTAGAAAATGGTGTTATAGAGGAAGAAGAAGAAGTCGAAAAGGATGAAAGGGGAGAAAAAATACTGAGACCTGAATTTAAGAGAGCATTAAACGATCTGAATGGCAGAAAGGCTCCTGAAATAGACGGAATACCTATAGAATTACTGCGCAGTGCAGGTGAGGAAGTGACTGATAGATTATACAAACTGGTGTGTAGTATTTACGAAAAAGGGAAAGTTCCACCAGACTTCAAAAAGAGTGTTATAGTCTTGATACCAAAGAAAGCAGGAGCAGATAAATTTGAAGAATTCAGAACAATTATCTTAATTAGACATGCATTAAAAATCTTAACTAGAATTCTGTACAGAAGAATTGAGAAGAGAGTGGAAGAAGTGTTAGAAGAAGACCAATTTGGTTTCAGGAAAAGTATAGGAACAAGGGAATCAATTTTAGGGTTCATATTAATAGTAGAAGGAAGATTAAAGAAAAACAAACCAACATACTTGGCATTAATAGACCTAGAAAAGGCATTTGATAACGTAGATTGGGATAAAATGTTTAGCATTTTAAAAAAAATTAGGGTTCAAATACAGAGATAGAAGAACGATTGCTAACATCTACAGAAACCAAACTATAACAGTCGTAATTGAAGAGCTTAAGAAAGAAGCCGTAGTAAAAAAGGGAGTCCGACAAGGATGTTCCCTATCCCCGATACTTTTAGTTCTTTACATAGAACTAGCAGTTAATGATGTTAAAGAATAATTTAGAACCAAAATAACATTACAAGGTGAAAAGATAAAGATGCTACGATTTGCTGATGGTATAGTAATTCTAGCTGAGAGTAAAAAAGATTTAGAAGGAACACTGAACGGCATGAATGAAGTCCTACGCAAGAACTACCGCATGAAAATAAACAAAACGAAAGTAATGAAATGTAGCAGAAATAATCAAGATGGACCACTGAATGTAAAAATAGGAAGAGAAAAGATTATGGAGGTAGAAGAATTTTGTTATTTGGGAAGTAGAATTACTAAAGATGGACGAAGCAGGAGCGATATAAAATGTCTAATAGCACAGGCAAATGAGCCTTCAGTCAGAAATATAATTTGTTTACATCAAAAATTAATTTAAACGTCAGGAAAAGATTTTTTAAAGTATATGTTTGGAGCGCAGCTTTATATGGAAGTGAAAGTTGGACGATCGGAGTACCTGAGAAGAAAAGATTAGAAGCTTTTGAAATGTGAGGCTATAGGAGAATATTAAAAATCAAATCGGTGGATAAAGCGACAAATGAAGAGGTGTTGCGGCAAGTGGATGAAGAAAGAAGCATTTGGAGAAATAGAGTTAAAAGAAGAGACAGATTTATAGGCCACATACTAAGACATCCTGAAATAGTCGCTTTAACATTGGAGGGACAGGCAGAAGGAAAAAATTGTGCAAGCACGCAACGTTTGGAATATGTAAAACAAATTGTTAGGGATGTATGATGTAGGGGGTATACCGATATGAAACGATTAGCACTAGATAGGGAATCTTGGAGAGCTGCATCAAACCAGTCAAATGACTGAAGACAAAAAAAATTGGATATTTCATATTTATGAGCCAAATATCCTTTATTCTAATTTGAAACTTAGTGTTTGAAAAGCATATAAATTTGGGTCTTATTTCGAAAGCGAACACATCCTTAATTTTCATTTTCTGAATTCCTAATATCGTTATGTAAATAAATTATTATCGATTGAGTAACAATATACAATATTAAATCGATAATATTTGTCTTATCTGTCGTTGTAGAAACAATATTTCAACTTGTCTTGTGGTATCATAGCTGTATCGTTAGCTAAATGTTACTCGGTGCAGTCAATTTTTTCAATTGTGTACTGCGTATGTTTACTGAGCTTATCACTATTTGTTATTTTTATCCGATATGGGTTCGATTGACTTAATCTATGATGTGCCAGATAAGACTAATGCTGATCGTTTTTTACAAGCCGAAGAAATTTTACATTTTTTTGGCTTGAAATCCAAATCCTAAGTTTTGCGTAGAGGGTAATGAGATGTTTCTTTCGTTAAGCGACCGGGAAGATAAATGACGTTGTGCAAAGGCGAGTTGTTGCAATTTTATTCAACTAAGGAGCGGTACGTGGCTGCAATCCAGCAAACTGAGATCGAAAGATGTTGTTTATTTCCTGTACGCACAGAATAGGGAATGTATCAGTTTTAAATTTTATAACGGAGAATTTAGCATAATAGTGCAACTGTTACCGATTGGAAGTGTGTGCTGAGGACTTGTTACTCCGTAACCCAGTAGTAATAAGCAGGAATGATCTGAACGTGGAAATAGATGAATTTCTTTTTTCAATATGAAAATACAATATAGGGACGGTTTACCCTCAGCAATGGGTGTTTGCGAGAATTTTCAGAGACACAAAAGAATGCTTCGTGTATGCGGTCCCCGATTGAATGAAAGATTCGTTGCTAAGTGTTATAAAGGAGTTTATTAGAATATAATTATATTACATAATGCGACGAATATTATTTCCTATTGTTGGCGGAGTTACGATGATGTACCTATGTATAGCAGAACCGTTCTACGAAGGTACTTTTACCTTTATTTACAGCCGTACACCTACTTCCCTCTGCAAGCGCCTTGCTATAACTGCTCAGCTACAAGGTTCAAATGCTAAACATCAAACTGTTAGTCATCCGGTTAAATTTGGAGATCCTATAACAGGGGCGCTTGCAAACACCGTGGGGAGTTTATGGGCAGCAGCGAAAAAATGGAATTGCAAGGAGTGTGGTACATCGAGATTTGCGATAGAGAGATTTTGCGAATTCATGTGGCGCCAACGTAACATTTACAGGAACTTTCGATCAAAGTTTGCAGGATATCGCCTTATTCTGGCCTCCACAACATTGGATATGACTAATACTCATTTTTATTATTACAATAGTAATTTTAAAAATGTGTCTGCTTTCAAAGTAACACCCATAAATCTTTAAAAAAATAAATAGAAAATATCTGAAAAAAAATAAATACGAAATTTTTTTTTAATTTTGACTGAAAACTTTCATCATGATAGTAGATAAGATCCTGGACCTGAAGAAAAACTGGAAAATTCAGCTTACTAATAAAATAGAACTCATTTATAAAAATATTATGAAAAAATAATCAAATAACTAAAATTCATCTAATAACATACTTACATACACGCGTGCGCATATATATATATTTTTAGAAAGAGAATTATTACATATTTAATACGTCTCAACACATTACACATTATCTGAACTCTTTTAAAATATGTAACAAAATTAATAAAAAAATAAAAAAAAAACAGAAATGAGGTTAGTAATAAAATAAATATTTTGATAAAGGGGGGAGTATCATGTAACAAAAGTTGTAGATTTTTTAATGTATTTTTTAGGCAGTAAAAACAATAAATATGAACAAGTAATGCAGTTATGAAACACAGACCTACACTGTCTAGGAGAGCTTTCAATAAGAAGTTTATTTGTTATTATAAAATACAGAAATGGAGATTACTTTAATTCATTAAAATATTTACGGGGAGTGTAGCTCTGTATGATAACGAAACACGGATAACAGGACATAGAAAGCGGTAAAAGAATGAAGGCATTTGAACATTAATAAGAAAGATGAGAAATTTACAACAGAATTTGTATAGAGACAAATAACTAGGTTGATGAGCCGTGAATTAAGATAATCAGGTTGAATTAATTTAGTAATCATTCGTAAAAACTACAGATGGAAGAAAAATATTAGAATATATAAAATAGATAAATAAGAGTGTAAGACGTGAGATAGAATAATTAATAAAGAACAGAAAGGAATCAGTCATATGACAATTAAAATGTAAATTGGTAATTAAAGCAACAAGAAAACTGCATCTATAAAGTTATCAAACGTTATTTTTAAACTGTATAATTTTATTACACACAAAACATCTGTTAAGAAATTACTGACAGTACATGATAAAAATTACAGAAAAATAAATAATTGATAAACTAGAAGAAAAAAATTTAAGATAAGATAAACTGGACAAACGTGAAATAAATAGCATGTTGATATAAAGAAAAAAATAAAAACGTTGACTTAATTACAAATTTTATTAGCCTACCTACTTTCACGTTCAAGCTTTTTGTAAAAACTTTCTTATAAAACTGGAACTAGAGACATCTTCAACATGTCTGAATTATAGCCTAATGCAATTAAATTATATGTATATAATATGACCCTGACCATTATTCTAGCTCATAATTGATGGAATAAAATCAAAATAAATAATTATTAAATGTAATTATTTAACTTTGTTAGACAAATAACCAAGAATTTAGTACATCATTCTTGGTAGGTAAAATATTATTCACATTATAATACTTTTTTTTAAATACATTAAAACCACTTGAATTGATTCAATAGATGAAAAATAAAGTTTTGTACATCAGAACTGATAAACCGAATTTTAAGGATGAACCTCGCAGTTGTCGATCAACAACTAAATAAACACACATTTCCGTAATTTAACTTTCAATTAAAATTTAACGACTGTGTATCGTTTAAGCTGGATAAATCTGTTGTAGCGGCACAATATTAACTTGTCTGTTTTGTTTGGTTAAAAGTTGGTTAAATATTTTCTTACATTAAATGTAAACTGTATTCATTGCCATGAAATAAGAAAAAAGTTTAAATATATAATTAAATATTTTAATAAAATAAGTTAACTAAGTAAGTTAATATTTTTGTACCTACCACTATAACCGATAGTTTACAAAACGTTTATGATTATTTTACGATGAAGTTAAATTACACTAATTTAATAAGCATTTATAATACAAAGCAATTTAGTATTGATAATTATTAAAAGAAAATATAACTAGATTTGTTTTTGATTTAACAACAAACAAATAAAACAGAAGCAATAATGTTTTTAAACTTATATCTTTTATAACCAATTAACTCACTCAACAAAACAAACAACGTCTCGTTTAACATCAGTACGCATGCAGTTTAACAGTTACAACTATAATAAAAAATTTCCCTATTTGTATTATAAAAATTTCCCTCCTATTAATCTGTAATTTTTTAGAGATTAATACAATGCATAAGCTGGAGAAGCTTGTTTATACATTGGATGATGGGATGGAAATTTTGATTTATACAAAATATAACAAGCCTGACCAGGATTCATACGATTGTTTGTCCTCTATTTGCTAGAAGTCAGCAGGCTTAGTTTATAAAAGCTAATTACAAAAAGATTTTTCTTACTTTTGCATAATTATTTATTACTCAGTAGAAATATACGTATAATATTTAAAAACTTATTTTAATTATTTATTGTTTTTTTTTTTTAAATAAGATTTAAAAAGAAACAAAGAAATATTACCGTTTTAATTCTAGTACGTAAATATGTACTTTACTACCATAAAGTTTTGGTAATCTGACATGAAATTAATCAACATCTATTTTGTTTAATCTTGAGAACGTGCACCTATGTACTTGTACCTACGTACGTGTAAGTCGTATTTATCAAAATAACAATGTTCTTAAAAAAAAAGTCATTGTTTTTTGTTTTTTTTTAATGTTAAAACAGATATCAATTAAACGTTTAGTAAGACTTTCCCGAACGACACTCATTATTATTATTTTTGATCTCTCAATTATTAATTGATTTCTAACAAAGTTATATTATCTCTAACTTTTACTTACGCTATACACGCTAAGTTAATGTGATTTATTTATTTCGTATTTTAACGGCTTTATGGCATTTTTTTTTCAATTATTAAAAAGTTAGTTTTTCCGCCATTCTGAGAGTCTTGAATTTGATTTACAAAATTTTTATTTATGCATTTTAGTAAACTTTACATTAATGCGTTTGAACCAACTTGATAATTTACATATTTATTACGTAATGATTATTATTACAAAATTTTTAATTTTGGCGTCCATTTTAAGGTGAACCCGACACGACGGTCGGTCGATTCGTGCATTTTGAAATCCTCTAACGATAATTTTTTTCAGCTACTCCTTTCTTCTTTTTAGTAGCGGAATCCGAAATCAAAATCAAAATCCGAGACGAAAAAGGGTTCACAAACACACACCCACACACATTGAAATCAATGATGAACTGTTCGTTCGTTGAAAATTTACTGATGAATAACAGGAGCTGATTGGCACACAACTGTAATTAGCAGCTATAGTCAACCGGGATGTGATTATGAAAATAAAATTATAAAACGCGGTGTAGATTAAAATACGGATATTTCGAAAGAAATAAATAACAGCTCTTTAAAAAATCCTCGAGATCACGGGCTGATTTACAACAAATAATTATAATAGAGGATGGTAAATAGATATGAATTTATGATACTATAATGTTAGCGTGATATTACTGTAAAAAAAAATAAGTCATAAAAGCAAACATCAAGGATACAAATTCAGTGAATATTAGGTATTTTAATTGAAGCATATTGCAATTTACGAGTACATCACCAATTCAGTAATTTAAAAAAAAATGTACATTTATCACAATTATTATATAAAATTTCCTTCGTTTATGTTTAATAGCACAAATAAACAAAGTAACAGTTTAAAATAGTTACTTCCTTTTATTTAAGTAAATTTTGTCAATTTAAAACAATAAAAATTTATTTATAATTTTTAACTTTTTTTCTCAATTTGTAACATTTATTTATAAGTTTATTACCACCCCGCTTATTTTCTTATTAGCCGATACCCTGAAATTATTAGTCTTTAGCTCAAACGATCGGGAGTTAAAAAACTGGAAATTAAATTACCTTCTGTCCAATCGTGGTTCAATATAATTCAATATAATCCAACGTAGTTCTAAAAGGAGTATAAGTATGAAAAAACAGAACAGTTTTTATTTTAATAGCCAGTGGCGGCTCGCGTATAGGCACTATGGAACTGTAGTATCTCCTATTTCCACTTGATATTATCGATAACATTTAATATGAGTCCTTTTTTCTTTAATTCTTTCTTTATACTTGTACAATATATAATCCTTAAAGCTCAATGTCAGTAGCCATCCCCCAGTTTATGAAAAAGATACAAAAATCTTTGTATTGAACTGTGTGCTTTACAGTTCCAGCGGCGTGGTGTTTGGTTGTTGTGCGCATGCGCACATAAGAAGCTGCACGCGAGGTTGCGAGGGAGAGAGAGCACTGCCGCTCGCAGTGCCGACTCTGGCGTGCTGGTGGAAGGTAGTTTTTTTTTAATCCGCGTGTGTATGGAATGTTCCTTGTTCGTTCCCTTTTCTAGTTTAGTCGGTGAAAGGAATATGAAAGTGGTCAGTTGTTTTTCCAGTAGTGATCAGAAAATGGCGGAAAGGAAGCGCTCTTTAATTGCGAAATCTGTCCAGAAACACGCTGGAAGGGCGAAAGAGAAATTAATTAGTAAAAAATAATTATGTATTTGTTTCTGTGTACAAAGAAATTTAAATTAAGCACCTTTGGACTATAGTTTTCTTAAACGGACATTTTATTAAGTTATTATCTAATCGAATTTTCTAATTTTTATCAAAAATCTAATTTTTAAGCACAATGTGCTTAAAAACTGTGTATCATTTTCTTGAATGTGATAAAGTGTAGAATTAAATTGTTATCCTGCTTCCAGATATTCTATTCGATTCATTTTTTAGGTTCTTTCATTTTACAGAAAACTTTAATCATAGCCTTGAAAAGGCCCAGAAAAAAATTTTCTGAAGCAGCACCTCCACTAATTTTAGTTACGAGCCGCCGCTAATTTTTTCTTTTCTTTTTCCTGTTTTAGCCTCCGGTAACTACCGTTTAGATAATTTTTCAGAGGATAAATGAGGATGATAATATGTATGAGTGTAAATGAAGTGTAGTCTTGTACAGTATCAGGTCGACCATTCCTGAGATGTGTGGTTAATAAATCTACTTAAGTTTTTTTTAAAGTTAGCAGATTATATAAAACAATAAATATGACTATTAAGTTAACCAATTTTTATTTACCTTAAAATATTCAAAATAAAATAAAAACTACGGAACGTCAATAAAATTTTTAATTTATTCTAATTACTTCTTTAGCATATTATTTTGTTTTATATATATATATATATATATATATATATATATATACGAGGGCGGTCCAGAAAGTAACTTACCTTTGTTTCTAGAGTGGAGATGAATGGGGATAGATCTGCCATCTTTTTTATTTTTACACGGACTTGAATACTAGATCGTGGATACCGGTGTTCTTTGGTGGTTGGGTTTCAATTAACCACACATCTCAGAAATGGTCGAACTGAGACTGTAAGAGACTACTACACTTCATTTACACTCATACATATCATCCTCATTCATCCTCTGAAGTATTATCTGAACGGTAGTTACCGGAGGCTAAACAGGAAAAGAAAATATCTGCCATCTTGGCGTCAAAACGTTTCTACACTCAGTACGCATCAAGCAGTCGTAGCGTGTGGATTGTAATTTTTCTACTTTGTTCGTTGTGAACTATTAAAATGTGCGCTTCAATAGAAAATCCCGCGAGTTCTGAGGTGCGTTCAGTGTTTAGGTGCTGGCAAAACACCTCAAACCAGTTGAAATTCATCGGCAACTTTATGAGCTGTACGGATATGGAATAATGAGTGAAGCAGTGGTGCATTCAGTTTAATAATGGCCGCACCAGTGTTCATGATGAGGACTGCAGTGGTCGGCCTAGCCTTGTGACTAATGAACTGATGATGAAAATCAACGATAAAATTTGTGAAAATCGCTGCATTACAATTACGGAACTCTCGCTTCATTTTCCCCAATTTCACGAAGTTTACTGCATGAAATTGCATCGGGGAGGCTTGGTTATCACAAGATGGGTGCCAAAAATCTAAGGCGGCAGATTTCTACAGAGAAGGAATTGAAAACCTTGTGCATCGTTATGATAAGTGCCTCAATTTAAATGGCGACTATGTAGAAAAATAGTTTAAGATTGTTCCTTTCAAATGTATATAATAAAATTTCTTTTTTTTGTTTAGCTGGTTTTTTATTTCAAAACGTAAGTTACTTTCTGAACAGCCCTCGAATATATTTTAGTATTTTTATTTATAGTCGCATCAACAATTAAAATCATTAGAGACTTATAAGAATAACGTACCTGTACCGGTAAATGTGTAGTCTTTAACAAACTCGGGCCCCATTTCCGACACGTGTGGTTAATTTAAACCCAACTACCAAAGAACACTCGTATCCATGATCTAATATTCAAATCCGAAAAAAAGAAACTACCTTTATTAGGATTTGAACCCGAGAACTTCGACTTCGAAATCAATTGATTTACGACGAGTTTACTACTAGATCCATCCAGTTATAGCTTTTTTAAATAAAAGCTATTATTTTGTATTAATTACTTTTAAAAATATGAACTCTTTTAACATTTTTATGGCCATATAGTATGAAAAAATACTTTTTTTAATATGAAAAATCAGAAGTAAAAACATGTTAAAATACTGGCCTTTTAATATTTGTATATTTCGTACAAAATTTTAAAAATTAACAGTTACCTCAATTTGAGTTTATTTGTTCAAACAATCTCCGTGGCGGAGTGGTAGCGTCACAGCCTGTCATCTGGAGGTCCTGGGTTTGAATCCCGGTCAGGCATGTAATCTTTCATACACTACAAAATTCCATCTTCAACGAACAAGCTTCTGTGTAATTTCATCAACAAAATATAAATAAATGTATGAGTAACTGGAGCTTTGTTTGATATCAAACATTTTTGAAGTAAAATATAAGGTGGTGGGATAATTATCGTATTATACGATAATACATAATTATAAATATCGTAAATAATTAATTATCGTACTCTAAGATAATTTAAGAATTGTCGTAATCCTAAAAAAATTGTCTAATAAACAGATAAATGAAATTAAACAAGTACTCCTACTTTGAAAGAATCTATTCTTTCGGTACGATACCACCACCAAGCACTCGAGATGGGAGGGAGCAGAGAGAAAAAAAAAACTTTTAAAAAGAAGAGAGTAGGCTTGAAACTCCACATTAAAGAGCACTGAAAAACAAACATTTTTGTGTAATGAAATACTGGGCTAAAATGGCGGAAATTTTATCTTTTTTACAGCTTTTTCAAAAGTGATAAAACAGTACCTCTTAAATAACTACTTAGCAGTAAAAAAAAAAAAAAGATGGAAATCTACTCTTATCAAAAATAATCTATTTTGGTATGAGACCAATACTTATAAGTTATATTTGAAAGTAGCTGTGAAAAATATTAAATGTTGCCATTTTTTTACAGGATTGTCGTAGCCTTAATGCTAGTTAAGGCTAGTTTTAGCGTACATAGTTTTTCTTTTCAACGTCAGAATTTTCTTTTCATTGCACTTTAAAAACTATATGTCACAATCCTACTCTTAGATTTAAAATTCTGGGGTCATTCCACTCGGGTAGCTTGGGGATGTGCTGGTCTCATAAAAAAAAAATCGTTCTGCGGTAGTTACATTTGCTAAATTTCTTTATTTTATGTTTAACAGCTGAAAAGTTATTTAAGGATTTCCTGTTGCATTAACATAGTGTATATGTTAAGCTTAAAATTTATGTGTGACTCGAACCCCCCCCCCCCCCCATTTTACCTTTACAGTTATTAGAAATAAAAAAATTATTTTTTATCATTTATTACCTCAGAATGCATTCACAAAAAGCAAAAAATTGAAGCAATAATGCTTGTAACAACGTTTGTACGTTACATTAATTTATCAGAAGTATGCTGATTTTCTCTTTTTTTTCCTTGGTGTAACATCCTCATTTCTATAATAAATCAAGAGCAAAAATTCGAAATACTTTTGTCTTTTATTTTAACAATTCTGACAGAAGATTTCGCCTCTCTATAGTGTAAAATATATCTTACAGTAGACGTTCCACATCTGAGTTTAATTTAG
Organism: Lycorma delicatula; assembly: GCF_047948215.1. Classification (NCBI taxonomy): domain Eukaryota; kingdom Metazoa; phylum Arthropoda; class Insecta; order Hemiptera; family Fulgoridae; genus Lycorma; species Lycorma delicatula. The sequence goes on along the minus strand of NC_134458.1, from coordinate 101,511,777 downwards.
GTTGGTTTTGTTTCATAAAATATCAAATAAATAAAAAAAGATAACTTAAAGAAAAGAATCGTTAAGATATAAATTAATAAGAATATTAATCTTACTTTAAAAAATCCTAAAATATAAATTTTTTTTTTTTAATTATCGTTAAACTGCACAAAGTTACCACCAATTAGTAACGACAGTTAACTGTTTAAATTATTGTATTCAATACGAATTAAAACACTACTTAAGATGTATTTTCTCTTATCAAGCAGAATTATGATTTATATTATTTAATAATCATAGAAATTCATCACTGATGCCAGAAATCGAACTCAGATCTTTCATACAATAGACATGGCTTTAAATTTCTATTAGAGGCACGAATTGAACCTCCAAAATTTTTTATGCAAAAAATATTTGTTACAGTTAAATAACATAATTCTTATTAATAATTCTTTTTTTTTAATTTTCACTATATCTTTAAAAAAGAAAATTGGCATTGTTATGGTTAGGTTAATTTCAAAAGTTTTAAAAGATTTTGTGTTTTTAGGTTATCGATTAGACGCGTAAAGAGTTCATTCCCCTATATATATATTCTTTGGGTCGTTACTTTTGTGGGCCAGTAGTAAAGTTAAGTGAGGGAAAGAATGAAAGAACGAAGAGGAGTAGCGAGAAGGGATCGGTTAGAGAGAGGTTTATGACATGAACTACAGTAAACACTTCTCCAATTCTAATACCCTTTTTAAGAGCTCATATAACTTCCTTCATCCTTCCGGGGACAAATTAAATTTCTTTTTACGAACTGGATAACGTTACAAACTTAACTTCAAAATGAAAGTCTTCTAAATTATAACACTATTTAGTAAATTTTATTTCACAGATAATTATTTTAATGTTTCTGTTAAAATTTAGTTACTTAATCTAATGGAAAATCGTGAAATAAACATAAAAACAGAGGGTATATTTATGTTTAGTTATCGGCTTGAAGATTGATCTGACTTTTCTAACTATTATCAGCTGCTATAAAAAGCCTAAGCCGTAGTATAGAGGTGTTGTCAGCCAAAATTTACTGGATAACGGTCAACCGACATCATAATCGTACCTTACCACCAATTTTTAAACAAGTTAGCCGGATGGAAATTTATATAGCAGAATTAATTAACATCTACATGTTCTGATATCAGTAATTAATTTTCTGGTTTCGTGGTTAAAGATTACTATTAATAGAAATTATATATATAAAAACTAGACCTCCTTTAAAAGGTCTGTAAAGTTTCAACAGAATCGGTGGGGAAATGGGTGAGTGATACTAAATCAAAAGCGTATACCTCTTCGTGGAACACGTTACACAAACTGATCCGACCATGATTAAATTGATATTCATACAATTGATATCGTTTTGATACAATTGATTGATTAAAATATGTAACCACTGCAATGCCAAAAAATGGAATGATGAAACTCATGGACTCATGGCTGTGATGGAAACAAAGTAGTTCTTGAACAACCTTAATATCCTCCTGATTTCATTAAAAATTTGATTTTGGGAATACATTCTTTATCTAAACGATTTATTTATCCGGTAAGTTGTGAATAGCTATAAATTTTAAGAGCAACAACCTAGATCTTTGAAGATCTATTCGCACATAGCTCGGGTGAAGCCGCGACGGGAATGCTAGTTCTATATATTATTAAATTTCTCGGTCAAGTTTGAAAATAAGTGGAACACATTTGTGAATGTTTGTTATACGAACATGAATATGCTAGATATAAAAAAAAAATACAACTATAACTCAGAATTCAGAAAGCGTTAATGAAAATTATTTGACCTCGTATGTTGAACGGGATAGAAAAAATTCAGTAAATTTTTTTACACCTGTTAATTACTATTATTTAAAAATTAATTAACAGAAAAATAATGTTTCTATAAAAGAAAATTATTTATTAAATAAAATGATGGGAAGATTTTAAAAATAGTTTGGTGATTTATGGAAGCGTAAAACACCTTTTTGTAAGAAAAAGTATTATTATGTTGACTTACGTTTTAAGAATAAATGACCATTCTTTTTAATAACGATGGCACATTCTTAAAAATAAACAAAAGGATAAGTTAACATATTTAATTTTCCAAATATTAGTCTACACAATTCATATTTATGAGTTCCAAATTATGATCTGACAGCCTATTTTTATACCTTGAAAAAACTTTTAAATTTTTGAGGAAGTCCCAAGAGATGATATACTTCAGACAGGAATATACGTACAAATGTAAATATAATAAATATTTAATAATGATGAGGAACATAGTATTTTATTAAGGTTCATCTTGCGTCGGTGCATCTATTTTTATTAATGTGTCATAAATACAACACAAACCATCGGTATTCCCCAAGGTTAATTATTGTACAATTCTTTTGATATTTCCTGGCCATTTCATAAAGAAAACATGCGCTATAAGACGACACTAATCATACTTCGAATATCTCTGCACACAATAGCTTCACTTACGCTATGCATGTTCCATATTCGATGATATCGAGCTTCTATTTTAACCGATTAAGAGCTATTTTAAGATGCAGTAATTCTTCTATTAGTTACACCGCATAGATAAGGGCCTAATAAATTAATTAATAAGTCAGGTTTTTGAATAATTAACCTTCATCTTTCATTAAATTCATATATTGCTTCCAAAAAAATGTAATTTAATCGTTTCTTATAAAGTTCTATATCTAAGCACAATCTTCACTTGACCACACTTTAATTTTAAAAAAATTAATGTAAAAATTAATTTTAGATGGAAATATCTGGTATTAACAACAGTATTACCTATTAGTCACTTGTAAAGTTGGTTTTACTGGTCCACTTAGATTAGCAAGAGTTAGTAAGTCACAAATTTAAATTACTTGAATTTATTAATTTATTACTAGGCAGAAAAAGAACCAAAAGTATAATTTCTTAAATTAATTAGTTATAGAAATCCCTAAATTATTAACTAATATTACTAGTCTAAATAGTTTTAAAGACAGGCCCCAGGAGCTGTCTATTATTTAGCATATAAACGTTTAGCATTTAGCATATAAACAGATAACAGTTCTCAGATAGCAGATATCAGTGAATTTAAAAGAATTTATTCTTTAATACCTTTTCATCCTCCTCATAATAGTAAATATTTTTAATTATTTTGCTTTTACTTTTTCAGTTTATCAAAATAAATAAACTAATTTTTTAATTTAAAAATATTAAACTAAATAATTAGATTTTAAATCTGTTAAAAATTAAAAAACACGACTGCCAAAAAAACTAAAAAAAAAAATATATATATAGGATGTCCACCCAGTGCAGATCATTACACGACAGTATAATGTAGAAGTGCGAAGCCCTTAAATTTAGGACCATTGCCATTAGATCCGTGAAGGCTTTATGCCAATATGACTTGGTTAAAATATTTAACTAGGTTAAAATGCTCACGTACTATCTTCTCGTTGCTTATATCTTGGAAATGGCATTATCCATTTCGTTGGACTATTGATTTTACTGCGTTATTTGTATATAGCATAATTTTTCTAATTTTTTTAAATTTATTTAAACATATATATATAAATATATAGCCCATGACACTCCCAGTAACGTAAGGATTCCTACACGGGACCATACATCTAAATCGGTTCAGCCGTTGAGCTGCCGCGGTGGAACAAATGTACATACATATATCCTAAATACATTACAATCCTTTTTAGGCAGTCGTGTAAAACTGGACAAATGAAAAAATACCCGATTTGGTTGAAGATAATGAATTAAATTATTAGGCAGTTAATGCAGCATACTCGTATTTTAATAATATAATTTGTTCATTTCACAAGAGAGTAAAATTGAAAACAAATCAATATAAGGTATAATTCTTCAATCTTTTCGAGTTGAAAATCTTTGGACTCCGAGAACAGACTTTATCTTTCTTTTAACTCAAAAACGATTAGCCGTAGAATATTTAAATTTTGGATTTAGGGCTGTTGTAACATTTAGTTGTGCACTTCCCCTTTTGATTGCAATCGACTGAACCAAAAGTGTCCAAAAAAGCCCAAAATCCAAAACAAAAATTGGATTTTGAACTTTTTCTTAACTTCAGTATAAATCCTTATTGAGAGCTCTTCAACGATATATCATAAATGGTACTTATTTTCATTGATTCCAGATTTATAGCCAAATAAAATTTTAATTAATGAAATATTTGGATCTGAAGGGAAGGCATAGCCAGCCGTTCGAATCAGACTTCATCTCCTTTTTTTTAACTTCTTTTTTTTAATTTAAATATATTGATTTATTAATTAATCTAATTATTAATCTCTCATTGTAAAAAAATTTACGATAAATAATAATTCAATAACAACAACAAAAAGGAAAATGAAGAAATCAGAAGTTATTAATGAAATAAAATTTTATGTACTTTTCATTTTAAAAAAATATGTATATGTAATTTAATAAGCGTACAAAGAAATCATGTGGTGTCCACATCAATTTTTTTCTTGGAAATTTCCCTGTCTAAAAGTTCTTCTTTTGTTTCGATCTCTTCGGAGATTCTTTCCTATTTCTAGAAGCCAGTTGATTTTATTTTTGAGATTATCAAAGATATTGACAATTTTTCTTTATTTATTCTTTTTAAATGACCTTAAAACATTATTTTTCAATTTTTAATTGTGTCGATTATGATTTCAAATTTTCTATAAATTTTCCTCGTTTGATCTTAAAACATTATTACGTTAACACTTCAGACCTAATATTTTCTTATTATTTTTCTTTCCTTTTTCAAAATAATTTAGTCTTTCTTAATTATTTAATGTTAAAGTTTCTGCCTTGTAAAGGCTTTCAGATTTTATAACCGTATTGTAATGTCTGAATTTCTCATTGTAAAAAATCAATTTTTTATTACATGTAAAACAATTTTTGGTTAGTCGGAAAGTCATTTTCATCTTATTTGCTCGATTTTCTGAACGTATTTTCTCTAGTCCATTTTTCTGGATTACTTCGCCAGTACATTTAAATTCTTAACTGCTTCAATTTTCCTGAATTAAAGGAATTTTGTTCTATTTCTACTGGATGTTCTTTTAAATTTTTCATTATTTTTTCAAATTAAATTTGCAGTACAGTTCTTTCGGCGATTTCCTTTAAAATTTTCGATTCGTTTTTGGTCTGTGTTTAGGTCATAAGCGAAGATCACTAGATCATCTGAAAAAGGAAAACAAGCTGTTGATATTCCTTTGTGTTTTGTTCCGATTCTTATGATTGAAAATTTTAAGTTTTCAATTTATTTTCACCATTTACAAATTACTTCATCTTTCTTTTTCCGTTTAGTCTCCGGAACCACTGTAAGGTATTACTTTAGAGGATGATATGTATGAATGTAAATGAAATGTAGTCTTGTACAGTCTCAGGTCGACCAGTACTGAGACGTGTGGTCAATTGAAACCCAACAACCAAAGAACGCCGGTATCCACGATCTATTATTCAAATTCGTATAAAACTACCTTTATTCGGATTTGAATCTTAGAAGTCTCGACTTCGAAATCAGCTGAATTGCGATAACGAATTCACCACTAGACCAAACCGGAGGGTTAAATTACTTTATCTAAAACATAGTTAAATAGAAGTATCGAGAGATCATTGCTTTGTTTCATACCGGTTTCAATTTTGAAAGGTTTTGAAATTTCTACAATTAATTTTACTTTTGTCTTAAATTATTGTTTATTTATTTATTTTTTAAATCACATTAATTATGTAATATAAGAGAAAGTGATTAAGGAAAATAATAAGGCATACTTCGATTTTTTAATATTACAATGAAGCAAATTATTAAGGATTAAATTCATCAGTAAAATAAAACTGTAAAATATAAAAAGTATTAATTTGGTTATAAGAATTAAATTCTGTAGTATTGACGAAAATATCATTTTAAAAATAATTAAGAAATGTTAACAAAGAAACGCCGCATTATTCAACCATTGCATTAATAAACAGTGAAGGATTTTTGTTGAAGCCAATGTCACATTGGAAAGTTTTTTCTTATCTACTAAAATTCAATAAAAATATGTATAATGTAAATATAAACAATGGACACAGAAGCTATAAATGAAAGAAAGTTAATGCTCATAGCTTATCGTACGCGCTCTCAGTCACAAACTCTCTCTCTCTCTCTCTCTCTCAACATATATATGTTGCCATATATATGTTTACATATATATATATATATATATGCCAGATGTCTTTCTTTGATGTACATATCATATAGTAGTAATAGCTACATTTTATTCAGGTTAGCTGCCCGAGTACAATGTCCGTGGGAATGCGAGTATTTGTGTCACTCGGTTAGGACACACACTCGTAGCATTTATGTAGCTTGCTACACGTAACAATGAAGGTACAAGTATGCGTTTACTTTTAACTTAACCAGTTACAGTTAGTAGTAAATGATTCACTCTTGTTAGCCTCTCTATTATGCACACAATCTTCAGCCTTGTATACGAGACAGCAAACGAGTTCAAGTGACATTTTTTTAACTCTGTATATTATTTTAACTGTAAAATCAGCTTTTGTCAATATTGCGCGCGCGCAAACACACACACAGACCAAGTGATTATAAATGAGTATAAAATTTGGGACATGATTATTATGTAAGTCAAAAAATATAAAGAAAAACATTCTAGTGAACTTTTTACTTCCTTGTACGGAGTAAAGGAAGTATTGTGATCGCGAATGATTAGGGTTTTCAGATTTCAACGGTAATATCCATTTCGACCATCTCTGAATCCATTTTGACTAGTTTCGGCGTGACGTCTGTACGTACGTATGTATCTCGCCTAACTCAAAAACGATCAGCCGTAGGATGTTGAAATTTTGGATTTAGGACTGTTGTAACATCTAGTTGTCTAGATGTCCCTTTTGACTGCAATTGACTGAACCAAAAGTGTCCAAAAAAAACCCAAAATCCCAAAAAATTTGAACTTTTTTCTTTTTCTTAACTGCAATAATAAGCCCTCATTGAGCTTTTTTGCCTGGGACTCCCCGCCCAGGCACCCCTCCAAACCAGATAACTTAAAGGATATTAGAGCAACAGCTCTAAACTGAGATTCCAACATCAGCATAGCAAATCAACTCAGTCAGACTACCAGCTACAAAACAGATAATAGGGATAAAAAACCATAAATTATGGTTTTTTCCTTTTAAATATAAAATAGATATTTTTGTTTCATTGTTTGACATAAAACCTACTACAGAACAACAATTATTTTTGACTAGGATAACTGAACCAAAAGAAATCTAATCATAAGAAATCTTAATCTGTAAGGGAGAAAAAAGAAAAAACAAAGTTTAACAAAATTGTTAATACATAATCAAAAAATTTCTAGCAATCATTTTTATCATACTAATCACTAATTATGGAGATATTTCAATAATATAAATCAATGCATACTTCGTAATATTGCTAAAGTAAATCTAATTTGTCAACATCATTTTTTAGTAATTACAACTCTGAAGAAAAAAAAATGTAGTAAATTTTAACTGAATTCAGAAGAACTGAAAGGTATAAAAGAAAAAAATTATAAATTTCAACTAAAGTCTGAAAAATTAACCCTGAAGCTAAATAATATTTAAGGAATTCTAAAAAGGTCTTATGCTTAAAAAAATATCATATTACAAAAACTGAATAACATATTCAGGTATAAATGTCAAGCTAAAAATGTATGACATATCAAGAGAGTCAACTACTTAAAAAATAAGTGAATGCTTGGATAATAATAGTACATATGATCTTATTGATAACAATTGTTATGCACAATTTATTCTGCTGAATACATATTTTTATAAACATCTACTCAAATTGATCAAAAAATAAAATTATAAACTTTAATGGTAAAACAGAATTTTACTAGTTTTTACAAAACTAGATGTTATGAGAATAACAAAAAACAATTCACTGAAAAAAAGTAAAATTTTATTAAAATGAAAAAAAATATATTATGCATAATAACAAAAAACAATAAAAAAAAATCCTTAGCCTGTTGGAGGTATGAACAGAGCTTAATATTAATTAATTTATATCATGTTAGCTGATCCTAGGTCTCAGATCAAACATTTTTATATATATTATTTTTCTAAAGTTGATCCTTTCAAGAAACATTGGTGAGTCTTTAGTAGATAATATATGCAAAAAACAAATATCAAAAATTAACAATTACACATATTTAATGCCAATAAATAACATATAAAAAATTGATAATGTATATTTAAAATAAGCATATACTGATAATATTGCTGTAAACATAACAAGGGTTATGATAAACATTTATTTAACTTGCATACCAGACAAATAACCATTTAATAAAACAATTAAAAAATAATACACATACTGTTTCATATGGTTTTCATAATTTGTGTGGTATTTATAAAATAAAGTGCAATGATTGTGACCATATAGATAAAACCACTAGATCTTTTAAAACTAGATTTGGTGTACACTTTAGATATTATAAAAATAGAAAATGGGGTTTCTCTAATGTTTCTGATCATCCTATTTATAATACATATTCAATATTCGATATTCATAAAAATTTAGAAATACTGGAAATTAAGAAATACAATATTAATACAAATAATAGGGTTTTCGACATTTTAAAAAGATTTTATGTATATAAATATAAAAGTAAATTTAATTTGATCAACCTACATACAGGTATGAGGATGACACAATCACAAAAGCTGCTGCAGAGCAGCACTTCTTAAGACATTGATAATTCATAATACTTCAACTCTGTACAGTCACATACCTTTGGCTAGCTAGTCCACATGGATTTCTGTTTGGTTTAAATTATTTATTTTCTTTTGTTTTTATTACTGATTTTAGTTTTAACTGATTTTAGTTTTTGTAAATGACTTCATATTTATTAATATATATATTAAATCAATAAAATCAATGGCCTTACAATATTTTCTGTATTCAATAACATTTGGTTCACTGGTGCTCAGCCGTGTCTGTCCATTCTCTTCTGAGTGTAGTGATCTCCAATGACCAGAGTAGCAAGGTAAAACTAGCAGTCACTACAACCTTATATTTTGATTTCAAACAAAGGATTATAACACATCACAGCACAACTGAGAGATAATCATACCAATTTTCTACGTTTCCAGTATTTTATGGCATCAGAATAAAACATTATTTATTATACTATGTTTAGTATTTGTTTATAATGTTTAAAAATCCAATAATTATAGTGTAATACCAGGAAACAATAACTGGAATTTCTACTTGAAGTACCAAGGTTCAGTGAAACAAGTTAATTGGGAACAACCAGTGAGAAAGTTAAATAGAATCTATAGAGGTTACCAGGATGACCAGTTACAATTAATCCCTGAAAAAATAAGTAAATCAGCATGATAAATAGTTTAAATATAAACAGTAACACTGTATTTTAAAAAACAAGTAGAGGTCTTACATTTAGCAGACCAGTAATTTAAGATATTCTAATTAGTATATTCTTTCAACTTTTTTCTTCTTAAATGTAATGAAAAATTGTTCAAAATCTGATTTCACATAGATATTTTTATAATTATGAATATTTATATAATTTAATCTTAATATTAAGCCTAGGGCTGTTAATTGTATATCAAAAGTATTTTAATTTGATTTAATTAATCAAATAATTGTAACATCTGTTATACCATGATCAAGGTTTAAATCAAATTAAATATATAATTAATTTTATTTGGATTTTTAACACCTGTTACTTGCATAATATTTTATTTATATTCACTATAATACAACTCTATCTGAATGCTGTTCATCTGGGCATTTGAATTGATTTGGGGTAGGGTATTTTAAATATGTGTATTAGATTTGTGGAGGGATGTAGTGGTCGTCCAGAAGGGAGGGTTACTGCAGCCTGAAGAAACTGAGAGGACCCCGATGGGACGCCATAGAAACGGCAAGACAGGGGGGCAGTCGACTGCCACGACACTCCGACATTCCTGCGCATAGCCTAACGGCGGAGGCCGGAGATGTTAGGGGTGTATAACAAGGTTGAAAAAAAAAGGATAATTGGCACACCTATTTTCAATTTTAATATGTGTGGTGGAATCCCTGGCAGATCAAGTGAGTTTAAAAATTCCGTTGGATAATTAACTACTTCATCTGCTTCCACAACGGTGTCTATCGACTTATATGTAATTTCCTCACTTTGAATGCTGGATTGAATAACATTATTAAGTTGATAGACATCCTTATTCATTGCGGCAAGGATAGCTCGTTCACTGAGCCAATCGTGATTTCTATGATTAATTTGAATATCAGGAAATACTTTTTCGATCAGTTCTTCTTTCGATGTTACTAAATTACAAAAATTATCAGGAAATGATATTCGTCTAGATGTCTCATCGACTGGCAGCTGTCCGTTTCCAATGTCCAGTAACTGTCGTGAGAATACCTCAGCTGACGGATCATTCTGCAACTGGACACGCATATTCGTAGTCAACTGCAATGTACGTACGTGCCGCCACAGTGTTGAATATTTCAGGCAAGCATTTATTTCGTCTGCTGGTGTCGATCGAGAAATTACAGGCAACGTTTGCCTAAAATCTCCTGCGAGCAATATCAAAGCATTCCCGAATGGTTGAACGTTCCACGCAAATCTCGTAACGATCGATCAAGAGCTTTAAGCAATTTTTTATGTGCCATCGTGCATTCATCCCAAACAATGAGTTTACATTTTTGTAATACTATTCCCATACAGGATGCTTTGGAAATATTGCACGTGGGAGTCTCGATGATTTGCATGTTTAATGGCAACTTCAGAGCTGAATGCGCAGTCCTTCCACCTGGTAACAATGTCGCAGCTATTCCAGACGAAGCAAGAGCTAAGGCTATGTCATTTTTTGATCGAACCGTTGCTAGAATCAATCTAATGAAGAATGTTTTCCCAGTTCCTCCTGGCGCATCCAAGAAGAAGGTCCCCCCAACTCCGTCATTTATCATTTGCATTATGCGATCATAAATGCCTTTCTGTTCACGCGTTAATTTGGGAATGTTTGATTGGACATATGACTGAAGATCACCAATGTTGTAACTCTGTTCACGGCGTAAATCCACATCAAATGAAGCAATCGCAGCTCGGGTGGGTGCTGGCATTCCCAATTGACTAAGAACATTATTTGCATTAGCTAAGCACTTGTCTTCAATATTTATCAATGCTTCGTTGTAAATGCCTTCTGCAAATTCAGACAAAAGTGAATATTTAACCTAACAAAGGATTTTTTGGTCATTATGTAGATATTATTTTCTGTGTATTTGGTTATTTCGACTTTTTTTGTTTGCATAGTCTTAAGTCTATCTGGGCTATAAGAAAGTTGGGTGTTTTAATTTATTTACTGTAAGTCATCCTTCTTGGTGGCTTTTCTTTTTGTTTTGGTGTTTTTTTTAAAATAAAATACAGATGTTTTAGCTGTTAAATATAATTCAAAGAAATTTGGTCGTTGTGTTTGACAGCGGCCATCTTGCATTGATCTGATTGGTTTTCCTTTGTTTACATTTCCAAATTAAAAATGTAGAAATTAAAAATAGACAGATAGATTTATTAAAAATAGATGAAAACAATCTTTGATGCGGGTTATATATTGTGTTAAAATTTGAGCTCAATCGGTGCAGAACATTTTGAGTTTTTGAAGCGTACACAAACGAACTTAACATTTTTATATATATAGATTTAAAATTTGAAAATCTAGATTTTTCGTATCATTAGTGAATTAAAATTATACATTAAACTCATCAGTTAGATGCTGTTTGCCTATTTATTATTGATCTTCAGGACACTACAATGTCCGTTGTCAAAACTCCTAGAAAATAATAAATTGTGAATAGTGTCAACTAAACCATAATCAGTAGACATACTATTATGTTGATAATGAACTCTCATATACACTGGGGGTACAAATTGCTTATAGAAGAAGTTCAACATGACCAGCACATAGTTCTGTAGCAGTCATCACATGCTTATAATCATTAGGTTTCTTAATAACTTATCCACACGATTGATCACCAGTGATGAAACTTAAAAAGCTGCTATGTTTTTTATAATATTATCAATAATATTTAAGCAGATTTCATAAAGCTTATTCTACACTCCGTACAAACAATAAAAAACTACCCAGAATAATCAATTGCTATCACACACAATAGGAAAAACTTCATAGTTCTGGGAAGAATCCATCTGAAAAATAAGAAAGTAAAGAAAAGATTTCCACTCAATCTCAGGTATCACAATAAGTTACTGTTCGCATAAAGAGTGCTGAACAGCAATTAATTCTCACCCCCAACCCCTTGTTTTTCTCTTTCCTTTCTTACCACACATAAAATGCATGCTCAAAACCTGTTTCCAGTCTGTCTAGGCATTCTATGGATGGACTGGGCTGATTTTTTTTATTCTGCTTGGAATGACTTGCAAATATATGATTTTCCTGTGAGTAATAATCTCGAAAAGCTCTTCATTTAAGTAACAAATGAGGATTTTTTAGGAATTTTCAGAGGAAACTCAAGTTTGGGGTCCAATGAAGCTTGATGACATATCTGTAAGTTATTCAGAGCAGAATAAAAAAATCAACCCAATCCATCCAGAAGAACACCCAGACGGACTGGAAGTAGGTTTTCAGCCAAATTAAATTATTTACTTATAAATTATAATGTATATATATATATATATATAAATATATATTTATAAATTTAAGTAATAGATTATTTAGAATGCAACATAATTTTTCAATCACGGAAGTTGTTTTGTTGTAAGCTATACACATGTAAAGTTCAAGGTTATATTGGTAATTTATGTTTGTTTACATTTGAATTACATTTACATACATTGTAGGATTTGGCTATTGTTATTTTGCCAAAAACAGGATGAAGTTAAACCTGCAATAAATTTTAGTCACAATACACCAGTGGTTATTTTTGTATCATTAAAAGGTTACTGATAAAAGATAAGAATTTAAAAATTACAATATTTCATGATTAAAGGCAAATCTAACTAGATGATAACAAATGACAACATTTCCCTAAAACAACAAAAAGAAATCAATGGAGAAGTTTAGATTATTTTAAAATTATGTTCTATAATTATATTTTCTCATTCACTGATAGCATAAGTAGTTTAAAAAATAATCTCCAAATTTTTGGCAGATATAATTTTACATTCGAGCTTAAGAAGTAAAAACAAACCTGAATTTGATCCATTTGAAACTAAATAAGATTAACTAAGTAATTTAAGAAACTGTCAACCCTTTTTTATGATAAATAATTTTATTTTTTTTTTATTTTTTTATGATAATTTTTTTTACAAAAATGATTTCTTATTTGAATATAATTAAAAATAACTTTATATTCTTAAAAATTAACAATCCATAACAGCTTGAAATAATTGCAGCTTGTTAAAATCCATGTATCAACAAAGTTTAACAATACTGGGTACTGTATACATGAATGTTGTAACCATTTATTATGGATAATTACCATACTGACTTGATGCACCTTGAAAAAAAAGTAGAATTACAAAAGTGGTTTAAAATTTGAATGTTTATATTTTATGACTAAAAAAAAAAAAAACATTTTTGTATAATTTTAAACAATTAACTCTTTATAGAATGATGTTTTTATCAGGAATACTAAACATCATTGTTAACTAGTTTTTATTAATATTTTTTTTTTTAAATCTTAAATTGTCTACTTTTCATTTACACTATAAAAGAAATTAATGTAAATTTTCTGAAACCTTTTTACTAAACTAAACATTTCTCATCATTTTTTATTCAACTCTGCCAGGAGAAGAGTTGGGATGATGTTTGCTTTTTTTAAACAAACCTTTAACTCCAGAATGGTTGCACCAATTTTTATTAATATTAGATATCAAAGAATTCATCTGTCATGTCAATGATATGATATTTATACTATATGACGATTTGAAGCCAACAAAATGATAAATGGTAATTGTTATTTTGTTATATATATATGTATATATACACTGCCAGACTTAGGCATGGGCCACATGGGCTCAGGCCCAGGACGGCAAATTTGGGTAAAAATGTGATTTTTTTCAAAAAATAAACTTTACACTTATTTAATATTGGCAAAATAAAATACAGAAAATATGTCCTTTTCAAAGTAGTCTAAAGCAAGTTAATTGCGGCAGATCAGTTGAAGCACAACATTGTCTTTTGCCAGCAAGCATGTGAAGTCAACAAGTGTGCAATTGGCTATATGTATGATGAAAATTATAATAATAATATCGCTGTGCAGGACATTATATTACTTTTTTCTCGTAACATCACCTCATTCAGAAACCAAGTATTCTACTACACAGTGTGTTTAACTATTTTCATAAATATCAAAAATTCTTTCCACAAATAAAATTTATTATCATTTTGTTTAATTTCAGACAATAATTTCTATTAAAATATTTAGCATACTTATAAATATTTCTTACTGTATTATACAATACAAAAACAAATAGTTTATACTTGTATTAATAGATTATTATTACACTCCTTCCATCAAGTGAGTCCCTCCATCAAATGATATTTATAGTAATAAATATAATCTTTAAATAGGCTATCATCATAATAGGCCTATATCTTAAAAATCATAATAATTTATTTGTAGTTTAATCATTTTAAACGTATTCATAGAATAGCTGTCATTGTTTCACATGAAAGTTCAACTAAATTTCTGTTGTTGGTAGATAATTTACATCATTTTTCTCAGAATTAAATTCTCTATCAATTTAACTAACAAGTTTTATTTGTTTGTTGACAATTTAACAAAGTTATTTTACACCAAATCTAATAATAAACTGTGTTTTTCAACTCAATTCTTGAGTGGGACCCATTTTTAAAACTTTTTCAGGTCAAAAACTATAAGAAATCACTAAATTTGCCTCTTAATTTATCTTCCCAGAATTTCAGTACGGCTCATTTCAGTAGAGGAGCAGAAATCAAGGTGAAAGCTTTTTCATTACCCGTAACTCGCTAATGAAGTATTTTTGGATCCATGGTTATATGAATTTTTTTCATTACTTAAATGAGAGAAATATGCTTATAAAGTTTAGTAGAATCCTCCCGGGACACTCTGCATATACTTGTATTATATGAAATATAAACCACCAAAACATAGTAATTAGATAAATTAAACCTACACATTAATTATTAACATATATGATAAAAGTAAATATAAAAAATCATATAAACAAAATAATCACATTACAAAATATTTAAAACATAACAATAAAAAAACAGAGAAGAATTAAGAGGAGTATACAAAATTAAATACAACGAATGTAATAATATTTATAGTGGTAAAATTAATAATCATTTAAGAAAAAATTTAAGACATTACACAGTATACAAAAACAAAACAAAAATAGGGATATCTAATGTACCTGAACATTTGTTAAAATACAAACATAGTATTACTGATTGCAAAAATGTTTTAAAAATTACAACAGTCCAGCAACTTTTATTTTCTATTCAAAATTTAGAACAGAGAATAATCTATAATAACAAACTTTTAAAAGAATTATATATAATGTAATTATAGAATTCAATACCAACTGAAGATATGGGAACTGAAAAATTTGATTCTTAAAAATTAATATGGCAAGTATAATTTATCTAATTACTGTGTTTTGGTGGTTTATATTTCATATAATATTAAATTTTATTACACAGTGGTCAATATGTTAATAAATTATTTGAATTTTCAAAAAATTATTATATATATATATATATTGTAACAAGACCGGTATAACAGACCTGAGTAACAGATTCCTACCAATTAAGAAGAAAGTAGTAGAAAACATAATAATGGAAGGAATCCAGAAAGGGGCTAACAGAAACCCTTTTAATAAAGGTAACAGATCCATTTTACAACTTTCCTTTCTAATACTGCTCACTGACACACCTAAACAGTTGTTGTTCAATGAGAAGAGTTACCAGACCCAGTTTAGGAATGCATGGTATGAAAGGGCTCGGTCGATTGTTCTCACGCTCAACTGGGGTTTGGTCCTGCAGGTAAAGAGGATAGGAGTTTAAATACTTCAGGGAAGACCAGTTGAAATCAGTTCGCAAGATGAAGTTCTGCGAGAGGAGAGTCTCCGAGAGAGTGCTATGATAGAGTACTACATGAGGAGTTATTATGCGAGTTTCAAGTGAGAATATTTTGCAAGGTCAGTGCGTACATGTTCGACATGATTAAGGTGATGTCACAAGTAATTCCAGTGTGGACAGTACATAAAACAAGAAATGGTTTGGTGAGTTACTGTTAGACTATAAGTGAAAGAGATAATGTACTAAATTTCATTCATAAATTGTTAGGGTAGATTTATTTATGAACAGCAAAGGTATTTGCAGTTAAAAAACTTTATACTTGGCTTATCTATTATACTACTGTTGTTAATTCAAGACTAGTGGTTAAAAGTATTAAGACTAGTGGTCATGCTAATGTCTTTTGTCAATGGGACTGAATTATATTTAACTACCTGTAAATAAATCCTGATAATTACTTTAAATTCTGTTTTGCATGTAATCACTGTTTATTATTATTATTATTGTCATTTATTATTCTCATTGTCATTGCTATTATTGATTTGTCCTATTTTTGTTGTTAAATTAATAAATTGTAATTATATAAACATTTTCAATTGTCAATCTTTCAATATCCTGATCAAGCCGTGAACACGTGACAATATATAAATTTTATTATTTATTTTTAAGATTTTAATCTCATTTTTTAGGTCGAGATCTGTGGGTCATGGTTGTATCAGCATCACCTTATGAACATATGATAGGAAAACCTGATGTTAAATATGTAGCCAATATGCATGGAAATGAAGCTGTTGGACGAGAATTAATGTTGCACCTAATTCAAGTAAGTTATATTTTTTATATGAATGATATTTATTGCAAATTGAATAAAAATAATATATTGGCAAAAAATACTAATGAAGGAATAATTTTTTAATACAGAGGTATATGAATCATTTTTTTCATTAATAATCTTATTTTACTACAAAGTTCAAAGAACAAAATTATCAGGTTTCGTTAAAATCACCTTCGTATCAGACCATATAGCTGCTGTTGGAACAATATGTCAAAATATTTAATGAGAATGAGGCAGTTATTATAAAGACTTGCTTCATTACATTTGGTGATTGAGTTATAAGGAACTGACTCTTGATTCTTCATATTATAATACAATACAAAATAAAATAAAAAGATTCTTAGGAAGACTCTAAACACATCTCTTTCTATCTGATGGTTCCACACTACTTATAACACATCAGTACATAGCATCCTGAAGTTAAAGATAAAAACATAAGCCAGTACTGCATTTAATAACCTGGTTCCTATACATAACCTCAGGTGCAGTTTCTTTACATGTTGTTGGTATTTATTAGTAAATAATGAAAATACTAGTCATTGGGAGTGAAACTTAAATATAAAAAAAAAGATTTAATTTAAGGTGACTCCACAGAATCGACTGCCACTGTATTATGAATATTGATTAGAGGGACTTCATATTAATACAAAGTTTACATTTTTAATAAAAAATCCATTTATAAAATTATCAAAATCAGCCTAAAAGAACTACTGTTATTTAAGTGAAAATATGAAATCTCACTTAATGACTCAGGAGAGTTTTCTCTCAATACCAAAGAGAGTAAATGGATGATCTGAAATTACATCTTTTTATTTAGATAGTTTATTAATAAATAAAATTATCTATAAAATGACTTTTACCTCAAAGTTTTGAAAACCTTTTTGCACCAATGCCTTCTTAGTCTCAGCCA
The DNA here is from genome assembly GCF_047948215.1 of Lycorma delicatula. Lineage (NCBI taxonomy): Eukaryota > Metazoa > Arthropoda > Insecta > Hemiptera > Fulgoridae > Lycorma > Lycorma delicatula. The sequence continues at coordinate 101,493,931 of NC_134458.1, read as the reverse complement.
ATAGTACACAATTTATTAATATTAAAAGTAAAATAAAATATTAAGGAATTTACAAGTCCTGTTTTTTAAATGAAAATATTATTAAAAAAATATTACTTTCTCATTTGTAGTTAGTGTTTATTTAAATTAATGTGTTGATTTTTAGAATACAAGAATACTCAATTAAAGTAATATACTTTATTCTTACAAAGTCAACCACATCATGAACTACAAAACAGTCATGAATTTTTCAAAACTGGAACTAATAAGAAAAAAAGTACTAAAGCAAAAAGTAGTCTCCTACTATATCAAAGGATGTAAAAATGTAATCACTTCATTTTAAAAGTAGCAATGCCACTGTAACAAACCCCCAATATTACTTTCCTATCTATATTAGCAGCTACAGCTAAGTAGAAGGGAAAGTATGGTGATCGGTTAAAATTGGGCATATCCAGTGTTCACCGAATCTTGACGAATTCACCCCTAAGAACCCCAGAAAACCAAAAAATGGCATTGAAATTTCCACAACAAAATGTGCATGTATGTTGGCATGTAAATCACCTTTTATCTCCAGAATTACTTGACCAATTTTCATCAAACTTGGCTATACCATTTCTATGTAGGGGCATTGATGCTATTAAATTTTCAATTCAAAAGACCAGGGGGTGGGTTGATAAAGGGGGAAAACAAAATCATCTCCAGATTTTGCATAATTAAGGTTATTTTTTTTTTTAATAATTTGAATATTAATAAAGTAAAAACTTTTGTAAAAAACGTTTTTGCTAAATTTCACCCTACCTCTAAAAATTGTTTTAACTTTGAACAGTTATAGAAAGTGGTACACAGAGTGATTTTCATTACTCTTTTTTAAATATTTTTGTGAAAAATTATAAAAAAACATATTTTGTATAAAAATGTTTTTTGCTAAACTGCACCCCCAGTCAAAAAAATAATAATAATTTTGAAACATTGTAGAAGGCAGTACAGTGGGTCTTTTTTGTTGCAGTTTTTTTCTGTTAGCATCTTATTGGATCCACAAATTTATTCCCCATCAAAGTTGGGTCTTAACCCAACCATCCCCCCCTTACATACCCCACTTAGCGACCAACTACTGCTGCTGTAGTCGTCTGCTGTGTTGTGATGTCACAGGTGAATGGTAGAATTGATAAATGATAATATTTAAAGTGTAAAAATTTATTTAAAGTGGTTGCTAATACCACCACACCCTCGCAAATTAAATTACAGTATGCACATGTGCTTTAGTTAGAATCATTGAATTAAATAAACAAAAAATATTGTATTTAAATAAAATGATAAATATTTTTAATTAAATTGTGTGTGTAAGCCGTGCATCAGAAAAAAGCAGTATGACAGAAAAGTCCTACAACTGTGTTGTCAGATTTTTTTTAATGTAACTTATAAATTTTATAATATCTGGATGAAGATAACTGCACTGATATAAAAGTGTTTCCAATACTTTGTTGAAGTTAGTGTTTGTTTTACTGATTGCTGGAGGTTTTATCAATAAATTATTAAAATAATTTGTTGATAAGCTACAATATACTTAATAAATTTTTACTTTCCTAGCATAATAGCTCTAAAGTTATGCTACAAGGGGGAAAGTATGGTAATCATTCAAAAACTGGAGTATGGCTAATTGGAGTATTTTTCCATTTCTCAATCTTTCATGACCCAGAGACCCCAAAAAAAAAAAGTGGGAGGTAATATTCATAAATATGTTGGTGTGTTTTAAGCATAATAACTTTTGATTGGATAAAGTAATCTTGCTGAAATGTGGCACAGAGACTCGTGTGTATGGAGCAATTTGTTGGTAAAAGTTTAGGAGGTCAATTCTCCAGGGAATGGGATAGATAGTTTCTGAGGGGTCAATTTTCTCAAAATTTTGCAAACATAATCCCACTTTATATTAAGTATCATACTTGCTAGCTAAAAATTTTTTTTAGAATTTTTCAATTCTCAAATTCTCACTTTCCCAAAAATTAAGAAAAACCTTTATTTATTTATTGCATATCTTTTAACTGAGTTTTTTGTCTTCCTAAGCATATTAGTCATGCAAGTAGCCAAAAAAAAAAAAAATACTTTGAGGACAATATTGGGGATGGAGGAGCTGATCAAAGTTTAAAAATATTGATTTTTGGAATTATTTAAAACTTTTGTTACCTTATTTAAACTTTTAATAATAATATCACAATAAAATTTCATCATAATCAAAAAACTCCACCCCCAAAAAAGAAATCTTAGGTAACATTTTATTTGTTGTACATGTTTTTTTAGTTTCTTCCATTCTGTTTACATTTAGACAATCAAAAAAATTCCTTGGGGGTGGTTTTAGGAGTGGGAGGGCAGAAAAAAGTAAAATATATTGATTTTTTGAACTTTTTAAACTTTTTTCATGTATCATTATTTTTCCACTATGTAAGAATAAATAACCAATGCCAGGAAAGAGGAACAATTTTGATGTCAACTTTTTTGTGTAATTTGATTTTTAATAACAATATAAAATTCCACAGTGAGTTTTCTCCATTTAACTTTTACCATCATTACCAGAAATTTAGAAAAAATAAATAAATAAGAGAGTGCTGACTACAGAATTTAAATTTTTTAATAAGTATTTTTATATACATTAATAGAAATTGAAGATTGATTGAGTATAACCATTAATAAATTACATAACAAGCACATTAATGATTGAAAAAAAATTATTCTTGGCTAATATTATTATTAAAAATACTATTATTATAAAAAATTAATAATGATAGATGAACAAGAAATATGTAATTAACAAAAGCAAGGAGAGCTTTTCTAAAGAAAATAAATTTATTATAGATTATAGAAATAAAAAATAAGATATTTTATTAATTTTTAACGAAGTTATCAATCTTTTATTATTATAATTGTACTTTTGGTTTTTTTTTTAAAAAAAACCAAAAGAAATTTTTGGTTTTTTTTTAAAAAAAAAAACCAAAAGAAAGGAAATTAAGTTTTGAGATTTGATGACAGAAATGGAAAATTAGATGGATTGATAAATTAAGAAATGAGAAGTTTTTAACATAAATCAGAGAAACAGAAGTTTATGATGGAATCTTATAAAATAAACTTGGAAAGTTTTATATTAAAGTATCCAGGATTAGTTAAATTTGTAATAAAAGAAGAAGTTAAGAGTAAAACTATACAGGGCAAAAAAGATTAGAATATGCAAGACAAATAATTGAGGATGTAAAATTTTAGCATGTTAAGATTAAAAGCTAAGCAAAATATGACAATGAAAACATAAAAACAAAGGACAAATAAAAATATACAAATAAGTTACTTGCACCTAACACTGGATCAAATTCATGATAATTAAACATGTTTCTTCTTATCAATCTACTACATGTGAAGTTGTTTCTTTCTTTTATTGTTTTTAATATTAATCTTTTTTATGATAATAAAAGACTAATTAAAACAATTACACATTAATAAATTAAGATTAGAAAATTGAAAAAAAATTATACCTGTTTTAACATTAAAATTTTTTTTTATTATTAATAAATATCACTTAAACCTTTCTTTTTATTTCAGTATTTAGTAAACAGTTATAATACTGATTCATATATCAAATGGTTATTAGATAATACAAGAATACATATTTTACCATCGATGAATCCAGATGGTTTTGAAGTAGCAAAAGAAGGACAGTGTGATGGTGGTATAGGAAGATATAATGCAAGAGGATTTGATCTTAATCGGAATTTCCCAGATTATTTTAAGCAAAATAACAAACGAGGACAACCAGAAACTGATGCTGTTAAAGAATGGACATCAAAAATACAATTTGTTTTATCTGGAGGTTTACATGGTGGTGCATTAGTAGCAAGCTATCCATTTGATAATACACCAAATTCTCGTAAGTATAATATTTTTTTAATTTAAATCTGTTTGACATCTAATCTTCATAAATAATTATAATGATAGATTGTAAATTAATTTAAAATTCCATGAAAAACACTGAAGCTCAAACTACAATGATAATAACTTAAAAATGGTAAATTTTACATGCATCCTTCTCTGCATGCAGAGGCGGATTTACAAATGCCGCCTATAGGCTGAACGACTGGCTGTCGCGCTCTGCCACCGAGCCACCACCATGCGACCCATTACTGCCTTCAAAAATTTACCGCCTATGAAAATTTTCCACCATAGGCTATAGTCTAGCTAGCCTATTTAGAAATTCACCACTGTCCGTGTGTTATTATTAGATATCTTAAGAAGGATCCCTCCAAAGCCAAATTGTATTTATCAACACTTTCTCATCTATTCTTGGATAGGGTTTTCTGATATTTATTTCTATAACATATGTGCCTTCATATGGTGTCCATAAGACTATCTATCTTTTTACTTATAATCCACCCCAGAGTAAAACAATTACACGTCCATCACCTCAGAATAATATGTATTAGTGCAAGTTTATTGTTTATTATTAAATGATACTTTGACAATAATAATCTTCAGCAAAAGAGAAAACCTTTTGTGGCATATACTTCATTAAAATGGTCATTACAATATTTGATAAGCAATTATTAGTTCACTGTTCATTACCTATAATTACAAGTCCATATAAAAAGTCTTCATTAAGGTAAATTTTGTTATCCATCTTGGTTTGTTGTTTTGCATCTTGGTTGTTTTTTTTTCAGTCCCCTAACAGAATATTTTCATAACACCTATCATATTGCAACTAGAACATTAGCACAATAACTAGAATATTTTCTATAACTAGCATGTTTAGATAGTATGTTCTTACTAATTGTTTATTTTTGTGTCTCTGAAACTTATCTTTCACTTCAACTACATTGCTGCAATCATTATATAAACCCTTTTTCAAATTTTACTCAACATGCTTAAACCTTTTTTATAGTTTAACATTAAAGTCTCTTAACCAAAAATTTGAATATCATCTTGCCCAATCTTGCTGCAAAAATATTATTTTTATATAAATATTTTTATTAATTTTTAATTTTTCAGAAAGCAGATTAATCATTTTTCTAATTATGTGTAGTTACAAATAAAATTACTAAATAAGTAAAAAGTACCCAATGACCATAAAGCCTCTTTATACTAGGTATTACATATATTTCCAATCTATTACCGAATATTACTGTCTGTAAATATATCAACAAGCACACTTTCATTTTCATTTTTAGCACTATAGTCCATCACCACACTAGCACATAAAAATCTGAGATTTCCTCAATAATTATTATCCAATCTGATAGACTGATTAAGAAGGGTCAACACAGCCAGCTCATTCCTCAGATTTGACAATACTCGATTTTTTTAATAGGCATTCGTTAAAGACTAAGTTACATTCCAGCTTTAAAAACCAATCTCATAGATAAAAAGTAAAATCCAGGCTGTAGCTGTAAAAAATCTTCTGAATTGAGTTAAATAAAAAATAAATTTTAATCAGGATGTCTGTAATATAAAGAACAACATACATAATCCAAATTACCACTTTATGGTAAATTTGATTTATTTTAGTAAAAAACTACACTTCATTAAATTCTGTAAGTAATCTGAGTAAATGTTTACGTATTCTCAAAGTAGTAAAATCCTTTATGAACCAATCTGTACAATAAAAACACAGCTCTGAAATTTCTTTGAAATAATGCTTGTTTCATGTTTATGTCATCAAATATAAACTAAAAAATTAAAAAGAAAATTTCCGGATTTTTGTAAGTATCCGTGTAAATAACTACGGCAAATAAAAAAGCTATATGTTTTGGCAGCCGTCGCGAACGTGTTAATCATTTGTAATATTAACCTCAAATGTTTTCAGAATACAACAAATTAATATCAGAAGACTTTCTTGACAGTCATTATATTATAATAATAATAATAACAATATTAATATATTAGACCATCCTCCTTATATTAACTTGCTGTTCAAGTACTATATAAATTTATATCATTAAAAGACATTGAAGAAGATACAAAGAAAGAGCTATGCTCGGTATGATTATTGAAATAAATTTGAAACTATAAAATATTCAAAACACCATTAATAATAGAATAATTTAAAATCTAAAATTAGATAGCCGTTCCAACTGTTAAATCACTTATCATCAGTAGATACTGAGGAATTAGTAAAAACTAATAAATGATTAAACATTTAAAATACAGCAGGTTTGTCTAGTGGTGAACTTGTCATCGCAAATCAGCTGATTTCAAAGTTGAGAGTTCTAAGGTTCAAATCCTAGTATCAAATCTAGTAGTTCAAATCCTAGATAGGTACTTTTATATCGATTTGAATACAATATCGTGGATATCAGTGTTCTTTGGTGGTTGGGTTTCAATTAACACACATCTCAGGAATGGTTGACCTGAGACTGTACAAGACTACACTTCATTTACATTCATACATATCATCCTCATTCATCCTCTGAAGTAATACCTTATGATGGTTCCAGAGCCTAAACAGAAAAAGAGAGTATTAATCATCATCAGTAGATACTGAGGAATTAGTAAAAATAATAAATAATTAAACATTTAAAATACACTGGTACATATATAGTCCGTACTGCTATATTTAACTGCATTAGGAGTATTTAACTGTTGTATTTAGCAGCAATAGATGAGAGAAGAAACAAACTGCATAAATTACATTTCCTGACCAAAGATATCTACAATAATAAAACCCCATCAAGAGCCAAACTCAGACGTTATGCCACAGTGGTGAGACCTGTGGTACTATATGGAAGTGGAACAAGCTTACCAACTGGAATCACATAAAATAGAGAGAAACTGAGAAAAATCCTATGTCCGAAGAAAATAAATAAGGATACAGACTGAAATCCAACCAAGAAGTGTATGAAGAAATAGAGGTTACCAAAAAACTGATAAGAAGGAAACTGAGATTTCTGGGCCATGTGAACAGAATGAACAAACAGAAACTAAATAAACAAATATTCATTAAACTCTGGGAACAAAAGAGCAACTGTGGGTACCTATTACAAATTAAAAAAAGAATTACAGAACTAGGGATCCAAGAACAGGAAATGAAAGAGAGAAAGATATTCAGACAAAAGATACATGAAGTTGAATTTGAAATGGTGAGGAAGGAAAAAAAATCACACCAAAGTGAAATGGTCGAAAGAGAGAAAGACAAACACACAGAAAGAATGAAAGAATGTTGGGAGAAAAGAAAAAGAAATCAGAAGAAATGACATTTGTGTGGTCCAAAGTTAACCACAAAAAAATAAACATTTAAGAAAAATAAGAAATTGTAATGATAAAATAATAAGTATTTTAATAACTAAATTAGTAGTACATAAAACATTAAAAAAAATTATATTTAACCAGTATTTATAAAATAAAAAGTGTTTACTAAAAATTACAAAACATAATTTTACTAGCCGAAAGCATAATTTAGTTTAAAAACAAACTAAATCAATGAAACTTTAACTTGGACTGTAAACAGTAAGGTAAGAATTTATTTTAAAAAGATAGAGAAATAAATCTTAACATCCCCTCTCTTGAATAAAATTAAAGGGAGAAAGTAATCAATTAATGTTTTTATTAAAGAATACTTTTACAAAAATGTTTTTTATAAAATTAAAATTCTAAAAAGTTGTTAGATATTGGTTTCCTATTGCTAATCAACAATGAAGTTTTTGTATTATTACTAATATAGTAAGTACATTTTCATAATATCTAATTCCTGCCCATTACAAACATCACTTAAGAATTTTGATTTCTAATGAATTAATTTTATAACCAATTTTCTGGCAAAATTGGGCTACAGCCAATCTCTCTGGTTTACTGTATTTATAATGAGCCAAATACTCCTTTATTCTAGTTCTCATCTTTCTTTTAGTTTGTTCTACATATCCTAATTTGCAATTATCATCCTTATAAATCAAGACATAATCAAGTTATGTCAAGACATAATCTTAGACATAATCAAGTTAGGTTAACGTAATTATTTTCTAAGTTTTTTCTTTCTGTAGTATAGAGGAGGGTGAAATTATTTATCATGCTTTATTTGATCCTTCTTATGTTATTTTGAAAAAAAAAGATGTAAAGTTGTCTTTGCTAAATTTTTTATCAATTCTTTTCTAAATGCTGTCATTGGTTTCAGTAATAAAATGTTTTCAGCTGTATATTTAATACAATTTATCCCTCTATAAGCTTCCAGATCAAGTGGCACCCAGTTTGATCTGTCAACTACTGCATTAAAAACTACCTTCTTATGTTATGTAAGTTAAAAAGAATTATTGCTGATATCATAGTACTCACAATATTAGTTCATAATCTTTATTTTGTAAATACAACTAGAAATATTCTTTTTATAGTATTTCTTATGTAATATCTATTTTTTATTAATAACAATTATTTCAACATTATCATTTTTGCATCTATTTTAACTGGTGTTGTTTTATTACATATTAATTCTCACTGATTGTTTAATAACTGAAAAAGCCATCTAATTTTAGATTTTAAATATGTTTTTGAAAAAACTTTTAAACTTTTATACTTTTCAATTTATTTAAAGACATAAATTTTCTTCTGTCCAAGAAATAGATAAAACTGTATTTACTCAAACTGCTTATTTTTTGTTAAACACAAGTTTTTCTTTAAACTCAAAGAAACTTTCTTCTGTAAAGATAATTATATTTATCAGTAGTCAAGAGTTAAAAAAAGAAACAAGAAGTTAAAAAAGAAACACCAAGAAGAGATTATTTCACTCACCTTCCTACACCAATCCCCATCTTCACCTATCAAACTTTAAAATATGTCTAATATAATTTATTTTTATTACATTATGTATGAGTATACATTTTTTTTCAAATGTCTAAAAATTATAACAGCTAAGTCATACTTTTTTAATTTAATAATGCAAAATAATTAATTTAACACATTGTTACAATTTTTTTTAATGCTCACAAAATTAAAGGAATATGCAGATCATCACCATTATGTGCAGGTAAGTAAAATAGAAATAATTCAATAATTATTATATATGTTATTATTTTCAGCTTATTACAATAATAGAATACAGAGAAGTGGAATTAATAATGCACGTGATTCTGTACGAACATTATTCGGCTATAGAAGGAAACCTCGTGGTGAGAACAAAATACAATGTAAAAACAGAACAGTGAATGGTAGCAGTTTGAAAATGAAAATTAATTCAAACTAATAATAAATTTGTTTATATAGACTAACATTTTTTTTTTTTGTAATATACATTTGGTTCCATTCACTATTTCAAAATAACTCTGTATGACTTTAATATCCTAAATTTAGATTTTAAAAAATATAAATGGAAAATTAATAATATAAAAATTGTTGGGCAAATAAATAATTTCAAGACATTAATATTCATGGAAAAGATCCACATTGTCACTTAGACTTTGAATTACCAGAAAATTCTTTGGAAGTAACTTTAAATGATGGATTTTAAAAGCAAAAGCATTCCTAAATGAAAACTTTTTTTCATAACCAAGACGTATAACTTTAATTTCTGTTTGAATTTTGATATCTATGACATGCAATTAAAAAAATATTTATATGTGCAGGTGTTTATGAAAAAAAAAAAATGAGGACATGTTTTACAAGTGAAAATAAAGAAAAAGGTTTATGTAAGCATAAGTTTGTAAACACTTTGTTTTTGAGTTACAGCTTGCAAAATACTTCACTCTTAATTTCTTTTCCAAGATAAAATGTAACCATTCTTAGAACTTAAATTAAGGGATAAATTTGATGATTTCATATGGTTTTTGTGCCGAAAACCTGAATAAAAAAGGTTTACAGGTTCCAGAACTGTATCTCTATAATTTTTGAGAAAATTATTATGAAACATAATTTTCTAGGTTTAATGTACAATGAATGTGTTAAATTGCCTGTAAATAAATTAAATTTTGCAAAACATTTGCAGAGAATTTAATTCTGAGAAAATGAACATAAAGTTGTTCATAATAATTTGTTCAACATAAGGTTGAATATAATAAACACCAACTGAGCATAAAGTTTAAAAAATTTTACTTGTAATAAAAAAAAGAAACAGACTGAAATCTGGAAAAAAATACTTTATTATAATCTTAAATTAAAACTTATTATCACTTCAATATTTGAAAATTCCTAGGTTTAGTCTTTTTTTTTTTTTAATAAATCTCTTAAACTCTTCATGTTCATTTGATATTATTTATATATTGATATTACTTAGATTCTTTAATTTTATTGCAGATTTTTTTTTTATTATTAGCAATTGAAAGAAGTTATTGTACATCAGACATAAAAAACAGAATGTTTTGTGACACCAATTTTTATGTTTTATGTTTTCATATTTAATAACTTTGTTAAAAATTACTAGTTACAGATCTGGTAACTTTTTATTCAGTTTTTCAGGTCAAAAAATACTTGAAAACAATCAAATTTATCTCTTAGTTTAAGTTCTTAAAATTTTAGTACAGTTTTATAGAAAATGAAGCATTTCTGAAACTTATATATATGAACTTTTTTCTTTATATTTACTTGTAGAAATGTCCTGAACTTTCTGTTTCTTTATGAGACACCCAATTGAAAACCATTTTTAAATTGACTGAGGTACATATTTCATCGTGAAAGTTATAAAAACTTAACCTGAATCATGAAATAAAAATTCACTTCATCAAATTCAAAATACACAAAAATAGCATTTTAAATAAATAAACACAATTCAAATCATACACTACTTTGAATGCATCATAAAAATAGAATTCTTTTTACACTAATTCCAAAGACCAACTACATCAACACTACAATACTCAGAGCTATTCAGTGGCAATTTATGAAGAGCAGCTAGAGTGGAGGCTCAACTTAATGTTTACTTAGACAGTTTAAAACCTTCAGTATACTTTATACTTTGTAATTATATAGTTATCTAAATAAAACAAATAAGTGAATTATTACAACATATATAACAAAATATATGGACTAACAGAATACCATTTGCCAATACAGACAAAATTATAGACTTGTAAAAGAGCCATTCAAATTAAAAAATTCCCATGATTTGATAAAAATTAATTCTAATTGCAATTTTAAATCTTATGGATTTACCATTATCTGTAATATCTAAGTTTCACTTAAATTTTTTTGATTTAAAATAATAATTAAATATTTAAAAAACTACAAAAATATAAAGTATTTTTCATCAAAGAAAAACATTTAAAGTATATATTCAAGAAAAAAATTTTAATGAAAAAAAAATTAATGCACTAAAATTTTTAAATAGCTTCTGTAAAAAATGTAATATTTAAAAAAATAACATCAGAAAGGTTTTTCCTCCAATGATAACCTAATCTATTAAAAATTATATCATATTTTGAATCAATTAAATCCAGTATAATTTTTTAATGGAATAAAATTTTATGATCTTAAATGGAGGAGAATTCAAGCATCAAAACTAGGTGCAAATGCTATATTATATATCTACTGTAATTGGTGACAGTGTAAAATATATACATACATAAAACCACACAGCATGATTATAACATCTAATTATCTGTTCAAATGATATTGATATTGTAAAGTAAAAGATAAATTAATTAAAACTGTAAATATTATTTGTACGTATATATAACTGACTGACTGACACTGGGAACGCTATAAATGCTGATAATTTTACCTGCTGAGTATTTTATATTTTGTAATGGTGTATGTTTTAGAAGAATATGTACAATGTAAGAGGGTACAATGTAGTGTAAAAATAACTTTTCGTTTAACAATACAGTTATCAAGTAAGCATGTTTTATTTACAATAAGAATAAGAATTTTTTCTCTTTCACTTAGAAATTTCTTTCAAGTTATTTAAAAAATTTCTCAATTTTTTAAAAATTTGAGAAATTTAAATAGTTATCAAACTTTAGAAAATGACTACAAGGAAATCATTTTACTTTAAGAAGTTAAGGAAAAATTTAAAATAAGCTGTTGTTTGTAAAAACAAAAATACCTAACACACCCAAAAATGAGAATCATATTTTCTCATAAAATTTATTTCATTACACAGAATTTTAATTTTAATATAAAAAAGCAAAACAGGAAATTTATCTCATCTTAACTATCAAAATTGTTTTAATAATTTTTGTTTTCAAAGTATATGAAATCTTCATTAAAAAAAAAATTAAATTGACATTCCTAATACTATGGGCTGGATTTTCTAAAGGAAGTCTGTGGGAGACTTTCCCTTCCATTTTAGGAAGCCATATATGTGAAAAATACTTTACTACTGACTCAATCATGTAAAGAATAATATACCATTGTCTTCATTCAAGATATGTTTGACTGAGTGGTATTACTGGTATAACAGATTTAAACACAAACCCACCGGGTTGGTCTAATGGTTAACGCATCTTCCGAAATCAGCTGATTTGGAAGTCGAGAGTTACAGCGTTCAAGTCCTAGTAAAACCAGTTATTTTTACATGGATTTGCATACTAGATCGTGGATAACGGTGTTCTTTGGTGGTTGGATTTCAATTAACCACACATCTCAGGAATGGTCGAACTGAGAATGTACAAGACTACACTCATACATATCATCCTCTGAAGAATTATCTAAATGGTAGTTACCGGAGGCTAAACAGGAAAAAGAAAGAAAGAAAAGATTTAAACACAATTTTTTGCTTTAGAGTTGTCAAGTCATTTCAAAGTCATCAAGTCCAGAGTATGTCAGAATGATTTTAATAGTTGTTGCTAGTCTTATTGAGCCAGAAGTTGATAGTTCGAAGCAGAATATATCAATTAGATTTTAATGCTAATGGCTCCTTGATACTTTCCCTGGCAATTATTCCATTCTTGGGTTCTAATTAACAACCTCTTCAGGCAGGAAAACTATGGATGTAACAATCTACAGGTATGTTCATTACATGAATAAGGCATTCAGCTGCCTTTATTTTCCAAATCAAGAAAATTCACAAGATTCTGGAGATTTCCAGAATATCATTCAATATTGTGAAAGAAGAATTCCAAAACTTTATAAAATTTCATACGAATCACTCAAATTACAGATTTAAACACATTTCTATAATTTGAGCAGTCCAATGTCAGAATGACCCCATCAACTATGTGAAAATTAAATACTGTTGTTCATGTGATAGCTTCCACAAGCTTAACTCAAAGTATATTTTTCAAATATTTCAATCTTACAGTATATGAAGATCATATATATGTTGATGTTAGAATGATCATAGTTTTTACACAATCATTCCTTTTCGTTTTCACATCAACGGCCCAGATAGTAGATGATCTGACACAGGGAGTACTTGTTAAGAGAATTTAGATATGAGGGCTACTCAGAAAGTAAAGACAGATCGACAGGAAAATATTTTTAAAGCACCTTTTAATGGAATTTAACAATTTATTATTCAGAGCAACCCCACTTTTTTTTTATACCTTGTTAAACACCCCCAACATCCCTGGCCTCCGTCGTTAGGCTATTCACAGGTATGTCGGAGTATCATGGCAGATGACTACCCCCCTGTCTTGCCCTCTGCTGGGCTCTTCCCAACAGGGTCCCCTCAGTTTCATCAAAGTACATTAGCCCCCCTTCTGGGCGACCAATGCACCCCCTCCGCTGAGAGGCTACCCTTCCTGTCCCTACACTAGGTTGCTGGATACGCCTTGCGTGCATCCAGAAAACCGCCGCGTCCCACCCTCTCACACCTTGAGGGAGAGCAACCCCACTTGTAACAGACAAATCACATCTCTTTACATGGAAGGTGCTGAATTCAAATCCTGGTCAGGCTTTGCATGTTTCATATTTTATAAAATTCATAATTATAAAAAACTGAGTAGGGTACAGCAATTGGACATAGGCCTGTATGGTTGCAAAGAGAATAAATAAATATAAGTATCTTTATTCTTTTAACACTGTCTCATGGATTTGGTGAGTGTGGGAAATAGTTACTCAGTTCAGGTATCACAGAAATCTCATACATAATCCTCTACTTTCAATTAAACAGGTAACTAAACACTACCAAATTACGTCACCATAAATGGTGAATTTTTCATAATTCAAAAGTCAGAACAATTTCATGCTACATATGATTTATTAATGGATAGACTATATAAGAAATGAGAAGCTTAACAGGATAGCTGAGGACTGAGCACTCCAATATATAGCTCAGAGGAGGAAAGTAATTGGATTGGACAAGCCTGAGAAGAAAGCATCAGTAACAACAGCTCTTTAAGGAAATGTTAAAGGATAGAAGAGAAAGAAAGGAAGACTGCAAATGATAAATGAAGTCATAAACAGAGAGTATAAACTAACAATGGTGTAAAGGACTTGACTATAGCAGAACAGTACATTATGATGATGATTTACTGGTTTTTGGCATTTCTCACCCAGCTGTTATTCAATAATAAAAGTAAAATCTTGGTTTTGTTTGAAAAAATTAATTTTTCTTTTTATGTTTAATAAAATTTAAAAAAGATAAAATAATTCAAGGAATATATATATATATTTATTTTGAAAAAAATAAACTGATCTCATTTTCTAATGATTGTTAAAAAATACAAATATTTTATGAGGAAATTCAATAATTTAACTAAATGAAAACAATTTAAATCAATTACCTAGAATCACTTTTCTTAAATACTATAAAAATATAAAAAGTAGGCAGACAGAAACAAAACACTTGCAATGAGAATTGTTCTCTTATTCTCCTACTCACTTCCTGAAGTTTGAAATCATTATATCATTTAATCTGCTTTTGTGTATGTGTGTAGGTAAGAAATTTTTGTATGTACAATAGTTGTGTAACACTGAAAGTACCACCAATGTCCACATTGGTGGAACATTTCACTTTTTCACATTTCATCCAAATTCAGCCAAATGAAAGCTCATATATTTCAATTTTGAAAAAAATAGTATCGGTTAAAGTTTGTTAATCATTTTACATAATATCTTAGAAAACACAGAAACATTAGACGATTACGTACTGACGAATTAAAAAAATATGAACTATTAAAATCAATATTTGGCTGTATTAAATGTAGTCATTAAGTAAACAATGTAAATTTATTTTAATAACAAAGATAACTAAATTGTAGAAGTTAAAAATATGTGCTGAAATAAAAAATTTAATCCATAAATTTATCAATTTAATTTGAGACGAAAGTGTATATCAAATTAAGCTTAATAAGAAAAAACAAACAGAATTTTAACTAAAAATATTATTAAAATTTAAAAAAAATCGTTCAAGTTTATTTTACCCGTTTTAGATTTTTTTAAAATATTTATAATGACAAAATCCTAGGTCTGAATCCTGTTGAGTACGTACGATTTTAACATGATAGAATTTCTTTCAGAGTCTCAAGCAATGAAATTTAATAAACTATAAAATACAGTATATAGAAATTAAAATATGTGTGTTTTCAAAAGTGTTCCAGAGTTACTCATCGACACCTTCACTTACACCAGATGATGATGTATTTAGACATTTAGCATTAACTTATTCACGTAATCATCCTACCATGCATCAAGGATTAGCATGTAAAGCTGGTACACCATCATTTAGTCAAGGAATAACAAATGGAGCAGCATGGTATCCATTAACAGGTATAAAAATCATTCATTTTCATAACTATTTT
This sequence comes from Lycorma delicatula, assembly GCF_047948215.1. Taxonomy (NCBI): domain Eukaryota; kingdom Metazoa; phylum Arthropoda; class Insecta; order Hemiptera; family Fulgoridae; genus Lycorma; species Lycorma delicatula. Next base: position 101,478,320 of record NC_134458.1, on the reverse strand, counting down.
TCTATAACACAACTTGAATAGATTATTCATAATAACAGTATGTTTCAGGAAAGAGAGTAATTAGTGGTCCCATAAAAGAAGTTGACAACTTAACCCTAGCCCAACCTTGACAGATATTTAATGATACTGGTTCTTCCAGTACTGCTTTCCACCCACCGTTCTTTAGATTTTTATTAAAACACATTTAGGACTCATGAATCCACGGTTACAGTGGATTACATTATGCTATTCCAGAGTTATGCAACAGCACCTCATTTACATCAGATGATGACATATTTATACAATTCACAATTAACTTATTCATATAGTCATCCTTCATGACATCAAGGATTAGCATGTAAAGCTGGTACACCAAATGAGTCTTGATTCAACTGAGCCACACTTGATACATAGAAATTGTAAAGTTGTACAAGAATTATTCTTATCTAATGCAAAATTTAACTATATGAATTTTTTTGGATGTGGATTAAGAGTAAACTATACATTGCTCTCACAGTACGACCAGTTGCATACTGAAGCACCATGTATGGTTCTGTGGCCACATGAGAAAATTTTACAAGAAAGAGGATGGCAGAGTGGCTACAGACACTACAACTTACCACACCAGTTCTATCAATCCTACAGTTTGTTCTTGGTTCTGTTAACCTGCAGCTATTAAAAGACAGATTCTATTCAATAACACATCCTGATGTAGTTTACAGTAAGTAATATAACTATGTGTGCATTATTACTTCATCCATAAGAGAAACAGTTATATACAACATTTTTTCCCATATATACACTGAGACAAAAGTTACATTTTAAGTTTTATTTATTAAATGTAATCTTTATATATACTCCTAAATGAAGACAGTGTATAAAATGCACTGTTTTCCTCAAAAAAGGGTATATTAATTTGTTATTTTACACTCCTGTGATTTTTCTTTTGGCTGCAACAAATGCAGAACCCCTGAGATGAAATTGACATTAGTCCAGTTACTTTCTCTTAAAAGTTATAAAGCTCACTAAACAGCCTACCCTTGTGATGAACTAAGTGATGTCATTTTTACACGTGAATATCAACTGCACTTCATTAGGCTGGTGTGCTGAAATGTTGAAGTATATTCAGTTTAGTGAAGATGACTGTAGAAAACCAACTCACAACTCACTTTTTTCTAGTAAGTTTGTCATGGGATGCTTATTATTCTTGAAAATGGCTATGTAATTCTTGGGAGTAACTTGTGACTCAAATCAAGTCCACTAATAACCATTATTACGATTACTGCGCCTTATATACCAAAATACACAGATTCAAATTTTGAATTTAATGTTATTTCAGTTTAAAACTCAACAGGTATAAGTCAAATAAAACATGTTTTCATGCAAATACTATTGTAGGTCATACAACCAACCAAATAATGCATGTTGGTCAAAAACCAATTCAAAGCAATAAACAGATGTATGGTGGTACAAAATTCCGGTTTACTGATATATAAAATACAGTAAAGCTAAATATTTTAAACAAGAGTCTTAAAAAATTTTCATTCAAATTATTATAAATTCAACAACCATTCATAGGCAATTGTAATACCTAAATCACAATACTTAAAGTTCCATTGATAAATAAATGTAAAATATAGCATTTGAAAAGTAAAAACAAATCAGGAGATTATTTTAAAATTTATTTCATTTTTCTAGGTATATTATTTTTAACTAATGCACTATGAATTCACAGGTGGAATGCAAGATTTCAATTACGTCTGGTATGGATGTATGGAAGTTACTTTAGAATTATCCTGTTGCAAATACCCATTTTCAACAGAATTGCCAAAATTCTGGGAGGAAAACAGATTGGTAATGTAAAATACTATTTTTATAATTATAAACTTTAAAAATATGTAGAACATGTTTTATAATTTTCAAGATCATAAAAATTTTTAATTTTTTAGCAATCAAAAATTATTTATATATTTTGAAATAATCTTGCATTTAAAGCAGTAACCCACATTTTTTCCTGACTATAATAATTATATGCAGCTGAATAAAATTTTAGAGAATGAAAATGTTTAATAAGCAGTCATTAACAATTTTCATTTATTAACATTATTTGAGAAAGTTATAAATTTTGATTTATTTATAATACATCATAAACTACCAGTGTTTTCATTTTGCTACATATAAATACTACCGTAAATGCAGTGACATCAGCTAAGTTGATAAAATAATAATGCTAAATTGAATTTATTAATTTGCATCATTTATTTCCCTTGACCCAAAAATAATTTTTAATTATAGTTTATTTCTCTTTTTTTATAAATATTCGAGCTTTATTTATTTCTGTCAACAGCCTCTTGTTAAATTTCTTGCTGAAGCACATCGTGGTGTTCATGGATTTGTTATGGATGAGCACGGTAATCCAGTTGAAAAAGCTTCATTAAAAGTAAAAAATCGTAATGTTGGCTTCCAAACAACTAAATATGGAGAATTCTGGAGAATTCTATTACCTGGAGTATATATTTTAGAGGTAAGTTATTGACATGTTTTTAGGTAAATATTAATCATTTTTTTTTTTTAAATGTGATGCAACAAAAAAATGTTCTAAGTTATTATCAGTGAGCCAATAAGACAGATGATTTTTAAAGATTTAATAACTTTTTTATTTATACATTTAAAAATAAACTTTTTCTTCAGAGTAATAGCTCATTTAGTATCATCTAACTGTCCCTTAAAAATTGTAAGTTCTGAACACTAAACCTTGAAGATAGCCACCATTCTGATTCAAGCATTATTCAATTTGAGTTCAGACAGCCCGACAAGATAAAATACATGCTGTAAGATCAGACTATCTTGGAACAGAATGGAACGTAAGGATAGTGGGAGTTTATATCCCTACTAATCGCAGAGCCTGGACAAATCTCCCTTGCTCCTCTGTCTTTCATTTATCAGGCAGGTCATTATTCATTTAGTGGTGGTTATAGAATTATGTGTTTTATTTATGGACAGAGTTGGCAATTGCATTCTGTTCCTTTAGACCAATGAGAAATAATTGACTGGGGCTGATTGTGGGAGACTAGGCGCATATGAGCTTCATACTTCCGATGTGATTCCTGAAGTCCTTTCGGTGCTAGCGCCTTTCAACCTAACAGGAATACGCCTTCTGGGGCCCTAGTATTTGGAAGAATCAATGCGCTCCCCTTTCCAGAGGGAGTTGCATGTGTTGGTTGGGGCCATAATTATAAGAATTAGGTAAACAGGATGGTACCTCAAACAATCTCATGGGCCAAGGAATATCAACAGATAACATATATAAGTAATATCAACATAATATATCAACAGATAACATCTATAAATAATAATTAAACTGCATTGTAAAGATTGCTTAGCTGTGCTAGTTGTCGGCCCCATCTTGTTGAAACTACATATATGGATTGATTTTGGTTTTTCCACTATTTAAGGAGATAAAGGTTTTTCAATCATCTGGACAATTTACTTTAATTTGATTGTAACAGCATTCCCAACACCATACTGAAAGAAATTTGAAGCAATTATTTCAGCAGAATCTCTTGAATATCAATCAGTGATATTAGTACTGTGCAGTAAGCCTTGATTAATTTTATTAAGGCTGTTTGTCATCAAAAACCAAAAATTTGATTTTACACATATTTACAAAAGTCACTCAATTAACTTCATCAGTGTCATTTAATGTTTGTACAACTTGAATTCTATATGTGTGCACATGAACATTTTTGTGAAGAATTCTTCAAACACTGGTATTTAACAAGGAAAGTGAAACTGAATAATGAAAGGGAGACCATTTAGGGCTTCATAACATTGCACCTATGTTTTCAGATGTACATAGCTTTACCAGGATTCATCTTGTTCGATATTGAATTAGTTTCTTAAAAATTCTGCACTCAGACTTTAATGGCATGGGCTGATGCATCATTCTGATGAATTCTGAAGTGTGTTGAAAAAACTGATGTACAGGATTCTACAATGGGATAATTCTATATGCCAATTCTATTCTTATTTTACATGCCTGGAAAAAACATTGTTCATAATCGACTGTTGTAACAACTCATCAATGAACTACATTTTGTATCATAACTTTGTTTTATAAATGCACCATTCCTTTTTTTATTTATGATATCTGGAATTCATTTTTATTAAAAGAAGGTTTTTATGTAAAACTGAGGATGGAATATTATCCAGACTCAAGTCAATCAATTTTTAAGTTTCTATGATGTCATCATTTTACAGCTAATGATCTCTACTTGAAAATACATAACATTACAGTCCAGCAGGATTTAGAAATAAAACCACTTCTACACTAGATATTAGTATATGTAGAAAAACATCATCTTTTTTAAGAAATAGTGAATTATACATTATTTATTACCTATTAATTATTCTTGTAGCACTAAGACAATTTGCTTCAATTTGCTATTGAAGCTATAACAACATGATGCAACCAATTATTATAATATTTAGATACTTGGATAATTATATTTTCTTATTTTATTATATCCTTCCGCACAACTGTTATACTTTCATATAACATACAATTTGTAAATCTATAAGTATTTTTTTATTTATTATAATCTATAACTATTTTGATAGTTATAGATTAAATTATTAATAATTTTGTAGAATAATAATATAATAATTTAATTTAATAATTTTGTGGAATAAATTTACAGGTGTACGCAGACGGTTTTTCACCACGTGAAGTTGAATTTATGGTAGTTGAAGAACACCCAACATTATTAAACATCACATTACATCCACCAAAGGTAGGAGTAGTTTATAAATCAAGTCGTCGACCTTGGCAACCACCTTGGTTGCCAGAAAATCGACATCGACCTGAGGTGGTGGAAGTTCTTAATGGTGCTGGGGAACGTGGTGATCGTCCCTATGCATATTATCCTGTTGGTCATTCTGGTGTCGGAATTTGTGAATTGAATGGAAATATTTTTATCTTTTTATTCTGTATACAACTAATTTATTATTTATGACAGACTGTTTTGAATAACTAACCATAATATATTGTAGATTGGTATACAATTTATTTATTTTTTTAATAAAATGTTTTGCGGCTATAAATTGCTACTAATATGGTGGTGGTACAATATAATATGAACAGAGAGCAAAGTTTTAATAAATTTAATCGCTGAAATTGCAACTAGTTTTCCTAAAATTAAATTTTTTCATCCTTGTTACAAAGGAAGAAAGTAATAAAACAAATTTTGAACAATATATAACACTTCAGCATAAAATATTTCTCATTTAATGAAAGGCAATTACATTTTATTATATTTTAATTTTATTGATGCTTATGATCAAATAATCTATTATTTATTTTTAATCAATTTTGTAAAAACTGCTTACAAAGTAGTTCTATTTTAATGCATCTGAGCATCATCTAGTCTTCTTGAAATTTTTCTTTTTGGATAAAAGGCCTGTTTTTATCCAATGATCTTACCATACAACCAATAGACAGAAAACAGTTGCCAATTCGTCCATATGCTTCTCTGTATATGCAAACTAAATAGCATGAAGTATTGAATTTTCAGAATTTTCAGCATGACAATCAGGTAAATCAGGCCTAACAGAGTTAGATCTGATTCCACAGAGCCAATAGAAGGAAGAAGGGATCAAGTAAGAAGAAGAAGGGTAGGTGCTGAAGATGAATAATCTGCCAAAACAGGAAAACCAGACTATTTTACTATCTTGCATAAGAACCTTCCAGTAGGTTCACATCAGGAAAGCATTTGACCAGAAATAGTTCTGCCAAATTCCTCTACTGTACATCAAGAAAAATTGGTATAAAAAACCAAAAATACCATTTTAGAAAGTTAAAGAGACCTAAATTAAAAACTGAAAAAAAAAAAATTTATGTTAAAAATTAAAATGTCTCCTAAATATTTTTGGTTAGTGTTGGTTTATTAATTAATTTTAGGCAAAAGATTCTGCTACAAAGTTAAGATAAAGTACATAATATCTTATTTCATATCAGAAATAAGTAGGTTTGTTCCTTTACAAATTTATCCCATCATTTTTATAACTGTGATGCATGTAAAGTGCATCTAAGGTAAAAGCATCACTGAGAGTAACTATTCTCAATTTGGGATAAGTCCCTGTGGTGAATAGAGTAAAAGTATCACCAGTAAAGCTAAATATCATCTACATTTTGATGGGGTTTGCATGCTGCTGCAGTAATGGTAACCAATTTACACTTCTCTTTCTCTAATATAACCTATCATTTGAAGCTTGTTATTCTGTTTATTTATTATTATTATTTATTTAGTTATTATTCTATTTATTCTGGGAATGACTTAACTCATATCACACTTTCTGCTGTCATTATGGCTCTACCATCTAACAAAAAAAAAAAATTGATTTAGTTAGCCACATAAAAAAAACCAAAAGTTTTCTTGATGAAAGAACATCTTTATTTTTAAATTCAATCTACCTTGGACTTTTGAAATACCAATAAAGCCTTACTTTTATTGAGTAGCAGTTCAATAAAGAAGATATCTATAAAAGTACAATAAAACTGTAAATCACAGTCACTTCACAATGTATAAGTCCTTAATAAAGTGGAAAACTTTCTAATACAGAAGACTTTTTACTTTCTTTTGGAATGCCTTTCTTAGTGAAGAGAACTTTTTTTTATTTACTAATCTTACAGATGCATACATGATATAATGGACTTTCAGCCCACAGCAGGTACAAAAGATATCTATCCATAGGCCTGGGTACAGAAAACAAATTATAATATTTTTTAATATGAATTTATAGGTCACCCACTCATTAAATATATATAATGCATTATATAAAAATCTTGTAAAAAAATGAATATATATATATACTCTTATAATTTGTAAGTATAGATAATATTTTAATTAAATTAAAAAAATATTATACCATAGAATTATGGTGGTTTGAAAGAAGGAAATGTATTGATTGAAAAGTAATTGTTTCCCGGTCTTGGTAAACAATTTTATAACAGTGAATTACATTTTTTTTTTAATAATAAAGAATACCAAAATGAATTGTTACTGAATTTAAAACTAACTACTTTTTGTTTTTAATCTGATACTGTATTCTGATAGAGGAAAGAGATAAGTCTCGCATGAAAGGGAAGAGAAAACTATAATGGAATTATTAAACACAGATAAATCCTACCATAAATTATATTGCAGCTTACAGTTATCTAATATAGTTTTTATTTGTTCTGCTGAACAACACAGTTTTGTTAGTGAATTTTATTGTTTTGAGTTAATATGACATATCATAATGAATACTGTATGTAAAATTATTAAATTATATTTTAGTGCTGTTTTAAATATAGCTACATAAGGTAAAAGATAATACATTTTCAGCATTAGTACAGCTTATTAGAGATTACAATCACAACACAGTGGATCTGCATTAAAAAAAAAAAATAACCACATGAAAAATGACTAACTTTTAAAATGTAATTCAGAACACTATAAAATAATTGATATCAGTCATTAAATTTGTAATTTAGCTTTGTTAGGAAGGGATTTAAATTTTTTAAACTTTGCTTTCTGTTAACTATAAAAACATTCATTTAAAGAAAGAAAACATGTAATAAATATCACAATTAATCCATTGTATTGATATAAATTAATTGTGCTGAATGCTACTTTTCTGTAAGTATATATATATATATACTTACATATATATGTACACTGTATATATAAAATTGGATTTAAAATAATCTAAAAATGTCCAAAACATTTTGCTTTCCTTTTAAGGGGAAAAAAAGAATTGTTATTATTGCAATAATTTATACCAAATATTTAAATAAAATGTCTTTTTTTATAATATAAAGCTAATTTTCGAATATTTATTTAAAAATTGAATAAAAAATATAAAACCCATAACAAAAAAGGGAAGTGAGCAATTTTTTAATCTTATTTAATAAAAAAAATTACATCTAACCTTTTGAGGAGTGCATTTACATATAATGTTCTCATGTAAGGAGACTGAGACAGAAATGATATTAGCTACAATCTTATCTTACAATGTAAAAATAAAACTCAACCAGAATATTTAACTGTCAAAAAAGATTCACTTATATTAAATGGAATCAGGGTCATCAACTATTATGAAAATAAACTGTAATACATAATAAACTAGCTAAATATAATCAATACAGAAATAATACGACTTTGTGATTCATACAAAGATCCACTGGGATTAATGTATTTTCATTAGATTACATGCAGTATGACTTCTAATTCAATGAAAACTTAAATATATTAAGACATTATATGATAACATAATGTTTTTGGACCATTTTACTTTATTTTCCTTGTCATATGACATGAATATACCAAATGGGACAATTTCATGCACTCCTGTGAAGGTTTATAATAAATTAAGGACCACAAAAAAAAATTATTTTAACCAAGATTTAATTTTAGTTATTAATATTTAATTATATTTATCAAGTTTGTGTGTGTGTATGTGTGTATGTGTAAGATTTCTGCATATGCACATACAATAATTATCATCCTAATTTACATGTATGTCCCTGTTTTCTATTTTTAATAATCATGCTAGTAAATAATGAAAAATATTACATAAATAAATAATATAAAAATTCAGTATTATGAGAATTCTCAGTAGATTAATATAAATAAATATCTGTAATATATTTAACTGTAGATTAGTTTTAATAAATCCATGATATTTTATAATTTTATATCTAATAAATAAATTTAGAAATACAAGCTACCATAATTAAACAATAATTACATTAAACATTTAATGATAACCAAAGAAAGCTTTGTTATATAATTATTATACTATAATCATGTATCTAAAATGTACCTACATCAGTGTACCATAACATTATCTAATAATTAATTACATTACTTAATTTTTTCTATTAAATAATAGTAATAAAATTGTCAGTAAAATAAAATAATTTAAAAAAATAAGGAGCCATTCATATTTAGTATAAAGTATGAGAGACTAGTTAAACATATTGTGTAAAAATAAAAGAACTATTTAAGATAATGAGTTAATCAGTTATATGAAAGTTACACAATATTTTCTCTGTTGAAGCCAATATTGCTTTCAATTACTTATTTTTTTAAATTTTAGAATTTTCATTTATTAAAATATTTAATAAATGAATATATATAATTATTAAAACAAAAATAGAAGAAAAATGACATCAAATCATATATTCAAAGATGGTAAGATAATTTAGTGATAAAAATGTATGAAAGTATTTGATCAAAGAAAAATTTTAAAATCTATTAAGCTGGCAGGATCATTCCAAACATTAAGCATTTATGACCCTTAAATTAAACAGAAAATACTACTTTTCCTTATTTTAGTATAGAATAGTACGTTAGGAAGTATTGTAATAAATCAAAATTTTGGGTGTGTTTTTTTTGCATTTTTCAATCTTTTAAAACAAAAAAATTATATGCACTTTTGTGTATATATATATATATATATATATGTAGCTACATGCAATTCTGTGTATGTGTGTGTGTGTGTATATATATATATAATGGCATCTATTTTGTTTAATATAACTGGAATGGGTAAATGAATAATCATAAAATTTAATATGATTCATGTGAACATTCATTGATAAAATTACAATTTTTTAAAATTGGAAAAGGTATATACTATATCAAGACAGGTGCATTTTGGTCTATATAATTTTTTGTGCATACTACATGAAATATCTGATTTTTTAATTTTTTTTATAAAAATTATATTTTACAATCATAATTCCCTTTCATAGATTAGAAATTCTGGATTTTTGGTTTTTAATTTTTTTTACTGTTGAATTTCACAATTTAGAAATCACAAGAAATAAATGTTCCAAAAATACAAGGAATACTTCACTATTTTTCCATTTCTCAATCATTCCATTACTGTTAAACCTCAGATAAGAAATTTTTAAAACAATAAAAAGGGAGATGGGATTAGATATAGTTGGGAGAATTTTTGCAACCTCTTTTTCAGCTTTTTTAAAAATAAAAATAAAATTTGATATCAAGTTGGCAGATTACTGAAAATAACTAGTAAAAATGCAATTATCAAAATTTAACAAAAAAATTAGTCATTTTTAACTGATAGTAAAATATTTAATTTATACTTTTAATACAGCTTAATTGTTTAAACTTTAGGATTTAAGAATATTATGACAAAAGAAGGGACATTGTTTATGATATCTCATGTTGGAATGAAGTTAACAGAATCTAACTTATACAAAAATTTTCCTTAATACTCACTCATTCATGTATACTCAATTGGAATTAATTTAAAATTTATTTTAGTCTAATGCTAAATTTTATGTATTTACAAATTATCAAAAATCCCCTATATAATTAGGTAATTTAGGACTTGATTAAAGAAAGTGAAAAACTGATTATCTTTGGGCATAATAATGTATACACATACATAAATGTTTTCTATTGAAGAATAGATAAACCAAAATTATCTAGTCTGGGTACACTGAAGTGTCAAGTGAATTCTACTAATCACATCTATTTTCTTTCCATATCTCCATCTTATTTTTTGTCACATCAAGCATCTTCTAGATAAAATTTAAAGTTTAATTAAACAATAATATACCTGTCTTTAACAGTTTAGCCAATCAGCTTCAAAGGTTGTAAGTTACATCTAGCAATAAAAAAGTCTATAAAAAAATTCAAATTTTATCAAAAATATTTAATCAAACTAAAGTGTTAAATTTTAATCTATTTTTCTTAAAATATATATTTATATTTTTTATATCACTAAGTTTTCACTATAAATAATCAATAGAAGCTAAGCTCATTGATGTGCAGTACATAATTTTTCATTATTTAAAAAAATTTTGCTGAATTTTATTTAAAAAAATTATTATAAAACATGTAAATCAAATAATTCATGTAAAAAATGGTTTACTTTAGTCCAAGTTGGATTTTTGCATTCTAACTTGAGTTTTTTTAAGCAGTAACACAGCCTATAATCTGTTCAGTCAATTGCAAGACCATAAATAAACAGTTCACTTGTAGCTGTTACAGTGCATGCTTATATCTAGATGCCCTAATCCAAGTATACCATAAGTTATTTCATCCTCATTGCTGAGTCAGCTTGTTATTTATTCTTGTATAAACTGTTTTTAGTTCAGACTGTGAAAAAGTTTTATATATTTTCAGTAATGTTTGGTTAAACTGTATGTAATTACTGCAATAATTAATTTTGCAATAATTATCAGCTTCAAAAGCTGATGATTAATTAATGATAATTAAGCTGATAATTATTATCTTCTATTCTGTTTTTTATAAGACTGTTTTGTTTTATAATGAGTTTTTACTTCAGGTTAAGCACACAGTTATTATAAACTTTAAGTAATTTTTAATTAAATTCTGTGTTATCTGTAATTTCACACAATTAATTTTCAATTATATTCAAGTGAATATGATTGGATCAACTTCTTTCCAGTATTCAACAGTGTCAACTATGCAAACTGCTGAGGAAGTATTAACTTCCTCAGGAAGTTGAAGAAAGGTTGCTGAGGATGTATTAACTTCCTAGCAGAGAGAATTTAACTTTGGTGAAAAGACACCAGGAAATGAAGCCTTTACGTAGCTCAGAAAAGGAAATAATTTAAAATGTATACATAACGCAGTATAGATGAAATCTCATCTGGATATCCTATCAACTGAAATTATAAATAATATTGTTACTCCAATGGAGACATCTGGAGCTTCTAAATACAGTTAATAAAAGATTATAAAGTTTCATCTCAACAACAACAAAACCCATGGAAAATAACATAAATAATACAAACAATTCTGATAAAAATAGGCAAAAAGTACAGTTTTCTTCTTTTTTTTATTATTAACAGTTAAACACCAACAATAGACAAAATAATGCAAACTGTTAATGCAAAGACTTACCAAACTTCAAACAGATACTCTTTTTCAAATGATTTAACAAACTTTAAATTTTAAATATGAATGACAGTTTACTAATAGAGAGTGAAGAGATTATTTTGTGTAGAGAATAATATTTATAAAAGGTAAAATCTTACAGACAGGAAGGATGTAATATTAAGTACATGGTTGAGACATGGATCAACATTGGATACACAGCATCTTATGTCTAAAAACATGAAACTAAAATCTTTCTGCACAGGAAAAATATTAATGGTATCTCAAATTGTGAATGAAGCAGGGTTTTAAAAAAAAACTGCAAGTTTTAATAAAACAATGATATCTTAATGAAGGTGGTGTGGTCATCAGAGAATGCTTCCTAACATTCCTACAAAGTTAAAATAATAAATTATTCCTACTTCAAATTGGCCAAAACAGAAAAACAAAAGACTGATTTCAGTTTAAAAATACAAACTTACAACAAAGTATATTGAAGGTACAATAATTGGATATAATTAAAAAATACAGATCAAATTTTGATTCATACATATTGATGAAATGCCAAAAATTAAAATAATGTTATGAACATCATTTCACCATGAACTTAATCCTATAGAACTGAATTGAACATAAATAAAATGTTTCATTGGAAAAAATAATAAAATGTTAAAAATTTCTGAAATCGAGCAAATTCTGAATGAAGAAATAAATAACTTGCATTAGAAAGAATACTGTAAAAAGTGCATGGATCATACTGTCAGGAACGTAGAAAAAGACATGTGAGGACAACCATATTGAAAATGTTACAGAATAGTTTGTAATAAATGTTGATGATGGTAACAACAACACTAGAAACCTAGATGTTTCTTCTGAAAAATGTTTCAGAGAAAATTGAAGTTCCAGTTTACAGACAACACAGTAGTAAAAATTATATAACGTTCTTAGAATTAGGCATTATGCTGTACCAATATCACATGAAAATTGCATTCATTCATTTCATCTGCCTCACATTTTGATGAAATAACTCTAAACATGTTACCTTCAATTTGTTTAAAGAGTAAATTTACAGTAGTAAAATAAATTATGTTTCAGTTATGGCTAAAAAGAAAATAAACTATTTCTAATCCAAGTTAAATTTGAATAACATTATTCTAAATCTCAAATTGGCAATTTTCAGAAATCCATCAATTTCATATCAAATTAGTGGTGGACCTTAATTTATTTTTTTTTTAAAGTTGAAACATTTTTTTTTAATTTAATAATTTACAGCTAATAAATGACTTATTTCCCAAAAAATTTAATTTAAAAATTTTCAGAGAGGTCCTTCCAGTTAGATAAGATAAAATTTAAATTGCTAATAAGGTTAGTTATTAACACCTTCACAGAAAAGCTGTTGTGATATTTAGTTTATAACATCACATGACAGATAATGTATTAGTTGGTTAATTCATAAGCTCGAGACTTATGTGTAGGAACATGAAATATTTGTAATGCATGAAAAAAATGTCATGCATGATCAGGATTCTAAGTTATGTTATTTATTATTAGTTAATTTGAATCCTATTTTTTAGATGAGTATTTTGATGATCAAGATTTAATTAATAAATTTACCAAGACTGTGAAATTATGTAATATGATTTTGCCCTACTGGCAATTACACACTGGCTTCAGTTATGAAGCAGTATAATTTTGAAAGCAAGAATAAAATATATATATATATATATATATATATATATATATATATAAAAGTTCAAAATTTTAAAAATATTTCATGAATGACTCCTAGAAAATTGAAAAAATTAGTTACTTTAATACTAGAATATACTGAATCCTTCTGAATTTACAAATAATGATTTAATTATATTAGATATGAAAATTATTTAACCATTTTATATTTTATCAATATTTAGATATATAATCCTAGCAAGCTAATGTTGTTTTTACATATATAAGTAGTTTATAATTTTCCATATCTTAATATGATAAAACAACCCCTTTTTATATATTTTGAAAATATTTTTTTAAAATAAAAGTAAATATATTTCATTAGATAGAAAAAATAAATGTAAGGTATAACATCATTAGTAAACAGTATAACATTTTTTTATATAGTGCCTCAATATACTATACACAAAAAAAGTTTAATAAATAATACGCATAACAGAGTAAACATTATTAAATACATTATAAACAAAATAAAAATCATTAAAATATCGTTTTAATAAATAGAATTATTTCCTGTAAATTAAAAAAAATTAAATTTTTATAACTGATTTTTTTTCATTCTTTACAAGGGCAAAATTTTAACTCAAGATAGAATTACAATCCAAACTACAGCTTTTAATTGATTATATACTTTTAAAAAACCCAGACTATGTTCAAAAACCCAGATTCTAGTATAAATTTTTGTTTATTACAAAAGGGAAAGTAATACATTCAATATTTCTAAATTAAAAAAAAAATTATAACCAGTCAACAGAAAACGTGTTGGTTTTGACAAATCATGTAATTAACATGTTTGTTACTGCACTATATTATAAAATAAGTTTGTTTTTGTTATTCTATCCCACCTTCAGCTCTTAGAATAATATAGTCACAAAACACACTCAAGATCAACCAAACATTAAAAGTCCAGTATTTAAAATGATATAATAAACAGCAATGAATTTTTTTTATTGTATGTTTATTATAAACATTCATTGATTTACTCTATCCAACCCAATCATTCTAATGACTGTGATACATGTAAAGAAGCTGATGTAAAAGAGACATCAGTTAAGATTTGCTTACTTCTAAGTTTATTATATACCACTTCTTGTTGAATAGAATAGTATATAATCGTGTCACTTCTAGTGCTGAAAATGACCTGTGTTTTGGAGTGCCTGACATCCTGATAAGCAACAGTATATTTAGCTTAATGGGCAGGCAACAGGAAATTATTTCAATCCTTACTTTCCCAAGTAAACCTGACATAGGATTCTTGTTATTCTTGTAAACGGTTACGCCACTTTTGAGAAGGACTTGCAATTCATGTCAGGTTGCCTGCAACCATTAATTATGGTTGCAGTACCCGATAAATAAAAGAAACATCATTTTATATTTAGTATAAACAGATAAAAATATCTGATTAAAAAATTGTTCGATAAGACAAATTAAAAAAGCAAAAAAAAAGAAGATAAATTAATAATGTTTTGGGGAGCACTGCTTCTCAATATATCTAAAAAATCAAAATAAACTATAAATTTTTATCATATTAATAAATTTTATACAATAGAAACAAAAAAATATTAAAAAGAAAATCAAAATAGTTTTTTAAAACCTCCATGACATCATAAAAAAATAGAATTAAAATAATGACTAATAAAACAATTGCACATTTCAATTAAAAACAGTAAATTTGAATAAGACCAGAACGCTGTTATGAAACTTTTAATGTGCATGCCCAAGTTGAGTACCAGTGCTTTCTCATCACCCACCATTTTTCCTTTTCCTTGATTTTCTCTTCTTTATTATAAATTCTGAGGATGTAGGCAATACTGATAAACCCTTCATGCTGAGGATGTCAGGACCTCTTTTTTTTATTTTCTCTCTTTTTCCTGGTTTCAGTTAATTGAAACCCAACCACCAAAGAACACTGGTATCCACAATCTAGAATTAAATCTGTATAAAAGCAACTACCGCTATTAAGATTTGAACCTTAGAAGAACTCTCGATTTCAAAATCAGCTGATTTGCGATGATGAGTTCACCACTAGACCAACCCAGTGGGTTAGGAAGTCAGGACCAACTTGGGGACTTCATTTCCTAACCAGTGGCTGAGCGATTAGCCTATTGGGTAGAGCTTGGACCTACTAATTACATTTTACAAGGGCCGCCAGATTACATGTTAATCCATTCATAGCAAACCACTCAATAACTCCAAAGTAAAAGTTTGTTTTGAACTTATACAATCAAAGGTTTTTTTTTAACAGTAAAAAAAGTACTACCAATCAATCCATAAGGCACCCATATGACAATAAATATAAACCAACATCTCTCAACACCATCACAAAATTCTGGTCATATTACAATAATAAAAAATTTTAATTAATAAAATGTCCCTGGAAAAGATGGTTATTCCCTTAAAAAAAATGCTTAGGGAGTAGAGTGCAAAATGCCAACATCCAAAACCATGTTTATGACTAAAAAAAATTTGTTTCTAATTATAATTTTTCATCATTGTTTTTACTCTAATTTAATAAATAAATTATTAAGATTAATAAATATCAGCTTTCAAATTACACAGAAATAATACTTCCAGAAGATATTTTCTGAGCTACTAATACAGCTTCTCATACTTCAGTGTAATTGCTGGTAGTAATGTTATTAATGGTGCCTTTATTTTAAAATCAATTTCACATTCAGATCTTCTAGAAAAATTTATTTCAGTGTAATCTGAAAGTGCACCACTAATAAATTTTAATATAAAAAAAAACAACGTTATCACATTTTGTAAAGCTGACCAATAAAATAAATTATAGCTTCTTTTTACACCGATAATTAACTTTACTAATTTTAAATATTTGTATATTAAATAACAATAATATGTTTATGTATAAAACCAAATATTTATACAACTTATAATTTTAAATTTATAAAACCAAATATTTATACATCTTATAATTTTAATTATATACTTCTTGATCACGTAATAAATATGTATCTACAATTTTTTGATATTAGTAGCTACTCACTAAGTAATAATTACATTAATTCACATGTATACATTATATTCTATCTAAAATAGTTTATGCACAGATAGGTTCCAAAAAATGTGGTAACAATTTTTTTTAGAAATGCTTATATGTTATAATTTCATAATTATGTCCTCAATTTTTTTTCACCTGCCTACTTTAAATTATGTTTTCAATTAAGATAAATCACAACTCTTTATTGCAATTTAATTTGTACATGCATTTTTTTGGTACTACTTTATGTAGGCATTCATTGGTACATAATTTTCTAGCCGTTAAATAATTATTTATTACTAAAATTGAAGATTATAAATCTAAAACTAAAATAAACCCTCTTTAAATATTATAATTTTTATACACAAAACATAAAAAAAAAAATAAAAAATGTATTCAAAAAATTTTAAAGTTAAAAAAATGTTACATTCAAAAGAATTTTATTTTTGTATTTAACAACCAATTTTAAAAAGTTTAGCCACATTATTTGGAATCAACCAATAAAAAATAAAATATTATCAAACAATATTATAAAGTCTCTCTATTAAATTTAAATATTTTTAAATACTTATAGTATAATATACAATTACTAAATATATAAACAAATATAAATAGTTAATTAATATTCTTATTCATAAAAATAAATCCTCCCATGCTAAATGTTACATGCATGTAAATTTACAAATAAATTATATTACCTTTCATAAAAAAAAAATAATAATAACTAGTAATAAATAAAAACAAATATAAATAAATTTAAATATTGTGCCAAATAAATGTTTTAGAAACTATTATAGCAATTCAAATTAATAAATTGCCCAAAGGTGTTCATAATTAATATTACCAAAATTATATAGATATATAATACAATAAATAATTTATTTTTCAAAATATTTTATGCCAGAGAAATATGTTCTATTACTTTTAAAAGAGATGCTGAATAAATTTATTATGGTAGAATATCTACCTGTAATCAGTTTATTAAGTTATATATGTGCATTCCTTCCTCTACCAAACACCCCACTACTATTCAGAAGGAAAGCACCATTATATCAATGATATTAATTTTGTCATAGTCAGGTGTAATAATGTACGATTCTTTAGCAAAATATTATACTCAGAAATTAACTTAAACATTCACATAACACAATAATATGACAATACTAAAAAATAAAAGTTTAAGTGCATAACTGCAAAGTAATGGCAGCATAAATGTTTATAACAGGGTTGTAACATCCTTCAAAAGCCACTGGAAGGAAGGTTAGGAAGGATGGTGTTGTAAAGAAAACAACAGAAAATTAAAGTATTACTTTTATTGCCATAAATATTATCATTTAACTAGTTGCGTATTGTACAAATGATTTAAATAATTGTTATTGTCACTAACATGCTCTACATAAAGTAAATATTCATTTCATAATAAATTAAAATGAAATAAATGAAAAATTTAATTTAAACATTTTTTGTATTTTTCTTAAAAAAATAAATATTAACTTAAAGCATATTAACGATTGTATGGATAGAAAAAGATTCAAACAAAAACATTACACTTAAGTTATTACTTCTTTTTGTTACATTTTTGTAAAGTTTAAACATACTTTGTAATAATCAGTGAATTTATTTTTTCAAAAATTATAAATATTTTTAATGGAAATCATCTTTGTAAAACCTCTTTAAAAAATAATATTAATAAGGCCAAACTGCCTTAGTAATTAAATATAAAATTGGAATTAAAATATTTTCTTTAGCCAGAAATATTTTTTTTAACAATAAGTATAAAAATTCAAAATTTAATTTAAATAATTTAAAATATAACCCATAATATTTTATTCAGCATCTCTTGACGTTATACAAATAATTATGTATTTAACTAGTTATACAAATTATAAAAATAAATAAATAAATATTCTACTATTACAAAAAAGTCTCTTCTCTTGTACAAATATTTTCTAAATAATTACTGTTATTAACATTAACTTAAGGAAAACCATATATTTATAAAACTGTTTTCAAGTTACAGCTACCATAAGACCTTTATAAGAGCTCTGCTCCAAATTTGGAATAGTGTGATATTTACCTTCATGGACATAAATTAATACAGAGTGTACAAAAATACAGTTGTAAATCTTCAGTAAGATCTCATTTTTATGATTTAATATCATTCTTAGAGTTATTTAATGATTTTTATCATAAAGGAATTAGGATATAAATATTCTACTATCACTTTTTGATAGGTTTTTTTTACATCAAATAAGCTTAAAACCTCTTAATTTTGCATCTATAGAAATACAATATTATATTATTTCGCTACTGAAACAAAAATCTATTGGTAAGTATAAATAGAAAAGAACATGTTTGTAAGCTAATATTTATATCTTTTTTCTTTTATTATCTTTGACTTATACTTTATGAAATCTAGTTTATCATGGAAACAAATTTATCTAGCTAGTGTGACCATTTTAGCGGTAATTTTTTTTTTTTACACAATAAGATATATTTCTATGAATAACTGTTTCATAAGTTCCAATGGGTCCATTGTGCAGTCACACATTTTCTTAGATATCTTTACAGATCGACTGATAAGATTTCTTTACAAGTAAGGTTAACCAGTGTAAAATATACTATAAAATTTGATACATTTCATGAATACAACTGGTTCATTAATAATTCTTCAAATCAATATATCAGTATGTCTAGATATTGTAAATTATATTTGATAACTTCTTTTCAGCATGCACTTATTGAAACTAATAAGCTTTAAATCATCAGTTTTACTCATATTTTTGATTCACGCTTAACTAATACTGCTTTTCAGTAATGCTTCATACATCCATTTCTTTAATTGCACATGTAGTAATACAAATTTATTCATTATTTTTATTTTTTAGGTTAAAAATATGAAAAGAGTAGCAATCAATTGGTATATAAATGTATTACATATATATATATAAAGCTATAATATTTTGTTTGAAATTAAAATTTCAAACATATTTTTTTTATCAAAAAATATTTTTAAAATTAGCTTTAATGCTGTCTTATAGAATTTTTATAAAGCCAATAATTTAAAAATGGATAATATAATAATAGTTGATTCATGCAAGAGAAACTATGATAACCAAGATTATGATACTGGACCAATCAATTTTGATTTTCAACTCTGCTTGCTAACTACTACATCAGATTAAAATCAAAGTAAAAAAAACAGTTGAAAAAATAAATACGCACTTCTGATTGATCAGTGGATGAAAAGAGTAGGCTTTTGGTAGATTGAACAACTGTATTGTAATGAATCCTCATTATGACACAGGTTCCAGCCATGTAATTCAAATGTTATAATACAGCCGTAGAAAAAGTATAGTTTACTTAAAAACAATTTCAATTCAATTATACATCATTTATTGAAAAAAGAACATTTCTGAATGTGACAGATTTCAGTGGTGGCTTGTAGCCAAAATTAGTAGGGGTGCTGCTCCAGAAAATTTTTTTCTGGCCTTTTCAAGGCCATGGTTAAGTTTTCTATAAAATAAATGAACTGAAAAAAAAATCAAATAGAATAGATGGAAGCAAGATAAAAATCTAAAACCCACCGGGTTGGTCTAGTGGTTAACACGTCTTCCCAAATCAGATGATTTGGAAGTCGAGAGTTCAAGTCCTAGTAAAGCTAGTTATTTTCACACGGATTTGAATACTAGATCGTGGATACCGGTGTTCTTTGGTGGTTGGGTTTTCAATTAACCACACAAGTAAGGAATGGTTGAACTGAGAATATACAAGACTACACTTCATTTACACTCATACATATCATCCTCATTCATCCTCTGAAGTATTATCTGAACGGTAATTACCAGAGGCTAAACAGGAAAAAGAAGAAGGATAAAAATCTAATTCTACACTTTAATCAGGAATATGGTACGGTTTTAAGCAAAACATTTTTGGATAGATTTGGCAATCAAAGGGCCCTTGCTTTCCACCATCTTCTGATCACTACTGTAAAAACAGCTAAACCACTTTCATATTCCTTCCACCGACTAAACTAGAAAAGGGAACGAACAAGGAACGTTCCATACACACGCGGAGTAAAAAAAAACCTACCTTCCACCAGCACACCAGGGTCGGCACTGCAGAAGTGACAGTTCTCTCTATCCCTTGCATGCAGCTTCTTATGTGCACATGCGCACAACAGCCAAACATCACCACGCTGCTGGAACTGTGAAGCGCACAGTTCCATATAAATATTTTTGTATCTTTTTTATCAACTGGAGTATCTTTTTCATAATCATTTATTGTACAAGTATAAAGAAAGAATTAAAGAAAAAAGAATTCATTATATTAAATGTTATCGATAACAATAATGTTATTGAATAAGAAGTGCTGCAGTTCCACAGTGCTTATATGCAAGCCACCACTGATAGATTTTTTACTTAGATGTGATGCTTACTTTTCCAAAAATCTGTTAAAAAGCTTGACTTTATCCTGTCTACTCCAGTAAAAAATAAATAAAGAATATAATTTTTTTTACATGCATAACTAAATCATCAAGTTACAATGTTCATTTTATAATACTGTATTATTATTACCAAAAGGTTCTTTCCAAAAGAAGCTGTAGATCTGTAATTCAGTTTAAAATAATCAGACAAAATGAAATATAGAGACTATCACAATAGCGGTTATCAGCAGAACATTCTCTGATTTTTTGTTTATTTCCAGAGCAATTAGTTTAGTTATTCCACACTTTCAAAACACATGAATTTTTCTTACTTTTTTTTCTGTTAAAAAACACAGGTCTAAAGACTATGTTATATTTTTAAAATATCAGATTCTAGACTATTATCTTCCAGCCACCATTCTGTTGTTAATTTTAAATCAACACAATTATAAAAGAAGCTTCATACATACAGTACATAGACAAGGTACATAGCTGCCTACAACTTAATCTAGGTTGACACTGCAACTTATCTTTAAATTTTAACTTTTACAACTTGAGTCTAAATTAGAAACAAAATAACTTACTAACTCTTCATCTGATACTCAAAAAGTCAAAACTTAAACAGTAATTGAAAATTTTTGAATTTTCTAAATTTTATTTTACACTTTTTAGTTTTATTTTCATTTTTAAAGTTTGTGTAAAGCCTGCAAAAAAAGATGCTGAAAAAATTACCACTCATATAAATTGCAGAGGCCAAAAACCAGCAACCTGATTCAAATAATAAAATAAAAGCCTAGGAATGACTTTCAGATACTGCTAACATCATAGTTATGACTCTAGAATACAGGAATTTCAATTATTTTCTAACCCTATGTTTCCTACAATTTTAATGAATCTTCATGTGTGTCTAGTCTGAAAATCAGAATGACATGAGACTATCTGTCAATGCTACAATAATTTACTACTAATCATTGATTATAGCAACAAAAAAAAGAAATATCTTCAAATCATCTAAGTAAACAATGCATTAAAAGAAAAAGTTCTCCATTAAAAGAAAAATATTCTTAAATTATGTAAAAAAAATCTACAATGGGCCATCAAATGAAATTCTCCAACAAAATAAAAAGTGAAATGTTGAAACTGTTCGGTTTGAAGAAAAGTAAGCTTGAGTATATTTGCACATGAAAGGGTTTTTATTTTACTACAAAATGATCCACAGATCATTTTAATTTTACTTATAAATTTATATAAAAATTGTATTCCTATACATAAAATAAAAAAATATATTTATGATAATAGTAATAGTTTATGAATTAATTTGGGAAGGATTACTGGACCCAAAGAATATCAGAAAACTTGAAGTAGGAACTTAATTAAAATTTTTTAATGAATGAAAAGGTAATATATATATATATATATATATATATATATATATAATCAAGCCTATACCAATATCAAACTTGAAATATAAAAAAATTAATATTTTCCTACATCTTTTCAAAGTAAATATCTAACCTACTTTCACCCAACAAATTTCTAAGTTGTAAATTTTTCTATTTAACAAATATTATTTGATGATTTTAAAATTACATTATTGTGGCATTGAAAAGTTTTTCAAAGAAAAGCAGAAGTTTTTCTGAGCTTATTTAGATAATTGTTAATAGAATGAATATTACATGAGACCTAGTTCTATGTACATGAAAAACAGATAAAAGAAAAGTTGAGAGATAAGATAAAATTCTTCCTTCATCTGTAATAGTGTAGTGTATTAACATAGTCCCAAGGGATTACATAGATCATAAAAAAGATAGCTTACAATAGCACAGAATTAGTGGAAACTTATTTTAATGAATATTTTTTCTTTGATGATGAAATGAATTTTGATAATCTGATGAAAAAGAAATAATGTCGAAAAGCAAGAGGCTGAATTAATAGTTTATAAAGATTAAGTTTATTTTTGTCACTGCTAGGAGTAATGTATTTTGAATGATCAATTACTCTGATAAGAAGTGATTTTCAATCACTCATATGAAAACATACTAGATAAAATGATAAATTACTTTTCGAAATGACATCAAATTTTCTTTTTTAAAAATAAAACAAAGATTAAATACTCTTTGCGCATAATTTTTAAGCTTTGCTTGTTAATTAATTCAAATCATGTTTGTTTTTAACTGAATTATAATTACAAATTATGAATTGCTATATTTATTGGTTATTTTTATTTTTGTTAAACAAAGTTTTTCTTGGGTTCAATAGTAATTAATTGTTTGGGCTATTTTCTGTATATGTGTTCATGTGGATGCATTTTTCTCTCTGCACCAAATAAACAAGTAAAAAGCTTAAGAAATTCTTACATTTAAATCTAATACAATAACTTATTAAGAATTTAATTACTTTAACAAAATTTTTACTATTACTATTTACCTTAATCATCCGCCAATTCATTCTACTTTTAGTGGATCAATTGTTGATCCAAACATAAATAAATAAATTTTGTACAGCTAAATAATTCATCACCACCATTATCCTACGGAGAAATCAACCAGAGGCCTTATGGAATGTATCCACCTTCACAATCACAAGCATTATCCAATGGAAATCATGAAATAAATCTAAGAAATTTAACAGCGCAAAATAATTATGGAAATGGAAACGGACAGTATGACACATCTAGAAATGATGAAACAAGAAAGAAACCAGATAAAGATGCAGTTGTGTTTCCAGATAATTAATAAAAATGATTTTATGTAAGTAATTCATCCAATTTTAGAATCTATCTATTACTTAGATACATGTAAATTTTTAAAAGTATATTATTTTTGTTATAAAAATTTGTACATATGTAAATATTATTTTTATAAGTTTTTAAATTAAAAAGATTTAAAGCATGTTTATTATGTAAAATAAATAAGCATGTAAATAATGTATATATATACATAGTATTATTGGTAGATTTATGAATAACAAATTTTTTTTTTAAAACAATTAGCATGATTCTTAGAGCTTAAAATAATTTAATATTAAATAAATAAAAATTACATTTTATAACTTCTGCTTGAGTTATTAATTCTTTAAAATAAATATATTAATGGTGAAGAGCTTCTATTTATAACAAAGCAGTAGTTAGTAATAAAATATGTACAATAAGTAGTTTTATTCACTGCTGTAAAGCAGTAGAGTATAGCAGTTTATCAGTAGTGTAACTGTATAAGTATTATAAAAAGGCTACATTACCAATCTACATAGCAACTAGCATATTATATCTTGAAGGCAGTCACCTATTTATCACAAAGTGATAAATAGTCTTCAATGCCTTCTTATCACAATGAACTAGATATTTTCTAATTGCTATAAATGCTCATTACTTAAATCTATACACTGTCTCTCTATTAGCATAAAGTTTCATCAGTTTTTCAGTATTTAAAAACATTGCATTCTACAATTGACAACCAATAGTGTAATTAAAAAGCAATAATAACTATATCACTGAGTGTGCAATTGTATTTAAAAAAGAAAAATGTATATGATGTGTGAATCAGATATATCACATTGTGAGTTTCTAAATTAAGTGTGACAGAATGTTGTAGTCTTATTATTATAGAAAAATATATTCATGCTAAATATATGCTTAGAAAAGTAATTCCCTTATAAATACACTTTTTGGTTAAATAATCAATTGTTAACACATTGCAAAATTAAATCCATGTAAATATATTCATATGATATATACTGGCTTTTAAGGATTATTTTGTAAAAATGAAAATTACATATGTTAAAACATTCCAGAATAGCTGATTTGTTTAATGCACTCAATTCATTTTCTTTTGAGTCATGTTGATTGCAACAGTGATAACACTAACTTCCAGGTTCACATAGAATCTAAAATTTGGGAGGATGGAGCTAGGGTATTGGTCTACACTTGAAACGAACAAGAGAATCTAGTACTACAGAGGCCTGTTAGCCCCTATTAGCCTACAAAAACATCAAAGCATCCAATCAAGAATTGAGCTAGTGAGA
This sequence comes from Lycorma delicatula, assembly GCF_047948215.1. Lineage (NCBI taxonomy): Eukaryota > Metazoa > Arthropoda > Insecta > Hemiptera > Fulgoridae > Lycorma > Lycorma delicatula. The sequence goes on along the minus strand of NC_134458.1, from coordinate 101,453,245 downwards.
GATCTTTGCAGTTTAATGCAGGCAAAAAGGCCTGACTTACTAAAGGCTGTAGTTTTAAATTCAGGAGAATTCTGTAGTACCCCAATTCAATTTGTGTTTCAACCTTAACTGTTAGAAATGCAGACTTTGATAACTACTTGTTACTTATGGAGCTGTCATTCTTCTTGCAGCAAGGTCTCTGTATCAGGTGAGTATAGAGGACTGGTTATGTCTAAATTAACAATCAGAACAGGACTCAACCAATGTTCAATTTACACATCCCTCAATCCTCAGGTTAGCATATTGAGTACTAGCTGGTCTTGTTGGAATGTTGCAGGCTGAACAGTATTTAATCTCATTTTATAGTCAATACCAAAATGTGAATATCAAGAAGATTGCTTGCAGACTACCAAAGTGATAACTGATAAACATATATAAGGCATGGTACCAGAAGATGCTGGTGACAATACATATTACAAATAGCACTTAGCAGCCAGAATAGTAAATTTTATCAAGGATAACTATGAGTTTCTCAGTTGTATAGCGTACTGTTTTCGTACAAGAAGCGCAGCATTCATTTTTTTATGTGCAACAGTATCTGTAGAGAAAAAAAGGAATGAAATCTTAGTTTACAATTTCCCTAGTACTTCAGACATTTGATTTGTTATTCTTCAGCATGGCTATGCCACCTTCAGATATGACTAGTGTCTGATTGAGTTGCACATAACTAGTGGTAATGATACTTACAACAATAGACAACTAATAAAAATCTATTCAATGTCTTTGTGAGGAGCTGTTTAAAACTTAAATTTATCTTTTTTCAAAACTTCAGTCAACAATTAAATTTTAATAAACTGAAGCAAGATAACTATTTTTAATAATTATAATTTCTTTTCTTCAGAAAATTAGTCATAAGGAAAATGACTTTCATTACAAAATATATTTTATAAATTAATTATATTAATATTATACAAAGAATATGACAAAAAAAAGTTATCATTTTTTCAATGCACATTAAATGACTTCCATAGTATTAATATAAATTAATACTATGGAAATCATTCACTATTAATTAGCCGAATAAATGAAATGATTTATTTCAAAACAAAACAATGAAAGATGTAAAAGTAAAATAATAAGAGATTTTTCACAAATTTATTTATTAAATGAAATAAGTTTTTGAAAAATTCGCATTTTTTCACTTGTACATATTGCTATTAATTAATTAATTTACTATTTTCCTATGAATAAATATGTAAATAATAAAAAACGCATTAACTTTTGATAATTTCAATATAATCACATTTCACTATTCCATAAATTATTTTAGTGATAAAGAAATTGGTGTCTCTATCCCCAGGTATCATATTGATAAGATTTTTTCAACAGTAATAAACATTTTTACAATAGTAAATAATATAATAGTAATAAAAAAGTCTTTATTTAGCAGAAAAATATTATAATATCAAGAACATACTAAAATACATAAATTAGTAATACTCTAGGTCAAAGACCTTCTGAGAGGTCAGTTTTACAATACAATCTTAAAATGTATTTTTTAATTAATTTGAAAAATTACTTAAAAGAGGTTAGTGAAAACTGAATTCATTAAAATATTCAATCAACTATCTACTGTGCTGCAATGGTATATTGAATTCCTATAATAAAAGGTCTATTGGCTGTCCAATAATGGATTGCTATTAAACATGCTATTAATCATTTTTTTAAGAGATTATCACTATGTTTGTATTGTAATGATAACCAGTTATTACAACTTATGCATTTTATATATGAAAATATTTGATAGAAATAAAGATTACTTGTACCTTAAACATGTTTTAATAAATTAACGTAGAAAAGAAGAGGGTCTAATTTAGTAAGTATAAAATATGATTTTATTTTAACACAGATTTTTCATAAAATTGTTGAATAACTAAAGTTTAAGTGTTTTTCTTTTAATGAAACTATAGTTATTTATTTTAAAAGTTAATAAAAATATTTTATAATTTTTTAATAACAAACTTTTGTTATTTGTTTTTATATATAAGCAGCGTCAAGAGACTGGAGCATCATATTACAGACCACAACAATTAATACCTGGACAACCTCAACCACACGCACATTTACCAGGAGGACACTTCTATCATCACCATCTACCTCCACCACATATAAAACCAAGTCAAGATAATGGCATATTATCATCATTAACATCTGGTTTCAATAATTTAGTTAATAATATTTTTGGCTAATTTAATAACTTTTTTCACTTTATAAATTAAAAAAAGGGAAAAATATTATAGACTATAAAAATTATTTATTTCAAAATGAATATAAATATTAAAAAGATGGTTAAAACATTATTATTTATTATAGATATATATATTTTTTTAAATCATGTGGAAATTATCAGTATTATAGAAATTTATAAACAATAAAATATTTAGCATAATTTTTTTTCTTTTAAATAATGTGATAAAAGATAACAATATATTAGAATATAATTTTTAGGTAGAATTTTTAATTTATTTTTGTTTTAAATCCATCATCAATAAATATGTTAATAATTTTTCTAAACAATATCATTACTCCAAGGAATACAATTAATAATCCTTAATTACAATAAACTCCTGTACAGAATTAACCCGTTCTTAAATTAAACCTTACTTTTAAAACAATGTAAATTTAATATCATAATTAAGTTAATTATACTTAACTTTTAAAAAAAAAATATTGTAAATACCATTAAATAGTTTTATATAATTAAAAACAATACTCATAGTACAAAATATAAATATATATTTTTAAACGAAATAGTTAAAAATCCCACTTATTAAGTTTAAAAGAACTGAACCAATACATTTAAGTATGAACAAACATCCTAACTGAAGTCGACAAGATAATTCTTTCAATTCTCACCCATTTTTTGACGTAAAGTGTTGCCTTTATTCCTTCTGCCTTTCATTAAATAATAGTTCTCAGTAGGGAATACTTTTCCTTTTATAATATGTCCAAAATATTTTAATTTTTTTCAATTGTTTTTAAATCTTTAATTCTTCACTAATTTTATACAATTTCAATGTTTGTAAATCTACCTATACAAGATAATTCATAAAATAAATAACAAATCAAACTGCAAAACAATTAATATTTTTTCTGTTATGTTGCTTTAATTGTATACCTCAAAGGTGTATAACATGGTAGAAAACATATAATAATATAAAATCCTAACTTGAATTTGAAGTTATAATTACAGTGAATTATAACTTTATAACACAGTTACAAAAAACTTGTCCTATTTTATTGAATACAATCTTTTGTCAAGATGGCTAATATATTTCACCTCAGAAATAAATAATTATTATCCTTAATTTATTTATTATAAATTACTTTAAATATAAATGAAAAATAGTTTAATGTTATTAATTTTCATAACAAAAATAGTAGTATCTTGAAACTGGAAAATCAACTCAATAACACCAGAATGTGTTTAATGTCACAATGTTTAAGGACACTTCATAAAATCTGAAGTCATATGCTACAATGTTCATTTATGCGTAATAAATACTTAAAAGTCTTTTTCTTATGTAATTTCTGAAAAACTGAGGGTTGATTTACTTCTGTTCAGATATGGAATGTAGAATAGCAATCAACTTACACAAAATATAGATACATTTAAAATAGTATACTTAAAAGAAAGTATCATTTTAAAAGCTATCCATAAATCAACATATAAGTTTTCTCATTACAATTTATTATATTGTAAAATGCAGTGTTCTGTACTGTTGTTTCAATTCCCCTCATTCCCAAATCTATAAAATTTCTACCTAGCTCAATACATGACTATCAATTGCTTCAATAGCCCTATTCAGGGACTTCCCTGTTTCGATTACAACATATTTTTTCAATTAAGGGTTAAGCTACACGTATAGTATTACATATTCAAAAATTTCTTTCTTCAATTTTAAATATAGAATTTGATTTTGAATAATTTTCAGCTAAAATCAGCAAACTAATAGATGTTTTATATATTCTCAATATTCTAAGATCTTTTAAAAAAAAAATACACATATATATATATATATATATGTATATATACTAATGTTTTACCTCATATTTATACATATTTACTGTATACAACTAAAACAGAATCTTCTTATAAGCAGTACTTAACTGCCAATGAAATTGTTACTCATTCTAAGATTTGTTTGAAGAGTAAATCTGTCTGAGCAAAAGTTGTCAAATTTTTCAAAATTATCATTTTTATGAAGATGGTTGAGCACTCGGTTATCTTTCTTGTTAAAATTTTATAAATGGAGGAAATATGTCTGTTCACAAAAAGTTATATTCGAAAATTACTTTTAAATTTACAATTTCTGCATAATAGAGGTAATCAGGATATTAATGTAAACAAAAATGTGCTAATATCTTTCAATTATGTACTATAGTAATAACATTTTTTTTTTTAACCTAATGTTGTAAGAATAAAATTAATTTTATTAATAAACTCCTCTCTTGAAATTAACTTTCATTTCTCTTAACTTTTCAATCAAGTTCTCACATAATTTAAAAAAAATTATCAACTATCATAAATACAAAGAGCTATTTTAAACAAATTAAATAAAATAAATTACTTTAATAAAAATAAATTAGAGAATTTAAAATATGCAAATAACTTTTTTAAGTTTCTGAGAATTTTCTATTTACTCATTTTATTTCATAGCAGATTCTAAGAAACTATACATAAAACAGCTAACTTTTATAGATTCTGAACAGTGAACAAAATATACAATAAATTATATATACACCAAATGCTGATAAAAAAAGTGATTCCAAATTCATAGCCATCACCATTGATGGCAGTTATGGCTGTGTACTTCTCAATTAATAATACTTCACGAGCAAAAAGTTATAAATACAAACTTATTAATAATAATTTTTTTCTAATAATTTTAATATATTTGCTCAACTAATTCATTTCATTATTTTCAGCAGTACAACTTGTAACTAACCTTTAGTTATAAATCCAAGTAATTATATTACTCATTATGCATTAAAATTACAATAATTTAAATATTTTAAGAAACAAAAATTAACATTTATTAATCAGGGAAAACCTTTTAAAAAAACCGAAGACATGCAACACAGGAAGGAGCAAATCCTCAGCTATTTTGAAAGAAAAATACAATCAATAAATTGGCTTACAAACTTTTTTTTGTATTTCCCTTTCTAAGATCCAGTGTGTAGGCCTAATTAAATTAAATAACGTTTTTATTTTGATAAATAAACAACTCAGAAAGTTATTTGTAGTTACAAATAACCATAAAAAAGGAATGAATTTAATAATCAGAAAATTTATATAAGTTTATTCTAAATGATTGGATTAACACCTAAACTATTAGTATCACAATCTACAAATAAAATAAATTTAAAAAAATAAAAATAAATATATATATATATATATATATAATAAAAATATGGGACCAACAAAGAAATAAAATAGCAGTAATTACAAAATCTTTTGTATGTAATTACAGGAAAAAAAAACTAAAGCAAAACTAATTGCAGCATAGAATTTTAACACTTTTTAAAAATTAATTTTTACTATACAAAATATAATTAATAATTTGTACTGTTGTTCATTGTTATTTAGTTATTCAGTTTCTGTAAAGTGTGAATGTTTGTTAGTATTGTTATGATATATAGGTTGTAAGAGTTTTTATATGATTTTTATTATATTGTATAAAAATTATTTAAGTAAATAAAAAACGTTATAAAAGCACAATTGATTTAATTTTTTTGAACAGCTCATAAAATATGACTAAATAAAATAATTACAGCTACATCAATGATAGATTACTGATACCTGATAGGTGTAGCCTCTGTCAACAAGAATAGTATAGTAGTGCTTTTACTTCCTTGCATGAAGTAAAAGAAGGATTGTGATCATGAAAAATTTCGGTTTTCAGATTTCAATGGAAATATCCATTTTGACCATCCCTGAATCCATTTTGACTAGTTTCGGCATGACCTCTGTATGTATGTATTAATCTCACATAACTCAAAAACGATTAGACGTAGGTTTTTGAAATTTTGGATTTAGGACTATTCTAAGTTGTTCTATTATAACATCTAGTTGTGCACCTTCCCCTTCTGATTGCAATCAATTGAACCAAGTGTCCAAAAAAGCCCAAAATTAAAAAAAAAATTGAATTTTGGACTTTTTCTTAACTGCAGTAATAAGCCCTCGTTGACAGCTTTTCAATGATATCATAAGTGGTACTTATTTTCATGGTTCCAGAATTATAGCCAAATAAAATTTTAATTAATGAAATATTTGCATCTTACAAGGGGAAAATACATGTTCAAATTCAACTTCATCTCCTTTTTTTTAATTTAAATATATTGATTTATTAATAATTATTAATCTCCGATTGTAAATAATCTTTACAATAAATAATTCAATAAAAAATCAGAATTAATGAAATACAATTTTATGTATTTTTCATTTAAAAAAAATGTGTATATGTAATTTACTAGGCATACAAGGAAGTCATGTGGTGTCCACATCAGATTTTTTAAGAAGAAAATCAGCCAAGATAAGCATTGATTATTTTATTAGGTGTTTATTTAAAGAGTTGTATTGAAAAAAGTAACTTCCCGCCATATTTTACTGCTTTTAATAATGGAATTCTTACTTTATAGTTTAAATACAGATTCAGAAACAATGAGATAAAATAATCTTTTATGTACACAACATAAAATTTTCAACAATTCTAGGAAGTTGAAAGTTTTTCTGCCAGCTTTGGTTTAGAGAAGTAAAAAAAAATGTTATAACATTAGAGTTATTAGTGGCAAAACCATTTTCTGCTGACAGTGAAGGATTTAAGAAGAAGGATATGCTAGACAAAATTTACGATTGTCATCAGATAAGTTCAAAATGCTTTCAAGCAAAAGATTCACTCATATAAAATAAACTTTTAAAAAGTTTATTTTAACTTTAAAAATAAGTTTTTAAAAAGTAAAGAATGAATTAGTTTACCTTGCTGAAAAGCACCTAAGGATCACAGTTTACTGTTTGCTATAGTACGGAAATAAAAAAAGACAGGGCTTTCAAAAACATTATTTTTCAAGGATTGCCAAACTTCTTATTCAAGTCAAAAAGCACCTCAATAGATGAAAATATTTTTAAGATCTGGTTTTTTAATTAATTTGCCTTATAAGTTTAAAAGTTTATAAATGAAGGAAAACTGCCTCTAAAGGCGTTACTTTTGATAATGCTCTTTCATACTCACATGAGAAAGCACAGTGCAGTGATGCCAGTGAAGTGATATTTCTGCCGTTAACTGTTAGCAGACTTAGTCAGTCAGTGGACTATGGGGTTATTATAACACTTAGGAAGATCTACAAATGAAAGATATTTATATATGCTGGAAAAAAGTCAAACACCACAAATTGAATAGAGTTTGAAAAATTAACATTATGTTTTTTTTAAAAATACACTATGGTAACCTAAATAGCGGCCTGAAGTGACATTTTATTTCTTAAAAGGAGTCATCTTGCAGCAAAGAAAAGGCAACTCATCACCATATTACACTTTGTTATTCGACTAAAATTAGCCAATTTTTGTATACATCTAATCTATGCTGAAATGTTTTAAATACAATTAAAATTACCAGTTAAACTGATTTGAATTACTATACTTAGTTAAAACCTACAGTCTGCAACATCTGGACATTTATTATTTACATTTGCCTAACCTACTCTAGTTAACAAATAATAAGTTTTGAGGCATAAAAATAAATTACTACATTTCATTGCTAATAGCTGTTTCCACCACTGCAAACAAAACCTTTCTGATGTCCAAGAAAACTGAAACTGTCAAAACAGTTTACTTTGTACTTAATCAGCAGTAACAACAACAAAAAATCCTGATATTTTCAAATGAAAGACTTTAATAAAATAAATATTCATTCATGTAATTATTCCAGTAAAAAAAAAATAAAAAAAAATACTAGGAAATATATTTTTAATTCTATCAGAATTAAAATAAACCTAACAAAAAGAAATGAGTCATAAAGCAAACAAGACTAGGGATAATTTACAGCTATAGTTTAAATTTATTAATTATAAAAACTATTACATATATTAGAAACCAAATAATCATACCTTATTTATTAAACAAATAGACTAATTAATGCTTTATTTAGATCATAACATTTACAGAGAGCATTTTATAGAAGTATATATTTTACAAAACATATCATAAGTAGTAGGTTTTGTTATTCCATTCAATAAAAAAAAAATGTTCCTGGTTGAAAGGATCAATGGGACAACCACAGGTAAATTTAATCAGAGCAGCATTAGTAAGTTCAGAATTAAAAATAAAACAATTAGAACAATTTTTTTTTAAATTTGACAATACTATTGTATTGTTTTAAAACTTTTTAACAAATTTTATATGCTTCTAGTAAATTACATCTAATGCTCAATTCAACTACCAAAAAAAATTTCTCAGTATAACCTATAAATCAATTTTTTATGACAAAGATTTTATTTATGATAATAATTACAGAGTCTGCAACATTTATTTATGATTTAAGACAAAATCTAATCATAGATAAATATGCAGTAAAAGCAACTGTAAAATCTTCATAAAGTTTCATTTCCAGCAAATTTTAAGTGAACAAAATGACAGCAGCAATACCCTCATTTTGATAAACACAACAGAATGACAGATTATAATATTGTAAAATGTTAACTGTATTTATTCAATAAAAATTAATTTTTTTTTTAAATTCCAGAGTATTTTTTTTCTGATGTCTTATTTTAAGATATGAACTTTGTAATTAAAACAAATCTCCCAATTTGAACCCAAAACCTTTTGGATGAAAGGAAAAGATGCTACCACTTTGCCACAAAGATCAGTAAAGCAGAACAAAAGTGAATTTATTCTGAAAGTATTCACACACACACACACCCAAATGCAAAAGAAATCTTTTTTAAAAAGGATATCAATTAATGATTAATAATGTTAAAAAAAACACAAAGAACATATCAAATTGCCAGTTTTATTTTCATCTTATTACAAATAAACAAAAAAATTATAAAAACTGAAAAAAATTACATAAAAACATGGAATTCACTAAACATTATCTGGAAGCTTAATATTTATACGAGCCAAACTAAATGCAGAAACCAATGCTGACAGCTGTAAATTTTCAGAAGTACCAGACAACAATCTGTATTCAATCTCAGCCAATTTTATTAATAAATCAATTAAAGTTTCTGGTGGCAGTGATACTGAAAAAAATTTCATATTAACAAGTGTACATTTTAAATATAAATAAACAATCAAATGATTAACATATATCCAACACTACTGTTAAGCATCTATTACGTAATATTCACTGCAACGGCATAACATCCAAGCATTTATTGGTTCCTAGCTACATACTGATAATTAAAGAATTTATCAGGGAATATTTATACGAGATTTGTTAGAAAAAAAGACTGAACATTTTAAATTGCAGATGGCATGCTGCAGCCACCATGTGCACCTAGCATCATATTGTAACATACAGCCTTTTACTGGGTTCCAATCTATGCATTAGTTGACAAATAACTACTGATTGAGGGAGGTTATGCATAAGCTACTTGTCGGATTAGTGAAAAAGCAAAATGAAAGAACTGAAGGAGCAATGCATGTGTGAAATTTTGCGTAATATTGGGGTCAAACTTTCACAAAAACATTCCAAGTGCTCAACCAAGAAGACAAGGATAACTGCATGAGCCGAATGCAGTGCTATGATTAAGGTTCAAAAATTGAGCAGTGCAAAGGAACCAATTTTAAAAAGTAAAGTTACAAAAATAGCAGAGTCAGTTACCAGTAAATTAAACGATTCCTTTGATTTAAATACTTCTGCAGAAGAAACCAGTTTAGTACCAAAAAATATGCTAATTTAGGTAGGGAATATGAAGAATTAATCATTGAAATAAAGGGTAAAATGAAAAAAGTTACATCAACCCAGAAAAAAATTAATATTTTAAGTTTATTACCAAACAGCTGGAGCATTCAAAAAATTCAAAATGAGCTTAGTGTTAGTCAGTATTTAGCCCATCAATCCAAACAATTAGTTTAAACAAGTGAGATTTTGCTACAAATCAACAAAAACAAAACTCAGTCACGTAACTGTTGATATTGATATTAAATGTGTCCAAGAATTTTACAAGAATGATGAGCACAGCTAAATGATGCCACGCAGGAAGGACTGTGTCTCTGTAAGACAGGCTGACGGGAAGAAATTAATATTCAAAAAAGGCTTATCTTAAGTAACTTAAAAGAATTGTTCACAGCCTTCAAAGAAAAACATAATTTAAAAATTGGTTTTTCAAAATTTGCTGATTTAAGACTTAAATTTTTTTTTCTGGCTGGTGGGCCAGGTACTCACTCTGTTTCTTTATATGTGTGTGTGTGTCACCCACCAAAATGTAAAAGTCATGTTGTCTGATCTAAAAATGAAATTTGGTTATAAAATTCTCCTTTTAGCCATGGTATATGATACAGAAAATGAAATGTGCATGCTGTCACAGTGTGAAAAATGTCCAGGCACTAATGAAGTGTTCAGATTACTGCAAGAGAGCCAGAATAATTTTGATTCTGAAATTATTTTCAAACAGTGGGTTTCTGTTGACCGTTGTGAACTAACTACTCAGATTCTTCCATTTCAAGAGTACTTAAATAAACATACTGAAAATTTAAATAATCTAAAAAGGCATCATTTTGTTGCAAAGAAACATGCTAATTTCCTCAACATTAAAAAGGAAAACTTGGAGGATGAATGCATTGTAGTAGGAGACTCCTCTCAACATTTTCCTTTTGTGATACAGGATTAGGTCCAGTCATATCATCGGTCAAAAACTTATGCCACAGTATACCATTTATCATATATTTTAAAAATAAAGGAAAATTACAAAGCCAAAGCTACTGTGTGATTAATGAGTACTTGAAACAGAATACTACATCATTCTTCTGCTTCTAAAATTAAGTTATAAATAAAGTAAAAATACTGTTACCAAAAGTTAAACAATTTTTTAATTTTTCTGATGGCTCCTCAGCCCAGTATAAAATTTAAAAAAAAATGTCATAAATTTGTGCTAACATCGAGAAGATTTTGATATCACAGCTGAATGACATTTTTTGCCTCATACCATGGAAAAGAACCATATGATTGTATTAGTGGAACTGTAAAAAGGAATGTGACTAAAGCAAACCATCAAAGGACAGTCAACAATCAAATTGTTACACCTTCTGAAATGTACAATTATTGCAAAAACAATATTAAAAATATAATATTTATTTTCTACTCTAACAAAGATGTTCAAGAGGCGGAAGAATACCTCAGTTCTCGTTATCAGGTAATTTCAACAATCCCAGAAACAAGAACCTTTCACAGTTATGTTCCAACAAGTCAGAAATATATATTGATACCCCATCGGGTTGGTCTAGTGGTTAACGCGTCTTTCCAAATCAGCTGATTTGGAAAGTCGAGAGTTACAGCGTTCAAGTCCTAGTAAAGCCAGATATTTTTACACGGATTTGAATACTAGATCGTGGATACCGGTGTTCTTTGGTGGTTGGGTTTCAATTAACCACACATCTCAGGAATGGTCGAACTGAGAATGTACAAGACTACACTTCATTTACACTCATACATATCATCCTCATTCATCCTCTGAAGTATTATCTAAAACGGTAGTTACCGGAGGCTAAACAGGAAAAAGAAAGAAAGAAATATATATTGAAAGTTCAGGCAACCTCTGAATCAGAAACATTTATGTTAGTATCAGTACACAAGAACATTAGTGTTTCTGATTGCTTTATAGGTTTACCAAAGCCAAAATGTAAAAATTATGTCTGTTACATATACGATGGCAAGTGGTGATTAGGCAAAGTCATGGAAGTCAAAATAGATGAAAACGAAGAGGAATATTTTAACACATTTTATTTAACACATTTTTTTCATCCGCAGGGTTCTGGTACTTCATTCAAGAAATCATTGAGGTATAATCAAACATGGGTTCAATTGGAAAATATTTGAAAGATTTTCACATCTTCAGAGCTTTTTCTATAAACTACTGGAAGAAGACACAACATTACACCAAAGATGAATGAAGACTTATCAGTTCTACTCCATAAAAAAATGGCAGGAGCACTAAGATATGTTAGTTATCAAAAAGTGCAAGATTTATTATTCATAATTTCCATTAGCAGGAGTAAAATAAGGTAAAAGTGAATTGAACAACTTGTTAATGTATTTGAATAGTTTGTAATTATTATTTATAATTCTGTAATTGACTATTTATTAGTTATCAACTTATTTATTGTAATGAGTTTAGTTGGAATTTTTATAATCTGAAAAAATACATAACATCAGTATTTTTGGAAAAGTGTTTTTAGCGATTCATGTTGGCTTCATTACTTGTCAACCCCTTTGAGTAACAAAATAAATTTTATATGGTTTTAAAGTACATAAAAAGTACTTAATGCAGTAAACATTTCAGACTTTTGCCACCTGCCCCACATGTTGATTTTTGGGCCCCAAAAATGATACATTTTCAAAATATTATGATTTGGCAACCATTTTTTTTAATGAAGGACACTCAGTAACAGTCCAACTTTTTTTTTTTGTAAGTACTACTAGTACATAAGAGTTAAAAGGTAAAAAACTGGCCTAAACCCATCATTATTTATTTTGGGCCCAAAATTAAAAAACAAATTTGTAAACATAACTTCAGAAAACATTACAAGATTTGGTTATGTAACAAACTGAATTTTGAGTATACTAAGATGAAGCTCCATCTTTACTCTTTCCAAAAAACCATTTTTGACCCTCTGTGCAATGTAAAATAAGAATGCTACATCTCCTGGAAAAAGTGATGAAAATGGCTGTTTTTACCTGTTGGCGAGTTTAGAAAATTGTCTATTACTCAAGAAAACTTTTCTTTTTAAAATATTAAAAAAATTTTTTTGGCTGCTACAAGGTGGGTAGTTATCATATACCAAATATCAAAATAAAAAATAGTGATGCACTGATCATTTGTTGAATTAAATTGAATACCCCCACTTTCAACTTATTTCCTCACTCTCATACAGATCAGTTACTTTTTCTATTGTTTCAAAATCTAATGTTCTACCAGGTTTAGGATCAGGACATGACATGATACGACACCTTTTTCTTTACCCAGCCTTTCGCTTTCCTTGCAGTGCAGTTTGATACTCCAAATTCATTCAGAATGTCTTTTAAAGTCCAACTTTTAGGATGCGTCAATATTTAATCCTGATGCTCTTATCATTGTAATATTAAATTTTTCCTTCAATTGGTTGATAATTTCACGGTCGGAGAAGAGAGAAATAGCATTTTGTTCAGAATCTGAATCCATGTTCAATATTTTTTTTTGAATACTACTGCTGATTTTGAACCTGAGGGTATTTTCTCTCACAGTCATTTTTTTTGAATAGGTGATTCATTTAAAACAATCAAACTTTTGTTCAGAGCATTTACAGCTTCATATTTTTCTAGCAAATACAAAGGATCTAATTGTTGAAATTCATCAGAAGTAGATTCTTCAGCATTATTTTTAGCAGATGCTTTTAACATTTTGTGGCAAGTATCACACATTTTGTAACCTTGTTTAAGAAAAGTAAATGTTTGCACAAGTTCTTGCTTACACTTCTCAGGTTTTTCTTACAGAAATTTACTTTTCAATTGGATTGCAACAGTACATTTTACTTGAAGCTGTAGAAATTGATGGTTCCACGCTGGTCAGTGTATTCTGGTCCACGGCTGTGATAAATTAGTAGTCATAAAACACCAAAACTGTAGAGAAAGGCAAGCTTAGTTAACAAAGAGTGATTGAAAAATCTGAAAAAAAAAAAATAGGTTTTGCATCACTTTATGATCAGCCCTCTTGGGGAGTACACCACTTCTGTTCCAAGAGATGATCCAGACTGAATATTCCTTTATATGTCTCAACAGGATGAAACATATACATTCTTTTGCTGGCAATAGGAGTGCATGTCATGACAAGCTAATCTTCTGCCTCATCAAGTGACCCAGTCTGGAAGACTGGGAGGGGAGGTTTTTCATTGACTGAATCTCAATTAGCAATTGCCACATGGGGGAATCAATTAGAATATTCTGCTGTACCTAATTATTACAAAATTATTTTTTAACATGATCCCATCGCAATCCCACTATGAAATGTTTACTACATGTACAACACATTAGGAAGCAAAAAATATATTTTTTCAAATTTAAAAAAAATACATACACTTCTGGATATATTCAAGGTCAAATAATATTTTTGGTGGCCTTGTACTATTAATATCACAAAACCCTTCCAAGTGATATATCATATGAAAACCCATTCCAAGAGCTTTAGAATGACACCAGAATGAGCTCTCAATCTCATTCTGGAGATTTCTCAGGAGCTGAGAAATTATTCTTTTTTAATTACCCAAACCTTGCTTTTTGCAATCTATAACTTTTTTACGCGGTCCTATACAAAAAAACTGAGTGACTGATAAATCTGTAAAAAAATTTCTTTGCTTCACTTCATGGGTAGAGCCAAACCTGTAAAAAAATTAACACCTGTCTTATAAGTTAAAAAATGTTAAGCTTTCAGCTATTTTGCATATGCTATTTTTCACTCCTCTTTTAATAGCAAATAAAACTAAAGAACTTGATACCCGATATCTAAATCAGAAATATCATAATCAAAAGTTGAACAAAACTCTGCATATCCATAATAAATAGAACATACTTTCAAACTGGTTATTATGAGAAAAATTTTCAAAATAACCTATGCTAAACAGCTAATAGATTAAACATTTGTAAATTTTAGGTAAAAATAACAAATGAATAAAATACCTTACACCTTCCTTCAACCACACATATGACTACAAATTTGAATAACTTTTAACCATGGTAAACAAATACTGGATACTAAATATTTACCGTATGATGTATGACCAGTATTAAAACATAATAAATAAAATAAAATAATACTGCGATGAAGAAATAAGACTCCTACCAAAAAAAATTTGATGCAGAAATACATACAATGGCTAATCCATTACATAAAAATTTAAGAAATTAAATAATAGATGCCATTAAAATGCAAATTTAAACATCATAATAACAAAAATAAATTTAACTTTTGAAAAAAAGCGATAAAAGAAATTATTTTTACATTTAATAGTTTTGTATATTAAAATTAAATAAAAAAATATATTAAAATATTTTATTACCTCTATGAAGCAAAAGATGAAGTTCTGTTAATATATCTTGTAAAGCTAATCCTTTCGCCAGTTTTAATTCTTTTATAGCTAAATAAATAAATAGAATAAAATATACTGTTAAAAGAAGCAATAAAAAAAAATCTATGAGTATAAATGTGAAAATCCTTGGTCCATTTTTAACAATCCTATATTTTTCTTCATATGAGGGTAAATCAAATATAAATGGGATCTTTGTTCCTGAGTGTCTATGGTTGGCAGGACTGGGCCTGCGCTTCTAGTATGCTTGGGTGGGGTCATTATGAGTAAGGAAAGCCAGCCATTCCACACTCCCAGCCAATTCATCAGTAATGCTCACGATGTTGGAACAACAGGTGTACCCCTCCACTGCGCAATGCATAAATATAAAATTTCTTGCTCGTGAAGGAAATTTTCCGGCGATTGACTGCACAGTTCGGGGACCAAACATTGTCAAGGACTTGTAGGTTTGCCTGGCATAAGAGTTCAAGGAAGGATGAGAATGACTGAAAAATCAGGAACACGATTGCCATCCTCAGACCAGCATTACAGACAAAAATATTTGTGCAGTTCGAGACATTATTGAAGATGATCAATGGGTGAGAGTATCTGAAATTGCAGGACAGGTCGGAATAAATTATGGGGGCTGTCAAGCAATCATCACAAATGACCTACAGTTCTGTAAAGTGTGTGCCAGATGGATCCCTTGTATTTTGACCGCATATCAAAAGTTGAGACGTTTGGAGGTCTGTCAGAGGCTTACAGCAAGGTTTGCGAAAGGTGATACATTTTTGACTCGGATCATCACCTGCGATGAAACGTGGTTCCACCACTACACTCCCAGGTCGAAACAGGCCAGTATGGTGAGGTGGAGGAAAGGGGAGGCAGCCCCAGTGAAAGTCAAGACTCGACAGTCAGCTGTCATGGTTCTTTCAACCGGTTTTTTTATCGCCAAGGCATTTTGCTTGAGTTTTTGCATGAGCGATGCACAATCAAAACTGCTTACTACTGTGAGCTGTTGAAAGAGGTGAGGACTGCATATTGCAGCAAAAATCGAGACCAACCAATTCGAGAGGCCATCCTCCTCAACAACAATGCCAGGCCTTATACTGCAGCTCTATGCTCAAAACTAGAAGAAATCTACTGGACTAAACATGATTATCCTCCCTACAGCCCGACCTATCGCCCTGCAAATTTCATTTGTTTGGGCTGCTTAAAGAAGCCCAAGCAGGGCCACGATTTGAAGATGACGAGGGCGTGGAGGGATTTGTGTGCAATTGGCTCATGACACAACAATCTTCATTCTATGATGCTGCGATAAAAAAACCTTCATTCTCGCTGGGAAAAATGTATTTCTAAAACAGGAAACTATGTAGAAAAATAAATTATATTTGCCTTTTATTTTTCAATACATTAAAAAAAAAAAAAAAATCCCATTTATATTTGATTTACCCTCGTCCAAATAAATATAAAATGCAAGCAAATATATGAATAATAGCCAATTAAAACAGCACCTACATTGTCACTTAACCATGTTAACTAAATTGTACACTCTGATCAAAGTGATTTGACTTTTGAAACATTTTATAATTAAGGTTTATTTATATGTTCTTTTTTTTTTAGGATTAATTCCTGAAGTAAGCTTCAAGCTTTTGTTATGAATGTAGTACAAAGATATTGTTTATTATAAAAATTATCCATGTTGTAAATTTAAACAAAATCTCTTAAATAAAATTTTATTATTTACATTTTTTAAGTTTCTGAACAGTTAAGAACTAATAAAATTTATGATTATTGTTAGTTCGTTAGTTGTTATGTTTTTGTTAATTTAGTTTTAAGTTCATTTATTTTCATCTTACATAATTCCATTAAAGAATGAAAAAATTTGTGCAATGGCCCCTGTTACGTTTTCACCCCCTCATGCCATCAGGTGCTGCAACCTAGTGGAGGCTAGGGTGCCCATGGCAAACTGTGGTCGCCAGACCATAACGCCACTCTACCTCACAAGCTGCTCCCTCGAGCACTGTACGTAGTGTCTTCTAACCAGTCTGCACTCATACCTGACCCAAGGTGGTCGCTTCTGGATGGACTCTCAATTCTTCTTCGGATGAACATTACTTTAAGTTTTGTTTAGTTTATGTTTGCTATCTTTAACGTTAAGTTATAAGTTTCAAGTGTTATGTTACAAAATTATTTTAAACTGCCAAGACGGCATACAATTAAACAATCCTTCAGTAATCAACAAGGTGTTGTCTTCATTCATTACCTACGAACACATACAGTCCACCCTCACTCTAAAATCTACCGCAATGCTGTTAACTAAGGGCATCCTGTCGATGTCACAACAGCCCCCCCAAAAAAATTAAACAGAAAGGAGTAACAAAGCGTCTCCTACGACCCTGTTGGTGCACAACCCAAACATTAGGTACTCATTATTGTAGCTATATAAAATGTAACATTCAGGTGTCATGGAATATTATAGATTCCTTTTCACAATAAATAAGGGGCCCTCCAATTATTGAAAATAATCTTTACTGATATAGTACGTCTTCAAAAGTTTTGGAGAAACATAGCCTATGGTTTTTACAGTGAAGACAAGTTACACCAAAATAAGTTTTGTTTTCCTTGTATAATCCAGACTAAGAAACAAATATGAAAACATAATTTTTAACAATTTTAACTGTCATATAACAGACTATATGTTTTCAAAATTTTTATAAGTTCCCTCTGTATCATTATTTTCTGCATTTATCTACAAAAAAACTATCTTTAAATTTATTAAACATTGGTAATATTAATTCAAACTTGCATTTTCATACAAAATTGTTTAAAAAAAGGTATTTAAAATCTTATTTTTCTAAAATCAAATACAGAAGAGTACTTTTAAAGCAGAAGAGTACTTTTAAAGCTTTTTGATATAAAAAAAAAAAATGGATATATCTACTAGTGGTGTAACAAAATGTCCTGGCATTAAAACCAAAATCTTTCTGCCTAGCCCAAAAAATTACAAAAATTGGTGTCAAAGAAAAAATTAAATAAATGATAATTGGATCATTTATTTAATTTTTTCTTTGACAGTGAGTGAATTTTTCAAAAAAGCTATTATTATTATTCTGTCTAAAATGTTAAAAAGTTGTATTTTATGCTTGAAAAACTATTGCAGGTATTTTATGCAATAAAATTATGATAAAATGAAGATGACTGAAACTGAAAATCATGGAAGAATATAGAATGTAAAAGGTATTTTGAGGCTAAGAGAATGGCACTGAATAGAAGGTTTACAAAAATGTAATATTAATTAAACAATAAATCTTTTAAATGACTTTTTATCAATGCAGTATTTTAAAATTATTATATTGTTAGTCGATACATTTTTACTCATGATATGGGATACAATTAAATGACATAATTCACAATATAACTTTTAAAAAGATTGAATTAATAACTTAAATGTACTATTTGTGGACATTAAATACAGTAAATAAAAACAGCTAACTGAGATTTTGATATGCACACTACAGAAAATAGAACTGATCAGTTATGATTCTCTATATATTGTATTTCTCCTCACCATTATAAACTTGGCTGCCTGTAATATGCATTGGGAGAACATAGACATTTTTAAATGCACAAACAATCTGTAACAGTTTATTGTTATACTGTTAAGTATTACTATCATATGAAATTGTATCTGTGATAGCTAGATTCCTTTCTTAATTATGACACTTTCATTATGTTACTGCAACTTTTATACTAGATGATTTCAACATTTGTATTTTGTTAAAAGAAACTGATATATAAGCTTAACAATTGTTATCTATACCACTACTGTAACAACTCAATTTTTATTTTATATTTAATTACACAAAAAATTGTAACAGTTAAACACCCAACTGCAATATAATAAAACAAAATTTAACTCAAAACATATACACCCCCTTCTTTTGTGACAGTACCTCTCAATATCTCCCAACCAACAAGTTAAACTTTCTATTTTTAAATTAACTCAATCTCCCAATCACAAAATGAAGGGAAAACTGATTTTAAGTTAACTATTCCGACAATATTCATTTGGAGGTCCTGAGCTCAAATTCTGGTCAGATATGACATCTTTCACAAACTACAAAATTTCATTCCATATCCCACACACAAGTTACAAGCTTATGTAAAGATATCATCAAACAAAAAAAAAATTTTTGTTCATGAAATAACTTAAAAAAAAAAAAGTAGGAGGAGGTAAGAATACTTTTATTTCTTATCACTGATAATACTTTCCAAAAACATTAAATGTTAACAATATAAAAGAGAACACTTTCTATTTAATAAGACAAATAAACTCATCATTCTTTTCTTAATATTTAATGTTACATTTTCAATTAGCTGGATCCACTGAAATGCATTAAGGTTATATTCTACCTCAACATATGAATAAATGTTTGTTTTACGTACCATTTTGATTATAGTGAAAATAAGTTGCAAGATTCATTATAAACATTTGTTTTACAATGAACAATACTTTGATGTTTTTCTAGAGGATTTCTTTATTCACAATAATCATTAAAATCAACCCAGATTACATAGGTGTTGCACTGTTTTCCAAAATTACACTGCTTTTTTGATTACTTCCTTTTTTTGAATGTTTGTATGTACAAAATACATAAAACATAACTTCATGCAAAAGATTTCAGTATATTGTCATCTCTTTTAAAACCAAAAGAATCGTTTTTGGTCACAAAAAAATTAAGCAGTGTCTATCAGTCTTTAAGTACTGTATTAAAGTAAATGAACAATTTCAAATTATAATTTGAAACAAAAAATCTGAGCACAAAAAATATTTTGACATGACAGTAAAACATAAAATTACATAAGTATTGGCTAAGCATAATAATCAATATACTAAAAAAACAAACAAAAATGATCTATTTTCAGACTTACAAGTATAAGCAGTTTTGAAATCATGATTTAATAACCATTGTAATATGTTACGTATATCAGATTTTAACGGATGTCCAACACATGTATATACATTTTCTTCATTTACTTCAGGAAATGCTGTAGCTGTACTTTGAAGCACATTAAGAACTTTACGCATATCACCTTGTGACAACTGCATTAATGCTTTCTTACCATCTTCCGTTACTTTAACACTACAAAGGAAAATACAATAACAATAACAGAAACAAAAGAAAAAAATAAATATATTTTCATGAATTACATAATTTAATTTTTTATTTACTCACAATTAAAAAAATTAACTTAAATAAAATAATTCAACAATCTTAATTTTGAAAATCAAGAAGACACACAAAAACTATATAAAAAAAGCTATTTAAAACTAGGTGGCCAATTTGATTGTTAAATAATAATCAGTATATACTGAGGAATTAGTATGTAAAAAAAATATATACACAATACTTAAAAAATATTACAAAACAAGCATTCATCACAGTGTTTATAGGATCAAAGTAAAAAGAAAGAAAATATAAATGCTGACCAAAAGGTTAACGAATATTGTTTTGGTGATCTGTAAATCACAGTGTTAAACACACTTACACTAAATAAAGAAATGATGCTGTATACAGAGTGAACCATGAAGTTCTTGCAGAACATTTATAACGTATTCTACAGAATTAAATAATTTAATTTTTTTATACATTTAAAAAAATGTATTTTAAATCTGAATAAAATTCAAATTTTTCTTTGTTTTATTCAACTTTATCTTACACCATTTTGTTCAGAATTAAATTCTCTAAAAGTACTATTTAAAATGTTATATGTTTATTACCCATTTAACAATGTTACTGAATGTCAAATATAAAAAAACAGTATTTTTTTACCCCGACTTATTTGTTTTCACACCAGATTTCTCAAAAACTACTGCAGTTATGTTTTGGGACCTATTTTATTTGATTTTTCAGGTCAACGTCCTAAAAATTTCAGTATGGTCTTATTTCACCAGGGTAGCTGAAATCTGAGTAAAATCTTTCACTTGCTGTAACTCTCAAATGAAGCATTTTAAGGCAAATGTTTCTATGAACTTTTTCCTACTTCACGATTAGAATTTGATATGCAAACCTCGGAAAAATTTGATGATATACCCTGTGTACCAATATTAATAATTTATCTATAAATATATAAAATGATTTTACATTTCGTTTATGAATTTTAAATCAAAGAATGTGAACATCATTTACTTAAGTTCATAAATAAATTTTGTGTTTTTGTTAATTTGGTTTAATTATTTTTTTTTAATTTTCAATGTGATGAGAAGTAACTAAAGGAAAAAATATATGTCAACCAGACAATATTTTAGACAAAATAATTAAGTTTAAAATTTTCCCTTCAAATTTTGAAAATGGAAGCAAAAACTATTTTAATCATTAATAGCTAGTATTAGTTTTATCAAATTATGTGTTATTTGATAAAATTGTAAACCTTTTATTGTGAAAAAAATAACACCTCTTTTGTTTAATCTGATGATAAACAATTGAGATATGGCTAGAGTTGTTCAATTAATTGCAAAAATGATGGTCTGACAATTTTTCTGTCTGTTTTCACTTACTTCACTAATCAAATAAATAATAATTTTTATTATCATACATCATATTAGTCACTTGAATAGACAGTCGCTTAAAGCAACTTTTATCTACTGGTCTCTTGTGCCAAAGTCAACTGAACAGACTCTTAGAAAAGGAATTGTTACTTGTCTGTGCTGCTCTCTGTTGGCTTTTTTATAATTATTAGAACAGAACAAATTATACAGCGTCCACTGATGCAAAAATATCTGCGATTGACCAAGAGGTAGGCAATTTATAATACTGTGAATATAATTTTAATTTTGTTGGTTTCTTTAGTCGTGTGCGTGCTACAGTTTTTTCAGTTGTAAGTGTAGCATTTATTATTAATATAGTAATTTAATGTTAAACTTTAGAAATGTTTAATGTGTTTTTCAAGTAGGCTACTGTAATTTTGTTATTTTCTTTGGTAGGCTGCTTAGTTGTTTTGTTTTGAAAATGAATACCAATGATGATTTGGATCATATAGATTGTGAAGGAAGTGATTTTGATATTTCAGATTATTCTATTGAATCTAGAAGTGATAGTGATGATTCTGATAAAGAATTAACTAGTGAAGAAAATAAGATAGGAGGCAATATTGATACCGGTATTCAAAATATAACCTCAAACATTAATATGCCATCAAATATCATTGTTATCAAAGTACCTCCTACTGAAAATCAATTCTCTTCAACTTCTTTTGTTAACTTATATGACAATGATTTACTATCTTTGTCATCTCAAAACGTAGTTCAGCCTACACAAATTTCAGATATTACCAAAAGAACCTACGCCTATCTCAACCAGTAATAACAGTGAAATCTGGACCAAAGTTATTCCACCTGAAACCAACACAAACCACAGTGAAATTCCCTTTTCTGTTCATCATCCAGGACCTAATACTAGACTTATTCCTCCAAGAAATTCTCCTCCAATTTCTTATATTTCTATGATGTTTGATAATAACTTCTGGTCAACATTAGTGACAGAAACTAACTTGTATGCTGAATAAGACGAGATAGATGGCATGAAAGAATGGTTAGAAACTCATCCTTCTAGTAGAACTCACAAATGGAGGCCTGTAAAACATGGGTTTTTGTAATGCAGAATATGAGCTTAAATTCAAAAAACAATACAAAATAAACCTGTTGGGATACTTGGAGAAGCAAAGTGATGCCTTTCTTTAGTGAGGTAATGGCATGAAATGAGTTTCAATTGACTTACACTCATATTTCAAATAATAATAATTTGATTCCTAAAGGTAATGAAGGGTTCAATCCCTAGTTTAAAGTAAGATTTTTGCTTTCTTATTTTAATCAGAAATGGAAGGCACTCTTTATGCCAAATCAAATGGCCTGCACAGATGAAAGCCTAATTGGCATGAAAAATTGAAGTATATATTCAATATATGCCTAACAAATGGGCACTCACAGTTTGGAATAGAGAAATTTCAATTATGTGACAGTTCCAGTGGTTATGTCCTGCAAACTGAATTGTACAATAGTAAAGGTTTCTTTGCTATTGGAGATCCACTTGGGATGACTAATGCTGTAGTCTTATTTTTAACTAATATTTTCAAAGTAGAAGGTAAGGGGTATTCCTCATTACAGACAATTTTTACACTTAAGTATCTGTAGTAGAATTGTATAATAGGAAAGTTATGATGAGGACTGTAAGGTCTAATTCCAGAGGTGTACCCAAAGAGCTAACGCACTACAAATTTCAATCTATGAGAGAAGTAGTATTTTTTAGAAAAGGGGCTCTGTTAGCTTGTGCTTTTAAAGTGAAAAAAACTAAAAAAAACATGTTCCATGCTTTCATCTGTTGAAGAGGCAGAGATGGAAGAACATAAGATTAAATTTGACTAAGAGGTAAGAAAACCATCTATGATACATAAAATAAAAATATGGGTGGTGTTGATGTAAAAGACAAAAAGGTTTATCATGTTCCTGCTAACCATGCTACAAGGAGGTACTGGAAAAAAATATTTCAAAATTTAATTGATGAAGCAGAACTAAATATGTACATAATCTACTGTGGTAACACAGATAATGCTTTGCTACGATGTGATTTCCTAGTGGATATTATTGAAGCAATATGTTATGGCAATACTGAGGAAGATGTGCCTCTGAGACCTGGACCTCTGATAAACTTAAAATCTAGCGAGATTTCAAAAAACCAATTTTATTTGTAAAACTTCCAGATAGAAAGGAAAGAAAGTTTATTGTCTGTGGTCCAGAAAATACAAGAAATAGGTCAACATTTTTGTGTCCTTGTTGTAATTAGGAATCCATTGCAACTGTTGGGAAAAACTAGATTACAACTGTCCATTAGGTTACAAATGGCAGAAAAAATGCCTGAAATAAAATGAATAAATTTGTTAAATCATCCTAATATAGATAAAATGTAAATAATGCAACTCTATTGAACAATCCTATAAATTAGTTTTATGTAAAAATGTATTTTGTTGTGTTCAGTGGTGAGTAGTGTAGTGAACTGAATGTTGCAGTGCGAGACTTTTTTTGTTTCTAACTTGTACTAATATCAATTTATTGCAATGAAACTTTGACAGACAAACACAAAAAACTATAAATAATAAAATGAATATTTAAGAAAATTCCTGCTATCTACAGATAATTCTCTATGAGTACTCAGATTTTACTTTTTTTGTATGTTTCTTGAATTTTTATGTTTGTTGCTACATTTAATGAACAGTCTTTTACTTATTTTACTGATATTTAGGTATTTTGAAAAATGAAATCTTTCTGAATAATTTGATATCTTATACATTTTACAGTGTCCTATAAACAACAAAGTTGTAAAAAAATTATCAGAAGGCCGAGAAACAGATAAATTTGAGCTGGCAACATAGATTGTTCTTAATGGGCTGTTGGAAGGTTAATATCACATCTCCCATTCAACTGCTATTGACTTATTTTAGTGGTGAGCCACTAACAATCAAAAAGAAATTTTGATACGATAAACATTATTTACAATCTAGATCTAAAACAAAATTAAGTGATAATAAGTGTATACACTTAGATGAATATAAAATTTAGTAATTTACTTACTTTTCCTCCTTTATAACATGCTCTAATCGTGGTAATATTTGTGCTGGATCAAGAGGACCAAATCGAAATCTTGTACAACGAGATTGTAAAGCAGGTATTATTTTACCGAGATAATTACATATTAGACAAAAACGTACATTCTCCGTGAATTTTTCAATAACTGAAAAAAAATTATTACTGTAAATCAATTCAGATATTTTTCTACAGCACACAACTTTAATACTTCTGTACCAACTCTAATGTAACATAAAGTGCCATACTGTACATAGAGCAAAACCAGAAGCAATTTAATGAATTAAGATGGATATGGTTAAACACATATCTCTCTTGCACTTTATCAATCTAATACTGTTCATGATATATTTATTAAAATATGTTAAAAGTAGAAAGAGAACACTCCAGGGAAAAATTTGACATTGGTGAAGTATAATTTTGATGAATATAGAAAAAACTTATATTCACTCTTGTATTCCATTCATTAAAAGAAAGTACAGCATTATACAATCCTAAGATAGTGTTTCTAATATAAAATAAATTTTAAAAAACTTTTTGGAACTCAAAATAACAATAACAAATGACTAGTTTGGACTAAGTATTTGCGAGCAGTTGTGTACAATAACTCAGGCTCTACAAAATGTTTACAAATCGATTCATTATTACACCAACAGCTTTAGGAGTAGAGAATTATAACACGAATATTTAATACAAATTAATTTACCTTTATTTTAACTATACTCCAAGCATTTACATTTTTTAGACTAGTAAGCAAGTAGTCATTAGTGGAAAACTTAATGAAACTTACAGTGTTTGACTTTTTAACACCATTAACATTACTTTTTGGTTATTCCATAATAATTCTGTAAGCTATTTTAAAATGTCAGTTACTCTTTCCAGATATTTTTTCCTCCAAGGTTGGATTTGCCCAACACACTTATAAACTCTCAATCTCCTTGAGACCATTCGAAGCAAACTCTAACACTTATGAACTCTTCTTTATTGTCATATCTGTACAATAATGAAACTAAGATAATTTAAATTAATTAAACAAATTACCAGACAAGTGAAAATTGGGTATTCAGTAATATACATAAAAATGTGAGTTTTCTTTAAAAAATTAATTAATAACTTTTTTCCAGTAAAAATCATTAACTAATATAAATTAAAAGATGAAAATCAAAAATTTTACCAAAAACCTGTAAGAAAAAATAGTAAGATTATTTATGTCTAAAAGTATACATATGTCCATTAGCACTTTGCTGTAAAATAGTCATATAGATTCCCATCTATAGCTCAATCCCACTTTTCAGATTAACTTTGTTACTCCATCATCTTAATGAAACACATAATAATAACAACTTCTAGTATTTTAAAAAATTTTGTCAAACTCATAAATTTGACTTGAGTTGAAATTGTTATATCAATTTTTGATATCTAGTAGAAAGTGTTAAATTATTTAATTACAACCACAACATCACTTTAGCAATGAAAAATAATAAATTTAAAAACAGGAACATTATATAAGAGATTATATGCTTGTTAATATAAAATGTTTATTATAATGTTTTGTTAATATAAAATGCTTAGAAGTTACTCCTAAAATCACTAAACTACATATAAAATATCAAACTAATTCCAAAGTGATGACTATATTATCAAGCTTCAATAGCTTTTTACTTTTGTAATATAATTTACAAGATAGATTTTTAAAGTATACTTACTTCGCCGTAAAGCATTCTGGGCATCATTAGTCATTGCATCTGCTTCATCCAGTATAATTAATTTGAAGCCGGATTTAAATATAGTTCTAGTCGATGCAAAATTTAATATCTGCCCTCTAACAATGCCAATACCCCTATCATCTGAAGCATTCAGTTCTAATACCATTGAATTGAACTGTGCAGAAGGGTATAACTGACGAGCACATGCTAATATTGTACTGGTTTTACCAGTACCGGGTGGCCCATAAAATAATAAATGTGGTAATTGATCTTCATTGATAAATTTATTTACTGTAAATCAAATTAGAAAATAAAAATTATTAATATAAATGAATTATTTCACAATGGTTATCCAATACGTAAACAAATATCTCTTTACTTAAAAACATATGACATAAAACTCACAATGGTCATCCAATGTGTAAGTAGACACCTCTGAACTTAAAAACATAAGACATACAATACATTCAAATTCAAGAGCTGGCTTTTTTTTCATGAATTTAAAACAACTAATCAATACTATGTGCATAACTGTCATTAATCTTTCAACAGTGTCATGTCCTGAGGATGTAAAACCATCCAATATATACTCATGCAAAACCAATAAAAATAAATAGAGATATGTTTATAATACTGAAAAAATATATAATTAGAGAAGAAAAATATGCTTCTTCTTATAGATAATGCTAATCTGCATACTGCACAATCAATTAACCAGAGGTCCCGGGTATGAATCCTGGTCAGGCAAGGCATTTTTAATGCACTACAAAATTCCATTTCCATATCCCACTCAAAAACTTCGAGCATATATGGCAATAAAAAAAAAAATATATATATTGTCGCCGAATGACGTCGACAGCATGTGGGCACTTAATAACCTTATGGTAGCCCTGAAAAGGGCCTTTTTTGTCGTCGATTGGTTTCAACAGCTCATTGTAGTCACTAACCTTATGGCAGCCCTGAGAAGGGCTGTTGTCGTTGAATGGCTTTGATGGCTTGTAATTCATAACCTTGTGGTGGGCCTGAAAAGGGCTGTTTTTTGCATTAGCTCTGAGAAGAGATGCTGGGTCCAAAAGCTGGTCTGCGGCAAAGTCGGGGAGTTGCGGCTCATCCATTTAAGTCAGACCGGGCTTTCCCTCAGCAACAGTTGGGTCCCCACTACAGTATGGCAGTGGTGGCCCACAGTTACAGTCACAGTGTCGGGTCGGCGTCGGTCATCCTTCGCCGGCGCGGTTCGTATACTGTGCGCCAGTTCACATCTGAGTTGCTATACCTTGTTCGTCCGCCGATATTAAATTAGGCATACATGT
Source organism: Lycorma delicatula (assembly GCF_047948215.1). Classification (NCBI taxonomy): domain Eukaryota; kingdom Metazoa; phylum Arthropoda; class Insecta; order Hemiptera; family Fulgoridae; genus Lycorma; species Lycorma delicatula. The sequence goes on along the minus strand of NC_134458.1, from coordinate 101,425,294 downwards.
GGTAACAATATACAATTAAGTTCGAAAATTCTTGCTATATTCATCGTATAAGGCAAATTTAAGTCTTCCATAAGATTTCTCTTTTTTGAGCCCTTCATGGAATCATTCATTATACTGGATGATTCAAAAACGACTACACAACTTTAAAAGCATATACGATGGATATCTCTAAAGTAAAGACCGCTGGGAAATTTCTCTCCTTAAGGTTGGCGAACCTGTGTAATTCATGGCTACGCTAGTGATGTACAGACTGCATTGTTGTCTGTAAGTTGTCGCGTTGTAATATCTTTGATTACGTGTGAATTACTACGTTATAAAATGAACAGGAAAATCGATGTTGCCGCCAACTATGAAATTCGTAGAATCGTACGTTTTTTACACTATCAGAACGTTAAGCCGGCTGAAATTCACAGGCAGTTGGTTGGTTGCTGTGTACGGTGATAATATAATGAATGAAAGATACGTCTGAAAATGGTGCGAAAGAGTTAGAAATAAGAATTAATGTACATGATGAAGAACGTTCAGGCAAGCCATCGATAATCACCAAGGACTTGTTGAAACGCGTAGAAGAAGAAATCAGAAAAGATCGTCGCTCAACGATTTCCGACCTGGCCTTACTTTTTCCTGGCGTTTCAAGAGCTGTTCGGTCGCATTGTTCACGACCGTTTAGGCTTCAGAAAAGTTTGTGCCGCACGTCTTAACGGAACGTCACAAAAAATCCAAATGGAATCTGCTTTGAAATTTTTGATGCGGTACATAAAAAAAATATGATAAGTTCCTTAATTCAATTGTTACCGGCGATGAAACATGGATTTCGTATTACACGCCAGACAGAAAACGGCAGTAAAGTGAATGGCGTCATCCTCGATCACCAACCAGACCGTCAAAGGTCAAGCCACAGCCATTTGGACGCAAACTGATGGCCACAGTCTTTTGGGATCGGTTTGGCATACTGCTGATTAATTTCATGCCATGTGGAACGACTATAAATGCAAAGGCCTACTGCGAAACTCTCGTAAGTTACAGGGCGCCATTCAAAACGGGAGACGTGAGCGGCTGACCCACGGCGTCGTCATGCTGCAATATAATGCACGTCCACGTGTTGCGGGTCCGACTCATGGTTTACTAAGAACATTTGGATGGGAGATTTACGATCACCCACCATATACTCCGGTCTTAGCTCCTTCTGATTACCATCTATTTGGGAAATTGAACGAATTTTTGAGCGGTAAGCGATTCGCGGGTTACGATGAACATAAAAATGCTGTTAATCAATGGCTAAATGGACTGGCGGCAGAAGAATACGACGAGGGTATATTGAAGCTGGTGTATCGCTACGACAAATGTCTTGATTCATGTGGCGATTAGAGAAGTAGTATGTATAATGTATGTAGTTTAAGAGAAATAAAAAATATTTATAAAGTTTACAAAATAATTTTTTTTACAATGAAACGGTCTTTACTTTAGAGATAACTTCTCGTAAAAATTTATTGAGATAACTTACAAATTCGGTTGAAGTCTCATTTCATAGAAAAACTCAAGTTTTTTCACCCAACATTGGTTCAATATGCTTCCTAATGTGAATACATCCCACCTAAGTCGATTTCATTCCAGAGAGTAGCCAGCAAGTCGGGCGTTACATCTACACTTACGGTGTTAATTCAAAGACTTAGCTCAACAAGACCAGCAAGCAAAGGTGGTACATAAACTCAAAATTTAATGAAACCCCACAAGAAAAAATCTACCAGGGGTCAAATCTAGGGACCTTCAAGAACAATCCATCGACCTGCGAGTAGAGTATCAAGATCTCAAACTTCTAAGCGATAGTGAGGTGGTGCCCCATCTTGCTAATAATAATGGCATTTATCTTGGTCAGCATCATCTAACTGAGGAATAAAAAGTTAGCATGCCCAGATAAACGATACCATTTATGGTTGCCTGAAAAATGCTGGTTTGCTTAGGACATAAAAAACAGTGTTCTTAGGGCTATCATGAATGTACTGCAAAGTTTCATGAGGGTTTTTGCAACCCCATATTTAACATTTAGTTATGGGTGTTCACCTTCCACTGATGTGAAACATTGACTCATCACTAAAAATTAAATTATTTAAAAATGTATCATTGTCTGCAATTCTATCCATCTCTTCCACACAAAACTGCAGCCGAGCCACTTTGTTGTCATCTGTAACGTGTTTAACCACGGTTAATTTGTATGGCTTCAAGTGCAGTTGTTCAAGTAATATGTGCCAAAGAGTTATTTGTGGAATCCCTGTCTTATGTGATGCACGTCGAGTTGCTTTCTTCAGACTACATGCAAAGCTTTCTTCAAGTTGTTCCACAGCAGCTACAGGGACATGTTGGCGTCCTGGTGATTTTATATGTATAACAGAACAACCTGTCTCAATGAAGGTTTGGAGCCAAGAATAAACTGAATGCCTACTAGAAGGCTGTCTACTATACTCTATGAAAATTATGTTAAACTGAGTTGCTGACTACAAATCGTGAAACCAAAGCACACAGTGAGCACATTCCGCACCAGTACATATATCCATTTTTAACACTGGTGACAGCGCTGGTGGCCAAATTCATTATTAACAAACTACACGAGTCAAAACTTGATGTGTTTTGCTATGAAATGAGACCTCAACTGAATTTGTAAGCTATCTAAACAAATTTTTATATGCTTTTAAATTTGTGAAGTACTTTTTGAATCGCCTGGTATATAATCAAGTTTTACAGAAACAAACTGGTTTAAACTTCAAGACAAACAATTCTTTGCTGTTGACATAAAAACAAGTAGTGATGAAAAAAATATAGTACAGCTAATGATTACACTGAAAAAATTTATATGTTGTTATATTTTCTGAATAAATTTTATTAATTCATTAACTGTAACTACACTGATTAAACGACCCTAAACATCATATAATATGAAATACAAAAATCAGCCAACTTGGAAGCTCTGTTGGTAGAAATATTAGTATACACAAAGATTCTAAATTAAATTCCCACTACAGGATGACGTTCTTTATCAATAATCACTTTCATGCTCATCTAACTAAAGTAGAATAATAAAAAGTGAAAGATGGATTACTTAACTGTTGTCAGAATTGCTGTCCTATAAAAGACAAAGCCTGGCTAACCTAAATAGTACAATTGATAAAATTTTAGCTCATTTAATGTTCATTATTTTCTAAATTTATTGTGTACAAACTGCACAATAAAAATTATTTAGATATTTAACAATCTGAATAAAAAAAATTACATACTGTTTTGTCCATTTTTAGTTAAGTGCAATAAAACCACATAGCACGTAAAATTTACAAAAATAAAAATGCTGTTAAAAAGATATATCATGTAAATCTGTTTAGTACATTTAACAAATTTCAGCCATACAATACAAGGAAATTCATAAGCTTAGGGATTAAAAAAAAACTTCAGTTTTGAAGAAAATTAAAATACAGAAAATTAATTCAAACTGTCATTCTTATATTTATAAAATAGTAAGGAAAACTGTAAAGTTTTGTGATCATGAAAACATTTTCCTATAATTGAATGAAATAAATAAAAATGTGGAAACAAATTTAATGCAATTAACAAAGAGGTATTGTGACAGAACACAGATTAATTTCTTTCTTAATGACACAGCATCTAAAATGCCAAAATCTTAAAGATAATCAAATCAAGCAAAGGAGAAACTAAAGCTAGGATTAGAACCAGTTAAGGATTAGACAGGTTCTTCTTTATAGGTACTTGCTTAGTCGGGCTAGTTCATAGAGCTGTAACGATCGCATTGTCTACTAAATAAATTTAAAACTAAGGGACAATGAGTCCTTGAGGTGCAACCCATTGAGCCATGTTAATAAGACTTTATAACTTACCACATAATCAGTAGAACTCACTGCAGATTAAACAATCTGGTTGCCCTTCGTCAATATTAGCTTAACATCTAGAAATGGAATTTTGACATAAAGAATATAAAATGAATTTTGAGTTGCCGCGATCAGCCATCTATTTTGGTGGAGTACGAACTCCAGGTAAGACCTTAGGTCAACGAGAGACATCGTTTTAAGTAATATTGGAGAAGAAATCCCCAACGCCTGCAGATGTTTTGCAGTGAAGTCAGGGAATGCTCCTCTACTGCTGACCAGATTGCAGTTCTCTCCCTGGTAACTGAGAACCCTGGCTACCTCTGAGAGGATAGGGTGGTATTAAGAAATTTTCTCTTCTGCAGCTGCATGAAGCAACTTCTCAAACTGCATAGTCACATCAACCACAAAGATACTGGAACCATTTTTCACGATGATGTCTAGCCTCAAGTGATCTCCACTCCCGGCAATATTAGGGTCAGTGGGACTGCAAAACATTTGTTCTACAGTTACCATAGTCCCCTCCTGAGAATTTAAAGCATCAATGAGTTGATATTATATCTCATCGCGTTGCTTAATATATTTAGCTTTGTCATGCATACAGCTGCCCAGCACATGGCCCAGAGTCTCAATGGCAATAGCACACTGTAAACATTTTGTATCAATTCTGAGCTCAGCCCGTGCACACGTGACTCTGGTTCTGAGGAGCATGTCTGACCTCAGCTTAAGACCATTTATGAATCGGGAATCCATAAGGAATCCCTCTTCATAAAGCTAAACGTTTTTCATTCTATTTTTCTTAAAGAAGGTGACACCTTTGCTCATCACCGGCAGGCACTCCCATCTATCAGCCTCCTCTATTTTAAATTTAAGCTTCAGCTGGTCAACATCACTAGCTGAAGGGAGCCAGGAAATATCATATCTTATAAGATTATTCTGAAGCTTATTTTCAGCTCTGGAAACAAGAAGGTAATGCTGGACTGCTGGGGAATTAAGCTTAGTGAGATCAGACATAGCACTCCAACCTGCTACCTTGACTAGGTTCCACACAACCTTGGGATGCCTAGCCCCCCATCTCCCTTTCTTGAATATAAAATTCTGTCGGTGGTGGAGTGATGCAGGTGGAGAACTTCCTTTGTTATCCAAAGAAGGAAATCATCGACCTCATCCAAAAATTCCATAAATGGCCATGTTATCACCAACAAGTGTATGTAACCCGAGAAATTTTTACTTATATTAAAATTAAGGCTGATGTCTTTAAAAAAGGACTCTACTGTGTTTAGCTGTCTCTGCCCTACATCAAGGTAACAGGACAGCAGGACCAAATTGTCGGCGAACCCTATGGCACCAGTTGTTCCATCAAGCTCACCTTAAATCAAACCAGTAGTTAATTTAAATATGAAGTCAATAATTAAATTGAAAAGAAGGGCAGATAGTGGATCACCTCGTTTGATTCCTCTACGGAGATCAAGGTTGAATTGCAAATCCTCAAATTGGAATACTGTCTGGGCCTTGGTGTACATGTTCCAAATAAGTCAGGAACGCATGCGCCTTCAGTGCAGCCCAAATAGCTTCATGTGAGACAGTATCTCCTCTTCAAATCATCCATCGCGACCACTACACTCTTGTTTCCTGGATTTGGCCCTGTGAATCACCTCATTAAGAATAAAGCAACTGGCAAAAACATCCATTCCCAGCACAAATCCCCTCTGGGGGGGATGCAACTGGACTCTTGCCCAAATATGGGATTCAAGACACCCAGAATACACCTTTGTCAGAATGGAATTTATTGTAATTAGCTGTCATGCCCCTGGATCCTTTTTAGGGTTGGGAATGAATACGGTTCTATTAGTTTTCCATGGCTCATGTTTCCAAAGTATGATGCAACACAAACATCAGGGTCAGGGCTCCCTTGACTTTCTCACCCTTTGCCTAATCTCTTTAACTTCAAATGACGGCATGACTAAATCAATAGTCATTTTATCAAAAGAATGAAATTAAATTTAGACCTAATGAACTGCCCCCATAACTCAGTATAAGTATCTCTCAACTGAGCTGGCGAGGCGTTTATCATCTCCTCCAGGTCTTTGAGGTGGGAAAGGTCACCTGCAACTACCATGTCAGCAAGTTTGCTTGAGCTCTTGAGTTCTAGTGTAACAATGCTTTTTCCTGCTATTATGAGCTCTACCATGTATGCATTCCATATTATTTGCATTAAATTTTGAATTACAGGGTTTTTATAGATATTTTTTAATGCACTGACGAGTTCTCCAATTAACACAAACATTATTATCTTACAGCCAAACTCCTGTCTCGCTACTATGTGATCCAGCATTACATTTAATTTTGCAATAAATTCAGGGTGTTTAAAGTTCATGAATCTGGGGTTGGCCTATCTAGCCCTCTGAGCCATCAAGATGAGATGCCTATCCTGATCATCTTCCACTGCAGCATTGGGCAATTATGGTGACCCAGGTGGTGATGAGTTGGCATGCTCACTTTCCGGCTCAGTCCCCAGACTCTCACCACTCATAAGGCCAAGCGCATATCACATCAATGGACCTTCCCCATCCTCCTCAACATAGACAGTGCACACGGCTTCTTAGTGTCCTCTGAGGGACACTAACAAGCTCCTTCCACCTCTTGGTTCTTTCTAACACCCTTTGGTTAACAATCACTAGATGCACACTGAGTCCACTCTTAGTAGAAAAAGCCTGGCCACAACTATCTGCAGGGGACCAATACTCACCTTCCTCGGGGGAAGCCAATCCTTTACACTCAGCCTGGTGCACACACGCCACAATATACTTGGGATACCGGGTTATACCACACTTAATGCAGGACCACTTGATCGCAACCTTGGAATGGCTCTGATTATAATGATCCACAAGGCTGTTTCTACCCCCAGCAGTACTAAACAGCATTGGACAACGCTGGCACTGTTGTTGTTCGAAGGGGATAGAATACATATGAGTGGTATCCTGGCCCCTCCTAGCCATCAACCGTGGAGATGGCGAATCTCGATTCCTTTATAACTAAGGTAAAAAAAATGAAAGATATAAATATATAATTAAAACTACAAAAACTTAATTTAGACAGGTTGAATAAGCAGTTGGATCTTGCAGAGTAGTAACCGAAGAAAATTTACTCATCAACTAGCTTTTAAATCTAAGACAATTATTCATGTTACTTAAGTACAGTGACAATTGAAATTGAAATTAACAGCAAACATCAGGCTGTACTAATGAAATTATTAAAGTTACACCAATGATACCATCTGATTTGAGATAATACAAAAGAAAGAGAAAAAACTAGGATACCTACATGCCTAGTAAGTGTATTACAAGGCAACCTCACTATTAAGTGTGATTAGTAAATAACAACCTTTGTCACTGGTCGGCCTCTGTGGCACAAGTGTTAGCGGCCTCTGCCTTTCATCCGGAGGTCCCGGGTTCAAATCCCAGTCAGGCATGGCACTTTCACACACGCTACAAATCATTTATCTCATCTTCTGAAGTAATACCTAATGGTGGTCTCAGAGGTTAAAAAAAAACCTTTTGATCCCTTGATTGCTCTCAAAAGGCACTGTGTATGTAACACTTTTGCAAGCAGGGAAAACTATTTAAGACACAATCAAATGGTTCACCAAGTTAGATTAAGCTTAGGCTGTATTATGTATCCAAAATGTCATTCACCATTTCTGGGGATGCCATGGTAGAAGATGATTAGTAGTATTTCACTTAAATTATTATTGTCACATCCAATTTCTTAAAATATTATATAAAGGAAAAGCAATAAAAGATATACAGATAAAATAACACCTACGGAAGTATTTAACTTTTTCTTTATCCATCCAATTTCTTTATACTATTATGTTACATAACAATTCTGAAAACCCAAAAATTTTTCAACTGAAATATTTTTGGGAGGAGAGATAGTTACTAGACAGAAGAATAAAAACTGACATGACATTTTAATCAATATGTTTTTGTCATCGCTAAACATTTTTATTTTGTCATGAAGTTGATTAAATAACTTTTTTTGTTACACAAATTTCTTAATATTCTAATTTTTTAAAGAAGTCCATTTAACATTTGATAAAATTTGAATAGTCACCCCACCTCTCATTGTCTGAAATCATAATATTGTAAATTAATATATTTTAAAGTAAAAATGTTAGCTGATAAATTAAAATTTAGTTTATAAATTACAAATTGGTAAATCCACTCTCAGCCTACTTTATTTAAAAAGATATAAATATTAAAAATTAGAAACTATGATTGCCAAAGAAAAACACACTGCTTTTTAATACAGGATAATTAAAGAGCGCATTGGTGACAATTTTTTACTAAGTATTTGTGTATAGTATAATTTCTTTTTCAATTTTTTTAAACATATATATATAGAGCCTATGACTCTTCCGGTAATGTAAGAATGACTCGGGGTCATACATCTAAATCAGTTCAGCCATTGAGCTGCTGTAGTGGAACAAACAGACATACATACACCCTAAATACATTACAATCTTTTTTGGGCAGTCATGTAAAAACCTATACATTTTACTTCTATTAGTGTACCGGTAACCTATAAATCAAATTAAGAACTAATAAAATAATTTTTCATTTATATTTTAACATATGTTTTATTTTTACATAAACCTTATTCATTTACATTAAATGAATCATTTCAATGTATTCATATACAACATATGTTTTAAGTTGCAGTAGTCTGAAGAATATTTTTAAGTTATAAAACAGAATAAAAAAAATATGTTTACATTACAGGTATTAAAACATTCATGAGTTGGATGCTTCATGGAACCATCAATAAATAACTGTGTAAAATCATATTTACTATTTATTTATTTATTTTCTACAGTAACAATTGCTGATATTCAATAACAATTACAAAATAGTAAATGAGTTTTGAATCATATATTATAAACTGCCAAGCTGAACTGGGATTTGAATCTAGAACCTTCTGGATGCAAGGCAGAGATACTTCTTGTCAGAAAGATCATTATAAATACAAATAGATTGCAATAATCTATTATTGTACCCAATAGATAACAATTTTATGCTGCAGTACCTTAAGGAACACAAACCCTTTTCCCACAAAAAAGGGTGTATCTTTTAATAAATTACTGGACAGTAATTGATCAAAAGTACACTGATCAAACATTTTAACAGCTGAAAGCAACTAGCTAAAAACAATATTTCGTTCTCAAAATGTGAACTTAAAAAATCCAACATTTTTAAGCATATTGTTAAATCTTTAAAAAAGATTTCACTACAATGAACAATAACTTAAAACAGAAAATAAAACAATTTGCCATTTTTAGTACATTGCAGTAGTAATAAAATAATATGTATTAAATTACTGAATAGTAATAAACAGTTAATTTAAACCATTCAATAATTAATAATAAGAGAAAATTAACAAAAAAAAAAAAAAATACGGGCCCGTCCGGGATTTGAACCCGGGACCTCCTGCACCCAAAGCAGGAATCATACCCCTAGACCAACGGGCCTGTATAAGAAACAGACCACACAATTCTATCATAAACTTCATTGAAACAACTCTCCAAAACTGGTTTAACGCGAAAGCAAACAAGTAATAACATCAAGTGATTTCAGTCAACCTACCTACCGATGTTTAGGTAATTTAGTGGTACTATAATATACCATCTACACGGGTATTGTAATACAGTAAAATAATAATCATTAAAAAATAATAATTTATTTCCGTAATAATATAAAAAACAAAAAATATGCAGTAGTAAATACAAATACGGTACAGTAAAACAAGGTGGAGAAAAATCGAAAAAATTACTTTTTCTGCAAAAGTCGGTTATTTTGCTTTGTTTCGAACACTTCGTATTGTATACAATTTTTGAAGGTTCTTTTCTAGATTAAAACAAACACTCTTTGTTTCTTCATTAGCGATTTCTGTAAAACTGAAAAACCGGCAAACGGTTTTCATTACCGCTAAAACTCAGGAAAATTGGGCGGGTTGATGTCTTCATCCCCGTTGTCATTACCTACGTCCCCGACTATTTCTGCTAGTACTGAAGCCATTACATCATCTGTTACAGTTTCATGCGTTTCTAAATCTTTGTCAACCTCTTGATAATCTTCAAACAACCCGTTCGACAACGATTGTTTTTGCAGACCATTGCCCCATTTCGCTTCTTCGCATACGACGTCAGTAGCTTCGCCAGCCTGTGGTAAAAATACTGCATGTCGAAAGCAATTTTTTACAGTTAGCGGAGAAACCTCATTCCATGACCTTTCTAACATAATTTTAGCATTCATAATAGTAATTTGTGTTTCCTCTTTTTTATCTAAATCCTGTATTTTGTAAAATTAGGTGGTTCTTATAGTGAACTTTTACCGACTTGATGTAAGGGCTGTAAGACTGCTGTTGTTTTCGGTAGTAAGGAACACTAACTTAATACACGAAAGATTTTCAACATGTGGATGAGCCGAACAGTTGTCAATCAGGAACAGTATTTTGTATCTTCAACCTTTAATTCAAAGTCCCATTTTCGTAACCAAGATGTAAAGATATCACTTGTCATCCAAGCTTTCTTGTTACTTTCGTACATAACAGGAAGCGATTTCAAACATCGGGGTTTAGCACGTTTATAACCAGAAGTTTTTTGCCAGTTCTAGTCATATTTGTAGCAACTTTACTGTTAAGTCTTTCTTTTGATAATTTTCACCCCGAACACGTTTCCACTTTAAACCAAAGAGTTCTTTCTGGCGTCACAAAAAAAAAATCGGATTCATCAGCTACAGACTTTTTGGTCCGAATAGCCCTCTTTTAATTTTGACCAAATGGTTTCTAGCCATTTTCCTGATAAACTGGTTGGAGCTGCTACGACCTCGACGCTTATTCTCCCCGACACAACCTCGTGACGCAGACGGAACCGTTGTATCCAAGCTGAAGTGGCTTACCGAATTTTTCAGAAAAATCGTTCGCCCTAGTTTGGAAAAATAGGGTCGCTAATAAGGATATTACTAGCCCTCTGGTATTTAAACCATTTTAACAGCGCTTGGTCTACATCATTATGTTGACTAGGCCGTAATTTTTTTTGATTTCATAGAATTTGTTTCAAAATTTTTCTTATTTTTTTTCACGGTTCTTCCATATCACAGATATTGTCGAATGACCTACGCCTAATGCTTGGGCAATGTCCTAATTAGTTTCACCATTCTCTAACCGCCAGATAATGTGCGCCTTTTCCTCCATCGTGAATGTTTTTCGCGAAGTCATAATTAAATCACACAGGATACGTAAAATAAAATACTGTACCCGCACGAAATGATACGCTCAAAGCAACAGATTAATAACTCAATGTGGCTACTTCAGTTTACAATAATCTGGTAAAGGAAGAAGATAAGAAATACAAGAACTACAGTACATATGCAGGTAAAAAGGAAAAGGTGACTCATTTTAACCGTCAAAGTATTTCTGTAGCTACAATGTAGAAATACTACGTTACTGACGGGTCACTTCCGTCCGTCATTATAGACGATAAAATGTTGCATTGCAGTAGAAAAAAACTCCTAATAACCGATATAATCATACCAAACCAAGCGAACAGTTTTATATCCGACGTCACTATACCGGCACTTTATTGTCACTATAAACGATACTTATTGGATATACCTAAATGTATACACACACACATTAATTTATGTGTTTTTAAAAAGATATACAGCAATTGCTTTTACTAATACGCAATATTAAAACAATAATCAAATTACAACACAATTTTAAAGAAAGAATAAAATAATACATATTACCGCAATGTACTTGTACTTGTCTGGATTAATCCAGTTTAAATTACATATATATATATATATATATATATATATATATGTGTGTGTGTGTGTGTGTAAAATCATTTACTGACTTAAAATTTACATGTACTGAAACTAACTTAATAGAGAATGCAAGTAGCACATGATGCAAATTACCAGTCATATTCCAATTCCTCACAAGGGGCTATATGTGTAATTAAAATTCAACAATCCTTTTTGTTAGGTCTTATGCCTGATCCTCTATAACTTAACTATTTCAAATTTAAAACCAATTAAAACAACTACCTTTATATTCATGCGAAAATATACTACATACATATAAGCCTCTTTTATCAGCTTTAGTTAAGTCAATCTAGTAAAAAATATTAATATTATACACAAAATCAACTTAAAATAAAATCAGAATTACAATGTTAATCATTAAATATTAATTCAACACCGGAAAAATACCTAAATGAGAGAAAAAAAATGAAAATTAAACTAGTATATAAACTAGTCACAGTTAATCTAGTGGCTGTGGCAAGCTGGCTTCTAATCTGCTGGTATTATGATAAATTCCAGACAAGGGTCGAACATGCTTTTCATATATCGTTTTATCTGTCATCAGTGAAGTTTGATTTATTAAATTCAGTAAAATGGGCAAAATACAGTACAATTTTCACGGAACTACTAGTAAATAAATAAAACCAAAATGATACATAAAGTAACATTAATTAATTATATTTAAATTATAAAATAATGGCACATTAAAAAGCACAAAAAATCAATAACTACTAATACTTACTGGTTCTAATAATATCATCGTGAGATATAAGTTCGTCTAATTTACTTGGACGATATTTTTCAACCCTGAAAACAAATTACTAAATTAAGATAATTCTTAGAAAAACTTAATACGAGCAAATTCGGTAAAATCTAAAGATTTTATAAAACCTTGGCTAAAAATAAAGTAAATAGTATTCATAAGTTAACAATTACAATTTTTTTTAAGTCAATAGCTACTCCAATATTTGATATTATTCTCCATTCCTTTACATTCTGTGCTAATTTTTAATCTCAAATTATCCTATCTATATTTAGGTTATTTATTAATAAATTTTCTAACCTTAGTTTTCCTCTACTTTTTTTACCTTCCGACATATCACGCTACAACTAAATTAATTAAATCACATTGTCTTAAACTAACCTAGTTCCTCTCTACAACTTTCTGCTATAAAATTCTCTCTCTCTCCCCTTAATTGTATTATGACTACTTTATTTCATGTCTTCAATATCCTTCTGTAACATTAAATTTCAAAGACCTGTTCGTTTTCGTTCTGTCTTTCCATAAAACACTATATTCCTGTAAATATTTTAAATTTCTTTTTTATTCTTAAAAATATATTTGACAGTTGCTGACTTTTTTTCTATAAAGGCTCTTGCTTGTACCAGTCTGCTTGTCAATAAATTGTAATTTTGGATGTGCACATCTAAGTCTGAAAAGTTATCGAACTAAATTTCTGTAGTCGATACAAGTAGCGCCATATCTAGGACAACCAAGGAACTATGTAGTACGATGTCTGTCGAGTTTGTGTACAAAATTTCATCAAGTTTCGTCACTCCAGTCTCGAGTTATATTCGGCCGCGTACGTTGTATTCATGTGAAGAGTCGTTGGATGACGGCAAACGAAAAGGGAGGCCGTCAACTGCTGTTCAACACAAAAACGTTGCGAACGTGCACGCGCTCCTGCTCGAACAACCTCATCTTACCCTTCGGGCCATAGCAGAAGAGCTAAACATCTGTAAAAAGCTGGTACGTACAATTATTACAGAAAAAATGAACCGCCGAAAGGTGTGCTCTCGTTTCGTTCCACACTTCTAAAGAACAAAAACAGGTGCATCTTTCTTGCACTCCAGACTGTTGAAACTGCTCCGAATTTTTTTCAAACAATTGTAATTGGGAATGAAAGCTGATTCTTCATTTATGATCCGCAAACGAAGTGTCAATCCGCTGCTTGGTTGAGTCCTGGAGCACAAAGACTGGCGAAAGTCAGGCAGCAAAAATCAAGGTGCAAACGATGTTGATTGCATTTTTCGACTCAAAGGCCCTAATTCATCATGAATTTGTCCCAACTGGTCAAACCGTAAATTTTTAATTCTATTTGGAAGTAATGAAACGCCTGATGCGTCGCATTCGTCGAATCCCGACCCGAGTACCGGAATCCGGGCAGTTGGACTCTCTTACACGACAATTCCCCGGCACACATGGCAAGTTTTAACACGTTATTACGCCGCAAATCAAATCACCGTCTTATCCTACCAGCCCTATTCACCCGACTTGGCTCCTGCACGTTAGTTTCTGTTCCCGAAACTCAATTTGTTGAAAGGCCGCTTTTTCGACGACATTCTAGCCATCCAAAGGGCTTGCACCGAATGGTTGAAGGCGATCCCACAAAGTGATTTCTCCAGAGCGTTTGACAGGCTCTACCGGCGCTGCAACGAGTGTATAACTAGAGAAGGGTTCTATGTACAGGGCTGATATGAGTAAATTCGTTTATCTTTAAATCTGTATTTTTATTTAGTTTAGTTCGGGAACCTCTCAGACATACTGTGTAAATAGAAAAATTCTTTAACTTGTCATAAATTTTGTTTCCATATCTTAATATTTAATTCCCACTTTTTTCTCATTTCTCAAGCGATTACATGTGACTACTTTATTTTGGACTTATGCTACAAATAAATTTTTCTTTTAGAAAAAAATATATGCCATTTTTTCCAACTCATTTTTATTATGTGCCAAAAGAAGGGTCAACAACCAATCTTAATGCCTTTACTTTTCATCCTTCAAATAGCTACTTCAATCTTAAATTTCTAATTTCTGTAGTGCTTCCTCTATATACAGGTTGAAATCTAATGGACAAAACAAGATTAAGATAGTTTGGATATATAAAGAGAATGAGGAACACCAATGAAAATTTTGAAAGGGAAGAAGTCAAGAGGTAAACCAAGTTAAATGTGAGCGACTAATGTTAAGGATGGCGTTATAATAGTTATGATGCCAAAAGGGTAGTGCGTTGAGAGCTAAAACAAAATTGTGATCTATGATACAGAAAAAATACTTCTTGATTATAAGAAAATCATTTTTTTAAAGCATTTGCCAAGCTGTAAATGGAGATCATGTATAACATTTTAACAGTATATCAAGATTACTGGAACATAAGCTCAAAATTACAAGATCTTAAACAGCAGGGTCTAAAAGCAAGTTTTTAAGTGCAGGACATTTTTTGCATTTGCAGTTGGCCCTTCATATGATGACATAGAACTAGTAAAAACTGCACTTATTGATAATTATATTAATCTGAGTGCATCCCAAGTAGTTGGATAGTATAACAGACAGACAGATTGTGAAGTTACTAGTAAGAAACATGGTGTGATGGTGGTAGTGACTTGTTGGCTTTTCAAAAATGAAATTCAGAGTTGCAAAAGAAGTGGTCTGAGTTTATTATCGAATGTGCTTGAGTCAAGATTAATTCGAGGGATGGTAGAAAGTTATTATCTGTAAATCATTACTTCTGCCTAGATACCAAACCACATATATTAGCCAACTATACTGGCCTAGCAATGCTATTTTCTAATGTGCATCAGTAATTATAGGCGACTTTAATATTCCTAGAGTTGACTGGAATTCACTTATAATATGCCTAAATGTGCTGTAATACCCTACGGAAAAGACGTCATATACGCCAGTTTAATAAATGTGTACCAAGAGGCAATAAATTTATTCTCCAATTGCTTCCTTCTAATGATAAAAATTCTGTTAGCATTTATGAAGTCGCTAAAGATGCTCCTCATGATCCCCTTGTTACTACTGCACAAAAGCGAGTCAAAAATTATCTACACTTTTTGTTCTACAATTTATTTATACAAAGGCAGGGGTTCAACATAAGCATCATTTTCCTACATAGTCAGCTCCCTTGTCAATGCACTTGGTCCAGCAATCCACAAGCTTGCATATACCTTTCAATAAGGTTTTTGTTTGGTGACGAAGCCACTTTTTCACCACTTCCTGCACATCTAAGTCTGTGCAAAAATTGACAACTTTGCAAAGCCTCCTTATGTGACCAAAACAGATGAACGTTAGAGGGAGTAAGATCTGGGCTGAAAGGAGGGTGTTCCAGTATTTCAAAATTCAACTTACTGATGGCTTGAATGGTATGGTGAACATGTGCAGACGCATTGTCATTCAACAACAGGCTTTACAGAAGCTGAGCTCATCATGAATGATTTGATGGGCAGAACCATTACCGATGTTCAAAGATGATGATCAATGTTAATTCACCTATTCACCAGAACTATCTCTCAATTTGCTGAATCTTGTCAACCATGGTGGAGATTAATGGTTTTTTGTGCATTAAACTGGTCCAGCCATATTTAAACTTCTCAATCCACGAAAAACCACTTTTACATGAAAAAGCAATGGCCCCGTATTGTGATAAAAGTATGATGAATCCCAGCCCTTTTCACACCCTTTGACCAGAGAAATCAAATCACTGCTCATTGTTCCTCCTTGGTGCAAACTGCTAGTGGAGAAGACTTGTTTACACTGTAATAGCCAGAAGGTAAATGACATGAACGGGATCAAATTTCGTACACATGACCACAGTTGTACCAATTCTAAGCACACATGTGCAGAAGTCAGTATGTCAAAAGTGTACATAATTTTTGATTCTCCCTCATATTTTATGAGATTGTATTAGACCCCCCCCAGGGAAGTTTATAACTTTAGAAAAGGTGATATCTTGGTTTATATTTAACTGTAAGAGTTACTGATTGGTCTTTACTGTTTAATGCTAACTAGCTTGGTTATACAACCTAAATATAATATAGCTAGATAACCTAGATAATACAGATTTTACTGAAATTTTACCATATGATGTACAACTCAACATTCCTAAAAGATGAGTTCAAAATGAAAAATATAAATCCTACTTTTCTGCAGAACTTAAAAAGTCTTAAGGTGAAGGTTGCGCATAGAAAATTTGGAAAAATTCTAATTTTAAAGGTCCAGTTGCTTCAGAGCAGGAGAGTAAAGTTTCTTCAGATGGATATTCAGAGGAGGGCTGATATTACTGAAGAAATATGTATTAAACTGAACAAATTATTGAAACATACAAACTCATTTTTAAAGAAGTGAAATATGTACATCATATCCATACCAACAAAATAATGTAAACCGATGCCAAGGAGATAATTGAGGTGTTAGATAACATGGTTATGGTAAATGATTCTTTAAAAGCTATCACTAGACTTAAACATAATGTAGTTTCTGGATATGATGATACACTGTCTTTTGTTATTAAAGGATTGTCTTCAGTAATATCGCCAATACTTGTGTGAATATACAATTATAGTTTAAAAAGTGGAGTTTTCTCAGAATATTGGCAACTTCCATTGGTTTCTTCTGTTCTTACAAAGGCAACTACATAAATTTACAAATTACAGGCCTATCTTCATACCAGACACTGCTGCTAAAGTTTTTGAGAAAATTGTTCATTTATATCTATATCCAATCCTCAGGGACACTGATCCTGGTCATGTCCTGAATCAATATAGAATTTGTAAAAAGAAACTCTAGTGACACATTTAAATTATTATGTCATCATTCGTTGTTACTGCAGTTAAGAAGAGACAGCAGGTTATAACCTTTATTTTGATTTCCACAAAGCCTTTATTTTGTACTGTAAAACATCCTAATAAATAGATCTATATAAAAATAAACTTATTAAAAAAGACTAGTTATAATTGCTTAATATCATCATTACTTTCTCTTTTCTTCAGATTATATACTTTTGCATAAGTCTCTGCAATGTCAAAAAGTATGAAATTATGTATATTAGATTTAAAACATGAAAAAAATTAATAAATATTCTTTACTCTAATTTTCCAACGTATGTTAATAAAATAACTGAGTTATGTTACTATGTTACAGCAATATGCAGGTGATAATTAGTTTTTTAAATAATTATATTCTGCTGCTAGTATGCAATTTGCTAGACAATTTACATATCAACTTTTATAACAGCAGTTACAACATTAATTACTTTTCTTTTGATTTTTTGCATTTATATTTGCCTTCAATAAGTTTCTTTAATCTCCTGGACATTATATACTGCTTCAAAGGATAGATGAAATAGCAATCTTGTAGCGTGTTAAAAATGCCATGGCAGTTTGTTTGCTGCAAATGACTGTTAAAAATCGAAATAGAAATCTAGAAATATTTTCATTTTGAAAAGTGTAGTAAAGCTGCACCAAATGAGTGGAGATCACATATAGTATGCAGCAATAAATTCTTATGTTTTTTTTTTTTAAATAGAGCTTGTAAGAGTATAATAATCAACGCTTCAATCCCAATATCGCATCTTCTAGTATATAATCTATAAAATGGTCTTAGAACACTTAAGGTAGTAGACAAACAAAATGTAAATAAGTGCGAACATACATCAGAAAATAACCGTTTTTGTTTTTGTACACCAAAATTAATGAATCAATTATAACATGACATTTACATTCTTGTAAGAAAAACTAAACAAAAATATAAAAATAATTCACAAAATACCGATATTTCTTCATCGAACCCTATGCATATATAAAATAAAAAATTAAGTAGTATAAAATACTGTAATAGTGCAAACAGAACTTACCATGGTAAATTTGGTTTTACTTGTGTCATTTTATTAAAAAAAAAAAACAAAATTTACTACACGGATAAGTTAAATAATATTAGGTTATACAAATATTTAATTCAAAACTAAATCTAAGAGCCACTCAAAATCTTTCAAATCCAATAACTGGAACTTCATTACGTTATTAATACTTATCTCTACCATGCACAAACATTGAGGTTATACGCGGGAACCAACGAAGGGCAGCCAACATTTGTACTCTCTGCTAATAGTAGTCAACCAGTAACTCATTTATTTGTATATAACTTATGATAAATGAAAATCGAGTAAATTTTGGTACTTCTCTGCGGTAATTTTATAGTAAGTAGTGTGGTCATTATGGTCAAATGTCTAAAAATAATATTAAAAATATCTATTTTAATTTACGATACATCGATATAATGCTGTGTCGATTAGCGTTAATGAAAGTTATTAATTTCCGTGACTGATATTGTCTTCTGAAGCGGTTAAAAAGTAACCTTAGCTTATTTGATTATGGTAAGCTTTTATTTATTTATCATTTTTTATGAGATTAGTATTTTTTATTATTTGTTTTGTATCCATGTTATTTTTACTGTCTACTGGTATATGTTGATGAACTCCTTTGATAGTTTTAATTTAAATTTCATATCCGTGTTGATTACTGCTCTATAATTTAATTCTTTAAGCAGTAGTTGAGAGAGCAAGAGTTAGTATGCTCATAAGTTTTCTTTAGTTCTTAAATTTCCGTTTAACCATTTAGATATTAGTATGGATTTAACTATATTTTGGTGCCACATAGTAAAATTAAATACAAACCTCTCTTTATTTAATCTATATTTCTGTCTGTATTACGAAATAACGGACTTTTCATAAGTTTTAGGCCATAGCTGCATAGATTGCATTGGATAACATTGGAAAAAACAAGTAAAAAGCATAAATAAATAAAATTGTGACATGAAGATATGAATTATGGTTATATTGAATATAATAGCTTAGATTTTAGACCTTAAAGCTGCAGATGGAAAGAGATCAAACTTTTTTGAAATACAGTTTAGCATCTTCAAAGCTAGGGGAGGAAAACTGTCTGCTCTCTTAGTTAAAACGTAGAAAACAGCATAAGTTAATTGTGTGCCTATGTGTTTTCATCTATTATTAAAGATGCCTTAGTTTCCCGTCATAAAGATTAAGCAGCAGGTAATTTATTAGCTTTTTTAAATTTATTAGCTGAACACCATTATTTCCCCTGATTGAATAACAAGAAGACAATGTTTATATCTGCTAGAGGTTATTCTCAAACATTTTTCTAGTCAATGAGTATCCTTTTGTTAGTGGCAGAATGCTTTTATAGCTGCAGTCTGTGTGTAATAGACAGGTTGAGCTAACATGTGTTTTTAATATATAAAAACTATCATTGTACTGTAATTTCTTCAGAGTAACAGTTTGATCAGGAAAGGCCTCAAAACTTTGAGTGATCTGAAGATCATGTATGTCTCAAAATAGTCAGCCCAATCTTAAAAGTAGTAGTTATAGCTGATTATTCATCCATATTACAAGTAAAAATGTATTTTGCTAAAAATGTATTCTTAGCATTAACCAAGCACCTCAAGAAGATGATTGTACTTCGTTTTTCTCTTTTTTTTTACTTTTTTGTGTTTGTGGAACAGTCTGTAAATAAGATAATCTAAACAATGGACTTGTATACAGTATTTACAGCTTTTCTCTCTGGAGTGTGTACATACAGATTGTTCCCACAAGAGACTCTGGTGCACAGCGTCATACAGTTGACCATAAGAGAAGCATTGACTCTCCAAGTGGAGACTAGTCGCGGAGTGTCTGCCCTTGTTGCTTATTTATTGTCATTGTAAAATCAACTTTAAGTGGAAACTGGAGACACTTGAAAGGGAAGTGCAAGTCTAAAGAAATCTATGCTGTGTACCATTGCGCCTTAAAATATACTCTTCTCGATAATTGAAAGAGATGTTAAAAAACGTAAAAATATTTATTTTTTTTGTAGAAAATTAAATTTCAAATACTCAAGTGGTTTCTGAATTTGATTTGACCAACGGTTTAGCCTTAGAAAAATTGAATATTGGCAAGGAACATAATACGGTTGTTACCATAAGCCATTAAAATGGAAACCTTCTTGAAACAGTGAAATATTTCATAACGGCAATAAATAGTTAAATGTTCTTTCCAGTTATAAAGACCACGTTCATGTAAAATTTCAGCTCAATTGGTTGAATATTTGTTTTGTAAAAGAGTAACAGACTTAGAGAAACCACTAGATTTTTATATAGATTGATTGGTTTAGTATGTTTTCTTTCACCTATTCTAAAAAAAGTCAAAATTGAGGTCATAGCAAAAACTTTTGTGTGATAAATTTTATATATAAAGTCAATTTAATAAATATAAATTTGTGTTGATATGTCAAAGTTGTTCCGTCATATAACTAATTAGGTTTAACAATGGAACAGATTTTTAAATTAGTATTTTACTGTGTGTGTTAAGATAAACCGAACCGGGCGTGAGAGAGGAGAAACTGAAAAGCGTTAGTGAATTCGATGTAGTAACAAGCAATAACATTTTGAATGCCTTGCAGTGCGCTGAGACACATATTCACCTTGAACTGTGAAAGGGGAAAAGCGCAGGAGGGGAAACACATCTGTAGTTGTGAAGGAAACACAGTTAGTTGAGATAAAGCCAACCGTCAGTGCAGACACACACACACACACACACACACACACACACACAAATATGCTGCTGATGAAGGATGCCAAAATATTGATTATCAAGGAATCTTACACACAGGGCAGATCAATTAAAGGACTGCTAGAAAAATTTAATACAGAGTTCAACATTGATCCAGAGCTCATAAAGAAGTTCGAGTGGACTGGATCTGTGGTTGATAAGAAGCATCAATATCCACCTGTGAAAAGGACCGAGGTGCAGAAGGAAAATCTTAAAGGACCTGAACCTGAAGCCATACAAGATCATAGCTTTAGAAGAGTTAAAGTCTACAGACCATGATAAACATGTATGGTATTGCACATTTTCTCAGTCCAAACCTCTACTTCGTGACGGATTAGGGTAGTTCTACCTAAGTGGCTTTGTTAATTCACATTGTTGGTCTGTCGAAAACCCACAAAAATATTCAAGCTACCACTGCATGATGATTCGAGTTTAGTGTGATGTGTTGGGGATTAGAATCATTGGACCTATTTTATTCAGAGGTGCAGTGAACTTAGCGTGTTACATTGCCGACCTTTTCCAGCCCTTCATAGAGCAACTAATGCTTGACAAATGACATTTCACATATTACCAGCAGAATGGTGCGACAGAACATACAGTTCATGCTTCCTTGGAAGCAGTACACTCAATTTTCACACCTGACAGGACTGTCTCAAAGGATCTATGGTATCTATGTTTGCCTGATCTATACAGTTGTGATCTTTTATTTGTGGAGCAATTTGAAGGGCAAGTTGTACCAGAACAGTCCACGAACTCTTGATGCACTGCAACAGAATATACGCGATGTACATTCACCAACATTAACAATGGAATGAGTTACAGCAAGTTGCACTGAACATGATTCATCAGGCCAAACTGTGTCTGGACCATGGCAGTCAACATTTCCAGCAGTACCTGTAGAGAGAGGGGAACCCACATAAGTAGGTTTTTGTCTTTCATTTACTTGAATAATATCACTGTACAGTTCATCCGTTCTTTGCTTATTTTGGATTCGGTTTATCTTGTACCAGCTGTTTAATCTGAGTAACTTCATATCCTGATTGGTCAGAATTGTTCTGTCATAGTTTGATTTGAGTCTCTGTTGTGGTTGTGGTTGGTGCTTCTATCATGAGATAGAAGCACCAACATGAAAACTTTTAAAAAAAATTACATGATAACTTTTCATATAAAATTTTCAGTAAAGTAATGTTACATCAATGATAGCCAAAGGAAAGACAAATAAAAACAAAATTAATCTACCTCCCCCTTTCCGAGAAGAAACAGAGAATTATATGAATTTCCTTTAATCTGTAGGTGAATTCGCTTTTCTGGAGATAATATATACCACTTTACTGGACTGTATTATGAATTACTAATAATTAGTTATTAGTAACAATATGGATGTCAATTTTTTTGTTGTTCTATTTTACAATATAAGAAATATTAAAAAATGTTTAAATTCTTGTGTAAAATAAATAAACATTTTATCAGGTCTCTAACTTGCATAGGATCTGTTTTTAATAGGTTTCTAATATATTTTTATTTGTTTATAATTATTTTTATATCGTGTATTAGTAATAATGTTTTATGACCAGTATGTTTTATTTTTTATTTATTTTGTAATACATATGTGTAGTGTACATATCACAGATGATACACCTGTATCTATATCACAAGTTAATTATTTAAAAGAACTAGAAAATTCTGCATTAGCAGTTTGAAAAGTTATTCTGCTGATAAGCCTGTAACTCTTAACTTTAAATATAGTTAAAACCATTTCACTCGAGATGTGCTTCTCGGATGTAACAATCAATAGTAATCAAATGGATAGTATTACTGATTACTATTTTGTGAAATTTCTGGGAGTCTTATTAGATAGATGGTTCTCATAAGATGGTCAGGTTGTTTCATCAGCAAAAAAATTCACTCTAGTTATTTTTCTTTGAAGTGTAAATCACTAAGCTTGTCATCATTATTACCAGGCATATTTTTTATTTTTGCCTATGTTCCTTGATGAAATATAATATTATCTTTTGGGGCTCCTTTAATAATCCATAACAAGTTTTCAAGATTAAAAGAGCTGTCAGATCATTGTTTTATGCCCATAATATGTATTCTGTAGAATATGTAATAAATTAAAATTTTTAACTTATCTGTACATTTTTATTTACAAATAATAAATGACCAACCCATTTAAAAGATCTTGCCAATTTATTTAAAATAAAATAAAAAAATTTTCTGCACCTTCATTTATTTTTAACACATACAAAATAGCTCAAAATATTTTCATTAAATTGATACATTCTAAATTGATATTTATTCTAATCAAGATTTTAAAATGACAAGGCAATGGTTTGCCTTGATTTTTCCAGGCAAATAATTTGGCAGTTACTTTTTTTTTATCCATGGAGTAACATATTTACCTGTTCCTGGTATTCAATTATATAAATGGAATAAGCCATTCTGTATAATGGATTATTAAGTATTAATCAATAATCAGAATAAAATATTTATTTATTAATTTTTTGTTTGTTTACAGTATTTATATTACCTGCTTTACAAATATCAGCACCCGATAATGAAATAGAATTTTCATTGGAATGAAGTTTGTTCTACAGCCAAAGAAAAAAGTTGTAAAGAATCTATTACAGAAAAACTTCATAAGAAAGAAATATTATGGAACAAAAAGTTAATACTACAGGATCTTCAAAAGATATTTCTTCACTTTTATCAGTTATAACTTCAACTGAATGCGGTACACAAACTGAAATATCATATATGGATGGTTTATCACATTCAAAAACAGAAACAATAATTGCATCAAATACTGAAAGTTTAGTTTTAGAATCACCTGGCCCATCCAATCTTGTACAGGTAGATGCTGTACATCCACTATTTAATGGTTGTAGATATAAAACGCGTTCTGTTGGTACATCAACAGAAGAGGATAAAAATGATTTATATTACTGTCCAGAGTGCAAGACATTTATTTTAAAAGAAAATATTTGTTTAAAAATGCATTTTCAAAGGCCTCATGAACCATACAATAATTGTATTTATTGTAAAGAACCAGTTTATTTCTATATATGTGGTAACGAGCGTTTATTTTACCATATATGTCATAATTCTTTCAATAATGAATCTAATTTGTTATGTGAAACATCTTCTTTATCAGAGTATAATAATAATAATAACAATAATGAAAATTTTGAGAAAAAAGTTATTAACAAATAGCATAAGATTATAGTTTTTAGTATTAATGAATCCAATGTTTTTACATGTTAAATGTAATTCTGTGTTCCTTCAGTGCCAACATAATTAGTTGATGTAAATATATTAAATACAATGCCCATCAGCATTTATATGATCATGGATAGTCAGTAAATCTTGACTATTAAATATTTTTTTCTATATAATTGGTACATTTGTTTAATTTTTCTCTATAATTAATGCAGTCCTCTTTTAATTGGTCCAGTTTATTATAAAATAGCAAACTATAATATAATAGCAATTGAAAATCCACTCCAAAAAGGGGAATGTGTAAGTTTTCTTGAAACTAATTGACTAGAAGAAATTTTATATTAAATGTAGTACAATAACTTATGTATAACAGATGTACAAAATTATGAATTTCGAAATTCTAATTAATACACTTTGAAGAATAAGTGAACTTTAGTAAAAGTAGGAATGTTGGAGTATAAATATACTATATATATTTCAATCAGTTTTTATTAATACTTACAATTATACTGTTTAAAAATATGTAGATAATGTTCCCTGGAATGCCTGCCCTGCTGAAAGCTGTGATTTCGAAAGGTTTAAAAAATTTTTTTATTGTTATTTTTTTATTTTTGTTTATTGTGTAATTTCTGTCTTTACTTGTAGTTAAAAGTAAAACTTTCTAATATAGACTGCTAGGAATGAGGTCTTGTAATTTTTTTAAATTATAAATTAATACTTACATATTGTGGAATGACTAAATTAGTACAAAGCATACAAGAAAACAACTGCAAAATTAATTAATTTTTAATTTTGTGTAATTTACTTGTCAATTTAATTTTGAAATTGTGGTTGGTTTTAACAATACCTATTAAAAAAACTTTCTAATAAAATTTTACTGAAAGTATGAGTTTAACATGATCTGTAAACAGAACATGTTAGTGACAATTATTTGAGTAAAATACAGTATTGAATACCTGAGCATATCAATCAAAAGTTAACTAAACTTTTAAAATTGCATCAAAATTTATGTTAACAAAAATTCTTAAAAATAAAACTTTATGCTCAATTTATAGTAGTACATATTTTGTAATACAATTAAACTAAGTTTAAGGATATAAATACAAACATCACGATCGTACTTTCAAAAAAATAAAAATTTTGTTTTGGATGAGGCTGATTTTAAGGGTATGATTATGTAATTAGTAAACAGTGTTATGAATAAGCATAGGCATTGATGATAGACATTGATGTTTAATTGTGGAATAATTGATTCTGCTCTTAAAATACATATTGCATAATAATTTAGGATTTATAGGCTTGCTAGCCTGTCTAGACCCAACAATAATTTTTACATGTTTGTTTTCTTAATAAAACATATAATGAAATATTTAAATCTTTTTTTTTTAATAATCAGTATTCAGATGTTTTATCATTCAGACTTCAGTCTGAATTATGGAAAGAGAATTTCAGCCTGGAATAGAGAACATTCTGAATTAGCAAGGTTCTACTGCACATTATTACTATTCTATGATTGATTTGTTTTTTAAAAATTAATTTTTGACTCATGTATATGAAACTGAGCCTACCAGTTAGTAGAGGTTGACATCTCTTGAAACAATGATATTAAATGTGATAAAAACTGCTTTAAGGTCGTTCCCATTAGTAAACAAATCAATGTCATTAAGGATTTTGGTTTAGTTCACCTACTGATACGTAAAATTTTACTATATGTGTATTCTATACAAACCTGGTAATCGAGAAAATCCTGTAGGACTGAATTAATCCATTTTCTGACAAAGAAAATGGAGTCATGTCATATTCTTACAAAGTTCAGGTAATTGCTGATGAATTTAAATAAATGGTAGGGAAATTCATTATAGTTAAAAGAAAAGTGAGAAGACATACAAACTCTTAATATCAGAAAAGTGAACCAGTTATTGTGAACTAGTGAAACCAAACATTTGTATATGCTTGTACATAAATTTATATGTAGGAACTTTAACGAGTGCCAGTCTGATTTGAAAACTTTTCAAAAAAATGTTCTGATGGTAAATTAATAGAAAATTAAATAAGCCCAAATGAAAATATGAATTGGGTATTTTTTAGTAGTTTGTCATTTGAGTATTGAATTCAGAGTTAATAAATTGGTATTTATCTAATCAAATGTCAATTTTGTCACAAGTTTTTTGTTACAACAAAATTGAAATTTGAAGTTTACAATTGTAAACAAATGTTGAAAATGTTAGGTCAGAGTTATTTTAAATAATTTTTTGTTGTAGATTTTGTTATTTGTTAAATTTTTTACTTTTTTTTTTTTTAGTTGACACTTATACCTGTAAATCTTTTTAAGTGAAAACCAAACTAATCTGGTTTTGCATGTAAATTATAAGTGAAATATACTATAGATCTGCATTTGCTTATACAAAGTCGTTTAGGTAAACTTTTTTTTTTGTTTAATGAATTAATTCACCACAGTAAGGTATAGAGAAGTTTGTGTGTGGGACTATGAAATGGAATTTTGAAGTGTATGGAAAATGCCATACTGGGATTCAAACCTGGAACCCCCAGATGAAAGGCTGAGATGCTACCATTCTGCCATGGAGATTGGTTGAGATTTTAGAAGAAGCAACTTTTAAAATGTGTAAACCATTCTCATGAGGAAATGTATACTTGTGACACTTTTCTTCTTTCAGTGGGATTATTTTCAGCTTATTAATCCGCATGCAGTTAAAAAATATTTGGAGTAGTGTACAAAATTATTCTTCACTTAAAACTTAAATTCAAATTTATAGTTTTTGATGAAATAATAATTCATGTTTTTCATCCCTGCATAACTTTCTTTCCATTTTGTTTATCTTTTTGTATAAAAAAAAATATTGATTAAAATTCATTATTAGTGAAGATGGTAAAATTGAAATGTGGTTGGTTTTTCTTTTTTATTTCAGTAACCCTTTAGGCTAGTTGGTTTTTACATGCTTTTGTATTATTATTTAAAAAATTAGAGTTTTTAAATAGTTTAATTTGTTCATACCTGATGATATTTTATTCTTACAAAATACTATCACATATTCAGTGCATATTATATCCTTTGAAAGAATAGGTATTTACTTTTGGCATTTATTTATTTTTTTTTTTGCTTGGCGTTTGCTCCGTATGGTGTCGGTGATGACGCCACTTGGCACGGTCGGGCGATCTTCATGTCTACTTCAAGAGTGTCGATCCAGTGTTGCTAGGGTGACCCTTTGGTTGCTGGCCGTCGATGGTCAGCTTGTAGGATTCTAGCGACAGTCGGCATCGACGCGCAGAACGTGGTTGTACCATCTTAGTCGGCTCTCGCGTAGTTTGTCGGTCGCAATGCCAAGGGAACTTCGTAGGTTAATGTTGGTGACGTAGTTGAAACGTGTCAAGCCGGATATCCATCGTAGCAACTATGTTTCCGTAACGCCAAGGCGGCGTTCTAATACCTTGGTCGCGGGCCAGCATTCATCACTATAGGTCGAAGCTGGTTGGACGATGGTTTGGTAGACTTTTGACTTGAATCGCACTTTCATTTGTTGATCACAAATACTGGTCGTCGTCTTCCATCCCAGCTACCTTGAGTTGATACGTACAGTTGATTTCTTCAAGCAGTCGACCGTCATCAGTAAGCGTGAAGACCAGGTATTACAATCAGTTAGTGCGTGGCAGATCTTGGTCATCTATTTGGATTGTGCCGGGTTCATGTGGGTCTGTTGATAGATATTCGGCCTTCTTTTTGTTGAATGTCGCGCCGTACTGCACGAGTTGGTTGTTGCATGTCTGTACTTACGTCTGCAGTTCATGTTTGTTGGTGGCGGCTATCATGACGTCGTCGGCGTCCATAGCACTCACTGGCTTCTGCAGATCAGCCGTCACCACGTCCATGACAAAATCGAAGAGCAGTGGCGGCAGCGATGATCCCTGTGAACGCCGACAATGATGCAGAAATTAACAGTCTTACCGGCGGTGACTTGAACGTAGCTTATTGGCTAGATATTGAGCAATTGCTTAACCTTGACGAGCTTCTCAAGGACGCCATGCTGTCGCAGCGCTAGCCAGATAAGGTCGTGCGGCACTCAGTCAAACGCTTTTTCCAAGTCAAGAAAAGCTAGGTGCTCTGGCTTTTGCTTCTCGCGGTGTTTTTCAATTGAGCAGACGTGTGGAGTGAATTGCGTCGTTCGTTC
This sequence comes from Lycorma delicatula, assembly GCF_047948215.1. Taxonomy (NCBI): domain Eukaryota; kingdom Metazoa; phylum Arthropoda; class Insecta; order Hemiptera; family Fulgoridae; genus Lycorma; species Lycorma delicatula. Next base: position 101,396,762 of record NC_134458.1, on the reverse strand, counting down.
CGCACCCCTGGACAAAGCCGCACTGGTTTTTGGCCAGCTGCATGATACGTAGTCAAGGATCCGGTCTCCGCCGTCGTTCTTAATACCAAAGCCGTGTGCGCCATGCGCACACGGCTTGGTATCAATTGGTATCGTTCGACTGCGGCAATATAGCCCGTGTAGCGCTGTATGACGACGATGTCGACGCCATTGTTCCTGCTATTGCCAGTACAGTGCAGCTTGTAGCCACAAGCAGTGTCCCGCGCCCTCTATCTTTTCCACCACGTTTCTTGCTCGCAAAAATGTAGATGCGGCGTCGTTTGAGAGCTCTTTTGGTTGCGACATCATCAAATCAATGTTGAGCATTGCCAGTCGCGACTAAGGGGCCCGCTGGGCTAGTTTATTTAGCTGCTTGTCACCCTTCCACCAAAAACACTCATATACTGGTCACCAATGCGGGTCGCTTTCAGAGGATGGCTATCCTTTAGCTTATTTTTTAATGGTTGTCATCGCATGTTGTTTGGACGAGATGCCCTGTTGCCGTAGATATCTTCGTCCCAGGAAGGGGAGTTTCCAGAGGTACCACTGGGTAGCATGGACCAGACCCCCACATTTTGCATTTATTACTTTTTAAAATATGATTCCACTGATGTTTTAATTCAATTATGGATTCAATAAATGTTATAGTTTAATTTTGCATTTAAAGAGTTGCATTTTGATTTATGAATTTATTTGTTTAATTGTACAACTTTCCCATTATAATATCCTGTTTTGTTTGTAATTTCATCATATTTTACTGCACTTTGTATTTTGCCAATTGCCTCAAAAGTGTTTTTTAATTTTATGTAAATAAGGTGATTCCAGATCTTAATTATAACTCTCAACAATTGCGGAAGATCAATAATACTATTTGTAATATTTTCAGATTTACTGAAAGATATTTTCCTACTCTAAAGTTTGTTAAAATGTGCAATTACAGTTAAGTTTTGTTTATTTGGTTTTATATTTTAACAGTTTTCTGAAAAACGTAACTCATTACTCAAAAAGAAAGTTTGTATTCTATTATTTGTTTTTGCTTTTTTTTTGTAAAATTGTAAAAACATTTCTAGAAAAACCTTTCACAATAAATTTAAATGAAGGTGTTGCATCACTTTCATGAAGTGAATGATATTATGTAGTTAATTTTATTTTAATTTTTTCCTGGTAGTTGTTGACCAAGTTCTTCTTTATTTACCATAAACTATATTTAAAAAAAAGTAAAAAATATCTATTAATGTTGGAGGTACATTTTTCAAATATACAATATTATATGCATGAATATATATATATATATATATATACATGTTTTAGTGAAACAAGTTCAGAGAAACAGGACATTTTTTAATTAATCTTTTTTTGAAAACTTTATTTTTTGTATTAATTAGTAAAAATTGCGTAATTTAATAATTAATACACCAAAGCTAAGAAAATTGTGAAACTTTAGTTTAAATATTTTCATTTCAGTTGAAGAAGTGTTTGTTCTCATTAACTTTTTCATTATTTCATTACAGAATTTTTCCAAATTATTTGATTTAAATTCTTCCATTGTCTTTTACTAATATTAATGGAACTTTAAAAAATTTGTTATTATTCTTTGTCAAATTCAAATAGTGCAAGTTTAAACTTATTGCCTAAATATTCTTATCATTTTATGAAAACAGTGTTCATATTGTCTGCTATGAAATGGTTTTCATTATACTCGCACGTTACTTTTTCACCACATGGGTTTGCTGAAAGATGAACCTGTCTTTTCAAAAATCTGGACCCATATGTTAATTTCTTAAGTGTAGGAGTACTATATTGGCATCTTAATTTGGATTAACAATACAATGCTCCACACACTGCTTCAGTTCATTTATTGTTTTTGTAAAAGTATATTTGAGCCATTGCATTGTTTCATGTTAACTAAATAGCAAGAGTTGGTTGGTAGTAGTCACTCAAATTTACCAGGGTTACCACCAGTGATTTTAGTTTCTTGTTTCTCTGAACTATCCTTTTGTAGTCAATTATGTCTATTAATGTGTGTGTGATAATTTCTATATCTGTTTTGATATATATATATATATATATTAAAATTATATATTATATTAAAATTATATATATATTATATTAAAATTATATATTTATAGATAAGTTATTTATTTATTCATTTTATGTACTGTAGAAATAGTAATCTTGTATGTCTGTAAGTTATTATTGTATTTATTATAAAAGTTGTTTGCTCATATTTATAATTTTTAATAAAAAGATTTTATGAATACTATATTAATTTAGTTTGTATGCCAGAGATGAATTAAAGAATCATAATATTGCAAAATAAAGATAAGGTTATGTGATTAATTATTAAATAAAATAATATTTTTCCATAAAATCATATACATTTTGTTTTGTCAGAATTTTATTGATTTCGGTTAAAATTAGTAAATTTGTTCAAATGTATATACTGTTAAAAAGAATAAACTTTGTATGAATTAGTTACAAGTTAAGTAAATGAAATCTAATGCATTATTCAATACTGCTAAACATTTTATTACTATGATCCAGTACAACTAATATAAAGAACTGCTTAATGGTTTATTAGATATTGTACAAAGCTTGGTAGCACTAGAGGAGACTACCAGACCAGCTTTGTAAGGTTAGATTGAAATTAAAAATAAAACTGATAGTGACTTGCATATTAACTTTTACTTTATGTTTTATTTATATACATTATAAATAAATCTGTGGTATTAAGTACATTATAATTTTAACCATTATTTAAAACTAGGGTTACATCAGTAAAACAGAAACGTTAGAGGCACATAAAGTCACATTTAAGTTATTTAATATAATAAAATATTATTAAGAATGCCTTTAATTTTTTTTTTTACATAATGTAAATTTGATGAAGAGAAGATTGAGACAAATGCGGATAATAATTAAGTGTAGTTTGATTTTTTTATGCAAAATCATATTTTTAATGTGATAAATATTTAAATAATAAAACATTCTTTAGATGTGAGATCAATAAATTAAAAATTATATTGGTTGCAACTGAATTAAACTGAATACAGTGCTAGTCAGAGGTAAATAGAATCTGTATGCTAAGCATCATATTGTTGTTTATATCAGAACCTTTGTACATGCTTATTTGATCACATTCCACATACACCTTGCATAATTGCAATTTCTTTAATCAAACTTAAGCTGAAAGGAAATGTAAATTTTTCATCAAACTTGGGAATTCAGCAACATAAATACTTGTTATGCCAGTGAACGGTTAGCCAGTAAAGATACTTTAAGTGGTACTATACAAAAGCGATAAAACTTCATTGGAAGACTTCTTTTTTTTTTTGTTGGATGAGGAGAAACTTCTGTAGTCCCCATGTGGTCTCATACCCCATGATAGTGTGGGACTCCCTCGCAGGCCTACCCACTAAAACCTTTCTCCCTCCACAAATCTGGGATGCCAGGCCCACCGTATTATTACAGCATTTCATGTTTCCTATTGTATTTCATATTTATTGTAGTAAAAATTGTTACAAATTTTAATCCAAATGGTGATTTAACAGTACCACTATTGGACATTACAGCTATTTGTATGTCTTGACTTTAGTCAAAACCATGATTCTCTACCAATGGTCATGTAAAAGCAGCTTAATTCTGAATAATAGGCAACAGTCAATTTTTGTGAATAAAAATATTTTACAATAAATCTTAATTAAAATTTAGCGATGGATAAAATAAATAAGCAGAGATGAATATTGCATATTTAAAAAAATTATAATGAAAAAAAATATTACAGTACTAATCATTTATACACATAAGATGGTGGTAGAAGAAATTTTTGCATAAACTAAGTTACATATGCCTAAATGTATATGTTTTTAATAATCATTGATGAAGATAACACACTTTGTAATGCCTGTATGGTAATATTCTTGCGTGTACAATCTGAATTGCAAAGGTTATTTAAATTATTTGTAATAATAATAATAAATATAAAGGAATAACATGTATAAAAAAGTGATCTATATGCTAATATTCTTGTCTGTTCTACCCGAATTGCTAAGGTTTTTAAATTATTTGTAATAATAAATTTAGAGGAATAGCATGTATAAAGAAGTGATATATGAATATTTATAAGGTTCTTCTCCTAAATACTTTATGAATAAAGTTCCTAAATGTATCTCTTAAATCTTTTGGGTTAAAACTAGTTTTATAGCATACTCTATATATTTTATACTTCATATTGCAGTAAAATTTTAATATTTTTGTAGTACAAATTATTTTTAAAAGCATATTAGTAACTTAAGCATAGTTTTCATGTTTGTAATATTTGTACATTTTTTTAAAACATATAATTAAGAAATATTAAACATATAATTCTTGCCTTTGTAAATGAAATTAAAGTAAACATGTAAAAAACACTATTTTTTTTTTATATAAATTAAAAATAGTTTTTTTATAAATTAAAGGGTAATGGTAAATGTCTTAATGTGATAATTTTTTAATGTTTTAATATATTTTAGTTCTGTTTTTGTGTTTTCTTTTTCTACCACTTATATTTATCCATCTTATATTAAAATTAATATAATATGATAATAAAAAGCGTTAAAAGTCTGGGAATCTGTAGTCAGATTAATTATACTGCGGATCAAAAAAAATTATTTTTTTGTCCCAGTAAGAAACATATGTGATTCTGATAGTATACTTTCTCCTGAATTCAAATATGATATCAGTGTTTCCCCATCATGCAAGATTTCCGAGAGACAAGCATTTATAATTTCAAACATTTTAATACTTTCTGCATTCTTAACTACACAATGTTCAAACATTTGACTCGCCTAGAAAGTAAGAAATGACGATTTTCTGCTATATTTTGCCAGTGGAGCATCCTTCTTGATGATCCAACAATAATCTGCCAGCATATTAGGATTCCATTTGCCTTGATACCTCTTTTCCATAGCTGAAATCTCCTGATGAAAGTACTCACTGTGCCAAGATTTCCCAGGAAGAAATCTAGGTACAACTGCAGGAAGTGTTCTTTTAAGGACATATTAAAACTGAAATTTTTATAAGATCATTGACAATATCACAGTAATTTTCCGCCGTTTGATTTCCCAAAAACTCTGACTAACATTTTTGAATGCTTGCCAAGCCGCGTTTCCCAGTGGATTTAGTAGTTCTCAAACTTTTCATTATGCATTACTAATCGTATTTGTGGACACACAAATACCCTTTCTTTAATTTTTGCATCACTAATTTTAGGAAACTTCTGTTTTCAAGTATATGAAACTAGGAGTATTGTCTATGGCCTTGATGAAATTCTTCATTAATCCTAGTTTGATATGGTAGATACACATTTTTAGGATTACACAATGGGTCATGTTTCACATTTTTTTGTTCAGGAATGAGTGATTCTTGTGAAAACCATTCTTTTCTAATGAAATGGGTTTTTCTGTTCTACTATCCCATTCGTATAAAAAATAACAGTATTTTGTGTAACAAACCTGCAGACTTAGAATAAGTGCAATTACCTTCAAATCATCACAAATGTTCTATTCATTCATACACTGCATATTGAAGCTTTTTCGAATATAAATTAAAAGTTTTCATATGTTTCTTTCATACTAGCAGAGTGAGCCACAGATACTGATTGAAATTAATTGTCATGCAGAAGCACAACTTTTAAACTAACTTTAGAGGAATCTGTGATCAAGCACCATTCTGTTGGGTTATGTTTATTACAAAGTGTCTCCATGAGAGAAGAAAGGTCATTACAAAACACAGCCATTTTCTTCAGAAAAATAGTCTTTAAATTCAGAATGACGATTACGATAAGTACATATCTGTTTTCTTTTGAAGAAGATTCCATCCTTTTAGCCGGGAAGCAAGCATTTCAGACTGTTTTTTTGATAACGTTAAATCTCGTATGAGATTAAAATTTTCTTGAGTTGGTAACTGAGGTTCAGATGAACTGCTTTGTTCAAAAGTTGTATCACCAGAATTTGTTTCTTTTTCTTTCTTACTTCTATCAGACCATAGATGAAGAGAGCTCTCTTCATCTAATGTCACATTTTGGAGGCTTTGGTATGGGCAATTCTTCGCAGTGTGGAACTGATCTCATTGCAGATTGCAAATTAGGGTACACCACTATGTTTTGGTTTTGACATAATTCCTTTAATGTTTGTTAAGCAGAAATAACATTTGCATATAAATATATATAAAGAATAATTGCTTGATTATTTTCTTTATGTGATCTATAGAGCAAGATCACAATTTCTAGCAGAAAATCAAAACTAGTGAGCATTTCATAATTTCTTTTAGATTAATCTCTAAAGCTTATTAAATATTTTATAATGAACTTCTGACATAATGTGGTTCATGGAACTTCAGTGAATTCTGTCAGCTTGTGATCCCTGAACACTGACAACAATTTTTCACTGGATAAAGCTTACTACTTGTTTCTTTTAAATTTCTCAAGAAATATTAACTCTTGATGTTTAAGAATTAAGTTTATATTATCAAGCTGATGTACTATTTGTGATTGTTAACTTCAATAACAACACACAACTCTTAAAAAGAAAATAAAAAATTACCTTTTATAGGTAGAAAAAATGTATACATCCACTTTATGGTACTTAAATTTTTTTTATTATAAATTAATCAATTTCTAAACAATTTTAGATTTTTAAAATAATTTTCAACAGCTGATTTAGGATAAGGTCGTAATGCAACACATGTATTTATATCATCTGGTTTTTCTAACCACTGATAAAAATCAATAGTATTACTTTTTAGTTCATCATGTATCTTCTGAAGTGATTCATCATCTGGTACCTTTAATAAAAAAAATTAATATTAATAATATTTACACAAACACAAATAATAAAATTTTCAGCAGTTGAACTGCTTTTACTCTTAAGCTTGTAAGTGGAACTGAGACATGAAGTCACAACACCAAATTTACTAATTTGAAGTACATATGTAATTCTACATGTAAAAAATTTTTAAATTTAGTCAAAATGACTTCATAAACTTTTCATAGTGTGTAAGAAACTGTTATTATAATGGTACTGAAATAAACAAATACATAAAAAATGGAACACACTTTTTGAGACATCTTTAATAAATGTATTTATAATAAAAAATAATAAGGTCGTAATGTTTAGGATCAAACTTTTTAACTTTTATCCAAAAACAACTTTAAAAAATAAGATTGATCCTCCATAACGTGCACCAGAATAAATCTGGAACAAATAGGAGAAATTTTTCCGGCGAACTGAATGTAAACAAACTTCACAAATTTATCTATTCCCATTACAGATGACCCCTTGACAGTCAACCATGAAAGGTCTTTTAAGGAATACTCCACCCGCTGAATCAAACAACACCAGAATTTAGAGAGGGCAACACTCGGATACAGTGGCTGCCACATATAAGATAACAAGTGATAAGAAGCATTGGAATGCTCGAATATTGCATACACAAAAAGAACATTACAAAATCAAACTGAAGAAAATCACCTACATTAGCACACACAATGTAAACTCACTCATGCAGACTGGTAAACTAAAAATAATAACTGACCCAATGGACCAACACATAAATCTCATCGTGGGACTGCAGAAAAAGAGAAACGTCAACTAGGATGCGATGCAGACTCAAGTATATAGGCTTTACAAAGGTAGACATCTGAAGAAAGTGATGAAGTGTCCCACAGTTTGAAATAGGCATTTTGATCAGCCTAAAAATAATAAACTCCATACAAGAATTCAAGTCACAATCCCCAAGAATCTCAGAACTCACCTTAAAAGCATCTATAAAACTATACCATAAATGCCCACGCCTCCACTAATAATAAAAAAATTTCCAAAAGACTGTAAAGAAACAGTCCTGTTTTGAGATCAAAACAGGAATGTGCCAAGGTAATGGACTCTCACCACTACTATTCAACTGCCCTTTAGAAATAGTAATGAGGGAATGGCTCAATAAATCGAAACAAACTGACTTGGTTTCACTGATGACTTGGCACTGCTAGCAAACTACATTGACAAAGCAAAAACACAGATATTAGAACTTCAAAACATTGCAAGTATAATTGCCCTCAAAATATCATTCAAAAAGAGAGACTTGCCCCAGAAACCAAAGCAATTAAAAGAAATAAACATAAATGATAATAAAGTCAAAATAATAACCCAATTTAAATACGAAATAATAACAATCAAACCTAAACAAAAACACCTCATTCCATACAAGAACAAACAAACTAGCTAAAGCACAAAAATTAAACTGTACACCTACAGTAAAAAATGTCCATTATTACAAAATAAGACACTACAATACAGTTATAAAACCGGAAGTCACATATGCAGTAAAAACACTTCCACCTGAATGAAGAATCAAAGACCTATAGACTCCAGAAAATCAAAAGAACTGAAAAACCTTACATCAACAAAAAGATGGGTAGTGGTGGATCGTGCCCAACAAAGTCATGTACAAAGAGTTAGAAACTATCACTGATACCATGCAAAAGAGGATATTAGAATTCTTTGGACACATCATGAGGACGCAAGATTCGAGACTTCTGAAACAGCTGGTACAGTGCAATCTTGACTTGAAAAACACCAAGGAAAGTTGCAGATGGATCAGAGAAATAAGTAAGGATCTGAAGGAAATTGGCCTTACACCAAAAGACACTGCAGACAAGATAAAATTAAACAGAAAAACAATCGCTTCACACTCACAACATGAACATTTTCAACACCAGAAAGGGCACAGAGATCAGAACGAGTGAAAAAGTACTGAAAGGACCATAGGCCCAAACAGTCTCTTTGAAGAAACTTGGATAATGGACTGACTAAAGTGATCCCATGCGGTCATAAAAGATTAAAAAATAAATAACCTGTGAAAGCTTCTGTTTAAATCATAACACAGCATCAGTTGCTGATTACAGTCACACAATTAACCAAAAAATACTTTGACATAAAAAAAATTATTTCAGTTTGAAATTTTAGTTCCAACTGTTAATAAATAAATTACTTTTTTACATAAAAATGTTTACTATATTTGTAATTAATATGAAAATTAAACAACCACCATTTAATTAATTAAATGTACACAACTCGCAGCTATAATGCAGTTAATCAGTATGTAAATTCATTTAGAAAATTAATTTGAAAATATTTTTTTGTTATTATGTAATTTCCTCTTTTTTATTGTGAAATTTTTTTTTTATTACTAAAAAATATTTTTTTATAAAAAAACTCCCATGTGTTAATCGAGCAAGAAACATCAATAGGTGGTTCCTTAAAAACTCAAATTATTTCAGATTTCACATGAATTTGAACATTTTATTAATTTCCAGTTTGTTATCTATTATTTAACTGTGCTAATATTACTTACTAAGTATAGTATAGTAAATACTGTATCAAAGGAAAGTATGGTACATGCCAAAAATCATCTTTCCACCTTTTTTGAAGCTTACGGCAAGTCACTGAAAAATTCGGAACAGTAGGGATAAATTCTATTCATTGATTATGTATATGTATACTGGTGTGTTTAGGTTAACTCCAGACTGGTTAGACCAAGAATATTCGACCCACCGGCTTGGTCTAGTGATGAACGCGTCTTCCCAAATCAGCTGATTTGGAAGTCAAGAGTTCCAGCGTTCAAGTCTTAGTAAAGTCAGTTATTTTTATACAGATTTGAATACTAGATCGTGGATACTGGTGTTTGGTGGTTGGGTTTCAATTAACCACACATCTCAGGAATGGTCGACCTGAGACTGTAATTCATTTACAGTTATACATATCATCCTCATTCATCCGCTGAAGTATTATCTGAAAGGTACCGGAGGCTAAACAGGAAAAAGAAAAGGAAAAGACCAAGAATATTCAAATTTGGTGACTTCTATAAGTGGGGCATTGATGCAATTAATGTTGGGAGTCTCAGAAGGATGATGTCATAGAGGGAACTCTGGAATCATATCTCAGCTGGGGTTTAGACATCAACATTTAAATCAACAATTCTCATTAAATACCGATTCAACTCTACAAACTCATTTACAAATAATTTTAATAATTATTCATTTACAATTTTTGTTGACCTAACTTAGACAAAAAAATATGCAATATTGGCTAACTGGGCAATAGAATCTAAACTAATGCATTAGTAATAAATAGCAAAATTCCAATAAAACTTGGAACCAGGTAACAAGTAAAGTTAAAACGTTAATAATTATTCATGATCCTTTTTAAAAATTTCTCAGAATTTTCAGTCTAACCATTTAAATAACTGTATTTAATAGTTAAAAATAAAATTATGTTAAGGAAATAAACTTTAAATTTTATCTGAAGCAATAATTTCCAACAATAAAATAAAAGAAGCAAACTTTTAATTGCTTCAAGTTTATCTTCAGTTTATTATTGCAAAGAATCATTTACTAATTTCTTGTGCAGATATCAGCGTTTCTTTTCAACATTAATTCATCTATAAAATATCAAAGTAAATAAAGTATTAAATGAGGAGTAAACTATGAATAAGTAGAAGAAAATGACTGCAAAGGTCAAATTCAAATATATTCTTTATAGTTTCAGTTTTTAAGGGATCACCTAATAACTTCTTGTTCAATTAAGAGATGACAGTTTTTTATGAGAAATAAATGTTAATAAAACAGTTAATAACAGAGTAAAATAACAAATAGAAATAGGAAATTAATCATTAATAAATAAAGATGTTTGAACTTAATCTATTATATGAATCTGTGTTGTTCTGCAACAGTATGAAACCCCAGTTCAAGTTCAAATTCAGATAAAAGTAGAGTAATCATTGATTTGAATACCACTGTTACCAATATTTAAAATTAATGACACTGTTTCAGCACTAAGGCAGATGAATGTGGTTAAAACCATACCCAATCCTTATTTCAAAAGACTAATAAACAATCATCAGGTTCAATCTATAGTTGGGCAGAAAAGAATAGAAAATAATATAATAATAAAAGTTACCTGCAAAATAATTTTGTGCATGTGTTCAAGATTGTTTAGATAAGCCTGAGTATGTTCATCTGAATAAAATGTATGAATTGCAGCAACACTAGCATGGCAGGCTTGAGCCATTATCGCACCATATGACCATTTTAATGATGATTTTAAATCTGTTCTTATAATTATGTACTGAACGACTGGGTCTGAAGTTTTATTTACTGGTTCACCCATAATTTTCTTTATATTAATGCTAAACAAAAATAAAAGACATAAAATTAAATGAAACATTATTAAAAACTTGAATATTGTATACCAATCTCATAAAATAAACAAATTCATTATATATGTAACATTGCCAACAATTATAAGCCAAAGCTAATTTAAATATATCTTAATCAACAATGACAGTTAAATAGGTTTGTAATCAATAAAAATCAAATGATAGATAAGATAATATAATTTCTATATTTTTAACACTAACCATAATCCCATCTGACAAATTTATTAGTTCAGAAATTAGTTTCATCTTTCAAAAGAAAATAAAAAATAAAAATACAGTTACAAAACTAGTTTATGAAAAAAACTTGATTCCTATTTTTAATTTCTTCAAAATCTAATATATCTATATTATTATACAAAGTTTTTACTTCATTAACAAGTCATGAAATAATAACATTTTTAATTAATGCTGATTCATAAGGGGTCAAATGTGTAAAATTCAGATATATTTCTGTACACTACATAATTTTAAGGTAGGTAAAGTATTTATTAAGGAGACCTAGACCTATGCCTACGTAACTTTTTAGCCATTTGAATAAATCAGTTTGTATATATATATATATATATATATATATATATATATATATATATATATAATATATATGTTTGAATTGGTTAATACAAAATCAATGATGAGGACATATTGCTCCCATTCTGAGTAGACGCAGATCTCCCATGCATGGGATTATGGATAAAATTTCTGCTAACTGCTTATGAAGAGCCTTTACATGAAGTGGTTCATACTACTCACCTTTTTGTCCTACACAGTGAGCACTCCTTATACATGAAATAAATGATTAGGTTGTAAATAACACATGAGAATAATTCATGCACTTTAACAATGTTAAGAACATACACATTCCATAAAATTTAACTCTACAATTGTATCTTATTACATATTTTATACACACATGCCTGATAAAAAATTATCTACTTATTACAGAAATCATTAAAAAAAAAGCACAGAAATATGTAATGGAAATCTTAACTTTAATAGTTAACATAAGGCAGCAAAACTATTTTATGTAAAAGAATAAATGCAACACTCAATAGGCCTAACATCTGTGTCACCAATTTCTACCATTTTAACTGAAATATTTGTATAATATAGACACTACTACTATAGTGATGAGATCACTTCTATGCAAAGGTGACAGAAGACAACAAATAACAATAATAAAGTATAGAACAAAATAAAAACGTAAATTTTTTTTTTGTTTTTCTAGGCAAAAAACAATTTTGCATTATCATTGCTCGAACAAACTTATACAGAAAATATACATAACTAACATACATCAATTGACATTAATATAAAAATGCTAACATTTTCAGAAAAGAAGGCTTTCTGAATCAGAAAAAAAAACAGAATCATACTAGGTTATTTGGAAAGTTTCTCAACCTGACTCGGAGATGGCACAAGTATGATCATGTGACTACAATATTTGTCAATTATGATGATTTAGATGGCATACTGCATAGTTTCATATTTGTGTGTTTAGATGCTTGTTTGTGGTGATCAAGTAAAGCAAACAAATTTTGACTTTTCTGAAAAATTAATAAAACTGAATTTCAAGCTGTTTAAATTACTTTGTTTTAAAGGTTTATTCTAGGCAGACATGTAAAAGAATTTGATTCTACATTAAAGGATTCTTCCTCTTTGTTTTCAATGGTAAAAAAGTGGACTGCTGAATTTAAATATTTTCGTATATACATTAAGATGATGAAAACTCAGGTTGCCCAAAAATATCAATGACCGATGCCATTGTCACAAAAATCCATACTGCCATATTAAATGATTACCAACTGAAGGTATCAGAGCTTGCTATCATTGCTAACAACTCAATAGACCATCTAAATTACATTTTACACAATGTTTTAAGTACGGAAAAACATTCCGTTTGATAGGTATCGAATCTGTTAACAGTCAACCAAAAAAGCATTAGATTGAACACTTTTCAAGGTAAATACAATTTCACTGAGTTTCTTTGAGGTTTTCTAACAGTAGATAAACACGGATTCACCATTAAATGCCAGAGATAAGACAATGGGTGGGAGCAAGTGAAAGTGCACCAAAAAAAGCAAAAACAGTTCCATCTGGAGGAAAAGTCACATACAGTTTTTTTTGTTGATTTTTTTGTAGCGTGGTGATCATAGACTACCTGAAAAAAAGCAAGACCATCATCATGGAGTATAATGTTTTACTACTGGACCGACTGAAAAGGTGCTATTCAAGCTAAATGTCCCATCTGGTCAAAAAGAAAGTACTCTTTCACCACGATAATGTGCCTGCACACACATCTGAGATTATTGCTGCAAATTACATGACCTATGCTTTGAAGTTCTTTTACATGTGCAAATACAAAAGTTTTTATATTTTACTTTTCTAATTAGAGATTACCATTAAAAAAAACAGTATTTACAGGGTAGGATCAAAAAGTAGTAGGACTGAATTTCTATAGCGCAAACAGAGCGGTGGAGGGGGGTCGGACCACCTGAGTGTGGTAGTGGGGAGCCTTCCCAAGAGTCCGATATTTTTTCCAGTCGCCTGCAGGCAAGCGGAGAGTAAGCATGTTGATTTCCGTGAACCTCTGTTAAGAAGTATCGCGATCCGAGATGGATCTCGAGCAGCGCTACGCCATCAAATTCTGCATCAACAAGTTTCTGTGACTGAGAAATTTTTACATTGGAATTTTACAAAGGAAATTTTTACAGAATCTTTTGTACTCTCATTTTTTCTTTACAAAGTATTTCCTTCTGATGTCCTGTTCGTTACTGAGATTTAATTAACAGCACTATTTTAGGGATTATCAGCCTTAGAGTCACACATTTTACCTCGTTATAAACTAGCAAAGTTTTTATGCAGAAAAAATCTAACTTAACTATCAAACATACCTAAAACAGATATATCTTCGTGTATAGTAAGCTGAAAATAAGCTTTGTTTAAAAAAAATAAATATCCTAGCTCTGTTTACTAGTGGTAATAACATATATTAAACCATAAAATTTAATATACAATTGTTCTGAAACATAAAAACAAAACCTGTTTAATAAATATTATCACTGAATAACAACAATTAAAAAGTAAATACTAAAATTAGTCCAACTTTGCATTAAAGCAATAATAGTTTATCCATATAAAATGGAATTAGAATATCCAAATGAACAATAATATCTGACAAATTAAGTAATCAAATTTTCTTGATAATAAATCATTCAACAAACTTGCCCATACGTTTTTTATCATGAACACACCTCACTGTGTTAAAAAAATTTTCTCTAGTCAAATCATACAATTAAGTAAAAGTTCAATTTTATAATAGGAGTAATTACTTGTAAAGAGTCAGCAAAATAAAAAATTGTTTCACATCCTGTTAACATGACAAAAGTATAGAGATTGTATCTTTACACCATGGAATTAAGAAATGGTATAGTAGCAAGGAGGATCCTTATATTATGATGTTACCTGAATTATAAAATAGACTACAAAAAAAAACTTGTAGACTATAAAGCAGACACAGAGAAACTAAAATATTTATAAGCACAGGAGACTGAACACACCAAGGAAAATGCTAAAATTAGTATTGAACTTTTGGATCATTTAGAGCCGAGTATCTGAGACCATTTAAATAATGAAACTTTTTAATTAATTTATATCGTTATCTGCACTCAGGCAGTCCCTTGCACTACATCCAACTTCATTTTCCTCTATTTCAAACTAAACTGTAGTGTCCTTATGTTCTATTTCCTTTAAACTGTCCATATAATTTTTACTATTTTCTACCTTTAACTTACTTTTCAAAGTCTTCTTCACTCACCCTTCTTTTCTCTTTATATGTTACAACCAGTTGGGCTATCCAATTCTGAACTGATCAGATTAAGTTTCTATTCTCTTTCACCCTCTTCATTACTTCTTCATTTTTCACTCACCTATTTAACCTCATCCAAACCTTTTTTGTTTTAAACACATTGTAAATTCCTCCATCAAATCTAACTCTATCTTACTGTGCAGTACTATTTCTTGTTATTAAATCCTTTCTTGTTTACAATTGTTCTTGTTTTTATTTTGCTTTTATTTTTGCCATCTTCTGTTAAGATGTTACTACAGTACTGTTTAACTGTTTAGTATTTTAATCATTCAATTCTTCTTTATTTTGTGTAGATATTCATTGGATTATTGTCTTTTACCTTCATTAACTTTGTTTTGTAACATTTATTTTTATAGAATATTCTGTCCTAATCTTTAAATAAGAGCTACTAATAATCTGTTCAATAAATCTTGATTGTTTGTAGATAATTAATAAAACAATACTTTACATTAGTAAAAACTAACGCTGTATAAATTCAATCCTGCATTTAAATGGCCAGACAGTTAACTATGTACTTAACTGTTTCTTTCAGTCATGACTTCTTAAGGATAACTGTAATGTGCTGACAATAAAATAAATAAAGTAATATATTTTAGCTAATAAGAGATTTAGGAAAGTCCAGAATACCAGCCTATTTCTAAATAACTATTTTATATAATATCCAACATACATATTATACATCACAAGAAATAAATGTGATTAGCTACTTCCTTCGTTGTCTAGCCTAGCCACTACCAACCCATTATCTCTCACTGAGTAATATTGTTGACAGTTGACTTTCAACCCTCTACCTGAAATATTCCTGCCTTAGCCAACAATTCCTTATGCGAAATGAATTTCTCTTTCCTATTTAACCATTTATGATGCCATTACAAACTGATGATTAAATACACTACAAGATGAGAACTAGATATTTTTCTGTCAGTGACAACATCAATACCCAAAGAGACCACTCATGTGAATATTATCAGAGAATATCATTTAACCAGCAGGTACATAGGTACAAATCAATCAGAAGAAATTGAGAGCAGACAATAAAATAATGGCACTGGGCCTTTAGACCAGTTGGAGAATAAGAATAAACTGCCAATAATGAAATCCATATGAAAAGTAATTTATCAGTATTAGATTCATTATGTTTGGTAAACTTGAATCAGCAGTGTGATTTATAAGAACCAGTTTAAAATAATTACTATAGATGAAAAATGTAAAGTAATACAGTTAAAATTTTTGTTAGATACAGAATTCTGCTTGCACACAGAATATACAAATCAATATAGATATTCTGAATTTCATATTTATAAAATAACTTAAGCAAAGTTGTGGTTTTATTGCAGGATAAAAAGGCTGTAAAACGCTACTTTTACAGAATTTTCAATTAAGATAAAAATATAAGTCAGAATTAATCCTTAATATAATTCCAGAGACCACAAAAAGCTGGAATAATTCAGGAGTTTACAGGCAATTCCTTGTTCTATATCTGGAAAAAAAAACAAATATAAAATTCTATGTAGTCTAAACCAAAAATTGGGTATTACAAAAAATCTTTTTATCCACAAGAAACTGAAATATTTAACTTGTTATCTTAGTATATTAAACAGTGTGGTAATAAAAATTTGTATGGTAGGATGATAAAAAATTAGTTATGAAAATGTGGAGTATTTTTTTTTCAAAATTATCTAATTTCTTTTGATTTATATAATTGATATTGGCTGCATGTTACAAAAACTTGAGTGTTTATATACTACCACTTTTAATATACTCTATTCTAGAAGTAATGTGAATATATAATGATGTCAGATTAGCAGTAAAGCAAGATTTTTATTGTGCAAAAATGATGGTGCATTTCTAAGATAATTGGTTATTTCTAAAATAATTTGTTTTTTGACTAGTAATTAATGTTAAGTTTAAAGTTTGATCTTATGGTAATCCAAAAAAAAAGTTTTCCTGCTGTAATCCTTTTGAAAAGTAATCTTTTTCTTTAGGGAAAATTTATTTTCCCTTAAGGTGTGTAACTGGTATTGTAGACTAATAAAAAATGTGTTTTTATTACAAATGTTCTTTTATATATGGTAATATTTAAAAAAAATTGCAATAGCGTGAGAGCTAAAATGTTCCGCATAATGCTACAAACAGCAAATGCGTTATAGTGCTAAATGTTGAAATACATTTTATAAATAATTAACTGCAATTATAATCATAAAAGATGGTTACCACATGGTGCAACAAACTAATATTATTAAACAAACTTTCCTCTACATTATAAACGGAATTCTATTACTTTGTTTTAAATAGGTTAAATTAATAATAATGTGATAACATTTAAGATAAAAAAATATATAACAATTCACTTAACCTCAAATACTTAACATAAAGAAACTACTCGGCTCTTATCTGAAAATAAAATCTAACAGCTGTTACACTGACACTTGCAGGTTAACCATCACAATAGCTACACACAATACCATTAGTTTTCTTTAATTCCTATAAATTTGAAGATTCTGTTTCTATATGTATAGAACTTTTTTTTGAATAATTTTTGTTAGAGTAAATGAAACACCATTGAAAAAAACCAACAAACTACTGCTATGAGTAAGGTTTATTTTATACAAAACTATTAAGTTTCATTTCATATTTCATCTACCTATTCCAATACATTGTGTAATGTTATTCAGTATTATTATTTTTCGTATTAAATGTCAAATCATATAATTATGTACATCCTTCTGTCCTGTTTAAGTTATTTTTAAATTAAGCCCATCGTATTTTAGAAGTTAAGATTGAATTATAAAATAATGACTCCTTATTTATACAAGTTGCAAGTTTTGCTTTGCCTTAATAATTCATACCGTGTTCTTAACACAACATTTTGATGAAATACCAAACTGATTAAATTGAATGTCTTCAATATTATGTGAAACAATTAAAGGTAATAAATACAGATTATAAATCACGTATTGTAAATGAGAGCACAATAGTTTGAAGAATTTAAATTTTATAACTTTTAATGATTACTTGTGATACAATTTTATAAGATTAAAATAACAACTTTACCAGATTTTCTGAGTGTATTTTTATTTTATCTGCATAGTTTTTCCTGCTTTTAAAATTTCAAAAGATATTCTAGAACTTTTTTTGCTAGGGATTACTTTATTTTGTTTTTTAATGTTGGCTGAGCTGTTTACACTAAGCAAATCTATTCACCGGTCAGCGTTTCGTGTACTACGACACTTTGAGTTACTGTCTAATAGCGTGAGGTTGTGAGAAGTAGTTAACTGGTTCATTATTAAACTGGGCTGTTAATTCTTTTGTGACAAGATTAATTAAGTCTAAGGCAGTTTCTGTGAAACATTTCATGTTATTGTGCATATTTACTAGATTGTAAATAGTGAAAGTGGCCAATTTAATAATTGACGTAAATCTGAAATATTTTATTATTTTTTTTATTTCCTTTTCAAATTCGACCGGTATAACACAGGTATGTTATAAAATTGTCTCTATATTTGTTTACATTATACAGGTGTGATATTACAGCCATAATTTCCAGATTCCATTCGTGTTTTAGCATACTGTAAAAACAAATAAATTTTGTAAAAAAAACTAACAAATTAAAAAATAAATATAAGTAATTTTAAGATTATTTTCTTTAAATATAAAATAAATGAACTAGTTTCGTAGCTGTTAAATTTATTTTATATATTTACCTGAAGTATTGCCTAATTTGTCTTTATTTTTCATTTGTGGATAAATACTTGCAAAAATGTCATAATTCCAACCAATGGTTGGAGTAGAAGGTAATTTCTAATGCTAAGAAATAATCAAAAATTTTGAAAAAATATTAAGATCTATGTAAATTATTTATATTTTTAGGGAAGATTTTATTTGATATCAAATTTTATTTATTTCCAACTAGATTATACAAAGTTTCAGCAGGCGATAATATGATTTGCCTATCTTTCATTTAAAAGTTATTATGTTAAAAGATTCTATATGATTGCTTTTTTTCAAGTTGCAATTGTTTGTGTTCTGGTAACGATCAACATTTTAAGTTCAAAGCCTCATTTAGATTCTGCAAGGAGAGAACAGAGTTATAAATTAAAACAATTTTTGATTGATGTATTTCTAAAATTAATTTTTAATTTAATAACTACCTTTCTTATTGAAAGCGTAACTAAAATAAATCATAATAGCAAAGTTAGGTTACTTATATTTTTGTTTACTGTTGCTAGCAAGCTATTTATTCTAATTTTAAAAATATTCTTGATATTTACTACCAATAACTGAAGTGAGATGTTTTTGTAGGTAGTGTCAATGCAAGCAGGTTATCCAGTCACATTAAGGTTTCCATTGTTACGGTAAACTTGGTTTTAGTAGTATTATGTTTATCAAAACTTTTGGTCATTTTTAAAAAGAAATGGTATGGTACATACTCGTTTGTACTAGCACACTACTATGAAAGTTAGCATTTCATTGATACAAGCCACAAATTCATCAGAGTTGCCTACAGTCTTTGTATTCTGCGCATACACAAAAAAAGGAGCATATCTTAAACATAATGAAATATATGTACACACAATAATGATGAACCGACACAATAAAAAAAAACAGCATTCTCTAGATCACTTCCAACATTTTAACCACATTCTTTAGAATTGACTGAAAAAACTGGTACCATATGAAAAAAGCCTGCTGATGTTAGCGGACATCAGTGTGAGAGTGCTGCAGGACTATTGTCACTGAAGATTGAAGAAGTTTGAAAACTTTTTTACAATAAATTCTGGTTCAGTTTGTCATTTACATTTTTAAATTTAAACTATTATTGTTAGGATGTCATTTTTACATTCTGACATCCCCACTCCTGTTTCTTCAATAATTTTATTATTATCTCAATCAAATGCACAGTAAATTCAAAATATAATTCAGACTACATTGTAAAACGTTATTTTGATTGATAACAGAGAAATCCGGTATGTATTGAGAGTAAATTCTCTTTCATATTTAATACCCTTTCCTCATTTAAATTGTAAGTTTTAGGAAAATAAAATACAAATAATAGTGAAGTCGAATGTTAATATAGAAAAAAAATTCTTCACAAGTGCCATATTGTCAAAAAATTCATTAATCCTTTCATTCAAGACTTTAAGGAGGTTTCAAATTATTTCCATCTTGGCCAGGAAAAAAAACGTTTAATTACACCTGCTTGCAACTTTATTTTGATAGATGTTATTTAGACATCTAGACTGTTATCTAGACAGTAGGTTCTGTTTTTTAATTTCCAATTTTTTACGAATTATAGACATTAATTCAGTGATTCCCGAACTATGTGCCGCGGCCTTTTCACAGGAGTGCCACGAAATATTGTAAAAGCTTCATAATTAATTGAACCAAGACATTTATAATTATTAATTTAATGTTAAAGTAAAAAAATAATGAAGGTACACGAATTTTATTTATTTTTATCTCTTACTTACGAGTTGTCATACTTACGGTAGTGCGCCATGGAAAATGTTAGTTCAAAAATGGCGCCGCGACTCTGAAAAGTTTGAGAACCACTGCATTAATTAATAAAGAAATAAAGATAAGCTTCAGGCAATTCATTACCAAAAAGTTAACTGTTTTTGAATTTTTCCTTTGAAAAAATAAGACTTCAATTAACATAGGGAAAAAAAAATCAAAATTTTCTCGGTACTTACGTATTAACGCCACCGCAGCTACAGCTTTATTTAAAAATAAAGTAGTCAATCGGATTTCGGTGGAAAATGGGCCGATATAGAGTTTTAACATAAATAAATAAATATTTATTTTATAAATATAATTTAACCAAACTTAACCTACGCTCGCTTCGCTCGCTAACCTTGACGAATTAACACCGTAATCTTTTGAGTATTTATTTAATAAATTCAGTAATTATTGCAATTTTATTATTTAATAAATTATTTATTAAATAAATACTCAAAAAATTACGGTGTTAATTAGTCAAGGTTAGCGAGCGAAGCGAGCGTAGGTTAAGTTTTGTTAAATTATATTTATAAAATAAATAAATATAAATAACCATTTAAATTCTGTTTTGAATCTGTTTCGGCTCATTTTCCACCGAAATCCGATTGACAACTTGGTTTTTAATAAAGCTGTAGCTGTGGTGGCGTTAATACGTAAGTACCATTTTCTCAATTGTAGTTAAAAGGCTTACCAAGCTAGTTTTACAGTTTTTTAATAGTATCCTCTCTTTTAGAACCCCTTTTCCCAAAAATCTTTTTAGGTTCTCAATTCAAACTGTAAATTAACATGCAGATAAGTATTTTTAGAATTTGCATCATAACGCACATCCATGATGTAAACAGTTATACAAGATTATATGAGCTACGAAACCTACCCAAGGTTTTTAATTTTCACTTGGTTTCCTAGGAAGTCACCTATATTTGCACTGGCATTGTCACTAAAAGTAACGCACTTAGATGGTAGATTACGGTAATTGTTTAGAATTAGAGACGCGCCTCCAATTTTGGAAATTTGAAATATACCTTATTTATTTGCGACCTAAGTTATTCTATTCGGTACAATTGAAATTTATCGTCGGAAACTCCTTTCACTGAATTACGCTCCTCGTAAGTTACACAGTCCCCTCCAAAAATTTCGTATTCAACACTGCTCTAGTGTAAATACATTATTTTCGGACTAAATAATTTAAGTTTGTTAATTAATTTAAGAATGAGATTAGATCTTAAGCCTAAATTAAATTAGGTCAAGTGCAATGAACCCACCGGGTTGGTCTAGTGGTGAACGCGTCTTCTCAAATCAGGTGATTTCAAAGTCGAGAGCTCCAACGTTCAAATCCTAGTAAAGGCTACGGACTTTTATACGGATTTGAATACTAGATCGTGGATACCGGTGTTCTTTGGTGGTTGGGTTTCAATTAACTACACATCTCAGAAATGGTCGACCTACACTGTACAAGACTACACTTCACTTACACTCATACATATCATACCTCATTCATCCTCTGAAGTAATAGCTGACTGTGATTCCCGAAGGCTAAACAGAAAAAAAAGGTTAAGTACAATACATTATTTACGGAGTAAATAATATTTAAGGTTAGTTAGACTAGGTTATGTTGATATTGTATGAAGTTCAGTATATGGACCCTTCCTTTTTCCTGTTTAGTCTCCGGTAATTACCTTTCAGATAATACTTCAGAGGTGAATGAGGATGATATGTATGAGTGTATATGAAGTGTAGTCTTGTACAGTCTCAGGTCGACCACTCCTGAGATGTGTGGTTAATTGAAACCCAACCACCAAAGAACACCGGTATCCACAATCTAGTATTCACAGTACATGGATCCGTTAGTTATCTAACCTAACTTTATCTTTAACCTTGAACTAAACAACTGAATTTCACTTAAACTAAGTTATTTACAACGTAAATAATGTATTTAACACTTGTGCAGTGTTTAATTACGCAATTTTTGAGGATACAGTGATACTTACGTGTGGCGTAACTCAGGTGAAAGGAGTTTCCGACAGAAAGTTAGTAAATTGTAACGAATAACTTAGGTACTAAGTAAGGTATATTCCTAATTACATCAAAATCGGAGATCTGTTCCTAATTATAAACAATTACCTATTTTTGCCGTCTTAAACCCACTGAATATTTCTTTGAATGAAATAGACATCCGAGAAAGAACTCCAGGATTTCAAGAAGGAATATAATTTTTATTTTGCAGCACTCAATATTGTTTTATGTGTAATCTTGAAGCGACAACACTTAAGTTTCAGTTTACGCAGTCCTATCAGACAGTTGTTGTGTTAGACTGTTGTATAGGCCAGACTGTTATGAAACCGGGCTTCAGTACCATGACATTGTCACAAGGAAAAGCACAATGGGTGTACTGGTTCGCAGAAACAAAATGAAATCGGTGACTGTCGTTTAAAGAAAACATACGTGATTTTATCGTAGAAATTCACAACAAAAGCATACGTAATTGGTGTGAATATTTTTTGAAAACCGAAAGCGTTTGAAAGGTCACTCATCACGTATGCTAAAATAAGTGCCGAAAACATCAAAAGAATTTGACTTCCAACAAAGTCCAAAACGTTCAGTTCATAATGTTAGTCTTCAACTAAACATTCCTAAAAGTACTGCGCATGATGTTCCCAAGAGATTGAAACTTCGTGCTTATAAATTGCAGCTACTGAAACTAAACTTAATGATGAGCCGTAAAGAGTTCAGTTTGTAACGACCATGTTACATTTTATTTTTGCCGATGAAAAGTACCTGCACTCCATTTTATTTTCTGATGAAGCAACATTTTATGTTCATGGAGTCGTGAGTCTATAATCGTCGAGTATGTGGCTCAGTAAATCCACAGGAATTGGTGGAATTCGTTTGCATGTGTTCGAAAGTGAAAAAAATTCGTTGCGTGATCAAATTTTTGGGCCATTTCCTTTCCACGAGCAGACTATTGCGGCATAGTGTAAACGGATATGTTAAACAACTTTGTGTTTCCGCAGAAAGTACGGAGGGCCTGATGTTACATCAGGATGGACCAGATCATGCAGAATTTGTGCGGTCTGCGCTGAACTACAGGTTCCTAAAAGACCGGATAGGTAGAGAAATTCCCATCGCTTGGCCGCCGCGAAGTCGTGATTTGACGCCAATGGAATTCTTTTTTTGGGGCTACGTAAAAGACATCGTGTACCAAGAAAATACGCAGTTACTTAATCCCTTATGCCGTAGAATAACAGCACTCGTGGAAGCGATTTCTGTAGACATGTTTGCCAAAGATGGATTAGCGGTTTGACGTTTGTAGGACTGTAAACGGTGCTCATGTTAAGTTATATTAAGAAGTAGGTCAAAATCCGTTATATGCCCATAACGCTTAATAGCTCGTCGACCATGTAGTTAGTTAGTTCTTTGATGGCGCCACTGAAACGTTATATTGAATAAGAAAATAAATAAATAAATTTATAAATATAATCTAACCGAACTTAACTTACGCTCGCTTGACTAGCGAGCGTATGTTAAGTTTGGTTAAATTATATCTATAATTTTATTTATTTTCTTATTTCAATACAACGTTTCAGTGGCGCCATTCTAAAAACTAGCTAACTAACTAATTATTGGTCGACGGATTATTAAGCGAACGGTTGACCTAAGATGTAAAAAAAAAGTTAGGCTGTGTAGTTTCACGTAATAAAATACATATATTTATAATTCTAAATGTAAGTAAATTTTATTTAAAACCGCGGAATTATTTTTCGGAATCCTTTTTTGTATTTTATGTTTCATTTTATACAATGTCCTCAATTTCAAAAATTATGTGCGGTCATCTTGCTTGTGTTAAAACGGAGTGAAAATGTTAATTTCTAGGTTTTACTTCTCATTTAAGGTAGGCTTGGGGTGTTGTTGGGTCAATTTTTTGTATCAAGACAAACTGCTAGGTAGCGCTTTTATTCTCTATCATGATAATGTTCTTTTCAAGAAAAACATCTTATTTGAGATTGCCTGCAAGTAGTGTATTTGGTTATGATATACGAACTTTATTGAATCTTTAATTTTCATAATTTGATCGCTTTTGAAAATTAAATACTTCATCTCTAATTCTGTTTTTCTTTTTAACTTAGTAAAATGTTCATCGAATTGTAGTTTGATGGTAGTTATAAGAAATCCTTGAACATTAATATAAATAGTTATCCCATTTTGAAATAAACAGTTAAATTAAATTTTATTGTATATTCTAAATCGCTTTATTAACAATGACAGTCACTTTCCTGTGAAAAAAATGTTCTGATTTATGAGTGTTTAATATTTATTAGATATTGTAGTAAATTACATTCTTCTGTGGCTGTTTCATTAAAAAATAATAATAGGTTATTTCAGATTTTTATGAAGTGTGATTATAAATGTTATATGGAAAAAAAATAAATGGTTTTTTCTTTATTTGTTAAAACGTTAGAAGTATAATAGCAAGTCATATTTATGTATTATTGAGGATTGAGGTAGGGCCGAGTTAGGCTAGAGGAGGCAATTGTCTCTGTCTTGTAAAGACATTTAATATTTGTTAATTTGCCTTTGAAAACATTTAAATAAATTACTAATATTTAATTTGATATTATTTTTATTGTTTTAATATATATGAAATTCTATTGTGCACTATTTTTATTATTATTACTATTAATACTGGGTCAGGGTCTATATTGTGGGACTGTAAACATATAACGTATTCTGTACGTCTTTACAAGATAGAGAGACAGTTGTCTCTTCTAGTCTAACTCGGCCATACCTCTATAATACATAAATATGACTGCTTCTATGCTTCTACCATTTTTAATAGACTACGCTGGGGACCTTCTTTTCTCAAGGTCATTTAAAACAAGTTTAACCTGCATTTAGAATTCTGTCTATAAGAACGTATTATTAAGTGTTGTATAAACATACACAATAGAGGTTCTATTGTGTATGTTTATACAGGGTATGAGAATTGAAAAAAGTACGTTGTAATCAGGGTATGAGAATTGACGGATAAGCAAAATAATCTTATTTATTTATGAAATAGAATTACATTAAGTTAATAAAATTTTAGGCTATAATATATTATTGAAACGGTGTAATTATACAAATTTGATTTAAAAAAAGTAAACATCTCATTACATTTAAATAAACCAAAAATAAGGAACAAACGAAGTGGTTATCGCTATTTATTTGGTTTCTGCGTTGAAGAAATACGTATGGATCTTCATTGAACGACTTGAAAGATTGTTGTGGAGTAGTAGCATTGTTTCATTTCCACTGAAAATATGGCCTTTTGGTAGTAGCAATTATCCTTTCATGAGTGGTGGGGTGGAGGGTTCAAAGCCATCCACGATGGGCATAGTTTCTATTAGTTTGTTGTCAAGATAAAAAATAATGCCAATTTTATAAACTAAAACCCAGTAATTGATTTTTCACGTAGAAACGGGAACGTCCGAAAAGAAGTTAAAAAATTGAATTATATTTTAAAGTCAAAACATACGTAATTAGGTTCAGTTTTCATCGAATCAATTATATCCCCTATTTTTGAGGTAGATTTCATAATAAAGCTACCTATTGTAATGGGTACCGTGATTCGACTTCTTGAGAATTTCGATGTATCTTCGCGTCTCACCTCTCCCAGACCCCAAAACCACTATCAGTTCAAAAGTTTATGTATACACACATATATTTTGTGTGTGTGCGCGCGCATTTCATATTCTTGTGGACATGATAACTGCTGTAATTTTGCGCCTATCAAACTGATACATAAAATATAACGTCGCAAAATCTTGGTCGAGTTCGTTAATATGCAAAATCGGACAACGGGGGGGGGGTTCTTTTTCGAAAAAAAAAATATCGCTTATAATTTTATTATTAAGAAAAATATCGAATTCGTCTAAAATTCCTGCTATTTTTTGGTTAAAGGCCTAACACAAATGTAAGTAACGTTTTTTGATATCACCAACCATTGGCTCACGGGGTGAAAAAAAAGCGGTTTCGAAGACAAAAAAGATCATACCTTCCTTAATAGGAACAGTATCGAATCGGTTTAAAGTGGTCGTTAGTCCTCTTAACATTACCTAAAACTTTTGTCTGGAACAATTTTTGATATGACCAATCCTTAAGGCAAGGGATGACCAAAATGTTGCTGGAATTGTAAGAAGATGGGGCTTGTCGTACGCTAAACACGTGAAACTTTTTTTCACATGCAACCGTTGTCGTATCGAGTAAATTTGAAGTTTTTCTTAAGTTTTAGGTAGAATTATTTTTTATCACCTACTTAGCATCGTTGAAATCTACCTCCGCCTTCCGGCGTGCCGAAAGGGATTTTTTTTCAGTTTCTTGGTAAATTATCAACTTGAAGATGATTAATTAGTGATTTCAGTAGTATTAAAATCGCGTTCTCAGTACAAACTAAATACTTCTGTGTGTTTATTATTTGCTGTACATCACATATCCGTAATACTACTAATGGATGTTTTGTGATATAAACAGGTGATTGCATACGGAAGGTTTTTATTTTGCCTTTATGATTAATAAAATTTGATGATTAAGAGGGTGATGGATAAATCAGGATTTAGAGTATACATTTGTTGGAGGGAAACTTTGATCACAAGTTTGACCATTTTTCCTACAAGAATATACATACTTGAATCATGGCCCCTATTTTACTTAAAACTTTTAAAAAGTTTTTGGCTTTGTTTTTTTTCTTCTGGATATCTGTAAATTGGATGGACTGATTGAGATGAAATTTGGCACGTTAATCTCTGTATCTGTGGTATTGATGCCGCTTAATTTTGGGTACAAATGGTCAAAGTGCGGGGAGATTTTGGTTATCTGAACTGAACAATTCATTCAAGGGATAATCAACATACAGTTTTTCTTATTTTCGTCAGTTACCGTTTTGTTTGATACCTTCAAGCTGGTTTAACCAGTCTTCATGAAATTTTATACCTTGACTTGAATATAATTCTTTGATGATAATACTGAATATAAGTAATTGATACGGTTTAATTTTGGTTACAATCGGTCAAGAGGTACGATCACCATGGGTCCCCCATATCTCATAATTTATCTTTAAAGTAAAGTAGTGTTCTTTAAGATAAGGAACAGAATAATTCTATTAAATAATTTTTTCTTGCATACTTACTTTAATGTTTCGCTTAATTTTCCGTCTAAGTAATAATTTAGTGATGGCGAGGCCAGGAAAAGTTTGCAGCTCTTTGCATGCATTTTAGTTTCCTGGCAGTATAGCTCTAGAGCTATGCTGCAAGAAGGACAGTATAGTAATCAGTCAAAATGTGGGGATGTGGGTCTTTTCATCTCTCGACGTTTCATGTCCCAGGGACCCCAAAAAACAAAAAAGTGGGAGGTAATGTTCGTTATGTGTGTTGGCATGTATGAAGCTTAATAAATTTTGACTGGATGAACCGATTTTGAGGAAATTTTGTAGAGACTCGTGTATATAAGAAAATCTGTTGTTAAAATTTTGGGTTCAGTATCTCTAGGGGATAGATAGTTTTTTGGGGGCAATTATCTCAAATTTTGCAAACATAAACCCACTTTATATTAAATTCAGTACATGCCTGCACGCTTATCTTACCATTTAGGAAAAAAAGTTCCCCAAAATTTTCTCCCCTACACTTCGAAAAAAGCTATCTTGTTTATTTTTGCATATTTAACCGAATTTTTTAGTAGTAGTACAAGTGGGACAAAAAAATACTTCGAGACAATATTGTGGGAGGTGGGAGCTGATAAAAGTTTTAATATATCAATTTTTTTAAACTTTTTTGTTTTATTTAATATTTTAATATTAAAATTTTAAATAATAAACATTTTTCAATGAAACGTTTTTAGTTTTTTCCATATTACTTAGTAAATGTAGAAAAATCAAAAGATTTTCTTGGAAGGTGATTTTGGAGGTGGGGAAGCAGATAAAAATGGAAAAATCCGATTTTTTCCATTTTTAAACTTTTTTTGGTTTCTTTAAACATATAATGATAACTATACAATAAAACTTAAATTTACAACATAAATTTTTCCCATTTCAAAAAAAATAAATATCGGGTAAATTTTTCACTTATCGTTATTTTTCTACTATATATGAATAAATAACCAATGCCAGGAAAGTATTACAACTTAGTTGTCAGATTTTTTCCTTGTAAGGAAACAATGGTAATTTATTTAAATTATTTTTTAATTTTATTTTTACAACTCGTTTTGTGGGGAAAAAATTCCTCGCTGAGACAGATTGGAAATGGAAATCAACTATTTTTTTTTAATTTTTATGGCAACCGATTTAGTTTTTAATTAGGAGGAGAATCTGTCATAACAAAATAACACGTACCAAAGAATGTTAAATAAATAGCTGTTGAAGTTACGAGTATATTTTGTTAACTGCTGAAGATAACCTCTCTATATTTTAAAACATAAACTGTTTCGTAATTGGACATCTTATCGTAAATTATATTTTCAAGTAAATGAATAGATTACAGAACTTCTCTTAAACGATTGCCTAGAAATTATGTGATGACTGATTAAATAGTCTTCTAAAAATCCCGTTCCGTGCTTGTTAACGCATTTCGCGATGTCTTATATCGAAATTGAAATACATTGTAAATTAAATCGATCTAGATCTGGTAATTGTTTTTGCAATTCAAATCTTCAAGTCATGAATGGGGTCGTCAATAAGATTTCTTTAAAAATAATATTATTAACAACACTGTACAACAACTGACATTTTAGAGCGGAGATCATTCACATATACGTTTCCATGGGGAAAAATTCTAGCCAAATTAATTAAAATAGTATTAGAGGGAAATATCATTTACAGAGAAGAGCCTTAAAATCGTTTCATCATCAATGATTGGAATGGAAATGATAAAGTCACAAATTATTTGATTAATGATAATAAAAGTTGAAATAAATTTACGTTACAAAACATTAGCTAAATTATCTAGATATTAAGAAAAGAATTATAAAAAAGTACAAAATATGCCCTACATAAAAACAAAGCGCTCCAAATTTGTTATACAACCTGAGGATGTTCACCAAGTAAAGGTAAACATATTTCAGCATTTATTTTAACTGTTTCTCTTCCCCCAGAAAAATTACGAAAAATTTTAACAATTTGTGTTGTTTTGGAAGCCCCCGAAAAAAAAATATTCTAAGCATATTTAATATATTTGAGGTGTATATTATCATTTAAATTATATGATAAAAAATTAACTATGAAAATAATTTTTTTTTCTACTTTTTACCGATAATTGTGTGCTTACTTCAAAAAATGAATTCCTTAAGAATTTCTAAATGTAAAACAAATTCACACTTTTTTGCACGGTTTATTTGATATTAGAACAAAATTTAGGTTCTTATACTAATCTCGTTTGTTAAATGTAATCTTAAAATAATAAATTAATTGTAATTAATGACTCGTAAACTGTAGTAAGTTTAATTGTATTAGTAAAATTTTTGAATGCATGGTTATAAAATCTAATTTGCTTTCACCTTTATTTATAATGAGTACTTGACCGCATTATAATATTTAACAATATACTGTACAAAGAAATCCAAATACACACTTGGAAAATTGAAAATAACAATAGTCATGTAACCATTATTTCTCATAATAGTTTTATTCTAATTTACATACAGTTCGACTTTATACTGTTTAATTACCTCATGTAACGTAATGATGTGCCAAATATATTTTTATTTTATCCTGTGGTAAATTTTAGATTATTTTTCGTGAAAAAATAATCATTAAATAAATATTTGTTCTCATTAAATAGGAAATTATTTTTTTCACTTTAAAAAATGTAGATTTAAATTTATATAATTTAAATGAATCGCGAGGTTCTCCCGAGATTTTCATAACGTATTCTACTTGTGAACATAATGGAAAATCACGTAAACATATGTCCTAAAAATGCTTCGTTTGCGAGTTACAGGTAGTGAAAGATTTCGCTTGTATTTCAGTTACCGCGGTGAAATAAGGTCGTACTGAAATTTTTAGGAAGTTAATTAAGGGGTATTATTAGTGATTTCTTTTGGTTTTGACCTGAAAAATAAAATAAAATAGATCCCAGAATCGTATCTGCAGTAGTTTTTGAGAAATCTGGGGTGAAATCCAATAAATTGGGGTAAAATACTTCGTATTTATGTTTGACGTTCAATAACTTTGTTAAATGATAATAAACACATAAAATTTAAACAAAACTTGTAAAGAATTGCAAAAATGATGTAAGGTAAGTCGAATAAAACAAAGAAAAGTTGGAAAACTTTGAATATTATTGTCAGCGACCTGGGCTTCAAATCCCAATTTGGATTCTGCTTCCCCAGCTCAAAATACTTATCCGATCTTCATCAGAGAAAAGATAGAAGAACGCCGGAGACTACGACGCGTTTGGCAGAGAACTCGTTACCCTGATGATAAGGAAAGATTTAACAAGGCTTCTTAAGAATTGAAAAGATTAATTCAAACTTTTAAAAACATTTCGTTTCAATATTATATTGAAGATATCTCTGATAGGCAGTCTGCTGAATATACCTTAAGGAAAGCTACAAAATCGTTCAAGAGACCCCAACAGTCTACTCCTTCTCTCCCTAAAAATAATAGAACATGGGCGAGAAGTTTTCAAGAGAAGGCGAACTTATTTGCTGAGCACTTTTCCGACGTACTCCAGCCCGATAATATTGAAACGGATCCAAATGAAATTATCAAAATGTTAATAATATTTAGTTTCTCCTTCTCAAATGTCCTTACCAACTAAGTGCTTTACAATTCACGAGGTTTCGTGTTAGTGATTAACAATGAAGTACATCCAACAAAGGCGCTGGGGTATGATTTAATCACCGGTTAGGTTCTTCAAGCATTACCTCAACAAACGTATGCTTAGTCACTCCAATTTTTAATGCTGTTTTTCGAATTTGTCATTTTCCTGGTCCGTGGAACATTTCACAAATAATTGTTATACCAAAACCGGCTAAAAATCAACATATATTAAATTTTATAGGCCTATCAGCCTTCTTCCAGTGCTCTCTAAAGTGTTTGAAAAGCTCTTTTTAATAAGAATGAAGCAGTTTGTAAGTGATCAAATTCCAAATCACCAATTTGGGTTTAGGGAGAAAGATGCTGCTGTGGAGCAAGCAAACAGAATTGTTAATGTTATAAATCATGCTCTGGACAGCAAAATATACTTTTCAGCGGTTTTCCTCGATGTCAGTCGAGCTTTTGACAAAGTTTGGCACGTAGGATTGCTCTGTAAATTAAAAAAAGTGTTATCTATGTAGTGCTATAATCTTTCCTAGAATATAGATATTTTCAAATTAAACATAAAGAAGTTTTAACGGAATTATTCCCTAATAATATTATTTGTCCCTAATAAGCGTTCTCGGACCCATCTTATGTGTTCTGTTTACTGCCAACTTGCCAATTACGGCAGATACAACCGTTGCAACGTTTGCTGACGATAATACAATTTTTACTATCATGAAAATCCAGCTACTGCATCTGATTATATTCAAGATTATCTCGCTCTTCTCGAATCCTGGCTTACAAGTTGGAAAATAAAGATAAATGAAACAAAGTCGAAGCACGTCACATTCACCCTTCGAAAGGAAAACTGCCCAACTATTTCTAGTTTAATATTCCAGTTCCAAGTTCTCAAGAATGTAAATATTTAGGTTTTCATATTGACCGGCGCCTTACTTGGTTAAAACATATTAAATCAAAGCGAATGCTTTGGCTAAACATGTACTGGCTAATAGAACACAGATCTCGGCTCGGTAGAAAATAAATTATTGATTTATAAATCCATCTTGAAACCAATTTGGACTTATGGGCTTGAATTGTGGGGTACAGCAAACATTTCCAATATTAACGTACTTGAACGTTATCGGACAAAAACAGTGCGAAAAATGTTAAACGTACCTTGGTGTATATAAGCAATAACCTCATATATAATGATTTTAAATTACGAACCGTTAGGCAAGAAGTCTCTCTGATCAGTCAACGATATCAAAATCGTTTGGATCGGGATCAGAATTACATGGCAGTCAATTTATTGGATAATACTATCAGCGATTTTTCAAGATTAATGAGAAACAATGTTCTTCATTTGATATATCGATTCAATTAAGTGGTTTTATAAACCAGCTTTACGAAGTCCTCTTCAATTTCATTTCTTTTCGTTGTTAACTTTTAAGTTACAAACCACTGGGTCTGCAGTTATTAATATTCATTCCAAATTTAGCTTTTTTACTTACTGTTCAATTTTAACTATGAACAGATTGTAAAGTTACTGTAACGTTATAAAAAAAAGTAATTATTTTTTTGGAGATGTGAAAAGAGAATTTACCGTTAAAAATTGCTTTTAAAACGTTTTTTTTTTATAATCTGAAAACTAAAAAACAATTGTAAAACAAAATTACTTAGATAATAATGTTTTTATTAATGATAGAAATAAAATAAATGATATAAAAAATTATTGCTTCAAAGTGGGCAATAAAATAACAGCTGATAACATTGCGCAATACTGTATTCGAGTTTAAATCATTTTTTAAGGTACATAAATTTATCGGGTACTGTGAATTGTGCTGTCGTTAGCGAAGGATTTCTGTGAATTTTAGTTTGAACGTCATCGGTTTGCCTTTGAAATAATGTACTTATTTACATCAGAGGAGTAAAGCTGATATGGTATTCATTTTGGGAGTGCGTAATGGTAATGCTATAGCTGCTGCAGTAGAATATGAAATACGTTTCGAATCGCAGGATTCCAGATCCTAAAACAGTTAGCGCGACCTTTTGCAATCATCGGAAACAGATTCACTATCTAGTATTCGTACCAGCTACGAACGCTCTGTCCAGCACGACGCTGTTAATGATGAAATTATTATTGATTCAGTTCAGCCCAATCTAGGCGTCAGGTACACGACGACTTACTAAGTGGATCGGAGTTTCGCATTCGTAATTTGGAAGTTAAACTAAAGGTAAATTCGATAGTTTGGAAGGCAGATTTAATAAGGGTAAATTTATAATTATATTTACAGTCATAATAGTGATACTAAAGTTATTTAGCATTATTTTTTATTATTTCATATCCTTTTAAAATAGTGTTAACAACATAACAGATATAACAATATTCGTCTTACTCCAATTTATACAATATAACATCCATAAAAGTGTACAATAGTATAGGAAATATTTACATAATCTTCATATTCTTGTCTTCTTGATATTACTAAATTTAGAATGTTGAATTTTAATGCATGGGTGCGGTTCGCTTGTTGCAGTATGTTCAATTTATTTTTTATTCTTTCGTCGTTTTTTTAAGATAAGTTTAAATTTTAATTGATCTCAATCTTTAACAATTAAGTTTTTGTTTGTAAGAACTTTGGTTTATTTATGTAGGAACTTTAGTTACTACAATTTATTTTAAAAATAGTTTTAATTTATATTCCCTTTTTAGAAATATTATACGAGTATAAAGTGGCTCATACCTGCGCACAGGTTATCCTTTGCAGGTTGCTAATTATACAGGTGAGCAACATAAAACCGAACCATAATTAAACCGCCATCCAATACCATTTATGAAAGACTCGCACAACTAGGGCGACTAATGGTTGTATATGTTATTCCTGATTGTTACTGCCGTTTGTCAGGTGGTTACATGTCAGTGCAGTATACGTTTTCCCCGACGGAGAGTCTTATTCTTTAAGACTTTTGGGGGTTGACGTCCAGCGTCTGCCAGCAGATATGTCCCACAAACATCGGGTAATCCTAAACGTCCTTCCGTTCCGTGGTGGAATGATGATTGCAAATGTGCTATTAAGAATCGACGGCGGGCACTACGCAAATTCAATAATAGACCTACAACTGAACATTTACATTTGTACCGCAGGGCTAGAGCGGTATGCCATCGGGTCTTCTTGAACGCTAAGAGAAATTCATGGACAAAATATGTGAACACCATCTCACGTACTACGGAAAAAAAATCCATGCAATTTTCAGGTTGCCAAGGCAATCTATTTTCGGTCTCTTCGATGAAGGAGAACTCCTTACATCATCTTCGGCTGTAGCAAATACTTCAGCAAAATCTTTCCGCTCGGTGTCTCTCACTTCATCATATAGTAACGACTTTCAGAGGTACAAAGCACAGATGGAAATATTAGTGTTTCGGTTGGTGAATTGAACACTCCATTCTTACTTAAAGAATTGTTGCACGCACTTAAGAACTCACATGACACTTCCCCTAGACCAGACAACGGGCGTTTTTTCGCCCACAAACAAAAAAAAGAAAAAGAAAAGTATACGTTTTGTTGCAGTGCGGTTGTGTTTGAGTAAAATGCCTTATTCAATCCAGGAGAGGATAGCTATAGTGGAGGCCTATATTCGTTCTGGATCGTTTGAAGAATCACGTCAAGTATTCGTAGAAAAACTTCACAATGCCTGTATCCCAGCGAATAGTAGCATACACGATTTAGTTTAAAAATGGCTTACAACAGGTTCGCTTTCAAACACAAAACGAAATAACCTTCCGTTAGGACTCCACAGGCCGTTTCCGATATTGAAAGGAGAATTACTGCCGGTTAAAAAAAATCACCTCGCAAGATATACCAACAATCTGGTGTTAAATACACATCTTGTAAAATTCTTTATGATTTAAAGTTGAAACCATACCGCGTTACAACTGAAGGAGACACACAAACCGAAACGACTTAATTGTTGCGACTGGCTTCTCGAAAACATTGTTGGTGAACAGATAGAGTTCTCTCTTTACGATTTTTTCCTTTGGGGCTACGTAAAGGAGAGAGTTTATGCATCTAATCCCCACAATATTGATGAAGTAAATGTGAACATTCAACGAGAAATCAACGAAAATGATAACATTTTTCGTCAGACGACTCTCAATAGGATCAGTCGAGCACAAAATTGCATCGATGCCCAGGGTGGTCATTTTCAACATATTTTGTAACATTAAGGTAAATAAATGAAACATTTAAATTACGTTTTATATTTTTCTTATTTAATTTATCCTTATCATTAATAAAATGTCATTCCAACATAACCTACCGATTCTGCAGCGGTTACGTTATAGGTTAGGTTTTATGTTGCTCCCTCTGTTTATTGTAATTCTTTTTTGTCATATTTTGTACAAGAGAAATAAAGGTTTATTCATTTAATTGCTATGCATCGTAGAAGTTAGGGCCCGTAAAACTTAAAAAAAAAATTGATTTAGGTTCATTTTCAGTTAAAATTTAACTTAATAATTTAATGTTTACTGGATTAATAATTTAATAACACTGAAAATAACAATATGTTTTTAAGTAAAGGGGTTTAAAAGTAATGAGAAGAGAGAATGGGTCTAACAACACTATTTGCACAATGACGAAGAAGCCCATATGAAATCACGATTGAACAGTAA
This sequence comes from Lycorma delicatula, assembly GCF_047948215.1. Classification (NCBI taxonomy): domain Eukaryota; kingdom Metazoa; phylum Arthropoda; class Insecta; order Hemiptera; family Fulgoridae; genus Lycorma; species Lycorma delicatula. Next base: position 101,360,693 of record NC_134458.1, on the reverse strand, counting down.
CATTAATGTATTTTGCGTGTAATAGCAAAGCTTTCTTAGTTTTCCTTAAACAAAAGTACCGCAAAAAATATACTGGTAGAACATACTTATCGCTACCAATCGAGTAAAATCTAGTAAATTAAAATTGCGTTGTTAGTACTTCTCGATTAAATTTTTTCTAAATCAATTCAGTCGAGTGATGTGTGCGAGAAGTCGTATTATTGTGTATAATCTCTTGTATTTGCAGCACATCCAGATTGTTTTTTTGTCATCAACTTAAATACATTTACTTTTTCTTAAATCTCCTAAGTTTATAAGGTCTTGTTGAGTCAGTCAGTGGTTCTGAAAGAAACTAAATGATAAGTCGTGTTATCCAAAATAATGATGTTAAAATGCGTTTCCAGAAATCTATTTTTAAAAAAAATCCTTGATAATCTTCTTCGGATTTTGAAATTGCTACCAGTTTATATTTGGATATAAATCCAGAATTTGTAGACCCGGTATAACCACTTTTATGCTGTTTATCTTTATTTGTATTTTATCTAAGTAAAACAATTAGTCAAATATTTTTACGTAATTCATCTATGGTAAAAATTCAATTCTTGCAATATTTTGATGTTCTAAAAGAAATTGTGTATTTTTCTTATTTAATTTTTTTTTAAAATTTAAAACAAATTTTAGATTCGACCAAATTTGGTCTCCCTAATGGTGAATGGTTAGCATTCTAGATAAGTGTCTTCTTGACTATTTGGCCTCGGGTTCGATTCTTGCCAAGGGTCCGGCATTTTAATCATCATCTTATTTACCTCTTTAAAATACGTAGAAATGCGTGTCTGATGTATAGTAAAAAAAAATTGAAGTAGTTTTAATTATTTAAAAGAAATAAATTATTTTTGGTGTTTGTAGTTTTTTCGTATAAATTATAAACTGTTCGTCTAATAACATTCTTATAGAAGTCATCCAAATCAATTTTTTTTTCTTTTTAAAAAAGTTGAAGTGGGTTATACATGTATATTATTTGTTATTTTTCCTTTTTTTTTGATTAGTTTTCTCGCGTGCCATTACGCTAAAAGCGTAGTTACATTTTTAATTTGTAATCTGATAAGAAAATTATTTTTTTTTTAAATTAATATGATAAAAATTTATTTTACTTCTTTTAAGTCTTATTAATTTTTATTTCACACCCAAAACTTAGTCCGAAATATTATTTCTCTGAACTAATACAATATTACTGACTGAATTATTCATAGACCACGTTAGAAGACAATTATGTTTATTCTACTTGGTGTGAAGCTTACCGCTTTGAAAAGAAATATTAGTTAGGTTAAAGTGGGTTGTGAATTTCAACGCCTGCCTTTGCTATTCACATTTCCAGCGTAGCTGTTCTTGTTTTAGGTTTCTTATTTTTTAATTTATTTTTTAACAAAATGAAATGTTACTGCTGTACATTATAAATAAGTTTGTCGTTAAACATCATATTATTTATAAATATATTTACCCTTAATAAAAATTAGCAAACAATTAACAAAAAAAAAATACATCACGTTTTAAATTATCTCGCCGGTTTGGTCGTGGTAAACCCATCATCGTAAAATTATTTTTTTAACAGCTGATTTTCGAAGTCGATTCGGTTCAAATCCTAGTAAAAGTTGGTTGCTTTTATACGGATTTGAATACTAGAGAATGGATCCCGGTGTTCTTTGGTGGTTTGACATCTCATTAATGGTCGACCTAAGTCTATAGCTCATTACACCTCAAACTAACCGTCATTTACACGTTGTACGTATCATCCTCATCTCATTTACCCGTAGGATAGTTGCTTGTTATTCCCTAGTTGAACAGATTATATTGAGAACTGTTTATTTAATTGTTAAAACCTAAATTAATAGTACAGTTAAAAGTTAATCCGGAAGAAAAAAGCATCCAGCAGAGTGTAAAGTAAGATTGAATGGCTAATGAGTCATTTCTGTACTAAAAATGTGAAGAAGTCCTAATTTTATACACTAAGCTTTACAGTAAAATTACCATGATGTGGTTATCTGTCTTGAGGCAGGTCCCTTACACCATTTCCATCTTCATACTATTCTATTTTTAATTAAATTAGTGAATTCTTGTTAGCTCTCGCTTCCTTTTAGATTGCCTGAAATCTTTACTCTTTTCCGGCTTCTATTTTCTGCTCCTTCTACTGACACGTCTAACACCGTCTACTTCTTATTATGTGTTCCACCAAGTTAGCTTTCCGATATTGAATTGTTCTAAGCTACTTAAGCTTCCATTGTCGTTAACTTTCTTCATTAAAAACTTAATTTTTCAATTTGTTCTTTCCATCTAATTTTCTCCAATCTCCTTTTACCCGTATCTCAAATGCTTCCAGCCTTTCTTTTTCCGTTCTTTAAATAAAAATAAATCTCAATCGATCTGAATAAATTTTTGATTTTTTCAAAGCTGTAAAGTCCTTTTCAAATCGCCATTTTGTATATCTAATAATTTTCTTTTTTATTAGAGAAAGTGATAATTATGAATATATGGACATAATAAAATGAGGTTAAGTGCAGTTATTCAAAATAATGGAATTACTATGTAATACCTATGCATTCTAATACATAGGTGTACTAATATACCTTTCTTTTTCCTGTTTAGCCTCCGGTAATTACCGTTCAGATAATACTTCAGAGGATGTTATGTGTGAGTGTAAATGAAGTGTATTCTTGTAGTCTCAGTTCGACCATTCCTGAGACGGGCGGTTAATTGAAACCCAACCACCAATGAACACCGGCATCCACGATCTAGTATTCAAATCCGTGTAAAAATAACTGACTTTACGAGGACTTGAACTCTGGACTTCCAAATCAACTGATTTGGGAAGACTTGTTCATCACTAGACCAATCCGATGGGTATACTAATATACCTATAATGACATCAAATTACTTACAGCAAATAAATAATTGGGATTGTGAACAACCGCATCGTATATTATAAATAATATTTATAAATCAGCATTTTCAACATCAGATTATAAAGAAAAATGTAAAACAGTTTATGAACATATCGTGACATTTACATAATTATCATATGAATTACAATAATTATATCATTTTCACGATAAGTAATGTTAGAAACGTTTATTATGAGTTGAAATGTTATATTAACTTTCTACAATTCTCTTAAGTTAAATATACCTGTGTTTCTTAGAATATTTTTTTCGCTGATAACAATCTTGTACTTTATTATGAACAGTTAAATTATTTAGTATTACTAGCCAAAATTTAGGAAGCTCAGTTGACGCTCAGAGTGGGGATGAATTGTTGGAATGGCGATTGGGTTCTTGGTACTTACGGTGATGTTCTATAACTAATCCCCTTCACTGTGTTATTAGCAGTGCTAACACTCTTTCAACGTCCCAATTCAAACTACTGCGCATCTGTATGTTTGCGCTTTCTAATTTTTTGAATGGTACTCATGTTAATAAATATTGTATGTGCAGGCAGATGTAATGAATTTTTTTTTTTTTAATAAGTGCAAAACACACAATTTTACGGATTTTCTATGAGGAAACATTGCCGTCGATACACGGAAATATTTTACGTATAAAAATTAGGCTTGTGCGGTATAGTTCAGCAAAAAAAAAAACTTACGTTCCGTGTTTTTTTTTGTTGTTGTAATTTTCGTATTTTCCATAATAAAATTGCATATAAAAAAAAAAGCTAATATTGAAAATTTTTCATTTTTTTTTTATTGAAAACTTCATTACGTGGACCGTATGTTGTCCATGCCTGAACTAGTGCATAAAATATTCGTATGCAGTCGTATGCATGAGGATTTTATGGTATTTAAGTGAACTATTCTGATATCCATATTAGCTTTTCTATGTTTACTTTTACATATATGAACTTTCATCTTCACATTACACTAGATTCAGTCTCTTCATATCTTATAGTTCCAAACTCATATAAATGAAGACTTATAACGATTAAATCGTTCGTGATCACGCAGCATTGTATTTATATCCAATTAAATCGTTTTTTGCTTCGTTACTATATCTAGAAAGTTTTTAACCAAGATTGAATTATTTGTTGTCTATTTAACATTAAATATGGATGGTAGACGTAATTTCCTCTTGTAACTTTTTTTTTAAGTTTAATCATTCGGGATGCATTTAAAGAAGTCGATTAAAATCTGGTCAAGACAAAACGAGTAAAACTTTAAATTATATTGGTTAAATCAAATTATAATTACTTTTTTTAATCTCGAAAGGAGTACCATTCTTTATTTAAGTAAACATCTTTTCATGATTTATTCCTTCATGATTAATTTAGTAAAAATATCGAGAGAGAAAAATTAAAAGATATAAAAATTTAAAATAAACTTCGTTTTCAATGACATTTACAATAAGAAGAATTCTAAGATAATTATGCAACTGTAATTTTATATGGCACCGAAAAATGATAGATAACTAACTCGAAAAATTGCTCAAAGTCGAAAATCCATGGTCTGAAGGTAACAAAACAAGGAGATCGACCAAAATCAAGAAGACCGAGAAATAACGATGTGGAAAAAAAGGTTGAATCTCTTTGTGCATTTGATTAGAATGGACCGAAACAGATAAACAAAGAAATCTTTGACAAGCTGTGGAAAAGGAAAAGCAAATAAAATTTCCTTATACAAATGGAAGAGAACCTCTAAAGGATAGGCTTAAAATATATGCGATAAAGATAAATTCCGAATAATTATTTACAATATAAAAGTTCTTGCGGTAGAAAAAAAGGAAAGGAAGAGAAAATAGACAGATGAGTAAAAATGAAGCTATGCTGAAAAGATGAGAAAAAAAGCTAGAAAGAAATCATATTTGCGTGGTTCTAAAAAAAATTAACAAAAAAAAAAATAAAAATAAAATACAAATCTCTTAAAAAAAGATACAAAAAATAAGCAATAATATTTCAAACAGATTAAAGCTATGCTAAAGAGTTATTGAAATAAAAATTAACATAAAAGATATGCTTCAAAAACCGTTTACTTAAAATCTAAAATCAGAAGAACGTTTCGATTGTTAAAAAAAAATAATCTGTAGATATTATGGAAAAAACTTAATATAAAAACATATGTAAAAGGAAGTATAATTTTAATTAAAAAAAATAATAAACAATATTAATTGACAAATATTTTAGTAGGGATTTAAAAATAAGAATAAAAAATAAAAATTACAAAGAATAACTGTTGTAATAGGCAGTCCCAGTAGAAGCGTTTAAAAACTTCAGTCTAGACTGTCCATCACGTCTTAGTTGACGCCTTTTTTTACAAAGATCGGGTAAATAAAACGTATATCAAGAAAATAAACCTTGTGAACTTAATCAGTCAAAGAGATATATTTATCTTTCTTTTTTTTTATAAAAAATTAATGGATTCAAAAATTATCTATTCTGATTTTAATAAAATATTTAATAATTGTATTTTATATGCATTTACTCCTTTTTATATTTATCTATTAAAATATCCTCATCTTTAATAATAAAACTGCAACGGCACTGATTTTTAGGAATGTCATTCTATTTAAAACTTAAAACTTTAAAGATATTTTGTTGTTCTTTGGTTTTATTTGATTGGAATAAGCCTCCGCTGTTCGAAGTCCATTTTAACTTGTATATATAACAGATTGAAAAATTACGAGGGAGATTTTTCACATTTATCTTCTTTCAGGTGTTGCGTTAATATAATAGAGAGAATAATAATAATATAATTATTCTTTATCGTAATAATGGAATTTTTGTATATTTTTTTAAAATTTAATTATTAAGTTTTTTCCCATCGTTTATGTATAGTCGCATCAATGATAATAGTCATTAACGACTTAAATATGATCATATATATGAATATATACATGATCATAAATAATACAAGCCTGCAAAATTTGGGTCGTGGAATGTTTTTTAATTTTTGATAATTGATAACTACCGTATCTATGTTTTAGCGCTGAATCCGAAAAAAACCCTTTATTTTTTGCATTACGTCAGGATTTTTCGCAAATCGCAAATTTCGAAATTTGTAAAAATGTGAAAAATTGCGAAAATGTGATACTACAAAATAGACATAAAACATTTTTTTCCTTATAATAAATTAATATAATATATTCACTTTTGGCTTATACTGTGCATTCTTATAGCTAAATTCCTTTTCTATGTTTAGTTCCTCAGGTTTTTTCTTGTTGTATACAAGTCCTCCATGTATTCATTCCTTCCATCTTTCTCTTACTTTTTTCTTCTCATGTATCATTTTACCATTTTTTCCTTATCCTTAATTTATCTCATTACCATTCCCTTTTCATTTATCCCACATTATGCTCTTAACTTGTACATCATATCATACTGCCCTTTCTTTTCTATATCTGCAATATGATTGTATTCTTCCTTCAACCAATTTTCCCTAGCTTTTTCTATTTCTCTTCATAATTCATTGTTTAATTTGTGATAAAATGCTCTATCATTTTCTGCTGTATTATTCTTTATTCTTATCATCTTCTTTCTTCCTTTTTATTTAGCAATTCTGTTGTTACTGTGTGGTCTCTTGGCTCTCTTCAACACATAATAGTCTACTACTTCTTCCTCTGCTGCTGTTATTTATCATTTTTTATTCTTGTCCTGTCCTCATTTGATTATTGGTTTTCTTTAGTTGTCAGTTTGTTTTTCACCCATTGTTTCTTTATCCAATGTCTTCAAATTTTGAAGTTCCGTTTCGTAACTACCTTTGCCTTCACGACCTTCTTTAAAGCTATTCTCATTTTCATCCTAAATAACATGATCACTATTGATATCTGCATTGGTAATACACTGGTTTTCTTAACAGCATTACTATATCTTTTGTATCTACTAAGATATGGTGTATCTGATAGCAAGTTTTTTTTTTGTCCCCAGAGGATATCCAAATATATCTTCTACTATTATGATTCTTGAACAAAGAGTTGGTAATAAATAATCTTTTCTCTTGGCAAAATTCGACCAATCTTCCCTCTTCCATTCCTTATCGATAAGACAAATTTTCCTGCTATACTACTTCAAGTTCTCCGATCACAGCATTCCAGTCTTCCATCAGTACTTACAGCAGTCCTTTTCTGATTTCATTACATCTTTAATAATCCTCATACATTTGTTCTAATTCTTCATCTTATTCAGTGTCGTATATATTTGCATTATAGCTAAATATTTTTGTAACATCCCAAACCTTAATGATATTAATTTATCATTTATATAACACTTTCTGCATCAGCTCATTTTCCTCATAATTATTCCTATTCCATTTTTTCTTCCAGAAGAGAATATGTTAACTTCACTCTTTATTTCATCGTATCCTTCCTATTTTATTTCAGTTTTTTCTAGTACATCCATTTTATTTGTCTTCATTTCCGTCTTTAGATTCTCTGACTTTCCATTCTGAAATAAAATTTTGATATTCTAAGTTCCTTTATGCGATGGATCCTTTACCTTCTTTTGTTTTTCCTCTTGGAGATCCGAATCTATTTTAATTTTGGAACATTTAATAGAATAAGCCAGTATCATAGCATAATTCATGGATTTATCACCAGGATCTTTAATACAGTGGTCTTCCGCTGCCTTCTGTAATGTAATAAAGATCTCTTTGAAATTTTTCTGATTTCCCACCACCAGGGTAGGGTGGGAGTGACCTCTACCCACTACTGCTCATCTGTCCTCTGCTCATCTGTTTTTGTAAGAGATAGACCTTACCCGAAAGCTATCATAGAATTTTGATGCGATGAACTTTACACAGTAGTGCAGTGACCAGACTTCAGCCGAATCTCACCCCACAAGGTAGAATCATTCCATCCATGACCAACCAACTTCAGAGACTTGATTCACCTGAAGACCATTGCTACACATTGTTTACCCCAAATCTGGCCTGTTGAAAAAGCTGAAATATGAAAGTGCTCAGACAGAATGAGCACATCCCGAAACTCCAAAATTTTCCTGTTTATTCCATCAGTAAGGATCACAGTTTCCCACACCACCAACAGTTTAATCGGCTGACATGAACGTTTCATCTGTATTGACAATTAACATCTACTCTTTGTTATCAGACACTGATCAGATATACAGTTGATTGTACGACCGAAATCCAGGCTACTTGATTTCAATCCCCTGCACTGGACAGAGCTTTGTATGTGGTCAAATGATTTGGTTCAATGACCTTTACTAACAGTACTAAATTTTGGTTATTCTGATAAAAAAATATGATCAAAATTTTTGTTCTTTTAAAAACTTAGCAACATATATTTTTATGATCAGACAAAAATTCATAATCAAAATCTTGTTGTCATTTGAGTCGTGGACTTTTAAATGTCAAAATAACATAATTATGAATAAAAATTTTGGAAGTAGAAAATGTTATATAATAAGTTTAATAATTTTTTTTTTTTAAATTGATATGAACAAAGAATAATTGTTGTTTCTCCATTTCTATGAGATAAATTTTAGTTAATATTTACTTTTAGAAATGACAATTTTTTTTCTTCATAAGCAAATTTTTATTTATTTGACATGTTGGTATTGCATGTATAACTGGTTTTATTTGAATTTTTTTTGTTGACTCATGTTGACCTTGAACTAATTTACCAAATTTTAAAATCATTCAGTGAGTTATGGTTTAGTTGTTAATAAAATAGATAATTTTATCGCTTTCTATGGAGAAAATAAAAATTTATTTTTATGGAGATATAATTATATTTTATTTCCTGTCATCTTATTAATGAAGAACAGTGTAAATGAATTTCTAAGGTTATAGATTTCAATTTTACTGGATTTTTTTTTTACTGAACTACTATAAAATTAGTTCAGTTAGTCTTCATGATTTGATAAGTTAAACATTTTTAATCTTTTGTTTACTTTAGTTTTTAATATATGAATTCAATGCCAGTTATTCCAGTAAATTAGAATAATTGATATTTATTTTGTAATTGATGACATAAATGAAATAGGTTTTTTTTAAATTAATTAATTAACTAGCGATAAAACAGCCTGTTGCACAAGAAAGTGTAATGGAACCTAAAAACTTGTTCACAATTCCTTCATTAAAATGCAAAATGCGGAAGAGTTTGTAAGGTGATAATTTGCCTTGGGAGAAAGACTGGGAACTCTTTTTGCATATTTCTTTACTTCCTTTTTTATTTATTATTTCACGTTTTGGTTTTTTGTGAATATTTTCTGTTATTTTCAATAAATTTTTTATTTATATTGTTTCTTAATTTGGATTGTTTATATTGCATAGTTGTTAACAAATTGATCAATTATTCAGTTATACATAAATGAACAAGAATTTGATATTTTATTTATGAGATATCAAATTTTTGGCGGAATGATAGTGTCTCAACTCTCATCTTTCATAAGCTACAAACTTTTCATTCATAAAAAAATATGTTCCCCATATTTTGTATAATTAATATACTAGGGTTATTTGGAAAGTTTTCGGCCTGACACATAGTTGATGCAAGTAAAGCCAAATAACCAAAATGTTTGTCAAATGTGATCTTTTAGATTGTTTGCAACAAAGTTTCAGATGCGTGCGTTTGTTTGTTTTTAGCAATCAAGTAAAGTAAACAAATCTGAAACAAAACTTGAAGTTCAAACTGTTATAAAATACTTTATTTTAAAAGGTTTAAGCTTGAAGACATATTAAAAAAAGTTAACTTTAAAGGATTCTTCCCCTTCGTTTTCAACAATTAAAAAGTGAGCTGTTGAATTTAAACATTTTCGTACATCCATTAAAGATAATTAATGCTCAAGATTCCCATAAATCGCTATGACTGATAAAATCATCTCAAAAATCCACAATGCCATATTAAATGTTTACCAACTGAAGGTTTGAGAAATTTCTGACTACATAAATATATCGATAGACACTATATTTTACACATTTTTTTTTTATGAGTAAACTTTGTTAATGATTGACTGAAAAAGCACTTGATTGAATACTTATCAAGGTAAATGTGATTTCACTGAATTTCTTTTAATTTTAATTACAGTAGTTGAAATATGAATTCACCATTACATACTGGAGACCAAACAGTGGGTGAAAGCAAGTGAAAGTTTGCTAAAGAAAGCAAAATCAGGTCCATCTGCAGGAAAAGTCACAGCTACAGTTTTCTTTTTTGGCTTTTCCTGGAGTGGTACTGATAAGACTATCTGGAAAAAGTCAGTTCAATTATATATACACAAAATGGAACAGAATTTGATATTTTATTCATGGAATATCAAATTGAATCATGAGATTTTGACGAATTGCTTCACTACTGGATTGGTTGATTAGTGCTCTTCAGACTAAATGCCTACATCTTAGAAAAAATAAAGTGCTCTTTCATCGCAGTAATACACCTGCACACACATCTCAGTATGTTGCTGCAAAACAACATGACCTACCCTTTGAAGTACTTTCATTATTTTGGATTTTGGCTCCCTGCGAGATTACTTCCTCTTTCCAAACCTGAAAAATAGTTTGCTGGATTTTTCATTATATCAATAAAAATAAATAAAATAATAATTAATGGATGAATAAAATTAATAGAATGGTAACTTTCACAATCAAAATTCTTTTCTCTTATGGAAATTGAGTTTTCAATCATCAGAACTTAATGGTAATTTAATTAAATTAAGAATTTCAAGATATTATTTCATATTATCGCAATTTAATTGTATTTGAGATGTATAATTTTTTAAAGTGTTATGTAAATATTCCAGAATTTACTCGGTTGGTTGCGTTATAATTATTAAATTTATCTGTTAATTATAAAATGTATGTAAATATTTAACATCTTTATCTTTATTGTTAGCAAGATAGACCTTGTTTAATGATAACATTGTTATTATGCTTTCATGTTTTATTATTTTACTTGTGTGTTTGTGTGTGAATTTATTTTATTATGTTACGATACTCGCGTAGGTGTGAATTGATAGATACCAACCAAACCCCTCCCCCACTACTGTATTATTCTGTAATTTTTTCTGGCTGTTACTCTTGTTTAATCAAAGTAAAGTATTGCTTTTAATAAAAAGGTTGCTCCAATTATTTTTCTGTTACTCAACATTTTGAAGTCCCTGATTTCAAAAATACTGACGTATTAAGTAAAAAATTCTGTATTTATCTATGTATACCAAGTTGATGTTTTTTGTTTGACTGTATTAAGTATAATGTACCTGAGGTGTACCAATATTTATAATAATGGATTGCAATAACTTCCCGTATTTATGGAAATTTATTCCAAAATTCTGAAATTGGGATTTTGGGGGTCAATTGATATGCGAGGTGAAAAATATTACTGGTGCATGATTTTTTTTTTTTTTTTAGATTATAATTCAATAAAATCATCCGAAATACTACTGAATTATTTTTGAAAAAAATTTTAATAAAATCATCCCATCCAAAAACGTTATCTTCTTCAGTTTTGAGTTGAAGTATTGTTTGAAATACATTTCCAACAAAAAAAATGTTGATCAATTTAAATAGTTCACCCTATCTGTCATATTCTTTCTTATAGTTGTGATGCATATAAAGTACATGAGGTGAAAAAGACACAAGTCAGAGTGGTTTTCTCTGAGAGTAGTGATGTTCATTGTACCGCCAATCTGTGTGGTGAACAGATTAATAGTGTTACTTGAAAATATTACTATTACAAAGATTTTGCTATTTTCAGAATTTAGTTATGACTCTTGTCAAGTCATTTACAACCATTTAAGTTGTAGCACTTAAAATTCAACCTAATCTTTCATCTGACTGTTTCTGTTTTAACCTTAGCTTCACATTTTTTGAAGTCATTTCTCTCAGATCTGGAATTATAAAGAAGGAACAATTTTGGACCTTTATCAAAGTTTAGAAATGCACTCCCTCTTTTAAAGATTGATAATTCTGTGTTAATTATTTTTTTTCGATCTTCTGACTTGATATTTTAAATTTTTTTTTTCTTTTTAAAAGAGTTGTTATTATAGTTTTTAAAATGTTTTTTAAAATATTTGCCTTTTAGAATGTGAAGTTAGGCAATATTACTTACAAGTTGCAGCATAGATTTGCTTAAATCATGAATTTTTTTGATGACTGCCTGTTTTCAAAAGAATTGATCCTTTCTTCATCTCACATTAGCAGTATTTTTCCCTTAGTACTTTTGAAAAATACTTCATATGCAATTGTTGAAGAACTGGAAACCAATATCAAAAATGAAAACAAAAAAAATTGCAGGAACTACATATCAGAAGTTATTCACAAATACGATTAAAAGATTGAAAGCTTGTTTAGTGGTAGATGTTTTCTACTATTGGATAAAATTTTTTAAATGCAGAACATATTTTATTGTTTATAGATTTATTTAGTGTTTTTGGGATATGACTTTTGGACCATGTGGTATAAGCCATTTGGGTCAATCCATTTGAAGTGACCCGAGGGTGGTTGCTTGACCAATTCAAAATAATTTTAACTTATTCACATGTTTCCTACATGTCTTAGGACCTTAAAACAATTTTTTTTAAATTTTTTATTTAAGCAGTTTATCTGTGGCGGCCATTTTTGGTACGGTGCGCACACCTATTTTTGTGATTGTAAGGATTTATGGAAAAAATCATAATTAAAAAACTATTGGTCCTGGAAGAATGAAACAAAAAGCAATTTTATCACATTTTCTCAAGGTAAAAGATTGGAGTGGTTTATTTACCTATCTTTCTTCTTTGTATGAGAAAATTACCAATAAATTTGAACATGAAAAACTGTGAAATTTCACTTTTGGTAATTTTTTTCAAGAGGCAGGGATGGCATACGCAGTTTGAATAATTTTTTTATATGTTAGTTTTACCATAAATAATATTAATGGTAATATACTTTTTTATGAATTTAAAAACTATTTTTTTTTTAAATTCAAATTTTGGTTTCAAATAACTCTGATGGAGCTGGTCATAAAAACCTCAAATTTGCGCAACTTGCACAGTTTTCTTTAGATGTTTATGGCAAATAAAGTTTCTTGTGTATTATACCAATAAAAAAGTTAAACCTCTCAAAAATCATGAAAAACGTGTTAAAAATGATGCCATTTTGACTCGCTAAGTGCATGCTCCAAGGGGTTTTCTTGTCTTCTCTACTTTATGCTGCTCTAAATTTCCACATCTTCATTATGAAATTGACTGAGAACCTTTCCCTGAGACATCCAGTAATCTCATAGGAACATTTTTTAAAGACACCAATACGTACATGAAAGATTTTGTTCTGTGTTCCATGGCGGTTGGGTTTATATTCAATCTAAAATTCCAGACCACAGTCCTGTTTGTGCTCTTGAAGTCTCCTTGACCCTATACAAAAGCTGACCAAATACCTGCATCATTCCTAATGAGCTTTATCATCAAGCACTGTACCGGGTATTACGGTTAATTTTACCATTTTTGTATGATAAGATTCTGACGTACTTTTTTTTTTTATACCATTAAGAAACATTACTGGCATCTTAGGCAGGATATATTTTTAAATTTTGTTGGTCTGTCCAGATCCCTATAATGGCTAAACCATCTACATTCCCTTCTCTAAATTTAAGTGTAACTGTGCATTAAAGACTAAGTTTGAAGTTAAATTTTTTTTTTATTAATTGTCTTAACAATACATTTTTGAAAGGACAGAAGAATTGGAAGGCATAGTTCGAGTAGAACTGGTTTTGTGAGTTTATCTACTGTAAAGATTGTTATGTCTATTTTATTATATGCATAGCTTGTTCAGAAATAAAAATGCACTGAGGGGGGAGAGGAATGGATAAACTTGTTTTTATACGTAGTGAGTTGCACCATATACATTAACAGTGTTACATTGTGGTGTAACTAACTACCTGTTGTGATTGGTGTAGTCAGCTGTTTTGTATTTAGTACCAATTACATTAACTTTTTAAATTTAACGCTTTTCTTAATGTTCATATCTACAGAGTACTCTACGTTATGAATTGATAATAGAGAAACTAGAACAAGACTTTGTTTAATTCAGTCTGAACTGTAGTCCGGGAACAGAAAACTATGTTAAACAAATATGTAATAATGAAATACCATTTTACAGGTAACCTTTTTTCTGAGTTTGGCCAAGTAAGGACCATGTGAAGCAACGTCTTGCAGTTATTTCTCTTTCTTTTGCATTCTCTTTAACAAGTTTCTCTAGTCTAACAAGAATTATTATATAGCATTATTCTGCTTTGTATATTTACATCTACAATTATATTTTTAAATAAGTTTTACATTATGCCAATTTTCTGCAAATTCTATTCCCCATTCTGTACTGCAGATTAATTACTTATTTCCTGTCAACTAGTTTCCCAATATATTTGATCAAGAAATTAATTCTTTTATAGTAATCACTTATTATAATGATTCAATTAACTGTAATGGCTGTTAAAATAAAATAAAATAATATATTTTTTTATTATGTCATTACTATGCATTTTATATAAATACTTCCTGTAAAATATTTTTTCATGCTGATCTATTCACTTAATATATTATTTGCTAATCTATGGATGTTTGGTTCGGATTAAGCTAAAGATTTCATTCAAGTTTTCCATACTAATTTGGTTTTGTTGTTCTTTTTTTAAATATTTTCACAAAAGTTGAAAATTAAAAAACAGATTAAAAAACAACGTGGAAGTGAATGTAATAAGTACATTTAAGTAAGGTTCTACATCAGAATACATAGATAGACTAATCCATCAGTAGTTGCAACTTTATTATTGTCATATTGTTTGTTAGTACAAGTAACCAGTATATTTATATGTAATAAAAAAAAACTACTATTCCTTAGTGCGGTTTTGTTTTCTTGATATTTTATATATATATATAAACTACGTGAATCATCATATATATTGTACAATTTCAGCCGCAGTGCAATTCGTTGGTTGTGTAACTGTATGGATTAAGTATGCGGGATAACCAATAATCACTTCGTTTATTTACTTTCAAAATTTACACTTCATTAATTAAACATTGCAATGAGTTAAAATAATTTTTGTTTTTAGTTAAGTTCACATTTATTCACATTTTAAATATATATTAAATACGTCTAGCTTGAACAACAAAACTTTAGTGATGTTGTTGCTAATACATAAGGAAAGTAAGTTCATTTAATTAATTCCAACAGTAATTAAGATCAGCTGATAAATTGATAAAAACCGGTTCAAGAACCTTGCCTGCAGTAATTTTTATAATATTCGACGTAAAACAGAAAAATCTGTTTAAAAATACGGTGTTTTTTTGTACGTTTGTAATACAAAAACTTTGTTAAATTGCTAATAAATGCATAAAATTTATTATCAAAACTTGTATAGAATTTAATTCTGAAAAAATTTATGTAAAATAGCCCAATAAAGAACAAACACAAGTTAAAAAAATTGATTTTATTACTAACACCGTATGAAAACGAAGGGATTACACGTATAAAGTGGTGTTTGCTTTCCTACAAAGTGCAGTGATACAAAAAATAGTGTTTTATTAAAAATAAAATAAAAAACGAGTACTAATGTTATTCAGACAATAACGTTTATGCAACTTTCTCGATTTCACTGTCAAATTGAAGATTTGAGAAATTTTGATTTCGTAAGTTGGTAACGCAAAATCAGCTGACGAACATGCATTTTATTTAGTGTCATCAGTGTATTGCATGTTCTACGTTAGTGCTGTGAATTGTTTCCAGTACAGTGTAGTTTATTTAAGTGTGTGTGTGTGTTTTTTTTTTTTTTAATTAGCGTCATACTGTAGCAATGCCTTTGTTATTTACGACTGAGGAATACGCCGACATTGGGATGTCGCCGACTTGGGGATGTATGATGGAAATGCAACGTCTGCTGCTGCACAATATCAAAAACATTTTCCTAACCGCATAGTTTCAAATTCTAAAACAATTATTGGAACATTCCGTACGATACGAGACAACTGGTACACTTCCCAGCATTAGTATTTGCCACAACCGTTCTGTGCATCATGATGCCGTCACCATCGTGTTAGTACGCGACGCCTTTCCCGGCGGTTCGGAGTTTGCCGATTTAACAGGTTCATTTTACTTACTGAGAAGGCTCAGTTCATTCGGGACGGCATCAATAACCTTCGCAACGAACATACTTGAGCAGAAGTCGATCCAGACACGTCAGTAGAACGTAATTTCCGACACCGATTTAGCGTCAATGTGTGATGCGCGGTATCGTTTACGTTCAGTTAATCGGGAGAATCATTAATTCTCCCAGGACGTCTAAATTTAGACATTTACTTGGCATTCCAAGCAAATGTCTAAACACCACTGACATCAGGATATCGCATTTGGTTTCAGTACGATGGTGCGTCTCCCCACTTCTCATGTACTGTATCGGCATACTTAAATGAACAATTTCCAGAGTGATGGATTGGCCGCGCGGGTCACATTCTTGGCCAATAAGATCATCTGATCTAATACAGTTAGATTTTTGCGTGTGGGATTTGATGAAGAGTATTGTGTACAAGAGATTCATGCGCGTGAAGAGTTGGTTGCTCATATTACAGATGCCGTTGCACAAATTGAGGAAAGTTGTTCAGAATTGCGGAGGGTAACGCTAGTAATCCGAAAGCGTGCAGCCAAATGTATTGGAAGTTGAAGGACAGAGTTTTGATAATTTACTGTAAATTTTAGTAAATGCATCAATATTACTTTTTTATTTTTTTAACATTGTTTCAATTAAATTCGCCACAAGTTTTAACAATAAAGTTTAGTAAAGTTTTTGTAGTAAAAATGTAATAAAACTTGTTTTTTAGACAAAAATATTTTCTATTTAACGTTGGTTATTATGAAAACTACTACTGGAGATATAGTTGTGGAGCCTATTGTATTTGACAGATCAAAAACCATAAGAAACCATAAAATTTACCTCTTGACTTCCTAGAATTTTAGTATAGTTTTATTTCACTCTGCCAAGGAAGAATCAAGGAATCTGCTCAGTAATCTTTCACCAGCTGTAACTCGCTAACTGAGCGTTTCCGCACCCAATTTATATGAACTTTTTTATTATTTTCGCTAGCAGAAAGCGCTGGTAACACTACATGGATCACTGTACAAATATGTAACTAGTTTGTTGATACTGATTATGAATTTTATATGAAGAACTACTCTTCAACACAGTTCCTACATTATAAAACACTTTTTTATAATTAAGTATATCAGAACTTATTTTTATTCGTGCACGTGTAATAATTTAAAATAAATGTACTTATTGTAATAGTAAACAGTGTGGGAAATAATAATTATACAGGCTGATTCAAAGAAACGGGAAATTTTAAAAATTAAATAACGTTAATGATATTTTTTTTTAGAAAATGAATTTTGTTTCATGTAGTTGTGCAAATGTTGCCATTTTAGGATACACACATTTTAGTTTATTTTTTAAAGATGACATCTTGCAGGTGACCTCCTCTTCTACGTAAACAGTCACGAAGTCTCTTCGTTAAATTGTTCATGGTTTGACGTAACATTTCAACTGGAATTTCCGCAATTGCTTCTCGGATCTTTGCCTTCAGTTCTTCCGTTGTAGCAGGTCTACTGTGGAACACTTTGCTTTTAAGGTGATCCCACAAAAAGTAATCGCAAGCTGAGAGATCAGGCGATCTGGGAGGCCATCTAATGTCACCATTTCGTGAAATGACACGTTGTCCAAACAATCGGCGTACAGCTCCCATCGATATTCGTGCAGTATCTGAGGTTGCTCCGTCTTGTTGAAACCAGGCTGTGTTAAGAATTGGTGGAAATCTCTTTTTTTGTTCCACAACAAAGGTTTCAAGCATGGCTACGTAACGAGCCGAGGTCACTGTAATCGCAAGTCCGTTGTCATCTTCAAAAAAATAAGGGCTTATAACAACACCGTAAGGTGACAGCACACCACACGGTCACTTTCTGGCTGTGCAACGGACGCTGGTGTAGCTGCATAGGATTTTCTTGTGCCCAGTATCTGAAATTTTGCTTGTTAACAAATCCACTGAGGTGGAAATGCGCTTCGTCTGACATCAACAGTTCGTGAACAAACTCTTCGTTATCATTTATCTTCTGAAGCATTACATTACAGAATTGTGCTCGCACAACTGCATCGTTCGGTTTCAGTTCCTGGATGATCTGCAACTTGTATGGATGGAAATGCAAGTCCTTCACTAACATTCTTCGAACACTTGAATTATGCAATTGTAAAGATGCTGAGAGGTTTCTTTTTCATTGCCGAACCAGTTTCCTCAAAATTAGATATCCATGTTTTAATTGCATATGCTGATGGAACACGGTCGTACCGTTCCAGATTAAAATGACGGCGAAATTCTCTACGCGCTCCCTCCACACTGTCATTGTTTTTGTCCGAATTATGTTTACAGTTCTGAACATGACCTAACCTAAAAATGAAATGAAAATGGGAAAAAATTAAAAATAAGCATGAAAAAATTTGTAATAAAGAGTACTTTAAAAAAATACCTCGAATTTTGTTGGACAACGGTTTTTATTCCGTTTGATGAACCGCTGGACTCGAATATATCAATTTTTCCTCAAAAAGGTGGGTTTACGAATCGCGCGCTAGGTAGCAATATTTGATAGTACTAGGTAGCGTACAAAAACTTGTTTTAATGGTAAATGCTCATATGAAAATGAAAGTACTGAAGATGAAACAATTTTTTTATTACCCCTATCACTTCATTAAAAAAAAAAGTGGCAACAAAGATTTGTTACATAAAACAAAAATAAATTCGATTGGTAAAATTCTTATTCTACAATTATAACTATTTGAACTAATTGATAGAGAAATAAAAAAAAAATCATTTAAAAATAATATAAAAAGTGTGTCCACGGATACTATAAAAAACGAGGATTACACTTACAAAGCAATAAGTGCAATATTACATCACGGATCTTCGATTCGTGAAGGTCCTTATACTAGTTTTATTAAAAAAGGAAAAATATTGTATGAAGTGAATGATAGGACTATCAAAAAAAAAAAAAAAAAAAAATTGGCCCGGAAATTAAAAAAATGTATATTTGTTCTAGAAAAACAATAGATTTTAATAATAAATCCACAAGATAACGATCAGTAATTCATAAAAAAATAAAAGAATGATCTAACAAAGCTGAGTGATTTCCAATGAAATTGTAAACCGTACGGTGAGAGTGTCAGATATCATTTCTTCCTCTCAAAAAACAAAAATTTCTGTAATACAGATTAATTTTTTTTAACAAAATTATACCGATATGATATTTCATTTATTAAACAACCAATATTCATAAGAATTATATCGTTTCTGTAAATGTGATAGGTATTACATATAAATGAAATCGGATCGATAAGAGTTTTGTAACAAATTTTTCAATTTTTTGCTTATATGGAATGCATAAACATTGTTTGTTATATATTATTGTATAACTATTGTCTATTACATATATTTAACATGTATTTTTTTAAAAACATATTCTAAATTAATAACAGATTTTGATAATAGAAATGTAGTGTCTTACCTTTTTTTTATATCGATATCATTTTGTTAAAAACAGTTTTATTTTTGAGTGGAGAAATGATATCTACAAGACTCTTAACGTACAGTTTACAATTTCATTGTAATTTTTTTTTTGATTCTATATGTGTGTGCGTCACGTTAGATGATGTTATAGTCTTCTATAGGACAGATAATGTGAGTTTCTGCAAAAGATATGTGGTACCGTTAATAAAATCAAATCTCGTCTTAAACCTCCCAGACCCAGCATATATTAATACAGCATCGATAGGCACAGTGAAAAACTTTTAATACTATATACGTTCATGACATTACACGATCTTAATATCGGTTCCACTTTTTTAAAATAATTATTTTAAGATGCATTTCTCGTTAAATAAAATTACAATTTTCACCTATAAGAGAGACACACCATCTGTATCGTCTTTTCTTTTTTTAGTTAAGTAACCCTTTCTTTGTGCTGGTTGATTTTATTTTATTTCTACTTTTATTTAAATAAAATAATTATAACAAATTTTATTTCAAAATATTTGATATAAAATTGTATAGCCATTGTATCATGCTGGACAAGCATAAATGTGGATCTCCAGTTATGTAATTTAAAAATAACTTCAGAAAAACGTAAGATAGTATGGAATTAGTTATTGTTAATTATTGAATTAAAATATTGATTTTTAGTATTAGAAACTGGAAAAATAAGAAAGACAATAGTATTACAATTAAAATAAAAGAAAACAAAAATAAATAAAAATTCTTTCGGTCTCTACGGGATCAAAATCCCGATACGATATCTATCTATATATATATATATTATTATTATTATTATTATTTCTAATGTTTAAATTGCAGTCTGGTCAAGTAGGTGGCAATAAGCAACTCCCCCCCTGGCTCAAATATGAGGATGATATGTATGACATGTGAATAAGGTGTAGTCTTGTATAGACTCAGGCCGACCATATGTGAGATTCGTGACTCAGGCTCTAAGTCGTGGGATTCAATTAAACGCAACCACACTGGTTGTGGTTAATTGAACCCCACGACTGCACAACGACTTTAAACTCGATAATTTAAGTTGACTCCAACCACCAAAGTTCAACGGTATCCACTGTCTAGTATTCAAATCCGTATAAAAATTAACTTTAAACTTCGATAATCAGATGTTAACAGACATTCGACGATGAGTTTACCACTGGACCAGCCCGATGGGCTATATATATTGTCGCGTGTTCGCGGTTTAAACAAGATATTGAGAGTAGCAAACTTAAGATTTCTTATAAATACAATTTCTTACTTCAGAGACATGGAAACAAAATAAACAATGAAAATATTAGGTACCATAACAACAACAATAATAATAATGATGACAATACGTATATATATATATAAAATAGTAATTAAAATAAAAAGGACAAGATTTGTTTAAAGTTAGTTAAATTATGAAAGCCAGAATACAGTCTAATTTACTAAAAACGTTATATTGACTGGTAGAACGTGATGTTGCATTAACAACAAGATAAACATTAGAAAAATCTAAAGTTCATACGATTCAGTTTTCTACAAATATTACTTCTTTTACTGTTTACAATAGAACTACCACCCTACACTTCATGAATGAGTAGAATATTGTTACTTTCACTACTGTTTACCAATAACTCCGAATAACTTCCTGCATCACCCACTGTCCACATTGGAATATTCGTCACGTACTCTTCGCTCGTTGTTACCACTATAACGCTTACTGTTTCCGCCTGTTATTACGATTGAGCCGAACACGGCCTTATCAAGCTACTGACTCTCTCCGCTGGTCCCCGGCAGTATTTATATCCCCTGGCCTACAGAACCAGTACCCGCATCATCCCTTTAATTGTTGAAGCGTAATAATTTTCATCGACCGCGCCCTTACGTTTTCTCATAAATTCTTACTCCGGTCCGGTAACCCTTCTGGTCAAACAACAGCTTTCGGAGGTGTCATTGCCTGTATTACAAAGAACAAATTGTTAAATGGACATGTTAGTCTGAGAAAAGTATCACTTTCAGTTCCTTCTAAATTCTTCTTTTCATTATTATTTTCTCTTTCTTCTTAACTGCAAGAAATCCGTTATCCTGGTCCATTATACTAGTCGTGTTTAGTAATTTTTTTTTTTGTTTAGATGAACCAGTCGAACTCGAACACTAAAACGTAATTATTTGCGAAAAACTGACACCCCATTTCTGACAAGACCTCCTTTTAGTTCCTTCTGAATTCTTCTTTTCATTGTTATTTTCTCTTTCTTATTAATTGGAAGAAATCCGTTAGCTTGGTCCGTTATACTGATCCTATTATAATATTTATATCTTTTCAGGACAGATTAATATTATTAACAATTTTAGTATTTTTAAGTGTATTCCAACACATTTGTTGTTCGCATAAGGCCCTTTTGTAACAATCCACATACATCCCTGCCATTCCTCACCGAGCACCACCAGTTCATACATCATTTTAAAGTATGTATATAAATTTTATGCACTCACTCACTGCTGCATCATTTCCTTGCACTAAGAGCAATGAAAACACTTTCGCTTTGTTCATTATTAGCATCTATTTATACATTATTTTAAATTACGTGATGTGAACAATCAAACTTGTCATCCGATGCACTAAACCTAAAAACTGTCTGAATTTATAGTCATTGTTTTAGATCATAGATGTGAATTATTTCCAGTTTAAAAAAAAAGTTTTTTTTTTTTTTTTTTTTTTATTAATGTATAATTTAAAATGAATTCTTGTGTGTAATTTGTATATTGTAATTTATAATGAAAATTTCGTGTAAAGCTTTATTGCCATTAATGTTAACGAATCAATTTTCGGCATTCGTTTCAAAAAGCTACAGAGAAAGTTCTAATAACTGGAATAATGTAGGCGGGACTAAGATATAATAAAAAAAATATTTTTTTTTTCTTTTCCAATTGCTGATTTTTCCACTAATGACAAAATCCAATTTATATCATAACATTTTTGAATTAGATACCAGGCGAGAGAGATTCATTTACTTTGTTTACTGAACAAGTGCAGCCTCTGAAAAATTGCGATCTATTAAAAATATCCAGATTATTAATTTTACCCTAAATAAAATACATTGTGAATTTTATGAGAGAGTGAAATGTTGGAGTTTAGTTGTATGCAGACTTAAAAACCCTTAAATATTTTGATGTGGGATATTTTATCGAATTGTTCAAGCCAAGTCCCCATTACAGAATCAATTTTATGAAAATTTATGCCAACAGAATAAATGTTTTTCATCCGGAGGTCCCGGGTTCGAATCCCGGTCAGGCATGACATTTTTCTTACGTTACAAAATTTCATTTCCGTATCCCACGCACAAGGTTTCAAGCTTCTGTGGTGATATCATCAAGCAAAAAAATCATTGGCTACGTTTTTTTAGCCGAGAAATTTTTTTCAAGAAGATTGAAGATCATTATTATACTATATGCGCTTTATCTTTTCTGATTAGTCTGAAAGAATTTGCTTCATAATAAAACTGAAAATCTTTCTCTTTTTTTTTTGTTAACTATGAAATTTTATTTCATTACCAATATTTTCCTCATACTATACTTTCTTTTTTCCTGTTTAGCCTCCGGTAACTACCGTTTAGATAATTCTTCAGAGGATGAATGAGGATGATATGTATGAGTGTAAATGAAGTGTAGTCTTGTACATTCTCAGTTCGACCATTCCTGAGATGTGTGGTTAATTGAAACCCAACCACCAAAGAACACCGGTATCCACGATCTAGTATTCAAATCCGTGTAAAAATAACTGGCTTTACTAGGACTTGAACGCTGTAACTCTCGACTTCCAAATTAGCTGATTTGGGAAGACGCGTTAACCACTAGACCAACCCGATGGGTTTCCTCATACTATACTGAACAGAAGTAACCCAACTCTATTTTTATACGTCTATAACACGTAAGAAGGAAATCTAAAAATGTTCTTTCTTAATTGCCTAATAGCCAATATTTTTTGTCCTTTTCAAGATGGATTAGAATGTAGTATAAATAAGGTACTTTTCTTTAGTTTAGAGAAGAAAATTCTGTTAATGAAATTAAATTATTTATTTAAATAGCGAGTGGAAAATAAGATGAGACCACTTGATTTTTTTACTTTATATAAAAGACAAGTTATTTTATCAGTAAGGATAGTGTGTCAAATGTAAAGGCCAATAAAGATAAAATTATACGTTTCCGTTATATTTTTTTAAATTAAAATAATTTTTTTACATTAAATATTATCGTATTTTTTAATCAGACCTACATTTGTTTTGTTTTATGTTTTTGCTTTTTTTTTAACTGTTATAATTTAAAAAAAATTATTCATATACAGTTAATAAGCTAATTAATTAAAAATATATATTGGTCCTCGGTAGGGGAAGATACCCGCCTTGTGACGTTCCCGTTCTCCATTCTCCACCTAACCCCCTCCGTTCCTATCCCTGGTGGGCTGTACTGGATGTCGTCTTTTAGACCCTTTAAACTTGATAACACGGCATAGTAATCAGTTTGGGCTCTGTCAAGATGTCGCCAATGCAAATGCCTCGACAAACATTTCATCAATGTATTTACGCAACCTTCTATCGAATTCGCATGGCCTCTTCCAACCACGATCACCACCTTTTTTATTTTTCCTGTTTAGCCTCCGGGAATTACCGTTCAAGTATTACTTCAGAGGATGAATGAGGATGATATGTAACGAGTGCAGATGAAGTGTAGTCTTGTACAGTCTCAGTTCAACCATTCCTGAGACGTGTGGTTAATTGAAACCCAACCAACAAAGAACACCGGTATCCACCACCTTTTTTATTTTTCCTGTTTAGCCTCCGGGAATTACCGTTCAAGTATTACTTCAGAGGATGAATGAGGATGATATGTAACGAGTGCAGATGAAGTGTAGTCTTGTACAGTCTCAGTTCAACCATTCCTGAGACGTGTGGTTAATTGAAACCCAACCAACAAAGAACACCGGTATCCACGATCTATTCAAATCCGTGTAAAAATAACTGACTTTACTAGGACTTGAACTCTGGAACTCTAGACTTCCAAATCAGCTGTTTTGGGATGACACGTTCACCACTAGACCAACCCGGTGGGTTACTATTACCACCTACGTATAACCCTCAACTATCAAATTAACCGATTCGGGGATGCGCGATCCCCTTGCCTTCCTCTTATACCGAAGGTTTCGCACAAAAATTCTTCCTATATCTAACTTCAATTAGACTATGCAGATGCACTCAGATCATTACTTGAGTCTTTAAATCAAAAATACTACTCTCACACCAACCAAACAAATGTTGATCGCAGCGACAATTTTGTCCTACAATCAATTTATTCAAAGTCCTCTTGATTTACTTAAAAATCAAGAAACAGATTCACAGATTTAATTAGTCTCTAATGAAAACATACCTTATCTCTCTCTGCTCTGGTCCGCTTTCGGGAGCGAGATAAATGCGTACACTCTTCCAAACCGCTGCTGTGATGGAGCTGTTGTGTTACTTATTATATATTTAAAATATACAACAGCAATAATAAAAGTAAAATATAAATTGAGAATCTAGAAATGATGTAGAACAATAATTGCTGATTTAATATAACCAATAATCTACACAGGATGAGAAGTTTGAAAAAGGATAAAAAAATGGTCGGCATGGTATAAAGTGGATGGAAAGTATTCATTATAATGAGACCTGAATATTTATTAATGTAATTAATAATAGTCGTAAATCACACCGCAAAATTAAATTATGTTTCAAAGAGTACAATAATTATCATGCTGTTTATTTCTATTATTTAATTATTGGGTATATTTATTGGGGTCAATTAATAATATGCTGGCTTTCAGTTTTATTAGTATCATTTGTTTTATGGTACTTACGTTATATTTAATTACTGTTTTTTTTTTTCGGTTTATTTTTATTGTTACCATAATTAATACTTTGTACTTTGAACTGAATAAAAATTATTGAGAGAAGTTTTGTTGTATTAAAAGAAATTTTTTAGTATTGTGAAATTACTTAATGTTATTATTTACTTTTTCTTAATAGAATAACACCATAAGTTTTGTTTTACATAAAAAAAGAAGTAACAAAAAAAAGATTAT
This sequence comes from Lycorma delicatula, assembly GCF_047948215.1. NCBI lineage: Eukaryota > Metazoa > Arthropoda > Insecta > Hemiptera > Fulgoridae > Lycorma > Lycorma delicatula. The sequence goes on along the minus strand of NC_134458.1, from coordinate 101,335,078 downwards.
ACAAGGCCGGTTTAATTTTAGCTTGTAGTTTCTTGATCAGCTTGTTATATAGTCAGTTAGGAATGTGAGATTTTTTCACCTGTAATTTCATTCAACTTTTTCTTGTTTAAAATATTCTGTTACATGTTTCAGATAATAATAATAATATAATAAAGTAATAAAAAATTAGTAACTGCATTGCATATTTTTTTAAATATGTTACGTGAAATAAACTTTTAAATAAAAAAAATCGCTTTGTTTAATCACAGAAAGGAATATGTTATTTGTTTGCTTTACACTAACTGTTCCAATCTTTTTTAAGATCATGACATATGTAAAATACTGAAAAAACAAGAGGCAGTAGTACAGGTTTTTTCCCTTAAGAGTAATGATGCTTACTGTAAAATCAAAAAAATCCTTTGGTAAGTAGACTGAAGATTTCGTTACTTGTAAGACTGATATCATCTGCTGTGCAACGGGAACCACTTCACTTCTCGCTTTCCCCAGTCTAGCAAGTCTACTTGTTATTCTTGAATAATCTTTGTTTTGTTTTTGTAAATGATTGTAACTCATGTTTGGTAGCCTTCACCATGTATAATATGGTACTTAACATAAATTACCTACAAATCATTATTAATTTATTTATATAAGAGTAGTTTTGAGTAAACCGTTTTTGAATGACAAAGTAGTAACAGAATTATTTTTAAAAAACTTGTACAAGTTTAAATTTTGACCTTTTGTCCATCCTTGAGTTTGGGCACAGCTTCTCGAGAACTTCGACAACTTTAAGCAGGAGTTCCTCAGTATGCCACTTCTGTAACTGTCTTCTGCATTTCCAATACAACTCGTTCTAAAGCTCCTCTCATACTAAAAAATATGGCAACCGTTCTCTTCTTCATTAATCTGGATTTTAGAACAGCCACGGTGATCTCCTCATCTTCGAACACCCACACTTTCTTCTGAGCCTTGGTCAATAATTTGGAATGCCAAGTTTATCACCTATTTCAATAGCATTCATATACTTCAACTACTGTCCCATTTTCAAGCTGTTTTATCATTTAACATAACTATGAAATACGACATGTCATCTGATCATCGGTCACGTTATGTGGTACCTGAAGGATATATAGCTTTTTAACTTGAAGGTGACCCCGCAGATCGGCACTCACTGCTGAGGAATAATGCCCTAGGATACTTCTATTTGGAGGTAGGTCATACACCTGTCAGTCCAAGTATTTATCGTACTGCAGTAATGTTTCAATCAAGTTACAGAGGAAGACGGTTGACCTGACCTTGGTGCATTCTCAAGGCCAAAATTTCCTCGTTCAAATTATCAGTAACACCTAAATGTTGTACGACGAGAACAATCCTATCCAAGTACAGGAGTCATTTTCTCTAAATACTGATCAACACTTAACTCACGTGCAAAATTCCCGGTATTCAGTTTTCATCCACATCACTATTACCTCTTTTCACTAACACAGCTAAAAACAAAATGACACTGAGACTGTGATTAGAGTTGCTACAGTGCAGGTGTAAACCTGCGCAAGTTGTAACCTCCTGTGATGATCCGTTCTGTCACACTGCAGAACTTTCCTAGTGACTTTGAACAGTGTAATCCAGCAGTAAATTTTAGACGTTAAAAATTAACTGTGAGAAAACTGCAATCGTACAAACGAATAATGATTTGAAAGCACCTCCGTGTTTTGATATACATTTTGATTGGTAATGATTTTTGGTTCACTTTCTGTTTGAATTAAATGAAAATCGTATACAGTATTTTTTATCGGATTTCCAAAAAAAACTGGAAATATGTTTGTATACATATATATGTATAAGATTTTTTCGTCCGCTCTACTGCAGGCAATTCATAACCGTTTGACGATACGTGGTAGGTTGATGTAAACCTATTGGGAATAGAACACTTTTGATTTTCAAGCGAATCGGTTCACAGAACCCGGAGTTATAGGCAAAGAACTGGGTTTTTTGGTACGTTTTCAAGGTTAACTAAAACCTGAAATCGCCATTCTGACGCATTTACTGTGACAGAGTTTTTTTTATTTATATTTTATATAAAAAATTAACAACTTTCTTTTTCATTTATTACTACTCTTGTAATATATAGGTAACCTTCTTGTTGAAGGTAACAGGACTGGAGGTAACGGCAGGGTGTTTTTTTTTTTTGGTTTTTGTCGTTTACTTTTTGTACTTTTTAATAATTATATGAAAAATAAAAACTCAAAGTTTTGCATCTAAAATGTTGCAGGTTAAAATCCTTGTCAAATTTGACCTTCATGCATTAATCTTAATTTAAAAAAGTACTTGTAATTTTTCGTAACTGTAGTTGATGATAAGGCAAATAAATAACTGCTATATGCTTTGTCAATAGTGTAGATCGTAATTAGTATCATTCATTCATAGTTATATATTCTTTATTATAAATAATACAGAGGCTTTGTAATAATAAATCCTCATATATTTAAACGATACTTTTGAGAATTATGGATTGATGAAAAGTTTTCATTGATAGTAACTCGATCTGTTGTTGCCAAAATAAAATCACTTCTAATTTAATGTTATAAAATAATTCTGCTAATTTTATCGTCACTCATATTAGTGTGTTATATTTGTTTTCAGGTACGTGGCAGATTATTATATATTGCTGATAATTTTATGTAAGTTATATATTTTTAATATTTTATTATATAAAATTTACATTCCAGTTTTTAGTATTGTGCGGATAAATATAATTTTTTTTTTAAATAAAAAAATTTTTATTTTTATTAAATCTGTTTTCAGTTTTATTCTTCTTTATTGCTTATGGTATAAATAATTAAAATTCATTTATGTTGATTTGCTATGTTTCTTACGAAATTATATTGTAGTTGAAAGAAATGTACCCAGTTAAATTGAATCACATTTTAATTTTTTCCATTTTATTTTATGTTTAGATAATTTATACCAAAGTCTTTATGACTTGCAGATGAAATTTTATGCTTACAGATTTTAATTTTTCAACAAGAAATAATTATAATGTAAGGAGATTTATTTGAAAAATGATGGGAGATTTTAGCAGTCTCCCTTACAGGTAATGGGGAATAAATCATATATATTCTAAATTAAAGTTATGAGTAAGCTATAGATAATTTTAATTATCTTAATAAGAAACTTTCTAATGAAAACGATAAATCAGAATGATTATTGTAATCAAACATTATTTATTCACATTAAACATTAGCATTCACTGAAATAACTTCAGATTTCATTGCATTGTAACCATAAAAGACATTAAAAAATAAGCAAATATGAATTAAAGAAATTGAAATTTCTTTATTAAGATTATAAAACCTTACGTAATGTTTGAAAAACTAATCTTTAAAAAAAAATAATTTCACTTTAATAAAAGTAATAATCAAAAGCACGACTGCCAAAAATCATCATTGTTGACAAACACTGCTCTTGTATGTAGGATAATTAAAGAGCGTGCGGGTGATAATTATGTATATAGTATTTTTTTTAAATTTATTTAAACACACACACACACACACACACATATATATATATATATAAATTTACATAGCCTATGACAGTCCCGGAAACGTAAGGATTCCATCACCGGGTCATACTTCTAAATCGGTTCAGCAGTTGAGCTGCTACAGTGGAACAAACATACATACCTACACCCTAAATAAGAACTACGTGCGGCACGATCGAAGAACATAATTTAAATCGTTATAAATGTAGTTATTATAACAATTTGCTGAATTACGTCTTTTTTGTCATCACTAAATCTCTGGATATAGTTTTATCTAAGAATATGCTTTCAGATTAATTTCTATTAACGGATGTAGCTTTGTAAACAGAATATTCGTATGCTGTGGAGCATTAAATACGTTCCATTTCTAAATATATCAGTTAATTTTTGTTCTGGTTTGGTTCTATCGTGATTTTGTATTATGATAGCAAATACCCCGTTTGAATTTTGAAAATCGGAAGTTCGGTTGCGAAGATATAACAACATTTCCGAATAATCAGGATTTGTTAGATCGAGAGTATACCCGATGCGCAAATGTTAGCCCTCAATCTACTGATAAATATCTCTTTCCATTTTGAAAATCGGATGATTGTTTGCGGAGATATTATAAGAGCACTCCATTGTACTTTCCAAAACAGCGCCCCAGAGGCACCCCGTTTGTTAGGAGTTGATGGTGACGATTGGTCTAGCCTCGCACGAGGTGCTCGCATCACCTCGCCACTCTAGCATCACACGCAGTTCTCACGGGAAGTCCATTATTATTAAACAATTGTTTTTCAATTTGTTTAATATTATTCATTCGTTTGATTCGAATCATGTAGTTCAAACCCAACTCACACAGTGATAAAGGCTCATAGTTCATTAATTCAATTCATTAAAGTTTGTGTTTCAACCGGTATATTTCCGCTACTACATGTAGTTACGCGGGCGCTCAATAGAACAAAGGTGGCCCGTGGCCCGCCACGTAAATTTTACATGATTTATGTTTACACGTGATATCGTTAAATATTTTTGTCAACAATAATTAAATAACGTTCATGAATTTTCCGTACTAACAAAAACTTTACAACGAAAAGTTTCAAAATCCTGAACAGTTTTGTTTTAGCTGTTTCTTGAGTTTTGATTTGTTAACCCAACACTAACCCCAACGTTTTTATCTCCAAAGCAAATATAATTTTAGATATATTGTTCGTGTAAAAAAGCACAGATCGTTTGAACGAATAATTCGCTCGAGAAGTATGTATCAGAATCGTTCGTGCGCTGCGCGCAGCCTCTCGGCGCACAAAATGTCCGCTCCTCGCCAATAGCAGCTAAAATTAAAATGTGAGCACGTACTTCAAACAAACAAACCTACACACCATCATTTTTTATGGGAATGATATAGCCTATGACACTCCTGGTAATGCAAGGATTCCAACGCGGGATCATACAGCTAAATCGGTTCAGCCGTTGACAAACATACTACATACGTACATACACCCTACAACATTTTCTTTTTAGCAGTTGTGAAAAACAGATACAAACACTTACTAATTAATTTAATGTACTAATTAATTTAATGTATAATTGTAATTAAATTATACGGTGGATGGGATCCAACCCATCCAGAGTTTTTTGTTCCTTATAAATAATTTAAAAAAATCAAAATGAAATGGAAAACATATATACTGTTAAATTTAGTTTTTGATTGGTAATTTAAAAAAAAATTCAATAATAATTTGAAAAAATGAAACTTCTTAAAAAGTGTTTCCCCAGGTCACTCGAAATAATTATACTGTTGAATGTTTTGGTTTTATAATGAACAGAAAAAAAAACAACTTTCAGTTCTTAGGAGGTAGATGTAATAACACGTATCAAGTATGTATTAATTATAATATAAGTAGCCAAAGATTTTAGCAGTCATTGAACTTTAAAAGTATGCATTGTTTTATTGTGAGATAATAGTTACGTCTTTTACATAGCACGAATATTTAATGACGTTCACAAAATTATTGGTTGTCTTGTCTGTGTATCGGGTAGAGATTGTTTATCTGTTTTTTTTCTTTGTACATTTGACTCTTAATTTTTTTTTGAAAGAAACTAACTGAAATAAAAACATATTTCAGCATTATTAGTAAACAATTGCGCATGTGTTCATTAATTTTATTTGAATATTATAAAACATTTATTAATTTACTTTTACATTACATAACACTCTGTTACGTCAGAGATCGTGAATTGAACTATATAATAAGAGTTTATAAATTAAATAATTTTATTGTAAAGAAAATTCTAGTTAATTTAAATGTAGGAAGATAGGTTAATTATTATGCAAATAATGTTTATTTTACCGCATTGCTATTGTATTATTATTTAAATTACATCATAGATTATATATATCATATGTGGTTATGAGTAAATAAAAGTAAGTACCTCTTTCAGAGGTGTATTAGTACGTTTGATTGGCGGTCTCCGTATTTGATACAATGATTAATTGTTGATGTAGAATAGAATTTTAATTTTTTAGTATCGTTTAGAGTGGAATAGTACGTATATTTAATCGTTCATTGGTTATTAATAAATTGCACCTAATGCTACACGGATTAGAATTTTATTACCTTATTATGGTAATATTTAGCTTGTGATATTGCTGATGTTAATTCTCAAGATTCGTTTATTATTATGGCCGATTAATTTGAAACACTTTCTGAAACTTATTGAAGTAATGGCAAATAAAAGTATTTGCTAATTTTTCCTTTTATATATAAGCATCTTTTATATATTGGAAAACTTCCTTCCGTCCACCTTTGTCGGTTATCAAAAAATTCCTTTACAGAACTCTGTTCTGATTTTCCATCGACATTTTCATAATCTCTTTGTATCACTCTTCAGCTTTTCCTTTGGAATGATCACACGCATCTAATTTTTCATAACTAACTCCATATTATCTTTTGTTTCATACATACTGGTGAAATGCTTTAACCTTCTCGATTAAATTTTCCGATTAATCTCGCTTGAATCTTGATATTATTTCAAATCGGGTGTTAGTTTTTAAACCTACTGATACTCTTGCTGATTTTCTCATTCATTTTTCTGTCGTGGTTGTTATTTTCATACAACCATAATGTATTAGTATAAATGAATCTTGTAGTGGTATAAGTTGATATGACCAAAATCACCATATTACACCACAAAAATATGTTTAGACTAGTCCAAAATAGAATTTCCCGTGTTTTATTAATGCATATATTGTTTTTATTTAAAATTGTTCCTAGATGCTTATTAAATATTTTTTTAATCTATTAATAGGAGAATACATGTTTATATGAATAAATCCTCAGCCATTTTATTTGTATTAAACAAGGTACCAAAGTGGATCTTGACATCTTGTCAATAGTGAGTGCACTGGTATTTTGCCATTTACAAAATATTTTGGTTAAATGGTCGTTTAAAATTATTAAAATTTACTATATCTTCTGAATTCAAACTTGGATGTTCCAATATTTAATTATTAACACTTTATTTGGGGTTTGGTGCCTTCTTTTTGGGTATTTTTACTCAATTCTGTTTTGAAAATACTCATTATATGGAATCCTTTAGTCCGGTAAACGTGATCTATTGTAGGAATTTAATTTTTCTTTATTTTCTTGTATATTAAGAATTGAACGTAATCATAGGTGTATTAACCAGAAATATATATATATATATATATATATATATATATATATATGTAACTCTCTTTTTTGGAACAGTTGTTACAAATTCATTTTTGTAAATTCATCAGAATTTTTGTAAATGTACTGTAAATTAAGAGTATAGTTCTGGACGTAACAGTAAACTGCATCTCTTTTTTCCTCCTAATGGTTCTTATAACACCTGGCACACACAAAGGGTAATAAAACTCATAATAATATAATTTCAAAATTTCAAAACTTTATTTTTATTAAACCAATTCTTGTAGATTACTGAATTTACACAACTTCTTTGCAATTTCCTTTTAGAGAACTGCATGTTGTCATCATTTCAAAAGTGATTAATAATAACAGTCGATATCGATTAAAAATCAATTCACATCGTGGAAGTTGACTATGAATTTACTTACAAAAAGTCCATTTTCTTCTTGTATTTGTACTTTAACTTTGAATTAATTAACATTTTACTATAGATTTTCTCGTCCTTACCACATGGATTTTTGAGAATTTCCTTTTCTTGATTTGGAAATTTTGAACTTCCTATTCTTGATATGATTATTATTGATATTATTCGACTTGTAGGTGCAGATTCGTGTATTTACTTATTGCTATCAGAGAAATTCAGTTTGAAAATAAATAAGAGTAAAACAACGGTAATGAAATGATAGAAGCACAAAGGGAAAGTAAATATTGAAATAGAAGAGAACATAAATATATCGAAATTTTGGTATTTAGGGAGTAAACTTACAAAAAAAGGAAACGGGAGAAAGCAAAGAGAGCCATTGTCTAGCAAAAGAGAATATTGCTACCAAATAAACTCTAAGAATTAAAAAAATATTCTGATAAATATTTGAGGGAATGTAGCGGCTTATGAGTAATAAAAAAAGACAAAGAAAAAAAATTAGAGGCCTTTGAAACTTGTGTTACAGAAAGATGTTGAAAATTAAATGGATTTATAACATTTTAAATGAAGAGGTGTTTAAAAATAGACGAAAGACAGAATCTTGTCAAGATACGAAGTAGATTAGTGGGTCATAAATTAAAATTATCGGGTTGAATCGGTTAATTTGGTTGTAAAGATTTGTAAAGGGTGAAAGATGTAGAGTAAAACGGTGATTAAAAACAGATAATCGAGGATGTAATAATTAAATTAAGGTAGATAAGCACAGAACAGAAAAAATGTAGAGTAGCATCAAACCAATCTAATGATCGACGACTCGGAAAAAATATATGAGTCGTAAAATTAATATTTATTTCATTAAACCCATACTAAATTCTTATTTTATTATTTCCAGATGCGGCTCTGTCCGTTGTTTTAATTTTTTATAAATATTTAATTTTTAAGTAATAAAGAAAGGTCCAGATTAGTTCTTTATGATTCGGAACAAAATTGTTTAGGAATCTTAACAAGTGATATACAAGGGATCGTGGCCTTGTATTTGCTGTTAGCCTCAAAGTAAGGTTAACAGCATGGTTTTTATTACAACCGTCATGGTGTATTGTATCTTATTGAAATAATTTTAATATTGAATTTACGTTAAAAATAACGATTTTAAAGACTTAAAAAAAAATTTTTTTTTAATCGGTGTTGTTAATTAATGGTCAGGTAGAATGTGCCATTACAGTTAACTAAAACTTGAGTATCCTGTCAATTAGTATTTTACATGACTATCTTCATGTAATACTGGTTTTTATATCTGATAAACCGGTTCAATCGATATTAATTTACATAATAAGAATTTATCTCGTCAGTTTTCGTATTATTTGTTAAATATTGCGTCTTCTTACGAAATTCTCGGTCTCAGGAAATATATTATTAATGTAGTATACGAAAATAATTATTTAAATTTGCGTACGGACAATCTAAAGTAACTGAAAATTACAAAAAAAAGTGTTAAAAATTAAAACCGCAGTTTTGTCGTGATTATATTTTTACCCGACTATGTCCGTAAGAGGAACGGTAATGTATTTAACTGTTATGTTAGTATCTGTGTATGTAACTACTTTGGTTTGTTTGTTCAGGTGTGTAAGTTATCAGACCCAACCAATTACAGCCAACTTTTGGGTAGTAACTGGTCTTCGGTCTCTAAGTAACATAAGCTATCATAAATTGTCTTATCTACGAGTAGAAGGGAAGCCCTACAGTGAAAGATAAAATTAAAAAAATTATGTAATACAGCTATTAAAATCAAATTTTAATAGCTGTATTACATAAAACTATAAAAAGAAACATCTTTTGTCTGTTGTGAAATTTTAGATAAATTTATTGTTCTCGAGATATAAGTGAAAAATTTGCTCGGGACACAGGAATGCGCCTCGGCTAGCCTGTACATGCGTTACACGTGTGTACATTATCATTCAGATGTCTATTTATATAGCATATCATTTCTACAAAAAGAAGAAAAACTTTACCGGTATTGTATTTAGATGATTAGTATAGTATTGAATGGTAAAGTTATAGAAATAACAAAAAAGCGCTAAATAAAATAATTATTAAAAAAAAATCCGACTACTAGTTATACACATCTTTAGAAAAAATATGAAAAACGAACAAAGAATAGTTAAACAAGCTTTTCTTTCCTTTTCCTCTTTAGCCTCCGGGAATTAACGTTAAGGTATTACTTTAGAGGATGAATGAGGATGATATGTCTGAGTGTAAATGAAGTTTAGTTTTGTACAATCTCAGTTCGACCGTTCCAGAGATATGTGGTTAATTGAAACCCAACCACTAAAGAACACCGATATCTACGATCTAGTATTCAAATCCATATAAAAGTAAGTTAGTCTGCGAAAATTTAATATTACTTCTTAGTAAAAATTATCCGTGAGATTGAATATTACTTCCACATTTTATGTTATAATCGGGTGCCTGTTTGTCTTAACAAAATGGAGGTATAACTTACTGTACATTTTCTGTTGTAGTCGGGTGCCTGTCTTGGCTATATGAAATTTTGACTTTAATGGCCTCCATTTTATGAAGACTATCAGGCACCCGAATCCAACATAAAATGTAGATGTTATACCCGGGTGATTCAAAAGGACTTCACATTTTAAAAGCATATAAATATTTATTTAGATAATTTACGGATTCAATGTTGCGGTTTCATTTTATATCAAAACACATCAAGTTTTGATTCGCGTAGTCCATTAGTACCGAATATGGCCACCAGCGCTGTCACCAGTTCTGTTAAAAATGGTTACATTTGCTGGTGCGGAATGTGCTCGCTGTGTGTTTTGGTTTCACGATTTGCAGTCAGCAACTGCAGTTCAACGTAATTTTCGTCGAGAGTACGGTAGGGAGCCTCCTAGTAGGCATACAATTTACTCTTGGCACCAAACCTTCATTGAGACAGGTTGTTTTTTTTTTAATATAAAATCACCAGGACGCCCACGCTTCCCTGAAGCTGCTGTGAAACAACTCGAGAAAGCTTTGCACATAGTCCGAAAAAAATCAACTGGTCTTGCTCACGTGAGACTGGCATTCCACAAACGACTGTTTGGCGCGTATTACGTAAACTATTGTACATGAAGTTATACAAAATAACTGTGGTTCAACACGTTACAGATGACGACAAAGTTGCCCGGCTGCAATTTTGTGTGGAAGTGATGGATAGAATTGCAGACAACGATAAATTTTTAGATTATGTAATTTTTAGTGATGAGTCAACGTTGCACATAGTGGCAAGGTGAAACCCAATAGCTACCGAATATGGGGTAGCAAAAACCCTTATGAAACCCTTTGCAGCACATTTGTGATAGCCTTAAGATCAGTGTTTTCTTGTGCCTTAAGCAAACAAAGACTACGGCCCGTTCTTCCATACGGCAACCGAAAATTGTATCGTTTATCTGGACATGCTACAAAATTTAATAATTCCTCGATTAAACGATGATGACCAAGATGGACGCCATTACTATTAGCAGGACGGAGGACCACCTCACTACCGCCTAGAGTCCGAGATTTTCTTGATACTCGATTCCCAAGTCGGTGGATCGCTCGTGAAGGTCTAATCGCATGGTCATATTGCTCCCCAGATTAGACCCCGCTAGGTTTTTTCTTGAGGGGTTTCATCAAAGATTGGGTTTATGTACCATCTTTGCTTGCGGATCTTGTTGAGCTAAGGCTTCGAATTAACGCCGCAGCTGCAGAGGTAACGCCCGACTTGCTGACTTCAGTCTGGAATGAAATCGACTTTAGGTGGGATGTACCTCGCATTACAAATAATGCGACGCACATCCCACAATTTTCGCCATATCGAAATAAAGTGAATGTTGGGTGACAAACTTGATGAGTTTTTCTATAAAATGAGACTTCAACCGAATCTGTAAGTTATCTCAATAAACGTTTCTAAGCTTTTAAAGTTGTGAAAACTTGTTTGGATCACCCGGTATTAAATTTCACGTAACTAATTAACTTACCGTGAAAAATGCCTATAAGAAAGAATGATTTAACTATTCTTTGTTCATTTTTCATAATTTATTCTAGGTAGGTGTGTTTAATTCGTAGTCGGGTATTTTGCTTTTTAATAATTATTTAATTTTTTAATATTTCGTTATGTTTCAAAATTATATTTCGTGAAAGATTCATATCTTTCACCCCGTTAATGCAGGACAAAAAACCTGAATTGGTCAAACTCGATGTGTAAACCTTTGTCAGATTATAGTCTCCTGTGATTATTTTTTTTTTAAATGCAGCTGTAATGAGGGTAATCGTAGAGGGTTTTGCATTTTTTTCTTAAAATGATTGTTAGTGTATTTCGTATGCTCCTAGGATAATAAGTTACTAAAAAATAAACGTTTGATTTTTTGTTTATTATCCTCTAAATGTGTTTTACTTTTTATCAAATATTAACAAGTTGATCTTAGTGTAAACAAAATAATGATTTTTTTTTGTCATTTGGCTTTGTTTTGACGCTATTCTCCATGAATTTTTGTTCTGTGATTACCTTTTAACCTCAGACTACTTACTACATCCTACATCGTCATTTATCTATTTTACGTAATCATCTTTATCTTTTGTAACTTTTATCTTCACTACTTTCCTTTATCAACAAATTAATTAATCATGGATGTTTTAATTGTGGCCTACCAACCCAGTTTATTTGTTAACGATTCTACCACAGTTTCTACTCCTCTTTTATTTGTGTTAAGACTTGCCATTTTAAATTTTATTAATAATAATATCATAGCACCAATGTCGTAAAAGTTCGCTAGTAAAAGACAATACATATGGATCAAATTTCATTTGATAACCTTGTCGCCTGCATGTCTATTGTTAATCATTACATATTCATAGTCAATGAACCTCTTAACTATTTTAATTAATAAAAAATATTTTTAAAAAAATACTGAAATAGTTATTATGTAGGAGTATTAAAATAACTTTACACAACTTTAACCTATTTTTACTTCCTTGTTCGAAGTAAAGGAAAAATTTCGGTTCTCAGATTTCAACCGAATTATCCATTTTGACTATCCCTGAATCCATTTTGACTAGTTTCGGCGTGACCTCTGTTCGTACGTACGTATGTACGTATCTCGCGTAACTCAAAAACGATTAGCCGTAGGATGTTGAAATTTTGGATTTAGGACTATTGTAACATCTAGTTGTGCCCCTCCACGGTTGATTGCAATCGACTGGACCAAAAGTCTCCAAAAATAAAAAAAAAAATTGATTTTGGATTTTTTCTTAACTGCAGTAATAAGCCCTCATCAAGAGCTTTTCAATGATACATAAGTGGTACTTATTTTCATTGGTTCCAGAGTTATAACCAAATAAAATTTTAATTAAGGAAATATTTTGATCTTACAAGGGGAAGGCACTTCGGTTCGAATCCGACTTTATCTCCTTTTTTTTAAATTTAAATATATTGATTTATTAATAATTATTAACCTCTAATTGTAAAAAGATATTTACAATAAATAATAATTCAATAATAACAATAAAAAGAAAAAAAAAATATGAAAAAATGTCAAAAGTTATTATGAAATAAAATTTTATGTACTTTTCATTTAAAAAAAATGTGTTTATGTAATTTAATAAACGTAGAAGGAACTCATGTAGTGTTCAAATCAGATTTTTGTATGTAGAGATGGGATAAAACAATATGAATTTTTACGCCGGTTGAAACTGAATCTTTTGTGCGAAAATAACTTTTGTTGCGTAGTGTGAAGCAATTATCAGTCTTTTTATTACTTATAATTTTATTTAATTGTGTTTCATTTTTCATTATCATTTCCTTATTTTATTAAACGTTTATCTTCATCCAAAGTTTTACTGATGTACTAGCGTTTTATGAAATTTATTAACCGTTTAATAAACGAAGTACTTTTGTTTGTGAAATTTAAAAGTTTTAAATTATTTAAATTTAAGTTTTTAAATTATTATTATACAGTTTTCCTGTATTTTTTGACTGTTTCAGCTTTCAGTTTTTTTTTAAATGGGATTACCCTGCACCCGTTTCAATAATACTGTTGCATTTATTTCTTGCTAACTCTATTTCATTTTATTGATCATCACGGGAAGATAATATGTCTTTCATAATGCTTCTTTGTTGAACGAGCCTCAGTCTGAAAAGGAAAATCTCTGATTCTAAACCTGTTACACCGATTAAATGTACCTTACCAATCATTATTGTGAGCTGATTTTAACAAAATGATGGTTGCTGGTGCTCGTTATATATTTATTCAACGTAATAATAATTGAATTAAAAATAGTTTTGAATAAAAAACTATATTTTCAGGATAATGTAAAAATTTAAAGGTTTTATTACTACTAAAATTCACTAGTTACCTAATTTTGTTGTTGATTATTAACGTGAGAATTATTTTAAGGACATTCCATGAGAAAATTTTTTGTTTGTAATAAGTAAAAGTAAGTCAGGTTCATAATGACCTTAATATGTAAAGAAATCAGCATGTTATTACATAATAAAATAGAGGTTAAAATAAAAAAAATAAAATCTTCAGAAAACGTTTGATCATTTTAGGTCCGTGGTCTATAATTTAAAAAAAATTTGTGAACATTTATTGATAGCTCTATAGATGAAGTATAAAATTTCAAAAATTTTTGAAAAATATTTAAACCGAAATGAGATAGAGCAAAACAACAAAAAAAACCACTAATTTCAGTTTTACGATGTGGGGTTGATTTTTGAAAAAAAATTGATTATTTGTATATGCAATGTAGGTAAAAAATTAATATTGTTTCCTCTAAAATGCTTCCAAAGAAAATGGAAATTGATTTTTTCGTTATATCCCCCACCCCTTAAAAATTTTGAAAAAAACATATCAATGCCCCATATTTAGAAATATTTAAGCCAAATTTAAAGAAAATCAGTTCGGTCAATCCTGTGATTAATAGTCATATAAAAGTCAAAAGCAGTGCGACACACATATTTACATACATACATACGAGTTTATGTTTGGTTTAGATGAACTAGTTTGATCCTAAAACGTAAAAATTTTCAAAGAAACCAGGTGTCCATTTTTGGCATGATCACCTTACTTTCCCCTTTAATACAGCTATTCACCGAGAAAGTAAAATCGCTACACAATTGACGGATTACATCAACATTGATTACAGTCCTGTATTCAATTACTGCTATCTATGATTTATGTAAGCTATTTTAGAGCTGTTAACTACAAGACCATAGTTTCCAATGATGGTAAATCAAACCATTTATAATCTGATTTAATTCTTTCATTCGCCTTACACTTATGACATTGGGAACGGATTATTTATAACCTTAGCTTATTCGTAGGTGATCTTTATGTTTAGGTAAAACAATTTTTTGTATCATATATTTAAGCTATTAAAAGTAAAATTATTGATTAATAATACCACTCCCTCCAGGGTAAAGATAATCCGTTTTTCCTTCAACATGTGGGGTGAATGTCAAATTACTTTTCTTTTGGTTGCACTTGTCTTAATTTACAATCTTCTGGTGGTAATAAAACGTTCTTTATTTGTTATTCTCTCCCTTTACATTATATTTTTGTTATCTTGACGGTGTTCTGTGGAATTTTAACCTGTGGACTATATAAAATGTCCATTTATACAAATTTGGCCATAGGTTTTATAATGTCCAATTTAAAACGCAACCCACCAATCAGCGTTTTATAACATTTAAATTGACTGCCCAACTTCCTTACGTTTTACTGGACTTTACCAACAAGTGAACACCGCGCCGATGCAGTAGACTGCTACTGACATCCATAACAAAACAATTCGCTTTAATGTCGGTTTTCTTCTTTACGCCAGATTTCATATTATTTAATATTTCTAACCGTATGGTTGTTACTGGCTTACCAAATTCGAGTACAAATCTGTGATTATTTACCCGGCTTGTTCTTTGACAATATCACTTCCGGCAACTTACACTTCACAAATACTATTTTATTTTCAGATAATAATTTTACAAACAAATCCCTATCTGCCTTTTGCTTACTATCACTTTGTCTGATGACGTAATTTTCAAATAATTGTAAAATAGATACCCAACGCGTATCTATTTATTTTAAAAATAACTGGCTTTACTAGGACTTGAACGCTGGAACTCTAGACTTCCAAATCAGCTGATTTGGGAAGACCTCTTCACCACTAGACCAACCCGGTGGGTTAGGGGATACTGCCGGCGACCAGCGCACCAACCATTCTTCTTTCTTCTAACCTTACAATTTTAGTCTGACGTTAGCACATGCGACTCCCTCCGGCGAAGGAAGTGTATTACATTTTCCAATAACTAGGGTCCCATCAGGCGCATTTCTGTTTGACCGAAAGGCACTAACACCAACAGGCCTTCAGTGGACGGACTGAAGAGAAATCGTGCCGAGGAAAGACTCAGTATATCGCTAGTCTCAAGGTTAGCCCAAGTAAGGATTTCAGACTGATCTGTAAGGATCGGACGCATTCCACAATACCAACCGTAAACAAAACTATTATATAACCTACATTAAAAAAATAAATATGCGCCCGACGATAATAATAAAGATCCAGCAGCAAAGAACTGTTGTCCAGGTTCTGCGATTAATAGAGTGATATGTATCCACCACTATCCTTGCGTTCCGTTCCGGTTTTTAAGTTCAACCCACCGGGTTAGTCTAGTGATGAACGTGTCTTCGCAGATCAACCGATTTCGAAGTGGAGAGTTCTAAGGTTCAAATCCTAGCTAGTTCCCAATTAGTTACTTTTATTTGGATTTGAATACTAGATCGTGGATACCGGTGTTCTTTGGTGTTTGGGTTTTAATTAACCACACATCTCAGAAATGGTCGACCTGAGACTGTACAAGACTACACTTTATTTACACTCGTACATATCATCCTCTGAAGTAATATCTGACGGTGATTAGCGGAGGATAAACAGAAAAAAAAGAAGTTTTCAAGTTCTAATTTAGTTCAGTGTGCGGTAAAAGCAATCACACAGTGTGCGGGAGCATTCGAAGTAAGTGTTTGGTAAGAAACGAGTGAAGAGGGCGTCACGTATTTTATTTTGGACAGTGGTTGAAAACAATAAGCCTTCGGCGAGTTATTTGTGAACAGGAGTGGAAATGACAGTTTTCTATTCATTCATAAAGTATTAGGGTAGTAGTTCTTTTTTAAACAGTAAAAGTGAATAATTCTTGTATTAAGTGAATTCTTTATTATTATATTACTGTTAATTCTATATTAATTTTATTACTTATAATGTTTTTAATAAATCGGTATATATATATATACACACACACACACACACACACACACTTATTTTAAATCCTTGAATTTTACATTTTATCGTTAAATTATATGTTTAGATAAGTATTCAGTTATTTTTCCATTAAACTTTTCATAAATGATAATAGTCTGTACTGATGAAAAGGTTTATTTATTTTCAACTTTTAAGTTATTTCATTCCATTATCGATTAATTAATCTGCTTTGTTGTTAAATTTGATATCGACTTTCAAAAAAAAATTGATTTACGTCTTATTTTCAGGTATTTGTATGAAATATGAATACATTTTTTTAATAATCTTACAGTTGTAACGAAGTATTTATATTTGTATATGTAATTTTAAAACCTCTTCACAGACTAGCTTATTACTAATTATTTTATCTGGAAAATATGAAAAATATATTTTACGTAAATAAATATTCTTTTCCGGGTCTTCGGGAAAAGTAATAAAAAAATTATTTCGATAAATAATCCTTAAGAGTTCAAATTAAAAACGGGTGTCTAGATTGTAAGAGTTAGAAAATTAAAACCGGTCTGATTATTTCCGAATTTCTTCTTCAGTCCTTTCCTAACGGAATAAAAAGAAGTCCAAACTGATTTTTCAAGTACCTTGCTTTAGTTGAAAAACCCCGATTACATACTTCAATGAGGGTAAATTTTACTATACGTTACGAATTTCCGCTTAAACCACCGTTATAACGTTTCCCAATATTATTTTTACTCTCTGTTCCTCATATATGTTCTGATGAATCTATTGTTACGAAGCTTGAATTTTGGCACAGTTGATAATTGCGAAATACTGTGTAAACCAGCCTAGGATTATTACTTTAATTATCCTAATAAAAAGGGTAGAGTTGAATTTATTAATGAATGAAAAAGTTTTACTTATCCGTTTTTTTAAATTCATTCTTTAAGTGATAATTTATATTCTAACACTAACACAGTATAAAAATTACAAAACACTTTAAAAAATTATCTATCGAATACATTTTTGCTAAGGATTAATAAGACATCTCGGTGTCGAAATCTGTTTGGGATGGTACACACTGAATTTCCAATCGATTGTAAACAGCCGGAAGTTGGTCATCAACAGGTTTAACCCATTTATACAATCTTAAAATTACGTTCTTAAATTCTCTTCTGTTTTGGTTTCCTAAAAAATTTGAATTTGGTTACAGAATTTCAGTAGCGCAGTAAGAAACTTCAACTTGCTGTGTGTAATAATATCGTAATCATAGTAAAATACAAAATTCATCGCTAAACACTAGTGAATTACTGGTCGATTATACATAAATTATTATTATTATTATTAGTAATAGTAATAAGAGACTGGAGAATTGTTTTGCGCTTATTCTATAATTTTTATAGGAAGAAGAAACGTCATCCTGGTGAAATATGAATTCCCTGACTATTTTTTAAAAAGTTAGTTCTGTCAAAAAAGAAAAACACTTTAAATACTTTGTAGACATACATGTTCCTACGTGGCGCTAACCTGAAGATAATAGGGGTCGTGTATGCTCATTTCTACGCTTATTAATTATAATTCTAGAAATTGATTTTTGTAGAGTAATTAGAGGCTTTAAACTCGTATAATAAGTATTTTCCCAAAACACTAGTCCATATTCGAGTTTTGAACTAATAAATGCAAAATAGAGAATTCTTTATAGATCATTATCACAAAGAGTTCTGGCATGTAAATAATTCTTAGGTAACCAAGCATTTTTTATTTGACGTGATTGATGTGACTAATTCTAATGTCGGACAATCACAGTTGGAATTTTGACAACCTATGTTATGGCATTTCAGGAGAGGTGTAAACGCTTAGCATTTAAAAGTATATACCTTTTTTTGGATTTATTTTCATAAAATTATTAGTTAACCAGATTCTCACTATATTAATATAATATCGTTTCATATATTACTCTGGAATTCGTTGATCGTTTTTGCCTTGTTACGTAAGGTAGTATCATCTGCAAATGCAAAGTTAGGTCCTTTAAATTTGAATTGCATCGATCGTTTATATACACTGTTTAATGGGCCTGAAAGAACAGATCCCTGCGGGATACCGTGTAACAACTGAACTTCTTCACTAAATTCCTCGCCCGCTTTAGTTCATTGGGTGCGACTGGAGAAAGGAAAGAGATAAACCATTGATGTATAATTCCTCTTACTCCTGCGAAATACAGCTTGTTTAGCGGGATTGTGCTGGGTACCGTGTCAGAAGCTTTCATCACGTCAACGAATAGTCAAACACAATATTCTCCTTTGTTGATTCCATCGTATATATGCTCTGTAAAACTCAGTAACGCTCTCTCTGTGTTCATATTTGTACGAAACCAAACTGATTTTCATTAAATTGCCCTTTCTTATTTAAGAAATTTTTTTTAGAAAATATGAAAAGCAAGGAAATCGGTCGATAGTTATTAGGATTATGTCTGTCTCCCTTTTTAAAAATTGGAACAACAATAGCTTTTGTTAAATCAACTGGGAATTCACCAGAAGATAAGCCAGAATTAACCAAATACACAAAAGCATCTAAAATACTTTCATTTATGTTTTTAATTAGTACAGGGGAGTACAATATCATAGCTTGAGTATATTATCATAGCTTTGCAGTTTTGCAATGCATGTAATAATAGTTTCAATTTCATTTTTTATTACTGAGTGAAAAAAAAATAAAGTTCTGAATATAATTTTCTCTGAAAAAATATTCATCATGCCTGTCAATATAGATTTTAATAAATCTTACCATTAGTTATTTGATTCCTAAGGTTATTAGCTAGTTTACAGAAATAAGTATTAAATATATTGGAAACCTTTTTTTGGCTAGTCACAAAAGTATTTTTTATATTTTTCAGAATAATTTCCTCGTTCGATTTTGAATTCTTAGACCATCTTTAACATTCAATTGACATTTCGGTGTACGCTTTGCAGTTTTAAATACAAATTTGTAATACTTATTTTTTACATCATCAGTTTTATTTTGCAGTTCATTTTTATACTTTCGTTTTTGTGTGCTTTTAAAGTGCTGTTTATTTTTGTCGTGTCGAAAGCGTCCTCTATCCTCAGTCCAATTTCTTCGAGATCCTTCTTAATTTCTTTCTTTGACGTATTTTCCACTAGTTTTCTTTTCCAAATTCCTGAGAACCAGTTGTTTCAGAATTCCGCCTTTAGGCA
Organism: Lycorma delicatula; assembly: GCF_047948215.1. Taxonomy (NCBI): domain Eukaryota; kingdom Metazoa; phylum Arthropoda; class Insecta; order Hemiptera; family Fulgoridae; genus Lycorma; species Lycorma delicatula. Next base: position 101,315,005 of record NC_134458.1, on the reverse strand, counting down.
TTCTTAAGATGTAGAAAGAATGAGAAATCCTTCTCTTTTACATCGCACTAATAATCGGGTCGATTTCTTTGAATACGGTTTCGTTAGTGGGAATACCCAGACCCCATTCTTCTTGTAAATTTTTTTTAAAAATAGGTTCTGATGCTACTGTGTTCTGATTTAATTAGTCGGTTTTAGCTTCATTTTCAATTTGAAAAATAGTTCCATAGGTGTACAGTGCTTCTGAGAGAACTGTCTTGTAGTGGCGAATTTTGGAGCGTATTAAAAGGCATTTTTTATTGTAGATCTGACAGGTTAAAAATTAGAAAATCACACGGTTTAACCGTGTGCTTTTCTAATTTTGGAGATTCTTTTTTGCCAAGCGGATCTTTGTTTTAATATGCAGTCGATGATTTCTCCTAAATATTTAAACTGCTGAACTAATTAATTTCATCTTCATTAATTTTGATTTTATTTGTGCAGAGAGGGTCAGTGGCCGTAATTTCTGTTTTTTCATAAGAGATTCGTGAGCAAACTTTGTTAATGCTCAAAGCCAGGAAAGTCACGTCGTTGGTAAATCCTAAGCAGTTTATTTGAGCAACTTTCCCATCCTCGTTCTTTTTCTTTATATTATTGAGAAGGACATTATTAGCCATCCAGGGCTTAAGTTTCTTCCATTTATTCTTTTCCCCCGACTATTAATCGGTTTATATGATTTAGATATGCTTGCTTGCAATTTTTCGGAGAAAATATGCAACGCTAACGATGCAGTATCTGCTGTATATACCGGGTTTCAGTCAGCGGCAGAAATTAATTTGTTCAGGTACTGGTAATCTAGTCTGTATTGAATTTCACTACAGAAAGATGAGTTATTCATCATTCTCTCACTTCTAACGCACAGAACCGTCATACCGTCAACCTAACTCTCGTAATAATATTTATAAGAACGATAACATAACGTCTGATAAAACGGTAATCGATTAATGATGCAGATTCCTGTCTTAACTCTAGTAGCATCCTCAAGTAATGGTGCTGGCCGTGATTTAATTTACTAATTAAATAACCATCTACCGAGCTAGAATTTTTTAGTAGTTTAATATTAATATCGCCTCGTATGATTAAATTTGTGTTTTTCACAGAGCACAAAAAAGTAAAAACTTATCAAAGAGAAATCGTTCTCGCTAAATTCCTACGACCGGCACTGGCCTAAAATATCTATCGAAACATTATCTGATACCGTTATTCGAACATGAACACAATCAGCAGATCTTATCACAGTATTAGTTATTAATTTACATAACAAAACGTGGGATATATATCGCTACCCCACCAGAACTGTACAAATTATTATATTTTGGATGGAGTGAATAACCTGGTAATGTATGTAAACATAATTCATTTTCCTCGATCCATATTTCAGTAAAAATAGTGATATACGGTCGAACAGCTAAGGATTCTAATTTTAATACAAACAGATCGAAATTTTTTCGTATACTTTAATGTTTTTACATACTTATCGAATCGATCAAGTATATCTTTATCAAAATGGTTTCGTCATCGAATTATTTTATAATTTAATTTAACTTAATCGGGGCTAACATTAAATGTAATATTTCTTTATATTTAAATATAAATATTTAAGCCATACGAAGTAAAGAGAACATAGAATTTTTAGATCAAACTAAGACAAACCGACCTCTAAACTCATCAATTTTGTGCCGTTTCCGGTGTTGACCCATTAAACATTTAAGTGCGGTGCGGTGACGTATTCCATGTATGTAATACATATATGTATATACATATATGTATATACATATATGTTAGTTTGCTATGACTTAATTAGATGTAAATTTTTATAGAGCGTCCAATTTATAACATGAAATATTAGTTTATATTGAAGAAAAATATTAACTAAATTTATTTTTTTATTTCCAAAATTTCATTGTAATCATCTCAATTACCCATTGATTTTTGTAGTAAAGTACGGTAAATATTTAAAAATTCAAAAAACTGACTTTTCGTTAATTTAATTTGGTTTTAATATATATATATATATATTTTTTTTTTCTTTTTTTTTGTTTAATATTGCTAACAATAGATACTGCAGGTAAAGAAACGTCAGCGTTCTAACTTGCAACACCATAACGAACCACACTTCTAACTTGCCCCGCTAAAAGTTTTTTCTACCTTAAATTGAGCGTAACTGAAGAACGACTCAACCAGTCTTCATCAAATTTTCACGTACGCAACCTCAGATATACTGCTGCAGCATATCAAAATTTCATTCAAATTGATCTAATAGATTTGAAGATTTTCGAGCCACAAAATTTTATACATAGGCTTATAAATATTTACGTATATAAATATATAAGGAAACTCCAATTTAAGTGAACAGTATTTTCGTTTGCCTTATACCTCAAAAATAAAGAAAATTCATTTTTACCTTCAATTCCGACCTTACGGCCGATAGTAATATCGTACTTTTTTTCGAAAAGTCGGTAAATTATGTTGGAATAGATTAACAGGAAGGGTAGCTTAATAAATAGACGTACATGGTTGCTAGGAAATTTAATATAGTAATACTATAATGGAAAGCTACGTTGAAAAAAGTCTAAAGGCAGATCGAAATTATTTTTTTGGAAGTTATAAAAGATGACGTATAAGCTATAAAGAATTGAAGGAAAAATTAAAAATAAGCTGCTTCCAAGCATTCCGAATGGGACTACAACAAAATATTTGTAACAAAAGATATGGTTTAGTCGTAAAGTATAAACTGGAAACAGTTTCTTTAAATACATCATAGGTAGAAGGTAGCGGATTATAAAGGTCCAACCGACTTAAGTTCCCAATAGGAAGTATAATTCTTTTATTGTTAAAAAAAAAACACATTCCTTGTGATTCCATTCAAAAAGGATATAGCCCACGGTTTTAATAATGTTTGAAATGTATGAGTAAAATCACATCAGAAATTGCCCTTTGTTTTTCTTGAATTCCACATCGGTATTTTATAAATTGTAGCAACCGGAAATACCAGAGACAGAAGGGAGCCTGTTGTTGTTTATATGTAAATCAACCTTTAATGTTCTTTAACGGAATAGACAGACTGTTTATTATACCTGCGTTGTATTACGCCAGTAAGGTAAGAAGAAATTCGGCTTTTATTCCAACTCGAGATGAACAGCAAACTATTTCATTGATTACTTATTTGTGGCTTCACCCGCGCAATATGGTTACTTGCGTTTCCCGTCGCGGTTAGGGAATGTTTAGCCACTCTGGACTTGCTTCGCTCGCTTTTCCCATCTAGCCAGGGGCTCGGCCCCCTGTATCCATTAAACTCATGCTTGAGAGAATAATATTGATTAATAACAATAAAGCCTTTTAAATTTATAAAAAATATCCATGTATTGTAATTTCTTTAAAACAACAGTTAGCCAGTATAGGACCCGAAACTTGTGATCGGAAAAATGCGCGTTTCAGAATACCTCCATCTAGTATAACACACCAAAAATCAAGTTAACTTCATTTTTTATTCAGTTTTAACCCTTTAACTTGAAATTTCAAGAAATCCTTTCCCAGTGTGCACTTACAACGTAAGAAAAACGTGTATACCAATTTACATCAATTTATCTTGACTAGTTTTTACTGGCCGTTGATTATGAATCATTCAGGATATATTTCATATATCAGGTTGTCTAAAAGGTATTGATCCATTGTAGGTCAGAATTGAGAACACATTTATGGTTATTCGAAAATAACTTTATGAGGCCAGATATGCACCATTCTTTCGATGATTTCTTGCCATTTTCCCCGGCGACATCATAATCCCGTCGCTCTAGAACTACTGTGGTTTTTGGTCAAAAAATTGTTACACGCGGTTTTCGCAGGCCCCTTTTGAAACTACACTGCTCAGGGAGTTCTACAGTGACCGAAACAAATGATAGTCTGACGGTGCCAGGTCCGGAGTAAAGGAGGATGTATTTAAACCTCCCAGGCAAGTTCTCTCAATTTCTGACGGGTCTTTAAAGATGTGTGGGGTCTGGCGTTCTCAGTTTGGTGTAAGACACCCTTTCTGTTGATCAGTTCAGGCCATATCTTTTGAGTTACTACGTGTAATCGCGCTAATCGTCGACAGTATAGGTGTGAGTTTATCGTTCTGCTTGGCGGCAGCTGCTCGTGATGCATGACGCCCTTCCACTCCCACCAGACGCACAGCATAACCTTCCCGGGCGTCAGTGTGTACTTTGCTACAGACGTAGAACTTCTTCTCGCTTCTTCACGGTGATGGATGTTTAGTTCATCGGCGATGTCATGAGTGCTCACATGTCGGCCTTCCTCGATTTTTGGCAGAATACGCTAACGCTATCTCGTGCGCAAAAGGTTCGGTACTTTTTAGATTACATGTTATGTTGATTTTACTTTGCTAAATCTTTTGAAATATTGGTCTCTAGATTTTAAATGTTTGTTGTATCATTGGTCGAATAAGCGGTTTGACGCAGATCTCCTTTTCCATTCTAATATTTGCCGTTCTCTTAACCTCAATACACCTCTTATATCTTTCATCCTTATATTTTAATATTTATCCATTTTTACATTTGTAATATCCTTCTAGTAGGCAGTAGACTTCCATATGACTAATCGTAGATGTGTTAATAGCAGAGAACAAAGGAAATAATTTATCGGCCTTATTCTCCATTCTTACCTTATTTTTATTTTACATTCTTATTTCTTATCTTCTTAACTTATTTTCCACTCCACTTATTCTATGTTTTTTATTTTTTTTTTTAAATCTTAAAACATTTTTTAATAGTAACATTTTTTTAAAGATGTAGTCTTAAGATATTTTGGTATTGTTTGATATTTGATTTTAATAAATGAAAAAAATACATTGAACCTTTTTCAACACGAAATAATTTTTTTTTAATAACTAATTTAAATTTTGAAAAAAAAAATATTTTACGGCCTTAAAAATATTTTGGTTATTTTCGTTTGAATTACGGCCAGTCTAGTTCAGATTATTTTCTTAACATCGGGAAATATCCCGATAGATAAAAGTCAGAAATTACAATATACTTCTTTTTCTCTTTCTCTAAATATATATATATATATATATATATTTTTTTTTTAAGGAGAATGTTTGTTATAATTATACAATATACAATTATAATTACAGTTAATTATACAATTATAATATACAGTTATAATTATACAATATAAGGAAAATTATTAACATGTAACATATGATTCTTTATTTAGACATAACTAATTAACATTTGCGGTCTTACAGAATTAAGTCACATAGGTAGGAATATTCAAATTGTCGTTAAATATGGTTGTTAATTTTCATTTTCGTGTTCTATTTTTTACGTCATATCCTGTATTAAAAACGATTTAATTATACTAATTTTAGGTTTAGAGTTTAAAATAATCCCTGACAATATACATTGTTAACAATGAGTGAATAAGTTAAGCAGATATTCAAATATTATTCTCGTAATAATTAAAAAAAAAAAAAATTTTATTTAGTTTTGATTTATGGAGCTTATCCATTAAGTAAGCTCCATTAAGTATCTCTGTTAAGTAAGAGTCAATGAAAGTCTAAGAAGAATAAATTAAAAAAAAAAATTAAAAAATAGTTTATATAATAAAAAATACCGACTATGTTTGTAGGTTACATCTACATACATTTATGCACGCAAATAATATAATTAATGTAAATTTCAGACTTTATTCGTCTAAATTTATTTCCTATAGACCTTGAATAAATAAAAATTAATTATCATTTCTATTATTTGTATAAAATTTAAAAAAATTAAAGAGCATTTCCTTAATACCGCTAATAAGAATATTATTAGTATTGTTTCTATTATTTTATTTTCATTCATTATTATTATTATTACTATTGTTTTTTCTTTGTAACTTAAAAAAATTTGAAATTAGATTTTTTAATTTTTATATTTTACTGAAAATTTCTTATTTTACTTTCTTCTTATTAATTTACCAAACAGAGATAAACTATTAACATATTCCTACAACTGCTTCGAAGCAATTGGGGTTTATTCCATTTTAAACGTTTTAAAGTTTCTTGAGTCCAAAAAATAAAACTGTTGTGTTGTTTTTTTTTCTTTAATGTATGAATGAGAAGTAGCATAGAGAAGAGTAATGAAAGCCGTTTAATACTAAAAAATAATACAGGATTCAAAAATCACAAAATATTGTTATTTATCTCGTAAAATTTTAAAGGGTGTACAAAAAGAAAAGATTTCCAAAATCCAAAGACAAATTTTATGTAAATAAAAGGTGTAAAATGTAAAGTTTACTGGTATCAAATTGATTTAAAATTAAAAAGAAATATTTCTAAATATTATAAAACTTGGGAAGGCAAATTATAACCAGTATAAGCTTTTTAGATGTGTTGTTGCGAGAAAATGTTGATAATTAAGTGATTTGATTTATATATAATGTAGAATTGTTAAAATTAATTGGGTAACAGAAAAGTTTACGATAGAATCTTTGTGAAAAAAGTGATATATGTATTAAGGAATTCAGAGTTAGAGAATTTGATTCTAGAAGGAAATAAAAGAGTTGTAGAAATGGAGAAAACAGTAAAGAAAGAAAAAGATTAGAATATATGAAGCAGGTAATTAAGAAGTCGGTATATCATGACCAAATGGTTTGGCATTGAATAGAAAAAGGTGGAAATTGCATCAGACCGCTCAAATAACTCAAGACAAAAATATGTGTGTGTGGGTTAACGTATATGTTTTTCTTAGGATGATTTAATTAATGAATCGATCAATAAATTTGGTGTGACAGCTTATTTTCTGGGGAGGGGACATTAACTCTATTAAACTATCTTAAAAAAAAAATTGTTGAGGGGATGGTACTGACTATTGAGTGTTTAATTATTATTAAAAATAGTAATAGTGTTTAATTATTCGAATAGTAAATTTTAAATTGTTTGAATAAAATTGCGATTCAACCCTATAAAAAGTAGAATTTTTTTTCAATTGTGTTTTTATTACTTCATTCTAATAGGCTTGAAATTTATTTATAATTTTCCTCTAAATGTAGCGTTATCAGGGAAAAGTATGTGTATGCATGTGTTCTATAATATTTCCGTAACTTTTCATGTACCTGTTGGTATAAAATATTCTCTTTATATTAGCCGTAATCATTGTGAGAAACTTTATGGGAGAAGATGTATATTTCACCAGGAGTATATTTTTAAAAGGTTACCTTTTTTCGAAAAATCCAAATTTCTTTTTTCATTTTAAAATAATTTTATGGTAACACAAGGTTTACACATCGATCAAAATTTGTGTCAATTTTATGGCATAACAAATCATAATCATCATTTTTATTTTATTTTTTATTCATAACATTCGATAAGAAAATAAGTAAAAAAAGATTTTAAGAAAATTTTTTCCGTATTTACTGAGAGTAGGATTAAATTTTAACCTGACGTTTTAATCAGTGTTTTATATAATTTGCTGACATATTTATTACGATTATATTTTATAGACGACAAAGCTTGTAACTGTAATTTTAAATTAATTAAATGTGTGCGATTTAATAATAATTTGCCGAGAATGTGTTCATACCACAAAAGCGGTTCTTGCTTTATTATTCAAATACTTGCACTAATGGTTATAATTATGGTTATTACATGGTGTCTCACAAAAAACTTGAGAGAATTTCACGATATTTTTTTACAAATGAAAATAAATATGAGTAATAAATCGCTTAGTTTTCGATTAAAGCTTGCGAAAAAATGTTTTCCTCACTTATCCTCAACTGTACTTGTACTTAAATTAAGGGGTAAATTAATGATTAAAAATGGTCTTTGATCTGAAAAATTGAATAAAACAGATTCCAGAATGTATCATCTAATAATTTATTTACAGAATTTAATTCTGAGAAAATCTACATTATATCAGTAACGCCAGCTGAACTTGAAAATGAGATTAAAATATTTGACTTTGATTAAAAACTCAATCTCGGATACAGTCTTTATCCCTTTAGACTCAGTCTCTCGTCTTTGCGTTTTTTACGAACGGTTTTTTTAAACGGAAAGCGGTTTTTTTTTCAAGGTTTTAATGTACTGGTGTCCCACGGAGAAAGGAAGAAAGTTTCAGGACATGTTGCATACTGATGAAAATAATGAAAATCGTTCATATAAACGTAGGTCTGGAAACGCTTTGTTTTCGAGTTACGGCTAGCGAATGATTTCGCCCGGATTTCAGCTCTTCTAATAAAAAGAAGACCTACTGTAATTTTTGGGACCCAAATTAAGGAGTAACGTTGGTGGTTTCTTATGTAATTTGAGCTGGGAAATAGGATAAAACAGGTACCAGAACTCCAGTAATTTTTAAGATATCCGACGTAAAACATAAAATTCGGTGTCAAAAAACAATTTTTTTTTTAGGTTTTTAGTATAATAGCTTTGTTAAACGGCTAGTAAATGCGGAAGAATTAGTGACAAAACTTTTAGAGAATTTAATTTTGAAAAAAGTTAGTTTTGAAAAAAGTAAATACACCCAGCCAATAGAAATAAAAAAAACGTTTTAAAATCGGTTTTTTATTGAAGCAAAACAGGAGAAAATAGACAAAAACTCTTATTATTCTTTCTGTACCTATTATATATGTTAGGTACAATTCCCGTTTGTTTTCAATGAAAACCTTACGGGAGATGCATACGTTCATTTCTTGAAAAATAAATTGCGACTTTTTTGGAATAAACAAACTAGGTTGCAAATGAGTATCCTGCACGATGATGCAACGCCACATTTTACTTTAGTAGCTAGAAATCACTTGAATGATAATTTCCTAAAATGGATAGGACGTGGTGGACCATTTAATTAGCCACCACGATCACATGACTTAACGCCACTAGTTTACCTCATTGGGGCCATATTAAAACGATTGTATACCGAAAAAAGTTAATACTAAAGACGAGTTACTCGTTGAAGTATAAAATGCAGTGGAATTTATAGGAAACGGATCCTGAGGCGGAACGTCACCGGAAATATTGTTATGTAATTCTATTACCATGTATCATTTCATATATTCTATTTTTTTTTGTTTTACTGTATTAAGAATAATGTTTATTAAGTACAAAATAATACGATTTTCTATCGATTTTTTGTCTGTTTTGCTGCAATAAAAACCCGATTATTAAAACTTTTGATTGGCTATATTTACATTACATTTCTTAGAATTAAATTTTCAACAAGTTTTGTTACTACATCTTACGCATTTATTAGTCATTTAACAAAACTATTGTACTACAAACCTAAAAAAAAAGTTGTTTTTTGAAACCGAATTTTGTGTTTGACGTGGATATCTTAGAAACTACTGGAGTTACAGTTAAAAAAAAATTATAATGATTATTATTCATAAAAATTATTGTAGGGCTTCTTTTTATTAGAAAAGCTGAAATCCGGGCGAAATCTTTCGCTAGCCGTAACTCGAAAACAAAGAGTTTCCAAACGTATGGTTGTATTCACCAGTAGAACATGTCCTAAAAGTTTCTCTGTTTCTTCATGGAACACCTGTATTTGTAATCTTCTGCTGTTTGAAATTGAGACTAAGATTAAGGATTAGTAAGTTTTCCGACAGTTGGTTTTGTAGTTTCTGAACTTTTTAATTTTTTCTACCTTATCAAAAAAATTTTTTTTTCTTTTATTTGAAAATGTAAATATACATTTTATATATAATATTTTCGAAGTCTATTTATATTATGTATTTATTTTTTAATTTAAGAATCCTTTAATTAAAACCATTTAAAATCCTTGCGAAAAGTCTTTCTTTAATTTTTTTTTACCTTTTCATTTTGGAAAGTTTGTGTAAGTAACCAAAGTAAACTATTAATTAAATTTTGAATCGGTTTGGTCCAACCAAAAAATATTAAATTGGAAGATGATTATGCAGTGGCAAAATAGATTTTTTTTCATATGATAAGATTTACGAGGCATATGAGAAGGTAGTTTTGGCACAGCGAATCCGGAACAAGCCTGATTTAGCTTCTAGTTTCGGTATTAAACCCTTAAAATAAGTCTCCAAGCCAAACATAAAAAACAATTACTTTTATTATACTAATAATCACAATAAGAATTTCAAGGAAAACAAAAGTAAGACGAGAAAAATTCAAACATCCAATTGAAAATAAAACATTATTAAATAAACGAAGTAACTTTAAATGGGATGGCTGATTTAGGTAGTAAGTTGTAAATTTATTTACATTATCTAAATTTACGTTTATTTAGTTAAATTTACATTTTATTTAAATTTAAGAAATTTTAACTTTGAAGGTTAATAATAGAGTTTTTAACTTAAATCCTTAAAAAAGAAGACTGTTTTTTATTTTTTTTATATTAAAACATTTGTTGTTGCCTTCTTTACTTTTTTCATTTTTTAATTATTTCCTGAATTTTATTTATGATTTTCTTTATTGTAATTTAATTGTTGTGAAATGTTTATATTATTATGGTCACAATAAAAACATTCTGTATAGGTCTGTATGTATATATTTTAAGAAAATGAAAGCAGTTTAAATTCTCTTGTAATTAGTTTTAATTTTATTTAATATATGGGTAATTTTTATGGCCTTGAATATTTATTTTAGGTTGTTCAATTTGTTGTGCCTTCGTTCGGCGCTCTACGTATATTCATTTAGTGGTATCCTGTACAATACACTATATACAGGGTCACGGACATCTTTCTTTTACAGCCTACCGATTTAAACTGCGTACTATTTTTAAAGCTTATTACATGATCAGCTAGTTTTGTTGTATTACATTTAAATTTAGATGCGTTCTTCACTGGATCCTCTTTTTTTTGTCGGTTGAAAAATTAAACTTCTCTAATTCCTGTATTATTTTTTTTATTAAAATACTAGCGGACCCGACAGACGGTGTTCTGTTCAAACGTTGTAAATCCAAAAATAAAAAAAATTTTTCAAATAAACTATAAATTGTTTGGACCGTTTTGATGAAAAAAATTCTGAAACGCGATCGCAGCGCTGCTTGTCGGATACAATTGTGAACCTTAATCATCGCAAGATATAGATGTTTAAATTAAAATAGGTGATTTTAATTTATTATTATGTAGATGACCTTTTCAAGAATGGTTTTTGTGCTCTTTTGCAAAGTATTGTTACTCTTTAGAAGAGTTTAGTAGGCGATAGTTACTAGGTACTATAGCAACTAACTCATCGGTTTGGTCTAGTGGACCACTCGTCATCGCAAATCAGCTGATTTCGAAGTCGAAAGTTATGTGGTTCAAATCCTAGTAAAGGTAGAGTTATTTTTATGCGATTTGAATACTAGATCGTGGATACCGATGTTCTTTGGTGGTTGGGTTCCAATTAACCACACAACTCAGGAACGGTCGACCTGAGACTGCGCAAGATTACACTTCATTTACATTTATATATATCATCCTCATTCATCTCTGAAGGAATTCTCATTCATCCTCTGACGTAGTACCTTACGGTGGTTCCAGAGGCCAAACAGAAAAAGAAAAAGAAAGGTACTACCATACATACTGATTATACGTACATTAAGTTAATTTCCTCTACATGCAGATTTAAATGCTGTTATAGATGGGACATTTTTTTACAGTTTATAATAATCGGTTGATATAAATACTAATCTATTGTCCGGTCATTTGTATCTATATTATGAATAAAGCCGTTTAAACACAGCAATATGATGATGCGTGCTTAAAATTAAATTGCTTACTAAAAATCGTATAATAATTGTGTTTATTGGTCTGATGAGAATCCTCGTGTAATTATTGTACCTGGAGTTCATGTTTGATGTTGGATCACAAAAAAGAGCTTTAGAACCTTATTTCTTAAACGGAAGTGTAAAAGGTGATCTACATCATCAGATGTGACGAAATGTTCTTTTTGAATAAATAACCCTTTTTGACACCTGTCCCTGTCAGAGGCTGCAAGGGAGGACATCTGCTCACTATGCTTTTGAATCTCGATCTAAATGAATCTAGACTCCGAGGAACGATTCATTGGGCATGTTCATGTAATTTGAGCGATTTTTCGTTCTGTGGATCGTTAGACATCGTGTTTTTTGTTTTGTTTTTTTTTTTTAATTTTATATTGCTAAACACAAATTTTATTTTTTTAATAAAATAGAATTACAAGTGATCTAAATTGTCTAAAATTATCGACTTAAAACTTGTAACTTAGGACGAAACTTATTTGCAAAAAATCAATGATTAAAATCATTAGGACAGAAGGACGAAATTTCCCTCTCCACTCATTTGTATTAAACATGTAATAAATAATAAAGTTATCAATGAAAAGTAATAAGACTTTTGCGAACGATCATTCTTTTTATTATTATTACTGTTCTCTCAATTATTATTAATTCATTTCTAACAGTTTTATTGAATTTTCTATAACTTCTACTTACGCTAAGTTAATATAATTTATTTATCTCTTATTTTGGTGGTTATATGGTGTTTTTTTTTTTTTCAATTATTAAAAAGTTAGATTTACTGCCATTTTGGGAATCTTACACTTGATTTAAAAAATTGATATTTATATATTTTATGCATTTTAGTAAATCTTACGTTAGTGCGTTTGAACCAACTTGATAGCTTACACTGTATTACAAAATTTTAATTTTGTTGGTCATTTTAAAGTGAAGGCGACGGCCGATTCGCGTAATTTTGTAATCATCTAATGATGCTTAATTCGAATTCAAACTCAAAATCCGTGACAAGTGTTCACACGCTTAGACTACATATTGGATTCAACAACGAACTGTCGTTCGATAAAAATATATATACTGGGTGATATTTAAATATGGAAACAGCTTTATATCTGAAAGGTATTTGAAGGCACAAAAAAATGGGGTTCTACATAGTTAAAAAAAATCAGCATTATGGTGGATTTTTTATTTTTTTCCGCCTTCTTAGATCCACCATATTGAATCAAACTTAATTTTTTTTTAAATAGGAAGGTGGCTTATGACACATGATTTTGATTTAAAATTTTAAAAGGAAAACGATGGTGAAACCCGTTTTTCCGTTAATGCCTTCGTTATTGAGTTATAAGCATTCAAATTTGCCGTGACGGAAAAACGTGTTAAGAATAAAACGAGCTAAAAGGCTCTACTTGAATAATTTTATTGCATTTTACATTCATAACGTATACAATAACGAACTTTAAACGTTGCTGTAATATTGATAATAATAATAAACAATAATTAACAACAAATTAAATGGATATATCAACTGATTATTTATTTTAACTATTACGCAATATATGATTTAAATTAATGTTTTAAATCGATCGTAAATTACTAACGAAATAAATTCTGAAAGCATACCGTTCTACAATAAATGCTACCACTCTACAAAATGCTTAATAAATAAATAAATTCTACAAGATGCTTCCCCTCTACAGCTTGGCAGGGTGCTAACTTCAAGTAATATGCGTTTACAGCTTGTATCATGTTTGGTGGTACGCAACCAGATTTGTCAATTGTTCTTTTCAATTCGTCAATGTCTGCAGGTTTTGTTTTGTAAACATTTGTTTCAGGTACCCCTAAAAAAAGTAATTCAGAAGAGAGGTCTGGGAACATGGCAGGTGATTCTATTGCTCCTCTAAAACCTATCCAAGCGATTTAGAAAGTTAAAATTTGCCGTGCCATTAGATAATAATGAGGTGGTCATTATTATCTTCGTGATAACGAAGGCGTAACAGAAAAAAGGGTTTCACCATTGCTTTTCTTGTAAACGATATTGCCATCTTGATGAAACGATACATTATTATTTAATTTTTGTTCAACATTTTCCCAGATATATGGTAAAATCCTATCTCCTAAAAAGTTGTAATAAGCATCTCCTGTAAGATTGTCATCTAAAATAAAAGGCCTTACAATACAATGACCGACGATTCGGTCCGCCCAAACGTTCACTTTTTGAGGGTGCTGTGTATGAGCTTCCAACATCCATATGGGATTATTATCGCTCCAATATAGACAGTTTTGCTTTATTGACATGGCTTTTTTAACATAAAAGTCGCTTCATCATTAAATGATGTTGAATTAGAAAAATTTGCGTATACGTTTAATTCTTGCATTTTAATACCACAATACTCGACTCGGCGATCAAAATCATCTTCTGAAAGTTCTTGCACCAGATTTTTACTTATACTGGTGAAATTTATTTGTTGTAAGAATGTTTTGAACTGAAAAATAACTGATGTCATGTTGGACAAAAGCTTTTTGAATCTATGAATGAGGGTCTTCAACAAAGGTCTGCAATAGATCTAACGACTTTCATCGGTTGTGAGAGTTCTCGGTATACCGGTGCGAGGACGATTCTTTACAGTACCGGTTTCTTCAAATCGTTGTACTGTCTTGATCACAGTCGATTTATTTACCGTTTCTCCGTTTGGAAATCTGCTATTAAATAAATCACATACCTCTTGTAAAGGCCGAACTCTAGTCACCATACCCGTACATTATCAACAGAGTTATTCTTTTGGTTTCACTTAAAAAAGGCATTGTTATTTGAAGATTTAATATTTAATAAAATTAAATAAATGAATGAGGAAACTAATAATAAAACTTTCACCAAAAAATAAATTTGAACCGCTAGGCCTACAACTTAATTTTTACTAGGACTATCAAATTTTACCATTACAAGTATGTTGAAATAAAAAGACAAAATGAGGAGTTAATAAGTTGCATTATTTCAACGTAATACAAATTTCATTGTTGTAAATTAACAGCTGATAAATAACAAATATCAGCTAATGTTAATGCTGGAAGTTATTTTTTATTTAGAAAATATCACTTGATATAGTCGGTTAATTTGTTGTTAATTATTATTAGTTATTGTTTATTACATATTATCAATATTATAGCACTGTTTAAAGTTTGTTATTGTAAGCATTAGAATGTAAAATTCAATAAAATTGTTCATGCAGCTCGTTTTACCTCGTTTTATTGTTAACACGTTTTTCCGTCATTGCAACTTTGAATGCTTGTAACGTGATAACGAAGGCGTAACAGAAAAAAGGGTTTCACCATTGCTTTTCTGGTAAACTTTTAAATCAAAATCATGTGTCATGTCTTCTTCCTTCCTATTTAAAGTTAAGTTTGATTCAGTATACAGATTTTTTAAACTAATTTTGTAAGATTTTTAAACTATGTAGAACTCCATTTCTTTCGGCTTCCAAATACCTTTCAGATATGCAGTGTAAACCTGTTATCTTATTGATAATTAGGAAAATTGATTTTAGTCTATCCAGTATTATTTTAATTATAAAAAAAAATATTAGTTATTTTTTCTCTCCAAGATACTTTTGTGCTGCCATACCCGACATATTTAAATATCTGTATAATAGAATAACACTGTATAATTTCAGATTATGTCTACTTTAATGACAACATTGAGTTTTTTTATGACTACGAGAGCTTCGTTTCAAAAATGCAGTTTTTCATCCCGATTATTAAATAAATACAATAAATAATTTTTTTTTTTTTGATATTAGGTAATACACTACAGATGTTCACAAAAGGTCATATTAAAATTCTAGAGGTATAACTTATCTAGGTAAGATACTGAGTCCGGATTTGGTACACGCATTTTGTATGTGAGTTTTGTATTTTTGAATAATTTGTCTACAATAAAATCAATTTTCTTAAAAACTCTAGGTACTAAAATAGATCTTAGAAAGAAAAAAATTGAATTTTTAATATTTAAGGAAATTTTATGTTAGTACAAATAATTATAACAAAAATATTTCATTTTTATCAAATAAATATCTGTTATCATTTTGTATAAATGGCAAGCAAGGAAGTAATAGAATATATTATTTAAGTATCATATAAAACGTAGAATGTTTCATAAATTAAATACAATATGTTATTAATCATTAAAAATTCCATTATTTTTCTTTGTTTAGATTTTTATATTAAGATTACTAGTTTTTATGAAACTTTGCATTAGATATAATAAAAAAAGCCTTATTTTGAATTTTCTTTTTGAAATAGTAATACACGTTTTTTATGGTGTATGCTGTTCAAAGATCAAGAGATATGTATATTTTACCTTAAGTACACACTTAACAGTGCATGCAATACATATTTAACAGAGCACCTGACGGAAAACGTAGTACTTTTAACCATCTAACAGCCCGTTTTATATCGTGAAAACTTTATTATTATATTTGGTATAATTCCCAAACTATAATATTATATTTTAGAAATAATAAATGTACATAAGTATCATTAATAATTAATGAAGATGACAAGTTTATTTTGGATAGATACTACGTCTATATTTCTAGTAAATCTTGTTCTGTCTACTTCTAGTCGGACAAAAATACAACGGTATCATAGAGATTAAAATCCATTTAAAAATAACTGCACTTTTATTGAATGAAGTTAAAAAATGTGTACATGTGACTAGCGGGATCGCAGAGCAACAGTTAAGTATCTGATTTGTAGTAGTATATAAACGAAATTACAGTCTTGGTTTCGTATGTATTAAATAATATAAATCTTATTTATTTTTAACTAAAACATTTCCTATGACAAAATAATTTGTGTGAAGTATTATAAAAAAATAAAAATTTTCATTTAGTTTTATTGTTTTTAAAATAATTGTTACAAAGGTAAAAAAACAAATTATCTTGCGTAACAAAAACTCGACCTCAACGGATAGTCGTGGGGGAAGCTAATGAAGTTGATTTCCTCATTTCTTAGCCGATGTGCTTGAGGAGGTGATTAATTTTCACTGTACTTTAGGTTTTGTAACTTTTATATATAGGAAAATAATTAGTAATTGCAGTGATAGATTGCAGGTTTATTCATTAGAGTTTAGAATTGTTAAGGTTACAATTTTTTTCTTGTTAGTGAAACTGCCGACTGTGGTAACCTGTATTTGTAATTAAAGTGGTTTTTCAAAATGTAAGTTCTGTTGTTTGATTTTTAATTAACTAGCAAAGCACTAATAAAAAACTAAATTTTTAAGGTAATATTTTTGTTTTAATATTAATTAATCTCGTGGCATCATAGCTAGGGCGAGTCATTTTTGACATGTGGTATACAAGAAGAAAAATGTGATAATCAGTCAAAAAATGGGATATGGTACTTTTGCATTTCTCGACGTTTCATGAACCGCAAAGAACCAAAAAAAAGGGTTGTAATGCACGTACCTCCTTTCCGTATGTTGGCTTGTTTGAAGCTTAAATACTTTTGACTGGATAAACCGATTTTAATGAAATTGTGAGACTCGAGTATATGGGTAGGCATAGTAACGCTGCAAGTGACCCAAAAAAAAAAAACTTTGGGGGGCAATATTGGGGGTGGAGAATCCAATCAAAGTTTAAAAATATAGAAGTTTAAATTTTTCAAAATTTTTTTTGTATTATTTAAACTTTTAATATATATCGTATGTTATATATCAGACAGCTACCCGTTGGCATCATTGATTACAATATCTCTTCGGTAGCAAGTACCTGCGTCAGTAAATTATGTTGTCGCGTGTTCGCGGTTCGACAAGGATATTGAGAGACTATCAAACGTAAAAATGTCTTACAAATAAATCATTTAATGATTTAATTTGCGATAGCGAGTTAACCACTAGACCATCCCGGTGGGCTATATTTGTCGGCCTGTTTGAAGCTTAGTTACTTCGGATTCTGTAAAACAGTTTTCTTCAAACTTTTTAGGAAAATGCCATCATGAAGGAGATGTTAACATTAATTTAATTGAAAGTGTTATTAAAATTATTGACAAGATTTTGGCAGGCATTTTAGATAGTTTGGTTGGTGAGACTTATAAAACTTTGATGCATTGTTTATTACTTATTAAAGAAAATTAATACTGCACGTGAAAAAAGAAATTGTTACTTTTTTCACACAGCAGGTAAAGTTTGCCGCCGGCCTCCGTGGCGCGAATGGTAGCGTCTCGATCTTTCATCCGGAGGTCCCGGGTTCGAATCCCGGTCAGGCATGGCATTTTCATACACGCTACAAATCATTCATCTCATCCTCTGAAGCGATACCTAACGGTGATCTCGGAGCTTATAAAAAAAAGAATGGTAAAATTTGCCACAAACTGTTTGTTATCTTAGACTAAAGATGTAGCTAAACAGCCGGTTAGTTATAGAAGGGTAGAAGTGTTTGTATGATTCATATTCACCCGCATCAAACCCCTACCGTTGAAAAATTAACCTAAGTTAAGATACTTATATTTAGTTAGCACGTACGTATCTCGTATAAAGATAGCGTTTTGTTCAGAGACAAAAAAATTTATTACATGATAAATACTCATTATATTCGTTATCGCGTAAAATTTTAACTCATAATTTTAGACCAAACTATGAAATTTCAGTAAATTTCTAAGAGTCTGTCGTGGCAAGCGAGAAATTTTAAATGCGTTAAAAGCAAATATAAAAAATTATAAATATCCAATCGCAAATTGGAGAGATACGATGTAATAATTATCGTATTAAGATGTTGGCTGCAGTTATAAAAAAAATTTCAGTTATGAAAAACTTTTTAGAAATTCAATATCTGGATTTATTGTAATTTTTCTTTTTGTATAGTTTTATAATTTATTATAAAATCGATTGTGATTTTTTCTTCTTGATATTCAGTGCAGTCATTCAAATTTAAATATTTAATGCTGTTATATTAAACTTTTATAATTTATATTTTAGTTATTTTGTAAAATCATAACATTTCATGCATAACTCACATTACCTTTTAGTGAGGATATTAATTTGTTGTAGTATTTATTAAATTTTGAATGTTTTTTTGAAGAACATTAGTAAATATAAATTAATTTTATCTAATTAATAAAGTAAATGATTCTGCATACTTCGGGTAAATAGTGTTTAAAGTATATACTCAGGAAATCTTAACAGAAGTGAATATGTACGGAATTGTCATAACATTTTTACTTCCTTGTACGAAATAAAGAAAGTATTGTAATCGCGAAAAATTTCGGCTTTCAGATTTCAACGGAAATATCCAATTTGACCATCCTTGAATTCATTTTGACTAGTTTCGGCGTGACGTCTGTACGTACGTATGTGTCTCGCATAACTCAAAAACGATTAGCCGTAGGATGTTGAAATTTTGGATTTAGGACTGTTGTAACATCTAGTTCTACACCTCCCCTTTTGATTGCAATCGACTGGACCTAAAGCGTCCAAAAAATCCCAAAATCCAAAAGATTTAGATTTTGGACTCTTTCTTAACTGCAGTAATAAGTTCTCATTGAGAGCTTTTGAACGATATATCATAAATGGTACTTATTTTCATTGGTTCCAGCGTTATAGCCAAATAAAATGTTAATTAATGAAATATTTGGATCTTACGAGGGGAAGGCACATCGTTTCAAATCTGACTTTTTAACTTTTTTTTAAAATTTATATATTTTGTTTTATTAATAATTAATTATTAACCTCTGTTAAAAAAAATTACAATAAATAATGATTCAGCAATAACAATAAAAAATAAAAAAATAAGAAAAAAATATCAAAAGTTATTATTGAAATAAAATTTTATGTATTTTACATTTAAAAAAAAATGTTTATATGTAATTTAATACGCAAACAAGGAAGTCATGTGGTGTCCACATTTTTTTTAATAATGTAATACTGCTGTACAGATATAATATTCTACCCCAGCCAAACTTTTATTACAGGGATCAGAAAACAGTATGTGCGTGTCTCGTGGCCAAATTGATCACCAGTAGTTATAGATGATTATGTTAATCTTTATTTAACTATCGTACCATTTATTCTAGACTAAACGTAATTTCAATAAGTGGTCAAAAGATTGATTTCACCCAGTAACTAACAACCTGCTTAATCCTTAAAACATATCATGTAAAACCCTATATCGTTTTAGTGACGTTTGTTAACTTCATAGAATCGGCAAAGTAATATATTATGCTTTGAATATTATTAGCCTCATATATGGTTTATAATAAACGAGTATTGCACAACGTAAGGCTAACATAAGGAAAAAGAAACCGACTAAATCTTTTCACGAAATGATATTAAATAGTTATTATTCAAGGAACTGATGAGTCAATCCTACCTCCGTTTCTGGTAAATAAGAACGAAATTATGTATGATGTAAAGCTTTGCTTTAACGGAAAAGAGAATGGCTGATTTTTTTTATATTTCATAATAAAATTGTGTTAGATTATAAAACAAATACATACTATTCAAAAAATGTTAAAAATTTAATTTACCAAGTTATAAATGATCTATATGCCCTCCATTTGTTGCACCTTAAGACGATAACTAAATTCTTCCGCAACACGTTGCAGAAGAGTTCTGTTACAGAAGTTACTGTAGCTGTTATCCTGTTTTTCAGCTCATTCAAATTAGCAGTTAATGGTGAACATAAACACTTTGTTTTACATATCCCCAGAAGAAAGATTTACATGGTATGGTTAAGGATTTTAGGGGCCAAGAGTGTAGTACAAGTCTTGGGGCATCCGCACGTCCTATCTAGCTTTGAGGTGATGTTTTATTCTTTTGTTGAAAGTTTTCTTAGTTGTGGAAAACGCCAGTTCTACAAGTTAAGAGTGACCTGACACTGTGTTTCCTTCAAAAACATACTATTGTTTGAAGAAAACAGTTTGTGACAAATAAAAGAAAACTAATTTTCATTTTTCACAAACAAAAGAAAACACAGTTTTCTTTTATAAGGGAAGTAACAATGTGACGAAAGAAGTAAAATTCTTAATAGACAAAAAAAGCACAGTTTTATTTTGTCGGACTTTTTGGCTTTTTCGGGCCAAGTGATTTTTTTCGGGCTAAAAAGCCTCTTGAATTTGTTGTACATCTTCCTATGAAGTGCGTGGTTGTGGGTGGGCTCTTCCCTGGACATAATCATTTCGATTCTTCAAATTTGTGTACCTCGACGAATCTTCTTAGTCGATGGAGGTTCGATCCTAAAACGCTGTCGAAACGCGTACTGGATCATTATTACGGAATCTATCTTGCTAAATAGTATAACACAAAACGTCTTCTGTTAGATACTCACCGTGTTGTTCATGACTGACGTTCCACGAGTTGCTCGCATACCTCACCATTCTAGCCTCACATGCAGTCTCCACAGGAAGCCCATTATTTTTAAACTGATATTTTTTTAAAATATTTTATTTAACATAAATTTAATTATATTATTGTAATATTATTATTCATTCTATTGGTTCGAATCATTCAGTTTAAACCAGCTCACAGAACGATAGAAGCTCACCGTTTATAGTTCATTAATTCAATTCATTAAAGTTTTTGCTTCAACCGGCATATCTCCGCTACTACATGTATTATATTCTTTTTTTCCAGATAAAATATATCTGAAAACCATCTCAGTTATGCCAAGAAATATGGGTAAAAATTTAGTTGCGATTGATCGAGTAGTTTTTTGTTTATCCCGAACAAACAAAAACCCTCTTCCTCTTTATGTAATAGTATAGAGTTATATTTCAAATAGTATTCATGCTCTCTGTACCTCGCAATAGATCTAAATATTTTAGAAAGTTACGTGCAATTTGCCAAAAGTTATTTTAGTGTAGAAAGCCCACATTTAAAATCCAACTTTTTGCTACAAACACATTACATCACCACACAAACCATGTATGTGCGCTGAAACTTGGTTGGATAATTTTGACGAACAATACTTGCATTATAATTGATAGATCTCGGATCATGAAACCGAGTATTATTGTACTTCTGGATACTTTTTAAGGTGACAATTTTACTATTTTATAAAACAATATATTTTTAATGTCTATTTTTATGACTAATCTGATCTGATCACTTGACATGATTTTTGTAACATTAATGAAAATGCTCTTTTTGTGTTTCATTTTACTAATTATTAAAATATCCATTCACATAAATGTCCTACCACCTCCCATTTCCGAGTAGATGTTAACTTTCTAACTGATAACTTATTTTAAATTACCTGAAATTGTTTACGCCTGCCTTTACTGGGTATTCCCACCGCATTCTAAAAGCCTTTAAATACTCTTGTGTTTCTTTAAAGTTTAGTTGATTCTGTCTTGCGTACAGTCAAGTGGCTTTTAGTGATTTTGTTATGTTTTATATAAAATGGCAAGTTCTAGTCGATGTTGCAAAAATCCAGCGGATAAGTTTTGTTATATTCGTGGTAGATTTACTTTAAAGTCACAGAATAGATCTATATACCAGGTCAAAAAGTCTACTTTTTATATTTTAAGTGACAAATCAGAAATCAAGATAAACGTTGGGCTCGTCATGTTTTCTGTGCGAGTTGTTACGTAAATCTAGTGCAGGGGATACACAACAAGAAAAATTCTATGTAGTTTGCAGTTTTTATGGTGTGGAGAGAACCTTCTGACCATGTAAGGTATTTGCTACTTTTGCATTACTAAAACGGGTATCTTTGCAGAAGCGAAGTGACAAAACTGAGTATTCAAATGCCGTCAACACTAAGGCCCATTCCTCACAGCCAGGAATTATCGGTGCCGATTGCCCCTTTAAACTTGGACAACGTTACATTTCCCAGCGATTCTTATTCTTCATCAGGATTTGATTCACAACTTCCTGAGACCGCTAGTAGTGACCGTACATTTTACCGACCAAAAATGATTTGGTAGTGACCTGGTTTTGTCAAAGCAAAAAGCTAAACTTCTTGGTTCCAAACTTTAACGGTAGAACCTGTTAGATAAAAACACAAGTGTTTCACTTTACCAAAACGGAATATAACGTTTTCAGGTTTTTACAAAATGTTAGGTTCGACGTGTGTCTGTTATGGTATTGATGGTTTAATGAATGAACCTAATATGGAACATATACTCTCCAAGTGGAGTGTTTTCACAGATTCACCTAAATGCAGCGTAAAAGCAGACTTGCCTCATAATGGAAACGGAAAACCATTAATTCCTTCACCTCATTCAGCGACAATGAAAGAGTACTACGATAAATTTGCTACAATGCTAAATGAAGTTAAGTATGAACAATATCAGTGGGATATTTAAAAATTATAGGTGTATTGCTAGGGCTACAAAATATTTTTGTTTTTTATGTCTATGGGACGGTCGGACAACACAAAAATATTTCATTAACAAAGATTTGTTAATGAAATAGAGTGCCTCATAGGACTTCTTTTGAATCAGGTACTTCAAATATGCTCCCTTTGTTGATTCAAAAAAGGAACTTTTCCCGTCTATCAATATTAAGCTTAGACTAATGAAAAACTTAGTTAAAGCTATGGACAAAGACGGTAATGGTTTTAAAAGAATTATTTTCCAATTTGGGGGATGCAAAACTAAAAGAAAGCATCCTTATTGGACCTCAAATAAGGAAGCTTATCCCCTTTTTAAAGAAAAATTAGATGACAAAGAATTGGCGTCTTGGAACGGTTTTGTAAGTGTAGTGAAGAGATTTCTGGGTAATAAGAAAAATGAAAACTATAAAAGCCTCTTAAATGAACTCTTAAAGCCTATCTTAAAGCCTATGAATTACTAGGATGTCGCATGTTCTTAAAACATTTTATTGGTTTGCATTAAAAACATTAAAACATTTTATGTTTTGCATTCTTATTTTGATTTTTTTCGGAAAATTTGGGTGCAGTAGGTGATGAACAAGAAGTGAGATTTCACCAGGACATCAAGACAATGAAAACATTACCAGGGACGCTTGGACCTATCTATGATTGGCGACTACTGCTAATTTTTTAAAAAGAGAAGATTTTATTGAAAAAAGAAAAAATGAAATATTTTGTCACTGTATGGTACCTTTATGCAACATTTTATATTTTTTATTGCATGTGACCCACAGTAAAAGGTCTTTAATTAGATTTAACATATTTTAGTTGTAAATATATTTTTTATTCAATATACATTACATTGCAAAAATATGTTTTCTGCTTTTTGTCAAATCCCCAACCCCTGTAACAAAAATCTCTACGTGTTACAATATTTTCCATATAATTTTCGAATTTAGGGCCACAAAATACTTTAATTGCAGCTGTTTTCGTCAATGTTACTTAAAAAAAAAAAAAAAAATTTAATTTGTCGATTAGTGTAATTTGTTTTCTTGTTTCAAAAATTTGATATATACCTAGATTACATGAGTAAGGTATTTATTTATAATAAAAACTTGTATTACTAATTGTTTTTTGTTACCTAAATCGTGTTTTTATACTATTAATATCCACGTTTAAATAATTACTTAGTTTATATTAAAGAAACTTTATTTTTTATTTGCGTCTGATTTCATTAAGAAGACATCTTGTTTTTTATAATTATAATAACGTCAGTTTAATTATTATTACAACTAATTAATTATTACAATTATTATTATTATTAATTAATTATTATTTATTATTATTATTACAATTTAATTATTAAGTATTATTATCTTTTGTATAACCTTGCAAGTTCCAATCATACAAGTTTTTAAGGGCAAATAGATCAATTAATGTGGAATTAAGTAGCTTTACGTTCAGGTTTTTAATTTGATTTTTTTTTTATTTTTTGTAATTTATGCCGAGTACAATAGACTATTCTGAGCTAATTTTTTTAGAGGGAGATATTCAATTCTGATGTAAAAACCGTCAATAATGGAGACCCTGATCTTGTATCACAATTATCATCTGGTAAATTATGTTCTCACTATCTTCGTGAATTCATTTAATTTTATGTGGATCAAGATCGTGTTCTTGGCGGCAGAACCCTTGCACCGCTGTTATTTCCATCCACCCTGTCTCAAGTCTTCTCCTTCATCTCCTTGTGGTTTCCAATCTTCACCTCGTATATTAACTTAATCCATCTTCTTCCTCGCTTCCTTTCTCCTTCTACTGACCCTTCCAGTGTGGCTGTCAAGATTCCACTTCCTTTAACCATACGTACTAACCGGTTTACTTTTCTTTTTTTTTTATAGTTCTTTGCTCGTTTTGTATTAAAGGTATATCCTCGATCTCATCTTCATTTTTACTCATGTTTTTTTCTTCCTTAGCCAACCTTTGGTTTATTACAAGTGCTATAAAATCATCCTTGAAAACACTAAAAATTACATCACTTGTTTTCATGCTAATTAATTGTTTAACATAATTTTATGTTATATTCTTGTAATCTTCGACTACATCTATTATTACTGTTAGATCTGTAGCGGAAGATAGTAGTCGGCTGATGTACCCAAAACAAATATTATCGTTTATTTTTTATTAAAAAAGGCTACTTGCAATTCATTTGGTTACTTTAAATCCAAACAACGATAAAAAAACTTTCTGTTCAAAAGTAAAAGATAAACTAATTTTCAGTTTTCTGGACTGAGTAAATGTTATCAAACAAAGCTCGGAAATCTTTTCCAGATTCTCGATAAAAGAAAACTGTTATACTTGATTATCAATTGGTAGACTGTACTCGGTTCTTATAATCAAGAATCTGTAACAAACAATTTTTTCGTACAGTTTATATTCATTTATTTTTGGGAAGATGAAATTCTCAAAGTACCGTATCTGAATAGAATTTATCTTCGATGTAATGGAATATAATTGTAATGATTAATAAAAAAAATAGAAGTTGAATCTACCTTAAAAAAAACCCTTGTTTTATTAAATTAAGATAATAGACTTGCAAAACAGTTAATTAACTTTACAAAGATAGAAAAACATAAATAGGATGACACCGGGAAGTAAACCAAAACCGAGAAAAGCTAAATAAAGATTGGAAAAAAATAATAACAGATAGAAAAACAATTGAGGATCTCAATCTAGATCAAAAGCAAAAAGCAAAGAACAGCTCTAGAAAATTTATAGATGAGCGAAAACAAACACTCTCGGAAAGAATGAAAAAGTACTGGAAAGAATGGAAAGAAGAAACCGGAGTAGCAACCGGAAAATGCTTTAATCGAAAGAAGAAGAAAAAACTATCTGAAACCCCACAGAATAAAATTAAAAACAAAAAATTCTTATTCTCGTATATAAATATTTTGATGGATCAAACTTGAATATCAACAAATTTTCAAACATGTTTGGCCAAAATATTTTTTTATATTTGAAATGGTGATATTATTAAACTGAGATGAACTTTTTTATCAGTTTTATTTGTTTACATTCCCGTTTTATTTTCCTAGAGTTAAAAATAAAATTTATTAAAATGTTATTCTTTTTTTCCGTATTATATGACGACCATTTTTTTACTAAACATCTTAATTTGTACTAAAAAAAAAAAATTATCTGTTTTACAGAATTATTTCAATTTATGTAAAGGAATGTAGGGAGATACCCCCACCAACAGCTCACTTCATCAGCAGTATCTACAGTTCCACCTCCCTTCTTCCACAACAGCAGCCATCTCACTCGTAAATTTGAACGTGCGCAACGTTAGTTTTACACTACACCAATTTTTTCTTTTGCTAGTACATATTTGATTTTGCTACAAAAACCTTGACATTTTTTACAGTACCTGTATTATAGCGGCGATTGTATGGAATCTAACTCCATAGTGTTTTTTTCTTTTCTTTCTTTCAATGCCAGTACACTAAAAATGCTACTGCAAATTGAATTGGAATATTTATCTTTGTCATTTTTGTTGATAAAGTTATGTTTTAGTATTTTGTCATGAATAATCCGTATATATCCAAATGCTTAATGTGATGAAGTTGTAGATACATAATCTTTGATTTCCGGTATAGGTGTTTATTACTGACCTTCCATCAGTCTCTAAGGTTTATTGGTATTGAACGTAAATAATTCATTTGTTCTTATGGTGACTGTACGCAGTAGTTTTTTGAATGCTTATAAAATTACACTTATTTCAATTGTTTCAAGGGAACTTAAATATTGAAGTGAATGAGGTCGTATTATTATTCAAATTAAATTTTAATTGAAGTATTCGTTTAACATATATGTAAAATATTGTTAATATCTGTATTCTAATTCTTTCAGTATTTTATTAGGATTATTTTTTTATTTTTAACATTTCAATTGGTACCTCTTACTAACGCATTTGTAAAGCGTTGTTATGTAAATTCAATTATAAAAAAAATATTTATTTTGTTTCTTATTTTTATTAACATTTATGGCGTTAAAAATTGTATTACTGCGAGAGGTAAGATTATTACCTCCCTATTATAATTCTTACTACGAAGTAAGAATTATGTTATAAACTGATAACAATTTATCATAACTCAAAATCGATGATTTACCGTGAAAATAAGTCTGGAACTACTTTTCAACATAATTTCCTCTGATATACAAGTATTATTGAAATCAGAAGATAAGCTTGATAATCTCCTCGTTTAAGAGCTCAGCCACCTTTCATTTGAACCAATGGATGACAATTTGTTAGACGTTGTCATTCCATCTACGTGCGTTATCTACTTAACAGTTTTTTTAATTTTACGAAAAGTTGAAAGTCAGAGGGCTGCTGATCCAGATCGATTTGAAAAATGATCCGATACTGTCCATCGAAACTTTTTCAGATATTATACCGTGTTTTGGGCAACGTGAGACGCGAGTTTTCAGAAAGCAGACATATCCCTATAATGAGCAGGCCATTTCGAATGGTTCTTTGTAACGTGCTATACTTTATAAAGGTTTTTCAGTACCTTCGCGTTGAGGTTTTTGCTCGAGGCAGTTAATCAATCTGAGAAATGTTTTTTTTGTCCCATAATATCGCTGCCATGATTTTCCTGGTTAAAGGTGTCTGTTTAAACATTTTGGATTTGATCGGAGAATGCTAACGGCGCCATTCATACTGTAACTTTCGTAATGAAACATTCATGTTTCATCTCCCGTCAATAGGGAATCAAAAAATTCATCCCTTCTGTTTGGTAACCGTCAAGAAATTCACAAGAAGGTGCTATTATTCTCTTCTGTTTGTGTTCTGGTTATCAGCATTTTTTGGGATCGCAAGATTCATACAGATTTTTTGTAGCAGAAATATTCATTAATCATTTCCTAAACAATAAAGCAAAAACATTTGGAAAATAGCATGAACCTCTTTAGTTGTGAATCTTGTGTTTTGTTGAACGTGTGCATCAGCGGCCGGTTTTAATTCTTTGTTGGCAGATGGAGATCCAGATCTGTTTTCATCAAGCCATGTTTCTTCTCCCTTCATCGAATAACTCGCATAATTTCCTCACATTTACTTCATGAATAACATCTTTATACGAGTAGCTGTGGTTTTTTTACATTTAAAATTCGGATTACCGATTAAACTTCACAATCACCGTGATTGACGATCGATATGATTATTGAAATACTATAAATAAATAAAGTCTGATCCCCATTACGCGAGTGACGACCTAATGCCATCCCGTGTGGGGCTTAAGAAAATACTTTTGGTTAAAGAAAATTCGTACCCAATTCTATTTGTGAATTTGACTATTAAAGAAACTGAAAGCTGTAGAATGGTACGAGTATGTTGTTTAATTAGAATTTATAAGATTCGACCTTGTACTGGTACACACGTGGTACTGGACGTTGTACTTAACAGCAGCCGATAAAATTATTGCGTCTCTCGTACAGTAAACTGTTTGATTTAAAAATTTTAATTATTTCTTTGTTGAAGTATTTTTTGGCTAACTAGTTCATGGAGATGTTGTTATTTCGTTCTAATGTTACCTAAACGATGGCTTGCATTTGTTGCCGGTACGTATACATTATTATTCAAATAGAGTGATAACAGGTCAGCTTCATGTACTAGACGGAGGTCATATGGGTTTTCAATAAAAAGAACTAAAACTTCTCCTACTGATAATAACAAAAATTGGGACTTTAATGGAAAAAATAGCATCTATAGACATCCATACTTGTCACTTGTGCATAAAATTAAACTAGCGGAATTATTTCATACCACCTCTGAATTTTACTTATAAACGGTTATGTCGTACCGTTTTCCAGAGCCGGAACTGGTGGAAAAATAATTATCTAATAATTAATTCTATTACATTAAAGAAAAATAAGTAAGATTATTGTCATCTTGTTTTGTGATTATTTAGTTACGTCTTCGGTTTCGTAACTTCATTGTTTTTGCTAGTTTCATTGCCTTTTATAATTTTTTTTTTCTGAGTATAATACTTATATCCTACATCTTCAAGTTTATTTACATTTAACTTTTTTATCGTAAAACTAAAGATTATATTTTCTTCCAATCATAAAATAATTAATACCAGGTTCCTTTGATTTGATTTGTTTAATCTATTGTTTATTTATTTCTGTTTTGTGGTCTTTGCTAATTGCTCAGCATGATTTCTACACGACTTACGTTGTAAGTTATCTGTTTTACGTAATCTAATGTTTATTATTTTTATTTTTTACGCTCTGCATATACCTCTCCAATAGTGATAATTAAATTTGTGTAATCTACCGGCTTAGTCGTCTTTTACAAAATGCTAGAAACTTTTTTCACCCTTTAACTACTAAGATCTCTACGTTTCGTGTTCTACTAACGCGTCTAATTTTCGTCATTATCTTGTAAAACTAATTTTCGATCAGTTCTATTCTTTTCCTTTTTGGTTTTCGTATTGCGCCATGTTTCGTTACTATAAAGCGTCACATTCAATACAATACTTTTAAGAAAAAAGAATCTTTCTAATCTTTAGATCTATGTCAGGTTACTTTACCAGCAGATTACCTTTCTATTTAAAAGCTTACTTACGTCAGTCTAATTCTTATCTCGCCCTGACTTCCTGTATAGAAAAATTCTCTTAACTTCTTGGATATTATGATGTATTATCAGTGGCGGCTGATAGCTAAAATTTGTGGGGGTGCTGCTCTACAAAACGTTTTTTGTGGGCCTTTTCAAGGCCATGGTTAAAGTTTTTTATAAAGTAAAAGAATCGAAAAAATGAATCAAATACGATAGCTGGAAACAGGATAATAATATAATTCTACACTTTATCACATCCAATAATATGGTACACGGTTATGGTGTTACATGGTAATTGAATAAATTATAAAATGTCAATACAGATCATATTTTTTATTATTATTAGATAATAACTTAATAAAATGTCCGATTAAAAACTCTATTATCCAACGGTGCTTAATTTAAAGTTCTATGTACATAGAAACAAATACATAATTAGTTTTTACTAATTACCTTCTCTTTCGTACTTCCAGCGTGTTTTTGGACAGATTTGGCAATAAAAGAGCCCTTGCGTTCCGCCATCTTCTGATACTACTGAAGAAACAACTAAACCACTTTCATATTCCTTCCACCGACTAAACTAGGGAAAAAAACGAACACAGAACGTTCCATACACAAACAGAGTAAAAAAAAAAAAACTACCTTCCACCAGCACGCCAGGGTCGACACTGCGGAAGCGACAGTGCTCTCTATTCCACGCAGCCTCGCGTGCAGTTTCCTATGTACACATGCGTACAACAGCCAAACACCACGCCGTTGGAACTGTGAAGCGTACAGCTCCATACAAAAATTGTTGTATCTTTTTCATAAACTGGGGGATGGCTTCTAACATTATGCTTAAGGATTATAAATTGTACAAGTATAAAGAAATAATAAAAGAACAAAGGACTCATATTAAATATTATCGATAATATGAAGTTGTAATAGGAGATGCTGCAGTTCCACAGTGCCTAATACGCGAGCAGCCACTAAACTTAATTTTTTATTTTACTGTTATTTATTTTAAGTTATTTCTTCTTAAGCAATCATCCCGTTTGGCGTTTCTTCTAATTCATTCTTTTTTGCGCCAAAAATACATAAAAAAGTTATTGGCAAATTTTTATCTTTCTTTTGTATTTGGTTAGTTGGGTTTGTTTCACTCTCAGAGTTGTTTCGGTTCCTATAATGCTTTTTTATAAACAAATTGTAAAAACAGGATTTTACTCAAAAAAGCGTGTCCAAAAAAATAATAATTTCTTGAAATCTAAACATAGATGGGAATTTTGAATGTTAAACATCAGTAAACGCTAAGGTAAAATATTATATTAAAAAAAATTAAGTAAAATAAAACAAATATTAATTGATGGAATGCACATTGAAATTCTTTAAAATAATTAATTTTAGGATAGAGAAATAAACATAGGCTGAAGAAAACGTAAGTTTAATTTAAGTAAATTAACGAAACCATCTTTAATTCTAAATTCAGACAGCCTACCACAATTTAGTCAACGTCTCTTTTCAAAGTTTATTAGATAAAACTTATCTGTAGAAAGATAAAGATAGCAAAAACTTTAAACCAATCAAATGGCTCACACCCGCACTCAATGTTCTAATAACTGGAAACTTTCGCAGAAGGATTTTTCAAAAATTTCAATTCCAAATAGGTTATTTTAATTGGTTCCCTCGTATATTGTTGCGTGTTCGCTGTTCGACCAGGATATTGGAACTAACAAGCTAAAAATTTCTTATAAATACAATTTATTACCCTAAAGACATATAAACAGAATAAATAATAAAAATAGTAATTACAATAATAATAATAATGAAATACGTGTATATAACATACAAAATATTAATTCAAATAGAAAGTACAAGATTTGTTTAAAGACAGTTAAATTATGAAAACCAAAATATAGTCCAATTTATTAAAAACGTTAAAATGTCTGATAGAAACTAATATTGCATTAACAACAAAATTACAATAGTATAGTTTAAAATTCATTTAATTCATTTTTCTACAGATATTATAACTTTTACTGTTTACAATAGAACTACCCTTACCCTGCACTTTATGAATGAGTAGAATACTGTCACTTTCACTACTGTTTGCCAATAACTCGCCGAATAACTTCCTGCATTCGCTCACTGTCCACAATGGAATGCTCGTGACATACTGTTCAACCGCGTCGAACTGTGTCTTGCGAAACTACTCACTTTTATCGCCTGTTATCACGACTGCGCCGAACACAGCCTTGCAGAAGTACTGACCCTCTACGCTGGTCCTGGCAGTATTTAGCAGTAACCCTTCTGGTCGAACAACAGCTTGTGATAGGTCCCATTACTGTATTACAAAGAACAGACTGTTAAACGGATCTTTAACTCTTAAAAAAACGTATCCCTTTTAGTTCCTGGATTCCTTTCATTATTATTTCCTCTTTCTTCCTTAATTGGAAAAAATCCATTACCCTGGTTCGTTATACTGGTCCTGTTTCAATATATATAAATTTGGTACATTACACTGCTATTGGACTGCAGCCCGAATACATTTATAATAAATCCGATGTTCCTTTATTCTAGTTTCAATCTAGTTTGCTCATAAATACTCAACTGCAATTATTATCTTTATAAAATCAATTTAAATCTGTAAACTGATTTGCAAAGATCGTCGAAAGATAAGGTATTTGTCTGCTCTTTCGGCAGGTTTACGTTTAACTGTTCGAGGTTTTAGCGTTTTCAAGAATAGGGACCTACTCCAAGATATATTACTTATGGTAAGAGCACCATTAAGTTGTGAATTTAAAAAAAAATTTTTTTTTTTTTTCTACATAGACGGCAGTATCCAATTTTTATGTATTTCTTATATATATTATAACATGTATGTTACATATAGACGGTATGTTTTGTATGATGATTTTTTAACAATCGAAATGACCATGTTGGTTTTGATTTCTGTTTTTGGAGCGAATTTTGCTTACCAGTTTATGTCGGTAACAATTTAGCACATCTCTTTATTTACTTTTTACATACGTACAAGTTGGAAGTAACGAGGAACAGACTTCTTCCTTTTTCTCGTTTTTTCTGAGTCGGAACTTGTTTTTCCTTACTGGTGCTTGTTTCTTGTCCAAATTATGTTTGTATTTTTCTGTATATTTCTGTCCAATTTTCCTTAATATATTTTATATACATTTTTCCCCGTCGTAAATTATTTTATGTCTTTCCCAGCTCTGCAAATGCCATGAGTGTAGGCTTATTCTTCTTAAGCCTGTCTTATAAGAATATCAGAATAGCATCTCTTATAATCTGATTTTTCGGTGTAAATAATAATTAATGGGCAGTGAGTATTTTCAAGTCATTGGTTTCTTAAATCGATAGTGGAAGTGTTATCATTCTTAATTTCCCCTGCACCTTTAACATATAATACACAAACACTTTTTATCTTTTAGTGATAGTTTATCAAAACTTTTTTTTTCTTTTAGATTTATCTTAAAAGTTATGTATAAAATGTTATTAGTCTTTATTTTTAATATTCTCTACCTATTTGAAAACCTTTATGTTACGCCTGTTTTGTTTTATTCTTCCTTTTGCAAACGATTAATTTTATACTTAAACGATACACACCACCTGGTTAAGTACTGCCTACAAATATAAAATAATGAAATAAACTTTAAATAAAATTTTGTTAAGTTTAAAAACGCAATAATAGAGCCCATTTTTAAAAAAAATTCGCTAAAGATATTAATTAAAAACTTTTAATAGCTTATTTTATTTTAAGTTTATTATTTTTGTTTAGAATATGGACTTGAAAACAAAAAAAGCCTTCTGAATGAAGAAAGTAGTTTGTAAGAAAAGAAAAAGGTGAGAAACCTATGTCTTGATAAAAACAAATAATGAAATAGAGAAATAGATAATTACCGAGCGATAGTAAAGACGCATTTCTCGAGTACGGTAATCATTCTCGCTTTGAAATATGGTTAGACTTAAAAAAAAAAAAAAAATGTTACCGAAGTAAAATAGAGCTACTAGCAAGAAAACAAAATTGAGAGACCTAACTTCGATAAAAATAAGAAAAGTAATGTGAAGAATTATTAAAAGAAATATTAGCCATGTAGTTTTCTGGGGTACGGGACACTGATTACATTTTTACCTTTAGTTTTCGACTAAGTTTGTTTCGGATGGAACTATTTTGTATGTCACATCGGCTGTAGATCATTACTGTATAACAATTGATTTATTAAACGGTGTTGGTGACAAAAAAAAACTAAAAAATATTTTCAGTCATCTACTTGTCCGTGACAATTTTAGGTTTCAAAAATCATCCAATTAAATATTGAAGACACTACGGAACCGTAAAATGAATTTTCTTTTAAAAAGAATTATAAACATATTTTGAAATACAAACACGTTTGGTGGAAAGTGAAGTTAATAATACAATTTTATTTATTTAAGTATTCGGATCGAATAGGCAATGTCCTTTATGGAACTTGTTTTAAATATATGTTTTTTAGTTCATAAGTTTGTTTTTAGAAATTTCTTTTCTATCCTTTTTTTAAAGAATTTTTTTGCGTTAAAGTTGTCCTTTACTTGTACCAGTTAGTTTTGTTTTTCTTTCTTATTATATCCGTTCTTATTAATTTTTACTTGTTGAATAACAAAATTCAGCAACATTCTGTTCGTATACTTATAGTCGTTTCATTTTTATTTTCCTGATGATTATAGCTAGAATATTTATATTAAAGGACAAATTGTATGGTGATCGTTTCAAAAAAAAAGTATCGAGTATTTTGCGTATCTTTACGTTTTAGGGTTTAAATAGTTCATCAAAA
Source organism: Lycorma delicatula (assembly GCF_047948215.1). Taxonomy (NCBI): domain Eukaryota; kingdom Metazoa; phylum Arthropoda; class Insecta; order Hemiptera; family Fulgoridae; genus Lycorma; species Lycorma delicatula. Next base: position 101,280,570 of record NC_134458.1, on the reverse strand, counting down.
CAAAAACAAAAAAAGAAAGGAAAATATGTATTTGCATACGTATGTATCTGTAGCCCTGCTTTTGGTGTTATATATCAGGATTGACCGGACTGATTTTCTTCAAATTTGACTCAAATATTTCTATATAAAAGGGGTATTGATCATATTATTTTTTTTCAAAAATTCCTTTAAGGGGTGGAGGATATCGCATAAAAACAAATTTCGATTTTCTTCTGAATTATTTTAGAGAAAACTCCATCAAAGCAAAGTTACCTACAATGCACGAATAAATAATAAAAAAATATTTTTTTTCAAATAACAACCCTCACCTCTTCAACTAATTTTTCTTCTTTCGCTTTATCTCCCTTAGGTTGTTATCCCTGAAATATCTCCCTTAGTTGTTTTGAAAGTTTGTACTTCACATATAGAGCTATCAAAAATTACTACAATTTTTTTTTTTATTATAACCCGGGACCTAGTGCAGAAATTTTTTTGAAAAGTTTATTTTTTCTTATTTTAGCTTTTATTTAAGAAGGTATTAGATTTATTTAAAAGGTATTATTTTATTTAAGAAGGTCTTAGAGTAACCTAAGGTTGAATAACCTTAGCTTACGCAACCTAAGTTTGAGTAACCTCAACTTAGGTTAAAAAAGAGTAGATTTGCTCTACTTAAACAAATTTGAGCTAAACCTATGTATGAATATTTATGAAAAAAAATTCTTAAAATTTATTCCCCATTCTAAAAAAAATATATATTTTGCTTGTTTGTGTTTGGTTCTAACTCTTTTAATTTTTTAAATTAATTTTTTTGCACTTTTCTTCATCCCTGAAAGGTTATTAAAATTAAAGTAGCTTTGGCACCTATGTTATATTCCGGATCCAAAATAGGAATTCATTACTTTCATAAAAGTTATAATTTATATTTTTCAGTATTTTTAGACTATTCACAAATTTTTTAACAAGACATTTTTAAAGAAAGTAAAATTTTAGCAAGTAATAAAGACTAACGTATGGTTTAGTGTATTTTATTTTTGTTATAAGTGTACAGTTTTAATCTTATATTTAATATTATAATGTTTTATTAAGATCATTAAAAAGTTTGGTTTTCGGAAGAGTTTTCTAATCGTGTTAGTGCATTTTCGTTATTGTTTAAGAAAAAGGATGATTTCGTTTTATTATTAAAAGTCAGACCCTTAATGTTTGAATGAAAATGTCTCTGCAATGGAAAACCTGTGCAGGGTTTGTTGACTGGCTTGACCGGAATAGCCGGGAAAATCATGCAATATTTGCCAGTTTTTTTTTGTTTTTTTTTTTTTTTTTAATTAATTACAAAAACGGTAAATATTCTTGAATGGTATCTAAAACCTTGACCTTAACAGTTTTAAATTGCGTAACACTTCTCTTGTATACAGTAGTAGGGGTATTCGTGCATTTAAATTATTATATGAAGTAATAATAATAATATTACTGTGTTTTATAGCCTACTGTTTTGTTTTAATTTTTTTTCTACATAGTCATTCCCCTTCTTGACTTGTTCTTTACTACTAAATCTTAACAGTTCTTTTAAAGTTTCATCCTAAATTAAACGATCTGTATTATTTTATATCGATATAGCCAACGCAGATTTATTTAACTATTTCATTCGTTTTGATATTTAGTATTTTAAAAATAAAAACATATCTTAGTTGCTTTTTATGATTTTATACTTTTTTATAGGCATGATTACGAAGAAAACCCCATTTCGGATGATGGAAATACCTCCCTTGGTATTTTATGTAAAGAAAATTCACTCAAGTATAAATCATTAAATTGGATTGTTAAATAAGAACTCCATATTTTATCGTATGAATATATTCCAGCTAATGGTTTTTAAATAGTATTGACGATATAAGAGTTAAACAATTGTAATTTCATGCAAAATATTCCACACAGCAATAAATATAATAAATTGGTATGATCCAATTTTAATCGACTGTATTTTGTATGCACTGCGATAAACAAGTTGCGAAAATTTGTAATTGCAAGTAGGTTCTTGGTTTGGCTCTTGAAAATGCGTGCGTGTGTATGGTAATTAGTCAGTATCACCTACCGGGGTTTTGACAAATCTTGACATTTACGCCCTAAATAATCATGTAATAAAAAAAAACAACTTTTTTGGAATGTATGTATGTTGCTTTGTTTTTTTATGAATATTTTTAGTCTATTTGAACCGATTTTTTTGAAACTTGTTCAGTAAATATCTATATATGGAGCATTTATCGCGTTGAAAGCGTTGTAAATTTTCTAAGGGACTGGGGGAAATCTGAGAATTTTCAATTTTTTATTTTTACTTTGGTTGTTTAGAAAAAAGATTTATTAGTAAAAAATATGGCACGTAGGTAGTATAGTAATTTTAGCAAAAATATTTAGGGATACAAATTTTTGTCCCTATCTCCGAAAATTGCGATGACACAATTACAGTTTGTTTTTTTCTGGAAATAACAAAACGTATTAATCATTCCAGGTACATTCTTAGTACAATTGAATATCATACAAGTTTTTTTTTTTTTTTTTTTTTTTTTTTTTTTTTTTTTTTAGCTTCGAGTACTAATTCCGTAATTCGCAAATATTTTATTTGATTTTATACTGGTAACGAACTCATCATTTTATTTTAAATAAATATATTTTTAAAAATCTGCTGTGGACATCACGGACTTCCTTGTACGCCTATTAAATTGCATACACACATATTTTTAAAATGAAAAGTACATAAAATATTATTTCATTAATAACTTCTGATATTTTTTCATAATTTTTTTTTATTGCTATTATTGAATTATTATTTATTGTAATTTGTTTACAGTCAGAGGTTAATAATTTATTGATAGATTAATATATTTAAATTTAAAAAAAAGTTAAAAAAATGAGATCAAGTCTGATTTGAACCGATGTGCCTTCCCCTTGTAAGATCCAAATATTTCATTAATTAAATTGTTATTTGTTTATAATTCTGGAACCAATGAAAATAAGTGTACCACTTATGATATATAATTGGAAAGCTTTCAATGAGGACTTATTACTGCAGTTAAGAAAAAGTCCAAAATCCATATTTTTTTGGATTTTGGGCATTTTTGGACACTTTTGGTCTAGTCGATTGCAATCAAAAGGGGACGTGCACAACTAGGTGTTACAATAGTCCTAAATTCAAAATTTCAACATCCTACGGCTAATCGTTTTTGAGTTATGCGAGATACATACGTACGTACAGAAGTATCGCCGAAACTAGTCAAAATGGATATTTCCGATGAAATCTGAAAACCTAAATTTTTCGCGACCACAATACTTCCTTTACTTCGTACAAAGAAGTAAAAAATATTGTAACAATTTGTTTAAAATAGAATTTTAATTTATTTTCTTTAAGTGATAATACCTGTAAGAAATTCTTGAAATCGTTCGAAAAAGTAGCTTTCGAAGTACAACTTCAGTCTCAGTGCCGATAAAGTATAGTATTCTGGTTGCCAACTATTTTTTTTTTTATTTGTTCTCATCTTATTCTTCATCAGATGAATTGATTTCTTTGATTATTTTTTTTTTAATTTTATAGGAAGATTTTGGCAATTCCTTCGTAAATTTATTCCACTTATCATAAGCGGAAAATCTTTAAACGAAAAATTAATTTCTTTTCAAAAGCATTTTTCATTTATTTAGCGCTGAATTTTAATATGGCCTCTTTGTTATTCTGTGGTAATAAAATTATTGTCGCGCGAGTATTCACCGAATATTCCTCCCTACGTTCCAGAGAGCCTTAGCTCACGATTCGTATATCTCTTAATGTTTTCTTCTTTTTTTTTTTATCAAGCGCCGGTTTCTACCTTTTTATTTAATTTTTTGAAAATGGATTTTAATTAACGTACGACATGTTTTTGTATGCGTATTTATATTTTAAATAAAATTAATTGTTCGGAATAAGAATTAATTATTATTTTAGATTTAACTTATGTAGATTTAAATCACAGCCAATTTTAATTTCCAATCTTTGGTACACTTTTATGAATTTTTTTTTAAATTTTATTTCTATAGAATTAAGTTGTAAGAAATTACTAGATAATTATTACTATTGACTAAAGTAATATCTTAGTTAAAATAGTGGAAATTTTATATATTGCGTAATTAAAAAAATGCTGATTTTTTATAAAACTTTTTGTTTTTGAAATAATCCTTTTTTTGTTACCCGATTGTTTTCCACTACATTCAATATTTTATTTTAGTTTTGATCTCTAAAACCATCTTTGATACATTAAAAGTTGTTTTTTTCTTCTTCTAACATCACATGCATTTAAATATGTTTCTATTTACATGTAATTATTTATTTTAAATAAATACATGTTTTATGCCTATAGATCTTCGGCCTTTCTAGTAAGGTTTATCTGTTTTTTTTTTGTATGTGAAATGTCTATTTTATGTTTATAAAACCCCATACCATCAATCACCTTGATCTTAAGGGTGATATAATCTCCTTAATGGATGTACCATCATTTATGTTTGTCTGCTTAGTAACATATATAACTAACATTTCAAAGTTGATAATTTTTAATGTTATGGATATGTTTTTGTTAGTAATTCATAAGAGGTTCGTCAGATTCTCATAACCGCGTGTGTTCTATCCTGTTTTTTCATTCTCAAAAATTAATGAAATAAAATAATTTTATTTGATTTATTCTTACATTTTAGTTCAAAATTATAACTAAATGATTTTACTCGTTTACTGGCATCATTTCTCCTCTGCTCACCTAACACGAGTACTTATAAATAATAATTTAGTGAGATGTAATTTTTTCCATTATTTAAAACTAAGCTATGATATGAAATGTTAGTGGATGAATTGTGGCCTATTAGACTAGTCAAGCGTCTCCGCTATTCTAATATTATACTGGAAATTTAGGACTCTTATATTTAGATTGAATTTGGTCAAAATAACTGTAGCTTGGTTGCACCCACCCGAGCCATCATACAGCCGTGTGATTATTTTGCTAGTAAGTGCCTGTGTAATACGATTTAGACGGTCATTGGATTCAACTCGAAAGGTGACGGACGAGAGGCTTCTCCGTTTTATCGACCTTAATTGGCTGCAGTAATTTAATCGTTGGACTCTCATACTGTCAAGAAGTGCAGTTCGTATCATAAAGCCTCGTTGTTAATGAGAAATAAGATTTTTCTCTGACTTTGCAATTAAAGGGTGATAATGTCTCTTCCTGAAGAAGAGTATCCGAACTGACGAAAAATATCAGTTGTTATTTTATTAGTGGAAAAACCTTTCTCAAGAAAAGGAATTAACTTCTGGTAGGTCAAACATTCCTACATATCGGGGAAAATTACCCGTGATTGAATAAGCTTGAACAATCGTCGGTCTTAAACATACATTAGAGGCGTACCGTCCTTCCAAATCCAGTATAAATTCACATATATCCTTTCCTTAGTTATTTTCTTTTGGTAAGTTTCCAAAGCGAGACACTGAACAATCTTTTTCAGGGCATAGTATGTCCATGGAATGAAATTTGGGACGATAAGGACACAATGTGGGTCCGGGAACGCTAGTAGCCCCAAAGAAGTGTAATTAATTTTATGCACCAGTGCATAAAATCAGCGCTTTGAGCTGGGCTTACTAGAAGGCAGACCCCAGGCGTGATGGACTTTTCTTCTTAATTTGTTCATTATCATGACAGGTTCTATGCTAACCGTGATATGATTATCAAAAAGAATATATCGCCGAGTAGTACCCTTAAGATATTTATGGTTTGTAGTAAAAAATGGTAGCCCCTTTGCTCTTAAAATAGGATTTCGACTACAAGTTCACTTTGCCGTAGTTATCAGAATCTATATATTTCATTTTAGGTTTGAATGTATTTAAATTTTGCTAGTGCATCAGCCCTCTCGACTAAAGCCATTTGCGCTCTGTTCTCTAATCGTAAAAAAGAAGAAGCAGAGTTATCTTGGATAGCTTGAGAGCTGTTGCCCTCCGAAACGAGAACCTCATAAAATCATTGAAGAGGGGAACGTTTTGACTTTTAACAGTTCTTTGAACGGTTTTACAAATCCCGTCTGTTGTGATAGCCAGTCCCTGACGTTTACCTGAAGAGCTTTGGGAACACTGCCGCGAGAAATATTTAAAACAATCGGATTCCAACACAAGGAAAAAACAGTCCTTCGACATCAATAAAAAGTGGCAAAACATTTTCATAGTTAATCCTATAACTTATATTGGACTTTAAAGTGACAAGCAGATATTTTTGTTGAGATCAGTGTTTATAATCTAACAGAAGTGCAAATGAATAGTCTCTTGTTCGAATGGATACTTCCACAGGTCACTCAAGTCTGAGAATGAAAAAACCTTTTTAGTATATGTTTGTTCTCAGATGGTTCTTTGATTTCTGAAGGAAAAGAATTTCACAATTTTGTTGGAGCGCATATCATATTTAATCCGGTTAACGCAAAATCGTTGATCATTAATGTGAAGGGTGAAAGTATCTCTGTTAAAAGGAGTTCTTGAAACATTCGTTTGGTTAGCATTTCCGTCTCTTTTCGTAGTCTATGTATGTCTAAATCTTTTCTCGTTACATACAAAGCCAAAGGTATCCAAAAGTAAAGACCTGCATTTAGAGAACCAGCCGTCGTAATTTTTTAAACAAGGGTCATTCGACAGGCAATATCTTCAAGATATGTTCTGTGTACCCTCAAGGGATTATTTCCAGAAAGTGATTTACAGAAAAGCGTAGAAGGTGCGAACAATGAAAATTATTACGCTTGAACAATCAAAAGAACGGGTCGGGTACTGGTGCTGCATATCGGGAGGTATAAATACTGTTCGGGACTAGCAGAGTGCTGGTTTTGTAGTTCAGTATACGTTAAAAGCGATCACAGTGGTGCGGGAGGAGAATTCGAAGCGTTTGGTTATAAATGAGTGAAGAATGTGTCACGAGTATTCCATTTTGGACAGTAGTTAGAACAAGTTACTGTTCGGTAAATTATTTATGAATAGGAGTGAAAGAGACAGTATTCTATTCATTCATAAATTGTAAGAGTAGCTCTTTTAAAATAAATAAATAAATTGTAAGAGTTGTTAGAGTAGTTCTTTTGTAAACAGTAAAAGTGAATAATTTTTGCATAAAGTGAATTGTACATTTTTCGATTATTATCATATTGTTAACTCGATATTAGTTTCTATCAGTCATCATGATTGTAATAAATTGGACTGTATTTTGGTATTTATAATTGTTATTCAATTATTTTTTTTTTTTTTAAATTTGAGTTGCTCTTTTGTATAAGTTGTTTATGAGTAATATATTGTATTTATAAAATTTTCCTGTGTACTATCTTTCAATATCATTGTCGAACCGCGAACATGTGATATATATATATATATATATCTTCCGTTCATTTCCATTTTCTTAATTTTATCTATATTCGTCGATAACCTTTCTTTCTTTTTCCTGTTTAGCCTCCGGTAATTACCGTTCAGATAATACTTCAGAGGATGATATGCGAGTGTAAATGGAGTGTGTGTCTTGTACAGTCTCAGTTCGCCCTGAGATGTGTAGTTAATTGAAATCCAACCACCAAAGAACACCGGTATCTACGATCTAGTATTCAAATCCGTGTAAAAATAACTGCCTCTACTAGGAATTGAACGCTGAAACTCTCGACTTCCAAATCAGCTGATTTGGGAAGACGCGTTCACCACTAGACCACCCGATGGGTTACTTTTGTCGATAACCTGTAGGTTTTCCAAGGCCAATGATCATTATTGTGCAGGATTTGACGTTTGTTTATTCGTTCAGTAACAAGTGACTGACGTCTAATATAATAATGCGTTATTGATAATTACGTGGTAGGCGAGGCTCTGTCGATAGATGTAATCCGGTAACATTGTACCAAGTTACTCAGCATTATTGTAATATTTCTGAGTTGCTTAGATCCATGGTTTTAAATCCAGGACCTCTTGTTACATGGATACAAATTTTGACTAAAATGAAGTTAAAGAGAATAACTTTACATTTGTTATTTATTTTAAATATTATTTTTACTGTTTATAAATATTAATAGTATAAGTTTTTTGTTGCTTTACTAGGGTTTCTAACAACTGGAAGACCTGAAATTCTACGTGATTTTTTTTTATGAAAGTACTTAAAAGATTTATTAATGTTAAAAAGAAAGTGCAAAAGAACCTGACTCATATCCTATTTTTTCTGTATCCTTTTTATGTGAGATTTTGAGAGAAAGAGACAAAAACTAGTTGGGATCCAGTTTAGACCCAGTTCGCGAATCTGAAGTTGGTTTCTTGTTTTGCTTTATTGGACGATAAGTTTTATTATAAACCTTTTTCTGTTTAACTTAAATATATATGGAATATTACGGAATTTAATGAGTATACGTGACTTTTTTTTAGTTTTTAATTTTAAACTCGTCTAAAAAACAAATAAGATCTTCGTGACTCGAATTGTCTACGGTGATAGAAAAAAGGATTTTAGGTAAAGAATTAAAAGATAAAAAAATGCTGAAAATGTACAATTTGTCCTGGAAAAACTTGGACTTACGAGGGAATTTCAAGCATAAATTTTTTAAAACACCTGTTTATATTATGCAGTATTTTAGTGTTATATCATCCATCATATTAAGCTTTTACATGAACTTACAATACAGAATTATAATTATTTTCATGTATATATATTAAAATTGTACCCTTTAAGATGTACTTTGAATTTTATGAGAAACTGTAGAAGTTTCTAATGTATTTATAGATTTTTGTTAACAAAATATGGTTAATATGGAATTAATACATCGTACAGATGGAAAGAGTTCACTATTTCTCTTAAATCCACTTTTAGGTAATATCAACCACGAGACGGACGAAGTGCTAGGACTTAATTCAGTTTATTAATTTATAGTTGCTCTTAGTAGTAAATTCATTGATAGTATTTAGGCATAGTAGAAGGAAATACCCTAATTTATATTTTGTAACTATTATTTCAATATTTTTTATTTAAATAAAAGATTAAACCTTAGGAAGCTGGATGCTTATTTCAATGATAAAGAAACTTTCTTGTTAATATTCTATTGTTGAATCAGTTTAGTTGCATCAAGTTCGCGTTAAAATGGCATTTTCATGTTAGAGAAAGCTACACTTAGGTCGAAGATCCGTCTGTATCATATAAAGTGACATTGAATTTATCAAAGTATATATTGTAATATTTATTTAAAAATCAAATAATATTTTTTTGTGAATTTAATCTCTCTCTCTTTTTCCTGTTTAGCCTCCGGTAACTACCGTTTAGATAATTCTTCAGAGGATGAATGAGGATGATATGTATGAGTGTAAATGAAGTGTACATTCTCAGTTCGACCATTCCTGAGATGTGTGGTTAATTGAAACCCAACCACCAAAGAACACCGGTATCCACGATCTAGTATTCAAATCCATGTAAAAATAACTGGCTTTACTAGGACTTGAACGCTGTAACTCTCGACCTCCAAATCAGCTGATTTGGGATGTGAATTTAATCTATTTGTTATTTTGTTTACGGTATATATTAAATAATGTCAAACATATAGTGTTTTACAAATTCCATAAAAAAAATTAAAAAAAAAATTACATATATAAAAACCTTTAATAAGAAAAAAAATTAGAATCGTAATAAAACATAAAATTTATGTTACATTAAAATATGAAATATTTATTAAAATGAACAACATATTCGGCATTAAACAATTTCTTTGACAAAGTTATAATGGCATTGGGTTTTTTTTTATACACTAGTAAAATAATTTTTGCATGAAAAAAGTTATTGAAGGGTTTTTTTGGGTGGGATAAGTTATGATGAAATTTTATTGTAAAATTATCATTATATGTTAAAATAAACAGTTTTAAAACATGTTTAAAAGTTTTAAAAATTCAAAAAATCGATATTTTTTAACTTGATCGCTCCCCCACCCACAATTTTACCCACAACGTATTTTTTATTTTTTTGGAGTGGCTTGCATTACTACTATAACTAGAAAGACTTTTAAAAAAATGCTCGTGTGTACTATGTACGCACGTAAGAAATTATACTTCTTTAGCGTGCATAAAAAATAATTTTTTTACGCATTCAAAGAAATTTGAACCGAATAAAATGATAGATACACGACATTAAATACCACGAAATAATTAAGTGTTATTTATTTGAATAAATAACACTTAAATTAAATAAAATATTTATGTTATACAGTTTAAAAAGTACTGAAGTATTCGTTGTCATATAAAACAAAGTTCATCGAATATATTTCGATTAGTTTAGTTCCATTAATTTTTTGGATGACTACTGAATAGGCACGGGGGTTATCAGCGGCTTATGATACGAAAAATACGATACACATAGTCTTATTTTGCAATAGTGTATTTTATCAAAAATTTTGTTTTTGGTAAATTTAAAATTAATGCAAAATCAAGAATTTGCCTCATGTAGCTATTTTCTGTGTCTTTAAAAAAATATTTTTTTACTCAAAAAATAATACTTACATAAATATAACCTCAAATCTTGATACACAATTTTCACAAAAAATAAATAAATATATGCTGCAATATAAATGAAGTTTTATGAATATTCACAGTTTAAAATATCCGTTTTCAGAAATCCGTGTATATAAATATATATTTATTACGACTCAATATCTGTTATGTTTACAACAGGTGCTAATCACTTAATTACATTGAACGACTGACTGAATTAGACACTACACGCATGTGCGTGCAAACTGATCCACTGGACCTTCGCAAATCTTCATGGTGTGTTGCATCGGCCCGCGCAGCTTTCGTAAGGTGCTGAAAATACACTCTGATCAGTTTCTCCTAAACCCACCGGGTTGGTCTAGTGGTGAACGCGTCTTCCCAAATCAGTTGATTTGGAAGTCGAGAGTTCCAGCGTTCAAGTCCTAGTAAAGCCAGTTATTTTTACACGGATTTGAATACTAGATCGTAGTAGATACCGGTGTTCTTTGGTGGTTGGGTTTTCAATTAACCACACATCTCAGGAATGGTCGAACTGAGAATGTTCAAGATAAGACTACACTACTTCATTTACACTCAATACATATCATCCTCATTCATCCTCTGAAGTATTATCTGAACGGTAGTTACCGGAGGCTAAACAGGAAAAACAAAGAAAGAAAAGAAAAAAAGATCAGTTTCTCCTAACGCGCCAAAAGAAGTATAATTTCAAAAATCGTTTAAAATATATGCAATTAATAGAAAGACAGCTTGTTTTGATTTTTGGGGAAGGGAGGATTTTTTGGTAAAATTTAAAAAAAAAGTAAGATAAGCGTGCACGCATGTACTGAGCTTAATATTAAGTGGGGTTAATGTGAATTGCCGGCCTCCGTGGCGCGAGTGGTTTCAGCCTTTCATCTGGAGGTCCGGTGTTCGAATCCCGGTCGGGCATGCACTTTTCATACGCTACAAATTTCCATTTGGGTAAATGACCACAGCAGTCGATGCCCGCACATAAAATGTGCTGGTTATGCTTGCAAGATTTTGAGAAAATTGATTCCCAAAAAACTGTATACCTCCATGGAGATTAAATGAAAAAAAACCGTACCCCAGCTTTTGCTGATTACCATACTTTCCTTCTTATAGCATAGCCTAGAGCTATGATATCAGAAAAGTAAAAAATAAATAATTTTTAAAATAATAATTATTATTATTTAAAATAAAAATAATAATGCGAGAATAATCCCCGTCAAGTATTTTTAAAAATCAAACACTTAAATTATTTTATAGTTCAAATCTTTTTGTATAATTGAAGTATGTGTGTTATAAATTTTAATTCCGGTGATTCAAGGACTCATTTTATAAAAGTTGGTTTTTTGAAGTAATAATACACAGAATTATATTGTACCCGTAAAACTAATTTTACGACCGCTTGCTATAACGTCTAAAAACTATGCCCTCTATTAAAAGTAAATGATTGGCGGGTGCCAAAAAAGAAAAGGTTGTTCCTGTTTACATCTTTTTGCAATATAGTAAGCCGATTATAGCATGTTATTTTCATTATCTAGCTTGATCTAAAACTTGTCCCTTCCTTTATTTCTGAATGAGTCCTCTTCTATTCTAATATTACTTTTAACCGTTCCACTTTTCACTGTATTTTGTACCATATACATATTTTTTACGAGGTATTTAGTTTTACAACGAAGGTAAGAATTTAAAAATAAGTTAAACTTTGCTTCACTTGTTTTACTGAAATATTTTTTTTTTAATATTATTTATCTCTGAATTTTCGTCAGTGTTTTTTCCCCGTATCTTTCCATTGTGTTGTGTAATTTGGAGTTATTATTTTATATTGATGTTCCTTATATTCAATTAAATTCGTCGAATCGTAACGAAATATACTTTTGCTAATATAATGATATAAAAAGGAAAATCAACAAGGAAGGAAATATTTTAAAACGAAAACCAAACGGTTTTAAAATTTAATAGATTCATGTATATTTGTAAATGAAATAGCCATAAAATGTAAATTATTATATTCAACTGTTTACTATTACAGAAGTTACCGACGCCTTTGTTGAAAAAGATAAAAATTTGTGAATACAGAGAAAGAAATAAATCTTACTCCTGTCGAATGGATATGAAATTCAGAAAGCGTTTTGTATCGTGAAAAAGTGAACGATTTAAATGAAGAGCCCTATTATAATGTAGAACTTTAAGATAAAGTTGTAGATGTAGACGTTTCACCCGCTGAAGGTTACAGATTACTGCAGATAGGATAAAAGTGATTGCACTAATACTGAGCTCAATTTAACGTCATGAAATATGGCTTTCCTGGAGCTATAAGCGTTGCAAGTGTATGTAACTAAAGAAGAAAAGAGAATGACCGGTTTTAAGGCTGCAACAGTCCAAGTCCGCATAATTCTTTTTTTATACGATTTAGAGCAATTTAGAATCAGATTGTTAAAATATTATAATTTAGTTTCCCCTACAAAAATATACTGCTTTACGATGCTAAGGTCATTTATAATGTATTACCATTCTTCAGAGCTATTTGGACCTACTAAATTTAATATTTTAGCGTGTTGTAATGTTGTAACATTATGTAAGTTGCTGGCCTCCGTGACGCGAGTGGTAGCATCTCGGCCTTTCACCCGGAGGTCCCGGGTTCGAATACCGGTCAGGCGTGGCATTTTCTCATGCTACAAATCATTCATCTCATCCTCTGAATCAATACCTAACGGTGGTCCCGGAGGTTATACAAAAAAAAAAAAAATGTAAGTTGTATTACTTGATAATGCATTACGAATACTTAATACTTTACGCATTACTTTAGGTTAATAGAGATATATTTTGTACGCCCATATAAAATTTGAAGTATATAATAAAAATATATTTATGATCTTTTCCATAACATGACGGGTTAAAAAAGAAATTGTCCGGAGTAATTTCAGTTGAACCACAATATTCAATTTGCAAATATTTGAGCAGATTGCAACGCGTGTGACAACGAGCATGATTGTAAGATTAAAACTGATTACGTATGTGATAACACGGAATAAGAATAACGAAGTTCAATCTTGGTTCATTTGACTTGTCATTTCACCATAAGAAGAAAATCTAACGGAGATTATAAATATAATGTCGCAGGAACTGCACTAGATGGGCGGATTTCCGGTTTCATTTAACCTTGAAAACCTATCCGAAAACCCCAGTTTTTTGCCTGTAACTTCGGTTTTCCTGTGAACCGATTCGCTTGAAGATCAATAGGGTTCTATTATTTCTACTAGGTTTACATCATCCTACCAAATTTAATCAAAATGGATAAAATTTGCGCCCAGTAAAACGAAATAGCTGCAATATACCCAAAAACCTTGTTTTTTGCTCTTAACTATGTTTCCTTTCTACCGATTCGGTTGAAAATCAAAAGGACTTTATTCCGTATAGGTTTACATCACCCCACCAAGTTTCGTCAAAATCGGTTGAGATTTGCGTCCGTTAGAGCGGGCGAAAAAATCTTATACATATATACCTATGTACATTGCAGAGTGTTCAGTAGATTTCAAAACGAAAAGTATATCCCCCCGACACCCATTTATAAAATCTGATCGGGTGCAGTAGCGTTTGCTATAAATTCTTTGAAAATCCACTAAAAAAGACAAAATTGAATAAAACTTCATATTTATTTTAGGGTTGAGTGCTTTTTCTTTTTTGTCAAACGATTTATTACTATTGAAGAAAACCCCTTTATTGTTTATTATTTTGAGACTGAGTTATTACACACTTTAATACCTCCCTTTTTCACCAATTAAAATCGGTTAAGATTTACGTCTGGTAAATCGGACGAAAAAATTTTAGTAATACTATGAATATAAATCTGAACGGGCGCAGTAGCGATTTTCAAATTCTTTGAAGTTTGCTAAAAATGAACTTAATGAAAAAGAGGAAAATGAAAAAAGAGCCGTAAATGTTAGTGAAAAGTGTTGATAATAAAATAAATGTGACTGGTATTCTTAACAAATGATGAGATGTTTTAAAGGGAGAAAGAGCAGAGTACTTTTCAAAAAATGTAACAAAAAATAATTAAATAAAAGATAGTCTGTCTTGGGTACAATTATATAATCAGAAAAAAACGAGTGTATATTTTTGAAGGATTAGTGATCGATTCTACAGCACTACGAAATTCAAGGGCTTTCAGGCGCAATATTTGAAACAAATCGCCCTTAATGCTGGAGTGAAAGTTACGTGGCCCTAAAAAAAAATCTGATGTGGGCACCACATGACTTCCTTGTACGCCTATTAAGTTACATATACACATTTTTGTAAAATGAAAAGTACATAAAATTTTATTTCATTAATAACTTCTGATATTTTTTCTTTTTTTTTTGTCATTGATTTATTATTTATCGTAAAAAAATTTACAAACAGAGGTTATTGATTATTAATAAATCAATATATTTAAATTTAAAAAAAAAAGGAGATAAAGTCTGATTCTAGCCGATGTGCCTTCCCTTGTAAGATCCAAATATTTTATTTTTCTATAACTCTGGAACCATGAAAAAAATTACCACTTATGATGTATCGTTAAAAACTCTCAATGAGGGCTTATTACTGCAGTTAAGCAACAGTTCTAAACCCAAAATTTCATCATCCTACGGCTATTAGGTTTTGAGTTTATGCACAAAATATTTACGTAAGTACAGAAGTCACGCCGAAACTATTCAAAATGGATTCAGAGATGGTCAAAATGGATATTTCCGTTAAATTTAAAAAGCGAAATTTTTCGCGATCAGAGTACTTCCTATACCTTCGTACAAGAAAGTAAAAATTATTTTTAACGGTTCTTCCAACTAATTGTAAAATTTAAGCGATGAAAAAAAAATGGTCTTTATTTTTGCCTGCTTTTATAATTTTACTTTAATAAAACGGTCTCATTTTTCTTACATTATTTAAAATTAAAATAATCGAAAAATATTGCATCTGTCCATCATCAATAAATCTTCCCATTATGATTGCGCGAATTGTTTAAGTAGTTAAAAATAATATGATTGTGTTGTCTACAGGTTCGGATCTCTCTTCCTTTCACACACATCAGATATAAACAAAAACCTCTGTACCGTGTGAACCTAAGTAAACAAAATAATATTTGCTCAAAGTGAACAAAATGTTTGTTCACCTTGGGTTAAATTTGAAAAAATGTAAATTATTTTTTTCCACCAATACTCTTTTCTTAAAGAGTCTACGAACTCCTTAATAAAATATTTGTACTACTGTTGATGTACTTTAAAATATTAGTTCCTATTATTGTGTTCGTATTCTTTTTATAATTTTTTTTCCTGTCTATTTACGTCATTTAATCAATGTAGTATAATATTAAAATTACATAATACTGTCTTTATACGGATATTTCTAGAAAAATAAATGTATTGTTTTAAAACTATTTGTTTATAATCTTTGTTCGACGTCTTAACCCGTATAATATTGAAAAAAGAATCTTTTTTAACAAAATTGTCTATTAGCTTGATTCTCCGGATTTAGATCAGGGTAAAATTTTAAGTTTACTTATATTACACTAGCTAAATAAAAATATTATTTTGTGCTATATACGACAGAAGATATACTGGGGATCCCACGGGAAAAACTTTCAAGACATGTTCTATTCTGAAAATAATGAAAAAAGTTAATATAACATAAGTCCGGAAGTGTTTTGTTTTCGAGTTACGGCTAGCGGAAATTTCGCCCGGATTTCAGCTCTTGTAATAAAAATTTCAGCTCTACTGTAATTTTTGGGACCCAAATTAAGGAATAACGTTGGTGGTTTCTTATGTAATTTGAGCTGGGTAATTGGATAAAACAGGATCCAGGACTGTAATTTCATTACTTATTAAGTTATCCAACGTAAAAGACGAAATTCGGTGTCGAAAAACAAGTTCTTTTTTAAGTTTGAAGTACAATAGCTTTGTTAAATGATTAATAAATGCGGAAGATTTATTAAAAGAACTTGTAGAGAATTTAATTCTGAGAAAATTAATGTAAATACAGCCAGTAAAAAGTAAATATATATATATATATATTTTGCAATGATATGTATATATTTCGGTGTATTAGCTACGATAGAAATGTTTTTCCGTCCTATCTTTATATGGAACGGTTTGTTTATTTAACGTTACCAAAATGACGGATTATAAAATAATAATGTACAGCTGGATTCAGAAATTTGTGCTGCAGTTATTGTTCTATATTACGACATTATACAAGTGACAGTTCTTTCTGTTAGTTCTTAGAAAGATATAAAAAATCTCCGTAAATGGCTCAACTATTACAAAAAAAAAAGTATTTAGGCTGTAGTTTAAAAGACAAGATATAAAAATTAATTTATTCTGTTTTTGTTTTTATAACCTCATATTTACTGTCGCATTACTGTATCGTGTCAGTTGTCTTCAAAATATAATTTATTAAATTTATATGTTATTGTGCTTATCTTTTACGTTTTTCATAATCGTAGGTAATATTGTGTTTTTGATGAAAAAAAAACAGCTACATACTCTTTAACTATGATTTAATTTCCTAATTTGTTTTTTTAAATTTCAAGAAAACGAGTTTCGCTATTCATTTAATGAGTGAAAGCTTTCTCTTTCATTCATAGACTGACTTTCTTTTCGTATTATTTTATGTGCGCATTATCTCTTATCATATAATATAAATATTTAATAATATTATATTATTAATTAAACATTTCATTAATTGTGTATGGACTTTTTCCTTCAGTTTTTTTTACTTTTGCGTGCATTTTAGCATTATGTATAAACTAACAATGATTTTTGTTTCGTAATTTACCAAAAATAAATGTTAAATTTACAATGGACTTCGATGATCTTCGAAAGAATGATGATTATCTTTTCTTTTTTATAAAATTTAATAAATGGACTTTTGGTTGGATGAACCGATTTTGATGAAATTTTGTACAGAGACTCGAGTATATGGGGCAATTTGTTGGTAAAATTTTGGGGTTAATTTCTCCAAAGAAGTATACAGTTTTTTGGGGTCAATTTTTTCAAAGTTTTGTTAATAACAACACTTAATGTTAAGCTCAATGGCATGCGTTTTTTCCCATTTAAAAAAAGTTTTGCCCAAAAAATTACACTTTTAAAAATCGAAAAAAGCTTTTTTTATTTATTGCGTATATTTTAATCCATTTTTTTTTAAATATCTTCCTAGGCATAGTAGTAAAGCAAGCAACCCCCCCCCCCCTAAAAAAAATACTTTGGGGGGAATATTGGGGATGGGAGGCCGATCATAGTTTAGAAATATACATTTTTTGAATTGTTCAGAACGTTTTCGGTTTATTTAAATTTTAATATTATTAAAGTTTAAATAATAAACTTTGAGTAATAATATTATCATAAAAAATTTCATCATAATTCCTTCCACCCCCCAAAAAAAATAAATTTTAGGTAACTTTTTATTAATTGTACATTTTATAGAGGAATTTTTTTTCTAGTTTCTTCCATTTAAAGAAATAAACGTAGAAGAATCAAAAAAAATATTGGAAGGTGATTTGGGAGTTTGGGAGTATAAGAAAATAAAAATACCGATTTTTTGAAGCTTTAACAATTTTCGTTTAAACATGTAATTCTACATTAAAATTGCATCATAAAATATTCCCCATCCCAAAAAGAAATATTAACTTTTTTCTTGTATAATTATTTTTCCATTATATAAGAATAAATACTAGGAAAATATTACAACTTTGTTGTCAAGTTTATTTTATTTTATTTTTAGTATGGAATTTATTTACGGCCGAAAATTTTCTAAAATGTAACTTTTTGATGTCATCTCATCGAATGCTACAAAAGAAATACCTTTGTTACTTCAACCTTTAAGTGAAAATTCATAATTACTAACTTAATTATTATTCTTTCCGTAATAATAATACACAATCGAAATTACAAAGTTTAATTAATAGTTAACTGGGTTAAAACCAAGAATTATCGGTTTTTTTTAAGAAAGAAATTTGATTGTTCATAAATTTCAAATAATTTTTCTCTGATTAGAATTAGGCTAAATTTTACTTGACATAAAAGAGATGAACTACACCGATTTCTGTAAGATTACAACATTGAAGGCGGTTTTATTTTAAAAATAAGGATGCATAAAATGATGGTTTTGTGACACCTCCATCTACGTGAGTGACATTTCATAAGATTTTGAAGTTTCGTTCCCTCCCGCGATTAGTTTTTTTTGTAATAATTCAAGAATAATATAAAACAACAAGAAAAAATAAATATTTTTCTTCTTTTTTTTTTTAAAGTTTTATATTAAGATCAAATTTAATTCTTTATGAAATTTAAAGAAAGCTGTTGAGTTTTGTTATGTATAATAAATTTTTAATAAACAATACTGCTAATCTGTATTATTAGTACTGTAAATTTTATTTATAATTTAATTTGAGAGTCGTAAAATAAAATATAAGATGTTTTAATTAAAAAAAATTCAAGGTCAGTTATTTTTCCATTGTTATACTTACCAATATGTCGTGTCTAAACAGTCTACTCTTTGATCGTTTAAATGTATTTCGTTGTCAGCCTCACATCCATTGCCTCATAATTCTAAAAAAAATATCCAGAAATAACTGAAGTAACATATAGTAACAATTAGTTCGCTTACTCAATCAAATCCTTTCATGAGGCATCGTCATTCCTCTGGTTTGATGCTTTTCTATATTCCTTTCTGATCTGCGTTAGTTACTCTCCCGGCTCTTAATTGCTGCTGCTGCAGCTTAGCTATAAATGAAAAGAATAGCGATCGAAAATAAATTTTGGGAGTCGTGTAAAAAATTTCCGCAAGATGTATGCATGTATGCGTATTACCTTAATCTTGATTAATATCTCCTGACTGACTCACATAAATTCCTTGAAAACGGCTAATTTTGAATAAAATTAAAAAATGGAGAGGTTAGTCTTCCCCATTTTTAATTTTTAATTATTAACTTTTTGTATAGCGGTCATAAAAAATTGGGCTTTAGACGAAGTATTAAGTTATTTAAAATTAAAAAGTTTTAAATCAATCGGGTTTATTTAACATGATTTCTGAACAGTTTTTGCCTCTTCTCGAAAATTTTTTGAACAAAAAGTTAAAATTTGGTACACATATTTGGTTATATATATGACTTTGGTCTGATTTTCAACCCTATCAGACAGTGGGGTATCACGGTTCCCATAATAATTTTTTTCTTGTAAATATGATTTTTTATAGCTTGTTAAATAACCAAAAACCAAATGGGATTAACTGGACCCTTAATATCAGTTTTTTAAACTTCATTTATCAAAATTAAACCCAGCTGTATTTTATATTAAGTTAAACGACATAGGAACTTTAAAAAAAAGTGGGTCCTCTCGGACCCGGCTTAAGAATTTAAAATAATTTTTGATTTTTTTTTATATTTCAGATTTTTTTCAAGTTATAGCTATTATTAAAAATTGTTATATGAAGTAGCTGGTTGAACAAATGGTTCAGACTGGACCTAATTTTTTTTACTAAAAGTTATAACTTTTTTTTTAGCAATTATATCTAAATACAGTATAATTTTTTATGATAAAAATGTGTCTTGTTTGACTGAGACGCGAAATGTTCTGCCAGATTTTTGATTATTTTTTTCTTATTACACTTTTAATACTACATAATTATTAAGATAATAATGTCATTTGATGGCAACGGATCAAGTTGTTTTTTAACTAAACATTTTGATTTTTTCACAATTGTAATTTAAATACTGCATAATTGAGTCATGAATATTTAAAAATCACTTGGCGTATTTTATAATAAAAATTTGTCAAGAACAAAGCCAATAATGATATGCAATTCTTTGTCGGCTTTCTCTTTAATCTATAAGATGTACGAGTAATTACTACATCTTTCATCCTCAGTTACCTATTTTATATATTTCAGTATTTGACTTTCTCTACAATTTTTACTTTCTACACATCCCTCTACGACCAAATTAATTAAACGTTCTTAATATGCATGTCTTAATAAATGGCTTGCTAATCTGCCACAGATTCTTGAACTCTCCTAATTATTTGAAGACAACTTCATTTTGTTTTATCGGCTCACCTAATGTTCAACATCCATCTTTAACACCACACAACATATTTAAAAAATCTCTACTCTTTTCTTTCTTTATTTCCTGTTGTTATTGTTTCACTACATAAAACACCACACACTCCGTACAATTATTCTGAAGAATTTTTTACCAATTCTTAAATCCATATTTAACATTATCAGACCTCTTTCTGAATGAAAGCTTTCCTTGTTTGTTTCAGTCATGCAGTATACTTTTGATCTCTTTATAATTTTAATACGTAGGTAACAAAATTTTGCATCTCTTGTTTATCATGATCCTTTATCTTAATATTTAAAACTCTTTGGAAGTGGATTATCCTGAAGGAGGATTGAAGCTCAGCGTATCCATCTAAATCAAAATGATGAATAAATTTCATCTGTTTTGAAAAAATCTAGTATTTTGATTCTGTTTGCTATGGTCGATCAAAGAAAGTTCTTTGGAATCTGAGATCTAAAAATAGGGTCTTTTTGAAATTACTGTAATAATCTCTCAAATTAAGTGCCTGAAAAAAATTTAAAAGTCAACAAACACAAAACAGAACTGGGTAAATTTTTATATGTATACTTTATAAAAATCCAAAGCTATTTACCCTCAAAGTCAACTGTACATAACATTTTAATAAAATAGTTGCCAGTATAATAAACAGCATTGATTTCCTGTTTACACTCTTACACGCAAGCTTTATGATCATTTATTTTAGTGTTAAGAAAATCAAAAATCATCATCAGAATACACCATTTTTTGTGCTATTCAAATCTATATTTGCTTAATTGATATCTGCTTAAATACAATTTTGCTGCCTCTCTGCATACACACATATCAGCTGTTTAGACTTTACAAGCTTAACCTTCACTAATACTGACAAAATTAATTGGCTTCAACTGACAATATATTTATGATTGATAAATCTTGTACCATGTGAAAAATGCTAAGCCCAACCAGGATTGAAACCCACAACTCCTTTAAGAAAAATCAAGATGCTACCACCATATACAATTATCCAAAACAGAGGTCGATAATAAGTTCAACCATTCAATATAAGCAATTTACATAATTATATGGTGAATAATTTTATAATGATAAGGCTACAAAGAATTATGTAAATGGACCAAGTTTTTAGTAGCATGTGTTGTTATAATAACTTTACACTTTAATTCCTATGTAGAAGAACCTTGCTTATGTAGAAAAAAATTAATAAAATCAGATAGTGTTAAAACAAACAAACTATAAAGTAATTATATTTAAGTTTTAATTAAATTTTAGATGAATAATAAAAATTAAATACAATAGACGTAATTGTAGTTATGTACACACCACGCAAAGTGATCTGCAATAGCTTTTTTTTTCATAAATTAATAAAATAGTATTTTATATATATTATCATAATTTCTATCTGTACTTTTCTATCTATTATTTTGCATAAAATATTGGATAATTTATGGATGAAGTAAATCAGTGGTAATTGATCCTGTTTTACATAGATAAATTAAAATTGCTTATTTTTTCTTTGTATTTATTATTTTTTTATAGAACAGTATTTAATTGTTTTTGATAGTTATTTATTTAATAACTGATATTTAAAGTATAAGTAGTAAATAATATGTTACATTACTGATATTACAAAAATAATTAAGATTTATATCTTTATATATTTCCATTTCATAAAATGCATTAAATATATTAATTGATAAAAATGTACTTATGAGATCATTTTTCAGAATGCTCAACCACTTAAAAAATGTAGATGCTACATAGAGATATTAAACTCAAAACTTAATTTTATTCATTGAAATTTATTGACTAAAGAGGTGGACCAATTTATGATAGATTTTATAATATATTTTATCTTTAGTATTGTAAATGTTATGTTAATGTTATGTTAATTCAGTCTTAGTGAATCTTGTTTTACATCATAAGCAATATTATTAATGGCTAGTAAATCTCATTTTTTTGTAGTTATATGCTTACATGCTCCTACATAATAGCCAGTTTTTTTCATTGAATAAAAGCGCATAAAATTCAGTCGAAAATATAATATACAGAGCGATTCAAAAGTACGAAAACCCCTCAACAACTTTAAAACTATTTCAGATAGAATACTTAACTTTTGGGATAAAGTATTCCAAAACAAACAAACTAGGGGGTGAATTTCAACCCCTTCTTGGGGTGTGGCCGAGAGGTTGTAAATCAAATATTTTAAATAGTAACACTCGATGTTTGATAAATATTTTTAAACCTCTCTTTAAGACTAGAAAAATAGTATAAATAAAAAGTTGGTACAATGTCTGTACCCAAAATGGCAGCAGGACAAATTTTGGATTTTGAAACACAATTGCATTAATAAATTAAGAAACTTATCGCAAATAAATAAATTTATCAAATTTGATTAAATGGATATTATTGAATAAATTTATTTATTAATCATAACGTTTGTGTATTTACTTACATTTCCTTTCAATAAATGTTTGAAATGTCCTCCTGCTGTTTGACAATATGCCATTCGACTGTAAAAGGATGATACTGCATTATTCAATGATTCCCTAGTGATATTTTGTACTGATTCTCAAATTCTACTTTGTAAATCATAGATATCTTGTTTATTATGAAAAACAATACTTTTTAAGTGGCCCCGTAGAAAGTAATCCAATGGTGACAAGTCAGGTGATCTCACTGTCGATTCTATTTGACCCCTTCTGCCAATCCATCTTCCAAGAAAGTTTTCATCAGTTAGAATGCAGTACATCATTTAAAATTTCTTGTACCTGAAAACCGAAATAAGGCAGGGCACAATCTTGTTGAAACCAAATATTTTGGAAGTCAGGACCAACAATGTTTTGAATGTTTAGAACGGTATGATCCAGAAGCAAAGCCTCGTATTTCCCTGCGCTTTAATTTCCATCAATATATACAGGCCTTTTCATTTGTCCACAAACAATATCTGCCCGTACATTTACTTTGACTGGATACTGTATATGTGCCTCATGATACCAGTGAATTAATATCAGTTTAGTTTTGACAATTATGGCAATTTACATGTTGTTTAATAAATTAGGATCTGCACAAATATTGTTCATCGTAATTTCACAGAACTCAAGTGTTCGATATTAGTCATCTTCATCAGTGGCATTTAATAAATGTTAATGTGAAAAGAAAATTATTTTCACAGTTTTGGAAATGTCTTGTATCTCATGTCAAGGTACCTACACAATCATTTTTGATTATTAAAATATATTCAGATGTACATCTTAGTGAACTGTTTACTAATATATTTCTTTTTCTTTGTTATAGGTGAGGATGTTAGCTTTATACAGATATCACTATACATTAGTACGATCTTAAAGGTAGTAAATCAATATATTAGATTTTATTTATATATATCTTTTAATGATTATCTATTTGATTTTCACCATACTCATACTTTGATTTGTTTTATAAAAACCAAAACCCTGTTTGTTATTGTTACGGTTTATGTAAGCAAAAGTCAGGACATACATTTTCAGACTTGACTTTTAATTATATTACGTTGTTTAATTACTATGATGTTGCTAACATCACTCTCGTTAATTATTTTTTAGCAGTTTCTCCTTGGTTTTAATAATAATCATGTTGGACCTGTTGTTTGGGTTTTTAAAAGTTATAGCTCAGTCTGGTAAAATCAAGTTTTTAATTGCTTTTCATTATGAAACAAAAATTTTAATTTAAAAAAACCATTTAAACCAAGTTTCTTGTATTAGAAAATTATTTAATTTAAAATGAAACATCAGATTGATCACTTAATTGAGCAGTTACTGTAATGGTTTTTATATCCCTACTCTAGGGTTCAATTCTATCCCAGTATCTGGAATTTTTCATCCATAATTTTAATATCACCTCATCTTTATAATTAAAATGTATGTTTAAAACATCTAAGGTTAGATTTTTTTTTAAATATCTCCTTTTTTTCTTTTATACCTATTTTACTTGATTTCTCTGAGTGTATTTGATAGGATTTTTATGGCCGTCTATTAATGAAAATTTCTTTTTAGATATCTTTAAAATAATGCTCATAAATCCATATTAACAACTTGAAATGGGTTACAATTAAATTAAATTCTTATGGAAGATGGTTCTGCCCAGATCTCCAAAGAGGTTTCCACTTTCTCTTCCAGTCAGTTATCCTCTTTTTCTTGATCCCATCGTGATAGAAGTCTGGGGATCGGGTCAGCTACCAGATTTCCTCTGTCTGTGAAT
Organism: Lycorma delicatula; assembly: GCF_047948215.1. Classification (NCBI taxonomy): domain Eukaryota; kingdom Metazoa; phylum Arthropoda; class Insecta; order Hemiptera; family Fulgoridae; genus Lycorma; species Lycorma delicatula. Next base: position 101,255,740 of record NC_134458.1, on the reverse strand, counting down.
CTGGGGAGCAGTAATCAATGGAATAACAACTTCCATAGAGAGGTGGCTGAGATTTGCTTTTACATTTTTTCAGGGATTCTATTTACCACCCAAGGATTATACAAGAACCTAAATGATCTCTGAATTGCCTATTAGATAAATTTGTTTTGTCTCTTTCTTAACCGTTAGAGTTAATAAAAAAATATTTATTAGTTTTTATTTTGACTGATCAATTAATTCTCCACAGAAGCTTACAAAAAGAAGCTTTAATGTGGAATTGTGAAAATGGAAATTTTTAGAGTATTAAAAATGCCATGCCTGACCAGAATTCGAAGCCGGGACTTCCAGATGAAAGTTTGAGATGCTATCACCCCATGGGGTGGTTAGCGGAGTAGTAAAACACTATTATTATTTTGTATCACTATTATAAATTGTATATATCTTTTAGTTAACAATTTTATCATCAAAAAAATATTGTAGTGCATTAGTTATATTTTTTTACAATGGATTATGGCCAAGCCAATGGATTATGGATTATGATATTATGGCCAAGCTATATTCAAAATGAAATATGAGGTTAGTTAACAGAATTCAGAAGGTGCGTAAAATTTGATTTTTAAATTTAAAATCAGTATTCAAATGTTCATTAAAAAAAATCATAAATCTATTTTTATTCAACTATTCTTTTATAAGAAGACAAATAAAATTAAAGCCCTGTTTGTTGTTGTTTTGGTGTACAAAAGAAAAAGTCAGGACATACATTTTCAGACTTGACTTTTAATTATTATTTATGTTATGCAATATTTAACCTTATATTCTAGGCTTTTTTTTTTTTAATGAAAAAGCACACATACTTCAAATTAAAAACATACTAAACTGGATAAGTCCATTGCACAAAAATAAAAATATATGTAGCAGGTGATGTTACATATACTCTCCAAACTAGAAGGTATTAGTAGTTCACTCTCACAAAGTAATACCTTCCAAAATAACTAATCCTATTGGTTTTTTCCTTACCCATTTAGTCTACTTCAAACTGGTTGCTAACCCTCCACTTCCACCACTCTAATCTATTTAAATATAATATAAACCCTCAAGATACCTAAGTGAGCACTGAATCGCCTATTAGGAAATTTTTTTTGTCTGCTTCTTAACCATTAGAGTTAATAAAACAATATTTCTTAATTTTTTTTGACTAATGAATTAATTCTCCACAGAAGCTTACAAAGAAGCTTTTACGTGGGATTGTGAAAATGGAAATTTTTAACATATTAAAAATGCCATGCCTGACCAAGATTCGAACTTGGAACTTCCAGATGAAAGGTTGAGATGCTACTACTCCACCAAGGCAATCGGCGGAGTGGTAAAACATTAATATTATATATCACTATTATAATTTATATATATCTGTTAGTTAATGATTTTATCAGCAAAAAATATAGTAGTGCATTACTTATATTTTTTCACAATTAATTATTCATCACAACCAAGATATATTCAAAAAGAAATATGTGGTTATAGAATTCAGAAGGCACTAAAATTTGAATTTTAAATTCAAAATGCAGTATTCAAATTTTGATTAAAAATATCATAGATTTATTTTTATTGAAATATTCTTTTATAAAAATAAATTCTTAACTAAATTTTTTTAAACATAATTCGAAAATATTAATTCTTCACTAGATTTTAACCTCATCTTAGGAAAACGTTCCATTAATTGAAATTTATATTAAGTTATATTTTATAGAAATTTATTTTTGTTATTTTTTAAAAAAAAATATTAGTAGATGCCTACCGAAATGCCTGAGTGGTATCATCACAGCTTTTATCTGAGAGATCCTAGGTTTGAATCCCGGCCAGACATGGCATTTTTCCATGCACTACACAATTTCAAATCCTCATTCCCATATACATTGGTTTGAATTAGAATTTATTTATTACAATCGCTACATATAAAAATAGTAAAATAATAAAAATACAAATATTCAGTACTATACTTATAACTAATGATAATGATCTTTTTCTAAGCCATAACTTTAACACAGGAATTTTGAGAAATTATCAGATGAATGCAACATAATCCAAGGAAAATGTTATAAGCAATCCAAACACATACTCATAAATGATTACTTTAATATCCAGAAACATTCTGGGATCAGTCTCCATTAATGAAGACATGATAGATTAAAATAAAACATTTTACATTTTAAAACCCACTCATTAATTTCTCAGAGTTTATTACCATTCAGTCTATTAGTATCATTTAATTATTCTTTTCCTCAAATTTAAACTTAGATTGTGGTTGCATAAGACATTCCTTATTCGAGGAAAACTGATCTAAGTATTTCTTATTCTATTGTTAGAATATTGAAATTATCAATAATTTCTCAGGAGTGATCTAAATAGTAGTACAAGCAGCATTCCAAGTAACAAATACTTTATATTCGTCTCAAAAAATTTTACCCATGAAAACACTATTCTCATAGTGCACCTACTTACTACCAAACATTTCACTTATTTTATAATCAGTTGTAATCCTTAGAAACCACTTTAATTGATAGTAATTGATAAACCAATTTATTTGATAGTAACTTCAATCCTTCTGAACCACTTTCATTCATGTACTTTTAATTGTTTATGGCAATATCGTTCAGTTTTATTTCTATGGAGACATCATCTACAGTTTTTTTTCCACTTATAAATTTTGTAAAGAGATAGAATACAATTTTGACTAACTTATGACATCATCAGATATACCATCTTTAATCCAAATATTTGCTTTCTGATTCTAATACTAATTTGCCATAAAATAAAGTTTACCAAATGTAATCCCTCTTTAGTATGAGGTACCACCACAATTTATTGTACTTGATCATATCAAAAGCCTTTCTTATAATTTATAAAACACAAATGCACATCCTTTTTAACATCCCTACATTTTTGCACCATCACCTGAATATTGGAGATGAAATTTAAGTCATTTCTGAATCCAAAGTGATTACACTTTTATATTCTGCAGTATTATTATTTTACAAAAAGAATATACTGTAAAAACAAAACTATAAAAATAGTAAATTAATAACTTATTAAATAATATTAAAATTTTTTTCTGAAAATTGGTAGACAAGTTTTTTCTGGTTTTACTACTCAGAATTTTTTTAAATTTATATTTACTGTACACTTTTTTATAATAATTTATTTAGTCAGTTGTCAAGAAGCCTACATTGCTATTTATCTAAATGACCTTGAACTTAAGGTTAAAATTTAATTGATATGAACCTCAGTTTGTGTTGAAGAGTATTAAATATTGAGCTATAATTGATAAATTGTCAACATATTAATAACACTGTTATTTCCTAGTAAACTGTCGCCATTAAATAATAATTATTAATTGATGAGGTCAGGTGTGCCTTATCTTTTCATGATTGTTGTTATTTTAGCGCATTACATGTCAGCTATAAGTTATTAACTGTCTTTTAATCAGTTCTGATAAAAGATATTTTAAAAATTCTTTGAATGAAAATACTTGTGATAAAGAAATAAAAATGTTGTTTTGTGTGTTTTAAATGCTATATTAAAATTTGTTTGATTGAATTTCAAATACATTTCTTATAACATTGTTACTGATTTGTTTTATGTCTAATAAAATTATAATTATTTCCAACATAAATATTTTTTATAAAAATAAATGGAAATTGGGTTAAAAAAAACAATACAGGAGTTGTAGGTTTTTAAATATTATGTTTGTTTTTTTTACATTCATAATCCAAAAGATACAGAACAGCATAGTTTACTCGTATTAAAAATCGTATAGTGTTTTTTTGCATTAGCTTACATTCGCTATTTACCAGTAATTTATTATTTGTATTATCTAAGTATCTTTATCTGCCAATATTACATTTTTCGCTTGTACCGTAAATATTACATTTTCCTTTGGTTTTATTCATACGTCAAGTTGAGTCTTCTGCGATAGAATAGAAAAAAAATCATCAATTTCATTGATAATGAGTTTTATATTAAACTAGATCTCATGAATAATAAGAGACATAATTTTAACCAGTTCGCACCTCATCCTGACCTCCTTAGGAGATCGTCTTGTGACGATCCCGGTCGTCACACCATCCTCTCCGTTCCTAGCCCTGACGGGCTTTACCGGAGGTCATCTTTTAAATCCTCTAAAATTGATAACACAACACGGTCATCAGTTTAGCCTCTGTCAGGATGCCACGGGTGCAAATGCCTCGCAGACATTTCCATCAGTGTGCACAACCTACTGTCGCCTTCGTGTGGCCTCTTCCAACCACGACACCGTACCATCACTTTCCACCCTCAGATATCAAATTAACCGATTCGCTGAAGAACGATCGCCGCGCTTTTCTCTTACACCGAAGGTTTCACACAAAAACTCTTCCTATATTTAACTTCAGTTAGACTTAATCAAGCGGACTTAATCAAGTACGCTTGATTAAGCGTATTATTTGAAACAAAAAATACTATTCTCATACCAATAAAATTAGTGTTGATTACAAAAACGATAATTTTGTTCTACAATTCAATTTACTCAGCCCTCTTGATTTACTTAAAAATCAAGAAATAAATTCACCAATTTAATAAGCCTCTAATGAAAACATATCTTCTCTCTCTCTACTCTGATCCGCTTTCGGGAACGAGGTCAATACCTACACTCTTCCACACTGCAGCTCCATCACAGAATTCTTAACACATCCATTCTCATCCTAACAGCGAATATCTTGGCTAACCGGGGCTCGATGCCAAAACCCCTATTTAGAGGATGCAAGTACCCAGGTGGGCCCCTAGCCACCCGGGTTGCTATTCTATCTATACGTCTATAACAGCATCATACCGCCACAGCCATCTTCCGCAGGGCTAAAAATCTAAGGAAGCCAGCAGCTATGTTCTATTCCTTTTCGGTTTTCCAGTTAACTTGCAGATCAAAACCAGAATTGATCCTCGCAAGTCCTGTAGCTGTTTTGATACGTTCAATTTCGTTCATGGGGCAGATAGCTGTTCGATTAGCTTTCTGTGCAAAACTCCCGTCAGATAACATATTGACTAATTAAACAGTGCCTTAGGTGCAAAAGTTTTATTGCTACCTTGCTGATCCACAATAAAGAAAATATCTGCATAATGCCACAAATGAAATTAGATCAGGATGAAGGGGCCAGCCCAGTTCCTGTAGTAATTTATACAAGGAAGAAAAATAATAAAAGAGGGTGATCAGTCTTCAGTACTACGTCTGATCAGGATAGATCATGATTATCATTTTTCCTGGGATGCTTGGATCTTTTATCAAAATTTGTATTAATGGCATTTGCTGTAAAGATTATAGTGTAAGGGTTTAACTTTTTTAATTTATGCTTCTTTATCAAATATAATTCTAGTAAAGCTACATTTTGATTTTCTATTATGAGATTTCTAGAAAATTTAGAAATTCAAATGTCATTATTTAATTTTATTAGTGTAAAACATTACAAGTCATTATCATTACGTAATGGCGATAGCATTTTTGTAAAAATGATAAAAGAATTTCAGTTTTAGAACTAACAGAGTTAAAGAGTGAATTAAAAAATAATAACATTTAATAAAATAAGTAATTGCACTTGCATGTTAGGATGCAATGTTATAATGTACTATTATTTCTTGAGCTGCACTCGTTAATTATATCTAATAAATTAATTCCGCTCAATTTAATCTGTTTTACTTTTGCGATTATATAATATTTTTTTGTCTTTGAGTTTGTTTTTTTTTTTTTTGTAAGCGATTATTATGAATTGTGTTATTATGTGTTTTTTACTGAAATGTTTATTTCTGTTAGCAGTATGAAATTATATTATTATTATTGTAATCTAGGTTCTAGTCCTAGTCAGGTACATAATTTATCTTCCACGATTAACTAAAAATACATTATAACCGGTGAACAATAAACGATTTCGGAGTTAATTTGTTATAATATATATCGGATTTGTTATAATATATATCATTCGATTATAACGAAATACGGTGTTGATTTAAGACTAGAAACAAAGATCAAAAGGGATAGTTTTTAATTTTAATTATGGCCGTAGATTAATTCCTTATCTTCCCGCTTGTCAGCGCCACTAGCAAAGATAACGATTTCTGAACAGAATTCCTTTTATGTTTTGCAGTTTGCCAAATATGAATCTGTATTTACAGTTCTAATTCTTGTTCCGTAGTTAGTTCGATTGTGATCCTCAAAGTATTACGTTTGTCGACGGCGTAATCAGTTTATGAAACTGCCGGACATCTTTGTAAAGGGTCTTGGTAAGGGAAGGATGTCTGAAGAAAATGTCGAACATATCAGGTAGTACTCGTATTTGATGAGTACTACCTGATATTGCCAATATAAGGTCGTTAGTTATGCTTTATGTTACTGTTATGTTATATTATTTATTGTTGTAATGTTTTGTTGGTGTTTTTGTGTTGCGTTTTATGATTCGTTGTGTGTCGAACTCATTTTTACCTTTCGGGTAGGTAGAGTTCAGTTTCTTCATTCTTAGAAAGTCATTCAGTCTTGTTTGAGACTTGGCTAGATATGTTTTGTTTGGAGTTTATGTTAGTAGTACACCGACGGGAGTGTCGCTTGTGGCAGGCTTGACTGAAAGATGTCATTCCCGAGCTACTGAAGATGGCCTCTGGTAAAGCCCATAAGGACTAGGTACGGAGGGGATGGCGTGGCGACCGAAACTGTCACATGGAGGGTGTCTTCCCGTTTGGGGTCAGTACTCGTATTTCCTCTGTAGTGCTAAAATATCTGTTAGGAAGACCAGCCGTAAATTAGCAATGCCGGTGATTACAGTGTGGAATGTTGTAAGGAAACGCTTACGTATGCGTTTACAGCTGTTACAGGCTTTGAAACCTACCGACTTCACAATCAAAGTTTTGCAATGTGAAGATGACTGTTTCGTGATCGCATTGAATTTAGTGATGACTCAAAATTTCATCTTAGTGGAATAGTTGCTACTCATATTAGTGGAAACGTAATATTTGGGGTCCAGAAAACCCTACCCGATTCGAAAGGAACTCCCCAAAATTTAACGTTTTCTGTGCGATATCCCGACGAGAAGTCTATGGGCCTTTTTTTTTTTTTGGCTGAAGTAAGTTTTACAAGAGTTGCTTATTTGGATATGCCGTGTACATTTTCTTAACAAAGATGACCAGAGAATTTTATTAGCAAAGAGATGATGCACCTTCTCTCTGTTATAAATCAGTACGCGATCGGTTGAATGACGTTTCTCACGATCGCTGGTGTGGTCGTTAACCCGACTACAGAGTTTGTTTGCGGTGGCCTCCAAGGTTATCCGATTTGACCCCGTGTGATGTTATTCTTTGGGGGTTATATATAGGATCTTGTTTACATACCTAGACTTCCTATTTATCTAATTGAAGCATAGGATTTAAGCAGCTGAGGTTTCCATTATTCCAGACATGCCGGTTAAAGTACGGGACTAACTCCCTATTGGTTGAATGTATGCTGTTTGCGTGTTAAACCACGATAATTTTATTTGTACACACTGTACTATAAATTATAAATTACAAATACTATACGCTTGATACAACGTAACAAGAAGGGAGCATAATATTTATTCAGAACTGTAAGTAAGATACTCATTTGTTAACAATACTTATCAAAATCATAACGTTTTCAATTATTTTTCCCATCTTCACCCAAATTACGAGGGCTATCTGTAAATTAACTCGGGTCGAGTAATAAAAAATAACAAATCTGATTGAAAAATATTTGCTGTACAAAAATATCATACATACTTCTCGATATAGTACCCTTTCAAATTCATTACAATTTTATATTCTCATTAATTAAATTTCGTATTACTTTCGTGAAAAGTAAATGAATATCTCAGTTACTAATAAGACCACTCACTCGTATTAAAAATATGTTAGGTTATAATTTTTCTACAAGTTTATATTGTTCTTAATTAAAATTTCGTACCATTAATATGGAATAATTTTTAATTGCTCGCACGTTAATAATAGGTTAAAACATTTTATATGTGCGTGAGAGTGTAATGATTTCGGGAGCACTTTAGAACCCATCGGGTTGGTCTAGTGGTGAACGCGTCTTCCCAAATCAGCTGATTTGGAAGTCGAGAGTTTCAGCGTTCAAGTCCTAATAAAGTCAGTTATTTTTACACGGATTTGAATACTAGATCGTGGATACCGGTGTTCTTTGGTGGTTGGGTTTCAATTAACCACACATCTCAATAATGGTCGAACTGAGACTGTACAATACTACACTTCATTTACACTCATACATATCCTCATTCATCCTCTGAAATATTATCTGAACGGTAATTACCGGAGGCTAAACAGGAAAAAGAAAGGGAGAACTTTAGAAAGCTCTATATTTCGGTCAGTATTCGTATCTATTTTTTACTTCATCTGATTTTACTTCTTTGTGCTTCGTACAAGGAAGTATTGTGATCGCAAAAAATATCGATTTTCAGATTTCAACGGAAATATCCATTTTGACCATCCATATATCCACTTTTACTAGTTTCGGCGTGACGTCTGTTTGTGCGTACGTACGTATGTATCTCGCATAACTCAAAAACGATTAGCCGTAGAATGTTGAAATTTTGGATTTAGAACTGTTGTAACATCTAGTTTTGCACTTCCTCTTTTGATTAAAATCGACTGGACCAAAAGTATTCAAAAAAGCTCAAAATCCAAAACATTTGGATTTTGGACTTTTTCTTAACTACAGTAATTAGCCCTGATTGAGAGCTATTCAACGATATATCATAAGCGGTACTTATTTTCATTGATTCTAGAGTTATAACCTAATAAAATTTTGATTAATGAAATATTTGCATCTTACAAGAGGAAGGCACGTCGGTTCAAATCAGACTTCATCTCCTTTTTTTTAATTTAAATATATTAATTTATTAATAATTATTAACCCCTGATTGTAAAAAGTTTTTTACGATAAATAATAATTCAATAATAGCAATAAAAAACAAAAATAAATTAGAAAAAGATCCGAAGTTTTTAATGTCAGAATAAACAAAAACGTTCATGCGGACAAATGTTCTGTTTATCTTCATTTTTCCTTTGTCGACCATTTCGTGAATTTTTAACGAACATTTATTTCTTAAGAAGTGGTTGAGATATTTCAATGAATTTGTTGATGTTAATGTACTCGACAATATATTCTACAGAATTATATATTATTATATTATAACTATATTTGACAATTTTACACTCGAAGATTCTAAAATAGCGCCCATTAAAATTTATTAATCAAATTCTTCTAACAGATATGAGAACTTGAATAAGATAACTGTGAATAAACCCAGAAAAAAGTGACCAAGTTTCACAAATAACCAAAATGTTTGTTTACCATTTAGGATTAGAGTTAATATGGATTTAGCCGTTGGAATTCTGTTATTTCACACACTACATTTAGCAGGTTGTTATTCCTTCTGATTTTTCAAACATTGTGGAATCATCTGATTTTAATAAGAGATGTAATTTATTTACCACCGTAAGTATTAAATGTTTTATCGAACTATGTTGTTTAGATAAAATGTTAAGCTTTATAATGTGAAAAAAATGACATCATATCTGTTCAAATCTGTTTTCACTTTCTTCATTAATAGAATTAAGAACAATCTCTATTATTAGTAATGTTATAGATATAACAGGCACAGAATTGTCAGATAGCGTAATTTTTGCGATCCATTTAATTTCAGTTTTTTATGAACCGGTTTGAATAAATGAAAAGTAATTTTGTTTAAAATAAAAGATTTAACAAATTATTTAATAAATATTTAGATAAAAACTAATTTTTGCGAAACTATTAATGATGAAAAAATTTAAACGGTTGCAATTCTGGAATTTTCAAACTTATTTATTTTTTAGAACATGTTCACCAATTTTTATTAGAAAAACATAAGTTGATGGATAGAAGGAAAATTAAGGGAGGTAGGGGATTTGTCCACACGATCGTTTTTGTTTATTTTGAAATCCTGAATCAGTCCCTAAGTTTTGACTGCCATCTTTCAAGACACATTGTCTATTAAAAACATATTAAACTAAAATTACTCTAAAAGTTGTTGATATTGTCATCGATTAAAATTTGCTGTTATTATTATGAAATGATTCCATTACTGTCATGTTAATGAGAGGTTGAACATTTTTAACATTATATGTATTTAGTGGATGTGCGCGCGCGCGCGAATTTGTCAATTTTTAGCTGTGTGTAATGGTTTTGGAAAATCTCTTGAAATCGCATTGCTTTGATCAGTGCCCTCATCCTTTTTTGTACTACAATTTTTATTTAGCTTTTATTTAACCATTCATACATATTGTATAAAAGAAAAATAATTTTAAAAACAAATTAAATAGAATATCTTTCTTTGTTGTTGTATAGAATTTTTTTTCAAATATATATATTATGTTCCGACTTCAACAGTTAGGCAATAAATAGGTTGCGTAGTTTTTGCGGATGCTTGTTCTGAACTGTTTAGAAAACTCTTTGTGGTCGTATACATACGAGTATATTTGATCTGTGTTGGTAAAGTGGTTTGCGTAGTAGTATTTAATTGCATGTTCATTATACCTCGTTTCAAGGTCTTGACATTTTTATCATTTAATTCAGCCTCGTTAAACATGCATTACCGCACAGCTTATATGAGTACAATCAACCAAAAATATGTTATTTGGTTTTTGTCGGATTTAATGTGTTTGCAAATTACATATTGTTTACGTACAATCCATTGAACGGTTCCTCTTCACTGTGTTAAAGTACCGATAAATAATACTCCACAGTTTTTATTTTTCGGGAAAATAATTTTTTCTTCTTTTTGTATATAGTTATAAAATTTCATAGATGTCTGATGGTGTAGTGGATATTCGGATTCGTCTGTTGAACCAATTAAATCTCAGAATTTAATTTTCTGAGATGTCTTGCGATTGCATTTTAATTTTATCTAAAGCAGGGTTCCCATCCTTTTTGTATCCTAGAGCACATTTTAAAGTACCGGTAGGACGATGGGCACCATCAATTTTTTGGAAGGAATTTTACATTTTGATATAATTAATAATATGTATAATACAAAAAATATTTATTTCTATTTGTCATTTTAACTGTTAAAATACATACAAATTATTATTTAAGTTACGTTAAATGAATACATGCAAAGTTTTCATTATATAAAAAACGAATTATAAAAAATATCAATCTCAAAGTCAGTGTGATTTTTAACATTCTATTTGATTGACCAGTGTCTCATAATTAGGACAGTATGTGTTCGTGTTCGTAAACAATCATCACGATGCTCATCAATGAATTAGATCTATTTTTGATTTTATTGTATTCACGGTCGAAAACAATGATTCGCAATCGTATGTGGAATCGGAAAATAATTTTATCTTGTACGGTGCTCGTTTTAAGAATGGAAAGTTTACTCTGTTCACTTAATTCCGCAAGTTTTCATTTGATATATGGGTTTTAGCGTAATGTCATTCTGAAGATCTAAACTTTCTAGCTCTTCATCTCTTAGTTGAACAAGTTCTGCAATGAATGCAGCCATTCTTATTATGTTTACTTGGCTTGGCAAGTACGTAAAAAAAAGTAAATAAATAAAAATAAAAAAAAGCTGATAAAAAAAGAGATCATTGGCACGATGGATGTAATCTCTTTCAAACTTTACTGTAAGATCTTGAAGATGTTAACAAATGATGATAATTAAATTCACTGTCGCCTACCATTTTCTTCATATTTGGTAAATGCACGAGATCCCATCTCCAGTTGTGATATTTGTAAAACCAGTTTTACTTTAAATTTGTTTGTGTATTCAGAGTCATCATTTTAATGACATGTTTGTCTTTTCCTTCCGGTTTAAAGAATTCAGTTTCCATGTTGCCTCTAAGAAAGCCCAAATCCACCAGTTAGTCAGTAAAGGTCAGTTAGTTCATTGAAATTTTTCCTTGTTTTTATTTCTTCAGTCAAGCTTAAAAACCATAAAATGCAGCGAAAACGGGTTAAAAGCAGAGCAGTATAAATAAAGGAATAAATAAAAGATATTTAAAATATAAAACTGCAGAAAACACGGTAAAAAAAAGCTGGCAGTGAATTGAATAGCTTTCTCGGCTAAGCCGATCGAGTAGAAAGGAGGTGAAAACTTCTGGCTTATTTTTTTTTTCAAGATATACTTCAGAGTAAGGGCTATAAAAAAATTAAGATTTTTTATTTTAGATGCAATTGGTAACTTGCGAGATGGATTTAAATTAAAAATAAATTTAAAAAAGTTTGGAAGAATGTTTTTTGTTACCGCAGACAATTGGGTTGGGATATGCAGAAGGTTTGTATAGTGGTTTGAAGTCTTATTGATATAGAAAATTATGCAAAACTCACATTAACTCCTTTTCTGAAACAAGATATAGATAAAAAAAGAAAAAAATGTATAGTCATTTTTGGGGTAGGGATGTGAATATTAAATAAAAAGTTTTGGTAACGTGTGATCTTGATAAAAAAAATGTATAAGAAAAATGTTTTGCTAAAGTGCCCCAGTAAAGATTTGAAATTTTATTTCAGCCAAAACACCCCTACCCCTTTTTCCAGTTTTTACCAAAATTTAATACATTCTTTTCCTTCCTGAGGTAGAACCTATCTACCAAGTTTGAAGAAAATCGGTCAAAGGCCCAGAGTTAAAAGACGAAATACAAGCCACCATACATATGTACATTCGCACAAACGTCCATCCAACAAAAATAAATTTTTTGGACTTGGCAGCATTGGAATAACACTTTTTTCGTACATTATTTATAATTTATTTAAATCTATTTCTTTTGTTAATTTTTTTTTAATGTCTCCTAAAGGCAGAAAACTTAAAAATATACTTTTTTTTTACCGATCATATACTTTACTGTTACAGGTACAGCAGCATACTATTAAAAACAGATGATAATTAGAACTAGAATAATTAGAAACAGTTAGATAATTAGTCATGGTTATGACTAATTAACTTTTATTCAATTTAAACAGCTGTTTAACAATATATCATCTGTTCTTAATCATTTTTACCAGTTGTTTTGTAATGAATGAAAAATGTGATTTAACTGAAATTGCTGTTTTTATTTGAAAGCTGCCATTTTGTTTCTATAAATCCTAGAAGGTTGAAATTTTTATAGAACGTTTTTAGAACCTTCGTTAAAAGGTCTGTAAAGTTTTAGTAGAATCGGTGGGGGAATGACTGGACGATGGTACTAAATCAAAAGCGTATACTTCTTCGTAGAGCACTATGGTTATGCTACGTAGAATGATTACGTATTTTATGGATAAGTGTATCTTTGTTTTAAAAGGTTTTGTTTTCTACTTTGGATATATTGTTAAATAAATAAATTTTATGCGACAATCATTGTTAAACATCATTCCTATTTGGTCACCGTCACAAAAAAAAGTAATATAATTTTTGTGTTAAAGGTATACCGAAAACTATAAAATTAAAAGATGAAATGATATACAACTTTTCTTTCATCGCCTAACTAAATTCTAATTAGTTGATGATTACTTTAAATATGAAAATTAATTCGCCCTTTTTCCTGCTTCTGGGTAGAAGTGGATCATAGTTTCTTTTTCTTTATATTTACAAATTAGCAGAATTATGAAATATTGATATGTAAATGTACTTCAAAAATAATTTGTTTGCCCTTTCTTCATTTGATTAATTAAAATATTTGTATTATCTTTTCTATAAATTTAACCTTTCATTTTTTAATATTATTAGTTTTATTATTTTTTTAATATCCTTTTTTTTATTTTGTTTCACCTTCATAATGAAGGATTCAGAATAATAAATTATTTACAATGATTAAAAACTTATTTATTATAATTATAGTTTAGATAATTCCATTTCATTTCTTGTTATAAAGATAAATCCTTGACATAAAGAAAAAATAATGTTTATTGTATGAATTATAATTCCTATTTATTTTTTTATTTTTATTTTTTCTTTATCTTATTTATAAAGTTGACTGTTTTGTCATTAATTTAGTTTACTTTTATTTTTCTTTTCATTATAAAATTTAACCTAATTTTGATTGATTAATTAATTGATTCTGTTTTTTTAGAGTTCTTAAACTTTCGATATTTTTCTGTTACGATGATACAAAAGACCCCACTTTAATACAGTTCTGATTATTTAATTAGTCGTAGGTAGGTAGACAATTTTCCTCATAAAAGTTGGTTTATGTATGTTATGGCATTTATTGTTACGGTTTAAATTATTAGTCACCAAAAAAATACCGTACTCTATAAACTACTTTAAGGTTTAATTTCGAATGATATATTGATGTAACCCTTAAATATGGATTTAGCCGTTGCAATTCTATTATTTCACACTCTTTGTTTAACAGGATGTTATTCCTTGTGATTTTTCAAACATTGTGGAATCATCTAATTATAAGAGATCTCATTAATCGTCTTATCCAAGAACGAAACCGTGTCCTTTAACAGTCGATTACCAATAATAAATTTCTATACAAGTTATCATTTATATTAAATAATGATTTAACATCAACCACGAGTAAGTAAAATAAATAGACATTATTGTGACCTCTTTTGAATAATTCACTATAATATATTTACGTACATTTTTTCTACCTGTAAAGTAATAAGTTTTTCAGTTGTTAATCTACATCATTAAAGAATGATAATAGATTTTAAAATAATTAATTAAAAGGTCGTATCGTTTTAAGAATTTAATTTTACTGCAAGAATTTAATACGATGTGAATTTATGTTTACGTCAATAAAGATCTAAAAAAAAATATTACTTAATAATTAAAAAATATCTAAGATCTATTTTTGAAGTACTTCTTAGTAATTTAAAAGAAACACAATTATTTAAAAAATGATTCGTTGAAAAATTAGATTTTTTGAAAAGACTGTTTACTTTAAAGAATTTAATTTAATTAAATTTATTATGAACCACTTTATTATGATGTTCAGAGTTATTTAAAAGATTTTGTAGTATGTAAGAGCTAGGTTTAAGAGTTAATTTCATAATACTACTATATTAACTGGATCTTGAATCTTTCCTCCTTTTTTTCAGTTTGATTTTTATTATTTGTGTAGCATCGAGGGTAATTGTGATTGTAAACTTTTTGTGAACTTTATAAAGTTAAGATTATATATTAGAGATTCGTAGAATTTTCAAGGTTGCTTTAGAAGATATTAAAAAAAAAATTATCTACTTTAATTTCTTTATTTGTATTATATCATATAAGCACAATTATATTAAATTAATAAAACCACTTCTTATAATTTCTTCAAGTAATAAGATAAAAATTTGTTGCATTTATTTTAATTTTGTGTTAAACAATTGTAAGTTTAACACCTGTCAAGTATATTATTCGTACTTCCTGCTTTGTGACTACTATTTTGATTTGGTGTTTAATTGGTTTAATCGTTGGTATTTTATTTTCATGTTAGTAATTAATTATCATTTTTGTTTTTACTTGATATCTATTTGTATAAAAAAAAAGCTAGTCATTCATAATCAACGTCCAGCAAAGACTACTTAGATAAATTTATGAAGATTTGTAGACACATTTTTCTTACGGTGTAAGTGAACACTAAGAAAATACTTTTTGAAATTCGAGTTTAAAGGATTAAAATGGATTAACAATGAAATTTACTATTTTTATTTTTATTTTTCAACAACAAAGGTAGATATAATCTTGATTTTTTTCGTGTCTGTAATTTTTATGTGAATATCTAAAACCCAATTTAAGATTTTTTGAAATTCAACCTTGAAAGGAGTGAAGAAAGGTAAAAAAAAATGTTGAACAATAATTCTAAATTTTCCCCGTTTCCGACTATACGAGACGAGATATTCAGTAGATTTGGGCTTGCAAGTACTCTTCAGATGAATATCTAAAAACCATTTCGAATTTTTAAGATGTGCGACGGCGGTTCAACCAACACAGACAGCCATTGCCACTGTTACTGTACGAGTATTTGCGACACGACTGGCTGCACTTGCCATCGGTTACTTGACTAAAACGCACAAAACAAAATAAAAATTGGCCGCGACGTGGATGCTAGTATAAAATAAAAACAAAAACAATGATATATGTGTATGTTTTCTCGCAAAAATTTAAAAAATATTTTTTTTCTTTATATTTGGCTTTCTGCTTAGTACTATTAAATTTTTATTACAAAAAAATCATTACTTTTTGGAAGATCTTTGTTTTTGAGAGTTCTTTTTTTGTAATATAGTAACTTAGAAATGTGTTTTGAAACATATGCTTACTAAGCACACGGTGGTGGTAGAGTATAGTAGTAGTAGTAGTAGTAGTGTACTTTATGAAAAAAATCAAACTTTATATCTTTTAGTATTTGTAGTATATCTCTCTCTACCAGCCAGCCACATTTTGTTATTTCCTACTTAAGCTGAATTGAATAATATTATATTAATACCTATTATTTTATAAATGTATGAAATACTGTCAATATTTTACAGTAATTATAATAATACAAAAATATAAATAAATAAAGAGTGTTTATCAGACATTATTTATAGAATAAAGAAAAGTCGAACGGAAAAATCTTACAAAATTATGCAAGAAAATTCTTTTTAATCCACATAAAAGAACTTCTAATAATAGAAAATTAGATATATAAACTTTGCAGATTTCGATATCGTGAGAAAATTAAAGAATAGCGTCAATTAATAGTATACTACTAAAAGACGTTTGAATGTTTCTTTACTGAAAGCACTGCGTAGAACATCTTACCCTCTTACGTCACATTTATCTCTCATTGATGTCAACGAAGGAGAGATTTATTAAGAGATTGATTCTAAATTGAATAAATTTTGCCTATGTTAAATTTCTCTAATGAAAATCTTCTTCAATACAAATTATCAATTAGACTTCTGACACAGCCGATAAAATATGAAAATACTTAGAACTATTATCATATTGTGAAAAAATATATATCATTGTGATACCCCGTACGTGGTATAAATATGATAGGCAAAAAAAAATAATCGATGTGAGGTCAGTGTGCTAATATTACGTAATTAGTGTTGTACTGAATGAATGTTCCCAGAATTCGACTAATTTTTAGTAGTATGAAAATTTATATTTCCCTGACATATTTTTAATTATCTAATTCGCAGTTGTAATTCTTCAAGAGCTTAAAAAACTTATCATATGTCACTTTTTTTTTTATTTATTAGTTTTCCCCCTTATCTGTAAAAAAAAATATTCTAAAATATATTTACAAGATTATTTTAGGTTAATGACTGCATAAATAATAATAATCTAATGCTTCGTTTTATTTATATAATTTTAAAATCCAATTTTTTATATTTGATTACAAAATAATTTAAATTATAAAAACTTAACTTAATCTATTGTTACACATTATAAAGTTCACATTTATTTTCAGTTATCACTAGTACCCCAGTTTTAAATGATATATATTTTTATTTTTTATGTCCTTTCGACATATTTATAAATAATAATTTTTCGTTTAAATGACCTCTATAATATACACGTATATATATTACAAAATATATACTCGTGTGTGTGTGTGTGTGTGTGTGTGTGTGTGTGTGTATACACATATTCTACTGGTGAAAATAATGAAAAAAGTTCATATAAACATAGGTCTGGTAACGCTTTGTTTTCTACTTACGGCTAGCGAAAGATTTCGCCTGGATTTCAGCTCTTCCAATAAAAAGAAGCCCTACTGTAATTCTTGGGATCTAAATTAAGAAGTAAAATTGGTGGTTTCTCGTGTAATTTGAGCTGGGAATTAGGATAAAATAGGTCCTAGAACTGTAACTCTATTAATTTTTAAGATATCCGACGTAAAACACAGAAGAATTCGGTGTCGAAAGACAAGTTTTTTTTAGGTTTGTAGCGCAATAGCTTTGTTAAATGACTAATAAATGCGAATGTAACAAAACTTTTAGAGAATTTAATTTTGAGAAAATTAATGTAAATACAGCCAATAAAAACTTTTAAAAGTCGGTTTTTTATTGAAGCAAAACAGGCAGAAAATCGTATTATTCTTTCTGTACCTAATAAACATTATTCTTAATATAGCAACAAAAAATAAATTACATGAAGTGTAAAATACATGAAGTGTAAATGGTAACTGAATAATAAACCTCGGTTACAGTAATTGTTCGAAATTCTCTCCTTCACAATGTGCACAGCACCTTCCCCGACGTAAAATATTTCCGGTCGCTTTCCGCGTCATCTCAGGATCGTTTCGTATAAATTCAGTAGCACTTCGTATTTTAATGAGTAATTCTTCTTTAGTATTATCGTTTTCATATGGTCCTAAATGAAGTAATCTACTGGCGTTAATTCAGGTGATCGTGGTGGCCGATCGATTTGTCCACCACGTCCAATTCAATTTTAATTCAAAGAAATTATCATTCAAGTGATTTCTAGCTACTAAATAAAAACATGTGGCGTTGCACCATAGTGGTGGAAAATTATTTACAATTTAGTTTGTAAAGATAAATCCTCGAAACAGCCGGCAAATTATTTTTCAAGAAATGAACATATACATCTCCCGTAAGGTTTTCATTGAAAACAAATGGTCGCAGAATTTTGTCATAAATACTGGCGTATCAAACATTAATGTGAAATTTATATTGGAAACTACATTCCACAATACTGTGGGATTGTCTTCGCTCCATAAATGACTATTTTTGAAATTGAAGACTCCGTTTTTCATAAAAGTGGCTTCATCAGTAAATAAAATTGAATTTACCTTATCAGAGATGTCTAGAAGACATCTCTGATACAAGTTTAACCGCTGAGGATAATCAGTTGGTCGTAAATTTTGAACCTTCTGAAGACGAAACGGATAAAGATTTTCTTTCGGTAGGATGCGCCACACTTTTTTTTTGACAAACCAGTGCGACATAAAATTCGCCTTGTACTAGCGTCTGGGCTACATTGAATATGCTGAATCACACGGTGTTCATCATTAACACAATGATTTACGTGACATTCAACAGACAGCGAACATGTTGGAAACGACTCTTCCGTTCGTAAATGCTGATATACCAAAGACTATTAAAAAGAATACCAAAGACTATTAAAGAAAAGAAAAGACTATTATTAGGTACACAAAGAATAATACGATTTTCTGTCTATTTTCCTTCAATAAAAAAACCGATGTTTAAAAGTTTTTATTTATTTTTTATTAGCTGTATTCATATTAATTTTCTTAGATTTAAATTATCTACTAGTATTGTTAATAAATTTTCCGCATTTATTAATCCTTTAACAAAGTTATTTATTGTACTACAAACCTAAAAATAAACTTATTTTTCGACACCGAAGTTTTGGTTTTTTGTCAGATATCTTAAAACCTATTCTAGTTACAGTTCTGGGACCTGTTTTATTCTATTTCCCAGCTCAAATTACAGAAGAGTCAACCAACTTTAATTTTTATTTTCGGTCCCAAAAGTTACAGAAGGCTTCTTTTTATTAGAAGAGGTGAAATCCGTTCGAAATCATTCGCTAGCCATATTTCAAAACAAAGCGTTTCCAGAACTATGTTTATATGAACTTTTTTCATTATTTTCAACAGCAGAATATGTCCTGAAAGTTTCTCTGTTTCTTTGTTGGACACTCTTTATATACTCGTATATATAAAATAAATAAATATTTCCCTTTATATTATTTTTCTAGTTTAATGTGTGTTTTTAATATGTATGAAACGTTGATTATCTAGTTCATATACATCGTAATAATTTTCATCGGTTACTATTTCCTCTCTTTATTCTTTCTTATGTTTTGAGCTATAAGTTTGAATTGCAATTTAGAGCAAGAAAGATTTCTTATCTTAAAGAAAGTGGTATGGTTAGGGATTGTGTCGCTTTAATCTTCAAACTGTAGTTGCCTTGTTGAATAAATAAATAAATATTAAATAGAATGTCTTTTTATTGTCTCATACGATAACTTTTAGAAAAGTTGATCTCGATTTTCCCGTTTTTCTCAATCGTTTATTTTATTTGTGGAAAAAATATTACTGGATTTTTATTTTATTCTAAATAAAATTAATTATCAAACAGTTTTTTTTTTAGACATGATGAGATCTTGAAAATTAACTGGCTGTTAAATCTATCAGTGTGTTTTTGTAATGAAAAAAATTAACATATACGTGATAATACATTATGTAAAATTTCAGACTTGATTAGTGATAACGTAGAAAATAAAAGGAAGGTTTTATTGGGATTACCGTTAGTTTTATTACAATAAAATATTATTTTAGGTTTATTAACACAAGAAACAAAGTTGTAATGATAATTTAACCGCAACAGTTATGCTTAAACAGCACTCGGTGGGATGATGGGGTTGAGCAGTATAGGAACTCTCATTATCTGGTAACTTGTGGCTGATTGATGATGACCAGAGAGAGGTCAAAGTACTGGATGAATTTTTTTGCAAGTAAATCGTCATATTTTAACTGTAATGCATTCAAGGGAAATTTTTCTTAATGCTATTCAATCAAAATTATTGTAAAATTATACTTTTTTTTTTAAAAATTACACTAGTTATAAAATAAAATAGATAGATGTTATTCATAACATTGTATACATAAATTACAATACCTTGGTGGAATAACAGTTAAGTTTTATTTTACATTTCTTTCGATAACACCGTTACATTGTTCTTATCTTTAAATCGGTTAGTTTTTGCCTTTCTTCATACGGACAGAATATTTTTATAGATGTATTCATAATTACTTTTAAAAAAAAACTTCAAATAACAGCAATAATAAAAATTAAAAAAGTAAAATTAATAATGGTATCACAATCGAATTTTTGAGCTCGGAACCAAATTAACATTTAGTAAGTTGTCAGTAGTTGCTTGTTTTTAATTTAACGAAGAAGTTAAATAAACAAAAATAATTAAAATTAAAGAAGAATTGGATAATATTATTATATATATATATATTAATTTTTAATGCGTTTTTATTTATTTTTTTTATAATTGTACGTTGCAATCTGTTCAACTAATGAACAATAAGCAGGTCTCACGGTCCAGTGAGATGACGATGATATGTGTGACATGTAAATGAAGTGTAGTCTTATACAGATTCAGATCGACCATTTCTTAGACGTGTTATTAATTGAACCCCAATTTCCAAAGTACGTCATCCATTGTCCAGTATTCAAATCCGTATAAAAGCAACTACCTTTAACTAAGGTTCGAACCTCAGAACCTTCGACTTCGAAAATCAGCTGTTAAACTACTGATTTGCGACGACGAATTATCACTAGATCAGCCCGGGTAGACTAATGCGTTTGTGAAGCAGTTTTTAGTATTTATTTTATTACTTATTAAGTTCATTTTATTCCTCAGATTTTCAGAATTTTTTTTCTATTTGTTTAATTTTTAACTCTACTTCGTATTTTTCTCCCAAAAATTAATCAGTTTATTTTTTAACATAATTGTCTACAATCTGATTCCTGGGAACAATGAATAGATTTTTTAAATGTCTGTAACTGACTTAAAGGAAAGAAAGATGAACAGCAGTTAACTTCTCTATATTTTGTTTTATTTTGACTGGTCCACGCCTGACTCGAGGTAAGTGCTCGAACATAAAACCTGAGGATGAAAGGGAGAGACACTACTACTCCACCAAGGAGATCGGCATTTAAATATTATTAAAGTAATATACAAACAGTATGGTAGTTAATTTTTTTTTTTTTTATGGAATATAGCCAAATAAACAAAACACAATAATAATACTAAAAAAATTATATCTGAGTTTATAATGCGGCGTCATTTATGGCATCCGTATAAAAATAATATTAAATTCAATTTCAAAGAAATGCAATAAAAAAAATAAATTTAATTAATAAAGACTTTTTAAAGAATTGTTTTAAAATATGATTCGTAGAAAAATTACTTTCTTGAAATAATTATCGAGCTTTAAAGAATTAAATTAAATTGGAAGAACTTTATTATGACGTTTACTGCTTTTCAGTTTAAAAGATGTAGTAATGTATAGTATAGCCTTGATAGCAATTATTTTAAGAGTTAATTTCATATTATTATCTGGAATTTGAAGTTTTTCTTTTTTTTGTCAGTTTAATTTTTATTATTTGTACGATAACTGTAATTGATTTAGTGAACTTATCTGATGTTAAAAGTATATATTTGGAATTTCATAGAATTGTCAAGGTTGTTATCACATAGAAGATATTAAAAAAAAAAATTGTAAGGTATTTAAGTTGATTCGTTTGTACTTATGAAAACAGTATTTAGTGATACTGTACTAAACTGATAGTACCACTTTTTATAATTTCAAGTGAAATTTCAAATTAATAATAATGTTGTGATATAAATTCGATACATTTACTTATTTTAATATAATTTTGTTTTAAACAGTTGTACCTTTAACATCTATCAAATATATTCGTAATTTCGGTTTTTATGTTTTATTCTGGTGTTTAATTTTTTATTTTATTTATTTTTTAGATTACTCATTATTTTATTATCCTGTAAGTAATTAATTATTATTTTTGTTTTTATTTTATATTAATATGTGTGTGTGTATGTGGGTATTATGTTTTACGATATATGTAGTATGTGTGTTAGTGATTTTCATGCTGAAATTAAGAAATAATTTAAAAAACTTCCTTTAATTTGGCCTCAACTTTTAAATCCTTTATTTAAAGAACAATTACAACGTTATTATTATTATGTTAATTTTATATACGAGTAAATAATATAAAAAGGTTGCTCTTTAGCTTGAAAACTAAGGCTGTCCAGATTGCGTATACAAATTACACACAGAAACTGAAGAACGTGCGCATCGGGCTTACGCAGTTGACCTTAAATCTGCAGTTGTAGTAAGTACGTTAATTCTCTCTTTATATTAACTCGGTCCGAACCACGTTTTATGATTGTAAATACGGTATTATTGTTATCTTTAAGGGTTTCAAATAGCGTGAAAAATAGAGACTACTGAAATTTAAATGTAACTTTATTTTTAAATCGAAAGAAATTTTTCTGCTGATTGAGTAAAGTTTATGAAAGAATAAATAATTAATATTTAATATGAAGCTCGTTTAGTACAACTTATACAGGTATAACTGAAGCAGAAAATATATAGTGAAATTCACAACAATAAATAATTCATTACTATTGTATTTCATTCATCATTTCCGTAGATCTGTACAGAATTGTCGTTGAACATTTTGGCTACAAAAGAAAACTTGTGCCTGATGGATTTCTGATTGTGTAAAGAAAATAAGAAAAAGATATGAAAAATTCGTTGGTCGATGAATGAGATGGTGATCAATTTTGATTTTTTTTTTTGGAGGGGCATCCACTGCTGTCATTAGCCCCTTTTCACATCAAAAAAAGAAAATATATCTTTCGTACCCGGATAAAAAACAATAGCAACATAGTCAGAAGACAAGTCTTGTCAAAACAAATCGTTTAAAAAGACTTGTTGAAGGGTGTAAAGGGCCCTTGCCACTTTTTTTAAGCTCCGGGAACACCGTTATGTATTGTTTTAGAGGATGAGATGAATGACAATTTTTGTAGCGTGTGAAAATGCCATGCCTGACCAGGATTCGAACCCGGAACCTCCGGATGAAAGGTCGGCCCTTTTTTAAGTGGCCCTTGCCACTTTAAAACACTAAAACTAACACATTAAAAAATACTTAAAACGCATCTCTTAACGAAATGTTTTACAAAGTATCAAAATTTAATTAAAACATTAAATCAATAATTAAGTCAAAGCATATAAGAACATTTATATTTGTAACCGAACAAAATCAGCCAAAATGTGTGCAGCCCACAAAGGTATAATATTTATCGATTTCATGACAAAAAATTGAATAAAATAAATTCTCCATATTTTTTTTATAACTCAATCTGAATTTCACACATGGTACATTTATTTATATCATGTGAGGTGAATCAGAAAGTAAAATGATGGTCATATCAGGGTGGCAGCTCTGATATCGCCTCCAATGATTATATTCATTTGTACCCTAAATAAAACTAATTTTGGAAATAATTAGATGTAAAACGTATCATTGAGTGGTTGTTATAGCTGTGGTGGATTCCTGTAAGATAATACGTGTTGACATTATTGTTCAAACTTAATTAGTGTTTACATAGAAAAAAAAATTTTTTGTGGTAAAAACGTCAGCTGTTTATTACAGTAAAAAATTCTTTACTTTCTGGTTCGTTTGTATGTAAAAATGCTTTTAAATTTATGAACACTAGCAATGTGCGTTACAAAATTGGTACTGATAATTTAGCTACAAACTTGTTTACCCAGCCATTCGGAACAGATGTAATGGAGTATGTTTATCTAATAGCATATGACTGACTGATATATCTCTTTAAAATGATAACGATAACCAGAAAAAATGTCAAATAAAAGTTTTATGATTGTGGAAAATTATCATAATGTTTTTACTTTCCCGTCTAGATAGCGCTATAGCTCTAGAAGGGAAAGTAATGCAATCTGTCAAACTTGGGCATATTCATTCACTTAAAAACACCGTATACTGTGAGCATGCCAAAACCAGTAAGTACAAGCAAAAATTAGAATATTTATATTCTGGGAAATTTGCGCTTCTGCAGATGAAGGATGCACCGCCAAAAAATTTTTTGCAGGCTCGCGCTTGTTTCTAAATATGTCGCGGAAATGTTTGTTTACATTTTACCGGATATTGATTTCCCAGAATGGATAGATCAGTTTCCGTAACATTGTAATATCTACGTTGTATTCTAATATCTTACGTTGAAAATCAGAGCGCCGAATATTTCACGGCGAATTAATCGCATAAAAAGTTTCAATATTTTTATATTCATTCTAATTTAATTAAGATTTTCAATGAAAGAAGGCAGCAGAAGCTACAGCTGGTATGGCTCCAGTTTATACGGTCGAACCGTTACTAAAATTACACAAGTTAGAAGAACTTAACCTAAACCTGAACCTTAATATTAATTTGGGGCTTAGCTGTTTAACACCGCTATGGGTAATAGAAAATGCAACTAAAATTTCAACACGATTGATCAAGCCGTTTCTGAAATGTCGCTATGACATACATATAAACATCAAGGCAAAATTAAAGTTTTTTATATAAATTTTCGATACCTCTCTGCCGTACATTAGTTTCTTTAAATGTAATGAAACTAATGATTGTAGTAAACAAAAAGTTAACCGAGCTGATAATTAGTATTATAATTTAAACTTAATGTAGCAATATAGTTAAGCAATTAATAAATAAACGAACGGAAAAATAAAGCACAAACATGAATGGTATCATAACTGACAACATATTGTGAAACATGGTCATAGGTTTTATTTCAGTATAGTGAAATTAAAAAAAAAAACCCAAATAATAGTAGAATAAGAGAATTTTTTCATAGTGATTTGTAAATATCTAATAATTGTAATCATCATTTGTTTCAACTTGAAATCTAGAAAGTCTGTCTTTAAAATAATATTTATTTTCATCTTCGTCTTGAAAAAAATATTTTTATGTCATATATTGGAGAGGTAGACAAGTTAAGAATAAATACTACGAAACAAGCCGTATTTACTATTCCCAGTTGAATTCAACGGTACCATTTATATGAAAGGATTATTATTTTATATATAATATAGTGTCAATCTTCTTTTTTTTTTTTTTTTTTTAATAGTTATTGAAATAAATAAATGTAGAGAATCAATTTATGAATATATATTTTAACAGGGTAAAAAAAATGAACGTAAATATGTAACATAAAATTATATAAGAATGTTTTTTAATCCGTAGAAAAGAACTTCTTAACAACTGTGAACGTAACTGATTGATTGGATGAGTACTTAACATGATTATCAATCAAATTTTATCGTAGCTGTTGTCTATAATGCGGTATAACTTCGGTTAAAATCCAATAAATTTTAATTGGATCAGAATGTCCATGTAATCATCAACTAGACCCAACGGGTATGAATTAACGAAAGAAATTCAATTCAGATCAGAGGAATTAAATATCAGTTTTGAGCGTTATAGACATGAAAAATAAGTATACAAACTTTGCAGATTTCGATAACATAACGAGTAAATCGAAATTCATCTCTCTGCAAAATTATAGTAAATTGAATGCATTTTACTTATCTTAAATTAATCATTTACTCAATACAAATTAATTAGACTTCTTTCACCGAGCCGATAAGTATTTAAGTACGTAGAACTGTTGTATCATCTTGTAAAAATAAAAAATAAAAATATTACAACGTGTATGGTGTATATAATTATTTATTTTTATCGTATTATATATATTCCTCCTTCACTTTATTTTTGAGGATTGAATTGTTTCATATTAAGACAGTAAATTTGTGCAAGAAGTATAAATAACTGTAAGAAATGATGATATGTAAAACAAATATAATACTTTTTTTTATTGAGATAATGAATTATTATTATAATTAACGACTTCGTTTAAGCTTTACAACTTAAATTATTCATTGTGAAATACATGCATTTCATTATCATCGTAATACATGGCTGAGTCAATAGAGATTTTATACTTATTAGTACTTAAGTAGATTTTTTAACTTCAAAAAACTTGCTAATTATTGGAATGTGTCGAAAAAAATATGTAGAATAAAAATATGCCCTAACTAGGACTAACCCGGACTAGAGCGATTACCTGTTTGATTAATTAACATATTAAGGAAAAAGTTTTAATTTTTCTCCAATAGCGGTTTTATTTTTAATCGCATGTAAATATAAAAAGCTGAGGAAATTTCGCTTAAAAGATCTCTCAGATACTTTTTCTACGAGCAAAAAGGGCGCTAGCGAATTTTACAGTAAGCACCAAAATCGCGCTATAAATATCATACATAGGTAGCATAACCCGAGAACGCGCAATAAATAAACTTCCATAACTCTGTTCCTATTAGAGATAATTAAAAAATTCAAAAACGTACGGATTCATAAGACCCAAGGCAATAAATTAGTCAAATTTTCGAAGTATTTTTTATTCCTGATTGCCCGTTAATCCGGATATAATGTGAAAATTTGCAAGTTGTTGACAAAACGCCTATAACGATAAACAAATTGCAAAAAATGAATAAGTCAGTATGCATTCTGTTTTTGAGCGTACTATCTACTCATTCCATAAGGGATATCTTACCTTATAGCTTATTTGTTTATTTATCAACATCTGAAAATTGCATTTTTTAGAAAAAGCGTGTTTTGATACTTTGGCTAACGCCCAAAACCAATCATTATTAATTCTGGTTTTTTTTTCAAATATAAAAATTGTTATTTTATATAATATTGTAATTGTTATTTGTAAAGTAAAACATGTTCTTTAAGATGGCAGAGATGGTTTTTCAAAAACTTTAATTTTTCAATAAGTTAAGAAATAAATTTAGTATTCTTCTTAAATGCATGAAAATGACGCTATAAATATATTGTTATAAAAAATTATTGAAAACTGTTATTTTTATGCAGTTACGTAGATTTATGTAAAAATACGTCATATTTATACTTAGATTTGATTGATTTTGCACATCTTACGCTGTTTTTGGAGAAAACATGTTTTTTTTTAGAAATATATCATTTTTCGTCAATATTTTATTTCTTTTTAATCTTATGAAAAAAATAAATACCATCAGTAGAAAAATAAGAGAATTTTGCATAAAAAAGCTCCCGAACACATTTTCAAAAGAAAAAGAAAGTGAGTATTCTTTTTTGTCCATCTCAACATCGTTTTTTGAAAATACTTCCTTTTTTATTTGCTCCAAAATCTCTTAATCTTTATATTTCATAATTACTGGTATTTTTCCTCCCATAATTTTCAAGAAAATTTATAATTATAGAAAACCTATAATTTTCAATAACCATTGTGTTCTTTAACAAATAATTTATTTTATATATTTGTAATATACATATTTTTAATCCAGTATATAATTTTTTTTTTGTAAAAAGGAAAAGAAATTTATTTTCAATGAAAATATTCTATTACTAGATTGATATGATCTATTTTTCTATTCTTTTATTTTTGCTTCTGTTCAAATCTATGCTTATTATTTTAAGTCTTACATAATCTATTATCTAGTCAATATATTGATTATAATTTTTTTTCTTTCGCTGTAGCTTATATCTGTTGTTCCAATACCAAATAACCAAGGATGCATTCAAAGGTTGTCTATTTTTTACTTCCTTGTTCGAAGTAAAGGAAGTATTCGTGAAAAATTTCTATTTTCAGATTTCAATGGAAATATCCATTTTGACTAGTAGTTATGGTGTGACGTCTGTACGTACGTATCTCGCATAACTCAAAAACGATTATCCGTAGGGTGTTAAAATTTTGTATTTCGGATTGTAGTAACATCTAGTTGTGCACCTCCCATTTTGATTGAAATCGACTCGACCAAAAGTGTCCAAAAAAGCCCGAAATCCAAAACATTTGGATTTTTGACTTTTTCTTAACTGCAGTAATAAGCCGTCATTGAGATCTTTTCAAAGATATATTATCATAAGTGGTACTTATTTTCATTGGTTCCAGAGTTATAACCAGATAAAATTTTAATTAATGAAATATTTGAATCTTACAAGGGAAAAGCGCATCGGTTCGGATCTGACTTTTTTAAATTTAAATATATTATTGATTTATTAATAGTTATTAACTTCTGATTGTAATAAAATTTTCTGATTGTAATAATTCAATAATAACAATTAAAAAAAAAAAAATACGAAAAAATATCAGAAGTTATTAATGAAATAAAGTTTTATGTACTTTTCATTTAAAAAAAAAAAATGTGTATATGTTAAAAACAGGCATACAAGGAATTCATGTGGCGTCCACATCAGATTTTATGGAAAATTTTTCACAATCTCACTGAAAATGTGTACTCTCATGAATACAAAATACGAATGTGTAATTCATATGTAAATAATATTAATTAATTATCGCCTGAAATTATATAATAAATACATGTGTAAATAAATTGAACGTATTATGTTTGGCCTGCAAAGAAATATACATGTAAATTATGGCCTGTGTATATATATATTTTATTTCGGGTGAGAGCAACTTAAAACTGAACCGCTGCTAAGCTAAACACAGTTACACATTTAAAATTTTATGAATGAAATGAAAAAGTAAATTAAATTAAATTCTGCATTTACAATTGCAAAAGTTTACATACCTACCATATTTTTACAAAATATGTTCGAAATGAGCGCCCTGCGGAGCGATGCACTCTTGTCCGTCACCTGACGCAAAACATTATTGCCAGTGCCGTCGGTTTTTTGTTGAATTTTCGCCTTCAGCTGATCCATAGTGTAGGGATTTGATTCATAAACTCTATCCTTCAAATAGCCTCAAAGGATAAAAAATAATGCATCGATACAGATCTGCGAACGCGGAGACCACAGCTCTCTCTTGACTATTCGTTCTTCTGTAAAATCTCCATGAACGCAAGATAGTGCACCGTTTGGTGTGTGAACGTCGATCGGTTTTGTATTCTTTTTCACGTTCTGTTAACAGGTCAAAAATAATGGCTTCACTATACTTCTCGTATTACAAGAAACAGCCGTACTCTATTCTCCGGTTTTCAAATCGTGAAGCGGACGCTCAGTCATCCGTTGAGGATTTTCAGTCATCCGATACTTGGTGTTGTGTGAATTAGC
Source organism: Lycorma delicatula (assembly GCF_047948215.1). Classification (NCBI taxonomy): domain Eukaryota; kingdom Metazoa; phylum Arthropoda; class Insecta; order Hemiptera; family Fulgoridae; genus Lycorma; species Lycorma delicatula. The sequence goes on along the minus strand of NC_134458.1, from coordinate 101,226,051 downwards.
GTGCCCAAACAAATGAAATCATACTTTTTCTAACATGAATTAGAAAATATTGTCTATCTATCCATCGGAAATTTTTTGAGAAGCCAGTCGTAATAATTATGACGTTTCGGTTTGTCTTTTCACTTAACTTGTTGCACGGTACGGTTTAAAATTTAAATCGTGAAAACGTTTACGGCAAGATTTGTATTTTACATCGCTTAGGATAATTTACGTATAGATTTTTTCACACCGGCAGAAATTCTTTGAATATCGACAGCCTCTGGTTCTTTCTGACGGAAAGATGCCGATTTCATTTTGCGTTTGAAACCAAACCCTTTTTATACCGTTTTTTAATCGAATAGTGTATGCCATTCTATGCTTATATTCGAAAATTTTTCGCTATTATTTGACACGTTTCTTGAAAGGAAATCCAGAATTCAGGAACGTTTCACTATAGCAACCTCCATCGAATAAGGAAATTTTAGAAAAACACAACGAAGAACAAAACTATACTGCACTGAACTACGAAAAGTACACAATTGACAACAAAGACGAGAGTAGTAACTTACACAATGAATAGTGACATTAGTAATAGCACCGTTAAAGGGAACCTCAAATAACTGCACTTCGAGTCGGCTCGGTTCAGTTTTAAGCTATTCACCCGGTAGTATTCATGTACAGCGTGTTTAGGGGGTCACTTTGACATCTCTGAAGTTTTAAATACAACAAGAAAGTTTAAATGTTGAAACTTCGTAATTTTGTTATTTATTTCTTTTTTGTATATGATATTCCGGCAGTTTTTTAATTTTTTTATTTCTGTGATCGCCAATTTTTTCAAAATAGCAGCAAAGTTTTTCTTTAAATATCAAACCCCTATTTTTTATGTTATTTTTGGGTAAATAATATAATTTTAAGGTGTTTTAATCGATAGGTTTTTTCTAAACCTAACCTTTAAAGCGATACTGCCAATCTTAAAAATTAATGTTTTGCGCCATTTTTGAAGAAATAAAAACATTAACGTAATTTCCATGTTTATTGAATTTTTGGGTATAATACATAAAATGGTGGTAAAAGTCATTACTTTATAGATTTGGGGGGAGGAGAATATTTATCTTTACTGGCTTCATTAAATCACGATGAGATAAAATCATAAGATTCTTAAGATCATTTAATTTATTTTTTCAAGTACTTTTATATCTTTCAAACTAAACTTATGTCATAAAATGAGATGTGAATGATTAGTGTTGTCTATATATATATATATATATATATATATATACAACAAAAAATTAAAAATATCCACCATTATTGTAAATACATCTGCTGTTCTGTAAATAATTCATAGCCTTACACAATGTATTTCCGTATAACGTTAAAGCAGGTGTACGACCATAAACATGTAAAAAATAGAAAATCCTGCCGAAAGTAAAATTTGAAATGTGATGTACTTTTAAATGCAACAAATGTTCGCTTTATAGAAATACGAATAAAAAAATAAGGCGCTGTAATGAATCGTATACAAATTATCTTATTAATAAATCAGATACTCAGTGAGGGAAGGTAAAATGTTATGTCTCAAAATATTTCTGGACGACACTACTCTTGTTGGTGGAGAACTGAAGAAAAAATCGACAGCAGAATTCGTAGGAATAAGCAATTCACTGTTTGTTAGTAGATTAGGTGTCTGATTTTCTCAGATTTCAATGTCTTTCCAAAACGTGAAATTTTCAGTTAACATTTTGTGCATAAAACAGTTAGTATTGCGTCTCTTTGTGCTGTTTAAAGAAGACAAGAAAAAGCAATAGAAACGTCCTGGCTCTTCTCTGTGTATAAAATAGTCCAGTGAATTTCTCACTCTTTTATTATTGACGGTAATGAAACGTAATACTTTTGAAATTAAAAGCCAGTCAGTATAGTCTCATTATTCAGGAACATCTTCAAAACTGAAAAAATGTGAAAACATTTGAAAACAAGTAAAGTTATGACCAGCATTTTCTAGATTTGGAAGTGCATATTGATTTCATGCCAAATGGAACTACAGTACAATATATTTCCAGGCTTACTGTAAAACATTTTACTGTCTTCTCCGTATCCTGTAATAAGTGGTATTTTTTTGTTTCACGTTAAAATTAAGGACTCCCGAAAGCAGGTTTAAGCGGTTGCAGAGTAAAGCAGGTGTAAGTAGGTGAATATTTTTTTTTTTAATTTACCTGTTGTTAACCTTGCCGCACAGAAAATAGTTATACTTCTGCGTTTATCTTTCAATTAAGGACGTTGAAATACTAGTCTGTAAAATGATTTGTTTTTGTTTAATTATTTGAGCACTTTTCAGTTAGCTTAATCGAGTTCTAAGTTTGTGGGGTCCCCGAACAGAATTTTTATATTTTATTTTATTTCTTTAAATGTTTATTTCTTTTTCGATATTTCTGAAAAATTGCGTTTTTTTTAACATATTTTCCCCATAGGTACTACTGATCGTATGGTTTCATACAATAATGAACATTTTTTTTTGATTCTAATTGCTTAAACACTCATAGCTGCTGTAAAATTACTTTTTATCTGTGCTTAACCTATGTTCTCTCTCATACTCCTTCACCATTGTAACAAAACATTTGCTGGGAAATATTATTCGGACTCTGAATTACCCCGATTATTTTCATTTTTTCTGAATTAAAAAAAAAAGATTAGACATCATTCATTTTTTAAATGATGTTGTCATTTTGGGAGAATTAAAACAAACTAAATAGGTTTTATGAGATGCAGATCGGCAAATTAAAAAATGTTTTATAATAAATAGGCGAGGAAGAAACCACCGGAACACTAAATGTTATATCGAATTTTATAATTTCTATAGTTATCTTTGATTATTTGAAATTTAAAAAAAAAATTAAAAAATTGAGAGGATTCAATAGTAAAACTGTGAACGATTTGTTAAACTTTTTTAAATCTGTCAGAAATATTGTATGTAGTAAAGTAATTGAAAGATAGAAATAAGTTACGAATTTTTTGTCGTCAAAGGTCTGTGTAATTTAGTTACCGTAGTATTACTATTCTGTCTTTGTAATTTAGTTTCTTTTTCAGGTATCTATAAAGCCTGAATACTTTAATTGTTATTTATCAGTATTATTTTCACAACCATGAGGGTAATGAACACTCCGGGTATGCAGGGGGTAGAGCCCTCGGGCTAAACGGGAATGGCGAGCGAAGCGAGCTCTGCGGTCCCGGGGAGCCCCTGGGATGGCTCCGGGATTCGCCTGGCCCCCGGTAGTTCAAGGGGCTGAGCTCCCACCGGCTTTATATAGTTAATATTAATTAATAAATATTATTACGTTGTTAATTAATAACAAATTTATTAACTGATATGTTAATAAACTGTTATGTTGCTACTAGCAGAACTATTTCACAGAGCAAAGTTTCCAGTACCATACAATAATTTCCGATAAAAACAAGTTTTTCCGAATAAAATATCTTTCTATTTTTGAAAATTTTACACGTATAATTTACATAGCAGGAATGTCATCTCATTTTCTATTACTTTTACTCGTACATATTAATCTTCTGTTTGTTCAGAACTTGGAAATTTTGTTAACTCTTTTCCTCTCTTCTGCCTATGTGAATGAAGAGAAGGCATTGTTTGTTTGAAATATTAATATAATGGCTTGTAATTTCCTTTAAGCATGTAATTCAAAAAAAAATTTTACCTTTTACATGTCATTTAATAGTGGGGGAAAATCCACCCAATTTTTTTTAATTTTACTGTTTTTATTTTCGTGACATTAAAAAAAATTCCATTGTATGGATATCCTGTTATTATGTCCACTTCCTGTCATATGTATATATATATTTTTTTGCTATAAAATTATTTCTTGTAATATTAGAATTATAATATTAAAAATTACAACATTCATTTTTAATAGTTTGTAAACATGAAAATTGTTATTGTTATTTTAAAGGAAACAAAAATACATTCATTTTTTATGTAAAAAAGCACTTACATAATACTGTAATATTCATATAGCATGATAGCATGATAGCAGTTAGCAGTAAACCAAATATGGGGAAATGTATACGATATTGTTATTGTATTGTATTAAGATAATAACAATTATCTGTTATCTTTTCTGCTAAGAACACTATAATTTCTATGTTGGGTACTGTTTACCTTTCTTAGCTTCATTCTTTTATCAGTTGTTGACGCGTTTCGGAACCACTCCACTAGTACTTTTAAGTTTCTGTTACTATTTTATAGTTTTTAGTCCGTACCTATATTTGATATTATGCTTTATCTGGCCTTCTTGTTTATTTGTAATTAACAGTTATGTTATATATATATGATAATAGTTCCTATTATCTTTTAATTTTGTGTATCTACTTCCTGTTTTCAATAAATTGAGGTTCTTGAAAAGGACATCCGCTTGATTGGTGATCTGTTCACTTATAATCGTTTTATTGTTACTTTTTAATTTAAAGATTTCTAGCTGTTTTAAAATGTTCATTCTTCTTCCTTAACACATTTGTGAATTAATTTTATTGATTCTTACGTTTTCATCAGGATATGTCCCTCTTTTAGGTAGATTTTATAAGAGAGCTACCTATTAATAATAATAATAATAATAATAATAATAATAATAATAATGGGTACCATTATTAATATTTAATAATGGGTACCATGATTCGACTTCCGGAAATATATCTTCGAGTTTCACATGCCTTAGACCCCACAACCACCGTTAGCTCAAAAGCTTATATAAACATAATACATATATATATTTTTCACTTTCTTGTGGACACGATAACTGCCGTAATTTTGCGCCAATCACTTTCAAATTGCACCTTAAAAATAACTCGTCCCAAAATCTCGGTTGAGTCCGTTAACGGCCAAAAAATCAGACCGCGGGGGTGGAAATGAGGGGGGGGCTTTTTCGAAAAAACAAAATATTGCTGTAACTTTCTTATTAAGTAAAATATCGGATTCGTTTAAAGTTCTTATTATTCTTTGGATAAGGGCCTAAAACTTTTGTAAGTAAAGTTTTTTGATTCACCAACCATTGGTCCAGGGGATGGAAAAAATAGGATTTTGAAAACAAAAAAGTCATACCTACCTTAATAGGCACAGTATCGAATCTGTTTAAAGTGGTCATTAGTGCTCTAAACATTACCTAAAACTTTTGTCTGAAACAATTTTTGATATGACCAACCCTTCGGCAAGGGATGACCAAAATGTTGCTGGAATTGTAAGAAGATGGATCTTGTCGTATCGTAAACATGTAATTTTTTTTCACATGCAACCATTATTGTATTGAGTAAATTGAAATTTTTCTTAACTGGAAATCTTTTTTATCCCCTACTTAGCACCGGTGAAATTTACCTCTGCCTTCCGGCATGCCAAAGGGGATTTTTATTAAATGCGATGCATTTAACGATTTGTTCAGAAGAATGAATGATAAAAGATAATTCTTTTCCCAGTCTTGCCAGACATATATTGACAGCAGATTATCAGTTTCTTGAAAAAAATAAACTGTCATATAATTCTTTAAAAAAAACCGATAATCCATAACCATTAAATAATGCTCATTTTGTGTTCAAATGTGTTAGTGTACATCATAATTCTGTTGACGTTTTTCTGTTGTTTTGAGTTACTTTAACATAATCAGAATAAAACTGTACTTTACCAGCACTACTTTTTTTTAAATATTGCTTGCAACTCATGTAAGTTTTTTTTTTAGAAATTCACTAATTATGAAATTTTATTTCTGCTTGAATTTTTTAATTTTATTTTATTAATGTATTTTCATTTTATTTTTTTTTAATTTTCCTTAAAATTTATGAAAAAAAAAGTAAAAAAGTAACAGTAGAGGAATATAGTAAATTCGATTTCTTATTTAGTAGTTTTAAGATAACAATGCGACAAAACCTAAATATACAAAGTAATAAGAAATAAAAAGATTTTCTTGAAAGATCAGAATGGAAAAATCTTGAGCAGTTTTGCGTAATAATACCGACTTCTCATTAATTTAATTTGGTTTAACATTGCCAATAATAGATACTGCAGATAAAGAAACATCAACATTCCAACTTGCAGAATCATAACAAATCATGCTTCTAACTTGCCCAGATCACATTTTTTTCACTTTAAATTGAGCATAACTCAAGAACGATTCAACTAATCTTCATAAAATTTTCACATACACAACTTCAGATACACTATTACAGCATATCTAAATTTCATTGAAATTGATCTAGAAATTTTGGAAATTTTTGAGTCACAAATTTTATACATTGGCCTATATATATAGAAATATGTAAGGACGTGCCAATTTAAGTGAATGGAATTTTTGTACTCTTCATATCCCAAAATGTAAAGAAAGTTCATTTTCACCCCCCACTCCCACCATGCAACCAAAAGTAATACTGTACTTTTCTTCAAAAGTGGCTAAAAAGGATAAGAAAATAATATATGATTTGCAAAAGAAATTAACCGCACCGTTCGAGAGAGAGTTGTAAATACACAAATGAAGTGAATGCATATTTTATATTCAATTATTCAAGCTAAAGCTATGTAATTAGCGAAAAATATGAATTCAAAGTATTGACTGGCTACCTTCATTGTTAAAAAAAAAACTGTACATCATATGCAGTCAAGTTTGTCTGAGCTCAATCACACTGAAGCAGTGACTTGCAAAAAGAGATAACTATAGTCGTTGTCGAAAATTTGATGTAGCAATAAAACTGGTTTATTTTAACTATATTGTTTTATCAAAATCTGTACTGAACATGTCCATAAATGTATTACTGTGCAATGGTTTTTAATATTCTAAATTTTGGAATGGTCTATATTTTCTTTTAGTAAATTGATTTAATTTTTCTATAATCCCATCTGCTTTAAAGATGAAATTTTTTTATTTCTTCAATGATTCATACTTTAGAAAAGTTTTACTGTAATTTTATTTTTCCACAAGTTTCCATAATGTAAGCCACAAAATAGAAAGCTTGTTTTTGAAAAGTTATTAATTACTATGAATCTCATCATGAAAAAATGTAATTTTATAACATTTTAAAACAGATTCCTTTCCTTTATAACTAGTTGCTTCTATTTAAAAAAGAAACCAATGGAATTTTGAAAATCTAATTGTAAAAAGTATTCCTACCACAAAAACTTTTTTGTGACTTCAAGAAAAAAAATTTAGCTTTAAAATTGTATTTAAGAACAGATTTCTATTAGTTCTTAGGGCTGTTTTTCTACAAATAAAAGTAGAAATTTTTTTCAGTAAATATATTTTTTATAAGATGATTAAAGTGTATTTATGGTTACATTATTTAAATAAAGAATTAAAGAATTTTGAAATATATAACTGTTGGAATCTAGTCATCTGTTAGAAATAAGTAAAGTATCTTTGCGTAAGCTAGAATATAATTAAGGAATTCATTATAGTCTGTTCTATAGTCATCACTGTGTGATGACTATTCTTTTTTAATAGATTTTGATATTCCAACCAGTTTTAATGAAATTTATTATTTTTTTTTGCAATTGTTTTTTTTCTTTTATTAAAGGTATGAAATTAATGTGCTTACAATAATAGTGTTATTAAGTGCAAAAAGATTTCCTCACACACACACACACACACACACACAAAACATCTACATATCGCCATGGTAAAATTTGATGTACTAGTATTATTGTTTCGTAATAAAACTGGGTTTACTTTAAAATTCTACATTTTCTTTATTTAAATGTCCTTTAAAAATGATTATTTTGTTGAATATTGTTATGTGTACTATAAGTTCCATGATCGGTACAGTTATATCTCAAAAAAACCATAGACATTTGCAAAAATTACCAGATCCCATGTGAGCATTTCTTAGAAAATTAAAAAAATGAGTGGTTTTCCATTGTCTTCTTTACTGATCCAAATATGCTAATGTAAAATAAACATATAAATGTATTTTAATTAGTATCAAGTCCATTGAAAGTATTGCTCTTACATAATGAAGAGGAGTATCATAATAAAAAAAAAATTTTAAATAAAGATTCATTTCTCTCTTGCCACAATTGCGTAAAAAATTAAAAGTAATATTAAATTTGTGCTTCACACAACTGAAGAATAATGTTATAAAGTGGTAATATGAAGATAACTTTTTCAAAATATTTAGTTTTTTTTATAGGTAACACCAACTTATACCTATTAGATGACTAAGATTTTGGTAAATAATAAAAATACGTATATGTAGATTTTCTGTGATGTAACATGATCGAGTATTTTGTTTTTTTTAAATTTATGATCATCTGAATCCTCAAGTTATTTATTTACATAATAAATCATTCTGCAGAAAGACACATAAAAATTTGTTTGAACTTTTCTAAATTCATGGTTGAGAAATTTGTAATACATTTGCATGGTAATATATTAAAGTATATTTGGATGCATGACACAGGAAATCACTTCATTCCTCAGTTTTCTTAGTAAGCATGACATGGGATCTTGTCCTTCAGAATAGCTATGCCATTTTTGGGAGTGACTTTGTCTCTAGTCAGATCCCATACAACCATAATTGTTATGTTACTTATAGCATAAAGATTTTTTTTAGCAATAAATTAATTAACTGTTTCATTACATTAATTTATTGTTTATGTATTTTAAACCTTAATTCAAGATTATGTTTAATCTTTAAAAGAACCATGTTTTTATATTGACTTAAGTCATTGACTGTTTTACATCAAGTGAACCATTGACTTGATGTTTTTATGTCTGTTAATTATTTATTTAAGATAATATATTTTGAAGGTTAATAATACTTATTGGCTTACTGCCATATGTATAAACTATTGTAATGCCTTTATTTAAATTCATTGCCAGTCACAAACTATTGTCATTTACTCATCATATACTGCATTGGGTAAACATTTGTTTTGTTTTTTACGATTATGTTTCACCTTGGTCAAAATTATTTATTTATATATTTAGTATTGTCTTTATTATTTTTATTAATTCAAGCAATGAAATGATTATATTTGATAAGGAATTTTAATAATTGTTCAACGTGATAATCTAATTCAATATTTACTATTACGATTGCTGAAGTATGTAGATTTCTCCAGTTATATCTTTGTAGGGAGTAATCTTGTGTAACTTTTGTGTTTTGTGTAACCCTTAAGGAGGTAACGGCTACCTTGAAAAATTATTGAAAGCTAAGAACATTAATGGGATTATCAGGAATTTATCTTAGCTAAGAATTTAAATGGTCCTTGATGTTTTGTTGATTTCAGCTTTGAGGTATTATAAAATTATAAATTTTTCTTGTTCAGAAGCTCTAGACCTTTTAATTTATGTATGATTTTTATTGTTGCCATCAGATCGAATATTATCAGATGATTTATAAAGGTATTGCTCTGAATTGTTGTTTTTTTAAACACTGATAATTTGCCATGTCATGTCTAACACCAATAGTTTAGTCCCAATGAACTTTTATCAATCATTGATGAAATTTTTTTGAATGAACTGGAAAAAAATGTATGTGGAGGAAATGATTCATTTAGAAATAAAGCATCATGTAGCCACTACAATCATTCTTTAACTAGACTGGAATTAATACATTCAAAAAATTACTTTTTTCTAATGCTGAAGACGTTTTTTGTTTTTATTTTAATCTGTTATATTAATTATGTGTTAGAAAGCCCTTCAGATCAAATAGGCTTCTTATACAGCTACCAGATAGGAACTAAAGTCCTCTAAAACATCCAAATATCAAGGATGCTACAACTCAAACACATGCTCGTACTTTAAAACCCTGATATTCTTCATTCTGCCTCTGTATGATAAAAAAAATAAATATTGTAATTAGTAATACAAATATTATTAATAGTATATTTAAATTTAGTAAGTATTTAAAATAATATAATAAAAATATAACTTTTAAACTTTCTAAACATCTTTTTAGATTTCTTTCTTTAATCACTATGTCATCTGCAAACCTAAGCATCTTTCCTCTCATTCCGTTCACTTTGATTCAATTAGAACACTGTTTACATTTGTTTGTGGTTTGTGTCTATGTATATATTAAATAATAATGATAATAATTTGCAGTCTTACCTTACTTCTTACATATTTGCAGCACTTTTGATCTTCCATTTATCCTTATAATTGATATATTTATTTATAATTATTAAAAATATTGTAATACTTAATATTTTATACTACTGTAATATATTCAGTGGTTCGTTTATTATATTGAACATATAAAAACATTAATGAGAGGTCAGCAACATTGTTTGGTTGGTTGAATACATTAGGTTAAATGGTGTTTTTGTTCTGTTTCTATAGTATACTCTTATCTGTTTACAAGAGGACATCAAATAGACAAGGAAAGATTTAGTTACCTGATAAAAGATCATTGATTAAATACAGAAATGACTGACTGTATAATGCCTTGTTTGTTTGTTTCATAGCATGTTTATTTTAGTACATTGGATTTCATCTTGTATTATTTAAATTTAAATTAATTTGTGTATATTTATGTTACATAAGTAAAAAAAAATTGCACAGTTCTATGCAAGAAGACTGACTTGTTAATATAAATTGGATTTTTTTGTATTTGTTTATATTATTTTTTTATATATTTTTTTTAATTTGGTTTAATATTGCTACCAATAGATACCACATATAAAGAAACATCAACATTCCAGCTTGCAGCAACATAACAAGCCATGCTTCTATCTTTTCCCGCTCAAATTTTTTCTACCTTAAATTGAGCATAACTCATGAATGGCTCGACCAATCTTCATAAAATTTTCACATACACTACTACAGCATATCAAAATTTCACTGAAATTGAGTAGTAGTTTTGGAGATTTTCAAACAACAAAATTTTATACATTGGCCTATATATGTAGAAATATGTAAGGAAATGTCAGTTTAAGTGAATGGTATTTTCATACACTTCATATCTCAAAATGTAAAGAAAGTTCATTTTTAACCCCCCCTCCTCCACCATGTGACCAAAAGTAATACCGTACTTTTCTTCTTAAAAGTCTGTAAAAATACTTCTGAAATTCTGCTGTCTGCACTAATTAATTATTTAAGTTGTGACCAATTTTATTAAACTTATCTTTTTTTGAAATTATGTTATCGATCAATATTTAATTTTTTTAATACAATTCAATTAGGCTAGGTAAAAATATATAACTGTAACCCTTTTGAACTATAAATATTCTATTTGTAGAATTTTTATAGTTTAGAAACCTTATATTTCAATGGCTCTACATTGGGAAATCTTAAAACAATTTATTTTCCTTGCTAATAGTAAAGAAGGGTAATGTAATCAGTTATCATTCTTTATTCATCAGATTCCAATTTTTCAGAAGATTAGGATTTTAGGGTAGGATAGGATTTTAAAATTAGGATACAGAAGAAGGTAAACTGACATTTATGTATGATTGACTGCTGTGTTAAAAATTTAATTTTTTGAAAGTGGGTGGTTCTTGAGTAATTCTTTGTAACAAATTAAATTTTTTTTAAGAAGATAAAACAAAGTAGCAAACTTGTAGAAAATGTAAATGCTCAAGAAGTATATATTGTTCAAATTATTTTGTAATTTATGATAAATGATTTAAAACTTAATTAAATCCCAAAAGCTACCTGAATGATAAGAATGTTGTACTCAGAATATTAGTTCATATCTTTTTTGCCGTAGATAAATAATTCTTAGTATAAAAGAAAAAAAATTGTCAGGTATGCACAATAGATAGATTGTTGCAGGAATTGAAAGCTTGATTTTTTGTTAGATTGATTTCCACAGAGGTTCCCAAAAAAAAAGTATATATTTATTCAAAGTTTAATCATTTTTTGAATGGTTTATTATCTGAAGGAAAATTATCCTATGTAAAATAAGGTAAAAAGATGTTAAACCTGTAGAGTTAGGGAAAGATTCATAAAATTGTATCTAAAAAACTGAAACTTTTACAACTAGTTGAATCTTAAAAACTTAACCTAAAAAGTTTTATTCATGATTATACTGTTTGAAAAACAAAAAAATTAATTCAAAAAAGTACACTTACAATTTAAAAATAATATAATACCTTTAAGATTCTTCTTTAAATTTTTTGTCTTTGAAGGTAGTGCCAAATTACTAGGTTTTCTTGGGAAAGGAAGTAGAAGACTCAAATTTACCTCATAGGCTTGGATATCTGAGTTTGTTCATAACCTACGAGATACCAAGGTAACACTGATTCTGGTAGATACTTTGTATCTACCAGATACCAAGGATGCACTGATTCTCCAAATCCAAGCATTTTCAGCATGGATAACTTAATAGGGTTGTATCTACTCCCGCAGACCCTGAAATGGGAAAAAAGAAATCCAAAGATAAAGAGAAAGATTGGGTAATGAGAAAAAATAATTTACCTGTCAGGGTTGAACGGGACAGTTTACCAACTTGCCTAGGACCAAATTAAGAATCATGTTTGATTTGGTGTTGACTTATAAAAATACTTTAAAAAAATGAAAAAGCCTTTTTACTTCCTTGTACAAAGTAAACGAAGTATTTTGATCGCGAAAAATTACGGTTTTTAGATTTCAACGGAAATATCCATTTTGACCATCCTTGAATCCATTTTGACTAGTTTCGGCATGACGTCGTATGTATGTATTTACGCCTGTATCTGGCATAGCTCAAAAACGATTAGCCGTAGGATGTTGAAATTTTTGATTTAGCGCTGTTGTAACATCTAGTTGTGCACATCCCCTTTTGATTTCAATCGACTGGACCAAAAGTGTCCAAGAAAGCCCGAAATCCAAAAAAATTGGGTTTGGTTTCTTAATTGCAGTAATAAGCCCTCATTGAGAGCTTTTCAACAATATATGTGGTACTTATTTTCATTGGTTCCAGAGTTACAGCCAAATAAATTTTAATTAATGAAATATTTGGATCTTACAAGGGGGAATGCACGTCAGTTTGAATCAGACTTCACTCCTTTTTTTTTATAAATTGATTTATTAATAATTATTAACCTCCGATTGTAAAAAAAAAATTACAATAAATAATAATTCTATAACAATAAAAAAATGAAAAAACATCAGAAATTATTAATGAAATAAAATTTTATGTACTTTTCATTTTAATTCAAAAATTTTTCCAGAGGTTAATAATTATTAATAAATCAATATATTTAAATTTAAAATATATATATATGAAGTCGAATTTGAACCAATATGTGCATGGTTACGGATCTGACATGTTCTAACCTACACCACATGTACCCAATCCGACATAAACAAAATTAATATATTAACTAATATAAAATGCTGATACAGACATCACAAAAAAATATGATGCAATGTGGTGCCCATCACAATGCAGTTGTATAACTGTCCAGTTTATTAAAGAATTAGAGGGTTGTATCTCACTTTCAAATGAAATAAGTTTAAATGAAGTGTAGCAAAAAATGTGTATATGTAATTTAATAGGCATATAAGGAAGTCATGTGGTCTCCACAACAGATTTTTTGGCACTTATAATAAAGTTTATTCATTTTTATTTATTTTTATTGTAAGTTTATTTAAAATCTGGATAGTCCTACAAAAATGCTGATCATATGAAAAAATGCCTTTCACAAGAAACACAAGTTAATAAATCTTCTTAAGTAGAAAGAAGACGTATGAAGACTTAGTAAGTTGTATAAATACACTGATGAAATATTTCCCAAGGCATTTGCATCAATGACATCCTGACAGAGGCCAAATGGATTACTGTGATTTGTTATCAGGTTTGGAGGATCTAAAAGACAATCTTCGGTAAAGCCCATCAGGGCTAGGAATAGAGAGGGTGGTGTGCTGGTGACCAGGATCGTCGCAAGGCTTGTCTTCCCCTATGGGGGTCAGGAATTCATTTAAGTCTCAAGCCTAAGAGAATATAGCTATATAATTATTTAGCACCTTACATTATCATTTTTCTCAAGTTTGATAACATAAGGAATTCTTTATGTTTTATTTATTGAATTGAGTCTTGCCATACATAAGAATAAACCACAATTACACGTTTCAGTAAAGATCCTTGTCTAGGTATGACCAGTGAAATAGATTGTAAAGGGATATACATATAGACAAATTGATTAAATTTTTTTTTATTGTACACTAATAGAATTGTGTTTCTTTTTTCAGAGTGTAATGGAAGTTGAAGCAGATATAGGGGCAGAACAATTGAAAGAGGAGCCATTGTTTGGCATATTGGATTTACTACTATTAGCAGCATTATTTGGTACAGCAGCATGGTGGTTTTTAAAAGATCGAAAAAAAGACAATGCTTATAAATCATACACAATACAGTGAGTGTTAATTCTGTACCTTTATATAAATATAAATAAAGTAGTTTATAACTTTTTTTATTTGTAACTTTAGTAATTATTAAATAAATTAAAACTGCTATAATTTTTGTGAACTAGGATTCATTTTACAAGTAATAATATTTTAACAGTTAAATAAAAAAAATAATCTTACTGACTTAAATTTAACTCTCTTAAGTTTGATTACACATTTTTTGTATATTTCAATTAAAAGTATAAAGATTACTTGTTATAGTCCTTTAATAATATGAAGGCTTTTCTCTCCTGATGAATGCAACCTTGATAAATATAGTGTGTATACTGTTATTAAAGCCACTTCAAGCCCAGATAAGATCTCAATCCCAGTTTCATCATTGCATCTCAAGAAGAATTTTATATCTATTTCCTATTCACATTGGTTAAAAACTTAATTTGAGTTACATAAAATTACAAAAATAATATTTAAATTATAATTCAATTGCAATTAAGGTCATCAGTTTTAATTATCTCCTTTTTGAGGTTGATTTATATTTTCAATGTTAAAATATGTTCTATACAAAACTAATTTAATTTTAGAGAGATTTATTAATAACTCATTTCTTCCCTTCTCATATATAATACTACCTGTTAAAAATGATCAGTGTGTCAACAAGATTGAAACTGGAATATATTTTACAAAATAAAATAATTATTAAAAAGCAAAAAACCTGACTACTAATTTTATACATATACCTAAAACTGTGAAAAACAAATAAAAAATAGTTACAAGTTTTTCTTTTTTTCTTACAGGCATATTTTTAGGATACAGTAAATTATAGTCAGCGATGTGAAATTTAATATTACTTTACATTTTTATTGTATTTGGGTGCCGTTAGTATTAACCAAAGTGAACGCCATGAAAGTAACCAACTTGTGTAGTGTATACAGACCTCAGTACAACTTAAAATATAGAATTAATATTAAATTTCACATTGCTGACTAACTTACTATTTCCTGAAAAAATACCTGAAAGGAAGGAAAGAAAAAGTTGTTTAATTATTTTTTTTTTGTTTTTCACAATTATTCTAGGTAAATGTATACATTTAGTTGTCTGGTTTTTTGTTTCTTAATAATTATTTTGTTTACCACTTTTTTTTATTGTTTCTGTAACTTTACCATTCTATTTACTAATCATCTAGTTATGATACTGGTATAAGTGTTCTTAAAAACATGCTATTTAAATAGAAATTTTAATGATAATGTACATGTGTGTAACACATGTATGTGCTAGCCATGATGCATTCCTGTCTTCTTTTGCAGAGCACAATTTTTGCTTATATCTCAAGAACAATGAATTTTTCAAAAAAATCACAAAGGGAAAAAAGTGTTTTTTTTATCATTTTATGGATGAACTTGATTAAAATTTGAAAATAGCATAATTTTAAAATTTTGTCCTTCACTGTAGTGCTCCATCTCCCCTTCTAGACAATAAGACAACTTATGTTAATTAGACTTGTTACTGCAAAAGTAGGTTGTAATTGGTTGTATCTATTAAACTGCAGAAGGGAACAAACAAACATATATAACAGTTAAATACATTATGGCTCATGTATACATAGTCAGGTAATAAGAAAATCCCCACAAATGTTTTGACTAACAACTAATGGTCAGTAGGTTTTATAGCTGCAGAAGATAGATTGAAATATTTAAAAAAATAAATATGAGCCAGTATAAGAGTAAATTAAGAATATATGATTAAGTTTTTTAACAAATGACAATTTTTTTCCTTAAATAACTAATCTCGGAGAATACATAATCGGTAAACTGTAATACTCAGTAAACATTTCACTTGTATTAATGGCTTATGATTTTTCTGTTTAACTGTCAAACACATATTTGGAAGCAATGTATGTATGTAGAGGATAATTGCCAATAAGGTAGTTTTTTTTTTAAGGAATATTATATGAAAAAATAACATTGATCAAATTTTTTTTTTGAAACCTTATTTAATTTAGTTAAATTAATTAACTTCTATTTACTGTATCTTAATTCCAATTATATAAAGCTTACCTTTTATGACCAGTTCATTAGTTAAGTGGCATCAGTTGCTACAGTAATTAGCCACTAAAACACTCCAAACAGTATATTTAGACTAAATTGCATTAACTTCAGTGATCTATAGAAACCAATTAATAAAATATGTTTTTGACCTTTTGCTTTTATTTTATACCCTTTAATTTCCAAGATGTTAATCCTTGAGATATTTTAAATTTGCAGAAATATCAGGTTACTAGAGATGTAGGCTACATTATTTCAGAGTATTGCTGCTATGCTATTTTTAAGAATGATTTATGTCTAATGTCACATTCTGCACACTCATAGCACCGAATAGACATTGTTTACAAAAAACTCTGTAGACATTTGGTGTTCATGTGACTTCCACATCTAACATAAATGAGTTGACTACATCTGTCTTCATAATTAAAGTATTTTTTAATGTATCCATATGATAATTTTTAAATCTGCATTTGGTAAGTAGATATTTGATGGTTATAAAGTGTTTGTCATTATTATTTTTAAATTATTACAGACCTACCACAATAGGTGTTACTACAGAGACAACAGAAAACTCATTCATAAAAAAATTAAAGTCATCAGGACGTAGTTTAGTGGCATTTTATGGTAGTCAAACTGGTACTGGTGAAGAATTTGCTGGACGTCTTGCTAAAGAAGGTATACGTTATCAAATGAAAGGAATGGTTGCTGATCCTGAAGAATATGACATGGTAAGTATTTATTTTTATTAATATTTTATATTAATACTAAAAAAAAAAAAAAAAAAAATGGCGAAAATGGCTTGGGGACGCCGTCTTTTTCATTTAGTCTTGTGTGAGGTTGTGTTAGTTGCCGGGCCAGCTGCTGTTCCTTACTCTGCTGCTATTGGCGCAGAGTGGACCATGTGATGCACCAGGCAGCTACGTGCAGCTGACTCTTTCCTGCTCCCATTGCTCTCTTAGTCTTTCTTTCCACAGTCTGTTGTAACGTTCTTTTAAATAATTCATTAAGTAAAGAAGACTTTTTTACTGCTAAATATTAACTAATAATCCCTTTCTTTTATTAATAAGTTTAAATAATAATTATGTAAATAATTAATTTAAATATTAATAAGAATTGTTAATCTTTAATTTAGATTTAATAATAAATTATAAATAAATAAATAATAATTACCTAATAAATTCTAATTCATACAGTATAAATAAAATATTAGATTATTATAAATTACATAAATAAAATTAATAAACAAATAAAAATAATCTACGCTTAGAAATTAAGTTAAATAATTTGTAAATTAATTGCCAATGGGCCGCTTCTAGCCTGTAAAATTTAGCTGTTTCTTGAGTTATGATTTTTTAACATGTGAAGTGAGAAAGCAGGAGACAGTCGGCTGCGCGCAGCTGTCCGGCGCACCACATAGTCCGTTCTGCACCAATAGAAGCTAAAATAAAAATGTGCATACACACAACAAACCAATGCACCATACTTTTTTACTGAAGAGATTTAGATTACGAGCTTAATGTAGTTTATATAAAGATGTCAATGAACTCCATAACTTGACCAGTGTAGCTGGAATTGCAGTTCATTTTTGAAAAAACTGAAATTGAAAACTCGATTAAAATTGAGATTATTTTTATTTTTTAATCTTTCCCATCATGGGAAGTGCATTAAGTTATTTTAGTTACTTTATTCTTACAAAATATGTTTTGGGCATCAAAAATTAGAAATTGTGAAAAAATGTTTCATTTGGGGGCTCCTATTCAAGGGCAAATTTCAGCTAAAATTAATGTTTAGAAAAAACAATTCCTAAGTGGTAATAATAAATTTAAAAAAGAAACCTTGTAAAATTGTTTAAAAAATACAAAGATACTGCCATCATTTTAAATAAAGGTATAATTTTCTAGGAACCGGGTGAAATCTTTGGTCTAACTTTTTTTTTCAAGCAATACTAAAGTGTAAAGGCTATCAAAAATTAAGATTTTTACATTTTAAATGTAATGGGTATCTTGAAAAGTGGATTTAAGTTTAAAATAAATTAAAAAAAAATATTTTTTGTTACCACAGACCACGAGTGGGATGGGTAAAAAGTTTTTATAGTGGTTTAAAGGCCTATTGATGTAGAAAATATAGATGCAAAAAACTCTCATTAACTCCTTTTCTGAAGTAAGATGTAGCTAAAAAATGGAAAATAAATAGTAATTTTTTGGTAAGTGGTGAAGTATTAAATAAACATTTTTGTTAATTTGTGATCTCAACAAAAATAACTTCAACTTTTGTAACAAGCATTTTTTTGCTAAAGTGGCCCAATAAAGATTTGAAATTTTATTTCGGCCAAAACCCCCCACCCCTTTTTCCAATTTTTGCAGAAGTTTAATATTTCTTTCCCCCTCCCCATAGGTAGTACCGGTTTACCATCAATTTACCATCAATACCCCAGCCATGAGAACTGTATTTTTCATTGTTTAGATATATGATTAAAAGACGACAGGTCAAACTGCTGGGAAAATTTTAATGAAATAAATGTAAAATTGTTTGATTATTAGAATGATAATAAAAATAAATATTTTTGAAAAAAACAGGTTGTTGGTACTGGCACTAATAATAGAATTTTTATAATGTATTTTGTCTAAAAAATTTGATTCCACAAACTGCCCTTTTTCCTTACCCCTCTTACCACCACAGGTTTGTTTATCTAGTCAATTTCACTATATATAAGAATCATTTGTTGTTTAATGCTATTGGTCAAGCAGATAATGCCATCATTCAGTTTTTTAAAATTATATGTCATCTTCTAATTCAATATCATTTTCATTTAATCCAAATAAATTCTGAATATTTTCTTTGGTCCCTTGATTTTTCAAATATTAAATGATTTTGAAAAAAATAAATAGCAGACTTGGCTTGCTATTATACTTTTTCCCAGATACTGTTTATTATTTTTTTTAAATAGAAATATATACATATTTAAAGACTGACTGTAATGGCTATTTTCACAGTCAGCACTTTGCTAAGTTGTTTAATCTTTGTTATGGGATATAATTTTTCTTACCTATTTTTGTCTTAAAACCTCTTCTTTTTAAACTCGCTCATTTGCATAGTGTTCAGTATTTTATTGATAACATATCATTACTACAGATATTCTTTGCCTTGTTTATTTTTCCCTGTTGTTCATGTTTAATTACAATTAGCTAATAAAATTTACATAAATATTTTTTTCTATTTTCTTGATCTACACATGATACTATTTGATTAATTAACTCTTTAGATTATTTCTGATGTCATCCCTCCCTCCTAACAATGTTTGTCTACCCAGCATTGCTTTTTAAGCTTAGTTACATATAAATTAAATTACGCAAGCACGTGCAAATGCTTAAAATCTGCTCAGGTGGATTGGTACTTGCTAAAAATTTAAGACAAAACTGTTCAATTTTATTATAAATAAAGAAGTTAAAAAAAGATAGTCACAAAAGTATTTTATGTTTATTAAAAAGAAGAAATATCATATTTTGATCCATTTCTTTTTTTATAATTATTGTTAGAAAACCCCTATTAAAATGGATTGTACTAGTAAATATAACAATTATTTGGTGGATGCTCATCTTTTTACCCATTAAGCAGGTGTACATTTCTGGATTATATAGCTTATTTCAAGCTAATCTGAGGCACCATATCTGGGCTGGAAGTATCATTTCCCTGCTTTGCCTACCATCTACAACTTATTTTTTGATCCATTTAAATATAACTATTTATATTTATTAAAAAAATACAAGCTATATAATTTAAGATTAACATCTAGTTTAAGATTAGGTGAAACAAATTCCTTGTCTTATGTACATTAGCCAATTTTAAATTTTTCAGATATTTAATTTTATGATAAGGTTTAAAGTTTGGTTTACAGTTAAACTTATAAATAATTGATGAAAGAATAAAAATTGGTTTATTAACATAGGACAACACTGTTTGTTTTGTATACCTTATTTAATTGATTAAGATGGTATATATTATGTTTAAAAATGATTGCAAAAATGTATATTTTAAGTGAAGCATGCAGTTGTAACTGTTGTATTGACAGTCAAGGCAGGCAACCCTTCTGCTTTTTTTTTGCATGAGTAATCAAATTTTTTTCTTTTTTTTTTCATTGCATGAGTAATCAATAATAGTGCTTGTGTGTAGAATGTGTTGGTGGAAATTAGTAGCTTTTAAAAAAAATGCCTGGATTAACCACTTTTGAATTCCAGAATCTTCAGATGAAAAACAGATTCTACCATTCCAGTATAATTTTTTAAATTTTATTTTAAAATACTTACTTATTATTGTTGTTATTTTCATTTTTTTTTAGGGTGAATTAGTAAACATGAAAGATATTTCGAATTCATTAGCTGTATTTTGCTTAGCCACTTATGGTGAAGGTGATCCTACTGATAATGCTATGGACTTTTATGAATGGTTACAAAATGGGAATGTTGACCTTACAGGATTAAATTATGCCGTAAGTACTTTTAATTACATATTTAATTTTTAAAATCTTAGAATTATTCTAAAACTTTACCAATGATCCTTGTTCAGTACAAATTAATGAAATTGCAAATTCTACTATCTTTAAAAAAAAATCATTTCTTTGGGCTTCAAACAAAGGCTGATGGTCAACAACATATTTTAAACATAACCCCTATGTTACTGCAAAAGATTCGTGTGTGTGAATGTATAAATTAAGGTTTTGTGAGCAATAAAAACTCATTCTACAGTACAATACAAATTTTATTTCAGGAACTTTTAAGGAATTTTAGTAATCTCAGAATTTTTATAGTGTAATGTATTTTTAAAAATTACTAGAAAAGACAGGTAAATTAAATCAATAAAAAACAGTAAATTAGTGCAACTTTTCTGTTGTTTTTTTTTAAATATATAGTTGAGTAGTTATTTTTATTGAATTTAATGTACTAAATACAGCAGTTATGATTATTTTAAGTATAATTTTTTTTTTTTTACTGGAGAAACTGAGAATAAATTTTTTTTCCATGTTTTTGCTCTTGTCCCATTTAACTTAAAATAAAATAATTTTTTTTTTAAATTACTGGTTGTGTTTGTGAAACTTTAATGATTCAGATTTTTTTCACTTAATTTAACAGTTTTCATCACCCCTCATTAAAATGCATGTTTCAAGTTCAACAGTAAAAATCTTAGAAACTTAATTTAATATATTTTTTGCTGTTTTCTTGATTATATTTTCTTTGTCTGTATGTTGTACTCAAATTCATCTTCCTTTAAATCTAGCCGTTCATTTTATTTTTATTTTCATTAATTTTTATGAATATTATTGTCATTAGATTCATGTTTTCATACATTTTCTAAACTATTCCTGTATTCTACAATTTCATTGAAGTATTATTCATTATTATATACCATTTTGCAAGAATTTTTCATTTATTTACTGTTGTTACTGTTATTTTTATATATTTTTTTTAAATTTAACAAAAACTCGGCCATGAGAAAAGCAGTTATGAATTAGTGAGATTTTAGTGGGCACTATGTATTTTTATTTTTTTGTTTTTAAAAAAAAAAGAAATAGGTTATCAATTTTGAGTTTTTTCAAAGAAGTATAGTTTTTATTCAAATAAAACTCCCTTCTCAGAAGAAGATCAACATCACTTTTTTCATTAATTGAATTAATTACAATATTATATGAAAATTTATTCTTTTAATAATAATGAATAAATTGGTTTATTTCAGAAATCAAAATGATATATTTTTCAGATCTTAGATCGTTATAAAAGCTTCTGAAAGAAATCACAAACAGCTAGTTAACTAATGGATTGACATCATTACGTAATAAGCTGTTGCTTGATCTAAGGACTCTGGCTGACATCTAATAAATGATATATTTTTAATTAGATTTAGGTGATAGAATTAGGTTAATTGTATTTAAGCTGATCGAGATCATCTGTCAAATTGCATTATTTTCTTATAAGCCAATTTAATTTTTATATTAATTCAATCGCTTACTTTGATGAGAGTGACTCACTGTGAATTCAGATTTCCCTATGGTTCTTTCATAAGTCTTAATGCACACATACACTTTTTATTTTTAATTAATTTCTTTATACTTTTTGTTAATGAAAGTTTAACAATCAAAATGTACATCTAGTATAGATTTCATTTTAGTTAAATTATTCTTAAGATTCTGTTTGTTTGCTGCTTTTTATGTTAATATTGTTATTGTTGAACTTTAGACATGTATTTCAATAAGGCAGGTGTAATGGATGAAAATGATACCTGAAAAAATACCAAACTCTTGATGGGAATTGAACTCGATCCTAACTGATCTAGAAGCCAGTATGATAATCACTGTACCAACCGAGAATAATTGTTTATCACAGCTCTTTTTTGTTTTAAATATTTTTATGATATATTAATTTTTTTTCTTAGGTATTTGGTCTTGGTAATAAGACATATGAACATTACAATGCCGTAGCAATGTATGTTGATCAAAGGTTAGAGGAACTTGGTGCAACACGTGTTCATGAATTAGGTCTTGGTGATGATGATGCAAAGTGAGTATACTATGTTTATTCTTATTTATTTTGTTTACTGATGTTTATTTTTCCATATTTTTAATACATTATTAATTAAATCTCCATTTCAGTCAATATATGACACTTAATATTAGACTCTACACGATCTATTATTTTCAGATCTAATTTTCTAAAATTGGATTAATACCATCCATTACCTTTTCTTTAAAGTAATTTTTACTTTCAGATGAATGACTAGCATCATCAGTAAAGCTGAAATTTTAATATTTTGTCCTTGGATTGTTTCTGAAAAGTTTAACAGCTTTTTTGCTTTGTCTGTCTTGAAATAAAGAAAGTGTAATATAATGTTACCCTTGTCTTATTCATTTTTGTGTAATACTTTCATCGGTTGATTTCCTACTATTTTTTCATCTACCTGCTTCTTATAAAATAGTAGATTACTTTTATTTTTTCTCTTCTTTATACCTAATTTCTCTCATTATCTTAACACATGTTATTCTAATTCATATTATCAAAGGCTGTATCAAAGTTTAAAGATATCATTTAGCATTAGTATATACTAGTATTGACCTTCTTCAACCTTTTTTCTGAATTTAATTTAAGGGATAAAATTAGATTTGATTTTACAGTTTCTTAGTTTATTTAAAGTTCATTTGTATAACTTCTCCTTTATCTAGATATAAATTATAAATTCATTTTGTATAAAGTTATCTCCCCTGGTATCCTACATAATATACTATAATTTTATAGTATATTTTATTTATAATTATCATTTTCCCACTCATTTTTATTTATGGGATAAAAAATGAGTTAATAGCAATTCTCACAGAGAAAACAACACATACACACACACACACACACACACACACACACACACACACACACACACACACACACACACACACACGCACACACACACGCACACACGCGCACACACACACACACACACACACACACACACACACACACACACACACACACACACACACACAACTAATTGTGCAATCATAAAATCTATTAATTCAATGAGAAAGGTGGAACAAAAAAATTATTGAAAAACTGTCATGTACTCTTTCAAAAAAATACATAATATAACCCTTAAAGATACATAATATACCTGGGTATACATAATATAACCCTTAATACATAATATAAGCCTTAAAGTATATGCCGTATCTTTTAGCTGCTGATTATAAAGTTGAGAATTAAGCTTGTTAACATGTATAAACAAAAAAATTAAAATGGCAATTTTGAAGGTACAAGTATACTGTTATATTACAGTAGATAGAATAGTGAGGTAATTTTTCTTTGGATGCCATTTTCATTACATATTATAAATTTTGACAATATTTTTATTGTTTTGTTATGAAATTATATAACTGATGTGTAATTATTATTTTGAATAGCAGTGAATTATGTTTTAATATTATATACACATAAATTTATATAAGTAATATTTACTGTAATTGTATGTTTTCATCCTGTTTTCTTTTAGTCATGTAAGTAATTGTTATAAAAAGCAGCTATTTAAAGATAAAAATAATATATCCATATATATAAATGCACTCAGTATATAATGACCTGATTACTGTTTAACTCTTTTTTTTTTTAGTTTTTCAAAGTAATGTAAGTTGCTTTGTTGGTCAATTACTGCACAACTGGCATGTTCAGTTTTACGTACCAATTATTTTGTATACATTAATCAAAGTTATTAAATTCAAGAAAACAAATTTTAACTTTAAATATTAAAAAAATAATTACTTAATTATAAATGTGAAATGATATCGTATTGTAATTATTGTTAGTTGGTAAAGAATTTCCTTAATACATTTAAAAATTATTAAAACGATTTCTAACAGTAATAGAAAGCAAAAAATTATGTTTATTTGGTATTATATTTTTTTTTCAAAATGGAGGCCCTACTATATACATAAAAGAAGTGCTGCATTTCAGCTGACTTTTTTATAGTTGATCAACAAGTGATTATATGAGTCCTCATATGAAGTATAATTAACATAGTCTTTTGAATGGGGAGAATTTCTTTGTTTTATCCCTCATAGTATGTGGAGTAACTATCATGAAGTCCAATATGTTAACAACACTTGATATGTTAGCTTTGATCATTGACATCTAGAGAATATTGACTATGTTTACTACACTCAGTAGTCACTAGTAAATACCACGGCATGCCCTGTTAAACCTCTTTCAAGGAAGTAGGATTGGCTGAAGCCAATCCTACTTCCTACTGTGTCCAATGCTGCAGGATTGGTTGCTCCTTGTGTTGTAGTGTTTGCCCAGCAGCCTGCAATGCAGTCTTAGGTGTGGGGACATCAGCATATGGGGATAATGTGGCCCAGTGCTCTTGCTGCCTTGGAAGCAGTTTTCAGTTTTGCAGAGCGGATGAAGCATAAATGATTTTTGAAGTTTAATCATATTAGTCATGCAGTGAATCCACACCCAACCATTGGTTTTCATTTAGTTTGGTGATCTATGGAAACCTGTTTATTAAATATGGCTCTGATCATTGAAATTTTACCTTCATTCATATAATTTAATTTAGAGGATGTTACTTTCCAAGGTTTTAATGGTGCAGTTTTATGATCATACCCAGAACCATCCATCATGCTTATTATTTTACATTCTCTTACCTAATTTTCTTTTCGACCTTAATTTTATTCTGGTTTCTGTTATAAATTAGCTTTATTTATTGAAGTTTAATTATATTAGTCACACGTTTTTTCTTTTATAGTATTGAAGATGACTTCATTACCTGGAAAGATAAATTTTGGCCATCTGTTTGTGATTATTTTGGTATTGAATCAACTGGTGAAGATGTTAGTATAAGACAATATAAATTAACAGAACATACTGATATTATTACTGATAGAGTATACTCAGGTGAAGTGGCTAGATTACATTCATTACGTAATCAACGACCGTAAGTAATATAAAAATCTGTTACTAATAATATTGATTATTTTCAAATATTTTATTGCAGTGATGTATACTAAATTATTTTTATATCCTTTATGCTGGGTATAAAGAATTGTCCTCTCTTTTCATTTCTTGTTGATATGTTGAAATCCATTCCTTTGTCTTTTTTTTTTTTGAAGAGGTGGAGGAACCCCATTTATGGGTGCCGAAGCAGTTTCAAACTCACTGACAGGTTCCACAAGATGTTATTAATTGCTTATGTATTCCTGCACACTGTCGACTAAACCTCCATCCCTGGCAACCTACCCCTCCTGGAAAGCATTAAAAGAGCATTACTTCAGGAGGGGTAAATGCCCATACACACACACAATCAGTCACCACAAACAAACATCAAAATCCAACCATCACATGTGCATCACACTAAACACAGCTAAAAGTATAAGAATATCAACACAATACCATTCAAGCACAAACATACCGGACAGGCACATAGATACCTTGTACACATATATCACACAGACTTACACTCTCAAGCACGCTTAATAACCACACACATGTACTCACCCAGCAATCATGCACACAACTTGCATACTTACCCAAAGCAGCCATCTGTCGTTGCTTCGAAGAAGAAAGCACACCCTCAGGCATCAGGAGTGGAGTGTCCACGACCTCACCACGTCAAGGCGACCCGCACATGCTCTCAGGGACTCTCGAGTCACTCAGCTGCAGACCTGTCCAATCCAGCGCCCTCTGTGTCTTCTTCCCCTGCAGAAATCCTCGTACTCACGAAGCTTCACCATCATGTTTTTAACATAATCTTTGACAGCCCTCCATTCTTTCTCTCCCTTAACTATTACTTCTTGTGTCTCCTTAGGTCTGAACATATCTGTTTGACTCAGTGTATGCAGGATTTCTGTGCACTCCACAACAAATATTATACACTCATAAAATACATGGAGTGAGGTGTCCTCTTCATCGCACTGGGGGCATAGTTCTGAGTGGTCCAGTCCAAAACGATGTAAGTATGACTGGTAACCACCATGGCCTGCTAGAAACTGTATGAGTTCATAGCCCAGCGAGCCATACAGTCTCAGACACCAGATCCGAATATCCCCTATGAGATGGTGGGTCTACCTGCCTTTAGTTCCCCTTTCCCACCACTCCTGCCAAATCTGGATAATTTCCTTGGTGAGCTCTTTAATTTTTCTTTTCTTTTCGTCTGGTGGCAAATTCCCCAGCTCCTTAATCCTTCTCCGTTGCCCAGTCATTAAATCTATCAGTGAGAGTCCTATCAGCACTTCTGCCGCCTCACAGGAGACTTGTTTAATATGCTGCATAACCCTCAAGTAGCACCACCTATAGAAAGCCTTTAACTTTCCCCAATATATGCCATATCTTATGATGCCAGCCCAAATTTCAGCTCCATATATCATCATCAAGTAGGCCAAACCGGCCTGTATTCCTATGTCTAATCCTCATTCACATTTTATCAATTGTTATTCAAAGCTTACATAGCACAGTACTTGCAAGCATGCTAAGCTGAAAAATTGAGGTAGTGGTTAGTCTCTTTCCCTCTTAAAAGCTGGATATAGTGATGCTTTAACTGGAGAGAGATCTATATAACAAAATTTTTGCCAGGAGCAAGAACTGTCAAACACCAAATAGAAAAAAATTATTCGTAATATGGTTAATTTGAAATAATCAAACAGGAATTGTTTACATTACTATTTGTAATTTTCAGCATTTTCAGAAATAATTGAGAATTACAGAAAAATAGTCTTTTATTTAATAATTTCTCAATTGATGTTGGTAATATGTTCCATGATGTTGTTTGAATAATATGAGAGAACATTATAAAATGAAAAATTGAATTATAAGATTCATAACTTTAAAGTATTGATCCACTGATCTCTGGCAAAATGGTAGCATATTTGCCTTTCATTACAGAAATTCCAGATTAAAGTCAATAATGGCATTCTTCACAGCCACAAAATATTATAACATATTATATGCTATCATTATATGAATACTAGAAGTTTGATTTTAAGTGCAATCTGTAAATCCATTTGTAAATGTTATTGGTGGGTGACAGCATTTTGTTACTATATAAATAATAACTTTCCTGGAATAATGATTATTTATTACGTAATCCAAAACCTTCCTTACAAATTCATTAATAGTTTTCTTATTTTCTTCCAGACTGTCTCCTGTTATTTTTTAAACACCAATACTCGCCTCATGTTCTTTAAACTTTTAGAACAAGCTAGTAATAACATTAAATTCTTTAGCTTTGGTGTATAAAAACATAATGACAGTTATTATGTTCTATATTTAAATTATGTACTGGATATTTGACATTGTTTATAAATTAGCGACTTTTGAGTTCTTGATCCTATACTTGAATATGTAATGTGAAGTCATAACATATTGATAATTCTACTTGGTGTAACATATTTTAATTGTTTATTTATTCTGATAAAAACACTTCATTCTTTAATTCTATCTGGTTATTATAAAATAAATATTACTTATTCATCATTATATAAACAAGTTTAATTTTGAGTGCAATATTAGCACAGCAGTTTATACTTTGAATTTGATATCATATTTTATATACATGATAATGGATAATGCTAAATACCATTATATAAAAAAACATAGAATTTCAACAATTAAAAGTGATTTAGTGATATAGCTAGACAGCATAAGTTGGCTTATTCATCAGAGGTAGAAGCACAGTCCCCTTTGTAATTTAGTAATTCCAGATATAAAATAAAATTTGTCATGTACAATTTTAATGAGTATAGTTATTATTACTTTATGTTTGACATCTTATCACCTTAATCTTCAGACATAAAAAATTATGTAGCTGAACAAAAACTTAATCATCTTTAAATTAAGAAATGGAATTATGTTCAAACATTTTGAAAAATATAGTATTGAAAGATAAAAGAAATATTTCTGTTCACATAAAAGAATATCTAGGAAATTATGTTAAGCAAGGTTTTTTAATTGAAATTTAAAATTGATAAAATTAAAACCATAATTACTGTGAGTTTAAAACTTGGAGTCAACAGTGAGGAGAATAGTAGTGATGGCAAAGTAGCAACAAATCTTAAATTAGTAACAGCTAGTTACAGATTGTTTTAGAGAGATGAATGTATCTGTGAGAGAAGAATTAAACATAAATATTCCAGTTAGTCTCGCCTTTTTTTTTTTTAATATGAGTAGATGTTACTGTAGTAAAAATAAATTATTAGGTTACATTTAAATAGTAATTTAAAAATGCAGAAAAGGGATAGTTAGTTGTAGCACATCAGTGCAACGTCATTCATGCTTCAATAAAATACATGCAGGCTTGTATGCAGTAATACATATTTGGCCAGTCTAATCCTGAATGGTGTCTTAAGCTAATGATGTAAGTGAACTAAGAATGTTGGTAACAGTAACACAAGAATATTGTATATTTTAACGGTAATTTACATCTTTGACATGATATTACATTTTATTTCAGTGTTCTATGTTTTTTCTCAAAAACTAGAAAAGAAATATGCCCTGTTGTATAGTTAAATTACTGAGATATAACACCACCTTAGAACACTCAACTAAAAACCTGAATCATTAGCTTTAGCTAAAAAAGCTCATTTATACCCCCAAAAATTATATCCCTCTTAAAAAGGAAATATAAATAATTGAAATGGAAGAAATTGTGCCCAAGAAAATCTTAACCTTATAAGAAAAGGTGCATCCCATAATAGCTCTTGTGAAACATTTAATTTTTCAAAGTAAAAAAAGTATCTTACAAGTTCACTGTTACTGTTTAAATATAGAAAAAGAAAAAAAAAAATGGTAAAATTTTTGTTCTTTGAGTACATCTCCAATTATTTGTCAGAAAAGGTGTACATAAATTATTTTGTGATTAACACTTATGAAGTCTGTGTTTTATTACGTGATTGTCTGTTTTAGGTGTTAACCTTTCTTTTTTGTTCACAATTTAGACCAGATAATATTTTCTGCTTTTATTGTTATCTAAAAAGTTAACTGAAAATTGTTATCTTGCAGACCATTTGATGTAAAGAACCCATATTTGGCCGAAGTTGTTGTCAACAAAGAACTTCACACTGGTGGTAATCGTTCATGTATGCACATTGAATTTAATATTGAGGGATCTAGAATGCGTTATGATACCGGTAAGTTTTTATTGTAAATATAGATTGATTATTAAATAATTATTTAGAAAAATAGTTCTGCAAAATAAATTTCACAAATTGTTATTTCAGAATAATGGTCAGAACAATTTAGTTATTTTTTCTCAAACTTTTGAATTGCTTATTGATAATGTGGCAGTTACCAATGTCAGTGATTTTTCAATTAGTCACTAACCACAATGAGCATGATCATCAGTAAATCATCTTGTACAAACGAATCATTGACTTTGTATATAGTTCTGACTTTAAGTCTACTCTTAGGTTAGACTGCAAATATACAAAACATCTAGAATAACAGCGTACTTTTATTATGCTGTTTAAAAATATGTACATATACTTTTTTGTTTTTATCACATCAGTATGTTTTCTGTTCTCTTAACTTTTTTTTTATTACCGGTTATCCAACATGTTGGTGAACCTGTGTGTTTATTGTACCAGGTGATCATTTGAAAAGTTACCACATTTATTATTCAACAGCTACCAGTCCCATCGTATTTCTGTTTGCAGGCATGTATACTATTCTCAGGGGGAACCTTTTTAAAATTATTTTCAAAGGGGTGGAACCCCTCTCTCTGCTACACCTACCCCAACTCAAAAATCTTAAGTGGCAATGGTAACATTTAATTACATTAATTGACAACCTGAAAAAAATAATGAATTTTGGTGAAAAGAAAATTAAAATTCGCCCACCCCTTCTCACAGCTGGTGTGAAAACCATTTCGGGTAGTACTTTTTTTAAATTTTAGTCCAACAAAAATAACTATAAAATTACGTGATATTACTTTTAAACCGTTTGAAATAATCATAATCTCCAGATTAAAACTGAAAATTATTTTTTAAATTACCAACACAAAGTTTTGCTCTTAAATGTTTTCTAAATATTCAAGAGTTGAAAACTTATCTTTTTTAAATGAGATGATGTAGCTTGTGACATCTCATTGGAAGGTCATTTGAATGAAAAGTAATTTAGTACAAATAAGATAAAAATTGGTTAGTTATGATTAAAAATGTGTTTTTTTTTTAGGTTGTTGGGATACAGTGTTACTGACCCAAAGCATTAGGTCTGAAATTGTCCGTTCTTAAAAATATGGGTTTCAGGTTTCTCCAGCATTGAAAAAACATACCAGTAAACACAGCATTACAATATCAGTTAGACATACAAAAAACCAGTAATAAGCTACCTACTTCTTATACGTTTTTTGAATGCACACTGTGGAAACTCATCATCAAATTTTTGCAGTATTTGGTCCGAATGTAATGAATGAACGGAATGTAAGAAAGTAGTATCGTTAATTTGTGGTAGGAAGAACATTTGACCCACCAGGTTGGTGTAGTGATGACGTCGTCATCACAAATCAGCTGATTTTGAAGTTGACAGTTCTAAGGTTCAAATCCTAATAAAGGCAGTTACTTCTATACAGATTTGAATACTAGATCATGTATACCGGTGTTCTTTGGTGGTTGGGTTTCAATTAACCACACATCTCAGGAATGCTCGACCTGAGTCTGTACAAGACTATACTTCATTTACATTCATACATATTATCCTCATTCATCCTCTGAAGTAATACCTTACAGTGGTTCTGGAGGCTAAACAGAAAAAAAGAAAGGGAGAACATCTGTTTGTGATGTGCAGTGCTCATGATGCCCTACTGTCATTATTAAACAGCTGAAAGAGAAGATTGATAGTCATGTTAAACGGAACTGCTGTTTCATGTTAGTTGAACATAGTGATAAATTTCCTGTATGCTACACGAAATTGTGATTGTTCACCTAAATTACTGTACAATTTGTGCCCAATGGGTTCCAATAATGTTGGCAGACAAACACATGTATGCTGCTGTGTCACTCTTGGAACAGTACCGCAGAGAGGTGATGAAATGCTTTATCACATAGTGACTGGTGATGAAATGTGGGTTTTCCACTACTCACTAAAGAGTAAACGTCAGTCACTTCAGCGGCATCATTCTCAGTTGCCTTCAAAGACAAAAAAATTCAAACACTTTCAGAAAGTGATGGCCACAATTTTTTGGGATCACCACAGTATTACTGTGTGTCTTTATGCCTTGCTGAGAGACAATTAATGGTGATCTTTATTTGGAAATTTTGATGAAGCGTCATGCAATTCAAAATCGCCGGTGTGGTCTTTTGACTCATGTAGTGTGCTTGTTTCATGACAAAGCACATCCACATGCTACAAAAAAAACTTTGAACTTCTCAAAGATTTCAGATGGGATATTTTTGACCATCCACTGTACAGTCCAGATCTTGATCTAAGTGATTTCCACCTGTTAACAAAATTGGAGTTTCTTAGTGGGAATCGCTCTGAAAGTGACAATGACAACTATTCGTGAGTGGCTTAATGGACTGGCAGCAGACTTCTTTGATTATGACAAATAAAAACTAATGCCACAATTTGACAATTGCTTGACCTTAGGAGGTGATTATGTGGAAAAATAGTTTAAAAAATGTAGATTATGGCTCATGTACTAATGTTAAAATAAATTTGTTACAATAAGAAAAAGAATAAAAAATAACAGTTTTTACTCTGGATGACCCTCATTATTTTATTTCCAGAACACTTATTAGAGTTTTAAGATATTAGGGTGTGCATGTATGTGCACACACATTATATCTTTATCGTATGATATGAAAATAAAAGCGGTAAATTTGATAATAAAAAATATCATTCCTGAACACTTTATTTATTATATCAGTTCTTTGAATTTTTATTAGACAGTGTTACTAAGCCATTATTTATAGCCAGTATTTATCAGATATTTTGATATTTAGCAAACAGTTAAGTCTAGCAAGAAAAAAATATTAAAAATACGACTGCCAAAAAAACATTGCTCTTTAAAATACAGGATAATTAAAGAGCATGCAGGTGACAATTTTGTATATGGTATATTTTTTCTAATTTTTAAATATATTTAAACATATATATATATATATATATATATATATAGTCTATGAAAATCCCGGCAATGTAAGAATTCCAACGCAGGGTCATACATCTAAATTGGTTCAGCCGTTGAGGTGCTGGGGTGGAACTAACAAACATGCATACATACATATACCCTAAATACATTACACTCCTTTTTGGACAGCCGTGAAAAAGTAGACCAATATAAAATTAAATGAGAATAAGTCAAGCTAATAATATAATAGCAAAAAAGCTACTGTGGCCAGAGGCAACACTACTTTGCCTAAAGCACAGAAAGGGCTTTAAACTATTGTAAATTAATAATAGATATTAATCCTAATAATGAGAAAACTAAAAATTATTCACTGTTTTCAGTTTTGTTTTGTAATTTATACGAACAAATGTATTTATTAACTTGTTACATTGCATATTAGCCTTTTTAAGTCTTATGTATTTTTTTTCTTATTTTCATTTGTTATTGTAAATTCTATTTTTGACATATTTACATAATTTCTTATTTTTATCTTTATTGCTGTTTTTGTTTTTAATAATGTTTATTTTTCTTTCATATGAACAGGTGATCATGCTGCTGTTTATGCAAAGAATCGAGATGAAAATGTAAATAGATTAGGTGAACTTTTAGGAGTAGATTTGGATACTATTTTTACATTGACAAATACCGATGGTAAGAAAATTAGTTAATTTAGTGACTTTTTAATTTATCTCTTAGTATAATTTTTTTCTTTAATGTGTTTGATAGATCACTTTAAATACTGTGCTAGCCCTAATGATCAGTAGGCCTCCATTGTCAACCATGTTATAGAAATTGATTAAAATAATCCTATCTTGTATGGTATGTGGTTTTATTAAATCCAAGAATAATGTAATGGATGGAGAAATAAATGATATTTACTATAGATTTTCAAATATCCGCTTAGAATGAGGCAGAATAGATGGATATTCAGCTCTGGCAAAATGGTAGTGTCTTCATTTTTAATCCAAAAGATTCTAGATTTAAAAAATAGTCAGGATTTACACATTTCATACACAACAAATACTTCATTTCATATTCCCAGCATAAGCCTTAAACTTGTGTGATGACTTAATCATTTTTAATAAAAAAAAAAGATTGTTACAGTTATGTAGATTTAAATTTTAGCCAATAATATTTTATGGAATGTATTGTAAATTAAAAATATAAAAACTA
The DNA here is from genome assembly GCF_047948215.1 of Lycorma delicatula. Taxonomy (NCBI): domain Eukaryota; kingdom Metazoa; phylum Arthropoda; class Insecta; order Hemiptera; family Fulgoridae; genus Lycorma; species Lycorma delicatula. The sequence goes on along the minus strand of NC_134458.1, from coordinate 101,191,916 downwards.
TTAACACTATTTGGAATAGTGCTTTCATCTGAATTTGGTAATAATTGAACAATTTAAGTTGTTGTCCTAAAATGTTACCATGAGTTAAAGAAAGTAAATTCTTCTTTTCACAGGTTAGAAATTAGGGAATATAATAACTGAATCATGGGGAGAATAAATATAGCCCACTGATATATTGGATAGATACGAGGGTAAATCAAATATAAACAGGATTTTATTTTTTTTTTTAATTTATTTATTGAAAAATAAAAGGCAAATATAATTTATTTTTCTGCACAGTTTCCTGCTTTAGAAATACATTTTTCGTGGCGAGAAGGAAGGTTTTTATCGCAGCATTGTAGAATGAAGCTGATTGTGTCAGGAGCCAATTGTTCACGAATCTCTCTACATCCTTGTCATCTTTAAGTCGTCCTCCTAGAGCTTCTTTAAGCTGCCCAAACAAATAAAAATCACAGATTGATAGGTCCAGGCTGTAGGGAGAATGATCAAGCTGAGTCCAGTGCATTTCTTCTAGTTTTGAGACTGTTAGAGCTGCAGTTTTGAGGCCTCGCAGTAGTAAGCAGCATTGGTTGTGTGTCGCTTTTGCAAAAAAATAAGTAAGCAAAATGCCTCGCCGTTCGAAATAAATGGTTGAAAAAACCTTGCCAGCTGACAGTCGAGTCTTGACTTTCACTGGGGCTGCCTTCCCTTTTTTCCGCCATTCCATACTGGCCTGTTTTGACCGGGGAGTGTAGTGGTGGACCCACGTTTCATCGCAGGTGGTGATCAGACTCAAAAATGCATCACCTTTCGCAAATCTTACTGTAAGTCTCTGACAGACCTCCAAATGTCTCAACTTCTGAACTGTGGTCAAGAGATGAGGGATCCATCTCGCGCACACTTTATAGAACTGTAGGTCATCTGTGATGATTGCTTGACTGCTCCCATAACTTATTCCAACTTGTTCCACAATCTCGGATACTCTCACCCATCGATTGTCTTCAAAAATGTCTTGAACCGCATGAATGTTTTTGTCGGTAATGCTGGTCCGAGGATGACTATCGTGTTCCTGATTTTCTACTCGTTCTCATCCTTCCTTGAATTCTTTATGCCAGGCAAACACATGTGTCTGAAGATTGACTGTGCAGTCAATCTTCAGAAAATTTCCATTGCTTGAACTCCTTTACAAGCAAGAAATTTTATAATTATTCATTGCACAATGGAGGGGTGCACCTGTTGCTCCAACATCATGAGCGTTACTGATAAATTGGTTGGGAGTGTGGAATGGACAGTTCTCCCCACTCCTAATGAATGACCTCACCCAAGCATACTAGAAGTACAGGCTCTGTCCTACCAACCGTAGACGCTCAGGAAAAAAATCCCATTTATATTTGATTTACCCCTGTATCCATTAACGTAGTTCTAATCAGGGTCATAACTATAATTTTGTTGACATGAGTCACCAGTCACTGTTATAAATAGCAAACCCATATTCAAGAACCAGCAGCGTCCCACTTTAGGATTACTAAAATAATTGAGTAATAAAAGTGTTTATTCAAATGTCTTTTACATTGAGCCACATACACCATTATTAAAGCTGAAATACAGGTAGCATTCAATTTGACTAGTGACTCTCACACTCTTTTCACCATAGAAAAGAGTGGCGTTTAAGGAACATGGTTATTCTCTGAGTGAGCAAGTATGCATTAATTGCCTTGCATAAATATCATTCATAAGGTAGTATTGCTAAAAATTAATTTTAATAATAATTATGATAAAATGACTCATACAAGGTAGGTTAAAAAAGTTCCCCAAATGCCTCGTACAGTTTAAAATAGCAATCGTAATTTAGAAATTTTGTTTTTATATCTATTTTATATTGTTTTATATATATTTTGTTTTATATACGTATAATTTGTTTTTATATTTGTTTTATGTTGGCAGCACTCAAGTTGTTATAATATAAGCATATCACATGTTTCCTGTTTTGCAAGTAACAATACTGAAGCTGTTTATTTCATATCATGTATTCACAGTAAAAAATATATATCAGTAATTAAACACACACAAATACCTAATTTTGTGTTTTGCTTAAAAAATTGGCCATCAGACACATTAATGCTGCTTGAACAAACATATGGAGAATTGGCAGTAAAGAAAGTAGCATCAATAGTTGGGATATCAGTCTGAAGTTACCACATTATTCTCCATGTTATAGACATGCTTCACATTTGTCAACACATTTTTCTACAAATGTTGTCTGGAGATTAGAAAGAAACTCACGTGGCACTGGCTGAAAAGCTCATTATTATACCTGATTAAGATCAAAATTTTCTGAAACAAATTCATAACGAGAAATGAGACATAGTGTGTGTTTTGTATGATCATAGATAAGATGCCAGTCAGAGTGAAAATCAAATGTGCGATCACAGAAACTTCATTTGGATAGGAGGAAAGAAAAAAGTTATGCTGGAAGCTTTTTTGATTTGCAGGATACTGTTCAGTACAAATTATTCTTGATGAGCAGACAGTGAACAAGAAAATATATATCTATATCCATTGTTTTTAAGAAGGAAGCTCCCTAAAAACTGGGAAACAAGGAATTGGATTCATTTGTGTGACAGTGCACCAGTACATCGAGCCTTGCTTATATTTGGCATGACACTATGTAATAACTCTGGAGCATGCACCACATTCTTCTGACTTGGCACCAGCTGATTTTTACTTTTTCCTTGTTTGAAAAATGCTCTTATGGAGGTAAGATATAAGAACATTGATTATCTGATGGCCAGTGAGACAAAACAGCTGAAGATGATATCTTGAAATAGGTTCCATGAATGTTTCCAACAACCTTAGATATTGTTATTACATAATGCAGCTATCAGAGGAAACTAGAAGGAAATGCACTCTGAAATGTTTTCATATAAGCAGTTTTTGAAAAATAAGCTAATTCTGAGAACATTTGAACCTACCTTGAATATGCTGCTTCTATATAGCAGCGAAGCAAGATATGATCAGCAATAGGCAAAAAATATGAATAAAGAAATGAAAAAACTAGACTATTTTGTGCCTTTATGTTAAATTTAATATAAAAGAAATATAAGAAGAATATATATTAGTTATTTTTTAATCCCATTCTAATTTTTTTTTTTTTTTTCAATTTCAGAGGATAGTAGCAAGAAACATCCATTTCCTTGTCCTTGTTCATATAGAACTGCTCTTACTTATTATATCGATATTACATCAAATCCACGTACCCATATATTAAAAGAATTATCTGAGTATTGTACAAATCCTGATGTAAGTATTAATTCTTATGATTAATCAAACCATTATAAATTTCCATTAAGTTACCCAATGTAATGATAGTTTTTCCATGTATCATAATGTTATTACATAACAGTAATTATAGTTCACCTGTTCATGTGTAAACACTGCAGCTCCATTGAAAGTATTGCAGCCAATTGTTTACTAATGGCTTGTGTAACTATACTGTTATTTTGTTTTAATTAGAATATAGTAATGAGGGTAAGAAATATGGATGTTCACAGTGTTACGTTTAGTGCACAGCTTTAGTTATGAATCTTACCTTATAAAAATTTGATTCTTTTTTGGTAATAATACACTACAACTTCCTAACACTTTTTTAAATAACTTACTTTTAGTCGTTTATTTATTTTATATTTTTCATAATTTATTATAATTTTGTTTCTAGGAACAAGCAAAGTTAAAATTAATGGCATCTACAAGTCCAGAAGGTAAACAGATGTATAATAATTGGATAATTCAAGATAACAGAAATATAATTCATATTCTTGAAGATATGCCATCATGTAAACCAGCTACTGATCATTTATGTGAATTATTGCCGCGTTTACAGTGTCGTTATTACTCAATTTCATCATCTGCTAAGGTATACTTTATTTTTTATTATATATATCAATTTTCCTTGCATAAACTGTTTTTTCAGCAAATTATCATCTTGAGAAAATGTACTTATTGCTATAATGAATTAAACAATCACCAAGGTCATTCAATTTCTTTTCTTTTAGGTCAAAATATCTTAAATTTTTTTTTAAAAAAACATTACACCCAGATCGTCAGCAAGATTAAATTGAAGGTCATTAACTTTCAGTGATGAAGACATTGGTGGGAGTTTTTTTACAATATCAAAATAAATTACATCATGTATGTACAGTAGTATGTAAATTAATCTGAGCACAGATTTTATTGCCATGTTGTTGGCACCAAATCTTATTGAAACACTCCATTGCCTTGTGGGAATTTGTTTTGAAGTTGTGTCACATTTCTTTCCTTCAGAATCTAGATATTTCCATCACTTTTCAACATACCATCCAGTGGAAATAATGAACAAAGCAAGTCTACTTTTTCTCATTAATAACTGATCCTGTGTTGGAGTATTTTTCTTTTAAGGCCACATTTGCATTTTCTTTAAGGTGAAAAGGAACCAGCCTCTATATAGTCCAATCTTTGATGGTATTACCTCAGAATTCTTTTGAACATCAATTTTCATGAAAATTTGTAATTAAGCTTATTTAACCCTCTGCTTCAAAAGTTATATGTTCCTGATGTGTGCTTTTTGTTTTTTGGGGGTGAAAACTACCCCTTGTTAAAAAAATTAAAAAACCTAGATTTAAATATTTCATAGATTGAAATCATGTTTACTTTAAATATGTAAAATAAAAATTCTTTTATGTTGTGGAATATAATTTATGATGTTTTACAACGTTTCAATCCTTAGAAACTATTCCTTATGATGAAATTTAAAAAAAATTAGTTTTCAACAGTTTGAAATGTTGTAATGATGCATTTATAATGAATCAAAATCCCTTTACTGTTTATAATATAATTTATGATTTATTGCAACATTTCAACCCTTAATAACCAACTCTTATGAAAAAAAAAAATGTTAAAATTATAGATGTAAGTGTCTAGTGTCTCAAAATCATTTATATGTGTAGAATAAACATTGTTCCATATTCTGAAACATAATTTATGATGTGTTACAATGTTGCAACCCTTTGAATCCACCCTAATAACAAAAAAAAACTTAGTTTTCAACAGCTTAAAATGTTTTAATGGTGCATTTATAATGAATTATAAACTTTTTATAGTTGTTATGTAATTTATAATTTATTGCAACATCCCAAACCTTACAAACCGGCCTTGTGATTCAAATTGACAATCATGTTTACTTAAAATTAAAAACTACCACCACGTGTTTATTCTTTTGGTTTTGAAAATGTACTGACTACATATAAAAAAGATATATATTCACGCATATACATGTTCAATATAGCTACATACATCTACGCACACAAAGTTTTATCATCCATCAACAGGTGTTGGCGTATGGTGTGCTCCATTACTTTTCTTCTATACTTTCTACCTATACTTTCATCTATATGTAAATAAATATGTGTGTATATATATATATATATATTATATATTAGTGTATGAGGATATACTTTTACATATATAGATACAGTTATTTTTGTTCACATATATTCATAAATGCTCCGAAACTATTGAGAATATAAAAATTTACATGCTCCAAAAGTTTCACTGAAAAAATGTGATTGGTTTTTCAATGATAGCTTCCTTAATCTATAACCAATTCAATTGCTCAAAAAAGCCATTTTGCAGGGAATTTCAAGGGCTACAAGGCATGTAAAGTTCAAATTCTTTGAGCCCTTTGTTTTTGAAGGCTTGGGGAGGGTGGTCCTCGCCCTCAAATGTTTTTAATGGTGATATCTCAATCAGTTTTTATTCTACAGAAATAAAATAAAAACAAAAATTTTTAGTAAAAAAAAAACTAAATTTTTGTACTGTAGCCTTTTTACGTATTTTCTTTAGTTTTTGAATTATTAAAAAAATAAAATTTTTAAGAAATTTCAAAAAAATCTTTCAAATTTGAATCAACTTTTTTTTCAAAAGGCATTAATTAATTAATTAATTAAAGGCATAATTGAAATAACAAAAGAAAATAATAATAATAAAAAATTGGCCATTTTAGAAAAATATCATATGTATAAATATGGACAGAAATTCAGCTTGATGAATATGAAATCAGAATTTGATAATGATAGTCTTATCTGAGCTGCTATACATAGCAGCACTTTTGTTAATATTAAGTAAAATTTATTTTATGTTAGCGCAGTGCTGTATTATTTAGTGGCTGGTCATGAACATGTTTAATAATAGAAAATAAAATATTTTAATCTTTTCAATGTTTTAATGTGTAATTGGTTTTTAATCAACTGATGATGAGGAATTCCCTAGAAAGCGCTATTGATATGTAAAAAAGAGAGAATAAAGAAAAAGTAAAATAATAAAATAAGGTAAGAACTCTTATTAATTTTGTATTTTGGTGCGTTAAGCTGAGTTTTGTTTATGCTTTTGAATTAATTAGTTCAGAGGAAGATATGGATAAAAAAGAATTTATTTTACCTAATTTATGTATGTATATATATAAATATAAATATATATATTTATTTATTTATTTACTAACCAACCAAGGTTTTCACATTTATTCTTTAATGATATTCATGTTAAAGTGGAAAATGGAAAAGTGTCAAAACCTTGATAGGAGTTTAATCTGATCTGATTAGTTATAAAAAATGTTAACTATGAAGTGTAACCAGTTAGTGCATTATATATTAACATAATCCTATTTAATATGAGAAATATAGTACTGAAGCATGTTATTTTATGAATAGATAAAATATAACTTACACAATATGATTTTTAATGGAATAATTGTTATAACAATTGTATAAAATTAACCTATAAATAAATTACAAACTTTGCTTGTTTTTTTTATTTTTATTGTCTTCAATTTTTTATTTTTACAGTTGTATCCAACTACTGTTCACATAACAGCTGTTAAAGTTGAGTATAAAACACCAACTGGTCGTGTTAATAAGGGTATTTGTACTACTTGGTTGGGTGAAAAGATGCCGACTAAGGATGAAGATGCTGTAAAACCTCTTGTTCCAGTTTTCATACGTAAATCACAATTTAAGTAAGTTTTTTTTATTTTTATTAAATCTTAAATTATCAGAAATGTATTAATCACTGAGTGAAGTAAGATCCCATTTTAACTTTACCTTTTGGCATTTCATTTGTTCTGACACACACCAAATACATTTGACATTTTATTGGAAGGTTGTTGTTGTTTGGTGTGATACCAAAAGCATAATGCAGATTATCATGATGCAGTCGGTCAGGGAAGGAAGCGATTGTCAACCGATGATCTCATTGAGCGAGTGGATGAGAAAAAATTCTAGAAAATCGTCGGTTCACAGTTTCTGTATTGAGTGATTCGTTTCTGAAATTTCAAGGTCAGCTCTCTACACAATTGTGAGTGAGAGACTTCAGTACCATGTGCGAGATGGGTTCCCAAGATGCTGTCCGACCATCACAAAACAATGAGAATGGACGCCTCCCTAACGTTTCTCCAGCGCTACCACAATGAAAGAGAAGATATTTTGAACAAAATTGTCACAGGGATCAGACATGGGTCCATTTCAAAACTGAAGAAACAAAAGAACAATCCAAACAGTGGATGCATTCTCATTCTCCCATTAAACCAAAGAAGTTCAAGCGAATCTTCTCAAACAGAAAGTGTATGGCTACTGTGTTCCGGGACCGGAATGGATTTCTCTTGGTGGAATTCATGGATCATGGCACGACCATCACTGCAGCCTCATATTGCGTGATTCTTCAACGTCTATGAAGGGCAGTTCAGAATAAGCAGAGAGGAATTTTGTCATCAGACATTGTCTTTCTCCATGACAATGCTCGGCCGTACACTGCAGCTGTAACAAAGAAGCTCCTGCAGCATTTTCATTGGGAAGTGTTTGATCACCCACCATACAGCCCAGACTTGGCTCCATCCGATTTTCACCTCTTTGCTCACATGAAATGCTGGCTAGAAGGACAACATTTTGACACAGACATCGAGCTGCAGACCAGCGTAGAAACATGGCTGAAAACACAGGCAGCTCCGTTCGATGACGAGGGTATTGGAAAGTTGGTACCACGCTACAACAAATGTCTAAATCGAAGTGGCGACTATGTAGAGAAATAGCGTAACTATGTAAGTATTTGTTACAAATAAAAAATTTTTTATTTTCATTGTGGTTTTAATTTCGTGACCGATTGGACTTTGAAAAAAAAAATAACCGTCGTATATATGTAATATAATATATATTGTAATATTGATTGATTATAATCAATCAATAAATAATCTCTGGTGTCTAATTACACCACAATAATAAATCAATAAAAAATCGTATAATGTATATCTTTATGTTGTATGCACGTGTGCATGTATGTAGTATAGCAATTAGTCTGTAGACTGTTCAGGGGTGTAAGAGCAATATGAATGTGACATCACAAATAAATTAATGTAGTTGTGCAGAATAAATTATATATAATAATACAATATTTATGTACATAATAGCAATCTTACATGTGAAAACAAATCAAATGAAATTATACTAATAATAAAGTATATGAATATTAAATTAATCATTAAAGACTGGTAATAAGCACAATTTGTGCACAGGTCTTCTTAATCATTACCTCTATCTAAATCAACAACCTTATAAGGTTGTCAGAACCCGGATAAACCTGGGTTACAATTCCATATTTTCAATGCATGGGTGAAGAATTTTCTTTGGTAATTAATACCAAGTCTAACACAAAGGTTACAGGAAGGAAAATTCCATTTATTGTGTTGCTGAAGATAATGTAAATAGTCCTTAGACCATCATTTCCAAATAGATTGCACAAATTTTTGGAGTAGTTGCCAGCAGCCTAAGCAGGTAATTTCACTTTTTTGGTAATTAGACACAAGAAGTGCACAGAAGTGAGTGGACATTCAATGAGAAACTGTCCCTGTGATAGAGGTTCTGGATCTTTGTGATATATAGATATAGTGAAAATAGGACGGGAATTGAGACTGGCTTCAAATTTGGTTAAAACCGTATATAATTCCTCTTAAAGGATAATTTTGATGCAACGGAAGTTGAAACTGTTATCAGAAAACATTTAAATAGGGATACCTCTACGTGATAAAATCATAATTGGACTGCCGCAGTCTACTACACAAGCAGAAAATGGTTGGGAAGGAATTGCTCTGGAAGGTGGTAGTGTAAGTAAAGACCTGTCAGTCTTGATTGTAGGGACACAAGAATTAAAGGTAAATTTCTTATAGCAGGAATTCAAGGTGTAACACTGATAATGATTATATCACTATGACAATGCATTATAAGTAAAACATTGTAGGAAAACCTCTCCATATTAGAATTTAAAGGGAAATAAAATTTCTCAGCACAGGAGCTCATTAAATTTATAGAGAAAGATCTAATAGTAAGGGAGTTTCATATATACATAAATCTCAACTACCTAAAAATGCCACTTTTAGATTAAGCAGATTTAATCACAAAAACAGAACAGTAAGAAGAATTACACAATTCAATTAAAATATAATAAATAAATTCCATTTTTTCATATTTAATACATTTCTTAAATCTGTAAATTTCAGATTTTTGTTTATGCAAGTTTAAAGGACTTAAAAGAAATCCATTGTGAATCATTTAATATTTTTAATAACTTTGTATTATTGACATAGTAGAATTGTAACAAAGTAAAATTTTTTATGCTTATAAATTATTATTTAAAATATTGATCATTTATGTTAATACTATTTTTTGAACATTTAAGTTGAAAGTATTCTCTTCATGCATGTATAAACCAATAATGAAAAGAGTTTTATTAATTTATAATTAAAATTTGAAGAAAATAAATTTTTTTCTCTTAAATCTTGACAACACTACTTTATATTATGGCTTAACTTCTTCATTATTTTAAATATGCTATAAAAAAAAGTTCAGAGTCCTAAACATTTTTCTGTTTCATTAAAACAAAGGCATATGCATTGATTGTTATTCCATAGATTTATTTTAGAATAAATTAATTTTCCTGACTAAAAAAGATGCAACAATAAGGACAGGTGATATTTTTACATTTGACCAGTTTTGGTAACTTTCCTCGCCACTTGAGTTTATGGACTTTCCTTTTACACGTTCTTTCACCATCTTCCATTTTAACAGATATTCTTCTGTTGACTCAAGTGAAACAGCCTTATTCTGTGAAGTGGATTAGTAATGTTTAGCTTTTATCTTTGAATCTTTTTACAGACTTGTCACAATATCTGTTCAATCATTGTTTTTGTTAAATGATGTTACGTGTGAGATATTCTGATTTTGTTCTTGGGTTCTGGTAGATCATTGTATATCTGATGTTTCTTTTGTTGTAGTTAAAAATTTGTCATTATTAATACACACATCTGATCCTTCTGAATGATACAATAATAATATCTGAATCAGAATTAGTTAAAAACTACTCTGGACTAAAAATTAATAAAAATGAAATGAAATGTTCTGAATATACAATATGTATTTTTAAATTTAAATTTGTTTAGCTCATGACATATCACCTGTATACTGAATGAATACTAATTTACAATCTCAACAGTTTAGTACAATATTGCATATAAATTTCATTTACCATTGTATTACATCTGATCAATTAAGTTTTATATCAGTTTTAATAAATCACTTTAATGCATTAAAGAAGCAATGATAATGTTTAAAAACAGACAATTAAATCCAGTCGAAAGTAACAGAACTAAATTTTCAACTGAATCTGATGAATGTTTGATTTTCAGAAGTTTCATTGTTGAATGTTATTTCATTTTGTTTGAAGTGATCACCAGATTTTATAAATTTGGTTTTTACTATTTTTTCCTAGGGTTATCAATGTTTAACTTTTTAGATGAATTATCAGGTTTGTGAATAAATTTTTTGTTTTATTTTTTGTGTTTATAATTGTTTTCATTGCCCACAGTAATTCCCATGATGTTGCTGTTGTTGTTACCTTCAGAATTGATAATTTTATAAAACCTATCAGTAAATATTGTTAACAATCTTTGTGGGGTAATCATTTTTTAACATTGTTTTTTGTTTTTGCTTCCTTAATAACCTTCCTTCTGTTGATTGGGTCAGTAATTGTTAGAACTCTCCTTACTAAATTTTTTACTACAGCCCTTGTATATGACTGGGCTGAGCTAACAGATATTTTAAATATCTACCAGAAGTCTTCTTAGCAAACCAACTAGTATATACTTTCCCATTCTGATGGGATATGGATATATCAAGAAACACCAAACATTTATCACATTCTACTTGTGTGATTTTTAATGTCCTTATGATAGTTATTAAATTAATTCAGTATGTCCTCAATTTGGTTATCTGACAAAAATAATGAAATATCATCTACATATCTTTTACAGAAAGCCACCTTACTCCTCACGTTGGTCATTATTTGGGGTTTGCAAAATTCCATCACTAAATTTGCCAAACATCAGAAATAGGCAATCCCATGGCTAACCCATGACATTGTTCATAAAATTTATGCTGAAATTTGAAAAACGTGTTATTTACACACTTTTAATTCCACTAATAAAATCTTCTTCATTTATATTGGTAAACCCTTTATTTCCTCCCATTTACTTTGATTGCCTGTATGGTTAATTCAACAGGTATACTAGTGTTCAGTGAAACCCACCCAAAAGACACAAGTCTGTAATTTTTCAAGTCTGTAATTACAGACAAAAGTCTGTAATTTTGGACACAAGTCCAAATTTTCAGTTTGTTTACGTATAAAAATTTGGAATTCCCATGAATCTTTAATATTAAACTCATTTTTTCCCACTACTTTTTGAATTATTTTGACTAAAAATTTGGTTAAGTTATAGTTGGGCCCCTGAAAACAACTGACTGTTGGTCTCATCAGATAAACATCTTTATATAGCCTTATTAAATCATATTCTTGGTGGCTTTTGCATTAATTTAATTAGTTTTAAGTAATATAATATTGTAAAGTGGTTGTTTTTAGTGAAGAATTATAATATGAAATAATTGTAATCCAAATATTTATCTGTGTATTTATATTTATTTCTATTATTTGTGTTGTGACTTTTTGAATCTGAATATTTTGTAAGGCCTTCCTGTTATTTTACAAGGCTTGGCTGATAAATTTTGCACATATATGCATAGCATATGAATAAAAATATATTGGAATTAAATAAAAATTGAATAAAAGTACAATACCTTAGCTACAAAATGCAGTATTTTTTTTTCAATATAATCCCCGTTTACACTGATACTTTTCCCAATGTGTAACAAGTTTTTGCATTCCATCACTGAAAAATTCTGGTGGTCTTTCTCGGTTCCAAGTGACCACAGCTTCCTTCACCTCATCGTCGGTGGTGTAATGATTACCTTTGAGATCCCCCTTGAGATGAAAGAAGAAGTGGAAGCACAGAGCCAAATCTGGTGAGTTTGGTGGTTGCGGAATAGACTCAAACTTCAGCTTGCGGAAAGCCATCAGATAGTTTACACAGTACCCATTGTGCACAGATTTTACAGTAATTAAATTGCTTGATAATATGGCCTAATCATTCTTTAGATAGCCTAACTGAATAGCAGTGCATTGCTGGGTGATTCACCAGTCACTTTGAAAAAAAATCATCCACCTCCTTTCGATGTTTCTTGTTGGTCACAGAAACTGGTCATCCACTGCGAGGTGCATCCTCAATTGTTGCTTTACCAGCTTCACATTCACAAAATTCACAGTACTCCTGTCAACAGTCTCACTACCGTAAACCGCTTTTTAATGATGAAAAACATTTGTAGAATTCACATTTTCTGCTGTTAAAAATTAAATCACTGTCTGCTGTTTTAACTGTGTTGACATATTGGCTATGTAACTCTATTTTAACTGCTACTGAAAACAAACTGGTAAATGGATTTCAACGCATTATCGCAGATTTGTAGAGAGGGATTTTAACTATCATGTGCTGCCATACCCAACTCGATGCTACTTTTTGTCTGTTTAGCATGCTAGTGTGCAAAATATATCAGCCTAGCCTCATAACATCCAATTGAAAAGTTATCATTTATTATTATATATATATGATTACTGTATAATTATTGCTATAATTTTATATATAATTTACAACAATTTGAAATGGAAAGGATAGGTTGTAACATATCATTTTAATGGATATTGAAAAAGAAAAATTTTAATATAAAAAACGTAGGACTACAACAGTTTTAACCAAAGAGACCGTATATTGTTTTTCACAGCTAGTTTCAGAAGTGGTCTACAGTACGTTGTAAGTAACTGCTCAGCAGTGAAACATTAAAAACATAAAGTTTAGCAAGTGCACCTGCCTCAAAATACCTATTTTTCAGTTTGAGACCATGTCTTGGGGTGCACTGTAGGCCATGTTGAAACTAGCTGTGAAAATCATTAACGGCTGTCATTTTTGTTAGATTTCTCATCAAGTCAAAGTTTTATATATGAAAATTTTTGAGATGCTCTCCCATGGGGACTTGGGGTATGGTTGTCTAAAACCAAAAATATAGATGGTGTTAAGGTAGGAGTTTTCACTTTTATTTTTAATATTTGTTACAAACTTTTATATTATTTGATTTCAGGTTGCCTACAAGACCTCAGACACCAATTATTATGATTGGTCCTGGTACAGGATTAGCACCATTCAGGGGTTTCATTCAAGAACGTGATTTATTGAGGAAAGCAGGTTATTTATTTTTAATAATAATATTTTAGTATTGGTTGTAAAACTATTCGGTGCTTATAGAATACTGACAATAAATGACAATAAAAATAAATACAAGGAATACGACAGTCATGATCAACCAATTCATTGTTACTTCATATCCAGTCACTTGGAAACTAATTTTGAAACAAAAGTCCTTCTATTTGTTTTACAAGAGATCTATTAAAAACCTTTTGAATATTCTTTGTCTGAGATCCCAAGTGTTTCCACTGCATACTTTGGTGTTTCAATTCTGGCTCATAGTGATGAACCCACGTTTCATCACTAGTGATTATTCTGCCCAAAAATGTGTTGCCTTCCTTGTTCAAGCAATCGAGTAAACTTTGGCAGATGTCAACACGTTTGAGCTTGTGCTCACAGTAAGCTGTCTTGGTACCCATCGTGCACAGACTTTACAAAAGCTGAACTCGTGGATGATTTGGTGGGCAGAACCATGACTGATGTTCAAAGAAAACGCTACCTCATCAGTGGTAACTTGCCTATTCATCAGAACTATCTCTTGAGCTTGCTAAATCTTGCTGTCCATGGTGGAGGTTGACAAGTATTCTCCTCCCTCTTTGTGCACCACACTTGTCCAGTCAATCTGAAGTTTCTTGATTCATGAAAAACACTTTTACATGGTAAAGCATTGTCCCCATATTGTAATAAAAGTCTATGTTGAACTTCAGCCCATTTAAAACCAATTTATACACATCGACCAGAGAAATCGGATCACTGCTTGTTGTTTGTCCTTGGTACAAACTGCTAGCAGAGCAAACATGTTTATACTCTTAACAGCCGGAAGGCAAATGAAGTGATCAGAATTAAATTTTGTACATGTGGCTGCAGTCATACCAACTCTGAGCATGCATGCGTAGAAGGCAGTATGACAACCTTGAAGGTGTGTTATAACAAAAGTGTAGATAATTTTTTACTCGCCCTCATAAATTAATAAATTAAAAATATATATAGTGGGATCTGATCATCTATTCAAAAATCTAACAACTGTTTTTCATACAAAATTTTTTTAATATTTTTATAATTTTTTTTTTAATAGGATATTAGTAAGAATCTATATTTGAGATATTTTTATTTGCTTGTCTTCTTACTTTTTCATTATACTACGTAAACAGTACATAAGCTGGAGACTATGTTCACATAAAATGAACATTTTGGATGCAGTCATTTATAAAGAGAAATATTTAATGTGATACAGATATTTAATTTTACAAAAAAATACTAATATAGTTTGAGCAATACACTATGATTAAATCTGTAACTAATCTAAGCATAGCCATAGTTAATGAGTTAAGCGTATGTTTATTAAAACAATAATTAATTATCTATGTTATTTGTTGGTGTAACTTTGCATATTATTTTAATTATAGGTAAACCAGTTGGAGATACTATATTATATTTTGGTTGTCGTAGAAAGGATGAAGATTATTTATATCAAGATGAACTTGCTGAATATGTTAAAAATGGAACACTTAAGGTACTTTTCCATATTTTTATTAACCTCTTAGCTGATTACCTGGTGTTACCTTGATTTTATTTATCCAAATCTTATCCTTTTATCCAATATTTTTATTCTTTTCCTAGAAAAGGAATCAAATCTGTCTATAGTGTTAAATCAAAGAAATTTTATTTACAGGTGTTAAAAAGTATTACTACAGTATACAAATTATAAAGTAAATTCTTTTACAAATTCACTATAATATAATTTAACACATCTTTATTAAACAACAGTTTTAATACATTTCTAAAAATTTCCAGAAGGTGCTACAGAGTTCTGTTCATTCCATGCGATTAAACTTGGACTTAATTGTCATTGGGACTGTCGCTAATCAGCCTAGTGACCCTGAAAATGAAGGATTAAACACTAATATCGATTGTTTTCAACTATTTTTACATGCCACCCCTTCCCACCCCATCATAGAAGTGCTAGGGGTATCTTACACAGTATTTTTTTTCTAGATAAGTTATATGTGTACAAAGTTTGATTGAAATTTCTCCAGGCATTCCAGAGTTTGCTAGAACACATACACACACACACACATATACACACACACACACACACACACACACACACACACACACACACACACACACACACACACACACACACACACACACAAACATATATACATACATCAATTTTTATTACTATCTTTTATGACCACATAGGATCACTCTAGTCAGTCCATCATCCAAGTTTCATTGGTGGGACTGTTTGGGCCTTGCAGTCCTCCCAGTACTTCTTTATATGTTTCGATATTTGTGCCCTTTCTGGTGTTGAAAATGTTCATGTTGAGTTTTTTATTGTATGTTTTCTTGATTTTCTTTTCTTTTCTTTTTTTTATCTGAGGTGTCTTCTGGTATTAAGGCCAATTTCCTTCAGATCCTCTCTTATTTCTCTAATCCACCTGCATCCTGATTTGTTGTTTTTCAGATCGACATTGTACTGTGCTAGCTGTTTCAAAGTCTTGAATCTTGCATCCTTTCGACATGTCCAAAAAATCCTAGTCACCTCTTATGCATGGTATCAGTGATGGGTTCTAACTCTTTGTACAAGACTTTATCAGGCAAAATCCGCCACTGCTCTTCTTTTTGGTACTTTTTATTGATGCAGGTTCTTTCAATTTTCTGGAGTCTGTCTGTCTTTGATTGTTTGTTCAATTGGAAGAGTGTTTCTGCTGCGTAAGTGGCTTCTGGTTTTATAGCTGTGTTGTAGTGTCTTATTTTTGCGTTTTTTGATAGACATTTTTTATTATAAGTGTACCAGGTTAATTTTTGAGCTTTAGCTAGTTTGTTTCTTCTTATTTGGATCAAGGTTTTTTTGTTTAGGTTGTTTATTATTTCTCAGAGGAATTTAAATTGGGTTATTATTTTGATTTTATTACCATTTCTTCTTACTTCATTTAATCGTGCTGGTTTTTGGGGCATAGTTTCTGTCTTTTTGAATGATATTTTGAGGCCAATGTTATTTGCAATGTTTTGAAGTTCTAATATCTGTTATTTAGCTTTGTCGATGTCATTTGCTAGCAGTGTCAAGTTGTTGGGCAAACCAAGACAGTTTTTGATTTTTCAGCCTTTTTTACTTTTGGGGGCATTTTTTGAGCCATTCCTTATTACCATTTCTAGACACAGTTGAATAATAGCAATGAGAGCCAATCGGCTTGGTGCAGTCTTGTTTTGGTCTCAAGTAGTTCTGAGAGCTCGCCTCTTAATTTTACCTTCGACTTAGTATTTGTGAGGGTCAGTTTTATCATGTTTAATAATTTGGTATGTACTCCGAGGTGTCTTAGAATTTTTATTAGTGATTCTCTGTAGATGCAGTCATAAGCTTTCTTGAAATCTACAAATGTTATCACCATGTCTCTGTTTCTTTTCCTGTTGTAATCCATTATTAGCTTGAGACTCATGATCTGGTCTGGACAGCTCCTCCAGGGTCTGAAACTTCCCTGGTATTATCCTAATTCTTTCTCGAGTTGTGAACTGTTCCTTTTGAGGATGATTCTTGAAAGAATTTTGTATGTTGCGTCTAGGAGTGAGTTTCCCCTGTAAATTGTTAGGGCCTGTTTTATCCCCTTTTTTTGAGTAGCAGATGGATGAGGGCTGTAGTCCAGTGTTCTGGTAGTTCTTCTTTGATCCAGATATTGACAAGCTGTTGATGAAGAGTAGTTTTTGCTGATCTTCCTGCATGTTTCCAGATCTCTACAAAAATTTGATCTCTTGCTGCTTTGTAATTCATCTCACTCAGTACTTGGTAGACTTCTTTTATTGTGGGAGGGTTGATTGTTTTCTGATGGTGTTGTTATTGGAGGTGTTGGTGTTGAAGTTTAGGAGTTCTTTCAGTTCTTCGCAATTTAGGAGCGTGTTGAAATGTTTAGGATTTCTGCATTGTCTTTATTGTTATGGGCTAGTTTACTGCTTTCATTCTTTATTAGTAGGTTTGGGTGTTCGTATTTTTAGAGCTAATTTTTTATTTTTTTGTAGTAGTCTCTCGACTTTGTTTTATTGAATTCTTCTTCTATTGACTTTAGTATATTTTTATGGTGTTGTCTTTTTATTCTCCTTAGGGTTCAGGTGGTTTGCTTTCTTTTACTAAATTTTGGAAGAATGTTTCTGATTTTTGGGAGGTGAAATAGCCATGCTTGTTGATATCTTTTCTCTACTTTTTTGTCACATTTGCTGTTCCACCATTGATGTTGTTTATGGGATTTTATTTTGGCTAATTCTGCGATTTGTTTAAGGTTGTTGCCTAGATCTTTGAATTTATCTGTGATTGTTATTTTTTTGGTAATTATCATTGCTCGTTAGTTGGGTCGGGTCCATTTCTATTTTAATTTTAGCTGCTTGGTTTTGTTACTTTCTTTGGTAATAGATTTAATTTTAATTTTGATTACATATTGCTCTGAGACTGTGTCTACTCCTTGGAGGATTTTTAAGTTGTAGATCTCCTTGTGTTGTTCTTTGTACATAAAAACATACTCTAGTTGCCATTCTCCTTTAGTGTAGTCGGGTTGTTTCCAGGTTTTCAGTTTTTGAGGTTTCCTTTTGAAAAGAGATTTTTAAAAACCTCTTTCC
The DNA here is from genome assembly GCF_047948215.1 of Lycorma delicatula. Taxonomy (NCBI): domain Eukaryota; kingdom Metazoa; phylum Arthropoda; class Insecta; order Hemiptera; family Fulgoridae; genus Lycorma; species Lycorma delicatula. The sequence continues at coordinate 101,173,630 of NC_134458.1, read as the reverse complement.
AACCAATTATATTGGTTATATTATATATATATATATATATATTTATTGTTGTAATTGTATTATTAGATATCTTAATTAATGAGTTTCAAACAGTTATTGTTTTTTGATTTAAAAAAAAAAAATTATAATGTTTTTTTTTTTTAATTATATATTGAATGAATGATGCTTACACACTTTTTTTGAAGGTCTATGCAGTGCAGCCAAGTTATAAAGACTTAAAACTAATGTATAAGTACTAATAACGTAAGACATAAAGCTGATAAAAACTATGAATAGTTTTTTTCATAAAATGAATCTCAGAATTTGTGTTATACTTTAAGATATTAGTAATAACAATACTTATAATCAATCATGCCAAGTATATATTGTCATTTTGCCTCTGTTATATGACTAACTAAAACCAGATATTATCAAGAAAACTAAAACTGGAATAGTGTTAAGACTGTATAAAGACCTGTAAATTAAAAGGACTGTTTTACATATAGATTAAGATTACTGATTTTTATTATTATAATCCTTTCTGAATTTCAATATTTAATTATATTTTGGTTAAACTATATATATTATATTTTATATTATATTAAACTATTACGCATAAGTGTTCTATATTTTTTTATTTTATTTCTTTTACAGTTGTACGTTGCATTTTCTCGTGAGAAAGCTGAAAAGGAGTATGTTACTCATTTACTTACAATGAATGGAAGTGAATTGTGGAATGTTATTGGTGATAATAATGGGCATCTATATGTCTGCGGGTAATTATTCAATTTTTTTAAATGATAGTTTAGGACAGAGATTGTATATATATATGTGAATGGATGTATATTTACCTAAGGATATTTGTAATTAGACTGTTAGTGATATTTTCTGAAGTATGAAGTTGGTTTAAATTTTTTTTAAATATTCAGTCTTGCAGTATTAGTTATTTACCTTTACAGAATAACTTGTTTATACAAATTTAGATTTTACCTTTTTAAAAGATAAATTTTTTCCTCTTTTCTCTTTCCTCTTTCTTTCTTTCTTTTTTCCTCTTTCAGGTAGATTTTTTTACCTTTTTAAAAATGTTATCTACGTGAGTCAGCCTGCTTAGCACAGTTACCATCATTTTTGGAAATCTTGGTTTCAAATGACATTCAACTGTATTATCAGATATAACTTGAGGCTTGAAGGTAACCTGGTTTACCTATTCACACATATCATATAATTTTCAGTAGGTCTCACATCTCACCTTTACTTTGGTTTCAAAAGAATGGGTAGAGGCTTAAAGAAACTGAATCATTGCCATTGTTGAACGTATTTTTTGTAAACAAGAAATGATTGATTTTTATTCATGTTGTCACTTTTTATTTCTTCATAAACATAAATATCTTTTGAAGCTGCAATTGCAATTGTTTTTGTATGTGCTTCATTTCCCCAAGTATTAATGTTAACAGTATTATTTATTAATTCTATTACACTTGTAATTATACACAGTAATTAATTCAGCGTCAAATAATGGGCAGGCAGGAGTAGGTTTCGTGATGAACAAGAAGATAGGGAGGAGAGTGGAGTATTTCAAGACGCATAGCGATAGAATCATTGTAATAAGGATAAAATCGACAACGATTGTTAACGTCTATATGCCTACAAGCGCCCATGATGATGATGAGGTAGAGTGTGTATACGAAGAGATTGATGAAGCAATTAAACACGCAAAAGTAGATGAAAATTTAATAATAGTTGGAGAAAATATAAGAATGCTAGTGATGAAGAAAGTAAAAGGAACTATCGGCAATTAAGAAATGCTATAAACAGGAAGTGCAAACTGGCGAAAGAAGAGTGGATTAAAGAAAAGTGTTCAGAAGTGGAAAGAGAAATGAACATTGGTAAAATAGACTGAGCATACAGGAAAGTTAAGGAAAATTTTGGGGTACATAAATTAAAATCTAATAATGTGTTAAACAAAGATGGTACACCAATATATAATACGAAAGGTAAAGTCGATAGATGGGTGGAATATATTGAAGAGTTATACGGAGGAAATGAATTAGAAAATGGTGTTATAGAGGAAGTTGAGGAGGATGAGATGGGAGAAACAATACTGAGATCTGAATTTAAGAGAACATTAAAAGATTTAAATGGCAGAAAGGCTCCTGGAATTGACGAAATACCTGTAGAATTACTGCGCAGTGCAGGTGAGGAAGCTAGATAGAAGGTTAGATTATACAAATTGGTGTGTAATATTTATGAAAAAGGGGAATTTCCGTCAGACTTCAAAAAAAGTGTTATAGTCATGATACCAAAGAAAGCAGGGGCAGATAAATGTGAAGAATACAGAACAATTAGTTTAACTAGTCATGCATCAAAAATCTTAACTAGAATTCTATGCAGAAGAATTGAGAGGAGAGTGGAAGAAGTGGTAGGAGAAGACCAATTTGGTTTCAGGAAAAGTATAGGGACAAGGGAAGCAATTTTAGGCCTCAGATTAATAGTAGAAGGAAGATTAAAGAAAAACAAACCAACATACTTGGCGTTTATAGACCTAGAAAAGGCATTCAATAACGTAGACTGGAATAAAATGGAATAAAATATTGGAAGGACAGGTAGAAGGAAAATATTGTGTAGGCAGGCCACGTTTGGAATATGTAAAACAAATTGTTAGGGATGTAGGATGTAGAGGGTATACTGAAATGAAACGACTAGCACTAGATAGGGAATCTTGGAGAGCTGCATCAAACCAGTCAAATGACTAAAGACAAAAAAAAAAAATACACTTGCATTTTGGAACAAAAAAGTCATTCTATCAGGATGTTAAAATATAACCAATTTTTGTAAAAAATATAACATACCATTCTAATGCATTTATGTAATTTTCCTTTAATTTTGTTTCACATCTCTCAAGTAGATATGTGGTGTAAGTTAAAACGTGTCTGATCCATAACCATGCACAGATCGGTTTGAATCAGACTTCATACACTCATTTTTTTAAATTTAAATATACTGATTTATTAATAACTATTAACCTCTGATTGTAAAAATTCTTTAATTAAAATGAAAAGTACATAAAATTTTATTTCACTAATTTCTGATTTTTCCAATATTTTTTTATATTGTTATTATTGAATTATTATTTATTGTAGAAAACGTTTTTACAGTCAGAGGGTAATAATTATTAATAAATCAAAAAGAAGTTAAAAAAAGATATATATATATATATATATATATATCTTTTATATATAATCTAATAATCTTATATATATATGTGTGTGTGTGTGTGTGTGTGTGTGTGTGTGTGTGTGTGTGTGTGTGTGTGTGTGTGTGTGTGTGTGTGTGTGTGTATATTAATGAGCATGGAATATTAATTGGAAGACTGAGTGGTATTGGTATTTTTGGTATACTACTAGATTTTTTAAGGATTACCTAAATCTCAGATTTGAATTTGTGGTAGTAAATAATACTACAAGTGGTCGAAGTGATAGTGATGTTCCAAAGTAGTGTTCTGGGCCCTATATTATTTTTATTACATATATTAACCAACTAACAACAATGAGATTAAATGTAAATCTGACCCTTTTTGCTGATGATACTGCTATCTTTTATTCTGGATCTATTTATACTATCTTCATAGATGATTAGCAAGATCTAGATATTTTAACTGATCAGACTAAAGCTAGCAACATTAGGCTCAATGAAGATAAATGCAATTAAATGATTTTTAACAAAAAGCTCAGCACAACTCACTGCTTGCATGTTAACAACACTACTATTAAAGAAGTTAATAAGTTATGTGTCTGGAACAAACACTAGATAGAGAATTGCAATTTGATAAACACTTAGAAGCCATATGGAGCAAAGTTAACAAAGTTATTCAACCCTTGTATCATGTTTCACACCTACTGGATAGAAAAGCCAAATTCAAGATTTATTATGCTTATATTCACTCTTGTGTTAAATTACATTGCAGCTTTTTTAGAACATATCTAAGAAAAACAGATATGCAGGTGATACAAAACAGACTGCTAAAGGTGTTATTTTGTAAACAAACTTTATGGGACTCATGAACTTTAGAGATAGCTTAAATTACTACCAATCTGTGATATTGTTAAATTGGACAGTGTAAAGTTAATTCACAAACTCCTTTGTAAAAAAAATTATTACTTTAAGACTAATCAAAACTTTAGTATTTTGTCTAGTACATAGAACATTGGCAACAAAAGAATTACTTAAGTGGCTGTACATTGGTACAATGAATTCCCTGAAAGTTTTAAATTACTAAATATTGCTAATTTTTAAAAAATCCTGTTGGAAATGTATTGTTTTGTGTACATATTTACTTCTTTTTTTTCTTTTGTAACCTGTTGTAGATATATTTGTTTTTTGCATTCAGTAACGAAATAAATTTATAAGTAACATATGAAAAGCACACTTTTAACAAATTGAAAAATAATTCTATAATATTCTGGAATTCCACTTACAAAAGAACTTCATCACTTTTATTTGAAATTTTATCTTTAATTTCATATTTCTCTTCACTCCATTCTTTATCTAATATATCCAAAACTGATTATCTTCATCATAATCCTTAGCCTTTTTCAATATAATGGCCATAAAATAACATTTCTTGCAGTAAGCTATAAAGTATTTTTTTTCCACTGGAGTTTGCCCTTACTGACAGAACTTATTTATTTTTAAACTAATATTAAATGACTTCTTAATGTAAAACCTTTCAAAGGTGTGATATGACAAAATTCATTACAAAAAAAAATATAAAAAAAATAGAAGTTATCGCATCTTTGGCATTTTTCACAAAATCACTGCAAAGGTAAAGGTGACCGATGGTTCAAAAAAGTACTTCCAAAGAAAACAATAAGGTTAAAATACTTTTTGATAGCTTTTTGTTGCTTGAAAAACATCTTTATGCTAACATTTATATTGATAACTTTGTTGAATTGAGAAAAAATTAAACTGAATTTTTTCTTTTTTTATAGTGATGCAAAGAATATGGCTAAAGATGTTCACGAGATTGTGGTTAAAGTGGTTCAAGAAAAAGGTAACATGGATGAAGCACAAGCTAATGCCTATGTTAAGAAAATGGAAGCTCAAAAGAGATATTCATCAGATGTTTGGAGTTGAAAATAATTATTCCTCAAATAGGTTTTTTAAGTTATTATAATGATTATTATAAAAATATAACTTTGTTTGGCAAAAGTAAATAAATAAATACCTATTAGAAAATACTAAGACTTTAAAATATAAGACTAAAAACATTTGTGTATGTAATTTGATCATTCATTCCATGATATTTAAAACAAAACAAAAAAAGTTAGTACATAAAATGCAGAATATTTTTTTTCTATGTTTTTTGTTTAGTCATTAATTAATAGATTACAATTAATAATGGTGTAATGTTAAAATTTAAGTGTTGGATAAGTGTATATTTCAATTTAATATATTTTTATTGTAATGAGAAAATTTTATTCAGATTTCTTCAGTAATTCTATTTTTTAAATGGTAGAAAAAAGATTTAATTAATTTATTTTATTAATTACAGGGTACGGTTATACATTCATTGTTTTGTGCTTGTATAAAAAAAAAATAATTAACCAAACTAGCAAAATAAGATTTGTTTTCTTTTTCCAAACTATGCTGTTACAAAAACATAACGTATATATTTTTTTAAAAATATAGTTAAATAGTTTTTATGTTACTACCATTTGAGGTGGCTAGGTGAGAGATTTAATATATTCTAACTGTATTTGTTATATAACTACCAATAAAAAATTTCAAGGGACATAAATTTTTTCACCCATACATTCATCAAAAATAAAAATTATTATGGATAGAACTCTTATAAAATTATTATATTGTTTTATATAAAGTTTTATATTGTTTGTGTATAAATCAATTTAAATTTCTAAATTATCTGTACAGGGATTATTTTGAATTTACAAATCTCATTGTGAGAGAAATAACATAATCTCATTTAATGCTAAATTAAATTCTTTATTAAGTAGTATAATGAAAACTATAATCAACTAAAATTTATTAGTTATAAGTAACTATACAGAATCTTAAATAAAATTTTTTATTGTTTTTATTTAAAAAAATACTTTGTGAAAGTTTGCATGTTATGAAGCATTTAAAATTTTGGATAGATGATTATTTATCCTTAATGCCTCTTTAATAATATTTAGAATGTTTCTGAGAAGGATTATTAAAAATTGATCAAATTGTGATAACATAATGAAGAGTTGCCTCGTGCAGATGCCAAACAGAATGAGTATTAACTTTTTTAAATTTTTTTAAGATGTAACTATCTTATACTGAAGTAATCTTCATCTTCTTTGAACTATACTATATTCTGTGTGATTTTTATATTTGGTAAATCTCAGTGATTATATATAGTTTTATATAATATGTGTCAGATGATACTTTTTTTTATTTTTTAAAGATGTAAGTCTATCTTATATTGAAGTAATCTTCATCTTCTTTGAACTATACCATATTCTTTGTGATTTTTATATTTGGTAAAATTCAGTGATTATATATAGTTTTATAAAGTATGTGTCAGATGATACTTTTCTGAACGTTCTGAAAATAAAAACAAAGCTCCTTATCTCCCGCTAAAATTATTTTTGACTGATGAATTAATTCACCACAAGAGCTTAAGAAAAAACTTGTACATGGGAATGTGAAAATGGAAGTTTATAGTGGATGAAAAGTGTCGTGAAACGGCACTTATGAAAGTAATCTATTTTAGATGTTGTATAGTAACAGAGCAGAAAAATAATTGTGGATTTTTACCATATAAAGTTATCATTATCCAAAATTGAAATTTTGTGTTATGATTTAATGTGTAGTTTTAATAATGCATTGATTGTTGCCTTCACTTACTGTGTTTTGTTATTATTTAATTTTTTTACTGTAATGGTTCTGTATGTAATTATTTTAAGAGACCACAAAAAAATCTCTTTGCAGACAGATCAAATTTATAAATTTATATGTTTTTACTGGCAGGTTAGTTATGTAGGAGAGAAATCATATAAAAATTCCTTAAAAATATAATGTTTTACATATGTATGTGTATTTGATGTATGATGTTTGCTTATCTGTGATATAATTAACATCATTCGATAAATTTTATGAAGTTATTATGTATACAATAAAGTAAAAGAAATTAAATTGATATGCTTAGTTTTTCTTATCAGTTGTCTGACTGGTATGTTTCTATTTATGTACCTTTAAGTTCTGTGCAAATATTTTATCCATTATTTATTACATTGTGTTGGTAAATCTAGCAGAAGAAATTATTTGTTTAATGTGTTCCATAATCCTGTGCCTTTCTTCCCTTATAGTTTTAACTGTACAAAATTATGTTAGTGGTGCAAAATTATCAGCATCCTTTCTAAATGTCTTAGAATTTTAAATTCTTGAATATTTTGAAAGAATGTAGTGAGTTATTACATTGACAGCTTGTATGTGTATTATTAACAATTTTCTAGTAATAACTGCTTCTAACCAATTAAAATACATAATTATATGTTAATAGAAAATTAACTAATTTTTTTATACGAGGAGTACTAATATTGGTACTACACTGTGCACATGTATAGCTCATCCATCCTCATTCATGTCACAATTATATGGAGCTCAGATTTGGGCCCTGTCATCCTCATTGACAATTTCCAGCTGTTAGCTGGATCTGTTTTAAACGTAAGCTCCTTCAACTAACTATCACTTAGCTTTGTTTTCATTTCTATCTCTTGCATCTTTATGCAAGATTATCTTGGTAATTTCCATTCTTCCATTCTTTTTACATAACCATATCATCTCCTCCTGATCTCTATTTTTTCCTTTAAAGTTTCCTCTATCACATCCCTGACTTTTATTTTTCATTTCCTACTCTATACATTCTTGTAACATTTTGTGCTACTTAGAAACTTCATTTCACAAGCCTGTGTTTTGCTGATGTCCGTTCTTTTCATAGCCCACGATTCTGCACATATTTGATTATTGGAACATAGTATTCCTGGTATTATAACCTTACTTTTCTAGGATACATTATGGATATTACCAAACAATATTTATTCTTACTTAATTTTCGTTATTATTATATCACCAGCAGATATTTCATCGTTGATATTTCTTTCTTTGGATAAGTTGAAAAGTAAAGGACTCTGATTACACCATTATCTTACTACTTTCTGAATCTGTTTGTCTTTTCTTGGTTCTTTTATCACATACATGCAAAAATTGAATTACTTTTTTTTATATTTTAACTTGAATTTCTATAAAATGTTAAATATTGCTTTTTAGTCAATCTTGTAAAGTGCCTTCTTAATATCTACATATGTTAGTTTTACTCTTCATTCATTTTTTGAAACATAATAAAATATACATAATGGCTTAAAAACATATACTATAATTATTATTTAATTAGATTATGAAATTAAGATCAGATTTATCATCTATTTTTTAACAGTTTAAGGTAGTAGCAGAAATGTAATGGTAGTGACTTTTTAATCTTATATTTTTGTGTCTATTGTTTTCTTTACAATTTACCTATAGTATTGTATTGTATCTAAATGAAATTATATTTTTATAAATATAAAATTGTGTATTAGAAAAAAGTTGTTATTAACAATTACTTTATGTATTTATAATTAATTGTTAATGATTAAATATTTATATTATTGTTTTATATGTTATTGTATTGTTTTTATTTCAGTCTTGTATATATTACACAAAAACAGCCATATTAATGTATTAAAGAATTTATCTTTATGGGTCATTTTAAATCAAATACAAAAATAGAATGATCTCAATTTCATAACTTAGGAGCAAAAGATATTATTTGGTAGTTAGGTCCTATCAAGGATATAAGCATATAAACCCACCAATTATAATACCAGTTATCAAACATTATTACACCAAGACCAAATAAAAAAAAAAGCCGACGAAGTATTGCATTACTTTCCTGTCCCTGCTGTTCAAAAAGTAGTATTGTTAAGTGATAAAAATTGTACAAATTTTTAACAAAGTATAGTAAAAATCTTAAAAAATTCTAAAGAACTATAAACAAAAGTAAAATAGTAAAAAAGAGTTGTAAAATAATAGTCGTAAAATGTTCTATAAAATTTTAAAATAAAATATTGTTAAAAAGTTCTTGCACAATTTTTCTGTATTAAAAAGGATCTTATAATAATGCTAATATCCACAAAAATTAGTTTTATAATTGTTGTGGTTGAAAAACCTAAAAAACATTTTATGAATTTTTAAAATGTTGAAGCCTGATGTTTTAAGGGGGCTCTTTTTTATTGGTTATGATGATCATCAAAATAAGATTTAAGCATCAAAACTCCCAAATCTTGAATTAAACATTTTTGTATTTTAGGGGCTAACTTACTCTGTGGGGAAAATTAGGAAAAATTTATATTATAAAGAAATGATCCCTAACAAAAAGAAGAATTTAAAATAGAATTATTTTAAAATATTGAAAAAATAAAATATAACTTTTGTGAAAGTAATGAAAAAAAATACAGCTTTTAATTTCAGGTCCATAATATATATAATAAGTTTGATAAATAAAAATATAAGTAGTCTTACCTTCAAAATTTGAAGTTATCAGTTCAAGTGGAGAGAATAAAAATTATAAGGGAATACTTAACTTTGAATGTTTACTCTTCCAGTGAGGTGAACACTTATAACATTTAAAATTTTCCATTCTTCACTTAATTCGTCATGAATAAATTTTAAGGCAACACTTTAAATTTTGAGTAAACAGTTGATAATTTTTAACCTAGGGTTTTCACTTACACAAACTGTTTACTTATTTCTCCATTCATTCAAGAGTGATTGCTTTTATGCATATTCATGAGGTAAAGTGTTACAAAAAAGGAAGAAATATAGATCCTTTCAAATGTAAACAGTTGTTAGGATTTGAATCTGATAGATTGATTTTTTTATGATAATTTTTTACCAGAAATTGATGAAACTGGAGGTGGTGCACTAAGTTATATTAGTACCCTGGTTATCAAAGCAGAGCAGCAGAAGATTTTGGTGTACATGGTACAACAATTTGTAAAACATTTGATTTAGTTTCAAATCATTCTGCAAAAGGCAGATGAGTGGATAAAATTGCTGTCTATGCTGAACTAACTGAATGAAGCACAAGCAAACTGACAAGCTCGTTTCCGAATACCTACAGTTATTGGTGCCCTCGACTGTATATATGTAAAAATAGAGGTCACATGGTATCTTTGCTGACAAGCATATAAATTGGAAGGGTTATGCTAGTAAAAACGTACAAGTGAGATAAGGTTCACTAGCATCTATGCACAGTAGTCTGGGATATACAAGATGGCAGAATTTGGAGATGAAGTGCAATAAAAAGAAAAGTCTCAACATTAAACAGCTTGCTAGGTGATAACAGTTATGGTTTATCTACATGGCTCTACACCCTTCCCACCATTATTAATGTACAACAGGGACAATTCAATTTTTACATTCCAAGGAGAGGGCCATTATAAAAAAGGAACATTTGGTCAATTAAAAATGATGTTCCCAGTATTGACTAGTATAAGGGTATCTACACAAAAAACCCCGAGAACAATAGTATGCTCCACAGTTTTGCAAAATGTTGCCAAATATTTAAATGATAATTTGGAAATACCAGACCAAGATGTGGATGATATAATGGTCATGCCATGGACCCCAGGATAATTTTATTTGAATATGAGATAAAAACTATGGGAGAACAAAAACATCTAGACATTTTAGGATTATTGAATTTGTAATATCCCTTTCCTTTTTCCTTTCTTTGTAAAATTAAAAAATAAGTGAAACAAAATCATAAAAAATAACATAAGTATGGCCAAATGTGACTCAGCAAGCGAAAGATTTGCTGAGCCAACCACACCAACAAGGCAGCTTCTTGAGCTGAAGCAATAATGATTTTATGTTATGATTTCATTATTGCTTTATGGGGAGAGGGATAACTTCACCCACCTACTGAAGGTACCTTGGTAAGGACCCCATCCACCAAGCTTAACAAGCATGCGATTTAGGTAGCCAGTTTATTGTAAGTGTAACATTTAAAATAAGGGATAATGGATTTTTATTTAACAAAATTCAAGTAAGTCTATAATTTCAGTAATTCTTAGAAAATGTTAAGAGCTGCAGTAGTTTCATCATTCATTCATCTTTTTTCCCTCTTATTTCTCTTTCAGAATTTTCATTAAAAATTCCTTTACCATTTGCATTTTATCAATTTTCGCTGTTCAGCAAACATTTAGCACTGCTCTATTAATACTTAATGCTGCAGTTCTGGTGTGGATAATTTTGATGTTTCTTCTGTTTCATCTTTGCTCCCAAAGTTATGTTTTCTTAGTTTCTTTTTATATGCATTTCTTACAGATATAGAGGAATTTGGAGAATCAAAAGGATTTTCATAATCAATTACAGCAGCCGATGCCGTTTGACTACTTCATCCACCACTGTCTAGGCCGACTGATATTGCATTGGCCACTTTGAAAATACTGGATTTTCTTCTCTGTTTAACAAGTCAACCAGTGCTTTCTCCCAACTGTTCAGTTTAATTGGTTTATTATCCGTGGTGTGAATGTTAGTTTTTTTTTACAATGGTCTTATTGTTGAGATTATTTTTTAACTGCGAAAGAGCGTAACTGGTTTGCCAATTTTGTTACAAAATTTTCCATCAAAGTTTACCATGCCTTTTCCATCTGTAAAAATTATGTGCAGAAAAATATAATAAAGTTTGATGGTGTTTTAAAATTTCAACAAAACACATTTGATCTGAAAGAATTAATTTTTCTTTCTTTCTGGCCATAATGAATGTTCTTCACAGATGACAAAAGAACTGAAGTCATGTAAGTGAAATAACTAAGGTTTTCGGTATGTTGTGTGCATTTGATTACATCATTCTAATAACCATCATAATATAATGCAAACAAATGAAGGTAACATTTTATACATATTTTAATTGCCCTTTAAGTGATGAAGAAAAATACAAAAAAAATTTAGTAATAGAAATTAAAAGAGTTATTTCCAGAAAACAAATATATATTTTTTTTTATAGAGTTGGTAAATAAATTTTAAGAAATATTTTTCTAAAAATATTTATATATAGGTTACACTAAACAAATCTGCTTAAGTAAAGTTTTCTCTAAATCTAACAACCCCTTCACTAAAGTAAGAAAAATACATTTTCAAAAAAAACTTCTGCATTTTAGATGCATAATTTAAAAAAAAAATTGTAGACAATTCTCAATAGCTTTATATATGAAGTATAAAATTTAAAAATTATTTAAAACAAAAGAACAAAAATTTATTTCAATTTTAAGAGGTGGGAGCTGATTTTTTGAAAAAATTTTTTTTTAGATTACTTATGCATATAGTTGACAAATCTGCTTTTTTGCTCTAAAATGCAGCTGAAGAAAATCAAAATTGGTTTTTTGTGATTTCTCCCACCCTCTTTATGAATTTTGAAAAAGAATTAATATCTTCAATGCCCCATATATAGAAATATTTGAGTCAAATTTGAAGAAAATCAGTTTGGTCTATGTTGAGATATAAGAACAAAAGCAGTACAGCACATACGTACATATATACATATGTTTTTTAGTCTTGATGAACTAGTTGAATCCTAAAACTAAAGATTTGCAAAAACTGTATAACCTATTTTTGACATGATCATACTTCCCCTTTTATATATAGCTCTTCTAGCTATATTCACTGGAAAAGTAATGTATCTTGCTAATCCTTCTTTGAATGCATAAAACTGAGTAATTCTCACAGTGTTATCACATTACTTTTCTTTCTTTTTCCTGTTTAGCCTCCGGTAACTACCGTTCAGATAATACTTCAGAGGATGATATGTATGAGTGTAAATGAAGTGTAGTCTTGTACATTCTCAGTTCGACCATTCCTGAAATGTGTGGTTAATTGAAACCCAACCACCAAAGAACACCAGTATCCACGATCTAGTATTCAAATCTGTGTAAAAATAACTGGCTTTACTAGGACTTGAACGCTGGAACTCTCGACTTCCAAATCAGCTGATTTGGGAAGACGCATTCACCACTAGACCAACCCGGTGGGTTGTTATCACGTTACTAGATTACTATAACATTACTTAGATTATGTAATGTAATCTTCAGGAACTAGTAAAGCAGTAATGGTAACAAACATTTATCTACTTGTATATCTTTAAAAATTCAAAATGATTAAATAGCTTGTGTCAGTTTGTTTGCTATTCATGGTTTAATATAATATTAAATAATCTATGAATGAAGCCATTACTTGATCAAAATCTATAACAAAAAATAACCAAATATGTATTTGATTTTCACAAAATTATTTAAAAATCACAAACTGTCTCAGTTCCCAGTACCTTCCTTAGGTGTTACAAATGGAATACAAAAACTAAAAGCACATACAACAAAAAAAGTAAACACAAAAACCAAAAAAAGATAATGCCAAAAGATAAAGAGAACATTACATGCGTACACTCCATAATATTGCTCTTTATCTTTGACATTCTCTTTTGGTTTTTGTATTTACTTTTTTCATTGTATGTACTTACAACACCTGAGAAAGGTGTTGTGTACCAAAACTGTTGTGATTTTTTAAATAATTTTGTGAAAATGAAATATATATTTGTGTTTTTTTTTAATAATATTAAATTTATTGTCTCGATTATGCAAATATTTCTTACCTTAAAATCTTAGCACAGAGATTATGATAAAACTAATGTAAAAAAAGAAATCTTAGTAAAAGTAATTTTAAAAAAAGACACAAAGGAGGAATTTGTTTAAGGTGTCAAAATTCTTGACTGACAAAATTGGGATTTTTTTCAGTATTTTATATTAAAAGATTTGGGTTTCAAAAAGGTTAAGTGAATTAATCCTTTAGTGTTAACCAATTTTTTTCACAATGAAATCTCCTGGTGGTAGTTATTTCTGCTAAAAATGTGATCTTTTACATTGATTTGTATAAAATAATGTGTTATTATTTGCGATAGTATGTTCTGAAATTATTTGTGGCCCATGCTGACCAATTATATTTTCGCTTCAGACGTGTTATCTCAAACCATTGTTTGTTTCAGTTGCCTGTCTACAGTTAGAACAATACCTTATATTTAAATTTATTTATTCATCATTTCTAGCACCTTTTTTGTCCTCAAATTAGGAGTCCTAGATCTTGTGCACTACCAGTTTCATCACGAATAATATTCTCAACATTTTTCCCCCCTTTATTTTTTTAACTCTTTATACATACATCAGATAAGTCTACACTGCCAATTTCTGATTACAAATCACTATCATTATTTAATATATCATCACTGTCCATATCGGTAATATACGTATCAGTATAAGTGAACTTCTAGTTGATGCCATAATTAAAATAAACTAAAATCTATCACTTGTACTGTACTAGGTAGTAAGACGCAAGTTAAATAAAAGGATTTCAATTAAAGAAAACAGTTGTATTTAATATCACGCAAATGCTACTATTTGCATTATATTTAAATCAGATTAATCATCTACAGCTCAGTTTTAATGCATAAAAGTATTTATCTAACATAAAGAATTGAAAGGAAAAATTGCAGTAAGAAAAATACTCAGTGGTTATTATGTAATAACTACTTTTGAATATATGAGTGTGTGTGTGTATGTGTATATATATACTTTTTTAATTTAAAAAAAACATAATTTTAATTATCGTCTTACCATACATTTGTCATAGGAATTTTCTACATGTTTTGCCGCATCAATATGTCAGCATCATCAGGGAATTAAAATATCTACAATTACGTTTCATCAGTCTTATATAGAAAAAAACACGTAATATCACACCACAATATTACATATTAAGGTATTTATTTACCAGAAGCACACAAGCAATTTACCGTGTTATCTGGTCTAAGCCTAGGCTTCTCTCTTTTTCTGTTTAACCTCTGGAACTACCGTATTACTTCAGAGGATGATATGTATGAATGTAAATGAAGAGTAGCCTTGTACAGTCTAAGATTGATTACTGCTGAGATGTGTGGTTAATTGAAACCCAACCACCAAAGAACACCGGTAACCATGATCTAAGTCTAGGCCTGAAACTGACTAAGTTCAGGCCTAGAGTTGGACTGGATATCACAGCAATTTGCTTGTGTGTTTCTTGTAAATATATAATTTATATATTTCAGTTTGTTATTTCTTGGATAAGAAGTAGAATGTTGATTTAAGCTTAGAATCAAAGAGTAAAAAGGGCAGTTTTAATTATGTATGTGGCCATAGATTGATTCCCAACCTACGTAGAACACTTCCGCCTGACACAGCCACTAGTAAAGATTGTGACTTCTGAACAGAAATGTCTTCTGTGTTTTAAAATTTGCTAAATATGAATCTGTAGCTACAGTTAAACTTCCAGTCTGTAGAAAGTTTAATTGCGTTCATCAAAGAATAGCATTTGTTGATGCCATAAACATTTTGAAACTGCTGGATGTCTGTGTAAAGAGAAGAGTACGGGATGACCAAGGGTGTCTGAAGAAAATGTTGAATGTCTTTCCTGTTAGTCCTAAAAAATTTATTAGAATCCCAGCTGCAAACTAGCAGTGCCGATGGTAATAGTCTGGAATGTTTTAAGGAATCATTTACATATGCGTTCATACCGTTTTATAGCTGTTGCAGGCTTTGAAACATGCCGACTTCAGGATCGAAATGTTGTAGCATGAAGATGACGACTTTCTTGATTGTATCATGTTTAGTGATGAGTCAATATTTCATCTTAGTGGGAAAGTTACCATATACAATGGTGTGTATTTGGGAGTCTGAAAATCCCTATTCACTCTTACAATGCAAAAGTAAAAAGTGACTCTCCAAAATTAAATGTTTTCTTCACGATATCCAGACAAATTTACAGGCTGTGCTTTTTCGCTAAAGCAAGCATAACAGGAGTTGCTTATTTAGATGGCTCTTTTTTCAGCTGCAAGATGGACCAGAGAATTTAACTTTGCAACAAGATGGTGTGCCTCCTCACTGGCGCACCTGTGTATGAGATTGGTTGAATGATGTTTTCCACAACTGCTGGACCTGATGACAGGACTTGTTTGATCCAGCCGGTGAATCTGACTTGTGATTTTATCCTTAGGGTTTTATAAAGGATCTTGTGTATCCACTACCTACTGATTTATCCAATTTAAGGCACAGGATTGAAGCATCTTCCATTACTCCGGACTCCGAACTTTGCTGGTTAAAATATGGGATGAACTCTGCTAGTGGTCAGATGTGTGCCACTTGATGAAAGGTGCTCATATTGAGCACTTGTAGGGAAAACTAACAGTTTCTCTTTCATTTTATTTGTGATTTATTACTGTAAGTCAGAGTTAAAAGTATTAAATAGCTTTAAAACCCTGATATTCTTTTTTATACACCCTGTTATTTTGACGAAATGGGAAAAGGAATACAAGGAAAGGATATATTTTATTATACTGAGCTTAAGATAAGGTTTTCTAAACTGTTTAATTATATATATTTTTTGATCTCATGATTTCAAATTAATTTTCATCAAAGTTTTATATAATTTTACTTTTGAATATCAGTTGACCTCATCCTACAAAGTATATCATTATACTGCAGTAATAATGTACTAAATACACTAATGAAAACAAACAAAAAATATATCCAAATTTCTTCATGGTGAAGATTTTTTGTTGAAAAGTGTTTTTCTGATATTATCTGGAAGAAATGTACTGTGACCACAGACATAACCACAGTGGGGTGCTTGACCCCCCTGGCTCATTTAGTCAAATGAAAAATTATAGGTCAATATCAATAGGTTATAATTAGGCTTACCATATTTTTTTGGATCCAATCCAGGACATATTTTTGAAATTACTTAATAGTCTTAACAGTTTACTGCAACATTAAACTTTATTCAGTTGTATTTTTCATTGGACATTATTTTTTTCAGAAATGGTTTGTTTGTTTTAATTACATCATAAAATTCACAATAAGAAAGTTCTGAATTAATTTTAATATTTAGCAGATGGTTAATTGTAGATACTGAAAGTATACCACTTTCTGCAGAACAGAAAATTCTCCATTACCTAGTGTGCAATAAACATTTTCATTGTTACTGTCATTACACAATTTCAAAAATTTGTATTCCTGTTGCAGGTTAACATTAATCACACATTTTCTTTTGCCCATTGCTAAACGACGAGACAAAAAACGAACAGAGATAAAATGATCAAAAACATGTAGACGAGTTACTTCACACACGAAAACAAGATAAACACATTGCCCCGGTTGTATTGCTAAATGACTAAGTAAAACGTTGTGGCGAGACCTTACCCACGCCTCCGTCAAAATCGACGTCAGTGATTGCTCCAAGTTGGCTGAGAGATGCACGGCCGTAAGAGAATGTTTAAAAACGCGATGTCGAACATATAGGTCTAAAATTAAAAAACTTCTCGCCAGTCATAAAATTCTCAAACCTCGGATAGCACTAAAAACCCAGGACTGTCTGGTTTAATCCCGGACGTATGGTTAGCCTAGTTAAAATAGTATTGCACGGCAAGATAGCATGTTTAAATAGTGGCGGGAGCGCTCACTGGTTAACAAGGGGGGAACTGGCGATTTAAAGGCCTTTCTTTCTGTTTCCTGTTTAGCCTCCGGTAACTACCGTTTAGATAATTCTTTAGAGGATGAATGAGGATGATATGTATGAGTGTAAATGAAGTGTAGTCTTGTACATTCTCAGTTTGACCATTCCTGAGATGTGTGGTTAATTGAAACCCAACCACCGAACACCCAAAGAACACCGGTATCCACGATCTAGTATTCAAATCCGTGTAAAAATAACTGGCTTTACTAGGACTTGAACGCTGTAACTCTCGTCTTCCAAATCAGCTGATTTGGGAAGACGCGTTAACTACTAGACCAAACCGGTGGGTTGGCGATTTAAGGCCCTAATTGTTTGTGGTAAAACTCTTTAAGATTATAGAATGTTTGAGGTTGGATTTAGGGGGAAAGTTCTAGTACCTTCTGTTCCCTATTTAAGTGCTGCAATCAGTGCAAGTGAGTTGACGCATTTGAACTAGTTCAGACCGCAATCTCGTAACAATAGCAATCTAAAATAGATTAGAAACTTTTACGCAGGAAAAGTATGTATGTAGCTATATTATTTTCATTTGATCAGTGAGTTGCGAAACCATCTAATTAAAGCAACCTGAAATGCGAAGATTGTATTTTTGTTTGTAATAATAATGATTTTTATGTCTTTATTATTTAAATTTTAAGAAAAATCATACAATACTAAATAAGGAAATAATAACAAGTATAACACACCAATAATTTTAAATAACGGTTGAAAATTGTAATTAGCTACTTTTGCAGCAGTTTTGTTTAATTAGATGGTTTTGAATTTTGATATAGTTGATTTTGCGACTAGCGACTTCTGCTAGTTGCAAATAATAAAACAAATTTGTACAAAATATTAAAGGTTTATTAAAAAATACCATCGTTTAATAATAAAAAAAAAAATTAAAAGTTCGATAACTAATAAATTGTGAATAGTTCAAAATTCATAATAGTACAATTTTTGTTGTGATCAGTTCAATCACTACAAAATTTATGTTTTTATTGTTTTTTCAAAATGCTATAACTTTCTGAAAAGTTATTGTATGGAGACGATAAAAAAACATTTTTAAGCTTGAAACTTCTAGTAAAGAGTCCGTTCAGAAGCTTAAATTCTTAGTTGCTTTAATTTTTTGGGGAAGTGTAGTAGTAGTTATTTATTTTCTTTTAGAGAGACAGAGGAGGAAGCAACCAGATAAAAGTATTAGCGAAAATGATAACGGCGGAGAAGAGAAATCAAAGCAGAATGTTGAAAAATCAACTGGATCTTCGCTACCATCTGATTCTGACGTACAGGATCAAACTTATTTTGATAATAATATGGATCGCTGGCTTGGGCATTCTTTTAATATTACTTCATCTAAAAAATGGAAGTTTTAAAAAACTTTGGTCACCAACTCCAAGTAATGACTTTACTAAGGATGATGTGCAATTAAAAAGAAAATTCAAATACAGTTGGTTGGCTGATTATGCTTCTAAGCTGGCGTATTGCAAGAAATTAAGGACTTTGTGCATTTACAGTGTATTGTTTCCACCAACTAATGTGCATGTTTTTTGGGTTCTTTCATACTGAAGCCCTTTACTCGCTATAAAGACATGTACGAATTCGCGAAATCTAACACGTCATCTCAGTAGCACAAATTGGCGGCCATACCAGCAGAATGCTTTGTTAAAAATATACCCGTTGATGTACAGCTGATTTCAGTCCACCAAGAAAATTGTTGCATCAATAATTTCGACTGTGATGTTTTGTGGTACACATGATATATCTTTGAGGGGCAAAGAAAATCATGAAGGTTTTTTTGAAGACTTGATCAAACTCAAAATTGACTTTGGTGACCACATTTTAAAAGAGTACATAGAAAAGGTCGCAAAAAATGCCACACGTGTCACCACGGACTCAAAATGAAATAATTGGCTTATGTGGCGACGTCATTAGAGACGACATCGACATCACTGCTGACGTAAAGAAAGCATGTGCTTACAATATCCTGACAGACGAGAGCAGTGACATATCAGGGAAAGAGCAACTTTCCATTGAGGTTAGATATTTTGACGAAAAAAAGATGTTTCGTGAGGAATTTCTAGGTTTTGTAGAGCTGACTGACATGGATGCAAAATCTGTAACATCTGAAATTAACAAGTTTGTAGAAAAGGTAGGCCTTGATCCAGAAAAGTGCGTCGGACAAAGATAAGATGGGTGTTCTAGTATGGTAGGAAAGGATGGTGGTGTCCAGAAAACTATTCGAGAAAAGTATACGAGAGCGTTATAATTTTACTGTTCTAATCAAAAATTGAACTTAGTTGTAAACGACTTAAATGAAAAAGCAGTGATACGTATTTCGTCTCCACAGTAAAAGAAATAATAAGATTTTTCCGAGAATTGGCCCTTTGTTAAAAATGCATTCTGAATATACCAATGTTCTGTGAAAATATATATAATGGTCTCAAAAATATAAAAGTATTGTCACAATCAAGAAACATTATGTGCAAATCGTTATGGTGCTTGAAAAACTATCAACAGATCGTAACATAGCAGTTAGAAAAGCTGCTTTTTAAATGCGTTGTGCTGCTACAAAATCAGAATTCATTGTTAGAGTTTGTCTCATAGCAAAATATTCGGCACTCTTGCAACCAGTGATAAATGTTCTTCAGTCAACAAGTGTGATTTACTTCAATGTGAAAATCACAGACATCATGAAAAAACTTCGTGGAAATGCGATTGTTGAAAATTAAATTGTTATAGCAGAGACTGAAACAATCATCGAGCATCTTGGAACAGATTTTAATATGCCCCAAGTCATAAATCAGCAGAAACATCGTGCGAATCCACCAGGACAGACTTCTAGCGAGTTTTGGAGAAGGCCACTAATTATTCCGTAGATAGATTCATTAATAATGTCTCTGGAACACCGTTCTTCTGAGGATAACTTACTCGCGTTCTCATTGCTTACGCTGCACCCTCACGTAATGCTTGATACGTATGAGGATTTAAAAAAAACTACAAGTTTTTGTAGTTACTACAATTTCAATGATTTCTACGGTGAAGCTAAACTTTAGTACAACCAGTGTAGAGGGAAAAATGTGCCTAATGCCGAACTGAAGGAGATAGAACTAGCTAATTTAGAAAAAGTAATATTCTAAAACTGAAAAAAAGCAAATTTTTTTTATTCATTCATTTGCTTGCTCTAAATGAATATAATAATACTAATACTCTCAAGTTGGCAATTTTTATACATAGATTACAAATAAACACTTTGTTACAACTAAAGAGGTGGCTACTTCAGTCTCAACAAAAGATTATGATTTATTTTCTTGTTTAACTGAAATGTTAGACCAACGCGGTTTAAATATTAAATTACATCAGAGATTACAAGAGATAAGAAATACGGCAAGGCAATAAACAAGAGGAATTAGTGAGACACGTATAAAATGAAGCTACAAATTTTAAAAAGATTCATGGAATAGAGTGAGAAAGCCAGTAGCTGAATTTAAAAATGATAATTTTACAAGTGAATTGGTTTTTATTACATCTCATAAATGTATGTATCCAAGGAAAATGTACAGCTGATTAATTCCATTTTTAAAATTTGTCTTTTGGGGTCAATTAAAATAAGGAACTATTGAAATTTTTCTTGTTTTTGGAACTATAGTGTTTCTGATATTATTTTTCAATAAAAAGTTTTTATTAAAATAATATTTTATTATAATCTATCTTTATTGTCTCAAAACGTCTAAAATATTGTTATATTAAACAAAATGAATCGAGATTTTTTAATAACTCATTTATAGAATGTGGTTCTATAATAATCATGTTACCGGAATCGGCTAGATACATGTTCTTACCAAACATTGTAAAGTTGTTTTATTTATTATAATTACGTTTGAAAACATGGATCGCTTTTTAGTTCAGTTGGAATATAATAAACAAAACTATGTTGTAATAAACTGCACCCATAATAATCATGGAGAACGTTTTTTTTTTAAAGAAGTCAAAAACTCGAGTAGGCTACTTACTGGCATTATTTTCTTTTGATGTACGTTCACTAGCTTGGTTATGTTGCATGTTATGATACACACGTGTGTATACATTTCGGTATAAACCTACTAATATAAATTTAATTGAAATGTCTCGTTTAATTGTAAAGAATCTTCCGAACAATGTAAGTTTTTATTTAATATTTCTATTCTGTTAAGATCAAAAATTAAAATTTTTTTAATCTCTGCTAGTGCACCTTTTTTGTTACAAGAATGTATATTTTATTTAAGGGAAAACCAAATTCTACTTAAAAAGTTTAAAACACACTTTTAACTTTTCGCAGATTGATTATCTAACTAACTTCATGTTAATGCTCTTTTATTCTTATTAAGTTTTAATTTATCTATGTTTGTTTTTGTTTGATTATTTTAGATAACATCTGAAAAACTAAAGGATCATTTTAGTCAGAAAGGTTTAGTTACTGATGTTCAACTAAAATATACAAAGGATGGCAAATTTAGACACTTTGGCTTTGTTGGTTATCAAAATGAAGATGATGCAAAAAGTGCTTTAGAATATTTTAATAATACTTTTATTAGATCAGTTAAAATTGAGGTCCAACTTTGTGCAGAACTTGGTGAGTTTATTTTATTCATTTTGTAACTGCAATTGATTCATAAATTACATTATTTTTATTCTTTATGAACTGAACTTCATTTTAGTTATTTAGTTGTTAATTTTGTTTTTAAAGATGTTTATTTAATTCATGTTATTTACTAATTAGGTAACAATTTGTTATTAAATTATTAATATCCATTTTAATGCCCTTAAGTGTAGATTTACATATCTACTTTGCCTTCAATAGATCAATTAATCTTTTGACTGCACAGATGTATATATATATATATATATATATATATATATATATATATATATATATATATAATTATAAATAATTAGTATATTTTCATATTTTATTTACCCTTAATAATAATCATTATTGTGCCTATAGTTCTGCCTTTAACCCATCATTGTTGTATGCCATGCCTGTTTGGGTGGATAGGGTAAAATGTAAGACTTATAGGGACATTTTGTTCAGGGCCCAGCACCTTTTGTTGTTAACTGTGACAGGTGGTTACTGTACACTTTGTTATCAGACTGTCCTGGTGATTGTTGGAGTAAAGCTTGTTGATGTACTTGCACTTGAGCATCAACAACGCTATCTCACAAAGAAGTTGGTTCAACTAACTTCTGCTAGAATTAGAGACATTGAAAATGATGGATTTCAATTGTGGCAGACTAGCTGGGATGAGATGGCTGATGGGTGTTACACACATGGTCTTTTCGCTGATGAGAGGAGTCTGCAGAGTGCCTCTTGGTTGTCTCCTAACAAGTATATAACTCGTATATATTGGGCCATGGTGCTTTTAGCAATAGGTTGGCTCAATTCGGCCTGGCTGATTCAGGTCTGTGTTCGTGGTGTAGCATATTAGATGATTCTTTTCATGTCTTATATGTTTGTCATTATATCCCAACCCCTGTAGGGGATGACACCTGCCTTATGATGATTCCGGTCACCCCCCCCGTTCCTAGCACTGATGGGCTTTAACGGGTATCTGTCATCAGTATGATCAAAGACAATTAGAGGTAGTGAGAGGCAGCTTGAGGATAATGGGTTTATTTTAGATTTAAATGTTAACTCAAAAAGCTGGGCTGAATGGTCAGTTGTAGAGAACTTCAAGAAATATTTGGTTCTTCAGCAAGTTGTGGTGGGCAAATAGGATGGGGAGTTCAAGTTACCTGGGTGGTTAGGGACCATTTGGGCATTCTTTTATCACCAAGATAGATGCTCTGTAGTTTTGTTTTTGTTCTGTTATTTTGTAATGTTCATTTTATTTCACTGGTAGGGCTATAGCTCAAAATTTAAATATTTTATTTCTACTCAGTTCTGTTCATCTGAGTAGTTTGTTTCTGTTTTGTTTTGTGTTTATTGATTGTATGTTCTTACACCAATAGAAATGTTATTTATGGCATTTATATTGGTGGCATCCTGACGGAGGCCAAACTGTTAACTGAGAGATGTTATTCAGTCTGTGAGTTCAGAAGATGACCTCTGGTAAAGCCCATCAAGGCAAGGTATGGAGGGTGTGGTGTGGCAACCGGAATCATCACATGGGAGGATCTTCCCCTAAAGGATTAGGATGTGCCTGTAGTTGGCCTGATTTTGAATAGTGTGGTTTTGTTACAAAACTAGTAATTCTGAATACAAAAGTAAATCTAAAGATGTGATTAAGGAATTGGTTTGAGACTTTATGCATTCCATTTTTAAAGGGAGTTCTTTTGTTTTATGGCTGGAATGGAAAAATGATGTTAATTAAATGGTGAAAATGATATTTGTAGATAAATGTACTTATTGTTGTAGATTTGAACAACATGAGTGGCATATGTGATATGTCTTGTAGTTGCAACATATTAGAAATTTTGAGTGGGATACTGTCATGCATACTGAAAGTATGCATGTTTAGTGAGCAGGAAAATAGCACTGGATGTATGTTTACATGACATTGGATGTTTAGTGAAGTTTGCAGTTGAATGAGAATCCTTCCTACAAATTATTCTGGACAGATAACATCAGTGTAATTAACAGATGCAATGAAAATGTACATTAAGGAGAGATCTGTCATTTATTCTGATTCATGGTGAGGTTATACCATAGTACCTCAAATAACTAGGTTCAAACATTTTACAGTCAGCCACATATATAACTTTATGATTCTAAAAAATGGTGTATAAAAGGCATAGTTCAAATTTAGCAGAGTTCCAACAGCATGTCACAGACAGACATTTCATTGAGATCCAACATATCATTAAAGAATTCCATTGCTTTTATTTGATCAGTAACATAAATAATCATTAGAAAACAATTCGTTTACATTTATTAAAACTTGTGGAACCAGTCATATGTTGCTTCCATAGATCACCACTCTGCCTACCTCTATGGTAGAGTGATAGTATCAAGGTTTTTATCTGGTAGTTACTGGGTTTAAATCCTGGTCAAACCCAGGACAATTTTCATAAAAAATTCCCATTCCACATATTCCTACTCATAAGCTTAAAGTTTATGTGGTGAATTATTTACAAAAAAAAAGCATACTATATTTCATGGGGAGGGGTGTTGAACACTATTAAAAGATCTGTTTCTTGTTTCATTTTTATTGTTGTTTGGTGTTTTTTTATATTAATTGAAAAAAAAGTTTGCATATATTTACATTGGTTTCTGTATTTTTATTTATTTTTTAAAGTTCATTTAAAAAAAAAATTAATCATGAATACTATTTAGCATTTATCTTTTATATTTTCTTAAAATTTTACTTCCTTCCAATGGTGTTCAGATTTATTATCTAGTTTATATTTATAATCAATATGTTTAATATTAAAGTTAGAGAATTCTATTGCTCAGTATCAGTACCCATTGCTAATACTTGTGTTTGTTGTGTTTTCCTATGTTTTCTTCCTAAGGTTTTATTTTTTACATCTTATAACTGCAGGGTAATGGTGCATGTATAGAGTAAATTTCTAACAGGTAAAATAATTTATGCTATAGATGCTCAAATGAAAGAGTATATATTTGTTTATATATTATTTGTATAGGTGGTACTGATAAACCTAAATCATGGAGTAAATATGCACCTGATAGTTCAGCTTATAAGAAAATTCATCAGACTGAAATTGAAGATAACAAAAAAGAGAAAAAGAAGAAAGAAGAAAAAGTTAAAAATAAAACAGAGGAAATGATAATTGAAAAAATGAAAAAGGTATTTTCAGTAATTAGTTTTATCTATTTATTTTCTTTGGTTGTGTATAAAGTAGCAAGTATAAAATCCAATAATTTACGTACTTTATTTTAAATTTATTTTATGGGACATATCAAGAATGTGAATAACATTTGGAGCTGAAGTAGTGTGCATAAAATACTATTGTACAGCAGAGAGAGGTACACTTATACCAGTTTGTTGCTTTGGTATCCCAGTTTTTTTATGGGTGTTTGACATATGTATGGGTGTTTGACACCTGATTCAAGAGACCTTTTCAGAGTTGCTTTCTTTGAGAGTAATAAGGAACTTTGTCATCAGTCCCTGTGGTGAGCAGTAAAGGTATCACTAACAGGACTTATGACCTTTCTTTCTTTTTCCTTTTTAGCCTCCGGTAATTACCTTACAGATAATGCTTCAGAGGATGAATGAGGATGATATGTATGAGTGTAAATGAAGTCTAGTCTTGTACAGTCTCAGTTTGACCATTCCTGAGATGTGTGGTTAATTGAAACCCAACCACCAAAGAACACCAGTATCCACGATGTAGTATTTAAATCCATGTAAAAATAACTGACTTTACTAGGATTAGAACACTGGAACTCTCGACTTCCAAATCAGCTGATTTGGGAAGATGCATTCACCACTAGACCAACCTGATGGGTTAGGACTTATGACCTGCATTTTGGTCAGTTTGGCATGCTGATTTGTCATTCATTATAGTCACTAAAGAAACTTCAGTCCTTCACTTTCCTAAAGTAAGTGTAGCATGGGATTTTAAGGATGGCTATGTCATTTTTGCAAATGATATGTTGCTCATGTCAAGTACATACACACAATTTTAAAAAATTTATAAAAATATGGTTATGAAATTTAAGTAATATTTATTGAGAAATCCAGAAAGATATTTTTAGTGTTTGATAACTAGAGGTAGAGAAGGTACTTTTTTTAAATAGTTCTAAAATTGCTCAGATAATCATTGGAACAGCCTTTTTATTTATACATATCAATAAAAATCCAATTATAAGTTATATTAACCATACTGTTTACAGATTTATTTTGACAATGTTATAGAGCTTGGAAATTTTTGTATACCAAAAAAAGGATATGAAAAAAAACATTGTTTTCCCAGTTTTTCCCTTCTTTAAATGGAAAAAATGTGTTTCACGTTCAAATGAATTCTTAATAAATTAATGTAAACAGAACATTCTCTAATTCTGTGTATATTGTATTACATGCTTACATAAATGTAATGGCTCAAATTTAGGAATGTTCCTTCATTAGACTGTAAAACGATGAGACTATATCTCCATCTACAAAAAAAAAATTATTATATATTATGATTCATTGGTTTCGTAAATCTATTTGTGACCAGTTTCTACTTTGAATTTATCACTTTCATTGTTGTTTTAGACATAAATATTTTTGGTAAAAGTGATATAGTTCTTCCATATGCTGTCAGAGTGTGGACAGCAAATTGGTTTCTCATTTTTTAATCCTTGATTCAGTTCTATTCACTCTTTTTTTATTCATCATGTATCCACAGTGACATGACTGATATTTTCATTTTTTATTTACATTTTTTAATTTTGTATTTCTTTGTTAATTTTCTATTGTATCAAAATAAAATGTTAATTATAACTTTTATTCTAGCATAAAGATGACCCATTGTTCATGGAATATTTGGAAGCACATGGTAAAGATGCACTGACCATTTTAGAAAAAGTTAAAAAAGTTGAACAGGATTCAGGTGTTGAAGAAGAAGAAGAAGAAGAAGGAGATGAGGATGGCCATGAAAGTATTGTTGATAAAGAGAAAACTGCAGCAGATGCTGACATATCTGATATGGAGGTAAGATGAACAAAATTGTGTTTTAATTGTAGTCGTCTTTGCAATTTTGAATATTGTGAGTTTACAATATGAAAGTTCCTGTGTTGTATCAATTTCGGCAACCTTTAGAAGATAGGCTGGCATTAGGGCTTCTTCCTGTACACCTCATGCAGCAGCATCCATAATTATACTGGATCAATAGAAAGCTTTGTCTTGGAAATTTTCTGTTAGGTGATTCTCTGTATCCTCAGTGATTGGATATAAATTTGTATCAACTTTTATTTCAAGCACAATTAGCATCAGTTTTGTCTTCAAATTTCTGTAAACAGGTGTAAATGAAAAACTAGTGATTGTGCAAATTTGATATCAAGATTTTTGTTAATGTGGTAGCCTTGATTAAAAAAGAAATTGTTTTAAAAAATACAATTAATACAATTAATTTAACATTTCACTGCAAATGGAACTGGAATCATTGACTTAATTTCACTCAAATTTTGAGGAAATATTCTTATGAACCAAGTAGTTTAGAATTTTAGTACAGAATTTTGTCTGATCGGAAGTAAAATTTTACAAAAAATCTATTATAAAAAAAGTAGTACAAATATTGAAGTTAATTTTCTAGAATGTGACTCCAGTTACTTTGAAATTCAGTAAACTCTTGTCTATAACGGAGCTCTTCATAATAAAAATTTCTCAGAAATAAATAATTAGCTTGTCTCTTCACAATTCCTTTACCAAGCAATATATTTAAGGCTCCCTGTTTTGCAAAAGAAACTCTGAAATTTCCCTATAATGACTGAAAAATACATATTCTCAACTAGTGTTAAATCAGTGGTAATGACATTTTTGAGAGTTATGCACTAAATTATTTAAATTCTTAGAATAGTAATGAGTTACACTAGATTGCAGTTGCTGGTTTACTTTTTTCCATGAATTTTATAAATAACTTTCTTTACTTGTTATGTAACAAGGATAGGCCTTGTTACTTAGCAAGGCCGAAGGATAGTCCTTAATCAATAGCATGGAACAACTCCCTTTGCTTTTTATAGGCTGTAAATGTTTGTGAAGCAAAGGTTGTCAGTGTTAATGTTACTAATGCATTCTTGAAAATTAGTAGCCTAGAATATGTAACGAATATGACATTTTTAGTGTTGATGTAATAGTACTTTATTTTTAAATATTGTGTATGTTATTTTAATTTAAAGGTGAAAATTGGCAAAAGAAGAAGTTTCTGGCAATATGATGGAAACTGAGAAATGTAAGCTATTTTAGTGATAACCAAATTTAAAATGTTTAGATGTTTTAAAAATGGTAAGTCATTTTGTAAAGTATAACAGCTACAATCTTTGAAGAAGAATTTAAAAATGGAATAGTAAATTAAAAGAGAAACAGAAAAAACCTTTTACTAGTTGATAACTGTATAGCACATCTAAGAACTAACACAGATTAAAACTGTCTTTTTACCCACCAACACTTTAAGTGTATTGCAACTGATGGACCAAAGTATTATCAAATGTCTAAGGGCCATTACAGAAGAAAAATGCTACTTCGTCTCATTGAAGTAAGAGAAAATTATGAAATAACATTTAACTTGTATCAAGCCATCTGTATTTTTCAAAAAGCTTGTGATCTAGTTACAATTGAAACAATAAAACTAGTAGGACTAGCAAGCAGGTTCTATATAGTAAACAGCTTCTGATGATATTGAAAGTTACAAACTTCCCCTTAGTGGATGGATTAAACAGATGTGTTTTGTACTTCAAGACATCTTGTATTCTTATATTGGCATATGTACAAACGCTAATGAAGTAGCAACAGCAGCTGAATTTAGCGATGATATTAAAAGCAGGCTACCTTTATCCTGCAATAATGAAACTTCTAAGGAGTTGTGGTGTTATTAGGCTTGTTACAACACATTCTAGATGCCAAGATATTGACGTTTAATTTGAACAAATATTGCATTTAATAAATGGGATTGTTACTGATCCCAATTATGAATTATCAGTTTTGCTTAAATATTTTTTTTTTATATGATTAAACCACAGTATGATTATTTATTTATAAATGTAGTCCTGTTAATATGCTTTGCATAATTATAAAAGTTCTACTTGTCATCTACATAATAATAAATAAGCGTAAATAAAACTTACATTTTGAAAAAAAAATCATATTCCAGAAAAGTATAACAAAAGTAATGTGAAGAATATCTTATCAGAATACAGTACAAAACTGTTGCAAGAGAATTTACAATTATGATAATGATGTATCTTTTAGTCAGACTCAGAAACCTGTGCTGGTTGGATGAAAAGGCTAAATATATGCAACATACAAGCATATGACAGTTTAAATTTTCTTGTACACTGATATCAAACACTTAAGTAAGTCATCATTTTCTAATTAACTTACTTGTTCTTTAGTGGAACTATCTATTGTGAGAGGTATCAAGAAACAGCATTCTCCATGATAGTCTGACCTGAGCTTTCTCTTTTAAATTTTAGTATTCTTGATTCCCCTTCAAATCATCCAACATTTCTATCCTTCTTTTTCCTTTTCCCCTCACATTCGCTACCTTTCCTTCAATTATTACTTTTTGAATGCAGTCATGTCTTAGGATGTGGCCTATCCTATTAGCTTTTTTTGTTTTTATTTTCGTAATCATACTCCTATTCTTATTTATATTTGTCAAGACCTGATCGTTAATTACTGTCTTTTGCCAGTTGATTGATACGTGTAATTTTCCTCCTTCCTCCATAGCTACATTTCAAAATTTTAACATTCAATACCACAGAACAAAACATCTTGCACATATCTTTCTCACATCAATAGATATACTGGGTGGCGTATGAAATGATTTAGTATTGTTAAAAAATATTTATCTGAATTGCAATACAGGAAAGTAAAATACAGCGTGTTTACTATAAACCTGGAGATTATGTTCTGCTTATCACTTGTTCAATATGACCACTATTACGTCTAGCAACTTCAACACAAACTTCTATGTTGTTAATAACTCGATGACATGTATCCTCGGTTATCTTGTTGCATGCCTCAGTGATCAACTCTCGCAGTTCCATCACTGTACCAGGATGTTTTAGGAAAATCTTTCCTTTAGAAATTTCCAAAGAAAATAATCACACGGATTCAAATCAGGACTGTTCGGGGTCCAGTTCTGTCCACATGCAAAACTATTAGGAAATCGCTTTGAAATGGCATTTGCATTAAAAGTTTCACGCAGAAAGTATAAACAACATTAGCTGTGTGTGGTCTGGCTCCATCCTGCATGAACCACTAATTTTGAAACCCTTTAGCAAGAAGCTGAGGAACAAAATTATTACACAGCATGTTTAGGTAACGTTCACTGTTCACTATCTGTTCAAAAAAGAATGGCCCTCATTACCCCATGAGATAGTGGCCCATACTGTAATTCTTAGTGCATGATGCACCTTTTCATGAAGCACATGTGGATTTTTGGAAGCTGAAAAATGATCATTTTGTTTATTAACAACCTTGTCTAGGTGAAAATGTGCCTCATCTGAAAATCAAACATTGTTCAACAATACGTCTTTGTTCACAGCCCATTCAGCGAATGCCATTCTTTGATGTTTGTTGTCAACTGTTAATTTAGGCTGCATTGATTGTTATTTTATACGGATACAAATGCAAATCAGTTTTTAAAATTCCCTGTACAGATTGCCTAGAAATCCCAAGTTGTTCTTGTTGATTGGGCTTGGGCTTCTCAGCAATGTTGCTTTGACAGCTTTAACATTCTGTGGAGGAGGAACATCGGCAGGCTGTTCGTGCTTACTCTCTGAATATTGAACCATCACTATTAAATTTTTCGTAAAGTCTACATGTTGCTTTAAATGAGGGCAACTATCGTTTGAAAATTTGCATGAAACCATTTTTGCATAAGCATCACACTTTTTGTTTCATTTAAAAATAACAGATTATTTTTGTGCTGTTCAACAGTCAGGCTTCCTTTGTCAGCCGTCTTGGAACGACACACAAATAGTACACTCAGAAAGAAAAGAAACTAATATTCATGAACTGCTGTCACGTCTGCCAACATAAAACACATTAATAATTATTAACCTAAACAATTATTGCCAAAACAAATGTTGGATCATTTCATGTGCCACTCTGTACTTTTTGTTGTAAGCAGATTTCTAACTCTACTGAAAGCCATTTTACCATTTGAAATTCTGCTTCTAATTGCCCCAGTACAACTTAACTTACTATTAAACATAAATAAAAATCTAAGAAAAAGATTCATTTCATGTAACGTAAATGAATTTTCATTTATAAAAAATTTACAAAAAAAAAATTATAAATTTTTCACCAGACTATTACTAAGTTAAGGCAATAATTTAAAATAACTGTGTAGCTCCTACAAATTTTACAAATTCAACAATTCGCATTTCTAGGAACTAATAGTTCAATAGTTCATTGACTACACACAGTAATAATAAGAAAAAAGGAACTTTTTCTGTAATGAATTCATTGGGGCCGCAATATTTCTCTGTTACAGAAAAATTTTGTTAAAAGATATCAATAATACGTTACATTTTTAAAATTAAAATATGTGTATTTTTTTAAGTTATTAGTACTGCTGATTACTCCTAAAAAAATGTATTCGTATGTGTAAAAAAATGAAATCAACCTAAATAAAAAAATATGTGTAAAAAATGTAAGAATGCAAACTTGCCAGGGTATTTACAGGCAACCATTTTTTAAACATAAACTGATCACCAAAATCTATATATTTAAGAACATTTTAATATACATATATCTTCTTTTTTTTTTAAAAGCATATTCAATTTAATTTTAATTAAGATTTTTACATTTTCTTTATTTAAGAATCATATTTTTTTAAAATTATCACTAAATTATATTTTAATTGTGCACATTTATTGTGCTTTTTACAATCATTGTTTTTCACAAGTTATTGCACTTACTGTTTATTGGCACTTACTAGCTATTGCATAAGGATTCAAATTGATATTTAATTTGGTTTATACAAATCATACAATGTATTATTCACATATATTCATGTTTGTTTTTCTTTTAAACTTTGCTTGTGTAAAAACAAGATATATTTGGAATATTTTTTATCAAAAGTTATAGAATTTTTATAAGAATTAATGGTGTTGTTACTTTTTTTTATTTTTAACTGTTATTTTCATTACTAAGTATTATTATTATTATTATTCAGATTCAATTACAAAAAGGATGTCATTCTTTTAATGTAAGACTGCTAGTTCTAAATTAAAAAGAAAAAAAACCACTGTATGGAGTTACCCAATGAGATGGAAACTGCACCTTTAAATAATTTGACTTTGGTGATATGTAGAAGCCATTTTGTTAAATTTTGTTTTCAACTTATTGTGTTTCATGTTTGTTACAGAAATACCAGGATATAAGGGATGCAGTTAACAATTTATACTACAGTCAAGTATATTTAGATTTTTTAATGTCTCTAAAACAATTTTTTTTTTCAGTATTTAAGATTGAAAATGAAAAACAGTAAAAAAGAAAGTGTAAACGTGTCAGATGAATCTGAAACAAAAGGAAAAGAGAAAATTAAATTTTTCACTGTAAAAATATCTGGTTTACCATATACTGTATCTAAATCACAATTAAAGGAATTTTTTCGCCAGTGTCATCCGTCATCAATACGTTTACCTCGTGGCAAAAGAGGCTTTGGTTATGTTAGTTTTAAAACTCAGAAAAATATGAAATTGGCATTTTCAAAAAATAAAAGCTTTATTGGTAATTAAGATAAATTTTATTTATTATTATTTTTTGCAACTTGTTAAATATAATATTTTATCTTGTCTAACAATATGGACTTTTCTAATCTTCTAACAGATATTATGCAAGTTTGTTGTTAAGGAAGTGATTGTCAATAGCATATTTATATTTCTAAGACAGGGACAGAGAGATAAGTAACATTCTATTTTAAAGATCTGCTTTGTTTTTCTAAATTTTACCTTTGTCTTACTTAGATGCTGGCTGGCTTCCTTGTTGATCAGAAAGGTTTTCTTTTCTGTTTTGATCAAAATTATATATATTTTTTTTCCATGATATCACCACATAAGCTTGAAGTTTGTGTTTGGGATAGGAAATGGAATTGTTTGAAAACTGACATGCCTGATCAGGATTTGAACCCAGGACCTCCAGATATAAGACTGAGATGCTACCACTTTGTCATGGAAATTGGCAGAGATCACCATAAAAATTTTATTTAATTATAAATTATTTACAAATGTCAGATGTTAGTAAGATGGTACAGTATCTTCTGCTATTTGGGGATTAGTGAATTTTGCAGATTTATACCCACAATTTTTTTTCTTTCTCAGGTACTTAGAAAAAAAAATTAACTGTTGATTTTTGGAATTTTTATATATTCTTTTCAAAATTTTTAAAGAAAATAATGGTTTCACATGTAGAGTTATGGAACAATTCTTTGTATTATATGGTTGGTTTTATGAATTATATTAAAATTTTGTCTTGGGAAAATTTTAAAATAATTTTATTTGTTAATTTTAAGTATCTTTAATGTGTTCTCATAAGGTCTAAATTAATTTTACAAATCTTAGATTCATTCATAAGGAAAAATGGAGGTTTTTCAACATTACATTTTAATTTTTGATAACCTTCTTTTAGATTTAGCTATGTAAAAAATTTTCTATCCTTTTTATGTCATGGTCATACGTGAAAAAAAGTATTTGTAATTTCTAAGCAATTTATGATTGAAATGAATTATTTTTCTTTTTCAATATTTAATTTTTGTTTTGTGTTTTTTTTTTTAACTTTAATTTAGAGTGCATAGAGTTTGATTTATCTTTTTTTTTCAAAATCCCCATGTGATATTGAATGTGGTTCTGAAAAAAACACATTCTGTTGAAGATAGCTGAATGAAATTTGGAAATAATATTTAAAAATTTGGAAATTTATTTCGATTTTAAATTCATTGAAGATATCCATTCTTCTCATTTTTTAATGTATATTTTTTTTGTTATTTTATTTATGATATCAAATAATATTGATATCAAAGTCAGTTTTATTCAGTAACATTTTACATAACTTAATAATAAAAAAATTATAAAAATTAATTGCCTTACAAAAATCCTCCTGATTATCTTATTGATGTGACAAATGTTTTTAAAATAAAATTGAAAAGTTTAAACTAAAAAAAAAAAAACATATTTTTCATTTTGCCAGTAACTTTTCACCACTCTTTATCCTAGAGGAAGATAAATCAGAAGTAAAATAAGGATAAATTATTTACAGAGAAATTGTAATCCTGTTTATTGATGTTGCTAAATTGAAGTACTATTAACATTATACATTAATAATGTCAAACAACATTTGGACTCAGTTTGGAAGGCATAGAAATAAATAATGATAGTAATAATGAAACATAAATATCTTAGAAATATTTTTTATAAGTAAACTTTTTATTTAAATATATATATATTTAAATAAATGCTGTTCTATTTATTTATTTATTGTATACTAGGTTACAGAGTAACAGCACAGTGATAAGATGTCAACAATACTCTATAGAGATGCAAAGGCATCTGTGCACAGTATGGTGTGTAATTGTAAATGTACTGGTAAGTGTGTAATCTTGAACAGATTCAGGCTAACCACTCCTGAGATGTGTGGTTAATAGAAACCCAACCACCAAACAACACCAATATTCACAGTCTAGCATTCAAATTCATATGAAGGCAACTAACTACCTTTACAAGGACTTGAACCTTAGGCCTCTCGACTAATATTATTGCACATTTTAATGTGCATTTAGCTTGTAAAGAATGTAGTATGCTGAGTCAGTCACAGCCTGTGATAATTAAATTTTTAATAAGTTTATTTATTAATTTAATCAATTTTTCTTTTTTTAGGAGGGAAACAGATTTTAGTTAAAGAATATAAAGGTAATGAAAATGGTGATCAAGAAAAAACAGATATTGCTGAAAGGTGAGAATTTTATG
The DNA here is from genome assembly GCF_047948215.1 of Lycorma delicatula. NCBI lineage: Eukaryota > Metazoa > Arthropoda > Insecta > Hemiptera > Fulgoridae > Lycorma > Lycorma delicatula. Next base: position 101,138,376 of record NC_134458.1, on the reverse strand, counting down.
TGTTGAAAACCTATATATTTTAAAAATTATCTGTAATATAGAAAAAATTGAGTATACTAGTTTTGATCTGTTTGAGATTTGATATATATTAAGTAGTAATATATCTGGAACTGATAGTGAGATATTGTGTTGATTGGGATTTTAGAATTTGTGAAACTGTGGTATTACAACATTAGAATTTCAAACCTGAAAGATGCAATTTGTAGCTATTTTGTTTGATTTAATTGATTCATTGTGAAAATACCAAAATATGTTTGTTATTTGTTGAATTAAAACAGTTTGTCTGAGATATCTTCATTTTATTACTTTACCTAATTTTTATTCAGTTCGGCTGTAGATCATTGAATCTTCCACTACACAGCTTCTTCATCATTTCTTTTCAAAAACTTTCTTCACACTACTCTCATTTTTAGTTCTGCATTTGCGCAATCGTATTATCTTTTTGTAGGTCTTTCTCTAGCTCTTTTTCGTTTTATGTTTAAATTAAAAATTCCTTTTGCTACTCTTCCATTTGGGATTCTCTGTCAGTGTCTAAACCATCTTAGTTTCCTCTGTTCAATTTTCTGTTGTAGTGGCTGCATCCTGTCTTCTGTTATTGCATCATTTATTATTCAATGCTCAATTCATTACACACACACACACTCACACATATACACACACACACACACACCGCGCACGCACACGTGTATAAAAGTAGACAGATAGATAGATAGAGAGAGAGAGAGAGAGTACAGGATACAGATCTTATGTTTAGACTCACTGGCTAAAGTTTATATTTAAGTGTGAGGCTTTTTTTTCTCTTTTTTGATGTAGATACTTTTAGATGTCTTTTAAAATTAGATTATTTTTAGAACACATTAGAAATTATAAAAATGATAAATTGGGTTTATCTAATGTTGCTAACCACCTTATTAATAACTAACATTCTTTATCTGATATTCGGACAAATTTGGAAATAGTGGAAATCAAGAAATTTAATTTAAAAGTTTTGACATTTTGGAGAGATTTTATATATATATATAAGTACAAAAGAATTTCAAACTTTGTCAACTTTCAGACAGAATATGAAAATGATACTCTTATAAAAGCAGCAATAGATGGCAGCACGTTTTTAGATAAAAATAGATATAATCAGAATGTATATAAATAATTTCAAATCCACTCAGTAATGTAACATTGGCTGGCCAGGTTACATGGTATAAATTTTCTAATTATTTTATTTTAAAATTTAATTTTAATTTAAGATTTTTAATTGACGTCATATTTAAATGTATGTATTTATTTAATTTATTTGACTTGATGCTTTGTATAAATGATAGTAATTTTAATATTTTAATCTTTTGATTTTTATTCTAAAAAATAAAATTGTTATGCTTCACATGTAATTTTATATAATTTATATACAATTGATGATATGGGATCCTGTGAAAGTACTATTGGAATAAAGAAAGGAAAAAATAAAGTATGTGTTTGTAATTCTGTACTTTGGTTGTTTAAGTTGTTTTTTGATTATAAAATATATATATATATATATACATACACTTTTTTAGCAGCATTTAAATTTATTTTATATTTTTTGTGGGTTATTATGATTTGTTTTGTATTTTAATATTTTAGCATTTGTAAACAGGATATTTGTTATTAACATACTTATTTTCTAAATTTAAATTCACTTTTATCGGGTAATACATTTTATTCTCAATTTTGTTTAGATGGCGTCAGCAAGAAGAAATGTTAAAAGAAGAGGAAAATATTGGTGAATCTGGTTGTATTTTTGTAAGAAATTTATCTTATACAGTTACTGAAGATGAACTGAAGAAATTATTTGGTGAATTTGGTAATTATATTAGTTGTAAATTACTTTTAAAAATTAAAAAATGGGAAGTAGGATTGTTTATTTGTAATAAACTTTACTATAATTTTTATTCTGAATAAGTAGTTAATTTATCCATACAATATGTTGAGAGTCAGTTTATATTGTTCATTTACCTACATATTTGTTCAAGCTGTGTATTAAATTATTTTTTCTCAAAGGATGATTTAATTCCAGTTTTATAAAACACATCAGTGATGTTTCGTAAAAATCCTCAGAAGGTTTGGAATTTTGGTCTAAAATGTTTGGGATAAAATATTCAGAATCAAATTATAATTGGTGTTTTTTGTTCAAAAAAACATCAATCATTTTGCACTCCAGCTTTGCGGTGTAAAATTTTCCAGTTCCTTGAAAATTAATAAAGTAAGTACATCATAATTCATTTTGAAATTTCAGTAACTAATATTTACAAAACTTATATGCTTGGTTGCATACTGTCTTTGCTGTAGTATATATAATAATAGTTTATAATGGTGATGGATATCTAATTTACATGTAAACTAATGAAATTAAGGGATTACTTAAAGAAAATGTAATTAATCATTTAGGTTTACTTTAATTAAATTTCAGTGAATAAAATTTTAATTAATTTTTGTTATGGTTAGTCACTACAATATAAAAGATAGGATATTAATCTGAAATAGAGCAGATGTGGGACTACAGTATGTATGTAACCTACAAACGAATTGCCCTTTAGGATGAACTGTTTGGGTTACGTTTATCCTTTTTAATCTAATGTACATAAACTTCGATTCTAGATCGATTATAGACTTCGAGCACTACAACTTATTGAAAATTGACCATTTTATGCTTTATTAATAGCTGGATAAATCATTTCATGTATCCTATTGCTATTTGGCCCATTAAATAAAAAACTATAGATACTGATAAAATTTTTTGTATTTGTATGTTAAATTAATGTCATTTAAATTGTTTTGCAAGTTAATGCATTCATTTAAAAATAATATGACATTAGCCAGACAAGATCATTGTATATTACCACAATTAACATACTATTATGGATCAACCAGTGACTTGATGTAGAGATTATTCAAGATGTATGTATTTAGTATAATTTAAAGTTTTGTAAATAATAATGTATTGCTTACAGGTCCTTTAACTGAAGTTAATGTACCAGTTGATCGTTTAACACGTAGAGTTAAAGGATTTGGTATTGTAACATTTTTGATGCCAGAACATGCTGTCCAAGCATATTCTCAACTAGATGGTACTGTATTCCACGGTAGAATGTTACATTTACTTCCTGGGAAAACAAAGGATGGTTCAAAATCAAATGATGGCGATGGTGAGTGAAATGGAATATCGATCGGATTTTTTTTTTGTATTATTATTTTGGTAGTGATCAGAGGTAGACGGTGTATATTTTGTGTAATTGTTTTACATTATACATGTATAATGTATAGGTAATTTTACACATACTTAGTTAACAGTTTTTTTTTTTTGTTTACAAACTATACACTTTTTGTTAAGATATTAGTCTTGGAGAATGTAAAATAAATTATTGTTGCGTATAGTAATATTGAATTGAAAATAAGGTTGTTCTAATTCGCTATTGAACAATCTTCTTGTTTTGATGTTATTAAGACACTTTGTAAAATGCTTCATTTTTAGGGTTCCATTCAAGAGAATATTGTTTGATGTCCAATGCATGCATACCTTTCATTTTTATCCCAACTGCATCAATATTCTAGAGAAAATTTTTTTACTTATTTATTAATAAATTTGTTCTAATTGTATTAAATTTGAAGTGAATACTTCTTCCTTTAAGGGAAGGAACCACAATTGTAAAAATAATTGTAGAAGCTGGAAATCCTTTTAAGTTCATTAAATTAGTCAAGTGAATTGAAATGTATTGACATTAAAAAAAGTAAAGTTTAGTATAATTTCAATAATTTATATTTTTTTTTTGTAGAGGAAGATGAAAAAACAGCTTCATACAAAAAGAAAAAAGCTAAAAAACAAAAAGAAACTGCTGGATTATCGTACAATTGGAACACTCTATTTTTAGGACAGAATGCTATCGCTGATATTATAGCGCAGAATTACAATACTACTAAAGAGAAGGTATTTTTTTTATTAGTTTTATTCTTTATAAAGCGTTGCATTTAATTGTTTGTCTCTTATCATTTAACTATGAGTACTAAGGGGGATTTTTTACTATAATTACTATGGATCTACTCTGCATCCTGGGCTAGATGATAAAGTTATATTATTTCTCACTACTTATCCATATCTTGATTCCTTCTTTCTCATTACCAGTTCTGTGGTGTAGATCTGACCTTGTTAGGTTCTCCATGTTTGATGATGCCAGGAGATGAAGAGTTATTAGTATTGGTATCTGGTTGGGGGGAGGCTACCTCTGATCCTAAATCTGGCCCTTTCCTATTCAGTGCCTGCTCAGTAAGTCTTAAGAATTGAAATATTTTTCAGGTAAAGTCAGGATCCCTAATCCTCCTTAAACAATTGTTTTTCTACATGACTGTTTTTTAAATAACTAGTAAAAAAAAATTTGAAAACATTAGTGTTAAAATACTCTTCATTCCTTCTGTACTATGTTTATATATCATTAATACCTTCAAGTATGTTCTTTATGTATTCTAACCTTTCTTAATTGTTTTACCTTTATTATTTAATTAAACCTAGTTGCCTTAGTACAGAGTCCTTGTCTTTAAATTGTTTATGTACATGTAAGACATTTTTCCCAAATAATATCTTATTATATAATTTATTTAATAGAAATTTTCTTAATTTTAATGAAATACTCTTTTTAATAACAGCTTTATTACTAAAAATATTCAGAATATCAATTTGTGAGGTAATAATGGTTTTTGTGGATGTGCTTAATGTAACCCCCTCCCTTGATAGATCCTTGGTACTTCATTACTGTAGCTTGCTGCATTGTGCCTTGCCTGTAGCTGGAATGCTGACTGGCCAAATCATCTTGCTGTTAGCTGTTTGTTTTGGTAACTGCAGATTGAAACGCCTGATGGTTGAACTGTAATCTTGTTTTGAATTGAGGAATACAGGCCAGTGTACCGTACTCATAGCATCAGAAGATGAATTGTGTGAGCAGTGCTGGTATCAGTTTTGGCTACCTGTTGTAATGTAGGAGGTTCATCAGCCATGTCACGATTTCTGGGTTCCAGACATTCTTGGACACAGTACTCTAGTGAATGTATTCAGGTGAAACTGTGGATTTAGCTATACTCTTCTTTAGCTTTTTAATTTTTATTATTGTTAATAGTGTAAATGTTTGCATCTGTAGGTTATGATGGGGAATGATGTGGCAGTTAGACTTGCATTAGGTGAGACACAAATCGTCTCTGAAACTAGGCAGTTTCTTGAAGACAATGGAGTCAAACTGGATGCATTTAATCAGGTATTATTTTTGTATATTTACATAACTATATAATTTCATATTAAACAAATTTATAAATATGCACTTGCCCTTCTCATCAATTAGGTGTGTGGTTACAATTACTATGACAACTGTGTGATGCTGCTTCTATTTAAAACCCACTTAAAAGTTCAATTACTTTTAATTGGATTTGAGTAACTGTATATTGTAATTTATGATATTGTCTTGTGGTATATTTTCTTTTTCAGAAATGTCGGTCTGAGACTGGACAATGTTGTAGAATTGTAGTTGGGGCTTATGGTTGAACCTATTGTGAAACAGTATAATTTTTTTATGATTGTTATTGGGAATTTGATGGGCAATTAGGTTAGCATATGAAAAAATGTCTAGCCTAAGTAGTTTTTAAACTCGGAATCTTCCAGAGTAAAATCTTATATTCTGAGATATTTATGCCTCAAACATTTTAAAAGGCTGTGTTCTTATAATTTTCAATACCTTGAATTTTTTAAATGTTTGTAATCTCTGGTCCAAAACATTTTTGATTATAACCAACAGGTTTGTTTGTTTTTTGTTACTTGGGAACCTGCAAAAAATTAGTTTTGAAGTGACAGCAAGAGATTGCAAGTATAAGTAATTAAACTTTTTACTATAGCAAAAATACCAATCATTTTCATCTTAATAACATATATTCTGAAGTGTTCTTTACTTTGAAATTAGTGTCTAATATATAAAAATTACCATTCCATATAGATTCCTGTGAACATTGCTTACAGTTTAAAGTTGGTTGTATTATTGTCTTTAAGATATTACTCATATTTATTGCAAATTACTAATTTTAAATTCTCGATAGAATGTAGTTTTCTAATTAAATTTCCAATTTCAAATAGCTCCAGAGAAAAAAACAATCATATACAAACAGATATTAAAGTGGGTAAAGAGAGATCACCATTCTTGTAAAAATGTGCTCCAGAAACATTTATTGTTGTGCGGCTGTTGGCACTCTTGCTATAGTTTAGTAATATCTTTTCATTTTTTTTTTTATCATCTGTCACTATACAATTAATAGTTAATTTTTGGTTCATTAATCTTACCATCCTAGATATTTGTTTTTTGTTGTATACACTCTTTACAAGTACTGGGCTCACTGGGTGCATCTATACTAAACTTCTTTCTAAAATTACTTAGCACATTGATAAGAGACTGGCAGACATGAAAATCCAGTATACAACAAGCCTTCCTGCCTTCATTGGCAGCCATTTTCTCTCCTATCGCCTAACGACTAAATCAGTAACTACACAACAGTTGTACCAACCACAAAATTGTATATAATACAATTGTATAATGTTTTATGTGTCAAATGAAGATCTGACACTCTTTGTCAAGGTGTAGATTTCCTGAATTTTGCTGATGCTTACTTTATTTCCTTCTCTATCTTACCCATTTGCTTGACGGATTTCACCTAGGTACCATTTTAGTGATAGAAAAATTTCACATAATTTAACTGTGTAGAAATGAAGTTATTCAGCATTTCAATATAACGAGTATAACTAATTGAAATTACTTGTACATTCCCAAATTATACGTTGGGCCTGTAACTTCAAAATTAACTTATCTAATGTTATGTGTGCACAGTGAAGTGATCTATCTTAAAGTAGGTGAGGATTATTTTTTCTCTAGTAATGGAAATCCTGCTTTTTTTCATATTTTGAAAAATGATAGTGGATTCATTGACATAATAACTTGTTTCCTCAATAAGAATGATCAGAAAACAGTTGGCAATTTTTTTTTATTATATTCACTTTGTTGTACTGTTTTATGTGAGTGAAAATAAGATAAATTCACTATAATCCTTTTATTATATACATGTATTGTTTATTTTATATAAACTATATATTTTTTAACTCTGTAGTGGCAGTGATATCACTTAGATTTGGCAAGTATTTTTTTAGGGTCACACAAGGTCTTTTTTTTAATAAATCACAGAAAGTGTAATAAGCATTTAACACAACAAATTAAAGATAAAATTCTAAATTTAATAGGGCCTACATTATATTTAATAATATTTCTTAAATTTTTAGGATATTTTTTGATATTATTTTTTATAGATGCAGAACGTTAGCCTAATATTTCTGATTATTGTTGAAAACATAGTTTTTACTCATTTTCACATAATATTGAACAATTCATAAAATCTTAATTCTGCTAATTATGAAAAATTACATCTGAAACATGCTAAAATGAAATCTCTGAATGAAAGTAAACAAACATGCTAAGGCTGGTAAAAAAACTCAATCACATTTCCGAAAACATATGAAATTAATTTATTTTCATAAAAATGAACTTATGAGTATTCTAGAAATGGAATTGGAATGTGTAGTATGGTAGAGAAATGAGTACTGACAGTAAATATGTCAATTAAGAATAACAAAAAGTAGTGAATCAAGCTTTGCCACTAAGGTTGTATGACTTTACTGTTATGTGACTGATATGGGTACAGTTACTAACATTGCAGCTTTGATGCTTGTTATAATTAGGGATAAATTTGAAATTTTACCTAATAAAAGTAGGTTAGATTTAGCCTATGTGCTTCCATTACTTTAGTATATTGCATAATATACTAGTATATGAGAGGTGTGATCAAAAAATACGGTAAATAATTTTTTATTAAAAAAAGTAATATGGTTACATAGAATTTGATTTAATCTCCTTCAAAGTACTGTCCTTGACTAGCAATGCACTTATCCCAACGTTGACTCCATGACTGGAGGCATTTCTGGAAGACGTCTTTCGGAAGGGCTTTCAGCTGCTTGGTCGTGGCCCTCTCAATGTCAGCAATGGTGTCAAAACGTTTTCCTTTAAGCACAGTTTTAATTTTTTGGAAGAGCTAAAAGTCGCATGGTGCTAAATCCGGTGAGTATGGCGGATGTGGACAGACAGGAACACCTTTTTCGGCCAAAAACTCGCGAATGAGAAGCGAGGTATGACATGGCGCATTGTCATGGTGAAGAAGGAAGCCATTGGTCCATTTTTCTGGTCGCTTTCTTCGTGCGTCGTTTCGCTTTGAACGGATCCATATGAGATGTTAAGGTCTTCCGATAGCTCTCGAATAGTCATTCGCCTGTTTGAACGAACCATTGTTTCCACTTTTTCCACATTTTCAACTGTTTTTGAGGTTACTGGACGTCCCGGACGCTGCTCGTCTTCAACAGACTTATTTCCGTTTTTAAATTGGTCATACCACTTGTACACAGTCTTCAAAGTTACCACATTATCACCGTACACTGATTCTAACATTTCGTGAGCTTCTTTGGCACTCTTTTGCAACTTAAAACAAAACCTAATGTTAATGCGTTGTTCAAAATCTATGTTGTGCGACAGACACGATAAACACAACCTCACTCTAGCAGCTCTGGCAGCTGACTGGCAAGCTCCAATGTGTTACAACTTGTCCCTGCCTGTCTCAGTTGATCACGCTATTGGACAAATTACAGCATATGGATGTAGTGTCGGCAGTTGCCGCTATAAAAATTCATTCTCCGTATTTTTTGATCACACCTCAAATATATATTTACTTATTTAATACCAGCTGTCCACTAACATTGCTTCTTTTAATTAATTAGTAATAATATTAAATAATTACTATCTCAATTAGGTTCAGAAAATTTGTTTTTTTAATGAAATTATCTTTATTAGAGAAAACTTTTATTTATTTTTTTTCTGTTTCTGAAGATTCCTCTTATAAGACAGGATGTTTATAAAGATGTATTATAATAACTAAATTTGGTGCTTGTATTGTTTGCTTGGGAAGAAATAAAATATTTTTGGTATTAATTATGAGATACAGCATGAAAAATTTTTTTTTATTAATATTTAGTTTAATGTAAACTACTAGATATAGTGATGTAAATTAAATTCTTTATTTGTGTTATAAATGATTTTTCCAGGCTCCAAATAAGCGTTCTAAAACTGTAATACTTGTTAAGAATTTACCTGCTAATACAACAGTGACAGAAATTAGAGAGTTATTTGTAAAATTTGGTGAATTAGGTCGTGTACTTTTACCACCCTGTGGTGTAACAGGTAATATTTTTAGATAATTAAAAAATTTGTTATTTATTTATATTAAAAAATCATTTTTTTTTGTTATATCCAATTATAAATTAATTGTATGACTGCTTTGAAGATTATTACTGAAACAGAATGTGGGTTAACATTTTGAATACTGGGCTTCTGAGCACATAGTGGGTAGTTTAGATTGTTTTTAAAAAAATTCCTACTTATATTTATAAAATTTCCTTACAAAAGTTTTATCATCTGAAAGAAATACATGAAAATTTGTTCTATATAAAAAAAAGACAAGTGTGACCTACCAGAGTTGGTGTGTCATATTGAACTTTCCCTTTCAAATGCAGAAAAAAAATAGCGGCGATGCAAGCACGTAATATTTTTGTAATTATTATATGTATTTTAAGTTATATTGCATGTAACATATTTTTATAAACACAAACATACTCTTTCAATGTAGTTTAAAATCATTTAGGTATCTCTTTGGAGTAAAACGTGTACACTTGAAAGAAAAACTTTTTTTAGTAAAATGCAGCACAAACCAGTCTGATAATTTACTTCCAGTGAATACTACTGTTTCACACACTTTCGATTATTTACACTTGAGAACTAGGTGTAGATAGGAAAATTATTATTCTTAGAAACTATTTTTATAATAAAAAAAAGTAATTATGAGATTTAGCACAGTGATATTTATAAAAAAAATTAAATATAAACAAAGAAAAACACTAATATCTACAAATAATCTGCCTTTGTATGATACACTTTGAAAAAATCTGGTAAACACACTGCAACTATCAAAACAAGTTACTGATTTGTTCATCTTCAATAAACACAACCTCAGTTTCTTTGTCAGAATCAGAATTTTCATCTTCCCTATTATCCACCATATTGTACAACGATTTCACTAATTTAGGGTCATAAATATCACTCATTTTACTAATTTGTAAACAATAATAACGAAAATATTTGTGGCAATAGAATAAACATGGAAAATAAATGAACAACACATGTAAACAAACTTGCGTCACAAATATCATCACACTTAAACTAACACAGTTCAGAAATTATCCCATGATAGCAAAAAGAACTTGACATACAAATTCATTATGAAACACTGAACATCTGAGATTAACAGAAAACAAACTGGAGTCATTCTAACAAAAGAATTTTAAACACAAGTACGACATACACGTCTTCGTCATTCATTTGAGCAAAGATGGTCAGATGAGTTATGCTTGTCCATCGTATCCAAAGAATTGTTAATTAAATGTAACTATTTTCATAATATTTTATATTTCTGTTAGAATTGTCATATTTGATTTGAGTGTTATTTTCTGCCCTTTCTAGCATTGTCACTCTGACATTCGTAGTTGATGCGTTTTGGAGATCTACATTCTCAAAACTACTTTTTGCACATTCAAAGTGTGCTAAAAGTAGAAGTAGAATAAACACTCAGAGTGTGCTAAAAGTAGTTTCAAGAATGGAGGTATTCTGAAACATGCAACTATGAATGTTAGAGTGAGAATGCTGGGAAGGGCAGAAAATAACATTCAAATCAATTGGATGTTACTATTTAGGTTCTGCCCATGAATATTTGTTGACCAATTGGTATTATTGGGCAGTTATCTTATTATTTACCTAGTTATCAGTTTTTATTTATCTTTCCTATTTATTCAAATAAGAAATGTACATTGTACAAGAGGTTATTTTTAAAGTAAAGACCGTTTCATTGTAAAAAAATTTATTCTGAAAACTTTATCTATATTTTTTATTTCTCTTAAACTATACAACTTATACTACTTCTCTATATAATCGCCACATGAATTAAGACATTTATCGTAGTGATACACTACCTTCAATTACCCTCATTGTATTCTTCTGCCACCAGCCCATTTAGCTATTGATTAACAACATTTTTAAGTTCATCATCTGCAAATTGCTTACCAGTCAAAAATTCTTTCAATTTCCCAAACAAATGGTAATCAGAAGGAACATAGTCCGGACTATATGGTGGATGATCGTAAATTTCCCATAACAAATGTTCTCAGTAAATCATGTGGATATGCATTATCTTATCGTGCAGCAAAATGACGCCATCGGTCAGCTGCCCACGTAACCGATTTTGAATGGTGCATAACTTATGTAGAGTTTCTCAGTAGGCTTCTGCATTTATATTCTTTCCACGTGGGATGAAGTCAATCAGCAGTATGCCGAACCGATCCCAAAAGATTGTGGCCATCAGTTTGGGTCCAAATGGCTGTGGTTTGACCTTTGTTGATCTGGTTGGGGATTGAGGATGACACCATTCATTTGACTGCCGTTTTCTCTCTGGTGTGTAATACAAAATCCATGTTTCATCACCAGTAACAATTGAATTAAGGAACTCATCACCTTTTTCTATGTAGTGCATCAAAGATTCCAAAGCAGATCCCATTCGGATTTTTTTGTGATGTTCCGTTAAGACATGTAGCACCCAACATGCACCTTTCTGAAGCCTAAATGGTCATGAACAGTGTGACCAATAACAGCTCTTGAAACATCAGGAAAAAGAAAGGCCAGGTTGGAAATCATTGAGCGACGATCTTTTCTGATTTCATCATCGACGTGTTTCAGCAATTCGTCGGTGATTATCAAGGGCCTTCCCAAATGTTCTTCATGCATATTAATTCTGTTATTTTTAAACCTTTTGCACCATTTTTGGACATTTCTCTCATTCATTACATTATTGCTGTACACAGCAACCAACTGCCTATGAATTTCAGCAGGCTTAATGTTTTGATGATTTAAAAAACATATGACTCCACGTATTTCAGTTTCATCAATTTTCCTATTCATTTTATAATGTAATAACTCACACATAATCAAAGATATTACAACATGAGAACTTACAGACAACAATGCAGTATGTATATTACTTGCATGGCGATGAACGACACAGGTTCGCCAACCTTAGGAGAGAAATTTCCCAGCAAGTTACTTTAGAGATATCTCTTGTATTTAAACATTGTACATGTTAAAATATTGATTATGAATGGAGTTAACTGTATCAGGATTTAAGAGAAATGTTACCAAAGCTGCCTCATTGAATTTTGGTTTCTTATAGGTTCATCAGAGTGTATTACATGGTTCCATGCCAACTATTCTCTCTGTTGTTCTACAGTAAGGAATACAATGATAGAATACAGACAGTTAATTCCTCCACTACTTGTCAGTAGTTATACTTTCACTAGTTTCAAGTGCACATGTTGACATCATATAGTGTTGAAAATTTCCATTGTAAATTTATGAAATGTTTCTGTTCAACCTTGTAATTCTGTAAGAATTTCAGTTTGCTTAGCTACCTCAAAAAAAAATAATAATAAGCAGAAGTCTTCATATATAGTCACATTCCTGGATTGTACATGTTGTTTCATTATCTATCACAAAAGGGCTCACTCACTAACATCAGTGAGAGAGCTAAAGAAGTTATGAATATAATTTATCTCTTCGTAACCAAAGTTCATTGATAATTTGATCAAATTATGGTTGATGTATTTTTACTGATGTAGTTATATATTGCCTGTCACATCTAAGCATTCTCAGATCATCATGAAGTACAAAATTTCAAGTGAATAAAACATAGGCATACTTGAATTTTGCTGTAAGATAAGGAAAAATTTAAGATTAAAATAGCCAAGTATAACAGTTTTAATTGTGTAAAATATAAAACAACATAATTTATATTATCAGTATTTTATATAATTTCAAATTATGTGTTATAAAAAGAAATAAAGCTTAAAATAAATTATAAGAATAAAAATGGGAACATTATCTATGAGCATAAACAGTACTAATGAATGTTTTTTTATTTATTTTAATATGAATTTTTATTAAAGTGTTAAACTTTTTAATAATTTAAAAAATGTCACTTCACTATTAAAGATTATTGTACATTCACCTACGTCTTTTATTTTTATAATCGATTACAGCATTACTATATCAGTTTTCTACTACTATAAATTAACATACAGGCCATAGTGTGTTGATATCTTGGTTGCTTGCATTTTGCCATTCAGTTTTTTTATTTATAAGTTGCATTTTTTTTTTAAGCTAGTATGCATTTTAAGATGATAGTGGATTGGTTGTGCAAGTACTGTTGAATAACTAAGATAAGTAGAATTAAATGTTGTAGACTGATTTGTTTAGCTGCTACATTTTTTTTAGACTTGAAATGTACTATTAGTATATTACATTAGATTTAAGTTTTTATATTTGAAAAAATATCTTAAAATTGTAATTACTATATTTTAATTCTTTCTTTTTAGGTATTGTTGAGTTTTTAGAACCATCTGAAGCGAGAGCTGCCTTTGTAAAATTAGCTTACACAAAATTTAAGCATTTGCCATTATATTTAGAATGGGCTCCTGATGATACATTTAATAAAAATTATGAATCAACTGGCAATTCAAAAGAAGATAAAGGTATTTGTTTATATTATTCTTTTTGCCGGTTTCTATGATTTTATGTAATTCATGGAACAGATTTAGTAGAAATTTAGTATAATTGATAACCAGTTTTCTGTTTTTTTATAATAGTTGTTCTCTGATATTATTAGCCCCATTCAAACTTAAAAGTTGTAAGGTTTATTTTTAACTGGTTCTATATTTCCATTTTATGTAGGAGTTTATTGTTGAGGTTTAATTAATGATCTCAGATTTGCTCATCTTAAAGAAGTTTAGTTATCATACTTTAATTAGTTTAGTGCATGTTGTGAGGAACTTTTAATCTCAGAATTGAATAATTAATTATGCTCTGATTTGTTTGAATCATTGTAGGAGATTCAAATTGATTAATATTCAATCATTAAATTCTAATTTTGTTGCAAAATGGTTTATTTTAAATAAGGAGCTTATTAGGGAAAGTGAAAAATGAAAAAAAATCCTTATTACTGAGCAACATATGGTTGCACTCAGTATACCAAACCTACAGAAATATAGCAAATGTTTAGGTAAAGATAATGTAAAGTAACAAATTAATGTACCCTTTCTACAAAAACAGTGCATTGTGTAGATTGTCACTTCTCATTTAGATATACATGTATATATATAATATATTAATCCGATCAACCCAAGTACAGAATTAATAAATTAAAATAAAATAGGATGACACCTACCTTATTCCGTAATCCAAGCAAGAGCACTTTCACGATTACCTCGCATTATCAGTTGCTCTATAATTTTTCAAATCTTTCATTGCAAATTACACATTAAAATTAAAATTGAGTTTTGAGATTGTTAAAAGATCCTTTTCCAATTAAATCAAACAGAAATAAAACTAACACTTTTTTTTATATTAAACATTTTAAATTGTAAACTAAAATTAAATTTAAAAATTGCATATATACAAAATATGAAGTCATTAATAAAAAAATTAAATTCAAAGTCAAAATTAAAATTAATAATAAAAATAAAATGTAAATCCATTTAGACTAGCTAGCCAGTTATGTGGCTGTACAGAGGTCAGTCAAATTGTTTATGTCACTGTCATTGTTTATGTGAGGTACTCGTGAAAGCGTCTTGCTTGTGTTATAGAATAAGGTAGGTATCATCCTATTTTATTTTATTAATTCTCTACTTGGGTTGATCGGATTAATATAATTTGTGTAGTGCAGAAGAATATGATTTGTAAAGGATTGATTTAAAAAAAAAAAATGTATATATATAATTGTACATCGAATCCTTTATTTTTTTAATTCAAATAACTTGGATACAATCAGAACTGATTTAAAATCTGCTGCTGAGTTAAGCAATGCATGTTTCACAATAGAAAGGGGTAAATTATAATTTGTTGTTCTGTTTAAAGTAGTGATATTCAATGCACAGCCAGTTCCTGTCGTTAAAGAGAGTCAAAATATCACTTAGAGGGCTAAATATCATCTGCATTTCATTGGCCTTGGTATGCAACTATATATTTGGTTCAGTGAGGAAACCATTTCAATCTTCATTTTTCTTAATAAGCCTGGTATGAGATGTTTTTATTCTTGAATGAAACAGACTTGAAACAAATTTCTTTTTAGAAATGTGACTCATGTCAGGTCATATTCAGCCATTATGGTTATGGCACCTAACATGTTATGGAAAACACAAATATAGAGGCACTTTAAATTTCACTCACATCTTTAGTTAAAATTTTATGTACAGATGTTTCACTAATTTTTATTTCCAATCTACATTCCTGTGAATCATTTGAAGCAAAATGTTCTGATAAACATGTGTCTGGGAACACTTGATTTTTAAGTATGTTTAGTAAAAATTTCTTTTTTTTTTCTGCTTCAAATGTTAAAATGCTGCATTGAAATTCTGGGAACACAAATTATGGAGCAAAATTAGCATTTTTATTTGGTATCTTACCTTAATAAATGTTTCCATATCGAACAAATTAGAGGTGAAAGACACTTCAAGTTTAGCATAAATTAACTTTGTTAAATTGCTACTAAACAAATGAAAGTTTGCAACAGAATTTGTAGAAAATGTAATTTTGAGAAAATTTATAAAGTCAATCAAAATTAATTACAGATTTAAGAAATTAACATGTAAAACAAAAAACCTTTAGTACAAAATTTATTGTTTCAAACTGAAATAGAAATATCTACTTTCAACTGCCTGGAAATTGTAATTAATTTACTTTAAAATATTGATTAAAATGACCTCCTGCTTATAAATAAACAGCCTTGTGCAACATACAGGTTATTGGATACATAGTTATTCTTAGTAACAGATTGTACTTAAAAACGTTTAAATGTATCTAATGTGGTTGTCGTTCTAATATTTTTTGTTGTAGTTAATTAATATTTAATGTTAATAAATTTAAGAATTAATAAGTCTAATAACTTTCGACAAAACTATTGCTAATTTTAGTAATTTTGTGGAGTGTTTTAATTATATATACAGAGTTTTAGCTGATCATGTGAACTCCATGACAGGACTAATTTTGTTTGAGGGTTTAAGGCACTTTTGATTGAATTTAGGGGCTTTAAGGATAAGTTTTCATGTATTAAGTTTTCTCTGAGAACTTTCTGAGGAAAAAAGTTTTCAAGAACAAAGTTATTGTACTGTTTATCATACGGTCCATTTATTGTCTAGCATTTATCCTAAATTCTTCAGTTAATCTGTTTCATTGCATTTTGAGATTTTCATCTTTTTCATTATAAAGAAATTAACCTGCCGATTCGTTAATTCTTGTGAATAATACATATTTGATTAATTATGGTCAGCCAATTATTTGAAATATTTAAAGTTAGTTTGATGAAGCAGATGATTGAGAGGAAAATTAATTAAATTAAAGTTAATTTTAGTAATACAATTTTTTTTTTGTATAGAAGTGTTTGCAATGATGTATATATTTTCTTTTTACAACAGATAAAATAAATGAGAAAGATAAAATTAATGATCATGAAGAAATTAAGGATAATAAAGATGATGATGATGATGAATTTATGGAAGAACCAGAACCTGATACAACATTATTTGTTAAAAATCTCAATTTTTCCACCGATGAGAATTCTTTAAAGAAGGTATATTTTTTAATCTATTCATATTTGTGTTTTAACATATTTTTATGTTTGTTTACACATGCAGGGAGAGGATTGCAGATAAATGAGAATTTAGAAAAATAAGATTAATCCAAAAATCAGCCTTTAATGATAAATATCAAAATAAATTAATACTATACACTACTATATAAACATGCACTATAATAGTATAATGAGACTTAGGAAAGATATTAAAAGACAGCTTGTAGAAAGATGTTTGTCAAAATATGCCCAAATTGGACGAGAAAAAATTTGTTATCATTCAGTTCTATTTTTAGGAATTTTTTTATACATTTAACATATTCATAAATTCATGATAAATTAAAACAAATGACAAAAAGTGTACCTTACTTTAGTTTTTATTTTTTAATAAATTTTAATAATGAAATGGAATTTAATATGTTTAGAAATGTGATTGGGGAATAAAAAAGACCACGCATGATTAGTTATTGTTATTTGAAGCAAGTTATTAGGTTTCAATCTTATTGGATAAGATATACATTCCAAGTGTATTACCAAACATAAAAAAATAATAATATATTTATTGGGTGTATTACATAACAGTAAAAAAAAAACTTCAAATAAAAATTCTCAATAAAAAGTTTAGTTTTGTTGTGTTTTACTGTAGTGCAGATATCTACTTGTAGTATAATATTACTGTTAGAAACTGGCTGTATCTAGATTATACTTTAATAATGCTTAAATTACAAAAAAGACCTTTTTTTTATTTATACTATAAATTTTGCTTAATTTCTTGTTTTTGGTTGTTTTACAACTGCCCTGGAAATCTTAAAGTATTTTCCATTATCCTAGATCATTTTTATTTAAACTCTCTTACATTAAAAGTAAATTCTGATGAGTCTGAGATGTTTACAATATTTATAGCCCAAAGTAATATAAAACATTTATTCATCTACCTTACTTGTATATCAAAATATAATGTTATGCGTGAAAAATAGGAAATTTTTGTGTTTTATTTTATGATAATAAGATACTACTCTAAAGACCAGTAAACCTGGGTAACACCTTTAATTAGTTTAAAAGGCTTAATTATATTCTTGAAATTTAACAGTAACTATAGTTTACTCAACACTAGCTAATAATTATTTTTCACTGGTGAGCTTTAAAGTAGGTTGTGTATAATAAGGCTTTAATTGTTGACCCTCAAAATCTTTTTCTCTTTGAGTTGAAAATGTGTAAAAGGAGCATTAAATCATCAGTAACAATGTACAACTGAATGTTGTGTAATAGGTAATTTAAGATTTGTTGAGGAAAACAATTTAAAAAAAAAAAAAATTTTTTTTTAATTATAGATTTATTTAAAAATTTTTTAAATAAATTTTAAAATTTAAATTTATTGTATTGTGTGAGCTTGTATACATTTTTCTATTCTATTGTCTATTATTTATAATTTTGCAGCACTTCTTAAAATGTGGTAAAATAGCTTCAGTTAATGTTGGCCGAAAAAAAGATCCTTCAAAACCAGGTGTTTTATTATCTATGGGCTATGGTTTTGTTCAGTTTTATAAAAAGAATTCATTAAATAATGCTCTTAAAAGTTTACAACAGTCTGAGTTGGATGGTCATAAATTAGAGATTAAAAGGTCTAATAGGACTGTTAAGTAAGTATTTTTTTTTTAACAAGAAAATTTTCTGAGTCTGTAGTGAAATATTACTAGTATACTTTAGCCCAATTACTGAAGTTGTTCTAGTTTTTCTTCCCAGTTACTACAATGTACCATTGTAAAGAATGATTTTACAAAGGTACATAATCTTTAGAAAAATAATTTAAGAAATATTTTACAGTATAATTTTACAGATTGTTTCTGAAAGTTTTGTAAATATTTATAACAGAAAATATTAAATAAACCCATTTTAAAGAATAATTTCTTATTTAAGTATGTCTTTCTTGCATGAAAATTAAATTAGTTTTATCTTGTTAATTTTTTAAACACAAGTTATGGGTTAACTGCCAGTTAGTTCGGATTAATGATTAAGTAAGAACTGGCAGATAATGATTAAGTACTTTAATTATTACTTATATTATTATTATTATTATATTACTCAATTATGTACCTCACCAGACTGTGATCCATTGCAATGCTAAACATTTTCTTTACAGATTGCATCTATATTAGCCATTCTTTATATTTAAAATTTAACACAATGGAACTTTTAAAAAAAGTTTCATTTAAAATTCATATTTCATAGCAATCTGTACACTTAGATTAGCTTAACTTTTCTCTTGAATTGCTTCAAAATTATTAATTTTTTGTTTTAAGTAGATCATAAACAGTAATCCTCAGAACTTGATGAATGTGCAACACCTGTAGAGTCTTGGGAAATAATAAGCTTCCTAATAAATATAGATTGTTAATTAAGAATAAAATGCCAATAGCTTAGGCTATTTTAAATAAACCACCAGTTCTTAGTTATTGAAATTAATCAATGTTTGATTCAGATTCACTTCATGCGGTTGGTATTTATTAATGATCAATGACCGTAATAATGGGTAATAATTATTATTATTGACTTTAATAATGAATAATGAGTTGTAAACAATGCTTACAACTTATTGTGTAAAGAAAAATGAGACTTTGGTGATGCATAACTACCTATTCAGTTAAACATTGAAATCATTTAAGAGTTTCATATTGTCTTATACACTAGTAGTATGTAAATATTTTGAAGATATGCAGAGTTATTCTATTTTATTTAAAGATATATTCACGAAAATATATTTTTAATTTATTTTATGACCTCAGACAGGCAATTAAATGAATATTCTAATGAAATAGATGAGAGGAATGTTGAATTTTATAAATATATGAGCATAGAGAATGAAAGCATGAATAATTATTTCCTTAGTTGTTCCTTTAACTCTAATAAAGTTAAAATTTAAAACAGTTCTCATTAGTTAGACTATACTTATAGATAATAGAGATGTAAACTAAATTTGACTCAACATGAGCTAAACAAAAAGTTAGATTGCACTTTAAGTGCTTGTCATTTACTTTAATGGTGTTGTACTGGAGTACTTATTGACCAAAATAATGCTGGTCCTTTGTAGATGGGCAGGATCATAAATATTTGGGCATTTCAAAAAATAAATTGTTAAATAATCTTGGTGATGAGTGTAATTATGTGTATGCATAACTTTATATGTAATTAATATTTGTGTATATATCTTTTATTCTAGTGTTAATGTTGCTGTTGAAAAAAAGAAAAGTAATGTTGAAAAACAGACAGGTACAAAAATCCTTGTAAGAAATATTCCATTTCAAGCAACTCGGAATGAAATTAGTCAACTTTTCCAGTAAGTATTTTTAACATTCTATTAGTGTTATAGTTACAGTAGTAAAAAATTAAAAAAATTTATCAGTTAACTTATTATGATTAAATAGTTATTAAACATGCACTAAAACTGTACAGTTTGAGGCGGCAAACCGTATGTTTGTTATTGGTGAATCCTTTGTTTGATTGTAATAGAAGATAAAAATTTTTAAGTCTCTGCCTAAAAATCTAGACAAGCATTTAGAGATAGAATTATTTGAATTGTATAGTATGTTGGACAAAATTGTATTTAAAAAAAAAATTCAAGTGTCTTGTTTACATTTTCATTTAAAAATAAGTTAAGTAATTTTGGTAATGAATGTAATTATGTGCATACATTGCTTTATTTATATGTAAATAATATTTATAAATGTCTATTTTAGGTTAATATTGATGTTGCAAAAAGAAAAGTAATGTTTAAAAACGGACTAGTATGAAAACCCTTGAAAGGAGTATTCCATTTCAACTTAAAGATTGATTTTGTCATTTCATTTTTTACTACTTGATAGATGTCTTCTGTAATTCTACTTCAAAGGTCTTTTTTACTACCATATTCCCATCGTCTTTTTAATTTGATGCAACTATTTCAAACTTATCTCTTTTAATATTTCTTTTATCCCAATTTCTTCTTTAATAATATTTTTTTTTTTTCTCTGTTTTTTCATTTATTGTTACAGTTCTTTGTTTTAGACAAAAGTGTTATCTAAATTTTAAAATAAGCTTTGACCAATGAATGTTATCAGAAAGTTTATAATGCTTTTCTTTATAAAAGTAAGATGTTAAATTTGGAGTAATTAGAATAATTCTAATTTCTTCTAGGGAATAGGTAAAATTTTCCTTTTTGATTAAACAAAAACATTAATTAAATTTGCATTGAAAATAGACAATAACTACTGTAAAATAAAGACTAAATCTAGAGTATACTGGATTATTCCATTTTACTAAGCAAAAGCATTAAGTAAATCAATATGAAAACAAAGGGCAATTGACAATAGTAAAAGTTATAATTTTTAGCTTTAGATGAACAAGATAGCCTCCAGTTTTTTAATAAAACAAAATTTTTTTCTTCTTTAAACAGAAATGTTTGTTTCATGATTCTTTTTAGCATAAGCATTTAATTTATTATTCAGCAATGGAACTCTATAACATACTGAGGTAATCTCAACAGTTTTATTAAACACCCCATACCCTACACCCTAGTGCCGACTGCATGGTGAACAAAGGACCATGGAAATGGATTGTTGAAAGAGCAAATTGGAACAGTTACCATAAAGCCTTCTCATCACAATATGATGATGCTGATGTACTACATCATCCTCTTTTACCTCCCTGGTACTCAAGAATGCTAGTAGATTCATTCCGAAACATTAGGAAATCCAAAGCGTCCCTTCATTCCGTGGTGGAACAATGTTTGTCAAAACACAATTAAGAAATTACATTTCCTTTGTGGAAACTCAATCCCATTAATTTTAATTATGGTCTCACTGTATATAATAAAAAAATTAACAACTCTTCTTGTCTTTCAGCAAACATATCACTATTTTCTATCAGACAAACCCAGATGGGTCAAAGCAGAATAATACAGTTAGCTGCGCTTTTGTTGCAAATGACAGAACTTAAGTGTTTGGTCTACCTTGTGTTATAAGTGTCTACAATGCTGAACTGTACGCCATCAAAATGGCCTTGAATATCATTAAATTAAAATATTGTCACATCATAGCAATCTGCATAGTGCTGTTCAAGCTTTAAAGGATTTGTATTCCAGACATCCTATTGTCACTGAAATACATAATACAATTGCTGAATTAAATTGTTACAATACGCAAGTGAATTTCTGCTGGATCCCTAGCCATGTGGGAATTCTGGGTAATGAATGTGTGAATTCCACTGCTAAAGATGCATGTAGCCAACTATCTTTCATCACTCGAGTTACAACTACAGATTTAATTAATTCCATTAAACATATACACTTTGAAGAAGATGGCAAGGTGACTGGACCACTACAGCGGATAATAAACTGCAAAAATCAAAGATACAGTGTTACCATGGATCTGTTCATGCAGACAGATTTACTGAGAGGAAGTGGTCCTGTGTCGATTGCGATTAGGACGTAACAGAACTATTCACAGATACCTGATGTCAGCGGAGAACACATCACTGTGTGTTTGATGCGACTGCCGCTTGACTGTGCACCTCATCCTTGTGGACTGCATATGTTATGCAGCCTTATGTCGTAAATTTAAATTTCCAAAGGACGTATGGCACATCTTACAAAATGACAAGAATGTACTAGATGGGGTATTGTTACTTCTAAAAAGAATTAATGTACCTAATAAGATTTAACCAGTCATAAATTTTTATATTATTTTGTAAATGTATTATCCTAATTGTTGCATTACCTTTACTTTTTATTCCTATTATCTTAGTTTTGACTTATTTTACTAATATTTTAATATTTGAGAAGGAGCCTTTTGTATTATTTTTATCTGGGCGATGATAACGCAAGAGCGTTTTTCGCCCCCCTCCAAATAAAATTAAACACCCTACAAATGACAAACCACAACATAAAATAATAAATACTTAACACTTTCACACAAATCTTTTCCTTTTTTATTTCATTTATTATTATTATTATTTCTTTTTTGATTATTTATTTGTGCATATTTATGTTATACTTTTAAATTATTAAATAACAAAGTGTAATTCATAGATGTGCAGTAATTCTAATTGAGATATCTGAACTACTGTGTAGATTGCTACTAATTGTTCAGACAAGGCAATAGTGTATAGCAAAGATCATCATAGATAAGCTAGAAGTCAGTCACTGGTCCAGCAATCCATCCCGACCTTTTGTCAACTGAAGTTTCTAAACTTTTGATGAGTAGTAGTAGCATAAAAAAAGTGTTCATTTATAAATTGTTAATATGATTGAAAATGTGTATTTACAAAATTAAAAAGTAGTATCTCTTTTTACTTAATTGTACACTATTTTAATTCCTTATTTGCATTATTGTTGATAACAAATGAATGATTATAGGGTTAAGTTTATGCTTTCTTGCAATTAGATCAGATTAAAATCTGTTGTAAGAAATATGGTTTAATATTTATAGGTACAAGGGTAAATCAGACATAAACTGGGCCCATGCTTCTAGTACGTAGTATGCTTGGGTGGAGTTGTTAGGAATGTAGAGAGCTGGCCAGTCCACACTTCCAACCAATTCGTCAGTAATGTTCACAGTGTCAGAGCAACAGGTGCACCCCTCCACTGTGCAATGCATAATTATAAAATTTCTTGCTCATGGAGTTCAAGTAATGGACATTTTCCGGAGATTAACTGCATAGTTTGGGGACCAAACATTGTCAAGGACTTGTGTGTATGCCTGGCGTAAAGGGTTCAAGGAAGGATGAGAACGAGTGGAAAATCAGGAACAAGATTGCCGTCCTTGGACCACCATTACAGACGAAAACATTCACCTGGTTCTGGACATTCTTGAAGATGATCGACTGGTGAGAGTATCCGAAGTTGCAGAACAGGTTGGAATAATTTATGGGAGCTGTCAAGCCATCATCACAAATGACTTACATTTCCATAAAGTGTGTGCCAGATAGATCCCTAGCCTTTTGGCCGCAGATCAGAAGTTGAGATGTTTGGAAGTCCGTCAGAGGCTACAGCAAGTTTTCGAAAGAAGGTGATCCATTTTTGAGTTGGATCGTCACCTGTGATGAAATGTGGGTTCACCACTACACTCCACAGTCAAAATAAGCCAGTATGGAGTGGCACAGGAAAGGGGAGGCAGCCCCAGTGAAAGCCAAGACTCTACTATCAGCTGGCAAGGTTCTTTCAACTGTTTCTTTTGACCAGCGAGGCATTTTTCTCATTGATTTTTGCATGAGTGACACACAATCAATGCTGCTTACTACTGCAAACTGTTGAACGAGGCGAGGGCTGCATATTCCCAGAAAAGAAAAAAGACCAACCGATTTGAAGGGCCATCCTCCTCCACGACAACGCCAGGCCCCATGCTGCAGCTCGAAGAAGCTCTAGGAGGGCAATGATTTGAAGATGATGAGGGGGTGAAGGGATTCGTGTGCAATTGGCACCCGATGCAACCAGCTTCATTCTATGATGCTGCTATAAAAAACCTTCCTTCACGTTGGGAAAAAAGTATCTCTAAATCAGGAAACTATGTAGAAAAATAAATTATATTTGCCGTCTATTTTTCTATATATAAATTTCTTTTAAAAATAAGATTCTGTTTATATCTGATTTACCCTTGTACAAATTTGTTTGGATTTATATTAGATAAGATGAATGTTGCAAGGATAAGTGAAGTTTATTGTCAGTGTGTTGATAATTTATCAACACACTGACACACTTTATTGTGTGTTGATAAATTTATCAACCAGAAATATAATTTCTGATGAATGTAAATGTAAATTTTGCTCTCCAGTACTGGAAGGATTTAATCTTTAAAACTCATATTTTCCTGTGTTCTAATGTCATTATTATCAACTGTTAAATTGTATTTTTATCATCTTTTTCTCTTCATATTTTCAATAAGATGTGTGGCTTTGGGATGAAGTATTAAATATTTTTTATTTATGATGAATTCTGTTAATATTTATAATAACAGTTGCAAAAACTATTCTTATGTTGTTTGTAGTATTGAAGATAGTACTTTACCAAAGGGTACAACACTCTTTGGGAGTGTTGTACCCTTTGTTGTATCCCTTATCATAGGATTAATTGCAATTAAATTTGATTGTACTTCTAAAATAATTCAAACATAATACTCCTTTTTATTGATTATCACTATTAATACATAAAACAGCTCACCATTGAAGAGCTGAGCTTTTGATTCTTAAACCATTTTAAACTTTAATTTTGAATTATAACTTGCATTAAGAAATTAAATATAATTTGTACGTAGGATAGAAATCTTTTATTTTATATATAAAAAATTAATTTTTATAAAACTTTAATGTATATATGGTGGCAAATTGAAAACAGCCCTTACTTAAAAACACATCTCGTATATGTTTTTTTCACCATATGAATATTATTATATTTGTTGCATTTAATTTTGTATATTTCTCTATATTATTTTTACGAGGGTTATTTTTTTTCAAGATCTGATCGGTCACGAAATTAAAACCACAGTGAAAGTAAAAAATTTTATTTGTAACAAGTACTGACATAGTTAAGCTATTTCTCTACATAGTCGCCACTCCGATTTAGACATTTGTCGTAGCGTGGTACCAACTTTCCAATACCTTCGTCATAGAACGGAGCTGCCTGTGTTTTCAGCCATGTTTCTATGCTGGTCTGCAGCTCGATGTCTGTGCCAAAATGTTGTCCTCCTAGCCAGCGTTTCATGTGAGCAAAGAGGTGAAAATCGGATGGAGCCAAGTTCGAACTGTATGGTGGGTGATCAAACAGTTCCCAATGAAAACGCTGCAGGAGCTTCTTTGTTACAGCTGCAGTGTGCAGCATTGTCATGGAGAAAGACAATGCCTGATGACAACATTCCTCTCCTCTTATTCTGAATTGTCCTTCGTAGACGTTGAAGAGTCATGCAGTATGAAGCTGCAGTGATGGTCGTGCCACGTTCCATGAATTCCACTAAGAGAACTACATTCCGGTCCTGGAACACAATAGCCAAACCTTCTCCAACTTTCTTTTGGAGAAGGTTTCCCTTAACTTCTTTGGTTTACTGGTAGAATGAGAATGCATCCACTATTTGGATTGTTCTTTTGTTTCTTCAGTTTCGAAATGGACCCATGTCTGGTCCATGGGTTGTCCATTTGTTCAAAAAATCTTCTCCTTCATTGTGGTAGCACTGGAGAAACGTTAGGGAGACGTCCATTCTCATTGTTTTGTGATGGTCGGACAGCATCTTGGGAACCCATCTCGCACACAGTTTGTGGTACTGAAGTCTCTCACTCACACTGGTGTAGAGAGCTGACCTTGCAATTTCAGGAGACGAATCACTCAATACAGAAATTGTGAACCGACAATTTTCTCGAATTGCCTCATCCACTCGCTCAACGAGATCATCGGTTGACACTCGCTTCCTTCCCTGACCACCTTCATCATGAATATCTGTATGTCTTGCTTTAAAGTTCCTGCACCATTGTCGCAGTTTGCTGTCGCTCATTGAAGTTTGACTGTACGTATTACTTATTCTTCGATGAATTTCAGCTGCATTACACCCCTCAGCCTGATCACATCAAATTACCGCACGCACTTCACACTTGGCAGGAGATGCTATTGTTGTAGACATGTTTATGTGGTAGCTACATGTTTAGAACTAAATGAAGTGACGCGGTGTGATTGATGGCCATACTAGAGATGCTGCGCAACACATATGCGCAAAGGTTCATCCGATTTTTGCACGGGTTTCTATTTTGTGACCGATCGGACCTTGAAAAATTAACCCTTGTATTATTGTTATTTTTTAATATTTTATAATGTATAATACAATTACACAAATAAAATAATAGAAAAAATTATTAATGTATATGAAAAAAAATAAATATAAAAAAAGTATATAAGCCAAATAATTACATTATAGAGATTTTTAATAATGATAAAAAATACTCCAGAAATATTTCATCTATAAATATAAACAAAAGTACATAATGATGAACCACCAGATCAAATTCAAGATGATGAATTAATTAACATAATAAAAATACAATTTAACAGTTGGCTATAATTACATTAGATCAAAGGAAAATACATGTTTTAAAGATTACATTAATCTAGTAGTGGATAGTGGACAGCAAAAGTTAAATGTAGTACTATATATATAAATATATTGAATTTGTAATAATGATTTGTTTAACGTACACATTTACACCTTTTTTTTAGAACATTTGGAGAATTGAAAGCTGTAAGGTTACCAAAGAAAATGGTTGGTACAGGATTGCATAGAGGATTCTGTTTCATAGATTATGTTTCAAAAAGTGATGCTAAGGTAAAAATTATGTTAATTATTTTTTATTCTAATTTTTATGATTTTAGATTTATTTTAAAAACAGTTTAAGTGAAGTTGATTTTAAAAAAAAGCAATTTTTTTCTCTTTAATTAAAAAAAAAAATATATTACTAAATTTAGTATCAATGCATATTTATTAGTACTTATTGAAAATAAGTTAATTAAATTGGTGAAATAAATTTAGATATTTTGCTAAATGGTAAATTGAAAAATGTTTTATAACTCTTACCATTATGCTGAATCACTCATTTGCCTTTACCATTATGCTGAATCACTCAATTGCCTTTCTCTATGAGTTCATCTGTGAGGCGATAATTATCAGAGATAAAGAAATTTGGTGATCTTAAGAAGAAAATGTTTAATGTTTGCTACTACCCGGTGACTGCTTTTATTACTTTTAAGACTGCCAAGTTGTTTTCCCAAGAACACTTGAAATAGAGCTTTAGTTGTAAAATGCAAGTTTTTGTTGTTGATGTTATGTAATCATTATAGGTTTAAGCTAAATCATTAGCTTTAATTACTAAGCAAAGCAGTCATTATATTACAAATATTAAACTGTTTTTAAAAGGATTCTTTTAAGTAAAAAATTATTTAAATTAGAGCCCATATAAATTACAAAATTTTATTTAATTTTATGGTTATCTTATAAGCGTGTGAAACAGTAAACAATATCTGGTAGAATTTAGTTATCTGGAGGCCTTTAGTGAGATTGTCCCAAAATTAAAATTATTTAATCAAATTAATCTTGCATGCTCTAGTTGGAAATTTTTCTTAAGTTTATATTTTTCTTTCTAAAATATAGTAGTCTTATCTAATGAAAAATGTATTTAACACTTTGAAATGTAAGCCCAAGAAAGTAAAATAAATAGAGCAAAAGCTTTGAACATTAGTTCAGAGCATGTATTTTGGTAAGAGTTATTTTCAATGTAGAATAATAATAAGAATTTGAATGTAGATGTGTTTAATGACTGACTGGTATTATTTAAAACTAAAATTTTTTCAGTTACTTTTAGCTATGAATCCTGAGAAGATGCAGTATTATATTGAATGATCTGTAGAAATAATATTGGATATTGCAGTGTAACATAAGTTTAGAATTTATCAGACCACTTCAGTCATGGTCTACTATTTGTGTGTGATATGAAAACTTTATACAAGAGATGTTAAGTACAAGGTTACTTGGAACCTAGTGAAACTGATGGAAAAGCAGAAATATGTGTATCATATACTTTGATATAAATGTCGGCATTTATTTTGACATACTGTAAAATTGCCCATCCTCACAATAAGAATTATTACCTAATAGTATATTCCATAAATCATCCTGCAATGTTGGGTGGTAATAATAGATTTAGTTCTGGATAACAAATGTTTTTTATCAGCGATTGTTGGTTATAAAGTGCATAATTGGGCCATCAAGCTCATTACACTTAAAAGTATTGCAATTTCTTTGCGGTTTTGTCACGGACTGTGTAAACAATTATCAGATAGCTAACATTGAAGTTAAGAATCATCACTGTTTGCTATTGTTGATACTGATATGCTACCTTGTATTTGCCAAGAATTGGAGTGCTACTTACATATTATTTGTCCAACCAATAAACCTTGCAACTATAAAGTATGAAAAAAAATTTAAAGTATGCTTTATCTTATAAAGCATACTTATCTTAAAGCTTACTTACTGTCATTTTTTTACAATCGATTATGTTTACAAAGATCTTTTGTGGATGCTTTGTATTTCTAATATAATTATATTATTATTAATTTTATGTATTTAACAGTTATTTAATGTTATGTATTTAAAGCAGTTTTAAACATTTTTTCTAGTGAAAAATTTGTTGATGTAATATTCATAATCCATTACAATTAATATGTTTTGGTTTTTGCCAGTGAGCTATAACTTATTCCCCTGAAAAGACAGTTAATAAATTTACTGAAATTTGAAATATTCTTCAGGTTCCAGAACTGTCATTAACAAAGATTTAATAAATTAAAAAAATATATACTGTATTTATGTAAAGATTTCTTTCTTTTGTCTTGAAATTGGATTAGATGACATTTTTTTTAGGTACTACAGATGACATCAAGGTATATGTATATAAAGGAGGAAGATCTTTATTTCATGGAAAATATATTATTTTATGAATTAAATTTCATTTATTGGTGATGCATTTGTTTTTTTAAGTATTAATTTGTTATAAATCACATATTTTGGCATAGTCTTTAGACCATTAAAATCACATATATATATATATATATGTTATAGCGAGCAATGAAAGCATTATGTCAAAGCACTCACTTGTATGGCAGACGTTTGGTTCTGGAATGGGCACAAGCAGAAGAATCTGTAGAAGAGTTAAGAAAACGAACTGCTGAAAATTTCCTTTCTTCTGATGGTAAGATATTTTTCTTGAAATTTGTTGTTGTTAGTGGTTATTTTGAATGCCAAATAATTAAATTTTGTTCATTTCTGCTACCTATCTGTTAGTGATATATAAAGTAATTTGTTATGGAGAAATATATTTTCTGTGTTCACACTAAGCATGTTCAAAAAGATTGAACTTGTATAATAAAAAGTTTATTAATCTAAAGAGGGGTCCAAAAAATGTACTCACTGTTTGCTAGTCCATATCTCGTGACAAATTTGACTTGATGTGACAATTTTTGGCACTGAGAGAGAGAATTATGGTAGGTGTTCAAAATGACCACCAGCAGCTTCTATACAATGCCCATGGTGACAAACTATGGCTGTTAGTGTATCTGGTGTAATGGCAGGATATGACTCTACAATTTTTTCATGTAACTCGTCAATTGTTGCTGGTTTTTACACGTTGTTTTACACGTTGGTTTACACGTCGTTCTTGATGGTGTCCCAGAGGTGTCAGAAGACTGAGGTGGGTACTTAACAGCAGCACCCTGTGGCTCACCCACTGTCCGGGTAGAGTTTTATCAAGTACAACCTCTATGGTAGTGAGGCAGGGCTCCGTCTTGTTGCACGTAAAAACGTTCATCACCATACAGGCTTTGAATGGCAGGCAATTCAAACCGTTAAGTTTGAATTGCGCCTCGTCAGTCCACACAAATTTCCCTGCAAATTTCTCATCCTCGCCAGCCATGTGCTGAAACCATTCACAGTACTCCATTCTTCAATCTGGGTCATCCTCATTCATCGTGTGTAACAGTCTTGGAATGTACACCTTCCACTTCAGAGATGCACTCTTCAGAATGCATCTTACACTTAAATGGCTCACTCCACTTTCGTGCGCTCCCTGGTTCACTGATTTTTGCGGTGATCGGGTAAAATGTTGCAACACTGGATGCCGGACTTGTAGCTGTTTGCAGGATCTTTCCTTGTGCACATCTTTAACAGTTTCATCGGCTTCAAATTTATTATGAATTCAGGCAATTGTTCGATGTGTTGATGGTGGTGTTCCAAACTCTTTCTGCCACTGCCGTTGTACCTCGTGATTGTTTTCATACTTCCAGTACCACTTCAGTACAGCCTTGCGTTCAAAAAACCACCAACCATCCGCGCACACATAGCATAAATTGCTAGCTCTGCCTGCCATGACAAACTTAATACCATACACTACACTACACATTAAATTAGCGAGTGTAAGTCTTTTTGTTTAGATATTACTTAATTACAAACACTACATGTTTTTGGACCCTCCTTCTGTATTTACAACTTCATGAAGGCTTTCCCTTCAAAATATTTCATGTTGTTAGCAATTCGCTGCTTCCAGTGTTTTTTTCCATTTTTTGAACATTTCTTGGAACACACTTTGGAGATGACATGCAGAGCTGTTGTATCAGTCTTGTCTATAAAATATGTTATTCTCATTTATGGTTTGAAAACAATCTTTTGAGGTTTCTTTCTATTTGGGAAACAAGGTAAAGGCTGCTATAGCCAAATCTAGAAAGTAGGGTGGGTGATGCACAATAGTTGTTTGTGTGTTTTGCCAGATAATGGCTGATAAGAAGTAAATGTGATCTGGCATTGTCATGTTACAACAGCCAACTGATTTTCCCACAGCTCAGGCCTCTTTCTGCATACAACATCCCTTCCCTAATACATTTTATAAAATTTTTTGTTTACAATAAAATCACGTGAAATGGATTCATATCACACAAATCTTGGTCAAAAAAAAGCTACCATCACTTTTATGTTTGACTAACTATACAGGCCTTTTTTTAACAGGGTGATCCTTTTCCCACCCATTATGACAATTAGATCTTGATTTCTACATTGTAACCATAAACCTAAGTCTTATCTCCTGCTGTTTTTTAAAGGTCATTGTATTGGCACGGTCAAGAAGGTTTTGACTGATGTCAACATGATTCTCTTTCTGATCATTGCTCAGCAAATGCTGCATTAATTTTGGCGACTGTATAAATTTATATTATAAAATGATTATGAAAGTATCATTTTTATTTAAGACCTAAGAAAATAAAGAGCTGAACTCTATTTACACCTTGATTGCTCATTAAAAGTATTGAAAGTTAAATCAAAAGTCCAATATTCACTTCTTAAGTAAAAATATTTTTGCTTTATAACTAATTTTTCTTCTGCACATGATTTGAAAATCAAAAATTAATTCTTTCTTCTTCCATTATCAATCAGTTTTTTAGTTTGGAAAATGTGTGAATTGATGAACCAAATCTAGAAGTGAAAATCTGAGAAAGAAAATTCCTTTTATGCATCTGAGGTAGATTCAAATAGATACATTAATTTAATGAAGTACAGCACATAACCGATTTGTTTAACCTCTTTTTCACTTTCCAAACTTAAGGTAAAAATTCACTATGTAGGATTTTTTTTTGCAGCAGAATGTAGATCAACTTAAGTGCTCTGAACAGTTTCAATCTTCTAGATTATAAAGAAATTTTTGAATTTGCATATAATTACGTGTAATATCAAAAATTGTTATAGTGTTAACAACTTGTTAATAGTGTGCTAAACTTTATATATTTTTTTTATTTAATGATAATTTTCATAATTAAAATACATGAAATAGTATGTGTGTGTGTGTGTGTGTGTGTATATATATATATATATATATATATATATATATATATATATATATGCATACACGAGGTATGTTCAAAAAGTAACGAGAATTTTTTTTTTAAAGAATTTTACCTATTTGTCTACGTTAATGCTATCCCCTTCAAAATAAATAGTCCCCATTAGATATTATACACTTATGGCAGCGCTTTTTCCAATCCCCGAAACACTTGTGGAACTTGATCTTTAGAATAGTGTTTAGTTCTTTCAGCGATTCACTTTTAAGCTCATCTGTGCTTGTAAAACGACAGCCCTTTAAGTAAGGTTCTCTCTATTTTTGGAAATAGAAAAAAGTCACACGGGGCCATGTCTGGTGGCTGGGGTATCATTACAGTGTGGTTTTTGGCTAGAAGTTGACAAACAAGTAATGAAGTGTGGCAGTTGCATTATCATGGTGCAATTTTTCAGATTGCTTCATGCAAATGGTATTGAACTTGTAGATAATACCCCTTATTGATTGTTTGACCTTGTGGCAAGAACTCATGATGCACTACGCCATTAAAATAAAAGAACATGGTGAGCATAACCTTCACATTCGACCGTACTTGTCGAGCATTTTTCGGTCTTGGTGAAACAGAATGCCATCACCTGTTATGACACAATTCAGTAGTTCTGCATCATTGTTCATTTAGCAACTCCTGAGCAACTTCCATTCGCTGCTGTTTTTGTTCGAAATTCAAAAATTTTACTGTCACACATTTTATACCCAAAAATCTGAAAAAATTTCATGGCATGAGCCAATTTATATCCCAACATCAGCGACTTCTCTGTTTGTGATTCGGTGATCTTTCATATTCATTTCGTTCACTTTTTCCACATTTTCATCAGTTGTTGATGTGCTGGGGCGGAAAATGCTTATACCACTCGTAAACTCTTGTTTTACTCATAGCAGACTCACCAAAAGCAATATTTAACATTTTTAAAACATTGCTACACTTTATTCCATTCTTATAACAAAATTTAATACAAATCCTCTGATCCATTGCTTATACAAATAAAAAATCACCATTCATAACAAAACGTGTGTTATCCTTTTGACAGCTGACAACAGACTAAACATCTAATACTGCTAAAAATGTATAGATACTTTTCAGACATGTTTACCAATACAATAATAAAAAATAATTCCCGAGAATCAGACTAATACAACTTGTAAAATTTCAAAATTATCATTTCTTTTTGAACACACTTCGTATATATATTTTCTTAATCAATTAAAATATCTCTAATAATAATTATATATATATATATATATATATATATACACACACACACATACACGTGTATCATAAAATTCTCTTGGGGAATTTATAACTTATTCTGCTCATGAAAATAATGGAAAAGCTTCATAATAAATGTTTAAAAAATGAGCGCTTTTGTTGCGCTTTAGTTCTTCAGGGCTGCCCTTAAGTTGCTCAGCCGCATTCATAATGTGGACAATTAATTCTTCAAAAGAATGTATTTTGTTTTGTATACAATATTTTTTATCCATTCCAAAATGAGGTGAAAAAATTCAAAGTAGTTAGATCAGACGATCTTGGTGGCAAGGAATGTGGACCTCCATGGTAGAACCATTTTCCAGGGAAATGATGATTTAAGTAGGTGGAAACGGCACAAGAGAAGTGGGGTGGGATGCCATCATTCTAGAAGTAAACTTTGTGTTTCAGTAGTAGAACATCTTCAAGCAGCTGTGGCAATTTTTCTTGAAGAAAGTCAAGTAGACCTCAGCATTTAAGTAGCCAGGTAATATGAATGTCCAGACAAATGATTGTGAAGAAGGCTGTACCATACATTGTAGCTAAATCAGTATTGAAAATTGTCTTCCACTGATGAGGATTTACTTCTGAACATGTATGCTCATTTTGTAAGTTGTTGACACCATTTTGAGTGAAATTTACCTCATCTGTAAACAAAACATACGTGGAGGAGAATTGTCGATTTGTATTCTACCATTTGCAGAACTCCAAGCGAAGCGGATCGTATCCTGGGTGTAGATGTTGAACTGGGTGTTAAGGATAATAAGGATAAAACTTTTTTTGTTTAAATGTCCTCCAAACCATCAAATGGGAATTTTCGACCATTTAGAAAGATGTTGTGTACTGACGACACTTGGACTGCATTGATAATAACTTCATCAATAACAGCGTTGTGCTGGATAGATTTTTTGAAGTTGGTACAAATACTAGTTTGAACCTGTTTCCCAAAGATTGTAAAAAGTTGTATTTGTTTTGGGGTCTTTGAAATCCTGCGATTCGGAAAACTTATTTCATATTTTATTGCAACAGCTGTAATATTACCCCTTACACACACCCAAATTGAATACCAGCATATCAACATTTCCTGTGTTGTAAATAAGTACAGCATTACTTCAATGGCAAACCGATCATGTTCAAAGTAAATTTCACAGAAAAACTTAGTTAACAACAGTACAGTTCACAGCACCTGATATATTTTAATGCACTTTACAGAATGATTTAAACACTAATTCAGTATTGCGCATGTTGATCAAGTTTGAAAAAAATAATTTTTTAAATAATTTATTGCCCTGAGGTAGGTAATCCCCACGTCCGGAACACATCTTCTACGTTCCACATCCAGGGCGGCAACAGCTGTACTTACGTACATTACATATAGCTGGCTAACGGGGCTCCGAGTATTGTTCTCATAATGTTCATTTTTGGCCGAATTACATCTACAGGCCGATTTTAAGAACTGGGTTTCGCGGTCACCTGCAGGTACGACTTTTTCTAACGATTAAGGACATGGATTCATACCACCATTAGAGCTGGCGATGTGGCGGTTACGGTCGAAGTTATTTGCAGGTGTAACGGAGGCCTTTCGCTATCCACATGCTCCCCGCGATGGCAAGCATGTAGTTAAGGTGCCCATGTTTTTCGGGGCATGGGAGCCCTGAAAACCTCTGTGTGTAAGGGCCTGGAGTCAGTGCAGAGACTGTGCATCTGCTCTCTGCCAAGACATATGCCGGTTCCACCGGAGTACCGGAACGGACCTCCAGGGTTGGTAGCTCTGGAGTGGGGGTGTACCCCGGCGGCTAGCCTTACTACAGAAGGGATCGTTCGAACATGCAAGTTGAACAACCAAACATGGCAGAGGGTTCACGTAAACACCCTCGTCTAGAACCGGCTGTTTTGCCTGAGGCAAAACAGAGAAAGAGCGCGGAATCAAGGAAAATTGAAGTTGAGGCTAGGAAAAGCTTGCAAAAAGCTTTCTTCAAGAGCAACGTTCCGAAGCCTAAATATTTAATAATTACAAAGGAAGACGGCAATTTCTCGAGGGTGAGTCCCTTCCTCATCGCTCGAGAAATAAATAAATGTGCTGGAGGCCCTGTTAAGGAAATCAGAAAAACGTTCATGGGACTTTATGTAGAGACTGTAAGTGATACACAGTCTCAGAAGATCCTCGGGCTGAAAAAAATAGGAGAATTGGCTGTACGTGTTGATCCCCATGGTACACTCAACACCTCAAGGGGTGTTGTGGTCTGTCGGGATCTCTTAAACTGTTCAGAGCAAGAAATTGTTGAAGAACTAGCAGCACAAGGAGTATCGGCGACACTCTATTGAGTGTCGCCGATTGAACATGAGAAGGAATGGCGAGGTCCTTCCTTCAGCATCTCATGTTCTCACATTTAACCAGCCTACTTTGCCGGAGAAAGTTAGAGCGGGAATACATCGATTGGATGTGCGGGCATTTGTCCTACAGCCAATGGGATGCTTCAAATGTCAACGTTTTGGCCATACCGTTGTAAGATATGAGAGACCGCAAATATGCGTGTGCGGGGATGAGGTGCATGAGGGAGAGCCATCTAAGAGCCCCCTACATGCATCAATTGTAAAGACCAGCATTCATGTAGATCCAGGAATTGTCCTGTCTACAAAGACGAGGTAGCTGTGCAGGAAGTTAAAACCCTGCAAAAGGTCAGCTACTTCGAAGCAAAGAAGATTGGTAAATGCCCGCAGACCTAGAGCAACAACAACCTATGCTCAGGCTGCGGCTGCTGTTCCTGCTTCTGCTCCAGTTGCTGTTGATGAGATTGTAATCATTAACAAACTTGCACCTACTTTGGCTGGCTTAATTGAAAGAATCATTGAAAATAAAATGAAGCCTTTCAGCAGTAAAGAAGCTGTTAAGCCAAGAATAATTGTACAGCCTCCTGAAGACATATCTCAGAAACAAAAAGTTGCTCTAGTACAGAAGAAAACGGACGTTAAACCTGAAATCCAAGTCCATCTTAGTGAGATTCTAGTTGATGAAAAGAAAGTAACAGCTACAGAGTCTGTTATGGAGGCTCCCAAGCCTCCTGTAACTGAAATGGCCTCTAAGCCACAGAGGCCACAAAAAATTTCACAGGGGGGCGAGTGTCCCCCCTTCCACAGGCGGTGACCGGTGTTACTCCCGTGTCGCGGGTCGGCTTGGTTGTCGCTTCCCAATCGGCGCCGACCCATGTCCGTCGTCGTCGGCGGCTTCGTTGGTCTCCGATTCGGAGACCGGAAGCTACACGGGCGACGACGTTCTCCACGAACACGAGGCTGTTCGCAGAATGGAGAAAAAAAGTAAAAAAGGATGGCCGAAGGGAAAACCCAGGCAATAATTTAATTTAAAATCAGCGAGTCGATAGTACAATGGAACATCAATGGATGTTTTTCAAACAGAGCTCCGGTACATGATGTAAACCCGATTTGTATATGTGTGCAAGAAACACATTTCAGCCGAAATGAAAATTTTAAATTAAAAGGATATGATATATTTCGGCGAGATCAACCGCCAAATGTTAGAGTTAGAGGTGGAGTAGCCATACTAACATCGACCAGAGCTACCACCGAAGCTGTTGATCTAAATACAAATCTACAAGCGGTCGCCATTAGAATGAAGCGTCCGCTTCAGATCACAGTTTGCAGCATATACCTGCCGTATTTTGATTGGAAGGAGGATGGCGCGATTAATTTCTGAGCTTCCCCCACCTGTCTTACTGGTGGGTGATTTTAATGCTCATAATTCTCTTTGGGGATCGGATCGAGTAGATCTCCGTGGAAGAGTATTGGAAAGGTTCCTGATGAATTCTGAACTTATTCTTTTAAACGACTGGTCAGGAACCTTTTTCAATGACAGAGGTGGATCGACGTTCTGTATAGATCTTGCACTCATAAGCGGATCGATAGCACCGAGGTACAGCTTCCATGTTTTAGAAGATTTGCATGGAAACGATCATTTCCTGGTGCAAATTATAACTGATGTTACAAGAAAAATATACCCCATCTCTAAGAGATGGTTGTTTGAAAAGGCAGATTGGACGAGCTTCACAGCTAGAACGATACTCCCTGAAACAACTGGAGTTATCGAGGACGATGTCGACGCTATAACAAATGCAATACTTGAGTCGGCATCGAGATTCATTCCCAAAACATCTGGGAAACTTATGAAGAAACCATTTCCTTGGTGGAACGATGAAATAAGTGAAGCTATAAAAAGAAAGAAAAGAGCGTATAACGCCTTTAAGAAACGTCCTACCACAGAAAATCTTATTGCCTTTAAGAAATACAGGGCGTATGCAAAACGTCTCATGATAGATTCTAAGAAACGATCCTGGCAGAAATACGTGTCATCCATCAACAGAACCACCAATGCATCAGACGTTTGGAGGAAAGTGAAGGTGATTTGTGGGCGTAAAAATGTTTCTCCCATAGCTAGCCTTCAAGATGAAGATGAATTTAAAGACACTCCAAATGAAATTGCAGAGCTATTATCCAATCACTTCGAAAAGGCCAACTACGAAGAAGATTTTCGGACAAAAAAAGAACTTGAAGGTCTACTAAACTTCAGAACTGAGTATAATTACTCATATAATGTACCATTTAAAATGGAAGAATTCATGAAAGCGTTGGAGAAAGCAGGCAACACAGCTGCTGGTCTGGATGAAATCCATTATAATATGATCAGGCAGCTGAATACCACTGCAAAACGCAGATTATTAGAATTGTATAATCAAATATGGCGGGATGGAATGTACCCGCAGCAGTGGAAAAAAGCTCATGTTGTTCCAGTACCAAAGAAAAATAAAAATTTCACAGATCCCAATAGCTATCGTCCCATTTCCTTGACGTGCGCTATAGGAAAAATACTGTAAAAAATGATTAATAATCGACTCGTTTGGGTTTCAGAAAAAGAAAACCTGATATCACCATATCAAGCAGGTTTTCGACAATACCATTCTACCACCGATCAAATGATCAACTTAGAGAACATTATATATAACAGCTTTATTACAAGGAAACATTGTGTCACGAGTCTTCTTTGATCATCAGAAGGCTTTCGATATGACCTGGCATCATGGTATACTGCTCCAGATACATGAATGGGGCATTCGTGGCAATCTGCCAGTCTTACTGAGCAACTATATCAATGACCGTACTTTCCAAGTACGTGTCAATGAATATTCATCTGTAAAAATCTTGGAAAATGGCATACCACAAGGTGCGCCGTTGAGCGGTACCTTGTTTATGATCGCCATTAATAAATTGATATTAGCCATTCCAGTAGAAATCAGCAAAAGCGTCTATGTTGATGATTTGGCAATTATGTATGCCAGCAACAAGACTGCTATGGTGAAATACAAATTGCAACGAGCAATTAACGCTCTAAATGAAGTTGCAAGGAATAATGGGTTCCAATTTTCACCAGAAAAAACATGCTGTGTACACTTCTGTAGGAAGAGAATTCCTCATCAAAGTCCTACATTGACAATCGGCAATAATCCAATACAATATAAGTATAATGTGAGATTTTTAGGATTAGTATTGGATAAATCCCTTACGTGGGGATTACACATACAGGACTTGAGTGTTGATGCAAAAAAGCCCTAAACATTATCAAATGTTTATCGAACATTATTTGGGGCTCAGATAAAAAGATATTATTGAGATTGTGTAAGGCATTGGTTCAATCAAAACTAGACTACGGATGCATTGTATATTCATCCGCTAGGAAGTCACATCTAAGAAAGTTAGACGTTATTCATAATAGCGGAATAAGATATGCGACAGGCGCTTTTCGCACAAGTCCGGCGACTAGTCTAATGTCCGAAGCCGGAATAATGCCACCAGATTGTAGAAGACAGATCCTTTTACTAA
Organism: Lycorma delicatula; assembly: GCF_047948215.1. NCBI lineage: Eukaryota > Metazoa > Arthropoda > Insecta > Hemiptera > Fulgoridae > Lycorma > Lycorma delicatula. Next base: position 101,098,940 of record NC_134458.1, on the reverse strand, counting down.
GATATGCAGCAAACGTATGGGCTTTTCCTGCCCATATAAATCACAAACTTTTTACGAATCATTCTATGACTGCATTATACGAACGTCGTGCTACCTATTCCAGACCAGCCGGAATTAGGTACCACGAATTAAGAAGAAAACACGAAATTGCTATTCCTGAGACACTAGCAATTTCCACGAGAGAAATACCGCCATGGCTCTTGCCGGTGGTAAATACAAGGTTGGATCTCTCTCGGGGAGAAATAAAAAAGAAGCAAGCAGTGATCATCCAACAGGAATTTTTAGCCACCATCAGTAACTATGAAGAACATATCAGAATTTATACTGATGGCTCTAAAACTGAACATGGTGTTGGATGCTCCATATATGTAAATGGAGAAGCCCATTGTTGTAAACTGCCAGATATGGCCAGTGTTTATAAGGCAGAAGTTACTGCCATTCAACAAGTTCTTCGCTTCACAGAACATTATTGCGAAGAGAGAGTGCTAATTTGTTCCGACTCTCCAAGTGCACTTGTTGCAATTCGGAACAAAAACATTAAGGATGTCTTAATTTTAAACATCCTGTCCATTTTATACGTTTTAAATCAACAAGGACAGCGATGCATATTTGTATGGACTCCAGGGCATGCTGGTATTACAGGTAATGAGAGCGCAGACGAAGCAGCCAGAAAGGCAACAGTCTGCGATGATTTGGATGCATTTCCTGTAAGAGTGGCAGATGTTAAAAATTGTCTAACTAACGTAGTAATAAACAAGTGGAATACTGAATGGAGGAGTTTAAATACAAAATTAAACTCTGTAAAAACTTCTCCATATAAATGGAAAAGCGACGTAAGTTGACTCGCCGAGAACAAGTAGCTGTGACCAGACTTAGAATCGGTCACACGCGATTAACAAATTCATATTTGTTAACCGGCGATGAGAGACCAATGTGCGGTGTTTGCAATAAAACACACAATTAAGCATCTAATAGAAGAGTGTACAATATATGAGGACCTCAGAAAGAGGTTCTGTCTAAGAAATTATATTACTGCTGATTTAGCTAATGGAAATGAAAGAAAAATAGTTGCATATTTACACGCCAGTGGACTTCTTAAAAGTCTATAAAAATGGAAATTTTAAAGCTGTGTAAAAGAGTCTCTAAGAGGTAGTTTCATCCGTATATGGGAGTCTCGAAGCGTGGCATGTATAGTGACGGGAGGTGCCCTCTTGCCTAGGCCACCCTGGCTTATCTGCATTCAAGAGCAGTGAGTCGGGGTGTGTGTCCAATGATGGCATGGGGGACCCTCAAGGGTGGACTGAGGGCGCGAGGCTATGGGTGGGCATGCCTGTAGCCTGTTTATATGGAGAGTCAACTGCCACGGCATCCTGGCACGACTGATTCTGCTTAACGGCGGTTCTGGTCGCCCCAAGGGTGCTAAAATTAACAAATAATCGAGACAGGTAGAAGAAGATAATGGTATTGATAACTTGTATTTTTAATTTCATGGTTTTTTGAGAACCTTATCTCAAATTTTAATATCGGGGCCCTTTACACCCTGTAAGTGTTGTGCTTGTCTTTGTTATTTGTGTTTTAATGTTCTGTGTAGTTTGTGCTTTTAAATAAAATGTAAGGGCCCTTTACACCCTTACATATGACGATCCTGATGGTGATACTAATTTCTTTCTAAGAACGTGACGAGGGCTAATGACTTTAGTAGTCGATGCCCGTCAAAATTTAAGAAAAAAAAAATTTACTGTATTTCTGTAAAAAAAGTATTATCCAAGTAAGTTTTATTTATTTATTTTTAAATTGTTGTGTAATTTCCAGCAAATTTTAACAGTAAATTCTTTTTTCCAAATTTTTCACAGTACCAAAAAAGAATTTGGTTTTTATTTACTGTTTTTAAATTAACATTTGTTTTATTCAACTTTGTTCAGAATGAAGTTCTGTTACAAGAAGTTATTGTAAGTCAACCATAAAAAAAGGGGTTTTTTACCCCAATTTAATAGTTTTCACCCCAGATATCTACTGCAGATAAGATTCTGGGATCTATTTTATTCAACTTTTCAGGTCAAAAACCATAAGAAATTACTAATTCTGCCCCTTAATTAATGTCCTAAAAATTTCAGTACAACCTCATTCACCAGGGTCCTGAAATCCAAGCTAAATCTTTCACTAGCCATAACCTGCAAATGAAGAATTTTAGGACATATGTTTGTTTGAAAATGTTTCTATATTTTCACAAGTAGATTAGGTTATGAAAGTCCTGGCAGAACTTCATGATAGAATTTCATAATATAAATGTATATATACATATATATATATATACGTACACAGTCGCTACCCCTGCCCCTGAACTGTGCTACTTGTATATATGGGGTAGCACAGAGAAATGGGAAAACTTTTAAATAATCTAGTAAGTCGATTCTGAAAATTTTGTGTAGTGTGGTGCAACGTTTTCTCTAGAATGTTGGTGATTTTCTCTTTGATCTATGTTTTACGCAAATTTCTTGGTCTAGCCTGGCACAAAAAAAAGTCACAGACTGAAAGGTCTGGAAACTGGGATGGCCAAGCGATGTTGGCAGTCCTTGAAATTATGTGATCTCCAATTAAATGTCTCACTGCTGCCATAGACTGTCAGGCAATGTGTGAGGTCGCTCTGTACTGTTGAAACCAGGTTTGCTGAAGATCAAGATTTGGAAGAGAATGCAGCCTAGCAGCAAAAAATATCTTTAGCTTGTTGACATACTGTTAAGACATCACAGAGTCCCCTTCATCTTCAAAGAAGTAAGGGCCTATCACCCCAAATCAAGAAACTGCACACAATAAAGTAAGTTTAGCACTGTGTAATGAACGCTGGTGAAGCTGAGCAGGGTTTGTTTGTTCCTAGTAACACTGTTTATTCACGTATCTTTTAAGTGAACATCAGCTTAATCTGATATCCAAAGATTTTCAATAAAGAAGCATTCTTACTGATTTCACATAAATGTGTTTCACAAAACTGCAGATGCAGTACACAATCGTTAGGTTTCAGTTCTTGGACAATTTGAATCTTGTAAGAATAAAATTTCAGGTTATGGAGTACTCTTTTTTTCTGCACCAAACGTATCAGAAAAAAGTTTTTTCCTTACCACTGCAGCTTTAATGTTGTCTGGTGTACTTACAGACAATACACACCCATTAGGTTTTTTTCTCAAAGACGAATCAGTTTCTTCAAAGTTATGAACCTAAGTTTTGATTGCATATGTGAAGAAGGAACTTGTCTGTGAGGCTGGATCTCGTAGTGCTGCCGAAACACTCTTTGTTCAGCTGTCACACTGTCACCAAGTCAGTAAAACACTCTTACAATAACTGCATGCTCTACGCCATTCAATAAAACTTCAGGTTATGGAGTACTCTTTAAACGCACCGAATGATGAGGCCTCCTTACCAGTACAGCTTTCACAGCATCAGTGTTTTCTGGTGCATGTACAGACAATACATGCCCACTAGATTTTTTCAAAGCCAAACCAGTCTCTTCAAAGTTACAAGCCCAAGTTTGTTTGTGTGTGAAGAAGGGACTTGATCGCAGGGTGGGATCTCATAGTGTCACTGAAACACTCTTTGTGCAACACCAAATCCAAAATTTCCAGATTTTTTTATACAGGGTGGCGTAGAGAAACAGGAAATTTTGAATTTGATGTTGGCAGCCCTGTAGGTGTACCATAAATGGGAGAAAGATGTTAAACTGTAGAGCAGAAACGAATATTTAATTGTGATGGAACAGTGAAATGGTGTAAAGCATGTGGTTGCTGTAAGGGCATTTTACCGACATTGTGAGTGTGCACAAAGAGTGTCTCAGTGACACTATGAGATCCCACCCTGTGATCAAGTTCCTTCTTCACATGCAAACAAACTTGGGCTTGTAACTTTGAAGAGATTGGTTCAGCTTTGAAAAAACCTAGTGGGCATGTATTGTCTGTACATACGTCAGAAAACATTTATGCCGTGAAAGCTGTAGTGGTAAGGAGGCCTCATCATTGGAGCTCAGACTTTGGAGTGCACAAATGATTCTCCATAACCTGAAATTTTATCTTTACAAAATTCCAGTTGTCTAAGAACTGAAACCTAACAATTTTTTATTGTGTCTGCAATTTTGTGAAAAACTGTTGTCTAACATCAGTGAGAATGCTACTTTATTGAAAATATTTGGATGTAAAATGAAGTGGATACATGAATAAGCAGAACTTCCGCACTAGGCACAAACAAACCCTACTCAGCTTCACTGTGTCTGTTACACAGTGCTAAACTTACTGTATGGTTTGCAGTTTCATGATGTGGGGTGATAGGCTCTTGCTTCTTTTAAGATGAAGGGGGCTCTTCTGTCACTGTGACATCTGTTGTTGAGACATGTTTTGCTCCAGCTGCATTCTCTTCCAAATCTTGACCTTCAGCAAACCTGGTTTCAACAGGACAGAGCCCAGGCTGCCTGACAGTCTAGGCAGCAGTGAGACAATTGTTTGGGGATCGCATAATTTTAAGGATTGCTAACATTGCTTGGCTGCCCTGGTCTCCAGACCTTTCCAGTCTGCGACTTCATTTTATGAGGACAAATGAAGAATGTTGTTGTGGTACACCAAAGCTTGCCCAGCGAAAAACACAGATTGAGGAAATCGCATCCCAGAGAAAACATTGTGCTGCATTATACAAAATTTTCAGCATTGACTTATGAATGTGTATCCAAAAATGAGCAGCACTTTAGTGTAATAATTTTTAAAAAGTAATGTATATTGTAAAAAAAAAGAAATTTTAAATGGCTTTTATTCTACAAAAAAATAAAATTATAATACTTGTTATTTAAATAAATAAGTTATGTGAATGTGATTCATTTGGTTGATCAAGGAATGAAAACCTAATTTGTTAACTTGATCAGTTAACAGGAAAACCTTATAAGCCAAAAGTTCATCATGATATTGTTATATTCAATAATAAAATATTAATAAACACTTAAAATTGATTAAAAACTCTCTTTTAAATAAGTGGAATTTATTCTCGCAGATCTTTTTAAAATTAATTCAGTTTCTTTCACTGCATTGTCAATAAGATCAATCTTAGAAAAGTTAGGAAGCTTCTTTAGCAAGTTAATCAAGTTGATCTTTGTGTATTCTCAAGTTGTATGTGTGTTGAGAAAGAAATTAATTTAATATTAAAAACTTTAATGGTGTAATTAATGACTTTGTATTTGCTATTTACAGCAGTTTGTTGTTAATTTAATTTGTATATTCATGGGTGGCTGCATTTTAATTATAATGTGTATTTGTTAGTAGTTTTAAAAACTACTACTTTCCTTAAAAGTTGTCAATTATGTATTTTCTGTCACTATGTGGGTTTTGTAACTTACATAGCATATTATATCTCCACAATAAATATTTTGTTGTACTGTGTTTGTCAGTTGATAAGATTGATGATTGATAATTGAACATGAGAAAGCTGCATGTTTGTATGAGAGGGTTGATTAGATTATTGTGGATGGATGTACCAGTAGAAATGGGTTTTCACGATCATATTTTAAAAGTATGCTATTATTTAGTTTGGACACTGTGAGATCACTGTAAGTTAAGTGAGTTGTGTTCATCCATGAAATAAAGTTCACAAAGTCATGAAGTTGACTTTGTGAACTTTACAAGAGTTTGTTCCCATCAACATATTTATTTTGCCTGAAAGTGTTTCATTGAGTGTTATTTGCCTGAAAGTGTTTCATTGAGTGTTATTCAAATGTTGCAATAATATTTCAGCCTTGAGGTTAGAAATTGCTGATTACAGAGGTAACCCTCATTAAGTATCCTTAATTTTTGTGTTTACAGGATTCATTGAAAAAGTTGCTGCAATTTAAAAAAAAACGTTTCAGAAACTATTAACTAGATAATCAAACAAGTATTTTTTTAGAAACTTCCCCTACTCAAAAGGTTTTTTACATACATACATACATTAGAATGTTCCATACATACATTAGAATGTTCCAATATGAGTAAACATCCAGCCGATAATGGACTTCTCCCCCAGGTTCGCTGGATCATCATAGGTATAAATGTGGCAATAGCAGCAAATAATGGCATGAATAATTTCATTGGGTTGCTGAGATCCCCGTATCCTACAATTATGTTGTTGACAACCACTGATATGGAAAGTTGCTTCATCCGTAAACATGACAAGTTTTAAAAATGCCTCATCATTGTCAATATTATTAAGCATTTTTATTTGTGAATTCAACATGTTTAGGACAATCTGTAGGATTATTTTTATGTTTAAGCTGAATTTTGTAAGCGTAAATGCTTTTGCAGCATTTTTTGAATAGTTGTCTTTGGAATTCCTAACTGTAAACTTCGTAGAAATTGATTTTTTTGGGCTTCTTAAACAACATTAACTTATACGCTCAACTGCATAATTTTTTTTTTGGGCTGTCTGGGGGAAGTTTTCACTTCCACATTGCCAGATTCCTTAAACGGCACATACCACCATCAAATGCTGTTTGCATGAGGAGATCATTGCCATAAACTTGCAGTTTAAGGAATCTGGCAATGTGGAAGTGAAAACGTCCCCTGGATGGCCCAAACCAAGTGATGAAGCAGTTGAGCATGTATGTCAAAGTTGTTTAAGAAGCCCTTAAGTTGTTTAAGCCCAAAGTTGTTTAAGGGCAAAATTTACAGTCAAGAATTCCAAAGGCACCTATTCAAAATGTTAATATGCAAGTGTTTACGTCTTCATGCTTACAAAATTCAGCTTAAACTCAAACTAAACCTACGGATCAACCTAAACATGTTGAACATATTGAATTCACAAGTAAAATGCTTAATAACATTGACGACACTCATGTTTACGGATGAAGCATCTTTCCATGATAGTGATTGTGTCAACTAGCATGACACTCATGTTTACGGATGAAGCATCTTTCCATGATAGTGATTGTGTCAACTAGCATAATTGTAGGAAATGGGGATCTCAGCAAACCAATGAAATTATTCATCCTGCTATTGCCATAGTTATGCCTGCAACAGCAGTCCTGGGTAGAAGTATAAATATCCAATCGGCTGGATATTCGCAATATTGAGGACATTTGCTCATATTAAGGTATTTAAAAAAAAACTTTTGAGAAAAAAATTTTTGAGTTAAGTTTAAAAAAAAAATACTAATTTGATTATCTAGAAGTTTCTGATACAATTTTTTTTAAACTGCTGTACTGCACTCAACAAGGTTGAGTATTAATCAGAAATTAATACTTCTGTTTTTGATGATCTCGTATAATTTGTTTTATGCCATAAAATAACGGTGTACTCTTACCCGCTGCTAACTTGTATTATAGCTGCATGATATTATAGCTTCATAATTCAGCCTTATTATTAATTTATTACGTACATACTGTACGTTTATATAAATGATTGAACATGTGCATTTAAATGAAGTTTTTTGTACTGATTTGTACAAATGTTTTTGCAGATACTACAAAATTAAAAAAGAAAAAAGGTACAGCAAATATTGATGTTGAAAATGAGGAATATGAAGAAGATATTGCATAATGTTAGAACAATCAATTTACATGATTTTTATAATGAATTTGTAAATATCACACTTGTATATGTAATAAAGTTTTAATTATTATAATTCTTTAATATTTATAATTTAATTTTTTCCCACTGGGAATTTTCAGTCAACTTTACTATTTATATAAATAATATATTTTTCATTCACAAATCAATAATTATATATATATATATATATATATATATATATGCTTAATTAATATATGACTGGAATAAGGATATGCTTAATTAATATATGACTGGAATAAGGTATAGTTATTACGCATAAAATATAGTGACATTATGTTAATGTATTATTTGACTATATTCTTAAATATCCTAACTTTTTTAAAATGAGTTCCATTATTACCAGTGCAATTCAGTAATTCAATCATCAGTAATTCCACTCAAGAATTTGCAGAATTACTTCCCTTATTTGTTATAATTTTGATAATCTAAGAAGAAAATAATAGTTTTTAAACATCAGAAACTCAATAACTTTCAAAACTATTGTGAATTCTAACAAAAACATACTAATGATACTTCAGTTTTTATTTTTTTGTTTTTGTGTAATATAACACTTGGCTGGGAAACTTCCAGCAATATTACAATACATATTGTAGAGAAACAAAAACATTGTTGTACTAAAAAAAAAAAAAAAGTTAGAAATAACTGAAGGAAAATTTACTACACGAGATCTTGTGTATGAGAAGTACTTGCATTACAGTACACTTGAGCAGTGTCTAAGTACTTGCATTTTCCAATTTTACTGGAAATACCTTAAAATATGACAGGTTTTTAAATACCTTAAATCACATATGACAGGTTTTGTGAAACGATCCAATCTGAAACATAAACAAAATAACAATTAAAAAAATTAATATAAAATGGTTTTTATTAAACTGTTAAATTATAATTAAATTTAATAATATTTTTAATATAAAAAATATTGGGTACTTTCTGATAAAACGGAGGCCATTTGTTTTCAGAAGGAAGAATGATGTTTTTAAAAAAAAATGAAACATTGGATATATATATATATATATTTTTTTTTTTTTCATTATTTCTTACTCCCCTGGGCTGGACATACAATCAAGTAAAGCTCAGCCCAGGAGAGTCCTTCAACTCTAAGAGGGCCTCCCCACCTACCGGCAGTACGTCTGACATGGCAGTTCAGACCCCCCGGTGGATCTTTTTTATCGCCTGCCTCTAATCTCTGAGAAAAGGTGTACCAGACTCGACTATGTTGTTCCCGAGCCCTTCCCTGGAGACTGGGTCTTTGTCTATACTTTTTAATACCTCATGCCTCTACTACTGAGCAGGGAGAAGCGGGCTTGACAAAGTCACCCCTGGTCCCCCAACCCAGCAACCGAGTCTGGATCTTTTATTTTGCCCCATCCCAGCCTAAGGACCTCGGAATCCCTGGTCGATCATCGTAATCGACACACCTCTGTATGCCGGCTCTCACGACTGGGGCTATCAACCCTTCCCTAACTCTAAAATCCATGCCGACGCCCCTCCTTGACTTTGTTGTGTAGCACTTTAGTGGTAAACGAATTAAAAGCCGTCCAATTTTCATCTGATGTAAAAATAAAATGTATTAAAGTCTCTGGCTGGAGCCCATCCAGGCCAGCCTGCCTATGTAAAACCTCAGAATCGAAGATTGTATGTTAATGTATTGTATGTCCATTAATGGGTATTAAAATGTTGGCTTTTAATACCTAACAATATTAATTACTTTTTAATTGTATATAATTATGAATTAGTTAAAAATCAAATACTTACACTATATGTATATATTACCAGTCACATGCTAACATGCGACTGATGGCAATGAATCAGTATAATAATGGACAGTTTTCAACAGCAATAATCATGTTTTAGGTGGTGCCATACAATTGCCATCTGGATATCTTTTTCTAAATGCTTTAATTAAGTCAGGATCAACTAATCTAACACCATCCACTTGATTACCTAAAGTTATCCTGTAAAAAATTAAATTGAATTAATTTACAGTTTTTGATAGTAAAATAATTTGTACATATATAATAATAGTAAAAAAATGATTTCTTAACGCAGCAAAGCTAGACAAAAGAAAGAAATGTCAGTTAGTTTTTCCTTGGTGCAAAACGAAGTGTCATCATCAGCGCCTGGGCAAAATGTATTAATATTATATTAACAAGCTACATTAACAAAATAAAATTATCATTTGAAAACTTCAAATGGCATAATTAGCTGAGAATACTGAATCAAAATTCAAATATTTGAATATAAACAGAGAGCCCTAAGAAATCATAAATATAAGATAACATCATTTCATTATTCTCTATCATATTTTGCATGTTAGCCCCTAGTTTAAACTTGTGATGCAATGCCACTTAACAGACACAATCCACAAGGATGTGGTGAACAGTTAATTGGCAGTTGCAGTGAGCACAAATGGGTGCATCTGTTTGACTCGCCAGATATCCATGAGAGAGCCTAGTCTGCCCTAATCGCAAATGGCAATTAATAACCTCTTGACGGTTATTCCTGCATAAGGAACTCCACAGTGACACACTGTTCTTAAGTGGATGAAGCTTATTGTTGATGATAGCTCTTCATGAACCACCCTCTTAACAGACAAGATCGTTTGAAACAACACAATTAGTGAAAGGAGGCTGGAAACAAGCCTCTTTTGCCACAGCTGCGGATCCAGCAGAAGCTCACAGTTATATTATGTTGAGTAATTTGAGAAATAACACTGAATCTCACAAACAGTAGGGTGTCTGGAGTACATGTCACTGATAATTTGAATACTAGATCGTTGATATCGGTGTTCTTTGGTAGTTGGGTTTCAATTAACCACACATCTCAGGGATGGTCGACCCGAGATTGTACAATACTACACTTCATTTACATACATATCATTCTCATTCATCCTCTGAAGTTATACCTTACGGTGATTCCAGAGGCTTAACAGAAAAAGAAAGAAAAGTTGGAGTACATGTCACCGATTGCCTGTAAAGCGCTCCTGGAATCTGAGTAGACAATTATGTATCAAAATGTTGACTTATTATATTTAAGGCCTTATTAATAGCATACAACTCCATAATAAAAATACTGACGATGCTGGTAGGCCAAACATGTATATTCTGTTGCCAACCACAAAAGCACAATCAAGAGAATTAACGTTTTCAGAGTCGTCTGTATAAACTATACCATCAGGATTCATGCTATTTATAAGATAATAGAATTTTTCTCATAATTTAACTGAATTTGTGTTCTTATAGTGACAAAGAACAAAGCAGTAATTTACTAGAGAAGGCCACCAAGGAGGGTAATAACATGCAGCAACAGTAAGAACTGGAGGTAATTGTAGAAAAAGTGCTGAGCTCAGATGCCTAGTGAAGCAGTACATGATGGTCATTCCTCATATTGTTTAACATGTTAGTTGGAGAATACCACATCAAAGGTTCAATGATTTCGTTGCACTTTAATGCCAGCCACATAGGAACATATCATTTGTGTCTATTCATAAGAGATGGCTCACCACTATCCACCAACAGACTTACCTTAGGACTTGAGCGAAACGTACCCGTAGCAAGATGGATAAATGAATGATGGACTGCATTGAGCATCTTTATGGTGGTGGCCCATGCCGACGAGTAAGCCATGCAGCCATATTCTAAGCAGGAACAGACCAGAGCTTGGTAGAAGCACAACATACATATACAATCGGCTCCCCAATAAGTATTAGATACAACTCTCAGCATGTCCAACATTTTTAGACATTTTACCTTCAACTCTATCAGATGTGTTACCCACGTCAGTCATTGGTCAAACCACAATCCTAGAAATCTAACCTGCGTGCATGTCTCACCATGTAAATACAGTTGAGGGTCAGCATGTTACCTCAACCAAAAAAAGAAAATGCACTTTCATTTTCTCCGGAGAAAATGTGAATCCAGTAATTTTACACCACAATTCTAACTGGGTTATTGTGTTTTGAAGTAGTCTCTCACCTGTAGCTAAAGTTCCAGATGCTACGTAAATAGAAAAATCATCAACAAATAAATATCAGTTAAAACCTTATAGAAGTTTCCTTTTCCATATTTACATTTTGATTACTAATCTATAAAACTATTCTAAAATATACGAGATCAGTACAAAATAAGATGGGTAGAAGATTTTCATCTTACATAGAGGTTACATTAGAACCTGCTTTTCTATCTGGAATTATTCTAAGAGATGAATACAATGCAGTCTGTTTGGGGGTGGGGGGATTACATTATAACCTAATTGATAAACTCTTGGAGCTTTTCATTATAATATTATATTTGTTCACAAACATATATAAATGCAATTTATATAGCGTTCTGTTTGAGGCAATACAATAGTGTACAGTTTGAACCTAAATTTTTATCAACTTTGCTGGTGGATAGCTGTTCAATACAGCCATTCAAAAAATAATAATTATTTAATTCTTTACATGTCTGACTGAATATAGAAAATTAGCAAATTGTTAAAAACCTGAAAGTTTCTCTTGCAAGTTGGAGCAATAAAAAATAACTTCTTTAAACAAAAAATTCATTATCAGGTTTTTTAAATTAAAAAAAAACCTTAAAAGATATTTAATGAAGGTTAATTTTTTTATATTATTTATTTTTCACTTACTTAAAGTTTTTATTTATTTTCTGCTTACTTTAAAAAAATTTTTTCACTTTGTTTTGAAAAATTAAATTTGAGATCTCAGATACATAAAACTATGTATGTTTTAATAATCCATTTTTTTTGTACATGAACACTTATTTTGAAGTTCCTAGTGGATAAATAAAGTTTTTTTTAAATTTTATGCTATTCACATATATTAGATCAGAAAAATAAAATTAATTCTAAATAAATATTTACACATCTTTATTCAATGATAAATTGTTTCAATATACATACAGTAGGCAAGTTTTTTAAGTAAGGGTATTCAATAAAAACTAAGTGAGTGATGTAAAAAAAAACTTTCACATTACAATATACTTACAAATATTTATTATTTTTTTACATAGTTGCTATTCAAATTTTTCATTTCCACCAATCCAAACATTTACAAGACTTGGGGCTGCATCATGATTACTATAATAATTTCATAAAAATCTTCAACATCAGAAAGATAGGCTGTGTTAAGTTACAGGAATTAAAAAAACAAATTGAAAATTACCAATTGGGTTGAACATTATGCGGACGACCAAACAATTCAATTTTACGAGTACCAGGTGATAATCTTTCAATGATACCATAGATTTCATCTGGTTTATGACTAGTTGCTCGTACCTCAGCTACAATTACATCACAGTCTAAACCTCTATTTAAATTAGCTGGACTTCCTTTCATACCAACCTATAAAAAAATAATTAAAATCTTGTTTTTTATGGTATTGTTAAATTTATTATGAAAAGTGAATTTTTACAAAGAACTTAATTTTATATTCTTATTTAAAATTTTATAATTATGTTTTGTAAAGACAGAAAAAATGACCCAAAATATGCAAATTTATTTCTTTGCAAAAGATTATATTATTCTGAAAAAATATAATCTTTTATATAAATAAATAGTAGTTCAAAAATGTACATGAACACTGAGAAGTCTTCTTTCAACTTGGAATTTGTCTTTAAGTATAAACAAATTTGAATAATCTTTATAAAATAATTTGAAACTAAAATAGTGATTATTCAAGAGTTCAATGTTTATCATATTACAATTCAAAACCTGAAAATGCTATAAAAATTATATAAAACAATTTTTTACAAATCATGCTTTTTAAGGTGTTCATAAATTTTTAATGTATGAAATAAATGATTACTGGTAAAATAGACGAAGCATACATGAAAGTTAAGGAGAATTTTTGTGGTATATAAGTTAAAATCTAATAATGTGTTAAATAAAGATGTTACACTGATTTATAATACGAAAGAAAAGGTCGATAGGTGGGTGGAATATATTGAAGAGTTATACAGAGGAAATGAATTAGGAACTGGTGTTATAGAGGAAGAAGAGGATGAAAAGGGAGATACAACACTGAGATCTGAATTTAAAAAAACAATAAAGATTTGAATGGCAAAAAGGCTCCTGGGATAGACAGGATACCTACAGAATTACTGCACAGTGCAGGTGAGAAGCTGATAGATAATACAAACTGGTGTGTAATATTTATGAAAATGGGTACGTTCTGTCAGTCTTAAAAAAAAGTGTTATTTCATGACACCAAAGAAAGCAGGAGCAGATAAATGTGAAGAATGCAGAAAAATTAGCTTAACTACTCATGCATAAAAAATCTTAATTAGAATTCTGTACAGATGAACTGAGAGAAGAGTGGAAGAAGTGTTAGGAGAAGACCAATTTGGTTTCAGGAAACGTATAGGGACAAGGAAAGCAATTTTAGTGCTCAGATTAATAGTAGAAGGAAGATTAAGAAAAACAAACCAACATACATGGCATTTATAGACTTAGAAAAGGCATTTGATAATGTAGACTGGAATAAAATGTTCAGCATTTTAAAAAATTTAGGGTACAAGTATAGAGATAGAAGAACAACTGCAAAGTGCAACAATTGAAGAACAATTGCATTTACAGGGACCGAAGTGCAACAGTAATAATTGAAAAGCTTAAAAAAGAAGCCGTAATAAAAAAGGGAGTCTGACAATGTTTGCTATCCCTGTTACTTTTTAATCTTTACATAGAACTAGCAGTTAATGATTTAAAAACAATTTAGATCTTGAGTTACAACGTGAAAAGATAAAGATGCTACGATTTTTTTTTGATGATATAGTAATTCTAGCTGAGAGTAAAAAAGATTTAGAAGAAACAATAAATGGCATGATCTTATGCAAGAATTACTGCATGAAAAAAACAAGAACAAAAGTAATGAAATGTAGTAGAAATAATATAAATGGACCACTGAATATAAAAATATGATAAGAAAACTATGAAGGTAGAAGGATTTTGTTATTTAGGAAGTAGAATTACTAAAGATGGACAAAGCAGGAGCAATATAAAATGCTGAATAGCAAAGGCAAAACAAGCTTTGAATCAGAAATATAATTTGTTTATATCAAAAAATTAATTTAAATGTAAGAAAAACATTTTTGAAAGTATATGTTTGGAACATAGCTTTATATGGAAGTGAAACTTGGATGATCAGAGTAACTGAGAAGAAAAGATTAGAAGCTTTTGAAATGTTGTGCTATAGGAGAATGTTAAAAATCAGATGGGTGGATAAAGTGACAAATGAAGAGGTGTTGCTGCAAACTGATGAAGAAAGAAACATTTGGAAAAATTTAGTTAAAAGAAGAGACAGATAGATGGGAAAAATTGTACAGGCAGGCAACTTTTGGAATATGTAAAACAAATTGTTAGAGATGTAGGATATAGGAGGCATACTGAATGAAACTACTGGCACTAGATAGGGAATCTTGGAGAACTGCATCAAATCTGTCAAATGACTGAAGACAAAAAAAACATTAAAAATAAAATATAAAGTAAGACATAATTATATTAGAAATACTTAAACACAAAGGACTACCTAACTTCAAACATGCTAAAAAATAAAAGCTTTAAAAATTAAAATATTATCTATTAATTCATGTCATGTCATGTCAATTTCTTACTATTCTTATACATAAAATGATGATTATCTGTGTCTGAAGTTTCTTTGTTTCCATACAATATTCACCAATATCAGTTTTTCCATTATTACGAGGGTTACTTTTTTTCAAGCTCCGATCGGTCGCGAAATAAAAACCGGTGCAAAAATCAGATGAACCTTTGTGCATATGTGTTGCGCAGCATCTCTAGTATGGTCTTCAATCATGCTGTGTCACTTCGTTTAGTTTTGAACATGCAGCTAACACGTAAACATGTCTACAACAATAGCATCTCCCGCCAAGTGTGAAGTGCGTGTGGTAATTCGATTTCTTCAGGCTGAGGGGTTCAGCTGAAATTCATTGACGAATAAGTAATGTGTATGGTGAAACTTCAATGAGTGACAGCAATGTGCGACAATGGTGCAGGAACTTTAAAGCAGGACGTGCAGATGTTCATGATGCAGGCGGTCAGGGAAAGAAGCGAGTGTCAACTGATGATCTCATTGAGTGAGTGGATAAGGCAATTCGAGAAAATCATCGGTTCACAGTTTCTGTATTGAGTGATTTGTTTCCTGAAATTTCAAGGTCAGCTCTCTACACCATTGTGAGTGAGAGACTTCAGTACCACAAACTGTGTGCGAGATGGGTTCCCAAGATGCTGTCCGACCATCACAAAACAATGAGAATGGACGTCTCCCTAACGTTTCTCCAGTGCTACCACAATGAAGGAGAAGATTTTTTGAACAAAACTGTCACAGGGGACAAGACATGTCCCCTGTGACAGTTTTGTTCAAACAAATGGACAAGACATGGGTCCATTTCGAAACTGAAGAAACAAAAGAACAATCCAAACAGTGGATGCATTCTCATTCTTCCAGTAAACCAAAGAAGCTCAAGCGAACCTTCTCCAACAGAGAGTGTATGGCTACTGTGTTCTGGAACCGGAATGGAGTTCTCTTGGTGGAATTCATGGAACGTGGCACGACCCCATCACTGCAGCCTCATACTACGTGATTCTTCAACGTCTACGAAGGGCAATTCAGAATAAGCGGAGAGGAATGTTGTCATCAGGCATTGTCTTTCTCCATGACAATGCTGCACACTGCAGGTGTAACAAAGATGCTCATCCTGCGTTTTCGTTGGGAAGTGTTTGATCACCTACCATACAGCCTGGACTTGGCTTCATCCAATTTTCACCTTTTGCTCACATGAAACGCTGGCTAGGAGGACAACATTTTGGCACAGACATCGAGCTGCAGACCAGCATAGAAACATGGCTGAAAACACAGGCGGCTCCGTTCTATGACGAGGGTATTGGAAAGTTGATACCACGCTACAACAAATGTCTAAATCAGAGTGGCGACTATATAGAGAAATAACATAACTATGGAAGTACTTGTTACAAATAAATAAATTTATTATCCTCATTGTGGTTTTAATTTCGTGACCGATCGGACCTTGAAAAAAAAATAACCCTCGTAAAACAAAATTTTGGACCAATTTATCAGTTTGATTTGTCACATCATATGCATTATATAACTGGCCAACTAATTAGCATGCTAATTTTTACATTGACTGGCCTCAGATTTGATTCCTGACAGTCTGTAATTTTTTCACCTACTATTATTTCATCCATCTTCATCATCACATTCACAGCTGTCACATTACTACACAACCTTAGCTATACTTATACTTAACAACAATAAAGTTATTCTGGTCAACTTATAATTTGTATTAATAAGGTATGCAACTGTAACATAACATGAGGGCTTCATAATATTTATATGTGTGCTAAACACTAAATGCTTATTTTGATTTTGTCTTTTTTTTACTTTATTGTGGTAAGGTAGCATGGTATGAAAATTTTCAAGAATTTAATCACAGGATATATGATCAAACATGCAAATTTAAAAATAGAAATCATCAAAGTTATGTGTCTTTTTTTTAAAAAAAAAGACATTGTAACCCTATATAATTATATATTATATAAAATATATAAAAATTATATAATTATAAAAAAAATTATAAAAATATATAAAATTATATACACAGCCTTTTATTTAACTCTACAATACTTGTTTAACATCATACTGAATTTCTAAAAACTTGATGCAAACTACACTCTCAAAAAACAACATAGTGTTATTGGGATGCCAGAGAGCAGGTGGATTGTTCACCTATTCACAGTATGAACCTTTTTCTCTGCCGAATAAACAAAGTCCAAACAGAATAAACTTAATATCATTAACCGATGAGAGATATTACAATGTCATCAGTCATCAGTATGTAGCGCTAAAATCGACTTTGTTAGTTAGAAACACTTATTACAGAAGAATAAATAATGAAAGCCAAAGAAAACTGCAATTAAACCTGTTTTTTTAAAAATATAGATAAAAAAATTTACTTTGTTGCAAGAATAATTTGATAAAAACCAGAAATAAGAGATTTACAAAAAAAGAGGATGCTGTATTGCATAGTTTCAAATATCATTAAACAAATAATCTCACTCTTATGTTACCATTGATCTTTTTCATACCCTCATTAGCACAGTATAACCACACATTATTGTAATCACAAACTTTTTTTACTTTTTTTATAACACTACATAAATCAAAATTAAGGAAATAAAATTTAAACTGACTAGGCAATGTTCCTTCCCATGATTCAACCAGTGACCTGTTCTGCCAGTTCTGATAATTCTTTGCAATTGATTTGTCTTTACCCAAATTATTTCATCAACTCTTTCATAACCCCATAATTTTAAACATTCACGTCCTAGTTCCATTGCTCTGAAATACAAAAATAAAAATACAAATAGAGAATATTTTAAATAAAAAGATAGGAATAGGAAAGATGTCATAGAAATTCACATGTAAGATTTTTAAAGTATCTTTAAACAAATTCTTTAAGTGTCCTTAGCCTACACAATTTAAAATCATAATTCAATAATGTTGTACATTTATATATAATACCCTTATTTATAAACTGTATACCAAATTAGATCAAATATGGTAAGAAGAAATGAAAAAGAATACCTCGACAGATCTTTCTGAAATAGAGCTTTTCATAAAAATAATTACACTAAATAGAAAACTGAACTTTAACAGATAGGAATGAGACTAAGTATATAGATAACTCAAAAAAAATTATATTCCTCTTTTAATATAAGGAAAAATAAATTAAACAATAAACCTAATGATGTGAAGTCATTGATAGGGAGAATCCAATTTAAGAATAAATAAAATATGACAGAAAGATAAAAAAATAATTTAATAAAACTACATTGTGGTAATATTACTACATGTAATAAAATAATGGGTCAAATACCAGTTTATATAGATTTGAATACTAACGAGATCTAAAATATGTGAATGTATGGAGTATGCAAACAACAAAACTTCTATTCTTAATTTATATTTAAAATTTTATTATATATATATATATATATATATTTCAAGTAATTTTTGGAACTACTTTAAATATATATCAGTAATAGAAAATTTTTATTTTAGAAAAGAAATGTTCAAACATGTTCAGGTACAAGTCAGTATTTTTCTTGTCATACATTAAACCAGAGATGCTGAAGAGTCATTCAAATAAACTATTGGTAATGGCATGATTAAGCAGAATAAACACAGATGTGCTAAAGACCGCTGTAACATAATGCAATATTCAAGGTATTGGAATTTTATACATTGATAGAACACAGTATTATACAGAAATACAGTATTACCATGAAACATAGTGTTATGATATAATTGTAATATAAAGTAAGCTGAAAGAATTTAGAATGAAGAAATTTTAGTAGAAATAAGATAAAAAGGAACTTTTAACAAAAAATTCAATAAAATGGCAGGTCACATATTAATTAATTAAACACATACTGCATTAATTTGGTAATGAAAGGAAATATAGAGGGTAAAAATTATACGAGAACACTGCATTTTGAATACATAAAGCAAATGATTAAAAATACACTAACCATGATAATATTATACAGCATAAAACAGAAAGAAATAAGAAGATGTGCATCAGGCTAGTTAAAAAAACTATAACTATGATAGTTTACCTTCCAGTAACCCACAAAAATATAAGTCCATCATCTTGTAATGTTGGTATACCAAGTTGTCTCATTTCATCATCTGATAATGTACCATAAGGTAATTCCATATGGATATCCCAAGGCGGATCTGCCATTATCACAGCAAATTTACCTGTAAAAAAACAGTATATTTTTTGCCAATAATAATCTGTAGCTGGTTTAGATATAATTTTAACGACTTATTTTTTGAAAAAGAAAGGCTATGTTCAATAATGGATAATAGAGTAAAATTGGAAGAAGATTATTCCAGTTTTAACTAACTAAAAAACAAGAGTGCTTAACAAATACTAAAAAATAAGAATACTGAACAGATTTTTAAAATAAATAAAGCTTTTTCCTATACATTCTACGTTATGTGGTATCAGACAAAATCTTTAATCACTTATAAAATAATTTCTTATTATTATGAACAGAACAGATGAAAGAAGAATTTCTTATTAGCATAGGTGGAAGAAATATAAATTGTGTCAGATTTGCTGATGATCGGCTGATTGTAACTAGGTGATTGAGAGGGAAGAGGCTGTTATAACAGAAGGAAGAATTAAACAAGTAAAATGATATAGATATTTGGGGACAGTACTAACAGAAGACTGTAGTAGTAAAGACAAAAACTGCAATGACAAAGGAAGTCTTTTTTTAAAAAAAAAAAACCTCTCTGCAGCAACAAGGATCTGAACCTGAGGAAGAGATTGGTAAAATGCTATGTCTGGAGAATACTTTTGTATGGTAGTGAAACATAGATACTGGCGAAAAGCAAAAACATAAGATTGAGGCTTTTGAGATGGGGATTTGGAGGAGGATGCAGAAAATAAAATGGGTGGATGGTGTAAGTAATGTAGAAGTATTAAGAAGAATAAATGAAGATAGAACAATATTGTTGACTATCAGAAGGAGGAAAGGAAACTGGATTGGGCATGTAATTAGGGGAAAAGAAATAATAAATACAGTTCTTGAAGGTGAAAAAAGAAGAGGAAGAAAGAGGTTGGTTAATAAATGACATAAAGGGTAGTGAAGGTTATGATGAGACGAAAAGAAAAACATGGGACAGAAACAGATGGAGACAACACTAGCACTAGGGACCTGCCAATAAGCAGAATACATCATGATGATGATAATCAACAGAATAGAAAGCCAATCTTTAGCATTTTTAAATGAAAGACGACATTGTCATGACAATAAGAGTTACACAACTCACCAATCACAAGCACCTTTGAGATCATATTATTTATTCTCAAATGGAACAGTAAATTTTGATTTCATTATATCTTGATTTTTGGAGGTTATATTTTTTAAAAATATAACCTCCTTTTTAATTTGGAGGTTAAATTTCTTATTGCTGCCAAAAACTAACCCATAAGTTACTCAAATGTGTTTACACCATACTTTGTTAAATTTACACAGAAATCAATTTAATAAACTGAAAATATATCAAAAATATTATATATAAAACTTTCTTAACAAGTTATATATGTGGAACCATAATTTCTTAAGAAAGAAATAGAAAGTATGTACATTATATGTAACTGTATACCAAATTAGATCAAATATGGTAAGAAGAAATGAAAAAGAATACCTCGACAGATCTTTCTGAAATAGAACTTTTCATAAAAATAATTCTTCCAATCAAACTTTAGATATTAACACAAACAAAAATGGTTATTTTAAAGTACAAACTTAAAAAGTTTGAATTTTTAATGGATTGAAGCAGTTGAAAAGTAACAGGAAAATTATTATTATAAAATTCTAAGATTAAGTCAAGATTTTAAAATCTAAAATAAAATTTAAGAAAATAAAAGATCCAGTTATATGCTGGAACTTAAATTAAAATGCTTTAATTTTTCTAAGTCAGCGTAATAAAATTAAAACATTACAACATAAATACTTTGTAAAAAAGATAATAAGAGAGAAAAAACAAATAATTCAGTTATATATTTCCATAAAATTATTATTGGTATTATTATGCCAGTCTGCCCCCTTTGTGGTAGAATGGTGAATTCTTGGCCTTTTTATTTAGAAAATCTGGTCAGGCATTCACACATACTTTTTTCCAATTTAGCCTCCAAAACCACCGTAAGGTATTACTTCAGAAGATGAATGAGGATGATATGTATGAATGTAAATGAAGTGTAGTATTATACCAGGTCTTATTTCAGGTCAACCATTCCTGAAATGTGTGGTTAACTGGAACCCAACCACCAAATAACACTTGCATCCACAATATAGTATTCAAATCTGTATAAAATTACAAAATTCATCTCTTCTCGTAAATAAATCAACTTATTTATGGCTGAAGATAATTTGTTAATTTTTCACTTATTTAAAACCTTTGTTGAGGATTATTTCTTGACTATTTCAATTCATACTGACAAATATGTTTTTTCTGGATTATATGGTCTTGAAACTTATAGAGATTAGAAAGAATACAGATTTTATATTCTATTAATAATAACTAAAGTATGAATATGTAAACAGCTACCAATGTAAAAATAGCATCTATATTCTGTTGTATTATACAAATATCTTGCACTCAAGCAACCAAAATGCCAGGAATGAAAAATGTTTACTAAAAAAATTAACCTGCTCAGCTAAATGGTTCTTTATTCAATTCAACACAGTTTTACCTGATTGCATATCAGATTTTGAACAAAATTTTTAAAAAATCTACATTTTTCCAGCACTCACAAATAAGTGTTTACTAGAACCATAGCTCCCACTTTATTACTGTTGAAATTTTTTTGATATCTACAACTATTAACTTTAACAAGAAAATTGTATTTCTTGTTTAGTTACCCAACACTCATAGTTAATAATAGTCTCACTAACAACAAAGACAAAATATAATATTATATGAAAATAAAAATAAAAATCTAATAGTGGCACTTTTGGTTTAATAAAAACTATCACTTAGCCTGTACTCTAAGGAATATTTAATGTTTGTAGAAGTGAGTTGAGTTTCTTACAACTACCTAATTAAAGTTAAAGTAAATAAAAAAGTAAAATTAACTGAAGAATCATTGTTGTAATTTTTAATTAATCTTAGGCTGCAGATTTCAGATTTATCAGTGAAAATAGTTATCAAAATTAAATCTGACTTATATTCTGAAACTTATTACAAGCAGTTTTTATACACATGATTAATTTCATATCATTTGAAGTTTTATTTCCTATTATAATATAATAGGTACCAATTAGAACATAAGTAGAGGAAAATACAAAACAAGGCCTAAACTGATGGTAAGTAATAAGTAAAGAATATATTTTTTGTAAAAAAAAAAAGTTATGTATTATGGTGAAAAGAAGCTGAAAAAGTTTGGAGATGACAGTTTTCTTGAAGGTATTTCCAAGTCAGTACATGGATTCAGAAATTTGCTGAACTGCTTTCTGTAAAATAGTCTTGACTGATAAGTTTACTGATAACTCCCTATACCAACTTTTTCAATCTACTTATTCATTTCTCTCCACCTTTCATGGAACAACTGCAAAATACCATAAACATTAATTCAATGTTTTAAAATTTTTGACAATTAACAAATACATTATACTGAGGCATAAATCCTAGTAATGATATAATGATTACAACAATAATGGCATAAAATGGATGAAATATATATATTGTTTACCAAGTACAGTCATATCAAGATATCGTAGATCACATTGTATCCATTGTGGTGGATAAAGTATAGTTGCTTCTTGACCTAATTTTACTTTTCCTTCTTCAATTAAAGCAGGACCACAATTTGGTTCTTTCGGTACTGGTACAGTTGGACCATCGACCTCATAATGGACATACCTAGAAATTTTACATTTTCAACTAAATAATAATCTAAAACAAACACAATTTATCACTAAAAACTAACCTGTACAAAGTGCATAATAGAATACAATACTATTTTTACAAAATTCAAGGCTGAATTCTTAAAAAGTGTTTATACAGTTTTAATACAACGTATAAAAATAATATACTACTCCTTTTACTTCTGGCAATACCAAGAAAATTTACAGAAGTATTAAACAATAAATATTTCTTAAAAATAATAAACAAAAAGCTGAATTATCAATAATGATTTTATGATTAGATAAAATTTTGACAAGTTTACAGTTACGATACTTTTTTTATTGAGTAAAAATTATACATACAGATATTAAATGTTTTTTAAGTACCATCTCATGGTGTAATTCATCATTGAGTAAATCCATTTATCAATTAAAAACTGCTTCAGCCTTTTTATAAAACTGATTTTATCACAGATACCAATGTCACATGATATTTTCTCTATGAAATTTGGCCTATTTATGATAACTTGCATTTAAATAATGCTGTTCCAAGAGTCACGCACCTAGTTGTTTCTATTTCTTGAGTTATAATTGTGTGCATTTAAATTTATCACAAAATTTGTCTGCCTAAAATGATTATTGCATTTTTAATAGATATTGAAGGAACTGTCATTAGTTGGATATCTTTAAAAGATTGGCTACAGGTTTGAATTTCCTTATTCCTGCCATATACATCTGCTGTAGCTTAAATCTTGTTCTAAATTTAGATAATTATCCTAAAAACAGCATCAAGTACTACTACACATGAGAGTTTATCAATCCATGATAAATCACTCTCATCAATGTACCATTACCAAGTCTAAATTTTAATCTTACAGCAAAGAATAAAAGCTTTTTTTTATTAATTATTATACTTTCAGAGATTTGTGTATATCAATCATTAACCATGCAATTCTGACTATAACAATTCATAAATATTTTATATCACTATAATGTTGTATATTTTTCAGATAAATGAGTGCCAAGAATTTGTTATTTTTATGCATTAAATGTTAACTGAAAAAGGTATTTTTATTATATATTTAAATGTATTTAGTGTATATTTTATTATCAGCAAATATATATATATATATTTTTTAATGTTAATTAAACAGATATAATGCTATTAGAAACAACTTACTTGCACGTGTCCATATGAAAACATGTATTAAGAAATGAACAATCACCAAGCGATTCATCTGTATGTTTTTGAATAATTTTTTTAAAATGTAATTTTTTGCAATTTTCTGTTGTACAATCAGCCCTAGTACCATGTGGACAAAATTCCATCACCTAAAATAATATTAAATACTTACAAAAAATATATCAAAATGTTAAAATAAAATAAATCATTGGTTTCTAAACCAAATTAATATAATCATTGTTAATAAGAAAAATCTGATTGCTAGTTGTGGTTGTACTACAGATCAGGACATTTGTACAGGAATGTCCTTCCACAGAGAAGTGGATGTTTAGGTGACACTCCCCATGGATTATTTATCAAACTTTATCAACATTTTTAAGTGTTCAACCAATAAAATAATCATCCAGAGCACTTGATAACTTATGTCTGACCACTGCTGTAATTGTAAATGCCACCCATAAGAAAACTTTCAAATTTACTTGTTACAAATAAATTACTCATTACAAAAACTTGATATATACATACTGCGTTTTATTTGACAGCCAACATAGGATATCAACAATGATGTGTAAATCACCATCCCTAAATATACAGCGCAACATGCAGACACTAACTTACAAAGTTGTCATCTACGTCTAGGTTGACAACAAGTAATTGAAACAATTCAGTAATATTACAACTTTGCTGGTGATTTATACTTTGGAAACAGCTAGCACAGAGTAACACATTTGTTAGTTATCAGTAGTCATCTGTTGACAACAATTGTTCAGCCACACTTACATTAGTTACCATGCATAACCTAACAAATGAAAGTCAAGATAACTAGTCCTGCAAAGTGGGAAGTCCAAGCAGTAATTCATTTCTTAAAAATGAAAAACAAATCTGCTGTTGAGATCCATAAAGAAATTTGTGATGTTTATGGATCAAATGTTATGAGTAAAAGTAATTTCAAAATTATTTGTTTCGAAGGTATGATGAATGTTCATGCGTAAGAATGAAGAAGTTGCCTGTCTGTGACCGAAAATGATTTGTTGGAAAAAGTGAAGAAAATATTTACAAAATTTTAATATGAAAACTGGGTTGCAGAAAGTTTTGCACCAGAAGGGTGCGAAAAATACTGGGAAGGGGCAAATAAAAAATCTTGCCACAGTTTAAACTTTTTGCAGTAATACCAAAATAAGGAGATAAACTACTTAACCACAATGTAAGTAGAAATGAGACTTGTATAATATACTAATGTAGAAACAAACAGGAAAAAATTGATGTAGAAGTGGCATTCATCATCTCTGCGGTCTAAGAACTTTAAGCAAGAATATTCCGAAAAGAAACTTAGCCACTGTTTTTTTGGATCAACAAAGAGATATTATTTATCAAATTTCTTGAATGTGGAGTAGTATAAATGCCAATATACATTGTGAAACTCTTAAAAAAATTTACATATTTAGAGCAAAAAATTTTAGAAACTACCCAATAAAATTTTGTTACTGCATGATGTTTGACCACATACAGGAACAAAAACAGTTCTGGAATTAAAGTGACTTGGCTCGGAAATATCAGAATATCCACCTTACAATCCTGATTTAGCTCCAAGTGGTTATTACCTTTTCCTCTATTTAAAACAATGACTTGTATCACAGAGATTTAAAAATGATGAGATAAAGCAATTAAATTAAATTGCTGCCATGAACATTCTTTTGAAGACAAAATAATAAATGTAGTAGAATGATACGAAAAACATGTGAAAAGTGAATAACTATGTGGATAAATAATACATGTATGAGAGTTTATTTTAATGTAATAAAGTTTTTTCTATGTAGCTAACTTTTGTTTTTTATATCAAAATGGTTTTTAATAAAAAACATGTCATAAAATCATACAAACGGTATTCCATGAATACTGATGTTAAAGGATTATTTAAAAAGCAATTCAGTTATAACAAATTCACCATTCATGCAAATTACCTGGGCTCCGCCTTGTGATCTAAATCGTTCAGCTAATGAACGCTCCTTGGCAGTAGGTTTGCTTAATAATGCTAATATCTCTTCTCCAACCTTTTTATTTTCTTTTTCTCTAGCAGATGGCATTGATAACAAAGACTAAAACAAAAGATATACATTTTAATGTAATTTCCAAACTAGGCTTGTAATTTTATGCATGAAAAATTAAAATAATATAGACATATGACAACATAACTTTCACTTTTAGTAGTAAAGGGATTTTTTAACAGCTGCAACTTCAATTTCATTTCATTCTCATGTTAGAAATTAAAATCGTAAGGCCTGCAAGAATGAATATTTTACTTAAATACTTCAGGATTTCAGAACAGTTTTATCATTCATGGTTGTTCATTTTAATAATTTTATATTACTCATTTTATAAAACTTGATTTAGCTAATTTTTTTAAAATGAACTTTTCAAAATTAAAAACAAAATTTTTACAATTTTATAGTTGCGTATGGATAATTTGATTCCTATTCATGAACACAAAGTACACTTGAGTTGTATAGTTTACAGTTTCTACATTAAAATGACTTCAAACATTGTGCATTTCTTGTTGAACAGGACAGACAACAGATTACACAAATCAGAATGTTTTTAATACAATTTTTTTTTATCTCTTTTTTAAATATTTTTTACACTTCCAAAAATTTAAAGCTTTCAGGGAGTTAATAATGCTAATTAAGTTTATAATTTCTTTATGAAAAATTTCTTATGTTCATTCATTTCTTTAATTCAATTTTTTGGATTAGATTGTATGAGGAATATGAGGCCTAGGTTTTGGTAGTTTGGCTTTTTGTACAATACCGATCAAACCTGATTAGGGACAGTATCTGTATGAGTTAATCTTCCCATTACGTTTCCCTTTATTCTTTGTTCCTTGTACTTTATTCTTCCTTGGAATAATTTCAAAGGTCAGTCACCCCGGTTCCATCTATGTCATTATGGTACTTTCTGGTAATTATCAGAACAGCTATTATGTACGTATTCATACATGACTGGGCTTTATTGAAGCTTAGTGAGATAGGGACCTGTGCGACTTGTGAACTGTCCAAGCTCTCTATTTCTTTTGGAGGGTGTTAGTACAAAAGTCAAACTAGAAACTGAAGTGTCCACTACGTAAAGCTAGGTATCCTACTACTCCTCTTCTTCTTTTTCTATTTATCCTCCAAAACCACTATAACGTATTACTTCAGAGGATGAATGAGGATGTTATGTATGGATATAAATGACGTAGTCTTGTACAGTCTCAGGTCGACCATTACAGAGATATGTGGTTAACTGAAACCCATCCACCAAAAAGAATACCATTATCCAAGATCTAGTATTAAAATCCATATAAAAGTAACTGCCTTTACTAGGAATTCAATCTTAGGACTTTGAAATCAGCTGATTTGCATTGACAAGTTCACCACTACACCAACCTGGTGAGTTAGATATCTTACTCCTAATCTATCAATTTAATACAGGATAAAAAATAGTCGACACACCCAGAGGATTTTTAACCTACTGTGCTCCAATAAAGAAGCAACTGTCTCCAACTAGTAGGAGCCCAACATGATGTCAGATAGCACCAGGGCTGACCCAATTCTTTTTTGATTAATACAACAAAAAAAAAATATATATATATTTCATTTATATAGTACAACAAAAATAAATTAGGTAATTTACCAAAATATCAGTTGTCTTTTTCTCTTTTGTTCTTTTCTCTTCCTTATCAGTAACAGTAGCTGTGACAGTTGTAACAGTTGAAGAGGTAGTTGATGCTGCAAATTTTGTAATTTTATTTTGAATTTCACAATTTGCTTCATCTTCAGCTGAAATATAAGAATTAAAATACAAAAATCATTCATTAATTAAACAAAAAAGACTTTAAAACAAATAATATAAAAGGAAAATTAATAGTTGTAAGAACTATAAATAATAATAGTACTGATTTTAGGGATAAGAAATTTAACTAAAGTTATTACACAGATTAACAATTCAATGTTACAGAAAAAAATTCAGACTCATTAAACAGAAAAACAAATCTAATGCTTATTAAAACATATTTTTTCAATAATTCTTAAATGAAAAATGAAAGTTAAGCAATATCTATAAGGTAATGTTTTTCAAAATAATATTTACAAGGAATAATATAATAATAAAGAATAATAATATTAAAGAATTAAGAATTAAGGAGGAGGAGGAGGAGGATGAAATGGGAGAAACAATACTGAGATCTGAATTTAAGAGAGCATTAAAAGATTTAAATGGCAGAAAGGCTCCTGGAATAGACGGAATACCTGTAGAATTACTGCGCAGTGCAGGTGAGGAAGCGATTGATAGATTATACAAACTGGTGTGTAATATTTATGAAAATGGGGAATTTCCATCAGACTTCAAAAAAAGTGTTATAGTTATGATACCAAAGAAAGCAGGGGCAGAAAAATGTGAAGAATACAGAACAATTAGTTTAACTAGTCATGCATCAAAAATCTTAACTAGACTTTTATACAGAAGAATTGAGAGGAGAGTGGAAGAAGTGTTAGGAGAAGACCAATTTGGTTTCAGGAAAAGTATAGGGACAAGGGAAGCAATTTTAGGCCTCAGATTAATAGTAGAAGGAAGATTAAAGAAACACAAACCCACATACTTGGCGTTTATAGACCTAGAAAAGGCTTTCGATAACGTAGACTGGAATAAAATGTTCAGCATTTTAAAAAAATTAGGGTTCAAATACAGAGATAGAAGAACAATTGCTAACATGTACAGGAACCAAACAGCAACAATAACAATTGAAGAACATAAGAAAGAAGCCCTAATAAGAAAGGGAGTCCGACAAGGATGTTCCCTATCGCCGTTACTTTTTAATCTTTACATGGAACTAGCAGTTAATGATGTTAAAGAACAATTTAGATTCGGAGTAACAGTACAAGGTGAAAAGATAAAGATGCTATGATTTGCTGATGATATAGTGAACGGCATAGATGAAGTCCTACGCAAAAACTATCGCATGAAAATAAACAAGAACAAAACAAAAGTAATGAAATGTAGTAGAAATAACAAAGATGGACCACTGAATGTGAAAATAGGAGGAGAAAAGATTATGGAGGTAGAAGAATTTTGTTATTTGGGAAGTAAAATTACTAAAGATGGACGAAGCAGGAGCGATATAAAATGCCGAATAGCACAAGCTAAACGAGCCTTCAGTAAGAAATATAATTTGTTTACATCAAAAATTAATTTAAATGTCAGGAAACGATTTTTGAAAGTGTATGTTTGGAGTGTCGCTTTATATGGAAGTGAAACTTGGACAATCGGAGTATCTGAGAAGAAAAGATTAGAAGCTTTTGAAATGTGGTGCTATAGGAGAATGTTAAAAATCAGATGGGTGGATAAAGTGACAAATGAAGAGGTATTGCGGCAAATAGATGAAGAAAGAAGCATTTGGAAAAATATAGTTAAAAGAAGAGACAGACTTATAGGCCACATACTAAGGCATCCTGGTCGCTTTAATATTGGAAGGACAGGTAGAAGGGAAAAATTGTGTAGGCAGGCCACGTTTGGAGTATGTAAAACAAATTGTTGGGGATGTAGGATGTAGAGGGTATACTGAAATGAAACGACTAGCACTAGATAGGGAATCTTGGAGAGCTGCATCAAACCAGTCAAATGACTGAAGACAAAAAAAAAAAAAAAAAATTTACAAGGTACTTTTATGAGAAAAAATTTATTCAAGTATTTTTTTTACAAAAGTTCAATTTCATATCATAATATTTTACGTGTCTGCAAATGTTTATTAGACGCTTTGAAGTACAATATTAGAGGAGAATGCTGCAGATTAAATTGGAAAAAACAATAAAAACAACAACAGTGAACTTCAGAAGACGGTGTCACAACGTTCCTCCATCTTTTCCATCTGAGAGTATATTCAGTAAATAAAGAATTATATAAAATGATTTTATTTCTTTCCTAAAAATAATGTATAATTTAGGCTAGGACTTGAAGTATGTAGTACATGAACTTATAAAGGTAGTAAACTGGTAGAAAAGGTATGTAATGAAGAAATGGGAAGAACAAAATCAACCAAATACATCTATAAAACAGCAGATAAATAAATTCAGGTCAAATGGTCAAGAAAGTGCAAAAGTGTCAAAATAGGTAAAAAAAATTCAGTAATTTTAATAAACAACCAAAACAGAACAAGATAGAAAATTATGATACTAGTTTTCAAAATAAATAAACGTACGCCTAATCTTGTAAATTCACCCAAGTACTCTCATTTTTATTTGTTCCTAATATAATTTTAAATACTTATATCAAATTCTAACACATTACAATAGCACAGTAAATCCAGGTGATAACGTTTCAATTTTTTTTTGTATGTTTTATTAACAACGTAAGAAAATTTCCAACAATCACTCTCATTCACTGTGTGAATCATTACAAACATTTTGTCATAAAATATAAAAAAATATGCTTTTTCTATTTCAATTTTGACTGGTTTATAAAAGATGTAAAATTATTTAATTAATTTTCATAAACTTTGTTTTTATAGTAGCTGTGGATCAGTGTTTCCCAGACTTTTTGACTACCTAACTAGGAATCAATTTTTCAAACCCCCTTCCTTGAAAATCTGACAAACTTAGCAAGGTAGCAGAAATTTTATAATTTATCACAATCAATTGAAATAACCTAAATTAACTCTAACTAATAAAATTTGGATAACATATTAGCAAACAACCAGTATCTAACACCCAACCAACAGACTGAAGATTAATTCTTCCAATATATAACAGGCTCCATAGAGAACACATTTCAACTGTCTTTAAACTACATTGTGCTACACTAGTGCTCACGTCCTCTCTGTTCTGTGCTATTTTTTTTTATTTCCTACATCCTCAGTTATCTGTTTTTCTCTAAGATTATTATCATTTAAATACCTTATTATCACCAAATTAATTAAACGTAAATGTTTAAATAAATTTTCCACCAAATTCACCTTATTACAAGATTAATCCACACTGTATAATCAAAAGTAGTATTTAAATAAAACAACTAATTCAATTTCAATTAAGTGCCTACTACAGATCAAATATAACAAAAAATATACAGTTTTTACTGAAACGTTTAAAGCAAGAATAAACACATAAACTGTATAATATATATCAAAGGTTTGTTTAGGTCTATTATGCACACCAGATGAATATACAGCAATCAGAATCTGTAAAATATAGAAAAAAAAATACCTTTCCTCTTTCCAGTAATTTCAATTAATACTGTTTCTTTTGATTTAATCGTTTTCTCTTTTTCTTCTTCATTATTAATATCATTTACCATAGCAACAAGCTTAGCATGTTCAGCAGCAATAACTTCAATGACTGCAGCTCCTCCACCATCTTTATTTTTCTCTTTCACTCTATAAATGAAAATAAAATAAAATATAAATAAAACATTTATTAATTTTATTGTCAGACCTTCTAAGTAATCATTACTTCTAAGTAATGATCTTCTGTGGTAACGATATCATCAGATCAAAAATCACATACAGCCGGGAAATCACAGAACAAGTTTCACAGGTAATTATTTAGGATGTAAAGTTTCAGTCTGGGGTGAATCAGATGTTCCAAGCAAAATTAAAAAATTAAATTTCTATAATGGTACCATAGAATTTTTTATAAAAAAGGTTAAGAAAGAAACCCTACTAGAATTCTATAAAACAGCATCAGTTACAGCATATCTCTACAGAGCAGAAACCTGGCATCACACAAAACAAATGGAAAATAATTCAGTTTTTAAGAAATATCGTAGGGTACCATTTGTTGGATAGGAAGAGGAACACTGACATCAGAAATGAATTAAATAAATATCTATAACTTTAATGAGCATATCAGAACATACAGACCAAACTGGGCAAACCATATTGAAAGAAAGGCAGAAGAGAAAATACCTAATCCTACTATACAAGTATAATCCACTAGGATACAGAAATTTAAGATGTCCAAGGAAAAGATGGAAAGATCAGCTTGTGTAATTGTAACGGGTGGAAACCCAAAACATGAGGAAGAAGTAGATTAAAATTAGCTGCATTTATAAGACAAAAAAATTATCATGATATTCTAGATTTTTGAAAATTTAGCTGATCTGAATGCAATTTCCTTTTTGAGGTGAAAAAATTTAAGGAATAAATTTAAATATGAGGTAATAAATTTTATTTTATTTGTAAATTTGATAAGAATTGTCATGATATTCCAGGCTCTAGCAATCTTAATTAATTTACTTCATAATTAAAAAGATTTGTCTATCCAAAGAATTTTGGTCTGTAAAGGGGTGATGATTAGTCAAATTATCATTTAATGTTTGATTAATCTTCTCCATGTTGAAGGACCAAATTTTACTGACCTATAACTGCAAGATATTAAGAGATACATTGATCTCCCATTAAAGTTACTATTTTTTACATGATCCACAGTACTGAGATATGTAAATTTATCACTTCACAAAAGCAAAGCCAGCCATACAGACATTTCTGAATTTATATCTGAAAACAGAGTCAGAATGTAGACTAATAGGTATAACATTCATATCAGACAACTTTAAATTTTAATTTACCCATATTTAGGCCATTTAATTAGGATATCACTCCTCATTTTTATTTCAACAAAACTTAAGGCCATTTTCATACAAAATAAAATAATGTTTATTTGACATGAGTTGACAGGTACTCGCAATATGACTTATTTAGCATTTTGACTTAAATTACACTAATTTAAGTCAACATATTCAATATGTATAATCTATGATTACAAACTAATTAAAAAAATTCTATATGCATCTTATAAGAAAAAAAAAATGATCAAAAACTACAATACAAAACTTTATATTATGCTGATAACATTAAAATTACTAAACTACTTAGATTAATAAAAGATAAACAATGATCTTAAATTAGTAATTACTTTATTAAAAAAGTTTCTAAATAGTTTATCACTTACGTTATAAGTTGTTGAGTAGCAAATTTTTGTAATAAATTTACAATAATATCGTGTGATACATTAGTAGATGAAGCTAGAGTAAATGAAGAAGTTGGAAGAGTAAGTGAAATTTCACATAATGCAGCTAACAGTTTTGTTTCTGTTTTTGGATCGACTTGCGGCGGACAAACACGGCTATTAATACGATTATCGATACAATTTCCTTGTTGAGAATCACTTTCATCTTGATCTTCTAAAATATTACCATGAAAAATATGATGTATAAATGCTACAGTTATTTTACATTCCCAAAATTGAAGTAAGATTATCAAATATTAAAAATTATCACCATTACTACATAAATAAATAAAAACTGATGTTTAAGTTGAGATTTTAAATCTAAAATCTAATTAAAAAAGAAGTCAATTTTCATTCTGTTCAAATTTTTCTAGATGAAAATTTAAAAAAAAATATAACTATTAGAATATACTGTTAAATAGAGAAATAAGAACAAATAATTAATAAAATATTTTCATAGAATTATTATTATTATTGAGTAAAAATCAATTTTTCATTAATGACTTTATTATAAGTTTACTGAGTGTCAACAATCATCATTTACTATTTTGACTTGACAAATGTTAAGAGTATGTGTTTTTTTAAAGATGAATTTATATAAACAAAAATTATATTTAAAATCCATTAATTCATAGGAAGCAAAGCAAATTATTTTTACAATTATAATAAAATGATTAAGTTTTTTTATCAATATCAGAGAATTACAACTGTGTCAAATTACTGTGATAAGGCATCGAATTTTGTTTCAAGCTATTATTAATTTGATAAATCTATATACTAATTTTATGTTAATTTGACGAAAAAGATAAATAAATAAATATCTTAATACTATCTCATATCAAATGGTTTAAATAAAAACTGTAGTTGCAAAATCTTAAGTTATTTTTTTTTGTAATTATTATTTAAACTAAAGAATATTTTATTACTTAAAAAAATGCAGCATTTAGATTGTAAAGTATATTACTCATAATTGTCACAGGACAGATTATCAGCGACACCAGGGGATGAGGAGAAAGAAATCTGGTAGACTTTTACCAATCTGTGTGATTGGTAATACTTTGATTTGTTTTAGTTGTCATGTCAAATCATAATAATGTTTTAAAAAAGTTCCTATTATCCTTTTACTGATCTAAGTTCACAATCAGCAATGACTTTTTATTTCTTGCTTAGCAGTAGTGGGATACATTTTAGCATAATGTTATATAAGATCATTCTTTTGATCAAAATAAATTTTTTTACAAATTTCCATTACTTCTGGTATTTCATGGACAATTGGGGATTAGTCTGCAAAATATTTTCTCAGATAACAACATGCGCTTTTTTAAAAAAATAATTGTCAATATTCATACTATTAAAATTTTATTCTTCTCCACTGTTATTGTCAAATCTGAAATAATTAAACCACTCATATCAACATACTTATTTCATATATTACAAGTTTCATTAGTTAACATACTTGAGACTAACATCAAGGTTTACATTACTCATTAAGTTAACAACTTCACTGTACTATCAAATAGAACCTCTTCAAAATTATTCACAATAAATAATTATTTTCAGGCATTATTTAAGAAATTCAACTTTATCTATTTCACTCCCGGCATGACATATTATTTACCCTAATAGCAGCAAATATTGCAGCTTTGATGTTAGTAACTGCGGCCAGAGTGCTAGGTATATTACAGGTGCAACCTTACTTTGCTTCAATAATTACTTAATTCAATAACTTTTCTATTGTTAACACCACCAGTGTTTGTTTTCGTACGACACTATATATCCTAAATTTTTTTTTTAGAGCATTTTTGGTGGTGACTACCTCCTACGGCATGTTTTTGTTGTTTACCTACTTTCTTTCAGAGTTCATTTTATCGTGTTTTAGAAGTAGTTTTTCACCCTTTATATACAATCAAATGTTTCTGAATGAAGTACAACAATAATGTATGTAAAACAGAGTAAAAAAAAACTTATTAATGTTAACCAGAAAAAATTAGCTTATTGCTGCATGTGCACCATATAATAATATCTCTAATTTTTTATTTGCGCAAGATAATCATCTATTTTTTTTTTTAATTTAATCTAAATAATATAAGGAACATTACATAAACAATAAAGTCAGTATTCGTGAACTTATATTATGCTTTACTTAGGTTTAAACCATATCAATGATTATTTAGTGAGAATAAACTCAAGGAACACCAAAAATAATTTTTGAAATGTTACTATTAAATATAATATGAGGTTTTAATAACATTTAGAATTTTGTCTCCAATTTAATATGCTGAATGTTCTACATAAGATGAAAATTAAATTTAAATTTTCTATGATTTTTAAAAAAGACCCTGCTTACATGAATCTAAAAATATACTTGTCAATTCTAGGTGAAACCATTGTCTAACCAATATAGTAAAAATTGTGAAAAATATTAATAAATTGTGCCTATATTTAATTTAGGTTTATTTTATACTTTTATTTCATTTTATCACTCATTTTTAAAGATTTCTATAAAATTGTTTACCGCTTTTGAATAACATTAAAAAATAATGTTTCAGTTAATTATATTTTGGCAGTATTAAATTAATAGAAAAAATTATTACAACTATTTTTAGTTTAAAAAATAAATTACAATAAAGTTACATTCACATAACTGATCTACAGAATTAATTACACTATTCAACACTTCAGTGAATGACCAACGAGATTAAAAATTACTGCACTGTTGAAAAATAATACACATTTGAATATTTGATTTTGTTCAAAGAGTAACAAAGTCTGAAAATCCATGTCCAAATTCAGCCTAGAGCTCAATGTATAATACACATTAAATCCTGAATAATGTATGAAATTGGAAGTCAGGAATTACTATAGATCAATTTCATAAAAAAGACAAGTCTTTGAATTGTTATAAAATGATTCAAAAACAGAAGCTGTGATGAATTTATGTTCCGTATTTATGTATGATGAATATGTTAAAAATCGCTCTTAAAGACATACACGATGTGTTTATAAGCAATTGTAGTCTTGAATGATAACCATGACCTGACAGGTTATTTACTATCAGTGATTTTATTTACTTCAATCAAATTG
This sequence comes from Lycorma delicatula, assembly GCF_047948215.1. Classification (NCBI taxonomy): domain Eukaryota; kingdom Metazoa; phylum Arthropoda; class Insecta; order Hemiptera; family Fulgoridae; genus Lycorma; species Lycorma delicatula. Next base: position 101,062,611 of record NC_134458.1, on the reverse strand, counting down.
AAAGATCAGTTTGAATCTGTAACAGTAAGTGATTCACCAATTTACAATTAATATACAATTACAATCAACTAAAGCTGACTAAAGTAAGATTAAATATTACAAACAAAAACAAGATGATCTGGTGTAAAAATTGAAAAGTTACCTGAAACTTTAACAGCAACTGGAGATGGAACTCCGCTCCCACCACCTTCAGCACTTAATACTTTATTTAATGGTGATACTACATTAGTTGAATCTGAAACATTTGAATAATACTTCAATATTTTATATTTATATTTCTATAAATATATTAAATAAAACTAAAATTGATATAAATAAAATTGAAGTTTAGTGTAATTAAATATTTATCAAACCCAGCCAATACAGATCTAATGGACAAGATATTCCTCCATGAATGGTAATACTTGCATAATCTCTCTAAAATACATAAATTCCACATGACATTATCATTTACTAGTTAAAATGGGTTAACACTTTAACTTATGTAAAAGCACACTCACTTACTTCATATACTTATGAAAAATAAATTTTACACTCATCTTTTTCAAATGGCTAAATAATAAAATTCTCTTGGTTGTCATTACAGTATTGAGATTTTTCACTCCTAATATTAGAATTATTTTTATTTATTTAACAGAATTATTTATGTTCATAGTACTACTCATCAAAGTTTAGAAAGCTTTACACACAGAATGGGGATGGATTGTGGACCGACATTGGCTTCTTGCTACTTACAACAGGATGTTGTAAGTAACAACACTATTTCACACTCTCTAGAGAAAAGTACTGCATACCTGTCTACATTTTCTACATTTTGACGAGTAAAGCTATTATTATTTTTAATGCCAACAGTCATTTATTTATATAAATAGCAGATTCAATTTATGCTTTAGGAAGGAAAACAACTATTCTGAACATAAATTTATAAAAATAAAATTAAAGCCAAATTTAAAAAAAAAAACTTTTCTTAGTTCTTCAAAAATTACTTTTTGAAAAACAGAACCAAAATTAATAGCTTTATAGTATTCGTTTTCAATTCTGTGCTGACTTCAAATGGTCAAGAATTTGAAATAACCATTTTTAAAAGTTTTAGTTCAGTCTCTTTCTTACATTGGTTTTGATTTTAAAACATTTACTTATTTTAAGTCTTTTAATTTTACCTGAAACATGAATACGGCTTATAAAAAATAAATAAAAGAAAAGAATAGTCCTTATTCAAACACTAATGCATGCAATTCATACATATCACCTGCATTATGAATACCCAATACTAAGTAATAAAAAAAAAAAAGGAAAATCATCTTTTAATTGTCTTTTAAACAGTGTAAATTTTCGGTACTTACGTATTAACACCACCGCAGCTACAGCTTTATTTAAAAACAAAGTAGTCAATTGGATTTCGGTGGAAAATGGGCCGATATAGAGTTTAACATAGATTCAAAACAGTCTCTTTATTAATTTTAATAAATGGTTATTATTTATTTATTTTATAAATATAATTTAACCAAACTTAACCTGAATAATTAACAGGAGTGTTTTCATTATTTAAATAATAAATAATTGCAATAATTACTGAATTTATTAAATAAATACTCAAGAAATTACGGTGTTAATTAGTCAAGGTTAGCGAGCGAAGCGAGCATAGGTTAAGTTTGGTTAAATTATATTTATAAAATAAATAACCATTTATTAAAATTAATAAAGAGACTGTTCATTTTCCACTGAAATCCGATTGACTACTTTGTTTTTAAACAAAGCTGTAGCTGCGGTGGCGTTAATACGTAAGCACCAAATTTTCATTAGAAAATATATCTTCCATTTATGTTGAAAAAAGGTACAACAGGACCACCATAGGAACTTTCTGTATAAAATACAGAAAGAATTATCAAAATCAGTCTGCTTTGTGAAAAGTAAGCATTGAATACATACAAAAAATAAATAAACAAAAAACTAACGTATATGAGATTGAGTTGAGAATCTCCACTTTACTTTCTTGAAGCATAAGAAAAATTAATATAAATCTTTATACAATTCACAGACCTATCCAACTTAAAATTAAAACATAACATACAGTAGAAATATTTAAAGAACTTCTTACACTTTTATTAATTATTGCTATCACCAATAAAATTATTATTATTTTAAACAAAATAGAATGCAGGTAGGTTATGTGATCTAAAAAAAAAATTGTTTTACCAGAAAGATTTAATATATCTTGTCTTTCTTTTTTCCTCTTTTGCAATCTTTCACGTAAACTATTACGCTTATTCTTAATTGCTTGAATCTCCTGCCAAGCGTCTGACATTATCTGTAACAAACATACAAATGGAAAAAATTATTAAAAAGAAACACAAGTATAAACACTACAGATAAACTAAGATTATTTACTTACATATGACTGGATCAACTATGTAAAATTCATAGTAACATAGTCAATTATATAAAATGGTGATTTTTTTTTTAGAACAGTAAAATTACAGACTTAAATGTACAAGTGTCTAATCTATTTATTATTGGTGAAAGAAAATGATTTTTGAATTGATAAAAATTAATTTTCAATTAATAGTTGTTATTCTTTTTTATAAAAATGTCAATATCAGCACACACTAATTTGCACAGATTTCTTCTCCATGAACTTTGATTCTACGTAAGATGACTACATTAGCATAATGTACTTGCAACTGTTTACGTCCATGACAGTCAGTGATCAAAATTATTTAATATTATTAAATTTTAAAGATAAATTGAACAAAATTGTAACTGTTCAACACCATGAAAACTTCTCCTATACAAACTATATTACTTAAAAATAAGTTTTTACATAGTTATATTTCTTACTTACTTTTAGTGTTTATTAAGAAAAAACTCTGAATTACTTCAAGACATATAATACTATAATGTACAATTATTTAGGAGACCAATTATTTAATACAATTTTTTGGAAGACCATAATTGGGTCTCCAAATTATCAACCTCAAAATTATTAATGGTAGACAAGCCCTTTCAAGTAATAAATATTACGTGTTTACTCATTAAAATAACATTATCTAATTAATGGAAAACAAGTTTATAAATCCTACTTTATTCAGTAAAATAAGTAAGTTATGTGTTGCCAAGCAGTTGTAGTTTTGCTGTTTTTAATAGAGTACAGTAACGTAATTGCAATCAATAATTCTTGAACTCCACCATTTTTACTGTGACAAAAAACAATACTGTAACATTTTTGTAACAGCTAAGTATCTTATGTTCAAAAAAATGTAATGAAATAATGTTAACTATAGGAAAAGAGAAAGAACATTAGAATGTCATAAATGTATATGCTGTGTCAATGTGCGATTCCATAAAATCATGATTACAATGGTCTAGATTGGCATATTCAATCCTTTTAAACTGTGCATGATTTTTTAAATTAAAACCAATAAACTTTGCAAAAAAGAACTTTGTTTCAATCACATATTTGAAGATTGGTATCATAATTTATGTGGCATTCATATGACATCTAAATTGTTAACTGTGCACTATAGTTATTGGAGGTCTGGGAGATGCTGCCAAAATAGATGAATCATTATTAACAAAAGAAAATAAGTTAGGAGATTAAAGTTTAACAATGGCTGTTCGGCGGAATAAGCCGGCAAATGAAAAAATGTTTCCTATTTGCAGTTCTAGATTATACCCAAAATGCCAATTATTTTTCAATTATATAGTCCTGGGAACAATAAAGTCTAAAGCATGACACACTTATAACAACATATGTAATCATAATCAGTGTTAACAAAAAAGTATTCCAAGTTTAATGTCTCTAAAATAGATATCCTGACTCTTATCTGTTGCTTTAAATATAACCTCAAGATTTACACTCACATTTCTCATTTTGATATCAACATGTTAGCATATTCCTAACCTAAAAACACTTTAGTGTATGTAAAAAAATATTAGATTTGAATTCTGTGTAATCATTTATTACAGCAGTGAAGTTTATTTTTATGTATTTGTATGGTATCATAATTTTTAAGTGTGTTACAGTAAAGTTACTTTTTATATATGTGTTGTGCATCAATTATTTGTAAATATTAACAAAATAAACTATAAATAAATTTACAGTTAACATTAGTGCCATGTTTTCTAGATCTTTACTATAAACAGTTTTTCATCAAGCCACCTGTACTCCAATAATAAACTGATTCTACACTAGAACCTGTGTATCTATAAGTAAATGAACATAAAATAAAAATATTACTACTTGTCTACTGGACAAATAACCCCTCCCACATAAAACTACTATAATTTGTGTTAAACATAATTAGCGTTGTTATTACAACAAACACAATAAAACATATTTCAATGAAATGAGGTAAATGGTGAAATGAAAAATACCAAAACAAAAAAAAAAAATTTTCTACTACATTATTGCAGTTGTTATAATTATGGTAATTCAATATCTTCAAACGAATTTTTTTTTTGGTTGGTCATAGATGTACAAAGCATATAATTTTAGTAAAAAAAAGAAATATCTGAAATAAATTTTGCATCACAAATTTGCAATATGTGCAGTTAAAGTTTCTTAAAAATCAGAATACGGCAATAAATTCTTTCGAAATAAGCACTCATTAAAAATATTTTTTTTTCAATAGCAATTATAATGAACCTTTCTCAATCTGCAAACTAAAATGAAAGGAAATGTAAATAATGCCGGTTCATGTTTAATCAAAACATAAAACTTACCGTAAATAAAATGCTAGAACATATCTTTTCACAAATCACTTAGGAAAAAAAAAATCACATCTGTAAATTAAAGGAAATATAAAAATATATCTAATAATATTTACAAGGTTTGTTAGTAACCGTAACCAGAATGCTGTCATAACCTCACAGTGTATTAACAAACATTAAAACTATTTTGTACTTAATATAAGGCTACAGAAAAGTTTATTTAGAGTAAAATCCTATATGTTAAATGGTTCTTCAACATAAAAAAGTTAAAAACATAAGCTTTCCATAACCGGAGCTCCTAAATTACAATACATTCATGAGATTGTTAGGAAACGCAACGTTGTTATTAATATATCGACATGTACCTTTCGATTTCGGTATATTTATATCGATATAATGATGGTAAATGGAGACCATATCAGTCTAAAAGATTGATAAACGTTTTTGCAAACTTTCAGTACTATTATTTCAAATAAATATTCTAATTTTCTAATATTATTCGGAAAAATACTATGTTGGGGGCGGTGAAAGACGCGTATAATCTATGATAAGCTGGGATCAAAGTGTATTGTCATTGTTTAAAGTTTTAGAGGATTAGAATCGTACAGCTACCGCAATGAACAGCGGCGGATCGTAGCTAAAATTAATGGGAGCGCTGCTCCCGAAAATTTTTTTCTGGATCTTTTCAAGGCGATGATTAAAGTTTTCTGTAAAATAAAAAATAAATGAATCAAACAGAATAACTGAAAGGAGGATAATAATCTAATTCTACACTTTATCACATTCAAGAATATGGTACACGGATATGCTTAAAGACCGTATTCGGTTTAACCGAATGAATAATAAAAAGTCAATACAAATAATATTTTTTAGTATTATTACATAATAACTTTAAAAAAATGTCCGCTTAGAAACACTATAGTCCAGCGGTGCTTAATTTAAATTTCTATGTACACAGAAATACATAATTAGTTTTTACTAATTACCTTCTATTTCACCCTTTCAGCGTGGTTTTTGACAGATTTGGCAAACAAAGAGCCCTTGCTTTCCGCCATCTTCTGATCATTACTGAAAAAACAACTAAACCACTTTCATATTCTTTTCACCAACTAAACTAGAAAAGGGAACGGACAAGAAACGTTCCATACACACGCGAAGTAAAAGAAAAACTATTTTCCACCAGAACGCCAGGGTGTCAAGACTACACTTCATTTATACTCATACATTTCATCCTCTGAAGAATTATCTAAACGGTAGTTACCGGAGGCTAAACAGGAAAAAAAAGAAAGAAGGAGCAGGCATCGGAACCTGAACAACCTTGACCTCCTTGGTCTTGACCAACTTCTCAAACCATTTGCCAGAGCAGAAAGAACACTCCATTTTGCTACGTGCCTAAGACGTGGCAAAATTCTGCTCCTCGCCCCTGCACTGACGCTGCAGGGACTCTCAACGAAATCCAGAAAATTATCGATGCTCTACTGCGCCGCAGCCAACATCGCGACAGAACTGCTAGGTCTGCCCTGTGCCGCCTTGAATTCTTCGACCAATGGGTCGCCTTTAACTTCCCGGGTGGAAGTCCCTACATCCATATCAGAGCCTTCGCCCTCTGAACTTGAGGGGATCGGGGAAATTTCCGTTTTCCTCTTCCGCCCAGGTCTAAATACAAGCTGGTCCTCTAGCATGGCCAGAGTTACCCTAGCCTCACTACCTACAGATTTTGACATAGTCACTGTCTTTCTCCTACTAAATAACTTTGGGTCAGCCCACAAGTGTGACTACTGTCCGCAGCGAGCCACAGACAGCTTGGGACCTTTTATATTTCCCTGTCACTTTTCATATCTCTTAGCCGCTTCTGGATCGGTTATAAGAGTACAACCACGAATTACTGCCCTCGTTCAAGAACGCAAGTAGAACTAGAGAGTATTCCCTTACTTGTAACGAGGGCTTACAATCAGAAGTTGTCGCCACCTCTTCACCGCGGTGAGGCGGACACGCGTCGCAAAAATTTGTGCTTTATACAACGCAAAATGGGAGCAAATGTAGAGTCTACATTTATCACTGCTACACAGCAGCCGCAGAATTCAATCAGATCGCCTTGAAACTATCGGAAGGTACACACACAACCGAAAGCCAAAACACCAAAAGCAATCACTTAAGCCAAGAAACCTCCGGACGCATCAGAGGGACCAGAGGATCAGGGTCGGAACTGTGAGAATAACAGTGCTCTTTCTACCTCGCAGCCTTGCGTATGTAGTGCGCATGCGCGCAACAGCTAAACACTACGCTGCTGGGACTGTGAAGTTCACAGTTCCATACAAAGATTTTTGTATCTTTTTCATAGACTGGGGGATGGCTACTGACATTAAGCTTAAGTATTATATATTGTACAAGTATAAAGAAACAATTAAAGAAAAAGGACTCATTGTATTAAATGCTATCGATAATATCAAATGGAAATAGGGGGTCCACAGTGCCTATGCGCGAGCTGCCACTGGCAATGAATCTTGAAGCTTGGTTGCGACGGCTAGTACGGTGACTGATATCCAAACTGAAAAAATTCAGTTTAGTTTTCACGTGCAGAAGAAATTCGCTTTCTTGTAAATACAGCTTATTATTTTATATTTCAGGATGGTATTATGGATTAATTTAAAATATTTTCTTATGCTACTGTTTATAATTTATAAATGATGAAATATTTTGCCATAAAAAAAGTGCTATGGTATATTTTTAAAGGTTCTTTTTCGGAATCCGATAGCGACTTTTTTTCAAGCTTTTCTTCCAAATCAGTGGCATTTGAAAGTGTTTACAGAGAAATTATAAACATAATCTAACCAAACTTAACCAACGTTCGCTAACCTATTTTTTTATCTCTACTCGTCAATTTTATTCAAACATGGGTCTTATAAGTGTACCTGAGAGAGGTCCAATGAAAGCATTATACTTATAATTATAAATATAATCTAACTAAACTTAACCTTTCTTTCTTTTCCTGTTTAGCCTCCGGTAATTACCATTCAGATAATACTTCTGAGGATGATATGTATGAGTGTAAATGAAGTGTAGTCTTGTACACTCTCAGTTCGACCGTTTCTGAGATGTGTGGTTAATTGAAACCCAACCACCAAAGAACACCGGTATCCACCTTCTAGTATTCAAATCCGTGTAAAAATAACTGACTTTACGGAACGCTGGAACTCTCGACTGCCAAATCAGTTGATTTGGGAAGACGCCACTAGACCAACCCGGTGGGTTAACCAAACTTAACCTATGCTCACTAAACTTGACTAGTGAGCATAGGTTAAGTTTGGTTAGATTATATTTATAATTTTGTCTGCAAATACCCACTGATTTAGAGGAAAAAATTGAAAAAGGTGGCTGTTGGATTCCGAAAAATACCATTATAAAAATGTAGGCCTATTCTCAACAAGTTTATAATTATGTCAGCGGAACAACGCTAAATGATAAATTAAGTAACATAGTAATTGTCTGACGTATATAAACATAGTTTGTAATTTATTGTGATTCTATTTATTGTAAAAATAAACACGGACAAGCCAAAACTCAGGAAATATGTTTATTTCTGACAAGAAATAGTTACGAATATTCTGGGTCCTTTTTTAAAAGTATATTATATATAGTCTTTACTTTCGCTCATAGCGAATCTATAAGAAAAATTTATGAACTATTCCGATCGTCTTCTTTCTAATCAAATATTAATAGAAATCAATATATGTGTTGTAACAGTATGGGAATTCAATTTGTTCTTATGTTATTATTAAATTAAATTTCATATAGCTCTATATTTATAAAGTATCATTGGATTCGAAGTAAAACGTTTTATTAAAACATAAATAATCATACAGATGATAAGAAATATTATACATTACAAGTTTATTGAATAAAAAAAAAATATAAATTAAGAATAAAGAAGTTAATTTTTGAAAAAAAAAATTAAATTAAGACGGTAATTCTGAAAAGAAAGAAAAAATATAAATATCCCTAGGTTTGTAGTCGTAAAAAACAGCTTAATAAAAGAGATGGCCAGCCTGTGGTGATTGAGCGGATAGTCCATTTCTAGTGATGCAATATTTAACGATGAAAAAAAAAGTGAAAAGACCGAGTCCGGGCTGCTTGGACAGGGTCCCCAAAACGGCATAGCCGGGCCTGGGTTCAAGTTGTCCTACCAGTTAGAGGCATGGCAAAGATGAATAAATAAAAGATCCAGAACTGGCGGAACGACCGGCCGTGCCGGCGTACAGCCGGGGATGGGGAGGCCCGTTAGAGTCAGAAGGACACTCCCCTGGGTTGAGTTATACTTGAATGTTGAAACGACCAGGGGAAGCAGAAAAAAAATATTAGCGATGAAATTATATTTGTGAAATGAACTTTCGAATAATAAAAAAAGAAAAATAAATTTTCTGTATCAGCCGAAGTCACGTCAGGCTACACTTGTCGTCCTGATACCCGCCAGTCGAAATCCATCAGCACGATGATTAAATTGTGCAGGTGGTCGATGCTTGGATGATGGCCTCGGATAATCTTGCTGCTACCTCTCTGATGACCACGGATCTCTTGAGTCCTGTGATAAACTCTGATGGAGATTCAGAGAGGGATCGATGAATTTTTCTTGAATCCAACAAGTGCTTTCTTGTGCTTATGCACACACGGGTTTCAGACGTCGTATAAAGTATTCTCGAAACAAATAAATTAATAATATGTGTATAACACTGAATATTTAGGAACAAATTTAAACATAAGTATTTTCTATTAACAATATTTCACTGTATTTTTAAATTAAATTTCTATATTAAATAATATTAATCTTGTCAGAATAAATTTTAATTACTAAAAAAATAACGATAGCTTTGATTTAATTTAAGGCTAATTTGTGCGGCACACCTTAATCCAGATTAGCAAAGTTATACTTTATTTTTTTGTAATAAAAAATAAAAAGTACAAAATATACTCGAGTTTTATAATACATGTACTTGACATACATATGTGGAATATTAAGTGTGAAGAATGATGAAAATTTAATTCAATTAACAAGTTAAAATAAAATACAAAATGACATAAAAATGCAAATAAAGGTGTCCCAAAATAATTGATTTTTTTTTTAATTTTGCTGCCATTTTTTTTTTTGCTGAGATTTTTATATGCTGTTATCAATAAACACTGATGTTACATTATGGAAAAGTACACACATGAACAACGCTTAGAAATTGTAAAAATAACAATATAACGAGCTTTCGAAAAAAATAATTTTAATGTTTAGGCGCGTTTTATTCTTACCAGCTTTGTCAATAAACAAAACTGTTGAATTTGGGAATCAGAAAATCTAAAAAAGATTGAAGAACTTCCTTCAATGACTTCATGACGGGTCATGATTTATGGCACATTTTGGGCTGGGGGATTGATTGCACTTTACTTCTTCGAAAATGAAAATGGAGATGCCATTACTGTCAATGGAGTTTGATATAATGAGATGATTTCAAACATTTTATGGCCTAAAATGATATGGATGACATGTGGTTTCAACAAGATGGTGCAAAATGCCAACTGCCGGTGAAACCATGCAGTTATTGCAAGAAATATTTATCGGTCATGTTATCTCACAGCAAGCTGATGTGAATTGGCTGCCTAGATAGTGGGACTTAACAATCTTGGACTTTTTTCTTTGGATTATCTTAAGGATCAATAAACAATTGAGGACCTCAAAGAAGAAATTCAACACAACATTGCCAAAATTTCCCAGCAATTATGTCAACATGTTTCAGAAACTTTTTTCAAAAGAGAGAACACGTGCAGCAAAGGCCGGGGTGCTCATTTGTCACATATTTTGTATTACACATAACCTGCATGTCACTACTTTCTATTAAAGCAAAGATATTATCAATTATTAAATAAAAAAATTTTCCTTAAAAAAAAAAAATCTAACATACAATAATTATAAAAAATGTTATTTCAAAATATGTAATATGAAATTTTCTAGCCATTGTATCACTTTGGACAAGAATAATCATGGAGTTCAATTATCTAGTTTAAAAATAAAATAAAAAATTACTAATTAAAATGTTTATTCATTTATCTCTGAAATTAGTAATAAATAATATTAATAAATTTGTGATTTTTGAACCAATATTTAATTTGAATTGATTCTGATAAATATTGATAAGTTTTTCTTGACTGGTCTAGCTTAAGTAGTTATCAATATGGTAATACACTAATAGAATTATGAACTAAGTGTAACATTAAAATCTTTTGAATTTCTTTGTTTCTTTGTGCCAACATATGAATGAAAAAAATGGATTTAATTTTCCTTTTACATCAGTAGAATTAAATGTTTTAAATAAAGACGAATAATAAATGAACGTTTTTAAGGTAATGATAAAATTTCAGATGAAAAGATTTTCCTCTATTAAATAAGCTGAATTTTTGTTAACAAAAGTTTTGCATGCATATTAGCTGAATTCACTGTTTTTACATATATTTTTACTTTCCAGACATCAGAACTCAAAGGTTATGCTACAAGACAGAAAGTATGGCAATCAGTCACAAAATGGGGTATGGGTATTTTTGCATTTCTCAACCTTTCATTACCCGGAGACCCCAAGTTAGGGGTACATACATGTGTTGCGGTGTTTGAAGCTTAATAATGTCTGATTGGATAAACCAATTTTGATGAAATTTTGTACAGAGACTCATGTATATGGGGCAATTTGCTGGCAAACTTTTGGGGTCAATATCTCCAGGGTTGGGATAAGTAGCTTTTGGGGTAATTTTCTCAAAATATTGCAAACATAACACACACAACTTTATACTAATCTCAGCATTTCATCTTACCATTTAAAAAAAAAATTTCCCCAAAATTCTGCACCTTACCCAAAAATCAAAAAAGCTATCTTTTTATTTATTGCATATTTTTAACTGATTTTTTTTATGTCTTCCAAGGCATAATAATACTACTAGTGACCCCCTAAAAAAAAATTGAAAACTTTAGGAGCAACATTGGAGGTGAGGAAACCGATCAAAGTTTAAAAATATTGATTTTTATAATCTTTTAAAACTTTCTTAAATTTTAATATTACAATAAAATTTCATCATAATTCACCTTCCATCCCCAAAAAAGAAATCTTACGTAACTTTTTATTGGTTGTACATTTTTCAGTAGAATTTTTTAGTTCCTTCTTCCATTTAAACATAAAAAATACCAGTTTTTTTAATTTTTTAAACTTTTTGGTTTATTTAAACATAATAATTTTACAATAAAACTTTATTATAAACACCCCATCGCAGAAAAAATATCCTAGGTAACATTTTTCATTTATAGTTATTTTTCCATTCTATAATAAATGCCTGAAAAGTTTAAAACTTTGTTGTTAGATGTTTGTTAATTTCATTAGTTTCTTTTTGATTTTACTAACATAATTTGTTTTTAAATTTATTTTAATAATTTTTAAACATTTATTTATTTTTTTACATGATTATTTTTGGTTGAATTAGTCTAAATCATTTTGTGGAATGGGTCCCAATTGCATTACACCACATGGAGTTTGATAACGATTGAAGTAAATTTGGAGTAAAAATGGATTTACACCACAGCAATAGTAGAAGCCGTGGGTGCTGGCGATCGGTGGTTGAATAGGTGTATTTATATTTTAGTTTATCTTCTTTCTTTATTTAGATTTAGAGATGCTTCTTGTTAAATGAAAAGATCCAAGGCTCACTTAGATTAAAATTTATTGAAATTTTTCTTTTTTTAGTATTTGTTATAAAAGAAGTTATGAACTTTTCATGGTTAGAATGGGTAAAAGAAAGGTGCTTTTAGAATCACCTTTCTGAATGGGGTGAGAAGGTATGGAGTCTGCTGAGGAAGGATGATTGATTAGATTTTGTGGTATATAAATAACAAACAAAATCAGGCCCTTTTTTTGGCATCAATAATGAAAAAAATCTATTTTATATTTCTAATTTCTTTGTGACTTTCATGAGATTATAAATCATTGTTTAGTTAGTTCTGGTTTCTTCCTTACTACCTAATTCATACTAGTACAGTATGTTTATTGTATTCTGCTAAGTAGGTTATGAAGCACATATTAGTGAATGTATGCTAGGTAAGCAGATAGTAATTGCTTGATGGTAACAGTGATTGGATCTGAATCACAAGATATTGTCAGGGCTTGAAAGCCGATCAAACAGCTTCTTTTAAATAGAGACCTACTTATTTGATCAAAATGTGGTGCACTGAATATTAATATTTTAATAATTATATCATATATTTATTTTGATTAATCATTATTTACGTTTTAATATTGTGATACCTATTGAATATATATCATCTATATAGATTAACATTAATTATTTAATAATAATACATACATTGTAATAATTCTACAATGTTTTATGTATAAACTGCACATTTCAAAAACATACTGTCAAGCTAGTATTATTCAATCTACAGAAACAGGCAGAAATAGTTACTTGGAATTCTACGGAAAATAAAGCGTCTACATACTGAATTTTTGGCTAATTGGCACTGTTTTGAACGAATCGAGATGCAGTAATTATAACTATTGTGTCACTTGGAATCCACTATTAAGTTAGCTTCGACTGTGGACTTTAGTTGTGTCATTGAATTGTAATATAGCAGTTATGTTGTTAGGCATTATGTCGCATGGAGGTATTAAATTATATCAATTTATCTGTTTTAGCCAATGTAATCTCATTTATTACAAGACTGCCCTAAAAGGAATGTAATGTATTTAGGGTGTATGTATGTATGTTTGTTCCATCGTAGCAGCTCAATGGTTGAACCGATTTACTTTACCTCTGATATTAACCAATTTACTTCTTACTTTAAGACTTCATTGTTATTCTCTGTATATCAAAGATTCTGTAGTTGATATAAAAATCATAACCAATTTCTCTTTTATTCATATTTTCAAAATTATTTGAAAAAATTTACGAAGTAGACTTCTAGATTTTCTCAAAAATATAATACAAAGCACATCTATGAAGTAAGTACTACATCTGCATATTTACACAACTTTGCAATGGCTATCAGCACATGCATAGTTACTTCTTTTCGCTTAAAAATGAAGTGTCCTACCGATTTCATTCTTTAGATAAAACGACTATTTTTTAGGTGATTGTTTATAAGTATAAACAATAGTGATATGACAAGAGAAGTATGACAACAGTGAATAATTAATTTTTTCACAAGAAATTTTACGCCCGATGAAATTAGCTGTCAAATTTTTTAAGTCTATGAATTGAATGCAATATGTGAAGATATTTTTAAAAAATGGGTGAGAGTTTTAATGAAGGAAGGGAGAATATTAATGTAGAGAAATGGAATGAGCTCCCATTTCTCCTTCCTGTTAATTTTTTGCATGATGTTGATGAGAAGATTTTTTTTTATATAGTTCCCATTTTTTTATTTTTCTCTGTGATTTACTACTATTTCAAGATATGAAATATTAGGAAAAGATCTTAATTCTTTGAAACTATAACTGAACAATTGCACACAAAAGTAGTGTTCCAGATAGGTTCCAAGAAAACTAACAGATTTTCATAAAACAAAATGCATGGGAACATTCTTGAAGTATTTGAAACATTACGAAGAGGAAGGAATAATTGAATTTTGAGAACAATTGTCACTGCTGTTGAAATATGGAATTTGCTGTGTAAAACCAGAAAACAAATGCTAATCATTGTGATGATAGCACACTGGTTCCCTGAAAATCAAGAAATTGATAATTATTTCTACAAGAAATATCATGTACATCATTTTCTGGGAGTATCAGATAATTTTTTTAGAGGAACTCGTGCCACAAGGTTAACAACTGATGTAGAAGCTTATGGTCAAACTCTGAAAAAACTAAAATTTTCACAATATTTTATGTTTCTGCTATGAATATCATAACTGATTTGTGTGTTATTTTCTGTACTTTCAAAGTACTCTCATTCTAATTTTGTAGTTTACATTTTTCAGAGTACCTCCATTCTCAAAATTACTTTTAGCATTGTACTAAAAGTAGTTACTTTTTAATTAAATTAAATTTTACTACTTTTATCTTTAATTAATTTATATTTCTAACAACTTCATTTTTTTAATTACTTTTATCATGGAGTCCTAAATGTAGTTTAAAGTAGTAGCATGAACTTCTAAAAGTAGTTTAGAGCACTCTGAAACATGTCAACTATGAAGTTAGGGTGATAATGCTGGGTAGGGCAGTAAATAACACTCAAATACGTTCTGAAAAAGCTAATCAGAAGGTATGGCCTAATGAGTTCTGCCTTGTGTTGGTGCATGACTATTTCACACTATATACTGTACATTTGATATGGCAGCTCCTCAATTCATTTCACCGAGAAGAATACGTCCAGACTTAGTGAAAAGTAATTCTATCTGCTTATGTTCTTTCATCCAAGAATCATTCAAGTCAACAGAACTGATGGAATTCTATGAACAGGGTATTTTTAAATTGGTGTCAAGCTATGATAAAAGCTCTCAATTTGCTGATAACTATTATGAAATGTTAATTAAGATACATAGAACTTAATAATAACAAAACAGTAGCTTTATGAATTTTTATTTTTATTTTTATAACCAAATGGTAATTATTTTCTGAATTAATCAGAGATATCCCATCCCATGAATATGGCAGGAAGAAGGTGTTTAATATTATTATAATTGAAAACTTCCAAAAAAAGATGTTTAATAAATTTGAGATTCAGAAAGGACATTAGGTAGGATAGATTAGCAGATGTTATCCTTTGGTGAGGGTAGTTGATTTACACTGGGTTAAACATAGTGGACATCTACGATGTTTAAGGTTCATCATATTGTCTTTATTTCTCTTGAAAAGTTTTATAAATCCAACCTACATGATAGGTATGAATTAAGCTGTCGTGAAGAATCTGAATTGGAGGGGGGAGTTAAAAAAGTTGGATCTTTAGGTTAAATTTATATTTTCTGCTGGGACTGCCTAAAATGACAACAGTTGTTTTATGTGTTTATAATTTGTCTATATATTTTACTATTTCTTTTTAGTAGTAATAGTCTATTGTTAAAATTTATCAAAAAGTACATATATTGTTACTAGTTATTGTAAGTTTGAGCCATTATAATGAACAATGTAGGCTTACATTAATTATGATGGTAACTGAAATAATACAATAATAAACAGTCCCTAGATAATTAAGTAAAATGCACTCTTACAATCACAAAACCTGGAATATTTCAGGGGTAGAACCCTGGAAATTGAAAAATGTTAAATAAGGTATGTAACTGATCAAGTCATATTTAATCAACCAGTTGCTGAGGATCATTAGAAATACTGGGAATAGAGAAATACTGGGAAATTGGATCCTTTTAAATGTTAATGAATTTTATGGAACTTACAATTTATTAAATTACAAACTTTATTAAAACCTCGGAAAACTTAAAATTGTTTAATCCGTAAACCCTAAAATTATTAAAAGAAAAGTTTCTCATGGCAATGCAGTTTGAAAGGGTGATATTTGAAATAAACTTTTACTACTCGATCCTAAAATTGGAGAGTGCTGGTGCAGATACTGAGGACTGTGATCAAAAGCTTCCCCCACTTTCTGCAGCTTCTATAGTGTCTGCATTGTTTGTGGAGCTCCATGATTCACGTTGAACCCAGCTTTCTTCAAATTTCTTCACTTAAGCCAATTTGGTATTCCAAAACAATACATGATGAAATCATCCAACAATAAACTACATTAAGACACTGCACTTTTATCTCTGACCTAGTTTGGTAATGACTACATACAAAAGTAAGATGTTATTGCACATTCCAAAGCTTCACTACGAGTTAATATATGAAGTGGAATCCTACTCTTCCATTTGTCTTCTCAACAACCATGTGTGCCTGTGCAATATTCAAATTTTAAATGTGTGAGTTGACTTTGGGCCACTTTGCATTAGTGTTTTTAAATTAAAATAGAAAAACTGCTAAAAAAATCTGTTTCACAAATACAGCATGACAATATGATTCCATTTTAAAATAAGTGTCACTGCAACTGCTTTTAATGCAAATACTTTTTCTTTACATTAACATTTTAATGAAATACAAAAGTTACTGTGTAATGTATAATTACTGTTAATTATTTGAATTGTGAAAGTCAGAACAATCAAGTTGTCCTGTCTACAGATTTTGATGTAGTTATTTTTATGAAAATTACATGTTTATATATATAAATTAATGATAATGATAATTCTTATCGTTTTTTTAAATTGAAATAATTGACTTTTGTTCAATTAGACTTTACGAAAAAAACAACTGTCAGACTTTTGAAAAAAAGAAAGAATAAACATAATTATTATTTATTTTGAGTTATTTATAAGTCTTTGTTTCATGATTTTCTAATTTGTGGGATAGACAGAATTTAGAATATGTAGTTATTGTAAAGATCTTTCGGCTCATTGCATAATATAGTAATTCACTTTTTATAACTTTTACAATCAGATGAAAAATTACAATCATTAATAAAAAAAATTTGATTTGCTTATCAGATTTTTTATAAAATAAAATGAAAGAATTGCTTTCAGAAATTTCCAATAATAATTGAAAAATATAAAATGAAACATGTTGATTAATAATCACACAGTAATTATCTAATATTTTTAAAAGAAAAAGTATTCATAAAAAAAGATATTACTTTATGTATTTTGATTGATTCATGATAACTTCAGAAATAAAGAAGTTTACATATATCAAGTATAACTATGTTTATATTGATTTAGGGCCTGTAGAAAGTTATTAGATCCCTTCTTGTCTATACAATCATTAGCTTGTAACATCACTAGATTACCAGGTCAGAACGGTTGGTAACTGAAATCTAACAAACTGTCAGGAGATAGTATCAAAGATATTAGTGTTGACTATACTTCCAACTGTCAACCTTCCGCAATGGTAGGTAGGCAGTCTTTTAAACTCGATGCATTACTGTTGTTATGAAAAAAAAAGAAATATAAATTTTTTGATGAACAAATAATACAGGATAAACAGTACTAATGCAGTTAAACATTTTATTGAATACAAGATTACATAATAATAAAAACCTTAATTATTTTGGTAGAACCAAATCATAAACATATATAATATAAACTTATCAGATTTTTTGCTATTAAGCAGCAATTCTTTTCCATAACCAAGAACTGTCTTCTTGTAACAAGAACATTGCTCTGTCTGCGATTTCATATTCTGTGGTACCATAAAATTCAATCATTTTTGGATGCACTTTGTATGCTACACTGTAAAAAAAAAATATAAAAATAAATTTAAAAAAAAATTCTGAATCATTATTCATTAATCCTTTTAATGGACAGTTCCAAATGTATTCTTAATTTGCAGATAAATTGGAACCTCTAAGATTTTGGAATCAGAGAAATGTAAATAAAGCCATTTAGAGACAGAATTTTAAAATGACTAATTATTTTGAGAACACCTTATATAATATTCAATACTAGAATTTTCTTTAGTAAGGATTAAATCTATTTTTAAAAACATAAGATATTCTTCTTTTTTTTCTGGACGAAAAATACTTTTGTGTTATCATCACCCAGACACGATAAATTAGTTGTAAAAAAATTTAATAAATGGACAGTTAAAAATTAATTAAAAACTGAAAATCCAGCAATGTAAAAATACATTTTCAAAGTAAAATGCCTGAAACATATGCTAAAAGTGAAATAAAAACACAAAGATATACCAAATTATATATCTCAGTTAAAATAATAAAATTACCGTCTGCTTTATGGCAAATGGCATGAATGGTTGAAACACACTGCAGTAATTTATAAATTTGAATATAAATGGATGGCCCTAAGAAATAAAAAAAACATAAGATAAAAACATTTCATTATCATGTAGAATAGTTTGCATGTTAGCTCCTAATTTAAACTTGCAATGCAATGCCACATAACAAATACAGTCCACAAGGAGGTGCACTGTTAGTTGGCAGTTGCACAGAGCACAAACTGGTGCATCTGTTTGTCATCATATATCTACGAGTGAGACTAGTGTGTCCTATTCACAAATGGCAGACAATAACCTCCTCTTGTCAGTTATTTCTGCACGAGGAGCTCCTCAGTGATACAGTGTTCTTAATTGGATGAAGTTTATTGTTCATGGTAGCATTCCATTCACTTTGCCACTCATCATGAACCACCCTCTTCAGGAAACAGACAAGATTGTTAGAAGAAACGCAGCTCGTTAAAGGATGCTGAAGACAAGCCTCTTTTGCCACACTATCTGTGCCCTCATTGCCTGAAATTCCTATATGGCTGGGGATCCAGCAAAAGTTCTCTATTGTATTACAGTGATTCATTTGTGAAATGACACAATGAATCTCACAGAGTTGGTTGTAATTTAAGCCGAGCCACATAGAAGCATATAATATATTTCCACCTATTCCAAAGAGATGGATCACAATTATCCACCAGCAGACTTATCACAGGGCTTGAATGAAATGCACCTGTAGCAAGACAGATGAATGAATGATGGACTGCATCGAGCATCCTTAGAGCGGTGGCTTGTGCCAATGAATCAGCTACGCAGCCATTGTCTAAGCAAGAACAAACCAGAGCTCGGTAGAAGTGCAACATGTATAAATGATTTGCTCCCCAGTGGATATTAGATAACACCCTCAGGATGTCTAACATTTTTAGACATTTTACCTTCAGCTCCTTCAAATGTATTACCCATCTTAGTCGTTGGTCTAACCACATTCCTAGAAATCTACCCGCGTGCATGCCTCAACTGGTTAACCATGTAAATACAGTTAAGGGTAAATATGTTACCTCAACCAAAGGTTTTGCTTTTCCATTTCCCTGGAAATGCACTTTGCTTTTTCCAGGGAAAATGTGAATCCATCAGATTTAAATCACAATTCCAAGTGAGTTATTGTGTTTTCACCTGTAGTTATGTCCTACATGCTACCTAAACAGAAAAATCATCTACAAATAAATAACACATAACCGGTTTTTGCACCCAGTTTGTTATACTATTTATGGCTATGGCCATAAATATATGGTTTTCCAGTGTGAAACATTCATATACCATCGTTCCAATTCAAACTCAAAACGACTAACTGCCGAGGAAATCCCTGATAAATGCGAAGAAATTACCTTGTACACCCTCATTCATGAAGTGTATTTAGCATTCCTTTCCTCCATGTTGTGTTATATGCCTTTTGCAAATCGAGAAATACAGCAACCATGCATTAGTGGAATAAAAAGGCGTTTTGTATAGCAGTTTCCAGAGCAACTACATGATCAAACCCTGGTGGAAACCACATTATTCGAGGGCAATTACAGCATTTCTCTCAAGGTAACACACCAGACAACAGTTCACCATTTGTTCCATCACCTTGTATAGGGTACTTGTACTGATCAAGGAGATAGGATGATAACTTGTGGGGCATGATTATTTTTACCAGATTTCAGTATGAGGATTACTAGTACCGCTGACCAAGAATCTGGTCAATTTGATGCAGATCTGATCAATTTTGCAGACGAAAGAATACATCATCCTGGAGACAGAGGTGAATCTCCTGCAGACACAGTATTAAAGGATTTTTCTTCCTTTATTAGGATTTCAACATCCTGATGGTGAGAACAGAGACCACAAACATTCCACTGAATAATTTTTGTATCCATAAATATTCTTTTCCTGTTAATACAAAACTGCATGCATAGTATTTGTCAAAAACTATTTGGTTTTTCTTTTTTGTATTAATAACTTTTAGGAAATGCTTTGCTTCTTTAGGCACTTCATTAGCCTCTATATCCTCAAAGAGACTTCGTGATGATGGTGGGGATTTTGATGCCTGGAAAGCCGGAGATACCATAACAAGCGACAATTGTTTTGTAGAACCCTTCACTGGAATCTTGGTATTAGCTGCACAGTTAGTGCAGCAGGAGTTTTATTTAGTGGTATACTGACTGAAGTGGTTTTTGGTACACAACTGTTGGTCTTTCCATCAGAACTATCTTTCTTCTTTATTGAACTTTTAGTTAGCTCTAAAATAATGGTTTTGAGCAAGGTCCATAATCAAATAACACCTGAACAAGCCGTTTCAATTCAGTGCAGGATCCACAATGTTGATTGCCAGCATTTGTACGGGTTTGCTTTGATGTAGCAGTTCTAAGAGATACTCTGTTTTTACTGGGTTCCAGAAGTTTAACATATTCTTATACTCTTTTCGAGTGGCTGGAAAGAAAGCTCGGTACAAATTTTGAGAATTGCCCTCCTTTCTTTAAAAGTTAGGCAATCTTGTGAGCGAGCTGAATGTGATCTTCCACAGTTAACACATTTTTCTTCCTCCTGGCATTCAGAGTCATTGTAGCCTTCTCTTGGGCATTGGGCACATATTAAGTGTTTGAGCAAGAAGTTACAGTGTGGCCATACCTTTGACACTGGAAACATCGTCTAGGGTTGGAAATGAATGGTCGCAGTTGAATAGACATGTAACCTACTTTCGGTGATATGAGAAGGTTAAATGTAAATTTTCTCACCTCTACAACAGCTTGGGGATGAAGTTCATCACTAATCTCAGTAATACCAATCTTCAAAAGTTTCTGACAAAAAAATTAATCCTTGGCTGGCATTCAAGGATTTGTGGTATACCGCTTTAATGTTGATACCACCATGTTGGTGAGATGCAAGACTGATGGACTCTAATCGTCACTAAATGTCTGAACCAGTATCATTCCATCACTCAATTTTCTGACATTTTTACATGAACCACATAAGCTTGTTATCACTCTATTTATCAGGAAAGGTGAAATCTTTTGAAGGGAGCCTTCTTCTTAATTGTTTTTAAGAACAACAAATTGCGTCACCAGTTAAACTATTCTCATCAATACAGTTTTTATCCTCATCAGACAATGCTGAGTGAGATTTTTTCACATGACTATGGATGGTGGTTTTTTAGATGGACCACCAACCATCACAGGAGTTTCTTGGGAATTACTAATTTTGGTCCCACGAGAACCAGGGAAATACAAGACCACTACCTCTGCAGAGTCCACATGTACAGAGGCTACAGCTAAATACAACTGGATTTGCCCAGGTGCCAATGTTTGGGACTCACTATGTAGAGTTATTCACCCCATCAGCACGACAGTTTCCGCCTTGGGTTATGGTTGTGTTTCATAAGATGTCATAACACTACAGACTGTAAATGTAAGAAGAAACAGAGTAGGATGTTGTTGTATAAGGGTGTATGTTGTAATTTGTGTAGTTTTATGGGTGAAGAGTATGTGTATAGTGTAAAGTGTTCTGTAGCACTGTGTGTAGTGAGAAGGAAAGCTACAAAGGCTAGGGCCATGGGGACGCCAAGCCCCAAAGTCTTAAAGAATAAAACTCCCCATTGGATCTTTTTTTATTATGTGACAATAACAATTATTAGAAAATAGAATGTTATTAACAAAACACAAATGTTAAATAGAAGCTATGTTATTTTCGGTAAATCATAATCTCCTAATGATACAGAGAATGCGCTAAAAAGGTCCTGCCACTACCTTTTACCTACAAACCATTACACTTTATTCCAAATTCTTGTCTCTCAGGTGAAACTCAAGAGCTACAGGGGAAAACTGATAAAAAAATAATTTAATTCTTTATACACTTTTAATGTAATCCAACTCTCCTGTTTTGATTAAGTGGCAACCATAAGTACCTGATCACCTAAAAGTACCATAAGTATACCATAAGGTACCATCATATGGTACCATAAGGTACCATCATATTTTACCATCAGGTACCATAAGTACCTGATCACCTGTTCATCTTTTCTAAAATGCTGTGATTTACCTAAAATTGTTTAAAATTTACCTAAATTCTACCTCTCTCAGTGAAGTAAATTCATGACAAAAATCCACTGTACTCAACAGAATTTCTGTAAAAGAGAGGAAGAGTTGATTCATATGTCTGTTAGGGAGACACCCTGACTATGTACTCGGTTTTGGCAATTGAGAAATCTAGTGGGTAAACATCACTAAATTCTATGAGCCATAGTAACATGTACCAGCAGAAAGTTAGTCTGTAGTATAATAAATGCAGCTGATGCTGTATTCATCACACTTCGTTCTACTAGAAGAGTGCTTGATGGCAATCACATCACATTCAGTGGCAGATAAGTGATTTTACTTAATCAGGGCTAAGTGGGATGACATGTTGCTTGACAGAGCTCTTAGAGTAAGCTGCTGCTTACCTTTCATTTCAGTTAACTTTGCTTAACTGTCGTTTAAAGGGAGAGGTAAGAGTTTACCATTTTGACCAACTTGTAAGTCATCCTATTCTTTACATGTGCTGAACTCATAAAATTAATAAATGGGAAATGTTTTTTTTGAGGCCTATCTTAAAGGAAGGTAAGCTGAAGGAGCCATTTAATTGTAGCTTAGTATTACAAGGTTATCTCATGTCATCTGATGATTTCCCACCATGATCTCTGTAACACTGTTTTTGATTAAATAAATCATAAAGAACTGTAATGCTCCATAATGTAAATAAAGTTAATATAATTAACCATAATGTAAATAATAAATACAATTAAAAAAGTAAATGTAAAATTAGCAAAAGTAAATCATAATGTTATGTAAAATTAATTTTGCAATTTTTTGTTCAAAATAATAAAAACTTACAATTACAGAGCGTTCTGAAAGTTGCTGTGCAGTATACTTTAGAATTATGTGGTGCATTCTGTTCTTTCGGCATTAGCTTGGTTGCCCTGTGGGTTCGTTGGGTGCACTCAGTAGTAAACCAAAATGTCACTTGCTGAGTTGTGATTGAATGTGATTTGTTTTGCTTTGTTTATCAGAATTAATAGTTGTGAGAAATGTAATGGTTCTTTTGGTAGAGGAACACATTTTGCTTGTTGAATACATCTTTTGTGAAGGTGACAAGTATACTGATTAATGAAGCACAAGTTTTCTGAAAGTTTCCAAATAGTCATGTTCCTCATCGCAATGCAGTTCAAACTCTTATCAAAAGATTTCAGGCAAAGGGCTCTGTTGAAGACGCTAATTGAAGTGAAAGACCACCTAAGCTAAATGAAAAGAAGCTTCTTGATATCTTGGATGCTATGCCTGAAAGTCCATCAAAGTCAACGCATAAGTTAGCAAAACAGCAAGATATCATACTTGCTACTCCATACAAAGTTGTAAAAAAAGAACTGAAACTTTTCCCCTACAAAGTAACATATGTTCAAGAACTGAATCCTACAGATCATGCCAAAAGATTAAATTAATGTCAATGGTTTAAAAGTTTCATTGACTAAAATTCCATGGGTATCCTCGACGTTATGTTTTTTACAGGTAAAGAGTAGTTTCATCTGGGAGAGTATATTAATTCACAAAATACATGACTGTGGTCGACAATTGACCCCCATCAATTACATAAACAATCTTTACATGAAGCAAAAATAGGAGTCTGGGTCAGTGTGAGTAGAAAACGATTGTGAAATATTATTTGAAAATACAGTTAATCTTATTATTGTGTGTTTTATTTAACTTCATTAGTCAGTTAACAGAAGTGGAAATCAATTACAGTTTGTTCCAACAAGATGGCGCCACAGTGCACACAGCTAAATCAATGACTGTTATAAGAAATGTCTTTGATTTGAACAAATCATTTTGAGGGGTTTGTGGCCTGCATGATCACCCAATCTGACTCCCCCAAATTACTTTATATGGGTGGCAGTGAAACAAGCAGTGTATTGTAACAGTTCATACATGACTGATGAGCTAAAAACTGTAATAACAGCATACGTATGAGACATTCCAGTACATCAGCTGGTTAACATCTTTGAAAACAAATTTAAACATGTGTAGTGTTGTATTGATGTTGAAGGAGGTAATTTCTAACACCTTTTATAGCATATTCCAGTTATTGTAATATCCCTTTCTATAAAATAATGAAATAAAAATAGAAAGTAATAATTAAGAAAGTTTTGTCATTACACTTCCATAATTCCATTGCACAACAACTTCCCGAGCATACTGTACTTATTTACATCATTACAAAAGAATTACATACATTAATACTTACAAAATACATACGTCAGAAGAATTACATATACTTACAAATGGTCAGGCATTTCTAATACTTTTCCTTCTTCAACAAAATTATTATACAGAATATCATGTTTCAACTTCAATTCATTCCAGTTATCTATTACTTTACCTTGATGGCATAAATGTGCACGTACTTTACAATATAATGGCTGATCTTCATATAATTCAATGTAATCTGATTTATCCAACTCTTCAGCAATACCATCAATACGAACCTACATAAAAATGTATTTATTGAAGTGCTAATAAAAATATCTTTTAAGTGATACTGATGAAAATAATTTTTATTCTATTTTTTTGTAAGATTGGATAAAATAATAGCCACCAAACAAAAATATGAGTCCCCTCAGTCTATACATAGCTATTATACAAGGATGCACTGACTTTTCTAGTCAAGACATCAGCATGGAAAACTTAGTCAGATCAGGGGCTCAAGGTTAAGGAGGGGGTGGGTGGTGAAAAAGGACTTTTTCACCATATAAGGCATTTTCAAAATGATACAATCTGAATTTGAAAATGATATTTTTTCACAACGATAATTAAAAAAATATTCAGATTTCCACACTCATACCTTTAATAATTTCTACATAAATTTTAAAAGTGATTTCTTCTAACCTAAATGAAGAGTCTTACTATTTTAAGTATTACCCAAAGAAAAAACTGGTACCGTAAGATATAAGAGATTTTGAAAGTCATAAATCTTTTGAGAAGTAGTGATAACAAAAAAAAAAAACCTTTCTTGACATTTTATTGACAGCATGGCAGGTATTGTCATCTTTCTGAAGCCAGCAATGTTGTCAATTTTGTTCTATCAGTGCCATAAATTTCACCATCCACCACAGGTTAATAAAAAAAAAAAAATTAAAAAAAATCACCTATACATGATGGCAATACCCATTGATTTCTGGTTCATTTAATTGATTGATTCTTATTAATCTAGCACTTATCAATAATTCATTTTTTATTAATTAACTAAAATTTTAAAAATAGATTAATTAAACTGACTTCAGAAAATGCATTAAAATTTATATTATTCAATTCTTGTAATTTCAACTTTAAAAGTTTGCACAAAACTAATAACAAACACAACTAATTCTAAATTTGGGACAGATTTCAAGAAGTCAAACAATACTAATAACAAACACAACTAATTCAAAATTTGGGACAGATTTCAAAAAGTCAAAATATAAAGAAGAAATGAATTTGGGGGAGACATTTTATTATAAAAATTTAAGGGGGTATTATTATTTTCTTTAATTTTTTAGTGTTTTTTTAAAGCCTGTTTTATTTCACTTAAAATGGGTAATTCTACAATTTAACCAATCAACATTCATTCCATTGCTAGAAATTGCAAAAGCCTTTATAAAAAGTAAGGTTTTATTACCTTTATAAAAAATAAAAAAATAAATACAGAGGAACAATAATACACAATTACTACTACTGAGTATAACCTAAGGCAATCTGGAATAAGTATCTGGAGGAATAAGTATTATTTTTTCTACTTTTCAGTTAATTTTCTAAAAATTAACATGAGAATAATCTAAATGTCATAATATGATAACAATATAGTATTACTAAGTTATGGTAATAAATAAAAAATATATCCAAATAATCTATGCAAGCATGTAATTTTTTGTTAAAAAAAATCTCTACTTCCAGTTCTCAGGAAGAGATTGTAAAACCATCAGAGGAACTTCCTCTATAACTAAAAGGAACATCAGTATCAGTGGATACAGTGTAAGGCATCATATAAATAAAAAATTGTATGGTTTGAATTCTTTATCTAAAATTGGCTAAAATACTTTGTCGTCTTCTTTTTTCTAAACAAAAATATTTGTTTTGTACCTGTCTGCTGATGATTTCACCATCTTTCTTGTAATTCCAAAGAAATGCCATGGATACATTTGGATTTTCAGCCTAAAACAAAACAAAAAATGCTTTTATCAACATTTTATAATAATAAAATAAATAAATTTTAATAATAAACAATATTATTTACTAGTAATTAAACTTAATAAAAATTATGTATTAACATTTAGATGAATAAGCAAGGAACTCATAATACATTCCAATCTGAAACAGAGAACAAAAGAAATCCTGTCTTCTGTAATGTATACATTTCTCAAATTTGACACTTAAGATAACTGGAAATCTCATTTTACCATATTTACTGAGCCTTTTTTAATCACAAATCTCATGACGTTAAGAGATCACTTTAATTAAATTGATGCAAAAAATAAACATATTTCTTGTCAACAGCCAGTAATTTATAAATTAATGCAAAGCTATCAAAAATTTGTTTGATGTACTTTTCTGCTTTTTTCTGTTTTCTACCAATCTTTTTCAATATATTACTTAATTTCTGCATTTTCAATCAATTGCTTATGTATTCAAATCTTTTTTCTCCACAATTTCTATTTTATACACTTTGTTTTCAATTTTGGATCTTAATAAAACAAATATATTATAAATATTTTTTATCAAAATAAGATATTTGTCTATGCATATTCCCACTCAAAATATAATACTATATAATCAGCTCTTTCAATGGTACCTTGATACCAAGTCACAATGAATTTTCAGGATAAAAAAATGGGTTGCCAAGTCACTGTCTGGAATTTATAAAAATGATCTAATACACCAATATTTAATAAATTATGTTTAACATTTAAATGCATTTATATTTACATACGTGCTATGTTAAAAAAAATCATTCCTATAAAACAACTCTACCCACTTTCATGAGACCTGATAACAGAATGTTTTTGTATAATAGTAGTAGTACTTTGTGCCATAAGAAAACAAATTATTAAGCTCCTCCTATCTCCACTTTTAATGAATTAATAAACATGTAATAAACAATTGAAAATAAACGATTTCAAACTGTTATCTTTATGCACTTTCACCCCTCACACCAAAAGTCAAATGACTCATCAACGAAAAAAAAATTAAATAGCTAAAGTTTTTAAGTTTAACAAAAAAAAAAAATTGTAAATATACATATCTTTTTTTCCTCATCTTTTATGACCGCATAGGATCACTTTAGTCAGTCCATTATCCAAGTCTCTTTGAAGGAACTGTTCAGGCCTTGCAGTCCTTCTAGTATTTTTCATACATTCCAATCTCTGTGCCCTTTCTGGTGTTGAAAATGTTCATGTTGTGAGTTTCTTTTTTGTGAGTCTGAAACAAATGTTTTTGTCCTTGTTTTTTGTTTAATTTATCTTCTCTGTGGTGTCTTCTGTGATTTCTGATTTAAGGCCAATTTCCTTCAGATCCTCTCTTATTTCTCTGATCAAACTGCATCCTGTCTTGGTGTTTTTCAAGTTGAGATTTTACTGTACTAGCTGTTTCAGAAGTCTTGAATCTTGTATCCTCATGATATGTCCAAAGAATCCTAGTCTCCTTTTAAGCATGGCATCAGTGATGGGTTCTAACTCTTTTTACATAACTTTGTAGCACAATTCATCACTGTCCATTTTTCTGGTACTTTTTTTGATGCAGGTTTTTCAAATTTGTCTTTTGATTTTCTTGAGTCTGTCAGTCTTTGACTGTTCAGGTGGAAGAGTATTTCTGCTGCATATGCCATATATGCAGCAGCATCTTATTTTTGGGTTATGGATTAACATTTTTTAGGTTTACCACGACATTTTTTTAGGTGTACCAGGTTAATTTTTGTGCTTTAGCTAGTTTGTCTGTTCTTGAAGGGTTTTTCATTTAGGTTGTTTGTTATTATTTCTCTGAGGTATTTATTTTGACTTTATTACCGTTCATGTTAAATTTACCATTTATATTAATGATGTTAAATAACAATTTAGATCCGTAATAACAGTACAATGTGAAAAGATAAAGCTGCTACGATGTTATGGCAATTCTAGCTGAGAATAAAAATGATTTAGAAGAAACAATGAACGGAATGGATGAAGTCCTATGCAAGAACTACCACATGAAAATAAACAAGAACAAAATGAAAGTAATGAAATCTAGTAGAAATAATGAAGATGGACCACTGAATGTAAAAATGGGAAGAGAAAAGATTATGGTGGTAGAAGAATTTTGTTATTTGGGAAGTAGAATTACTAAAGCTGGATGAAGCAGGAGCGATATAAAATGCTGTAGCACAGACGAAATGAGGCTTCAGTCAGAAATATAATTTGTTTACATCAAAAATTAATTTAAACATCAGGAAAAGATTTTAAAAAGTATATGTTTGGAGCGCAGCTTTATATAGAACGGAAACTTGGACGATCAGAGTACCTTAGAAGAAAATATTAGAAACTTTTGAAATGTGGTGCTACAGAAGAATGTTAAAAATCAGATGGGTGGATAAAGTGACAAATAAAGAGGTGATGGGGAAAATTGATGAAGAAAGAAGCATTTAGAAAAATATAGTTAATAGAAGAGACAGAAATTAAATTACGGCATCCTGGACTAGTCGCTTTAATATTGGAAGGACAGGTAGAAGGGAAAAATTGAGCGCAGGCAACATTTGGAACATGTAAAACAAATTGGTAGGGATGTAGTGGGTACACCGAAATGAAACGATTAGCACTAGATAGGGAATCTTGGAGAGTCGCATCAAACCAGTCAAATGACTGAAGACAAAAAAAAACTGTTTAAACCAGTTTTTCCTGATGAAGTCCGCCATTTGTTCGATTGGGACCCCGTTTTCCAGGCCATCTAATGTGGAGCAGCCAGTGGCAACCACAATCTGGGTGGCCACCTCCGTAGTTTGATTTCTCCACAAGCAGGTAGTAGAGGCGCTGACCACTCTGTAAATCCTTAACAGCGACACTGAGGTCTGCCTCTACCTCTTTTATGCTTCGTTTTACATTCTTGTCGATGTTATTTTTTAATTCTTTAGTCAGCTACTCCAGTCTCCTAGCCATTTCCCTCAGCTCGAGGGGTGCGTCCTCCTCCTCCTCGATGGAGGACTGCCTTGTTTTAATCCTCTTTGCACATTTTCTGCCCTCCACAGCCGATCTGGAAGACAAGCCCTCCACCAGCACGTTAGCAGGTGGTAAGACGGAGGCGGCCTGGCTGGGCGCGATCTCAATATTCTCCTGTCTTGTGAGCTCAGGGAGAGCTTCAGTAACTTTCCCCGGCGTTTCTTCCATATCGGTGGGCGGGACCGGTAGCGTAGTTATAAGAAAAGGAAGTTTCTCCCCTTGTTTCTGCTAGCACTTAGAAGAAACAAAAATATGCTTGCTTATCTCTATAGAAATTGACAAAAAAATTTTACGTCCTTGTTTACGCCACGCCAGTGACGTAACGATCTTGTCGATTCCGGCAAACTGACTTAGAATAATTCTCCGTAAGTAACAGGTTACGTTGAACAAATTTAACGTAAACGTTTACGTTGTGGAGTGAAAACAAGACTCCGAAAAAATCTAAATAAAAAGTGAATCCGTTAACCAATAAATAAGAAATTTTATAGGTACATCCTGTAATGTTCCACCAACAGTTGCCTATGTCCAATCCGATAAAAAATACCAATAACCAAACCAAAAAAACACTAAACCGCAGAGCGAAATAACTCACGTACACCATAGTAAATCTTCCACTCGACTCAGTCCAATGAGACTACTCTACTGGGCATATTTTCTTAGAATGTGAGGGGCTTCAATAAAAAAAATTTCAACTTTAGAATTTCTCTCCTGGGTTCAGGATCTGAACTTGTAAGTTGGATTCTGCATCTCTCAAGGTGTAACTGAGAATATAGACTCAAATGGGTTCGTCCAAGCAAGAAAGATACAAACAGCCTTTTTGGCTATGTTGTTTAATGTGATCTTTTAATTTAATCTAAATCTTACATTTTGCAAATTCATAGGTCAGAATAAAAAAAAAAAATCACTCTTTAAGCTGTATAGTTAAAATACAACCAGTTAAAATAGGAGTGAGCAATCTTATGGTTAAAAATGGATATTATTCTATTTAAAATGCACTACTATAATGAAGTACCTTTATTACTAAATACTGCAATTTTAACCTTAGAATATGATACTATCAACAGAATACACCACCTGTATACAGTCCTATCTAATTATTCTATATATAGATTTCTTGGGTTTCCATTTCAACGTGAGTTTTATTTATGTTGTTTATAACAAACCTAAATAAAAACCAATTTCTTAATGGCAGATCTACGTAAAATGAAACAAATTCACAATTAAGTACACCTGTACAAAAAGATAATTTGAAATGGTAGAACTGTGAATGGCCAAGTTTGACTACATTCTTATTTATTGAGATTTATATATTTTGTTACAGTAAAAAACAAGTTATGTTAATTCATATCATACAGCAGCTTTTTTAATCAAGCAGCAATCAATGAAATAAAAATCTCAACAAAAAAATTCAATAAAAGATTGTAAATATTTTTACTTTTTAACAACTTGTAGCTTTCCTGTTATTCTAAATGATGTGTACAATCTGTTTATGTATTATCTTTTAACATATTATGTAAGTCTTAAGACAAATTTATATTCCTATTTACCTTGAATATCTTATGTATTCATTTTTAACTTCTATAAAAATATTATATCATTTACTTTACAAGTCACAAGTTTTTGAATTTTTTTCCACAAACAGAATTAATTTATTTTAAAATTTTTATTTTTTATGGATAACTAATTTAAATATTATAAAAAGTTAACCAAAAACATCTGGTAGTTTAAAAAAAAAGTGGATTTATAAAAGAGATTAATATGAAACATTGTAATAAGAAATGACCTACGATATAGGATTACATGAAACTTGAACAAAGGAGATGAAGATGGTTTAGACACTTACAGAGGAAAAGACATTCAAAAAAAGCAACTTATGATAAGTTCCACTTTTACTTCAAATAATTTAAATGTCAAAAAGAAAGACTGTGACAAATAGTGCAAAATAATAAATTAATGTTTTCCTTACTGTGGTAAACAATGATTTATACAGACACGAAAAACAGTAAATACAGGAATAAAGAGACAATTAATTACTTTTAGGATATAAACAATAAATATTTTTCATTGTTTAATGTCTAAAAATCCATTCCCTAATAGTAAAAATGTTTGAAAAGTGGATTTCAGAAATATTTATTTGTAGTTTTTTAACAAATATTTTTGAAAATATTAACAACAAATAAAATTGATGAAATGATATCCAAAAAATTACAATTAAATTGTAAACCATATGGTAAGAGTCTCGCAGATATTATTTCTTCTGCTCAAAAAACAAAAATTTCTGAAATCTAAATAAAACTGTTTTTATCAAAACAATACTGACATAAAAAAAAGGTAAGACACTACATTTCTACTATCAAAATCTGTTAGTAATTTAGAATTTTCTTCAAAACGAAAATACATGTTAAATATATGTAATAAACAATAGATAATAAACAATGTTCAAGTGTTCCATGTAATAAGAAAAAAATAGAAAAATTTGTTACAAAACTCTTACCGGCTCACAACACGATGCATGTCAGAAACCCTCCTGGGGAGGGTTCATACCCTCCTGGGTGGACATCCCTACATCCATTTCCAAACCATCATTGTCTGCACCAGTGTTTGAGGAGGTTGAAGGAAAAAGCTCTGGCCTCCTCCTCCAGCCAGGCTTTTTACCTACCTCTCTAAAATCGGTCATAGTTGGAGATTCCCTGACCTAACAGTATAAGAACAAAGTACTCACTGTATTCCTTCTATCCAAAAATGTTGGGCACAAGCCCACAAGCATGACGACTACCCGGAGTGAGCCACGGGCAGTTGGAGACCTGTATTCTCCTGTCACTCTTTGCACCTCTTCACCGCTACTGGATCAAATTCGTGACATCAAAGATCAACACATAGTTACAGATTTTGGCTCCCGCTCTAAAACAATGTGAGCAGGGCTAAGGGTAAAGGCCCCTCGTAACAGAGACTTACGACCAGGGGTCATTGCCACTTTTTTCGCCGCAATGAGGTGGGTGATCGAACAAATCGTGCGCCAAAACACTCTGAATACCTGTGAAATGGAGATGAATTGTCTAAACAATAAAGCTGCAAAACCATTGTAACAGTTCTCAGACAGCAAGATTGTGAAACTGGGAAGGTACACACTCGGCCACCAGCTCAAAAATAGCACTAAAAGACTTTATACAGCGCAAATACTCTGTTCGTAAAAAGAGACCAGAGTATTCATTTATTAAACAACGAATAATCATAAGAATTGTATTATTCCTGTTAATGTGATATATATTACAAATAAATTAAATCACAGCCAGTAAGAGTTTTGTAACAAATTTTTCTATTTTTTGATTATTATATGGAACGGTTAAACATTGTTTATTATCTATTACTGTTTTATCTATTGTCTATTACATATATTTAACATGTATATTTTTTTAAACAAAATTCTAAATTAATAACAAATTTTGATAATAGAATTAGTGTCTTACCTTTTTTGATATCAGTATCATTTTGTTAAAAACTGTTTTATTTATATTACAGAAATTTTTGTGTTTATGAGTGGAAGAAATGATATCTGCCAGACTCTAACCGTACAGTTTATAATTTCATTTTAATTTTTTTGGATATCACTGCGTTTTGTTACATTATTCTTTTATTTTTTTAATGAATTACTGATTGTTATCTTATGGATTTATTATTAATATTTATTGCCTTAGAATAAACAAATTGAATTTCACGGCCAATTTTTTTGCTGATAGTCATATCATTCACTTCATACCATATTTTTCTTTTTTAATAAAATTAGTATAATAACCTCTACGAATCAAAGATCCATGATGTAATATTGCACTTATTACATAGTAATAAGTGCCCTCAAATTTTATCGTTAATTCGATTTTACCAATCGAATTTATTTCTGTTTTATTTATTCCTTTTTTAATAAAACTAATATAATCTCTTGTAAATTAATACTTTCATTTTTTTTAAGACGTAAACGGAATTAAAAAAATTGTTTCATCTTCAGTACTTTCATTTACATAATAATGTTTACTATTAAAACAAGCTGTAGTATATTTTCTTTTAAATTTTATTATTTCTCATACACTATCAAGTTTTTGTATGCTACCTACTATAAAGTACTGTTATCTAGCGGCTCGATTTGTAAAGGTTCATTAAAAAAATGAATAAAATGACATATTCGAGTCCCGCGGTTCATCAAATGAAATCAAAAAAACGTTGTCTAACAAAATTCAAGGTATTTTTTGAAAGTATTCTTTATTACTTACTAATCTAATTGAACTAAAATATGTTTTCATGCTTTTTTTCCCCCATTTTCACTTCACTCTTAGGTCATGTTAGAACTGTAAACGAAGTTTGTTGACTTCTTTGCCTCTTACTGACGAAGTTCTAACGAACTCTGTGATTATACTTGTTTAAAATAATAAAAGTTATGAACATTTCTAATAACTGTTGTATCATTTGAATAGACTATAATGGAATAAAAAAGATCTTCTCAAATCTATTTCCATTTAGTTTTAGTACTTAAGGAGGATTAAATAAATCTGAAAACAATTTAACAAATCAGTAAATATAAGTAAAATGTTATTTACAAATAAAACATTGTATTTAAATTTCATTATTGAAAATTCTTTGTAGAAAGATGATTTTAAATTCATACTAAAGAAAAAAAAAGCATTAAATGTTTTTAAATTAATAAATATTATTTGAATATTTATTAAAACCTTTTAATTTTCATTAAATGATTTATGTAAAATAACTGAAAATACACAAACATAATTAAATGTACTCACAACTGGTGTATAGGAAGGTAGAGGAGAATATAAGAATATAGGCATCTGCATGAATAAGTAGCACAATTAGGCAAATGTTAAAATTAGGAGAAAGAAGATGTTGGTATAATGGCTTGGTATGAAAAAATAAGAATAATATACATTAAAGTAATAAACATTATCAATAGAAAAAAAACTATGCAACTGTCAAAATTAATAATCTAGTGCAATAAGTTTTTCTATGTTAATTCATGTTAATACAGTGAATAATTAAAAAAATCCCTTTTGGCATATCAGAAGGTGGAGGTAGATTTCACATGTGCAGGGGAAAAAATATTTCCACCTTAAAGTTAAGAAAAGCTTCAAATTTACTTAATACAACAATGGTTGCATGTGAAAAAAGTTTCACATGTTTAGCATACAAGTCCTATCTTCTTAAAATTCCAGCAACATTTTGGTCATCCCTTGCTGTAGGGGTGGGTCATATCAAAAATTTTTATAGACAAAAGATTTAGGTAATGCTTAGATGACTAATGACCACTTTAAACTGATTCGATACTGTGCCTATTAAGAGAGGTATGATATTTTTTGTCTTCATACCCAATTTTTTCCATCCTCTGGGCCAATAGTTGGTGATATCAAAAATTTACTTACATAAGTTTTAAGCCCTTATCCAAAGAATAGCAGGAACTTTAAACGAATTAGATATTTTACTTAATAAGAAAGTTATTGCGATCTTTTGTTTTTTCAAAACAATTACCCCCATTTCCACACCCATGGTTAGATTTTGGCCGTTAATTAACTTGACCAAGATTTTGAGATGCATTATTTTTAAGGAACAATGTGATAGTCATTGGCGGAAAATTACAGCAGTTATCATGTCCACAAGAAAGTGAAATATACCTATATATATATATATATATATAAACTTTTGAGCTGATGGTGGTTTTGGATTCTGGGGGGGTGTGAAACATGAAGATATGTCAAAATTTTCTGCAAGTCGAGTCATGGCACCCATTAAAATAAGTAGCTTTCTTATGAAATCTACCTAAAAGGGACTGTTTGGACAGATCAACAAAAACTGGGTAAAACCATATGAAAATGAAGCATCATAAAAATCAAAATTCAAATATAAAGAATGTGGTTTACAGTCCATATTATTAATATTTAAAAATAAATAATCAAACAACATTAAAGAAACAATGCAAGGATAGTAAATAAATTAAATACATTACATGTGTATATTTTATTTACTACATACACATCACTATATAACTACCTAATACATTATAATAAATGGGGTTGACGCACTACTTACTACACACATAAAAAGGAACTGCCTCACCATTTTCCTGGGTGGATCAAGGGGAAACTATGGTACAAACCTTGAGTATAGCATTTTTAAAAACACAATTAATTAAAAATAAAAGAAATAGACCATAAGTCTACATCAATAAATTAAGATATTGATTTTTTTAACAGATGAAATAATACTGGCATAAGATACTAAATATATACATTAAAAAATACTATAAATAAATCACAATTCAGAAGGCACTTGTGAAAATTATTTGAGTATGCACATGTAAAAAGTTCTGGATTTTTTTAAATTAGTATTATTTAAAGATTCATTGATAGAAACAATTCATTCCCAATATTATGTTATTCTTATAAAAGAAACTCTTTTAAGTTCATTTTAAATAGATTAACAGAAAATTTTTTTTGCTTTATGGAGTAAGTGACTAATTTTTTTCAACCACCGCATTACATTTGTAAATATAAATGCATAGTAAGTGCACTATCATTCTGCTGATCTATGTGGCAGAGTGGTAGTGTATTGGCCTTTCATCCACAGGTCCCTGGTTTAAATTCCAGTCAGGTACATCATGAAACTTATCATGATTTTTTGAGGGAGTTCCAGGAGATGGTAGATAATTTTTACATTTCATGTGGATGGATATGTACATAGTACACTGAGTTAATAAATATTTAATAATGATGACAAAATTAATAGGTTTTTACATGCTTCGAAGTAAAAAAAAAAGTGGTTTGATTTTATCTCAAATGAAATCAATCTAGTCATTCCAATTTTTATTTAATAAACTCAGAATTTTAAAAGAATTGGTAACAGAAATACTATATCATTAATGAGAATTGTATCCTTTCGATTAGCACCGTTACATCTACATTAGAAGCATAATGTAATGTTTCTATACACATTTACAGAAATATGGTTCCAGTGAAAAATTGTTTGAATCGCTAATATAGAAATTTCAAATACTTTTAAATAATTATCTTTAGATAAAAGATGCTTTTGTTATCAGTGAAGGTTTTGTTATCAGTGTAAAAGGGGTTCAAGATTTAAACCTTTAATAACAGAGATGGGCTATAGTGAACATCATTTTCATCAAGATAAGCATGATTGAGATAAATTCTTTGATAAAACTTTCATGGAAATTGTTGCAACCATTCTGGAGTTATGGTTCATAAATTGTAAGCTTACAAACAAATCACCCAAACACATTTACTTGTTCCTGGAGTAGTCTATTCATTCTGATATTTGTTAATAACTACATTATAAAAGTTCTTCAAATTTTTAAAATAAAATATTACATTGTAGATAAAACTGCTTACTGATAAAGCAAAGTTGAATAAAATTTTGTCATTAATAAATAATTTTTCATTTATTTTTTTTTATGAGTAAAAATACAAAATGAA
Source organism: Lycorma delicatula (assembly GCF_047948215.1). Lineage (NCBI taxonomy): Eukaryota > Metazoa > Arthropoda > Insecta > Hemiptera > Fulgoridae > Lycorma > Lycorma delicatula. Next base: position 101,025,358 of record NC_134458.1, on the reverse strand, counting down.
GTAATCAAAAATAAATATGATAACAACTGAAGCTTTTAATGTTAATTATTTTGAGTTGGTTATATATACTACCAGCTGAATTCAAATTTTCATAAATAGTAAAAAAAATATATATATATACTACATTAAAGATTTAGCCAAAATCAGTCATTTGTTTTTGATATGCTGTGAAAAAATCATCAAGCTTGATTGGCAATGGGCCTTTGGACTTTAGACTGACAATGGGCTAAGGACTATCAAAATTGCTAAGGACTATCATTGAAACAGAGAAAAGTTTCTAAAATTTGGAATAATTTTATCCTCTAAATATACAACTGCAAAAAAAGAATATAAAAACAATAATGATAGAATAGCAGAAAAAAATAATAACAAACTATCCAGCTAACTTACCAGATGTTTGCATTTCTTACTTCTTTTATCAGTCATTATTATAAAACCATTGTCATTATCTAATTTCCGTAACAAAAGATGACGAGCAGTTACTTGCTGTCCATCTCTATAAAAAAAAGAACATAAAGTAAAATTATTTCAGGCTAAATAAATAACATTTAAATATAAATGAAAACTGAATAAAAACTTAAAGATATCATAGCTTTGTTTAAGGAATAAATTTAAAAAAATTTACAACTTATAAAACGTTTCAAAATTTATTCTTTGAAATTTACCTGAATTTCATCTGAACTTATTTGACAGCTGCAATTAGGTAGCAGATTACAATTGTTTAAGAACTTAAAATTGAACTGTCTACTGAACACTATTTCTGCCTAATCACTATTTTTAATACCTTTATGACCACATTTATTTTGCACACTTTTAAAGTCAAAACAAAACATAGCTTTTCATGAAAATGTTAGGTTAAAATTTCTATGATTTTGTTAAGAGTAAGCAGAAAAAAGTTAAGTACCCAATTTTTCATAAGATAATACCATTTTGGGTTCAGCTTACTTCAAGATCTCTAAAAGTGAAATTGTATTACTGATTTTAATGATGCTGAATAACTGGAACTTAAGAAATGTAAAAAACAACAAAAGTGTATTCCTGTCAAATAGTAAATCTTGTCAACCATTCAGGGAAATGAATGAGATGGCCATCAGTTGGTGTAGTGGATATGGCACTGATTTCTGGATCAGCTAGTTTGGTATGCATTTCCCCCCTATCATTTCATCCATCTTATCTTCCTTGTTAAAATACATATATATAAGAGAACTGGGATCAAAATACAAAGATGATATTATATGAATGGCTCGAAACCACATCCCAGATACCTCAGCCTCCCTGCCACTTTGCAATTTCCACATGGCTGCCTGAACTTTCACCACTAAATCGACTGGGACAGCCTTTCCCAATTCAGTGCTAGCCTAATAGGAGGTTGTTTTAAAAAAAACCAGTGCATACAATTAAGGCTCTACGCTAGGCACTCCTTAAATGTTGAATAAGTGCTCGATTTCTTTTTAACCTATGCACCCAAACAGACACTGCGTAAGAGGTCATACTTTTGAAGACACCTTGGTACATCATGTACAAATGACGACCCGACAGACTGTAATCCTTTTGAGCAATCCTCCTAAGCCTGTGCATCACAGAGACAGTGTCTGTCGCTACTTGCCTAATGTAGTTGCTAAACAGCAATTTCTCATCAAACAAAACTCTAACTCGGCTATGTAATCAGTCGAGTTCGAGTTATGAACTTGAACTCGGCTGATTACACAGCCTTTATACTTAATATGGGGGTTACAACTCTATGATAATTTGTCTGCACCCTTGAGAAGCATAAACTTCATCTTAGGTTTGATATGCTACAGTTATTTTCCAAAACCTATGTTATTATCAAGTGCTGTGCACCCACTACCATTCCAGATGCAATAGAAACTAAGCATACTCACCATGAATTATTTATGAGTGAATCAACCATCCTTACTCAGATCGTAGTGTTGTATTGATAGCTATGAAAATTATTTTACACGAGTTTGATCCACATTTCACTATTTAAGAACAGCCAATGCTGCCAGAGGGAAGTTAGGTTTCTGGGACCACCGTTAGGTATTGGTTCAGAGGATGAGATGAATGATTTGTAGTGTATGTGAAAATGACCAGGATTCGAATCTGGGACCTCCAGGTAAAGGCTGAGATGCTACCACTCGTGCCATGGAGGCTGGCTAGAGGGAAGTTTCTTGGCTTCAATTAACACCACTAAAGGCATATTGGTATCTACAAGAGCAATCAATTACAGGGATATGATTCAACTTGACAACCTACTATTAAAGTGCGGAAACCCAGGTTCGGCCTGTGAGTAGCAACTCCATTTTTAAACAGTTCGCCTGAGAGGAGATGCAATTCAGGCAGAGCAGAGCTCATTCAATACCTGAAACCACCCTTTCTATTTGTCTCGAGTGATAAATATTACTAACCCTACAACTTCAAATGTCAATATGAATTGCACAATGGATGTTATTCCGACACCGCAGAGGACTAGCAACAACTCATAGTACTAGGTCAGATTATACAGATTCCTCATACATCAGTAGCATGCTTATCAAAATCAGGACCTTCACATATCTATGATATTTATTTAAGCTTATATGGATTTTATTTTGAAAGATTCAGGTTAATGAACGGAGAATAACAGGGAATGGAGTACAATTATTTTAGAATTATTGTTAAAATATGTAAATTACACATTCTGAAAAAAAAATATTTTGAAAGTGTTTGACATAAATGTTTGAGCCTCCCAAAGTGTGCAATGTACTAAATAAATTAAGGGGAAAAATAAATAAATTAAAAGAAGAGTTAAAAAATATAGATTAAATGAGATAAGATGAGAATACAGTAATTTCTCAAAAACACTTGAATTATTCATTTAAAAAAAAATAAATAATAAATAACATGCCTTGAAGCAGTAGCTAAACAAGCAGCATTGGGCATAACTAAATCAGATCCCTTAGCTTCCTCAAACCATGATTTGAACAATTTTATTGGATCATAATCATATTCTTTAACATCTATGTAAGCTAATCCTGATTGAAGGTCATCATTTTGAGTGTACACCTTATCACCATCTACTTTACCAATATCAGTTTCACTTTCTATTTTACTGCACATTGTTTATTGTTTTTTCTGTAAATAAATTAACAATATAAATATAATGTAATAAACATAAAAACAATGAAAATTTCACAAAAATTACATTTAAAAAGACAAAAATATAAATTATAACCTCAGAGAGCAATATTAAATAAATAATAACGATGATAATTTGGGATTTTATACAGTATAGTATGTATAACATATGAAAGCATAAATAAAATCAATTTTATAATAAAATAAAAGTCTGTAACCAAAATCTTTAAAAACTATGGTAAAATAACATAACTGAAAACTTTAAATATGTCGGAGAAAAAATAACACCCTGGAAATATTTTAAAGTAAATAATAAACCATTCAAAGGAAATCATTTTAAAATGAATTTTATCATTTTAAAAAAAATTACGGTTAATGGAAATTGGTGTATTAAACATACCAACTGTGACTAATGAATTTTACATTAAAAAAATAAATAAATAAAAAACTGATACTAAATATTTTGATTGCACAGTATCAAACAAACAGTATTATATCACACCAATTCTTAATTTAAAGCAATACGTTATTGTGTCACTTTAAACAGTTAGATTTAATCTTTATTTATACAGTTAAATTTACCCATTTATTTCACTTAATCTTTGTTTCTCTATTCACACTGTTTCCACTCATTTGTGCTTCTAAGATATTTAATTAAGGTTATGTGAATTTTATCTTGAAAGATTCAGGTTAATGAACTGAGATAATCAGAAATGGGACTATTAATGAATTTATGTTAAAATATGTAAATTACACATCTGCAAAAAAGAAAATTCATATCAATGAATTTTAAAATTCATATTCATTTTTTGTGTTTGACACAAATGTTAAAAAATTAGACCAGTGAGAATAAACGAGCATTTATGGGGTTACCTATGTTTAAATTTCACAAATAATTATTTTATTAATTTGAAGTAAAACTATCATACTACAAGTCTAAGCATAAGTAAGGTTTACCAGTTAGCCTTGTCAAGTCGTAGACTGACCATTGGGAGGTATTTTCTTTAACTATTTATCGAGGTGAAGTTTACAGTTAAGATATGTGATCCAGTTAATATAAACATTGTCTCACAAAACCATGCATAAGTATGAACTCAGTATGTGTAAGTAATATCTCAGTAAATTAGGCTGAGTCATTTGTCACTCCCATGTGCAAGTGCAATTATTGCTGTATGCATATAATAAAGGATTGTAAGCTATCACTTGTCTGGCGTTGTGGCATGCCGATGATAAGCAATTAAAAATTTTGTTGGGTATTGGTTATTGATGTTTAATAATGATAACATCATTTGTAATGCTTCACACAATTATTCTGTTCAGTGAAAAAAAGTATTTCAGTCAACGTTATCATGTTACTCTCTACGATGCGATACAATACAGTTTTATAATTACAATTTAACAGTTAATTTGTTCCAAACAAAAAAATAATTGTTTTTTAACAGCTGTTAATTAAGTTTTATATAAAAAAAATTGAATAATTATAACAACAATACATTCTGACCCTTCAGGCAGAGACATCCTTTATATGACGGTTTTGGTCACCACGCCACCTAATCTGTACCTAGCCCTTACGATCATTATGAAGGTCATTTTAATACCTTGGCATTGACATCTTTCAGTCTCTCTTTTTCCTGTTTAGCCTCCAGGAATTACCATTCAGGTATTACTTCAGAGGATGATATGTATGAATGTAAATGAAGTTTAGTCTTGTACAGACTCAGTTTGACCATTCCTTAGTTAGATGTATGGTTAATTGAAACCCAACCACCAAAGAACACCAGTATCCATGATCTAGTATTCAAATCCATATAAAATAACTGCCTTTACTAAAACTTGAACGCTGGAACTCTCGACTTCCAAATCAGCTGATTTGGGAAGAAGTGTTCACCAGTAGACCAACCTGGTGAGTGACATCCTTCAGTCTAGCCTCAGCCAGAATGTAACTGATGCAAATGCCACAAATGACATTCCCATTGGTGTACTACTAACAATCATGAACTCATAAACAAAACACATCCTTTCCTTTGCATGATAAGTTATAACATTTTCCACAATCGCCCATTCATGCTAATTGGAGTAACTCCAATTAGCATGGAGATCTAACGCCGACCCGATAATATTGAGCCGACAAACAATCTGTGTGCGCATCAGCTCGTATTTCGCACACTTATATAACACATGGTAAGCGTCATCTAGTTGTCCAGATTGTGGACACATTCCAGAGTGTACCACGCCGAATTTCTGCAGTCTGTCCCTAAAAGCACTAGGGCCAGAAAGAAATTGCGTCACGTACTTATTAGGGTGTACCCAAGAGGTGTCCTGCAAACCAACAACATTTGGGAAGAGATCATGAATATAACGCCCACCCTCTGCCTCATCCTATCTGGCCTGTCACAGGGCATCGCCATGTTATTCAATCTCTCGAATTTTCTCTGAAGTTGGCTAACCGAACTTCTTTGCAACATAATGCTGTTGCTTCTCTGACATAGTCAAATCTATTGGTTTCACGCCTGCAATCACCAAGATCGCCTCCAGTGAAATTTTACGGTAACCACCCATTACCGTTAACAACATAAAGCGTTGAGCCCTCAATAAAATATCTCGATAGCTTTTAAATTTTAGCCTATCCACCCAAACAGGCGCTGCATGTAGGATAATAGCCTCGCACATGCTCTTATACAGGATACTCATATTCTAGAAATTAAAATCTCAATCAGGATTGACCACATGTCAAATACCAAAGGAGGCACTACAGGCCTTCTCCGCGACATATTGAAGGTGCTTCTTAAGGAGAAATTTTTCATCACACTCTGAGGTAGTTTTGAACCTGAACATACTTTATACGCTGGTCTGTCATCGAAACACAGACCCGCCGACTCACTGCCAAACGGCCTTTGAGAAGCATCATCGTGGTCTTCTCTGAACATTGTCTTAGGTTAATGACCCCACAGCTCAAGTATCCTGCAAGCCTGACTGGCTCGGAGCTCAACTTCCCTCCGTGAGCAACCTTCGACCAGCAAGATCCCATCGTCAGCATATGCTATAATGCGACACCCGCTGGGCAACTTCAGCCGCAGAAGAGAATCAAACTTCACCACCAACAACAAAGGACCCCCAACACGCTGTCTTAGGGACAACCCTTAAACAGTGTCTTGCCTACCTCATGGCTCTCTCTTTTTTTTGTTTAGCCTCTGGAACCACTGTAAGGTATTACTTCAGAGGATGAGTGAGGATGACATGTATGAATGTAAGTGAAGTGTAGTCTTGAATTGTCTCAGGTCGACCATTCCTGAAATGTAGTTACTTGAAACCTAACCATCACAGAACACTCACAATACATTTTCTCTTCTAAAGTTGATAGATGGCGCAGGATCACCACAGATTGTTAAATGCCCTGTAAATGTCCAGGAACATTCCCAGGGCATATTCCACCTCGCTGGTTCTAACCATCACACACCCCAACCCCGTAGGGGGGAAGACACCCACCTTGTGATGTTATTGGTTGCCACAGCACCCCTTCCGTTCCGAGCCCTGAGGGGCTTTACCGGAGGTCGTCTTTAGATCCTCTAACTGATTAGATCTCACAGTCATCAGCCAGGCTTCGATCAGGATGCCACCGTTGTAAATGCCTCGGCAGACATTTGCACCAGTAAAATACAAATCAAATTTTGCCTTTACGTAGGCCTCAAACGTACATCTCTACATCCAACCTAACATGATTCCCTCAAACTAACTAACCGAGACCGCGTCCCCCGCGCCTAGTCCAAATTTGACAACACCGTTCGTGACTGTGAACGCCTCAAAAAACGAACGAGTTGTAAATTAAATCAGTGCTACATTCATACCAATCAAAATTGTGTTTTACGCAACATAGAAATTCAGGCCCAAATAAGTCGACCAAATTAGGTCACCTAACAAGGGGAACGTAACCTCATTCCGGTTCGCGCAGGAGCCGGGGACAAACCCCGCACTCCCACCTGGTCACATCATGGAGTCTCACGCGGCATTACAAAGTCACAATCAGGGACTGCCATCGACGGAACGAAGCCACGCCACCGGTCGCACGTGCTTCCACTATTCCGGCAGCGCAGCCAGCGGGAGCCCAAAATCGAATCACAAACAATACCAACATAACCATGCCACGATATGCCAATGCGCTTACCAACCAATCCAATACCTAGGCCGGAACCCTAGCCACCCGGGATCCTACCATGATCAAATAACTCATTTAAACTACCTCTGCAGACCTATACACCATTGGGGCGCGAAGAAAACCAGCCGCTACAGACCACTTCTCGCTGATAATCCAGTTAATACGGAGATCCAGAAAGTAATGTATTCACTCAAGTTCCCTAACAGCTTGTGAACGTTCGGCCTCATATCGGAGACAGATATAGAGGATGTGGTCCACTGTATCATCAGTCCCACAATCCGGGTATTGACTTGAATCCATCAAACGAAACATAGCCAAACTTGCCTGAAAGGCAACATGCCCGGAGAGAAACTGTGTGATATACCGATTGGGGGAACCCATCTAATCGCACCTAAATCGGAAAATATAGGAAATATACTATGTGTGTAGTGACCTGTGGGGGATCATCCCACCTGACCTGCCAAGACGCAAGGCCCCCCGGTCTTCAATCTCCTGCTTTCATTCTGGTGTCAATAGGTTATTTACCTTGGAAATGCAGCGTTCCTTACGCTCATTAGCTATGATATCTATTGGTTTGACTTTGGCTATAACACAGACAGCCTCCTGCAAAACTGTTCTATAACTGCCTAAAACAGCTAGCAAGAAGAGTTGCTGGGCCAGCAGCAAAATGTTCATGTAACACCTAAAACCCAAATAATGAGCCCAGACAGGTGCAGCATGTAGCATAATAGCCTAATGTCCTAATAATAGCATAATAGTCCAATTTTTTTAATTCTTCATGTCAAATTACTACAGAACTACAGAATTAGTGCCTACATTTGCAAATTTTAAGAGGCCATAAAATTGGTGTCCATAGAAATATAGTATGGTATTAATTAAAATTTATAGTACATGTTTGGAAAAATCTTTCAGTAAACATAGCTGAAAAACAAAATATGTTCAATGTTCCTATGCCTATGTTTTTTGAAATTTTTTCAAAATTTTAACCAGTAGAATCCATTTCTGAAATTTATTATCTCATTGGACACTCTGTATATATGTATACACATACACTATGGTTAAAATGGTTATTTATGGAACATTTTCAACCTTGAAAAATTGAAAGTATCAAAGATCATAATTTATGAGAAACAGAGCAAATATTTATTTTAGTTAAATCTCTTACACATGAGACTAAATTAACACAGAAACTTCTAAATAGAGGAAAAGAGAGTAAAAAATTTTCATCACTTATTTAAACAATAGTGCATTTTGAATTACTTTCCACAAAAAACTAGTATAATAATGTTAATAATATTAAGGTTGTGTAATATGTATTTAGAAGTGTCAAATTAATTGTGAATTTTAGTTAATGCTTTTATATACTTCTTATGCTTCTTTTAAGTCTTTAGAGCCTGTCAAAATGATTTTAATTACTTCGTTAATCACCCTCAGTAACACTGCTACCTAGTCCATAAAAGTGATCATACGTATCTCCATCCCTGAACGTCTTTGCAAAAGAAATTTAAAACATTTTAATGTATATAAAAGACATACCATTAAGATTGTATTTGTGTGACTTAAGCTCATACTTATATTGTAATGTACAAAGAAGTATTTAAAATTAAATCTAAAAATTCTTAATTAATGAATTTACTCTAAAACACACATATTAACTGTGAATATACAAATTAATCACTCATGCATAACAAAATAATACCTAAGAAAAAATATGATATATAAACACAATTACCTGGAAAATTAACATATTAATTTTTACCTTAACATATGTCTGATCTCTTATATTTTGTACTATGAATAAGTCTAAAGTTATATAATATTTTTTAAAGGTTATATACATAAGAAAGAATTAACAACAAATAACAATTTGGTAGATACATTAACAAATAAATATATCATATAAATGGAAGATAATGCTTTGCATTAAAGAAGAAAATGAGAAAAAATGTCCCTGAATTTCTGCTCCTTTTGTTTTGAACGGAATGATAATTATATTAGAAACTGATAACTAGTGAACTAGTAAAGTTTACTAGTAAACTAGTAAAGTAGAATATTAATTACCTCAAAATAAATGATGATTATATAAATGTTTTAAATAAATAAAAGAATATATATTGCCATGTCTTTTTAGGCTTTACATTACTTAGGATAAAAAAATGAATTATTTTGTCAACAAACTTTAAACTGTACAATAAATTATGCTGGCTTATGTTTGTTTTCAGGGACTGTTAAATTACTTAGTTAAAAACTGGATCTGTTCTTGTCATTTATTATTTTTTTCAGAGAAAAGAGTAATGTTACAGCAAAATAAGATGAATGCATGAAAAAAAGGAGGAGTAGATAAAAATAAGAACCGCTACGATAAAAATTTGACACACATGTTGAGCACTAAATAGCAAGAATGATGTTTGTATTTGGCGATTGCTGCTCGGTAATTTTTTTTTTCAATTCGATATCCTTGAACAAGCATTAATAGACAATAGACAATTTTATTTCTGTGAAATTATAATACCAATAATAAAATATAGATTTTTTTTACACAACTTATGGTACTAGTAAAAATACAATGTTTTGTCAACAATTTATTGCTGAAAAGCAAACTAGGAAAGCGTTTTATGCCCTTTTTCAAATAGATATAAAATAAATCATGAAGACATTATTAATATTTGTTAACATTAACATACATGCTTGTGAAAATAACTTTGCCAATATTAGATTTTATGCTTATTCATCACACACAACTATGTAAGCAGTGGTAGAGAATAAAACTGGCTACTGATCCACATAGTCATAGATAACTTAAATCTTTCATTAAAAAAATGTTTGGTCAGGAAGATTAACCACAGGTTTTGCCACTAGAGATAATTACAAAAAAAAAAAAAAAACAGTTAGAACTTGTTGTTCTTGTTGCAAATGGAAAAAAGAATGATAAAATATTTTAGATTCTGTGGTAAAATAATTTGCAGTGATTATACTATAGATATCCATACTATTCATCATGACCAAATTAATGATATTAATTGGTGCCATTTAGAACATTATTCTTCTTTTTTATAAGGTGAAGATTTGTGTTTGTATTTATGAATGTGCAATCTTTTCTAAAAAGAATAGTCACTTATTCTTAAAAGATAATATTACCATCACCAAACCAGACTATGAAACTGTCTTTGCATAACTTAACATGATACTTTGGTTTACATATTAATGGGTCTTATTATGCTTTAACAAATTACTGAACCATTTAAAAAATCTTCCCACCATTTTATTTAAAACACGATTGAAAAATTCTATTTTAGAAAAAATATTCCTGTCGATGAATTTTTAAATAGATTAAACATATTTTTTAAATCTTTGCTTTCTAGTTCTCATTCATCATGTACATTAATGTGTTCAAAATAGTTTTCAATAACATATTTATAATTTTTCCTATAATGATATGTGATCTATATAATATTATGTACTGATCAGAATTATATACTGATGGTAAAGAATTCAATTTATTTATTGTATTAAAGTTTGTTATAAATTCAAAATAAAATGAAATAATCTTCATTCCTTTGTTAGATGTATAAAGACCAACATTGTCACTGTTTAAAATCCATGCTACCATTATACAACTACTAATATGTTAGATGGTTATAAACCATCTAACATTCCAATATACAATTTGGAATAAAAAAGCTGTTCCTATAAACAAATATAATTATTAAATAATTATTTATTATTTTTTTTTTTTTAAAGAATGTTACCACACATCTATTTTACCTTTTAGTTGATATTTATATGTTCAGTGTTGCCTGTTATCTCAACACTTTTGAAGGGTATTCTTATCAGAGTTAGTAAAATTAAAATACGCAAGAAATAAGTTTTTACTGCAACTCAACTGAATATTGTCAAAATTAAAATATATTTATTTTTAAAGTCTGTTATGATAAGAGTGCAGCAGTCTTTTGAATTAGTTGACTATCGTTGAAATAAGAGTTATTCAATTATGATTTACAAGCATATGTAAAAGAAAGTTTTCCACTGTTTATACATAAGTTTTATTTCCTTTATTGAATGTACATCTATAAATAAATTTAATAAGTAAACAATAGATATCATGACAATAAATGGTAAGAAATAATATTTAATTAAAATAAAATCTATCAATAGTAAATATATGATAACTTAAACAAATGGAAAAGTTATATAAATCAATAAATTGGAATAGCTTGGTCAATTTGGATAAACATATATACATAAAATGTTCATAAATTTATATATATATACACAGAAGGCACAAAAGTATCAGACTGCATAATTTTTGCTACTGTTATCTACTTTAACAATTTTAGCCATATCTTACTTGTTTATCAATTGATTTGAATAAATAGGTGTCATTTTGTTCACAATAAAGGTTTAACATTTTATCTAATAAAATAATTCCATAAAACTAATAATTACAGAGCTATAAACGATTAAAAAATAATATATGGCCTCCATTTTGGAATTTTCAAACTTATTATTCTGTCGGGTACAAGTACACCAAATTTTATTAAAATATCTTGATCCTTTCTTAAGATATAAATTTTTATTGAAAAACACAAAATGGTAGAGAGAAAAAATGAAGCGAGATAGGACATTTATCCATGTGAATATTTTTGTTTATTTTGATGTTCCCGAATCAATCCCTTAAGTTTGAACAACACCAATATGGGACATCCTTTGTGTGTGTGTGTGTGTGTGTGTGTGTGTGTAAAATAAAAATTGAATTTTAATAAGGAAAATGATAAAATATTTAATAATTTTCCCAAACTTCATAATAATAACATGATACAAAAAGAAAGTTATTTATATAAAATAAATTCAGATGATTCAAAGTTTAAATAGAGCTTAAATTAGTAAATTAATAAACAGCATAACTTGTTTTCAATCATTAGATCAAATAATCAAAATAATGGCTTCAACAGAAAATTGAACATTATTATTAAATAACTACATGATAAAATTAAAAAGTGATTATGCCAAATCATACCATCACCCCACCCAAAAATATTGAGCTAATTTGCTACTCATAAAAACTAGTTGAGAATAGTAAAAATAAAAACAAAAAACAACAAAGGATTGCAAAATTTTCCCAGCGTTGTCCCTTATGTTCAACAAAATTTTAAAATAAGAGATAGTACAATAAAATAAGTTGTTAAGTAAAATTTATTTAATTTTAAATGAAAATTGTAATTATTATTTGATTTATATGAATGAAAAAATCAAGCAGTATTTACTGCCATGAAGTTAAGAATTTTATTAAATAAAAATTGTGAATATACGTTATTAAATATAAGTAGATTAATCATTATAATTATTATTATTGGTAATGAAAATAGTCTTTTTATTGGTTTGACCAATAAAACCTGATCAGGTTGATCTTTTTTACAACTGCATGTCAATTTGACACAAAAACGATCAAAATATCTAGTAAAACAATTTGGGTCTAATTTGATCCTGTTGATCAAATAATGTTTTTATCTTAAAAATTATACTTAAGAATTAAAAATATAATTGGAAAAAATTATCGGTCCTTTTTGACCTCCTTGCTCAACAGCTACCACATATGACATTTTTAATAGCCACAACTTGAAAAATGGATAAGGAATTAGAAAAATTTCAAAAACAAATTTTAATTCTTTTATTTCGGTCCCTTCGGAGTCTGTTTTTTCATAAAGTTCCCAATCATCTCTATTAATACTAGATATAACTGGATTTTCAATTCTGAAAACAGAAGTTTAAAAAAATTGTAAGGTACAGGTCCCATTTACCCTTGTATTTTTTGAGGTTAAAAATTTATTTGGAGTAATTACTTACTTCAATAAGTTGATCCAATTAAGTGCAATGTTATTTGTTATTCAACAAGGTTAAAAAAGGAATTGTAGTTTAATGTTTAGGGTACACTGATGCCTTCTAGTCCTATGTGGGGTATATATATATATAGCCAAATATTTGTATCAAATTTCAATGTTTTTGGTAAACAGGTTTTCAAGATTTGAGGCAAAAACTGTTAAGAAATAATGTTCAATATCCCCCAATTCCTATATCCAGTCAACTTAAAACTTAATAATTTTTAAAATTTAATAAGTTTCATTGTACTAAAGCTCTATTTTCTATAACCATACACAAAAAGTAGAAAATTAAAAATGACAAAAACTACACTTATTCCTTTTTTAACTTTGTCCAAAACGTAATTCCATCAATGTTCCATATATTTAGAGATCTTTAAGCCATTTTTGAAGAATTTACATTGAACTATTGTGGAGATATTAATTGATATACAGACTAGTACAAAGAGATACATTAATTTTTTTTGGAATTTCTTTAATCTTTTGCATGTTTGTGGATTAAGCAAAGTATTGAAGTGTAAACTTTTGCAAAAATCTGATACTCAAAATTTTGGTTGATTGCTATACTTTTCCTATGTTGCTATGCTACTGAAACAGCAATATAGCTATAGCTGGAAAAGTAAAAATAACATAAACAATAACACAACAGCTTCAACATTAATGAGATTTTCTAAAATTAATAACATCCATATGACTGACCACCTATAAATGATAAAAATGAATCTACATAAATTAAAAAAAAAAAATCTTGCATAGATTCCAATCAAATAAGAAAAAATTAAACAATTAAATGAAAAGATTGTTTGGGTTTTATACCTTTAATAATGTTTGCATATTTTGTAATAGAAAAATTTAAAAACATATTGACTACAATAATTTTTCACTTCCTAAAAGAAATTTATTTAGATTGGGGTGAGATTTAATAATTGTAGTGTTTTGTTTACGTATTTTGTATAAGTTTGTTTTTGTAAATGTGTTTTGGAAGAAGAAAAACCAGAATTTATCACTAATCTTTTTTTGTGTATTATAGTCGGCCGAAGTTGTATATTTTTTTCTTTCAAGCTTCCTAAGGTAAATTTACATGTTAACATATCCTAAATAAGGTGTCCTTGGGATGAATGTTCTCATTATTTATATGCTAGGTAATACATTGTAATTAATATGAATTGTACCAATAAAATAATTTAATGTGAGCTCAATTTATTTTCATTTTTACTTTAATCAAAATGTAACAAGTAACAATAAAGATTTTAAATTTCAAATGCTAATCTCTGTGGAAAGTGTAGCCTCTCATACTTTCATTAAATGGTACTATTAGTATAATAAAAATTATTAAACAATATAAATAAGATTAACATAACAAATTATTAATTTACTAAAACATAGGCATTAAATGAAATTATTTTTCTTTCAATGGCTGTAAATATTAAAAAATGATGAGTTCACCACTGGATCTCTACTTTTCTACTCTCAAAAAATTTACACTCAAAAAGTAGTACAAATAAAGATGTATTATTATTTTAAGAACAATATCTTCCAGATGTTAGGGATCTCAGCAATGTTTGCAAACTATTATAACAACTGCATTGCTTGTTGATGTCTTAATCTTCTACTCTATTTCTTTTTATTAAATTTGGCACTGTTCTGTGGCCTTAACTTGTCATTTCATCTTGAAATTTAATTACCAGTTGTTTTTATATTTTACATTCATTTTCCAATAGGACATTGGTCCAGCAATAAATACAGTAGACCTACCGCCATTTTTCATACATGTTTTTACCGTACTGGTATCTGATGGAACTAAAACTACTAAACAAAATAAAAGCTTGGATTATATTCAATGTGTAGTAAACATTTTATGGGGATACAATGTATATATGTTTGGAAATGCACCAGGCTGCATTGTTCCACAATGTTTTTTCTTACTATGTACTAACAGTGCAAGAGGATTTTTTTTTACTTGCATTGTAGATAACAATTAAGAAATTCTTAGTTTTACATTTTACGCCAAACGTATTTGGTGATGAAATGTAAAAATAGTTGTGCATGTCTGTACTTAGAGAAACACCAAAAAAATCCATACATCAAAAATACAAACTGATACAATTACACCAGAACCAAATATTAAATTATTATTATTAATATATACTATGAAATATACAATAAGAATACAAAATGAGAAAAAAATATAAATAAGAAAACAAAAGATTAAAACATAGGATTGAAATGATTAAAAATAAAGCTACTGCATCAACAAAAAAGAGGTAATTGGCTAAAATTAGAATATTAAATAAAGTTAGAATAATTTACAAAAAAAAAAAACAAAGATGTGCTTCACTTAAGTAATTCAATAATTAAGTTTTGTAATGTAAAATTAATAAGCAGTAGAAAGTGTAAAGGAAAAGAAAAACTGATGCAAAAATTGTAATTAAAAACTGAACTTTAGTAGAATCAATGATAAAATTAAAAGATATTAAAAATTCTGAAGCGTTTAATAATTGAACTATTACTTAGTTGGATTTAATTTTAAATATAACACAGAATAAAATCTATTATAATTTTACTTGCATGCTTACCTAATTTTATGGTAAATCTTTAGTTAAATAAATCACTTAAGTGAATTATTAAAGCGTAAATGACCGGAATAAGAAAATTCCTTACGAATGTCAGTGATGTTCAGGTTCTTCACATTTCGCAGACACAGTACATAACCTATGTAAAATTTTAGCTATAAATAGACAAATCAACCTAATGGTTCTTTCTAACTTTCTATAAAATAAAGTTCTGTCATATTAAGACTGGATAGATCTCTGTGCATTTAGATAAGAATTATTATTTTTTTCAAAACTAAATATCTATTCGCGGCTAAACGATGAATTTTGCCGGCAATAATTGCGTCCACCTGGCCTACAAAATACGTATCCATGCGGTCGTTACTGGTACTAGTTGTAGTTATTTCTCGCGGTAAATATAAATAAATCGTAATTTTGATTCAGACTTAAGTGTATTAACTTTTCAACTACATTCTACGTATGTGTCTATCTAATTGAAAAAAATTAAAAACCTCCGGCTATAATATCAGTTGTTTGGGAAGAATGATACCAGATGGGAACAGCAGTACCAGTCTTAATGATGGCCACAAGATGAGTGAAACATTTTGAAACAAGTTAAGTTGTTTTATTATAAAATTGGTTGTATTTATCATTAAAAAATTATATATAAAACATAGCTCATATAATAAAGTAATAATTATATGAAGTAATAAATAGATAAATCAGAAGATTTAGAGCATTTTGAAAGTAATTTTGTTAAAAAACTTATTGTCAAAAACAAAACAAATAGTTTAATTTATCATAGATAAGTTTATGGGAAGACTTTTGAAATGGGTCAGTAACTGATTACAAATAATAATGGAAGTAATCTGTAGACTGAATTACCAAAAAGGTTTCTTTGATAAAGGTGGTTGTTATTATTTTTGGGTATTTCTTTTTCATAAATAAAAGTTGTGGATGAATAAAAAAGTTTAATTTATTAAATATCAGTCATGATTCATATTTGTGAGCACCAAACAATATTTGATGTCCTAATTTAATGCCTATTTTTGTAAACTGAAAATTCTTTTTGACTTTTCATAACATGTTATCTCATATAAGAATATATGTGAACAT
This sequence comes from Lycorma delicatula, assembly GCF_047948215.1. Classification (NCBI taxonomy): domain Eukaryota; kingdom Metazoa; phylum Arthropoda; class Insecta; order Hemiptera; family Fulgoridae; genus Lycorma; species Lycorma delicatula. The sequence goes on along the minus strand of NC_134458.1, from coordinate 101,008,544 downwards.
AATAAATATTTTTTGATAATGATAAGCTTATTGCTTTATTTAGAAGCACAAAGCAAATCATTGTGCTTGCAGACAAAATCGATTTAATCATCTCATGAGAATTTATCATGTAATAAGTTATTGAGAGATTTCACATTATTATATGTGTAACAGAAATATCATAATTATAATTAATAGGAAGACTATTCACAGATTAATAATATTCTGTTTACCTGAGTACAATGCAATATCTGTATTTAAAGTTAGATTTAGACAATTCATCTGGTGAATGATTTTCGAACTGTGAATGGTTTGAAATTTCAAGTAAACAATAAGAAGAGCAAGAGACCAAAGGCATTTCCAAGTAACATCTTGCCACTCGAAATCTTGGAATAATGTGAGAGCTTATAAATAAAAAATGTGGATAAATTTAATGCGAGATAGAATAAGTAAAAAATAGATACTAAATAACTATCAATATTTCTATATATGTAAGTTTTAATGCAATAATTGAATTATGTGTAGAATGTATTACAACTTAAGACCTGATTAATGATCATGCCAACCGTTTATGGAAGTTAATGTTAGTAATTAAAAGAGACTGGCACATCATATGTGCCATTAAATTTGAGTGATTTGATACAAATTAATCAAATTTAGTATAAAAGTAGGTGATTTAGTAGTTACACAACAAGGTTTAAGGAAATAATAGATTTTATATGTTTAGTTGCTATTATAGCTTATCTATTCTTTATCAAAATGACCTAATTAAATAAGAAAAAACCAGTTTTTAAAAGAACTATCATTTGGTATTATCTACAAAATTGTTTTATATTTTTTTCAGTTTAATTTAAATGCAATTTTTCCTTTTCTTGTTGAAAAATATGATTAGATGAACAACACACTTTTTAATTTGTTTTAATGCTTTGAAAATAAAAACAGAAAAAAATTAATTAGGGATAAATGAAAAAAAAAATTACTTTTTTCCTATTTAACATTTAATTTAAATAAAATTAAGTAGTTTAGTATTAAAATTTGTGATGAAGGTTTTTTTATTTTTTTACTTTATTAGCTTGTTTATTGATACTTAATAATTATGTTCAAACATGGAATCATTTAAAACTCTACAAGGCATTTAGTGAAGTTTAGAATTTAAATATTAATATTAGATAGATGTTGACATTTCAAGGCAATTTAGCTCATTAAAAGAACTAGTCAAAACAGAACTTACGTAATAAGCAGTTTTGTTAACAGACCAGCTTACAGTTCTCAAAAATAAGAAAGTGCTGAAGAAAAGACCTTCTATTACAATAGTATTAATAAGTTTAGATTTCTTGTAGTAATAAATTTTAAACCAAAACTGTGTCATAGAAAAATTTATACATAATTTTTTTTTTATTTTTACATATTAACTGCTTTTTTCTCTTTAAAAAAAAAATAAAAACAAGATGAGTTATTTAGTTACTATTTTCCAACACATCAGTTTGTAGAATAATTCAAATCTAACTTAAAATCAGTTTGAATATTATCTATCACAAATAAATTAAAGCGATATTCTGGATGATAAAGTTGTATTAAGACCTCATAACAATTTAACTATAAAATAGGTTTTGCTTCCTTTTCTGTTGGTAATGATGGGGTAAAAAAAAAACCAGTGCTACTATTTTTCACTGGTCCAAAAAAAGAGCAGATGTGAATCACAACAGTATATCGTACTATATGCTCTCTATTTCACATGAAAGCTGTGGTTTTATCAATTCCTGTAACATAATATACAAATGTGAAATGTAAAGCAGTGAGCCGTAAAATTAGTTTCTGTTTCATTTCAGCACTGTTTGTTCTCTCTCTCTTTCTGTTTAGCCTCTGGAACCATGGTAAGGTATTACTTCAGAGGATGATAAGTATGAATGTAAATGAAGTGTAGTCTTGTACAGTCTCAGGTTGACCATTCCTGAGATGTGTGGTTAATTAAAGTCCAATCATCAAAGAACACCAGTACCCACGATCTAGTATTCAAATCCATATAAGAGTTTATTACTGGATTTGAACCTTAGAACTCTTGACTTTGAAATCAGCTGATTTGCGATGATGAGTTAACAACTAGACCAGCCTGGCGGGCTAATATTGTCCGTTTAAGTCTCAAGAATAGCATGGGCTCAGCACACCACTTTTTTGAAGCATTACAGGTAAATATCATAATTTTTACTTAATCTTATGTTGTGGATTGTTACTTAAGGAAAAACTAAAATAAAATAGATTACTCTTTCATAAATACACATTAAATATTTTTTTCTTTCGTCTTTTGTACAGAGAACATTAAAATCTTTGTCATAGTAGGACAAAATCATTACTTTTCAGTCATTGTTCCAGCCAAGACTGGTCTACCAAATGAACAGTATACCTTGTCCAAGCTGAATTGGCACAGATCTCATCTAGTCAATGGTTGCCTAGCTACCACGAGGCTATAATATGCTACTTGTGGAAGACAGTGTATATATATATATATATATATATATATCCACAGCATATTAACTCGCTCTTGGACTATGCGTGTGACATTCATGGTACGGAACCTTTCAGTCGAATTTTTAAGCACTTACGCTTATCCATTTTCTCTGAAATTTTGTATACAGGTTTTCTCCTGATGACAACACAATTTAGCAACATTTTCAAGTCGCTAAGATACTCCTAAGTTGTTAAGAAAAAATGCCCCTTGAACTTATGCAACCTCGTTTACATGCATATTTTCTTAGTGAAAGATAACCTATTCTGTTTCAGTAAATTTAGATCTAAAATTCGCGACCGAAGTTTTAGGAAAATTTAATACTTTTTAACCGGATCCGAATTTTCAGACGAAAATCGCATATATTTCGAAAACGGTTGGTCCTAACGCTCTGAAAATTTTTTTCGATACCCCTGCACGATATTCTCATCCGCTCTCAGTGGTACCCACTGGATGATAATATTTTCAAGTGCACCCCAGATGGCGTTCGAAAATTTGGGAAGCGGTGCCGTAATATCTCGGCAATCGCTCGTCCACTTTTCACAATTCAAACGGCGTATGTATCAGCTGGTCGAGAGCTAATTGTTTAACGCATCGGGTACACTCTTGATCGACCGGATCTTGGTTATCCGGGAAAAAAATCGTTTAGCCCTATGTTTTGATTGAACTCACCCACCGTAAAACGTACCGATCCGATTGTTCGCTAAATACGCTCAAACCTGTGCGCTAGCGCAACTGTAAAGTATAAACTTATGAAGACTAAAAATTAGAAAATAAAAAAATATATAAAAAAATCTTTTTAAAAGCCACTTTTATATTAAATGCACTGAATAATAGAAAATAAAAAAGATGTAAAAAATCTTTAAAACACCACTCTCAGGTAAAAAATAATTTTAGGACGGTATCTCAGAATGGATTTGACGACAAGGTTTGATGGTGATATGTAAGATTATGTGAAAGTCATAGCTTCAAGTTAAAAATTTGATGTTTTTGCCAATTTTTTCATATGCGTGATGAATGGCCTAAAGAGTGGGGCGCACGCGCTCCACTCATTAGCCTATACTTCCCAGAACAAAGGGTGAAGAGCGTGGCATAAACAGTAAACATCAGTCTTGCGCATGTTTGGCTTGGATATTTTATACAGATATAAAACTATAAATAAACACATTTAGACTTAGACACTAATCAGTAACAGTCGATTATTCTGCATAATATTGCATAACGTGTATCGATTTCAGTATCTAATAAAGAAATAAGTTATTAATTTAATAATATATAAACTCAGGATTAAATAAGTTAATAGTAAATATAAGACGTGAATTTGTTCATTGATTGGAATAAATTATTATCGTACCATATACATACTGTCTTTAATGGAGTAATGTTATAAACCCGTGCTCGTTAGGCAGCAAGATATACAACTATGCTGTTCAGATCTATGCCAATTCGGCTTGGACAAGCTATACATCGGTAACTGATGAGATAGATTTTGTACATAATGCAATGATTATTACGAAATGAGGCAAATTATTTGTTTTTCACAATCTGTCCTAGTGAATAACACAAGCAAACCGCTCGATGTACAAGAATCATTAATCATTTTTTTCTCTGAAATTAATGACGTTAATTATACAGCTACTTCATTATAAAACTTGAATTAAAAATCACTTGCATTTCAGTAAGCTTGGCATGTGGATTTACATACCACTTAGAGAAGAATGAAAAGGGAAATAACTTCACTTTTCTAAGAAAGCCAGGTATGAGGTAATATTTTCATGAACGACTTGTTTCTTATATCACATCATCTATAACTATTTGATTATAATACTAAAAGCAAACACGTATTTTTGATTTGGGCTGAAATATTTCTAAAGAGGGTTTTTTTATGAACTAGTTTTAACCATTTCTAAAAACCGTTTTGAATGTTTTAGAAAAAACCTATTATAGATGAGTCAGATATATTTTGAGATTTACATGCCTGTAAAAATTTGTTAATGACAGTAATCTAAAAAAAATTCAAAAGCAAAAGACTGGGTTATTAATCTAATTAATTACATTTTTTTTAAATTTCAAAATCAGTAGAAAAAATTTGGGGAGTTGTTTTTTGTTTTGCATAAACTATTCAGTTTAATTGGTAATTAAAAAAAAGAAGAAAACAAATAAGCCGTATTTTTAATTTCAATAACTATTTTACCAAAAAAATTTGCAGAAGGAACAAAATCTTACTTGGAATAATTGTTTTATTTATATATTTACTGTCGTTTTGTCCATAGATATTCATGTAAGAAAACACAAAATAAACTTTTCGAACAACTGACACTACAAAAAAAAAAAAACGAAAGTTATGAAAAGGAAATGATTTTATTCTTTTTGTTTTAAATCTGTGACAAATTAAAAAAAAATATATATTTTATCTAGTTTTTTGTAAATATTTTCTTAAGTATGTTTTTTAAATTTATTTTTGTTTAAAAAGTTTATTTTTAATTTTTTAGTTTGTTTATGGTATGCTTACACATACTACCCATGTAATAATAATAATAAAAAATTTAAAAAAACAATAAAAGAAAATTAATGCAAACGAGAAACCTGTATTTTGATAAAAGTAAAAAAAATAAATATAAGGAATATTATTAATGTATACTACATTAGGAAACTAGTGACTGTGATCTCTGTGGAATGTAGAAATATACATTATACTAGTATATTCATTTAAGTATCCAAGAACAAAAGTTTTTCAAACTGCTTTTATCTCTGCTTTTTATATTTAGAGTACGTGGATGCAAATTAACTGATCGATTTTCTTAAAAATTCCGCATGAAAATATCGCAATAATATCAGGATTTATATATTAGGGGTGTAAATCCCGAACAGGAATGATCGATCATTTTTCAAACGATACAAAATTTTCATTCTACATTCCCACTCTCAAGCTTCAAACCATTGGAGAAAAAAATACGCTACAATACAATACTAAGCAATCTTAATAATAATAAAAAAATTTATTTATATGGTTCATGTAATTTTTATTTTTGAATAAGATTTTACATCTTTTAAGTTATCTAGTAAGTAAATCCTTACGACGAGTCCACCAAAAGAACAAAATGACAAAAGAATCATAGAAATCGATTGATTCCTTGAAAGTTAAGGTTGAGGCATACGTGAAAAATCATTGATTGAATTAAGAACTTCTTCCTTTATTATCTGAATTCGGCAAAAAATAATGCAACTGTAATTAAAATATTAATTTGCGACAAAAAACTCAAAAAATATAATTCACAATTAAAACATTTATTAGTAATTTATAGCACGAAAATTATAGTACAATATGCAATCTTAATAAAAGATATCACCGTTCGTAGATTATTTACAATAATGTCTATAGCGTAGAGGTAGCCCTGTTAGTAAGCTAACAGAACCGGTTCCCTTCTTATAAAAATGGTGTTTCTTTGCTCACATACGTTGAAAATAACTAAAGTAAATCATTATAAACAATTGCTTACCTTTTTAATAAACAGCGATGTTTGGCTAAACAAAATAAAAAAGATTATTTGTTCTATTCAGATAACGTATTACACAGTTATTTAAAAATAATTATACATCAAAGAATAACATCGAAGCTGCGTCGGTCAAATAAAATGAGCGAATCAATGTTAGTCACGATTTGAGGGTATTAGAAAAGGTACAAAAAAAAAGTCTAAAACGTTTTATTTTAGACCTTGTAGAAACGAGTTATCTAATGGTGGGTATAAATAGATAGTTTTTAATTCCATATTCCCAATACCTAGATTTATACTAATACCCGTACGCCACTGCTAAATAAAAAACTGTTAAAGTTGTTATTAAGTATATAACATTTATTATGTATAGTTATTATGTATATAACATAAAAATCAAAGTTTTTAATTTGATAAGAATTTTAAAACAACAAAAAAAAACAAATCGGACATTTTTGTTTTTTAATTTATGAGGATTTTAATTAGTTCTGTTACTGTTTTTAATAGTTCTTAATGATTTAAACGTTTATATAAAACTAAATGCATAAATAAAATGTAACATTTAATACATCAAAAATAGTAAAACTACTTTCACTGACTGTATTGTATTATACAATCATACTACAAAATATCTTTGCCGACGAGATAACAACTCGTTTCGTAATTATGATAAAGCAAGAGTATTTTTATTCTATTTTTTAATATCTTTTTTTCTTAATCTATACAATTTAAATTCACTATTCAAAATTGTCCTAAAAAACTGATAGAAATTTAAAGAAAAACCAGTTTCACTGATAAACATAATTTTTGTTTCCTAACACGCGATACATGATTTTAATCTGTTTTTTTTTTTGATGCTGAAAACGAATATGAACTCAGAATCTTTCTATCACCCACCATTTTTGAAAAATTTCTAAATTTTAATTAAAGGATTTTTTTTCATTTTTCAACGTATAGGAGCATTTTAAGCTCCTATATTGTATTTTTTAGCTCATTTTTTATTGTTTAACTTTGTTAACATAATTTGTAAGCTATAAATAAATAATACTAGACAAAGAATTAAATCATATCATAGTCATATATTATGACATCATACCTAATACTGAAGAGTGAGCCTTCATGGATAAGATTAATCATGTCTTTGCAGGTCAAAACATGTAGCTGAAAACACAGCTGTGTTGTTTACATTAAGCACTGGCTTTAGGAATGAATTAATTTTGTTCAGACTTACTGCTGTTTTAGGTTTGTTAACAGTGCAGTGTTATAATGACTCGAAATTGTATAAATGATGTGGATGCTTTTTGTTATGTATGTGGTGAGTTTACCGTAAAATCAAATAGAATAAACATTACACCTTTAATTAAAAAAACATATCATTTTTACTTTCAGTGTAAAATTGGTGATCAGGATAAGACGTGGGATCCTCATACGTATAATATGCACTAATTTTACTGTATATTTAAGAGGATGGATGAAAGGTACACGGAAGGCTTTGCCATTTGGTGTACCGATGGTTTGGCGTGAACCAAAGGATCATGTAACCGACTGTTACTTTCGTTTATCAAGTGTGTCTGGAATTTAAAAAAATGTAAACATACTGTAAAATTTCCTTCATTACAATCTGCAATCAGGCCTGTACCTCACAGTGAAATTATTCCAGTTCCTGAGTCACCTGTGAATGTACGTTTCGAAAGCAGCGATGAAGAATCAGGCAGTACTGAAGAAGACAACAATGATTCTGATTTTGAATTATTTTCCAATAAGCCACATCTTACATCACAAGGTGAATTAACATGGTTAAGGATTTAAATTTATCATAAAATCAAGCTGAACTGTTAGGATTAAGACTGCAAGGTTGGAATTTACTTCAAAAAAATACAAAAATTTCGGGTTTTCGAGGCCGACAAAAAGAAATTTCTCAGTACTTTATTGGTGAAAATAATTTGGTTTATTGCACAAATACTGACGAGTTTATGTTACACTTAGGATATTATTATACCCTTATCCTCATTATATACAATGTAAATCTGATAAAGAACACTGGCTAGGTCTACTAGACACCAACTTGTCTTTAATTGTCAGTGTGATCAATTTTTATGTTATTTATTCTTTTTTAGTGGAACTGTCTATTGACATTTATCAAGAAACAGCATTCTTCACGATGGACTGTCCTAAACCTTTTCTTTTATATTTTAGTATCCTTGTCTCCCTTTCAAATCAACCAGTATTTCTATCCTTCTTCCTCTTCTCCTCACACCTGCAATCTTTTCTTTAATTATTATTTTTACTTCCTTGTACGTAGTAAAGAAAGTACTGTGATAGCAAAAAATTTCAATTCTCAGATTTCAACGGAAATATCCATTTTGACCATCCCTGAATCGATTTTGACTAGTTTCGGTGTGACGTCTGTACGTACATATGTGCGTATGTATCTCGCATAACTGAAAAACCATTAGCCGTAGGATGTTGAAATTTTGTATTTGGGACTGTTGTAACATCTAATTGTGCACCTCTCCTTTTGATTGCAATCGACTGGACCAAAAGTGTCCAAAAAAAACAAAATCCAACTTTTGATTTTGGACTTTTTCTTAACTGTAGTAAAAGTCTTCTTTGAGAGCTTTTCAACGATATATCATTAGTGGTACTTATTTTCGTTGGTTCCAGAGTTGTAGCCAAATAAGATTTTAATTAATGAAATACTTTATAATAATTAATGTACTTTAAATTCTTGCAAGGGTGTTGTTATGTGCAGGAACCTGCTAAACTGCACAGAGGAAGAAATCATTGAAGAGCTTCATCAACAAGTACTGGCTGCATGTCGAAGATTGAACACATGGCTCAATAGAGAAGTTGTACCTTCCGCATCACATGTGCAGACGTTCATTCAATCCAGTGTCCGGAGAAGATAAAAACTGATTTTCATCGATTAGATGTTTGTCTATTCACTCTTTGTCTAATTCCATTACAGTGTTATGGGTGCTAAAAATTTGGACAAACAGAAGCACGATGTACAAGGAAACAATTTGTGTATGTGCGTGCGCGTGTGTGTGTGTGTGTGGTGAACCGTTCATCCTGGTGACCTGTGCAGGGACCCACCTGTTTGCATCAATTGTCACGAACAACAGTCAACAAGATCAATTAACAGGAAGTGAAGAAAGCTCAGTGAAAGCCTGAGCAAACTAAATCACCGGTTGAAATTCACATCAATAAAAATTACCATTTAGAAGCCTGAAATAAAGATGCTAGAAGAAAAGGATCTTGAAAGACCAATAATAGAGCCTCCGAAAGCATATTGTACTGAAAACAAGAGGGCGAGCACTTCTGCCGCTCCACACGTTTTAGCGAGAAGTGCATTGAGCCTCAACTCTGATGCACTACTGACTGCACCAACTGAGCCAGTATCATCTGATGCTGGCAGCAGGAGATCCTCTGCGTTCTACTGTGGAGTATCAGAAGAATCCATCTCTAAGGCCTCCAACACCCTGGAGTTTGGCATCGAGGCTTTCAGGAAGATAGAAAAAAGAAGCAGAAAAGAATGACCTAAGGGTAAATCTAAGCAATAGCATTAAAGAATGAGATAGTTTCTATAAGCTTTTAGAAATTTTGTAATGAAAATATGATTTTTTAATGTTCGAGTGACATTATTGTAAGCATTTGAGAGTTTTAACAACATTTTGTTGGGAATAATTTGTATATTTCAAGTGTTTTTAACAAGTTCTTTTTAAAGTGTTTTAAGTGTGTTAGTTTTAAGTGTTTAAGTGCAAGGAGCCTTTAAACCCTTGTCATATTGTTTTTGTTTTGGGATTTTAATATCCCTTGACAAGTATATTTTTGGATGATCTGTTATGACAAGACTAGCCTACTGTCTTTCTCACGGGTGTTTTTAACAGGGTGGGAAAGAAATATTTTCTTTATTTTGATATGGAAAGGGGCAACAGTCGACAGAAATATTGCTCTTTTTTACAATTTCCCTCTTTTCCATTTACTTTATCTGTTCTTCCCCATTACTGATTCTACCGGTGCAAGTATAACCTTGCTAGATTCTTTGAGCTGACAATACCTAATAACTAAAGACTTTATTAGAGTAAAGCTGGATCTAATAACTTCAAATTAAGTTGCTAAAACAGTATGACAAAATAAATTTTTTTACTCCCTCATTTATATCATAGTACTTTTAAGGTTGTATTTATCATGATATTTTAATAAAATAATATAGCATAAAATACTTTTATATATATATATATATATATATACAAAAATAATGTTATGAATGTACACATCAATAAAGAAATATTTCTCTTGTTCTGTTAATTAGAGTAATGAAGTTAATTGTATTCAATATTTCTTTATGCTATTCACTTTTCAGTGTTAACAACTTGTTAAGAACATGTCATCATTTTTGAACTTTGTTTAATATTTCATTAATTTATTTTTAAATATTCCAAATGTTATAATTTTTTGTCATTATTTTAAACTTCCCAGTCCATTAAAATTTTTTTATACTTTGTGATTGTGTGATTATTTTTTAATAAATATTTCTGTGTATGCCACATTGAAAGTTTTTGTACTATTTTTAGGAGCTGTGATAAATACTTTCATTGCATTTGGTTTTAAAAAATTTGTTTGTTTGTACCAATTATTTATTATTGTTTGTACCAAGGTCCGATCGGTCACGAAATAAAAATCCGTGCAAAAATCGGATGAACCTTTGCGCATATGTGTTGCGCAGCGCCTCTAGTATGGCCTTCAATCACGCCGCGTCACTTCGTTTAGTTCTGAACACGCAGCTACCACGTAAACATGTCTACAACAATAGCATCTCCCGCCAAGTGTGAAGTGTATGCGGTAATTTGATTTCTTCAGGCTGAGGGGTGTAATGCAGCTGAAATTCATCGACGAATAAGTAATATGTACGGTGAAACTTCAATGAGTGATAGCAGAGTGCGACAATGGTGTAGGAACTTTAAAGCAGGACATACAGATGTTCATGATGAAGGCGGTCAGGGAAGGAAGCAAGTGTCAACCGATGATTTCGTTGAGCGAGTGGATGAGGCAATTCGAGAAAATCGTCGGTTCACAATTTCTGTATTGAGTGATTCGTTTACTGAAATTTCAAGGTCAGCTCTCTACACCATTGTGAGTGAGAAACTTCAGTACCGCAAACTGTGTGCGTAGAAACATGGCTGAAAACACAGGCGGCTCCGTTCTATGACAAGGGTATTGGAAAGTTGGTACCACGCTACGACAAATGTCTAAATGGGAGTGGTGACTATGTAAAGAAATAGCGTAACTATGTAAGTACTTGTTACAAATAAAATTTTTTTTAATTTCGTGACCGATCGGACCTTCTAAAAAAATAACCCTCGTATAATTACAATGATCACTTATGCAAATGTGTGTGTTTTTATTATAAACTAACTTTTAATGATAATATTTCCTACAATTTTATTACTTTGTCTACCTTTTTTTTACTAAAAAGAGACTAGATTATTATAAAGATTATTTTACTTTTTTTTTAGAAATTTTTTTTGATGTGCATTTAAAAATTCTTGTGTGCAAGTTTTGACTCTCTTTTAATCGTATTGTTATTAATAATTACTTTGTATTACCAGAGATGACAAGAATTATAATTTATGGTGGCACTGTTTATTGTTACCTTTCTATGAACAACAGTTTCGATTGTTCCCTGTTATTTTTTCAACTTCTATTTCTAAAAAGTTTGGAAGCAATTAATTGACAGTATTATGCAATTCAGACATTATATATGGCAATCTAATAATTTCTCAGAAATTAAGCTCCTATTTTAATAATACTTATAAAAGTAACTATTTAAAGAGAGATACATAATAAGATACTTATATTTTATAAATACAAAAATAATTTATAATCTAAGTTAATAATTTTATGAAAGTTTACCTTTGTACCTTGATTATTTCTGTATATTTTTTGTTAGAACACTGTTGTAAATATTCTACTTTGTCAACCACAAAAATTTAACGTATGATCTTTTTCTAATTATAAAAATATTTGTCGTTATGTAGTGATAAGAACAGAAAGAGCAGTACTCTCTTAGTTACATTAACATAAAAACTAACTGTTAGTTGTCAGATTATTCCACCACTAGTAAAACCAATTGTTTTATCTATAAATCCCTATTATTATTACTGATTCACTTTAGTGAAAAATAAACTGAATAATAATCACATTGTGATATGTTTATTTATTTATTCATTTGTTACACAATCTATTATAATACAAAACATGAAAATGTAATGTAGCCTTGGTCATAATCATCATTAAATGAATGATAATAAAATCAGTTTAATAAGTTGAAAAAATTATAAATAGTATTATTTAAATATTTTTTAAAAGTACAGATAGTTAAAAATTTTTAATATTTATACTACATTTAATTAACAGCTTTTGTCTGAAACAGCCATGCCTCTTGTATAATGCTGTTATATGTAGGGGCTATATTTAAGAGAATATGGAGATTGCTAGTTTTAGTTATTAGAGTTGAGGACTTGTGGAAAAAAATAAGTGTAATATTTTTATAGAAAAAACATTAAGGATTTATAGTATAATGAAGTGAATTGCAGTTAAAAATTCTAAGTATAATGTTTCAGAAGAATACCGCATTGATTTATTACAAATAATTTTGATATGTTCCTGCTTTTTATAACTAGTGTAAATGTAGATGTATTTATTAGTTTTCTTTACATATTAGTCATGACTACTTGTTTAAATAACTGTACTAAATTTAGATCTCATTCTGCAACAAGTAATCTTCATTTAATATAACTCAAATTAAAACATTAAACATGTAATGATCATTATAACTTATTACTATTAATATTTATTCATCAACTGGATAATGTCTTTTGAGTAATTACACCTAACCAAGGTATTACAGCGATTAGTTATTCGAACAAGGGTTGCCATACTTCATTAACATTGTACATAGTTCAATTCTTTATAATAATTTACGAGCATATACTTTGAGAGAACTTTAGTGTCTCATTTTTCTAACTTTCATTTTTTCATTAATTTGCTAACACAACTTTTTAATCTCAAGTTCCTTTAGATTATATTTATTTTATATTTATATATTTCTGTTAGCCATAAAGGAAAATTGGTGGATTTTTATTACATTATAGATTTTCTTGTTATGATCAAATAACCATACTGTTTTGCTTTGAAGTGCATTAATAAAAACACTAAACGTATCATCATTATTAAATACTTATTATTTTTATGTATATGCTCATCTGAAGTGTAATATTACCTCTTGAGGTTTCCTAAAATAGTAAATCAAATTATGTTTGGTGGCTGTAAGTATGAATCATGTAACTTGTAATTTAGAAAATTAAAAATGTTAACCTATCCATGTGTTTATATTTATCAATATGCAGTTTTTTCTAAAAAGACTAGCCACTTACTCTTTACAAAATATCAATTACATCTGTCAAACCAGTTAACAGAACTGTTTTTGTGTATCTTTATACAATACTTTGACCTACAAGAAAGAGCCTTATTATGCTTCCTTTACTATTTTTAATAAATTGCTAAAACATTTTTTAAAAATTCTACCAGTTTATTTGAAATACAATTAAGGAATATTAATTTACAGAAACATTACTACTTTATCGATTTAAACAATACTAATTTAAAAATTAAAAAAACCCTGAATTATTTTGACCACATTCAAATGTATGTAAATATAAACTCATCATTTTCATTAACGCCTTCTAAATTTGTATCATCTTCAAATTGTTTTTTATATTTAGTATTATTATGCATTTACATTAAGATTATTTTATATTTTTATATTTTAAATAATTAATTAAATCAATAATTAATCACATCTATTTTATACTTTATTATTGTGTACTGTATATTACTCTTTTCAAAGTTTTATCATAGTTTTCCTTGATCCATCTAGGGAAATACTGGAACAATTTTTTTATTTGGGGAATAGCTTATTTAACCATTTTAAACTTTATCTATATAACATTATTATGTACTGATCAGAATAAAAAAATATTTATTTATGCAGGTATAGATTTCATTTAAAATGAGTTATCCCTATCTTCTCTTCCCTTGGAGTCAAGTGCCTTGCAATTTTAACAGAATAAAATGTGTACCCCAAGATTCCTAATTATTCTGCTTTGATAAAATTTCATTGTAAAGATAAAAGTTTATTTTTCAATATATGAGTAGTAGGGCATATTTTGTACGAAGTCGTTGTTCTAGTATGGTGGTTACTGAAAGATTTAGTCAAGCATGATTTTTCATCTGCATTCATATTAAAAAATCTATTCAATAGGACAATGCACAATTGTTTTCATAAATTATCATACTATTTAGTATTTTAAACATACTAATTGTAGGATTGATAAGGTTATTATGTCAATATATATTTTTTTGCTGTATATTACTAAAACAGCTTTCATTATAAAAAATATCAAGTTCTATTTATGGGAAGTTCATGTTATTTTAATATACTGTATTAATAATGTTAGAATATTAATATAATACTTGACATATATATTCATAATACTTGAACTTTCTAATGGTCAAATAATGAAAAACATAATACACATAACTGAGGATGGTTGCAAAATTGACTGAAAACATTTTTAAGTTAGTCTTTAAAAGCATTTTATTATAAAATTTGGTTTAGTTTGTCATTGTTAAAGATTTTATAAGTTTATAATTTTCTATTAATTTGTTACTGACCATCATGGGCAAAAACAGAAAAAAAAGAAAGTATAACATTTGTAGATCAGCATTAATACACAAGGTTAAACATTTTTGAAAGGAAAATTAAGCATACTAACTTATTTTTATATATATATATATATATATATATATATATATATATATATATAAGGAAATGTTCATGCAGAAGATCATGTAGTTCTTTTGCAGTTTTTTTGTCACTGTTGTTGAAGGTAGCGTTATGGACGCTTATTTTTATATTAATAAAGCAAACTTTTTTTCAGTTTTGTAAAAAAAAGATAAAATTTATTTCAAAATTATTACTACTTTTAATTTCATTACTTTAATCTTTTGCATGTATAATCGCAAAATAATAATAATACCAGTAGATAAATTTTTCGGCCTGGGTTGTTTCTTTATAAAAATTAATTCCTTATTAATATATCCTCAAATTATATATATATATATATATATATAATTTTTTTCTTAAATTCAATTAATTTAAACCACCTAGAACAGACAAATTACCTGAAAAACAGATTGTTGGGTAAAGTTAAAAAATAAAAAAAAACACACAGCTAGTATTTGCCAAAAGAAATTGGACTTTAATGAAAACAAATTAATATAAGTTAATTATTATAACCTTAAAAACTACTTAATACATCAGCTGAAATCAGCGTCTGAACAATGATAGTTAAATGAAAAAATACATGAGTACACGCTTCTAAATACAGATTTTGACAATATACGTTTTTGACGAAGCCTGAAAGAGAACATGAAACACCTTAATTTTAATTATAATTTTAGAAAAATATAACATCAATAAACATAGTGTGTCTGAAAAACGATTGCATTGCTGACAAATGCTGTAATATTGAAAAATTAGGAATGAGCGAATGTCATTAACTTAGAAACATCAATTACAGTAAATCTTAATTGGCACTAGCCTTTCCTGATTTGTGAACCGCAAACTTAACATTAAATAACGTAAAAATGTAATTCTAGTTTAACGTAGAAAAGGACACAATAAAATTACAGTACAAAAGAGTTAATTACAATATAATCACACTGAACTTAATTGAGCACATGAAATAGGTTGCAGCTGAACAATGACAGCCTTCTGTAAGTGACCTGTCGTAACTGTACTAAAGTGAAATTGAAACTTGAACGGCATAGGTATGATGAACGGAATGTTCCACAAATTTGAATGATACCATAGTGGTTTAACGTAATGAGTAATGAAAAACTGAACTTGCCTGTAGCACACAAATATGAGCCAGAGATGAACTCGTAACAACAAGTACAGAAGAATACCTATGTAATCCTGGGCGTAGTCCGCACGGTGAATCAGGAATACAGAGGTGTGATGTGGTGTGGTGGTAGCGTGATGTGTAGAATCTCAGATGTGTAGTGATGAGTTTGAGATTCTGCTTGAGTGAGGAATGTTACCACAAAGTTTGCAGGAGAGTATTGCCCTAGGCGACTGCAGTGGTGAGATGTTGGATTTACTCTGCCGAAAAGATGGCGAAAGAAAGCGGGGGTAACCAGATCCAGGTAGTGGACAGGAGAGTGTGTGTATGTATTAGTAAGGGGACGAAAAAATAACGGGTGTATGAAAAGGGTAGTCAGAAATAACTCGATAGAATAATGGGCGCGGTCGCTAAGGATGACGGTGGGAGGGTCGAACACAAAAACAATAATAGACGCAGGTGGACTTTACAGACCCAGCAATACGAAACCAAGTGGGATTTAAACATTCCTTGTAACAAAACAACGGGACCCACCCTAGCTTGGAATTCGTAGAAAATAACGGAAAACTTTATGCCAGAATGGCGTAAACATACTGGGGGGGCGAGCGAGCAGAATCATGAAGAGAAGACCAGAGGATGAATCTTATTTACAGGACGAGTGATGAAACCAGAAGAGAGTTTGATACGGACGACACGGCAGGTACCATCCTTACCAGGAAATGTTTCCGAGATGACACCAATGGGCCAACGCAGAGGAAGAGTATTGGAGGATTTCAACATGACGAGGTCACCAGCAGCAAGATTGGGTTGGGCTTTGTTCCATTTGGAACGAGAGGTGAGCTCATGAAGATACTCCTTGGACCATCGATTCCAGAAATTTTGAATTTTTTGCTGTAAAAGAGTCCAGCGAACACGAAGAGAGAGGTTCGAATTAATGGGGTTTTCGGTAAGAAGATACGGAGTTGAAAGAACGGATTTGAGAAGTCGTTTTCTTGGGCTTAGAAAGAGGTATGCGATTGAAAGGAACGTGGAAGGCGGGTGGATCATTCCACCAGGAATCGCGAGAAGGAAGCTGTGAGGCAGAAGTTCCTTGAAACGCGATGTCAGAGCGTTATTTGAAGATTTTACAGAAGGGGGAGAAGTAGTTTCCAAAGTTCGTTTAACACGGTTAGCCTCGTAGGTCCGTAACCTGTATGATCTGTTGCGGTTGTTAGCCACGGTCGTAGCATCTGAAGAAAGAGTTGAAGCGACAGCGTATCGTTTTTCAGGACTTCGAGTGGTTTTAGAATGAAAAGGATGCTCATATCGTAGATCGTCCGGATTGGGAGGCTGGGCATACATAACTTCCTCGGTTTCCCTACATTTATGAAAAGTGTCACCAACAGAGTCTTCTTGTGAAAATAGGGTGTTGAAAAAGGAAGATGATTCTTCAGACGGCGAAGCGAGAAATTCGGAGGTGTTGCCGAACAGGTCACTGCCAATGAGAAGGTCAATAGGCGAGGAAGAGCAAAACGTCGGGTCAGCGAGATGGAGATGTTGAAATTTGTGGGCGACTGAAG
Organism: Lycorma delicatula; assembly: GCF_047948215.1. Classification (NCBI taxonomy): domain Eukaryota; kingdom Metazoa; phylum Arthropoda; class Insecta; order Hemiptera; family Fulgoridae; genus Lycorma; species Lycorma delicatula. The sequence goes on along the minus strand of NC_134458.1, from coordinate 100,991,038 downwards.
GGGACAAAGAATGCGAAGGAAGGTTACCAGAAATATTAGGAAGAACAAGTGCCTTAGATTGAAAGGTCTTTTTGAATTGAAGTAAGGAGTGAATTTTGATGTTAGCGGTACCAAGAACAGAAGCATGGGTAGAGGAAATACCGGAAAGGCGTATTTGAGAATTTTCCAAAGGAAGGGCAAGACGGGAAAGACAATTTTTGGTAATTAAGGTGCGTTGCGAACCGGAGTCCAAAACAGCACGGACCGTATGCAGTTTACCGAATGAGTCTTCTAAAGAGACGATGGCAGTGCCAAGCAGCACAGTCGAAGACTGTTCACAAGAAGAATGACAGGAAAAACAAGTTGCGTTGGGGTCAGACTGCGGTGAAATTGGAGTAGAACTGATACGAGCGGAATGAGTGACGGGTGAATTATTAGAGAGAAAATTAGGGGCTAGAGTGACGGAAGGTGTCGTGGGAGCAGGTGTGGTTACAGAGGGTGAGGGGCAAGCGTTATGAGCAGAATGACAACCAGATAGAGTGGGGGTATGTGGGCGTAGAGACGAGTGGTGGGACGATTGAAAATTACTGGAAGACTGAGAGGGACAATTCTGTGTAATATTTTGCCGGGAAAAAGTGGGAGATGGAGGAGTGGTACAATGACCTGAAGATGAAAAGCGTTTCAAAGTGCTGTCGTTTGAACTTCCGAAGAGAGCGATGTTACTCTTTTGACACAGTAAAGTATGGTGCGAAGAGTTATTGCAGTTTCTGCAGTTGAATTTTGACATACAAGTTTTCGGCGAATGAGAGCCCAAACAGCGGAAACAACGATCATTTTTTCGTAACCAGGCGATTTTTTGTTCATGTGACAAAGTTTGAAATTGTTTACAGCCATAAATACGATGAGCGTCCGCACATACCGGACAGCGGCCGGACGGAGTGTGATTTTGAACAAAGAAGGATTTTATCGGTTTGGAGAATTTTGATGTTTGAGGACTAGGGTTATTAAAGTACGTAGGAAATTTTTCAGAAAAGGTGACATCGGCGTCAAGGCTTTCGGAAATTTTTTCCTCAACCGTGAGGAATTCAATCAGCTCTTCGTATGTGGGTACGCTTGACGAGGCGATACGATTTTCGAAACGCGTTCGAACATTGGGGGTGAGTTTTTCTAAACCAAGCTGCAGAAGAAGAAAATTTTCTAAGTTTATGTTGAGACTTTTCAACGCATTAATGGAGGAAATGTACGTTGCTTTAAAATTAGAGAGGTAATTTTTACGATCATCGGACTGAAAACATTTAATACGGCTGTAAAAGCTATTTAGAAGAGAACGTTTGTTGTCATATCTAGAAATCAAAATGTCATAAGGGACTTGATAATTTTCCGCAGAAATTGGCAGAGATTCAATGAAGAGATTCAGAATGGCGTAAACACAGATCTTTTTGTATAATCAGTCACAGATTGATGATATTGAAGAAGAAAAAGGATAAATTTTCTGTCAGCTAGATAGCTCTCAACCAGATTACAGCAAGCTTGTTTCTGGTGCATTAAACATGGGTTTAAAACAGGTGGATTGGAAGAGGAGGACTGATTGCATAGCTACCAAGGAGCCTAGCATGATCCTACTAGATTTCTTTTTGTGGGGACATATGAAAAATATTGTTTATTCAGAGAAAATTAGTGTCATCAATTGCCTGTGGGGGAGGATTATTGCAGCGTAGCATCCATTACACCTGACATGCTGGGAAGAGCTGGATTACTGTCTGGTCATATGCAGGCCAACAAATGGTGTACATATTGAAGTGTATTAAACACCAAAAAAAGACTTCAGAATTTACCCTTTTAGAATATATACTTTTGTAAGTAACACTTTAAATATAATGATATTTAAATAATACCTGACCCGCGGAGTTCTTTTATAAACACTTTTTATTTACATAATAATTTAAGTTAGAAAGTTGAATTTATCCATACAAATAAATAAATTGTATGGATAAATATTTATCCATACAAATATATGGAATCATAAATTTGCTTAATCGTCTCCAATGCCGGAGAATAACACATATAATATGTGTATTTAATTTTAATTAGATGAGGTTAGCAAGTGAAGCGAGTGTAGGTTACATTAATTTGACCAAATATAACCTATGCTTGCTTCACTCGTTAACCTTGACTAACTAACAGTAATATTTTGATTATTTGAATAATAAATTCAGTAATTACTGCTTATAGTCATGTTATTTTAATATGTAAAATATGTAACATGACCAATTTAACAATTTCTATATATTTATTAAATTCTCCAATATTAGAGGCAATTAATCCAATTCACCAGTAATTATGCATAATCAACGGATTTTTGAAAAAGATGTAAAAATGCAATAACATGTGGACTACACCAATATTCATAAATAATAGGTGCTACTTCATCCCCGCTGGGTTTGTAAATTTTAAGTTATAAATGAAGAAATATACTGTTAGAAAAAAATATAACGTGTCAACACGGAATATTTACACTAAAAAAATTGCATCGTGTTGAAGCTAGCAACCACAAATAACTAAAAATGTTATGAAAAAACAGATGTTTCTTTTTACTTATTACTTGGTTGCTAAACAATTTATATTATTTATTTTACTAATTTGACAGTGGTCTATCTCCAACATGTTGGCCACCAAAAAATATATTTTTATATTTTTTTGTTATGCTAAAATAATATTAACATTGAGTTCATAAAGATAACAAGATATGCAAAAATAAATAAGATTAGAACAATACAATAAACTGATTAACAAAGATAAAGTACATAATATTATGTCACTGATAACGACAACATGGTTCATGTCACAATAATAAACACTTGTTAGTTAGTAAAGATTTATTCAAGATAGGCTTTCAGGCAGTGGCAGTTTAGACAATTTGGCAATTGGTCTTTTAAAGGTGCCTTGATTGTTATGTAATGTCACTACCCGCACAAGACTGTCAGATCCATCATATGTTTGTTCCATGATACCCAGCTTCCAACGCAGGGGTGACATATTATTTTCTTTTATTAGAACTACATCGCCGAAGTTAAGATTGGCTTCTTCAGTTGTCCATTTTTGGTGCTGCTGAAGAATATTGAGATAATCAGCTGGCCATTTTCGCGAGACATGTTAAGCCATTTGTTGAATTCCGCTGAATTGCTGCCAATATTTAACCTGTTAACAGCTAAGTCAGTTAGGTCAGGATCAGGGATACTGGTTAAAAGTTCATATCTATTTCAGAAACACATAGTTCACCATTGTATCTCTGGTTACAAGAAAATGCATACAATATGAAAGAGTTCTTTGTAATTATAAAAGTTTTGAAAATTTTGAAATAAAATTGTAATCTGTATCCACAGGTATTAAACTAAGCTTATGTGTTTGCTCAGGAGTACCCTCTTCTTCTGATAGTTTTTTGAAGTTGGCCACGTCAATAGGTCATGAGTTAACCATTTGGGGCCATTCCACCAAAGCAAACTATTGATATGATCTTCAGCATCAAGACCTCTTGATAACAAATTGGCTGGATTACATTTCAAGGGTACATGATTTCAGTTCTCTACATGCGTATTTTCTTGAATTTTGCTCATACTATTTGCTACAAAGGTTTTCCATGACAAAGGGCATTTATTTAACCAAGCTAACACGATATTTGAATCTGTCCATAGGTAGATTCAATCAAAAGTGAGACTGATGACGTCAAGAACTTTTGATGTCAATTGCAAAAGTAATACAGCTCTGCACAGTTCTAACTTCAGAAGTGAGATTCATTTCAGAGGAGCTACCCTTAATTTTACACATAATAGTCTGACTGTAAAGTTTTCGCCACTGTCTGTGGAACATATATATATATAAACAAGCACCATATGCCCTTTCAGAGGCAGAAATACGAAAATAATAAATGGATATGCAAATCCCGCATCGAGAAATTAGACTGAGTGGATGCAATTTCTACAGACATTATGTTTAGAGTTTGATGTCAAACTGTTAAAAGATTCAATAGGAACTGGGTTTCTGAAGCGTTTCAGTTTCAAACTTGTACTAAATCTTCAGTAGCAATATTTAGCTGCAAGCCATTATCTAAGATTGCTCAACATATCTGAAAATTACCAGAACTGTCCTGCACTTTTATGAGTGCAGTTGGTAGCAATATTTTGGGTTCCCAACATTTGTTAGCGTAGCAACTCATTTTGCCTTGATAATGGTTTGATTGCTTGTTGTCAGCACTTGGTTGTGAATTTGAATTACATTCGACATGAGCTTCATTAAAATGAAGACTTATGTGATGTTATACATTACATTTAAACCAAACGATAGTTGATTTACATTCCTTGAATTTATGGTTGGATTTCAAACAGTCAGTGCACAAATTGTTACATTTAGCTACGTCATATCATTCATTTGGTTTTAAAGACCAGTATTTCAGACATTTATAAATGGCATGACGTCCCTTGCACACTACACAATTAGTGTCGTGACATGTACAATAACTTAATAGGTTTAGACGGAGACTTAGTTTTGTTAACCTTATATGATGGTATGTGTGAATCGTCATTTATAATAATTTGGTCTGTCTGACATTTCTTTTCTAAAAATTTAATTAATCTATGTAAATTAGGAATTTCCTGATCATCGCAAGAAGATTCATATTGAGTTGGAGTAGATAAATCAACCCTATCAAGAACAATCCTAGCCAAGAGTAGCTCTTCTAGTGGAACTTCTATATCTAATGCTCTTATAGCCTTACAATTGCTAGTTAATTCATTGATTAGTGCCTTAATTTGACTAAATTATATATAATAATTCGTCAAAATGGCTTTGACATGCCTAGAAACAATTAGTTTTTTGTTGTTATAACGACCGCATAATAATTTGTATGCATTATTAAAGGTAGCGTCCGTTAAGGTGTTGTTTTGGTTCTCCTTTGAGTGAAGGAGAAGATAATGAAATTTCTGGATGTTTGATAAAGAATTTATATTTAATATTAAACTTTCAAATGTATCTTTAAAATGGTACCACTGGAATAATTGCCATTAAAACACAGTAACTGTATTGTTGGTAATGAATAGGCAAGTGCTCTTTAATGGCTACTGAATTTGATACACTTAATGACTGATTAGGCTCATGTTTGATTTGTTCTATTCCTAATACGAAATATCCTAATTTCTAACTTAGATGCTACATTATCATAAAGATCTTCAAACTGTGCTCTGTAGTTTGAGTGTTCATCCTCATCATCATCATTCAATTCTAAATAGTTCTGTATGAAGTAAAATTCCTTTTGAGTGTTGGGTAATCTACGATATTTTGTATACAATAACTGAGTGTTTGAGTGATTTTGCAGATTGTTTACAAAGGTAATTATTATTCTTGTTTAATGAGGTTTTTATTTCCATCTTTGTCCATGATTAAAACAAAATTCTATAAATTACAGATTAAATTTTTAAAAATTGATGCATCTCAATTTCATGTTGAAACACTACTGGCAAGCACTGATAGATAAGATGGCAACTCGATGGCTAGTCGATTAGTTATGCATGGTACAGCAATTCACAGAAATACAATCGATAGATTACAACTTGAAACACAATACAGCCTTTCACGATGTGCATAAGAAGTTATTCGATGCATGGTGTTTGCAATTTTCTCACTTATCAAAATCACAAGAACCAGAAGATTTACAAGACCCGGCCTAGGAAGACCAAAAAATGTTAGAGAAATATGTAAAAATTCAATAACATGTGGACTGTATCGATATTGATATATTAATAGTTTCTTTTTATTTATTATTTGGTTGCTAAACAACTTATATTGTTTATTTTACTAATTTGACAGTGGCACTATTTCAAACACCAGATTAATAAAATTTACTGTAACATATACCAAAGATGTGAATAAAGATCTGTTGTCAAACAGATTTAAAAGTTTGAATGCATTTGTTATTTTAATTAAAAAAAGGTGGCCGTTTATTACTAAACAAATAGCAATACCACTTTTTTAAAATCTGACAACAGAAGTGTTTTTTATAACACGGCATAATAATTTGGTGTGTAAGAAAGGAGCTTACCATGCTCCATTTGCATTTGTAATCAGTTACTGACCCTGTCAAAAGATTCCCCCACCAATTTATTTAAAATAAAAATAAAGATGATTTTATTTTACACAAACAAATTTATTTTGGTGCTCAGTTTTTAATTCATTCTAACTAAGAAAAAATCTGAATTCTTCAACCTAGTTTAAAGTACTCAAATGATTTCATTTAACAATTTCTAAATAGTTACTTATTTTTACTGATTTATTTAATTTAATATCCTTCACATATTTGATTGATTGATTATTATTTCTTACATTTCTTACTTTTATCTCTTAATGTAAACTTTAACTTCTTGTATACATAATATATATATATATATATATATATATATATATATATATATATTAAATAATAATAATAATGTTAATTTTATTTTGTGATACTCTCTGATCAAGTATTGTCATAAAATGTGATTTCTCCTTATCTATACAGTGTTACCACATATATGCCTAATTTAATATCAGCGGCCGAACGCGGTGTAGCAACTCAGATGCGAACTGGCGCACAGCATACGGACGCGCTGATACAAGCATCACTACCGCCGCCCAGATGACCGCGCAGTTCTCCCACCATAACGGCGCTACAGCCCCACCACTCTCACGTTCCAATAAAAGAGCGCGCACCACTAGAGTGAATGTAAACCCTCCGCGGACCGTTATATTTTCTAGGGCTAGACCAGCATCTGCATCAAGTCAAAGTTTATATATTTAATGAGGGGGGCGCTTATTCAAAATTGTCACCACCGCGGCGCACTGGCGCTCGAAAACAACCTGCGTTATGTATGTCTCTTCTGCCTGCCCTTACGGCGGGCAGACATCTAATCCTTAATAGAGGTATATCGCGCTCAGACTAGTAAATCCTAATCCATACTCCTACTGACTGAGATTGCTCTGGGCCGCAACGCCTCAGAGCAATCCATCTAACCGCATTTCCTTAATTCAAACCAAGTTAACTTGAATTGAATTAAGTAAATGATTAAGTGTAAGTCCAAAAATCGCCTCCGACGTCCTTTCCTTATGAGAGGACGCCCCCTTAAATGAAGGATTTCAGCCCACTCTTGGCTGAAATGGAGCGGGTCACGGAAGATAAGCTTATTAGCACATCGTTCCGTCGGGCCCCTACTGAAAACCCTCCATTGGATCGGAACGCAATCCAAACTTCACAAAAGGAATAAACGTCAGCCACTATTAATAACCGTCAGTCCATTAGAATCACCCAGCAGCAAAGGACGTCACAAGTCCGTATACTGCGAAAAGTAGGAGGGTATTGCACCCTCCGACATCCTTGCGACATCCATCGTCAACTACTACCTGGAGAAGACGAAGAAGAAGAAAAATATGACAGAAGGAGATTCCTGGCCGGCTCAACGTGGGACCTCCCGGCTGATGCCAACATCCTCGCCGGAGCAGCAGGCCTGGCCGGCCGGCCGAGGGAGTCGCTGGACGCGGACGCTACCTTCCCGCTCCAGCTCCAGCTCGCTGGGCTTCAATCGCCATGGCCGGCGGACTCGGCAGCAGAAGCCAGCCTAGCGTGTGATCGCTCGGGGAGAACCGCCTCAGCCGCGCCGGCGAAGTACGACCGATGCTGACCCGACAGGCTCTGAGGGTCACCACTGCCGCTGAGGGAAAGCCGTTGGACTTCAATGGACGAGTTGCAACTCTCCGACTTGCCGGAAACCAGTTTTCGGACCCAACAGCACTTCTCAGAGCTAACGCAAAAAACGGCCCTTTTCAGGGCCACCACAAGGTTATGAATTACGAACCGTCGAAGCCATTCGACGCCAACAGCCTTTCTCAGGGCTACCCTAAGGTTAGCAATTACAACGAGCTGTCAAAGCCAATCGACGACAAAGAAGGCCTTGAAAAGGGCCACCATAAGGTTAGTATGTGCCACGTGCTGTTGAAGCCATTCAACGACAATAGGAAAATGATCATCCACTTAATTTGTAAATACGTAATAATCTGAATGTAATATTTTTTTTAAAACACATATTTTCTTACTTTATAATGATTGTTGTTAATAATGGAATTATGATTTCAGCCATTGAAGCTTTTGGCTCATTTTTCTCCAAAAAATAATTCTGGAATTTTTAATAAAGTTGGTAGAATTTATCAATTATTGTACTCATGACCTTAATAAAACAATAAATAAACCATCATTGCTTTCTTCCCTTTAAGAAATATTAAAAATTTTTCTACTTTTTGCTAACAAATTACACAGCTATCATAACAAATAATATGCTATCGATTTCTTTATCAATCTGAATATAATTTTATACATCAGCATTCCAAGTCCACTGAATTGCAAATAATATTTAGCTCTAAAAATGATACCTTCATGCTATTTACCACATGGGCTGCCTGTGCACGATTAAGTAACTCTGATTAGTTCCTTTTGCACTTCAGATGCTGTACATGTCATAGTCGTAAGAAATACCAGAACAAGTATTTAAAGTAGATGATTAATGAAACCCTTTATGTAAAGAAACAATAGTAATTGATACAGTACCTTTACTCAGGAGGGGAAGTATTTCACATAATATGCAAATATGCTAATATATATAACTAAGATAAATAAGTAGATCAAATTAATTATTGATAAAGTTCTTTGTTTTTTAAAATTTAAATTTATATAATGTAAAATTTTCAAGCACTAATGGTCGGTTTTGGAAGAATAATAAATGATAGAGTTTCTTTTAATGCTAGAAGAAATAAACAAAATGCATACAACTCACTTTCTGTAGGTTTTCTGGTAGAAAGATTTCTTCAGAGAAATAAGAAGACGAAGAGGGATAAAGAAAGAGATAAAAAAATAATTAAAACTATAACAATTTTTTTTAATTAAAAAGAAAAAATCAGTCACATATTTTTTATTAAAATACAAATTAAAGTTTTATATATTAAGTAATGTATATATTATTATAGATAAGTAAATATTATTATCAATAACAATGGAACAAAGTATTGTTCTATTGTATATTACAGCAAGAATAAACAAAGAAATATAGTTGATAGATAAATTGATTAAGCTATGTATTTTTGAAAAAGTTATTAATTATATTCATAATACTGGTACACTAAAAAATATTTTTATCTGATTTTACAGGTTAAAAGAAAGAAATATTTTACTAAATTTCAGACTTATTCTGAAATTATGAAGTTTCTATTTAGAAACCCTATACAATCATATTTGAATGAAAAACGAAATAAACAAATTAACAAAAAATAATAAAAAAATGTTATTCTATTGATAAGTTTCAATCACTATATTTTTAAAAGCGTAGAACTGCCTGAATTTTCTGTGAAATTAATTTAATTAGAAAGGTAAACTGAGTGTAATTATAATTATCAAAAAGTAATAAATTTGTCATTTTGATTCTGGTATCGCAGGTACTTTGTTGGTACTCTTACAAGATTTGTTCCTGTTTTTTCTGGCAAAAAGAATTTAATTTCAGATTGCGCAATGGAGTACAGATGAAGGGATCTATCTGTAGATCAGCTTTTCATGACTTTACATTGAAAGAAAAAAGATTTCCCAATAAAAACAAAGATGACTGTAACAGCCAGTAGGCCAAATATGGTATAGTTGGTTGGTGTCAGGGCAAATCTAACACAGATTTGTCTGCTGCAGTGGATGTCTTCCCTTTTTAGTTACAGATACGTAATATTAAAATAAAATGTACATTTTAAAATTTCATCAAGACAACTGAGATATGCAGGACACCAGTAACTAATGAAGTACACAGTCACTATTTATGATTCTACAACAGCATGATCCATCCATTATAATTTTACTTTTATTTTACAAAAAATTATTGTGCTTCTTGAATCATAGCACTATACTATTTTTATTACATCCATATAAAATAGTAAATGAACAGGTATAAATTTAATATCACTGGGTTAAGAACCCTGTGCCTTAAAATGGGATCTTGATTGGGTATGGTAATCCCAACAGAATATTCCCTGTTTTCAAATTACAAAGATTGATTTTAATGTTAACAGCTCTACACCAGAAAAATAATCTCTATACTTACAAATCATGGCCATGGGAAATAGGGATAAAGAGAAACAAAATAACATAATTATAGCAATATAAAATGCTTAAACCAGAATATACAAAGAATGTATAGAATGCTTAAACTAGGTAAAATAAAGGAAGAAATAAATGTTATGTTAAATTGTACAAATGTGAGGAAGAACAGAACTGGTACAAGAAACAGAGGTCTCATAACGGGCTGGGAGGAGAAGATGAGAGATGGGTGGTGCTGAAGGCTCATAGTTGAGAATGCCAAGGTTATTCACAACTGTAGTACTAAAAAAAAAAGACGAGTTGCCTGACCAAATATCAGACCATAGTAAAAGATCAATAAATATATATATAATTGATGATATAAATTATTTAGAGAAGTTTTCACTATTTAAATTGTCAGACAGATATTTAATAAAACTATAATTAAATAATAATCTACACTTAAAGTCTATTGTTTTAATTGTTAATGAATAAAACAATTCTAATCATGGCACTAAAAATTAAAATAATATTCAATTGATTTTATAAAGCACAATAAAAAATGAATTTGAAAAATAATGATTAATAAATAATTTCATTCATTATGTCTTATGTTATATAACTCAATTTTTGTTAGTAATATATACATATAATAATTATAAAAGAGTAATGTAAAGACCCATCATGCCAAAAAATTTAAGTGAACATATATGTACAAGAATATTAATTACGTAAATTAAATATAAAGTTAATTGTAATGAAATAATGCATAATGTTAATATGACAACATTATGTAATTAATTATTTATATATTTAACATTTATTTACTTAACTATAATGTTGGATTTTAATTACATTATAACTGACCATAACCTTTATGATATTATATAAAATTATAATATTATTTATTTATTTAAATGTAAATAATATGATGAATTAGAAAGATTTAAAATTTAATTAACATGTCCTCCAGTTTTTTTTATAAAACAAAAATTAGTCATGATACAATGTTAAAAATTTCTTTTAAATTAAAAACAATATAAATTAGAATGATTCATTTATAGTTTTTTGAGGTTGCATACTTGAAGTTCAGAACATCTTTTATATAGCTGAAGTTGCTTATTAGTGGCAGTATTAGCACCACTTTTGAGTGGTTAGCTGTTAGATAGATATATTTATTACGTTGTAAACATCTCCATTAAGTGTGCATAATATAAAAAAATCATTCTTTTGAGAATCTTAATAATAATTTATTTTTTTTTTTAAGGAACTACAGGCAAACTGTCTATTATAGATGCTGATGAGATAAATTTTTATAGCATGTGAACAATGCCAAGCTGAATGGAAATTGAACCCAGGAGCTACTGGATGAAAGGCAGAGGTGCTACCACTCTGCTGTGAACGTAGGCTAATAATAATAATAATAACTATCCATTTAGGCATTTAAAATTTATAATCATCCATAGTTTAATGTAGACTGGATGCTATCAATACAAGACACAACAAAGAAAATAAAATATAAATAAGACACAATTTTAAAGCTTCAAAATATTATGAAGACAGAGTAAATATAATACCAGTACATTACTGGAAGTTCCATGATTGCATGCATATAACTTTGACATGAAACATTTGACAAGAAACATACTTTGACATTATAAAAAGAAAACATTAAAGTAATTTCTAAACAAAATGAGCATTGAATCAAGTAGTTCATCTCTTCACATATTTTCCAGTATATGAATTATATCATATCTGATGCATGCGTAAATCTTACTCTTGCATATCATCTCAGTAAGGAAAAATCTTGTGAATAAATTAAAATTTTGATTATCTGGTTCATTAACATGAAGATTAGTCAGATCCTGGCTGATAACATCAGCTATCCTAAGTATAGGACATGTACTGTTTTATGAGAAAATTAACAAGATTTTAGGCTGTTAGTCATTGAATTCTCCTTTTTTACTAATTTTTTTGATTTCAAATTATTTGATATTACCTTCATTCTTACATAGGAGTTTAATTTTCATCATTACTTAAGGTTTTTTTTTAATATAATCCTCTACAAGTCCTTCAATTAATAAATTACTTTTTGAAATATTAGTTCATCATACGCAAAACAAGGAGAAGACTGAAGAACCATAAATAAAAGTGTAAATTTGTAAACTGTTAAAATTTCACTGTTACTTATAAAAAAATGAAAAATATTTATAATTAATCGAATAAAATTTTGTTTGTTTGTTTATTGATTAAAAACATTTGTAGCTGTTGGTTTTTTCTAAAAAAATCTAATGAATAGTAATAATGACAATGATTAACACAAAAATACAGTCATACATTTAATTTTTTTGAAGTGATAGTTAAGTATCTAGTATTTTATTTCAATAACCATTTACTTTTTTGTACAATATTTTTATCTTAACATATGATTATCTTAATACATGGCCCAATAATATAGTTTTTTTTGTAGGTTATTTTTATGTAATCTACCAACTGGAGCCCCAGCTTGTCTTAATTCTTTTCACTTGTGTCCTTATCAATTCTTAATTTTTAAAGACTTTTATTCTTTCCTTTTTATGTCTTCCTTATTATTTATGAAACATAATCACAACAAAAAGCAGTTAAAACAATACTGACAATACAGGAACTCTCCTGACATTCAATATTTATAGCTGGTGCAGAGGATATTCTAATTCTACAGTGATCTGACTGAAGACAGAGTCCCTGGTTGAATACATCTTATAATTTCATTCCAACTGATCTTGTGTAAATTTTTGCTTCTACAAAGCTATCATTCATACATATAATTTCCAAATGTTAATAGCACCTTTTCATTAAACCATCTGATTCTATCAACAGGTTTATACATAGTTACATTTTAACATATATTTTGGTTAATAAAAAGTAATTTTTTATCAGTTATTGTAGTTATATTATTATCGAAAATTGTAAACGGTTATTATGAATGAAATAGCTAGCAAGATGAAAAAGACCTTTAAGTTACATAAGCAAAAGGAAGGTTGGGATGCAATAATAATTGGGTTGTAGAAATCCAGACTCATTTGCTATACTACAATTTTGAATTGTAAAGTGTGTTAGAATGTATGTGCAATTAATTAATGAAAGTAATGTGAACTCATTAGAGATATGGACTGTTCAGAAAAAGGTTCACTGCATTTTTTGGCATGCCAGATTTGTTTTAGCAATTATAGTGCAGTATTAATATTGTTGCATTTTTAAAGTAGCACCATTGTATGAAAATAATATTTGCCATTGGATATGGTATTTTATGGAGACTGGCGCTTGTTAGGTGCAAAATGTTGTGGCAGGTTATTTATTAGACAAGTTAATTTAAAATATATGGGAAGGATGTATTCCTACAGCCCAAAGAAATCAGCGTGGAGTGTGATCAAAATTTAGATCTTAAAAAATCATTATTCACAAAGTACTGAGAAAAGGTTTCTGTTTTATAGGTTACAAAGTAACCACTCAGTCGTATACTGCTTAGATGATAACAAATTATGTCTTTTTTATGAATATGTTAAATAAGACGGACAAGGGGAAACAAATTTTAAACAGGATAGTTTTAAGCACTGATATTATGTTTTAAGCCTCTAATCATGGTCATCTACATAATTTCTGGCTAGTGAATGACTGCACCAAAGAGAACGTGGGGTATAACCTATCATTATAGAGTAATTGACTCATATTTCTTTTCAGATGCTAGTGTGTAATGAAATTCACTAACTATATTAGTAAATTTCAATTAATGCAGTGTCTCAAATTATAGCTGAAAATGTCGTATTTTAACATGATATACTTCTCTACATTACAGTAACAACATACTTGAGATATAGGATAACAACTTTCTACAGTGAATAATAAGAAAGGAATATGAAGGCATGGTTCTATGGTTGCCACATCTCACATCTTTATAGACTTTCAACTCTGGCATTACATCAAACAAATAGTGAATAATGTTGTTATTGAAAGAGACCCTTATAATGTTAACTATACTATCACACTTTATATGTTTTAATGTATACTGCAAAAACTAAATTATTGGTTTGATATTTTTTAGGGCAAAAGCTGGAAGTTATATCTAATTGTATTAAAAGTGTCAGAAAAATGTTTGGTTAGAAGCTTTTAAATTTACCTTTAATTTGAAAATTTCAGTATGTATGTTTTAAAATAAACAGTTCTGAAACCCCACCACGATATATATTGTACTAATTATTGATATTTTCTTATAATACTATGATTATGAGTACTGTAATTATTTTATTGCATTACTTATTCAACAATAAAACTGGCTGATGGCCAATTACAGTTTCTTTTGATGAATGATAATGAATTTTTGTAGCTTATAAAAAATACTATGTCTAAGTTGGAATTGAACTCAGAACCTTTGGATGAAAGGCAAAGATAATACCATTCTGCCACGAAGGTTGACATGCAGATAATTTTCAACAAACTATGCAGAAATAAAGTATTAGTACACCTCACCCTTTAAAATACCAATAAATGTATTCTAATATTTTCACACTGTGGTGTAAATAGTATATCAAAATCAGTGTCTTATTTTCTAATATTCTATTTACATTTAATTCTGTTTCAGTAATTAATAATAATTCATTATTAATTTATTACTACATAAATATTATTATATAATTATTTAACTGCCAACTCAACACCTTTTTCTGATTTAATTTTATTCAGATAATCCCTCCTGAAGACTTGATTTAACATACCACCTGTATACTTTCTCATCCACATTGGTGACATCATCATAAAAAAATGCTGTAACACAAAAAACCATTTAAAATGAACAGTTGTTATTGATAAACTATGAGACTGAATGACCTAAATTTAATTCCAGTATACAGTATAGTAATTTTTAATAGCTATATGTTATCTATTTACCATTATGTTACCTTTCATAATAATAATAAAATATGTTTAATCATAATAATAATAAAATTATTATTTTAAACATTTTTACAGCATTTTAATAACACTGGGAAATGAAAAAGAATTTTTTTTCATCTCAGTAAGAAAAATAGTGATTGTGATAGTATTTTTTTCTTCTGATTTCAAATATGATATCAGTTTTTCTCCATCATGCAAGGTTTCCGAGAAACAGACATTTATAATTTCAAAAATTTTAATATTTTCTGCATTCTTAACTATACAATATTCAAACATTTGACTCACTAGAAAGTAAGAAATGACGATTTTCTGCTATATTTCACCTGTGGAGCATTCCTCTTAATGGTCCAACAATAATCGGCCAGCATATTAGGATTCCATTTGCCTTGATATCTCTTTTCCATAGCTGAAATCTCCTGATGAAAGTGTTCCTTGTGCTCATCACTCACTGCGCCAAGATTTTCCAGGAAGAAAAATAGGTGAAAGTGCAGGAAGTGTACTTTTAAGGACATGTTAACCCAACCCAAATTTTTATTAGCTGTTATAAGATCGTTGACAACATCACGGTAATTTTCTGCCTTTCGATTTCCCAAAAAACTCTGAGAAACATTTTGAATGCTTCCAAGCTGCTTTCTCCAGTGGCTTTTATAGTTTTTCAAACTTTTCATCATGCATTCGTATTTGTGGACCCATAAATATTACTTCTTTAATTTATGTATCACTAATTTTAGGAAAATTCTTCTGTTTTAAGTACATGAAACCAGGAGTATTGTCCATGGCCTTGATGAAATTCTTCATTAATCCTAGTTTGATATGTAACGGAGATAGATACACATTTATAGGATTACACAATGGGTCATGTTTCACATTTTTCTGTTCAGGAATGAGTGATTTGCGTTTAGGTCATTCTTTTCTAATGAAATGGTTTTTTCTGTCCCTACTATCCCATTCACACAAAAAACAACAGTACTTAGTGTAACCAAGCTGCAGACCAATAATAAGTACAATTACCTTCAAATCACCATAAATATTCCATTCATGCACTGCATATTGAAGCTTTTCCAATATAAATTTAAAGTTTTCATATATTTCTTTTGTACTAGCAGAGTGAGCCACAGGTACTGATGGGAATTTATTGCCATTATGTAAAAGCACAGCTTTTAAACTAACTTTAGAGGAATCAGTGATCAAGTTCTATTCTGTTGGGTTATGTTCATTACAAAGCGTTTCCATAAGAGAAGAAATGTCATTACAAAACACTAAGCCATTTTCTTCAGAAAAATAGTTTTTAAATTCAGAATGACAATTACAATAAGTACATATCTTTGTATTCTTTTGAAGAAGATTCCATCCTTTTAGCTGGGAAGCAAACATTTCAGACTGTTTTTTGGATAACTTTAAATCTTGTAAGAGATTGTTAAGATTTTCTTGAGTCAGTAAATGAGGCTCAGATGAACTGCTTTGTTCAAAAGTTGTATCACCAGAAGCTTTTCTTTTTCTTCCTTACTTCCATCAGAATCTGAGCTCTCTTCATTTAATGTCACATGTACTGGAGGCTTTGATATGGGCAATTCTTTGCAGTGTGGAATTGGTCTCATTGAAACTGCAAGTTAGTGTACATCACTGTATGTTTTGATTTTGACATAATCCCTTTAATGTTTGTTAAGCAGAAATAACAGTCAGAAGAGTGAGTGATCTTTGGGTTCCCTCCAAATCATAAGGATAGCAAATGGCATATGGCGTGTGCCATTTTTCCATGCTGTGAGAAGCCTAGAACACGATAAACAACAGATATGTGGGGCCTATGCCCTTGTTTGGGCCTCGACTTTACACCCAAAATAAGGTTTATAACACTCTTTTATTAATGGAGTAAGGTTTTACCTTTGGGACTTGAGCATCACTTCACCACATTATAACAAAAATTGATAAATGATTTAAACAAACTAGGTATTTTGTAATTAATGACTAATTGAAAGAAATAAAGTTGTAAATATGTATTACACAATAATTCAGACATACAAAGGACTCACAATGACGTGTTTACTGGTTCATTACTATCTCACAACTGGCATCGTTCTGATGAATTTTTGCTACACTAGATCATGTTTGTACATGTCTATACACATCTGAACCTGCACAACAGTAGTAAAACTACCCTTTGAGTTAGCTCATTTGGTTCCATCATATTTACAGTGCTCTAGGAGCGTTCACTTGACAAAAGACAAATGGACAAAAAAATGTTTTAAAATATCTAAAAAATTAAAATTACAAAAAAATTGTGGGTGGTGGAGAAATTCTGAATACATAATTGAAAATAGGATAAAAAACTGCATTAAGTACACCTATTAGTACTCGTGAGACAAGAATCATGTTGACCAGTGTAATCAGTCATTTAATGGTAAATATAAAATTAATCACTATTCTGATTAAATTATTTAAAAAATTTGCTGATGGCATGATCCATCTATTCAAACACAATTTCAATAACAGATATTACTTGAACCAGAACAGCGACTGTTCTCTACTATTAATGTAGGGTAAATATTTTCTACTGAATGAAAAATCAAATTTTTGTGGTTTCCTTTGCTTAAGTCAGTTATTCAGTGGAAGTTGCTATTTTGACAAACTATGTATTTTAAAGGGCTGTTTGGTATGAAAATATTTATAAAGTCATATATTGAAAAAGCACGTACTCATAAGATGATTTATAAAGTCAAAATTTGCAATTTAGGAGATATATAGAAAAAGTTAAAAGAAAGACTGAAACTAGAATAAAGAAGCATTTATTTACTTATTGTAAATGTAGAAGGAAACAAAAATCAACTAAACCCCAATATTGCCTTGAAATTACTCTAAAAATTAGTTTATCACAAAAATGGTTCTAAAAAATATCTGTAATAAACAGGAACTAGATAGTTAGGAAACTTACTTTACTAATAAAATATTGTTGAGAAATATCGTTATTTAAATAAACACAGAACACAAATGTCTAAAATTGAAAGTTTTTTAATTTTTTTGTGAACGTTTTCTATCTTATGAACATTAAATGGTTTTTACTTCCTTAAATTTTATTTATGAAAGGATATTCATTTGATTGGTTTAAGGTTCATGATATCTCCATTGTTATTTAAGTAAATTTTTAACTTATCTCATGAAGGGCTGTGTAATAGGTCATGCTGGACAATCTGAGTTTGAAGTTTAGAAGTTAAAGACTATCCTTAAGCTAACTTTAGGATTGTCTGAAACAATACTGCTTGCTTTATTTTTTGTCAACAGCTAGAGATACTTAGTTTGTAGTATTTCAGTAATATTTATTTGTTAATTACCATTACTATCTGTTATTATCATTTATTAATTTTTTTATAAACTAATCCCTCAATATTTATTGTTATGGTTGTTTAACAATCAAAATGGACATCTATTTTAGGTTTTTGGTAATTTTTTGTCAATTAACAGTTTTTACTATAATTTTCTTGTTTGCAAATTTTGTTTGTTTTTATATAATTTTTTTAATGTTAATTTCTTTTAATGTTAATTTTTTTTATTAATATTCTTTTATAATTTATCTCTAAATTTTTTATGCAATTAATTCATGTTAGCATTTCTTAATTAAATTTATTTCATATAAAATTGTACTTTATTTTAGGAAGATTTGATAATCTAATTTTTTTTCAGTTTTATATCTACAAAATTAATACTTTTTTAAATTTATTTATTTTTTAAATATTTTTATTTATAGTTTCATAAACAATTAAAGACATTAGTGACTTATCAGTGTACCAATAACTGTGTAGTCTTGAACAACCTCAGGCTAGCCATTCCTGAGACATATGGTTAATTGAAACCCAACCACCAAAGAACACCAGTATCCATGATCTAGTATTCAAATCTGAATAAAAGCAAGTACCTTTATTAGGATTTGAACCTGAAAAATTTTGGCTTATTAGCTGATTTATGATAATAAGTTTACCACTAGACCAACTCGATGGGATTAAATTAAATTATTTATTATTTTTTTTTAAATTGAAATAATAATTAATGTTTATTAAATGACTTTTAAAGTAAAGTAGGAGATTTCAATTCAACCTTTATTTTATTTTATATCTTCACTTTTATCAAATAGCTTTTTTATTTTATAGCTTCACTTTTATAAATGATTTTATTTTGTTGAGGATTAGCTGTCATGATTCCATGATAACTTAAGTGAAAG
Organism: Lycorma delicatula; assembly: GCF_047948215.1. Taxonomy (NCBI): domain Eukaryota; kingdom Metazoa; phylum Arthropoda; class Insecta; order Hemiptera; family Fulgoridae; genus Lycorma; species Lycorma delicatula. The sequence goes on along the minus strand of NC_134458.1, from coordinate 100,971,791 downwards.
TTATAAAAAGATTTCTGGAGGAAATCTCCAGAATTGTGTGGCCTTACAAAGATGATTTGAAGATACATATATTTTTATTTGCTTCTAATCATTTGCATAAATGTATGTTGTATATTGTACAAGATAAATCAGAAAATTTACTAATTGTGATACAAAGCATTTCACTAATATACCACTTGATAATACTCATAGTTTGTAGCCAACTCTTTCTTTTGATTGTTTGTTTTGTTACGTAACCTCCAGGAAGTAACTTCCATGCATAACTCAATTGGCATGAATGTTGTTCCTCAGAGTTCTTTGATAATCCCTTTGTGTATTATAATACTTGTTAAAATTAAGTTTTTGTTTTATTAGTAAAGTATATTCAATCATATTTTTTTTTACAGAACTATCGTACATCCAGCAATAATAATTTAGTGCTGGATTAGTGATAGTTCTAAAAAAAATAAATAAATATTGTGAATTATCAAATATATTTCAGTAAAAGAACAAAAATTGCTCATTTTGGATGTATGATTGTTCCAGATCAAGAAAGTAATATTAAGTCTCTCATGAGTTACATTATGTCCATGAAAAAATTACATAACAATCTCATTTGATAAATGTGTTTGGATAACACAAAAAATTGAAATGTTAATTTTTGTATCACCTGGTTAGTTAACACAGAATTTACATAATCTAACATTGCAGAGAGTGTTAGTTCACATTCAATGATAACCTCTTTCTACCAATAAATTTGTTTATTTTTGTGAGGATACAGACATCTTAACTTTTGTTTTACTTCTGAACCGTTGTTTTTACATAAGGGCAACATTTTTTGTATTATATCCATATTTAAAATAAAGCAAAAAATGTTAAATAAAATTATTTTAAAAAACTTACAATACACATCACAAATTTAAAAAAATAAATTTTTAAAAATTCTTTAAATTTTGACTGAAATAGACACACTTAACTAATAAAGTTTAAGCGATAACGTTTTTATCAGTTCAGTGTATTTAATTTTAAAAAGAATCATTGTATTAATTAAGTTTACTACACTTTTCTCAGATCTGATCAGAGTTGATTTGTTTTAAAGCATTGGACATACTGAAATTGGGCCAAATGCCTGTAAAGAAATTGAAAAAAAAACAAGTAAATGAGTATGACATTGACAGAAACAGTTCAAGAAAACTGGTTTTATTCTTTAATTCACCAGTTTGTTTATAAAAACCCTAGTATTTACATACTAATTATGTAGAAGGTTATCGATTAAACAAATTGATATAAAAGTAATTAAGATGATTAACTCAAATGTAACAATAAATAATTAATTAGATTTTACCATTTGCAAAATAAAAAAAAATTTATTTGACAGTTTTATATTATTTTGAGAATCAACTTTTCCACCTCCTACGATATTTTAGGATGGAATTCCTTGTTTGAATAACTCTCAGAATTAAAATAAGCTGGATTTAAAATGTTAACCATGTAGAATAAATATATTTTATTTATTGGGTAAAATGCATTTGTTTGAAATTTATTTTTATTAAAATGGTATAAGTTTCTCTTTACTAAATTAGTGCTACCATCTGATTTAAAATAAAATAATATTAATAACAGAATCAGGGAGATTTAAAATAGTATCTACAACGTTAATCACAAGAGTTTGTTAAAAAAGAAACTGAACTTATGAAATAGCATGCTTACTTATTAATACTTGCTATTCTATTACTGCCCATGTGTTTGGAATTCATTAGAAATTCTGTTTGCTGTGTCATTCTATGTTGTTTCATTTCTAATCTATCATTTTGTTAAGTGTTTATTATTTTTCACACTTGTGGTAATTGTTTGATAAAGAAACGAAGATTCTTTCTGAGTAAGATTTTTATGAGAAACTTTGTTTCAAATCAGATATTTACAGAAACTCTAGAAATGTTTTAAGAAGCTTATGGGCAAAAATCTATAAATATAATACTAATTGGATCATCATTTAAAATAAAATAAAGATGCTTAAATATGAAGTCGATGCTGATTGTTTTTTTTTTTTTTTTTAAATGCAGTGGTTCATTATTATTTCCACACAGTAATAACATCAGTAATGATTTTTTATTTAGAAGTAGTATGTGTTGTTTGATGGAGACAGTGAGAAAAAACAGACCTGAAATGTGGTTAAATAAAATATGAATGGTATAACATGACAACATTTTCGTGCATTTGGTGCTCTTTAATAAAACTTTTAGAGGAATTTATGCTTCTCCAAAATACTGTTGTCTCCTAGGCCTTCCTATTTGCCTGATTTAGCACATGCAAAATCTTTTTGTCTCCAAAGATGAAAGCCATCCTTAGTGGATGCTACTAATAGATGATTAAAAAGTTTAAAGAAAGTTAGATATGGGACCAGTAGACTACTCCATGAAATATATATCAAAAAACACTCCAATAATGAAGAAAATTCTGGATTTGATGTATTAAAAGTCAAGAACACTACTTTGGAAGAGAATAAGTTAGATTAAATTGAATAAAAAGTAAAATAAGAATGATTTTAAAAATTTCATTTTTTTGGACAAATACCTTAATAATTTACTGTCAACTACATTTTGTTGATCAGGAATCAGTTTGCTTTGTAAAAATAAAATCAAGAGCAATGTAGCTAAATAGCAACAAATATTGAGAGTTTTAAAAAAGGATCTAGGGAATGTTAAAAAAAACATAAGATACCTGTAATCCATGTGACCAATATCCAGTAGTTTCATTGACTTCACCCAATGTGTTAACTGCATTTTGAGCATAAGTTTCAGCATCAGGAACAAATAAAGTACTTTCTTGTAAACGATGGCTGAAAGCATTCATTTTTGTATTGACAAATAGTGGTGAAAGGTTCTGTATTGTTAAACCTTGACTTTGGTATTCTACACGTAGTGCATCTGTGAAGCTTTTCATGTACACCTGGAATTATAACAACATATTTAAAACAGATTTTAAGTTATTGTTCACAAGATCTCAACCACAAAACAGAGAATATACCTGGGGTAGCCTCTTAAAGAAAATATATGTATTTTATTTCTATTTATACATAATCATGGGTCATATTATGACGGGGGGGGGGGGGGAGGTTCACCCTTGTTATTAATTTCCAATTGGAAACAGTAGTTTGGATAATATAAATTATAATTTATTAGGAGAAGTTTTATTTGTATTCAGTATATGTGTAGAAAGAATACAAGATTATCCATTGTGATGACCAGGTATAGTTATGATTTTAGTGACACTGGAGAAATATTTAACAATATATAAAAACATGTTATTACAGAGACTACCTATGTATGACATCTGTATTATATGTTATATGTTAGCATAACACAACCTGTTAGAATTCAAAACCATGTTAACATTGGTTGTGTGATCGATCACACAACCAAATATACAACTGCAATAATTAATCATTATATAACTGTAATAATAATAATTATTTTTATTATAATGAAGATCTGTTGTTTGCTCGTTAGTAATGTAATTTTCTACAGATAAACTAAATTAGTGAAAATATTTTTTTACTACATTAATAGGCCAATTTCTAAAAAAAATCTAATTAAATTTTTTTATAAATTTCATCCATACACATCAAACAACTTAAATCACATATTATATAAGGCTACATGTATTGTGAAAATTGTTAATTCAAAATGAAAAAATTATGTTAATGTTAAATAAAAAATTTATTACACGATTCAAAATGTGTAACAGCATGGACTTGAGTAAATTTCTTTCACAAAAAAGCCTGTAATGACAAAAAGAATAACATTTGAAAAAAAAACACAAATGAGTAAAGATGAAAAGTGGTATCAACATCCAAGAAAATTGAATGTAATTGGAAAATTTTTTAACATAAGCTGAATTTGTTTTTTTTTTACAGTGAAACTTTAATATAAAACTACTTTTATTATTAATAACAACTTGGATAAGAACAAGTAATGATTTAAATTCTTAACAATTTAGTACCACTTTTTTAGATATAGAATTCAAAAATTGAAATCCAGATGCATCATACATACATTTTTTAAAGTGGTATATAAAATTAAAACTTGTCTCATTCAAATTGCTACTGACTGATTCATTCATATGATACTTCAGAAGTTTCCAGATAAAATACAGGAAAATTAATTTGCAGCTTTATCAATTGATTTATCTATAAGGAACTGTTTCATTTGTTCATATAATGACTACACTTTTAACTTGTTATATTTCTCATTGCCAAATGTAAATTGTGTTATTAATTAAAACCCAACAAGAGAATAGCAACTGAAAACAGTACTGAGAAACTATTAATGCCAAAATAAAAAAAATTCAGTTATTTTGTATCAAACATTTTATTCTATAGAATAAAACAAGGAAAATTATGTCCTATCTTTATTTTATTGGGTTGACAAGAAATAAATTTTAATATTGTACTGGGAATTAAATTAATTTTTTTTTATACAAAGAGTGAACTTTAATCAATTATATAGTTTTCATTTGTCCTAAAATCTTTTGCCATCTTTCTGGCAACTTCAAGAGTATATGCTTATAGAACTTCTGGCCCTTATCAGCATAAAACTAAACCGAGTGCGATTTCAGGTCATCATCAGTAGTAAATGTTTTACCATTCAAATAATTTTGTAAACTACAAAATAAATGGTAATCTGATAGTGCAAAATTATGGGGGGGATGAGACATCACTTCCCAACCAAGTTCCAATAATTCTTTACGAGTTACTACAGATTTGGTGGAACATGACTCCTTTGTGATTTGCCAGTGCTGGCCATTTTTATTTCATTGCTTCTGCCAGTTTCATTTGTTACTGACAGTAAACATCGAAATTGATCGTTTGGTTCCTTAGAAGCAGTTCAAAATAGACAACACCTATGTATTCCCACCAAATTGACAGTGTGATCTTTTTTTGATGCAATTCAGCTTTTGGTGTGGCTTGTGCTGGTTCATCATCTCGCTTCAACCATGATCGTTTTCAGTTGTTGTTATTGTAGACAATCTATTTTTCATAACCAGTGATGATTCTTTTAAAAAAAGAGTAAACTTCATAGTGTTTGAAAAGCACAATTTTATTGGTTTTTATTGGTTCTTTGTGTTGAGTGAATCTCTTTCAATTCATGCAGAACCCAAATATTCTTCTTAACTAGTCTAAGACATTTGATGTGATTTTCAATTGTTGTGTGAGTTACAATTAACCTCTCTGCAATCTCTCGCTTAGTTATATGATGATTCAATCCAATTACGGCTTTTATTTGGTCTTCATTAACTTCAGCAGGTCAACCAGAACCTTGGTCATTTTTTAATGAAAAATTTCTTGAATGGAGTTCTTTAAACTGATTCTGACACATGCATTCTGTTAGGCGATCAGCACCATAAACTTCACATTTCTCTTTGTGAGCCTCAGCAGATTTCTTGCCTTTACAGAAATAAAAAAGTAAAATACGTCAAAAATGTTTGCACTCCATGTTTTGGTCACTTTTAAGTGACCAAACTAACAATTGCAACAAGAATTATGTTCAATCTGCTTCTAAAGTAAGCTAAAAGTGACAGCTATCAAATGCTAAAAGAAAAAACATAAAGCTATTTATTTGTGAAACAGAAATTACTTTCTTGCCAACCCCAATAAAAAAAAGTCTGTATAGTTTATAGGTAACACCCATTTTTTTTATTTTATAAAAGTATGAATGTTAATCAGTAGTTCTATGAACAGTATACAAACTAATCTTGTAGTGAATTTAAAATATAACATGAATATACCTGGCTAACATGAGTACTGTGGGGACAGGGAAGTCCATCCGTGTGGCTAATCAGTGCCCTGTCATGGTGTTACACTCTTAATGGTAGTGGCGCCACCTTAGTATCAGCAGGTCTGTTTCTGTTTGTGCGGGTTTATGCCTTTAAGAATGGGGAAGGCTTGCCTCATCTACAGCTCACCAGTGACTGCTGAAACTTTTGCAGGTTGATCGTTGCTCTTCGGTGGGTGTGTGCCAACTACACTCTTAGTTACAATCAATTGTCATGGGCAGTTTTGTGATTACGGTCAGGGCTTTTATATGCCAAGTACATGCTGACTTGTTGGTATGTGCTGTAAGAAGTTACTTCCAGCTTGAGGTCTGAGTCTGTATGGATTGCGGAGTTGTTCTCCAATGTTTGAACGGGTGGGCTGTTGATCAGCATCTGCAGTGTGAGACGGCTGGGAGGCCTGGCCGGCTTACCAGACTCCTCCCCAGGTGGGAGTAACTATGACTCTCTTAATAGTTATAGTTGTTGTAGAATATCTATAACTCTATGATAAAAAGTAACTTGAAAATAATAAATTATAAAAGTATTCTTTTATTTTTTTTTAAATAGAAATAAAGTAAAAATGGGATTGTCAATCATAATTGATTATATAAGGTTTAGCCACTACCACAAATAATAACCTTACTCTCACTAATTGATGCCTGTTAACAAAATATTTCCACTATATCCCTAAATATGTTTTGTATTTTTAAACTTTTGTGTAAATAAAGTGTCTGAGGAAAAAATAATAAAAAGTATAAGTTTGTCATTAGGAGCAATCATAGAGAAAGTTAAACTTTGAATGTTAAATGAAATGTAACATAGGTGTAGTAATAAATCTACTGCATAGCAGCTAAGTAACTGATTGGAAATTGTGATGTGATTTTTTTTTTAGGGATTAAATCACAGGGTATTCAAATGGATGATTTCAAAATTAAAATTATAGTAATGAGAATAGGAGACAACAAGCTAATGAATGTCTGTGGAAAAGAAGGAAGTAAAACAGAAAAGTAGAACAAGTAATACAGTACAGATATTTAGATAATATTTTAACAGCAGATTGGAAAGGTAAAACCAAAATAAAAACAAGAATATCAACGACTAAGGAAGCACTTAATAGAAAGAAATAGTTATTTTTCATAAAGATTTACTGTTATTTCTAAAGTTGGAGTTAAACTTGTAGAAGTGTCTTGTGATTCATTATATTTGGAGTGTACTTCTCTTTGAATATGGAACACGGACACTAAGCAAAAGGGAAAAGAGATTATGAAAGGGTTTGGCGATTAAATGACCTAGACTGAAAAATGAATTAATAATGAAGAGAATAAAAGAAAACAGAAGCCTAATCAGAACAATTAAAAGTAGAAGAGCTGAATGCATAAGCATATAGTTACTGGGATATATTATGAGGAAAAGGGCAAAATAAAACAGTGGTAGAAAGTGCAATAAAGGGGACTGGAAATAAAGGTAATCTAAAATGAAGTGAGAGCTATCAAGTACTCAAAAGTGTAATTGAAAACAGAAGAGAATGAGATGGACATGGAACAAAGAACCTGCTTAAGGCCAGATAATAGGCATATAATAAGACTGGACTTCAAATTTGGTGGAATTGTTTATTGTCAATTATCAATGTGAATTATCACTGTTGAACAAACAAAAACATTGCTGACAAAGTGGCTGATAGCTATAAATAAATCATCTGAAGCTGTTGTACTTGTGTAATCTTATTCATGATTGTTAATAATTTTTTGTTGGCGACTCAAATATGTCCAAGTATGTTTATGAATCAAAGTATATCATATATCAAAATAAGGTGACTCATATTTTGAGTGTATGTGTGTGCATACATGCTTTTGTGTGTGAAAATGTGCTCACTTGTATCATATATGCATGTAGTTGACTGTAAATTTTTAATGAACCAAAATAATTTCTCCTGTTACACTAAGTTGAGATTATATATATTGTGTGAGTGAGTGAGTGAATGTGTGTATATATATATATATATATATGTGTGTGTGTGTGTGTGTGTGTGTGTGTGTGTGTGTGTGTGTGTGTGTGTGTGTGTGTATGTATCTTTAATGTATCAAATTCTTGATATATGTTCTAAGTTGTAACATGTTAAAAAACTTTATATTTATCGAAGAGTAATTTATAACAAAAACCATTACTTTTGAAGCAGCGTAAACAGTCATGAGTGGTAAAGGTTGAAATTCAGCACTGGATGATACATTGACGATGGCTCCTTTACGACGTTCAACCATCTGTGGTAGGACAAATCTGGTCATTGCTGTTGTAGCACCTACATTTATATTGATTATATCCCATAATTCTGGTTCAGGTACTTCGCTCAAGTACATAGGATAAGTATACTGTTTACCCACATTGTTCACTGTAACAAAAACATAATTACATAAAATAAATGATTTTGTTCAAAATACACAATTATAAATAGTTATCTTCTGTCACAAAGAGAGTTTAATTTACCGTGTAGGTAAACTATGTTCTGCAGAAGTGTAGTAAGTTTAATTATAATAAGGCAGTACAATAGTTACACAAATAATTAAATACAATATTTACATTAAGGTATAGGTTTGTTTAGTGGGATTATTTAATATACAAGTATATACATATATAATTTATATATGTGGGAGTATTTAATAAACACATATATTATTTTGTGTTTTAATCTGTTATGTATCTATCTAGTATTTTCATTTTAAAGTTTTTTTAAGTACTGAGTGTTTAGTAGTAATTAGTAATTTACAGAACACTGATGATTATCATTTATGAAAGCAAATATGAGAATATAGAGTTGTATATTATCATACATTAATTCAGATTTTGGATGTTAGAGATTTTATTTAATGGTTTTTAGTTAACGTAATATATTTATTTACATTTAAATTCGCGCGAATTAAAATATAAATAAATAATAATACAAAATGTAAATGAATAAATTCACACACACACACACACACACACACACACACACCTAATTTAATCGGTATGTGTGTGTGTGGGTCTTTTCAGGGTCACCTCAAGTCTATGAATTACGAACCGTCAAAGACATTCAACGACAATATATATATATTATAATGTAGCATTATAAATATATGCACAAATAATTTTCATTAACACCTGAATTTTTAATTAATTTGTAATTATGTTTTATTTAATATTTTCAAGATTCACCTTAACATGTTTATATTTTAAATTACTAATATGGTTTTAATCATAAAAATAATGCAAGTTGTACCCAGATAACATAAAGTGAAGACTGATGTACAAAGTATTTTGGTTTATTTTTAAACCACTTTAAAAATGATTTAATTTTTAAAATGTCTTTGATATAAATTTTGGTTAAGTGAAACATACTGCTTATAAAATATATTACACACACTATTTTTTTTATAATTATGTATGTAAGTTAAGTACCATGAGTTTCATACCATTTCCAAAACATCATAGCAATTTTCATGAATAACAACCACAGAATGAGGCTTAGTAGGAATAAAAACCTGGAAAGCAAACTAGTTTTCAAATGCTTTTTTCAATGGAACAAATATTTGGTTGTTACATATCAGAATGTCAAACTCACTGAAATACAGATGATATTCAATACTACAAGTAATGCCATCAGTCTGTTCATCACATGGATTTGCTGTGTATATGAACATCATTACTCTCACAGAAAGTGACTCTCTGTTGTCTATGAAGTATGACAAACTATCCTACTGAAGGCCCCTTCCAGGCAATGGTAATCTGACTTCTCCATAATTCCTTAAGAGATCATGGTATATTTAAGCAGGATAGAGAAGCATATTACTGATTAAAGAATTTGTCTTGATAAGATAAAATGTATTTTGTGAAAAATTAGTTTTCTTCCAGTTATTAAAGCTATTTAAGAATGGTCTTCTTAGGAAAAAACCCTTAATTCTTCTTCTTTACTATTTTACAGTACAGTTTAAGGCCATTTATTGCAACCCAAAATGCCTTTGGTTTCTGTTGTAAGTGTCTTCATCTTGCAGTCCTTGATTACCCATAGCGGTCACAACATTACTTACCCAGCGCCTTCTTAGCCAACTCTTTTTTTTCCTTCTGACAGGAATCAAGGACTAAATTTTCTGAGGTATTCTACTCTCATCCATATGTGGAACAACTTTCTATGAAAGAGCTGAAGATCCTCTCCTTTATAATATTTTATATCTGAATATTCCATAAAATAGGATTTAAGAACTTGTTGATCATTCTACCTTTACCAACTTCTAAAATATCAATATCTGCCCTTCCATCTGATGTTTAGAATAAATAATACACAGATATTTAAATTCACTGACTAATTTTATTTTTCCTTTATTTTTAATAATATCCTATTCTCTACCTGCAACTATCATGTATTTTGTTTTTTTTAATACTCACTTCCAGTCTTCATGTGTCATACTCCTTATTAAGAAGCTTTCTTATCATGCATTCCACATCTTGCTCATTCTCAGCCAGCACAATCTTGTCAACTGCAAATAAAGTGTGAGTATTCTCACCATCTCCGATCTGGATTCTCATCTTAACACATTCTTTCGACTGGTCTCAAAGAACAAAATTAATATAAGTTTTAAAGCCGGTTTTAAACTGGAAATAATGAACTTCTTTGTCATACACTTGACTTACACCAAAAAAATCTAAAGGTAGCTCCTATTTTCTTACTCAGATTTTGGCACCCTTATTTATCACAATTGTATAATGATGTATAAACATGCAGATTAATTGTATACATACACTATTATACAGTATGTGAGTCAATGTGTTCAATATCTTAACTATACACAAAAGGATGAACTCTGAAAGGAACGTAGTACCTCATGGGTTCACTTTTAAAAATTATTTGTATTTAACAGAATTAGAAAAAACATATCCTAAAAGTCATTAATATCTACTGAAATCTTAGAACATTAATAACCAACATTATTAATCTTAGCAACTACTGACCACTGATGAAGGCTGACCTGTTGGTTATGTAAAAATGTTTTTAAAAGAGTGAGACTATAAGTTTTAGCATTGGTTTAATTTACTGACAATGATTCCTTTTCACTATTCTTAACTACGTGTCACTATTCAGTGATATAATTTCTAAATTAAGAGACCAATTAAACATACATTGATGGAAATATATGCTAAAAGTTAAATATTTAATTTACCTAATATTCCAATCGGTATATCTCTAAGTTCTTCAGCAATTTTATGGAAAATTTCTTGTCCTTTACTAAAGTCAGCAGTGATAACTTTTATTTTTACTTGGTACTCTATCACTGAAACATTAAAAATAATTAAAAGATTATTGCGAATACTACAATAAAATATTAGTAAAACTTATTCAAAATTCTAATGCCTAGAAGAGTTTTTCTTTTTTATTATCTAAAGTATTTTTTTTTTTTTTTGTCTTCAGTCATTTGACTGGTTTGATGCAGCTCTCCAAGATTCCCTATCTAGTGCTAGTCGTTTCATTTCAGTATACCCTCTACATCCTACATCCCTAACAATTTGTTTTACATATTCCAAACGTGGCCTGCCTACACAATTTTTCCCTTCTACCTGTCCTTCCAATATTAAAGCGACTATTCCAGGATGCCTTAGTATGTGGCCTATAAGTCTGTCTCTTCTTTTAACTATATTTTTCCAAATGCTTCTTTCTTCATCTATTGACACAATACCTCTTCATTTGTCACTTTATCCACCCATCTGATTTTTAACATTCTCCTATAGCACCACATTTCAAAAGCTTCTAATCTTTTCTTCTCAGATACTCCGATTGTCCAAGTTTCACTTCCATATATAGCGACACTCCAAACATACACTTTCAAAAATCTTTTCCTGACATTTAAATTAATTTTTGATGTAAACAAATTATATTTCTTACTGAAGGCTCGTTTAGCTTGTGCTATTCGGCATTTTATATCGCTTCTGCTTCGTCCATCTTTAGTAATTCTACTTCCCAAATAACAAAATTCTTCTACCTCCATAATCTTTTCTCCTCCTATTTTCACATTCAGTAGTCCATCTTTGTTATTTCTACTACATTTCATTACTTTTGTTTTGTTCTTGTTTATTTTCATGCGATAGTTCTTGCGTAGGACTTCATCTATGCTGTTCATTGTTTCTTCTAAATCCTTTTTACTCTCTGCTAGAATTACTATATCATCAGCAAATCGTAGCATCTTTATCTTTTCACCTTGTACTGTTACTCCGAATCTAAATTGTTCTCCATTTTATCTAAAGTATAAAACAAAATGGACAAATAAAGTGAGCAATGAAGAAGTAATAAACAGGATTAAAGAAGAAAGAGTACTTATATGGGAAGTAAACAAAAGAAAAGGAAACCAGTTAGCATATGTGGTTAGAGGAAGTGGAATCTTGACAACTACCTTGGAAGGTCAGTAGAAGGAGAATGGAAGCAAGAAAGAAGAAGGATGAAGTTAATAGATGAGGTGAAGACTGGAAGCTTCAAGGGGATGAAGGAGAAGGCTTGGGACAGAAGTGGATGGCAACAGAGGATGTATGGGACCAGCCAACATGCTGAACACAAGTGATGAAATATAAAACAGCAATCAGTTCTTAACATGAACTGTGCTTATACCACCATGAGAAATGCAGGGATGGAGGAAGAGATATAGTTACAGAGGATGATTCTGTCGATCCTCACATACAGTTGGTTGGACTATAGAAGCTGGGAGGCCAGCTTCTGGGGGTGGGCGGCGGGGGCTCCTCGGAGTCGTCGCTCGTCGATCGTCCCCTGGGGACGCTTTCCGGTCACACGGATTCGGATAGTAGAGTGCCTGGGTGATCATGCAGGGGCTGTACATACCATATGGCTTAGATCCGGCCACTGCATGGTAGGAGGGGAAGTTTTTTAGCGGGTGAGAGCCCCGCACTGCGGGCCTGACGGCGGCTTGCAGAGCTTTTTCCTCTTAAGTAGATAATCGTAAATATTTACAATTTCTGTTATATTACATCATAAATAAATTGTAATGAAGAGTAATGTTGATTTTTAGATAAATTATTAATTTATCGTAATATCGTTATACGTATAGTAATTAATTCAGTTCATCTATACTTTGCGTTAATTATAATTTTTTTTTCATACATTATTCATTTCTCTTCCTTATTAAAATACATGTAACTGAATGTCCGAGGTCGTAACTAATTAAATATTTATTTATTAATTATTATTATACTATTCGTAATATGAGTCTGAAGCTTCGTAACAACATTAAAAAGACGAGCGAATTTTTTATTTTAATACTCTTCCTTTTAATTAATGTAACTTAGTTTCAAAATATTAAAATAGAATTAGAAGTATCCTTTTTACTATTTTTTGGACGATTTGCTTCAAAGTGACCGGCAAATCACCTAGAAACGCATCGCTATTGAGTTAAGCATATCTAATGAGCGAGTAGGCCATATTATCGAGCAATTGGGTTACTGAAAATTCTCTGCACGATGGGTACCGCGCAAACTCTCTGATTGCTCTGCGCAAGCTGAAGTTTGAGCCTATTCCGCATCCGCCATACTCGCCGGATTTGGCACCGTGCGACTTCCACTTTTTTTCTCATCTCAAGAGGGATCTTAAAGATAATCATTACACAATCGACGATGAGGTGAAGGAAGCTGTGGCCACTTGGAACCGAGAAAGACCGCCAGAATTTTTCAGTGACGGAATGCAAAAACTTGTCCCACGTTGGGAAAAGTGTATCAGTGTAAACGGGGATTTTACTGAAAATAAATACTGCATTTTGTAGCTAAGGTATTTAATTGTAATTTTATTAATTATAATTTTAAGGTACGTAATTGTACTTTTATTCATATTTTATTTCATTCCAATATCTCTTTTCATTCCCATGCTACGTATATATGTGCAAAATTTATCAGCTGAGCCTCGTAGTAGTCATTATCGTATGTGTACACAACATAGTCCATTGTTACAATACGTTTTCCTCTCCGTAGCAGTTAAAAGCAATTAAAAAAGTATTTTGATTATTAAATGCATTTACTTTTCTTTTTCGGCTTATTAAAACAAATATATCATTTTTTATTTTTAAAATAACCACTTCTGAAACATTTTTTTGGAAATATCTCGATAACTGGAGAATTTTAAGTATAAGAAATATCCAAATTTGGTGAGGAATTTTCAAAAGAATTACAAAAACGATTTGGTTAATAAATTAATAAAAAAAGATGCATTTTATTATAGCTTTCCTTCAGATTTTTTAAGATAAATTGAAGGTATGAAATGAAATGAAATTTCCTAGGTTAACAGAAAAGGAAATAGATAATATAAGGGCGAGTCAAAAATTATCTACACTTTTCGTTCTACAAATTATTTACACAAGAATAGGGGTTCAACGTGTATATCATTTTTCTACAGAGTGTTCGAGTTAAAAGAGGTCCTATCACTCCAGTAGTTTATACTAAGGGATATTTTTGCTAAAATTCATGTATTGGTGTGAGATGGGTAAAATAATGTGGCCGTTGTTGATACGACTGGTGCTGGAATGAGGAGGACTGTTTATATGAGGAGGCCTGCGCATTTGAGTATTGCCAGTCTGTGCTGAGCTCTGGCTTTTGAACAAGGTTGCGTAATAGTGTGTTTTTGTTTGTTAAAATCTGATTAATTGTTGAAGAACGTGTATTCGTGATGGAAACTTATCTAGAGACAAAATTTCATGTTGTGTGTCGGCAAAAGTTCTAGAAGAAATTTGAAAAGGAAGCAACAGAGAAAAGTTTTATTGTTGTTCAGAAGTTAGTCTAAAACTTTCGTGAAACAGTTTTGGTGTTAGACCAGAAATGTACCCGAACTAGGTCAGTTTTAACAACGCAGGTCGTACAGGACATTAAATAGGCAGTTACAAGATCTCATAAATCTTTGCGGAGACAGACTAAGTCGGGAAAAGAACATCTCACTAGGTTCAATTCACACAGAAGTGAGGTGAATGTTGAAATGTTATCCGTATCGAGTGCAGGTTTTCCATGAGCTATCTAATGCTGTTTGTGCTAAAAGGGATCACTACTATGAATGGTTCAAGAACTTCATTAGAGGCAACACTGGCATTTTAGATCAAATGTGTTTCACAGATGAAGCATGGGAAACCATGCTTCACCTTGATGGGTATGTTAATAGTCAGTACTACCGGACCTGGGATGCTGAAAACCCGCACATTTTCTTTGAATCTTCCCCACACCCACAAAAAATAGGCGTATGGTGTGCGATTTCAAGGCGACGAATAATAAGGCTTCTTTTTTGAAAAAAACTGTGGATGCTGCCAAGAAATTATCCAACGATTCATAGTCTTACTGCAAGAAGATGAGCGTGACTGCTGGTTGCAACGGACAGCGCCACTTACCATATAGCTCGCTCTACATGGAGATTCTACAAGATTTTTTCGGTGGAAGAATAATTTCTAAAGGATTAGTCCAGACTTCTTTCTGATGTTACTTAAAAGAATTGGCTTATAGGAGTATTCTACACTTCCTGCTGGAATTGAAGACAAACACTATCAATGCCATCCAGGAAATAGACAGGGTACAACTAACAAGAGTAACCAGGAGCATAGCCAAACATATTGACAAGTGCACAGAAGTGGATGGACATCATTTTCAACATCTTCTGTAAATTATTATGTAAGCGTTTGCCAATAAACTATTATCTATAGGCTAAACTGAGTGATGGGGCCTCTTTTAAGTTGAAAACTCTGTACACAGACATCTCCCTTGTCAATGCAATTGATTCAGCGGTCCATAAGCTTGCAAGCTTGCGTATTGCTTCCAAGAAGAAGGTTTTCGGTTGGTTGCAAAGCAATTTTTCCATTGCTTCCTGCACTTCTAAGAGTGTGGAAAATCGATAACCTCGCAAAGCATCCTTGAGCGGCCCAAACAAATGAAAGTCGGAGGGAGCAAGATTTGGGCTGTAGGAAGGGTGTTCCAGTACCTAAAAATTCAACTTGTTAATGGTCTGAAGGAGAGGGGGGCGAGCCGTGTGCGGGTGGGCGTTGTCATGCAACAATACTTTCTTCGACATTAGACCTCGGCGTTGGTTGCGAATTGTTGGCTTCAGTTTGTTTTACAATAGTTCACTGTAACTAGCGCTGTTGATCGTAGTTTCCTTCTCCATGAAGTCTTCCAGTTCAGGCCCTTTTGCGTCCTCAAAAAAGGTTAGCATAACATTTCCCACCAATAGCTCAATCTTTAATTTTTTCTTCGTCGGAGATTCCAGGTGTTCCCACTCTTTATCTGCCGTTCGATTCTGGCTAAAAGTGATAACCCAAGTTTCATCACCGGTGACTACTCTGCTCAAAAATGTGTCGCCTTTTTTTGTTGAAGCGATCAAGTAAGCATTGGCAGATGTCAATAAGCTTGAGCTTATGTTCTGCAGTAAGTTATCTTGCACCTTCTTCTTCTTCTTTTTTTTTTTTTTTTGTTTAACCTCTGAGTCCACAGTTAAGCATTACTTCAGAGGATGAGATGAATGATTTGTAGCGTGTGTGAAAATGCCATGCCTGACCGGGATTCGAACCCGGGACCTCTGGGTGAAGTTATCTTGCACCTATCGCGCACAGACTTTACGGAAGCTGAGCTCGCCGTGGATGATTTGATGGGCTGAACCATGACTGATGTTCAAAGAAGACGCTACCTCATCGATGGTAACTTGCCTATTTGCCAGCACCATCTCTCGAGATTGCTGAATCTTGTCGTCCGTGGTGGAGGTTGACGGGCTTTCTGCTCCCGCGTCGTGCGTTACACTCGTCTGACCACTTTAGACTTCTCGACCCACGAAAAACAAAACACTTTACGCGAGTCAGCACTGTCACCGTATTGTGATAAAAGTCTACGATGACTTTCAGTCCCTTTCGCTTCCCACGATCAGAAAAATCGGATCACTGCCTGTTATTTGTCCTTCATGCAAACTGATAGCGGAGCGTACATGATTACACTGTAATAACCGAAAGGCAAATGACGCGATCAGAATCAAATTTCGCACACGTGACCGCAGTCGTACCAACTCTAAGCACGCATTCACAGAAGGCAGTATGACAATCTTGAAGGTGTGTTATGGCGAAAGTGTGAATAATTTTTTTACTCGCACTCATATAATATGATCCACGACAAAATTTTACCATTATAATAAAACAAATTATTAAGTTTCAAACTAATCAGCGAAGATGTTGCTCGAATAGAATATAAAAAGAGTCATTATATATTGATGACCATAAAGGATGGTTTATTTTTCAGTATTTGGGATGTACTTTTGAAACTAACTGTGAAAAATTGAAATTCCCTCGGTTTTAATTAGAGTTACCGTAGCTCGAAGTTTTTGTATATCAAAATTCTTACTTTTCAATGCCTCAAAAGATGGTTTATCACAACCCTACCCTTTCCATTTACAATTTTGTATTTACCGGGTTTGGGGATGTGGTGGTCTCATACCGAAAAATAGATCTTTTCGAGGTTAGAGCATTTACTAAATTTTATTTTTGTAACACGCACACACACACACACCCACACACCCACCCACACGCACGCACACACACACACACACACACACACACACACACAGAGAGAGAGAGAGAGAGAGAGAGAGAGAGAGAGAGAGAGAGAGAGAGAGAGAGAGAGAGAGAGAGAGAGAGAGAGAGAAAATCCTGGAAGGTGTTGGCTGAATCTAATGGACTGATCAGGGAGTAAAGATAAACAATAGAGTCCATGTGGGCAATGCAACATCTGGCTTTATTTTCCCACTGTCCGCCATTTTGTTTTTTCAATAAATTTTATATCTTCAGAATGGATGAAAACATTGTAATGAAATATGGTGTACAAATATGCAACAACATCTTCCACAAAATAAATACGGCTGAAAATTTCAAAATGGCGACTATTTTAATTTCCTCATCTCATTTGGCCGTGGGGGAGGTTGCTTGTTGTTTACTATTGAACAGATTGCAACGTGCAAATTAGACGTATATATATATATATATATATATATATATATGTGTTCGACGGATAACATTTTATCAGCTAAAACATTTTTTTTTGCACAAGCTTAGCCATATATTTATATACAAATCAGGGAATGCAGCAGATTCTTTTACTTTACACATTAATAATTGTCGAACTCATAAGAATAATAATAATAATTTCTTACAAATTTCATTTGCGACTTTTTCAAGCTTCTCTTGGCTGCGGCTGATTAATACTATATTGAGACCTCGTTTTGCTAACTCCTTAGCGTAAGCCTTTCCAATACCATCAGTTGATCCAGTTACGACTGTAAAGAAAAAGAATTGCAATAAGTAAATTTGTTTCGTATAAATTAAATAAATGTGCTAATTACATAAAAAGAAGCTAGATTACTAGTTAAATAAATTCATAAATAGCATAAATAGTTTGTTTTTCTGAAAATAAAAGATTCTTTTAATATAAAAAAAAGAGAAAATATGTAACGAACCGTAGAGCAGGAAAACACGTGAGTTGAATTATTTAAATGTAATGGAAAATATATTAACCCACCGAGTTGGTCTAGTGGTGAACGCGTCTTTGTTAAGGCATTTACTTTTATACGGATTTGAATACTAGATCGTGGATACCGGTGTTCTTTGGTGGTTGGGTTTCAATTAACCACACATCTCAGAAATGGTTGACCTGAGACTGTACAAGACTACACTTCACTTACACTCATACATATGATTCCTCATTCATCCTCTGAAGTAATACTTGACAGTGATTCCCGGAGGCTAAATAGGGGGGAAATGGAAAATATACTATAGTGTTTGATACAAAAGAAAAACTTGTTTTCAAAGAGAAGTATCTTACAACCACTTATAAAAAAGTCAGTTTTAAAAAATATTACATTGTTCTTTTTCTACGGTCATTCTTTAAATTTTTAATTTCTTTGGAGGAAATGTGTAAAATTTACGGTAAATTACACACGAAAAAATACCGATTTTAACGTTTCAGCGTGCATTCTATTATTTCATTAATAGATTATATTCGAGTAAATAAATTAGTATTTAAGTTTATTTAATGAACAAAGCTTTATCTTAGTAGCAGAAATTGATTCTCTCCGCAGACAATAATGTACTAATTATTATTTATATTACTAAAAAAAATATATTAGTAACATGTTAATGGTTACATTTAATTACTATACACATTTCTTATTCAGCTTACCAAAGAGAATATGTAATTTTTACTTTTACCGCTAAACATCGTATTTATTCGCGTACTTCATGCACTTTTTGACCAACTTTTTTATCTAAAAGTAGGCACGTGATTTATGCGAGGAAACGATTTTACATAGGTTTATAATGAAAATAAAATTTGATAATCGGGAGAAAATGAAATTTATTTGATCGGATTTTTTAATATTTGAATATTTAAAAAAAGAAATTAGGTGCATGTATTACACAATGGTGTGAATTAAGCGAGTAAATACGGTAGTTAGACTGTCAACTAAGCAGTATACAATATAAGAGAAAGTATGCTAATCGGATCATATTTTTCATATAGAGCTTTTTACAGATCTTGATATTCCATTATCCCCCTCCCCTTAAAAAAACAGATTATTTTTTGCTTTATATTTCCAGTCTGGATGGATTATTTTTGGTACGATGGACTGACAATAAAGGGGGCAAGGAGATATGGACCTTATTGATCAAAATTTCACTCAAAGTGTAGGTTAAATTTTTCACATAATTTAATGTTCCTTAAATACTTTCTGATTGTTTTTAGACTAATTCAAACACCCATAAAAGTGTGGAACAAAATATCTATTTTCTTTTTTTCGTTTCTGGATTCAGTCATATTCTTGTACTAATCAACTGATTCAATTACATTATTGTCACTTTGGTTATACAGAGTGTCCCAAAACGGAAAAACTTTCAGGACATGTTCTACTGGAAAAAATAATAAAAAAAGTTAATATATACACGAGTTACGACTACCGAAAAATTTCGCCCGGATTTCAGCTCTTCTAGTAAAAAGAAGCCCTACTGTAATTTTTGGGACCCACATTAAGGAGTAAACTCGGTGGTTTCTTATGTAATATGAGCTGAAAAATAGGATAACATAGGTCTCGGAACAGTAAATTCAGTAGTTTTTAAGATATCCAACGTAAAACACAAAATTTGGTGTCGAATTTTTTTTTTAGGTATTTAGTTCAATAGTTTTGTTAAATGCGGAAGATTTAATAACAAGACTTGTAGATAATTTAATTCTGAGAAAATTAATGTAAATACCACTTTTAAAACGTAAATAAAAACTTTTAAAAACCGGTTTTTATTGAAGCAAAACAACCGAAAATTTTATTATTATTATTTTTGTAACTAATAAACAACATTCTTCTAAAAACAAAAACAAAAACTACTGAAAATATTAAAAAATTAAAAAAACTTTATAAAACATTATTTTATCTGTGTATATTCAATAATTTACACAGGTAACAAATTGATTACGTAAAATACTAAATTCAGATGTATGTTACTTTAGAAATATTAAAAAAAATTTATTATATTGGTTGGCAATACTAACAGTTGGTCAACAATGAAAATTGTGTACTCGGTTTGAATTTGTTGTCATAAATTACCATACAGATAAAGAAAGTGTAGTGTTATCATATCGTAGTGTAAAAATGCTTCAATTTTCTAATGAGGAATATGTCGATATAATTTTTGTTTATATTTACCCTGGTAATGCATCATTAAAAAACAAGAATAATTAACAATTTTTAAGTCAATAGATTTGACAGTAAAAGTTATTAAAATTTATCAAAATTAAATTTTTCAAAATAGGGAATGAATGTCCTAAAAATTCTGATAAATATTTTTTTTTTAATAATTTATTTACCAGTCTTGTGACTTGATAAAATTAAAAGTAACTTTTGATGAAAAATATGCACTTTTATCAAAATGTGCTCATAAAAGGCACATTTTGATGAAGGTGATGCATTTCAGAACATATGATTAATCATCGGTCGTATTAAAATTTATGAATAATAGAAATTGAAACATATAAAGTAGCACATATAATGATAAGAGATGCTAACAAATTACTCGATGCCAAGAATGACGTTTTTAAGGTGTGTATTAATAACGTTACCAGTACGTTTAAATATTAAATGAACAATTTGTGTTTATCTAGTAACGATATCCAAGATATAATAAAATTCTTATAAGTCTCTTGTTGGAACATATAATTCTGAAAAGCATAGCTATAATTTAATATTCATCAGACGTTACCAGATTAATAATGAAAATTGGTCTTTTGTAGAATGATAGTAAGCATCTTTGCAGGTTGTGCTATAAAAAATTAACGATCTTATTGAATCTGACAAAGCAACATGTTAGAAAATAAACACAAGAGAGATGAAATGTATAATTCGAGTATAGATTAAAGAAGTTGCCTAAATTTTTCTTAGGAGGGATACCATAAACAACGGTGCCATATTTTAAGTGCTGTCAGTAACTGAGGAAGAGTAGATAATTTTTCCCTAAAGAACTCTGCAACAAAAATAGTTTCGCTATTTTGAAAGACAGTTGTTTAATATTTATTTAATAAGTTTAAATTAATCATATTTAAAAAAAAAAGAATTAATTTATGTCATTTACTCCATAATAACACAATTAATTAAGCGTTAAGATGAAAAAAAAATTATTTAAAGTAACCAAATATGGATGAATGAAAAACTGAATCTGTTATAGTAAGTGGTTAACAAATGCTATATCATCCACATTACACCGTTACGATTCATGTTAAATACAATATCAGTTACATTATATCTTTACCGATGACCTTGAAGATGAAACAAACCGCCATATAATACTAATAAAAATCGAATTGGATTTATTTTATTCTTCAACACATTTCCGTTTATCTGTTCAATTTCAATAAATTCCTTTATTTAGTTTGCTTCTAAATTTTGACTAATTACTTTTTAATTTAATTAATATAAAATATTCCAAAGAGTTCTAAAAAATTACAATACAACAACCTAATAACTTTTCTAACATTCCTTATCAAATTTTAACGGTTTCAAGATTATCGTTCTTTTTTAAATAATAGCTACTCCAATCAGGAATAACTGATATGTATATTCGTTTTGATAAGCTAATTAAAGAAGAAAATTATTCAGTAATGAAAAAATACTATTATTACATGATGGAGGGAGTGATATTTGTAAATAAAAACTTCATTAAATATTTCATTCTTTTAAGTAGCACATTCTCTTCTGAGCAGAAAAAAAGAATGCAGACTATCGATCTAAAGAAATTGCTTACGAGCGTAAACTATGGATCTGTGGAATTCGGGAATTTGTATTATTTTTTAATCAACTAATTTTCTTAAATTTTCATCGAAAAACGATTGAACGTTAGAATGATATTAAATTATTCGAGGGATGAGTCGTTCATAACTCGCAAACGAAAAGATATAGTTAAAGCGAAACAAATGCTGCAAAAAAGTACATTATATTTGGTACAAAAACATATTTATTTTTCCACATAGCACAACTTATCCCAACGGTGAACCGGTTTCCTCATTTCTTTTTGAAGAATACTAGCGATCTCTTCTTGATCCACAACCTCAATGCTTCCGGTTCATTATCAGTGGTGAAATGAATATCCTCTTTAATCGCGAAAAGAAGTGAAAATCGCAGGAGGCAAATTTTAATCGGTATGGAAGGTTCAAATGTCAACTTCACAAGAACCTTCGCGTTACACGCGATGTATATGGACGAGCATTATCATGTTGCAGAATTATCAGATCTGTGTATTGTCATGAACGACACACACGTCTCGTAAGGTGTTTTAACGTCTCTTTTTATCGCACTGAATTTACAGTTAATCCAACTTCCAGGAAGTCGATTACGTACACATGTTTGGAATCCCAGAACACTGTCATAGTGAGTTTTTTTTATTGTGGTGAACTAGAGTGCTTTCGTTCGCCACATGCTCTGACATTTTTCTTCTCGGTCGTAATTATGCACTCGAATTTTGCCACAATATTGAGTAAGAAGTGTCATCTCCTTCGTCACGATAACGTTTCAGAAGTTGTTCACAACATTCCTTTCGCTGTTTGTTATTTTCTGTGAGTCTGCGTGGCACCCACAGTGAGCAGATTTTGCGGTAGCTCAGTTATACAATATGTCCTATTCGTTCTTTCAATATGCCTGTATGGCTAGCGATGGGTTGTTGTATGAAACAACTACCATTTGAATCAATTCATTCATCTCCTTTTGATGGTTCTCATCAGCCATAAAAACCGGTCGACCAATGTAAGGTTCATCCTTAATATTCGGATTACCAGTTCCTGATACATGAAATTTTATTACCCGCCTACTCAAAGTACTTCAATAAACAATTTCATCATTATAAATCGCTTATAGACAACGATAAATGTTAGTCGCGTTCACTTTCTCGCTGTTAAAAATTCAACCACTACACGTTGTTTTAGATGCTTTGAGATATCAGGCATTCTCAGCTCCATAACAATTGCGATTGACAGAAAATCAGAGGACGGGTGATCGACTTTTGGAATGTTAGTAGTAGGGAAATGAAATTATAAAATTGCAAACTTTGTGCGACATTTTATTCTCTTTATGTTCCAGAGTGCATTACATTTTATCTTTCCTATATTATTTACTATAAAAAAATTAGTATTAAGCGATATTAACTACAAAAAAGAAGGAAAATAACTCGTAAATGAAGAAAAAATATTTTTCCTTTTAAAAAATTATTCACTATATTTATTAGGAAAACTTATAATGAAACCACTTGAGAACATTTCCTCGAAAACGTTTTGGTAACCTAATACTATATTTTGCAATCTCAATTCAGTTAGATGCAAGTTTTTGATACTTTAATATTCTTACTAAAAAAAAAAAAATATTTTTCTTTTGTTTTGTAAAAAAAAGAAAAATTTATGGTTCTTAATATGTTAAAATGAGAATAGTTGCAGGATTTGTGGAGGAAGTAAAAAGAAACACCGTTTTTTACTTTCTTGTACGAAGTAAAGGAAGTAGGTATTTTGATCGCGAAAAAGTTTGGTTTTCAGATTTCAACGGAAATATCCATTTTGACCATCCCTGAATTCATTTTGATTAGTTTCGGCATGACGTCTGTACGTACGTCCGTACGTATGTATCTCGCATAACTAAAAAACGATTAGCCGTAGGATGTTGAAATTTTGGATTTAGGACTATTGTAACATCTAGTTGTACACCTCCCTTTTGATTGAATCGACTGAACCGAAAGCGTCCAAAACAGTCCCAAATCCCAAAAATCTGGATTTTGGACTTTTTCTAAACTACAGTAATAAGCCCTTATTGAATGCTTTTCAAGATATATCATAAGTGGTACTTATTTTCATTGGTTCCAGAGTTATAGTCAAATCAAATTTTAATTAATGAAATATTTGGATCTTACAAGGGTACATCGGTTCTAATTCGACTTCATGTACATTTCTTTTTCAAAATTCTTTTTATTTAATTTAAATACATTGATTTATTAATAATTATTAACTTCTGATTGTAAAAGAAGTTTCACAATAAATAATAATTCAATAATAACAATAATATATATATATATGAAAATTAAATCTGAAGTTATTAGTGAAATATAATTTTATGTACTTCTCATTTTAATTCAACAATTTTTACAGAGGTTAACAATTATTAATAGATCAATATATTTTTTAAAAAAAGTTTAAAAAAATATATGTATATGAAATCGGATTCGAAGCGATGTGTGCATGGTTACGGATCCGATACCTTCTCACTTACATCACATAACTACTTGAGCAACGTGAAACAAAATTAATATATAATGCTGATACGGACACCACAAAAAAATGTTATGCAATGTGGTGTCCACCACAATGCAATTGTGTAACTCTCCACTTTATTAAAGAATTGGAGGATCGTATCTCACTTTCAAATGAAATAAGTTTAAATGAAGTGCAACAAAAAATGTGTATATATAATTTAGTAGGCGTACAAGGAAGTCATGCGGTGTCCACATCAGATTTTTATTTTTTAGTTCTATGGATAAATTCACCTTAAAGCAGTTTTTTCTTAGCCGTTTAACGAGGCAGTGAAAAAAAGATGTTAATCCTTCATCTATTAATTGCTGACCGTGTCAGTTAATTTTGAACGAGTATTTACCAAACTATTAACTTAAAATATAATAATTATTACATGCTTTTCTTTAAATTAAAGTGGTTCAACCATATCCTTGAATCTTACAACCTTAATTAAACTAACTTCTCGACGTCATACAATAGTGAAATTTTACACAGCGACGTAAGTCGGGTGACAATAAAATATGCCATTGTTAATTTCATATATTTTTATATTTTATTAAATATGAATATGTCTATATATAATACAAAGGGAATATCTTGAGAAAGGAAGATGAAGATGTTGCTATCGATTCGATTGATTTTAGTATGAGTAGATCATACAGTTGGCTGTTGAAAAGGATTTTAATATAACTGCGTAAACTTACCTTCTAAAATTTATGTATGCTAATCATCTGATTTATAAATAACTGGTATCATTTGTAATAATGGAAATTAATTCTCCAGGTAATATAGAATAAAATTTCATATAAATATTTTTTTGTTTGCTAAAGAATTAAAACAACTAAAAGTAAAACCTTACTTATCAGTTTAAATACATACAAAATTAAAATAAAAAAAAAAAAAAAAAAAAAAAATAGTGTAAAATTAAAAGTTTACGAAAAAATGTTATTACTTAAGAAGATTTAATATGTTCAAATATGATTCCAAGCAACTCAGTCCTATGGAGAAAATAAATTTAAAAAATCTAAAACACACGCTTTTTTAAAAAAAAAAAATAAATAAATAACAAAAAATAATTCGTACAAATTTTGTTTTCAAGAAAATTACTTTAAAAAGAAATTCTTTCAAGAAAATTGGTACGAATTATTTGTTTTTTTGTTTTTCATATCTTTACCATTTATCACCATAGTTTTTTCAATCTTTTTTATGTTATTATTTTTAGCTTTTAATTTTTCCTTTTTATTGTAAAAATTAGTTTTTTGAACAAAAGCATGTCTAAAAGACTTTTTTGTTTATTTTTCATAATCTATACCATTTATCGGCATAGTGCTTTCAATAATTTTTTTTTATATGTTATCACTTTTAGCTTTAATTTTTCCTTTATACTGTAAAAATTTGATGATATATTTCCTTAAGATTCATTGATAATTAAGAATTCTTCCTACCATGATTTTTACTGAACGCAGGCTACAGCTATTGAAGGATATACTTATAACTAATGGAAAAAAAATATGAAAAAAAATAATTACTATTTAAAGTAATATTTAATAAATAATAATGGTTTATAATAAATTATTATGTTTAAATAATATAAAAATAAAACTCTAAAGATTAAAGTAAAAATCTAAATAAATTTACAAAAAACTAATAATAAAAAATCAGCCATCTTGTTAAAGGATAAGGGTTGAGAATATCTAAATAAAAATAAATAAATAAAAAGATATAAGGGATATCATAAATAATCTTCTTCCTTTTGAACTCGGTTAAAAATAAACATAAACATATTCATTCATATATTGTGCTCATGCTCATATATTGCTGTGAATACAACATTTGAAAGTGACACAACAATATAAAAAGTTACAGTTAGATGATTAAGCATTTTATAACAAAACAATAAAATAAAGATAGACATTAATGATCAATTTCAAAATTAGAAAGTGAATGAATAATTTAATAATTAAATATATATATAAAAGATTAATTTCTTAATTTAATGTAAAAATTATTACATAATATTTAAGTTAATAAACTTACAAAAAGATACTGAGTTTAATGCACAGATCAATCATTTGTGCAGCGTGCAGCCACACATGTCACAAATGATTAATTATTATAATTATTAAAAAAGAGATACTATCGAAGGTCATATGACAAAGAGTAACAGTAAAAGTAATGGTTAAAAATTAAAATGTAAGACTTGGAAAAATAAAACTATTTTACTTTTTATTAAAGAATATATACTTCCTTGTTACCACAGACAAATTAAACTTAAAAAGGACGAGTCATACATTAACTAAGTTTATATCCGTGCATTTACAGAAAAAAGAGAAAGTCAACCTTTACACTCCCACAGTTACAGTCTACTTATCTATAAATTGAAGTAAAGGAAAAAAATTAAATAAAACAAAGCCAATAATTTCTTATACTAAGGTAGCCTTTCTACTTTGTTAATTCTTAATAAAAAGTCGCTTTTATTTAAGGGAAAAAGAATTAAAGTCAATGATAGCTATCTGCGTTATCTACTTAATATTAATTTATCATAATCTATACACTACAGCAGTCAAGTTATTGATTCGTATGACATGCAAATCTCCGGATATATAATGCAGCTTTATTAATTCGAAGCCTACAGGCAGGTGCGTCTCTTGTTCATGCATTTTAAATTTGTCCTAGAATGTGTACAATATGTTAAAACTCTTGATCTCATGATTGCCATATCACCAAGTACTATTAATTAGAACCCAAAAATATATTGGTGATCTAATACAGAATAGCCGTTACTAATCCTTAACTATAACCGTCTAACCACAACAAGAAGTGTAAATTTAAAAACATACGTAAATGGTTATCATTTTCTTTCTTCCAACATACAATACAACAGTTTATATATATTATATAATTATAAATAAACTTAACTACCAGTGTTGACCGGGTGTTACATCTTATTTATTACTTGAAGAGAACCCTTTGTCCAAATTATAAAAAATATTTCGTGTGAATATTATTTCAAATTTTATATCTTTTAATTATCCTCCCCCCCCCCCGAAATTTTTCACTAAACGTTTTCCGCAGCATGTAAATAACAAAAAAAATTCTTCAAGACAGGAAAAGGAACCTTTGTTTGAAATTTAAAAAAAAATCAGAAAAATCCGGAAAAATGCTTTAATCTTTATCGCTTGAAGTATTTTGTTAAAATACGTGATAAGTTTCACGAAAAAAGAAGTGGGTTTCATTTTCTATTATTTATTTCTTTATTTCTATAAATATTTTTTTTACTTTTCGTAAAGTCCGTTCTGAGCGAATAAAAAAAATATTTTTCTTCAACAGTGGCGGCTTATTAGTAACTTTTTAACTAAAGAAATATCATACCTCACTAAAACTTCAATCACCGAAATTATCTTATCTTTTTAAAACAAGCTTATTCGACAAGTTTGTTTAACAATCTATGAACTCTATTAACATAATTAACCTGGGACAAACTCAAAAAAAAAAAAAAAAATACATAAATTGATAATAAAGCCATTGAAGAAAAATATAATTTGCTTTATTTTCATATGGAATGCAAAAATAATAATTTTTTTGACGCAATTTAAATATCTGCAATTTATTCCTCCGGAAAATGAATAGGGTGTATTGAATAGCTATGAATAACTTGAAGGAGAGAAAGCTCAACAGTATTTAACTCTTCTACCTTCTGCTTTATTCTGGTTGGCACCCTGTAATAGTTGCCGTAAGGTAATGAAATGAATTTTTTAAAAATGTCATGCCTGACAGGGGCTCGAACCCAGAACCTTCTGATAAAAGGCAAAGACGCTAATACTCGGTCAAGTTCTATGTTTAACGACTGAGAAATTACTTAAGGGTTTTCATATTTTATTAAAATGTTGAAAAGGTTTCAAAAGAAAAAATATAAATCTATATCACGATGTTAAGTACGTAATTTGATAGATGATAACTTATGTTAACAGAAAAGATACTACTTTATAAATGGATGTTATAAAATGTTAGTATTTTTTTTTTAAATTTGTATTAATATTAGGAGAAAAAAGATAAAATCCGGGAAAATTAATTCAAGAAATACATAGATAAGAAGAGTACGATTGGATCAAAAATTAAACGGGAAAATATGAAATTTCTGACCTGGAGTATAAGTTATATTCAGATTTAAAAGGGTAGTGACTGAAAAATCTTACACCGAAAGAAAGGTATAAAGTAACTGAAAACTGGATATAAAGAAAAATAATTAAATTACGGCTGAATTTTGTTGCAATAATGATGTAATAATTACACACGAGACAATTACAAGAATATTTTCAACCGAACAAATGAGAGAAAGGGTTTCACTTGTACTGTAAGTTAGAAAGAGATGAAAGTATAAAAGGGAAATTTTAAATGAAATAATATTACCAACGTCTATTTACTAATGTCATTAAAAAGGGAAAAGTGGAATAAAGATCGGGGGAAGAAGAATAGAATGTATTTTGGTGATGTCATGGCGGCAGTGGCGAAGAGTTCAAGTAAACTAAATGAAATGTTTGATGACTTAAATGAAGACTGCGAAAGTCAGGGCATGAGGATCAACGAAAAGAAGACAAATGTATGGTATTAGGTGGAAAAAAGAAGAGGATTGAGATTACGGTAGAAAATGAAATTTTACAGCAGGTGAAGAAATTTCAGTCCTTAGAGAGTTTTATAACCAACGACCTGACTTGCACAGTAGAAATTATAATAAGAATATTAAGAGATAAGCAGGCATTTAATAAGAAGAGAAGACTACTGTGTGGAAAGGTAAACTTAGCGTTAAGGAAAAAATTAATGAAATCCTTTATTTGTAGTGTGAGGCTCTATGGAGCTGAAACGTGGGCGATGAGAAAGGCAGACGCTAAACGAATTCAGAGTTTTGAGATGCGGGTGTGGCGTAGATTGATAAATATCAGATGGCAAGACCGTGTAACAAATGAAGAAGTATTAAGGAGAGTTGGAGAGAAAAGGAAAACGCTAACCGAGTTTGAATATAGGAAAAAGAACTGGCCAGAACATTGTATGAGAAGACGATGTTTATTAGTGGATGCGATGGAAGGCTTGGTGAATGGAAGGAAAGGAAGAGATTTAGAATGTCGGATGGGAATATGGAAAATATGCGGAAAGAAAGAAGTTACCAAAGGATAGAACAAGGTGGAGAGCAGCAGCCGTGATGGACCTGCCCTAATGGCAGAACACTATGAATGAATGAATATTAAAAAGATCATACAATATAATTCAATGTTGTACTTTCAGTATTGTAAACATAGTATTAAAGGTTTGCTCGTTTTCTCCTACCAGTTTTCCAGCTACTGCTGGGTCTGGGTGTGTTGTGTATAGGCATATGCAATTACCACTATCGGCTTATCAGGCCTGAGAAGAGAGCTTAGTGTAAGTGAAAATTTACCGGTGAACATGTAGTCTGGAATAAACTCAGATCAGACACTCCTGAGACGTGTGGTTAATTGAAACCCGACCACCAAAGAACACCGGTATCCACAGTCTAGCATTCAAATCCATATAAAAACAACTGCCTTTTTGAGGACTTTAACCTTATAGCTTTCGACTTCGAAAATCAACTGATTTTGCGGTGACGATAATGGCCTAAAATTCATAGAAAATTGTACTTTTCAAATCTCAACACAAGAATTTGTTAAAAATGGCAAATAAAGCGTAATAAGCCTCTTCCTTTCTTATAATGGTGAGTAAAAGATTAAAACTGTTCTTTATTGTCTGATTCGATAGGAGAGGATTTTTGTAAAAAATTTTATTATTAATACAAATGCAAGAAAATATTAGATTCTTTTAATTTATAAGATAATCTTGCATAAATTATATATAACAGTACCAAAAAATGAACAACAATCCACTTTTGTATCTGGAAAACTCGTTAATTCGTATTAACTTCAAAAAGAAACATCTAAACAGGAATATACCACTGAATAAAAATAAATGTGTTATATAATATTAATAACATCTTATATAATATGTAATGGATATCAATTATCAACTACCTACTATTATTATTTTAGGTAAAGGAAAGTATGCAAGAATAGACGAGATATAAAATACAGACCAGTTCTATCGTTAAACATACGTTATGTTATGATTAGGCAACAATAATTGTGTAGTATCACAACTAGTATTAAAAAGCTGTAATGATAATATTTAAACGGTAACGAAAATCCGGTGTGGCTCTTCTATCACGTAAGCCCGAGAGTATATCTAAACATAACTCGTGTCATAAAATGAAATATCATGTCAACTAAAGATTAAAAAAAAAAAAAAAAATAGAATAGAAATAAAAACACGACTATTCTCTTAATTATACACTTTATAGGACTCAGAACGTACTTATTAAATAGCGTAAATCATAATACCACACCTTTTCTTTGTTTTTGGTTTTTGCCTTTCAAAATTAATGTGTGTGTGAAATCTTTTTGATAGATTTAAGTAATAATTTTGTATAGAAAATTAAATAATCTGCGCGTAAAATAAAAACAAACCATTTTTATTAAAAAAATCTTTTAATCTTATTTAATAATTTATAAATTATTTTATTTATTAAAAAGTATCGTAACTTATTAAATTAATTTTTTTTAAATTTAGCTTAGCTCAAAATAAGTTTAATTATTAAAAAAAATTAAAAACAAAAATTTAGTAATATATCGCTGACGTTACAAACAATATATTTATTCCTTCCTAGTAAAGTCAAGCTTTATTCAAATAGTTAAATCATTTTTATAAACAAGAGATAAATATTAAAAACGAAAAACACGACTGCCAAAAAATATATATTGCTGACAAACATTGTTTTTTAATATAGGATAATTACTTTTATCCTATGAATGTGAATTGAAGAACGTGCGGTTGACAATTTTGTATATAGTATTTGTTTGCAATATAATTTTTTTTCAAGTTTTATATATATATATATATATATATATATATATATATATGATACTCCCGGTAACGTTAGGATTCCAACGCGGGGTCATACATCTAAATCAGTTCAGCTGTTGAGCTGCTACAGTGGAAAAAATACACATACATAAATACATACATCCTAAATACATTACACTCCTTTTTGGGCAGTCGTGTAATTAAACTCACATGAAATCTGTATAAATTAAATAATTATTATAGCTAAATATTACAGATAACTGAAAAATGGAGAAAAAGTTTTAGAATTTTTATGGAGCCAAACTGGAAATCATAGTTACAGACTTCAGGCTGTATTTTACTGGGGGTACGATTTACCAGGTCGTCAGAAAGTTAATTTCCGTAATTATTAATAAGAGAAAAAAAAATAAAAACGTAAAACAATTTTTTTTTTCGTTATTACATGTTTAATATACACGTTAAAGGGATGCTCGAATTACATTCTTACCGGTATATATTTGTTACAGCATTTCATCAATAAATTACAATTTTCTTATCAAATTAAATTTAATCCCAATTTATAAAAATAAATTAGTTTTTTAAATAAAACCTTTTAGAAGATTCAGGTAGTTTAGAATTGAAGAAAACACCCTCTTTGTCTATTCCCCAGAACGAAAAATCTCAACGTATCATATCACATAAACGCGATGGACATTTTATTCATTGTAGTACAGTAAAATTAGCATAAAATAGTGGTGTAATAAGAAAATAACTAGGGGTATAACGAAACTTAAGAAAAATTTGTTTTGGATTGTAACTTAAGAAACTGAAGTGTCCACAGCATCAGATAGGATTGATTTTCGTGTTGAAGGTTAAAATATAGGATTTTCGTAAATAATTCAAAACTATAAACCATAAGTAATTCAAGTATTTGTTTCTTCGGAAAACTAAATCAAATTCCCGAAAAAACTTTAGAGCTACTTTCTGCCACCAAACTGAACCTTTGGAAAAGTCACATTTTCCAGAGATTTTTCACAGATAATTTTTTAACAAAGCTGCGGTTCAAAGAATATTTCAATGAAAAGTTTTAGGGCTTTCAACTCTTGACAATCTTGTTTTTTTTTTGTTCAGTTGTACGACCAAAATTGATCGAGTTTTGATATTTTGAAGCTTAAATGAGATTTTCATCCTTTTTAAACGGTAGCAGCGCTTGTTTATTAAAAAATAATTTAAAAAAATAAATGTTTGAAATAAAAGTTAAGAGCATTCAGTATTTTCCAAATAATTTTATAAAGTTTACAATAAAATAAACTTTATTAAAACTTTAAGTCGCAAAACATTTAGCGATTACAATTTTTTTTGTAACTATATTATTTTTATATTTACTACGTATAAATGAGAATTGTAGTGAATGGAATGGTCACACGGTGTTTAATTTCCGGATGAGTGTCGATAAAAAAGAAATTAAATATTAAAAAGCAATAAAATGAAAATACAGTAACATAAGATAATGTGATGGATATAATTATAAGATATCAAATTAAAATTTTGCAATCAATTATTTCTCAACCGAACAAGGAAAACTAGAAAAAAAACTCTCACCGTTATCTGTAGCACCTGTGTCTATAAATAGGAACCATATTAATAACAAAAGTAATGTAACTACAAGGAAGGATTTGATTAGCCTATAGTAGTAACTTAGTTTGTTTTTAATTGTTACAGATCACTATTAAGTATTGAACTGAAGCACTCTCTCTCTCTCTTTCTTTCCCACGCGCGCGCGCGCGTATTCCTCGGCAGAAATTTTCAACATTAAGTCTCAACAAATTAAATAAAAAATAAAAATATTATACTTTCTAAACTAAAAGCATTATAAAAATTAAAAACAAATCTTAACTATTGAATATGTGTTTCTAATTTTGCATGAAACAACAGTCATCCTCGAAAATGACAGTCATTATCATAAATAACAAGCATCCCATGCTAGGCTTAATATCTCTTCATTAAACTGAATATTCTGTTACATATCAACAAGCTAAGTACACCAAAATAATGATGATTTTCAAGCTTATAAGTAATATCCTCTCTCTTTTCGTTATATCAACTGGCTGTATAATTAATATGATTACTCTCAGAGAAAGTAGCTTTAGACTAGTACTGACTGTACACCAGATACTTTATAAGCGGTCACCGTCTATAAGAGTGGCCAGGCCAGAGTAGAACAACAAATTAATTTATCCGTCGTTTCGGTGGGAAAATTTATTGTATATTTATTTAATAAGTTTCCGCAATCAGTAGAAAAATCTTAATAAATAAATTATATGAAAATAGTTATAAGATTTAAAAATTACCGAAAAACTTCATTTTTTATAACATCTTTTCCGTCTTGTTTACTAATGATGATCATTTAACAATAAATGGTCATCTTTACCTAGATTTTAAGTAAGATTCTTGTAAACAGATTTTGGAACGTAATCATTTTTTCCAATTAATCCAATATAAAAAATCAAAAGAATCTCAGACACTTTTCTCCTAATTTTCTAAATTTATGACAATATCTGTTTGCTCAATAGTAATTTTAAACATTCCAAAAAAAAAAAAATGGAATAGAAATTATTATTTTTTTCCAGTTTTCAAGTTATAAATTCTAAGATCTAAAAATCTTCATAAAATTACGAACAATTTACTTAATAACCCTTTATGGTATAGATTGAAAAAATCTGAAATTCAAAGTACAAATGAAGAAATTTCTATTATAATTAGATTTTGTAATTTTTTTTAAACGGTTGGTTTTTTTAAATCGGTTTTATATATTCTTTAATGTTTATTTATAAAATATTACATTAAATATGAGTATATGGCTAAAAAAAGGTTGCCAGTAAGAGAAATAAGTCTAACTGCAGGAAACCCGAAAAGAAAATATCTGTATATTCATAAAATAAAAAACTCTATCGCACAGTACGTGCATCAGAAGGGCGGATCTCCGCTTTTAGTTAAGAAAGTTAAGAAAGAAAGGATGTTGCACTGCCGTAATGAATTTTTTAAATAATATTGCTTTCGGTGTTTTTTTTTTGTATTTCACGTTTATCATTGTTCTTTGATATACTGCAAGATACTATATATCGTTTCAATAAATTCATTGCACGTGTATATTTATTATTTTTTTATCCTTCTTTTCAAATACTTGTTGAGTTGTGACTGCATAAATTGCTTAACACTATTACTTGCTAACAATCCACTTTGATACTGTTACCCGTATTTGTGTGGTTTTGGAGTCGTGCTCACAAAAAATAAAAGGTTCAAAACGATTAAAATTTCAAAAGTGATTTTTTTTTTTTTTTGGAAACAACTCCTTTCCTTCATACCAAATCACATTTTTGAGTATTGCGATGCACGCAAAAGTCTGATTTGGGCAACAAACTTGATATCTTGGGAGCACTGATATCACCCCACCAAGTTTTGCCAAAATAGTTATAAGATTTAAGTCCAGTACAGCGGACGAAAAATTCTTATTCATAGGTGAATATATACATATGTATATAAACATTGCAGAATCGTGTTCAGGAGACTCCGAAACGTAAATAAAATTTTGTCCACCTCCCGCCATACCCCTTACAAAATTTGGCCGGACGTAGTAACGATTTCTAAAATATTTTTTTGAAATCCGCTAAAGAGAATGCAAACAAACGATGTAAATCACGGGTTTAATTTGCCTGGATTGCTGAAATATATACTAAATTTTTTAATTAGTATTCTTGAATTTTCTAGTGAGAATAATTTGAATATTAGAATGACATAAAAGTACGTGACATTAAGTACAATACTACAAGCAATGATGATGATGAAAAATGAATCTAATATTTTAGTCATCCATAAATACAACAAAATATTTCTTTTAAAACATATTTCACTTAAGTTGATGAAAGATGACCAAGGGATCATCAAAGGAAATTGCCAAGAAAATGAAAAAAAAGAATCAACAAAACTAGTCTATTTTCAAAAGAATAACCTTCATAAAAAGGGAGAGGGAGAGAGAAACGTGTTAAATTGAGAACTTTTTCGAAATCAATTAAAAACCTTTTACTAAATTCGACTTGAAAGTGTACTTTTTAAAAGTACCTTCAAGTCTTACAACGAAAGGATCGATTTTGAAGAACGTTTTTTTATTTTGTACAGTAAATTCCTTTATTATTCTGTACTCTCTTGCAAATAACAAAATGGAACCTACATTAAGGAAAATGTCTACATGACAAATTTGAATACTTACTTTATCTATTTTTTATAACCATTGCTTAGCGCTGAATCTTTATACACAAATATTTGTGTATAGTCATACACAAATAGCACAATGGATAAATCACCCTGAATTACCGGTTTTCATTATCACGGTAATTTCCACTAAGTAAACTTATTTTTAGTTTGTTATACTTATTGCTAATCTGAATTTAGTTATTTCTGGTATTATTTAATTACTTTTCAATCATTTAAGATATTATCCTCTATGAATATCTGTATAATAATATAGCACTCATATTAAAAATAATTTTTATTTATTACAGTAATTTTGAAGTTGGATTTCTTATTAGTGATTAACGAAAGCCAGCTTTTATTTTATTTCTGACATACAACCAGTTTTATTATGCTCTAACAATTTTTTTAAAATTTGATAATAACACTATCTTTACATTTATGATAAAAAAAAAAATAAAATTTTATTATAATTATTATTACTACTATACATCAGTATAACAAGAAATCCTAAAATTCCAGATGTTTTTATGTAATACTTAAAAAAACGAATTGTTAAAAACATTGGTAAAATGTATGGGTGCGAAACAGGGCTCGAAAAATTGGTTGGGGGGGGGGGGGGGGGGTAAAAATTTGGAGAAGGTGCAGCAGAAACACCTAGATCCGAGAGGAAATAGGTGTACTGCTAGGAGTTAAGGAATGAGAGGAGTAGAAAAATCCCCAATTATATAAGCTGGGATTTAGAAAAATTCTGTGTTCACTCACCAACTTATCGACGATAAAAAAACTCCTTGTTTACTACGTCGCTGTCGATAACGTCACTTGCTAGTATACTGCTTGTTGAAAGACTTAGAAAATTTTGCCAAAAACATTTACATTTATCCAAAAAAACATACGTCCATAAAACGTACGTATCCGAAAAAATAAACCAAAAAACCGATCGAAAACTATAAAAATCGCAGAGAGGAAAAGACAACGGTGTACACCTATTGAGTTCTTCAGCTTGACACGAACACAGAGCTACTGATCCATTAAAATTAATATACTATATATCAAGTGAGTAAATAAAATAATTCATTATTACATCCCATTTCTAATTTCACTTATTACAAATTTTTATTAGTTCTAAGTCTAGCGATACGGTGACTTTTCGGTCACCCGTGTAATTAATCAATCTACGTGAAACCTGAGAAATATTACAAAGCTTTAAAACCCCGATATCCATTTTGAAACACTCTGAATACATATATATATATATTATTTTGCATTTCCTCTTCTGTTGAAAAATATTAAATACTAAATAGCAATTAATGTTTTTCAACATTAAAGTGCTATTATTATGATACTATCTATTGCTACTATTATAATACTATGTATTTAAATAGATACTATTATATCATTTTGAATCACTTTTTTTTTAGTTACAACTGACTATGAAGCATGAGTGAAAAGGCGGTATTTAACAATAAATTGTTTTATACCATTTTTTTGAAACAAAATTCCCCAACAAACATCTTACAAAAAAACAAACAATGAATTTAACACACAAACTCGCACGTGCGCAAGCCCACACACATATAAATAAAGAATTAAATTTTACGTCACAATTATCAATATGTATTTGAAAACGAACTTAGATAGAAAGAATTAGTTATATAGCTAAGTTTTTAACCTTCAATAGAAAATTATTTTGAAGGCTATTAACAAGTAAAGCACGGTCGTCATTCGTCATAAAAAAATTTAATTAAACATTGATCTTTATTTAACACATTAATCGGATAAAATAGATATATTTTTTATACTGACCTTCACGGCAGTGAGGAAATTCTTCGTATATTTAATTCTGAAGGTTCCTCGTTCTAATACCATTAAGATTTGATACTTTTTACACGCTACAAATTTCTATGTTATACCACTCTATTTTAGATTGGCAATTCGTCAGAAATATCAAGCCGTAGCAATTTTTTCAAATTCCACGTCGTTAATAAAAAAATAAGTAAAATATTTAGTAGTTAAAAAGGCAGTGTTTTATAACACAATTACCGGCTTACCTCCAGTTATCAAACATATCATTATATACAAACATATCTTATTTATTACCCAGAAGGAAACCCATAGTTAAAATTACAACAAAAAAAAAAAAAACGCAAAAATATTGATTCAAATTTAAGTTACTTTAATTTAATCGCCTAAAATATTTCAGAAAATTTCCTTGAAAACCATACAAAATTACAAAAGAAAAAAGCCACGTGGTTAAAGGATATTTTGATTATTTATTTTTTCAGATGGCGAGCTCGACTGCTTTGGTCATTTTCCTCTATAAGAATAAAAATTTGAAGCGTATGAAAAATGCTATTGCCTGACCGGGATTTGAATCCAGTACCTCCGGATAAAAGGCTGAGATCCTACCACTGCGCCACGGAGATATTTTTTTATTATTACTACGCATAGATAGGGTATGTTACGAAGAATTTAGGTTACTTACCCATCATCCGTAAAAAGGTGTGTTAAATTATCAAAACAAATAATTCGATTTTAAATAATTCAATTCGATTTTAATAATTGAACATCAAAATAAAAATCTATTATTTAGAACAAAAAAGGAAAAAAGGGACATACTGTAAAATGTGAAATACTGAATTAAGCTTTACTTCTTAACCGATTATGGAGTTATTTTGATAAAAAATTTCTCTGAATTTACATATTAAATTTTCATCTTGAAAACTAAAAGGAAACTTCAATAAAATAATCTTTCAGATTGGTCCAGTGCAGTGGTTCTTGTATTTTATTCGAACATTGATCAAACACGCAAGTAGATACCTTAATTCATAAATAAATCTTACAGAAACACTGTTAAAAATTTTGAAAAAGTTATTTTAAATTGCTCCACACCTGTTATACAGGTGCACAACTTTAAATTAAAAAAAAATAAAAATATGAGTTAATGATTTTCAGTCATATTTTTGATCTTTTTAAACAGTTATACCAGGTATTTATTAATCTGTAACAGTCGTCCCTAGTCTTTTATCGATAAATACAGTCCACAGACTTCCTTAGCGGAATGATAATTCTACATTTAATTCAAAGGTTTGAATCTCGGTCGTGATTAGTATATACGCTAAAAGATCCCGCTCACTTTTTTTTTATGATTAATTCACCATATAAGTATGAAGCTTGTGGATGGGAATATGACATGGAAATTTTGTAATGTATGAAAATTGTCATGCCTGACCAGGATTCGAAGCCGGAACCTCCAAATGAAAGACCGAGATGCTACCACTCAGTCACGAGATCGGCGGATTAAATTATAATCCGGAAATCGGACTAATTTTAAATAAAATTAAAAAATTGGTGGCCTGCAATTTACTTCGTGAATAAAGTATAACGGAATCGGTATAATGGAATCAAATATTTCACCGTCACCAATCAGCCGTTACCACATATAAACTACTCTCTTAAATGACTTAAGAATAAATATAGTTTGGCAGTTGCGCATTGCGGAACTGTCAACATCATGCGGTTCAATCTTGCTCAATATCAGTTATCGGATACGTATCATGATATGGAATACACAGCTGAACTTTAGAAGAAAATTTTTACGAGAAAAAATTCATCGTTCCTTCGGAAAATACGAGTATTTTAAAATATCTATTATTGTGATTACACATAGCCGGCGTTTATTTAAAAAAAAAAGCAATTTTACGCAGCTTAGAGAAAGCATATTACTGATTAACGATTTTATATTTATTAAATTAAATGTGGAGTAAAAAGTATTGATTTTCCTTTAAAAATTAAAGAAATATCCAAAAACTTGTACAGGATTTTTAATCCAAAAAACCTCACCATCTTTGAAATTGTATGACATCTGGAAATATCCATTTGAACTATAAACCGTTTAACCTGATAACCATAATAAGGTCTTAAGAGTGATTGTTTTTTTAAAATAATGCGACAAAAATTGTTCCTGCGTTTCCTTTGCAATATTACGAGTTTGAATTTCGATCTGGGTTGATATTTTAAAAAGCTATAAAATCTGTTTATTATAAAAAAGAAAACAAAGAGGGTAGTTGTAGCTGGGATTTAGGTTTTATTCGGCGATATAAATAAATAAGTAGTTAGAAAGAAAAAAGCGATACAATTTTTGAGCTGTACAGTACATAGCACTGGATTCGTAGCCGGTTTTAGCAGCTACTGTTAGCATAGAAAACATTAAGTACGTCACAATTAGGATACAAGCAGCGTTAACATTATTATCTCTGGAGTAATAATGTTATTTACTCGTAATTTCTCAAGACAAAAAAGTAAATATATAAAATAAAATGAACAAAGATCAGTGAACTTAAACGTGAAGGTTTTGCGGATCTGTTACATTAAGATAAAAACAGAATGAACAATTGTTAGGTATATTAAACACGTTAATTATAAAGTACAGAAATAACACGCAATATGGTTATTCTTTATTAATAATTATTCTGTAGCACTATTGTGGAATTAATTCCTCAATAAATATAATTCCTATCAAACAATTAAATAATGCAACAGAGAAGTCGCATTAAAAACAGTGAAATGCAACAGGAAAATTGCGTTAAGAAAAAAATGCAACAGGAAGATCAAATCTTTTTACTACTATGAAACCAACCTGTGTAATTACTGTACTTTTATACTTGCATTATCAAAGTAACAATCTAAAATTCTTATTACTTTCTTACAATTTCTTTAACTACACTAAATAATTAATCCTTTACCTGAGTACATGCATTTCCTCATACATTAATGCATTTCTGTACTCGAATAATATGCATTTAACAACATAGAAAATTAATTAATTTATGTTTAACTGAGACTTTTACCGCCTTTTTCGTTGAAAAGTTCGGTATTACTTTCGGTCGCATGGTAGAAATGGGGATGAAAATTAACTTCCTTTACATTTTGAGATATGAGAAGTACGAAAATACCGTTTAATTAAATTAGGGTTTCATTTATTTATTTATAACCCCATGTATAAACATTTGTGGCTCGAAAATCTCCAAAACTAGTACAACATTTTCATTGAAATTTAAATATGCTGTAGTAGTGTATCTGAAGTTATGTATGTGAAAACTTTATGAAGATTGGTTGAGTCTTTCTGAGTTACACTAAATTTAAGGGCAAAAAATTCTGAGTTTATTTATATTGATTGTGCAGTGGTGTGTTTTTCATACGCGCTTATACAGTGAGTCACAGTGGTTAGCGAGTTGAAACTTGATGCTTGTGTGCAGGGGTCTACTGGTTAATCAAACAAACGTATATAGTTCGCTACATTCTGAATATCAGTGCGTTTCTGACTGTGAAATAGTGAGGGCGTCGGAAACGAAAAGTCGGCCTTCTTGTGCTGAACTGCGCAGAAGATTTTTACATCTGAATAAGTTAAAATTGTATTTAAGGCAGCAATGTGCCTTGTGCCCTCTAACGGCCCTGAAAATTTATGTCTATGATTTTATAATAGTTTCCTTTAAAAAACAAATCTTTTGAGAAAAGAAATTAAAATGAGACTATACAATAAGAATATAGTAAATGCGGAAGTGGAAAAAAATATCGTCTTAAACGCATCAAAAACAAAAAGATTCATACAGCATAATAGAGATAAAATCACATTACTTAATGCTGATAAAAGTAATAAAACAGTTATCATGGACGATAAAAATTATACATAAAAATGAAAAATATGTTAAATAATAAAACCACATACAGAGAAATCAAAACGAGATCCGACCAATAAATTACAAATAGAAAATAATAAAATAGCCAAAACGTTATCTGCACATGGGTGTATAACAAAAGAAGAAGCGAAAATAATAAGTATCAATAACGCGAGACTGCCAAAAATTTACGGTCTAATAAAATTACATAGAAATGATTATTCTATAAGAACTATAGTAAACTGCATACAAAGTCCGATGTATAAGCTATTCAAATTTTTGGTTAAAATATTAAAACAAATAGTCGGAAAAAATAAATAAAACATCAAAGAATTCCACACATTTATTAATAAGCAAGTAATACCCATACATCACAAGTTAATTTCGTTGGAAGCAATTTCATTATATACCAGCATTTCGAAGAATTTAGTGACTGAAACGATAGAAAGCAAATGGAGTGAAATTGAAAAACTAACTAAAATGAAAAAAAAAACAAAATTTTTAGATTGTAAAATATTTGCATAAGTAATATGTATTTTAAATTAAAAAATAAATTGTATGAACAATGCCGTAGTTTAGCAATGGGGTCACCAATCTCAGCCTGCTTAGCAAACCTAACTAGCATACTTAGGCAATAAATTATTAGAAAAATTAAACACTACGGTCTCATTCTATAAAAGATACGTAGATGACATTCTATTTTGTGCACATGAACCATGAACAGGATATTAATTTAATATTAAAAGAATTTAACCTATTTAATGAACATATACAATTTAAAAAAGGAAGTTGAGATTAACAATGGTATAAACGTTTTGGATTTAACAATAACTCATTTCGAAAAGAAAATATCAACAAAATTGTACATAAATCCAACATTTTCAGGCAGATACCTGAATTTCCTATT
Source organism: Lycorma delicatula (assembly GCF_047948215.1). Classification (NCBI taxonomy): domain Eukaryota; kingdom Metazoa; phylum Arthropoda; class Insecta; order Hemiptera; family Fulgoridae; genus Lycorma; species Lycorma delicatula. The sequence continues at coordinate 100,929,428 of NC_134458.1, read as the reverse complement.
AACACAACTAATATCACATAAAAATCAGTAATCAAGAATCCTGCAAGCAGAGTAATAGAATTTACAAACCCCAAAGATAGACCAGAATATATAAAAAAGCAAAAGATTTATTATTAAATAATAATTATCTGGAAAATATCATAAGTAAAATATTTAAAAATACAGTTTACGTACACTATAATAATATATCAGCCGACCACCCTAATAAAAATAATAAGAGCGAGGATTATGTTGCATTACCATATGTCGCAGGTCTGTCTAAAAATATTAAAAAATTGTTACAAAAGGATTTCGCAATAGGCCATAAAAATTACAACAATCTGAATAGTATATTTTCTAAATTAGAATCGCCGATAGAAAAAATTAAGCCAACGTAGTATACAGCAATCCGTGCAAAGATTGTAACGCTGTGTACATTGGACAAACATCTCAGTACCTTAAAAAAAGAACAGAAGCCCATAAATATAAAAAAAGGAACTGACAGCGCTGAAAAAACGTACAATAGAATATGCACACTCGTTTGATTCCAACAGCACCAAAATATTAGACAAAGAACAAAATACACATAAAAGGACCACTCTAGAAATGATATACATAAAAAAAATAAAAATGCTGTCAACAATGGAACGGACATAGGCGGAATAAGCAACATATATATTAATTTAATTTAAAATAAAAAAAATCATATATTTATATTATAGATTTAGTTTTAAGGAAAATAATGTTTAATGTTTGTAATTTTTGAGAAAAATATGTGCATTATACAGATTTCAATACACAGGAAATAGCAATCAGGTTATATAAAAAGACACATATAATTATACTACTGCAATAAGGGTGGGAACAAAATAGGATGGGTAGATCAATTAATTTTTTAGTATATCAAGAGAATTCTGTATGATGTTTGTACGAATGTTTATTGTCACCTGAGGAAGCTTAGAGAATTCTAAGTGAAACGTAGTAAATTTAATGTATAAGTTTATATAGTTGGTTGGTTAACCCAGGAGATTAATAAACATAATATTTTTAAATAAAATATGTCGTAATATTAATAATTAAAATAATTATTATTAATAAAATAATTCTATCCAATCAAGAGGAAAATAAACTTAAATAAATTACATTTAAGTTATATATAAAATTTAAATAGACTTTTCAATTAGTATTTAGAATAAAATAAGGTAACTATTTTAAAATAAAAAAAAAAATTATCTTGGTAAAAATACATCAATAATTTTGTAATAAGTAACAGCTGGTTTACAAAAAATATTTAAAGGAAAATATTTCGACCGAAAAAGGTTTGATTATCTAAGTTAATTTTTATTACCACAAATTATCACTTGTAAAAGATAAAGGAATTTGTTTTGTGAAATGCCACGTTCTAATATCTTAATATGTTATTGTAAGGGAATAACAACCATAGAGAATCAGAGACATTCCGTACTTGGGAAACGGGAATCCATTTCAAGTCTAAAGCCGGCGTGAGACCGTGACGCTGTATTCTAGAGTTAAAGGTAAAGATGATATGACCCGAACACCCCGAGTTTGAAATTAGAACCTTCTTTCATTTATAAAACCGATTAGAAATACCATCGTTCTCACGAACCCAAATCTCAATCGGTTGATCTTGATGTTATCCCAACATACGGTACAGATCAAAATCCTTCCTTGGTACTACATATTCTGGTCAGATTTCGCGTAAGAATAAAAAATAACCGCAGCTAAATCGCATGCCCTTCGAATTTATAATCCTGCAAGGTTCAAGTTTGTTCTTATGGGGCTTACTGACAGTTCTATTTAGTTTAATGTATTTAAAAACTGTTATGTACATAAATTTTTAACCTCCGAAAACAAAAAAAATGAAGTTTATAATTAAAAAGGCCACGACAAATTTGGACAATTCTTGCATTGAAAAGCACAATCTCAGTACAACCTATCATATATACACGGTAAATTGATCAATAAAAGTTTCAGAATAATTATAAAAATTATCCAGTGATTAGGTTTTCCCCCATGGTTTCTTGAAGTCTACAGTTGGAGAAAAAAAAAAACAGGCAAGATTATAAAAATTACTTCTACCGATTTTTCAATGATCATCATATATTATCCCTTTTTTATTAGATAAAAATATGTTTATGGGCTGAATAGATTAAAGAAGATAGTTAGGATCATTGCCGATAGAATTTTATTATGGTTGTTTTACAATTTTAAAGGTCCTTAGTTATAGTCAGTTTGAAAGTACAGCTTACTTTATTTTGAACTTTAATGCTCTCTTTTTCCAGAGCGTACCCCGGACAACGGTGCTCAGTTAAAACCGATAGAAAAACATAAGAGTCTAATTACAATCTGACGTAAAACATGAAATCAAGATTTTAAAATATTAATAATAATAAAAATGATTGGTATTTTTCAGGATAATTATTTAAAAAAAATAAAAGTATTAGTTTATATATATATATATATATATATATACATTCTTTTTTCACGGTCAGCTGTATAATGCAATTTAGGTTACATTAATGAAAATTTAAAAACAATATGTACTCGTATTAAAATTTTGTTTTTAATATAACCTTGCAAATTAATTAAAAAAAGTAATAAAAAGCCAATTAAAAACTTTAAACACTGGCTATGGCTTATTTTTTTCGATAACATACTTGTTTTTAAAAACAGGAATTTTCTAGCAAAAATACATTTATATGTGTATCTACACATCAATTTAACTAATTTATTTTACGTCAAGAAAAACTTGTCTAAATTCGTTGCACATGAACAAATACCCTTGAGAATTAAATTGCTTCATTAGTTGGATCCAGTTTTATGTAAGAAATATAAAAAATACTGCCTATTATAAAGTATACTATTACTGTAATCAATATTTTAATGTTAAAACCTGAAAAATAATACATAAAATCTTAATAAAATTGATGGAGTAGTGATAAAAAAAGTAAGAACCTTATACGTATTGAGTTGTAACTTCTAAATAATTTACTTATTTGTAATCTCATTTATAAAGATATTTTTTATTAACTTTATACTTTTTATATCTATTATAATTTATTTTCCATCATACAACTTTATTATTTAAATAATTAATTTACTTTAAGTATTTCACACACAATATATTACTTACTACGAGTACGTATTCTTATATGAGTTCTTACACCGGAAAGGAACGAATTTTACAGAACTGTACGTTACTGTGACGTCAAAAAGATTAGCTAATTGTCGCCGCATATATTCAAACAGTTAGGAATTAATCGTTAATCATGTAACGAAATGAATTGATTTATATCCAATTTAAAAAAAAAAAATTATGAGTGAAGAATGGGAGTAAATGAATTTTGTATGAAGCGAGAATAAAGTGTGAGAGACATCTCGCGCTCATGATATTAGATTTAAAAAAATTGCTTGTAACCAGAAAATAATCTAAAACTGATATCTCAATGTTATAGCATGAAGTATCCTCTTCTCATGAAATAATAAATTTTCATACAAAATTAAAACGTAAATTTTCTAATTTTCTGGACTGATTTGTGTCCATTTGTCTTTTTGTCCGGGTTACACAATTTAAAATTACTAATTTTTATTCTACCACTACTTTCTGAATGCACTTGAAAACGGTTAACTATATATAACGAAATATTCATCTGGATTTTAACCCTGTTTTAAACACAATTTTCAACACCCTTGAAACCAAATTTACTTGATTAAAATTTTTTTGTATGTGTTTTATTCGTTCCGTATAAATTTCACAAAAAAAAAATAAAAAAAATAAAAATAAGAAAAAACGAAATTGAAATTGAAATACATCACCAAACAGAATTGGGTGCGTGATTGAAAGGAAATGGAATTAGCTACCTAGCCCTTGCCGACGATATTACAATGTTCTCCGAGAGCCTCAAAATGGTAACAGAACAAGTAAATCATCTATAAGAAATTGTAAAGAAAGTAAAGATAAAAATTTCCTTGAAAATAACTAACATAAAAAATTCCTCCAAGTCCCTAAATACGAAATGTGGAAAAATAGATTTAATAATCTGGGAAGAAATGATCCAAATTAATGTTTTAGATTAAAAAAAACAGCTTAATAAGAACGAGAAAAATAGAATTAGCTTATCAACTGTAACAAAAAATATTTAAAACAAAAAACAGCATCTCAATAAAAGACAAAATCAGGTATTGTAATATGGTATTGTATAACCTCCGGGACCACCTTTAGATATTGCTTCAGAGGATGAGATGAATGATTTGTAGCGTGTGTGAAAATGCCATGCCTGACCGGGATTCAAACCCGGGACCTCCGAATGAAAGACTGAGACGCTACCACAGGTAATGAACCTATTTTTTTACTCCTCATTCTTAAACACCCCCAAGGTAACTAGCCTCCGCCTGTTAAGACATAGCACAATCACCTCAGAGTGTCGTGGCAGCAGTCTTTACCCACCCTAGCTGCCTCCTTGTGGGAGGATCTCCCTTCGGGGTCCCTAGAGCCTCATCGGAATGTGCCAACCTCCTCTTCAGGACAGCCAACACACCCGTCTTCTGGAGGGCTATCCTCCCCGTCCCTATCCTAGGTTCCGTATACGCATTGCGCGTATCCGTCACCCCACGCGACCCAGACATACCATGAGAGTCCCTTATGCCATCATCGGGAAGCCCCGACCACCTCACTCTTGCGTGCTAGGAGACCAGAACAACCTAAGCATAATGGCTACCTCTCTGGCCCTACACGTCGCCACGATTTGCACCCGGCTTCCCTTATTTTTTGAAGCCATACCTTTCTTTCCCAATATGCATTATCATGCATCCTACTAAGAGTGATGTCTCTGCACCCTTCCGTACGGACAAATAAACTACAACACACTTCTTGCCCCAGCTCGCACACATAGTTACATATACTCTAACCTAAATAATAAAAACAACCTTATCCTAACATACTAACAAACAAACCCTCCTAGAGACCACTCCATCTCCGCTACCTTCTTATAAGCAGTCACTCGTAGTGCCAATGCCATTCGAGCAAAAAGAAAAAAGAAAATAGTGCCTCCGTCCCCAGCAGAAACATTGCCACTTATGTTTTTTTTTTTTTTCGACTCTACTCCCCTGGGCCGGATCGACTGTGTGGTATTACGCCACCCAGGGGAGTGCCTGTTATACTCTAATGAGCCTTCCCGCCTACCGGCTGTAAGTCCGGCATGGCAGGTCGGCTCACCGGTCAGTTCTTTTGAGTCACAGTATTTTATTTTTTATAATGCCCTTATGTATTTCGCACGCCATACCTTGAGCAGCCGTGACGTGGCGCCTGGGTCTTTTAATGCTTCATTTCCCACATCTTCTTACATCTTCCGACAAACCCTTGGAGTCCCCAGTGGATCATCGGTACTGACAAACCTAGGCATGTCAGCCCTCACCACTGGGGCTGTCCACCCTGCCCTAATTTATAATCAATACCCCAATTGTTTCTCATCTTCACTCTTTTGTATGAGTATTTTTCTGATTATTCTTTCTGTTCTATTCCAATTCTCTTCGCTGGCTATCATATTTAAGGTGGTTCTCTCATTTGCATTGGCTAAGTCCACATCTTGCTTATCCACCTCCCACCTAACGCATTCCGTAAATGTATGCTCAACATCATCATCTATGCCACAATATATACATGTCGGTGTCTGTCTTCTGTTGATTTTATACAGATAATGGTTGAAACAACCATGGCCTGTGAAGAACTGAGCAGTATAAATGCCACATGTTGGGCAGTATAAATGCCACTTATGCCACTTATGTCTAGCGAACCTTTCCATCACGCTCCTCCTGCGCTACCCATGTACCACAATTCCCATGATAGACATGCGCGTGAATTATCCCACCGGAAAGTCCGAGAAAAGTTGCAAGACACAAGAATCCGAGACCCAAAGATACAACATACCTAATCCTAACATATCATATACTTACACTAAAACATTACAAATTAAAATCCTAATCTACTGTTATCACACTTAAATTCACCGAGATATCCTGCCGTCGTCCAGGCAGCCACTGCTCGTCTTTCCTCAGGGGAGCCCACGCCGTCGAGGGGCTTCCTCCTTGGCCTTCGTGTCAAGAATGGTATGAGCCAAGCTCGCCAAGTCCAACCAATCCTGCTGTGTTCTGACCATACGTCTGATCACGTCATCTGGTATGACCAACGCCACAACTCTCCTCCTCGCGTCGGCCCACCGGCACAGTCGAACCAGGTGTGCTCGACAGTGTCCATTTCGTTTCAGTACCTGCACCTCGCTGATGGTCTGCGTTTGAATCTGTGCAGGTAACTGCCGAAATCTCCATGTCCTGTGAGCAGCTGGGTGAGGAAATAATCCACCTCTCCATGACGTTACCCCACCCAAGCTCTCACGTCCGGGATCAGGTACCTGGTCCACCGGCCAACCTGGCTCACCTCTCATCTCGCCTGCCATCGATCCATAATCTGCGCCCTCGCCTCTTCCTTCGAGACCCGGCCAAATGGCATACACCTCTGCTCGACCATCAAGTTGATGGGCGCGGATCCCGCGACGACACAGATTGCATCGTAGGAGACTGTCCGATACGCGCAAGTCGTGCGCAGAAGCAGTCTCCTATGAATCGATTCCAACTTCTTGCGATATTTTCCAACCTTTACGGCTCTGATCCACGCTGGTGCCGCATAAAGCAGAACAGAAGTTACCGTCGTCGCGATGACTTTCCTCTTCTTTTCCTTACGCCCCACCACCGTGTTGGCCATGAGCAGAGAGATTGCCGACAAGAGGCGTTCGCGTTCAGGGTAGCCTCTCCTACGTGGGGTCCGAATGAACGATTACTGTCCAACTAGACCCCTAGGTACTTAGCTCTTCGTACCTGCCCAATCTCCACGTTGTTTATTGTGAACCTCATGTCTCGCAAAGGTCTCCTGCCGGCAAATACGAGGGCCTGCGATTTTTCCGGGGCAATCTTAAGACCATAATTTGCCCCCAGCGCCTCATTTACCCTCCCCTCGACTTCCCTCTCAACTGCTCCATCAATTAGTAGGGCCAGGTCATCCGCAAAACCGATGACTTCCACCCCCTCCGGATACTGTTGCCACAGCACTCTGTCGTACGTTGTATTCCACAGCAGGGGTCCCAACACCGATCCCTGCGGAACCCATGCTCGCATATAAAACTCCCGCTGTCCAGCAACAGTATCCGCGTGCACCCTCCGGTCACTCAGGTATTCCCGCAGAATATTTTGAAGCTGACCGGAGACTCCCCTTGCCACCAACGACTGCCCGATGACCTCCCAAGGCAGGCTGTTGAAGGCATTTCGAACACCAAGCAGTACAAGGGCTGGAATCTTCCTTGTCTTCCAAGTCCCGCTAGCAGCGTTGTCAACGAAGCGCACTACCTCTCATACTGCGTGGACCGTAGATCTCCCTTTCCTAAATCCGTACTGTCGGGGAGAAAGTTCGTCCTCCAGCTCTATTTCCGCCGTCAGCCGTCCCTCATCGACCCTTTCATAAATGTTTCCCAGTGTACTAAGCAAGTACACTGGCCTGAATGCTCCAGGGTCGTCCAGAGCTCGACCCGGCTTTGGTAGCAAGACCAGGCGCGCGACCCTTCAGCAAGTCGGAAAGACGCCCCGCACGAAGGCACTGTTCATACAGTCCAGCACCAACCACGGGAATGCCCCCACAACCATCCGAGCCACTGCCCCGGCATCCCGCCTGGGCTCGGGCTCTTCCGGTTGTTGATTCTGGCAGCGGCTCCCTGTAGTTCAGGTAGGGAGATCCGTCTTACGTCGTCCATCGGCGCCACACGCCACTCCATCTCAGGTAACCTGGGGAAGAGCGAGTCGACGATACCACCGATTATGTCACTGGCGATGACCAGCAGCCTTCTCCCCAGCCTCTTAGTGACAGGCTTATAAGCCTGCCCCCAAGGGTCATCTTGAAGATGATCGAGAAGTTTCTTACACGCCCTTTTCCTTTTGGAAGGAGAAGTTTCACCCTTCTCCTTCCGGATCACCCTTTTCAAATGATTCCTTTCAGCTTTAGGTCACGCGCCAGCTCCTCAACATCTTCTCTCTCTCTCGTCCTGCTTCGATTAAGGGGACGCCGCAGACGCTGCACGTTTGCCCTAATTTCTCCAATCGTAGCGGTCCGCCAGTACACCTTTCTTCTGGGGTTCCTAGCCGCCGTTAGCTCCATTGCACAAGCCTCTTGGACCGCTTCCGCAAGCTCCTCAGGCTCTTGCAGGTAAGCTTCCATGAAGCGGGCCGCAAGCTTCCTCCTGAGCCCTAGTAAATACTGCTCGTCGACGAACCATATAGTCTCTTTCCACAGACCGTGGGCCACCCAGCTCGATCCATACCCCCCTATGGTCGCTGCAGAGCTCAGTCTGCATTACTTCACACACCACCAGACGTAGACCCGCCGTGTCCGTGACGTAAACGTGGTCAAAGACCGATCCCCGATTTCCTCTCCAGAAGGTGGGGGTGTCATCATTCATGTTTATCATCCCGAGCGAGGCAATTAGCTCTGCTAACTCCTCTTCCCGCTCGTCTGTGACGCCTCCCCCAGCCACGGCGTTCTTGGCATTGAAGTCCCCTACGACTGAAGCGGGTACATCAATCCCTCGCAAGTCGTCCCCGAGTTTGTTGAGAAACTCCACATATCCGTTCCAGGACGAGTTGGGGGAGATATAGCAACAGTAAATATAAATCTTCTCCACTCTCGTCCTAACAAACCCCTCTCCAGCGTGCTGCTCGGAGACCGCAAAAATCCCCGTGAGGTCCTTCAATGCCGCGTCCTCTCGTCGGTCGATTAGCCAACCTTTGTCCGTGACCACCCTTTCGTTTGGTTCCGCCACTAGTGCGAAATCGGCGCCGCTCGCTGAGGTACCTTCCCACAGGAGGTCATGGACCAAGTCACTTCTGTTTGCATTGATGTAGAGCAGCTTGATTTTGCGTTGAAAGCCGCTCTTCTACACTGCCGGTCACCAAAGCTGTGACCCGCCGTCCACATTTGCTGCAGTTGGGCTGCTCCTTGCAGTCCCGTCGAAAGTGGCCTACCCCTCTACAGTTGAAACAGGACTTGGAACGGTCCGGCCCTTTGCATCCAGCCGCCATGTGTCCCTGCTCCCAGCAGCGGTAGCATTTAGGCTCGTCTTCCCTTGGAAGCACCCGGCACGACTGCCACCCAATGCGCAGCTCTCCTTGGCCACCAATAATTCGGCTGCCCTTCTAGCGAGGACCACCATGGCGTTCTGCGCCTGTCCATACGCCGGCCGCAGTGAAGCTACTTTGGTTCCCAAGTGGTCCTCCGTAAGCAGAGCGTCTTTTACAGCCTGGAACAGTTCCTCTTTCGTCACTTCACAGTCCAAGCCTTTCTTTGATGTTGACCGTCATGGGTCGCTCCGCGACCTCCCGGGGTAATTATTATCTCCTGTAGCCGTCCCTGAACACATTCGGAGAGGGCCTTGGCTTCACACCAGCCGTGTCTTTGATCTTCAATTCGAGACCCTCTCCCCTGCTTTTCTTTGCTGAGACAACTGCTCCCGCAAGCCCCTCACCGGTCCCCGCCTTGACCTCTCGAAGCAACTGCGCATATGTCAGCCCTTCTTTGTGGATGACAACCGTCTTCGTTGGTGTCGACGGTTTGCTTACCGACTTCCTTCTGACCGCTTCCATCTTAGCCGCAAAGATGACCCGCCTTGATCCATCTCTTCTCGCCAGGTACTCCTGCAGCCTCCTAACCTTGTTCAAGATTTTCCCTGGTAACATACTCACAGGGATCGCTGCACCTACAACACCTTCGATTCTCTGTAGGCCCTCCACAACTTTCCGGGTGATCTCCGCCTCCGGTAACTCGGAATCCACCGCTAGGACTAACGTCTCGCTCGCGCCCTCTGGTGCTTCCCCAAGCAACACCTCAATTTTGGGTTGCTGAATTTAAAACAGTTATCAGAATTTGTATAATACTCACTTTTTTTAGATACATATGATTTATTTACCAACAAATCAGTGTGAAATCAATACTTAAAAAATTATTATTTGTGTTTATTCATTTAATATTTGGTTAAATCACCTAACGTTTTATTTATTCAAACACAGATAAATTAAAATACATTAATCCAATTCTAAAATAACAGTTTCTAAAAATCTAAATCATTGGAAATGCCTTTAAAATAACAGTTTTTAAAAGTTTAAATCATTAAAATTGTCTTACGTTTAATTTTTAAAATATGAAACAAACTTTTACGCTTGTACGATGTTTGATCAGTTTCTTTAATCAAAAACCAACAATAGTCACCCATCATTCACATCTTCCTTGGTACCGATGCTCCACGGTCAGAATATCCTGATCGAAACGCTCTCTTTGGTCATCGCTGATAGAGCTCAAATTTTCGGGAAAAAAGTGTAGGTGGGAGTGTAGGATATGAATTTTTAATGAAATCCTACATTCTTAACGTATGTAGTTTTGTAACGGCTTATTAACCCCCAAAAAATATAGTTTTCATCTTATCTGTTGCCTAAAAACTACTCACATCTTTGAAGGACTTCCATGCAGTTACTTCAGATTCGCTAAGATCGTCGTCAAAAGTTAAGTCCTCAGTTTCTTAATTTGCGGACCGATAAATATACCCTCCTTCAGCTTGCCATCAGTCAATCTAGGTATTTTTAAATGATTAAATCCTGGTTCATCTTTGTCCAGTGTTTTTACAAAATTTTTCATGAGTCCAAGTTTTATGTGAAGTGGCGGCGGTATGTATGATTTTACCACTCTCAATTAATTATAAATAATTTACATTTTTTCACCAGCCACACAGTTCTGCCGCAATGGCCAATTTACTTGATAATGACTTTTTGTATCATGACTATCCCAAAGACAAAGAATACAACAATATTTCGTAAACCCACCTTGTAAACCGCAAAGTAACGCAACAACTTTCAGATCACTGCAAACTTGCCATATATGCTCTTTGTATATTACTGCTTCTAACATTGAGCCATAGTTTCCTATGTTTCTTTCATGTCAACTGCATGAGCTAATGGAGTGGATGGCTATTTGTTACCATTATGTAATAAAACTGTTTTCATGCTAACTTTAGAAAAGTCAATTTAAAGACCCTGTTCTTCAGAAATGTGCTGAATTCCAAGCTCCTTCATCATGCCATCAACATTAGTACAAACGCACAATGAATTTTTCATAGTAAAATAAGTTGAAAGATTTTTATTTCATGTTCTAAACGTAGTAACTTTTGTTTCTAAAATATTTCACTGTCGCAGTTTAGATCTAAGAAGTTCAGCTTGCTGCTTTAATAACTTTAAATCGCGAACTAAATCATTAGTTCATGTTGAATTTAATGACGAGATTTCTAATCTTATACAGGAAGAAATTCTTCAATTCCTCTACATCATCTGCTTCATTTTCAGATTGTTCTTCTAGCAATATCGAATTAGATGGTGGTACCGGCTTTAGAGCTGAAGATACATTTGGGTATTTTATGAGCATTCTATTTTTGAATGAAAATCCAAATATATCTGTCACACAAACGTAGCAGTTGGTGAAGTGGTTCTTAGATTCGAGTCAAACCATCCGTACAAGAAATGGTTTGGCTCAACGTTTCCCTTCAACCATTCAGTTAGAGTTACCAAACACGATATGCAAATAACAAGATGCGTCCAGATTTTATTTTGATCCCCAAGTGCACAATCAAAATGAAATTTATAAGCTGTTTTTATCAATTCAGAAATAGTCTTTCTTTGAGATTTAGACGTAAATTTACCACAGACATAACAAAAATTGTCTGGATGATTTTAACATCCACGAATTTTTGCAGAAGCCATGTAACAAATAAAAAAGAGAAAAATCACTTTTGTATTATAAAAAATTGATGAACATATAGCAAAACACTAATAACTCTCTGAAACACGATACACAATATAGACAAATGAAGCTAGACTGAATGAAGCTCTGTAGTAGGCAACAACATATATCTGTATGTCATACAGACATGTTTGTACGTGTCTAGTTCTCATGATGCAGTGAATATGTATATATAATTTTTTCTTTATTAAGCACGTATGCACATTGTTTAAAATTAAAAATACAGAAATTATTCTTAATTGTTACTAGTATTTGATCAAAATGAGTTTATTATAAAAATATTTTCAAATTTACGATTTACATTAATCCTCTTTACTTGGTAACACAATTTCAATAGCATATTTGAATCAACACATAAATTACAGTGAGAAAATTTGTATAAAATGTTAGATAAAAATTTTCTGGTTATTAGTGAATGATCTTTATAAATAAAATGAGGCTGAGAACATGCCAGATATCATGAGAAAAAGAAGAGCTAAATTTTTCCACCATCTTATGAGAATGAATGACAACAGGTTCACAAAACAAATCTTCATCCATATTTATGACTATAAATAACAGAAATGACAACATGGAAATTTTGAAAACAAAACAAAGGTACTGGCATCTTTTGAAAAATTCACAGTAGGATTTAAAATTGTAAATAATAATCGAAATATTTATTAGATGTTTCATTTTAATTATCTTGGTTGCATCGCACCGTATGAAGAAGATAGATATTTGAGTTTTAATTGAGATAATTTCAAGTTATTTATGCTACAATTCGAAAGAACTATACGTAAAGAAAGTAGAAAAGAGACTAGATGAAGTTTCATAAGTAATGATAATACCATGTACTTTTACTAAACCAAAATCTGTATGCCGAAGAAAAGAAACCCAAATAACATTCCAGCTGCTGAAATGAAATTTTTACGCGCAGTTAAATTTTGCCAATGAAATGACAGGTTGTTTAATAAGGAAATTAGAAATTAATTAAATGTTAAGACTGTACTGCGTACAATTGAGCATAACAAACGACAACTCAACAGAATGACAGATGATAAATTTATGAAAATGGCCACGATTTATAATGCTGAAAAAGCATGGGTAAACCTCACAAACAGTGTTGGAGAATTTTATATTTTGCACAGTTTTTCGGATTGGAACAGGCAACTCGTCTTAACCGCAAATGATGACGACGACGACTAAAAAATATCGAAATTAAAAATCGTACTGAATATTAAAAATAATACAGTTTTAATATTTAAATTTAATTTGTTCAAGTTGGTGCCAAATTATAAAGCTCTTCCTTAGAATTATATTCTTTCATTTAATTTTTCTTTTTTTCTTCTGACCCGCTGTTGGTTTTTCTTCTCATCTCTTGGAAACCCTTATATTTCTTAATTTTTCTTTTAAAGGGTTTCTTTTCATAATGGATTCCTTTTTAATGCCCATTTTATTCTGTCTTTTATTTATTAAGTTCTTCTTAATACCTAATTTACTTTGCGCTTATTTAATTTAATGTTTTAATAATACCATTTATGATAATTAAAAAAAAATTATCGTCAGTTAATATTTATGTATTTTAATCAAAAACACTTAAAAATATATGATTACTTCATTTATTACAATTTTATATTAAGTAATAAATCGTTGAAAAGTTTATAATGACAAATTTTTACTGCTAATTGAATACATTTATTTCTTTTAGTAGCATTTTATTACATCACGTCAAGACAACGTAAAAGATTAATAATAATTAGTTTTAAGCTTTCTAGTTTTAATAGTGACAACAGCTAGGCATTAGTAGTTATGATTGTAAAAAATAACAAAAAATAATTAATAGATTTAGAAAGAGAATTAACCTAACCGAGAATTATGTATATTGTTACTACTGAAAATAATTTTGTTACAAAATTAATTTTTTTTTTATATCAGAAACATTTTATTTGTAACAAACTGAATTATATTTATTTCACTTTTTTGTTTGGTTATACTAATCGCAAAGATGGCTGAACCAACTTCAAGAAAACTGTATATATTGGATGATATAATTTTAAACTAGACTGAAATGTAGAAAATGACTTAAATATATCAGGATTTTATAGAGGAAGAATACTACGTATTTAGTATTTATTTGTTACTTAGAAGCCAGTATGTTACAAAAATATTATTCAAAATATTAATGGGGACTTATATGAATACATTTTAAAACAGATTTTTTACAAGGAAGTATTGTAATCGCGAAAAATTTCGGTTTTCAGATTTCAACGGAAATATCCATTTTGACCATCCCTGAATCTATTTTGACTAGTTTTGGCGTGTCGTCTGTACGTACTTATGTATCTTGCATAAGTAAAAAATGATTGGCCGTAGGATGTTGAAATTTTGGATTTAGAACTGTTGTAACATCTAGTTGTGCACCACCCCTTTTGATTGCAATCTAGTGAACCACAAGTGTCCAAAAAAGCTCAAAATCCAAAAACAATTAGATTTTGGACTTTTTCTTAACTGCAGTAAAAAGCCCTCAGTTGAGTTTGTTAATGGGCAAAATTGGACCATGGGGGTGACGTTTTCGAAAAAAAATATCCCTATAACTTTCTTACTAAGTAAAATATCGTACTCATTTAAAGTTCCTACTATTCCTTGGATAAGGGCTTGAAACTTATCTAATTAAAGTCTTTTGATATCACCAAACATTGGCTCAGGGGTGAAAAAAATGGGGTTTTGAAGACAAAAAAATCATACCTCCCTTAATAAGTAGACATCGAATCGGTTTAAAGTGGTCTTTAGTCCTCTAAACATTACCTAAAACGTTTGTCTGTAACAATTTTTGATATGACCAACCCTTACCGCAAGGGATGACCAAAATCTTGCTGGAATTGTAAGAAGATGGGGCTTGTCGTGTGCTAAACATGTGAAACTTTTTTCACATGTAACCATTGTCGTATTGAGTAAATTTTAAGTTTTTCTTAACTTTAAGGTGGAAATCTTTTTTATCCCCTACTTAACACAGGTAAACTCTACCTCCGCCTTCCGGCGTGCCGAAAGGGATTCTATTATTTATTACAGATGTTTTATAAAGTTTGTAGAGTTTGACTCTAAACAGTTTGTCTTTGATATTCAATAATTCCTAATTAAGTTAAATTATTATTTTGCTTTTATTTAACGTAATATTTTTATTTAATATTATTATTATTAACTGTTTTTATTCAACTATCATCACACCATAGCAACTGCCACTGACATAATTCGTAAATAAAAGTATTTATTTATGTATTGACTATTTACAATGTTGACGATATGTTTGCTTTTAATTTATTCTATGCTAGTTTTATCATTCATCTAGAAAAGCCGGTTTTCGATAGAACGCAACTAACTACTCACCCATATACACACGCCAGAGAAAATATTCAAAGATATTTCATCATAGACATAGCTTATTCACCTTAATATATCCTACTTGTTACAAAATAAATTAGAAATGAAAAAAACATTTATGTTGAAATTTATTTTAATATTACTTTTATTAAAATTGATTTTAAATAATTTTCCTAACAAGAAGTCTTTATAGAAAAAGGATAGAAAAACGTTTTTGATGAATTTTTTCGTAACTGAATTAAATTGAGATTACGCTTTTATATAAATTTTTTTTTGAAAGGGGACCCCTACTAGATAAAAAAAAACGAAAAAAATCATAATCCCTGTTATAATATAATTTAAAATACAACTTACAAATGAAATTAATAGGAAAATAAAATAAAAACCGATAAAATTTTAGGGAAAAATTTCTTTTGTAATAAAAAAAAAAAATTGTTTCATTAGAGTGTTCTGAGCTATTCATTGCGAAACAATAACTTTATCATTTAAGATTGGAATAAATTCACAAAAACATGTTAACAAAACAAATAATAAATGAACAAATTTATTTTTATTATTTTTTATTTATTATTTTATTATTATTTATATTTTAATTTTATTAATTATATTTTATACATATATTTATATTTTATTTATAAAATGTTAAATTTTATTAATTACATTTTATTATTTTTTTTATTATTTGTTATCTTTTCATTAATTTGTATCGACATACACACATTGAGTATTAATAAAACCTCGCAAACTTTAAATAATTTTTTTCAACCTAAAAAATAGATAAATAAAATTTATTTAATGCTCTTGTCTCGAAACAATCTATTTGAATACGGGGGACAATTTAAAACTTCTAAATGAAAAGGGTAGAGTTGTGACAATAATTTTAAAGGGCACTTAAAAACAAAATTTTTGTCGTAAAAACCTTCGGGATATTATAACCTTATAACTACTTTGGGTGTACTATAGGATACTTTTGAAACTAGCTGTGAAATATTTTAAATGACCACTATTTTGGTTAAGGTTGTCGCAGCCCGATGTTTTTTTCGCCAAATAATTTTTTTTTCAATACTATTTAGTGATTTTGATGTTTCAAAATGCCGTTTATGTGTCAAAAAAATACTCTTACAAATAAAATTTTTCCAGTTACCCCTAGATACGGACTTGAGTGTATGGTGGTCTTTTCCAAAAATAGATTGTTTCGAGGTTGGAGCATTTGCTAAATTTCATTTTTCTATATTAAATGGTGGAAAAGTTATTTAAGCGTACACTTTGTTAATGCTCTGCAAGAATGGATGGATGAATACACACACACGCGCCAGCGCGCGCGCACATATATATATATATATATATATATATATATATGCAAGTTAAGTTTATTTTTTAATGAATTACGTTTTTAAAAAAAACAATTTTATTTATATCAAGTAAAATTTATACAATTCATGGGTATTCAATTATACTGTTTAATATTATTATATATGCCTTCTAATTTTAATTAAAACGCTTACTATACATATTAACGAGCGAGCCCCTTTCTTTTCCTGTTTAGCCTCCGGTAACTACCGTTCAGATAATACTTCAGAGGATGAATGGGGATGATATGTATGAGTGTAAATGAAGTGTAGTCTTGTACATTCTCAGTTCGACCATTCCTGAGATGTGTGGTTAATTGAAACCCAACCACCAAAGAACACCGGTATCCACGATCTAGTATTCAAATCGAGTAAAAATAACTGGCTTTACTAGGACTTGAACGCTGGAACTCTGGACTTCCAAATCAGCTGATTTGGGAAGACACGTTCACCACTAGACCACCACTAGACCCGGTGGGTTCGAGTGAGCCCCTAAAAATGTACAAGTAGAAGATTTGTGTGAACTTGATGGACATTCGTGTGGACTGAATAAAAATTATATTAACAAAGGCTTCAACTACAATAACAATTCTAATGAATGATTACTAGGAATGCGTTCCAATGTTAACGCTTACATCCGCTAAGTACAGTAATCTAACTCCTCCATCAACAAATGAAACACCCGGAGGCTGATTAGCAGGCTCAGGTGTTTCTTCTTTAAATATTTTACAGTACATAAACAACAATAATTATTAAAATTTTATACAATAATACAATCCATATTGACATTTGATTCGATACGATATTTTTGTTTTTAATTGGAGACAAATTATTTATATTCATTTATCTAGAAACTGTCCATTGTGTAAACAGGAGGTAGCAATCCAATAGGTTAAAACTATACAAAAGGTGAGCTACGTTGAATCGAAGAAAATCGTCAAAAATAGATCGCCAAGCACAAGCTGCGTCAACTCCAGCCAACCTGCGTCAACCTTCAAAGAAAACGATGTGATTGCAGAGCTAAGTGTATCATAGTTGCGTTAGCAGCTACGGTTGAATGTATTATAAACAACAAACTTGGAAATTTTCCGACCAGAAAAAACAATCAAAACGGGAAAAGAAAACAGCAGCTAATAAAGAAAAGAGCTCATCTCCTTTGAGGAACATTCGACCAGGTCCAAGGCGAAGGATAGTGAATGCAGAATAGAGAAGAAGCCTAAAGCCAAAGTAGAGATTGCAAAAATTCCCATCCAGGTAACTGAGAAGTTAAAGATAAAAATATTAGAAAAAGAAGACTTAGAAAAACATAAATAGAACCCACAAAAGCACGGAGGCTTTTAATTGAGAGGACGAGTTCACCCACCCCACAATCTTTAGCGGGGAATGCAACGAGTCTCTACTCCGATACACTGGTGACGCACCATCTGAGCCAGTGTCATCTGATGCTTGCAGCAGGAGATCCTCCGTGATGTACTGCGGAAGTTCAGAAGAATCCATCTTCGAGGCCTCTGACACCCTGGAATTTGCCATCGAGGCCTTCAGGAAGATGGAAAAAAGAAATAAAAAATGATGGCCTAAGAATAAACCTAGCCGATGGAAAGAGGGAGTTCATAGCCTATTAGAAATTTTAAATTAAATTTGATTTTTTAATATTCGTGTGACATTATTGAAGCATTTGAAAGTTTTGATAACATTTCGTTGGAAATGGTTTGTGTGCATTAAGTGTTTTTAACAGTTTTTCTTTTGTAGTGGTTTTAGTGTTTAAGTTTTAAGTGGCAAGGAGTCTTTACACCCTTGCAGTATTGTGTTTCTTTGGAAATTTTAATATCCCATGACAAATCTTGTTATTAGATGATCTGTATTGACAGGACTAGTCTTCTGATTCCGTCGCTAGTGTTTTTGTCAGGTGGCAGGGAAAACCCACCGGGTTGGTCTATTGGTTAAACTCGTCATTGCAAATCAGCTGATTTTGAAGTCGAGAGTTCTAAGGTTCAAATCCTAGTGAAGGCAGTTACTTTTATACGGATTTTAATTCTAGATCGTGGTTACCGCTGTTCTTTGGTGGTTGGGTTTCAATTAACCACACTTCCCAGGAATGGTCGACCTGAGACTGTACAAGACTATACTTCATTTACATTCATACATATCATCCTCACTCATCCCCTGAAGTAACATCTTACGGTGATTCCGGAAGCTAAACAGAAAAAGAGAGAGGGGACGGGAAATATTTTCATTTCTTTTTTTTTGTGTGGAAAGGCGCTAATAAAATCACAGTAGTGATCCTATACCTCAAAAAAAAAATCCATTATCAACGTTTATAAAGGACGTGGAAATAGTATAAATATGAATCTAATTCTTTAATTAAGCTAACCAGATATATCCTACGAGATATAGTAATTAGCAAATGAGATAAGAACATTTTTAACACTTTTTAAACGCTTACAAATAAAGGTTGGTTATGCTTCAGAAAATCTTACTGGACCGTAAAAATTTAATAGGTATTAGGTTCAAAATTACGCTAAGTATTTAAACAAACCAATAATTAATTAATCCATAAAGTAAATAAAAATTAATTTAATAAAATAATTCATTTGTTTTATATTTTACTCCAGTAAACTTATTTTATTGGCTGGGATCTGGGTTTTTTTACAGTTTATAGAAATAAATCACTTTATTTGAATAAAGATTTGTCACAATTTACTAATCAATAAGTCAAAAGATTACCTAATAATAGTATATCTTTTTAAAATTGCTCCAAAGCCATTATTGATTTTTCCATTATCGATTTTTAACATGAATAAATTTAAATAGCGGAAATAATTAATTAAACCCAACGATTTAGATAAAGAATCAAATAAAATTAGAGCTAGTAAAATGGATGTTGCATATCATTTAACAAAACATTTATACAATAAAACATCAATTTTCAGAATAACAAAACTTATAATACAGTTATTAGACCTGATTGTTTGCATGCCTCGGAGTGTTTATATATGAATAAGACAAGCGAAATTGAAGAGCTAGAGAAGAAAGAGAGGAAAATATTAGGGCCAGTGAAAATTGAAGAGAATAAGAGGAGGATTAGAAAAATGAAGAGCTTTATAAATTTATGACAGATTTTCAGATGTTATAAGGAAATGAAGACTCATATTTTTTTAACATCTTTTCAAAATGGCAAAAAACTATTATTTTAGAAAACAAGGAATTCAAGGAAAAACCAAAAAAAGAAATATGACAACAGATATTGTGGAGAGAGAAAGCGAACCCATGGAGAAAGCATGAAGAAATATTGGGAAGAAAGGAAATCGTAAGAGAAAAAATGAATATTTATTGTGGTGCTACTTTAGCTAATTCAACAAGAAGTATATTTTTTGACGCCTTTAATCTTCACTTGTAGATAATCCTTACCATCTTTGACTGAGGGGTGGAAAGAGAACCCGAACGGGAAAGGAGGAGAGGCACAGTAGAATGATCTCGAAAAAGATTCTGTGTTTAAAATACTCTCAGAAAAAAATTTGAAAACAAATAAAAATACAAATAAAAGTAGGGATTAGCTATAACAATTAACGAGTCAAAACTAATAAAATCAGATACAAGATATAAATGATAAAGAGAATCCTTCCGGGTGTGTGTCAAGAGGAAAACAAGAAATTATTACCATTAAGTGAAATAGGTACAGTACCGTGACCAGAAAGTATTACACCGCATGAAATAAGCCTTGTGCCTAGAACAATCCGAACTGGAACTGTCCGTCAAAAACAAAACAACAATAATAAAATTAAAAATTTTAAAAAAGAAATGTTCTACGAAAAATTTAAATAATAATAGAATAACAAATATAAATAATTTAAAATTAATAAATTCCAGTAATTTTTATTGAAAATTAACTGTTTTAAAGAAATTTTCCATTTTTTTTATCATAGAATTATTATTAGGCACTACGGACTGTCATCCATGACAATAAAAAAATACTTTTTTTTTAATAAGAAAGCGTTAACACCTTCACTTTTTAATACAATAAAATAAAATAAGACATAATTATAAAACTACTAACACATAAATTCGTTTAAATGATTATTATGAAGAGCTCATCTTACTGTTAGAGAAAGTTCTCTATTCGAGGCCAACAGAGGAAAGTTAGGTCGTCGACACCGGCCGGCTTGTTAATACAATATTATGCTAGTCGTCTCAATTGTGTGCCGCAATACCTTTAACCGACTGAAATGAAATCCTGCTTCCCTATAATGTTAACTGTCTGCAGGCCAACCTACATCGAATATTTCGAAAATAAACCCGCAACCGGCCGCGGAATTTAAATAAAACCTACAACCAACAACCGCTTCATTGATCTTGTTTTTTTTAACATTTTTATCCGTTCTACAATAGTTTTTATTTCTTTACTCTAATAAAAATATACAACATATAATCCTGTACTAAATATGAAAACAATAATAATAATAACTCTTGAAATATAGCCTATATTTTCGAAATATATATAGAGTTCCGTAACCCGTAATTGTTGCTGACATATCACAAATCACTGTTGAAAATGATACATAATCATTTGACATATGACAGGCATCCCAAGCCAGGATTTTTAAGGCAGTTCACTTACAGACAACATAGATTTCAATTACGCATCGATAAAATTAATCTAAGTATCTTTTATTTCTAAAATTAGTTAATTCATTTTTAATTATTTGTCAGCAAACAGGGACAAATTGTGATAGTTTGATTCAATTTAATGTAAAATGTAAAGATACTAAACGAATTAAAGACGTAGTGACATAAATAAAATTTAAAACATTATAATATTTCTTCGGAATACAAAGGATTCTAGGATTAAACTTGTCGATACTACAATATATGTATATTGTGTGTGTGCGCACGCGCGCGCGCGGTTACCTAACTTTTCAACAGTTATACATAAAAAAATTAATTTAGCAAATGCTTCTCCATCTCGAACAAATTTATTTTTTCGCTATTTTGAGATCACCACACCCCAGGCCCCAATGGAAAGAAACTCAAAGATTTTAATTTAAATAGACAATATTGTAAAATATTAGTATAAACAGCATTGAAAAATAAACACTTGATGTAATCAACGTGTCATCAGGCTATGACGCTGTCTTTTTCTGTTTAGCCTCCGGACCCACCATAAGATATTACTTCAAATGATGAATGAGGATGATATGTATGATTGTAAATGAAGTGCAGTCGGTGCAGACTGAGATTGACCATTACTGAAATCTGTGATTAATTGAAATTCAACCACCAAAGAACACAGGTATCCGCGATCTAGTTTTTAGATCCGTATAAAAGTAACTGCCTTTACTAGGATTTGAACCTTAGAACTCTCGACTTCGAAATCAGCTGATTTGCGATGCGTTCTCCACTAGACTGACGCTGTGGATCATCGGGCTATGACAACCCCAACCAAAATGTCAATTATTTAATATCTTTCACAACTAGTTTCTGAAATTGCTTACAGAAAATCCTAAATAATGGTCTTGCCCAAAAAATAGATTATTTTGAGTTAGAAGCTCATAAAATTTGCTAATTATTTGTGAAATTTATTAAATGTCCAACGTTTTGGTTAGGGTTGTCCTAGCCCGATGTTTATTAGTTACATTTTTGTTTTCCAACACTACTTAAAATTATACGTCACAATCCTGCTCTTTTAATTTATAAGTTTTGTGTTACTCCCCATGGGGGTCTTCTTGCCAACTGAGATGTGGTGGCCTTATACCGAAAAATAGATCTTTACTGTACACACACACACACACACACACACACACACACACACACACACACACACACACACACACACACACACACACACACACACACACACACACACACACACACACACACACACACACACACACACACACACACACACAAAGAGAGAGAGAGAACGAGAGAGAGAGAGAGAGAGAGAGAGAGAGAGAGAGAGAGAGAGAGAGAGAGAGAGAGAGAGAGAGAGAGAGAGTGAGAGAGAGAGATCTTGATTGCGTAATTTTTTAATAAATTTTTGTAAACTCTAAAAATATAAAATGTGATGGAGATTTGAATAAAAAGTTTTTAATAGATGACAGATATTTTTTATCGCAATGAAAGTCGGGAGATTAATGATTGATCGCTTAATTTCATAACCTTTTTTACACAGTTTAAAAAAAACTTTTTTATAATATCAAAATATTATTACTTCATACATCGTTATCTTCCATTACATTATGTAATTGCATAATATAACAGACAGATGGCATTCAACAAGGAGATGCTATTAAATTTCACCCATGTAAATTATACCTTATGCCACTACATTAGTACTAACAGTATAATGTTTTACGTAATAACGTAAAATATTTTATTATGTAGGTTTATCACTTTAATTTGACTCATTATAACAAATAAAATTAAAAATTAAAATAAAGAAAAAATGACTAAAAAAAACTGTATAAAAAAATCAAACGGTAAGATAATTATAAAAAAGGAGAGGTATATTTTTGTTTTATACAACGTCAAACTACATATTTTGTTTTTGCCAAACGGACCGGTATTTTTTATTATTATTTATCTTTATTTTGTTGAAGTTATTCCTCTAGTGTTCTCTTGTAAAATTATTCGTAGTAACTTAAATGTAAGGTATTTTAAAACCAAAATTTAAATGATGTACGTACACGATTTAAAGAAATCCTTTTTGTCATTTTCATTGCATAGTATTGGATTTTTGTACAGTGTGTTCAGAAAGTGACGCAACTTAATGGAAGAATGATTCCTTCTTTTGTTGCCGGTTTAATTAAGGAATAGGTTACACAATTCAGCAGAGAAGATTCATTGTCTCCTAATAAATTAGATGTGCCAGTTATGCCCAGACCCAGAATGCCTTCACAGAAAAGTATGGTGTTGATGTACCAAACAAGTTCTCCATCAAGCGGCTCTACGACAAGTTCCAAGAGACAGGGAATGTGTCAGATGCAGTCAAAAGCGGTCGACTGAAAGTGCTAACACCAGAAAGGTTGATTGACGCGTAAGTTGCGTTTTCTGTTAATCCCTGGAAGTCTGTGCGATGCCTATCTAGCCAGTCTGGTCTCTCCGTCGGTAGTGTCCACACAGCATCTATCGAGCAACTGTTTAAAGATGAATCCGTGCAGAATTCGTGTTGTTCACGAGCTATTACCTGGAGTCACTGGAAAACGTGTAGCTTTCTGTCAGCGGTTAATGTCATCTGTAACGCCAGATGAGGAAGAACTCGATGATCGGTTTTGGTCTGACGAGGCCGTCAGACCAAAACCATCTTGATGGATACGTGAATGCACAGAATTCACGCATTTGGTGTTCGGAAAGTCCACATCAGCTTCAAGAACAAAAAGTGGGTGTTTGGTGTGCAATGTCGCATGTTCATGATATTCTTTCACGGCACAGAGAACAGTGAGCGCTACATACAGATTGCGCAAAAATTTGTAAACACTATAACTACAGACCGGCTAGAGTACACTGGTTTCAGCAGGGCAATGCTACGGCTCATTTATTAACTTCAGCCTCTTCCTTCCTCTTATTTTTTCACCTTCAACGGAGCCTTCAAGAACTGTATTTATTATTCAACTTCCCCTAATTGTATGCCCGATCCAGAGTCCTTTCCTTCTTCTGTTAACTCCAATATTTTTCTGTCTTCATTTATTCTTCTTAATATTTCTTCGTTACTTACTCCTTCCATCCATTTTATCCATCCTCCTGCAGACCCAAATCTCAAAAGCCTGGATCTTATTTTTTCCTTTCCCCAGTGTTGATGTTTCACAACCGTGCAAAAGTATACTCCAAACGTAGCATTTTACTAATCTCTTCCTCTGGTTCAGATCCATGTTGCCACAGAGTAGGTCTTTCTTCCTAAAAAAAAAAGGCTTCCTTTACCTTAATAATAATTTTTCTGTTTCTCTTTAAATTTGTATGACATCTTTGAATTTGGCACAAGATTAAAGATTACTAATTTACAGGTTTGTTTTTATTTTGAAGTCAGCTTAATAAATTAAAGAGAAAATAAAATAAATTACAGTGGAACGCCGATTATCCAGATTAATGTTTGGAAGGAGAAATTCAAAAAATTGTAAAATTAAAAATTGTATTTTATCATACGTACTAGACATATCATTCTTATTTTTTAGCGAATATCAAACTTCATAAAAAGGCAAGTATTTAAAAAAACAAATGCATTTCAGTAAAATTAAAAAGTTACTCAAAACAACAGTTACAATAATACGTTACAAAAAATCCAACGAGTGGTAATTTGCTAATAAAGGAATCAGAATTTGAAAAAAAATTATATGAGAGAAATTAAAAATTTCCTACCCTATTATCTAAAAAATAATGTAATTAAAAAAAGATTATAAGAATAAAACACACTAAGGAGAAATTGATTTAAATTGCTGTATGTTATAAAAAAGTTATATTTGTTAAAAATTACAGTATATTTAATAAAATAAAACTTAATGACAGTCAATAATCAAAACATATTTAAAAAAATACTATTTCTTCTTAAAAATATCCGCAATCTGTACTCGCTTTAATGATGATCTTCGTTTTAAACAAAAAATCAGTGTAGAATCGCATTCTTTTTGTCACTCCAACCGGTCCACAATGACAGACGTTGACGGTCATGTAACGGCCCTGGACGTAAATCTTCACCTTCTTCCTTAGCTGTCAGCTGAAGACTGTACTGCCCCTCGGTCGTAATTATCTTCTCATGAGGGTGTAGAGCAAGGTTATCTAGAGATATCGCCTAATTAAGGAGATATTTTTTAGATACATTTATTAACGGTTAAAAAATATAAATATTTGCAAAAAGAAATTTTTGCAAAATCACACTCCTACTTCAAAAAATGGTGTTGTAGTCGGCTGCTATGTTGTGACGTCACAGGTAAGCGGTAGAATTAAATAAATTAATGATATTTAAAGTGTAAAATAGTAGCTGGGTCTGGTTGGGTCTCGAACTCGACCCCCCAGGTGTCTCCATACGTGGTGCGTTAATCCTCAAGGTTACACCCCTTTGCCGAACGTAAGAGCAAAATTTGTTCTATGTGTTGTAAAATTACATTAGTTAAGTTAGTGTTGCCTGTCGCCGCTAGTATCGCGTAACAGGAAAGTCCTACAACTGTGTTGTCAGCTTTTTACAAACAGTGTATTGTATTAATTATTTTTAAATTACCTAGTGCGATTGCAAGCAGTTCAGATAGTTGGATATCAGGAAAATCGGCGTTCCACTCTATTATGTTTTACGTTTTAGTGAATTTTCTCGAATTTTTTTTACTATTTTATAATTTGTATTGTAATAAAATTAGGTCACTATTTTATTTGAAGCAATCTTTAAATAAATAATTTATTGCCTAAGAGGAGAGAAAATTCCAGATATAGAATCCCTCCTTAATATCTTTCCACTCCGTTCAATTTTAAAAAAAATCAATAGAATCATTCTGTATACGATACACAAGGAGGTACTAACTACTAAATTTCATGAAACAGATTTAGGCGTTCCTACATTTGGAAGAAAACTGGCAAAAATACATGACCACACACATATACGCATACTTTGTAACAAAGTTTTAACATTTTTTTAGACTTACGGACCTCAACAAAACGTGCAGAAAAGTGAAAACCCCAGGGTACGCTCATTTTTTAACCAATTTATTGCTATATGCAATAAAATAAAGAGAATAACAAAAATATATATTTAATTTACAATTGTATATCCTTATTTGTTTTTTCTTCTTTTCTTCACGGATTACGTCAGACTGGTCTATTACGGCGTTCACGTTTTCCTCGATCGATTTATGCCTCTTCTTCCTTTACGTGCATAATATGTAGTGGCAGACTATGCAGAGACCTTCGAAAAAGTTGTTCTTCATATTGCTTGATGAAATCATTGGTAGAAGATAACTAGTTCTTCCCGGATTCATTTCTTATACGGTCTTTCCTATAAAAATCCATCGCAAATTTTAAAAAACGCAGTTCAGTTGTTTGGATTCGAGGGTCATCCTTTCTATTTATTATTCATATCTCTCATCCGAATGTTAAGGAGGTACGGCCATCAATTTATAAAAACTTTAATCTCGTCTTTTTTTTTCTAAATCTTTACGCACAAGGAAAATAAATAAAATTTATATCTATTCTATTTTTTTAATCTTTTTATTTAAGTGACTATTCTGAAGGATAACCTGGCTTGAACACTGAGAAAAATTACCGTCCGATCGTTTAACGTTCAGATTCACAACAATCAATATAAAAAATAAAAACTACTATATATATATTATTGACTATTTTACAATAAACACATACATTCATTAACTTTCTCTTGGCAAAGGTGCATATTATGTTCTCTATATTATAAATGAAAGTAGGTAATGAAAACAAAACAGGAATAATATAGTAAATAACTACTGAATAACTATAACAACGAAATCAACTTTTTTTTTTTAATTCTCTATAAAATATAGTAACTTGTATAGAAAAATCAAAAAAATCTATATAAATATAAAAATGAATACAACATATTCTTCAGTTAAAAAAGTATTTCTAAAGGTAAAAAATATTACACAACCAAATTTTAATTCGGCTATATGTTTTATGTCAAAACGTAAAACGTTTTGTAATCAGAAGAGTCCAAAACCATTAGAATCTATGATAAAAAATCCTGTGTGGGGTGTGTGTGTGTGTGTGTGTGTATATATATATATATATATATATATATATAATAGTATATTTATTATGTAGGTTGTTCGTATGAGCTTTTCAGTACAATGTAAATTGACGCAAGGGACTGTTTAAATTATTCTACTCGTGATTTAAGGATTAGTCTGCAACTTAAAAATCTAGTTTTAAGTCTAGCTTCATTTTTAATTTTCCAGCTATAGCTCTATTTCTGTTGCAGCAGCATAGCTGTAGAGAGAAAGTGTAGCGATCGGCCAAGATTGTGAGTATCGAAGTTTTTTGCCAATATCGACATTTCAAAACCCCCTACAAAAAAACAAAAAAAAAAGAATGTTGACTGTATTTTGATTAATGTCTTCATACTTGTCAAAATAAATTCTTTGAAAATAGCTAATCAAATTTTTATGTATAAGGGGGCATTGATGGCATTAAATTTTGGACAAAATTTAAAAAAATGAGAGGGATAGTTTTTGCCATTTTTAAGTATAATGATAGATCATTTTAGCACGGTGAAATTTCTTATTAAATTATTAAGTATTCCAGAAAATACTATGCCAACTAAATTTTTCACTCACGCAAATGCATCTTCATGCTATTCAAACTGTGGTGAATAATAGTATCTTCTTCATCCGAATATTTCTCAATATAGTCGTAATTGAGTGGAAACATCAAAAGTTTTGCTTTGAAGGTGAATAATTCAGATATCAAGTTTCGTAATGAAAGCGTGAACTTTGTCTGTCATTAATAAAACGTTTATTATCACGTCCTTGTAAATTCACATTCAAGTCACTTAAAAGCGAAAATACCTGAGCTAAGTAACGAAACAGCAACATAAACTCATTATTCTGTAAAAAAAAATTGAGAAGGGCGTTTGTTTATCCTGGAAAAATATTATTAATTCATCTCGCAATTCCAATAACCTGCTTGACACTTTCCCCGCGATAACTATCTGATTTCTGTATGGAAAAGAAGATATATTTTTTTTCGCCCATTTCATCGCGTATATTAGCAAATATCTTATCCTGTAAAGGTGGTCTTTTCATAAAATTAACCATTTTTACAACTTTACAAAGAATTTGTTTGATATTTTCCGGCATGAGCACGTCTCATTTTTGTGTCAAGAGCATGTCTCTGAAGGAAGTAGTGCATATATCCGCCCTTGGAATAAGGCGATCTTTAATTTTTTAATCACATCATTCTGCAACACATTTTGTCCAATCTATGCTATAATCTTTAGTAGGTTCATAAAAAACATCAAAAATAAATTGTCCTGTTGCGTGACCAGGTTGTGATTTGCAAAACAACACATTTTCTTTGACTGATCTGTCCCTATCGCATTTATATCTCACAAAACATAATAACTGAGAAATGTTTGCCACATCTGTTAATTAATCAAATTGAATACTAAAACATTCAATTGAACTCACTTGCTGAATTATCTATTGCAAACGTCGGCAGCCATGTCATCTATTCGCCTTGACACTATGTTGTTCTTTTTTCAATTTTTTTTCCTTCCACGCCTACTAAAACACTAGTCATATCAACTGCAGCAGGTAATATAAGGTTTTCTGCGATTATATGGGGTTTGAACATCTTAGCTACCCTTAATGCTACGAGATAAGATGCTTCAAGTGTATTATTATCTGTACGGCTTGATTTACAAATAGAAGCTTGTTGATTTCTATGTAATTTTACATAGTATGTAATTTTCTTTCGAAAAATTCTAAGGCTTTGCTTTAATGATCCGGATGTTTAGTTTCCAAGTATCGAATTAATTTTGATGGCGTCATGCTTTCACAATAGAGGACTTGAAAGCAAACATCGTACTGTGAATTTCCATCCAGTGATGTAAAACCATAATTTAAATAACTTTCATTGTACAATCTTGTCTTTTTACCAATCGATTCACTGGATGTAGATGGCTCATTTCGTTTTTTCATAAATTTATCCATTTTTCATCAGAATCTAATTGAAAAAAAATAGTTACACCGTTTGGTCGCACACTACAAAAATGAAACGTCAATTATTATTATTTTCAGTGTAACTAAGCTTTTAAAAACTTAAATAAAGGAACCAGAGGCACGCTTCGCATTCAAAATTAAATTATCGTTCTGCAAACCTTTACGCCTATTTTATACTGCTGGTAGCAATACGTGTTCAAACGTACCATATGCATGTTTGAACATGGCGCTCTCACAGCGAATATTATGCAAGCAGACCAGTTACAAAGAGAACTTACACATCAAGTTGGAACCTGTAAATCGCTCATGTTTGTACACTTCATACATGCATGTTCATACTCGTCGCTAACAACGCAGCTAAATAATTTCAAGTAGGTTTCACTAGGTTGTCGTTGGGAGGCCGCAAAATATTCATTATATATTTTTTTCTTTACTTTTTGGGGGTCGTGGAGCTAAAACGGTTGTGAATCACTGCTCTAACGGAATCATCCACTAATGGTAGATGACTCCGTTTTCTGATACCGACCAAATTATACTTACACAAATTTTAATTAGAAAAGTTAACTTAATTTTAACAACAAAAAATTAAGTTAAATATTTTATCTTTTTGATTAGTTACAGCAAATATTTTTCAATATTACATCTTAATCCTTATTGGCAAAAAAAAAAAAAAAAAATCGACGATCGAAATACCTACCACTATACAAGAATGCTGTTTTTATTTAAAACTATAAAATTTTGCGTGTAGTTTATATATCTATATATAATGAAAACATTATGACAATTGTGGAGTCAAAAGAAAAAGTTAAAAAAAAATCCTTAATCCACTTTTGTTGATGTTAATAAAATGAGAAAATCAACTGCTAGTTATAAACCTAACAGAATTTAGAATGGGAATTCACTCTCCTCATAGAAAAGAGGATGCTAGAAAAGACGGTACATTACATTACCTAAGAATCAATAATTTATATTACACCTGAAATTCTCATAAAATAGTTTCTTGGAAACTGAAGAGTTTGAAACAAGAAGATATCCCAACGGCCTTCAATACCAATCAGTTCCTTTAAATCATCAAAGTTGGACAATGCACTACATCATCCAGAGATTTCCTTGAAAGGTATCTTTTTATTGGTAGTAAATCATCATAGTAATGTATGAAATTTGTGTTTACCTTCAATGAAGAAAAAGTAACGGTTCGAGGTTAGAGTCACCATTAGATAGATTCACCTTTCATTGGATTTTATTTAAAACTGATCCTATTTTCCAGGAAAAATGAAGAGGTAAACCAGAGGTGAGACTTTTTGCGTTATATCCTCGTAAGTTAAAACTACCGTAATGTATTTGCAAATGGTTTTGTATTTTGTAAAAAAACCACAGCAAATATATTTTCTTCTGTAATAGACAATTAGAGATAACAAAAAAAAAAAAAAAATTATTTCGTCATTAGTCCTTATCAAACTCTTCTGATATGTGTTAAATAGTTGTGTATTGTTCTCTTATCTAGGTAAATTTACTTATGTAATGATGTTAACATCTCGATATAATAAAAGGTTTTCTACACCGTCCATTATGCTTTTCTATCGGCCGATTCGTTACATAATAAATTTTCCAATTAAAGCGTGACGTGAATACTATAACATCTATCAATTTCTACAAAACCAGAGAGTATCATATCAATATATATTTTGCGCGAACGATCATCCGATAGGTTCGTCTAATGCATATCGAACTGTGCGTTGGCGGCGCAATAGATTACCGTGTAGAAAAAAATTGGTATTACAAAATGTACGCAGTTATAAGGAAAACTATTATTACCTTTCAATAAAATAATCTTGTTTATTTACTCGTGGTTTAATAATTTTTTACGAAAAGAAATTATAGTCGTCGACCAACTGGAAAAATTATTTTATGGAGGTGTGCGTTAATAATTTCTTTCAGAACGCTATTAAAATATAGCAGAAAGGACAGACTGTTGAATTAGATAAATCGTGTTTCATATATGGGAAATACAATATATGGAAATTTTTTCCATAACTATGGATTTTCGGACTCATATGTCGCAAAATCAAAGAAACATTCCTGTACGCTGCAGTTGATCACAGTGCGGTAACCATAAAACAGTGTATAATACGATATATTAAAGATACAACTTTATTAAAAATAACCATAATTTCTGATTTATTGAAAGGATGCCGCGATATTGTGATGAGGACATACAGTATATCCACCTCGCTGTTAAACTATACTAAACGTTTTGTTGACCCTACCATGCGCTTATATCAAAACGATAAAATCGATGAGCCAGCCTAAAAAGAGTAGAAAGGGGTTTTCAGTCCTTATTTGTACGAGTTTATATGTAGACTTTGGTTCAAAGGCTCTCCCAATAGACTTA
Organism: Lycorma delicatula; assembly: GCF_047948215.1. NCBI lineage: Eukaryota > Metazoa > Arthropoda > Insecta > Hemiptera > Fulgoridae > Lycorma > Lycorma delicatula. The sequence goes on along the minus strand of NC_134458.1, from coordinate 100,897,784 downwards.
GTAGTGAAAGTTCGGGCGGCCATGTGGAGATTGCGAAGAACAACGAGTGCCCAGGTGTTCACCAACCATGTTAATTTGAACCAATATCTGTTTCGGTTCCTCCTGGCAGCTGATGAGCAGTGCGTCTGCGGGGAGGTGCAGTCAAATAAACACCTGATGTTTGACTGCCCTGCTCTTTGGGGAGCCAGACACCGGGCCACCCTGGAACTTAGAGGTCAAGGGGAAAATTGGCCACTCACAAGCGGCGAGTCAATGTGGCGAGAGCCTCATTGTCGGAGCGTGTGAGAGTTCCTAGATGCGGTTGCTTTGTTCAACCGACATCAGTAGTTCACTTAAGGGAAAGACTTCCACCGCACTGCTGTGTGAAGCTAACCTAGAGATGTATGGATGCCCACCAGCTAATTAAGGCTCCAAGCGCTGTCATATGGTGGACAGGTGCTGGCATTCAGTGACCTGGGCGTAGCAGCGAATTGCTGTCTAGACGAAGTAAATTTAAATTTATGGATATGATATATATTTTTAGTGGTTGACTGGTGCGCCTATCCATTTCAGCAAATATATGACAAGTGAACGGTTGGGACACGCAAGCCGGTAATGTATGGCACCGCGCTTAGTCCGTTCACGCTGTTAGGGAAGCTCTAGGAGCTATTTAGACTGATTCGCTAAACTTGAGCTAAACTGATTCGAGCCTCAATAGCAGTTTGTGGCACAGACATTCGGTCTTATGCTTTAGGGCAACCGAATGGAGTGGTGGCGGGAGAAATGCCAAGCAAACCAAAAGACTTTGGTTCAGAAAATATTTTAAGATATGTTGAATTCTAGTCACCGCAGTGACTAAAAAAGAAAGTTATAGACAGGAATAAAACTACTTACTAGTAAGTAACTTATAAACAATATATCTTATAGTTTAAAATTCGACATTAAAAATTACTTTTAAAAAGGCATATGCGAGGATATAATGCTAAAGATTCCCAAAGGTGAAACAAGTTATGGATATATACTACACCAGAAAGAAACTAAGCTGTCTATGAATTCCGATTCAAGTTACACAAAATTTCTAGATACTTACAGAATATCATTCGAATCAATCAACCGAAATAGTTATTTTCTCTTAATAATAAAAAAAGAAAGCAGGAGTATGCTGATTAATTAATTTAGTAAAATATAAACAGAATTAAATATGAAACTAAAAATAAACCGAAAAAACAAACAACTTAAAAGATAACAAACACTGAAAAAGAAATTAAATTAAATAATAGACGTGATTAAATTAGCGATTAAGTTACACACAATAGAAATAATTAAATGTTCATATGTTTGTTATAATTGAAGACTTGTTTGTTAAGAACATACGCACTTTACTACATGCAATATATACATATATATATATATATACACACTGTATGCATGGGAATGCGAACGTATCGTGGCTCATAAACCAAGAACGCAGAGCTCCACGACCCACATTATGAAAACCGGCTTCCGCTCTGTTGTTAGTGTTATATAACATAACATAGTAACTGACAACTTAAACATCGTGAACGGTGAACGACGATTAACTAGTAGAGATAATTCATTAAATTAAACTATCCGGTTAAGATTCATTCGTAATACTTTATTATGAATCGTAGAAAAAAAGGAAAAACAAAGGAAAGGAAATGAATCCGGGTATTGCAACCTATGAACGGGTGAAAGGTGAGACTATGTTACCCAATCTTGAAAGTTGACGCACTTGCGCTCGCGCGCACATACACAAATATAATTATTAGTATTTATTTACGATACTAAAATGATTATTTTTAACCATTTGTATGACAAATTAGTCATACCGGAAAATCATTATTTTTGTTTTGTTTTGAGAAAATATCCGAGTACCTTCTTTATCAGAGAGAAAAATTAATTATTTACTTTTTTTTCAACAAACCTCTTTTTATTACAGTTCTCCAATATTTTCTATAATGTGATCTTTCACTGTAAAAAATATTTAATAACTCCGTTCTGTTACATCTATTCTAATCTTTGTTTTTGTTTCCTTAAGTATTTTACCCTCTATTTATTTTTAGTATTAAAAATAAATGCCTTAATTGGTTTATATCCAGCCAATGAACTTAGATTTAATTTTAACAATATTTTGCCAGAAACTTCTCATTTCACCGATTAACCGGTTAAAAGCCGTCCCTTTACTTCGAAATTGTTAAAATTATCTAAATTTTTGATAATGGGAAGGTAATCACCAGGAAGTTACATACAATTTTAGTCAAACGTTAGTTATATTGGAGTGAAAATACAGACCTTCCTGGCAAAAATTTTGATTTTAAATGAAAAAAATGAAAAGTACACAATTTTCTATGAAGATGAATTACCGGAGAGAAGATGAATTTACCATCTTTAAACTAACTTTCTAAGAGATACAGTAACGAAAGAAAGGACATCGGTATTCCATACACCTATGATGAAATATAACCACTTACTATTTACCTCCAATACTCAGATCTTTCATAGTTCTGTACTGAATTTATCGATGTATCGTTTTCTTCCTGTGATTTTTTTATATAAATGTTTCCTTTTTTGTTTGAGTTTTGTGTCTGCTTAACGTTTTTTTTTAATCTACTATGTTTTTGAGTGATTAAAAATATGTTGGAACCAGAAGAAATTTCTTCTCTTGACGTTATCATGGCGAATTACTTTAATAAATAACTCCGTGTGAAATTTTCAAGTGGAATTTTGTTCTTCAAATTAGTACCGATTTGTTTTTTTTTGTTTAAAATTTTTTGAAATAAGTATGTCTACAAACAATAAATAAACTAAATACAATAAAAAAATTTCTTGAACTTGTAGTTGTTTTTTATTGGGTCACTTTAGATCAATCTTTCACAATTAATTTATCTACAAGTTTTGATAATAAATTTGTCGCGTTTATTAGCCATTTAATAAAGTTTTTTTATTACAAACTTAAATAAACGTGTTTTTAAACCAATGTTTCTGTTTTACGTCACATATTATAAAAACTACTAGAGATAACCATTTAACACTAGAGAATAAAGTCTCCAGAAAAAGAATGAAAAATGTACATTAAATTTGGTTTACGGATCAACGACGAGAGAAAGCAGTTTCAGTATTATGGTAATTTAAGAAGTATGAAATCTCGACCGGTCTATAGACAGATTAGAGTCTACGAGTGGGTGCCAGAAGAAAAACAAAGAAGAAGAACGCACAGAACATTTTGAAAAAACTCAATTTTGAAATGTGAAGAAGTGGAATAGACGAAGATATCTGAAAAGACTAAAATGAGTGAATTGTAGAGTGCGGGAAACAGCTTATGATGCTGTTAATGCCTGGATATAATGTAAGGTACCTAATTAATATCTTTTTGTAATCTTATTTCAAAAGGTTTTATTCTTTTCCTTTCTATTTAAAATAGTGCCTTTGTATAAAGAGAATATAACTACGTAATATTGCAAAAATGTTTTAAAAAATTTATTTCTAAATAAAAAATACATATATGCAGTAGTCGCCCTCTGCATGTTGGCGATTCACATTACACTAGTATAGCTTAGTGTTACCTCTTCGACACTGGCTTACGATACACGTGACCTCATTTCTTTTTTATGATACGTGATTAAGGTGCATATTCTTGTACTACTTAAGAGAACCTTATTCAATATTCCTTTGTTAAATTAAATAATATAACTTTTATTTTTTACCTTTCTAACTTTTATTTATTTAATTTTTTCCATAGTCAGATAAAAAAATTCTATAAGTAATTATAAATTGATGATAATTAAAAATAAATGTAAAATTAATTGTACATGATACAATGAAATGACAAAAAACATTTAAATACGGAAATTAGGCACCAAAATAAGCCAAACAAGTGTTGAGGTTACGATCATAATGATTTGATGAATTAAATGAGATAGAAGATAAAGCACCCGTGCTAATTAACATTAAAATTTTTTAATTGTTATAGTCTTTGAAATTATGTTTCAGTTTTATCTTTACTAATTATAAATATAATATAAAAAATATATATATAAAAGCGAATAGAATAATCTATATTTATTTTACAGTTCAATTCGTAATATTTTGCTGTTTGTTAATTTGTATACAAATAATTTGTGGGTTAGAAGAATAAAAAATATAATTAAGAAATAAATAGACTAGAAATCGTCAAAAATAAATACTTGTACAATAACTATAACTTTATTATACATTACTTAATATCTACATGAACTTTTAATGTTCTAATATTTATTGATACTGTTACGGGTAGAGAAGATTCCAGAAAGAAGAAAGAGAAAAAAGATAAAGAAAGAAATAGCTAGAAAGAAAGTCAAAGGAATTTTTTCTAGAAGTTATAGAAAAGCGTAGAACGTGTGGAACAAAAGCGTAGAACAATGGAGATTATTACATGTCCTTTTGAACAATCAAAAGGATCTAGATGAAATCAGGTTTTGTAACTTGAGTAATGAGCACCAGGGGCGGACACAAAAATTTACTTTCGAAAGTGCATTTAGGGTAGTATATCCGAGGTAATTTCCTTTTTTTCATCTGATTCTACGGATTACTTTTTATCTATATTTTCAACTAAATAATTTTTCAGTTAATTTTGACATATTTAATACATTTATAAGAGAGTTTAATAACTAATCTGTCGAGATTAAACTGACCATTCCTGAGTTAATGCAATTTATTAAAACCCAGTAACATAAAATACACTTAAAAAAAATAAAAGTAACAAAACATTACCTGGATTTGAACAAGAATTACTTGCCCCAAAAAATTACACTGTAAAATCCACAGGTGCATTTTCATTTGCATCAATACATAAAAAATGTTTTCCAGATTTTGAAGGGGATTTATTTCCAAGCTACTTCAATCCTTCTTGGCGCGAACAAATCATTTCTATAAACATTATCGAATGTAAAAACATCCTTTTTTTGAAAGATATAGCTAATTTAAAGAATTCTTACAATCTTAGCTTTATTTTTATGGATAGATTCCAATTTAACCTAAAAACTAAAGTTAAACGGTTATTAAAAAAAAATATATATATAAAATTAACATTAGATAAAATATTGAAAGAAATATAAAGAAAAAAAACACAAAAGTACCGTTAATATTGTATACTACTTATAACGCCGTGACATAATAGAGGTTAACCAACCGATGGATTAGTAGAAATCTTATGGCATTACATGCCTGTTGCAAGGAGTACCTGGTAAAAAGCAACTACCCGTAACTTAACAACTACTCTTTTCCAATAGAGTAAACGTCATATGGTAAAAGTAGGTAAACTCAATGTAATTTTAAGTTTAAAGGTTTTGAAATAAAATAACTATTATCTTTTATTTTTATTCTATTAAATTTTGTTAACAAATAAAGCACAAGTTGTTCAGATATATATTAGATAACAAGAAAACAATTTACAAAACACTTTTCTTAAAATTTAAAATTAGGTCATTTCATTATTAAACAATCATCATATCAGAAAATCTATACTATTATGTAAAGAGGAAGAGGGGTTTTGTTTGTTCGGGATAAACAAAAAAACTAGTCAATCATTCGCAACCAAACTTTTACCCATGTTTCTTGGTATAACTGAGAAGATTTTTAGACACATTTCATCTCGAAAATATATATATGTAGTAGTGGAGGTTTGCTGGTTGAAGCACAAATTTTAATGAACGGTGAACTGGAAGCCTTTATCACCGTGTTAACTGGGTTTAAACTAAATGATTAAAATTAATCCAACAAATGATAATACAAAAATAATAGAATTAAATTTATGTTAAATAAAATAAAACAATATTAAATAAATTTAGAAAATCTCTGTTTAATAATAATGGTATTCCCGTGAGGACTGCGTGTTAGGCTAAGAGTGGTGAGGCGATGCAAGCACCTCGTGCCGAGGCTAGACTAATCATCACCAACAACTGAAACAAACGGGTCGCCCCTCAGACAATGTTTTGGGAGGTGCATTGGGGTGCTCTTATGATATCTCTACAAATAATCGTACGATTTTCAAAATTCAAACGGAGTATTTGTTGGTAGGTTGAAGGTTAATTTTTGCATGTATCAGGTACACTCTCGATCTAAAAGATCACTTTTATTCGGAAATGTTGTATCTTCACAACCAGTCTTCCGATTTTCAAAATTCAAACGGGGTATTTGCTACATATTTTTCAATAGATATGTGTGTATATGTAAAGTTTGTCTGTTTGTTCTCGCATCTTACGAGAACCAATCGACCGATTTCTTTCAAATTTTCAGGATACATTTGTGTTATTTCAGGGAAGGTTTTAATCATAGACCGAGGGTCTAGGTTAAGATGTTAAAAATATTATTTCTTACCCTCCAAGGAGGGCGAAGTTATGAATTAAAAATATTCATTAAGAAAAAAATATTAATCATTTTATTTCATTATTATAGTTTTGCCACCACGGCAAAGTTATAAGTTATGAATTTTCGTCGTCTAAGGTGTGTGTACTTTATTTACCATAGTTGCTTATTCCGTCTTTTATAATTTAGTTTCTTTTTCAGGTTTCTATAAAGCCTGAATAGTTTAATTGTTATTTATCAGTATTATTCTCACAATCATGTGGGTTACGAACACTGAGAAGGTCCAGGGGGCGGAGCTCTCTGAGTAGACGGGAATGGCGACAGAAGCAGGTGCGGGTGTCCAGGACACCGGTCCCCCTGGCAGTTATTCCCCCCTGCATTGCAGGGGGCATTCATTTTAAAATTATTCATTTTAATGGCGAGTGAAGCGAGCTTTGTGGCCCTGGGTAAACCCTGTGGCTCCGTGAGGCCCCGAGGAGCCCCTGAGCTGTCTCCGGGGTTCACCTGGGCCCCGAGGATCCAGATTTTGGGTAGACTGATCAGAAACTAGTACATAAAAACAATATATAAATAAATAATGTTTTTAAATAAATAAGAAAAATACTTTCAAAAAAGTTCTGTGAGTATTTTTTAAGGTAATGCTTAATAATTAATAAGTTAAATTATAAAATCGAAATTTAAAAAATAAGAGGAAAGTAATTTTTATTACAGTAGTTAAGAGTTATACTTTGGTTATAGCTCTACTGCTGTTTTTTAACTTCCGGGACCACCGTTAAGTATTGCTTCAGAGGATGAGATGAATGATTTGTAGCGTGTGTAAAAATGCCATGCCTGACCGGGATTCGAATCCGGTGTCTCTTCCTTCCACCGGATGAAAGGAAGAGACGCTACCACTCACGCCACGGAGGCCGGCAGCTCTACTGCTGATGAGCATAACCATAAATGCGAAGGCGACCATAAATAGTAGGTTGTGTAAATACACTGACGGAAATGTCAGGCATTTACATCGGTGGAAAACATTTTCTTCAAGTTATTTTTGAAAATTTTGTAAAGGTAAAATCTGGTTCGGTTTTAAAGTAGTCAAAATCGATACTTTTCTTTAATTACTTTCCCGATAAGTATTTTTTAGAATCCTACCGTAACGGAAAACTATTTTAATGATACAAAATTTTATGTGCTCCGTTTTTTCATATCCTTCTATTTTAAGGTTTCAAAGGTTCAATAAAAGTAGAGAAAGATGCTGTACGTAACGATATATGTATATAATCATTGATTTTATTTTAAGAAAGTCAATCAGCTGTAAAAAAGAAAATATTATCTTTTAATCTCTCGTAGAGCTAAAATTAATAGAGAATGTTTGGAAACCATGCTTCCATCTTATTTTTTCAATTTATTACACTATTTTACTACTACGGTGACTTGCCACAAATTATTTTTTCAGATTATAAATATAATCAATTATTTATCTTTATTATGTGCGAATTATTAATAATGAATTTAATCGGCAAATACATAAAAAGAATAATAAACGTTTTATAAAATTATCGTCGAAGTTAAACGTTAATTTTCGGTTAAAATTACTGTAATAAAAATTACTTAACACTGTTATTACTACTCACTCCGTCATACCACGGTTAATAATGATTTAATGTTCAACATGTATAATTAATTTAATGTTTTGATAATAATTTTAATATTATAATTTTTATTTCTTCCTTTCTATCTTATTTCCTTTTTACTTTTAAATTTTAACCTTGATGTGTTGGTTTTTTTTTATGTTATATTATTCCGGAAGAGTAGACGAACCGGTTAGTTCTGCGGTTACATCTTTTAAAATAGTAGTTTACCTATCTTATAAGTGTACCTGTTTTAAAGTGAACAAAAAAGTACAATCGTGTCATATAAAAATATAGCCGACATATTCACAAAAAGAATATACTGAATTTATAATTAAATGTATTATTCTTATTAATATTAGATGTACTAAACTATAATACTGAATTTAAAAAATAAGGAATTTAAAAAAATCGCTTTAATCTCTTAAAGATGTAAGTTTTAAAGAGTTTTAAGTAAGTAAGTACAGTAAGTAAGTTTTAAGTTTTAATCTGTTAAATTTTGAAGATTTAACGCCTTTAAATGTTAAACATCTTATTAAATCATTAAGATAAAAATAATTAATTTCATATAAAACTATAATCATAATTTTAAAACTATCCTGTAGTATTACTTTTATCCAATATATAATATTTCTGGGTTTTGAGGGTTGTATTGGGGGAGGTGCTGTCTGAAAAACTACTATTCATCGTAGTTAAAAAAAATATAAACTTATTGGCAACTATTTAAGGTATCTACATTACTTTTTCTTGAAATGTTTTACTAATTAGGTTTTATAAAAAAGAAAAACCTATAATCACATTAATAATTAAACCTAAAAAAATTATTAATTTACAACTATTGATTTTTAGTATCTCAAATCACTTTTTAAAAATGCTGAAAAAGAGTTGCATAATTATACTGATCCGTCCTTGATTATGGCGCATTTATTTTAAATGCGTTAATGACTTACTTACAATCGATTAACGTAAATAAAAAATACAAAGTGGAAAACGATTTTGGAATTCAATTTTAGAAAATGACTTTATAAATCTATTTCTATTGAGAGTTTCTACATTTTCTGGAGAAATGTTTTACCTCAGATAATTTTTTTTCGGTCTTGACTTCCAAACTATGTGCAATTTTTTTTCGAAAAATACTCGTATAAATAATGATGTTACAGATACAATAAAGTAAAATTGAATTGAGTCCGTATCCCCATTCTCTTATAAGGCTTACCCCCTTGAGGGAGTTTAGACAAGATTTAGCAGAGATTAGAAGTTACGTAGATGAATATTTTTTCCCAAGTTTCATAGATTTTATTAATCAGTTTTGAAAATATAAAACAAACACTCTACTCGTAAAACTATTAAGCTAATTACATGGAAATCCCTTACTCCGATCGATTTAAAGTTTTAGTACTACTAACAGCTCATATAATACTGTCACACAACCGAATTTCAAGTTCCTACGATTTCAATGTACAAAAAGTTGAAATTTTGATAAATTCCCTTATAACCCGTTGTAAGGTCAGGTTTACGGTTCTGGAACTTATTTTATTCTATTTTCTGATTACAAACCAAAATAAATCATTAACTGTGTTCCTTAAAATTTTAATACAAACTCATTTCGTCGGGGTAGCTGAAATCCGAGCGAAACTTTTCACTAGCCGTAACTCGCAAACAAAGGATTTTAGGAAAGATTTTTATATGAGTTTTTTCCATTATTTTCCCGAGCAGAATAGTTTATGAAAGTCCCGGGAGAACGTAGCGATACATTCTGTATGTAGCGACGTAAAGACTTTAATATTGAACAACACATTAAGAATCCAATAACTAAAGAGTCTTTTAAAATTTATTAAAATTCGTTTTGTTAAAGTTTCCAATGATAAGAACATTAAATGGTTGTTTCTTTCCTTTAATTTTTGTTTATTTGTGGGGTTCTTTTTCATTGGTCTAAGATTCATGCTTTATCTTTCTAGAGATAAATTAAATCTACTGTAGTAGCCATCTGAATTTTAGATTTAGATGTTTTTAAAATGGCGAAAATTCGTTTCTAAATAATGAGTAAAGGGAGTCCTATAAATTGTTGACATTTTAATTACATAGCCAATGTTTGGTTTCAGCTGAAACCAAATTAAGCTTCTTGTTTCATTAAAAAATCGTTAGCTAGTTTTGGAATGATGTTCCTGACAATCAACACACTTTAATTAAATAAAAGTCTAATAAGTAAGTTAAAAAAGGAGTATAATAAATAAGTAACCGTGACGGTATTGTAATGTTAATATGAAAATAAAAAATTCAATACAAAAAAAAAACAGTTTTTGTCGATTTTAAATGCGTACTCTACTAGTACTTATTCCATTATCGCAAACGTTTATTAATATAATATTTATGTTAATGCACCTTTAATTTTATACAATTATTAATTAAGTCAAAATTTACATTTACTTTCAAACCAGTTTCCTTTTTTATTAAAAAAAACCACATTCTTTTCATCGAAAAAAGTGAAATCTATTAATAAAATATAACTTATTTTTAATCGATTTCGCAATAAAAGAAGGAGGTTCTCAATTCGACACGTGCTCTTTTTAGATAAATGTAAAGTCTTACTCTGTAAAGACTAAATTCAAGGATTCTTTTTTTATTTTGTGTACATATATATAAAATTATAAATACAAAAACCAAAGAAGGTTGGAAAACAACCCTTTCAAAAATTATATGAACAAACTGAAAACTTTACTAATAATAATTAAAAGGAAAAGACGGCCACGGAATTTTACGGCCACATTTGTGGAATGAATAATAAATAGATTAACAGCGAAATTATTCGACCGACATCTTGTCAAATAAAAAAATGGAACTAAAATTATTTGTAAAAACCTTAAAATTTAAAAGATTAACGTGTTTGCTTTTTAAGGTTTTAATTTTTTAAATGTTTAAATTTAAATATTTTAAAGAAGATATTAAAATAAAGAGAAATTTAGAAAAATGATAAAAAATATGTACAGATTCCCAAATAAATTACCTTTCAAAAAAGGAGGAGCAAAATGAACATAAGAAAAAAGAAACAGAAACTCAGAAAGAACGAAAAAATGTGGTAAAACATTAAAAGAAAAAAGAAAGCTAAATGAAAGAAAGTTATTGTTTGGTCCTTTAGCAATCTAAAATCGAAAAAAGAAATTTAGATTATTTCGACGAAAAATAAAATTAAAATTGTCTACATATTCGATTTCTATGATTCTTAATATTTTTCGTATGATTCTTAGTACTGGATTTTTTTAGTTTAAAATTAATCAATTTTTATAGTTTAGCGTAGCCAGATTTCAAAAATCAAATAATCTTTACGCAAAATTTCAAGGAAGTTAGGCGGAAAATTTAGGGAAAACAGTTACCGTTATTTAGTGGAAACCGTTAGAGATATGTTACCGTGAAAGACGGTTAACTGGCAAATGTCGATATTTTTCGGTGAAAGTCGACAAATTTTTTGTAAGTCTAACCTTATTTTCATTAAAATATATATAAAATAAACGTAAAAAAACGTTTTAAAAAGTAAAAAAAAATACAATTTTTTAGTCTTAATTAAATTTTTATTATTTAAAGTTGTGCCATTTTAAGGGGTTAGAAAGATATTTTTAATTGGTACTGACTTCAAACAGTTGAATTTTTTTTTTTAAATTGAAAAGTATAATTTATCAATACGGTTTTTTTTAAATTCATTTTATTTTACATTTAATTATCTGCATTAATTGTTTATTGTAGTCATGTCACCTTTATTCTAGTTTATTCACTTCCTTTTATGAAATCTAATTTTATGCATTTCCTTTATGCACTTCCTTCTAGAAATCGATTATTATTCATGTTTCTATGAATAATAATTAAGGTTTCTCTTTAAGTACGAACAACCATATTTTCTACTTATTTATAACATTTTATAATAAAGTTATACGAAATAATTGCTTCAATTTATTATTAAAAAAAATCATGACTTATCGGCTCAGTTGATTTTTAAGATACTTCATTTTTTTTAAATTTAACGACCACCTTTCAAATTACGTGCTACAAATCAAATTATTTAATTTAAATATAATACCAATAGCTTACCAATAGATTAATTAAACTGTTTGAAAAATTTAAATCAAATTATGCTCTAAAATCCGAGTGCCTATATTGCGGAGACTATGACTCTCCTTAACATGTGTTCAGGTGTCGACGGTGGATGGTTAAAAGAGGCATCTGCGAATAGATAACTGGACCCCTCGATGTAGACACGATTGTACCAAACACTCTATCTGGAGTGGACAAATTCAGGGCTGTGTCAAAATATATAAAAACGATACTACAGCACAAAGGCTAGGACGACGAGGTAGTGAGGGAGATGATGGACAGCCTCCTGTGGAGTCGTCGTTCGTTCGGGCTTGCCGGATGGGCGACGATGATGAGACACAAGGAGTCCGTCGCCCTCGAGCTGTTAAAATCGAGACCCTGGTGGGGCCCCTTCGGGAGACCCGGTTAGAGGCAGGCAACTGTTACGAACAAGACCCGGATGGATCTTGGTTAGGTTGAGTTGGCGACGACACCTAACGGAGCTGATTTATGCTTAATTGCGGGTCCAGCTCCGAGTAGGGTGTATATAAAACCAAAGAAAAAAAAACTTTTTATCTGTTTGCTTTTTAATAAATTTTAAATGTTTATATATAGCCATTATATCCAACTTTAAGAAGTGAATGGGAAACCATTTTACTTCTCACTTTTCCTCAAGAAGCTTGCCATGAGATTCTGGTTATTGTAGAAACTATTTGTTTTTTGAGGTTAAATTTTGTTTTATATCAGATAGCTTATAAATGTTAATATTTATGGTACCGAAAAACATAAAACAAATACATATTTATCACAGTAAGTTGATTTATCGGAGTTACTTGATACGGGCTCTTAATTTAGGGGTTGATTTACTTTGACAAAAATCTGATAATACCCCTCATTAATAGAAATAAGTACCCGAAACAGTAAGGCAGAATGAAATGCAATAATTAGCTTAAAAGTTTCGGTTGATATGAACCATATACATAAAAAAATTTGATTAGAAAGTTCTTTAAATTAGATGCTGTAAATTAAAAACCTCAAATAAATTATACAAATCCTTATATAGTACATTATTTAGAAATCTTAATTAAAATTTTTAATTAAACTTACTTAATCGACACGAATAAACATACAATCAAAGATAATAGCTTAATTAAATAATTGTGTATTCATTTAATTTTAATAAAAACAGATGTAATTTAAGGCTTCTAATGACAACCATGACGAGATTAAAGTATTGCTTACAAATGTCTTCCTTCTCATTTAATATTTAATTTATTCTGAATCTAATTAAATTATACCCTATTATTAGAGTATTTTGTATTCTCTAATTTGCATAATACTTTTTCATTAATTCTATTCGTAGCAAACAATAAGAGGACATTTGAATAAACTTCAGTAAAAATATGCAACACTTTTTAAAATATAAATGAATGTTTTTCTTGTTTTTTTCAGTTGGTTTTTCAAAAAGGGCAAAGTTTAGAAAAACAATATTTTTTTTTTTACTTCTCAAGGCGTTTTTTTAAATTAAAATTTTTAATTTTTTTAAACTTTTTTCATTAATCTAAAATAAAATTTTAAAACTGGGTTACAAAAAAAAATTTGGTTGTAACATAGACAGTACTTACCAATGTGTAAAAAAAAAGTTCTAAATTAGTAAAATTTTGGGGCCATCTAACTTAACAAGAAACCGTCATGATGCATACGGTCAAATGAAAAAAATAAATTTAATACTTTATTGAATCCTAGTTTTGTCCGTTTCACCTTAATAGAGTAAACAAATCTAATGAAATGGATTATAAAACCCTCTACAAACCAGAAAAAAAATCTTAATGAGTACGAAACGTAAATAAGTGTATGTAAGTATTAATTACGTGCCTTTGTAACACAGACCGAGTATCCTTTAACGACACTAAAAATGAAACTAAATTCATTTATTCACAATAATTTATGATGGAATTGTGCTACTGCGTATAACTGTGCTACACAGTGTGTGTGTGTGTGCGCGCGTTTTAAAATAAATCTAAAAAATAGAAAAAAAATATATACTATATCTAAAATTGGCACCCACACACTCTTTAGTCATCATATATTAAAGAGCAATGTTTTTTTGGCAGCCGTGTAATAGTTATCTCTTGTTTCAGTCATAGAATAAATAACTTGTTTACCGTAATAAACAGATACTGAAAATATTTTCAATAAAAATAAGACTTAAGAAAAAGAATATTTTTGAGTTTAATATCTTAGTTTACAGTAAAGACAACTTAGAAGAAACGAGAGGTTAAAAAACAGTTAAATACATAAGTTAATAGTACGATCACACTAGACATACGCGTAATACGTCCACAATACGTCACCAATATAAATATGAAATGGTTAAAAACAAATCGCTAAAAAAAAATAAAATAAAACTACCTGCATAAACTGCAGAGAAAACCAACTAGACTACTTTATTAACAAAAAAGGTAGTAGTAGCTTAGTAATAAATATTCGTTGAACTCTTATAAAAGTATTTCCTAATTCATCATCGGAAATTCCACCACTACTAAAAATGTTCATCTTAAAAATAAAATCAATTTCACCAGCAGCTCAAAGCTACTACATTCTCAGTTACAGGTCTTTTTAAAAATTTTTATTCATAACAGACTGTACTGAAATACATTGAAAATTTGTTTGTTAATCATTTGTTTGTTAATGGTTTTGCTGATATTCACTTGTATAATCTTTCGTTCATAATCACACCACGTATTGGTAAAGGGGCCAATCCAGCTATACTTAATTAAATTTATATACTTAGAAAACAACCTCTCCTCCAGCCCTTTTAAATTCTTATCGCACAACATACAAACAACTGAAGTATTAACTAATAAAAAATGAAACTGTCTTTTTTACCTAATTATTATATTACTGAAGCGGCACCTTCGGGTTGCTAGATGATCTATTTACTTACGTCATTCATGTCAAGTTTTTGTATAAATTTCTTAACTATCCGATTTACCATCGTATGATTGCATCAGGAATAAATAGCGAAGTACAAAGAAACATTGTTCACAAGTTTTGTCTTTTTACGAATTATAACAATATATAATATTTTAAGTTCTTAGCGATTCAATTAAAATTTATTTTAAATTAAATTATTACATTTAATATTTAAATATATTAAATCCTTAATTATCCTAAAATTTATGTTAATTTTATTATTTTTATAAATTTTTTAATTTTTAAATTGCCAGATTTCTTAAACTCTTCTTTGTGTTCAATTGATATAACATTAGTTTTCTTGGAATTAAATTATTTAAAAATGTTTTGTTTAATGAAAATTTATTGTAAGTCAAAAATTGTGCTTTGCGATACCAATTTTTTGGGTTTTACAATCATTTTCTCAAAGATTATTAGAGATGAGGTTTTGTGATCTGTTTTACTAATTTTCAAATCAGAAACCAGAAGGCTTTTATTCAAAGTACCAGGTGGAAGATGTACTCAAAAATTTTAAATGAAAAGAGCAGGGTTATGACATATCATTTTGAAAAGGCATTAAAAAACAAAATCTTTGATGTAAAAAATTTCTGGCTATGACAACCCTCACCAGAATAGAAGCCATTTAATTTTTATCACAGCTAGTTTTAATAGTTATGAGCATAATACAGTATTTTTCTGCCACGTTTTGTTACTTTCCTGAGTGTAGCGATATATACTACTATAACTATAACGGGAAAGTGTTCATCGCGCAAAAAAATTAAGAAAAAATTGGTCTTTATTTAAGTTTTGTGGCTAAAGGAGATATTATTAAAAATTTAACAAAACAAATAAATATTTTGTAAATAATCTGCGAAAAGATTTTTTTAATCGAATGATTCCAAGTCAGAAGGACGTTTGTGCGTATGTTGGCCTGCATTTGCATGTATTTGGTCTGCAACTCTGAACCCAATTGACCGATTATCTTCAAACTTGGTAGACAGGTACTATATTCGGGGGCAAAGAATGTATTAAATATTTTTTATAAATTTGAAAAAGGGGTGAATCCGAAATAAAATTTCAAATCTTTACTGGGGCACTTTAACGAAAAAATGTTCTCACAAAAGTTGAAGTTTTTTTATCAAGAACACAAGTTACCAAAAATTTTTATTTAGTATTCATCGCCCTCCCAAAAAAATGACTATATATTTTTCTTTTTTAACCTTTATATTGGTTCAGAAAAGGAGTTAACGGGATTTTTTTCATTATATTTTCTACATCAATAGGCCATCAAACCACTATAAAAATGTTTTGCCCATCCAATGTTCTATGGTAACAAAAAATATTTTTTAATCAAAAAACTTTAAAATATTTATTTAAATCCATCTCGCAAGTTATTCATTCCATTTAAAATGCAAAAATCGTAAATTTTTGACAGCCATTATTCTTTAATATTTATCGAAAAAAAGATTAGCCAAAAATGGTCACTCCCTTCCTAGAAAATTATAACTTTGTTTATTTAGAATTATAGTTGTATTTTTGTAGTTTTTAAACAATTTTAAAAAGTTATTTTTTTACATTTATTATCACCTGTTAGGGATTATTCTCTTAAAAATTAAATTTTTCGGAATGATACCGCTTCAG
The DNA here is from genome assembly GCF_047948215.1 of Lycorma delicatula. Classification (NCBI taxonomy): domain Eukaryota; kingdom Metazoa; phylum Arthropoda; class Insecta; order Hemiptera; family Fulgoridae; genus Lycorma; species Lycorma delicatula. The sequence goes on along the minus strand of NC_134458.1, from coordinate 100,881,168 downwards.
TATGAGAGCCTCCAAAATGAAACAAAAACTTTTTTCAAAATTTCAAATCTTTAATGCTCAAAACGTATTTTGTTAAACAATAGTCACTAAGACAACTTAATACCCTTCTCTTTATGGGAAGCTCTCAAATTAAAAAAAAAAAAAAATCAAAACGGTCCATAAGTGCATAACATTCCTGGCTACGCCAGTCAAGTTATGCAAATTTCTTGGAAAAGTAAATATTAAATATTATATAATATTAAATAAATATATAAAATGAAAGAAAAATATTTTTGCAATTTCACATTTTTAATGCTCAAAACTTATTTTGTTAAAATTCAGTAGTATAATTTAATACCCCTCCGCTGTTGGGTGGGGAACTCCAAAAATAAAAAATAAAAAAAAAGTTTTTTTAACACGATTTTAATTTATTTAAAATCAATTTTAGTGAATATTTTAATCAATAAAAGCTCCTGAATTTTAAAAAAGTAATTTTTTTTCGAAATTGTGATGCTAATACTTGTATAGCAATATTAGAAATGTTGGTTGTTGCTTTATTTTGTTGAACATCTTGGCTTCAAAGATTAAAATTAAATATAATCAGATAAGTAAATTAATAAAGATTTTTTAAAAAAAAATATCAATAACTGGTTTTTTAAATCGATAACAACAATAAAAAATCAATTAAAAAAAAACAATAGTCTTTTTTTAAAAATTAAAAAAATCAATTTAAAAAAAAATCAGTAAGATTTAAAAAAAAATAAAAAATCATTGTAAATCAGGCTTACAATTTTAGTTTTTTTTTTTTTAAGAAAAAGTGATTATTTTATCATAATAGAGCTTAAAATAATTGATTTAAAGCCAGAAATTATTTTCAAAAATGAATTCCGTTCATTGCCGGCTTTTTATTTTTTTAATAGAAATCAAATTTCTTAAATTCTCCTTAATGTTCAGTTGAGGGTACTTTTATAAATTTTCTCAGAATTAAATTCTGTACAATTTTATTTGCTTACTTGCAATTTAACACAGTTATTGTACGTTAAACCTAATAAATTGTGTATTGCAATCCCAATTTTTTATATTTTTCAAATATTACACGAGATGTAATTCTAGGACCTATTTTATTCAATTTTTCAGGTCATATGCTATATTAAACCATCAAATTTACTAAGTTCCAAGAATTTCAGTATGGTCTCATTTTATCCTTTTTATGTATTTTTTCTTATAGAACATGTCATGAAAGTTTTTCGGGTTTTTCGTATGACACCTGCACATTCATGTAAATAAATGCATTATTTATTTAAAATATATATATATATATATATATATATATATATATATATATATACATTTTTTTTTCTTAAGTGAAAATATTGGTATCGGTTAAGGCCGTTAGGCAAAATTGAGATCTCACTGCTATACTGCCTTTCTATTTATACTATTATTTGTATCTAACTGCATTCATATATCTATAATTTCGTTCTGATGTCCACACAGAAATGATACAGATGTCCTTTGCTGCAAAATTTCACTCTTATCCTAAACAGTCGTGCTTTGTTTGAAAATACCAGATCTTTTGATGGACCGCTCGCTACCTTTTCTGATACAGCAGACAGCCCGCGGCAACCTGTTGCCATTCATTACAGCTGAATACGAGTTTTCCTTAGTAATAATACATAAAGTATAAAAATTACAATAAATAAATAAAATAAACTTTTAAGAAAAATTAACCATTAAAAATTACAAGCAAAGATATGAAATAATAATTTTAAAAATCTTTCTTTAAATTTTATATTTTGAATTTGATATTTAATTAAAAACAGCTTATTAATCGTTACTTAACTGACATGGACTTCAAAATGTTATAATATTAAAAAAATATTAAATAAGTTTTATTTTTAAATTTTTACTGCTTTTTTACGTTAATTAATTTAAAAAAATTATTTTAATTTTATAATTTTTTTTTACGAATGAAACTTAAAAAAAAACAAACTGTATACATAAATTTCTTTCTTCTGAATTTATGTTAAAATAATTCATTGATATTTTTTATGATTAACTCTCGTTGTTAAAAATGAATTAAAAATAAAAAAGCGTATTTATGAATAAAAAAAGCCAAGTTATTCCAGTAGTAGGAAGTTTTTATATATTTTACAGACATTCTTTCTAGAATCTATTATTATTATTATTAATACCTTCTTTTAAAAGAAGGCTAATATAATAATAGTAATAACAAAATTACCAATAAACAATAGTATTTTTTAAAAACATGACTTGCAAATTAATTCTAAGTATGTTTACATGTGTTTCTTTGTGCAAGGCATTAATTTGCAAAATGCATTCAAACATACATGTGTACGTGTGTGTATGTTTTTAAAAGATAAGTATGAATTTATATATATATATATATATATATATACATCTTTAGGTAATATCTCAAAAGAAAACATCCTTAACCTTTTCAACTGCATAATAAATGAGAGATTGAATTAAGTTTCACTTATATAAATTCAAATAATATTAAAGTGTTTATTCTATTACATATGAAGGTCTTCTTCGCGTTACCAAGGAATCTGTCTACGAAAATGTTGGCTTACAATAGATTAGAATAAATAGATTAATATTTATAATCCAGCAAACCGTGGTTGGCTGAATCATTTTATAGCTCAATCAAATGCTTGTACACATCCACACAATTGTAAGGATGAGCCCCCGCTCGACCTTGATTCCATTTAGAACCTGTTTTCGGGCGGCTCTTCGTTCCAGGAAGAAAATAAATTTTTGTTGGGATTATTAAACACAAAATAGTTTCTCTATAATGTGCTGGAATAAATACGTTCCAGTCTCCTGAAGGATTTTGATGATGAGATGAGCGCCCGTACCCGGGAGAGTCTTGAGGTTTCCTCTTAACAGGGCATTTATTTTATTTGCAGCTCCCCTTAAGGTTAAATTATTCTTTTTCCATATTGTTCCCCATTATTGACTCTGTGGGCGTAGGTCAGTATCTCCACTTGATCCACGGTGAAGTTCGGCATATTTTTAAAACCAGTAGTACATACACGGTGTCATCTGAAAAATGGAGAACGTCTGCTGACCAATCGAAAACATAATTACTATTTAAAAAATTTATCGGCAAAGAAACCTTCCTCTTATACCTATTATTCTATATCTTCTAAATAACTGAATAAATAATATTAATGAAAAAATTTCCATTTCTTTATACTGATGTTTAATACTTTTTAAACTTCCCTTACCTAAAAAATAAACGATTTTAAAATATTAGTAGATTTATCAAGATCTGTAGAAAAAATCTCACTGTTTCTGAAAGCTAAGCTATTTGATAGAGTAACCAATTTTTTTTTTTTAATTTTGTAGTACAAATAAGAGGTCAAGTAGTCCCTTTTTACACTAGCATTATCAATAATAAACTCTTTAAATCAGAATTTCATTTCTCAATCAAGATTAAACATTTTTTTAAAAAGACTTAAAAAGAAATCAAACGCCAAAGAATTATATAACTTACCCGGCATATCCGGAAACTCTGATTTCCGAGTTACTTTAAAATTATTAATAAGCCATTACCTTTAATAAATTCGGCGATTCGGTTCGGAATAGAGCTATACTGAGCGTATCTCTTCCTAAGATATAATGGATTATGTAAAATGTTGACAACATAGTTGTAAAACTTTTCCATCACGCAGCTAAAGCCGCGTTCTGGGAAAATTCTAAAACTGTACGTTATTTCTAATGCACGGCTTATACACACATACTTGTACACAGACAACCTAATTTAAAATATTTATCATTTTATTTAAATATAATGTTTTTTCTTTTATTTAATTCAATCGTTCTAATTAAAGCGCGCGCGCAAACCGTATTTAATTCGAACGGGTGTAGTGGTACTAGCGGCGACGGTCAGCACTAACTAAAAAAATGTAATTTCACAACTTACATAGGATAAATTTTGCTTGTACGGTCAGCAGACTGGTGTAGCCGCGAGGCTTAACGCGCCATATATCGAGTCAACCGGGCGATCGAGTTCGAGATCTTGCTCTAAAGACTCAACCCCCTTGAATTTTAAAAATTTAATGGCATCAATTTAATGACCACACATAAAAAAGTAATTTGAGCAAGTTTTGTCAAAATCGGTCCATTATTTCTGGGGATATTAGGTGATTTAGAGGCCAACATTGAACACATACACACACGCGCGCGCGTACATTTGAACATTATCATTCCGAAAATTTCCATCCGATTTTTTGGGTTCCTTAGGTGTCAAAACGTCAAGATCCGGTGAAAACCCCATAAACACAAATTGAACCGATTACAATACTTTCCCTTCTAGAGCTAGCTATAGCTCTGCTACAAGGCTACCTTGACGGAAAAGTAAAAAAAAAAAATTATTTTACTCCGAGTAAAATTTTAAGATACGGGACCCATGGTGACCGTACCTCCCCCCACCCTTGACTAATTGTAACTAAAATTAAATCAATGACTGCCATATTCAGGAGTTACCGTACAAAAGTTCATGCCAATCATTTAATCCAATCCGAAGATTTCTAGAAAAACAGTAACTGACGAAAAAAATTAAGCTTATTTTCCTTCATCCCTGAATGAAATTGCCCAAATATCAAATAGGAATATCATGAAATACACAATTAATTGCAAAATAAAAAAATTATGCCATTAATTTTTATTAATTATTTAAAATAAAGGTTCATAAAATAATGTAAAAAATAATACATGGATATAACTAAATATAAATCAGTTATCCATGAAAATTCTAATAAGATTTTCTGGAACGAACACTCCTATTATTATTACTGTTCTCTCAATTATTACTAATTCATTTCTAACAATGTTATTATCTAACGTCTAATTTTCTCAGATTGTTACATATTGGATGTCGTATAATATATTTTAGTATTATTGTTTGATTTAATGGAATTGCAATTTATAGATTTTACATATATGTATAGTATATCCGAATAAATATATTTCAAAGCTAAAAGTTGTACCTTTTAGTTAGAGGTGTTGATATTTATCATGACCACCTTTATACATATGATGATATATATGTACAAACCAAGGGTATAAAAAATTTTGGATTTAGTTCATATCTAATTCTATATATAATATATACATACATATATATATCATCACATATATACGGTATATGACGGAGTTCTCCTTTTCTTTCTTTTTCCTGTTTAGCCTCCGGTAACTACCGTTTAGATAATTCTTCAGAGGATGAATGAGGATGATATGTATGAGTGTAAATGAAGTGTAGTCTTGTACATTCTCAGTTCGACCATTCCTGAGATGTGTGGTTAATTGAAACCCAACCACCAAAGAACACCGGTATCCACGATCTAGTATTCAAATCCGTGTAAAAATAACTGGCTTTACTAGGACTTGAACGCTGTAACTCTTGACTCCCAAATCAGCTGATTTGGGAAGACGCGTTAACCACTAGACCAACCCGGTGGGTTAACAGAGTTCTCCTGGGACTTTCATAGTCTATTCTACTCCTGAGAATAATTGAAAAAAGTTCAAATAAACATATCCTAAAATGATCCGATTGCGAACTACGACTAGTGAAAAATTTCGCTCGGATTTCAGCTAACCCGGTTTAATGAGGTTGTACTGAAATTTTTACGACTTTAATTAAGGAACAGAATTAGTTATTTCTTATGGTTTTTAACCTGAAAAATCAAAAAAAAAAATAATAATAATTCCCAGAACCGTATCTGCAGGAGTTTTTGAGAAATCTGGGATGAAAACCAATAAAATTGGGTAAAAACCCTTGTTTTTTATGTCTGACGTACAATAACTTTGTTAAATGGGCAATTAACAAGTAAAACTTTTAAATAAAAATTGTAGAAAATTTAATTTAATTTTTAGAAACAATACACTAGACCAAAGTGAAGTGTCAACTTATAATAATGTTCAAAAATTAGCCTGCCATTTTCAACACATTTCTTGGTACGCTTTTGTATTGCTTTTGTTGCTTTTTTTAGTTCTTCAGGGCTGTCCTTAAGTTGCTCAGCTACATCCATAAAGCGGGAAATTAATTCCTTACGAGAATGTATTTTTATTTTTATACAATAATTCTCATCCATTCCCAGACGCAGAAAACTAAAGGTGTTAGATTAGGCGATCTTGGTGGCCAGGAAGGTGGAACTCCACGACCGATTCATTTCTCGGGGAATTAATTTAAGTGAGTGAAAACAGCTCAAGAGAAGTGGGGAGGCGCGTCATGTTACTGGAAGTATGCTTTGTATCTCAGCGCTACAGTAACAACTTCAAGCAGCTGCGGCACTTCTTATTGAAGAAAATGTAAGTAGACTTCAGCATTTAAGCGGCCAGGTAATATGAACGATCCAAACAGATGATTGTGAGAAAGGCCGTATCATACAATGAGGTTAAATCGGTGTTGAAACTTTCCTTCCACCGTTTAAAGACGATTTAATTATGCCCAAATATGCTCATTGCGTAAGTTGTTGACACCATCCTGAGTAAAATTTGCCACGTCGGTAAACAAACCATACTTGTAGAGTTTTCGATTTGTATTTCACCAGTTGGAGAACTCCAAGCGAAGCGAACCGCCTCCAGGGTGTAGTTTTACCCGTTAATTAACGTCCTAAAAATTTCAGTACAACCTCATTTCACCGGGGTAGATAAAATCCGAGCGAAATCTTTCACCAACTGTAATTCGCAAACAAAGCATTTTAGGATATATATTTATATGAACTTTTTCCATTATTTTCATGAATAGAGTAGGTTAAGAGAGATACTACTCATATTACTCTCTCTCTCTCTCTCTCTCTCTCTATATATATATATATATATATATACAGTGTTTATAAAAAACGTTTCATTCAAGGGATGGACCTACACAGAAAAAACTTTATATCAAGATATGTCCCTAAACGCTTAGTTTACTGGCTATCCTCCATTTTGTATTTTTAACATAAAAATTTGTTTCTCAGAAATAGTTAATCGTATCGAGCTGAAATTTACTATACTGCTAGGGTACTTAGCGATAGTTTTCTTTGTAATCCGATTGAAAGATTTTGTGAAGTAGTGATAAAAAATGTTATTTGAATTTCAAGAACCCTACTGACATCACACCGTAAATAATGTGGTATATTATTATTATACAGTTAGAAAGTACGTTTATTTAGCTCTATAATGGAAACAGGAAACATTCTTCTTGCAATTTATTTTGAGGTTAAGGTTAAGTCACTCTTTCAGTTATGTGGTAAATAACCTGATTTAAACCACCGCTTTTTGTCTGGAGTGGACCGATCCATTACAAAAAACCGACGCATTACTTGAAAAATTACTTTTTTTTGCTTTGTTTTATAAATAATGTCAGATAATTGAAACTAATATTTTCCTTCCAGATAATATATATAGTTTTTTGAACTAGTGCGTGGCGAAGTCTTGGACACGTTAGGCAGGAGGGATACGTTCTTAGCTGAAAACTTCGAGCAGCTTATGTTAGCGAAAGAAGAGAACTGGAACGCAGTGGCGAGATTTGGCAAAGTAGTTGTAGACAAACTGCGTGTCGCTGAAGAAGGCTGATTGGGGCTACAAGCCGAAGGGTTGCTGTGCGGCGGACAGGGCTGCGGTCGAGTGTCTAGGGGGTTCCCCGACCTTGTGGGGGTCGACTGGATGCAATGAAGCTGCGGTCACTCCGCTGGCTCGGGCTCGTAGGTAAGTTCCCCTCTTCCGAAGCTTAGACTGTGGACGTTCTGGTAAGTTCTGTGTAAGTATGGTAAGTAACTGAGAGTGTGCATGATGTTGGGTGAGTGTGTGCGTGTGCGTGTATGTGTGTCGCAATTTTTTTGGCTGTTCTGTGTGTTTGGTGTTTGCCTGTGAGGACCGACTGTGTGTGTGGGTGTAATTGTGCTTTGTGTTGCTTGTGTTTTGTATCTTTGTGTTGAGTGTGTGATTTTATTGGTGTTTTTTTGTGTATTACTGTTCCTTTGATTGCAGTGTCCGACTGTGTGATCGGGCGTTTTCCCCTTCCTGAAGTAATGCTGCATAAGCGGTTTTCAGGAGGGGTGGAGCTTTAGTCGGTAGTGCGCAGGAACACATACGCACCTAATAATATCTTGCGGAACCTGTTAGCGAGCCCGATACTGCCTAGGCACCCATAAATGGTGTTCCTCCACCTCTATAAAAAAATAATAAAAAAAAGATTATATATATAGTTGGAAGAGAGCGTTATGGGCGCTGGTCCAAAAATGACCTTCTTTTATCCGTAGCAGCCTACAGAGATCGTGATTATGGACTTAACGAATCTATATGGAGTCCCAAAAACTACAATTAAGAGGCATACTGACAGCAAAAAACACTTTCGTCAATGACACAAAGGCATTAAGAAAGCAACCACCATTTTCAAAAGATGTGGAGAAAATGTTGGTTGACCACATTCTTAAATTTGAAGAATGCTTTTACGGCCTGAACAGTATTGATATAAGAAAATTTGCTTTTGACATCACAGATAAGTACTCGCTGCCTGACATGTTTAATAATAAAAAAAAAAAAAAAAAAAAATTAAAAAAAAGGACTGGCAGGAAAAAATAATTATTTTATTCATTTATGCCAAGAAATAAAACCTTGTTTCTTCGCGAGCTTGAAAATTCGTCACTTGTAAGTGTGAAAGGATTTAACAGAGAAAATTTAAACCATTTTTTTATCTTTCAGAAAAAATTGTAAACGAATATACAATAACTGCGAATACCATTTTCAATGTAGATGAAACTGAGTGTTCTATAGTACAAAAACGCCCTCAAATAATAGTTGGGCTGAAAGGTAAACGGAAAATCGTTAAAACTACTATGGTTGTTTATTGCCAGTGCTTCGAGAGTTTTCATTCCACCTATGAAAATTTTTAAGAGGAAAATATGGAAAGACGATTTAAAAGTTGTGTTCCATAAGGCAGCTGTTACCATTTCGGAAACAGTGTACATTAACACAGAGTTATTTCTGAAGTGGTTGAAGCCCTTTTGTACGCACATTAATTGTAGCAAGAATAATAAGGCTGAGTTTGCTCGGGAACACACAATCATATTGCTGCAATTACCTGGGCACATAATTTACCGGTTACAACCTAGGTGTTGTCGCCGTGTTTGGGTCATTGGAGGTATATTTTATTCAGGGACAAGAGGGATTTCTACGATCATAGAAACAATTTATGAATTAATCGTCGATTAAATTATTATTTAGAATGACACTTGTTATATTTCTCCTTAATCCTGAAATAAGAATCTAGATCTCTTCTGATCCTGAGATGTCTTCTTCAGAGAAAAACAATTCAAGTAATTATATAAAGATTTATAAAAATCAAATTAACAAAATAAAAACAACTGAGTAACAATACGTAAATTACAATTAAATCTGCTCTTAAAAGAAACTTGTGCTGAGAACAGGGACAACAGAGGATAGTACAAATATTAAATTTTTCAAAACAGGAGAAATGATTAAAATTAAAATACATTTTGAAAAAAAAAACTGCAAGTAAAGATATTTAAAGTTTAAACGACCTCAAATCAAAAAGTGAATCTACATTCATAGCAGCAGAAAACAACAGCAAAAAATTAATACTTTTAAAATTAGAAAAACAAATAGTAACACTATCACAGTGCTGTACTACTTAATGATCAACCTGCCATTACCGAAAATAAATAAACTTTCGTTGCTATTTCCGATAATATAATATTTAGATGACAAAGATGAATTTTATTAATTTTTCGTTGTTCTTTATTCTGTATATTGCAATATCACATTACGCAGTATTGTTATTCGACGTTTCATTGAATTCTGAGATTGTGTATTAATTATTCAAACCATCATCATATTTTCAATGATTTATTTACACAATTAAAATTAAACTCCTCTCTCTCTTTTACATGACATGCATATTCCTCTGTTTATTTAGTCCAAGATGCATAGATTTCATTAGATTAGCTGTCACTTAGAATTAGTTTTGGTAATTTTTACTGAAGATTATTTCAGCCCAACAACTCTTTCATTTATTATTGTATTAATATAAATAATCTTCCAGCAGTTTTTTAGCATTTCCAGTTTAAATATTATTACTTTATTTCTGTCAACAATTTTCTCTCATTTATTTCATTTTTGGTCTTTATTTAATAAAAAAATAAAATATTGGAAATTGAATGAATGAAGATAGTAGTAAGTTTTTGTGAATAAGATTCACAATCTTATTCACGAATAACCTACCTTAGATTAAGGAAATATCCTTGTAAATAAATAAATGGATAAAGCCAAAATCCTCTTACAGATTTATCATTTGCTCAATATTACCCCACACCATATAACATTCTTTTTCCAAAAATTAATAAAATTTATTCCTTATAACACCCAAATTATTGTACTAAATTCCATGGTTTTAGAATAAACCTGAAGATTTCATATGTCCAGAATTCAAGAATTCTGGAGGGAGGAGTTAATTTTCTGATTAATAATTTCCTCTCACAAAATGTTTATTTTACAAAATTTAAAATATCAGGCGATTTTTTAAGTAACTTTTTTATCAAGGCAATCTTCTACTTATATTTTATAATTTCATAAGATAAATTACAGTCTAATATTCAACATCATTTGAATAAATAGAAAAAATCGTGAGTGACTGTTACCTTCAGTAAGAAACACATTACGAATAATGAACTGCGAAAAGATTTCATTCGATTTACTTCAGATGAAAAGGAATCCTTTTAATGAAGAATTATAAATTACAATTTAAACCTACGTAATTAAATATGAGTAAAGTTACACAACATATGAAAAAAGAATTCAAATAACGTAAGCAATTTCATCCTTCAACGAGTGACTAAATTTCTTGTTAAAAGTTTTGCCAACATCGTAAAATAAAAATATTAAAAGATCTAAAAAAAAATTTGAAATGCTATAAATAAATATTTTATAAAACTTCGTTTTCCGTCTGTCTACAAGTTTATTCTTTTTTGAAATAAATATTCATATCACAAAAACGAATAGAAATATTCTCAATAAAATTCGTTATAAATATTTAATCCAAATATTTTTACGAAATACTGGAAAATAAAAAGATATATGATACTTGCAAATATATTTTTAAACAGATCTAGAATGCTTAATCTTAGTAAAATATCAAAATAGCGGCCACTTCAATTTTTGAATGATTAATATTCTAATAAGTATTAATACAGCCAGATTATGTTATATTGGATAAAATCTAGGGTATTTTATTTTGAACAAAATCACATTTTAATTACTAAAATATGATTTGAATAAAAAAAATTACGATGGAAGTTGAAAAGGAACAAGTCGATTTTCAATCGATGAAAAGTCAAACGAAATTCTGGGCCAGATTTCAGTTCTTTCACTACAAAAAAGAAAATACTTACTTCATTTTTAGATGCTTTTCTTTAACTTACAATGGTTCAATGTTTCCTCAAATCTTGCAACCATAACTAAGCTAATTTCCCGACGTCATGCAACGGTGAAATTTTACACAGCGACTTAAATCGGGTAAAAGTACAATTCGGTTGTTAATTTCATATATTTCTATATTTTGTTTATAAAATAAATTATTAAAATATTATGTATATAATTTCAGTTATATATAAGTTGTCGGAGATACAAGGTGAACATCTTGAGAAAGGGAACTGATCGATAATAATCAAGCTTTAAATCTACCTATTATACACTAGCTCCATTAAGACTGGAAGGATATTTCCAATCAAATATAAATCATAAAAAATTGAGGGTTCTTTCACAAATCTCCACGGCTATCGGTTTTCTAAAACTAACTAGTTTACAACTGACATGATCATGGAAAATCTTCCAACACCTCCAGAATTATGAAATTTTATGTTTAGTTTACAAAAATATTGATCGGTCGGTAGTGGAGCATTTAGAAATCTTTCAAGGCATTCTTCAAGTACAACAGCTTTAATACTTATTTTTATTACTACAATGACCTGAAATGCCTTTATTCTCAATAAACATACAAAAATGAACTGAACAACAATTAAATACTAAGTACATCAGCTGATTACTACCAACTGCAATAGAAAAATTAACCACCTTTTTCAGAATAATACACAATTAAACTTACAAGCAGATTTACCTCACTATATAACCTTGTACGACTTTTATCCTACCACGTATATAATATTTATAATGTTCGTTTTTCAGATTTTGTTTTTACATTTAATAATTCACTTTTTTATTGAGAATGCTCAGAAAGTGAGAATACTCACTTGAAAGTTAAATGTTTTCGTCCAGCAACGGTTAATCAGTTGAGTGAAAATGAACTGATCGAAGTGTTTATGCGTGTCAATTACTGATTGAACGCTTTCCGAAAGGAAACAATAAAAAAAAGTCATGTTCTCAGACAAGTGTATGCGATTTATCGACTCCTTGTAACCGAAATGTTTTTTTCTGGGCGAAAGACAATTTCACGTTTTTAAGGAAATCGAAAACCATCCGCCTCAAGTTAAAATTTTTGCTGGGATGACAGCTGAACATCCTGGTCCTTATTATTTCAATGGCAAAGTTAATCAACACAATAATCTGAGAATGATCAACGAGTAGTTTGTTCAAAAATTAACGACCAAAGGGATCGCTGACATCATTACGTTTCAGGAAGACGGTGATCCAGCGCATTTTGCTTTGAATGACCGCAGACGCCTCAATGAAATTTTTCCGAATCGCTGGATCGGACGCAGGTCAGAAGAGTTACCTGCTCCATTGCCTTAGCCAGGAAGAAGACTTGACCATACCGCCCTTCAAGAAAAAAATGACATCTCCAGACCTGACAATGCACTCTGGGGTTTTGTAAAAGAAGAAATCCGAAAATGCATATACGTCAACAATGGGCAACTCTGAGACGCTGTTCGGTCAGTATTTGAAATGATCATTCTGATATGCTGTTGTGGATGAATTACCGGACATGGAGGTGCATAAATTTGTGTTTTGAACATGGTGGAACCCACACAAAAATTTTAGATCCATAGAAGGTAATTCCATAACTGGCGTAAAGGGATTTCCCGCCCACTCCGTAGATATAATTGGTTAAATTATAATTTCAATTAATAGTTGAAAACTGATAAATTATCTAGATTTTAAACGTTCAAGATTTTAATATCTCAATTAATTCTTCATTAGAGACTGTACAAATACATTCTACTGGCTCGGTCTGAAGAGATTCTATATTACGTTGTATATTTTACTTTAACCTTCTTAGTTAAATAATGTTTAAGATAAGAAAAGTTTAAATGTTTGAAGTTTTTTAAATGTTTATTTAAAAGCAGTTTACAATATTTTAATTATTTCTAAAAATTTATGACGTAGTTTTCTAAAAGAAAAAAATCATCAGTATTACAACGTAATTTGTTTTATTTATTATTAAAATAAAATTATTTTAGTTTTATTATCTCTTAATACTGGTTTAAATATAAGAATGCTAATAAAATAGATAACTTGCTAACTCTGTATTCGTATGCTAAACTCACTCTTACAACATATAAAAGAAAAACTTGTTTTCTAACATTCAAATGTTTAACATCTATCGAACCAATTAATCTTTCTTTTCTTTTTTCTGTTTAGCCTCCCGGAATTACCGTTCAGGTTTTACTTCAGAGGATGATATAAGTGTAAATGAAGTGTAGTCTTGTACAGTCTCGGTTCGACCATTCCTGAGATGTGTGGTTAATTGAAACTCAACCACCAAAGAACACCGGTATCCACGATCTAGTATTCAAATCCGTATGAAAGTAACTAACTGCCTTTAGTAGGACTTGAACGCTGGAATTCTCGACTTCCAAATCAGCTGATTTGGGAAGACGCGTTCATCATTAGACCAACCCGGTGGGTGAACCATTAAATCTAATCGTATTCAATAAAACTGTTTTCTATAGTCATAAAACAACACTGAAAAAATGTCAACCTACTTTACCAACAAGAGTGTTTTTTTAGTAACCTTGCTTATAATCCCGATTACACCTTACAGTATGAAAACTTTTCCTGTATCTGTAAATCCTTGACCTGTCCCAAAATCGACCTCTACTTGTACACCAATTTCTGATATTTCTTATTAATATTTAAACATGATGTAATAACAACTATAACTTCTCCTAGTGCAATAGAGGTGGTATAACGTATAATTTTTCAACGAAAATGGGTACGTTATAATTTGCTGCTTTTTTAAAATAAATGTTTTATATTTATTTGCCGAAGTACATACAAAAATGTAAAACATGTTAATATATTATAATAAACAATACAGTTTTACACTATCGTTCCAATACTTATTACGGGTGTGATGCGTATAAAGCACCAGAGATACAAGTATAAAGCAGGTAAGATACAAAAGGCACTTATCATGGTAACAAAGATTTCTTTTTGTACAATGACGTTATGATGTATACAACATAATCAGTCCGAGACGAAGGTGTCATGCTTATGGTTGAATATTACATAAATTTTATTGTCACACGAATGTGCTACAGTATATTGTCTCACAAAAAAGAAAAAAATTTCAGAACATATTCTACAAATGAAAATAAAAAATGTTCATACAAAAATGGATTTAGAAACGATTCGTTTTCAAGTCATATCTTGCACAAATTTCGTCTTGATTTAGTTTCAAGTGTAAAATGAAGCGATACTGAAAGATTTTTGATACTTAAATTATGGTTTCGATGTAGTTTTTCACCTGAAAAATTGAATAAAATAGGTCTCAGAACTATATCTCTAATAATTTTCGAGAAAATTATTGTAAAATATAAAAAAGAATGGTACCGCAAAACATAGTTTTAGGTAACATAATTTTTAGGTTTGACGTAAAAAATCTTTTTAATTACCAGTAAACAAATAATATTTTTGCAACAGAATTTGTAGAGAATTAATTTTTTTAGGAAATTATTTAAATAACACTAACTGAATATGAATAAGAGTTTTTTTTTAACAAATCGAAACACGACAAAGACACTTTACTATAATTTTAAATTTTAAAACTAGATGTGAAAAAATGAAATGACTCTCATTTTGGTTAGAGTTGTTACAGGAGTTTTTTGTTTTTCAATTAAAATTTAAAATGATAAATCACAACTCTACTATTTAAAATTTAAAAAAATTAAAAATTTTTGAAGTGTTCTACATGGCGGTCTCATGGGGCTTAAGGTGTGGTGGTCTCATAACGAAAAAATACATCTTTTTGTTGTAGAAGCATTTACTAAATATCATACTTCTAATTTCACGGTTGAAAAGTGTTATTTAAAAATTACTATAATATTTACGAACATCCGGTAAATACATATGACTCAATTAAGAAATCACTGAGGAATAAATTTATGTATTTTTCCTTCATAAACTTAAGATGAGAAGCTTTTTGAACTGAAGAATCAAAAAACTTTTCTTAGAAAAGCTTTCTTCAGGACTGAAAATGGCTTCTTATTCTCAAATGAAAATATTATCATGAAATATCTGAAACATCATTTCCGATATATATATATATATATATATATATATAGAGTGATATTTAAGTATGGAAATATATTTGTACTGTATATTTGAGAGGTATTTGATGGCAGAAAGAAATGGGTTTCTACATAATTAAACAATTTTGCATTATGGTGCGTTTTTCATTTTTGTCCGCCATATTGAATCAAACTTAATTTTTTTTAGTAGGAAGGTGGACTTATAAACATGATCGCGATTTAAAATTTTACTAGGAAAACCATGGTGAAACCCACTTTTCTGTTAATTTCTTTGTTATCGAGTTGTAAGCATTCAAAGTTGCAATGACGGAAAGTCGTGTTAACAATAAAACGAGGTAAAACAAGCTTCATGAACAATTTTATTGCATTCTACATTCATAATGCATACAATAATGAACTTTAAACAGCGCTATAATATTGATAATACGTAATAAACTATTAACAAATTAAATGGCTATATCAACTGATGTTATTTTCTAAATAAAAATTAACTTCCAGTGTTAATATCAGCTGATATTTGTAACTTATCGTAAATGAAACAAATCAGCTGAAAATACTTACTTAAAAAATGTATTACAAATATAGTTGAGTAAATCAGCGTTTAATTTACAACAATGTGGTTTATATTACGTTGAAATAATAAAACTTATTAACTCCTCATTTCACCTTTTTACTTCAACATCCTTGTAACTGTAAAATTTGATAGTGCTAGTAAAAATTAAGTTGTAGGCCTAGCAGTTCAAATTTTTATTTTTGGTGAATTTTTGTTATTAGTTTCCTCATTCATTTATTTAGTTTTATTAAATATTAAATCGTCAAATAAAAATGCCTTCTTTAACTGAAACCGAAAGAATAACTCTATTGTTGATGTGCGGGTATGGTGTCACAGTTCAGCCTTTACAAGAGGTATGTAATTTATTTAATACTAGATTTCCAAACAGAGAACCGATAAGCAAATCTATTGTGATCAAAACAGTACAGCGATTTGAAGAAACCGATACTGTAAAGAATCGTCCTCGCACCGGTAGACCGAGAACTGCCACAACCGTTGCAAAGTCATTAGATGTATTGCAGACCTTTGTTGAAGACCCTCATTAATAAGATTTGGAAAGCTGTTGTCCAAAATGACATCAATTACATTTCAGTTCAAAAAATTCTTAAAGCAAATAAATGTCACCTTTATAAACTACACCTGGCGCAAGAACTTTTGGAAGATGATTTTGATCGCCGAGTTGTATAGGGATAGACATTACGAGTATAATGCAAAAGTTATACATAGACGAATATTTTTCTAATTCAATAATATTTACTGATGAAGCGACTTTTATTTTAAATGGCCATGTGAATAAGCGAAACTGTCGATATTGAAGCGATAATAATCCCGGATGGATGTCGGAAGCACATACACCGCACCCTCAAAAAGTAAACCTTTGGACGGGAATTATCGTTCATTGTATTGTAGGGCCTTTTATTTTAGACGACAATCTTACAGGAGATACTTACTGCAACTTGTAGCCGATAGGACTTTACCAAATATCCGCGAAAATGTTGGGCAAGAGTTAAATAACGTATGGTTTCAGCAAAACGGGGCACTACCTCATTATTATATAAGGGCAAGGAAAGTTTTAAATGAACAATTTCCAAATTGCTGGATAGGTCATAAAGAAGCTATAGAATGATCTGCAGGTTCTCAGACCTGAATCCTCTGGATTACTTTTTTGAGGTACTTGAAACATAATGTTCACAAAACAAAACCTGTAGACATTGACGAATCGAAAAGAAGAATATGTGACGAATCTGTTCGTGTACGACCAGACATAATACAAGATATAAACGGATATTATTTGAGATTTGCACACTGCCAAGTTTTAGAGGGGAAGCATTTTGAATGTTTATTGTAGAATGGTATGCTTTCAACACTTATTTCATTAGTAATTTATAATTTATTTAAAATTTTAAAATAAATATTGTAATATTATAAGTAAATAATATTAGTTGATATAGACGTTTAATTTGTTGTATTGTAATTATTCGTAATTGTTTATTATTATAAATATTATAGCACTGTTTAAAGTTCATTGTTGTATGCATTAAGAATATAAAATGCAATAAAATTGTTCATACAGCACGTTTTCCCCCGTTTTATTGTTAACAAGATTTTCCGTCATTGCAAATTTGAATGCTTATAACTCGATAACGAAGAAATTAACAGAAAAGCGGGTTTCACGATTGCTTTTGTGGTAAAATTTTAAATCAAAACCATGTGTCCTTCCTTCCTTCCTATTAAAAAAAATTAAGTTTGATTCAATATGGCAGATCCAAGATGGCGGACAAAAATTAAAAACCCACCATAATGGGCAAATTTTAACTATGTAGGATAGCTATACATCTATATAAAGCGTCTGTAAAAAAACTCAAATCTAGATTCTGAGGTATATCAAGTAAGTTTTTTAATCTATGAATTCATACAACTGATTAAGTTACCGGTAAAACCCACAAAGATTTCTCATGAGTTAAAAAAAATAACAGTAAAAAATAAATTCCATAGTATTTACAATTATTCCGTTTATCTCTAAAATTAGTTTTATTTTTGTTTTATCCTTATGAAAATCAAGATTGTTTAATATAATTAATAAACAAATTAAATTAAAAAATTTATTTCTATTTTCAAAAACCAGTTTGTTTTAGCATGTATATTTATATACATACGCACACGTTAATAGCAATACCCTTACTGCTTACGGGCAATTTCTTACAAACATATAAAATGTATCTTAGTTATATAACCGAAACCATGTGTTTTTAAGTTACAATCTAATAAGATACGGGCGGCGACCGCACATACTAATCTATTACGTAAACCAAACTAACGCTATAATACATGACAAGATCATATTTCCAGGTTCTTTCATTACATCACAGATTGATTCCATAATATTTTTTATGACTAATGTTTGCTGGAAACCCTTAGCAAGGAAATTATAAATTTAAAATGGCGATAATAAACAGCATTTCAAATAAATTTTAATGACTGAGAAATTAGATTTATTACTTATGTAATGGGACCCCCTTATCATTATTAAATATCGTTTGTTTATATATTTTCGTTATATCTATTGAAAATTTATTTTAACCGAAAATATTGAATTTTTTCGGTATATCAGTTTTTTGTCAGTTTATCGGGAAAGGAATTCTTTATACAAATTCCGATTAATATTACATACCAAGTATGTTAAAAGTTTTATTTCCTTTTTTTATCTTTTATTATATCTTTCTTGATATCTTTATTTTATCTTTTCTTATCTATTTTTTCTTTCTCATTGAAAGCAAGTTAAAGAAAAAACAAAAACATATTTCTACCAAAAAAAGTAGCCTCAATTTGCAATTTTAAAAATAAGATTAAAAATTCAACTTTTGAAGTCTATTATATAAATATAATTTACTTAAACGCGTTGTAGTTGGAGAAAAAAACATTTTCATTCTAACACTTTTTATTTCCCCGGGTCATATATAGGGTAACGTATGGTAATCAGTCAAAAAATCACCCTTTGATCCTTTTTTATTTGTTAAAATATGCATCAATTAGTGAATAACTGATTTTGGAATTATATATATTTAAATCAATTTATATTTAATTTGCTATTTCTATTATCTGTTTTGAATGCAGTTTTATATTATACAGAGTGTTCCACCGTAAAAGAACACTATTTCAGGAAGTGATTTTAGAGTTAAAAATCAGAAGGAAAAAGTATAAGTATAAACATAGGTCTTGTTTTCGAGCAGTCGAAAGATTTTACCCTGAATTTTCCTTTATACGTAATATAATCCAATAATATAATTTTTGTAAAACTGCAATTACGGTAAAAAAAAATTTAGTGAACTTTTATCTGAACAAAAAATTATTTGAAAAATCATATAACAGCTCCCATAACTGAATTTTCAAACATTTTTTAAGATATTTACGTAAAACTCAAAAAATTCAAGTAGAACTTTTTTTAAGTTTGGCCCTAAATAATTTTATTAAATTGCCAATTAAAAAATAAAACGTCTAACAAGTTATGTATAGAATGTGAAAGTGAGAAAAAAAAGTCATATAAACATGAACATAATTGTATTTTGTGCATTAAATAAATTGCTTTTGTGTATTGGCTTGATTTTTATTTTGCTTTTAATCGAAACAGATTTTTTTTTAAAATGAAAAGTACATAAAATTTTATTTCATTAATAACTTCCGATATTTTTTCATATATATTTTTATTGTTATTATTGAATTATTATTTATCATAAAAATGTTTTTACAATCAGAGGTTAACAATTATTAATAAAGCAATATATTTAAATTTAAAAAAAGGAGATGAAGTCTGATTCGAACCGATGTGTTTTCCCCTTGTAAGATCCAAATATTTCATTAATTCAAATTTTATTTGACTATAACTCTGGAACCAATGAAAATAAGCACCAATTATGATGTATAGTTTATAGTTCTATAGATCTGTAGAAAAGCTCTCAATGAGGGCTTATTACTAATGTTAAGTAAAAGTCCAAAATTTAAATTTTTTTGGATATTGGGCTTTTTGGACACTTTTGCTTCAGTCGATTGCAATCAAAAGGGAAGGTGTGTAACTTAATAGTCCTAAATCCAAAATTTCAACATCCTACGGCTGATCGTTGTTTGTTTTGCGAGACACATACGTACGTGCGTACGTACGTACATACATATTTACGTACAGACGTCACGCCGAAACTAATCAAAATGGATTCAGGGTTGGTCAATATGGATATATGGTCAATATGGATATTTCTGTCAAAATCTGAAAACCGAAATTTTTCGCGATTCGTACAAGGAAGTAAAAAGCATTAAAAGGATGAGCACTGCTCATGCAAAGGGTTCTATGAGAGCCACTACAGGCTAGTAGAACAATTGATTACTATAACATCAATCCGTAATTACAGAGACATAATTTCATTTGTTGTTTCCTGTGTATTATGAAAGTAGATATCAACAATAATTATTAAAGTAAAAATGAAAGGTTTCCAATTTTAAAAGACAGTTAAACAAGGAAGTGAGACAGAATTATTAATCAAAATTCTTCTTTAAAAAAAATTGTTATTATTTTCAAGGATTTTGAGGTTAATTTAAAAAATTATTATTTATTTTTATTTTTTTAAAAATGATTATTTAACTACTCATCTTAAAATTCATTTTTAAAAAACGAAATTATACTTTTATTTTATAGTTATTTGAATGGAAAAAAATAAATTTAAAAAAGCGATGCTTTTTACTTCCTTGTACGAAGTAAAGGAAGTATTGTGATCGCGAAAAATTTCGGTTTTCAAATTTCAACGGAAATATCCATTTTGACTATTCCTAAATCCCTTTTGACTAGTTTCGGCGTTTCATCTATATGTGCGTACATATGTATGTAACTCAAAAACGATTAGCCGTAGCATGTTGAAATTTTGGATTTAGGACTATTGTAACATCTGCTTGTGCACCTTCCTTTTAGATTGTAATCGACTTAACCAAAAATGTCCGAAAAAGCCCATAATCCAAAAAAAATTTGGATTTTGGATTTTTTCTTAACTCCAATAATAAGCTTTCATTGAGAGCTTTTCAATGTTGTATCGTAAGTGGTACTTATTTTAATCGGTTTCACAGTTATAGCCAAATAAAATTTTAATTAATGAAATATTTAGATCGTACAGGGGGAAGGCACATCGGTTCGAATCCGACTTCATTTCTTTTTTTCCTAATTTAAATATATTGATTTATTAACAATTATTAACCTGTGATTGTAAAAACAGTTTTACAAAAAGTAATAATTTAATAACAATAAAAAAATTTAAAAAAATATGAAAAAAATCAGAAGTTATTAGCGAAATAAAATTACAAATATAAATTATAAATCCGCTTACCAAAAAATATTGGATGTAAATCTATACAAATATTTGTTGATAGCGGATTTATAATTTTATAATTTATAATTTTTTTATATAATACATATACCAACGAGATGTGTTAAATAAAATTAATCTGAAATAAGATTTTATGAACTTTTAAAAATGTGTATATGTAATTTAATACGCGTACAAGGAAGTCATGTGGTGTCCACGTCAGATTTTTTGAATTTGGTTACTTACCAGGCATATATAATACAGAAGATTTGAACGCTATAAAGAGTAAAATTTAGTATTCGTATCATAATTTATCTTTTGGGAGTTTATCTCGGGTGGGGTTGGACTTTTATTAGTATGCGTTTTAAGTGTTTTTAAACGGATGGAAATTTTTTTTTACATGCAAAATTAAATATAAAGGTTTTAATTAATATTTTCAATTTTCCCAAATTTAAGTTTTTCGTTCAAAATTTAAACATTCACTGTGGAAGTTTTTTCCGACCTTTTAAATGATTTTTCTTGATTTTAAAGCTTTTATTTTTATTTTATATATTCTATTTTATTTCAACTAAAAATATAAACATGTTTAAAAAAACTGCTCGTTTGAAAACAGCCGTAATCAAGAAAAACATTTCTTTATAAAAAGAGAAATAAAAAGTAATGTAATGGAAAGAGGTTCCGTTTTAGAAATAATATTACTGCTGATCTGGATAATGGAAATGAAGAAAATATAGTTGCATTTTTACACGCCAGTGGACTTCTTAAAAGTCTATAAAAATGAAAGTTTAAAGCTGTGACAAAAGAAACTCTAAGCGGTAGTTTACATATATATAAAGAAAAAATGGTATTGATAAGTTTAATTTTAATTTTAAATGTATGCATATATACATAAGGGAGTCCTGAATCGTGGCACGTATAGTGACGGGAGGTAGCCCTCTTGCCTAGGCCATTTTGGCTCACCTGCATTCAAGAGCAGTGAGTCGGGGTGTGTCCGATGATGGCATGGGGGACCCTCAAGGGTGGATTGAGGGCGCGAGGCTGCGGGTGTACGCTGTGCATGCCTATAGCCTGTTTATAAGAAGGATTCAACTGCCACGGCACCCTGGTGCGACTGATATACTGCTCAACGGCGGTTCTGGTCGCCCCGAGGGTGCTTAAACAAACTATAAATGAGACTCGTAGAAGAAAGAAAGAAAGATATGGTAGGATAAGTTTTAATTTAATTTTAATTTAATGGTCTTTTGGGAACCTATCTCAAATTTTAATATTGGGGCCCTTTACACCCCATAAGTGTTTGTGATTGTCCTTGTCTTTATGTCTTAAATGTTTTGTGTAGTTTGTGCTTTTAAATAAAATGTAAGGGCCCTTTACACCCTTACATATGACGATCCAGATGGTGATAGTAGTTTCTTTTAAAGATTGTGACGAGGGCTAATGACCTTAGCAGTCGATGCCCATAAAAATTCAGAAAAAAAAAAAAAAAAAAAAAGTAATGTAAGAAATTACATACATCAGGCTGTCTAAAACGTAGTGAGCCTTTGGAAGCCAAAATTCAGAATACATTTATTGTTATTGGAAAATAAAGTTATGAGACCACATATGCACCATCTTTTTCAATGACCGTCTGCCATTTTTACGGCAACACTACAATCCCGTTGCTATAGAACTTTTGTGGTTTCTGGTTTAAACATTTTGACACCTGGTTTTTACAGACTTCTTTTCAAACTAATTTAACACCATTCAGGGAGTTCTGCAGAGACCGAGACTAAAAACAATCTGATAGTACCAGGTCCGGGCTATACGGTGGGTGCATTAAAACCACCCAGTCAAGTTCTCATAATTTCTGACGGGTCGTTAAAGATGTATTCGGTCTGGCGTTGTCAGCATGGAATATGACTCTCTTTCTGTTGACCAGTCAGGCCGTTTTCTTTTGAAATGCTTGGTGCAATCACGCTAACTGTCGACAGTACAGATCTGAGTCTATCGTTCTGCCTAGCGGCTGCAGCTCGTGATGCACGACGCCCTTCCATTCCCTCCAAACGCACAGCATAACCTTCCTGGGTGTCAGCGTAGGGTTTACCACAGACTGTGGGCTTCTCCTCGTTTTGATCACGATATTTTTCGCACATTGTTGTCGTAGGTTATCCACTTTTCATCACTCGTGATCAACCGCTTTAGAAACGGCACGATTTCGTTACGTTTCCGTAGAAATTCCCAGATAGATATTCGATCGAGTAAATGTTTCTGAGTCAGATCATGCGGCACCCAAACGTCGAGCTTCTTTTTGTAGCCGGCTTTCTCCAAATGGTTTAACACTGTTTGATGATGGATGTTTAGATCATTAGCGGTCATGACTACTTACATGCCGGTCTTTTTCGACTTTTTCCAGAATACGCTAACACTACCTCGTGCTGTAATTCCTCGTAATGTTTTAGTCTACAAAAACTTTTACAAAAGTTGGAATAAAGCTGTATAAAAAACATAAATAACCAAACAAATTTTCAAAATAAAGTACATATAATTTTTAAATATATAAGGAATAAATATAAATGCAATATACTGAACTCATTACACAACAATCAGATCACGTAGGAATTGTAAAGGCATTACCAGTAACGAGAAAGTTTTTTTAAAGCGAAACCGAATTATGAAAAAAATAAAATAGCATAAGATAAAGCCTTCAAAAATAAATAAAACTAATAACTAGATAATATATAAGCTTAGTTCCTATTCCTCTATGTTCTTTTATGAAACCTACCAATTTACTCTGCCTTGAAAGTTATTGAGGTCCGTAATGACGACAGCTTCCTGATAATAACTGACTCTATTAATGTACTCGAGAGCTTGAGCTGCAGACGATCTGAATCTATCATCCAAATTATCTATGACATCCTCTCAAGAGTAAACAAAACAGTAGTGTTTGTACGGGTCCCGGGTCATTGCAAAATTCTCGGGAAAGAACGCGCGGATGAGGCTGCCAAGAAAACGGCAACAAATGGCCTCCAATTAGAACTAACATGTAAGAGGGACTTCACGAAGATAGTCCGTGTCAAACTACGTACTCAATCGAATAAGTTCTCCCTGCTGAGTCCTCCCACGCTCTTAAATGGCATCCGGGAAAACGTCTTCGAGAAATATTTTATCCCAAGCATCAGAAGAGACCAAGTAGGAGTTAGAGACTAACTCGGCTGAGGATTGGGCACACAAAGCTAACCCACGCCCTTAAATTTGGCTTCTCTCCTCACCAGAACTGTGAGGCGTGCATTGTGAAAACCACTTACAATAGATTGCCCAATGTTCGGGTCTATTCGTCGACAATTAAACCTGGGTTCAGATACGAAGGGTTTACTCAACCGGAAGAAATACATGAAAAAACTGTTCCGGTTTCTTTGTGATAGTGGGATGACGAACTTAATTTAGCGGTTTTGCTTACGTGAGATCCCTTACGGAATACTGTATGCGCAGTGAAAATAGCCTATCGGTCATGTTCCAATATTTGTTATCCATGTTCCAGTTTGTTATCCAATGTTTGATTTTTATTATCTAATTATTTATGATTACTTAGTTTTATTTAAGTTGCTAATGGCTGTTATCATTGATACACTATAAACAAATTATGGGCAAAAAAAATTCACATCAAGAATGATTCGTTTCACATCAAGAATTTAAAACGTTTCTTAATTTCGGCCACAATATTACGCAAAAAGAAGCCAGAACTTGAACTTTTTTTTAAATCTATGACACAATTTCGCATTACGTTTAAAACCGATAAAATGATCCACCGTTACGCTTAAGTACCCAAAGGGAATATTTTTAGCATCATCAGATGATATGAACTCTCAAATCTACTATACCCAAACTCCACATGCGCACACTAAAAAAATAGAAGTAGTCGAATTGACAACATGCTCATTTTTTAAAGACGATTTTCACATATATTAGGGATATGGAGCTTATTTTAACGATATTTTAATTTATTAGAAATTAAATTTTGTAAATCACTTGATTTTTAAAATATTTATATTTACCAAATATGTACTGATTAAAAGTTTTTATCTAAAAGCTACAAGAAGTATGTTCTGGTAACAACAATTTTTTTAATAGTTAAAAATCCAAATTAACGGTTTTATGTTATAAAAATTTATAAAATTAATACACATTCAGGTATTAAATACTACTTTTAAAACATATAATTATTTTTTATTTTGTCAAATCATGCTGGCTTTCACTCTTGTTAATGTTTTTTATGGGTGTGTGCACACAAGTTTAATGTATTAGGAATATAGAAATAAAGATATAAAATTCATACGTAAAAGGTCAGGTTGAGGGTTAAAATAATCTGTATACTAATTAACTTAATAGTAGGCAATCAAACACATTTATACTAACACATATACACGTCGTTTTAAATTGCTAACGTTTTTAATAATACATATTTTCATTTTATACTAATATTAGACTTATACCGCAAACACACACACACTGTATAAGATGTTCACAATTGTGCCACAAATAGCTTTATTTTGCAATACATGTACCATAATTTAAACCGCAAATTTATGTAATGTAATAATAATAATAATAAACACAGTAAGATTACTTTATTCTATTTTCTTAGTTATAAAAATAATAGCTGTTTAGATACTAAGTCGTCCATTACCGTTTTAAATCAGTAAAATCTTTATTATATCACATTGAAACGGTTTTTTATTCTATTTTTATTTTATTATTACAATACGGTTACATTAAACTACCCAGCTCGTCTAGCCAGAACCTGGACCCTCGGGACTCAGGTTAGCTCAGGCGAATCCCGGAGTCAACTCAGGGGCTCCTCGGGGCCTACCCCATGGGCGCAGAGCTTGCTTTACTCGCCATTCCCAATTTTTCAGGGGGACCGATGCCCTGGACACCCGCAGAGCTTGTTTCGGTAGCCAATTCCCATCTACCCACAGGGCTCTACCCCCTAGATCCCCGCACTGTACGTTATTCTCATGGTTGTGAGAATATACTGACAAATAATAATAAAAGTATTCAGGCTTTACAGAAACCTGAAAAAAGAACTAAAATACAAAAGAAAGATAGCTTTATTACAGAAATATAACAAATATGAAAACAATTTGTTGTTTTCTAATTTTCATTCAATTTATTTAAATGGCTCGGCTTAATTTTATTAAACAGAAAAAGGTAAAAATCAAGCTAATTATAATGTTATTGTAGATTAACATATGCATCATTTGTCAAAGTTTAGAAAGGTCAATTGACATGTTAACTAGGCGATACATACTTCAAGTAGAAATAGTGCGCATCCATTTCTTTACGCTTTTTAAACTTTGACGAGTAATACTAACTGTGATTTTTGAAAAACTTTAATTATAAATGTCTCACAGATATAATTTAATAGTAAATTATGAAACGAGCCTTGGTGAGTGTCGTAAACTTCGCAACAATGCATTAATGACCGTTATAGTGTTGCGTATCGTAGTTTTTCTGAGAAAATACTGGGATTACTGATTTAAATCAATGATAAATACATTGTTTACGGAATAAAATATTACAGATATAAAATACCGTCAATTTAAGGATAAACCGAAAATTTCAAATTAAAATATTCAATAAAAATGTGAAAACCAATAAGAATTCATTCGAATTTCTATTGTTGAAATTTTTTGAGCAATAGACAGTTTTTTGAAAAAAATTATTTTCAATTTATCGAAAATCTAACAAATAACAAGAAAGATGATGATTTTCAGCCCAGAGAAAACCACAATGATGTTGCTGAAGGGCCGATTGGCTGCTACACGACGAATCTGGGTCCGGATGGCTGGTCTCCTCAATTGGTACGTTACGACTCAAAAAACCCTGGGTGATATCCTTGATGACAATTTTCAGTTCAAGGACATCTACAGTATGTAGCAAAAAAGGCCGCCGATGCTTTTTACGGAATCCTCATCGCGATTGAGGATTGAATTACCGTACCATGCGTATCCTTTACAAAGATGTCAGCGAAGCTATTATGCTGTATGCTGCGCCTGCTTGGGCTTACCGCATGGCTTTTAGGTATTGCACGGACATTTTGTTGCGGGCCCAGCGACTCCTCTTGCTTGCTGTTATAGGCGGTTATAGAACAGTCTCGCGAGAGGCAGTCTGTGTTATAGCCGCAGTCAAACCAATAGATGATATCTTGGCTAATGAGTGTAAGGAACGCTACATTTCCAAGGTAAGCCGGTGAGGGACTAAGTGAATACCAATTCGGTTTCCGCAAGGGCCGTACTGCAGTGCAGGCTGTTGAGAGAGTAATACGGGTGGTTGATGAGGCAACTACTGGTACCTGGAGAACCCGGGCTATTCCGGCGGTAGTGTTGCTGGATGTAACGAATGCGTTTAATTCGTTACCGTTCGGGTGGGTTCTCCAGGAACTAAAAAGGAGGAAGATCAGTCCGTATTTGCACAGGCTTGTGCAGGATTACTTTAATGTTAGGGCAGTGGTAGGCAGTGCGAAGGGGCACCAATTGAGATTGGAATGGAGGCAGGAGTGCTGCAAGGGTCGGTCATTGGCCCGCTCTTGTGATGTATCGCTTATGATGGGCTGCTGCGGTAAAGTTTTCCAGACGGGCTGTCGCCAACTGGTTTTGCGGATGATCTCTCCCTGGTCATTGCGGTTAAAACGGAGGAGGAGGTTATGGCCCGGGGGAACGAGGCGGTGAAGATGGTTCTCGATTGGTTACGGGAGCGACAGCTCCATATAGCGTTGGAAAAAACGCAGTTGGTAGTAATGACTGGAAGACGACGGCTCCTGACGATTAGTTTGTCAGTAGGAGGCACGGATATTGTACCTGCGCCCAGGCCTAAATACCTGGGAGTAACGCTAGATGACAAGCGTTCTTTTCTGCCGCATGTAGTGGAAGCGATGAAGAAGGGCGGTAAGACTGTGGAGGCGATTAACAGGTTGTTGAGTAGGATGGGTGGGCCTAGCACAGCGAAGAGGAGATTATTAGCATCGGTGGCTAGGTCCGTCGTCTTGTATGGCCGTTCCAGCCTGGAGGAGAGCGTTAGATAAGAAGACTGTGAGAACGAAACTGCTCTCATTGCAGAGGCCGTTGGCAATGGGGGTGGCGCGGTCGTACCGAACTGTGTCGACGGAAGCAATGTTAGTAATACCGGCCGTGCCACCTTTTGATCTGATAGCGGAGGAGGTAGTGGAGAGATCGTTGGGTGTGCCAAAAGGTCAAGCTAAGCGAGATACGCTGATGAAGTGGCAGCACCGTTGCGAAAGTGCGCAGGTAGGAAGCTGGGCGAGAAAGCTGATCCCACAGATCAAGCCATGGTTGAGCACAAGGTATTGCGAGTTAACCTATGAGATGACGCAGTTCCTGTCCGGTCATGGCTGCTTCAACAAGTATCTGTGGGACAGAAAGAGGAGGAGTCCAGATGGATGCTTCTACTGCGGAGAGAGTGATACATTGGAGCACACGGTGTTCCACTGTGTCAGATGGGTAATGGAGAATAGAGAGGTGGATAATGTTATCGGTGAGATCACCCCAGATAACATGGTGGAAACGATGTTGTTTAATCGGCGGAATTGGGACGCCATTAGCAATGTGGTCATTCGTATAATGAGAGCTAAGGCTAGGGTGGAAGTAGAAGAGGAGGACGATAGGGGGGACTTCGAAAACGGAGATTTGAGGTTTCTAGATTAGGGGTTGGGTGGACAGCCCCTTTCAGGAGGCGTGTGATGCCAAGGTGTCTCACGGCTGATGAGTGAAAGGGGACTCCAGGGGATTTTTTAGAGGGGTTAAAATGTAAAGACCAGAGTCCCGGGTGGTGGGTCCTCTAGGGGCCCCTCCACTTAGAGGCAAGGGTGCATGGGAACGGCATAGCCGTGTCCAGCATGGTCACTCGGGAGGTTAGAGGCAAAGGCATCCTTGGGATTGAGTCTTGCTTCGCCGGTCTAGGTCCGGTCCCAAAGGGAAGGGGATTAAAAGAGAAAAAAAAAGATACCCCACTTTTGAAATGATCACCATAGTTTTCCCTTTATTATAGCTATTTTAGCTGTATTTTCCGGGAAAGTAGAAACTGAGCTAATTTTTTCACAAATGTTATCTACGTAAAAAAGATGAAGCAGTTTCCTTACGAATCGTTTTAGGAATATTAATGAGGCTTCCCTTCCGGATAATAGATAAGATCTGCTACTCGGACAAACACCGGATGGTTCAGCTTATATGTGTTATGTATGTATGCACGTACCCACGTACCCGTGTGTGTGTGTGTGTGTGTATGTGTGTGTATATATATATATATATATATGTACACACAGAAACACTTAATACATGTATGTATGACCTGATACGGTTTCATACGACCGGATTCCTTCCTTACGCAAAACGACAAACGCTAGTCAACAGTACATAATGTAAATAACGATTACCGCTACGTTTATTTATCCATGCCGGATGTTACCTAATTTCATTGCACATGTAGGAACCGGTTACAAACATGGTTAAGGCCACTGCATAAAATTAGTCAATAATTAAATTAAATGCTAAACATTAACTTTTTTCACAATATTTTTAGAAATGGCTCCCACTGGTCTCCTATTTTAGACTATTGTACTAAATACAAATTAAATTTTAATGTTTACTTATACAGAAAATTATTTCTACCATTAATTAAATAAATTCAATTAAATGTATTGAATTAAAAGTTGATATACCCTTTTAAAGATTTCAATTAATTATTACGGTTGTATTAACAGTTCCTTAATTTTCTATTAAAATAAATTACCATTAATATATACAGTTTTATTAAGTTTAATGTATCTTAATAACGGGCTATGGATTTATTAAACTAAACAAGTATTTAATATCTAAAATCGGATCAAGTACATTATTTATTATTACTAATTATTTACAGCCTATTGAGCTTAATATAAAGATATTGAATAACATTTAATCTTAATGTTGACGTATGGGATCAAGTTTCGAGATTATTTCTAAAAAAAAGAAGCAATAATGATACTGAGATCTCTTGATAAATGTGCGTTGTTCGTTAAGTAATTCAGAAGAGAAAGAGGATATTTTTCACTTTGTTGCTCTACGTCCTGTTATCGCCGGTGGAGGAGTCGCTGGCTAGGGTCAATCGAGCTGTCACATGATTTATATAAAGATTTTACTTTCCCTCCTAGATAGCGCTATAGCAGAGTTATAGTTCTATAAGGGAAAGTATTGTAATCAGTTCAATTTTGGTATATGAAGTTTTCACCGGATCTTGACGTTTTGACACTTAAGGAATCTAAAACACCGGATCGAAATTTTCCGGATGATAATGTTCGTATGTACGTGTGTGTGTGTTCGGCGTCGGCCTCTAAACCACCTTATATCTCCAGAACTACTGGACCGATTTTGACAAAACTTGATGAGATTACTTTTACGTATGGGGCATTGATGCCATTAAATGTTCAACTTAAAAAGTCAAGGGGCTGAAGCTGTAGAGCAAGGTCACCTTCAGAATCTCGAGATTTCGCCTAATTAAGATCGTATTTTTTTGAACGGAAAGGACTGGGATAAGCCGCCAGTCTATTGCAGAAATGCGTGTCATTACAGATGGGAACTAATTTGTTTTTTTTTCTGGGCGCACAACGAAGTATCGTCATTCGTGCCCGAAAACGATATTTATATAGTAAACAAATAAATATTAAAAATTAACTTAAAAACTAAAACCCGGTAATATAAAATTACAGCATTAATGGAAAAAGTCTATGCCATATGCTAAAAGCGAAATAAAGCCACAATGAAAGATTATATTAATAATCTAAGTTGAAACAATAAAATTACCATACGCCAAATGGCTTGAATAGATGAAACATACTACAGTAAAAATAAAACATTTGAATATAAACGGATGGCCCTAAGAAATCGTAAAACATTCGATAACATCGTCTCATATTTCGGAAATAAGATATTTCGGAAATCAGCCTCTAGTTTAAACTTCCGACGCAATGTCGCGTAATAAACCACAATCCACAAGTATATGGTGTACAATTAGTTGGCAGTCGCAGGGAACACAAACGGGTGCATCGGTCTGAGTCATGAGTTATGCATGAGTGAGCCTATTTGTGTCCTATTCGTAAACGGCAAATAATAACCTCCTGTCAATGGTTATTCCTGTATGAGGAGCTCCTCGGTGATAATGTTCTTAACTGTACGAAGTTTATTGTCGATTGTAACATTCTATTCACTTTGTCACTCGTCATAGACCAACGTCTTCAGAAAACAGACAAGATCATCAAAAACAACTCGATTAGTGAAAGGAGGTTGGAAACAAGCCTCTTTTGCCTGAAATTCCAATATGTCTGGGGATTCAGCAGAAGCTCACAGTGTTGTGTGACGTTGAATTACTTGAGAAATTATACACTGAATCTCACCACAGACAACAAGGTGTTCGAACTAGATGTCACTAATCGCCTATAAGCTACTCGTGGAATCTGAACTAAAAAGTACGTGTCAAAATTTTAGGCTAATTATAATTAAGGCTTTCAATTAATAGCATACAGCTCCGCAACGGAAATATTGACGATACTAGGAAGTCAAATATGTATATCTCATTGCCAACCACAAAAGCACAACAGAATTAATGTTTTTACAGCCGTCCGTTTAAACTACTGATCACGATTCACACTTTCATAATATTTTTTTACGAAAAAGTTCGAAAGTTTAATTATTAATCCCTTACGATTTCAATTGAAAATTATTATGTTATGTATGGCGGCGTAGCAATATTTCACCTTTGAAGTTTCAATATTAATATTCATGTTTCAAATTGCTTTCTGCCTGAGTTCCGGTTGTTTTAAGTTAAAGTGGATGTACTTCAATTTATTAAAACATTATTTTGAAAGATTAAAGAGGAAATGTAATTTGTAAATTGTAAATGAAAAGTAGAAGGAAATGTAATCTGTTTTTATGTACTCAGTTCATACTTAATCTATGGTATAATAATGGCAATTATGTTAAACATGAATACTTGATTAAGTTAATTTACCGATACATCATACAACTTTTTGAAATTTATTCTAATAATTGTTGGTTTTTGTTTATTAAATTGTATTATGTTATGTATAATAAATTGGATCTTTTCTATATTACAGAGAACTGTTTCTTTCTACGAAGATAATTATAGTATGATAATATTGGCAGTAACAATATTATTATTTTTGTATTTAATAATATTATATCTCTGTTAATCAATTAAGATTACAAAGTAGTTTTCTTTTTCATTGATATTATTATTTTTTCTTATCTTAATGTTATAACTTTCCAGCTGGCGATTTTAAAATTAAACTGTAGAACGTGTGCTAATTACATGTTATGAATTATACAGAATGTTTATTAGGTATAGAAAGAATAATGCGATTTTCTATTTTCATCTGTTTTGCTTCAATAAAAAAACCGATTTAAAAAATTTTTCATTTACTTTTTATTGGCTGTATTTACAATAACTTTCTCAAAATTAAATTCTCTACAAGTTATGTTACTAAATCTTCCGTTACTCATTTAAAGTTATTGTACTACAAACCTAAGAAACATTTGTTTTCGGCACCGAATTTTTTGTTTTACGTCAGATATCTTAAAAATTACTGGAGTTACAGTTCTGAAAACTGTTTTATCCTATTTCTCAGCTTAAACAACATAAGAAACCACTGACTTTACTCCTTAATTTGGGTCCCAAAAATTACAGTAGGCTTCTTTTTAGTAGAAGATCTGAAATCCGAGTGAAATCTTTCGCTAGCCGTAAGTCGAAAACAAAACGTTTCCAGATCTAAGTTTATACGTACTTTTTTCATTATTTTCACTAGTAGAACATGTCCTGAAAATTTATTTATTTTTTCGTGGGACATCTGTATACTGTAATTATTTTTTTTTTAAGTAATGTATTTTAAAACGAAATACTGAAAATAAAACATCATCATTCCAGAGACTTGAAAATTAAATTGAATTTCTTTTTTGGGGAAAAGAGATAAATCCATGTTTTCTAAATTCATTTTTAAATTAGTAAATTAAAATAAAGATTCAATAATTTTCTAAAGTAACTTAATCCGAAGAAATTATAAATCTAAAAAAAAACAAAAACAGACATAAATAAATATAGAAAATTGAACTTAAAAAAATCGCACTAAGAAGTAATATATATATATATATACATAAATTTTGTTCAACTCTAATCAAAATTTCGACAAACAAAATCTTTTTCTTGTTTTTCAAAGCATCTTTTTAAAACTTTATTTGTTTTAAAACGTTATATATTTCAATTTGTTTTTAATTTAAAATATGAATAACCATAATAAATCTGTTATCTGAATTAAGAACAACCTCTCCCAAAAAATGCAAAAGCAAGAAATCTTTGATTTGATAAAAAAAAATACGCAATCCAAATGAACTATGCAAAGAGATTACTATCGAGTTTAAGCTAAGGCTTTCTGGAACGCAGTATATATATATTAATAATACTTTTTATCTCAAGTTTTCCAAATCATTTTTTTTTAAAAATAGTTTAAATATTAAAATGAATATATTATTGTTATATTTAAAAACCCAATACTAAGAAATGGTGACTATATACATGAAAAACCAAAAATAATAATAATAATTAAAAATATACTTAAATCGTCTATGTAAGCAATGTAATTTTCTTTAAAAAATATTTTTCACCTCATTGAATCTAAAATCTTTAATACATTATTAGCAGAGGAGTAACATAAAAATAAATTAAAAAAAGGATGAGAAAGTGGAAAGCTGTTGAAGAGGTATTATATATGTCGAAAAAGTTGGACTTTACATATTTGTACATACGAGTATCTTCAATTTATATATATATATATAAACTGGAAATAAGCGTACTAAATTAAAAAAAGTCTTGTAAAAATAAATTATAATTTAATACATAAATGGGAAAGTTTATGGAGGTTCTGTCTATCCGTTTGCAACAGCATCACACAAGAACCAACCGATGGATTTCTTTCAAATTTTCAGGATACATTTGTATTATCCTAGGGAAGATTTTTAGCCATAAATTGAGTCCCTAGACCCCCTTCGGGGGGAAGTTCTCGTCAAACGTCTGTATACTTAGTTACTATACTTTTCTACCGATTTTTTTTTGTTATTTAGTTTCTCGTTCAGGTATTTGTAAAGTCTATATACTTTAATTGTTATTTGTCAGTATTATTTTCACTACTATAAGGTTAACGAACACAATCGGGGGTCCAGGGGGCGGTAATATTGTAATCATTATTTCTGTAACAAATCTTAAGCAATAAAATGTGAATTGCTGGTGTGGATTACAATTGAACGTTAAGAAGACTAAATAAATGATAAGTAGATAAAGAATCGATAATGGGTTTCTTGTTAGTAAAATTCCTTTTTTGAAGAAATATTAAATTTTATGCAATTAGGATTTTGCTTATATGAAGATTCATTCCTAATATATAAAGAATAGAACAGAAAACACCAAATCAACTTTTCAGTGAATGAGGAATTTCCTACGCAGAAACAATTTAAGTCTAATTTTTAGGAAGAGATTAATTAATTGGTCCGTTTTCTATGAAATTTGAACGATGTTGAGCCACGGATTTTAGCAAAGGTATCATCGAATAGAGTTGAGTCCTTTGAGATATGGATCTACCAACGATATGATTAGTTAAGAGATATAAGGCTCGCAATGAAAATATACTCAAAAGGCTGGATAAATAGCACAGAAATAGTTAAGAGGAAAAAGCTGGAGCACTTTACACAAGAGATGAGATATGCAAAGAAATGTTACTACAATATTTCATTCTTTAAAAAAAAGAAGGGAAACCAAAATTCAGAACGAAGGAGAAATTAATGATTGAAGAATTAAAGGCAGTAGTTTTCTGAGTCTAGCTCTTTATTACGATAAGCTATAGACAAATGTTATAATTCCCTTGATAGTTGCTAAAGTTCAATGACGGACATGGGTCACGAAAAGTACTAAAAATAATCCAATATGTAATAACTAAATATGTATTAAGCCACACAAAAAAAAACAACATAAAATAAACAAAAAACAAACAAAACATTGTGGCTCTCTTTTAACAAGTTTAAAAAGAAATGTTTTTATTTACCTTTTTTTAATATCTCTAAATGAGACGTTACTGGAAAGAGTTTTTCACACTGACAAAACCTCCAAATTTAAAATACATTGAGTACTTGTAGACGTAAAAAAAAAAAAAAACGTTTTGAATCGTTTAAATAAAATGGTTATCAAAGTACATACTTCCTTTGATAACGTATCAGAGAGTAAGATGTATTCAGAAAATTTATATAAGAAAATGAACATAAATGCCAAATCGATAAGAGTAATTAATTACTCGTAATAATTTAGTTAAAACATTAAATTCTTGAAGAAAATTTAATTTAAGATTTTTATTTCTACTATATCAAAAGGTTTTATTCCTATTAGTATTAAAATTAAACTAAGGTACTAGTTAAATGGATTACGTAATATAAATGAGTGTAAATACAAAGAAAAAGAAATAACCTATTAACAAAAAACAAAGAATCAATACTTTTTACAACATGAACGCCATTAAACACTCATGGACAAGTTCTTATTACGAATTATATTTACTCTACATTTCAATTTCACAATTTATCAATTATCATCAAATTCTGTTCATTGTAAAAAACAAAAAAAATAAAATAGGGTATTGTACACACCTTTAAATTACTCAATGTAAGTGATTTGTATGTTTTAATAAATAGACCTACAGGTCAAACTATCATTTAACAATTACACACTAATAGTTCACCACAATCCCAGCTTCAGGCTGGGGTAGACCAGTTAAATTCAACGCTAACACAACTTTTCGAAACTCTCCTGGCCAAAGTTCTATTTTTTTAACTTTTAATTAACACATATTTTTGGTGATTTCTGTTAATTACATCAAGCTACAATAAATTCTCAATTTTTAAATTTTCTAGACTTTAACGATTAATATTAAAAAGGATACGGTAATTATAATAATTGGTAAATACAAAATAAATTTTAAAAAATGATTGTAAATTAAAAAGAAAATTAAATTTCAATTCTTCTTTAAATATTGATTATTTTTTAAGTCGGCAAAAAATTGAAAACAACCACAAACTAAACTGACGAAACTTTAAACTAAGGCCGACTTAAAAAAATTAAAGTTGAAAAAAAATTATGGACATTCTATTTTACAAAAATCTGCTGCAAATATAAAAACAGCAGTTCACAAAATATAAAGGAGAGAAAGTTGCATTTTTTTTTTTAAATATAAGACTATACTGAGATACGATGTACAGAAACTGTTGCCGAACTTTAGCTAAGACTGTTTGGAATGCAAGAAATATTTTTTATATTTTACCTTAAGTTATCCAACCAATTCTATGCTATTTTTGCATAAAAATACTTTAATATTTGAATGACATCAAATATA
Organism: Lycorma delicatula; assembly: GCF_047948215.1. Taxonomy (NCBI): domain Eukaryota; kingdom Metazoa; phylum Arthropoda; class Insecta; order Hemiptera; family Fulgoridae; genus Lycorma; species Lycorma delicatula. The sequence goes on along the minus strand of NC_134458.1, from coordinate 100,844,304 downwards.
TATTATTACATTAATTCAATACTAAATAATAATGACGAAAAAATGAAAATTTTTTTAAATCTATACAGGTAATGTAATTTTTTATTTAAAAAAAAAATCTTACGCAAATTATCTGGTAAAATAACGAAAAAATAGCCAAACAAAATTACAACTGGAATTTTATAGAAATTTTTTTTTCTGTTTAGCTTCCGGAACCACCGTAAGGTATTAATTCAGAGAATGAACGAGGATGATATGTAAGAATGTAAATGAAGTGTAGTCTTGTACAGTCTCAGATCGAACATTCCTGAGAGAAACTATATTTTACCTACATTAAAGAGCGGTGGTAGACAAAACACGGTATTAATAATTACTGACCTATATCATTATTACCTACGGTCTCACGAATTGTAGAAAAAATTATAAAAATTATGTTAATAGATTTCCTTGAAAAAAGAAAAACTTTTTGGTAAATATCAATATGGTTTCGTAAAGGAAAAATACTAAAGATGCCCTTCTGAATTGTATGTCCAATATAGTAGAAGGTAAAAACAAAGGTCGACAAGTAGCGGGTTTGTTCTTAGATTTGAAAAACGCCTTCGACGTTGTTTATCACAATATTTTACTTGAAAAACTATGGAAAGTTGGAATAAGAAGTCAATGGAATAAATGATTAGAGATGTATTTGAGAGGAAGATTTCAACAAATTAGAATAAGAAATTAATTCTCAAGGTAATGTTAAGTATGGTAAACCATAGGGTTCTGTACTTGGAAATGTATCATTTATTATATAAATAAATGACTTATCAGTGGAAAATTGAATGGTAGAAGATGACATAGTATTAGATTATGAAGTTGAAAGTGTATATGAAATAAGGAAAAATATTGAAGAAGACCTTATGAGAATTAGGTGATGGTTAATCAAAAACGGCTTAAGTGAATCCAAAACAACTTAATGAAGGCAAATTACATAATTTTTCATTTAAATATCTACTAGAAATGTTATACGGCATAAAATATCACAATTTAAATTTATAAGTAATACAAACATAAAATGTATATGCTAAACCATTCCGCAAGTAAATACGGTTAGGTATCTGGAGTAACTGAGGTTGTGAATCTGTCTTAGAAGGAACGTATAAATAAGATAAAAAAAGAAATCGGATTAAATATATATAAATTTTATTTCTTGAACTATATACTATAATTTACTGTTATTGTTACACTTATTTACACTTATGCTATAATTTTTATATAACAAAATTACTGAAGATGTTGTATCACACCTTGATAGAATCGAGATTAATGTATGGTACTTTTTGGGGAGGTATGTATTATTCTAATACAAAGCCAATATTGGTAACACAAAAATATATAATTAGAATGATTTCAAATGAAAATAGATTTGGCGAGTCTTTTACACTTTTCAAAAAACTTAGCATATTTCCCTTAAGACATTTATATGTCTTTAGAGTCCTAAAATGTTTTTATAAAAGGTGTAATATGTACAGAGTAACGCACACACATGTAAACTCAAGAGTAATTTAAGTAGGAAAGATAAATTTGTGTTTGCCAAAAATGGAACTATATAGACATTTTTATCCATTTGTGGCCCCGAAGGTGTACAATTTGTAACCTAATAATATAAAAGACTTTAGATAATATAATATAAAACTTTAGAGTCAAGAGACTTTAGAATATACAATGTTGTGTTATCTGCATGGTTTCTAGAAATCGATGAAATTGAAAAGTTATTGTTGTAATCTAATTACTGAAGAAATTGTTAAAAGAAATTATAATCTTAAAATTACAACATTTATAAATTGTTATTGTTATTTTAAGTTGCTGGCGGTGTATCTTAGAATTTCTATTTCACTTTATAAAATGTTATTCCGATGGTAACACAGATTTATCTACAGAAATTGTTTTATTGAATTTTCTTTTTATTATTATTATTAAAAATAAAATATGTAATTGTGTTAATGTTTATAATTGTGTGCGAAAATAATAAATAAATATAATAAAACTTCCTGTACAAAATAAAAATAAAAAAATCATCGAAATAAGATGAAGAGTAAGGCTTGTACAAATGTTTAGAAAAAATTTAAATACAAAAAGTCAGAGTAAGAATCTCCTTCTTTTCTTTAAAGTAGGTTAAAAATAGTGAATTATTTTTATTTAACGAAATGGCGTTTGTTTACAATCTTGTCACACAACAAATTAAAATCGTAAGTAACTAAAATCAAACATTTTTTAAGAAAATATCATAAACTGTGAAATTTATTTTATATTCAGTTCATGTGTACAGGTGCATACAAGTTATTCTCTACAACCTGGCAGGTAACAGAAAAGAACTAATAGAAAAAAATATATACTAGCTTATTATTTCCATTTTTGGACCCAAAAGTCCCAAAATGTAATTAAAAGAAACAACAATAATAACTTAAAAAATTGGGGGAACATAAACTGGCCTATTACCTAACACAAAACATTTACAATAAAAAATTTATCTCAATAATTACAAAATTAAGGTACTTGAATTCAGTGAATTAGTCAAAAGCGTTGTACGCAGCAGAAAGTTTGGCAATGAAAGGCTTTTTAAAAGAAATCAAAAAGAAATTTTAAAGAAAAATATTTCTTCCTGAAAAGGACAAAACAATATATATATATATATCTCTGTATATAACATGTCGTAACTGATTCATAATCAACGCCTAAAAAACTACTTTTTTTTGGAAACTAAAAAAGGATTTTTTTGAAATTCCGACTTTAAATGGTTGAAATAGGAGTAACAATGAAATTTATTATTTTTTTTTCTAATTTCTCGGTAAAGAATGAAAACATCAGCTTTATTTCTGGTATGTGTAATCTTCCGTGAGTATCTAAAAACAAATTTCTAAATCTTTCTGAAATTCAACCTTGAAGAGGTGAAGAAAGATAAAGAATTTTGAAAAGTGATTGCAAATTTTCCCCATTTCCGACTGTAATAAATGAAATATTCAGTACATTTGGTCTTGCAAATACTCTTTAGATAAACATAAAAAAAAAATTTCCGGTTTTTTTTAATTTCGATTTTTTAAGGGATGCAACGATTTTTTAAAGAGGGGGCTGTGTTGGTTGAGCTAACCAACATAGCCACTGCCTCTATTACTGTATGTGCGATGCGATTGGCTGCATCTGTCTCCTGTTATTTGACAAAAAAAAAAAATTTTTTTTAAATGTAAAATTTAAAAAAAATTATACTAAGTACGGTCACCTCTAGTGATATTTGTTAGAAAAAGTTAAGAACCGGGCAAAATACATTTTTATCCGCACGAAGAACGGGTAATCAACTGTAACTAATATTTTTAAGAGGGAGGCCAACTATTTGAAACCCGCATTCTTCAGATCACTCAAAGTTTCGGGTCCTGTACTGACCACCTGTTTCTAATACACTGATAACTTTAATAAACCGAACAGGGTTTAATCATATCATTTATTCAGGGTTTTATTTATCATTATTATTCTCTCATGTATAAGTTAAATGAACACAGGGTTTGTGCAGGTGGCAGAACCCCTGACCTGTTAAATCAACCACGAAGGGAAACGAAACTAACTATAGAGTGCAGGCGAAGCCGCGACGTGGATACTAGTATATATATGTATAAACTCTATTTCTGCAAAATGATATATCAGAATTTAAAGAAATAATACTTGAGAGGAAATCAGCTTTCATAAACCACATTTTAAGGATGAGTGATAATACAATACTCAAGAAAACCCTACTCTTTTATTCAGAAAGAAAACTAAAAGCGTATATTGCGATTAAAGTTGAAACAAGCTGGATAGCAGGAGTTCTGGAATAACAAAATCGAGAATAATTCAAGAAAAAATTAAAAGAAATCACGAGAAAGAGGGTTTAAGAAGTACTAGCAGAGATGAAGTAGAGGAATGTAAAAAAAAAGTTCAAACGTGTTTTCCATTGTTTGCCGAAACGAGAGGGCAAAATAATACATTAAAACCGACGGTATACTACATACCTCACTGTCAAAAAAGGGTAGTTTTGGTCTATTTCATAAATTAAAAAAGAGCAATTCCAGCATTTGCTCAACGGGTCAATACAAACAGTCGTCAAAATCATAAGAGTAGTGTCACAAAATAAACAGTTAAAAAAAAAATGGTTAAAATTGATGTTAATTGTAAAAATAATAAATAATACTAAAGCAAATGGAGGACACTTAAAATATTAATACGTAAAATCAACACGGACACAAAAACACAACAATAAAAGAAAATTATTAGATCACATATATCATTTACACATTTTAAATGAGAATGCAGAAAATCCCAGGATATATTTCCTTTTATTTATGTTTTTTAATTAGAATTATTTAAAAACTCATTATCATAGTTACTGTAAAAAAGTTTTTTTTTCATTTTATTTAAAATAATTTGGTAGAAACATTTTTTAAATAGACTCAAATTTAAAAACAAATTGATCCGTGTTTCACTCATTAAAAAAAATTTTTAAGTTCCCAATATCTAGTAAATTTAAAACCACAAAAAAATTCTGGACACTACATAACTTCCTTGTACGCCTATTAAATTGCATATAAACATTTTTTTTTTTAAATGAAAAGTAAATAAAATTTTATTTCATAATAACTTCTGATAATTTTCATAATTTTTTTTTTACTGTTATTACTAAATTATTATTTATCGTAATTTTTTTACAATCAGAGGTTAATATTTATTAATAAATCAATATATTTAAATTTAAAAAAGAGTTAGAGAAAAAAAAATGAAGTCTGATTCGACCGATGTGCCTTTTCCTTATAGTATCCAAGTAATTCATTAATTAAAATTTTATTTGGCTATAACTCTGGAGCCAATGAAAATAAGTAACACTTACGATACAACATTGAAAAGCTCTCAATAAAAGCTTATTACTGCAGTTAAGAACTCCAAAATCCTATTTTTTTGGCTATTGGACTTTTTTGGACACTTTTGGTTCAGTCGATTGCAATCGAAAGGGGAGGTGCACAACTAGATGTTACAACAGTCCTAAATCCAATATTTCAAGATCCTACAGCTAATCGTTTTTTAGTTATGCGAGATACATACGTACGTACATACATATGTACGTACTGACGTCACACCGAACTAGTAAAAATGGATTCAGGGATGGCAAAATAGATATTTTCGTTGAAATCTGAAAACCGACATTTTTCACGATCGCAATCCTTTAGTTCGTACCAGAAAGTAAAAAATAATTAATGGTTTTTTCTTTGTAGGTCATAAAAAACAATGGGAAATTTCAATCAATAATGTCGGAAATAAGAATATTATTATTATTATTGATGAGTTAAACAATCGGTCACAGGTTTTGCTTTTACATAAATATTTACTGATTAAAATAATCTTTGTGTAACTTAATAACGTATAAAGTTAAAAGGTTAAATTAAAAAAAAAAAAAAACTTGACGTAATTGATAATTTTAAGCAAAATAAAGTTATCTTTTAATGAATTGTTTAATATTTATTTATAAATAAATAATTAAAGTTTTCCGTTTATTAATCATAATAACTTTCTATTACAAAATGTTTGTTACAAACAAAATTTAAGTGTTTTTCCCATTCTTGTTCTTACTTATTTATAGCTTGTGTAAGAATAGCAGAACTGACTTTATAAAGACTGGAAGATGAATATATTTTAAAACCAGATTTATATATACTACGAGTAAAAAAGTTAATACAAAGTATTTAATTTAAAATACAGTATTTTTAAATACACCTAATTCAGTTGAACGAGATTTTGTTTAATTAAATAAAAATTACAGATCATGCAATGGCTAAATAAGTTTTATATTAATTGCCTTTTTTTTTACAAAGAATTTATTATTTCATTTTTCATCAGATTTTCTTATAAGGAAAACTATTTATTTTTATTTATTTATTTTTTTTGGAGGGGGGGAATTATTTTGATACTTGTTTAGCTAACCACTAGTTGATTACACGAGGAAATCTGAAATAATATAAATAATTACAAATAAACAAACTAGATTCGAAAAAATAAAAAGCAATAGTAAGAAAAAAAGTCAAAAAAATTTAATTTAGGAGAGAAGATTAAATAAAACGTCTTAGAAAAGATTGCGATCTATGAAAAGAATTTAGAAAATGAAGAAAGGGATCTACATCAAAAAGTTCCTGTGACATAATATAGTCAATAAACCTAAAAGTCTTTACTTATTAGAATGTTTAAACCTAAACAATAAAGGAAAGATAGAAAAGAGAGTAAAATATTAAGACCCACAAAGAACGAAACGTGTAGAATAAAAAAAAATAATAATTCTGAAAAAATCGAAAATCGTTCAGATTCGATACCAAAGAAAGGATTAATATTTTACGGGCATCAAATATTTCAATTCTTACAAAAAAAAAAAAAAAATTAATTAATTTACTTGCTTCTCAAAAGTCAAAGATGATTTGATGAAGGAAAGATCTCTGAAAAGTAAATCCAGAAGAGAGAAATTTTAGGGAAAAAGATAAAAAAAATATTGGAACATTCGAAGCCAAAATGAATAATTATTGAAAAAAAAATCTGATATGGACACACCACATGACATCCTTGTACGCCTATTAAATTATACATACACATTTTTTTGAAATGAAAAGTACATAAAATTTTATTTCACAAATAACTTATGATATTTTTATTGCTATTATTGAATTATTATGTACTGTATTTTTTTTTTTTTACAATCAGAAGTTAATAATTAAAAATAAATCAATATATTAAAATTAAAAAAAAGGAGATGAAGTCGGATTTGAACCGATATGCCTTCTGCTTGTAAGATCCAAATATGTCATTAGTATAATTTTATTTGACTATAACTCTGGAACCAATGAAAATAAGTACCACTTAGGATATATCGTTGAAAAGCTCTCAGTGAGGGCATATTACTACAGTTAAGAAAAAGTCCAAAATCCGAATTTTTTTGGATTTTTATCTTTTTTTGGACATTTTTGGTACAGTCGATTCCAATCAAAAAGGGGGGGGGGGGTGCACAAATAGATTTTATAACAGTCCTAAATCCAAAATTTCAACATCCTACCGCTAATCGTTTTTCAGTTATGCGGAATACATACACACATATGTACGACAGACGTCACGCCGAAACCAGTCAGAATGGATATTTCCGTTGAAATCTGAAAGCTGAAATTTTTCGCGATCACAGTACTTCCTTTACTTCGTACAAGGAAGTAAAAAGAATGGATCTGACATCAAGACCATGTGATGTGCTGCGCTTAAGTAGAATTATAAGATTCCCACTGTCCCTAACGATACTGTGTATTATATATAATGGTTCGAAAGGTTTAAGACGAGATATCTCGATATTTTTATGATTTTATTAACGTTGTTTCATACCTTGTGCAGAAATTCGCATTACCTACAGAAGACGACATAACATCATCTAACGTGACGCATACATATAGAATATCAGGATTCGCATTGTCTCACCTACCCGCCGGACGGCGAAAAAGATTTTTTAGTCAATTTTCAGACCAATTTTTTGTGTATGAAAAGCTTTTTTAACATTATGGTACCATCGCCAAAGCAGTTGCATTGATTGCAACAAAATTTATTTGAATCGGATCAATAGGAAAAATTTTATGCGCGAAAAAACATTTAAAAAAATATATACGGGTCGAATGCACCTTTTTTGAAGTCGATTAAAAAAACACGAATTTAGTTCCACTGATCGGAAGAAAGAAAGAAACGTTACATGAAATGATTAAGGAATACTGAAAAGAAAACAAACAGTAGAATCCGGGAAATAGAATTATAACAGCCGATAGTGGTTAAATAGAACAAAAAATTTTAATTACTTACCAGCCCAAGAACCAAATTTTTCTGTAAAATCAACTTTATTCTTGTCCCGAAATCTAGGTACAATATGCGCTTTTATTCCATTAATAATATTCCAAAGAATTTCTGTAATAACACAAAAAATGAAAATACCCCCAGCTATTGTAATTAAACCTAAACAAAATGCCATTACGGTTAATTTATTTTTTAAATATTATAATAATTAATTCTTAAACGCAAAACTACTTATTTTAAAACGACTGCTATTTAATAAAAGAAAGAAATAACACAACACTTTTAGATACAAACAAAACACGTGCAGTTAACGAAACTTGTGCAGAGAACGAACAGCTGCTATCAACGCTCTCTTAGCGACAACTGACTAACTGGTTGTGCTACACAACTCGTAGTTCGTTATAAGATATCTATCGGTGGATAGTAAGAATGCTTTGGTTATAATAACTGGGACAGTTGGAAAAGAAGAATACATACAGCGTCAACAGCTGATACGAACGTATTGTATGTGTACACACAAGTCGTAGTTACTATACTTGTACACAAAGAGCGTTCGCACGCACCACTTCTTCAAAACAACTTATACACGCAATCCTATAGACAATTTGATATTTATAATAAAAAAAATTAAATCGTTCTTTTTACAATTGTTAAAAAAATAATTTAATTAATCTCAAAAGAATGAAATATTTTTTTTTTTTTAATTAACAAATAATGTTAATTTTTAAAATGTTCAAATTTTATTATTCATTCAAACTTATAGAATATAATTTTTTTTTTTTTTTTATTTAAATAATAAAATGTATAAACAGTAAATAAATAAATAAGCTTTTTTTGGGGGAACCATTTGAAGAACAGATTCTGAAATTACCAATTAAAATTCCAGTGGGTGATTTCTAATGAAATATTAGTTAAATTATGTCAAAATGTAAATTTAACATTTTAAAACATTACTCCAGAGAAAAGGACATTGATATCTCCAAATCCAATGTTGGGTGAATTTCAACTGAATCATGAGCAATCTCAAACCATTGTTACAAGGAGATAAATAATCTATTAAAGAAAAAAAAAGTAAATTCAGGGCACTACCGCTCTCAAATCAAAATGAACTTCATCCCTAATAAAAAAGACAATTTAACAAAAAGAAAAAAATCAAAAAAGGTTTGATACTGAAGTTTTGAAAATTAAACGAGAAGAATTCAGAAATAATCTTTACAGTCCAAATTCTTGGAATGGAAGCAACAAACAGTTTAATTCAAAATATTCTAAAGTTAGCTATTAAAATTATTCATAAAATCGTTCATGGCGGTCAGAAAAATGGATAACAGATAAATGGATAATCTGATTTAACCATTGGATATTATGGAATTCATATAAAACAGAATAAAATTTGAATTATATACCGGTAATAAAAGTAAAAAAGAAACAAAATTATCAGAAATGAAAAAAGGGAATCAAAAAAGTTTTTATAAGTCAAACAAGGATCTCAAATTACAGTGACCCAAGTTTCTTCTTTAAGAAGAAATGGGACATTGTGCATTAAAACAATCATGAGAATTGTGAAATTCTGACTTTTAATTTTTTTAATTTTTGTAATGTATACTTTGCAATCTGTTCAGCTAGTGAACAATTAGCAACCCCTTCCACGGGCGAATGATATGAGGACTCGTAAACGAGATGCAGTCTTGTACAGGGATTCAGGCTTACCATTCCTGAGACGTGTGGTTAATTGAACTCCAACCACCAAAGTAAACCCGTATCCAGTCTAGTATTTTAATTTAATAAAACAATTATTTTATTTTAATAGAATTTTAAATTGTAAAACTCCTAAAGAAATAATAACTTTGATTAAAAATCTTCGAAATTTAATCTCTCAACCTCCAACCAAAGAAGAAATCAATCAATCAATGAGAAATAATAAAACTTCCGGGAAGATGGAATTATTAAAGATTTATGGAAACACACAGATGTTAAATCTGGTATTACCAGATGTTAAATCATCAGGTATTACCAAACTTTTTAAGAAAATTTGGCAAGATGAAGTCATACCATGTTTAAACCATCCTCTATATATATATTTTTTTTGTTATAGAGGTGGAGGAACCCCATTTACGGGCGCCGAAGCAGTATCGGACTCGCTAACAGGTTCCTCAAGATGTTATTTAGTGCGTATGTGTACCTGCGCACTACCGACTAAACCTCCACCCATGGTTTCCGCCCCTCCTGGGAATCGCTTTGTAGCATTATTTCAGGAAGGGGGAAACGCCCGCAAACACAATCGGTTACCGCAGTCACAACTGAACATCCAAACACACACTCACGCAATACAACTAATGCAACACTAAGGATAACACCAACACAAGGAGTAACAAATCACTCATACATCACAACAAGAAAACCATCCTCTACATAAAAAATTTGATGTGAACACCACATGACATTCTTGTACGCCTATTAAATTACATATACACATTTTTAAAAGTACATAAAATTTTATTTCTCTAATAACTTCTCATATTTTTTAATTTTTCTTTTTTGTTATTAAATTATTATTTATCGTAAACATTTTTTTATAATCAGAGAATAATAATTACTAATAAATCAATATATTTAAATTAAAAAAAAAGAGTTAAAAACAGGAGATAAAGTTGGATTTGAAATGATGTGCCTTCCCCTTGTAAGATCCAAATATTTCATTAATTAAAATCTCACTTGGCTATAACTTTGGAACCAATGAAAATAAGTATTGCTTACGATATATCGTTGAAATCTCTCATGAGGACTTATTACTGCAATTAAGAAAAAGTCCAAAATCAAAAAAAGTAAAAATAAAATTTTTGCTGATACTATTTATAAATTACTTTAAAAAGCTACGCCGATTGTGTGTGCGGGCGTTTCCCCCCTTCCTGAAGTAATACTGCAAAGCGAATTATTTTAATTTAGTAATATGAATTCTTTTGTTTTATTTTTACAAATTGTTTCGCCCGCGCGAAGTTTCACGGTTTTGACTTTTTTCTTATACTGGTCTCGTATGTGACCAGCGTTAATTTGTTGTGTCTTCTCATGTATTTTTGTATTTTGTATTTGTAATGTTTTCTTATGTATGACTTGTGACAGTTTTTTTTATACTCAATTGCTTGTTCTGTTTTGTTAACCGTTTAATTTTATCGTTCTCAGTACCTTTTCTTCTTTCTTTTATCCTGTTTAGCCTCCGGGAATTACCGTTCAAGTATTACTTCAGAGGATGAATGAGGATGATATGTATGAGTGTAAATGAATTGTAGTCTTTTACAGTCTCAGTTTGACCATTCCTGAGATGTGTGCTTAATTGAAACCCAACCACCAAAGAAAACCGGTATCCAAGATCTAGTATTCAAATCCGTATAAAAGTGACTAACTGTCTTTACTAGGACGTGAACGCTGGAACTCTCGACTTCCAAATCAACTGATTTGGGAAGACGTGTTCACCACTAGACTAACCCGGTGGGTTCGTTCAGAATACCTATGTGAAATTATGTTACCATTTAACTTTTTTTGTTCTTAACAGTTAATTTTCGAATTGTTTGTAGTTTGTTACGCTTAGTTATTTTTATTCGTTGTACTTTTTATTGTGTTGCACTTTAGTTCGGTGGAAATTGATAGCGTATGAAAAGAAGACATGCCTGACCGGGATTCGAACCCAGGACTTCCGCACGAAATGCCGAGAGCTACCTACTCAGCAACGGAGGTATATATTTCTTTTTTATATTTTTATGAAATTCCTGAGTAAGAAAATATGGAAATTAAATCAATATTTGTATACATTATTAGGGTATAGAATAACAAGACCGTATCTAGACTTGGTATTAAGAAAATAGTTAAGGTATTTCAGATGTTCTACTGCGCCGGCCTCCGTGGCGTGAGTGGTAGTGTCTCGGCCTTTCTTCCGGAGGTCCCGGTCAGGCATGGCTTTTTCACACACGCTACAAATCATTCATCTTATCCTCTGAAGCAATACCTAACGGTGGACCCGGAAGTTAAACAAAAAAAAGATATTCTATTGCAAATTGCACGATCACCACTTGATAACTTGTTGCTTCATTGTATGGGAACCTATGGCAAAAAGCAGGGATGAATTACACAATACGCAATTTCACCTACTGAATTCAAGTAATTAAATAATTAAATACAAGTATCTGGATGGATCGATCTTTTGTTAGGGATTATAGTTAAAATGTTCGATTTATATCATTTGCTATTTGTTTTAAATAAACCATAATTTTTTTCCAGTCAAGTGGATGCCAGTTATTCGTGGCCTAATTCAATGTCATTACAAAAATTGAAATCAATTAATTAATTATTTCTTAGTTGGCAATCGATTGTCCTGGTTTAATTAACTGAGTTAATTTTCGTAAAACGTGAGAGTGGAAAAAATTGACTATGAAATGTAACCTCTGTCACTGGAATTCACGTATAAACGAAAGTTAATTAATTAATTAATTTACGGTTATAAGTGATACAAGTTTAATTTAAATCATTAAGCAAGTTTCTTTTTTTGGATAAACCAGTTTTTTAAAATTATTTTTGAAATGAGTTGCTTAATATTACGTCATATATAATAATCAATAATAAATCATCATGTTCAAATCCTTTAGAACATGATGATTTATTACCATGATTTATATTATTATTATGAAATATATAAAGACTAGGTAATTACTTATCCTTCTTCAAGATACTGAATATATTTACACAGAAAATACTATGAGGTACTATTTAAAGGAACCCCTTACACATCTTAATCAACTTTTTTTTCTTTTAACCTCCGTGACCACCGTTAGGCATTGCTTCAGAGGATGAGATAAATGATTTGTAGCGTGTGTGAAAATGCCATGCCTGACCGGAATTCGAACCCGGGACTTCCGGATGAAAGGCCGAGACGCTAACACTCGCGCTACGGAGGCCGGGGTTTTAGTCAACTTACGCATTATATACATCTTCTATTCTCAACCCCTCTCACCATTTTAGGAGTGATTTAAGATCATTTTGTTGTAAATACTTACACAAAAGTTTAGGATGGTATTTCAACGAATTTTACTACTGTGCGAGGGCCGCTAATTACTGAGAAATCGCTTGTCACTTTATTATCCTTGGCGATTACCCTTGCCCGTGGTTGTCGCGCGAAGCAAGTTCGAAAGGTTTGCCGCGGATAACGGAGAGATAATTGCTTCGCTCGGCAAAGCGAACATTGTCTCGCTCGAACATGTGTTAGGGTGAACTAATTGTTGTCAGGTTTTACGTAAGTCAAAGGGAGTTCAGTTCGAATAGTTGTATTATCGGTGTGGTGTGGACGGTTGTAATCTGATTATCTTGATCAACGAGCGGCAGAAAATGGATAACGAGGTGTAATATGTTAATTCAGTTCAGGGAACACCAGATCGGTGTTTTCGTTTATTTTTTTCATTATTACACGATGAATTAAAATAATTACAGCCGCGGCATTCGAACTGTCTTTTGTGACTGTTGTCGAATGGCTGACAAACAAATTCGATCCCTTGCCGAGCGTGACATTTGCGCTCCTCCTAACTTGTGTGCCGCAGAAGGCAGTTCAATTTACTGCGACGTTCGAATCTGCCTCACGAGTAAGTTGCGGGCATCGATATTTCCCTGAAAAATCGAACGAGACAAAACTTCCTTCTTGGTGATTAGTAAGATGAACTGGTTTCGTTACAAACTCATAACACCCATTTCCTATAAAACGTTTTTTTAATCTTGTATGTTTAAATGGTCCCAAATGATCTTTTTTTTGTCAAACGCTTGTAAATTTAAGTTCGAGTTTTGAGAATAATATTAACTCCAGTAATTTAGTTACTTAATAGTTACAGTAGAGGTAGTCCAGTGACTTAGATTTATTAAAAAACTTAGTAGTTAATACAATAATTTTTGGAAGAAATTTGGAAGAAATCCAGTGGTCCACTGGAAAATTTTTTTTTTAATTAATTTTTTATTTATAAGTAGTTGTTGATTTTGGAATGTTTTACATTGGATCCGGCAGATTGCGCTACCATCGCAGTATCGAATATTCAATAAATATTCTATTTTAATTTTAGTTTGTTCCGACAGTTGGTGCTGCGATCAAATTGAGAAAAATATTTCGTAATTTTGTGTTATTATTGTTACAAAACATCGCGAGAAAACAGTTTTTTAATAAATAAGAGGCTAATAAATCAGATGGAAATGTAAACAAAGTAAAACGATTCAGATCAATGCAAGATGGCCGCTGTCAAACACAACGACCAATCACAAAGAGCCCGTACGGCCGTTGCCAATGTAAAAAAAATCACAACTGATTAAGTAACAAATTTCTTTGAATTATATTTAACAGCTAAAACATCTGTATTTTATTAATAAAAAAAAACACCAAAACAAAAAGAAAAGCCACTAAGAAGGATGACTTACAGTAAATAAATTAAAACACCCAACTTTCTTATAGCCCAGATAGACTTAAGACTATGCAAACAAAAAAAGTCGAAATAACCAAATACACAGAAAATAATATCCCTACATAATGACCAAAAAATCCTTTGTTAGGTTATTTTTTTACATATATATGACCATACAATCGTTTTTTGGTCATTTAGCGTTCATTGCTATGTAAAAGCAAAGAACAAAATTCACAAATAGTAACACTGAAACCACACAACGAAGTATTCGTTTTTTTTTTGTTTTTTCTAACCTCCGAAACCACCGTTATGCGGTGCTTCAGATGATTATATGAATGATTTGTAGCGTATGAAAATGCCATGCCTGACCGGGATTCCAACTCGGAACCACCGGATTAAAAGTCCGAGACGTTACCACTCGCGCCACGGAGGCCGGCAAACATATTCGTTAGGAGCCGAATAAAAACACGACTTACCAACATGGCGTTGTGTGTCAAACCAGTTTTATACGGACTATAGTTACTTTTAATACACGAAACCCTTTGCAATGATTGAACATTAACTTAAACCTCTTCAAAAATTATTCCTTTTGAACTAAGCACATTTTGATATCATTGTTTTTCTATAACACTGCTGGAATTCTTTTCGTTTAATGATAAGAAGCGTTGTCGAAGACAATAACCGAATTCTCTTCCAAAGGACATAATACACCGCTAAACTATTTCTAAATAATTCAAATTATGTATTCGTAATTTTTTTACAATCGCGTTTTTATCAAAATCTCACCTTTTTCTCAATTGACCTGCGGGGTTTTGTTTTCTTTGGAGACCGTAATTCATTAGTAGATTCATACTCGAGAATCACGTTGTACACTGAAGCAGCGCAACTTCTACTTACGTTAGCAGTTTATTAACAGCTGAAATCAACGCCGTTTGATTATTCTGTAATTTGTAAGCATTACTCTGCTTTTGTAAGCATTTAAAATGATGTGTTTTTCGCACGACTTAAGGGCTTTTGTCGCAGCCCACAAATATTTATATATAAAAATGTTAAGTTCGTTTGTGTGCGCTTCAAAAACTCAAAATGTTGTGCACCGATTAAGTTCGTTTGTGTACGCTTCAAAAACTCAAAATGTTCTGCACCGATTGAGCTCAAATTTTAGCACGATATATAACCCGCATCAAAGATTGTTTTCATCTATTTTTCGCATCGGTCACATACCCGCAACCGCAAGAAAACAGTTTTTTTAACGGTCAGCTGTGTACCAGTGACCGCGCCATCTGCCGGAAGCGAGGGGAACACTCGCCATACTATCTAACGACAACCGCAGTCACATGTGAAACAATACCTGTTCCCAATTACATTGTTTATTAACAAAAAAAAAAACAAAAAAACGTATCCACTTGGATCTGATTCAGATTATTATACAATCTGAATTAAATATTCACTTTAATCGAGGTATTTTTGTGTGAACGTGTCGTGATTGAGCTGCGCCTTTCACCAAATCGTAAGAAGAGGTTATGTTTTATATGAGAGATGGTCAGAAAAAGTATTAATTTTTTATAATTATTATTATTATTTAACTATTTCATTTAACTAATATTTTCCTTATTTATTTAAATTCATGTATTTAGTTAATATTATTAATTTTTAGCCACTTTTCAATACTGTCTATCCTGTGTCTCATTGTTGTCGAGCTGCAGCTATGAGAACCATGAGAGATATGTGAAAAAAGTTTAAATAAATTTTTTTTGCCTTTTCAAAGTGAAAATATTTCGTTATAACTTTTTTGTCCTTTCTGTAATGGTTTTCAACCTAGAGCTGTGAGAGCCATAAGAGGTTATAATCTTATCCCTTCCTTCTATTCCAGTGAAAGCCGAAATAATGCCTCGCGGAAAATCGAATTTGGGCCGTCGCACTCGTCACAGAGAAGGATCAACAAGACGGCTTTCGAATATGACTGAGGAAGAGAGGGCATCCGTACGAGAGAGGAACAGACTAAGCACCATCCAGATACGTATCGTGGAACCGGCAGAAAGACGAGCAGCCAGGCTTGAGGATGCACGATTGCGAGCACGTCAGTCGCGTTCTGCAGCAACAGATTTGGTTCCTTTTCAACGGAATGAACGCGACAGGGTGAGGATAGCTGAAACACGAACCCAAAGAACAGCTGATCTGAATCTGCAATACAATCGTCTTGCGTTCTGGTACAATCCAGCTGTTGATTATAGTTCAAGTCGGCATGTTGTCATTGGCCAGATGAGTCATGTCTGTACCTACTGCCAGGCTCTAAAGTTGAATAATGAAACTAAAGGGATGTGTTGTGCTGGCGGAAAAATCAAATTGCCTCAACTTGATGCACCACCAGAGCCATTGAAAACTCTACTTACTGGATCTACCGCTGAATCGAAGCATTTCCTATCGAACATCAGGAAATATAACTCTTGCTTCCAAATGACGTCATTTGGTGCGGAAATCGTGACGACTTAATTCATGCCAACTTTTAAAATTGAAGGGCAAATATATCGCAAAGCTGGTTCCCTGCTCCCGTTCCCAAATAGTGACCATACATTCCTTCAAATATACGTTGATTCCACAACGTGCATCGACGTAAAGTCGATGCACGTTGTGGAATACATACCTCGCTAAGAAGATCCATTATTTCCCAGCTACAGAAGCTCCTTCACGAAAGGAACAATTTGGTGCGTTTGTTCAAAACGGCAATTGATATGATGCCATCAGATACCCACAAGATTGTCATTCACGCAGACAAAACACGCGCTGGAGAACATGTCCGGAGATATAATGCTCCAACTATAGACGAAGTAGCAATTGTCATAGTCGGAGATCAGTTCCAACCTACAGATATTGTTCTCCATCAAAGAAACGATCAATTGATAAATGTCGCAGAAACTTCGCTGTGCCACAGCGTGGCGTGGCAGGGTACAGCTAGTATTATATATATTTACTCCAAATAGGTTTTTGTAAAACATGTACTAAATAAAATGATAAATTTTCTGTGGTTAAATATGATTTTTGTTTTGCATTGAACACTTTATGTTACTTTCAGTAATTTTACTTTCTAAGTAGGTTGAAAATGTTAGTTACTTTATTTGGATACTATTTATTGAAAAATCATGGTATTTTGTAATTTAGAACTTACGTTTTTTGGAGTGAGATGTCTACGTTATTATTTTATTTTCTTACTTTTTCTCAGTTTTATGTTTATATTATGTTTAAATAAGTCTTACTAAACGATTTTACCTTAAATCGTTACATAATATAAGTAGTTATTAGTTATTAATTAACAATAAGTATAGAAGAGAACAGTAAGCTAAATTAAAGAACTTTTATATTGTCATAAAGTATTGTCATGCACTTTATATTTGCTACGCTTGTTTATAGCTAACATATTGTGCTTATTGTAAAAATATATTATTCATACAAATTTTTCAATCGATAATGTCAAAATTAAGCCGGGATTTATTGCTTAAGCGCGAATATTAAATCCTCTTAAGATAAATATATAGGTCGAGCAAAATAATCGAATGTATTGATCGAGTGCAAGATTTCTCACAAAAGCTTCTTATCCATTAGCTGTACAACTAATACTGATTGAAATAATTTCTATAACTGATAACAATTTTTAGTAATTGTAATTTTTATTTTAAACGGTTGTTTACGTAGACGTATTAGTTTAAATGAATTAATTGCCAACAAAATAAAGACACACAGGTGAGAGAGAGAGAACGAGGGAGAAAGTGATACTAGTATTTTAATTATTATTACAAAATGTCTGCTGGTATCTAAGCATAACGACTTGATATAAAATAACAAGGATCTAACAGGAGTTATTTATCCTTAAATAGAAAATACAAGAATTATAAACCATTCCTTTATAAATTCTCGTAATTACCATTTATAAATAATTAATTAACTTTTCACACACAAAAGCGAGCACGCACCCATTCTTTCAATAAAATTTGATCATGTTTTATCATTTTATGTAACTATTAAGAGGAATTAGGAGCAATTAATCAGTTAGCAGTTCAGTATGTTCTAATTGCCTGAGCTCAGTATGTCCTTCATTGTACTATGTAATACGATTATTACAGAATTTCTTGTCACTTAGGTTATAAATCCGGTTACTTTCATGATAACCATCTTTGTATTAAAAAAATTCACAATAATGCAATATAAGTGGGCAGGAGCTAATTAACTTACTAACAAAATAAACTTTAAAAAAAAATTAAAATAAGGTAACTGCTCTAAAAAAGTATTTAATGTAATTCTCGACGTTTAGAATTAATAGAATATAAATCTTTAGAAAATCTTAGAATACAAATTTTGACATTATTTAGGTTATAAATGGTGAACATTATTTGGAATTATTATATTCTAATAATTCCAAATTAGAAACAACTTCTAACAAACTAAATCTTAATTTTAGGAGAAATAAAAAATTCTAAATTTAAGAAACTAAATAAATAACATCTTTCACTTTAGAGAGCTTTATTTTGAAATCAGATTTTTCAAGTTATTTTACTTTATATTTTTTAATCATATTATTTAAAATATTAACAAAAAAAAAATTGAGAGGGATTTCCTAAATAAAATTTTTACATTAGTAAAAGGCGGTGAAAAGTGAAGACTACAGATAGATGTTGAATTTAAGATCTTAATTAATGGAGGAACAGAATAGAATTTATAAAATCTCAAAGAATTAAATGAATAGGACACGTCTATAGAATGGAAAAAATAAAAACCTTGAAGATAGTTTTGAAAGAAAGACTAAAGAAAAGTAAAGAAAGAGATAAACTGAGAAGGAGATGAATGGATTAGATTCTGATATTGATGGAGTACGGAGGATGGAGAAGATTTGTTTATGATACAGAAACACGGAAGAATGTTATGAAAGAAGCCGAAATTCATAACAAAACTGTAGATGACTATTTAAGAAATTTATAAACGTACAAAAAAAGAAGAAAACGCTACCCAAATAAAAACAAAAACATAATTTTGTAAGAAACGAGAAGGCGAAAAACTGCATTCATCTTGATAAAGATTAGAAAAGAAGTTCAGGAAAATTATATTAAAAAACCACCATGGATCGTGTACTAAGGGTCTATGGAAAATGTGGGGATATGTGTTGTTTTTACCCGAAGATTTCCAACAAATTTTTGTTGAAAATAATTCAAATATTAGAAAGATATTAAGCTACACATCGATATACTATAATAATAAGATATTATACAAGGGTCCTATTATTGAAACAGC
The DNA here is from genome assembly GCF_047948215.1 of Lycorma delicatula. Lineage (NCBI taxonomy): Eukaryota > Metazoa > Arthropoda > Insecta > Hemiptera > Fulgoridae > Lycorma > Lycorma delicatula. The sequence continues at coordinate 100,824,763 of NC_134458.1, read as the reverse complement.
ACACCATACGGCTATTTTTTGTGGGTGTAGGGGAAATTCAAAGAAAATGTGTGGGTTTTCAGTAACCCAGGTCTGGTAGTTCAACCCACCGGGTTGGTCTAGTGGTGAACGCGTCTTCCCAAATCAGGTGATTTGGAAGTCGAGAGTGCCAGCGTTCAAGTCCTAGTAAAGCCAGCTATTTTTACACGGACTTGAATACTATATCGTGGATACCGGTGTTCTTTGGTGGTTGGGTTTCAATTAACCACACATCTCAGGAATAGTCGAACTGAGAATGTACAAGACTACACTTCATTACACTCATTCATCCTCTGAAGAATTATCTTAATGGTAGTTAACGGTGGCTAAACAGAAAAAAAAAAAAAGGTCTGGTAGTTCAAGTAAGTGTACTTGTACCGTACGGACTTTTTCTTGCAGACGGACAATAGGTATTGTTAGGTGAGTGTTTACTGGATGTGTTTTGAAATTTTTACGATTTTTAGTTAACGGACGGATTTTTTATTGTGAATTTTGTCGTTTCGACCTTATTGTCACAGGCAATAAGGATTATAGTGGAGCGTCTCTTCGCTGTACGTGATTATTCAGTTATCTCTAGCTCATAACAGATAACATATCAGTAAACGGTAATATAATTTCCCTACTATGTACATATATATTTTATTTTTTATTTTTGAACAGAAAGGATGGAACAAAATACTTTGGGCACTCAGAGTGGGCCTGGCGCCCCACAACGTAAGATCTCGTACCTAAATGGAAAAAACGTATCAGACAGTCATCTTCTGAGGAGGAGATGGCGCCAAATGGCCTCAAAGAGATTACAGACTGCTTGGGAGCGGCCATGATGAAATATAAACAACATTTCTGGAAGGTCATGTTAAATTACATGCATTTACATGAAAGGGAGCTTAAGAGCATTTACATGTCTCTTAAGAAATTACAAGAAGTGTCGACACCGTTACAGATGTGTTCACAGTCCACCCAGACTGACCCAGTACCGGTCTTGGACTATGGCGATATTCTGAATCAGGACTTAACAGATGACGAACTACTTGAGTCACTGCCTAAGAGATGGTCTACCTGGGCGACGGGCAGGGCTAAAATTGTCACCCTTCCCGCGGAGGGGGCGGTTGATATATGTAATTTTGTCGAAGTTTCCAAGTCCAGGAAAGCTGCACTGGAACAGATCAAGGCGGGCATGATCTCGCAAGACACTGCCTCGTTTATTGAAAATCAAGAAAAGAAGACGATCCAGAGACGTTTATTTACCGTATTCTACGACTCATCTGAGGGCGCTAAGCTGACAGCCAAGTGTGCTCTAGGCTCTATAAGGAAGGTCCTAAAGAGATCACCTAGTGTGATTTTTGTTCTGCCCACTGGTCCTTTCGGGAATATCATTCGAAAGATAGTGATATACTTGCACAAGACTAGCGATGAGCCTATTACCTTGGTAGTATCCAGGAGCGCGGACGCGAGTAGGACGCGTTCCCGCTCAGCTTTGGTGCGTCGTGCGAAACCTCCTGTGGAAGAAAGTGGAGTTGTAGTCGTAAAGGTGCAAGGGAAGTCATATGCTGACTTACTCCGGACCTTGAAGTCCGATGTAACAAGAGAAGAGGCTGGGGAGATTCTATCCCTAAGACGGGGTAGAAATGAGGAGCTAGAAGTCCGCATAAAAGGAACGTAACAGGCGGAGAAGTTTACAACTACCCTGAAGGATAAGGCGGCCGAATTACAAGTTGGCGTTCGTACCCTAGGTGATAGGCAGGCGGTGGTCCACATCCAGGACTTGGATGTGGACACCACTGAGAGTGAGGTCAGTGACACCATCGCTGAGGTGATTGATTGAGGGGAATCGTTCCAAATCTCCTCATTACGAAAAGCGTACGGTGACACGCAAAATATTACGGCTACGACTAGTTACCGCGCCTCTAACAAGCTGATAGCCAATAGAATTAAGATAGGGTGGGTCCATTGTCGGGCCTACATTCGAACAAAATCTATCAGGTGTTATAAATGCTGGTCAACGGGGCACAGAAGTGCTGACTGTAAGGGTCGGAAACATTATGTTACAACTGTGGAGGTGTTGGATACGTTATTAAAGATTGTAGAGAGGCCACAAGGTGCCTCGATTGTATCTCAACCGAACATCGCACCGACGGCAGGACGTGTGTTAAAAATCAACATGACTAAAATCATGTTAACAAACACTAATAGTAGTATTCTCTCACACGATTTGGTGGGGGAGGTTGCGAGAAGGCATGACGTCGATATTGTGGTCACGTCGGAGCCTAATCGATACACGGTAGCCTGACATGATTGGTGTGCCGATGCAACTGGGGATGTCGCTCTGTACAACGTTAGTGTTCGGCACCGTTGGCAGCTCCTTCACCGGGAAGAAGACATAATTGCGGTGGAAACGAGACATTTCACAATCATTGCAGTGTATGTGAGTCCCAACATTCCTCTTGAGGACTACGTAACCTGACAGACAGATCTGGTCAGGGTTCTCCAAGACTATTTTATTGACAGGAGGATTGTGGATCATGCCGAGGAGAAGGAGATTATGGTGGATATGGAGTTTGGGTCCCACAGGGCTTGGTGGTGGGTTCGACCATCTGGAACCTGGCGTAGGATGACATCCTCAGGTTGAAATACCCGGAGGGGGTATCGGTGACTGGTTTCGCCGACGATGTGTCGCTAGTCATAGTGGCCAGAACAGAGGAAGACGTATCCAGGAAAGGTGACGAGGCGATCAACCTCCTTCATAACTGGTTGGCTGGTCACAGTTTGAATCTCGCAGCGGAGAAAACTAAGCTGCTGGTAATGGCTGGGAGAAGGCGAGTTGCTCCCATCAGGCTGCATGTGAAGGTGGTCGTGATGGATTCGTTTAATAGAGCCAAATATCTGGGGATATAGCTATATAGCAGGAGAGCGTTTCAGGAGCATGTCAAGGAGACAGTAAACAAGACAGGTAGAACAATTTCGACTGTTTCTAGGCTTATGAGCAGGGTTCGTGGGCCGAGCTTATCCAAGAGGAGGATGCTAGCGACGTTGGCTCGGTCCGTCGCCTTGTACGCTGTGTCTGTGTGAAGGAGGGCGCTTGGCAGGAGGTGGCTGTTCGGAGGCTCGAGGAGTTGCAACGTCGACTGGCAATCGGGGTTGCAAGAGTCTACCAAACAGTCTCCATGGAGGTAGCCCTGGTAATCGCTTCGCTCCCTCCCCCACCGGGGGGGGGGGCTTCTGGTGGAGGAGCGGTGAGGAGGAAGGAAGGGTGCCGAAGGGTATGGCCAAAAGAGAATTGTTAGAGCGCTGGCAGGAGAGATGGTCCAGAACAGAGGTGGGCCAATGGACAAAGAGGTTGATTCCGGACATCAGGCCTTGACTCAGACGTGAGCACGGAGAGCTAACGTTTGAGCTAACCCAGTTTTTGTAGGGCATGGTAGCTTCAATAGCTACCTACGCGGCAGGAAGAGACGTCTGACAGAGCAGTGTCTCTACTGTGCAGAGCAGGACACTGCACAGCATACGATCTTCCAGTGCCCAAGGTGGGAAGAAGAGAGGAGGGCGATGCGGGCGCTGGTGGAAGATGTGTCAGCGGACAATGTTGTTGAGGCGATGCTCCACGGCTAGAAAAACTGGAAGCTAATAAGTGGGGTGATCGGGAGCTTCATACGGAGAAGATATTGTGAGTGGTAGATATATGAAGAGGGCTTAATCGTAAAGCAAGACGGACAGCCCCGTTCAGGGGGTTGGGATGCTTTAGTGTCCCACTTCCAATGATTGAACGGGGTCTCCAGGAGACTATAAGGTGGCAATCAAAAGACCGCAGTCCCGGTCTGAGGACCCCTTCGTTGGACCTCAGATTAAGGCATGGCGTTGGGAAAGACCGAGTCCCAGCCTTTGGATGGTGCTGTCAGAAACGGCATAGCCGGGCCTGGCATGGTCGCCTGGAGGTTAGAGGCAACTGGCACCCTCAAGGCTGCGTAATACGGGAACGTGAGTCCGGCCTTTGGGGAAAAAAATGGTCATATTAACTTTACTTATCGTGATCGATAAAATGGTATTATCTACCATAATAAAAGTTTCATAAATCTATATTCGTAACCGTTGGTGGAGAAAAACATAGGAGTTAATACTAATTTTCGAATAAATTATGTAGAATCTATTATAGGAATTAGTTAATTTATTTACAGTCAAATGAAGTAGACGATTTATTTCCATTCGATTTCATGCCCCTAGCAACCTAAAAACCCGGATACTGGAAAATAATATCATTATATATAATTAAAAACTAATTCACAAATAATTTGTTTTTACCTAAAAGTAACAACTAGCCTATGTGGGCTGAGATATGACGAACGGCTACAAATCCTTTTCATTTCTGCTTTAATTGATAGTAATATATTCTCTATTTCATGTATTTTTTTTTTATACAGGAATTTAAATCTTTTTATAATGAAATTAATATAAAATTACTATTAATTTAAAAGTAAAAGTTTTGTTATTAATTTAAAGATTTATATCATATTCAAATGTAAATTTCTGCTTCAGAGCAAAATTAAATTGATTAACTTATATTTATGACTTATCTCATGATATTCATTACTTATTTAAAATGTAAAACAGATTTTTTACCTTTCTAAATGCGGTTGTAGTGTTGCTTTTATCTACAGTTCGTAACAAAACAAATTAATAGCAACGGAACAGTTGTACAGTATTTCTGTGCACTTTACAGATGTTATCTAATAAATAGTTTCATTATAATCGACTTATCACTTATAATGGGTATAAATGGGAACTACTAATGGTCCCCATTTATACTTAACTTATAACCAATAGTATTTACAATGTGGTTGATGGTGGCCTTTAAATATCAGTCTCCAAGAATCTGATTCAATTATTATGAATCTAATTTAGAATAATATGACCGCGAATCAAATAATATCATTAAACCATGCAGTTGACTGACCGATAATGGTAAATGGTGATTGATTGATGTTTTAAAAAAAAAAAATTAAATATATATGTATATGAATGAAATATTTCCTTTACATCGATCATCGTTCTTCCGAACATCAAAATTTATCTATTTGGAGAAAAGTAAGACGAACATACACTAAAAAATGCAGTTGATTCACGAAGAATGTAACAAAATTTTAGGACATATTCTATGGTGAAAATAAAGAAGAAAGTTCATATAAACATAGGTACGGAAATGCTTCGTTGGCGTGTGTCAGCTGGTGGAAGATTTCGCCCTGATTTCTACGCCTTCGGTAAAATTAACACGGACTGTAATTCTTGGGACCCAAATAAAGGGGTCAATTTAGCAATTGAAATCTGACCTGAATAATTGAACAAATAGGTCCCATAACTATATTTTTAGTAGTTTTTGAGGAATTTGACGTAAATTACAAAAGATTGGGGTCGAAAAACACACTACTTTATGTTTGGCGGACAGTAGCTTTCATAAATGAATAATAAACACAAAGATTTTAAAGAAAACTTGTAGAGAATTTGATTCTAAGTAAATTGTTGTGAGTAAAGGCCACAGAAACAAATGATATAACAGGCCACAAATACAAACGATATAACAGTATATATTATTAAAAACGTGCGTGACATACACAAACAATTTCATTTTCTTATTTAAATGTTTGTTGCGGTTCAAATATAATACAAAATATTTAGTCGTTGCAATCAGCTGTTAGCATTGCTAAATTATAAAGTAAATTTTTCAAACAAATTTAAACAAAATTAATTTTTAATTTGCTTTAAAGATGTCTAAAAATTGCTTTATTCGTGCATTTCTTTTATTTGATTTTCTTTTTTTTATTTTGATTACTTTTCTAAAATATTTAATTCTTTTGTTTTGTATTATTTATAATTTTTTTTTAAAGATCTAATTAAATTCTCCCACATTTTGTTTTGTTTTGTTTTTAAGACAATTAGAAGTGTATTTAGTTTCTGGGGACCTTTTTGAGCCGACTCGAATCGAACATTGTAACTAACATTAACGTTCTTACATTCTTCGTGAATCACTCTGTATAACAAATACAAAAGAGTCGAATTGAACCTCTCCTGTTCAGGAACGCTTAATGGTTTCCGTTAATACTTAACTTACAATCTGCAGAATTTACAATGTGGTCGTTGATGCCCTTTAAATATGGAACCTCTAAATATCTAATTCCATTATTAGAAATCTAATTTAAGATTACCTACACGTATTTAATGTAGCAGTATTATTTGTATGAAGGTTATGAGACAGCAAATCGAATAATCACATTAGACCATACAGTTGGTTGACTGATAACGGTAAATCATGATTGATTGATGTCTTTAAAATTTTGTTATGCTAATAATAATAATATATTAGCGTATGTAGAGGCGTTACAACTACCTTTCTTTTTTTGACATAAATATTAATTATAAGTAAAACTAAAATGGTGTTCCTTGTTTTTTAACGCACAAGATCTGATGATATATACTCAAAAGAGGAAAAGAAGAACCAGTTCTTCGTAAATCTAGGCTTATTACTCGTCATCAGTAGGTTAAGGCTTTGCATAGCAATTGAACGAAACATTGGTTAGAATTAAACTAAAATTGGACATATAAGAAATATATATTTCAAAAATACATATATATATATATATTTCTTTACCTGTGAATATATCTGGAATAGCTAAATTAAAGGGGAAATTATGGTGATCATGTTAAAAACGGGGTATCGGGTTTTTGAAAATCTTTACGTTTTAAGATCAAACAGTACATCTAGACCAAACAAAAACGTATATATGTAAGTGCTTACGTACATACGTATGTGTGTCGCACTGCCTTACATCTCAGAATTGGCCGAACCGATTTTCTTTATATTTGGCGAAAAATAATTATTTTTCTCTAAATAAGGGATTTAGAGAAAAAATTTCTAAAGTAAATTTTTCAGCTACAATGCATATATAAATAATTAAACAGATTTGTTTTTAAATCAACCTTTACCTCTTAAAATAATTGAAATATATGATTTTCTGTTCTTTTGTTCTATCTCTTTTCGGTTTAAATATTATTCAAAAATTTGTTGAAAGTTTATACTTCATGTGAAGAGCTATCAAGAAGTATCTACAATTTTTTTTTTAATTTAGATCCCGGAGATAGAATGCTGAAAATTTTTTAAAATTCCCTTTTTCTTATTTTAGCCTTTATTGAAGACATCCCCTTCAGATTTAGAGAAAAATCTGCTTAAGTAAATTTGTTAAGCTTAACCTAAATATGAATATTTTTAGAAAAAGTTTTCTTAAAATTTATTCCCCACCTCTAAAAATATATATATATTCTCTTTTATTTTAGTCTCTTAATTTTTATTGTTAAAAATATTTTTTAATCTTTTTTTTCATCACTCAGGACTATTAAAATGAAAGTTGCTTCAGCACCTATATAATATTACGGATCCAAAATGAGAAGCAGTTTTTTTCATTTCTTCCGTAAAATATACTTTATTTTTTCAAAATTTTTAAACAATTCACTTAAATTTTTTTTAATATTTATTTATTGGTCTAGATTTTTGAACTCTAGATTTTTTGATATTATCAATTTTTAAAAGTTAACAATAAAACCGTATAAAGTGTTAAAGTATATTATTTTAAGGCACAAATTTCATATAACAGCAAATCAAACAAAAATTTTAAAAAGTAAAATTTTAAATATAATAAAAAATTACTTATGAGTTTATGTATTTTATTATTTTATCTTTAATATTTTATTATTGTTAATCTTTAATTTTATATTATTATAATAATTAAAATATTAAAAAAATTTAAGACTATTAAAATATTTTGTAATACAAAAACGTTTCCTAATTGTGTTCTACATTTTTGTTATTCTTCTGTAAAAAGATAAAATTACTTTTTTATAAAAATAGATGTCAGACCATTAATGTTTGAATTGCAACGAAGAAGCTCTGCAAGGTATCGCCTGACGACCGGCGCAGCCAGGAAAATTATGCAATAATTTGTCCGCTTTTTGTAGCGGGAATTTGACTTCTGTAGAGAGCCGCAGTGGATTTTTTTTGATATTTTACAATTATTATTTCGTTTTGATTACGTCTTTTATTTTAATTTCAATATTATTATGTCTTTCGTAAGTTACAATTAATTAAACTTATTTTTCCATTTACAATTACTAGCACGCAATGAAACTTATAATATTTATTGTTTAGTTTAACAGGCAATTGGAAAATATATAATCCTACCTTATTAATCCTTTTTCTACTTTTAAACTGGATAACTGCAACCACATGATTATGCTTGACCAGTTTGTATTGGCTATACAACATTACCGGATGGTTCAAAAAGGATCTCACAACTTTAAAGCATATAAAAATTTATTGAGATACCTTACAGATGAGACCTCAACCGAGGTCTCATTTCATAAAAAAACACATCAAGTTTGTCAGCCAACATCCACATTGGTTCGATATGGCTTCCGTTTATAATGTGACATACATTCCACCTGTAGTCGATTTCATTCCAGATTTTAGTCAGCAAGTCGGGCGTTACCTCTGCAGCTGCGGCGTTAATTCGAAGTCTTAGCCAGACAGGTTCGGCAAGAAAAGGCGGTTCATAAACCTGATCTTTAATGAAATCCCACAAGAAAAAATCTAGCGGGATCAAATCGGGGGAGCGAGATTGCCGTGCAACTAGACCTTCACTATCGATCCACCTACCTGGGAATCGAGTATCAAGAAAATGCCAGACTTCAAGGCGGTAGAAAAGTGGTGCCCCGTCTTTCTGATGGTAATGGCGTCCATCTTGATCATCATCATCATCTAACTGAGGAATTAAAAAATGTTGAATCACATCCAGATAAACAATACCATTTACGGTTGCCTCCTGGAAGAAGAACGTATACTCTTTATTTGCTTAGTGCACAAAAAATGTTGACCTTAGGGCTATCAAGAATGAACTCTAAAGTTTCACGACAGTTTTCGCTACTCCATATTATGGGTGTTAACCTTGCCAGTGGTGTGAAAAGTTGACTCATCACTAAAAATTAATTGTTTAAAAATGTATCGTCGTCTACAATTCTATCTATCATTTCCACAACAAAAAAAAAAAACTACAGATGGCCAACTTTTTCGTTATCTGTAATGTGTTGAACCACGGTTAGTTTTTATGGCTTTAATGCAATCGTTTACGTAATATGCGCCAAACAGTTTGTGGAATGACAGTCTCACGTGATACACGTCGAATTGATTTCTTCGGACTACGTGCAAAGCTTTCTCTGAGTTGTTTCACAGCAGCTTCAGGGACACGTGGTCGTCCTGGTGATTTTGATAATGATAAAAAAATTACCCGTGGCCTTATTTTATTCCACACTCAGTTATTTAATAAAACATTGATCGTTGTTTTATTACAAAAATTTATCATCAAAGAAATACAGAAAATGTGACTACTTTTTAACCTAGTATTATTATTGTGTGAAATATGCAAAAATAAATATTGACAAAATATACTCAATTAACTGCTAAATTTTTTCCCATTTGGCCGTATTTTGACCAACAATTTTAAAATTATCAACCATTATTTCAAAATAACAGCTACTTTTGTCACAACACACGAGAGACTTTCTGCTGGATCCCTAGCCGTGCGGATTCCGCTGCTAAAGATGCATGTAGCTAACCGTCCTTCACCGCTCGTGTTATTACTACCGATTTTATTAATTCTATTAAACATACTTTTCGAAGAAGGTGGCGAGGTGACTGGACTGCTACAGCGGATAATGAATCCGACACATCAAAGATACGGTTTCGCCATGGGACTCTTCATGCAGAAAAATTTGCCGAGGGGAAGCGGTTCTCTGCCGATTGCGATTAGGACATACCAGAGCTATTCACGAATACCTGACGTCAGCAGAAACGCACCACTGTGTGTACTATGCGACTGCCGCTTGACTGTGCGCCAAATCCATATGTGGACTGCAAATCCTTGTGGACTGCATATTGCAGTCCACAAATGCTTGTGGACTGCAATATGCAACTTAAGGCCGCATATGCGGCCTTAAGTTGCAAATTTAAATTACCGAGGCACATTCGTTGCATCCTAGGAAACCAACCATAAATTTTAATTTGTTATTCCAGTTGCATATTTTTTCCTAGTGGTTACATTTATTTTATTATTTTAGTTTTATTCTTGATATTATCTTAGTTTTAACCTTATTTTAATAACCGAAAAGGGGCTTTTTTGTTAATTTTTTGACCTGGGCGATGATAACGTGAAGCGTGTTTCGCTCAAAAAAAAACAAAAAAGTAAACTTTTTTTGATAACAGTAACGTGTCAGGAGACCATCCAAAGGTAGCCAAAATCAAGGGCCTTCCCCAAGTACTTCAATCTATCTTTTCTTTTCTTTTTTCTGTTTAGCCTCCGGGAATTACCGTTCAGGTATTACTTCAGAGGATGAATGAGGATGATATGTATGAGTGCAAATGAAGTGTAGTCTTGTACAGTCTCAGTTCGACCATTCCTGAGATGTGTGCTTAATTCAAATCCAGCCACCTAAGAACACCGGTATCCAAGATCTAGTATTCAAATCCGTATAAACGTTTACTAGGATTTCTTTACTAGGATTTGAACGCTGGAACTCTCGACTTCCAAATTAACTGATTTGGGAAGGCGCGTTCACTACTAGACCAACCCGGTGGGTTAGTTCAATCTTCCTATCTCTTGCGATACTTATGCAGCCGTTACCGGTCTCAACGGAAAGCATAGAGGAAGCGGGCTATCCAGAAACCCAAAGATCTCTTTATCAACATCTTTCCGGCTATAAATATTCTTTACTTATACAGTACACCACATAAGGGAAAGTATGCAACTTGCAACAAATTTGCAGAATATTTTTTATTGTGTTTTTAGACTCAGTAGCATTCTTCTACTTATTAGATGATTCCAATACAATTAGTATGTCACTTTGGTTACGTATTTGGGCGATTTCATTCAGAGGTTATGGGATAAGAAAGATAATTTTTTCCGTCAATTATCGTTTTGACTGACATTTTCAGGCTATATTAACAGATTTTTATGAATTTGTATGATACTTCTGAATATGGGTCATGTTGGTAACATTTAATTTTGGTTACAATTGGTCGATGAGGTAAGGAGATACTGTCATTATTGGTCCTGTAACTCAAAATTTTATTCAGAGTAGAATAATTTTTTTTTTTCATTTACATATTTACGTACTTTAATGTTCTAATAATTTTTTTTCTTAAGTATTTAGCTAAGTTACATAACTCTCCCGGTTTTTTAAATGTACATTTTGGTAATGAAATAAAATTATGTATATTAAAAAGAAAGCTGACCACACAGTTGTTTCTGATGGATGGCTTACACAAACAATTTAATTTTTTTTTAAATTATCGTTTTATTTAAATATAATATATTTTCGTTATTTAATTCATTGATTGCAATTAATTCGCGCGAGTGTGGCGGTACTAGCGGCGACGGTCAGCACTAACTAAACTAATGTAATTTCACAACTTATATATAATAAATTTTGCTTGTACGGTCGGTTGGCTGGTGTAGCCGCGAGGCTTAACGCACCATGTATCGAGTCAACCGGGCGATCGAGTTCGAGATCTAGCCAGATCAATTTTATTTTTTACACTTTAAATATTATTCACTTATTTAATTTTACCTCTCACTTGTGATGTCACAACATAACAGTAGTTTAGAGCATTTTCTGGGGTGGAGATGCGATTTTGAAAAATTTATTTTTGCAAACATTGTTATTTTTTAATTGTTAACAAATGTGCTTAAGAAAAATATGACTTTAATTAGGTGAAATCTTGATATACTGAGAGTGACGTTGCTCTACAGCTTCACCCATTGACCTTTAAAGTTGATAATTTAACGGCATCAATGCCTCCATATATAGAAGTAATCTGACCAATTTTGACCAGAATCGTTCCAATAGTTGTGGAGATATAGGGTGATTTAGAGGTCAACACCCGACACACGTGCATAAGAAGATTAACATCCAGAAAATTTCCATCAGGTTTTTTGGGTTCCTTAGGTGTCAAAACGTCAAGATCCGGTGAAAAATTGATATGACCAAATTGGATCTATTCAATACTTACCTTTCTAGAGCTGTAGCTCTGCTATAGCAGTATCTAGACTGTAAGACAAAAATTGTGGTCGGATAATAAAATGAAACTAACTTTTTTTTTAAAGAGGTGGAGGAACTCCATTTACGGGCGCCTAAGCAGTGTCGGGTTCGCTAACAAGTTCCGCCAGTTATAACCAAGGGCGTATGTATACCTGCGCACTACCGACTAAACCTCCACCCCTGGCTCCCCCCTTCCTGGGACTGCTTATAAAAACTTTTTATCAGAAGAAGGGGAAATTGCCCACACGGAAAATGAACTAACTACATTTTTTTTTTTTTTTAATGTTGTTACGAAGTGATTTATTATAAGATTCAATCAAACTCATCGTTAAAGACATAATGCGACTATTATAGAATAGATGAGTATTTATAAACCTCCATCTCAACAGCTTTACATTATATAGCTAGAATATTTTAAAACAAATTAATTTATAAAATATATTTGTATATATTTCTGGTAGTTAAAAAGATTAAAAAAAATAGGTTACTGCTAGTACATTCCTACATTATACGTAAAAAGAGAGAATTTATAAATACATATTATGGAAAAGAAGTTTAACAATTAAATTAAGTTTTCTCTACATGTCAACGACTGTCGTCGTATATAGCATTAACAAAAAAGTTGAATCGAAAGAATATAAAGATAATAATATACAATTAATTATTATGTAACGTATTTGCAAATGTCGGTTGAACGAGTACGTTGCGTTAACTCTTATGTTGTTTCTATATAACGTAATATAAATAAAGATAAAAGCTATTATGCCTTTTTTTCGTGTTCCGAAGAAAATAACAAGACAGCCCTGTGTGTATTCTCTCTATTACGAAATACTGTATGCAAAACTTAAGTAAGAGGTGATACTGGGCTCTCGTGTGGGGGGGAAAGGAATAACATATCACCAGGAAATCTTGTCTCAAAAAAAAATCAAAAAAAATCATAAATTAAACAGTTTTACCGTTATATGTCTTACCATATTCGTTACTTTTGCTTTATATTCTCCGCCTACTGATATCGATACAAAAAACGATATAATCAATAACAATGAATTTTATTTATTTATTCAATATAACAAAATTAAAAAAATATATGTCTGTTTTAATAATAATCAATGGTTTATGAAATTTTTTAATAGAAAATTTATAAAATATTTACAAATGGATCACTAAATTCAGCCGAACAAGAATCCAAATAATTTGTACGTTTCCTCATCTTTTTGTTACGCCCTATTTTGTAATCGATCCCACAAACAAGTCTATCATTGAATGCTCGTATTCGCAAACTTAAGGTTATAGCTGACTAGTGTATGTGTACTTTTCCACAAATTTCGATATAATTTCCAACAAGCAGGTATAAAAATTATACAGAGATTGATTTTTCCTTGATTATTGGTGACAGGTTATTACGTTCGAGCCGAAACTTGTATCAAAAAACAGCTTTATATTACCAAAAACCCATTGTTAGAACAATATTATGCCAGTGTTAATTTTTTGTAAATTTCAAAATATCAACCAACTTCACCGATGAAATTTTCCATCTGTGGATTTGGAAACATTTAATTTTCCAACTACATTCTTTTATCATGTAACTTTTATAATTAGAACATGAATAAATGATAAATCCAGATTTTTTTTGGAAAAGTTAGTTAATTCTTTTTACTAATAATAAATAAATTGAACCTTTTCAATTTCATTATATTACCACTTTATACCACTGTTCTACGAAACTTTTATCACTTCCCCGAAAAATATTTTCATTTCATTCCTCTTTCTTCATTTTTTCTTTAATTGAAAAAGCAAATTTCAAATTGTTCGAAAAATTTAACATCAATTTCCTCATTGTTTATATTTTTTAAACTGATGTAAACTACCATTTCATCCATTTTTTTTTTTTTTTAATAAAGATATAAATGAAAAAAAGAATAGAGTATAAAAGAGTGTTCGTAACAAACGCGAATTGTATTTCTTATTTATTATTCATTGTATGTGTAATTCGTTTACTCTACATCTGAAATAATGCATATGAATGATCGATATCGGTGGATGAAATTATTATGCATAATTATATAATTTATACACTTTTAGTATTTATATTTTTGTTTATAGATTTAAAAAAATAAATAAATAAAGACTTCGAATAAAAATTTCGTAACAAAATTGTTAGTACAGTTACCAGTACAATTACCAGTTAGGACTGTAGATAAGAAAAAATACAACCAACTTTAGAATTTCTCTTTATTCCAAGATGATAGTTGGTAAAGTTGTCGGACCCACCCGTCGACCAAATTCATACAGTATTGTAACCTCAGTGTGTTCACGTGATTTGTGAAATATGTTTTTTTTTTTTTTAATTTGAAATTCTCAATATTAATCTGTTTTTTAGATACTATTAGTTTTAAAATTACTAATGGTGTAGGAAAGCGATGAAATAAATGTGATAACTACATTATTTTGCAACTTTTGAAATCTTATAAACTTTATGCATGTCTGTGGAATAGACTTTTACATCAGTACAGAGAGAGATGTAAGGGAAGAGGTTATCAAGGTTTAATAAAGTAAAGAATAATGGTAATAAAAACGTCATTCCATTATATCCTTAAGAAAAAACTTAAAATTTTAAATATTATTGCATGTCTCCGGTGTTATCAAAGATATCAGCTGTGGTGCTATATAGCAGAACTATGTTTATTTAAAATGTAATTCATGATTTTTTTTTATAAAATAAGATACTTTCAAAAAATATTGTAATTTTTTATTGATTTACCATTCTTAAATATAAATCTTTCGGTATCCTAATGGCATATTATATATTTAGTAGTTCAGTGTACGCTATTGATCTGTAATTCATATGAGTTTTATATTAAAAAAAATTGAGAACCGCTGCTACAGAAAATAGAAATAATCGTACCCAATTTCATCCAAATCAGTTCATCCATTCTAAAGATATCAATAAAAAAATAGGCTATCATACATACGTACATCCTTCTGGAATTTTTCAGTACTCAAATTTTGTTTTTGAATATAGAGAGTCATGAAAATTCAAGTTCTGCATACCGATGAGGATACATTCCCTTAACCTGCTGATTCAAAAAATACTTCAAACATTTAAAAGCATATAAAATTTGATTTAGATAACTTACAGATTCATTTGAAATCTGATTTTATAGAGAAACACATCAAGTTTTGACTAAGGTAGTTCATTAACACCGAATTTGACCACCAGTGTTGTTAAAAATGGAAACATTTACTGATACGTGCTCGCTGTGTTTCGGTTTCACGTTTTGCAGTCAGCAACTGCGGTTCTACGTAATTTTCGTAGGGAGTACGGTAGGGTGCCTCCCAGTAAGCGTACAATTTACTCTTGGCACCAAATCTTCGTTGAGACAGGTTGTTTTCTTAAACGTACAAATTCACCAGGACACCCACGCGTCCCTGAAACTGCTGTGGAACAACTAAGAGAATGCTTTGCAACTAGTCCGAAGAAATCAATTCGACGTGTTTCACGTGAGACTGTCATTCCACAAACGACTGTTTGGCGCGTATTACGTAAACGGTTGTACTTAAAGCCATAGAAATTATTCGTGGTTCAACACATTACAGATGACGACGAAATTGGTCAGCTGCAGCGTTTTTCTTTTTTTGTGAAAATGATAGAAGGATTACAGACAACGATACATCTTTAGACAAAAAATATTTTCTAATCTTTTAGAAAAAATATTTTCTAATTACTTTCAATATTATTCAAATTATATATACCCAATTAACGAGGTGCTCGATGTAAATGTGTTCTACAACCTTTTTAAGTAATTAAATAAAGATATTACGATTAATGTACGGATTAAAATTTAATTACTTTTACAGTAATATGTATATACGTATTAAAGAATTACAAAGATTATTATGAAATCATCTCCTACTTATTGTAAAATAGGCCTTAAGTTTTGTAATATCAACTTTAACGTTGTCATGTGAATGCCTTAAAAGAAAAAAAAACCAGTTTATCCGTGAGTTTTAATTTTTTTTTTCATCGTTGCGTCATATTATTAAATAAAAATTTCATTCAACTTCGTGACTTTTAACTGAAAAGAATATGCTATATATATATATATAGATAGATAAAATTAACTGATGTAAACAGGTATTTCAGCTTTTACTTGAACAATAAGTTGTTATAAAGAAAAAATAAATAAATTAAAAAATACTTTACTTTCATTTTTATAACTGGTAATATAAACAGCTGGTTAGTTTATTAATTATTCATATAATGTTTATACGACTGGATATTATAATCAAAATCAATTGAACTTGTTGTAAAGTAATATGGTATATGTTATATAAAACTGGATGAATTACGTTAAACAAATTGAACAAGAAAAATAAATAAATAGCGTGTGAGAAATTCACGTAGCATAACACGATATAGCTATTAACAAAACACAGAATATGACCTGATAATAACAGTTGATTTTAATTGTTTTCTTAAGTTTTTTTCTTTATTTTGTAATATAATTATTTAAATTAGTTTTGTTTAAAACATAAATTACACACAAAAAAATATCAATATATACCGAAATATTTACGCTACAAAAACTTGTATTGTTATACTCGATCGTTAAAAAATTACCTAATTTCAACTTACTCTATATTATTAAGAATGTAACTTCTTAACGATTGGAAAGCTAAACTATCAAAAGACATGAGAAGCTATTATGACAGCTGAAACGTATAACAGTTGCATTGATTAAAAGACGTTATTTTCTTTCATATAATTACAATTAGAATTAACTTAAATTTTCTAAATGTTTATCTTTAATTACATTTTTATTAATTACTAACAGACCCGGCCATGATTCGCTACTGCTAGATTTAAGTATATATATATATAAATTTAATCTATATATATATATATATATAGATTAAATTAACACAATTGAAAATTTGATAAAACATTAACAAATTGAACATTACGGAACTTCTCAAAATTTAACCTTTCCTTTTTTCCCTTTCTTTTTTCCCCATTTCATTTTTCCTCATTTTTATTTTTACCATATTCTCTTTCCCTTTCCCCCATTTCACCCTTTTCTCCCCTTTCTCTTTCCTTTCTCCGTCTCTATTTTCCTTATTTCCCTTTCCCCGTTCTCTTTCGCCCTTTCCCCTTCTTTTCTCCTTTCCCGTTTCCATTTCCTTTCCCCTGTTTTCCCCTTTTTTCTTTTTCTCATTTTCCCCTTCTTCCTTTTTAACTTTTTCGATTTTTCCCTTTACCGATTTGTCCCTTTCTCCCATTTTCCCCGAGCGTAAATCGGTCCAGTAGTTTTTTAGTCTATAACGGACACACATATCGGAAATATTGAAATGGTATCGTAAAATATGTAGTATAGCGTGTTTTGATTTTACGTCCAACAGATAGCGCTGTTTTTCAAAAAAGCATGTTTTTACCTGTTACAGGTGTGACATCTTAGGTATATAAATAGTAAGTATATAAAAACACGCGCGTATTCGAATGCAACGTTGTGTCAAAATTTCAAAGCAATCGGTGAAGAACTTTCGAAGATTTAAGATTTTGAACAAACGAACATTTACATTTTTATTTATATAGATTAAAATGTATTTTATCTAGTCTCACAGAAGCATAATAACTTATAATTTTATACCGTTCTGTTAATTACTTTAAGGTCTTTTAAAGTATTATTTTTTAAATATTTTCTTACCGTATTTCTACATCGGAGTACTTGTCTATTATTTCGACCCTCCTCTCTATTTTAGTAAATTAGTAGTTGTTATTTTTTGATTTCAACACTTACGGAAAATTGGACATTTTTTAACTAGGTTATTCTAATGAACATATAGTTTCTCGATAAATTACAATCTGTAAAAGATTATTTCCAGATGACGGGCACGTGGGAGGGGGAGTCGAAATAATTGGCATGTTACCTAACGCATCATGTCTATTATCTCGACCACCCTGGATATTTGGGAATCAGGTTCCTTTTATCTTCCCGTTATATCATTACTGCCAAAAACAATGCTTTTGCATCTCGAATCCAAGAACAGTAAATTTATTTTACTGTATACTGCACGAGAGGACAGAGAAATAGACACGTTAGCTGAGGAGCATGTCTATTATCTTGACTCCCCCCACACAAGAATGCAGTTTATGTTCGTAGATTATTTATGGGAAAATAGCGCTCAAATTACTGGATAATATACAGTTAGCATATTGCCCGTTTGTTTTCTTCAGGGAAATAAATTCCAATAAAATAATGAGTTACTATAGATCGCTTAATTACTTTATGCATTGAAATATCAGTTGTCTTATGTATTGCTACTGAACTGTACGCTACCCTATCAGTATACTTCTTTCCATTTGTTTATGTATTCAGACTTTGGGATCTTTAACTCTCCTATTTTTCCAAGAGCGTGGGAGTCTACTTAGGAATCGGACTTGCAAAAACCATCATGAAATAAATTATTTACTTCGGCGAATTACAGTTTTGGTGAAGTGTCAAATAGAACAAGAAAAAACTGGGATGCGAGTGGAGAACCGGTCGGATGGTTCGCGGATTCGATTTGTCTCAGTCGTACGTATTAGTTACTGTTGAGATTACTGGTATAAATTTTTGCCTGTTAAATATGTATAAGGGTACCGCTGTTGACTGGAATGTAGATTTGCGCGAAGTTTGTTCGTACCTTATGAAAAATAATAGGTGATGGGAAAATTGGCGATCCTGGATGCGTTGTCATACTGGAGGAGAGTACTCGTTCGCCGAAATCAAATGCAGCAAGAGTAATGCCTCAAAAGGGCCTCTTCAGAGGAACGTGTAAAGAAAAAACTAATTATTTATTTTTCAGGTCGCTAACGGATCGGCTAATATCTTACGTTAAACTGTAAAAGAAAGGATAAAGAGGGTACTATAATTTACTCCAACTTGTGGAAGACGTACAAACACGAAGAACTGCAGGCGGCAAGTTTCAAGAATCAGTCAGTTAACCTAACGTACAATTTTGTAGATCCCGAGAACGGAGCACGTGGATTGCATGTAGAACATTTGTGGGACTCCATTAAATAGTGAAATATATAAAAAAATCATCACCGTGGCACGGCAGGGTACAATACTGAATTGTATCTAGCTGACTCATGTTTCGCATTATACATTCTAAGCGATAATACATTCAAAAGCATCACACAGTTCATTAAAATTTATGTATTTATATACTTCAATTATTTTAAACTGTTTTTTATGTTAATATTTATTTCTTTAATCATTTATTTGATAATCTTTTAATAATTAGATAACTTTTTTTTCATAACGAATATTTAGGTGTTTTAATAAACAATTTATTCTTTAATATTTAACAATATTAACTCATCCACTTACAGAAATTCGCTGAGTAACAAGAAAAAAGCTGACAAGCCGTATGGCAGAAAATTCTACAACTGTGGGTTGTTTTTGATGCACGTCTTACACACACATACAAACACACAATTTAAATTAAAATAGTTATCATTTTATTTAAATAATTTTTTTTCGTTTATTTAATTCAATGATTCTAACTACAGCGCGCGCGCATACGGTATTTGATTCGCGCGGGTGTAACGGTACCAGTGACGACAGTCGGCACTAATTAAACTAATGACATTTCGCTTGTACAGCCGGCAGACTGGTGTAGCCGCGAGGCTTAAACGCTGCTGCTTACTCACCGAGTTAACCGGGCGATCGAGTTCGAGACCCAGGCAGATCAAGTTACTTTTTTACACTTTAAATCATATTCTTTTATTTAACTCTACCGCTCTCCTGTGAAATCACAAAATAGCAAAAGGGAATATTTTGAGGTGGAAGGGGCGATTTTGAAAAATAATTTTTTTGGAAATATTGTTATTTTTTAATTGTTAACTAATTGTGCCTAAGAAAAATGAGATCTTAATTAGGCGAAATCTCGAGATACTGAGGGTGACCTTGCTCTACAGTCTCACCCACTTGACCTTTTAAGTTGAAAATTTAACGGCATCAATGCCCTACTTATAGAAGTAATCTGACAAAGTTTTGTCAAAATCGGTCCAGTAGTTCTGGATATATTAGGTGATGTAGAGGCCAACACCGAACACTTATACTTACATATGAACATTAACATCCGGAAAACTTCCATTCGCTTTTTTGGGTTCCTTAGGTGTCAAAACGTCAAGATCCGGTGAAAACCGCATATGCCCAAATTGGACCGATTACAATATTTTTCCTTCTAGAGCTATAACGCTATGTAGACGGGAAAGTAAGAATGGTGACCTTTATCCATTCAGTAAAATAAATCAATTAAAAACTTTTAGGTATTTACAAAGAACCTTCATGCGGGGAAGCGGGTTGGAAGAATATTTCCCTAATGTTTCTTTTGCCTGTCTGAAAGGTGAGTAAAAAATACTTGAAGATGTTTAGAGAAATATTTATCTGTCCAGAAGAGTAATTAATACTTTGGTAATTGGTTTTTTGTCTATGGCTAGGTATGTCCGTGACATTTGTTTTCTTTAATATTTTGCATTATTAACACACCACTTACAGAAATGCGCTAATAACAAGAAAAAAAGCTAACAAGCCACGTGACGGGAAAGCCCTACAACTGTAGGTAGTTTCTGATGCACACGCACCATGATGCTATATTTCGGGAACGCACGTGGTGTTAGATTTATAAGGACACATGGGTAATCAAACTGACCTATGATGCCACAAAAAATTATTTATTACCTACTACAAAAAAAAGGAGAAACCTATGCGAAAAAATTAAATTTGTTTTATTTTTTCGCATAACTATAACTATACAGGAATTACCCACATACCTATGACAAAATCTTCCAAATTCACTTCAAAATAGAACTGAACCAATCGTATTCAAACAACTGGCAGAATACCAAGGAGAATTTATAAAAGGAGGGTCATGTGCAGAACAAATTTGGAACCTTAAAAAATAAGAAATAGAATGAAAACTTATACAAAACATGTAATCGTCTTTGTAGATTTAAAAAAAAAAAACATAAGACTCAATTGATAGAACTTTCTTATTTAACACCCTATTAACAACGATCATTATTACGATAAAACTCTACTTCTTAAGGATTTATTTCTTACTTTTGATCTATATTTATTTGATATTAGCAGATTTTTTACACGACTGTCCAAAAAGGAGTGTAATGTATTTAGGGTGTATGAATGTATGTATGTCTATACATATGTTTGTTCTACCATAGCAGCTCAACGACAGAACTGATTTAGATGTATGACCCCTGGTTGGAATCCTTACGTTACTGGGTGTGTCGAAGGATATATATCCTTTAAAAAAAAAAGTATAAATATATATACACATACATGTGTATACACATACACATTTTAAATTAAAAAAAAATTATACAAATTGTCACCCGCACCCTCTTTAATTATCCTATATTAAAGTGCAATGTTTCTTTTTTGGCAGTCGTGTTTTTTAATTTTCAATATTTATCTCTTGTTTTCTGCGTGAAATCTTGCAGCTACACGAAATCTCTTTCTGCTTTTGGTATCTGTATTGCACAGTTCGTACCTTGTTACTTTGTAAGCCCGCCGCGAAAATAGTTTTGGTGGTGGGGGGGCGCCGTCTTCTATGTTTAGTCTTGTATGTGTACGTTTGAGGTTGTTTAGTTGCCTGGCCAGCTGCTGCTCCTTACTCTGCTGCCATTGGGGCAGAGCGGACCACCTAGTGCCCAGGGCGGCTGCGTGTAGCCAACTCTCTCCCGCCTCCTGTGCTCTCTTAGCCTTTCTTTTTCACAGTCCGTTGCAACGTACTTTTAAATAATTCGTTAAATAAAGAATCCTTTGTTTTGCTGCTAAATATTAACTTCTAATCCATTTCTTTTATTATAAGCTTGAATAATAATCATATAAATAATTAATTAAAATACTAATAAGAATTGTTAATCTTCGATTTAAATTTAATAATAAATTATAAAATATACATAATAATTACCTAATAAAGTACAAATAAAACAATAAATTACATTAATAAAATTAAAATAATTATAAATTAAAAAAATACAAATACAAAATATAAATAAATATGATCTACGCTTAGAAATTAAATTAAATTATCTGTAAATTAATTGACAACGGATTGCTTAGCCTGTCAAATTTAGCTGTTTCTTCAGTTGTGAGTTTTTAACACACGAAGCGCTTCATTCAAAAGGGTGCGGAAAGAGTCGCCTAGGCGCAGCCGCCCGGCGCACCACGTGGTCGCTCTGCGCCAATAGAAGCTAAATTAAAAATGTGAGCGCATGCAACATACAAACAAACCAACGAACTATTCTTTTTATTGGAGAGACTTAAATAAAAAAATTCTCTCATTCTAGTATATTATGATTTCCTCTATCGTAATTCGTCATTATTCTTTTTAATATTTTTTTTTTGTCTTCAGTCATTTGACTGGTTTGATGCAGCTCTCCAAGATTCCCTATCTAGTGCTAGTCGTTTCATTTCAGTATACCCTCTACATCCTACATCCCTAACAATTTGTTTTACATATTCCAAACGTGGCCTGCCTACACAATTTTTCCCTTTTACCTGTCCTTCCAATATTAAAGCGACTATTCCAGGATGCCTTAGTATGTGGCCTATAAGTCTGTCTCTTCTTTTAACTATATTTTTCCAAATGCTTCTTTCTTCATCTATTTGCCGCAATACCTCTTCATTTGTTACTTTATCCACCCATCTGATTTTTAAAATTCTCCTATAGCACCACATTTCAAAAGCTTCTAATCTTTTCTTCCCAGATACTCCGATTGTCCAAGTTTCACTTCCATATAAAGCGACACTCCAAACATACACTTTCAAAAATCTTTTCCTGACATTTAAATTAATTTTTGATGTAAACAAATTATATTTCTTATTGAAGGCTCGTTTAGCTTGTGCTATTCGGCATTTTATATCGCTCCTGCTTCGTCCATCTTTAGTTATTCTACTTCCCAAATAACAAAATTCTTCTACCTCCATAATCTTTTCTCCTCCTATTTTCACATTCAGTGGTCCATCTTTGTTATTTCTACTACATTTCATTACATTCGTTTTGTTCTTGTTTATTTTCATGCGATAGTTCTTGCGTAGGACTTCATCTATGCCGTTCATTGTTTCTTCTAAATCCTTTTTACTCTCGGCTAGAATTACTATATCATCAGCAAATCATAGCATCTTTATCTTTTCACCTTGTACTGTTACTCCGAATCTAAATTGTTCTTTAACATCATTAACTGCTAGTTCCATGTAAAGATTAAAAAGTAACGGAGATAGGGAACATCCTTGTCGGACTCCCATTCTTATTACGGCTTCTTTCTTATGTTCTTCAATTGTTACTGTTGCTGTTTGGTTCCTGCACATGTTAACAATTGTTCTTCTATCTCTGTATTTGAACCCTAATTTTTTTAAAATGCTGAACATTTTATTCCAGTCTACGTTATCGAATGCCTTTTCAAGGTCTATAAACGCCAAGTATGTTGGTTTGTTTTTTTTTAATCTTCCTTCTACTATTAATCTGAGGCCTAAAATTGCTTTTTAATATAAGTTGAGGAAAATCTTAGAAATAATAAGAGTGGAGAGAAATTTTTAACAAAATCTGCTTATCAAAACATCCAGATTTAGTTGAATTGAAGATGGAATTGTCCATAAAGTTTCATGTAAAATTAGTAAAAAGGTCTATATTGAAATGAAAAAAAAAATTATGTAGTAGGCAAATTATCGAATGAAATATGCTTAATCCACAAAGTAGTGCGGACCATAAAGTCATACTTGCTCCTAAATAATTTTTTCTGTAAACAAAAGAATGATTACTTATTTAAAAATAAATTTGGAGACAAATTGTTGCTTTGAAAAAGCTTCGTTTTATGCGTGAATAGTGTCCAATATAAATATTAAATCATGAAAAATACTTGATGGGATGTGTTTATATATATATATATGTGCTATTATATAAAGAGGAAGAGGTTTTGTTTGTTCGGGATAAACAAAAAAAACTACTAGATCAATCGCAACCAAATTTTCACCCATGTTTCTTGACATAACTGAGAAGTCTCTTAGGTATATTTCATTTCAAAAAACTTCGAAAAAAAAAAAATATATATATATATATTTATATGTCATATTAATGAAGATTTGCCGGTTGAAGCACAAACTTTAATGAAGTGGATTAATGAACTGTTAACAGGATTTGAACTGAATGATTCGAATCAATCGAATGTTTAGTATAAACATTCGATTTATACTAATCATTCGATATAAATATAATTTTTGGATATATTTCACCTCTAAATATATATATATATTTAGAGATTTATATCAATTTTTGAAAACTTGATATATATATATATATGTCGGAGAATAAAGTACAGTGGAGTATCTTCCGACAAAACGATGAGAATATTCTTTAGAATATCTGTATTTTTAGTAGTTTTAAGAAATGTACTATTACTTGTAATATTTTGTAAAATAAGGTTTAAATTGTTTTATTGCGGTAGGCTTAGGCCTAGGTAGGCACATGGTTGTCAACGTAGTCGGGATCCCAGGACGATAGGGGTATCATAAAATTAATAAGGAAAAGGAAACATGCAGTAGGCATATTATTTGAGAATATTGAGAAAAGGCAGTCTTGCTTTGGAACCCAGATCGAACAGACGTCCTGGTGATCGCGAATTCGTTATTTCCCTGAGCCTCGGTCTGTCGCAAGTTGTTTTAATATTATTTGAATTCTAAATTAAATTAATCTTATGTTATAATTCGTGTACTACTGAGTTATTGATAAGTGATAATTATCATTTGTAATTATTTCATTGTACGAGTTATCTACTCATTTTTATTAATTGAACTTTATTATGATCTTATATATTCTCCACTTGTAATAATAAAAATGAGTGAGACACAAAACGTTAAATCCCTGACAAATCTCCTCGCCTCTCCGACATCAGAAGTGGGATCGTCTCCATCTGGTCCATCACCTGATCAGTGGAATACATTGTTTGAGTTTATGAAGTGTTGTATGCAAAAGCCATTATCGACAAAGAAAAGTGTTGCGTTACCACGATTTAATCCAGAGAGTGCGGGATTGGATTCTGTTGCTTGGTGCTCTGCAGCAGAACTGTGTCTATTAGAAAATCCTCTTCAAGGCAGTGAATTGATATCTGCGCTTAGCAAAGCTTTGGAAGGCTCAGCAGCTCAGTGGCTATCCCAAGTGGCAATTCCGGGTATACAGTGGCCTCAATTAAAAGAACTTTTTGTGTCACGCTTCGGGGGACAAGAAACTGCGACAGCGGTTGTGCTGAAAATTCATCAGGAGGCACCAACCAAGGATGAAAGTGTCGGCGCCTTTGGCATTCGACTTCGATCATCGCTAAAGGCCCGCTGGAGGTCTTTAACAGTTGACGAAATAGTTAATGCGGTTGTGCTTGCGCGATTGACCCATATTGATAATCGAGTGGAGCGCGTAGCATTAACTAGCGACATCAAAACGGAAGCCGAATTTTTGAGCGAAATGCGAGGCTTTTCCTACACCCGAAAAAGACCAATATCAGCTTCAGATAACTCATCTACATCCGATTTGAAGCGTTTTAAGCCAGCAGCTTCAGGGAAGTGCCATTTCTGTGGGGAAATAGGTCACAAAAAGTTTGAGTGTCCTAAACTTAAGAAGAAGCAAGCGGAGCAAAGCAGTAACCATCGTGGCTCCAAAGGATCATCCTCTTCATCGCGCAATGTGACGTGTTTCAAATGTGGGGTAGCTGGTCATATTGCGCCAAACTGTACGGCTCCAGGTAGCAGCCGTAGCGGTCCAGGGAACAACAAGGAGAATGGTAGCGTCGAACGCCGTGTGAATCTTTGCACAGTTGCAGCTCCTACTGGTATTCTAAACCATCTTGGTGAGTCGTTTCCATATTGTTTTGATTCAGGAGCGGAATGCTCATTAATAAAGGAATCGATAGCGATTAAGTTTTCTGGACGTAGAATTAATGAATTAATAATTTTGAAAGGCATCGGAAATGTTGTAGTAAATTGTAGCATGCAAATTTTATCTATTGTAATTATGGATTTGTTTACATTAGAGATCCTTTTTCACGTTGTCCCAGATGAATATTTGAGTTATAATATTTTAATTGGTCGAGAAATTTTGAGCTTGGGTTTTGAAGTAAATATTTCTCAAAATAATTTTAAAATCTGTAAATCTAAAGTAGTAAATGAATGTAGTAAATTCGAAATTATAAATTTTGATAATGTTGATACAGATGTTGATAAAAATGATAAAATAAGATTAGTTTCAATCTTAAAAGAGTATGAAAGTTCTTTTATTACGGGTTTTCCTCGTACTCGCGTCAACAGTGGTGAACTTGACATACGTTTAATAGATACAAACGTTACGGTACAGAGAAGACCATATAGACTTAGTGTAGAAGAGAGACAAATAGTTAGAGAAAGAATAAATGAGTTACTTGAAGCTAATGTTATTCGTCCTAGCAATTCACCGTTTGCTAGTCCTATCTTACTAGTCAAGAAAAAGGACGGATCGGATCGTTTATGTGTCGATTATCGTGAATTAAATAAAAATACAGTTGCAGACAAATTTCCTTTGCCACTTATTTTAGATCAAAACCGAGACTTAGAAAGGCTAAATTCTACATTAGTTTAGATATGGCCAGTGGTTTCCATCAAATTCCTATACATTCGGAATCTATAGAACGTACGGCATTTGTTACTCCTGATGGTCAATTTGAATTTTTAACAATGCCATTCGGCTTGAAAAATGCTCCTTCGGTTTTTCAAAGAGCAATTTTAAAGGCATTGGGTGAGCTCGCGTACACTTTCGTTGTAGTTTATCTAGACGATGTACTGATAATTGCAGATACGATAGAAGAAGCGTTTGAAAGACTTCGAGTGGTATTAAAAATTCTTATAGATGCGGGATTCTCATTTAATTTTTCAAAGTGTTCTTTTCTCAAAACATCTGTTTCATACCTTGGGTATGAGATTCAAGAAGGACAAGTTCGTCCAAACCCTCGTAAAATAAACTCTTTAACAATGTTACCCGCTCCAAGGACCGTTACTCAGCTTAGACAGTTTATTGGCCTTGCATCTTATTTCCGACGGTTTGTCCCTAAGTTTTCACAAATCATGAAACCATTATATGCTCTTACCTCAGGTAAAAAATATATTGAGTGGACTGAGACACATGAAAACGCCCGACAAAAAGTAATTCATACTTTGACCAACGAACCCGTCTTAATTATCTTTGACCCGGATTATTCTATAGAACTGCATACCGATGCTAGTTCCGATGGGTACGGAGCAATACTCATGCATAAAGTAGACGGTAAAAATAAAGTTATTGAATACTTTAGTAAAAGGACAAGCCCAGCCGAGTCCAGCTATCATTCTTACGAACTCGAAACTATGGCCGTTGTTAAATCTATTAAACATTTTCGGCATTACTTGCATGGACGACAATTTACTGTTGTAACTGATTGTAATTCATTGAAATCTTCTCAAAATAAGATTGATCTTAATGATAGAGTCCATAGGTGGTGGGCTTATTTACAGGCTTTTCAGTTCGATATAGTTTATAGAGAAGGCAAACGTATGTCGCACGCGGATTTCTTCTCTCGAAACCCTTTGTCCGATTTACCAAAACAGGTTAATAAAATTGAAGAGAAACGCGTTAACCTCGCGGAAATATCGGTTGATTGGCTTCTTGCTGAACAACAGCGTGACTCGGAAATTTCGGAAATAGTCACCAAATTGCAAAGCGATGAGCTATCGGAAGATCTCTTAAAATCTTATGAAATTAAAGCCGGTACGCTATACCGGAAAATACAGAGAAAAGGCGAAACCCTTTGTTTGCCGATTGTACCCAGAGCATTTCGGTGGTCCGTCATTAACCATGTACATGAGTCTGTTATGCACTTAGGTTGGGATAAAACACTCGATAAGGTTTATGAGTATTACTGGTTTGAAGGTATGTCTAAATACGTACGTAAATTTGTTGACAATTGTATTACTTGTAAACTCTCTAAAGCTCAGTCAGGTAAAATTCAAGCTGAATTACATCCCATCCCTAAGACCCGCATACCTTGGCATACTGTGCATATAGATATTACAGGTAAATTGAGCGGTAAAAATAATACTAAAGAATACATTATTGTTATTATAGATGGTTTTACCAAATATGTTTATTTACATCACACCAGAAAAATTGACTGTAATAGTGTTATTAAAGCTTTAAAGGCTTCAATATTTATATTGGGAGTTCCCGCTCGTGTGATTGCCGATCAAGGTAGATGTTTTACTGGGAAAGATTTTAAAGACTTTTGTAAATCTTTAAATATTAATTTACATTTAATAGCTACAGGTACTAGTAGGGCAAATGGTCAAGTAGAGCGTGTAATGAGTACGTTAAAAAATATGTTCACTGCTGTTGAGTCTAATAATCGTCCATGGCAAGACGCCATTGGTGAAGTTCAGCTAGCTTTAAACTCAACCGCGAATCGTATTACCAAATCTAGTGCGTTAGAATTATTAATTGGTAAGAAGGCAAGACCTTACGGGTTGTTAGTTGATGAGAACGAAAATGAAATTGATATCTCTAATGTAAGACAACGAGCGATTGAAAGTATAGAGGAAAATGCTAATTATGAGAAGATTAGATTTGATAAAAATAAAGCGAAGGTTAATAAGTTTAAAATAGGAGATCACGTTTTGATTAAGAACGAAGAACGTAATCAAACGAAACTCGATAGGAAATTTAGAGGTCCATTCGTAGTAACAGAATTACTTGATAACGACAGGTACACACTAAAATCTTTAAGTAGTAGTAGAAGTTATAAGTATAGTCATGATAAGTTGAGAGAAATGCCTGAGAATTATATTCCTAATGAGTTGGATGTTTCCTCGGACAATGAAAGTTGTGCCGAGGAGACTGTTGATGTTGGTCCTGAAACAGGGACTATGGTTTAAAAAGAGACCACCAATGACGCAATGCACTAATGGCTGGCAGCAGGTCGTGGACCTGGCATTTTTATTTTTCGCACATGCATCAGTGTGTAGTCGTAACTGCAAACTAAATTAGTGGCTAATGTTAGTTTGATCAGGGCGCGATGGGCACCTGATGATGTGTCGGGCAGGTAGTTGTGGCAACTACAGAATATGTATGATACTGTATGTGGCATACAGGGTAGCCTAGAGATAGTGCAGAGGTCTATTGGTGGAGGAAATAAAATCTTATTTGACAGTTAAATGATAAGGAATAATGATTGATGGCTTTTCGATCTCTTTGAGTACTGTACGATGACTATTTAGGATAATGAATAATTAATGGATTTCTGTTACTCGAGAGGACTTCCGAATCTATCTTTTGTACTTTAACTATTGTAAAATGCTTTATAATGACCGAGGTCAGTTGAAAACAAAAATTAAAATACCACTGTAACTCAATGTTTTAGATACACCCGAGGGCGTGTGATTGTCAGAATGGCCGTGTCGGAGAATAAAGTACAGTGGAGTATCTTCCGACAAAACGATGAGAATATTCTTTAGAATATCTGTATTTTTAGTAGTTTTAAGAAATGTACTATTACTTGTAATATTTTGTAAAATAAGGTTTAAATTGTTTTATTGCGGTAGGCTTAGGCCTAGGTAGGCACATGGTTGTCAACGTAGTCGGGATCCCAGGACGATAGGGGTATCATAAAATTAATAAGGAAAAGGAAATATGCAGTAGGCATATTATTTGAGAATATTGAGAAAAGGCAGTCTTGCTTTGGAACCCAGATCGAACAGACGTCCTGGTGATCGCGAATTCGTTATTTCCCTGACCTCGGTCTGTCGCAAGTTGTTTTAATATTATTTGAATTCTAAATTAAATTAATCTTATGTTATAATTCGTGTACTACTGAGTTATTGATAAGTGATAATTATCATTTGTAATTATTTCATTGTACGAGTTATCTACTCATTTTTATTAATTGAACTTTATTATGATCTTATATATTCTCCACTTGTAATAATAAAAATGAGTGAGACACAAAACGTTGAATCCCTGACAAATCTCCTCGCCTCTCCGACATATATATATATATATATCAAGTTTTGCCTGTTGAAGCACAAACTTTAATAAATTGTTAACTGTGAGTGTCTATCACAGTGTGAGCTGGGTTTGGACTGAATGATTATCAATATCTAAAACCCAACTTCTAGATTTTTTGGAAATTCCGAGTTTCAAGGGTTAAAATGGATTTTTGAATCTCTGTTGCATTTTTAATTTCTCAGTAACAAATGAAGAAATCAACGTGATATTCTGTGAGTGTAATCTTCAAGTCAAAAAAACAAATTTCTAGATTTTTGAAATTCGATCTTGAAAGGGGATAAAGAAAAGTAAAAAATATTTTGATCAATGATTGTAAATTTTCCCAATATAGTAAATTTTCCCCGACTATAGTAAACAAGATATTCAGTAGATTTGGGCTTGCAAATACTCTTCAGACAAAAACATAAATTTAACACACGTGTTTTTTTTTAATTCCGATTTTTTTAAGTGATGCGACGGTACACGGCGCTGTGGCTCAACCAACACAGCCACTGCCACCGTTTCTGTATGTGTGACTGGCGGCACCTGCCTCCAATTACTTGACTAAAAAACATAAAATAAAAAGATTAATCGCTACGAGAAACGCATGTAACCATGTAGCACGGGCGAAGCTGCGACGGAGAGCTAGTGTGTATGTGTGTATATATATATATGCCTATGTATAACATTTTGAAGATAAAACCCTTCAAACTACTACTTCAGTTTCATTGAAATTTTAATTTTCCTCTTAAAATTTGATGTGGATTGGTTGAATCGTTCCTCATTATAAACGGTATATTTCCCTTTCCAAATAATTCTATAATGACATATAAATACAGCGAGTATTTTTGTTCGTGTACATATCTATTTTAATAAAAAAAAAGTAAAAGTAATGATATTATATTTTAAATACAGAAGTTATTTTTTATAAATAATTGGACGTGTTATGTTGTCAGCCAATTAACACTGTTATGTAAGAGACAAATCAATCACATGTAGTTATTATTATTATTATTAATACTGACTGTACTTCAAATTATTTTGAATCAAGACCTTCAATGTAATTACAACAGCTATTTAGCTGTTAATTTATTACAAACATATCCGTAGATTTTATATAATAATAAGGAAGGATAAGTATAGAATTAAAGTAATATTTTGTTTCAAATTTTTCAATTATAATGTTGTTACGATGAGAAATTACTTTGGCATCAATTTAAGAACAGGTAAACTGTAGAAATTTTTACAATCAAAGGCAATATCTATTATATATTATAAAAGTCATTTAAAACCGGTATTTGTTTACAAATACAACCTACTTAACACACTGGGTTGGTCTAGTGGTAAACTCGTCGTCGTAAATCAGCTGATTTCGAAGTCGAAGTTCTGAGGTTCAAATCCTAATAAAGGTAGTTTCTTTTATTTGGATTTGAATACTAGATCGTGGATACAGGTGTTCTTTGGCGATTGGGTTTCAATTAACCACACGTCTCAGTAGTAGTCGAACTGAGTTTGTTCAAGACTACAAATTTACCGGTACAGTTACATTACACTGATAAGTCGCTAATGACTATAATTGTTGATGTACTATAAAAAAAGTATTTAAAGAAAAAGAAAGCAACCTATTTATAAAGAAGTTTTAATATGAAAATCTTTACTTTCTGCAAGCGCAGAATTCATTCTCTCATCGTGTGTGTGTGTGTGTGTGTGTGTGTGTGTGTGTGTGTGCGCGCGCGCGCGCGCGCGCGTGTATTTACATTATATGCAAAAGGATATAGGACTAAAACTTATTTTTTACTTCCCCGGCTACAGCTCCGTAGGTGTTGCAACAGCATAGCTATGAAATTTAGTGAACCAATTTTTTTTCTGTTAAACCATTTCAAAGATATCAGTCGAAATACAGGCCAGTAGCCTATGTACTTACACACATCGTTCGGAAATTTCAATAACTTTTTTTTGTGTTTTTTTGACTAAGGGATTTTGAAACGTTGAAATTTTTGGTATCGAGATACCCAAAATTTCCGAACGATGTATGTAAGTACGTGCGGCTGTTGCCTTCTATTTAGATTAATATTTTTGGAATGGATAAAAAAAAAAAAATGGCTCAAAAAATTTATATATAATTAAGTTCCGGACAAAATTAACAGGAAGAGGGGATAGTTTTTGCCATTTATACTTTTTGTAAATTGGTTGAAGAAAATTGACCTTTAGTACGATAAATGTATTATTCATTACGTTATTAAAATACAAGAATTTTAACCCGATCGGATTTAAGAGAGGAAGATATTCAACATTGTTTCTAAATACTTCTTGCTTCATATCTTGAAAACCCGTTGACTAAAAAGGTTAAAAAATAAATTTAAAATGCCAGCTTTGGCCTGATTTTCGAACCTATCAGACAAGGGGCGTAACGTACCCATTATTTTGTTTTCTAGTAGTAAAGTATAATTTTTGTTAGCCTTTTGAATAGCATTTCACCAAATTGGACAAATTGAAGTAAATAAATACTTCATCAGTAAATAACCCACATTTTAAGTCTCAAGAAACAAGGATGCTGAATAAGACCCGTACTTAAAATATTTTTTTCTACTTAAATTTTCAATATTAAAAA
The DNA here is from genome assembly GCF_047948215.1 of Lycorma delicatula. Lineage (NCBI taxonomy): Eukaryota > Metazoa > Arthropoda > Insecta > Hemiptera > Fulgoridae > Lycorma > Lycorma delicatula. The sequence continues at coordinate 100,791,903 of NC_134458.1, read as the reverse complement.
GTCAACACACTCTCTCTCTCTCTCTCTCTCTCTCTCTCTCTCTCTCTCTCTCTTCCGAAATTGGTTTTAAATATTTAAGATTAAGATTATTATAATTAAGGTTATTATAATTAAGAACATAACGATGATGGTTAGGATTATATATTGATTTTGTAAAATTTACGTTTCAGTTCATAATTAAACATTAAAAAATGATTGTTATGTACACAAATTTTCATCATCGTACTTGTGAGTAGTAAAATTATTATTATTATACAATAATATTGTTATTACGTATGAATTAGTAATTAACAACAATTAGTTATTAAGTATGAATTAGTAATGTACAAATGAAGTTCAATTAATATCCTGACTTTATTTCACCAAAAGGGTTTTATTATTTATATTATGAGTTTAGTTGATCAATTTATTTTAATATCTAAGGAAGGAGTATTGCATGATTGACTTTTTTCTTGTAAATGTGTTGTTACTTAACCAAGTTTCTTTGACAGTGAAAGGTAAAACACTACCATTTTTATGCGTTTTTCTCATCTTTTGAAAAAGCTATTGATTGCTAAAAAAAAAGTGTTAAAACAAAAAAAAAACATTGTAAAACATTGAAAGACAAACAAAATTTTTTCTCATCCGACATACATTTCTCGATATATAAGGGAAAAACAAATTTTTTGCAACTTCACCGCTGCCCAGGGGCCTCACCTACATGTCTACCCTTCTGGATTTCGTATTTTCAATGGACAAATAATAGAAGAAATGATGAGGGTACCGAGAGTATATCAAATCCCAACTGGCAGACACGTAACTGGGGACCAAAGCCCCCTGGACAGGTAAAGTTGCAAAAAATCAGTTTTTTCCATATATCTCTAGAAATATGTGTCTGATGAAAAAGGGTTTACCAAATTTTGTTTCTCTTACCAAGCTCTAGAATGTTTTCTTTTAACACTTTTTTTTATAAATCAATAGGTTTGCAAAAAATTAGAAAAACGCATAAAAAACAGTAGTTCTTTGCTTTTAATTGCCAAAAAAATTGTTTTTCCAAAAATGTTTAATTGGAAATCACTTCCAATCTGTCTGGAGGTTCTATGCGATTCCCTGATACAAAATCCTTAAGGGCGGATACGTAACCGGGGACCAAGGGTTTCAAGACAGCGGTAAAGTTGCAAAAAATCAGTTTTATTCGTATTTCTCGGCAAAATGCGTTGGATGAAAAAATGTTCACAACAAATTTTGTTTGTCTTTTCAATATTTTTTTCAAAATTTTATTCCATAAGAAAGTAATTTTTATTTCATAGTTGGCAAAGTCATAGCTGATCAACAATTAAACAAATGTAAGTTATATTTTTCAAAATTTATATTCATTGTTGATTTTGTAATAAGTAGCTGACAGATGTTGAAGTATATCTGTATTAGTGTTATTTTTGGATGAGTTCTGTATCTTTTTATTAGTAAGCTTAAAAAGTTAAAATAATAAATATCAAACAATAAAAAATGTAAAACAATAAAAGTAATCAAGATTAAAAAAGTTTAATCTGACTTAAAAACCTGGTTTCGGTGCAAGAAAGAATGCCGCAAACCGCATTCAGTTTTTTTAACTATAAAAAAGTTAGTGGGATTATTTTTCAGCGACCCGGTATATATACACTCTCATATTTATATCTTTGTGTGAGTGTGTTTATTCAACTTAAAGTAAAAAGAAAATGGCCTGCTTACTACTAAGTCTTCAGATCTATTCCAATAGATTGTTTTTCTTTAAAGTAGCTGTATATACATAATGTTTACAAAAATAGACTAGAAACCGTTAATGACCTGAGAAGACGTACTGACAAAGCAGCTCGTACACCATTCTATATGATATAATAAGTTCTAAACGGATATCATATGGCCCCAAACTGCAGAATGAAATTATAAATACTTCGAAAGATTTATACAGAAAAATGAACTTCAAAAATCTGCTTCAAATATATATCTATATAAAACCAAAAACTGGTTTCACTACTGTTTTTCTAATCAAATTTTTTCATCGTATCACATGATCATCTTGCTATTTAAACAATAAAATTTTGAGCAAGATGCCGAACAAAAGTTTAAAACTTTTTATAAAATAGTATCTTTTTATCTTGATAATTATAAAACTTATTTTTATCATTTCGTTACGCAAAGTTTTATAATACTAAGTCATTTCTAAACTTTTGTAACAATTTATAAATGTATTAAAAAGAGTTTATCAATTTTACAAATCACACTAAATGCCAAAAGTCTTTCAAATATTATAGCTGGGATGGATGGAAAACATCTGAGGTATAATTGTACTAGCTACATTGGTTAATTGGAATCCCAGATTTTTTGAGTAATACTGTAAAAAAAAAGAAACGGACAGAGTCGTCTAATTTTTCTGATACCAATTTTTTATGAAAAAAGCAGAAAGAAAGGTTTATTAACTTTAACCTCTGAATAAAATTGCAAAAAATACACAACCAAAGTTACATACTAATCTAATGGAACTAACTAATTAACATAAAGATTTGGCTTTGAATCCAGAAAAGAGGAAAAAACAAAGGTTATTTACCTAAACGTCTTTATGGGGGTTTGAATAATACCAAATACCATCAAAATGTATCTTAGCTACCTAAGGTTTATCAACCAAAAATATCTACCTACCCTTTGAGGGAAATTTTTGAAATACACCTACTTGGCTCATGGATTTCTTGTCCTCTTGACCGATTGTGACAAACTAAATTACATAAAGACAACATATAAAGAAACCATCGTACCATAAAGTGTCATTCGTGTATAAAGAATGTATACGTACGTATTTATCCTTTCGGAATTTTTCTTAGCTAAAATTATGTTTTTTTGGTTAGAAGGGATCATGAAACGTTAAGATCTGAAAAACTTTTGACATGAAAAAATGTGACCCGATTAGTATATTTTCCCTTATATAGGATACTACACAGCTATACGAAGACCTATAACTATCTAGCGGGAATGTGAAAGTATGATTTACATTTATTCATTTTTCTTTATCTGGGAGAATGCCAACAGAAAAAATAATAGCAAAATTAAGATCACGGACCATTTTAAATATCTTGGAGAGATAATTAGTAGAAACATAACAGATAAACGAGTGACTGTGATCAAAAAACTCAAATTAGAACAACTAAACTTTTAAATACACAAAAAATATTTAAAATAAAAAGAACCTTTCTGTAAATACCTATAAATACTCGTAATAATTAAGGCATTAGAGCACAGTTGTAAGACCAGTAATCTTGTACGACATGGAAACTGAAAATATAACTGGAATAGAAAATCTACTTAAGAAATTAAATAAATGATTTCGACAGGTGTGTTATTAGAATAAAATCTCTTAAATATTTCAAATTCTATAAAGAAATACCTACTATAGAGGAAAATTAAAACTTAAACTAAAACGAAAACTTTTATTACAAGGAAGTGAATTTTACCGCTAGTAGGGAAACACTAAGGAAAATTATAAAATCTACAGGTTTTCAATTCAGGAAGTGTAAAAACAATAGACTGGTTTTGTGAGAATGAGATGATGTAATCGCGAAACGTACAGTTTTTCTTGACTATCTGAGAAAAAATGCAACTTCTGAGCAAAAGAGACCGGTCATATATTTAGATGAAACTTGTGTGCACGTACGTTAAACAGTAAAAAATTGCTGGCAAAGTGACGACATACCAGGTGTTTTTGTTAACAGTAGTGCCGGTGACCGTTTAATTGTGGCTCATGCGAGTGGTAACACGGGATTCATAAATGGTGTTTTTTAAAGTACGATTCCAAGAGTAAAACAGAAGATTATTATCATAAATATCTAGTCGATACTTTTAATTTGAAATCAATAAAAACAAATAGTGTGTGTGGGGGGGGGGAAGTGCGCGCGCATTTGTATGTGTGAACGATGTAAAGTATCCTTTATACATAAATTAGAAAGATATCTCCATTTTTAATAGGAGTATTTCCAAGATGAACAATGAAATTTTTTTGAAGTATATTGAAAAATAATTATCCCAGGACTACTGACAAATTATATTTTAGTCAAACAACAAAAAAATAAACCTCCATCATCAAATTCATTGAAAAAAATTCAAGAATGGCTCCAAAAATAAAATTAACTACGACGTTTAGAAATTGTTAAACTACACCGCCCAGAACCACAATATGAATTAGACGAGATACTAAATAAGAAAGGAATTACAGTGCTTTTATTCTACCTTACCATTCAGATTTTAATCCAATTGAATTTATTTGGAATCTAGTTAAAAAAGAAATTCGAGACCGCAGTATGTCTCACATGTCATTAACAGAACCGAGAGCCGTTACATTAGATGCAATTTCGTCAATTAATGTAAAAGACTGGAAAAGATCAGTGTCGAAAGTTCAGGAGATAATAGATTCTGATTAGAAAACAGATGCGTTAATGGAAGATGCCATTGAAAGCATAACTGTAAATATAGGGATGGACGATGATGAGACACGAAGTAGTGAAGACGAACTGGAGATTAATTACAGTGGAAGTGAATCTGATTCAAGCTCAGAAATCGAGGGTTATCCATCACAGAAGATAGTTCTACGGAACTGGTTAAGGACTGTATTAGGGTAGTATTGATCGTTTAATTATTTAGTAAATATAAAAATATTGTTATATTTTTTATTCCGCAGCTATATACAACTAACTTATTGCGAATCCATAGGCCTATATATCCAAACTATTACTATCAGCTTTGAATATAATACTGTGAATTATGATACCGTTTTAGTGAAAACGTTTACTTAATTAAATTATTGTAATGAATTGCAGGTTAAATTTATTTCATTTATGAATACAATAATGTAAATTAATATTTTTAATTGTGTTATCGTAATCAGAAAGAAGTTACAGGTTCAAAAAATATAGTAACCTATTTTAAACGGACAAAATTTCTTGTTTAGAACGGATTGACAAGCATGTCACTTTCTTCTGGAGCCCAGACTATACCGTTGTATTATATATCTATCTCTGTCTATATCCAAAGAAAACAAGAGTACTGCGGAACTCCTCGAATATGAACTTCGCCTTGTCGATTTGTATATATATCCCTAACATTATTTTTAACTTGATTAGTCGATACTTTTAATTTGAAACCAATAAAAACAAATTGTCTGTGTGTGGGGGGTGCGCGCGCGCATTTGTGTGTGTGAACTATATAAAGTATCCTTTATACATAACTTAGAAAGATATCTCCATTTTTAATAGGAGTATTTCCAAGATGTGTTAATGTGTTAAACAAAGATGGTACACCTATATATAATACGAAAGGTAAAGTCGATAGATGGGTGGAATATATTGAAGAGTTATACGAAGGAAATGAATTAGAAAATGGTTTTATAGAGGAAGAAGAGGAAGTTGAGGAGGATGAAATGGGAGAAACAATACTGAGATCTGAATTTAAGAGAGCATTAAAAGATTTAAATGGCAGAAAGGCTCCTGGAATAGACGGAATACCTGTAGAATTACTGCGCAGTGCAGGGGAGGAGGCGATTGATAGATTATACAAACTGGTGTGTAATATTTATGAAAAAGGGGAATTTCCGTCAGACTTCAAAAAAAGTGTTATAGTAATGATACCAAAGAAATCAGGGGCAGATAAATGTGAAGAATACAGAACAATTAGTTTAACTAGTCATGCATCAAAAATCTTAACTAGAATTCTATACAGAAGAATTGAGAGGAGAGTGGAGGAAGTGTTAGGAGAAGACCAATTTGGTTTCAGGAAAAGTATAGGGACAAGGGAAGCAATTTTAGGCCTCAGATTAATAGTAGAAGGAAGATTAAAGAAAAACAAACCAACATACTTGGCGTTTATAGACCTAGAAAAGGCATTCGATAACGTAGACTGGAATAAAATGTTCAGCATTTTAAAGAAATTAGGGTTCAAATACAAAGATAGAAGAACAATTGCTAACATGTACAGGAACCAAACAGCAACAGTAGCAATTGAAGAACATAAGAAAGAAGCCATAATAAGAAAGGGAGTCCGACAAGGATGTTCTCTATCTCCGTTACTTTTTAATCTTTACATGGAACTAGCAGTTAATGATGTTAAAGAACAATTTAGATTCGGAGTAACAGTACAAGGTGAAAAGAAAAAGATGCTACGATTTGCTGATGATATAGTAATTCTAGCCGAGAATAAAAAGGATTTAGAAGAAACAATGAACGGCATAGATGAAGTCCTACGCAAGAACTATCGCATGAAAATAAACAAGAACAAAACAAAAGTAATGAAATGTAGTAGAAATAACAAAGATGGACCACTGAATGTGAAAATAGGAGGAGAAAAGATTATGGAGGTAGAAGAATTTTGTTATTTGGGAAGTAGAATTACTAAAGATGGACGAAGCAGGAGCGATATAAAATGCCGAATAGCACAAGCTAAACGAGCCTTCAGTAAGAAATATAAGTTGTTTACATCAAAAATTAATTTAAATGTCAGGAAAAGATTTTTGAAAGTGTATGTTTGGAGTGTCGCTTTATATGGAAGTGAAACTTGGACAATCGGAGTATCTGAGAAGAAAAGGTTAGAAGCTTTTGAAATGTGGTGCTATAGGAGAATGTTAAAAATCAGATGGGTGGATAAAGTGACAAATGAGGAGGTATTGCGGCAAATAGATGAAGAAAGAAGCATTTGGAAAAATATAGTTAAAAGAAGAGACAGACTTATAGGCCACATACTAAGGCATCCTGGAATAGTCGCTTTAATTTTGGAAGGACAGGTAGAAGGGAAAAATTGTGTAGGCAGGCCACGTTTGGAATATGTAAAACAAATTGTTAGGGATGTAGGATGTAGAGGGTATACTGAAATGAAACGACTAGCACTAGATAGGGAATCTTGGAGAGCTGCATCAAACCAGTCAAATGACTGAAGACAAAAAAAAAAAAATTTCCAAGATTTGATAAAATTGTGTAGTTTTTATGGACGCAGCAAGTTATTTCAATCTTGTCAAGTAACATTCCATATTATTTTATAACTCGCGTTTATTACCTTTTATTTATCTATTACGACAAACCGTTCATTAAATGATCTCTCAACCTAATTTTTAAAAATTTTAATATTACTGAACTGAATCTCCTATCTTTAAATTAGCTAATAGAATCTTTTTTACTTTACAACTTTTTTTACACAATGTTTAAAACTTGAATACTTCCTGAACATTTAAGAATTTTTTTTAATGATTTACTTAAGTAAATAATAATAATAATAACTTGAGATCATAATTATCATTCCTTATGTGTAATGGTTGCGTGAATGGTTGATGTTTCTTTGCTAATAAGCTATTATGTAATGTTTCAAGACCCTGAATCAAACCCAATTGAGAGGAAATATAATTACACCAGTCAACAAAGAAAACGTTTTTTTTTGTGTATCCGAAATCGTACATGGTGATTTTAACTAAATTTGGGGTGCTGAATTCAAAACTGTTAAACATGTCTACTTCTCAAGATGCAGAGTATATATGAATCGTTTAGTTTCATAACCAGACACATCACAATAGGAAACTTTATCAGGAAACATTTTTTTTCATTATCTTGCGAACTCAAAATTTGGAAATATGTTACCTTATTGAGTCTTGTGATCACTATTATTTGGCTAAATTTTAAGGATTAAAATTATTAAAGACAATTATTTTTCCAGAAAACTGAAATCTTGTGTTTGACGTGTCTGGTCTTGAACCTAAATAATTGATGTGTCTTGTTACGAAACTTAATATGTGGACTTGTCTGGTTATGAAAGTAAAACACTGTTCACAAAAAGAAAATGTTGTAATATTATTACCATTGAAAACATTATAAAACATTACAGAAAAGTGAAAAGTTTTAACTGAAATATCTTAAATGTATTATCATGAATTAGTCGTTTTTGAAAAGCTTCAAAAATACAATATAAGTATTATAAAAATACAAAAAAAATTACAAAATATATTTGATTACATATAAAAAATTATTTTTTAAAAAGCTTTTATTTAACTAATATTAATATTAACATTAATAAAAACAGGAAACAAATTATAAAAACTCTTTAAAAAGTAAAAAATAAGAATTAAATCAAATTGAGAATTTAAACAAAAAAATATAATATATTATCAAATATAAAAATGCGCTAAAAGTAAAAAATAAATTATATAAATATCTAGTAAATAACCAATAAATAAATGTAATTATTATTAAATTTTTAAATTAAACGTAATGAAAATATTTAGTTAAATATTACTATTAAATATTAATATTTAATAGTAATATTAATATTACTTTTAATTTAAAAATTTAATAATTATTACATTTATTTATTTTTTATTTATTGGTTATTTTTAGTTTATAATAATAAATCACTTTATCTGAATAAAGATTTGTCACAATTTACTTATAAAATAAATCTGGTCAACTAAAGAAAATCAATAACCAGACATAAATATTGATTTTTAAGCAATTATTATTATTATATGCAAAGAAAATAAATAATTAAAAAGAATGTAAATAAAGTCAAATATTATGACTTTTTAAAAATGCTTCAAAACTTTAAAATTCGTTTATGGAAAAATAAGTGATTAAATTTAAATAAGGGAAGTAATTAAATCCAACGCTTTAGATAAAGAATCTAATAAAGTTAGAGCTAGTAGAATGGAACTTCCATTTTCTTTAATAAAGCATTTATACAATAAAAAATCAATTTCCAGAAAAACAAAAATTAGTCATTATAATACAGCTATTAGACCTGAGTATTTGCATGCCTCGATAGAACAAATTCGCACAATTCGACCGGGAGCCGGTGTGGCCCATGAGAACTAAAGCACTAATATATCCCGCCCTCTGCGCCATCCAGTTTAAAACTTAGACAGACCGAGTTTTTTACACTTCAATTCTCCCGCTCACCTGTGACGCCACGATCTAGCGGAAGACTACAACAGCTCTACATCAGTGCTACCAACCTTTGAAATTTACATTAATTAAACCAAATAAAAATAATTAATATTTAAAGTGTAAAAAGTAATTACGCTGGCAACCCACCAAGAGAAAAGGAAAATTCCAAGATAGTGGTGGAGTCATGTGACCTAAATCCTACAACGAGATTGGCTATTGATCCTGTACTCCTTTTATTGTGTTTCTGTTCAAATACTTGGACTAGATCAACCACAACTAATACCTGATAATTTCAAATGTGGTTACCACTGAAATTATCAAGTATTTCATGTGAATACAAGTAAAAACTGTACACTATTTGTAAAAATAACAAAAAAAATTATAATTTAAAGTATGAAAAATTAAGTACAATAAAATTATTATAAATACTGTTTCATAGCAACCATTCAAAATGTGTGACTAAAATAAAATTCATGTTTATTTTAAAATTTTGAAAGTAGAAGACATGAATTATATATCCTTCTTTATAAAATTGTATCTAAAATTTATATCAAATTTATATCTATAATTTTGGATATTTAGATTTTTAGGTTTTTTTTTATTTGGGTTTTTAGGTTATTATATCATTCTTCTCGCCATCGCTTAGCTTGTTTAACGGCAAAGACCATGGCAGTGGTAGGCCAACAGGTGGCAAGAAGAATTATATGTGTTTAAGGCTTGTCATTGGATGGCTTGTGCCATGGCATGCCAATGGGTGCTGAGCACCCGTTGATTCGGCTCATTGAGCCAATGGGTGACAAGCAGCATCTTGCCAGTTGGCGACAAACTGTTGTTTGCGAAGTGGGTGAGCCATTGGCGAAACGCAGAGCATATATTTTAAAAAGCAAGATAAAATGATAGGTAAAATAATATCGAACCCTCATCAGGGATTAAACCTAAAAAAAGAAAATTAAATTAAATCTAAGACCGGCTGTCCTAGAAGCCACTACAATGTTGTATGAACATCTTTCCTTATTTCAAGCTCTAGGATCAGTTTCCAAATTATGTTCTCTTCTTCTAAATCACTCTATATATATATAGTAAACCACAGAATTATAGACACATAAATTAGTTTACTTTTTTTGTAAAAAAGTTCTTCATGATACTTTGGCGTAAATGCATTTGCCAACGAATCAACATCTTTGACTAGGAATCACAGTCCATTTTAGAGCACCCGAGTGATACCGGGTGTATTGTTAGTCTATTACAAAATAAAGAAATAATTTTATGAATTAATGGAAAGAATAAGTGTAATTTAAGTGAAAGTGAGTTGTTTATTAAAGCAGCTATGTTATTCTATTAAATAACAACGAAATTATATTGTGTGTTCAATTCTCGTTCTTTATAATTTCTTCAATCATCTCAAAATCTATTTTTATTTTCTTTAAGCTTTCAATTTATTTCTGCTTCTTTATTTTTTTCGTTTTTCATTTCCTTTTTTCCTCTCACTTTTACGTCTTGATAGACTTTTCTAGAATTTTCATTTTTTTTTTTTATTAAAAAGAAATAAAAAAAATTTCTTATTTTTAGCCATTTATATATATATATATATATATATATATATATATATATATATATATTATAGTGATCATTTATTATTTTTATAAAAAGTTTTTATTCATTCCGGTTTTTGTTCTGTAATTCATAATTTACACGTATTTTCTTCTTGGATAAAACACTATGATTCATTAAATATCTTATCTAATTAAAGATAAGGTTTTTAAAATTAAATTTCAAAAACCATTGTCTCGTAAATATTAAAAAATGGTAATATACAATATATTATATAAATAATTATAATTATTATTAATTATTGTACCAACTTCAAAACTAAAAAAAATAAAAACTAAAAAGAAAAAAAGAAAAATCGGGTTTTTTACAAAGCTCGACATTTCGCACGTTATGGAATTTATTACGACAAAAGAAGATACACACATTCGCGCGCGCGCACGCACATACACACACATTATTTCCGGATGTATGTATGTCGCGCAGTTCAGAATTGGGTTAACCTTTTTAGTTCTAACTTGGTCAATAGTTATGGAAAATTTATCACGTTAAAATTTGTTCAAACTTTCCGAAGGAGTGGAGAAAATCTTCGAATTTTTCATTTTTATTAAATTTTACTTAGGTGTTTTAAAATACTTATCGCAATGTAGTAATGTACATTTTTTTCTTTTTAATAAAAGAAATCTTTTAATTTAATTTTATATAAATTAATCAGACGTTCTATTTTTAATCGTTGGGTAATTTATTAAAAACAAAAACACTATTATAAGTAAATCAATCCACATAGGCATAAGCATCAGATATATTACGCGAAAATAATTTTTTGTATTATTACTATTTCTATTATCATTTTTTTTTTTTTTTTTTAAAGGTTTAGGGACATCGACTCTATGGTAATTAGCCCCTTTTCACATCAAAAAAAGAAAAAAAAAGAAAATATTTCTTTCATACCCAAATCAAAACACTAGCGATATCGTCAGAAGACTAGTCTTGTCAGAAAAGATCACCTAGAAAAAGACCTGTAGAATATTAAAACCCTAAATATACACAATATGAAAAGGCTGTAAAGTAATACATTAAAATATTATTGTCAGTTCACTTCAAAACATGTTAAAAACACTACACCACACACATACTGTTTCTATTGATATGTTTTCACTAATTATCAGAAACTAAATTAAGATAATAAATCAATAATTATGTCAAACACACATACTCGTAAATACTAACTTCTTTTTAAAATCTATCGCCTGGTTTTACACTTAGACCATCCTATCTTCTTTCTTTTTTCCATTTTCCGGAAGGCCTCGATGTCAAATTCCAGGGTGTTTGAGGCCTAGGAGATGGATTCTTCTGATCCTCCGCAACACATCACGGAGGTTCTCTTGCTGCCGGCATCAAATGACACCGGTTCCGATGGCGTGGTCAGAAGTACATCACAGTCGACAGTCGATGCACTGACCGCTAGAATATGAGCGGCGGTCGAAATGTTCGCCCTCTCGTTTATAGGCCTCCGTACCTTCGGGGGCTCCATCGATGGACGTTCAAAGTCCTCTTTTTCTAATATTTTTATTTTCGGTTTCGCTGTTGCCTGATTGGGCATTTTCGGTACTGTGAACCAAACTTGCTCTGATTGACCTTCGAACTTCTCTTTTCTAACCTCATTATCACTATTCTTGCAACTGGTTGCTGGCTGATTGTTAGGTCCATTCCTGAGATGTGAGATTAATTGAAACCCAGCCACCAAAGAACACCGATATCCATGATCTAGTATTCAAATCCGTATAAAAGTAACTGTCTTTATATGAATAGTTACCGTTTAATAACTATCATTATTATTATTATTATATTTATTTTGTTTGAATAAAGGTTGAAACTACACTGTCTAAAATAAATGTATATACTCTTTTAATGATTATAACTAGAAAGTGAATAGGGATAGAAATAAAAAAGCCATATCAGTTGAGTTCAAAATATCTTTTTGTCACTCATTCCTAGATTGTATGTTATTTATTCCATAATATACAGGGCTAAAATTCAGTTGTCTTTTTACCAAAATAAGTGGCTTTTAAAGTGTTATTTAAAAACTGAGATCGTTAAAAAAGTTCAAAGACGTTGGACAATGGGATTTGATCACTATTATTAACGAGAGCAACAATTTCAAGAATTCGTGTCAAGTTTGAAGCTAATGGAACAAGGGAAAATGTAAACCAAGGGGTGATCTGGACGAAGAAAAACCTCTACGGGTAATAAAGATGCCGCTTTAGTAGTTAAATCTTTACGACACGATCTTTAAAAAAAAATTTCTCAGGTAAAATATTTTCATGAAACCGGTATTAAAAAAGAGAGCGTCATAGAATTTTACGCGGTAAAAAACTGGATATCATACATCCCAAGACTTCTACATAAAATGAAGATGTCTAGACAGGCGAAAACAGTTTTGTAAATGATACCGGGGCAACTTTGAAACAAATGAACGGTTTGAAGGTTTAATTGTTCGGTCGGATGAAATCACTTTTAAGGTTAATTAAACGATTAATAGAGTAACAACGTTTACTGGAATAACGAAATCGATACATAATTGAATAGAAATCTGTGGATTTATCAAGCTTAATGGTATTGTGTGTTTTATCTTCTAGAGGGATTGAGACATCTCTTTTTTACAAATCGTACAAAACAACATTATTTCAGCTTTGCATAACCTTTCTTCTGATGAAGAAGTGCACTGCTTTCAACAAGATGGGACTCCACTCCGCTATCATCGTGACGTGATGGAATCTCTTGACAGCACTGTTCCTGAGCGATGGATATGATGAGGAAGTGTTTCGGAGTTCCCGGTTTGATCTCCAGATTTAACCCTCGCGGATTTCTACCTTTGGGCTGTTTCAAGACACTACATATGCTACAAAACTAAAGACACTACAGCACCTGAGATAAATAAAAAATGCAGTTAACACCATACCATTGGCTACAGTACAGTTAGCAGCATATCGCTGTGTATTAAACCGTTGCCGTAGGTGTATTGATGTTAAAGGTGGTCATTTTTAATACTTATAAGTTCAAGTTAAAATAAACAACACAAGCATTACGTATCTGTTTTCTTTAATAAAGTATAACTGTTCAAACTTCTTTCTTTTTCTTGTTTAGCCTCTGGGAATTACCATTCACGTATTACTTTAGAGGATGAATGAGGATGATATGTATGAGTATAAATGAAGTGTAGTCTTGTACAGTCTCAGTTCGACCATTCCTGAGATGTATGATTAATTGAAATCCAACCACCAAAGAACACCGGTATCCACGATCTAGTATTCAAATCCGTATAACTGTTCAAGCAGAGTGTACATTTTTTTTTGAGATACTGTATTTTAACCTTTTTGTTGCAGGTAAATTAATTTGCTCTTTGTTTTTTAATAATCAAATTAAAGGTAAATGATCTGGAAAAAAAATAGTTTAATAAAAGAAAAACAAATCTGTTAGTTAAATCCATGATGCTGACAGAGCCCGTTGCCGTATACAGCAAAATATGTTTGATCAATACAAAGCGATATCGCTAAAAAGGCGGCAGTCATTTTTTTACTATTACATTATTGCAGGAATCCACTTCGACAAAAAATCAAAGTGATTGTGTTACACGATTCAATTGTATTGAACTATATATACAAAGTTAAAATTATTGTGTTTTTTATAATTAATTAGTTCTTTTATGAAATATTTAAAAATATTACCTTCTAAAAGATGCTTGTAGAATAAATATCAACTGAAAAACACGGTAAGATAAAGTAATATATTAATTTCTTAATTTTTTTATTTTAGCCGAATTATTTTGCATTGACACCAAAATATATTTAAAATGATGTTTTCAAATTTAATAAAAAACAGTTAAAAATTTAGTGCTTTATAATTTTGAGATATAATTTATGGAAATTGGTTACTTTTTTAAAGAAAGAATTAATTTCGGGATATCTAGAACCTTATTTAAGTAAGTCTACTCTACGGAGAATGCTACTTATTTAAAGTGAATGTATTCATTCGTCTATAACAATTTAAAAATATTATTAAAAAAATAATAAATTAAATAAAAAATTACATTTCTTCAGAGCTTTCTTGATAAATATTTATAAAACTATAGCCGATAACTATGAAGTATTTTTATTTATAAAATATTAATATCCTTCATTAATTCTTCGAAATTTATTTATTAATGCTTAATTTATTATAAACGTAGTAGTAAACATAAAAATTCATACATAAATACCTCCCGTTTGTACCGGGAGGTGTTATGCAAACCTAAGGAACTGATTAAGAACATCAAAATATACAAAAACCTTCATGCAGACAAATGCCTTATCTCTCATAATTTTTTATCTGCCCGCTATTTCGCGTTTTTTTTTTCAATAAAAATTTATATATAAGAAGTGACCGAGATATTTTAATGAGACAACTTCGACAAATAAATAAATTTGAACATTTTATTTAAGAAAATTAAAAAATTGCTACAATTAAAATTGTTTAATCTATTTTTCAATAGATCAGTAAATATTTGTTTTATTAGATAAAATGTTATTGACTTTTATTTTGAACAAAATAACAGCTTATTTGTTAAAATCGATTGTTAAACAACTGAAATGTGGCTGAAAGTGTCCAAGTGAGTTGTAGAAATTATGCAGTTAGCCATTTTTTTTGCCATTTTGTTTTTCAAAAGTTTTTGCCATTTTGTAATTTTCAAAGGTAACATTTTCAAACTTACTTATCTTTTAGAAGATGTTGGATAAATGTTCACCAAATCTCATTTAAATATCTCAAAAATATATATTTTTATTTAAAAAAAAAAAATACAAAATTGAGGATACAAGGGAAAATGAAGCATGATAGGGCATTTGTCCACTTAAATTTTTTTGTTCATTTTGGTAACCTGAATTACTTCCTTAAGTTTGCCCAACATCTCCCAGTATATTCTATATATTTAAATTTTATTAAAATTATATAAATAATTTTTTAAACTCATTTTTTTTTTTAATTTAGCATTTTAGAGAATAATTTTTCACTGATGTTGAAACATTGTACAAGTTTTGTTTCACAACAGAAAGAAGTACATTTTAAATTATCTGTACCAGTCATTCTTATGGTTGCAATATATGTAAAGAACCTGAAGTACAAACAAGAACATTGTGAACAAAAGAAAATAAAACTATGCAAAGATAAAAATACAAACAACTTAAAACACGGAAAAAAGATAAATACCAGCCAGACCGAGTTACTTTATTGCACCTTAAATATTGTTCATTTATTTAATTCTATTTAATTATCCTGTGATGTCGCAACATAAGAGGCGACTACAACAGCATTTTTTTGTGTGATTGTGTGATTTTGCAAAACTTTATTTGCAATTATTCCCATTTTTTAATTGTTAACAAATGTGCCTAAGAAAAATATGACCTTAATTAGGCGAAACTTTGAGATACTGAGGGTGACCTTGCTCTACAGCCCCCCCCCCCCTTGACCTTTTAAGTTAAAAATTTATGCCCCATATACAGAAGTAATATGACCAAATTTGATCAAAATCAGTTCAGTAGTTCTGGAGATATAAGGTGATTTAGAGGCCAACACTTAATACACACACACACGTATATATATATATATATATATACACACACACACACACACACACACACACATACATATCAACATTAACATCCAGAAAATTTCCATCTGGGTTTTTGGTTTTTTGGGTTCCTTAGGTGTCTCAAAGATGGTGTCAAGATTTTTGAGAAGGACATAGCGACAGGTCTGAGTAAAATAGAAAATATAGAAGAAGAATGGGAGTCATACACAAAAACAAAAGTAATGAAATGTAGTACAAATAAAGTATAAAAATAGGATGAGAAAAAACTATGTAGGTAGAAGAATTTTTTTATTTGGAAAGTAGAATTACTTAAGAGCTTTCAGTCATAAATACAATTTGCTTACATCAAAAATTAATTTAAACATCAGGAAAACATTTTTGAAAGTATATGTTTGGAGCGTAAAATATGTTTGTAAAATTTTAATTTTATAAAATATTAAAATAATTAATTTTTTAGTTTATATTTAAAGTAGCTTTTTAGGTAGATTTCATTAAAAAAGCTACCTATTCTAATGCGTACCGTGATTCGACTTCGGGAAAATTCGACGTATCTTCACGTTTAACATCCTCCAGACCCCAAAAGCACCGTCAGTTCAAAAGTTTATATATATTTCACTTTCTTGTGGACACGATAACTGCCGTAATTTTGCGCCGATTACTTTCAAACTGATACATAAAATATAACGATCAAAATCTTTGTCTAGTTCGTTAATGGACAAAATCGGACCATGGGGATGGAAATGGGGGGAGGCTTTACTGAAAAACAAAATATCGCTATAACTTTCTTATTAAGTAATTCGTTTAGTTTCTACTATTCGTTGGATAAGCCTAAAACTTATATAAGTAAAGTTTTTTGATATCACCAACCTTTGACCCAGGGGGTGGAAAAAATGGGGTTTTGAAGACAAAAAAATCATACCTCCGTTAACAGACACAGCATCGAATCGATTTAAAGTGGTCATTAGTCCTCTAAACATTACCTAAAACATTTCTCTGAAACAATTTTTGATATGACCAACCCTTACGACAAAGGATAACTAAAGTGTTGTTGAAATTGTAAGAAGATGGGGCTTGTCATATGCTAAACATGTGAAACTTTTTTCACATGCAACCGTTGTCGTATTGAGTTAATTTTCTTTAGTGAAGTTTTTCTTAACTTTAAGGTGGAAATTTTTTTTATCTCCAATTTAGCACCGGTGAAATCTACCTCCGTCTTCTGACGTGCCAAAAGGGATTTTTTTTATTTACACTATCTTTACAAAATTTATATTTACATAGTTCTGATTTCAATGACAATGCATGGTCAGATCTCTTATATCGATGTACACTTAAATATATGTGCAAAATTATCGTATAATTATCCATCCAATCGTCAGGCTGTTCAAAATCGAGAGGTTTCTTAATAACTCAAATTCATTTTATTTAATTTAAAAAAAAAATTAATAGATTGTCTATTTAAAAAAAAGTCATTTATTTGTTTATGAAAAGAAAGCAAAAAGTTAAAAAAGATATTACCCGAGCAAAGGTATCAATTTTTTTATGAACATTATGACAGTTTTCATCGCTCCAACATTTTTATTCCTTTGTTAAAAAACTGGAAATGTTTTCACTGAATTGGATGCGACTTAAAAATAAAAACAATTGAATATAATTTTTAAATTTTTAGGTACAAAGTTCACAACCAAGATTATTAATATATTTGTTTTGCAGTTATTTTTGTTTTACTTCATCCTTTTTTTACGTTCTATGTTTTTATGTTAACTTTAATATAATCATTATCATCATTTCAGCCGTTATCGATCCGCTGCAGGATGAAGGCCTCTTCAGCACATTTCCAACTAATACGCGGTCTTGTGCGATCTTCTGCTAATTCGGTCCGATGTAGTTCATAATATCATCAATCCAACGACCCTTTGATCTTTTTCGTGGGCGTTTAACAGGTAATGGTATCCAATCATGTGCTAATTTTGTCCATCTTCCATTAGTTCTTCTTGCTACACATGGCCTGCCCACCGCCATTTTAATCCTTTAACTTTCATGATGGTATTTTTTTCCTGTTTAGCCTCCGGGAATCACCATCAGGAATTACTTCAGAGGATGATGTGTATGAGTGTAAGTGAAATGTAGTATTGTACATTTTCAGGTCGACCATTTCTGAGATGTGTGGTTAATTGAAACCCAACCACCAAAGAACACCGGTATCCACGATCTAGTATTGAAATCAGTATAAAAGTAACTGCCTTTACTAGGATCTGAACGTTGGAACTTTCGACTTATAGACGCGTGCACCGTTATACCAAGCCGGTGGGTTTTCATGAATGTATGTACTTTCGTCTGTTCTCTGACCAATTTACAAATCTTCCTACCCCGACTGGTAACTCCAATCATACATCGTTCCATATTTCTTTGTGCTATCCTCAGCATCTGTAATGATTGAACGGTTAATCCAAGTTTCGCTTCCATAGTTAAGGACGGACAAGTCCCTGATCGAAAAATCTTTTTTAAGGAAAAAAGGTAGTTTGTTGTTGAAAACGATGTAAAGTTTCCCGAATGCCTGCCATCCAAGCTCAACTCGTCGTTCAACTTCTTTGACTACATCCCCCTCAGTTGACATCCGTTGGCCAAGATATATATAATGATCGAAATTCTCCAGAAACAAAAATTTTTCTTTCCTCGCAAATTTATTGAACATGACCTGGCTCTTTTCAAAGTTCATTCTTAGTCCATAGGTTCGCCAGCCACCTGCAGTATATGTATGTGTCTTAAAAAACTGTTAATGATAAAAACTTTAATGATAAATATGTATATATATATATATATATATATAAATGGATTTTGTATGTGCATATTCAAAAAATAGCAATTTAGCCAGCAAAAGACAGTAACAGAAAAGCCTAAAAAACCGATACTAATAATAGACTTTCGCGGTATCCCGTATCATCAGTCGGTACACAATTCTATAACATCAAACAAACAAAAAATAAATAAAAATAAAAACTTAAAAATTTAGAAAAATAAACACACTAACAACCACACAATTTGTAACAAAACTTCACTGCCATTACTGGAATGATGTAAATTTAAATCGTCACTCATCTACGTTGGTAATCATTGTTACCAATTGCTACGACCCACTGTGTCTTTAAGCAAAACATCATCTTCAAATACGATCTTGTCGTTCATCATTTCATACTTTTGTTTAAATTTATAAATATAATATTTTTCAAGTATATTAATTTTTTTTTGTCGTTATTTCAAATTTCCAAAATGTGTGATGTTCCATCTTGCAACACCATATCGAACCACACTTCTAAATTTCCACGCTCAAATTTTATCCACTTTAAATTGAGTATAAATAAAGAACGATTGAGCCAATCTTCATCAACTTTTCATATGCAAAACTTTATTTACACTAACATGGAATATCTAAATTTCAATGAGATTGATGAATGGTTTTGGAGATTTTCGAGCCACAAAGTTTTATACATGTGCCTATAAATTATAAGGAAACCTCAATTTACGTGAATGGTATTTTCATATCAGAAAACGCGAAGAAAGTTCATTTTCACCCTCCATTCACACCATGCGACCAAACGTAATACAGTACTCTTCTTCAAAAAGTCGGTACAAAATCATATGTTATGTAATACTGTAATGTTAGGTTAATTTCTCATTTTTATAAAGAAAATTAAGATAATGTACTCTCAGTTTTTTATTTTTTTATTTATATGATCCAGTTTTGTAACTCACAATGTTAAAAGTTATTAAACTGCATTAGAATAAATAACAATTAAAAATTTTATTTCAAGCAAAAAAAATAATAAGCTTTTATTTAGTTCAAGCAAATAATTTTTCCATCTCTGCTTGAGCAAAACCAAGCGTGTCCAAATTTCATTTTTCATTTACTAAATAAATACCTATGTAATTTTAATAATTCATATGAAATAGTTATTATATTACATTATTTAAAGTACATAAATAATTTATGTATTTAAAGTATATAAATATGGAAACAAAAAAATCTGGTACGCTTATTAAATTACATACTCGTATACACATTTTTTTTTTTTAGATGAAAAGTACATAAAATTTTATTTCATTAATAACTTCTGATATTTTTTCAATTTTTTTTTTAATGTTATTATTGAATTATTATTTATTGTAAATTTTTTTGTACAATCAGAGGTTAATAATTAATAAATCAATATATTTAAATTAAAAAAAAGTAGATGAAGTCGGATTTGAACCGATGTGCCTTCCTCTTGCAATATCCAAATATTTTAATAAATAATTAAAATATAAAGCCCACTTACCAACAAATCTTTTTATGCGTTCAAGCACTTTCGGAAACGAATTCCAACTTCAGGAACTTAATTTTTTTTATATATTATTTTTACAAAAAATAAAACTTTGTTGTCATAGGTAGAATTGTTATGTGCAAAATATATAACTGTCATAGGTAGAATTGTTATGTAAAGTGTGTAAAATATATAACAGTGGTCTCGTCATGTGTTTAAAATTGTATCGACTTAACGTGCTATCATAATGAATGTCTGCACCGTTACTCAATGACAGGACGTTAAGTCGACACAATTTTAAACACATGACAACCACTGTTATATATTTTACACACTTTACATAACAATTGTACCTATGACAACAAAGTTTTATTTCTTGTAAAAATAATATATAAAAAAAAAATTAAGTTCCTGAAGATGGAATTCGTTTCCGAAAGTGCTTGAACGTATAAAAAGATTTGTTGGTAAGTGGGTTCTATATTTTAATTATTTGTTGTATAATCATACCAACGGGCCATGTTTGATAAAATTACTATAAATTCAAATATTTCATTAATTAAAATTATATTTCGCTATAATTCTGGAACCAATTAAAATACGTACCACTTATGATATATCGTTGAAAAGCTCTCAATGACAGCTGAGAAAAAGTGCTAAATTCATTTTTTTTTATTTTGGGCTTTTTTGGACACTTTTGGCCCAGTCGATTGCAATCAAAAGAAAAGGTGCAAAACTAGATGTTACAACAGTCCTAAATCCAAAATTTCAACATCCTACGGCTAATCGTTTTTGAGTTATGCGAGATACATGCGTACAGATATCACGTCGAAACTAGTCAAAATGGATTCAGGGATGGTCAAAATGGATATTTCCGTTGAAATCTGAAATTTTTTGCCATCACAATCTTCCTTTACTTTGTACAAGGTAGTAAAAATGTAGATGCATATTTATTTACTCTGTCTGATTAAAGTTTTTTGGCAACTTTCAAAATCCATTTGGGTTGGATATGTTTGCTTCTGCATGATACCTTCTCAGATAACTTTTTTTTTGAATTACTAATTTGTTTTTTTATGCTTTCAGGAATAACTTATTTTCATAGAATATGAAAGAGTACATTAGTTTTATAAATGATAAATAACTTTATAGAACTTTTACATTAACTAAAATAATTTTTTTCAAAAACAGTAAATGTTATGTGTTAACATCATATACATACAAGAAAGGTTTTAAATGTTATTTCTGTATAAAACTATTTCACTACAACATATAAATAAAGGAAAATAAGCATTTTATATAAACTAGTAATAAAAATATATTTTTTGCATCATAACTGAAGAGAAAATGAAATTTTAAAAATAATAAGTAAAATAATAATGGAAACCCGAAGATCCATTATCAGAGAAATAAGTGATTTAAGTCCTAGTGAAATAAGTGTTGTTGAAGGATGTGGTAGTAGTGATTCCAGCAATGATAATTCAAGTGATAAACCTTTACTGGAAAGAATGCTATGTTATAGGAAATCTGATGATGATATATTTAAACTGGATGATAAAGACATCGATCAAATATCAATTCTTAGTTTACCGTTTAGTGATGAAGACATTACAGTGGCTTCCACTTCTATTTCATTAACAGAATTAAAAAAGAAACTGGATGATGAAAGTAATCAATTTCCAAAAGAACATTTTGAAATATTACAAGAAATGGAAGAAGAGAAGGGATTACTTTCACCGCCTTGTTCCACATGCTCTCTTTGTTCTTCATGCACAAATGACACTTGGGAATTATTAAAAATTGATGAAGATAGTCTTCTTCATTGTAGATCAGAAACGCTTGATCTAGAAATGATTGAAGATTTGAAAAAGTTAAATAATGAACATTCCCATATTTTAGATAAATTACTCGCAGAAGGAAAAAAGTACAAAAAAGTAAAAGATGATGATGAAGAAGAAGAAGAAATCATGACTGAATATGATAAAAGAAAATTATCACTAAAGAGTGTAGATAAAAGAAAAATTAGCAAAGAGTATGATAAAGATTCGGATACGATGTCTGGAATATGGAAGATGCTTTCAACTTATGATGATTTTTTAGTGACACCACCAGATTATGATTATTTTAGAGATGAGAAATTTCAACGGTTGTGTAATAATGATACAATACCATGGGAAATAACTGAAAGATCAAGATCAAAGTGTACAAAATGGTTAAATAAATATCACTGAAAACGTTTTTTGAAAGAGAAGAGGATTTTTAAAATTTTATTGTTTTAGTTAGTTCCTTGCCTTAAATTTATATCGGTAAACTTTCCTACAAAAGAGGAAAAATTAGGTGGGTAACTTTTTTCAAATCTCCTCGGTAGAAGCAGAAACTTTTATGAAAGTAAAATATCTCTTAATTATTCTCTCCCTCTATTCCCTTTCCTTACCCTTGATAAGGAAGATACATGAATTCACACCAATTGACCTATGAGAATTGTGTCAGCCACTTTTATCGCCTTATTGATAAAGTTGAGAGCATGTTGAAAGGTTGATAAACGTAGGAAGATAGCAGCTCTGTTGTGGGCCATTACTATTTACTCTATTGGTTTACAAAAAAAGTACCAAAAATTGACATGTTCACAAAATAATGGTTTTACTCTTTTTCCTTAAAGCTCTTAATAAGATTTTCTCAATTAAGAGCAGAAGGAAGATGATATGGTTACTGGGAATCAGTAACATTTAAGTTCTGTGTTATGACCCCTTTTTAATGATCAACTATTAATATCACACCATGCAACACTTTATCCTTATATAATTACTCTTTATTTGCAATCATATATACTAAACCTCAGTTTAGCATATATCACTGCAAATTTTTCAAGATATTTCTGTTTGATATAATCATTCAGGATCGTTTTTTGGGTCTTTTTTGCGAGTAGATTAGGTCAGTTTTACCAGACAGGCACTTCAGCTATTAGGCTTAACGTGCATGCAGTTAAAGGGTTCGTGAATCAGTCCACAGGCAGCTTTGCCTTACCAGATACTATGGATATACTGGTTTCTTCAGGTCCTAGCATCCTCAACATAGAAAAGCTAATAGGATCAGAGCTACAGTCTCAAAAAACAATAATGGGAGGAAAAAATTAGGTAAAGTAAAAGAATTAGTAGTAAGAAAGATGATTATCCATCAGTAGAGCAGTTTTTAATCTTGCCCAAACCCAGAAAATAGGGTTATATAAAAATTTTAAATTATTTACGTATAAAAAAAAATATTCCAACTACTCATCATAATAAGTGAAGGTACGTCAGTGAAGCAAGAAAAGATAAAAGCTTTGTTATTTGTTTGACGTTTTGGTCAACTTTATAAAAAAAAATATAAAACTTTATATGACGAGTTTGAACTTTATATGCTATCAGTTATTTAATGCCATTTAGTAAACATGAAGCACTGGTCAGGTGCACATTTTGCTTTCAGTTTTATGAAAATGGTAACTTCATGTCAACTGTGCAAAGGTTACTTTGCAATCAGTTCATAATTCCACATCATAGGCATAACATCTTTTCATGCAGTAAACTTATGTGTTAAAAAGTTTGAGGAAACTAGGTCTATATTAAATTTAAAACATAAAGGAGCAGCAAAAAGTGCTAGAATGCCAGAAAACATTGATTAGAGTTCAAACTGCCATAATGCGCAGTCCAAAAATTCTTGATTAATTAGCATTGAATCTCAGTGAACCAATGATCCACTGAATCTTACATCAGAAATTAAATTTAATAATTACTGAAAATTCAAACTGTTCAATAATTAAAAGATGCTGATTTGGTGTTGTGTGTATAAATTCTTGTCAAGAAATATTGCAGCATTTGCATTATGAAACTTAATCCACTGTATGTTTATGTCCAATGAAGCTCATTTCATTTGAACAGCTATGAAAATAAGCAAAAGAGAAGATACTGGAGTGCCGAAAACCCACTTCAGTTACATGAGAAAATGGGTGGAAACACAAGATTGCAATCATAATTTGTATTTTACATTTTAGCTATTTAATGAAAAATTTCAGTTACTTGTTCAACTTTCAAAATTTTAGCAGATCTTTTCTTGTATACTTTTAAGGTTTATTTAAAATAATGTAATACTTTTTCAAATTTTATTTTATTATTTTTTGGAGTTTTCACCTTAATTGTATTTCAGATATTTTGTGATTCATCCACAACTTCTGCATTGCATAACAACACTAATTTTTTTTTTTGTATCACCAACTATAAATAAAAGCTTTGTCATTAAAATAAGTTTATCATTATTTATAGACATACAAAATTACAACTAATATTTCAGTTTTAAGATTCAAGTAAAAAAAAAAATGTTTTACCCTGTGGTATAAACAAAAGTAATAAAATAGTCACAGTGGTGGATTATATCAACAGTCTGCTTAATAATTGCTGGCTGTAAATGATAGTGAAATAACATATTTTCAATTTCACTACCATTTATGTAAGTTAATAAATTATAATATAAGATAAAAAAAAATTACAACTAAATCAAAAAAAAAAATATTTTTGATTATGAATCTACCATGACAACTTAAATATAACTAAAAAAGAAACCGACTTCATAAAAAATACTAAAATAAACACGAATCTATATAATATTCATCTAAATACCACAAACAAATGAACACGGGCTACATTCAAAGAACAAACAGCTAATGAGCTAACGATATGGCTTCTGAACTTAGACATACTCTCCCATTTGCATTTTTTTTTTTTTTTTTAGTGAGGCTAACCTAATATGTACCTTAATTAGATCATAATTAATTATTCTGTAAATCACATCACTAATGGTGGGTTTGCAATTTTACAGTTTAAAAAAAAAGTAGTTATCTATGCATAAAAAAAACTTATTTTTTGAAATTATTTATGTAACAAATTGCGTTAGATATAATTTAATAATGCAAAGATAACTATAAGTTTTATAATATTATATAAACTGGTTGAAAGCTATTTTAGTTATGTAATTCACTAAAAATAGATACTGAAATGTAGTAAAGTCTATAATTGCAGAGAAAGAACTATATTATGCTTCAATAAGTGTATCACATCACACTGAATGGTGATATCTTTAAGTACTATGAAAGCAAGGGATTGAGGACTTCTACAAGGGCTTTGTATTCAATAATTTTTAAAGATTCATTCAATTTATTGTGGGTGAAATAATATAGTCATGATCTAAAGCAAACTTCCACCACCAAGACAAAATTCTCTCAAATCAACTATACTCAGTTTAGGCAAAGGATTAAAAATAAAAAAAAACATATTCAAAGATACTTGTCTGAAAAGCTTTGTTAGTTATGAATAAATAATATACTTAAAAATTTGTCACATAATGTACCATATCGCTTAAAAATTGTGATATTTAATAAAAAAAAACCCCATTCAAAGTTTGTAAAAGAGGTTATCTTTTAAAAATGACAGTATTTGTCAAATTAAATATTTTACTTGATTAGTACACAATAAAAGATAAAAAGAGAATTGCCCCAGAAGTTACAAAAAAAATAATCATGAGAGCAATGGCTAAACCTTGATCAGAGCACCAAGAATTCACAATATAAAATTTTAAAATGCGCTAAATACATATCAAAATTTAAAAAAAATAGATTTTTTTTTCTGATCATTAGATAATCAAAGCAGATTATACACATTGCATCATGAATATATAGGTGTGCTAATCCATAGATAAAAAATCTGATGTGAACACCACATGACTTCCTTGTACGCCTATTAAATTACATACACATTTTTTTAAAATGAAAAGTACATAAAATTTTATTTCACTAATAACTTCTGACTTTTTTAATGCTATTATTGAATTGCTATTTATTGTAAACATTTTTTTTACAATCAGAGGTTAATAATTAATAATAAATCAATATATTTAAAATAAAAAAAAGTTAAATAAAAAGGAAATTAAGTCACATTTTAATCAATGTTCCTTTCTCTTGTAAGATCCAAATACTTCATTAATTAATATTTTATTTGGCTATAATTCTGGAACCAATGAAACTAAGTACCACTTATGATATATCCAAATATAAGCAGTAATAAGCTCTCAATGAGGGCTTATTACTGCAGTTAAGAAAGAGTCCAAAATGCAATTTTTTTGGATTTTGTGCTTTTTTGGACACTTTTGGTCAAGTCGATTGCAACCAAAAGAGGAGGTACACAACTAGATGTTACAACAGTTCTAAATCCAAAATTTCAACATCCAATCATTTTTGAGTTATACGAGAGACATACACATATACATATGTATGTACAGACCTCACGTTGAAAATAGTCAAAATGGATTCAGAGATGGTCAAATTGATATTTCCGTCGAAATTTGAAACTGATATTTTTTGCGATTACAATTCTTCCTTTACTTCATACAAGGAAGTAAAAATGTGAAAACACAATAAAACCCTTTTCATAGTAGTATCATCGCAAAATGCACAACTTCGCAAGTTGTAAAATAAAATATAAATGGGTTGAGTCCATATTAATTATTTAAAATAAGAACACAATAAATATTATTAAAGTATATATGTAAAGACACTAAATATATAAAACAACCCAAAATAAATAATAATTCAGAAGTCATTAATGAAAATTATTTGAATGTATCTGTTGAATGAAAATGTAGAAAATTAAGCGATTTTATTTTTTAATTTTTAAAAATTCATCAACAATAATATTATTTCAATAAAAAGAATCTTTTAATTTTATTTTTAATAAATTGGTGGGAAGATCTTCCCACCAAACATTTATAAATGTGTTAAATAATAAGTAAAATAAGAAACAAAGGTAATAATTTATAGTACATTAATAGAATCAAAAGTAAATAGAACTAAGGCTTTCAGAGCAGACATTTCATTTCAATTTGTACTAAAATAAGGTCTGCATTGTTCTTTGCTGATGATAAATTAAAAAAAAAAAAATTTTTGTTAATAATTAATCCTTGCATCTCTCCTTCTGAGTAGATAATGTATCAAAAAAAAATTACAATGAAATTGTAAACCGTACAGTAAGAGTCTCACAGATATCATTTCTTTCGCTCAAAAAAGAAAAATTTTTGTAATATATATAAAACTGTTTTTAACAAAATGATACTAATATTAAAAAAGGTATGACGACACTACATTTCTATTACCAAAATCTGTTATTAATTTAGAATTTTCTTTAAACAAATAATACATGTTAAATATATGTAATAGACAATAGATATACAATAATAGATAATAGTGTTTAAGCAATCCACATAAGAAAAAAAAAATTGTTACAAAACTCATACCGGCTCGATTTCATTTATTAAACAATGAATATTTCTGTAAATGTGATGTGTATTATTCATTGTTAAATAAATGAAATCGAGCCGGTAGGTTTTGTAACAAATTTTTCTTTTTTTTTATTATATGGAACACTTAAACATTGTTTATTTCTATTGTCTATTACATATATTTAATATGTATTTTTTTAAAGAAAATTCTAAATTAAAAACAGATTTATGTATATTACAGAAATTTTTGTTTTTTGACCAGAAAAATTATATCTGCGAGACTCTTGCTGTACGGTTTACAATTTCATTGCAATTTTTTTGAATATCACTGCATTTTGTTATTCTTTTTATTTTTTTAATGATTTACTGATTGTTATCTTATGGATTTATTATTAAAATTTATTGCCTTTCTAGAACAAACAAATTGAATTTCATGGCCAATTTTGTTTGTTGATAGTCATATCATTCACTTCATACCTTATTTTTCCTTTTTTAATAAAACTAGTAGAACGACCTTTACGAATTGAAGATTCGTGATGTAATATTGCTCTTATTACTTTGTACGTGTATCCCTTGATTTTTATCGTCAAATTTGATTTTACCAATTGAATTTATTTCTGTTTTATTTATTCCTTTTTTTAAAAATAAAATTAGTGTATCTGTTGTAAACCAATACTTTTTTTTTTAAAGATGTGATGTGAATTAAAAAAATTGTTTCACCTTCAATAATTTCACTTATATAACAGCATTTACTATCAAAACAAGCTCTACTAAATTTCCTTTTAAATTTTATTATTTCAAGTACATTATCAAGTTTTTGTAAGCTACCTATTACTATCAGTACTGCTATCTAGCGGCACGTTTTTGTAAAGGTACATTACAAAAAAATTAAAAAAATGAATAAAATGACATTCAAGTTGCATGATTCATCAAGTGGAAAAAAGTCTAACAAAATTTGAGGTATTTTTTGAAAGTATTATTTATTACAAATCTAATTGAACAGAAAAATAATGCTTTCACCTTATTATTTTTTCCCCCCCATTTTCATTTCACTGTTAGGGTAAGTCATGTTTAGAACTCGTAGTTTGTTGACGTTATCACCTCTTACTGACAAAGTTTTAATGAACTCCTTGACATGAGTTATTTCTTGACAGAAGGATTGTGTGTATTAACTTATTGATTTACACTATCTGTCCCATTGTTTCTTACAGCTGTAATGTACGTAAAACACATGGATACAATATTTCTCTGGTAATAATGCTGTTCATTGTATATCAGTCCTTGTGATGAAGAAAGTTAAGGTATCATTTGCAGATCTGAAAATATCATTTTGATGGGTTTGGCATGACAAGATCCAACAGCACACAGATTTAGTAACAAAAACAAGGGGAAGCCAATTTACTTCTCACTTTTCTTGGCATGAAAATGGCAATTCATACCATCTTGAGAAAAGGTATACCTGTTATAGTGAATTATGTCTTTTGTCAGATAGCTTACAATCTTTGTAGTTATGAAAAGTAACATACATTCAACATAATTATGTATTTTAATATAAAGAAAACTGTTTAAAACACTCTACATTTGTATGAGATTTATTGCAAAATTTAATAACATTTTTATTAAAAAAAGAAACTCTCAGAAACTACTATTTGTAGGAAAGGATGCAAATAATTAGTTAGGCAATAAAATTTGATCATTATTAAATTTATCACAAAAAATCAAATTTATTTCTAGATTTTAATCCTATTCTATAACCAATTCTTGAGAGGTTAAAGGTCAGCAGTTGAGTCCAGAAAGGTTTTACTGCTGCATTTATTTATTCTGTTTATCAATAATAGTGAATAATAATTCACTCAGTAATATATTCATTCTTCACTCTTACCCTATGCTGAGGCCATAATTTCACTCCTCTTAGTCATCATAACAATATTATCTTTTAATTTTTGTTCTTCAAACCAGATCATAACTGAGGTGATGATACTTCAATGATTTTTCTTTCTTTGTCATTGAATTTTCTCCTTTTGCAGCTTGTTAAAATGGGCTCGCAGTTGTATTGGCATCTACAGTTTTAGTCATAAATTATAATCAGCAGCAATCTATAGTTGCAATATGTGTTCTAAGTTAATGTAATAGCATATTGCTTATTTCTTGTAAGTACTATCAATATAGTCAATTCAGTGACATCCATAGATGTTAAGGTAAGCAAAACCTTCAGGTTGATAAGTCACTGGCTTAACTACATAGTTAGTTGCCCTTATTAGGGTTTTCTTGATGTCTAGTGTGTCACCCATGATTTGTCCAGCAGAAATTGAGGTGCTTGCCAGTTCTCCAATCAGGTCTTCAGGATCTGTTTTCCATGGTAATGATTCTAGATGTATTCACATATAGGGAGTTAAGATTGGCTCCACTTCCTCCCGTTTATAAAGTAAAATTTTGTACCAAACAACAGTAGGAGCTGTATAGTTAAAGACCATATCATCATACTATTATACTTAATACCAAAATGAAAACGGTTTATTTTTTACAACTTTCATTACAAACAAAAACCTACAGAGATAAACAGGTAGCAAATAAGGGTCTCAATAAAACAAATTCTGAATATCTCTCCTCCAAGTAAGACTGTATCCAATTAACAGCACTACTGCTAAAGCCAAGTAAAAGCAGTTTATGCAATAAAAGATGGTGAGATATTGTCTCCCAACAGTAGGACCAGCAAATGAAAGAAAATGATTAAAGCTGGAATTACACCTGAACTAAAATCATGTTTAAGAGGCAAAATGATTTGGAAATATATGTTTATTATAACTTTTTTAAAAATTCTGGTTGTTTACACTAACAATATAGTTTGAAAATTAGAAATCCAACTATCACTCTTTTTTAGAATGAGAAAACAACCACTGTCTTCCAGACTATAGGGAAACAATCAAAATATACACCAATAGCAAACTCCATTTAAAGAGGGATGTTAGGACAAGTGTCACTCTATTATCAACACATCTGATGAAAGAACTAATATCATCTAAACCATTGATTCCCAAAGTGGTCCAGGTGGGTCCCCAGGAGACTCGACGGGGGTCTACGTTGGCGTGACAAAAAAATGGGGGTTCACAATTCGTAAGCGGGGTCCACGAAAATTCATCTGGTTTCGATAGTGAAGAACTAAAATGTTGGCTTGACTTTGCGTATCAATCTAGGCAGATAATGTTTTGAGTAGCTCAGCGACTGTTACTTGTAAAAACTTGCATATTCCATATTCAGTACAACGAACGTGTCAAGACTTGCAAAGGGCCGCCGCAACGCTTGTTCAGACGTGCAAAGGGACGAAATACGACTTGTGGTGTGTGTGCTAGCAATCTTGCATGAACTTGTTTGATTCTTCACTAATATAAATACGATTGCCAAGGATAAACGTTACTCATTTGTTTCCGGAATTTCGAAAAGAAAAGTAAAGTGAATAGATGTTAGCGTTTGCCAGTGTCGGAAAAAGTAGTAAGTACTTACCTGCTTTTTTGTTATACTTACTTTTATTTTATTTATTGTTTATTTATTCATTTGACAATTTATTGTACACGTCAGTAAAGAAAAAATGCACTAATTACAAAAAATACGTAGGTACAAAAGGCGAGGCTTATTCCTAAAAGAAATCTCTTCCAACCCACCTGCGATAAAGATATATTTATGTTGTAATAAGTATATTTGTAATGTTTGCGTGTAGTAGGTATGTATTAAAAATTAAATAATGAACAGAGCCATTATTAGAGACTTCCCTAAAAGAACAGAAAGCCGAGAAAGGTTGAACTTTTTGTCACTACTTTATTAGTAATATTTTTTTTACCCGACTGTGTGGTGGTTCACTAATAATTATATACATTTACATTTATACAACGTGTTACAGAATAAGGGTTAGAACCGGGAAATGTTATGGTCAGGATCAGTTTTTAAGTCGATTCTAATAGTTAGTTTTTATTTATTTGAAAAAAAATTTAGACCAAAAATTAATAAAAACTCAGTAATAAGTGGTCAAATCACAATATTTAAACATCGCGCGTGGCGCGGTCAAAGCCACGGGGGCTACGCTACCTACGCGACATCACAATATTGTAATGTGACCACTTTTTACTGTCTCCGTTTAAGGATTTATTAATTTTTGGTCTAAATTTTTTTTCAGATATATAAAAAAATTATTGGAATCGACTTAAAAACTGATCCTGAACATACCATTTCCTGGTTGTAACCCTTATTCTGTAACACGTTGTATATTTTCATAAATTGTACCTGTCTTTACATACTTGTAATGTGCATCAAAGTAATAAATAAATGATGAAAATCGCAGAGTTGCGATATCAAAATATTGGTTATTTAAAAGTATTTTCTATAGAATTTACAGAAATATATCAAAATATAATTAATGAAAAAATGTTTTACATCACATTAAAATCGGTCCAGCCATTTTCATAAAACTTTATTATGGATCTTACCGAATTATTTGCTTTTAATATTTAGAATCAGTTTGCCACTGGTACTTTATTTCATTGCAATAATTAATTAATCCTATTCTGTTAAAATAGTCATATCCTGTTAAGTAAGACTGCCTTGAGATTACTAAAACAAAGTATTTTTTTTATTT
Organism: Lycorma delicatula; assembly: GCF_047948215.1. Taxonomy (NCBI): domain Eukaryota; kingdom Metazoa; phylum Arthropoda; class Insecta; order Hemiptera; family Fulgoridae; genus Lycorma; species Lycorma delicatula. The sequence continues at coordinate 100,759,593 of NC_134458.1, read as the reverse complement.
ACCGGTAGGTAACTGATATGAAACATGGCTGAATCTAAGAAGAAATGTCGACTGTATAGTGTTGATTATTTAAAATTTGGATTTCTTCCGTCAAAGGCAGACAAGCGATTGCCTATATGCCTTTTGTGCAGCAAAATTTTGAGCAATGACTCTATGAAACCATCGAAGCTCATCTAAGAAGGTGTCATCCTGATAAAATAGGTAAAGATTTGAAATATTTTCAAACATTGAAGGAAAAATATGAAAAGAGACCTACTGTGCACAGTATGTTCGCTTAAACGTCTGAAAGTAATGATGATGGCTTGCGGGCATCGTACAATATTTCATTACTTATAGCGTAATCTGGAAAACCGCACACCATTGGAGAACAGTTAATTTTACCCGCTGTTGAAGACATTTTAAAAACTATTCTGCACAAATCTCCATTTGACATACTCAAAAGAATTCCTTTGAGTAACAACGCTGTACAAAGACATATTGATGAATTGAGCTCTGATATTGAAAGTTTCTTGTGTAATTATCTGCAAACAACTCATTTTTCTATTCAACTGGACTAGTCAACTTTACCTGGTAATGAAGCATTATTATTGGCATATGTTCGATTTGTTATGCACGAAGAAATTCATAAAGAGCTTCTATTCGCGAAAACTTTGGAGACAGACACTAAAGGTGAATCAATATTTAATGTTCAGAGTGATTTTTTTAACGAAAAATCAATTCCATTCACAAACGTCATTTCGGTGGCAATAGATGGAGCTCCTGTCATGGTCAGGCGATATTGTGGGTTTATAAGACATCTTAAAAGAATTATACCAGAGGTAACTGCAATTCACTGTGTCATCCACCGACAACACCTAGGAGCGAAAAATCTGAGTGATAGATTGCAGCAATCGCTTCAACTTGTAATTAATGCTGTTAACAAGATAAGAAACAATGCATTGAATACGCGTTTATTTGCCCAATTGTGCGATGAAAATGATGAAGACTTCCAACGATTGCTCTTACATACTGAAGTACGCTGGTTGTCGAAAGGTGCATGTTTAACAAGATTTTACTCACTTTTTGAATCAGTTTTAGAGTTTCTGGAAGATAAAGATTCAGATTTAAAAAACCTGATCACTTTGAAAGCTGACATCGCGTATTTGACAGATTTGTTCAAAAAATTTAATAACATTTAACTTACAATTACAAGGGGACAGTCTCAATTTAATAAAAACAAAGGGTGTAATTTCAGCTTTTCTTGGAAAATTGAAATTTATGAAGCAAAAGATTAGTCGGCGCGTATTTTCCCAGTTTTCAAACTTGTCACAGGTAGAATGTCTTGATGAGGATATTCAGACATACGTTCAACATTTAATTGCCCTGCATGATGACTTCAAAATCAGATTTGAAGATATTCTGACGATGGAAATACCACCATGGATCATAAATCCATTTGATGAAACGGAAGTGGAGAATGTGATATTACAAGAGGAGCTACTCAAGCTTAGTATTAATGAGGAGCTGAAGGTGACATTTAGAAGAGGGTATCAAAGATTTTGGCTGCAGGTAGAAATACCAGAAAAATATCCTGGACTGTGGGGAATTGCGAGAAAGCTTTTGATAGCGTTTCCCTCGTCATATCTTGTCGAAAAAAGTTTTAGTGTCTTTACAAACGTTTTATCAAAAAAAAGGAGCAGATTCAATATCACAGAACAGGGAGATTTACGCTTATTCCTAACAAAACTGAAGCCAAATGTTGATAATTTGCTGTCAATCCATCAAGTACATCCCTCCCATTAAAATTGTAACTATTTTGTGATTGTCATTGTAGAAGTTACATTACATTATTAATGTTAATTATATTACGACAATTTTATTATATTACATTGCAATATGATAACAATAATAATTAATAGTGTAATGATTACATATTTGAATAAATGCAACACAAAAAATATACTATTTTTCGTTTGCTTTTTACCACTCTGAATTGGAAGTTTTCTAAATAAAATAAGTGAGAATTGATTGCTTTCTTGTGCTGTGAGTAGATGTCAAAAATGTAAAGTTGGATGGAAGCATTTTTTTTGATTGGCCAACTTTACTTTTTTGACATCCACTCACAGCAGTCAATCAAAAATTAACCAATCAATTCTCACTTTTTTTTCGGAAGCTTTTAGTTCGTGGAACTCAGCCATAATGCAAATTTTCATAGTTAGATCTAATCTTCACATTTTCCATAGACTGGAAATATGGTAGAAATGTAGCTTGCAGGGGGTCCACTGGAACCAGCAAAATGTTGAAAGTGGTCTATGAGAAAAATAAGTTTGGGAACCTCTGATGATCTAAACCTACTGGCTGAGTTGATTTAAGTTCCAAAATTGTGAACAAACTTCATTGAGCTTTATTTCAGATAAACTGAACTTGTCATCTCTAAAATAATTATGAACATTGTTAGGAAAATAAGCATTGACAAAATCAAATTTTTGATAAATAGATTCAACACATCTTCCACAGAGATCACATAATTTAATTGAATCTGAAACTACCTTACACCATAAACAATTAAAATATTAGCATTAAAAGAGTTGTAGTGAAATTTTCTTTATAAATTTCCAGAATTTGGCCAGACTGGTTGGTAGATCCTGTTCAACACTTCATCATATATACTATCACATTAAGACCAACTTTTCATTTTCCCCAAAACCTTGAAAACATATCAAAATCATAAGCAAGTTTTTTTGTAAACTTTTGATGAGCAGTGAATAAGTTAGAAAGAGAACAACCGATCTGAATATTTATCTGATTTAGATGTTTTCATTATCTATCCTTCATAGTGCAAATGATAACTTCCTGCAAGCCATTACTGCTTCATCCAAGGTGTATGACAAAAGAATGCTACTCCATTTTAACTCTGGTAATTGATTATACAAGCCAAAATAATTCTCTTTTTAAAATCAAATCTATGGGTTGGTAATTCTAATTAATCTCTGTTCAGCTTATGACCATTAGACTTCTGGTGAAACTATGTCTGGTCTCTACCTGCATACACATTGATTTGATCAAGTCCCATGAAATAAAAGTGGTCTTTTTTCTAGCATAGTTAACAACATTAACTGGTGATTAATTCCATCAGAATTAAAATCCTCATCATAACCACACCATACATTTCACAGATTATGTTACTAATTACATATATGAATGGTGATGATGGAAGCACATTCAGATGTAATTTAAAGTAAATTTTTATGTGTAAAATAATAAATAAAGTAACTATAAATAATTCATGTTTATTTCTTTATATGTAAAAGGACTTAGTGGCCATAATATATATATATGTGTGTGTTGCCACCACAATTTAAACAATATAAAATCTGATTAAAAAAGATAAATCAGATTTTACAGAATTATTTACTAAAATATAACTCCAGTAAATAGTGAGGGATTAGGGTTATAAATCATAATAAGAGGGACCAAGCAAAATCACTTGGGAAATATAATTATCTTGGATTAATTCAACAGCTGGTGGAGTAGAAGTACAAGATCATTGGATCATTGTTGGCTAGGTAGATATAATGTCAATGAATATCTTAGATTTAAGTTAAAACTCAATTAACATTTTTTCTGTTAATTGTATTGTTGTATTCCTATCATTGTCCTAGAGAGACAGGTTAAGCTGTGCATAGTTTGGATGATTATTTTGTAATTTAACAACCAAAACCTACTATTATAACATTATGAGATCATCATCAGTCATCCCTCCTGTCATGTCTCGAGAGCTGCTTAATTCAAACCCGCTTAATTCATACCCTGCTGACAATTTCCCACCATATCTCATGGTCTGCCATTCGAATCAATGTGCCTAATGTTTCTCCTGTTGCCTCTTTAATTTGATCCAGCCATCTTTTTAGCGGTCTTCTGTGTGACCTGCTGTCCTCAATTTTTCCATGTACGACTAGACAAGCTTCTCAAGATTTTGTCAAGCCCGTGGATTATATGGCCAAAAAAGCAGAGGATGTGCTTGAAGTATACTGTGGACAACGTCCTCTGTATACTCAGCTCATTTGTAAAGCTGTTCATCCTTGTTTCCATCCATGCAATGTGCAATCCTCCAGTCTTCTACGTTGATGGTCTAGTACTCAACACTGTACATAACTACTGAGAAGACTAATAGTACATGAAGTAGTCTAGGCATCAGATACTATTTTGTATATATATGAGATATAACTATACAAAATCATGGTAGAAAAAATAAATAATTCCAACAACAAAATTAATAAATAAAAACTGAATTTAATTACACAAAATAATACAAGCAGAACCAATAACAAACAATTTTAAAATAAGATGTGCAAAAAAATAAATAAATAAAATTTAGTCAAAAGTTTTTCACATATTTCTTTTATGTTGTCTTTTATTTCATAAACTAAATAAGATACAATCAAATAAGTAGAAATTAAGTACCTTTATGCAAACATAAAAAATAATTAAGTACTGTAATAATATGAAGAAATAGGCAAAAAGGAATTAATCTATCCCTAAAACACTTATCAGTGCTGAAAAGGGTTTGTGTAACACATGTTAGTATCTGGGGTTTATCAAAAATACCTTTTAGCATGGTTGATAACAAGCAGTACATAAACAAAATACTTCTTTTTTATTGAAGAATAAACAAAATTATTACCTGTAAAAGTACATCAAATACAAGTTTTAATACAGTAATTAATCAATTTAACATTATTAATATATGAAAATCAAATTAACTTATATAAAAAAAATTTATGTAAATATTTCTTTCATTTTCCTCTTTTTAAAATACAACACCTCCCTAATAAGGGAAATAAAAATACAATATAAACACGACAAACATTCAGTTTACTGATTATACGAACTCTACAATTTTAAATCTTTAAAAAAATATTTATCTTTATATTAAAAAGAAAAAAAAATAATGCAGAATTATGTCACATAAATAATTAGAAATTACTTCCATAGTCAATCAAAAACTGCAAATCACAGGGTCAATTTTACCAATTTTTAATTAGTAAAGAACATAGAAAAAATTGGATATATTATTCATTTTAATAATTATTTTCTTACAAAAATATTATTCTGTCAAAGTTCTACAGTTATAAACAGCAGTAATGTTTCATATTCATTTAGGTATTCATGCATGTCATAGGTACACTTATTTTAATCTATGTCCCATTACGTAGTTACTATAATTTTTAACTTAGTTATAAGTAAAACTAGGCAAAGATTTACTTTCATTGCTCATAAAAAAATTAAATTTTACAATACAATTATACAACAGAACATGCTCCCCACTGTATATGCAGTAAATAGAGCATGTCTATTTCATTCTCATACTATTTTCATGTTGATATGCTTTTCAGAACTTCTATTGAATGATGCTATAACTTTGTGTACTAAAAAATAAAATTATACTTTTCTTAGGGATAATTTTAACTACCATAAGTCATCAAGTAAATATGAGCAAATATTTAATACAATTAATAAATGATTGTATATGACAGTTAAAAAACAAACATAATTAACACTTTTCCCACAGCAAGCTGGTAACACCACTTGCTAAAAAAATTTTTGGCTAAAGTACTGAACAAATTTTGAATCATACGGAATACCATAGATTTAAAATTACTGACTTTACTAGTCACACTTTTCCTTAACGTTCAATCATCTGCCAGACACCACAGAATTGAATCCAAACAGATTTTACACAGTATCTAAGATATTCACTTGTTTCTGCTTTTCCCCCCTTGTCTTTTTAATCACAAAAAGAGTGAATTCTAATGACCACACACATTTCCTTATGTCACCTATTACAGGGTGCTTCCAGCAAATCCCCAGTAAATGAATGGTTGATTATCAACCGTTCGCAGAGTTATTTTATAACTTAAAATCTTATCTTACAAGTCCAAAAAATCCACTACTAAAAGCATAGGAACAAGAAAATATACTGTAATCTCTTGATGACCTCAATATCTTGATCAGGCACTGTGAATTCTAGGTATGTGCAAATTTGGTCCGGAAATTAAATGCAAACTGATCATTATTAATAAAAATAATATTAATTATTTTTATTAATATTCATAAATGATTAAGGTGAAGTGACCTAACATAAAGCTTACAATAAATAGGATGAAATCGGTAGCGACAAAGGTTTATTTTAAAAAAAATTATCACAGAAATTAATTAATGATTTGTGACCATCCTATATTCATGGGATAAGCTTTATGCACTGTTAGTAATGGATACACATAGAAGGCAGATTTTACAAGAAATGTTTAAGAAAAGTACAGAGACCTTATTTTTCCAGCAGTATAAAAATACTGCTACCATAGTCAGCTTATAATTGCCTTTCTTGATCTGTTTACACAATATTACAAAGACAATATCTGAATGCACATAAACTGTAAACGATGCTCCACAATAAAAAATTCTGTACTTGTAGACTGTAATTATTTAAAATCAGATTTTAGCAGGTAAAAAACATTTAAGAGGGCACTGTGCTGCTAAAAAAAAATGTTAAAGTCAGGGAGAGGCATCACTGGTGACAGGTTGAGACATTTAAGGTTTTTTTTTTTTGGCTCATGGCAGGAGACTACGTTAACAGCGACTGCAAATGAACTACACTATCATATACTATCACAGGTACTTACAACACGACTAAAAGCTGTCTTAGCTATACTACCTTATATAACTATTTTTTTTAAAAATAATATATAAACTAATTCATTAAATGAAAGATGTTTTATAACGATCATAAAAACAGCATAATAATCTCAACACCTGGTCTACTGCCAAGCAGTTACAGAGATACATATACTTTATGATTCTATTAACGATTCATATAACGATAATGATTTTATTAACATAAGTGCCAACTTTTAAAAAGCAAAAATTACTTGAAGTAAACTATCACTGCTTTTAATGCAAGCAAAAAACAAAATAGGTTAATATATAATAATAAATGTAAATATGTCTCAAGAATTCAGTTATGTTGATTAACTGCATTTTTACAAAAATAATCTTGTAAACAAAGGCTAAAGGTCCTCATGAGTTATTTGTTAGTTTTTTCTATCAGAAAGGTTCTATCAGGGAGATAGTTAGCTACCAACCGGCAACATCTGCAAGCAGTAATCAATGTAACTTTATAATGTCTCATTTATGACTCATGAATTTTATTATAATGATAAAAAATGTCCAAAAAAATTAATAAAAAAAAAAAGTTACAAAATTAACAACGCAGGAATTGTTTAGAAAAATTAATAAGTAAAATGGGTCATGGAATAAGAAAACCTATATCTTTTACAACAAAATGGTTTAGCAACATTGTTACAGCTTAGGGTTAAATATTTATTTTCTCAAAAACGTAAAATAATAAATGAGATTTCTTAAGCCACCACATGGAAACTGCATACTGGCCACATATCCTTTCTTTTTTGGTAATTGAAACAGATGATGCCTTAAAAAAAATATTGATAAATTTTCATAAAAGTTGGCAACTATGTTTATCAACAATATTAATAATACATAATAAGGAAAACAACTGTAATATTATATCATACTTGCTAAGGTTTCAGAATACTTACTAGTAATGGTATAATTAATTATTCATGGCGTTTGGGAACAACTAAGAATTTCAGAGATAAATCAAGACAATCTACAAACAGCAATTTGATGAACGATCAGTGCTCAGTTGATAATATTTAAATATGTTTAACACTGAATAATCTTCAATATAATAATAATTATTATAATAACAACAATAAATTTTATACTGTAGGCCGAAGATGTGTGTGTGTGTGTGTGTGTGTGTGTATGTATGTATGTGCGCGCACACGCGCATGTGTGTAAAGGGTATACAGAAAGGTTAATTACAACAGATCTTTATTATACATCATCATAAACAATTAATTCATAGCAGAGTAGTCATAATATATAATATATATATATATATATATATATTTTTGCTCTTAAGTAATTTTATAACACTTGCTGTTGCTGCTGCTGTGGCTGTTGATGATCACCTGAACTTCCGCCATTGCATAACTGGCTGCTGCTGGTGCTGGAGCTGAACTGTTTTATTTTTATTGGCTCCTCATTTGTACCTACAAACAGTATATCAAAATGCAATTCAACACAAAAAATTTGAAATAAATTTTTTAAATGAAAATAATTACTTATTTACACCTTTAACTCCAGTCAAGGCTCAAATGTTGTATTAAAATAAATCACATAGTTATAATATCAAATACAGTTACTCGGTTTCATTTCTCAATGAAATGTCCTACCAATTCAGAATAATTACTTCAGTGCTTAGAAATATACTTAATCCACTGAATGCTGTGGTCATCAGTCAGTGTCTTTTGCATTCTCCTTGGAGGACTATAAATGCTGATTAACTTATTCCAATCAGTTTCATTCATAGTTGGCAGTGAGGATGTGTTATGAGCCACTCAATCACTCATAAATGTTTTTCCTACAAAGTGGTGAAGGTAGTTCTCAGCTTAGTCATAGAAGTTGTTTATAATTATTTGAAATTAACTTTTCATGCCATAGTTTTTTCTATTGTTCAGAGGATATGTTATTGTTATTTGTTATTACTCAAAATGTGAATTTCTGTTTTTCATGACGCACAAGAAAAAGTAAATAAAACATTTTGTTTATGTTAAAAAAAAAGTTACTCGCTAAATTTAGGGATTTAGTAAAAACATTTATTTAACATGTTTAAATAATTAATATTATTATATCACTACAAATTCATCAGACCCCGAAAAAATCTATTCTGTATATAAATATATTACGTTAGTGCTATTTTTTTTCTATGTAGTAGATATTGATTTCAAAGCTGTTCAATTACCATCCAACAATTTCTTTAGAGTACATACTAAATAAAAAAAATGTATGGAGTTTTTTTCCATGCAAAATGTATGGAATCTTTTCAAATTGTAAAATCTCTTTCCTTCTTTGGCAAGAGTTCATGGCAATTGGAATGTTCTTTCTGATCACCACAAATTTATACTGATCTGTGTTCATCTTCATATTTCTCTTTTAACATTACAACATTATATTAAAATGGAGGTAGTTGTTAAATATAATGAAGCTATTAATGGAATAGAACATTTTAATCCAGATGATGGCTTAGCATCCCACAGAGAGGAAAATAATAAAGTGGTATAAACAGTCGACAATCCATACTTTCCCTTTTTCACTTGTAAATTCAAATTCAAGTTTCATTACAAGATTTCTGTCTAATCTTAATAAAATTCTTGATTCTCCCATCAGTTCATCAAAAAATTAGTAGAAAGCCCACTTTGATGCGACTTAAACATGAAAATTTTGTTACCACGAAAGGAAATAAGCAAAAACTGCAGTTGGATTTGTACCAAAAAAAAAAAAAAAAGATACAGTTTAGTGTCTACAGAGTTCAGATCAGCCAATTTTGTATTTAGTACAGTTTTAATAACTTTCAGAAAACTTTAAGTGGCTAGGTATCAGAATGTATTGTGAATTAACATTTATTTTGCTGTAGAAATAAAATATTATTTTTAATTATTTTTGAGAAATTTCTTTCTAAATGATACTTAATCATTTTTTCAAAATAGCTTTATTTTTAAATTATATTTAACTATCAATTTTTTATTATAATGCAGAAAAAAAAACAATGCATTTTTTTCAATATTAAACAATTTAGGTAGCTGAATTACAGAAAAAAAGTACCACATAAAAGGTTGTTCACTGAGACAGTAGATGCCGATCTGTGCACGGCCATTTTATCAACAAAATTAAGTCAGTCAACAGAGAGACAACAAAACAACATGACTGCATGCTGCACCTTTCCTGAACAGAAGTCTTTTGGTTTCATTTGATTTAAACCTTTTACAATTTCAATTCAAACTCTTCAATGATTGTACATGTGTACAGAAATGGAAAACTTGTCACAGTATTAGTCCAGATATCATCCAATTATGCATAATTGAATCATCTAATGATCTATAAAAGAACTTTTATGATCTGTTCTTTTAATTTTCTTTGCATAGTTATAAAATTAAAATGGAATTTTTTGAATAGCTGTAATATTTCCTAAAAGTTTTGCTTTATTTTCAGCAAAAGTAGTAGAATGCATGCCCTACATAATGTTTGTGCTCTGCAAGTTATTACTTTTAGAATTGTTCTGTTTTTATTTTTCCCATTTTAGTTTTGGATTCTAAGTTGTCAGAATAAAAAAACCAAGTCAGCATACCAGAAATGTTGAGAATGAAGGTTTGAAAAAGTACTGAAAGTATAAGTATGAAATTTAAACTAACCTGTAATATTGCATTACAATAAAGAAAAGTAACAGTTTATGCTCAAAGAAAAATTGTTCTGACTAAGATGAGTAATGGACAAGAAATTTTAATAAGATTATATGAATGTAATGAATGCTAAATGTGTAACTAAAAAAAAAATCATGCTGGAAGGTATGTGGATAGGTTTGACTGCATAGTCATGTGCTGAAAGATTAAGTGGGTTGAAGAAATATTCTTATGGCATTAAATATGACTTATATGAAGGAAATGATAAAATTTCCCGCTTGAGCTTATAATCAAACTGACAATGAAACAAACAAAAGAATGGGCAGCTCTCCTTCTGGAATGAAATGTCCTCCTACTTCCCTTTATCTTTTTAAATTTTGCATTGTATCAAATAACAACAGTTCATCAATCTAGGAGAAAATCGAGGAAGAATATTTCCTGTAAATACCCCCCAAAAAATAATTGCCATTATTTTCCTGAATATAACACCTTTTTTTATAAAACTTGTTATCCTTTTCATACTGCTGCAAAATAAGATCAGACAGCATGACTGTTGTCTCTCCTTTTGTATCAAAAACTGATGTGTTCTGGTACAAAAGGTGGGAAACTATCTAACATTGACCATTTTGCTAAATCTGGGTGATCTTTTAAGATATTTCTATAGTACTAATATTTATTTTCTAACTTGCTATTACAATATTGGAAGCTAGCAATAAAAAGAGGAGTTTAGTTAACTCCAGCAAAGAAAAATATACTGTATACTAAAAAATGAAACTGAATTAATTAATACTAATTTAGAATTACCTTATTTGCTCTAAGAAGATATACAGAAGCATCACAGATGGAGTTAGGGCAGTTCCTTGGTAAATATTCAAGGAAGAAAAAATGAATGACATGAAGAGAGAAAACAATTAACCCATAAGGTAGTGCTTTTGATCAGGATATTCTCAATCTTATCCATAACCAATTTATTCAGTATAATCGGACAAATCTTTATGCACTTATTTTTACATTTTACATTTAAGTGCTAAATTTTTAATAATATAAATAAATACCATACTTAAATAATAAAAATAACTATTAGTTCAAAATTTTATTTTTACTAATAAAAGTTTTCAAATTTCAGTTATTTACTCAAAATTAAAATGGAAAAAGAAACTAAGAGGAAAAAATTGAAGATGTTAAACAGATTTCCACAATATGCATTTTATGAATATTAACTTTATATCAAACTATATTTCACTTTTTTTTTGTCTTCAGTCATTTGACTGGTTTGTTGCAGCAGCTTTCCAAGATTCCTATCCAGTGCCAGTCGTTTCAAATTACAAACTGAAAATTAAACATTTTTAAATTATCTTTTATGAATAATGACTATATAGCATAAAATTCTGCAACTTATAAATATGGGATTTTATTTAAGTTTGATATATTGGAAGAGGATGGACACACTCTATCTGACCTCACTTCCATGTATACAGTTTAAAATATGATATATACAGATGTATAACTGAAAATTTAATTTTTCTGTAAATGGTATACATTTGGTATTGTTGCTGCACTAAGCGCATGCAAATAATAATATTAATTTGTGATAATGAAATAACAGATCACCTTGAAATTTGCGACAAAACTTTTTTGTAGTATCCCATTCTTCACGCAAAGATAAATTGAACATAGAATATGCTGGATTACCAGTGACTTCTTCAACTAATGTAAGAAACTTAGGTAGGCATTTCTCAAGATGGCCGTTCTCTAATGCAGAATATGTTTCCAACAATATAAGTCCTTTACATCTGTACAAATAAATATGTTAAGATTACTACAGAAAATAATCATATAAAAAAATATTTCATACTTATGAACATATTAATTTACCAAGGGCATTCAAAAACAGATTCATTTTACAAGATTTTCAAATTTCAACTATCAAACCTACACAACACAAAGTGATAATAATACTATTCATTAAATTATTTATATTTTAGCTAATGCACCCATAAGTATGAATAAAAATAAAAACAGAAGTAAATGAAAAAGTAAATAATAAATACAGTACACAAAAATTACATTATTTAAATTGCTGCTAATTATTAGCGGGTAAAATGTAAGTTTAATTGTGATTAAAAGAACTTACTGACAAAGAAGTGGAAATGAAAAATTATTAATTTCCAAAAATAAATAAATAATAAATTAATAATTATTCAAAAATATGTCTTTGGCAAATAAAATTAATAGGCGTTTACTTATCCTGTGTAATAAAATTTCCAATCGACTGGTGTATAGAAATTTTAAGCTCTGTCTATACTCTTATCCTGCTAACACATTTGTGCGTTCAACCATTGCCAAGAAAGAGTTCAACCATCATCATTGAAAATATAATCTCTATTATTCAGTTAATAAATGTCTAAAGACCTCTTCATTGATATGATTTCAGATTTCAGGTGTCAACTATTTTATGAAAATTACAACTCAAGAGGCAATGGAATGAGATAATAGGTGCAGTTTTACATATTAATAAATGAGATGATGGTTTAAGATTGGCCAAATAAATGTTTGTGCAACTGATGATCAACATACAAGACATCCAGATGTTTTCATCTTTGGAATCTTACATCATCAGTGAACAAAAATCTATTTAAGAGATAAGCAAGTTCAAGCAAATAGATTATTTATAACTGTAATTTAAATGTTGGTGCACAGTTCATTCTGTTACTTCTACATAACTTAATTTGGTTCAGGTGTTCCTAGACCGCAATTATAAACAAATACAAAAAATAACCTAGAAGCAGTATATACAAGAAAATGATTACCTTGTTTGATTACAAATAAGATTTTGGAAAAACACCTGAGTTGTCACAAGTCTAATATATAACAAAACCCGATGCAAGAAACATAAAAAAATGCCATTACAATCTTGGGCCATTAAAGGCATTATGTTGTGTAACTTTATTCCAAGGTCAGTTCAGTCAGTAGTAAATGTTACAATGATGAGTTTAAAGTTTACAATACCATTAAAAATGCACAGGCACAAGTTGCCTTAAAGAGATAAGTAGTGATTCTTTTCCACAACAACATTCACTACTTGAAATTGACTGTAAATCAAAGTAGAGTTCAGTAATAGCAGTCTTATAGTTGATATTGTTCCTTGTCAAGCAAGACCTAATGACAATTTTTTTTCTTTTGGGTCCTGAGTAAGACAGTACACTGTTATCAACCTGATGCAGTTATAACGATGTGAAGTAAGGCTAACTGCCAAAAAAAAGAAGTGCTGGTTGAAGTTTCAGAACGCTATTGGTATCTGATCATCATTATAATCAGGTGTACTGCCAGGCAGCAGGTCCCTTACACCACTCCTATCCCAAGCCTTCTCCTACATCCCCTTGTAGTTTCCAACTTTCACCTCATCTATTAACTTCATCCTTCTTCTATCTAGCTTCCTTTATCTTTCTATACACCCTTCCAAGGCAGTCATCAAGATCCCACTTCCTCTAAGCACAGGTTCAAAAAGTTTCCTTTTCTTTTGTGTACTTCCTGTGTGATCTTTCTTCTTTAATCCTGTTTATTATTTCCTCATTCCTCACTTAATCCAACCTTACTTAATCTTACTCTCTCCAACCTTCTCAAAAGTCTCAATCCAGTCCCTCGTTTTCTTCTTCCTCATTGTCCATGTATGCTTCACTTTCATACAGTTAGCATATAGCTAACCTCTTCCTAAACTCTAACACCAGACTTTTACTATATACTAATTAACTCTTCTTACCAAAGGCTTCTTTTGCTATTGCTAAATTTCCTTTAATTTCCATTACGCTCTTCCAGTCATGTGCCAAAATAGACCGAAATATCTTCAATTGTTTACTTCTATTCTTCCTTCACTTGTGTTTACACTAAATCCTCTTCGTTGTTTATGTCCATTACTATAGTTTTTCCTATATTTATTTTCATTCCATACTCTTTCACTCCTTCCACCAGGGTTGTTAAAAATCTTTCAATCATGTGTACCATCAAAACTACCATATCATCAGCAAACTTTACTTTTGCCTCCTCCACTTATTCTTTCTTTTTCTTTAATATATTTCATACATCTTCAATGTAAATGTTGAACAGTGTCTGTAAGAGGGAGCATCCTTACCTAAAACCCCAACTTAAAACTCATCTAGTCAGTCATATTCTTACTTACTTTCATTGCTGCTGTTTGTTTTTCTCTTGTATAATTCTTTAATTAATCTTCAGTCTTTCCATTATACTTTTTTATCTTTAAGAATCTGCATAATCTTCTCCCATATGACTATCAAATGCCTTCTTTAAATCTATGAAACAGATTTAATTTTTCTTCCTCTCTCCAACCATACTTAATTGTCCATTGGCATCTATGGTTCCGTTCCACTTCCTGAAGCCAAACTGTTCCTCTCCTGTATTCCCTTCAATGATTTTTACCGACCTCTGGTTTAGGATTTTTATTGTTCTATAATTTGGACATTTTCTGGTACCAGTTCTCTTTGGAATTGATATCATTACCATCTTTGAAAGTCTACAGGCTACTCTCCTGTATGGTACATCCTACGTAACTCAACTATTTTTTTTCCATTCCTTCATGTAATAAAAATTATATGCAAAGTTCATATAATGCAATCAATTTTTTATTCTTTACTCCTTTAATTGCTTTCTGTCTTCACATATTGATCCTTTATTCTCTTCTGCTACCTCCCATTCCTTTTCTATGTTTAGTTCCTCAGGTTTCTCTTTTTTATGTACAGGTCCTCCATATATTCCTTCCATCTCTTTCTTACCTCTTTCTTCTTATGTATAAAAAAATCAAATAAATGACTTCTTATCTGTTACAAAAAAAATTTTAGGAGAAGTAAATGCTTTTTTCAGTATATCTTGATAAACAACAGGCCAATTTTACAATGATATATATATATATATATATATATACATACACATTTATCTCACACATTTCATCTCTTTATTTACTAACTGATGCACTTATGTCCAAATTGCACATGTATACTACACATATTATCAGTAAATATACCTGGGATGACATGGTTCCTTGTATACATCTAGTTGAAAATATTGGTTGTTATCTAGAAAGCAACGGCGTTTCTTGAAAATAGTGAAATGCGAATCATCACGTTGCGCCAACATGTTAATATAATCCCTGTGAGTCAGCTGTGTTTTAACTTCTATTACTTGGCCTCTAATCTTTGGTTTCCTAATTGTATGTATATAACTCCAATGACCTGAAAAACAAATAAAAAATAAAAATAAATAAAGTACGATCATATTAATCTGAATACACTGTTTATCCATACCATCTCATGATTACTATATTATTAATGTAAAACACCAAAAAAAATTACTAAAAAATGTTTGCAAACAGTAAAAATATAATCAGATGCATGTTTTAATTGTTAAACAATCGGCCAATTACCTGATTTTATCATCACCTGATTATAATATTTGGATCTATAGAAGAATTAGTATTAGCAATTTTTACCTAAATTTATGAATAAAAAAAAAATAATGCTATTTTACTGTGAAAAGCCCAAGTTAAAAGCAAAAGATTAGAACAGAGTTTATAATGCACTTAATTCTACTCAGCTATTATGTTCTTCAGTTACCTTATATATAAAATAGGATAATATAAAGACTTATCTCAAGAATATTTATAACAAAATTATAATTTAGAATACAGCATATCAAACACTAAAGAAAATTTGTAACTGCAATACAGTTATTTTAGTTTATTTAAGTATTGAGAAATTAACAAAAATCAACTGGTCCAATTTTTTTAGTACTAGGATTATTTTTTTTCAAGGTCCGATCGGACACGAAATTAAAACCACAGTGAAAATAAAAATTTTTTATTTATAACAAGTACTTGCATAGTTACGCTATTTCTCTACATACTCGACACTCCGATTTAGACATTTGTCGTGGCGTGGTACCAACTCTCTAATACCCTTGTCATAGAACAGAGCCACCGTGTTTTCAGCCATGTTTCTACGCTGGTCTGCAGCTCAATGTCTGTGCCAAAATGTTGTCTCCTAGCCAGCGTTTCATGTGAGGAAAGAGGTGAAAATCGGATGGAGCCAAGTCCGGGCTGTACGGTGGGTGATCAAACACTTTCCAACGAAAACCCTGCAGGAGCTTCTTTGTTACAGCTGCAGTGTGCGGCCGAGCATTGTCATGGAGAAAGACAATGCCTGATGACAACATTCTTCTCCGTTTATTCTGAACTGCCCTTCATAGATGTTGAAGAGTCATGCAGTATGAGGCTGCAGTGATGGTCGTGCCACGTTCCATGAATTCCACCAAGAGAATTCCATTCCGGTCCCAGAACACAACAGCCATACACTTTCTGTTGGAGAAGGTTCGCTTGAACTTCTTTGGTTTACTGGGAGAATGAGAATGAGAATTACTGTTTGGATTGTCCTTTTGTTCCTTCAGTTTCGAGATGGACTCATGCCTCGTCTCCTGACAATTTTGTTAAAAAAATCTTCTCCTTCATTGTGATAGTGCTGGAGAAGCATTAGGGAGGCGTCCATTCTCATTTTTTTGTGATGGTCGGTCAACATCTTGGGAACCCATCTTGCACACAGTTTGCGGTACTGAAGTCTCTCACTCACAATGGTGTAGACAGCTGACCTTGACATTTTAGGAAGTGAATTACTCAATACAGAAATTATGAACCGACAATTTTCTCGAATTGCCTCATCCACTCACTCAACGAGATCATCGGTTGATACTCGCTTCCTTCCCTGACCGCCTGCATCATGTACATCTGTACGTCCTGGTTTAAAGAAGTTCCTGCACCATTGCCACACTTTGCTGTCACTCATTGAAGTTTCACCGTACACATTACTTATTCGTCGATAATTTCAGCTGCATTACACCCCTCAGCCTGAAGAAATTGAATTACCGCATGCACTTCACACTTGGCGAGAGATGCTATTGTTGTAGACATGTTTATGTGCTAGCTACGTGTTCAGAACTAAATGAAACGATGCGTCGTGATTGAATGCCATACTAGAGACGCTGCAAAACACATATGTGCAAAGGTTCATCTGATTTTTATTTCGTGACCGATCGGACCTTAAAAAAAAAACCGTCGTAAATTGGTCATAACATAGATTTATTAGGCACTTTTCTTTTTTTCCCCTTATTCTCCTGGGCCGGACATACAATCAAGTAAAGCTCATCCCAGGAGAGTGTCCTTCAACCCGGTAGGTTGAAGGACACTCTCCTGGTTGGTAGAAGTGGCCACTTCACTAGACCGGGTTGGTCTAGTGGTGAACACATTTTCCCAAATCAGCTGATTTGGAAGTCATGAGTTCCAGCATTCAAGTCCTACTAAAGTCAGTTATTTTTACACGAATTTGAATAATAGACTGTGGATACTGGTGTTCTTTGGTGGTTGGGTTTCAATTAACCACACATCTCAGGAATGGTCGAACTGAAACTTTACAAAACTACACTTCATTTACACTCATACATATCATCCTCTGAAGTAATATCTGACTGGTAATTACCACCTATTGACAGTACATCTGGCATTGCAGTTCAGCCCCCCCATTGGATCTTTTTTATTCGCCTGCCTCTAATCTTTGAAAACGGGTGAACTGAGCCTGACTACATTGTTCCCAGGCCCCTCCCCAGAGACTGGGTCTCGGTCTGTACACTTCGGTGCTACACACCTCTAACCACCAGCCTTGACTAAGTCGCCCCCAAACCCCGAACCCAGTGACAGGGTCTGGATCTTTTATTTTACCTTTCCCCAACCTAAATACCCCTGGAGTCCCCAGTTGAACATCAGAAACTGGCACACCTCAGCATAATGGCCATCACAACCGGTGCTATCTGCCCTTCCCCATCGTTAAAACCCACATGTTTGACCCTCCGCATCTTTAGAACGTATCACTGTTGTAGCAAATAAACCAAATGCCCTCCAGTTTTCATTTGAGGCCAAAACATATGAAATCAGACTATCCAAATGAACCTGTCAATACTTACCTGCCTACGCTGAAGATTCCATTCATTGCATGGTATGTTCTCCGTGTTCACCCTGCTAAAATATATGCGGAAGGGGGAATCTCACCTTCCAAACTTGTGCAAATAGTACTTTAAAGCACCAGAAGCTATACTGACTGGTATGGATGCCAGTGCTCGCATCCAACTCCTCAACTATGCTTCAAATGTTGGTGTCTGATCATTCATACAGTATAAACCCGTTAATGTCATCAATTCTGCTAATATTTCCCCTCTCCTATGAACCTTAATATTTAAGTCTCCCATTAGAATAACTTTCTTCGGTGATCTTGTTATAGAAACTCCACATGTAGTTCTCGAACTCGTGAAAGGTGCAATTAGGGCTAACATAGGCCTGTATTAATAGCACATCAGACAACTCGAAGCAATAATTCCCTGGGCTCTATAGAACAGCTGGTAGCTCCATCTATCGCTGACACAGCATATAGCTACATCTCTAACTGTATCGGAGCACCTATTGCTCTTTGCAACTGTAAATCGACTGCGCTCTGTAGTGATCAAAAAATCTGTGCCCAAGCTATTAGCCAGTTCTTACACAAGATCGTGGGAGAAAATGCTTCTATTCACATTTGATATGACCTTAATCATGCTTTTGAGAATCGCACATCAAGCCTGCGAAGTGATGGTCAGTTGAATTATAATCTAGACTTTTTTTGGCTCCTTGCATTTCCCTATTTTGTGGCCTTTGCCCCCGCAATTATAACAAAGGTCCACTAGATTGGGCCCTCGGCATTCCACGCTCTGGTGTTCAGAACCCCAACACCAGAATCAACGGTCGCTCTCCTCTCTAATATACACCCTGCAGTGGACCCATCCAATCTTTATTCTTCACTGATTAATGAAAGTTGCGACTACTGTTGCAGGGTGTGTATCCCCAGAAGCATGCCCGAATGACATGATACAGAAATCCTCTTGACTTGCTAGTTATCTTCTCTAACACTTCTATGACTTCCTGCTCAGTGGTGTCCATCTATATACCTTTATGTGCACCACCACCTGCCTATCTCCTCGGGTACATAAGTCCACCTGCAGGTCAGCTGCCTTATCGCAGAGCACAGTGGTGAAACGCTCAGCCTTTTATCCTGACCTGTAGTTTGTCATTAGGCCCCTTTTGTAACGAGAGCACCTCCCCGGCTTCATCAGTGGTAACAGAAGATTTCATAGTCTTCACTAGATCTGCATAGGACTTCCCACATGATCCGGCAACTACAACTAGGCTGTCTTCTACAGGCGAGGTTGATTGTCTAACAGATGCTGATCTCGATCGCGACCAACCTACTCTTTCAGTAGGGGCCAGTGCAACGATCACTAACAGTACCTCACTCTTCCTGAAAAGGTATATTAAGATCTTCCTGATGGCTATGCCAATAATACCGCCAGGTAGTATGAACACCGGAAATGCCATTTTAGTCAAGACTCATCTTTTTTTTTCTTTTTTTTTTTTGTCTTCAGTCATTTGACTGGTTTGATGCAGCTCTCCAAGATTTCCTATCTAGTGCTAGTCGTTTCATTTCAGTATACCCTCTACATCCTACATCCCTAACAATTTGTTTTACATATTCCAGACTCATCTTATCGATCTCAAAATTATTTAGATAGATTCTCTATCACCACCAGACAAATTATAGTAAATAGTATATTTACTCCCCTGAGACATCTTCGCTTCCTCACATATGAGAGATGATACTTTACATGATGTCCTCAGGCTTAAATCTCAATTCCTGAGTCCTGTTTTCATCACTTCTTCTGGCACAAGCTATAACCACAAAAGTACAATTGTTGTTGCTTTCTTCAGCTAGGATCTTTTACCTAGCCTAAAGTCCAGCTAGGACACTATTCATTATTGCCGATGGCCACCTCTTCGTGGCAATTGATCCAACAACTCGATATCATTCAAATCATCCACCAGAATTTCTTCTAATCCGTGCTCTTGAATAGGCACAGTCTAAACAGCCTGCATGATGACCGTCAGCAGCGGTGAGTACTCAGTCAAGGTCTGCAATCTACTGAAAATTGCCGTCAGTACCTTTTCATGTTGCACGATGTGTTTCTGCAATCCAGAGCCTAATTTTTACTTGAGAAGCAACAGCACACACCCAAGTCTGCTTGTTAACTCTTCAAGTCCCTGAGGGAGGGACTCCTCTTCTTTTGAGGACATCACTCTGATGCGTTTTTCCCCTTAAGTTGTAAAAAATACTACCATCCTAAACACTAATTATTTTTTTAGATTTATTCCAATTTTAAGAGACAGATAGCAGTAACTATTACGACAATAAATAGTTTACCAAATTCCATCTCTGTACTAAAATACTTTTATAAAATTAATTCTTTCATTAACTGCTTTGACTTTTCCTTCCAATTTTGGTATTTTCACAGATATCTACACTTCATCAGACTGTTTTATTTGAAATTAAACTAAAAAAAAAAAATTTAAATATTAAAATTATAGAATTTTAATCACTCATTGAAATAAAATTAACAACTCTCTGTGACAGATGAAACTATGCATTTTGGTGCATACATAAGTTGAAACATTTTTTAAAATTAAATGTATTATTTTCCAAATCCAATCAACAGATTTTAATTTTATTTGTTCATTAATTAAATTTTTGTTGAGAGTAAGGGGTTTATGTTTGATGCCCCTTATTTCTAATATTTTTATATTATTTACATTTGAAAATGTTTATTATCTCTAATATGATATCTGTTTACTATATTTATATGCTTGTAAATGTTCCTGAAAGGATTTTTTTTAATTTCTGTACGTCATTCCTATATACAGGTGTGTTCAGTTTTTCATTAACTGCCCTATATACAGGGCTTGCATAGCTTGGTTATTTCAATCAACAGTCAGCTGTTAGCTGCAATAGTTAATGTTATCTTGTATAGTTGTTCATTTATATTCATCCATTTACAGTGAGTGTTACAATTCATAATCCATCTAGTGTGAAGTACGAGGACTAATTCAATTACTGATGGCAAAAACAATTTGCGACTAAAATTTACAGGCAAAATTGATTTGTTTATGGGTCAAATATTATGACTGATGCTAAAGGCAGAGGTGCCATTCATTTTGAGAATGGAGAACCAATGTTCATGATGAAGAACATGGTGGCAGGCGGTTTGTAATAACGAATGATTTGACTGAAAACGTCAACAAACAAATTTGAGAAAATCAGTGTTTCAGAGTGTCACAATTTTCTTTGATGTTTCTTGATTTTTAATTTATGAAGTTTTGACTGAAAAGTTGTGCTATAAAAAACTGCGTGGCAGATGAGTGCTGAAGCTGTTAACAGACACAAACACAAGGAAAGACTTCTTTCTAAAGCGCATGAATTTTTGCGGTGTTATGAAAATAAATATGAATTATTTGATTATACTGTCACAGAAAATTAAATCTGGATTTCCTATTAGAACGTAGAGACAAAGTAACAGTCAATTCAATGATTGTATTCATCTCCTGGAAATAGTTCAAACAAGAAAGTTTGGTAAAGAACCATATGGCTACTGTTTTTTGGACAAAAAGGGTATGTATGATTATGGAACTACTGTGAATGTCGATACATATTGTGAAATATTACAAAATCTTAAGAAGAGCTATAAAAAACAAATGCTGTGAGATGCTATCCCAAGGAATTTTAGGATAATGCCTGGCCACACACAGCAAATCAGATAGTGAGGCAATTTGAAAAAATTCACTGGAAAATCTTCTATCATTCAGCCTATAGCCCTGACTTAACTCCATGCAATTATTTTCTTTTTGTTTATCTTAAACTGGCTTGCATCACAAAGGTTTGACGATGACAATGAATTAAAACATGGATTTACTGTGTGGTTTAAGGAAATGAAGTTGAAGGCAGCTATGTAGAAATGTAGTTTTTATGCATAAGAATGAAGTTTGTTCATATTTTTCAGTTTTGATTTTATTTCAAAATGAACCTTACTTCAAAATCATGCCCTGTAGGAGATTTTTTACAAGTTTTTTCAGTTTTATACACAACTCCTTGGTAATAAATATAACAATTACAGTTTTTTTGGTGAGCGATGGCATATGTGCTACATGAACTCCTAATTGTCTCAATCCAGTAGCAGAGTTTCGATTTGCAGACAGGAATACAAAGAGAAAACCTTCATCTACAATCACAGTTAACAACACTCAGCTCCATAATTTCACCTTTGCCAAAGTTCCTTGCGTCCCTAATAATTACAGTTCAGTAGCTAATCATAAATCTACTTCAGTAAAACAAAACTTGTCTTTCATCTTGTCTCAACTATGCATAGTTTTAGTTTTATATTTAACTACATGAATCATGGATGGTGACATTAATTCATGATTATTTTTATTTCTAACAATCATTACCATATGTCAGATCTACACAATTAACAACACTATACACAACTCAAACATATTAAACTAAATACATGCTATAAATCATCTCATATACCTTTAACTCATTTGATGTCAATAAAATTTAATTTGTCAGCAAAATAATACAAAAAAAGAAAAAAATCATTGCAAAATTTTATGATCATGATGCTAATGGTAATGTAAAAAATTATCTTATTAATAAATCAATGACTCACTGTAATTCTAAAATTAACTACATTATAACATTACATAATTTTTTCATTTATTCCATAAATAAATTGTACTAGACTCACTAAATTAACACATTATGAAACACAACATATTTAATTTCTTTCCATGTTACACTATTTCCTTAACACTAGTCAGTTATGTCCTTCTCTTTGTCATCATCACTGTCGTCCATGGAACTGTCAGGACTGAAATCAGTTTCATGTAATTTTACAATAAAATGCTCAAAAACTTTGTATAACATCAGGTCAAGTTTTAAATAATTTGTCTCACAATTTTCCACAGTTTTGCAAATTGCCTTCCAGAAGTTTACATTTATTTCCTAAAATTTTTCTTTTGCTAGTTCTATTAGCTTTTTAAATTGAATGTTACATTTTTCTTGGACTATGTAATTTTTAACACATATACAGACATTCTCAATAGCATTTAAGTCGGAATGATAAGGTGATAATCTGAAAATGGTATGTCCTTTTTAGCAAACAAAGAATCTATTTTTACATTTTAAATCGCAGTTTAATGAGCAGTTTTATCAGCTCATACAATTCAGGTTTGAACATTTCATGTGAAAATGTTATCTCCTTTTTAATAAGCCAGTTGATCATGTTTTGATTTTTTGAATTTGAATTAGGGGCTGGATTTATCTGAACATTGTGGTGTCCAAGACTATTACAGATCTCAATGACAAATTTGGTTGCAATTAAGAAACAACCCATTTTTGAAAATTATTAAAATTCATATCATCATGGTAATCACCTCTTTTTTGACCAGACTTAAATATTAGGAAAGCATTTTCAATAAAATGGTCTTCTCTTCCCACATTAACTATTATTACTCAACTCCCTTTAAAAACAGGAGTTTTCAGCCCCTCTGAAGAACCTTCTGTCCATGCTTGACCCTTCAGGCAGGAGGAATGTACATAGGTTTCATCTACATATATAACTGGACAATTTTATTTTCTGTACCACATAATGAAGCACAGATAATGAAACCTTTCATCTTGCATATCAACATTCTCAAACAAAATTCTTCTGTTGTTTCAGCTTTTTTCAACTGGGAGCCTAAATTTTTCATGACGACACGAAGAGCCCAAGTGCTCCCTTAAAACGTTATTTGTGTTTTTGCTAATGGCAAAAGTTTCTTTAGAAGAGGCATTCTCTATGCCGTAAGTTAAAACTCATTACTATCCTCCGATTTACACCTTTGTTGAAGTCAACCAGGTGGTTTTCAACTTCTTCCTTGGCAATTTTTTATAAGGAGTACTGAATTCACTTCCACTAGTTTCTTGTTGCTTTAAAATGTGCTACAGGATCTAACAGATACAGCAGTACCTTTAGAAGCATGAGTCTAAATTTGTTTTAAATTTTTTGCTTGCTGTTCTTCGGTTTCTTTCTTAATAAAATTATAAATATTGAGAATAACTGCATGGGTCTGACTTTTCAAAAGCCTCTTTCCACCAATTTTACCAGTTTTTGCCGACATAATGGGTTTATATATTTACACTAAAATAAATTAAATTTATTAACAATTCAAAAAAAGTTAACTAAAAAATATTTTTTCTTTAATGACACTAACACTATTAATAAACTTATTAGCAAATAACAGCTGTGTACAAAGGTTGATTATGTAACCCAGTTATTGGTTATAAAACACATAAACAATTTTTTCAAAAAGTACGTAAACACATGCTGCGATGCTACAGCACATCCAATTTCTATCAGCCACCACTGAACAAACAAGCTGTAAATTTGTAATTTTATAATTATTGTAATAAAAAAAAAAAATCTAAATCCTGTACCCTTCAGATGATATATACAAGTATATGATAAAAGATCAGTAGTGAAAATATTACTAATGAATGAGTAGTTTGGACATGATGATTGGATTAGGGAAATAATACACTTAATTGAAATAATTCAGCTTAAATTAAAAATGTACCAAAAAGTATATAAATACTTTAATTATCTATCACAGAATGTAATAAAACCAGAATAGTTCATTTTATAATTAGATTATAAAACAAATCTCTCTACTTTATTTTAATATTCTAATTAATGTTTTTAATTTAATTCCAGACAAACTGTTCTGATGAAGCATAGATCTCTGTGAAAGTTCCAAATGCGACAGAAAACAAGCCAAAGCAGTAAGTGGAATAATTAATTTTATCTAGATAACACTTAGAAAAAATACTGGCCCAAATACTGTATAATGTTATGTTTTACGTCACAACAGTTCTCTAAACATATTTATTTATGAATGATCAGTGCACATGTTTACAAAATCGCAATACAAATTTTTATTATGGATTTATTTTTTTTGCAACAGCAACTGTTTGCTAATATTCAAGTTCTCCAACAAATGAATTTTCTAGAGAATGAAAAAATCAAGGAAAACCATGTTTCACACCTCCATTTGAAAGACATCACTCGCATATGTTTATTTAATAAAAATCAAAAAACCTCATGAATAAGCTCACCTTTTTGTCCCCTCTTCCGCAATCGCGCCTGCATGTCTGGATTACTGGCTTGTAAATAATTGTGTACTACATCAAAATCTTGAAATGGAGGGAACACAGAATCTTCTGGAAGAGGTCCTTTAACAAGAAATTTCCTCTTACGCGAATTGGTCAATAAACGATCACCAGTATCAATACCAAGTTTCTGACACACACTCTGAAAGCAAACACACAATATATTGACCAATGCAGTAATTATATATAACGATTCTATAAAAAATTAATTAATTTAATAATTCATGCTACAGATTAAATATTAAAAAAAATAAATTTCAAAATATCATCATTCCATACCAGGACTGGTCAGCATTAACTGATTAGCTGCTCTAATCGGTTATAATCACTGACTATAGTTGTTAAACAGTGATTAACTGTTTAAACCTACAAAAACATCTCAAATATCATTATTTGAATACCCTCTTATCCTAGCAATGTTACATGTGCTTCATATTTTCAACAAATTTACATAACTTTTTTTTACCGCTTATATTCATAATCTGTTTGGAATTGTTATCATGAAATTGATTTAGTTTCTATTATATAGAAGGATGAAAGTTTAATAAATCCTAGAAATTTTATTTTATTTCTTTATAAATACAATTCTAGTTTTAATTATGTTCATTTGTGTATGGAAGCATTTGAATAAATTAATTCTGTAGTCTACTTTTTTTTTTTTGTTGACTTTTGAACATTTTCATGATTCAAAAATCTTGGCTTATCTACAATAAAAATAAAACAATAAAATAAAATAAATGTGAAGAACAAATATCTTCAATTTTGACATTTTTTTTTAAGATGAGAAATAATTTTATAAAATTTATGAAAATGTATGTTAAAGAGCTAATTTAAGAGATTAAAGAGATAATTTGAATCTTGAAGAATATATTAAATTCTTTAAGGTAGATCACCACATTGGAATGTAAAGTACAAAAAAGGCATTTCAACCTCCTTAGTATTAAAATCTACTTTTAACTGGTTTTAACTAACTGTGTTAAATGGTTACTGCAGTTCAATTTACAGTACAATGTTACAGAAGAATAAGCTAAAACAAAACAGCTTTGGCACTAGAGAAAATTACAAATAAAACAACCTCAAGTAATATTCAACTTCAACATAAATACATTAATTAAATAAGTTATTTTACACTTTAAAAGAAATAAGCTGATATTTCATTGAATAATAATGTTATTGTATGACAAAAAATTATACACTTGAACAAATGCAGAAATTAAATATTTCAGATGGTTTTAGACCATTCCCTTTAAAGATCTCGAAAAATAAAATTATTGTATGATTCAGTTTCCAAACATTAAAAAAAATACTAAAAAAATAAAGTTATGAAATGTTTCATAACTAAATCATTAATAACATAATAAAAAAACAAGAACAAGAAGAAAAAATTACTTACAGCAATCATCCGGCATATTTTGATTTCAAAATCAGTTGAATTATCAACCACATCAAAGTAAGGATGTCCAACCCATGCAGCAGCAGCATTATAATCCAGTTCTCTAGCAAGTACAACACCTTCACTTCGACAAGCATGATCCTGGTAGGAAAAAATAATGATTACTATAATAAAAATAAAAGAACTGATGACTAATAACATTAATTAACAAATGCAAATGAAATGAAGAAATTTATTTCACTTTAACAATAAAAATATAAATAAAAACAATACCAAAGGGAAGAAAAACTATTATGAAGTTAAATTAATATAGATTACTTATAGTGATGTAGCATGTAATTAAAACCAATATAGACTGTTTAAGTAATATTAATTACCAATTTTATTATTTATTTACTAATTTTGCTGCTGCAAACAGGTATTGGGCCAATAGTGGGCCCAATAACAACTTTGATTAGCTAGGAATTTTATACAGGGTAAAAAATTTCAAGATTGGTAGGGATTTTAACTTTGAACCTTCTGGAAAAAATATAGAGGCTACTTCACTGCCTCAGTTTTGGCAGAAATCAGTTTCAGCAGAAATATGATAATTTATTAGTGTAAAATAAACAGCAAACTCATTTCAACACATAAGTTGACTGTTAAAACATAAGTTGATTAAGGAAATCTCCTGGTAGACCTTTAAACAAGAAAATGTGTATAATTTGTATTAATTGTATTTAAAACACTTATAAATCAACAAATATTAATCATCTCAGTTCATGGTTGATTAATTCTGAACGAATTGCAAATCCATTACTTTATTTATAACAATCAGTCTATGATAAGACCATTTTATTTTGTGTATATAAAAGTTGCTGGTTTTTCTATCTATTCTATGTCTTATCTGGTTTTTCCTTACAAATTTACCAGTAGAATTAATCATTATATGGAATGATTTGTTGAATGTGTTCTCTTTTTATACTTGATGTTTTAAAGTTGTAAAAAATTATACAGTAAAACTTCCCCATATCAGACACGGCTCAGGAACAACAATTGGTTCATTACTTAGAGGTCTCCACTATTCAGAAAAATGTGAATATAGTATTATATTCAGTTATTGTACAGAAAAAATACTACTTTGAATAGAACTATTGTGTATTTATTTCATTTAAATTAAAAAAAAATAGTTGCTAATTAATACAACCAAGCTTTTTTTATTTATTATTTTTTTAAAAATAAAACACTCTCCTCTTAAGTTCATATTTGAATAAAAAAAAGAAGATACTGTACTGCTATAATTGACCCATAAAATAAGAGAGTAAAATTAACTACTAGTAGAGAATTTCCTTCTACTCGGACACCAAATTCTCATCTACATCACCACAAACATTTTTACAAATGTATAGTAACATACATATAGAAATTATACATTTTCTTGTAGTAAAAATACAGTACAATACCGTAACAAATATAATACACGTGTTCAATGTGCAGTATACACTTGCACAGCAACTGATGACGAATCACGCTGAATGATGAATTATTGATTGAAATCATAACATCAACATCTAGGTGGGAAGTGACACAATTCACAATAGATTAGATGCACTGAGTGTAAACTAAAACAAGGAAAATTACAATTTTTTTTCCTGCTGTCCACTTTTCAGAACTGATTGAACAGTTTTCATAGGTAAATTCATTTTCCGCATCCATTATTTAGAAGATCTGTAATTGAGAAGTGTTTTATACATTAATACCACTAATAAAACTAACTGGGAATCTAAATGGTCTGTTATTGGGAAGTGTCCGTTAAGGGAATTTCACTGTATATATATACAGTGCTTCTTTTATATATATATATATATATATACACACAGTATCCCACAGATGTTGGCCAGACTTAAAAAAAAAAAAAAATTAACATGGATAAAAGCCCCATCTCGCTTTATTTTCCCTCTGTTCGGCATTTTGTTTCTTTCCAATGAAATTCATATCTTAAGATTGGATTGAATATTTTAAAGAAATTTGGTGTATTACTACAAACAATAGAAATTATTAATCACTTTAATTCAATTTGAGAAGGAAGCGAAAAAAGCACGGTCAGACTGAATAATGTTTATGGTCCACTTCAGTAATTTCTGCCATATCTAACCCATTTATCAACCATTTTGAAGAAATTAGTTGTCACTTTGTTAAAATAAAAGGCTTTACAATTCATTTAATAAAATGTAATTCAATAAAGCTACTACTAACAAAATGTTGTTGGGTAGATGTACATCCCGACCCCATAGGGGAAGACACTCACCTTGTGGCAATTTCGGTCGCCATTTCACCCCCTCCATTCTGAGCCCTGAGGGACTTTACAGGTCATCTTTAGACCCTCTAACTGATTACATCTCACACTCATCAACCAGGCCTCAGTCAGGATGCTCCAATGCAAATGCCTCAGCAGACATTTACATCAGTAAACATTATTATCTCAGCCAACGGCTACGCTTTAGGCTTCTTTCGGGCATCTTCACTCTTATTTTCCTGCAATATCATCCTCTGAACTCGCTAACCAAGTCCACGGAAGCGCGAACCCCATGCCTAGTCCAATTTTAATACCAATGCTTGTGACTGTAAGTGCCTCAACCATCGACTAAGTAACGACTCAATACAATGAATGCTAAACTCATACCGTTCAAAATGTGTAAGTAACAACGAAATCCAGACCTACATCATCCCATCACCCACTATAAACATCATACCTGAAGACTGCCCTTCGCAAGACAGACCATGTCTTCCCTCAGTAGCGCAGTCATGCCCCCCCCAAGCCGACAGTGGCTCTGTCATTTGACTTCAACAATCACTGCTTTTGAATTAACTGAAGCTCGTTGCCAAAATGCCTATCCCTCGGCCAATCAAATGTTTCACTATCTCAATTTCTCTAACTACTCTGGTATGTTCAGCCTTGTACCAGGGACAGACATGAAGGACATAGTCCACCATCAAACCCACAATCCGGGCATAGACCTGAATGGGTAGATGAATACCTAATTTCACTAAATTATCACAGTCAGTTCTTTTGATATACATTTAATAAAGAAACATAAAATGACAGAGAGGGAAAATGAAGCATGGGTATATGTCCACATGTAATTTTTTTTTCCATTTTGATGTCCTGAACCATTCCCTTAAGTTTAGCCAACACATTGCAGAACACCTTAAATACTTAATAGATTTTCTACGGCAACCTAAATTTCTATTCATATACCTATGACAGATAAGCTCATATCATCTGCTAAGGTTAATTTTAATTGTAATTAAACTTCTTGATATCACAAAACTATTTGTAATTTACTTAAAATGATATTCCTTTATTTTTTATTATTTGCAAACAATGCAATAAGGTTATGTTCTCAGAAAAGCAGCTTCAGTGAGCTTAGTACAGCCGCACAGTCTACCAAAACCAAGTAGTATACATCACTTTTAAACATACATAGAATGGAATTTGTGAATGAGAGATTGTCAACTCAAACGTTGGTTTGAAATAAATTTATGGTCCAATTGGCAAAATTGGACATAATTAATCTTCATACTTAATATTGTATATTAAAGAACCATTTTCATATCTGAATAAAACTATATAATTTAAATTTAAATGTACAGCAGCATGCAAATTAATCTGAACACACACGTTATTATTTAATAAAAAAGTAACTTTATTTAGAAAAAAAATCATACCTGTACAATCTGTGAACATCTAGTAATTAATATGTTCTTCTATTCTTAAACACTTGAAGTACACAATTGGACATCAATTCAACAAGTGTACTACACATTTTTTTGATTTCTTCTTCATGAAAACATACAAATATTATTGCTTTAATGAGGCCAATTTTTGTAATAAAATTCATTTTTAACAGTAGTTTTTTTTTCTACCGCCCACAGATTTTCAATTGGGTTTAAGTCTGGGGAGTTGTCTGGTCTCAGGAGCACTTTAGTTTCATTTTTCAAAAAATCTGTCCACTTTTTTAATAGTATCATGTGGTGCCAAATCTTGCTGGAACACTCTGTTGCCTTGTAGGAATCTGTTTTGAAGTTGTGTCACAACCCTTCCTTCAGAATCTTGATATATCCATCACTTTTCAACATACTGTCTACTGGAAGTAACAAACATGGGTCTTTAAATATGAAACCAACCTGAAGTATTTTTTGCTGGGGATGTTTAACTGATTGTTGGATATTAGCTGGTATTTCCATCTGATGCTTTTCTAATGTATGGAATCCTTAGGCCTTGAACATACAAATGTTGGAACATACAACTTGTTGGAAAACAACATTTTTCCTGTCTTCTTTGATCCAGTTAGCTTGTGCTTTAGCCCATAAGCCTTTTTTTGTGCATTACTGATGTTAAAAGCTGCTTTTTAGCTGGCTGATGAACTTTCAGACCAGATGGAAGAGATCAGCGTCTACCAGTTCTCATGTGTAAATCTGTTTCACTGGCTATTAATTTTCAATTGAAGTCCACTGCAGATAATTTTGGATTAAGTTTACTTTTTCTCACTAATAAATCATCTTGAGTTAGAATGGTTTTTCTTTACAGCCATATTTGCCTTTCCTTGTGTAAAAAGGAACCAGTTTCTTAAAAATGTTTTAAAATAATATTCGCTGTCCCTAGTCCAACACCACATTCAGAAACTATTTGCTGTCATGTCATACTGGTATGCTCAGAGAGAAACAATTTTCAAATGCTTTTTTTAGTTATGTCCATTATTATATATTAACGACAAACTGAACAAAAAATATGAAAATATAATTTTGCAATAAAATTTCACATAACACTATTTATATCATGAAAAGTGCTAAATAACCAAAGAACCATAACCTCACATTACACAGATAACTTAAAGAATGGGTGTGATCAAGCAGTATGGCCACAAAATTGAAATAGATAAAACATTCCCTTGTAGGGATTAATTTGCATACTACTATATATTCTGTAATGTAAATTTTATACCTAGTGTAAATTTTCTCATATTTTGTATAATAATATTACATTTATATAAGTAAGGTTATAAATACCTCGGTGGAATAAAAATCTTCAGCACCGTTAGCTGCAGTGACCATATGAATTATCTGGTTATAACGATTATCACGTAATTCAACTGGATTCCAACCATTTGACAGCATCATACGCTCCCATTTTTCACGAGATATAACTGTTACACAAAAAGATCAACAATGATAAGTTAAAGATAATTTTGAACTACATAAATAATACATTAGTTTAGTATCAGTAGTCAAAACTTCTTTTGAATCAGTATGTTTTCAAAAAAATTCTAATCGATTAAAGTTCTGATAAGTTCTGATATAAAATCTAAAGACTGTTTGGAGTAAAATGTGATGTAAGTAAAAGAATAAATTTGTACAATTGAACAAGTATGATGTACATGTACATTAATCCTTCATTATTCAAGGGGGTTACAGTAAGTACATCCTCCACTAGACAGGGTTTCAAATAAATAAAATTAAGATTTAAATACCATGAATTCTCAGTTATTAACAAGCCTTTCTTTAGTTAACTCTAGCTCTAGCAATTTAAATATCAATAGAAAAGTTATAACTGTCAAACATTTTGAAAAAAATGTTATATTTTTTAAGAATTGTTAAAAAAATGATTATTCAAAATAAACACAAAATAGTGAACATCAAATAATTGAGAATAAAGTGAAGAATATAAATTTTACAGAAATAAATCTACTCTTAATTGAATCCTGATGAATGCAACCTTTAGAATTGGAAGAAATAAGTTTGAGCAAACATAAATTTTTTTTTCCGTTAAAATTAATTTTTCATTTAACAAAAATTGCTGACCTAGATACACACAATAACATGAAAAACTCTTCCTTATCTTAAGTTTGATACTTATACAAATTTAAATTCTTCCAATCTACACTACTAATCATCAGTTGATTATTGCATTGTGCATACATTTTTCCCCTGCCTTTTGGTTGATCTACATTGCACTTATTTGTCTACTGACTAAAATTCAATTTGATAGAC
This sequence comes from Lycorma delicatula, assembly GCF_047948215.1. Lineage (NCBI taxonomy): Eukaryota > Metazoa > Arthropoda > Insecta > Hemiptera > Fulgoridae > Lycorma > Lycorma delicatula. The sequence goes on along the minus strand of NC_134458.1, from coordinate 100,726,693 downwards.
ACTGCAGTTACTAATAATTAAAAAGATAAATCTGACGAGGGAAAACTAAACATGGTTAAGTAGCTGGAATCTTTGTTACTTCACTAGCATAAGTTATCAAAACATCAGATTCTAAGTTTTTATAATATACCAGTCTGTAAGATGCATTTACTTTTATCTATTTTGGGGAAAATATGTAATAACTTATAGGATAAACATAACATAATTGAAAAAAAAAGAATTTACAGCAAAAATATATACTGCAAACATCCAAATCAACAAAAAGTGCTAGTATGAAATAAACATAACCTATCTCCACTTATGACCATAAATCTAAAGTCATAACAGAGTCTTGTAAGGTAAAGTGTTTTTGAATATAACATTATAAACTGCAATTTATAGTTGACTGATTATAAAGAGTTAAATAATAAATAATCAAGACATACCAGTGCAGTGTGTGATTTTGCCATTCTCATTTCAGAAAATAGGGGACACACTGTGACAGTCACCAGAGCTAATATCTAGTGAATAAACGCTAGCAACCCATTTGTATGATTCTACATAATCATAAAAATCCAAGTATTCAGTAATCCTACTGACTGAGCCACCACATATGTCAATGACAGGCGTTCAACAATATCTAGTACTATTGACAAAAGCAACAACACAAAATTCTTTACAAAAATTGCAGTCTTAATATTTGGCAAACCTGCTCATTACACATTAATAAATTCAACCGAACGGAAAACTAGAATTAAAGTTAAATAAGTGTACAAAAAATGATGCCAAAATTATACAAGCACGGACCCATAAATGAATAAATGTGTTCTGAAAAAAAGAAGGCTTTTGCTTAACTATGTTGAAATGCGGAGAAAACAGAACAGCTAATTTGGAGAGAAGCCAAATCATTTACTAAGGATCAAAAAAAATGCCAAACCCAATTCTACTTATGTAGGATCCATGTATGTTCTTCAGTTTTTCACTGGGTAATAAAATTAAACAAAAAAGTGCCAGCACTGGAATGAAATAAAACAAGATTATTTAACTTAACAAAATTACACGGTAGGTAATTTAACTTTAAATAAAAAAAACAAAACAACACATCATAACATAATTAAAAATTACTATTATCCCCACAATCACAGGCTGATCAGATGTCAGTACAGCAGCAAACTAATTTGAGCTAAACTGGTTGATAAAGCTAACACCATTTAATGTTTCCCATTGGAGAAGGTAAGTAAGTATTCATTATAAAAAGATAAGCTTTGAAAACTGCTAACTTAGGCTTCAGGCCCCTAGATAACATCAAATTAACCATAATATCAATATATGCCTTAAATAAATATTCAATGTTAAAAGAAATAAATGTAATGAGCGAACTTTACTTACATGCAGATGCATCCATAGCACCACGATCACAAATTATAAGGCAGTCTCTTTGACATGTTTCACCCAACTCGAAAAATGTGTTTTCTATCTGTATCATGGTCTTTAATAGATTCTCTTGAAATTTGTATGCTAAATAAAAAAAATAAAAACAACAATTAAAATTCAACATATATAAATTTAAAAAAATATCACAATCAGCATAACTTACAAATAGAAACAGTTACACAAACTAAATTTAAGTCACTGATTTCATACATATCATCCTCATTCATCCTCTGAAGAATTATCTAAACGGTAGTTACCGGAGGCTAAACAGGAAAGAAAGAAGAAAGTCACTGTTGATGAGCGTCAGTCAAACTGAAAGTGTATGTAAATGGTGATGGTAAAAGGTATAAGGAAAACCTTATTCATACATAAATCTGAGACAAAATTAAGACATGTTAAGTAATAAAATGGATCTTTTCTGCATTTAAATACCATTAAATATCACAATTTAATTCAATATCATTTTGTATTTAGTTTAAATAACACTTTTGTTATTAATAAATTGCATATAATTTGTATATTTAATGTTACTCAGATGAGGTTAGCAAGTGAAACGAGCGTTATGTTATGTCGATATCATACAAAGTTCAGTAAATTGAATAGTTACATTACCTAACCTAACCTTAATCTTGATTTAAACCTAACTAACCTTATGTATTAAACTAATACATAACCTGTTAATAATTACATAACCTGTTTAACAAATAAATACAATATATATGAATAATTTATACTGTAGTAAAAGTTTTAGGCGAAACAGAAAAGAATTAAAAGAAAAAACAGAAAAGAAGGGAAAAAAAATTACAATGCTTAATGAAACTCACACAACACAACATGATAAGGCTAATACTTGTATAACAATATTCTTTTTTTCTTTTATAAAAAGATTTGGTTAACAAAAACATAAGATAATGCAAAACCACTGCCTTATTACATAATACTGTACCCTCATCTGCAAGGCATTATTTTAACAATGCAATAACATTAAAAGCTTTTTAGTAGATCATTTTACAGAAATATATTCACTCATTGTCAAAAGAATCAGATGACAGATGTATCTGAGAGAGGAAACCACCACACGCAGTAACTAAAATATTCTACAATAAGCACAGCAACACTATATATAAATACAGATATAAATGATGCCAACAAATAGTCTAGCAAAAATAAAATTAAAGTGTTGAATAATTAGAAAAAAACATTTCACACTATTCATTCCTCACAAAAAATTTTACTTTTTAAATTCACATATAGATTCACAACACCCATGTTAATCTATCATTTTTTTCGTCTTCAGTGATTTGACTGGTTTGATGCAGCTCTCCAAGATTTCTTATCTAGTGCCAGTCGTTTCATTTCGATACACCTCCTACATCCTGCATCTCTAACAATTTGTTTTACATATTCCAGACATTGCCTGCCTGTAGAACTTTACCCTTCTACCTGTCCCTCCAATATTAAAGCAACTATTCCATGATGCCTTAATAGGTGGCCTATAAGTCTGTCTCTTCTTTTAACTATATTTTTCCAAATGCTTCTTTCTTCAGCAATCTGCTGCAACACCTCTTCATTTGTCACTTTATCCACCCATCTGATTTTTAATAATCTCCTATAGCACCATATTTCAAAAGCTTCTAATCTTTTCTTCTCAGGTACTCCGATCGTCCAAGTTTCACTTCATATAAAACTACGCTCTAAACATATACTTTCAAAAATGTTTTCCTGATGTTTAAATTAATTTTTGATGTAAACAAATTATATTTCTGAATGAAGGCTCATTTCGCCTGTGCTATTCGACATATCACTCCTGCTTTGTCCATCTTTAGTAATTCTAGTTCCCAAATAACAAAATTCTTCTACCTCCGTAATCTTTTCTCTTCCTATTCTTATATCCAGTAGTTCATCAACATTATTTCTACTACATTTCATTACTTTTGTTTTGTTCTTGTTTATTTTCACGCAGTAGTTCTTGCGTAGGACTTCATCCATGCTGTTCATTGTTTCTTCTAAATCTTTTTTACTCTCTACTCGAAATATATCCACGATTAAAACATTGTACATCACAATCATATATCAACGATTTGCTGATGATCAGCAAATCGTAGCATCTTTATCTTTTCACCTTGTACTGTTACTCCGAATCTAAATTGTTCTTTAACATCATTAACTGCTAGTTCTATATAAAAATTAAAAAGTAACAGGGATAGGGAACATCCTTGTCTGACTCCCTTTTTTATTTCGGCTTCTTTCTTATGTTCTTCAATTATTACTGTTGCTGTTTGGTTCCTGTAAATGTTAGCAATTGTTCAGATATCTCTCTACTTGAACCCTAATTTTTTTTAAATCCTGAACATTTTATTCCAGTCTATGTTATCGAATGCCTTTTTTAGGTCTATAAATGCCAAGTATGTTGGTTTGTTTTTCTTTAATCTTCCTTCTACTATTAATCTGAGTGCTAAAATTGCTTCCCTTGTCCTTATACTTTTCCTGAAACCAAATTGGTCTTCTCATAACACTTCTTCCACTCTCCTCTTCTGTACAGAATTCTAGTTAAGATTTTTTATGCATGAGTAGTTAAGCTAATTGTTCTGTATTCTTCACATTTATCTGCTCCTGCTTTCTTTAGTATCATGACTATAACACTTTTTTGAAGTCTGATGGAACTTCCCCTTTTTCGTAAATATTACACAACAGTTTGTATAATCTATCTAGACCTACACTGTGTAGTAATTCTGCAGGTATTCTGCCATTCAAATCTTTTAATGCTCTCTTAAATTCAGATCTCAGTGTTCGTATGAGCCAGTCATATATTCACCATAGGAATAGACATTGATACACGATTTTACTTCAGCCTTCTACTTTCATCCTCTTCTTCCTCTGTAACACCATCTTCTAATTCATTTCCTCTGTATAACTTCAATATACTCCACCCACCTATTGACCTTTCCTTTCATATTATAAATCGGTGTACCATCTTTGTTTAACACATTATTAGATTTTAATTTATATACCACAAAATTTTCCGTAACTTTCCTGTATGCTCCGTCTATTTTACCAGTGATCATTTCTATTTCCACTTCTGAACACTTTTCTTTAATCCATTCTTCTTTTGCTAGTTTGCACTTCTTGTTTATAGTATTTCTTAATTGTCGATAGTTCCTTTTACTTTCTTCATCACTAGCATTCTTAAATCTTCTTTACCTCCCCCTCTTCCTCAAGCTTCTCTTAATTTCACAGATTCATCTGACACCTTTTCTTTAGGTTTTTAAACCTCAATCTACATTTCATTATCAATAAATTGTGGTCACCATCAATGTCTGCTCCAGGGTAAGCTTTGCCGTCAACAAGTTTTTCTGTAAATATTTGCTTAACAATGATCCAATCTATCTGATACCTTACAGAATCACCTGGTTTTTTCCATGTTATATTCTTCTATTATGATATTTAAACTGGGTGTTGGCAATTACTAAATTATAATTCGTGCAAAACTCTGGAAGTTGGTCCCCTCTTTCATTCCTTTTGCCCAGTCCATATTCATCCACAATATTTCCTTCCTTGCCTTTTCCAATGCTTGCATTCCAATTTCCAACTATTATTAAATTTTCATCCCCTTTTATGCGTTTAATTGCTTCATCAATTTCTTCATATACACACTCTACCTCATCATCATCATCATCAGCACTTGTAGGCACATAGATGCTAACAATTGTTGTCGGCTTAGGTTTTGACTTTATCCTCATAACAGATTCTATCATTATGCATTTTGAAATACTCTACTCTCTTCCCTATCTTCTTGTTCATTATGAAACATACTCCTGCCTGCCCTTTATTTGAAGCCGAGTTAATTATTTTAAAATCACCTGACCAAAAGTCCTTTTCCTCTTCCCACCGAACCTCGCTAATTCCTAGTACATCTACATTTAATCTATCCATTTCCCTCTTTAAATTTTCTAATCTACCAACCTTTTTTAGACTTCTAACATTCCACGCTCCGACTCATAGAATCTTATTTTTTATTTTCTGGTGATCCCTTCCTTAGTAGTACCCACCTGGAGATCCGAACGAGGGACTAGTTTACCTCCAGAATATTTTACCAAGGAAGGCGTCTCCATCTTTACTACATGAAAATGCAGAGTTATATTTTCTTGGAAAAAAAGCAGCTGTAGTTTTCCATTGCGTTCTGCTGCACAGTACTCAGAAGACTGAGTGATGTTCATATGGCCATTAAATCCTTTTGACCTACACCCTTAACAACTACTGAAAGAGCTGCTGTCCTCTTCCAGGAATCATTCCTTAGGTTGGCTCTCAACAGATACCTCTCCAATATGGTTGCACCTTCGGTCCAGCTACTCTGTATCACTGAGCGCTCAAGCCCCTTCACCAATAACAAGGTCTCATGATTCATAGAGGGAGAATCGATCATAGAATAAAATATAAAATTCAATACCTATCACGGACTAATTTATGTTTTTTATATACAATCTCAGATATGTGTTTTAATGGGAAAGATAAAATAACCAATGATTTAATAATAAACAAAATGAATGAAATCAGCAGATGAGCATTTTACACTGACAATATTACCTTAAACATTTATTACATACAACTATAATAAATTCAATATTATAGGAACATAAATTAATATACTCAATTTTAAATATTAAACTATTTCAAAGACATTATTTATTTTGTTACAGTTCTGCATATAAAATACAACAAAAATTACATAACATTTATAAAACTTCATCCGAGACCAGAAATATGTTCATCAAATGAATAGTAGAAATTTTATAGGGATGACACAGGCAGTTTATTTTATTACTTGCAAATTGGAGTAATAACAAATATTTTCCTTAAAGGAACATATAAATTAAATTAAGGAACATATTATACTGAACTAACAATTACCTAATTATTTATTTATCTACTTTACTACAACAGATGGATGCTCTATGCCAATCGATGACAATAAATTTTTGTAGCCTGTGAAAATATGTCATGCTTGACTGGATTCTAATCCAGAATCTCTAGATAAATGGAAGAGACACTTCACCATTGAGTGGTAATGACCATAGATTCACTTTATGCTATATTACAACCAAAGTTATACTTAAAATTAATTTATTAACTCAACCCCAAAATGGCTGTACCAACTCTTAATATATAAATTCAATGTAATTTTAGAATAACATTTTAAACTCTTTATTTAATATTTTATAATTATTTGCAAAAATTTTACAAATAAAGTAGGTAAATAAGTTGTCTAAATGGTTGAATTCCTTTTAAAATAAATAATACATATAAATTAGACTGCAAGAAATAAATGTAGTAAAAGGAAGTAGACAACACAAATAATAAAAGTAAGACATTCGAATGGAATAATTTAATTGAAGAAATACTATATAAAATGACTTGAAATAACACAAATTATTTTACATTGTTTTATTTCATCATAAATAAGTTGCATCAAATGCAAGATTTTATACAAAAAAAAAAGAATATAAGACTGTTATACATATAATAAAAATCTGATGTGGAAAACACACGACTTCCTTGTATGCCTATTAAATTATATATTTTTAAAACAAAAAGTACATAAAATTTTATTTCATTAAAAACTTTTGATATTTTTTATTTTTTTTTTTGTTATTGAATTATTTTTCATCGTAAAAATTTTATTACAATGAGAGGTTAATAATTAATAAATCAATACATTTAAATTAAAAAAAAAAAAAGGAGATGGAGTCTGATTCGAACCAATGTGCCTTCCCCTTGTAAGACCAAATATTTCATTAATTAATATTTTATTTGGCTATAACTCTGGAACCAATGAAAACAAGTACCACTTATGATATACCATTGAAAAGCTCTCAATGAGGGTTTATTACTGCAGTTAAGAAAAAGTCCAAAATACAATTTTTTTTTATTTTTGGCTTTTTTGGACACTTTTGGTTCAGTTGATTGTAATCAAAAGAAGAAGTGCACAACTAGATGTTGCAACAATCTTAAATCCAAAATTTCAACATCCTATAGCTAATCGTTTTTGAGTTATGCGAGATGTGTGCATAGGTACAGACATCATGGTGAAACTAGTAAAAACGGATTCGGGGATGGCAAAATGTTTATTTCCATTGAAATTTGGAAACCAAAATTTTTCGCGATCACAATATTTCCTTTACATCGTACAAGTAAAAAAAAAACTTCATGTGCTCAAGTACATAATAAAGCAATTTTTTTAAATAAATAAAACTGTTTTTTTATTTTTCAATTACAACTTTATTTGTTTACTTCAACAACCTTTTCTATGATGAGAAATTTATTTTGTATCAATGCCAAACCTGAGCGGTATTTGAACTCAGAGAATCTTCTCAATGAAAGACAGACATGGTTCCATTGCACTAAGGAGGTAATGGGGGCACTGAGTAGTTAGGGGGGTACTTCAAAAAATCAAAATGAGTTTACAGGGCACAAAAACTGGCTATCAGATCTCTGTTTGGTGACTGGAAATAAGAATCATATCAATCAACTTTTACAAAAAACAAAAATTCTGTCAATTTTGTACATTTATAAATTTATTAATGACATTTGCTATAAAAAACTTATTTCAAAAAATAAATATTCACTTGAAACAAAAAAATTACTATTTGTAATAATGCAAAAAACTATTTTTTCATACTTTATTTTACCTGAATTTAAATAATTACTAAAATAAACAACTTTAAAATTTACCAGTTTGTTTTTTTTAAAGCAGTGTTCAGTTTTGTTAGCTGTAGAATAGAAAAACTGTCACACCTGGCAAGATCTACATAATGCATTTATCTTATTAAAATATTTATTTATTGCTGATTTTTTGATGTAAAAAATAATTTGAAATTAAGTTTCCATAACAAAATTTAAGCAAATAAATATGTTTTTTTGGGCTTTTTCTTTAATACTTATTAATACGATAAAATTTCTATTTACAAAAAAAAATCTAACAAAACAATTCATAATATTTTAAAACTCAATTGTTTCCTTATATACCAAAAGGTCCTGAACTCTAATGTACGTGGGTAAGTCAATTATTATCTGCAATTGAGTTCTATTTTTGTTTATGTTGTTAGTACTGTCATGTTGCGTAGATGATGCATGCATGGTTTAATTGTTATGTCTCTGCAGCTTTGATACTGCTAGGTTAGTTCCATTATCGCTGCCCTGCCATTAACCATGGCTGCTGCGCTTTCTGTTTGCATCAAAGAAGAGCAACATTCAGTGATCTGTTTTTTGTGGTCGGAAGGTGTATCAGGGACCAAAATTCATTGAAGACTTTCGGTACAGTACGGGAACAGTGTTTTGCCGCAACAAAGTGTCTATGAATAGATTTAAAAATTCAAAAATGGTCGCACAAGTGTTACGCACGACGAAGGAGCTGGACGACCGTTTACCGCCACAAATGAGGAAAACATTGAGCGTGCACGTGACATGGTTTTCTTAGACAGACGAGTAACTATTGATGAAGTGGCACAGTCTGCAAATTAGTCACTGTTCTGCCTACGAAATCATCCACAACAGACTTGGGTTTCATAAAGTCTGTGCAAGATGGGTCCCAAAACACCTCACACAGTTGCATAAACAAACGCGCTTGGACATCTGCCAAAAACATTTGGATCACTATGGTAACGAACAGGACATCTTAGACAGAATAATCACTGGTGACGAAACATGAATCCATCATTACAAGCCGGAGAGTAAACAGCAGAGTATGGAATGTAAACATCCAAATTCGCCCTACAAAAAAAGTTCAAGACCCAACCGTCCGCAGGAAAACTGATGCTTATGGTTTTTTAGGACTCGCAAGACCCAATACTGGAACATTATGAAGAAAGGGGCACGACAATAAACAGTGAGATGCTTACTGCCAAGCTGAAGCCTGCAATTCGAAGCAAATGCAGAGAACTGCTGTTGAAAGGTGTTATGTTGTTAAACGACAATACTCGTCCACATACTGCGGCCCACACTGCTGAAACGCTCCAGAAACTCAACTTTGAAGTACTGGCTCATCCTCCATATAGTCCTGATCTTGCCCCTTCTGACTACCACTTGTTTGGTGCACTCAAAGAGGCATTAAGGGGCCGTTGATTTACCTCGGACAAAACAGTTAAAGAAGCGGTGCATTCCTGGCTCGCAGCTCAACCGAAAACCTTCTTTTATGAGGGAATCAGGAAGCTTGTGCAATCATGGACCAAGTGTGTTGAAATTAAAGGGAACTACGTTGAAAAATGATGTACATGTTAGTTTCCTATTTGTATTGCAATAAAATTTATAACGACACTGCAGATAATAATTGACTTACAGTCATATAATTACTCTTATACATCGCAATGCAGGAGCTACTTCTAGCTCATAGTTGGTAATGGTACAGCGGGTTCCAATTTTAAGTTAAGAATACCATACACAATTAAATTGTTAAATATTTTACCCATCTGGGTACAGCTGCGTAAGGGTTCCAAATCAAGAAAGCAGCATTATGAGATAACTGGAGATTTTAAAATACCAAATGAATAAACTGTTGTCATGCTTCTGAAATTCTTTTATTTGTACATTCTTTTAACAAGGAAAAAACCCAAACAAACCTATATTTTTTTAACAAACCTATCAAATCCAAGAAACCAGACAAAGTTTATTTTACAATTTTAAGACTATGCAGATTTCATTACTTATTGCAGTCTTTTTTACATACAACATTTTATCTTTTTATTTAGGATTTTCACAAGTTCCTGCTGTTTATAATACTTGGTTTACAAGCACAAACAATATTCATTTTAACGAACCACTTTTAACACTAATACGAACAAACAATACTGTGTTGTGGTTTAACTGAAGACACTTTTCAGGAATGAATCATTCAAGACCAATATTTAAAGTGTAATGACAATTGTCACACAATTATAATTTTGCAAAAATTCATAAATCAACACTAAAGCTGGTAAAAACAACATATTAAACAACAAAAAAACTCTTTTTCTTTTATTACTGTTCAAGATATTAAAACTACATCATTTCAGTAACCATAACATCATGTATAAGGAAAAAGTGACTGGTAGCCAACTAGTAGTTAAAATATGTCCATTAAAAAAAAAAGATAAGACCCATAAATAATATTTCTCTTTTTTATTAATTATCTTAATTTGTTAAACATTATATTGAAATAAAATACAGCTTTTTTTCACTAAATTATGACTATATATAGCATATACATTCATAATTTAGTAAAATAAACAACATAAATTATGTAATAATAAAAAATATAAAAATATTATTTATAATAAAAATAAATTTCAAACAGCTTTATTAACTGTTATAAATGAATTCTATAAATAATTTAACAAAACAATTAATTATGTAATAAACCATACATAATAGTTGCATCGTATAATAATATTAATATTCAATTTAAGAAATATAAAAATAATTTTATACAATAATCATTTAAACAGGAAAAAAGGTTAATATAATCTATAAATAAATATTTATAAACATTCATTAAACTAATAATCTGATAAAAATGATTTAACAAAACCGTTGTTTATATTTATTTGGTTTTTTCCACATCAAGATTTAACACTTTCCCCACCAGATATTTAATTCATCTGACATCATACTGAAAATTTCAAAGAAATCATTAAAAATGTACTATTATCTTGTAAAATTAATTGTCAACTTTAATGAAGAAACATTTTGAATGAACTAAAGAAGATATTTATTACATGATTTTTTTATTACGCTGAAAAAATAGGATGCTTAAAAATATTAGGAGGGGAACCTCAGTGTCAAGGATACAGGACACCAGTTGAAACATGTCAAAAACAATGAAAAAAGTGAAAAATTATAAACTTAGTCTTCCAAATAGGTACTTTATTTGATTTAGTTAGTAAAAATACCATTCGGATATTTTATCCAAAGGTTTTGGGCTCAAATCACGGTTAGGCTTGCATTTTTCAGTAGAAAACCGAGTATAAACCTGTAGTTAATCAAATCAACAAATTAAACAATTTTATAATGAATTGACTTTGTTAGTATACAAAGTATTTTTACAACAATGTACGTACATACGTACTTTTATCATGTTATCAGGCAATGTGACAGTGAAAAACTGATATTCTTCAAGAATTATTGAGTATATGGGAAGAGAAGAATTTAAAAAGTAAAACTGGTACATCATTTTCGGAGATAATTTAGAATTTTTTATTCATAATTCGCTCTGATGCAAGATGTTTGTCTGGCTGAAGTGAAACCACTCGGCTGGGGTCTTGCTTGGGGGCCTTCAGATCTCAATAATGAGTGAATTATTATAAAAATGAGTTGTTAAGAAATAAAAAAGTTTGCCAAATGTTTTGCCTAAGTAAGAGTAATATGTACACCTGATGCATCTGGTTTTTCATACAATACATCTTAATATTATTTACTGTTTGTGTTGAGAGAAATAACTACTTGAACTTGAATTATTAGTAATGTTTAACAATAAAGTAGAATTAATTAAACAATGTATTGTTTTAAAAAAAACAAATTGATTTTTATTTTTTTTATTAATTCTAACATTTGATAATTAACATAAACTAACTCGAAAACTTAGCCTTTTTGTCAAGATTGAATAAAAGTAAGCATATTTTAAATTAAGCCTCTTAAATGAAACCCACCGGGTTGGTCTAGTGGTGAGCGCGTCTTCCCAAATCAGCTGATTTGGAAGACGAGAGTTCCAGCGTTCAAGTCCTAGTAAAGCCAATTATTTTTACACGGATTTGAATACTGGATCGTGGATACCTGTGTTCTTTGCTGGTTGGGTTTCAATTACCCACACATCTCAGGAATGGTCGAACTGAGAATGTACAAGACTACACTTCATTTACACTCATACATATCATCCTCATTCATCCTCTGAAGAATTATCTAAACGGTAGTTACCGGAGGCTAAACAAGAAAGAAAGAAAGAAGAAGAAAGCCTCTTAAATGAACTTGCTGACTTAAGCTGACATTTCCTTCTGTTACTATTCTTATATTGAGGAATCAATTAATTCAATAATTAAATCTAGATAATTATTTCTTGATTCTATTCATCATATTTTAGGCGATTACCAAGAACACGTGCTGTTCATTTTACTTTTGATTGTATCTAATCATAGATGATTTATTCAGAAAACTAAAACTGGTTTCCAGTGATTTTCTGATAATTTGGCAACATTTACTTAAGCAGTATCAACAGCACACATTTACAATAACAAAATAACCTTTACATTTTTCAAAAATGTATTTACAAAAACAAAGTTTACACTATCAACACCTGATGGCACTTCTAAATGGCATTTTCTTCCCTATGAACAATTTTACCCATGCCAGGTTTTCTGTTAATTTCATTGAATATGTACTATGTATCAGAGGTACAATGACCCACCAACTTACAAAAATGAAAGACTTATATATGTCTGTAATGAGTATACATAATTATTAAATCACAAGAATAACAATATATTTAGTCAGTGTACCACTTCCTAAATGCAAATATCAAAAAACTGTTCACTCGCCTCCAAAACTAACATTTATAACTCCATGATCATAGTACGCCTAAAACATCTCAGATAGTAATATTCCAAAAAGTAAAATGGTAAGATGAGAGGATAAAATACAATATGCAGGTAGATTTTCATAGATAAATTGAACAATATTTTACACAGTTTCTTCGGTAAGTAAATACAAAAAATCTATTATCGAGCGCCTAACAGCCACAACAGTTGCTTGCAAGTACTAGGGATAATTATCTGACATCAATGATTTTTATAATGTGTACCTTCTCATGAAAGTAGCACTTTCTCTTCAAAGTCACATGGTCACCTCCATTTAAGAAAAAATATCTCTGGAAAACATAGTAAACCTTTCAACCCGATAGTTCTCAAATATCTCACCAAGTAGTAAAGTGAAAACTGGAAGGATGTAAAGCAAAATAAAATGTCAAAGGTCAAACTGTGTTCAATGAACCCTTTCTAGTACATCACCAGCACTAAGAATACCAGCTTTAGTTCAGTTTTAATGGCTGATAATCATAGTAGTCGTAAAAAATACATCTATCAGGTCTGTAAAAATCATTCAAAATAACTGATATCATAATAACAGCAGAAGACAATCATAATATTAAAGATTTTTTTTAACATAAGTACTATTCAGAATAAAGATTACCACAAAAAAAATTATTTGAGTTTAAAAATTAAGAAATTCTTGATTTTTACTAATGAAAAAACAATAATCAGATGTAATATTTCAACTCATTGACAACGAAATTAATAATGATCAACATAAGAATGAAAATGATCTTGACATTCAATTGACTTGTGTATTAGAGTAATAAAAAAATACTTGATAAATATAATTTAAAATAAAAAAAACAGACAGTTAAATACAGTTCATATAAATTCCGCAACAAAATAAAATTCATATCAATAAAAATTAAATACTCTAAAATCTATATACAATACTTTTGGAAAGATAACAGGTGCTCCATCTGCTTCCTGTGGATTTTAACTACAGTTAATAAATGTTTTTTCTTTTTTTTAACAACACTATTGAAAAAAATACAATAATTCAACAGACTGTAAACTAAAAATATAGACATATAAACCACGACATCAACAAAAAGTACTCTTATCAGTTAATTAATATAATTTACAAAATTACATAAAAGGATGCAACAAAGTTATCCATAAGTTAATAACCTCTGGATATTCAAAATTGATTAAACATTAATCATTTATTACTGTTATATTTAAACAATTATCCGCAAGTGATTAAATATTACATAAACTTCAGATATAATTACATTAAAAAAAAGATTACACGTTTAATTTAGTATTACCATTTATAAGTTTCTATATTATAATATACACTATCATATAACATATTATATAACACTATCATATATTATTATATAACGCTATCATATCACACCATACCATTCGTACTAATAAAAAATAATAACTATTGCGTAACACTATAACAAAGATTTTATACTACCTAAGTTGTTTGATTATTCATAAAAGCAGTATTATACTTTTACAGTATTTCATTTATTAACATCAATATATTATCCATGTTTATCAGATCTTGTTTAATAAAATTTTTAATAAAAATTAAGCTGTAATAAATGAATCAATCAAAACATTAATGAATTAAAATATTACTGTTTATTAAAACAGAACAATTTACACAAAATTCAGGAGATTTCAGTGTAAAGACTGTCTAAAATGAAAATTTCATCATCACTCAGCATATCTACTTTTACACCTTCTTTAATTGATAGGTCATGGATGCAATTACTTAATATTTTACATTTACAGCAGTTATTGTGTTAAGCATGTTTAAGCCTCTTAAATAGTCAAATAACTGTGAAATCAGGGGTGCAATTGATGTAATATGTATGACAGGAATATGTATGTAGTGTAGCAAAATCCACAATTAAGTGCGAGAGCAATACAATGAAAATGTGATGACAGCATGACAGAGATGGATCTAGATGTTTAATGAAGGACAAGAGAATGAATATTACAAAGCTAAGTGGACAACCATCCTTGGTGATTAATAAATTAGGTAGGTCAATGAAAATGTATGTATAAACAAACAATTATTTAAAAAATTCTGCAGTTTACTTTTTCTTCAAATTTCAAAATTTGTAATGGGCAAAATTATCATTGTAACTTGTATTATTGACAAATGTGAACATATTGTAGTGCCTACAGGATACTCGTAGGAAGTACAAATTTCTTATAAATTTGATATTCCTGACCGAATATGGAAAGTGAGACAACAGTCTCACTTTCCATAGTGGAGTACATCACCTCACTAACAAAAAGAAAAACATTCAAGCAATGATCTGAACAAGAAAGTTCATGATTATATTATGAGATTGATATGGTATTCTTTTGACGATATTCAAGCCCTAAAACTCAACAAACACAAGATTGTAAAAGACAGAAGATTTGTCGAGAATGTCACAGACCAACTTCTGACATGTTTTTCTCTTTGAAAATGGTTGGGTTTTATCATGATGGCTGGATATCATTCTCTTCATGTAGCTTAACTTTGTTCTCAGTATTTTCCATCTCTACCTTCTCCATAAGAAGTTCTATGTTTTGATAACTATAACGAACAGCAAAACTAAATTACAAAATAACTACTCAAGATGTGAATGACAGATTTATTAACAATAGTGGAACTACGCTGAAAATTGTTTGAAGTTTGTAAATTTTAATAAAATTAAATCTTTTTTTTAAATACTACAATGGAAGTTACCCTTGTACCAGGCACTTATTAGGTAACAAAAAAGTTACCTAATATTGGAAAGATTTATTTACAAATTACAATAACGGTACATTTATTATATACTAAGATAATAATTAACACTAAAATACATAACAAAGCATTAACTGCTACAGTATATTTCTTTTAATGCAAATTAAATGATGACACCTACAGATTGTATATAATTTTCAGTATTTTCAATGAAACATAACATGCTTAGCGAATTCTATTATTCAAAATACACTTACAAACACGTAAACAGAAATACAAATGTACAGATAAATACACATATACAAACAAAAACACATATGAACAAATAGAAATGCAACACAAGTCATTCCATAGGCATGTACTTCAAGTAAATAAGACTACAACATCAAGAGATATAACTTATCTGCATTATATAAGAAGTTATAGTCATATCATACCATACAATTAACACTATTCATGAAACAATACAAAAAACAAACATTAAATATTACTGAAAGCAGTTGGAAGTACAGAAAAATTTGTTTTTTTCAATTTACAACTTTTTATAATTGAGCATTATTGTACATTAAAACAAATTGTACAGTAAGTCAAATTTGATTATAGAAATACTTGATCTATTTGGTAAGTGCTTCAGCCATTAATAAATACAGTAACTTTGAGCAATTTCTAAATAAATAATAAAATTTCACAACTAGCATGTAAACAGTGTTGCCATCCCACAAATTTCAAGTAAGGAAGCTGCTTCGCCTACTACTGATTTACAATATTACCCAAGAACAACAAAGAAATCAATATGTTGCAACAATCAATAAAAACAGAATATATACTACATAAAAGCAAGCAATAAAATTCCTGTTATTACAATTAACTAATGTTAATAATACATACTACTAAAATAATAAATAGAATATCTATTTAAAAACAAAAAAATAGTGACATATTAACTCACTTGCCTGAAGGATTCAAATGAAGATTAAACATCTGGCACTGAAAATAATGGGATTAAACACAACAAAAATTTTTTCAATGGTTTGATTTATTTTTTCTTTCTTTAAAAATTCAATCTAAAGTGGTTCCTTTTTTTTACAATCTGTTTTTCTGAGCGCTTCTAAACTTAAATATAAGGAATTTGTTGGCGATTTATTTTAAACATACCTGCTGTACATTCTGCAAACTGGCTGCAGATATTTTGTTCTGCCACTTCCCATCCTTATGCATATTACAAACAAGATCTTAAAAAGTATCACACAAGGTTAAAAAATTATCCGCCTCAAAGTATTTAGATTCAAGTTGAAAAACTAAGTGCGAGAGGCAATATACTTGAGTTTATGAGTGATTTTTTGTAGTGTTAGTAAATGGGCCTGTTGCTGCAGTTTGTTTGCTTTTGTAACATCAACTCATCAAATTTTTACTTTGTGTACAACTCTGATTCTTAAACCTTTTGCCCACCGCCCACATTGAGAACCAAAAATTTTCAAGCGCCCCCAACATTTTTAAACTTACAATCTGTTAAAAATAATAATTGCAATTGCTGTTTTTAAAAGATGCTCTTAAAAACAGCAATTGCAATTATTTTTTTTTTTAAACGTGGCATATCCTATTTCTGAGTTGAAAGTTACATTTTAAATGAGAGCAATAATTAAAATGCATATTTAGTCATATTTGGAAGTATTTTTATTAAAATTGCTTTCAAAAAAATTAAAATTGTACCTATATAGTTATATAATAACAATAGTGATAGCAATATAACAATACAATATAATTAAAACAAAGTTTTCAATTAAAAAATTCACTTACATTAATGTGAAGGATGAATCCGATGTGCTTTAACGAGTTTGTTAATATCAGACTCAAATTTGAAAAAAAACAACCATAAGTCACCACGTTTGGTAACATGCAGCTGATTTTTCTTTTTGTTAGCATTGTTACAACAGCACTAAATCCACGTTCAGACAAATACGAAGATGGTAATGCTATCAAAAATCATTGAACAACCGATCATAATTCAGGATTGACTTTTGCAGCCAACATTCTTGGTGGCCATTCTTGAATTTTATTTTTATTTCTTCGTTTGTTGTCAGTTCTATAAGTTGTTCTTCTAACTGGGATGATCCTGCGTGTTGACATTTGAAAAAGATCCGACATCCAGTCTGGTATGTCCATATTTAAAACGTCACGGAATCATTCTTTGAAATCACTGTGGAGGTTCTCAAAGTGTTGGCAGTAAACAAGCAAGTCGTTGCTGTTGAAGGATAATGGTCCATATTTATTTGTATCAACACGGTGCTTAGATCGGGAGAGATATGCAGCATTAAAGACAAAAGTGGCCTTTTCTCTTAATTTGATGATTTTTGAGATCTGAAGTATACTGTCAAAAAGTATTCAAACTTTAATCTTTTTTTTTTATTCGTCTCTCTAAGCCTTCTGATTGCAAAGTTAAAGTACTTTGAATACAATAATTTTTTATCATAAAATATAGGAGACCCTTTAATTTTTTATACTAGTGTAGTAGGTATTTAATTTTAGTTTGAAATATCAGGAAAATATAATTTTTGCCTTTTTTTTTAATCAGCCATCACCTTCCTAGACTGCCGATACACCCCCAATTTTCTGTGGCGATTCACCGCCCCCCTTGAAGGCCTCCAGTGCCCACAAGGGAGCATTATCGCCCACTTTGAGAATGAATGGTGTACAATAATGGAATGCATCTGAACAATACTGCTGCATAAAGTTTTTGAAATGTTTAGCAATAAATATATTAAAAAATTACATAACCAGTTTAAAATGGCTGAACTTCAATTAGCAGTGACTAGTGTGTATGGTCTATTAGTAAGTGCTGGTGTGTTTTAACCAATCAATGATCCAAAATCCACATAATTAACAAAGTTTGCAGTTTAATCAAGGAAAACCACTGAATTGTTAACAAACAGTATTATTATGAGTTTTTCTTAATTTTTGTGATTCAAAATAGACATGGGATAAGTGGAAAATGGCAGCTGCATTGAAAATGGCCCCATACCCACCTCTTCAGTCTAATGCAGGATTTTTTTATCTGAGCATGGAAATCTTTAAAGTTTGCCAGCTTCCTCACTTCCGGTAATATTTATTTGTCCTTCAAGGTGAAAGTGATACAGAACTGAGGATGTATAGAACATGAGAGCACAGCTAATAATCATATCAAAAAACAACTTTTGGAAATATTTTGAGGAGTACAACTGCTGGGTTAAATGTATGAAATCACAAAGAGCTTACACTGAAGATCAATATTGGAAGCCAACAACAGGTAAGTTTATTTTCCCCTGGTCTACAGTCAGATACGTTTTCAAGATCTCATGAACCATTTTACATGAAGAATTGCATATTCCCATTACAGAGCTGGGACCAAAGGTGAGTATCACTAAAATTTCAATACAGAAATTTTCTAATATTTATTTATACCAGCATCTTATTTAAAGTATTTATTTATTTCTAATATCTAATATTTATACTAATTAATGATTGTGTACGTATTAATGGTGATAACATAAGACAATATTATTGATGAAGCAAAACATAATTTCAGGACTTAACATAATACATTAAACTTGATCCATAAATCTCTCAACAAATAAAATCTACGCTTGAGCTGTCTGCATATATCAGTACTTAGTAATAAGTGATGAGAAACATTGCAATCAAATTCTTTATTTAAATATGTAGATAAGCTAGTGATAAAAGATTAAGTGATAAGAGATAATTATGGATCTAGAAATTGTTAATACATGTAATATGTATAGCGCTAATGTTAGTTCAACACCCATATTTGTAATTCTAACTCACCATGATCACAGCAGAAAGATTGAAATTTTGTTGTTTGACCATCAACAGTTGAATTCTTTGAATTTTGACCACCACATTTTTTACAAAAAGGATCTCTCCATTCTACAAAATACAACTATCTAAACTAAAACAATACTAAACAAGAATCTACTACTAGCTACAACTAAACCAACAATTAATAATGCATTATAAACAATTATAGCAATATTATAATTCATAAAGCATTCTTAATAAAAAAAAAAAGGCTATTTTAAACTACAGTAGAATATAAATAATTTATACCACTAAAAAATCTGTACAACAGCTCAGCCTATGTACTGTGTAGTACCTTTTTGTCAAAATAAAAGCTTTTTTGACAAAAAAAAACCACACTTTTGTGGTTTTTATTAAAACGAGTAAGATTTTTATTAAATACAAGAAAAAATTGTGGTCTTCTGCAATAGTAGCAAATTATTTAATTGAATCTAAAGGTTTTACTGTAAAAATTTGTAAATTTATAAAGATGGGATGACTAATCTTTCAATTTTTGGTTTGAAAAAATTAGGTAAATGTAAAACAATGGTTAAAAATATCATGAAAATAACAGGATTCCAATTTCAATATAAGGATATTTATCCTTTTAAAATTATACAAATAAAAAAGAGATTTTGTTGTATAAAAAATACTTCAAAATCATCTATTACTTCTAACAATTTTTCAAAAGTAAAAAAAAAAAAAAAAAAAAAAAAAATAGTTTTTCAGTAGCCTACTATACAGAATACTACTCTTTTTTAAAGATTATTTTATCTTATTATCAGATGACACTTAAGTCGAAAGTTTTTTTCCATGAAACAATAAAAATAAGTAATCAATTGCTTTATCACAATTAGTTTCTATTATAATAAAAATAATAATTTAGTTAAAAGTAAAGAAATGAGTTTCAATTAGTATAAATTACCAATGTTCTATGATATAATTAGTATATATTATTTTCCACTAGTGAAGGTTAAATTCATTAAAAAATTATCGCAAAACCATTTTGGATATTTCTGATTCATTTAACCCCACTTATTTAATAATAATAATAATTACAATGAATTCCAGCAATTAAATAATTTTTAACTAAATATTAGAAAACAGAAAGAAAAACAAAATAAAAATGTTGCAAGGTTGCAGTTTCTTTTTATTAATTTTCTTAGAACAGTATTTAGCTTTATTAACTTCTGTCAGCATATACTGAGCTCTTAAGGAAAAGCAGTGGCTTTCTTACAACCTCATAATTAACACGACTTTAATTTGTACAAAAGAAAAACTTGACCCAATTACAGTACTACATAATATTAATAGGAAAAAATTCTATTATTTGTAAACCAGTGCATATCATAAAGATACTAATATTTAAACTCGAATTTATTACTTCAATCAAATAATTAAAGATCAGCTTGACTTATTTAAAAAATATACAGTTATGTATACAATCAGAACAAGAATTCATAATTATTTAAATAAAACAATGATTAATTTATCTAAATATGATTTTTACTCATGACAAATCTTCTACATACTTTCTTTTTTTAAATCTTAAATAAATAATAAATTTAAATGTCTCAGTAAATAACCAGGAACTGTTTAAATTGTATTAAAGAAAAAGCTTACTCAATATAATAAAAAAGAATATTCCATTTTGTTAATAATTAGTGAAAATTATATGTATTGCCAGAATCCAAGCTCTGTGTGGTTATGATAGATGAGGTGAGCAGTGTACCCGCACAACTGATATGATTCCATGCTACAAAAATGAGTCAATTTGAAATTAAAAGCATGCGCAATACATTTCAATCGGTTAATTTGGTTAGTAGCAGTTATTGCTATAAAGATAGCACTAGTGAAATACAACTAATACACAAACATACTCAGCACATTAATGTAATGATTCAGCAATCCTTCAGACTTCTCAGAGCTTGGAATCGACCGATAAATGATGATTCATGCAATATTATATGTACAAAAACCCTCATTTTTCATTATATTTGTAACATTCAACATTCAGTTTTTATTAAAGGAATTCTTACATTCATGTTAAAGCAACATTTAAAACTATATTAATTGGTATGAATTGGCTGTAAGGGATGTAACCGCTTAACATTTAAATTTAAGTCTTGGGTTACTGCAGTAGGTTTCCCTTACAATTTAGTACCACACATAATAGTAATGCAATTCAAAAAGGCCCTATCCATACAGTCCAACTTAACTATAATAGAGTGTCATTGTAGGCAAAAGCACCATATATATCTAATAAGTAAAAGTCAAAATGGATAAAGTGCAACCACAAGAACAAACAAGTATGTGCTTTGATCTAAATCGTTTATGCTGACTAATTAGGTTGCATAAACATACAGACGTGGAAATTTAATCAATAGCTGTAATCCTCTGAATTTATATAGATCAAAACACAGAATTATTTCATTTTTCCAGGCTTTATCCACAAACTAGAATCTATTCTACACTTATTGTATGGATAATACATCAAAGAAAAGTTGGGGAATATAGATGAGATTTTTTTATAATAAAATACGTCTTTATCAAGTATGTCTGAGAACATAGAAACTTTAAAAACACTATTAAGTATTATGCATAAGAAACAAAAATGATTTGTTCAATAAAATGAATAAACAATATTTCTGAAAAATAACAATCACCATAATGTAAAATGAGGACTTTTTAAAAATTAGAATACAATACAGACACCATTAACTGTAATTACAAATTTTGGTCAGTTTTCTTGGAGATTTCAATGGATTAAAAAATATTTTTGAAACTAATTGTCACTATCATTATTACAAATTAAAAGTTTTGATTGTTAATATAGAATAATGTAAAATGATTTATATTACGTGATTTACTTCCATAAAAAATTATGTTTTTTTAAAATCAATTTCAATTCAAAAAATAAATTATAATCACCTTGACTAATTCCAAGTATTACAATAAAAATAACATATAATACAAAACTAATTTTTTCTAAGCTAATACAAAGACTGATAAAGGCAAATTACAGAATAAGGGTGTAATAATTTTTTTACCACTAAATTCTAATACACAGACAATTCTTTGTTATTGTTAGTATAAATATGTTATTCATATTTATTAAAGCACTTTAATTATACTGGTACTATAACAGGTGGTTAAGACAATTTGCCAACAGTATGACAATGTTAAATTTACACTATACAAACTTATATACTTTTATTTTTCAGCACATAAAGTCATATATTTGAATATACGTTACAGTTTCAATATGTTACCTTTCAAAGCTTAAAACCTACGATTGGATTAATGAAACTGTAAAATTATTACACTAATATTGTATAAAATACATGTACACTCAAGAAAGTATAATAAGCTTTACTGTGATAAAATGATTACAAATCTTTTCTCAGGACAGATGACAGCACCAGTAATCAAATTCAACAATTCCGTATCAAAAACTCCAACTGAATGAACAAATTTTGAATTCTGCATGCTTTTTTAAAGAATAAATTTTTTAAGCATTACATCATAGTAAAGCTATATTTTCATAAGTACAGACATTTTCATTTACATTATATTTTTGTAATAATTTTCAAGTTATATTTATTATTTAAATATGTTAAACCAACGCACAGCCTGCAACAAGGAACATGAACCATACTTTATGCGGGCAGTGGAAGTGCTCTGTAAGCAATAATTGTAGATTACAGTAAGCAAAATTACTTGCCTGCTGCGATATAATTTCCAAATAGTGAATTTCAACATGAAACTATACGATTCTATATTTGAATTGTACGTAAAATTATTTGACAGTATCATTTTACGTGCAACCAAGTTTCGATTATATGCAAGGGGGAAATGTGAACTAGTAGATTTCCAAACCACAAGTTGGCACAACAGTCATATGGTTACAAACACAGATGAGTTGCAAGTATCTTATTACAGCTGTTCATTTATTGTATATTAAGCACTGTTATTTTCTTTTATTAATAAACTAAACAAATTTTTATCATTATTATTAGTGTTCAGTACAGATATTAATTTTACACTGTTTATTTACAGGATCTTCAATTTCATTAAATTCAGTCCACAGCTTCTTTTATTATTTTATCATGGATCTTACTGTCTTTTTTAGTATTTATCTTGTAATGGTTAAGTCTGTAAACTAGGACAAATCCATAAATATGAGACAGTAGTACATTCATAGCGAGATACAAATATTTATTAGCAATGTTATTAAATACTTAAATGAAGAGAAAAAACAGAGTAGATTTTTCACATATTTCAATCACACACTTAATTCACATTTTCCCCACATGTGCAGTTAATTTGGTTGAGCTGGAGATCGGTGCTGATCACAGTCCTGTGTCACTCAAGTCCAGTGCGATATTAATGTGATGAAATTAAGAAATAGGAATGACAACCCAAAATATCCATACGTATATTTAATTATAGCAAATTTTGTATTCAAATGTTTTCTCTTAAAGAAAATTTTACACATTTTAAACAATCATTATGGCACACAAATACTTACACATGCGACACAAACACAAACAGCACAATGAATGCAAAGATAAAACCAGTTAATAAGATATTACCCTAGATAAAAGTACATGTAAAAATACAAATATAATAAATAAACATCAGATAAGATAAAACTGACTTTTAAGATTAATATTGTAAATATAAACAATAATTAACTTTTACATTTGCAGATGTAACATCTGAATAACAAGAGCATCCAAACTACAATGATAGTATAACATACAGATTAGTAAATGTGTATTACTAATATGTCTAATAACAAACAAATAAATGGTAACATTACACAAACAAAATAAACATCATACAGTTGATTATAATGGCCCATTTAATACAAAAGATCTTCAAAAATAAAATTTAACAGAGAGTATGATTAAAAGTAAGTTAAAAAAAAATAAAAATACCCAATAAAAATAATTTATAAAAAGAAAAATATCACCTATGAAGAAGAAATACCAACAAATTCTAACTATACGAGTCACTTTTTCTTTCCTTTTTTTACTAAAATGGAAAGAAAAAAGTAATAAACATATTTTCTCTTTACAAGTTAAATCTACAGCTCAGTTATTACACACTGTTCATATATTTTATATTAGTATCTTTCTTTAAGTTTTTGCGCTTAGTTTTTTTATTATTAAGCAATTAAATTTCATGAATTAATCTTCATGATAATGAAGATTAGTTAAGAACACTTTCAAAACTATTTCTCTCTCTTCTTTCTCTCAACATATTTGCTGCATCCTAAATTTTTAACTAATTATCAGTTTAACGTATTTTAGTATAAATTTGACTATTCTTACAATCTACATTTATTCATAATTTCCTCTACACACATATTTCGTTCCTGTAAATATAGACAAACATTAATTTGGTAAATAATTTTAGTTTCAATCAATTTGAATTTGTCCTGAATATATCGATCTGTCTGTTATATCTGCACACATGATAAGACTTATTTTACAGAAACTTGCAAAACGAACTTATATTAACCACACATAGAGCAGTTTGCATAACTGATATCTTATCTACCTACTTGAAACATTTACAATTTTACATTTAAGAGGAGAGGCTAGGCTGCTTCTCCTTAATGAAAATTAGATCTTTGGCATTTGGTGGCCAAATAATTAAAAAAATATATAAAAATTAAACCTGCTTCTTTTTTGGTGAAATAAGCTTAAGTTTCATACATCATTTTAGCGTAAAATTTCAATGGAAGAGAATGCAAGTTGAAAGAACTTTATTTGTAATACCCCTTTTTTAATTCTGAAGAATGGTGTTAACAAACATAATTTTTGCAAAAAACTATGTTTTAGTTTATTTACTATCAAAGGATGCATTTTATCACAAAAATTTCAAGCAATGAAAATAAAAAAAATTAAATTTCAAACAACTATCACAAACTGTTATTAAAATTTTAAACAGAGATTTTCCTTTCACTATCTTACAAGAATAATTAACAATTTACTAGTCAGGGGTGTATTTTAGTCAAAGATTTTGGAGAGACAAGAACTACCCCAAATAGTTTTAAACAATTTTTATATAACTTTTCTTAATTTTAACTTAAGGTTCTCTTTGAATGAATGATGGCTAACTGATGCCTGAGAAACAGCAAATAATTCGGCTGGATTATCTAGACAAAATCCAATTCTCATACGACTCTGTAAATATAGGGAAGAGAAGGGAAAAGAAGAAATAAAATTCCTTATTAGGATCTTAAATAATGGTATTTTCAAAATAAAAAATTTTACAACTGTTTTTTTATTATAAATAGTTCAGATTTTTTTTTTAAATTGCAGTTTTTAACATATATGACATTTAAATCCCAAAACAAAAAAAAAGTTCAATTGAATCTGTTCAAGCTAGCAAAAGGATTATAAAAGAATAGTATAAAGTACAATACGTATTAAAAACATGTAAACTTGACCAGAACACTACTGGCAGAGATATTATGAACAGCAGGAGCACCAGAATGAAACTCAACAAGAGTTAAGGATACAACAAGAAGCAACAGATACTATAAGCTAAAAGAAGACAAATATACGAGTAGATATAAATGCAAATTAAAAAAGAAAAAGAAATTCAAATACTGAAATAGTTATAAGCAAATGCGGCTAACTAAGTAGTGTAATACAACGTAACATATAACAGCCAAACTGGCAAAATGCCATTAAAACTTAACTGACCATTAGAAATATTGTGACAGCCAACATTTGAACAACTGGGCTGATGACCCCCCCACAACCTTTTTACTCCATCTCATTCTGTTTACTATTATAGTCGCCCAATGTAATTTGATGATGCCAAAGTAACATGCAAGTAATTATACGACATTCATGTTCAAATATATAAATAAATAAGCTATACAAGTTACCCAAATATGTAATTTTTTTAAACTCTTGCTGGAAGATTGTAAAATATTCAACAAAACCACAACTTTTTTTCAAATAACTGGAGACAATAAAAATGTCAGTAGTTAGTAATAATATGAAAAAGCATTCGAGCGAATACTGTGGAACAAAACCTGAACCGAACGAAAACCTGTTTTAAGTAAAGGAATCTATATAGACCGAGACATAAAGATAAAATTAAAGCAAACATAGCAACTAGAATCCGGTCAAACATTATAGTGTCAAATAATTTCATTCTGGTGTTCCATTTATTTACTGAACTCTATAATATACAATTTTATATAAGCACAATTACTACATAATAAAAATAATAAATGAATAAACAATATAATTTACTGAGTATAATATATACACTCAAAATTACAGTGTATAATAAGCAAAAGAAATTAGATCCTTAGAAATACAATAGGCCTGTATTTAGAGAGTGATTATTCAAATTACGATTATTATTATTATAATTATAAATTTTTTTAAAATGTTTTTGATTAGTTTTTGAAAATTATTTTAATTTTAGATAAATCTTTTAGTAACACAAAGACTAATATATATCACAGAATCAAAATCTGTAAAATGAAAATATTTCTTTAGTCTTACTATAAAATTTTCTTACAGATGAGGTCTGTTCAGAAAATAACTGAACTTTATTAATCTTTATCATTCATTTTACAGATTATTGGTCCTTGCTCCCTCCAAAGTACTTCTCTCCCCTATTCATTCATACACTTTTCCCAGCGGTGTTTTGACTTCACGAAGCAGTCCTAGATAGCTTCATCTGAAATGGCCTAAGAGGTCTGTAATGTATTTTCTTTAATGTCATCAATAGTCTCAAAACAGCGTCCTTTCATCACTAATTTTAATTTTGAATATAAGAAAAAATCGCAAGAATCCAGGTCTGGTGAATAGGGAAGCTGAGGAAGAGCAGTCATCTGATTTTTGGCACAAAACTCACAAATTAACAAAGCTGAGTGTGCGGGCGCATTGTCGTAATGAGGAAACCACTGGCTGTCTCGCTGCAGTTCTGGTCTCTTTCAGCAGATTTTTTTCATGTAACCGTTGAAAATGCCTTGATAGTACGCAGGATCATCGTTTCATCTCAAGGCAAGAATTCAAATTGCATAATTTCATTAAAACCGAAAAAAACAGAGAGCATCACTTTGACATCGTTTCGAACCTGACATGCTTTCTTGGGGCGTGAAGATCCTTTGTGCTGATTGAACTTTTGTGTCGATGTCTTAGCCGTAAACTCGGCTTTCGTCTCCTGTTATGATCCTTGGCGAGAATGTTTCATCGTCATCGGCTTGTTCAAGAAGTTGCTGACAAATGTCCACTCGTTGTTCTTTCTGCTGTTCGGTCATCAAACGAGGAAAAAATTGCTGCAATTCGATGCGTGTTCAATTTTTTTCAGTCAGAATGTCACGGCATGATGCGATCGAGATGCTAACCTCTTCTGTAAGTTATCTGATAATCGATCGTCGATTTTCTGAACGCGGGTGTCATAAATTGAAGTCGAAGGCCTTCCTGCTCTAGGGCCATCTTCAATCGACTGACGACCACTTTTAAATCGTGAAAACCATTTGTAACATTGAGTACGATCCAGAGCATCATCACCTTAAACTTGTTTCAAAATTTGACGTTTCTGTGAGTTTTCCCCAGTTTCACAAAATTATATACGTTGTATCGTTGCTCCCGAAAATCGCACATTACAAAAATAGCTAATAGCACTTAAACATGTTGCACTCAAATAACAATAACACGAAAACTAAACGACAAATCAGCAATTCAATACATGTAGTTACAGAGGAGGTCTCGAAATATCTGCGTTGGCGCGTGATTAAAAATGTTAATAAAATTTAACTCCAGTTATTTTACTATATCTATATTAATGCAAAATACCTACTCGATCAAAAGTTACTGAATCTGCTGATTTTTCCCTGTGAAACCAAATTCAATTTAGAAAAAATTTTTTCGTGATATATAAGAATGTCAAAATTACAACAAAATATTCAAAAGTAGAAGGTTAAAAATATATACAACTGATGACAGGTCAATAAACAATGAATCCATCACCAGACACAGACCGGTACTTTATTTAATATTAATAATTTAATTAACAATACGGATCTACTATCTACATAGAATTAGTTTAAATCGGCCTATAACGTAATTCTAGTTCGCTAACTTTACTTTTAAATAAATTAAAGTTACAGAAAACAGAACCATACATACACAGCAACAGAAATGAAAATTACAAGACAATGTATAATCGACGGATACTAGTACAGAATTGAAATAGTAAGCTTTTTAACTTAAAAATCAAATTTAAAAAAATATATCTAAAATAAAGTATATTTTTATAAAATAAATGAAACACACTTATCAGAAATTCCAATACTATCTTACTTTATAGTTCTTAAATGATAACAAATTGCTCCCATGAACTACACAATTAATTGAAGAAAAATCAGTTAAACCAAGAATAACGGATATTTTTATTTTCAGCAGCGGTCTTATCAGAATAGGACCTTCCATTTAGTTAAATTAAACATCCTCGTTTAACTATTTACTAAATGTAAAAAATCATACAATGAGATTAAAATAAATTATTTATAGTAGGCTCAACGTTATTTTTTTTAATTCACACTAAAATATACGTTTGTTATTGTGTGGCATTTTTTTGTCTTAATATTTCGTTTCATGAATTTCTTTAATTTTTCACATTCACCTATGATAACTATTATTAAAAACAAAATTACTACGGTTATAATTTTTACTTTTAGCGCGACATCTTTGCATAATGGGGAAAAAATTCTGGCCTATTTGTATTACTCTATGAAATCCCAAAATTTAATTGTTGCAAGAAATAAATTAAATAAAAGGCAATAGTTCCTAAAAAAACAAAAAAAACCACAAATATAGGTTCTACATCTAAGAGAAATAAAAAGAGTAAAACACAATCACGCAACATATGGAATTTCGGTCTTGTTAATTAAAAACCCTCTTCACCTGAACATTTCCATTCATTCAATACTGAAGGAAAGAAGAAAAAAGCAACTACGTGAACATAAAACAATTTTTAATACATAACCAAATACAGATAAATGTACATCTTTCACACTTACATAATGCAGTAAAATATTAATGAATGAAGCGTAGAAAAAGAAAACAACCTTAAAAGTAAGTAACAACCTTGAATTGCTTTTAAAACGTCTGAAACCATCATATATGAATACAATCTGTCGCAGAGCTACATAAATAAAAACGATCAATGGAGAAAATTTAATTTTTCTCTTGACAATTAGAAAGTGTTATTATTATAAGGGCCAATCCGTGAACATAATTATAAGATCATAAAACATTTTTAACGACTACATAATTTTAAGAAATGTCAATTCTAAAGATACGATTTAATTTTAATAAAAAAAAATTAATAGCGAAATTTATAGATGCCCTTTAATATATTATAAAATTAAGTACCCGCTACTCCACTAAGGAAGACTGGAAAAAGTTCATGTATTTTGAAACACATACGTATTTCATTATCAGCATTCAGTAACGCACCGATAAGAAAACTATGTTCTCTTACAATAATTATTCTATCAAAGAACCGACGGACGTTTGATTTATCATAGAATTCCCTTAAAACATTTTCCATCATCTTCTCCATCTTCATGGATCCAATCCATGAGCTCAAGAAATCCTGCACCACGATTAAATTGTACAGTAATCTAAATGTCTGCATCATTTCTGGTTCCCTTATATTTAAGAGGGCTGTTTGTTTGATAATCCGTACGATAAATTATAGGATTATCATCAAAAACACATTTCTGCCTACCGGCTACGTTCTTCAGATGACATTTTACGGCTCAATGTTGTGTGGCTTTGGTTTTAACAATCAATATAAAAGCGGCCACAAGCATCGAATTAAAAAATTAAGCTCTCTCTCTCTCTCTATTCTTTAAAATGGAAAATTGACAATCAAATTTAAAAATAAATTAAACTCTCTACTCTGCAAGTCCGACTTCTTCAAAATTAGTTTACTAATGGTTGTTGAATTAAAGGGTGGTTGAACCATAATGCATATCCAAATTAGGTGACGAAAAAGGAAGAAATGATAAAATTACACCCGAAATCAATTTCTGTGAATTCAGATTAAAGAGATCTTAATCGATTCCTGAGATAAAGGAATCAAAACGTAGAAAGGAAAATAGAACAGACAACCAAAAACGCAAAATATGCCATCGTTGCAAGAAAAGATACGCCAGAAACGTTTTGTAACAATCCACACTTGAACGGTAGCCGTGTCTAAAATTCACAAAATGAATTATGAATTGGAACTTTGGCTTCTATTGACTTCCGTATATTCTAAAGCCTAGAAAAAAGTCTTGGAGGAAGCTTCTTTTTGAAATAGCTGCTCCAAATTACTATTTTGTATAGAGGTTGATAAAAAATACAAAGATGAAATAATGGGTTTAGAACATCGACGGAAGTGACGTGAAGACGTGGTCATTTTTTATGCGGGTTGTTAAAAAATAAAAAAGATTTAATTACTTTAATTTGTATCTTTTATCAGCAGTAATAATATAACCTCTCGCGCGGATAAAAAATCTTAACAAAGGAGAAACTTATAACAATATATAGAAGATCTAATAGTCCATGAAAGTAGTAATCGACAAACACGATTGATTTTCTTTTGTTTATACTCATACAAATTAAATTAATCGAGATATTACAAAAACAATACGACTACCGAGGGGGCTAACGGGTACGCTACAAGATTGAGGCTGTTCAGAACGGGAAATTAAAAAAACAAACTTCGCCTTTACGCTAATTTTCCCCCAACTCTTGCTTCATCACATTACTTTGTAAAAATATACTGACAGAAGATCAGGTGAAACCCAATAGTACATTTGTATAAATCGATTTTTAAAAGAGTACAATCTTTTGAACACGATAAAATAGTACCAAGTGATCTAGACCATTAAATTCCTACCTAAAAAAAAGTGCACTCTAAACAATTATCTTTAATATGAATTCCAGCGAATTGAATATTATTCGAATATAAATAATATTTAAAACAATGTATGCTAATAGAATATTACTCTTATAAAATATCAGACAGACATAAAATAACAATTATTTTTAATAAAACACAGTCAATTATTGATAATAAAACTCCGCAGACTGATAATAAAAGTGTGTGTATGTGTGTGAGCGCGTGCGAGCACGCGCAAAAGAGTAGCCTACTGGACATGCGATTATGAACAATGAATGCTTATTATTACTTTAACGATAATCATCCACTATTGCGTCGGTAATTCTAAACCGGCCAGCCACAAAGTGAGTGAGTGTGATCAACCGTAAATTTGTGTAGTACAAAATTTACTATAAAAAAGATAAACGTAATCACAGAGTCTGACCTTTATTAACCTCATACACATAAACTAAAATTATTGGGGATTTACTATCAAAAGAACAGAAGTTATGAATTTCGGGTGTCAAGAGCGCGCGCGCGCACACACACACACACACACACACACAAGTTGTGAAGATGCTATGTCAACCGAAATAACTATCACACTGTGATAGTTACAATTTTAATTTAATCCATTAAACGACGCAGTAACTTTATAATTAAAAAAAAGTAGGAAATAAAAAAATAACATATAGAATGCGGTTTAATGAAACGAGGCCGAACGTTTTAAATTATCTAACTTAACTCACAAACGCGGGGCGCGCGCACACAAGTACAAATACGTACACAATTATATCGCTACTGTAAACTGCACGTTCTGTATGGGAAAACGTAAAAAAAAAAACCCAACATACTCTAAGTTTAACGCCACAAATCAAAAAGTTTCTATTCACACATAACATAATAAACAAGAGTTAATAAAGAAAAGAACAATTTTATTTTATTCCCGGCTAAATTCCCCCCCGACATTCACATGTTAATCAGTCTTTTTCTTCTATAAACAAGGCATGAATCTAAATGAGGATTTTCCCACGAACATTATTTATTATTTCAAATGTATTAGCTCTTCGTGAATAGATTTCTAAGCAAGAAAAAAAATCTCACGAGGAAAATAGGAACGCCAGTTTAAGTTAAAAAATGATTAAAAACGAGAGTAACTGTAAATTTTACGACTTCAATTTTTGTCTGCATATTTATTTAATTTAGTTAGATAATTAATTCGACACAGAAGATGAATCAGCTCGTCGACTAGGGATGTAGGTTGAAAAATTACCTATCTTACAGGTACTCCCGAGCCTTTCCGATAAAATATACAGATAAATACTTTATTTAGATTTTTTCTTACGTTATAGTGTTGGATCTTTATTTTGAAAACAAATTATAATTATCCCAACACTAACAGAGAAAGCCTGAACGCAATTTATATTTACTCGATTAGTTTTGGTTACACGTCATGGAAACTTCACAAGACTTAATTTAAAATTATTTTTGGCCTTCAGAAAACAGTAATAAATATTAATCAAACTTAATTATACGTCATGTAAGTAGCGGTAGGTATCATATATTGTAGATAACAAGAAGATACTGCTCTCCAGTATTTGCCTGGAAGGGTCCAGGGAAACTGTGGACAAACTTATTCAGAGCAGCATTACGAAATACAAATTATAAATAATTTAAAAAAAATAGTAGTCATAGTCCATATTAATAGAAAATCCGAACACAAAAAAATAACAATTTTAAAGGCGTAATTGTTAAATATTTACGCAGAAGTTTGACGAAGTATGGAAAAAAATGCAGGTTTATTAAATAAACCTGCATTTTTAAAAGACAAACGTGCTACGTCTCCGACACAGACTGAGGTTTGGATTTATAAAAATACATATCATCTACATAAAGAAAGAGGCAATGTCCCTCATAAGAAATATTTTTAATTAATTAAATTTGTTTAGGAAAATTCATCCAGCATTTTATCTACTGGTCGACCGATCAGTGAAACAAATTACTGGCTCCTAGAATATCTATCGCTGGTTATATTCCTAACAGAAGGTCCAGCGGGTTTTCACCTAATATCTTCCGCGTTAGATTATGAGTAGTGTATCCAACTGCATAACGATAACAAATAAATTTATGCTGTTGTAAAATGATACGTAAAAGATTTACATACGATAGATTTAAATGGCTTGGGTCTTCAGGGTATATGGAACTCCACATAAAGATGTACGTCTTAACATTGAAATACGGTAAAAGTTTGATAGTGAATACATTATCATCTAATTACATGACCTAATCTATAATAACTAGGAGGAGATATTAATTACAGGTACAATTCATATGCAATAAATCGCGTGCAGTTCGACACTGTTCAAACAGCCACATTCTTTTCTGCTTACTTTATCAATAGACTTGTAATTCCCTATCATTCCGTATCCCAAAGATGAATTAATTGTAGCGAATTTAAAAATATGAAATAGTGACTGCGAACCGCATCCGATGTAAAGAAATCCACCGTTGAAAATACGGATTTGACAATACGTTTAGAAGCTACTGGAAATTTCTCAACTAACGTAAAAAAAAAAAAAATTGTATTTTTTTACCTCTTTGCACTGTACCCATAAAGACACTGAACAAGAAAAAAAGGGTAAAATTTACAATGTTAATCTGATAAATTTTTAAATCAGCAATATCTGAAATCCGTACTTTTTCGTTTTATGCATCCCAAAAATTCTTGCCCAAATCAAATCAAAATTTTATAAGCATTATTGCTTATAATTATAGATATAAAAAAAAGAAGTTAACCTACGCTCGCTAACCTCGACTATAATTATCAGTAGTATTTTGATTATTTAAACAATAAATAATTGCAATAATTAATGAATTTATTATTTAAATACTCAAAACGCTACGGTTCTAATTAGTCAAGGTTATCGAGCGAAGTGAACGTAGGTTAAGCTTGGTTAAATTGTATTTATAAAATAAATAAATGGTTATACTGAATGAGAACACCTAATGACATTGAATTTAAATGGACGTGATAGGTGACTGCAAAAAAAAAAACGAACTTGTCGATCAGAAATTGGTTTACGCAATAATAGGCCTACATGGTTACAAGATACGCAATTATTATTTGATACTATTATTATGTTTATTTACTTCAGGAAAAGGAATATACAAAAAAAACTAATTATATTCCCTTGATCTAGTACCAAAAAAGTAGAAAACTCGAAAATTGAAAAAAACAATTTTTTTAACTTTTTTTCGACATAATTATTTTTTAGTGATTTTGAGTTGATTTGGGCAAGAATTTTTGGGTGACATAAAACGAAAAAGTACCATGAAATCTTTCGAATGTCTTCTCATTAGGAAATTTAGAATCCTACACTGAAATATGTTAAATCTCCAAACCTGTTACATTTTGCGAATCGTACGTAAACCAAACAAAAATAAAAGTTTGTATGTACGCACGTTAAAATTAAGTTTATATATAAAACAACTAATTATAAGTATCGCCACATATGCTGGGAGCAGGGACTGAAAGCCTATTAGCATTTTGCATGCATTGGTCACTGTTACAAGCAAACTAAAAACATTATCATTTTCTATGTCTTTTGTGGTATGGTAATATATAAACTTGCTGTAGTGTATGTAATTGTTGAGTTTTATTCTACATTATATATTGATGTTCTGATCTAGGCCTACTTCCTGTTGTATAGCAACTAATAATGGAATAGTAAAATCATTTATGAATCATAAAATGACTAATGTTCTAGTTATGAATTATTGTAGACACAACACACAATTCTAAGAATTTCATTTACTTATTTTTAATCTAATCTAATCATTGCGCCGTGAAGAATCATATTTCACATTGCTAATAATTTTGTTATTGTTAAATGTTAATAGAAACATTTATTGCGGTGAATAATGAAGTCAATAGCTGTTTAGTGGCTTTTGTTATTTTGACTATTTGTTGTGTTGTTTTCATTTAATGCTTTTGCCATAAATTCAATCATTTAAATACATCAAAACTCTGGTTGACAAAAGAATTCTACCTTAAGATCACTGCACAATGGCTACACACCATCGACTGGATTAAACTGGCTCGGTTAATCCCGTTCGCCGCTAACAAACTCCCTTTTTGAGACAGATCAATTGCATCCGATTTATTGCTAACAATAAGAATGGTTCAACTCCCCCCACCCCACCTGCTCCTAGTATTTATACCTTTTTTGGGATTTATTCCTCATTTAGTTGTCGTTAGTAAGACATGTCAAATTCTGTGTTGTGTGTAACAAGTGTAGAGCATCGAATACGGAATCTATGAAAAGTGAAAAGGGTAAATCAATCTTCGTTGGTGGTTATAAATTTAGATTCCACAAACATCAGATAGACGGGATTCGGCGATGGGCGTGCACCACAAAGACTTCTGTTACTTAAAAACTGATTTGGAAAATAAAATTACAGAAAACTTTCAAAAATACACTCGTGCACTTTTGGAAGGAAATATAATTAAAGACAAAAAAGTAGCAAATTCTATGATAAGAAAAGCAGTTGAAGTTATTTTATGTAGGCCGTCAAAACTCTTACAGAGAGAAATGACATAATGGTGACGTAAAACATTATCAACTGGAGTCGTTGAACTCATCGCGCTCTGCAAGAAATGGAAATTATCACCGATACTGGGGAAAACTTCCTTTTGATGACCGACCCAGAAAAAAAAACTGTTTGTTTCTCTACCGTGACAAACTTGAAGATTCTATGTGAAACGCCAGAACTGTATGTTGATGGAACATTTAAAACACCTGAAAGTTTTCAAAATGATATTCACAATGCATGGATATGTAACGGGTATGTATGTGCCACTGGTTTTTATTTCTATTAACGGACAAAAACTCTAGCACTTATATGAAATAATCAAATCGACTGTCGCGAAGCGCATTATTTGCCCCTTTATCCTGAGGAAACGACTATGGACTTCGAATCTGCAGTACGTGAAGGTTCAAAAATTGTTAGGCCTTCAATTAAGATCAAGGGTTGTCGTTTACGTCAAGGCAAAACCGGTAGAAAAAATCAAGCTCTTAGGTTGTCTTCTGAATGTAAATCGAACACGGAAACCAGCGGTTTTTTGAAATTATTTTTTTTTGGCTTACCCTTCCTGAGTACCAACGACGTCGACGACCTAGTCATTACAACCAGACGGAAAAGAAAACTAAAGAATATTCACGGATTACGTATTCGACATTTACATTTCTCCTGGTGCTACGACTCGTCAGAGAATATGGGCCGGTTTCAACGAATCGTACTACGAAACTGCGAATCGTTAAATGCGCAGTTCTACACTTCTCATCCTAAACAATTACAATGTTGTTTTGAAAATTTTATAGGCTGATACATTAGTTAAATTAAAAAAAAAAAAAATGTAACGAAAT
Source organism: Lycorma delicatula (assembly GCF_047948215.1). Lineage (NCBI taxonomy): Eukaryota > Metazoa > Arthropoda > Insecta > Hemiptera > Fulgoridae > Lycorma > Lycorma delicatula. The sequence goes on along the minus strand of NC_134458.1, from coordinate 100,689,791 downwards.
AATGTAATAAAATAATGAACTAAGAAAAGGAAATGTATCTTCGGGAACAAATAAGTAAATTCACAAAAAAAAATACCTGTTCTCGAATACAATAAGTAGAGGCTTGTCTGCAGGAAATTTTCACCAATAAAATAAAGTAATACAGAAGACTGACAAAATTATTATTAATAGCTAGATAAACAATAGCAAAAATTTAAAAAACATAGAAATAAATAAAAAAATAAAAGTTTCATACATGACAATACTATTTTAGGTGCTAGACAAAACATATGCTGTAGTTCCTTTCAAAGGACATTTACAGCTGATGATTAGCAATAGTGTGAAATATGATTTTGCTTTTCACTGGGGTATTTAAAACCATACATGATTAGAATTAAATACACTAATATCTATACTTATAATAATTTTTTTGAAATAGCAATGTACAGTTTCCTATGAGGAACGGAGTTGACCGGTTTTTTTTTCAGGCGGACGCACTAAAAATGCATGTTACCGACCCCAGATCTATTATATTATTATCAGTCCCTTTCTTTCTTATATTTATTAATGACCTACCTCAATATCTTGCACCATTTTTTACAATCATCTCTGGAGACGACACAACTGAATCTTACTTGAAGATAATTATTTAAAATAAGATAAGATAAAATAAATAATAAATTGACAATATTACGATAGAAGTCCAAAAAATTATTCATCGGATGGATTGTAACCATCTATCTTATCTTTAAATATGGATAAAACAGTTGCACTGTTCTTCTCAGGAAAGTGTGTGAATAGAAACGCAAACTGTGTGAATAGAATTTCCATTAATGATAACGATAATATTTGTTACCCGTAAAGCGCGAAATCTCTGGTTGTTTTATCAGATGACAAGTTGTAGTGAGATAATCAAATAGACTTCGTTTGCAACAGAATCAATCCGCACTCTGATTTTAAGCACCTTAATAAAAGGCTAAATTATTTGTCGTCATTATTAAATATTTATTACGCTTACTTATACACCGGTCTAAAGTGTAACGTCATCTCTCTAAGCTCCCTCAAAACATCAAAACAATTTTTTTAAGATAATGGGCTGTCAGATCATTTTTTTATGCTCATACTTATGAAGCGTCAATACAGACACTTAGAAAATTAAATGTATTTGAACTTACCCTCGCTGTTATATTTATGAATGTACAATCGTTGCTAAAAACAACACTTACTTATTCTTATAGCAATATACACATTTACCGAACCAGACAACTGAACTGTTTTGGTGTAATTCAACACAACATTTACGAGAAAGGACCTCAATATCATTCAACTGCAATTTTTAATAAGTTACCGAATCATTTAAAAATAAAAAATCTTCCCACCGATTTATTTAAAATACAATTAAAAAATTATCTTTTATAAAAATAATATTACTTTGCCGGTGAATTTTTAAACATAATTTTACCAGATTTTTCTGCATCCCCTTCCGTGTACATAAATATTGGCTCCAAATAAATTCCCATAACGCCTTTTTAACTGTTAATTATTTTGTACCAATTTTTTATAATTAATGTATTTGCTATTATTTACCTTAACATCGTTTCATGCGGTTATATTTAAACAATTAATGGACTTAATCGCATCTTTTTTTTATTTTTTCAATTTGTATTTTTATATTTATAATTTATCATATACTGACGTTATCTGTATAATGAATTATATACTGTTCAGATCACAAGATTTATCGACTTATTTATTTATACGATATAAGTCAATATTCATAGCGGTTGTAAATTACTTGAAACAAACCATAACTCGTACGCAAAAACAACGTAGTCATTCTCAAGAAAAAAGTTCTTATAACAAGCTGATAAAAAAAAAAGGAATGAACCGGTATCGGTTTGCCTTAGTCGAAAATACTGTTCCGCACTAGCACGTCAGGTCCACCGAAACGGATGCGATATCCAGCTCTACCCACGTAACACTTCTTTCTCTACTTGTTTCTGTTTAACCTCCGGAACCACCGTGTAAGGTATTACTTCAGAGGATGATAAGGATGAATGTAAATGAAGTGTAGTCTTGTACAGTCTCGGGTCGACCATTCCTGAGGTGTGTGGTTAATTGAAACCCAATCCCCAAAGAACACCGGTATTCACAATCTAGTATTCAAATCCGTATAAAAGTAACTGCCTTTACTAAGATTTGAACCTTAGAACTCTCGACTTCGAAATCAGATGATTTGAGATGACGAGTTTACCACTAGACCAACCCGACAGGTTACACATGTAACACCTACCTATACTCTATTTACCAAAGGCCATATAATGAACACCATTATTTTCAGAGAAAGCACGTAACTGGTTCCTTTCGTATTTCAGATGCTTTTAACGCATCAATATCCGTAAGAAAGACTGGGACAATCTATATACGCAATAAATGTTGAAAAAAATACTTCATGTACACTGCTTGTACTAAGCAGGGGAATATATAACAGACTGGAAGTGCTTGAATGAAAATATCGCGATTCTGAGATTTGAGATCTAATATCGGATTATTCCTACAGAATTATCTGTTAATTAATATTCATTATTATTTCTTACGCTATTTATTTACTTACTTTTTTATAATTATTAACCTGTATCGGACGACAATGCTTTTAACGATTGAAATGGCCATCTAGCACCAGATTTTAAGAGAAACTTTATTTTTTTTGTAAAAAGATTTGAGTATTTTCTTCTTTGCCACATTACTTCAATAACCGCGCTGTCTTTTTATACTGTTGTCTACGACGATAGAAGCATACATCTACTTTTCAGTTTGTTTATTAACAATTATTACGGTTAACGAATGCTCCCCAACAAGAATTCTGGCTACATGACTGGATAGCGGGAAAATTTAAATTAAGTTTTCGTAAAATGTAATACAAAAATAGGTGGAAAAACCTCAATATTGCATACAACGGTTCAAACACGAACTCTTCCTGTCAACGTAAATGTCTCTCCCTCCACTACTGTCGATGTCAATTTTCTCTTTTTTAAACACTTGTACAGAAGCCAATATAAATATCCGCCCCCATTTAAAAAAAACCGAAACGAACATTTTTAACAACGAGTACAGTTTAAAGATGAATTATTCTCCCTGCAGTTCGCTTTAAAATTATGCGTCGGTTAACCTTGACGAAGATTTAAAAATTGAATCGGCGTGTCGCTCTTTAAAATCCTCTTAGAATATATTCAGGGCGTTGTACAGATTAAAATGAACGTAACACAAGAACAACGAAATAAACTCTCAAGTTCAACAACGAAATAACAATTTAGCAGTTAAATCGATCCTACAGAAATAAAAAAAAATTTCACTTGCATCTATGCAGTAGAATTCGTATCCACATTTATATCTGACGCACAATATTTATAATTTTCCAGTACTAATACAGGTACGGTAACATAATTTACATATATAAATGAACTAAAACTATACGGATTTATAAAACTACTCCTTGCTTCACAAGGACCAAATAAAAATACGATACAGATATTAAGTAAGATACACAGACTTAAATATACGTATGATTCTGGATTGGTCATATATTAAATAACAACGAAAATTAATCGTTTAACTTTTGTACTTTTTTTACTGTAAGTACTTTCCCATTTAATTTTCCTTTTGATAACTTCAAAATTCCAATTTAATCATGTCACAAAGTACAAATTAAATTTTTACTGTATAAAAATACAAACAAATTTTCATTTTTTATCGCATAGATTACATTAATTGAACAACTAAAAAAACTCTATTCAAGCTACTACACTTATTTTTTTAAATTCCATTCCCTGGTGATTCAACACCGAGATAAAAGTACAATTAAATGTAAATAACAATCTAAAGAACCTAACTATTTATCACTGACAAAGTAAAGGAATTCATTAATAGATTAAAAAAAAATATATATTTTAGTTTCGTTTTTATTTTATTTTTATTGCCATCGCAATTTATAATACCGTATTTATAATATTTATAATACGTATGGCAATTTTTCCACGAACTTTGGACCTACAAAAGACGACTTAAATTCAAATAATATTATTTTATAATCATCACGAACCAATCGTTTCGGTCTTTCTATCACAATTACAAGGTGGCTAAATCATTTAAAAATGTAACTACTTCCAACCGATCGCTTCAGAAATTACGGATTTTTAAAAATTGCATACAGATTTCATATCTCCTTATTTGAACCGTGTATCTATATTAAATTTCACATAATACAATTAAAAAACCTTGAAACGGAATAACAATCTGTTAAATCGTAAAACAGTTTGCACAGTAATAGATAATATTACAAAGATGATTACACTATAACAAAAAGTAATAATTTATCAGCACGGGGCAAGTCTTCACAGAATTGTGCAGTTTTTTACATTACTATTTAGCTGATACAATTCAGCTGACAATATTTGAATTCGGATGTTGTTTTGTTGCCGATGAGATTTATATATAGTAGTAATTAAGATTCCCTATTTGGAAACCTGAAAGTACTAAATATAATATATTTTCTATTTTACCATGAAACTGATTGCAAATAAAGCGATACAAAAAAAATAATCTATTTAGTTAATTATTGTAATGGTAAATTTTATTTAAATTATTTTTCTCCCAAAAAAGTACTGACGGAGGAAGAAAACATAACCGCTTCCCCGTTTAGATTTCTTCAATTTTTTATTTTTTTATTGAGTTAGGGATACAGTATTAACAGATTACCAAACTATTTACCAGGCTTTAAAATTAAAATGAACGGTTTTAAAATACATACTAACAGACAGTGATGTGAAAACATGAATTTATGCTTTATTTAAATACATGAGCTGCCTAGCGAAAGGTATGTTACACCTGTTACTACACTGTTCCCAATTAATTTCACCTAACAATACGATTCTTATTTTAATATTATAACGGCTTCTTGTATCGCCTACAACCTCCTTCCAAATTTTGTTCGATGACCTTTATCAGAGTTCACTACATGAAAGATTATGAATGAAAAAATAAAGATAGGAAAAACTGAAGTAATAAGCAAACAACACAGAAGATTTAGCGGTAAGGACAAGTGGAGAAAGAATAGAAAAAGTAAAATATTAGATATTTGGGGGCTATGGTAACAGAAAACTGCAAGAGTGCTGTGGAAATAAAGGTATAGCGATGACTAACTGGAAGTGAAATATGAACGACAAGCAACAGGAAAAGGGCCTGAATTAAGACTTTTGGAGAAAGACGAAGAAAATGTGATGGGCGGATAAAGTGTGAAATGAAGAAATAATATAGAGAATAAAGTAAAAAGATTAATTATGCGGGAGGTACTTACAGGAAAAGCAAACCGGTAAGGACCAATAATTATAAGAAATTGAATCTTGACGACTGCATCGGAAGGGTCATTAGAAGGAGAAAGGAAGCAAGGAAGAAGGATAAGTCGATAGATGAAGCGCAGAAGAAGGCTTGGGACAAAGATGCATGGAGGCAGCAGTGGTGTAAGAGACTTACCATTCGGAGATAACATCAGATGATGATGATAGCTCGTGACAGATTATTGATCCACAATAAACTGGATTCATTTGCTTTTATTAATTTATCACTACATTTAAATATTGCAATCATAAAGCAGAAATAAAATAAGATTTATTTCCGAATATAATCTAGACGAGCGTTAGATAAAAAAATTATAATTGATCCTTACGCCTAAAAAACCTCTCTAGCGACGAGTCTGTTCTTCAAAAATGTTATCTACAATGACATGTCATAATATTAATAAATGTGTTATTTACTCTTAAAACAAGCAGAAATTTGGTTTTATTTTCATTTATTACTAAATTACATGTAGATGAGATAATAAAATGATAAACTTTGCTTAAGATTAGAATTAAACCAAGTTCAAACATATTACCTTTACGAAATGCGTAAACCATTTTTTATATGTTAATTTTTATTTCATTATTATTGCAATAAAAAAAGATGCATCTCATTTTTAGATAACGAATAATTAAATTACGTATTTTAATAACAATAAATTTAAGAAGTACTTTGTTGTACGGTGAATATATTTTTATTATAAATGAACAAGTAGTGAATATATTAATTTACTGAACATTTGTTACTTGTCAACTACATTCAAATTCATCACAATTGCTTTTGGTCCAGTTTAATCCAGATAAATTAAGTTTACTGTACAATCAATGAACAATAAGAAATAAAATTTAATGAAATAAACCGACAGAGAAATACCATCGATTCAAGGTGACAGTCATTAGTTCTTGAAAAACAAACGTGTTATATGTTACATAAAATACTTCAGCAGCTTCCTGCATGGCTTCTTTTAATGAAATTACGTCGCATTAGAATACCATATATATAACAATTGTGTTAAAATTAACCTTCTATAGAAATAACTGAATCTTAACTACGCAATATACTGTAGAATTTTATCTTTAAAAATAGAAAGAATGTCTGCAATAATTAAAATACTTCTTGTAAACACTTTGGTTTGCTATTGTAGAAATAATATTATCCCATCATAATAAAAACATTTAACTGTTTCTGAAAAAAGAAGAAAACCAACAGAAAACACTGTTTTTATTTCTGCAGTATTTAACTTCAGAAAATACTGCTGAACTATACAAAGGTTCATTTAGAACATGATCACACAATTACGCTGAAAATTATTTTTACCCTTAAAATGTGACTTTGAAGAAAAGAATATTTAACAGACATTTTTTTACTTTATCAAGTTTTTTACTTCTGATTTACAACTTCCGTAGTTTATATGGCTAAACCATTTATACATCATAAATATTTTATTTAAGTAGAAAACAATTTTACATTTGGCTTTTGATTTAATTTCTAAGCAATATGGTCATAAAAAAAAACTTGTTCAATAAATAAAAATAATTTTAAATGATTAAAAACGTATTAAAATAAATATAATAGTTAACAGTCCGTTTTCCTTTGCAATTTTTTTGCAAAATTTTTATATCTCCTACAACTCTCATTATTATTAGAAATGTTGAATAAAAAACAAAATACAGTAACAAAGAAATAAGTCAACTTTGAAATTTTGTAATTAGGTTTACAAAGATATACAGAAATAATGACTATATACACTCTCAAAAATTTATACTACAACCAGAGTCCAAGTTCTGGATAGCTGAGGTATGAAGGACAATGTAAGTAAGTTACATTGCCAAATTCCGATAAACATCATATACAAAAGTGCGTTTCAGCCGGTTTGCAGTAGCTCCCGCTATAAAGGCAGCTATGGTAAAACATTAACATCCATTACAGTATTGACATACCACATTCCTTCCATTAGATAACGCTTGGACTCGATCAGCATATGTTTGTTTGAAGTTACTCCTGCATCAAAGCCTTGAAATAACCATAAATACAATCGCTATAATGATTTAAACTCTGTTTAATATGCTTTAAAACCTCCAAAATATTTTCAAAGAGCGAACTACCTCCAGTTCCATTAAATAGATCTACCACTTGCACTGAGGGATAAAAAATAATGTTACATCAAATTATATTATAAAGCTGCTACATAAGGTTTTCATCATGACCTAACATTTAAGTATATTATGTATTACGTAACACAATTTTTTCATCAATACAAACATACGTTTACTATTAACGTGATACTTAATTTCATCAACTGTAGTCCGATCGTGCTTAAAATCTTGCAGTTCACAAGAATCTCTTAAAGATTTCACTCAAACCAATACTTAAATATACTTATATACTTAAATATAAATTATAATATTATGGAAACAAAAGTGTAATAATAAAAAGTATTATCTTTTCAAAAAAGATTATAACTTGTTAAAATCAAATATTTAAAAAACATTTTATTTTTCATTCTAGCACTAAGCTCCCTAAAAAGTCAGATGAGCTTATCGGATCGCTGTTTGGTGCCACATGTATGAACTCTGTATACCAAAATTAAATATAACTTAGGCTTGTGTTTAAATTATTAATGCGCAATCTTTGCTAAAAAAAAACAAAAAAAAAACAGTAATTTATTCATAAAAATAACAATACCTACCTCTTATCAAACGGACAACAAAACTATTTTCATGTAACTCAACACAATACAAAAATGTTCTGTAATGCAACTCTCTTTTCACTGTGTTGTCTTACGAAAGAGCCTTATACATTTCCATTGTAATTTTCGATAAAATACTGTACCATTTACAAAATCTTCCTACCAATTTATTTAAAATTCAATTTTCTTTTTTACAAGATTTTCTTTCATACAAACAATATTACTTTTCAATGAATTTTTAAATAATACTAATAAAATATTTTCAAAAAGCCTGAATGTTCACATCCCAATCAACATGTACATAATACTAGTACATATACTCAAAATAATTGTCAATAAAGTCTTCTGAAATAAGTTTATGCGTTTAAGATAATTTCATATGTTTATATTAAAAATGTAACACGTATGGACTTTATTCACATCTATTTTTATCTTATAATTTTATGTTTTTATATTTATAATGATGTGATCTATAAATTGTGTAATTAAGCATAGATCATAATAAAAAATTTATTTACATTACTTCAAAGATATTATTAATACTTATAATAATTTTGAAAAAAATAGCACTTGCCATTGCAATGGAAATTCTAATCTGGTGGACAGAATAAACATCTTCAATTTGTATTTTTTACAGGGTAGTGATAAAAATATTTTTTTTAAATTAGAAAAATGTGTTTATACCTACAGTACTGAAACTTCATTTAACAATGAAGAATCGTACCATACATTCAGATAATAAACCACAGCATGCTGTTATAAATATAAATCACTTGAGAAAGGTCACAGCCCAAACACAATTCATCAGTACAGTATTTCATGTTACAACACCTCAAATCAAAACTTCAAAACCAACAGACAATGTATTATTTTTGTTTTTAGAATGCTAATCATGTTATGAAAAGAAAAACGTTCTTTGCCAGACGCAGCAAACTGTTATTAGTTAATTATGTTCTTTGTCCTCCAACTTTTTAAACCACCACAAATAATACACCAATTTTATCAAAAATGCTAGTAGTAACTTAGTAGTAGTAGTAGTAAAAAAAAGGCATCCAATCAAAAAGTGACCAAAATGTATCAGTAAAACTAGAAAAAATATATATCAGAGCAACTTGTATTTTATTTTATTGAATACAATGTCAATTTAAAAAATTCTACATTCTGATTCTATATATTTTTTAAGTCTATTTTATTTAACTTAATTTTTTAATTTAAAGTTTTTACGTTTTTATTTTTATGTATCATGTTACAAAAATCATGTATTTTGATTTAGTTAAATTTTTAATTTTTAATTAGTTCTTTTCAATAATCATCCTGTTACTATGATATGAATTCGCGGCTAGCGCTCAAGGTTTCTTTTGCTAGCTGCGTCAAGGATGTTGAATAAAATTGTATATATAATTTTCAATTAATAAAATAAAAATTTATAAATAAATTTGCTGGTCCTAAAAGATGAATGTTATGTAACTACATTTAGGTCTTCATCAGTGAGTTACTACTGCTGGAAAATTCTGCGTTTAATGAAATTTCAAAAATGGTCAATCCTGCATATAGCAGTTGGTTAAAATGAATCCATAGGTTAAAGTTCCCTTGATTTGGTGCTAGCTAGTATCAGTGTAACAACCAAATTCCTGTGATTCTATTTAGAAAACAAATAAAGGATAAATAAAACAAGAGATGATCAACCCGAAGAGAACTGTGTGCCCACATATGATCAGGAGAATTTACAATCTTACATAAAATGTCCTTGTAAAAGCTTACATTTTTAAGAACTACGATATTCCTTCATAATTCATTTTCAATAATAAAAAAAAATAGAAAAACATGCTCCACAATAAAACTCTGATTACTTGAAAAAAAAATCTTTGTTTAATCAACATTAGCTTAAAGATAGCTGTAATGTATTATGATTCATCTGAAATCTACATTGACACTAGTCAGAAATCCTTTCTCAGAGACTAATGATGTTAATCAGGGAACCGGTTTCTGTAATGACCGAAGTACAGGTGTAGCTTGTAGGACTGAATGTAACCAGTGTTTCAAACGGGTTATGATACTGAGATGCAACAGTATATTTGGTTCAGCAAAAAAGGTAATGGTGATCACTTCACACCACATTTTTCTTCAGTAAGCTTGGGATAGGATATGTTATGATAACCAATTTTTGTAAAATTTAAAAGAGAATTCTGAGATTTGCCCCGTCTTATTAAAAATTTATAACAATCCACAATAACAAAAGACAGGAGAAAAACCAAAATACTTTACTAATTAGGGATAAATTACTGCATCGTAAATAAGTTGTAGGCTTAAGTATGAGATCCACTGAAATTTCCATCACGGTATTTAAAGTGTGTAACTGGGTATCAGAACAAGTGCAAAGTGTGTGTGTAAATAAGCATTAAAATTCCCAGCAGAAGTCAGACCAGTGAGCGCATGTAAAAACAGGGACAATCAGCAACACAAACAATTAGTATAAAAAATAAAGATTAAACCCCACACACGCACACATTCACACACACAACTGTTTTTTATTTTTTTAAATTGTAAAATATACTTAAGCTAATACTTAATGATTTATATTAAAATCCTCTAGTTGAAAACATATTTCACCCACCCACACATAACAGCAGGCAGTAACAAATAGTTAGACCTTAGTAATTATCCACACTTAATAATGAACAAAATAATACATTTTCCTCAAACCAATCATACTTCATACCAATTACAAGAGTAAACAATCACAAGAAATAATTAAAAGCAATGACAATAGATAAAATATACAATAATTATAAAACTAATAAATTAAAAAATTAATAAGTCTATTTATTTCCAAACAAAAATACAATACATAAATCAGAAGAAATATTTTAATAACAAAACTCCATTAGAAGATTAAGGATGATTTTTAAAACAAATTTATATGTATTCTAATATGAAATCAAAAGATGATTATAGATTAAACTGCAGTAGTTGAGGGAGTCACCCTGTTAAAAAAATTAAAAAAAACATTACTTAGACTTACGATGTGCAATTACTTTAATCACTTTTCGCCACTAAAGAACTGTGGTGTAACTTTGAACAATGCATTCGCATTCACCCTACAATTTTGGGGATACTATATTAAAAACAAAAATCTTTTGCATTTTGCCTATTATAAAATTTGAATGTTAGTCATTAATCTTCTTTTTAATAAAATTACTTTATATAAAAAAAAAAGAATGAATGTACATTCTTTGCCTCAAACGGACAATAAATGCCCATTTGAGGCCTATGTGAAGGCAAAATTTTATTTGTATTTTACTGATGCAAATGTCTGCTGAGGCATTTACATTGGTGGCATCCTGACCAAGGCCTGGCTGATGATGGTGAGATGTAATCAGTTAGAGGGTCTAAAGACGACCTCCGGTAAAGCCTGTAAGGGCTCGGAACAGAGGGGGTGGTGTGGCGACCGGTAAAGTCACAAGGTGGGTGTCTTCCCCCTACAGGGTTGGGATACCATTAATGAGAGATATACATTAATAATGCTTTCCCTACTTCTCCCAGCCTCTCTTATTAATGCAATACTTGAACAATAAAGGTACATACGCCTAAGTGACGATTGTTTTCTTTAAGAGTTGTATGATGTTCATACAAGTGTATTAACATTTTACTTGGCCCATAGGTTTGGCTTGCTGATTTGTAACAATACATCCGGCTCTGACAAGACAAGGAGGAGCCGGTCCAAGTATGCACTTTTTTATGACTTAGCCATGGAGTGGGTTCTTATGATCAGAATACCAAATGCATATAATTAAGACTGTTTTTTGGTAAGGATACAGATGTACCTATGCAGAGGTTCTACTTTCTATTCAATGGCTGGACAAATAATTAATTTTAAAAATGCCTATCCGGTTAATATAAAAAAAGCCCACAAGCCCAAAATAACAACTTTTTTTATAAAATTCTTAATAACAGGTGGTCTAGATTTTCCAGATACTCTTAAAATAACTCTCTTATCTGTGCACAATTTAATTTAAATTCTTCTCTAACAATTGAATTTAGAGCACATAATATGTGCAAATAATACATAATCAGCTCAGTTCCAACAGTATTAATATTTCAAGGATAAAAAAATTATCATTTTTCATTTGAATAAATAATATATAATGAAAAAAAGATATTGGGCAAAAACTAGATAAAATGAATAAATTGCAAATAATAATGATAAAATAATAAAATTTAAAACACAATAAAATTATATTCAACAAATTATCTTGGCATTTTTTTGTATTTCCCCTAAAATGGAATGATCAAAATTGACATTGCATGACATAAATTACCTTTAATAATAATAATACTGAATTCACATGAGATACAGCCTATACTGTATTGATCAAACAACCAGAAGAATATCTACCCTAATTTAATATTTCCTTAATCAATTACTTACAAATTATATAATGTACATGAAAATTGGTCCTGGGTTGCAAACAATATAATCATATTCCCATAACCCTACAGATAGTTCTATAAAACCTGCAATGACTCAAGTATAATTAATTAAAAAAATTAATGAATAAAGTTAAGGAAAAAATTGCTGGCTGCAAAAGTAATTTTATAAAATAATTTCAATAAATTATTTGCATTATACAAAAATGTATGGTTTCTCTTTTTATAAGTAATTGCACACTATCTGTATTTAACAATACATAAATATAGCAGTCAATGCCAGCTAACAATTAAAAAAAAAATAAAATAGACAATAGATTATGATTATTTTAAACAATAAAAGATTAATGCATGTTTAAAGTTAATTACTAATACGGTTCACAAAAAGTAATTGGAATATGAGATATATTATTTACAAACAATTTAGCATAAGAATTATTTTCCATTACTCAATTATCTGGTTTAATGGTGTTCTCCAGTGTTAACCAATCTTTTAAATTAAAACATATTTACTAAATCCTGCATCTTCAACTATCTATATATTTTAATGTTTGTCTTTTGCTAAAATTTTTAGCTTTTACAGATCCCTCCGATCTGTATCTGAATGCCAACTTGCTAGTTCAGCTGCTATAAAATTTCTAATCCTGCCTAATCTTAAGACTTCTTCTTTACTTAACCAACCCACCTAATTTTTAACATCCTCCTCCAATATCTCATTTCAAAGGCAAACATCAAACAGAATAATACTTTAAAATTATAATAGTTATGAAAACAATCATTTTATTTATCAACAGCAAATTTTTACCTAACTGGGGATAAATTAACACAAAAGCTGATATCAGATACCTATGTAACTACACCAATTATGTTCTCAAGAAATTTAATTTTCAATAGTAGCATATTGCTTTGAATTTAAGACACACCTTTTTTTACAGATTAAAGGGTCAAAATGTCAGGTGTGTCTTAAATTTAAGGTGCGTCTTCAATTGGAGGTCTAATACCGTTTCACATAAACGCATAGTTAATAGGTAAAAAGCTGAAATTTTTGAATCCAAACACCTGAATCTGTAATCAAATGGAGACCAGACAGGCAACATGAAAGAACATTTGTCATCAAGTATAGAGCGTACACAAATTTCTAGAAAAATGACTCATCTCAAAGAGCTTTACATCTCAACAGCTTTGTTACTGTTGACCAAATTTGGTGATGGGTCATCATTCTGGAATTTGTATGTGTGCTCTATGAACAATGAAACGTTCTTTCACATTTCCTGTCAAACCCTCATTCAATGTTGAACAAGCGTACGGCATACTACTGTAGTTGTAGATCAATTCGTTTTTTCATAACCGTTCCATTCACCTATTTATTGTGTTTTTCTAACCACTTCATCATCATGGAAAAGCGTTTCACACATGACGAAGACTTTAAAAGTAAGATTATTTTACACGCTGAACAGATCGGAAATCGTGCCACCAGTAAACAGTTCTCGGTAAACGAACTGAATGTGCGTAAATGATGCAATATGAAATGGAAATTATTTGTGTATAAACGAATGAAAAAATCTTTTTTCAGGAGCAAAACATGGAAAATATCTGGAAATTGATCAGCTGTTTTGACTTATTTCAAGGAACTCAGCACAAAAGGTCTTCCAGTGATAAGAAATGGGCTGATCTTAAAGGCCAGGGAAATTGCCATTGAGGATCTAGCATTTCATTGGAAAGCTAGCTGTGATTGGTGTGAGAAATTCATAAAAGGCAATGTCTGTCACTGCATCGCAGAACCTCCATTTGCCAGAAGTTACAATCAGATTACGAGCATGAATTAGTGTAATATCAATGTTATGTAATCGATCTATGATTAAAGAAACAATATATCACAGTGAAATCGCTAATGTTGATAATGTTGCTGCGTTAAGTGCTTTCGATTTAGATGTTTTACTGAACTCACCGGCTTAGTCTAGTGGTGAACGCGTCTTCCCAAATCAACTGATTTGGAAATCAAGAGTTCCAGCATTCAAGTCCTAGTAAAGTCAGTTATTTTTACACGGATTTGAATTTTTATTCAACTTATCTTACACCATTTTGTTCAAAATTAAATTTTCTACAAGTTTTGTTTAAAAGTTTTGTGTGTTTGTTACCCATTTAACAACGTTATTGCATGTCAAACATAAAAAACAGGGGTTTTTTCACCACAGATTTCTCTAAAATTACTTCAAATACAGTTCTGGGACCTATTTTTTTCAATTTTTCAAGTAAAAACCATAAGAAATCACTAATTTTGCCCCTTAATTAATGTCCTAAAAATTTCAGTATGACCTCATTTGACTGGAGTAGCTGATATCTGAGCAAAATCGTTCACTAGCTGTAACTCGCAAGCAAAGCATTTTAGGACACAGGTTTTATATGAACGTTTTCCATTATTTTCATGGGTAACATAAAACATTAACCTCCAAAAAGGAATATTTCACATTCATAAATTACATATTAGGTACAATAAATTACATCAATGTTCTTCATACCATCCAACTCAACTTATTTCATAATTACATTTTTAACTTAACAGTGCCAATATCATCCGTAATCTTCTAATTTATAATTTTACAATCCTATTTTAGTTTGGTTAATAACATATGAACAGGTACACAGCAATTAAAAGTTTTTTGCACTTACCTTCTTCTGTTGTGAGATCTGAAAACTTTATACCACCACTGTAAGAAAAAAAAAACAAAATAAATGAAAAATGTTAAATATAATTATTACAATACCTACTTTTTTATTAACAAGTAACATCAAAATATAAAAAATAACTTTTTTAATAATTAGAAATTACTGAATGATTGTAATAGACTTACTGATAGATACTGTTTAACAATTGACAATATCAAAACAATCCATGAATTTCAATCACTACGTATGATTTAACACCAATCCAACATGTATACTACACATTTTTTGATTTCTTAATCATGAAACAAGCTGCTTTAATGGGGTCAATTTTTGTGGTACAATTCTTTTTATGAGTGATTTTTTTGACTACAGTCCAAAGATTTTCAAATGGGTTTAGGGAGTTGCCTGGCTATGGGAACACTTTGTTTCATTCTTTGAAACATTTTCTAATACTTCGAACCCTCTGTCCTTGAACATAAAAATGTGACTGGTCGGAAAGCAACATTTTCCCAGTCTTCTTTGGTCCAGTTAGCATGTGCTTTGGCCCACAAGAGCTTTTTTTTGTGGATTGCTGGTTGTTAAAGCTGCTTTTTAGCTGGCCGATGAACTTTCTATCCAGCTGCATGAAGTCGGCATCAAATAACTGTCACGTGTAAATCTATTCTGCTGGCCAGTAATTCTTGATTTAAGTCCACAGCAATAATTTTGACCCTGGTATTTTTTCTGATAAATCACCAACCCTGCGTTGAAGTAGTTTTCTTTTACAGCTGCAATTGCCTTTCTTTTGAGGTGAAAAGGGGTTCCTTATAAAGAAATAAATTAAAAAGAAATTGGTTAGTTTCTTTAAATTATTCAAAAATAGCATTTACTGTCTCTAGTCCAACATCACACTCAGAAGCTATTTGTTGCTATGTCGTACTGGTTTGTTCAGAAAGAGAAACAATGCAAGCATTGCAATATCAAGCAGTGTAGCTGCTACATAGAAATATACAAAAAATTCCCTGTGTTTGGATTAATTTGCACACTACTGTAAAGATAAATATACCTCATGAACCAAATGCTCTCATCCACTTAGCAGTATAAAGCTGCAGCAAATCAAGCCACTTCACTTCATTATTGAT
The DNA here is from genome assembly GCF_047948215.1 of Lycorma delicatula. Lineage (NCBI taxonomy): Eukaryota > Metazoa > Arthropoda > Insecta > Hemiptera > Fulgoridae > Lycorma > Lycorma delicatula. Next base: position 100,673,513 of record NC_134458.1, on the reverse strand, counting down.
GATACCAATCAATTCCATAAAGAAAGGACCTCCTCCTATGCTTTCTAAAACACCCTTAAGAAGCTGAACTCATGGCTTTCTAAAAATAACCAAGAGCCAGATCTCTCAACCCAATCCACCAAATAAATTATCCAACTCTATAACGTGTTAACAGTTTATAAAATACAAGGAAGTGTATATAACAGATTGTTTCTCAAAGAAAAAAAAAAGTATTAATTCGTTATTTTATACAATCTATCCAGTTCTTTCTTATAATTTTGACACATGATAAACATCCAAGGTCAAAGAATCACCAGTTTGTGCTACTTTTTCTGAGATTATGATCATCATAAGGCCAGTACCAGCAGTGAATAAAATGAGGGTGTTTTATAGAAATGAATAGTCTTCATCTCAATGGGTCTGGCAGACTGGTGTATTACCTAAGTGAAGAAGACAACAAAAAATTGTTTCATTACAAACTTAGTACACCAGCACAGAATGCTTGTAATTCTTGAGACTATGCTATTTTTACGAGCATGTGATGACTTGTGTCGACACCTACAATTATTTGCTTATTGCACTAGAAGAACAAAAAAACAAATTTACACAAATTAGCAATTTGCATGTTTGTGTTTAATAACATCATAATAGAGTTAACTAGTATTCTAAGTATTATAAAAATATTTTTATTCTTATCAAGCAAGTGCAAATTCATTTGACTTATACTACACTAAACATTATTTTTCGATGACGCAGGAAACCTAATAACACTATTTATTCTCAGTGCAAAATTCTAAATCCCAACTCTTAATTTCATTGACCAAGCTCAAATTCTTCACCTATGTTCCCATTTTATTGTCCTCTACTATGGTATTTTATTAACCTTCCATTAATTTCAAATTTTCAAATTTGACTAAAACTTTTTATTAATTTTATCAATTCTATCTCTTCTTTTTCTGTCAAAGGTATATGTGTATTATTGAAGTTAGCTTAATCTTTGAATCTATTTTGATTAATTTTTCATTATGCGGCCTACATACTCGTACTTTGTATTACAATCTTATTTATTATTATTATTATTATTATTCCAACTGCACTTCCACTATTCAATAATATGTTAATTACCCTATAATTCACTAACCACAAATGTAGTTCATCTTTCAATATTTCCTTAGAAATTCCTACTACATCTGCCCTAACCAATCTATTTCTCATTTTAAATTATCTGATTTACCACTTTCATTTAAACCTTAAACATTCCATACTCTAAATAAAAGAATTTCATGATCTTTATATATACTTCTGATGACCTCTTGATTACTATCAAACCAGTGATTTGGAACAAATTTATCTCTTGAATATTTTACTAGGGACTTGGAACAAACCCACCGGGTTGGTTTAGTGGTGAACGCGTCTTCCCAAATCAGCTGATTTGGAAGCCGAGAGTTCCAGCGTTCAAGTCCTAGTAAAGCCAGTTATTTTTACATGGATTTGAATGCTAGATCGTGGATACCGGTGTTCTTTGGTGGTTGGGTTTCAATTAACCACACATCTCAGGATTGGTCGAACTGAGAATGTACAAGACTACACTTCATTTACACTCATACATTTTATCCTCATTCATCCTCTGAAGTATTATCTAAATGGTAGTTACCGGAGGCTAAACAGGAAAAAGAAGAAGAAGGACTTGGAACAAAAAATAAGAAAAACATTTTCTTGGAAAACACAGCATTGGTTTCCTGCTGATTTTAACCATTCAGCTAAAATAAGTTTGCTCTAAGTTTCTGCAGTTCAGGCTGCATCAAAATCAATAATTTCTGCCTTCAAAACTATTAAAATGATCGCTATTCTTTTCAAAAACCATTCCTTACCATCTTCTCTCCAAAGTACCCATTCATTATGACAGTACTTATAGTACGACTATCTGTTTCTCAAATGAGAATGCCAGTACACTAACCAGTGACTACTTCCTATTATAGTGATATAATATTTGTTTAATATATTTTTTATTTTGAAAATTTTATATTTAGAATGTAATCTTATTTTGAGAAACTGAACAGAGAAATCTGTTTAACAATTAATATTAACACTGATACTATTTATTTTATATATCAGAGTGTACTAGGAGGTGTTGACAACACTTATGGGATTTAATTAATAACAATTTCAAATATGAAATTGTTAATGACTGTATAATTTTTGTGATACACTTTACTATTTCAGTCATATTTTTATCAACACATTAAAATATCTCAATCCATTCTTACTTCATCAATTTTTATTGAAAAAAACAAATGGTTGATAGAAAAAAAAAATGAAATAAGATAGGGCTGTTGTACAGATGAATGTTTTTGTTTACAGCACCCAAATACATAAATTTTATCAAATATTTTATAGAAAAAATGTAAAAGTTTCCATTACAAACAGATTGATCTGTTTACAAACAGATTTTAAAAAAAACTGTTTATAAACATTAAAAAACAATAATAAAGAGTTTTTAACCATGACTTACAACTAGTCAACAATGACAGGAAAAATCATGGTTTACCTTAAAATCCCAGCTAGTAGCTAGATATGAAGATAGCACACACTTTCATACAACAATTAAAGTAATAATGAGGTAAATAAAACTATTTATTTGTGCTCAACAATCAGATATTCAATAAGTATAAATAAATTACATTGTGTTCATATGCCACATTAATGATATCTATTTACTTTTTTCTAAAAATGTACATTCAAACATCCTATAAAACAGTTTCATAAAGAAATAGTTCTACAGCTCTCTCCTTGATTACCAAATAATAAAATTCCTTCATTGAAAAACAAAGGTTAAATAATAGATCAACATATTCAACTCCATTGGAGAATTTTTTTTAAATTGTATAATTTTTTTTTAATTATTTTTTTTTTAAACTGGATAATTTTTTGTGTATTCCTTTAAAAAAAAATTGGACTTAGAAGTTTAATTAGTTTGTTCCTCAGTGAAGAAAATTGTAATTTTGAGTGAATCTTTAAACCAACTCATCAATATTTATTGGAATAATACCAGATAGGAAGGTTTGCAGGTTGTGGAAAATCAGCTATACATTTTTTAAACAAAGGACATAAAGCTCATTATGTATACTCATTTGTGTGTTTGTGTGTGTGTGTCAAATGAAATTTTTTAGACCTATTTTTCAGGGATTTTCATTTTTTATGAAATTAAAGCAACCTAAATATTTTATTTGTTGTATATTTAAACTAACAATCTACTACGCATTAAAATATTTATGAAATGTAATTTTTTTTAACTTCTAGACTTTTATGATATTTAATCAGTACTTTAGTGTTTACAATACTGATAAATTAAACATTGCATTTATGCAGATTTCCTAGCCACTACTCCAATATAAGCTCTGAAATATATAACCAGAACATGAAGCCCTAGACACATAATATGATGCACAAATGTATATCACTACATAAATATTTAACCAAACAATTATATTAAATGAAAATTATTTTTTCTAAAAATAATTTGTACACAAAAATCATTGTGTGTACCATATAAAGAGTGAGATCTGGCAAACATACATTTTTTTCAATTCATACTGAAAATTTTATAAAATTCAATTAATGAATTATTAAATACTTTAAGATTAAAAATTCTACAGTATATAATGTTCTATTTAATTTTACACTGTGGATTACCCATCCTTTGTCAGTGGAGTAGTAAAAAAGTTGACAATTTTTTTTTGGCAATAGTAAAATATAGGCTAATTATAACTTCAAAAGGAACACTTTCAGTTTGTCAAATATTACAGCTGTTATTTTAGTTTTCTTTTGTATTTCAACAGATTAAAATTTATGAATGTTACTAATAATAATTTAATGAATTTTAAGGCAAATTAAAATAGAAAAATGAAGTTATTACAATCAACCACAATTATAAAAAAAAGAATCATTAAGTACAGTTAAAACTAAGCATTCAAAACATAAACATTTTTAATAATAAAATAAACAGAAATTAATTATTTACAAAAATACATAGAAATATAAAAAAAATTAAAAACTGAAATTATTATTTGTGACGAGAATGACTTTTAACCAATTGTGCTTGAAATTAACTAGAATTTCTACATTTAGTAGAACAGTAAACTTCATCTGAATTTCAAATTACTTGATGCTATATAAACTAATTCACTTCAGGATGATTAACTAAATTCAAACAATCTCCTTATAATCCAAGGAAAGTTAACATCTGTGGGAGAAAACTTCTAATTATCCTGGAGAAAATAAAAATTTTATTTCATCTGAGGATCTTCTTCCTAAACAAATCTTCAATGTAAAATAAGTCGGAACATTTATTATGAAACATTTACAATCCTGTACATTGACTTTTTTGTATCTACAAGAACATTATTACAGGAGTATGTCATACTCCTGTAATAATGTTTGGGAGAACAAGCTGAAATTAACCTGTTATTGGGAAAAAAACAACCCATAATTGTTCAACAGTAATAGAGCTACAAACCTTTCCTAAAATTATTACAAGAAAAAAGCCACAGATTCAAGAATATCTCAACTCTGAATATTCTTCATAAAAGCTGTATTGGTCATCCAATAATAATGCTACTTCTCATTCACGAAAATATGTACTTGCCAACTCGAGATGAAAAACTTCCTTTCAATTTTTTGCCACCCAATGTTACACAGCTTTCCTATAGACCACTGGTAAGGGAGTTATAACAGTCCTGATAATGGTGAACCATAAAACAAATTTGTTACACAGCTCTCATCAGAGAAAAGTTATTACTGTAAAACATTTTGGGAAGGTTACACAACTCTGGACTGTATTTATGGCTCAAATCTGAACTGCTTAAATCTACAGAAGACTTATGTCACATGTGGAAAATCTTAATTTACAGAATAAATAAGCAAATGAAATGGAATTTTCCATTGACTGATCTGCTAAATCTGCTTTGACCGATCAGTGATATCAGTTTCTGGAGAACGCAAATAAAAATTATGTTACTGAATAGTTGTATTACCAAGAGGATTCGGGATTTGAGCACAGATTTGATAAGCAAATCATTAACTGAGCAAGAGCTGGAGATAAAGAAAAAGAATGCAGATAAGAAGAGAACATAAAAAAGAGAGTGAACTGGATAGCAGCTGATCACTCATAAGATGACTCAACACATTTACTGCCAGACTATATAGGAAGCTCACGATGAAGCAGAAAGAATTTCAGAACATGCTCTATAAATGAAAATGAAGAAAAAAAATTCACATGTCTGAAAACACTTCACTTCCAAATTACAGCTAGCAATAAATTTCACTCTGATTTCTATTCAAAGGATGAAATGAAGACATACTAAAATTCTTAAACTTCAATTAAGGGAAAATTTGAAGGTTTCATATGGTTTTTGACCTGAAAATTTGAATAAAATAAAACCTAAAACTGTATCTAGTAACTTTTAGAAAATTGTGAAATACAAAAAATTGGTGATGCAAAACACACATTTTTTTAGATTTGATTTATAGTAAGTTCATAAAACTGCCAGTAAATAAATAGTATTTTGTAAACAAATTTGTAGAGTTAAATTCTGAGAAAATCTGTGCAACTAGAATTGACTGGACAAACATTTTCTTAAAAAATGTAAATTTATTTAAAACAAAAACAGAATGAAATGTATTAGATACTGCATTATAATTTTTAAGTGAAACAAGAACCAATTCAATATTACAAAAAATACTTATTATTAAAATCAATTATACAGTTACAATACATTACCAGCAAAAAAAAAAACCAGACTTATTTCAATACGGGCTTGAATTATTTTGAAATTGAAACAAATTTTTAATTTAAATTGAACTAATTTTCAAATTTTATAGTAATATTTGAATTTTTATTTCATTACATTTAGGCGCTAATAGATATTTCTGATTTTAAACTAAAACATTATCGATTCTGAAAATTTTCATTACTATTATCAGCAGTGAGTAGGCCACCCAAACTACAGATAATCAACTGTTCTTTACCACAGCTTCTAAACTTTTAAAATTGCACCTAACTGGTAACTGGTATATGGAGGGTAAAATTTATTTAAAAATGAAATTTTTTTATCATTATAAGGCAAAATATAATTATGATAAAAAAAATAAATTTAAGTTTATCCCATACTTCAATTGGGATATACTTATTTAATGTTATTTTCGTTATGTACAAAACTGAAAAAAGTTATAGCTTGATTATTTTTTTAAAATAGATATTTTAACATTTTGTAAAAAAGTCAAGTCAAAGCTACAGGTTTTTTTTGTTTCACTTTTCTGCCTGACAGACTTTAACAGAACTTCATATAATTCCATATTTTTCATCTGTTGATGATGAATGTGATGTCAGAATAAGAAGTTTGACAGCCGACATCTGTGAAATGTTTAACTTTTAAAACTATATATATACATATAACTTTTGTCAACATGCTACATTTTGTTAGACCATAAATTTAAATCTGACATCTAGATCAAATTGTTTAATTTAATCTTTCAATTCCAATATTTTTTTACATTTTTTAAGTTTTTTTTTTTTTACTATTTAAATATATATACATTCAAATTATATTGAATTACATTATATATAATACATTCAAATTATATTGAATTACATTATATATAATCACAAAAGTAATTTTAACTAACTACTATTACATAAAGAAAATGATTAATTACTTAATTATTTAACTTCTATTATTCATTCTTCTATAATAGTAATTTAATGCATACATTACTCATGCAAATTATTTTGTTTAGAATCAAAAGGAAAAATGTTCTACATAATAGGACAAAAATAGATTAATTAAATAGCTGACAGCAAATAAACCAAATCACATGAGTAATGCGAGTGTTAAGTTAAATTTAAAAACAATTAATAATTGAATTCCATAATTAACAATCATACGTAATAAGTAAAAATGATATTAGTCATTTATATCAAAACAAATTTACATTATATTAATTATGGACTTTATTATATCATGTTTCAAAACTAATATCAGGATTTTAAAGTTATGCAATAATTATTAAGTTTTAATTACTTTGATAAATTATACATGAAACAAAAGAGCAATTCAAACAGTTTTTCCTGCAAGTGTTCAATGTGAGCACCATTGTCACAAGGCACACATCCAGCCGATAAGAGAGTTCATCCAATACTTTAATCAACACATCTGGAGTAATTGATGCGACAGCTGCTTCAATCCTGTGTCTCAAGTCGGGTAGGTCAGCCGGTAACAGTAACACATACACTTGATCCTTTATAAACCTCCACAGAAAAAAATTGGACAGGGTCAGAACAGGTGACATGGAAACCATGGCAAACAAGTCCTGTCATCTGGTCCCCAGCGACCGATCCAGTGGTCAGGGAGAATTTTATTCAACCAATCACTACAGAGTTATGCCAGTGAGGAGGCGCATCACCTTATTGCCAAATAAAGTTCTGTGGCTCGCACTGCAGTTGGTGAACGAACCATAGCTGTAGCATATCAAAATAGTTTATCATGGAGACGACGATTCTTGTTCAGACAATACATTCAGTCGTCCTATACTATTCCCTTTATAAATTTAGCCAGTAGTTTCAACTAATTGGTTACACCATCTACGAATATTATTGTCGCTCGGAGAATCGCAACGGAACACACGTTGAACGGTAATCACAGATTCACAGCTTGCAAACTGCAAAACATATAATGCTTTCTTTTGGGAGCGGGGTCGCCATCTTTGCTACACACGTTTTCAAGCGGAAGGTACTGGAAACCGTTTACAAGCTTGCAAACAATTACAACTGTCTGAATTGCTTTTTCATTTCATTTCTAATTAATCAACGTACATGGAACTTTAGGAATATTACACAGCTTTAAAACTCCGATAATCATTTTGAAACACCCAGTATAATACAGTCCATAGTTAAAAAAATAATCGTAAGACGTCACTTTTTAAATGAAACTAGTCTCTATACCATATGCAACATGTTTTTTTTTTTTTATTTCTCTACGATTTAAGAATCTTACTTCAATCAGAGCTATCGAAGAAATAAAAGAAACTACAGAAACTTAAGAAATTTTATAAATTTTAATTTAAAACCGCAATGACGTTTTTGCGTAAAAACGATCAGTTAAGTTATTAAAAAATGTAACTAGTTTAATGTTCTTACTTAAAAATAATTAAAGCATTTAATTACATTGAAGAAATAGGTTTTCATTATAAAACATTTTAGATTTTAAGAAATCCAAAATTGAGGACAAGTAAAACTATTAACTGAAAGTACCTTTTGTCAATAATCGATAAAAGAATATTAAAATAATCTTTTTCCTCCTAAAAAGTACATAATTTCTTTTTATAATAAACAGCTCATAAATTTAAATGCTTAATTTTAACACTACGGTTGTTTTAAATAAAGCAGATATAATTGAAAGTTTATTTTGGAATTTAAAATAAGTTGAAAGAAAAAAGCATTTTTTTAAAAAACTTAATTCAATTCAAAATAATAATTATTATTTGACCAATAATTTAAAATTAATAATTTAATTAAAACTTTTGTTGTCCTGTAACTATAACCAAATAATTTAAAAAGTTTCAAAGGGTGGGAGACATACTTTATTCGAAAAAAATATTTTCTAGAGAACAAAAAAAAAAGGCAACACATTTTAGCACAAAAATGAACAAATTTTTATACGAAATTTGACTTCAATTTTTTTACACGTTTACAAAATATTTTCACCTATTTCGGGAATTTTTTTGTTAACCAATTTCTTCACTAACAAATATATCTGAACGATTCAAGGTTCTATCAGCAGATGGTACTGCTGATTAATAAAGAAAAAGAAAAATGTAGGGAATACAATTATTATATTAAGGAATTCAATTATGAAACTAATCTATGGCCATACTACTGTCTGCACAGATTATTATCAGTAAACGTTAATGAATAGTACATGTCTTCATGAACTCATTTCGTCCGCTGCCGACGGAAATGAACGTGGATAATATGCTCATTATTCATATGCAATGTTTACTACAAAAATAAAGCGTTAAAATTATCATTTGCCATCGCAAAAATAAATTATGTAAAATAATTAATTACAATGAAACAATAAATGTCATGTATTGCAAAATAAAACTTTCAGATGTCCCAGGAAAATTAAATTTAATAGCCAGATGAATATCTCTTTATAACACAGAGTTCTATCTGAAATGAAAACCTTTCAATAGAAAAAATCAATTAACAGGTCCCTTCACAATTCCTATACAAACCAACGTACTTTCCATTATCCATCACACAAAGGTAACATTTAAATTTCTCACTAAAGAATGAAAAATACCCGCCCACTATTACCTACGAAACAGGGTGCAGCGCTTATCGAGGTCAACGACGATACACAAAGCAATAGAAACAAGTTAAAAAGGATTGCACCTGATAGATTTTGATTCTTCCGACGTTTTATTTCCTTTTACGTAGTAAATAAGTATTGTGATCGCGAAAAATTTCGGTTTTCAGATTTCGACGGAAGTATCCATTTTGCCTAGTATCGGCGTGACGTCTGTATGTATCTCGCATAACTCAAAAACGATTAGCCGTAGGATGTTGACATTTTGGATTTAGAACTGTTGTAACAACTAGTTGTGCACCTCCCTTTTTGATTGCAATCGACCGGACCAAGTGTCAAAAAAAGTCCAAAATCCAAAAAAACTGGATTTTGGACTTTTTCTTAACTGCAGTAATAAGCGCTCATTGAGAGCTTTTCAACGATATATCTTAAGTGGTACTTATTTTCATCGGTTTCAGTTATAGTCAAATAAAATTTTAATTAATGAAATACTTGGATCGTAGGGGAAGGCACATCGATTCGAATCAGACTTCTTTCCTCTTTTTTTTAATTTAAATATTTGATTTATTAATAATTATTAACTTTTTATTGTAAAAAAATTTAACGATGAATAATAATTCAATAATAAAAAATATAAATGAAAAAATAACAGAAATTTTTAATGAAATAGAATTTTATGTACTTTCCATAGGGTTGCCAGGTTTCTTCCAAGTCAAACCGGGACACCACCACCCCGAAACAATCAACAATATTAGATCACTTAGTTTTTTCCTCTCCCAGAGATCTTGATCTTTTATATCGGCAATTCCTCCGTGGCTAATACTTAAATACGTATTACAGTGTTTGCAAAAGGCTTCGTACTCGGTTGTGGCTTTTTTAATGAACGGATGTGTCACTACGTTTTCAATAAATTCGCAAATTCTCTTTGGCATTTTTACGACAAAACTAAAAAATAAGTATTTTAAACATTAACAACCATTAGAATATTAAAACTGCCAATACAGTATTAGTAAAACTCACTAACGTATTATTAAATAAAACTGCTTACATTGTCACGGGCAGTAAGTAGTAGCAGTCGTATACGTTGCGTCGAAGAAAGCTCCCAGATGACTCTTTGGCTCTCAATTATTGTTATAGTTTTCTTCCGAATCAAAAATTCCATGTGCACAAAAAAATAACATCCGACAACCACGAAAAATGTGTGAAGGCTGAAAATGGAGGCCAAAAAAAAATGCACGCCAGTGTTGTCGTACTGCGCTACCGCTTCCGGCTACTGTCAATCTCAGGCATACACCCAAGCTTATTTGAATTTGTTCACATCGACACCATGCAAAAACTGTATGTACTATGGACGAAAACGCTTAAAAAGTATGCTTAATAGCAAAAATTGTGAAACTGGGACGTTGTGCATCTCGAAAGGTTCGTTCGGGACACTGGAACACGAGACTAAAAACCGGTTACAATCCCCATTAATCGGGACGCCTGGAACCCTTAATTCTAGTGATTGTTATTCCAACAAATTTTTTGAAGTCTTCTTTCGAGAGAAAATGTATACATTCATCCGATTACATTTCTCTTTAGTCGAGTAAAAGCAAAATATTTAGGTAAGAAGGGTCAGAGATGTATAAAAAATATATAAAATTTTAACTTATTCACTTTTACGTTTGTTTATGCCTTTTAAAATGTTTCTTTCTTTTAGGTAAAAAAAAGAGCGTGGTTTTTATTGCTTAAGATTCCGAAGGTGTGAATGATTTACTTGATCTCAAACGCATCTTTTGATTTTTGATTTCATGTGTTAATAAAACATGAGGAGGAATTTTCTTCATCTTGAAATCGTACAAAAGGTTTCCTTTCGTTGCTAGGTTTCCTAGCAAATAAAAACATCAGTTGCTCGGAACGTTGAGTATACGTCCCTAACGTAATAACAAACGAAAATAATTCAACTATTTAATATACGTTATCTTCGACAACCTCGATTCCCATATCTGTACGAGTTTAAAAAATACTATCTAAAACATTATGAAGATAATGTTTAAAAATTTAAAACTATCTGGTTTTAATTATCTCGAGAGATTATTTTCTTTTTCCTGTTTAGCCTCCGGGAATTACCGTTCAGGTATAACTTCAGAGGATGAATGAGTTTGATATGTATGAGTGTAAATGAAGTGTAATCTTGTACAGTCTCAGTTCGACCGTTCCTGAGACGTGTGGTTAATTGAAGCCCAACCACCAACAATCATCGGTATCCACGATCTAGTATTCAAATCCGTATAAAAGTTAACTGCCTTTAGTAGGACTTGAACGCTTTTTGGACTTCCAAAATCAGCTGATTTGGGACGCGTTCACCACTAGACCAACCCGGTGGGTAATCTCGAGAGGTTGAGTGAATTATACTGCCGTCTGAAAACTGTAAAATTTTTTTTTATTCAATCTGTTTTTCACAAGTTTGTTAATACTGCAGCCTCACAAATGTCATTTTAGAAAACGGCCATGGCCATTCTCAAGTAAAATATCCTAAAGCGGGCTTACTAGGTAATTAAAAGGAAGAATCGGTTTCCTAATGTCTTCTTTATCGGGATGAATATACTGCTTTATATCACGTCACCGAAATCCAGGTGATTCAACTGCACAATTCACTCTACGGAAACTACTCAAGCTCGGCTATTTCGCGAACATTTCATTATTTTAAGACTAGCACATCGTATATTTCAAGTGCTTTTTCATGTATCACAGTCGAAAAAAGTATTGGAGTGATATAGAATAACAAATGAAGGCAACTTTTTCTGTTATGAAAAAATTATATGAGTACATAACGAAATTTTAGCGTTCTAATAAAAAACAAATATCCACAAAAAAAGGCCTCCAAAATGAATATGAAATCATTAAACTTTTTGAAAATGAGTTATAAATAAGCTTCAAAACTAATTTTAAGATAACCACTTAAAATTCAAAAAATGGACATACCGTGGGTTATGTATGCGGGTGAACGAGTTGCGATAAAAACGACGAGAATTTTTCTATGTTTACAATAATTATAATAATGTTAACATTAATAATAATATTATAATTAGAATAATTAAGTCAAATTTTTCTAGCGCTATGTCTAATCGACTGAGTTCGTCTTTTTCCCGCGCTCTAGCAGCATGTTATAATGTATACAGACATTTCTAGCCATATTAGACGCGTAGTTTTTAAATTCGGCAGTCGAGTATTTAGGATCTGTATTATTAAAAGCGGTAATTTATTTTGCTTTAAATTGACACAAGAAACGATCTGCATTAAATTTTGCGTTAAAAATTGTATAAAGTGCAGCGAAATAGTAAGGATGTTAAAGAAGGTTTACGGCGAGGATGTTATATCGACACCAAGGGTTTACGAGTGGTACAAACTGTTTCAAGACAGCCGTGAAGACGTTGAAGATGACAAAAGGGTTGGACGTCCTAACACATCAACTACAGATGAAAATATCAGTAAAACAAAGGATATTTTGATCAATAATTATTAAAAAAGTTGTTGAATATAAAGGAACCTCTTCCGGCTCTTGTAAGACAATTTTGAATGACATTTTGGAGAAGAAACGAATGGCAGCAAACTTTTTCTAAAACTGTTGAATTTCCAACAAAAGCGGCATCACAGGACAATCGTTAGCAGATTCAAAATGACTCAAACGTGTCATAATAAAAGGTGACGAAACGTGATTTTACGGTTACGGTATTGAAACGAAGGTCCCACCCGTCTCGACGGAAGCTTGCTGAAAAACAAAAAAAAAAGCATGCCACGACTTCGGAAATACGTTAAGGTTCTTTTACTGTCTTTTTCGATCACAATGGCATCGTTCATTATGAATAATCATAACTTTACACAGTCAACAAACGGTATTACTTTGCAGTCTTATGCCATTTACGTGGGGCAATCCGAAAAAAGCGACCGTAAATGTGAGGAAACAATTCTCGGATTTTGCACCAGGGTAACGCTCAGACTTCACTATTAATTCGTGATTATTTAGACAAAAATACTTGCCGCAACCTCGGTATTCTACAAACATAGCACCCTGGGACATTTATTGATCCCATCGATTAAGAGAACATTAAAAGGACAACAATTTACGACCCTTGATGAGACAAAGAAAAATCGCTATGTAAACTTTCAGCTAAGCAAAAAATGTTTTCCACAAACGTTTTGAGGTTTGGAAGAAGCGCTGGCATAAATGTGTCGCATCTCTACTTTGAAAGGACAATATCAATAAGAACGAGTAAATTCTTTTTGATAGAAATTAAAAATTTTCGTTATTTTTTATCACACCTCGTACATATAATTAAAAAACCTAGTAAAAAGAATGAAAGTCGGTACTATACAGTATGACTATGATTTCTTAACAGTTAAAAATTTGTTATTTGTTATCACAATTATTTTGTTTTTCAGATAAAAAGATAATATAGTACGACTAAACTTTCAGTTAAATAAAATTATTAAGTAAACTGAAAAATAATGATAATTGTAAGCGTTTGTCCTTGACTGTTGTTACATATTTCACACAACAGCAGTAAAATGGATTACAGTTTATCACCATCAATAATAGGTCTGACATACTTCAATGCCAAACTCCTACTACTCACAACTTATAAAAAACGAGGACTTCCTCGTCTCATAACCAATAGCTGTAATTTTGTTAACTTAATTTTCGTCAAATATTTTTATATAGATAACAAAACTGTTTTTCCCATAATCTTTTTTTCCTTATTTTTAATATAAAAAAGTTTACTCAAATATTTTAAACAATCAAACTCTACTGGTAGAATTACAATATAGTAATATATATGTATATATGACTGGCTACTGAAATGCAGAGCTACAGTTTTAATAATCAAATTCTATAAAATCTTTAAGATTGCACCAAAACAAAAATTAATTTAAAAAATAGGTCCAATTAATAAGTAAGATATATTAAATTTCTCTTCTACTGAGTGTATAATGAATTTTACCCCCTCAAAAAGGAATAAATAGATTTTTTACTAAATAAATTTTTTAATAAATAAAAATAAAATTTTTTTTGAACATAGTGGAGGTGCCATTTCTAAGGCTGAATATCCCTGCATTTCAGTGAACTCAATGTACTGATATGCAGAAGTATATTTGGCTTGAAGAAGGCGCTGGAAAACTACTTCATTCTTTATTTTCCTTAATAAACCTGGTGCAGAAAATTTTTATTCTTAGGGATAACTCTAACATTTTTGGAAGTGACTTTGGGTGGAGTGAATAAAAATAAGAGAAAGCTTATTCTACGCCTTTTTAATGAGAGCACTTGAATATTGGTGAACAGAAATAAAGAAACACTTGGAAGTTAAGAATTGTCTAGAAATTTTTGTCTTGAGCTCATTAGAGCTTGGCTTTTTAAAATATCTGTCCTCTCATCTGATAACTTAATAGATCATCACTGCAAAATATCACAGTTTCTGAAACGACCTTGTGAAATGTAATCAATATTCTCGCAATAAAAGCTGTAGATCTAGTCTCATAAACCACATGATGATGATACTCTCCACTGAATGCTTAATCAGTTAATCATTGAAAAACTTTAAAATAATGTTGCTGCACCATTTGTGAAGTCGTAGTATTTGTGCAGCTGCTGCCATTTTCAAAAATATGATATTAATTTTGAAAACACTGCAAACTACAATTAGTTATTCATAGTACAATAGTTGCTGGTGCAAAAGGCAAGGATTTTATATAGCACATTAATGAAAGTTTTCTTTGTTAACATACCCTTTGGATAAAACTGGGCTCCATGAGACATTCCAATGATTTTTTTATACGATTTCCATTTTTTCATATTTTAACAATAACTCCCATTAAAATCAAACATTTTTAGTGTTAGGGCCCCCTAAATTTTGTACAAATGGGAAGTTTAAATTTATAGGCACTAATCTGCCAAAAATATAAAGATTAATTTAATAGTATGTTGCCATATAGTATTCTGTGGACACAGTAGGAACTACGCTCTAACCGGTTTCAGTATCTGGACTTTGGATAATTTATTGGGCCTGGATGTTTCTTACTAAAAACTGAACTTTTAAAAAAAAAGTTCAATCTACATCTTTTTACAGAATGAACTGTTGAGTGGAGTGATTTAAAAGTGAAGAATAAAATCTCATAGTATGAGATGGCAATATAACTCCAGAGTTAAAAATGAACAAAATTGTCATCGTACAATAATACACCTTCGCAAGAATCATAGTTGTAATAAAATGCTTTATCTGCAAAAATGTGATCATACTCCTGACCCATATATTACAGTGTAACTAAATAGCATTAGTTATGAAAAAAATTACTCCATAACAGTGCTGCCAAGCCAACTCAAACTGTGACATTGTTATGAAAAATTCATAATTGCCTGTTCTTGCACTGTAACATTTTAAAATTATATCAACAATGAAAGAAGTACATGAACATTTGAATAACATTTGCAACTACTTTTAAGCAAGTGATCTTCACAAAAACTGTAATTAAATTTTAATTTAAAATAATACGATACACAGTAGTTGAATCAAAGAAACCACAAGGGCAGTAACTGGATCACATTACTACTCAAAAACAAAAATGAATCAAATTTTTTGTAAAATATCAAATCAACACTAATGAAAGGAAAAAGGTAAAAATTACCTTTTTTATATAACATTAAAAAAATTGAAATAAACTGTGTAATAATAAGACAACAGACACCTTACTTTGTAGTGAATAATTCAAGATATTCAATGTATTACAATAAAATATTAATAAACCAAAAATTACTACTTGGGACCTGATTTATTAAACATGATTTTGGCCATTAACATTCAATCTTTTCTTCACACCCTTTAATTTTATATGTATTTCAGGTTCTACAAAACCAAAAAGTAGTTGGAATGCAATTTACAGTCTTACCCAAAAACCTGTACATATGCTTGATGCTCCAATTACAGTAAATTCTGAAAATTTAAATATTCATAAATATTTAATTGAATAATATTTTGTATTACAATTAAAATATTTAATATTTATTATAACTGTAATATTTAATCAATAATATTTATGAGTATTTAAATATCCTTGTGGCTGTTGCTGGATCTGCTATCGAGTGTCGCCTCTGACAATGGGGTATGTTCACCAACCAAATAGTTGGAGGGAACTCGGGAAATAAAATACCCAGGATTGATAAAATCCAGCAAATGAAGTCAAAACGGCCTTAAAGGCAGAGGAACCTAGGAGACGGGTCTCTGAAAGAAACCCAAGACAAGTCCAGAGGCTCTAAGGTGGTAGCCTCACCGTTGGTCTCACCTTACAAAACGCCAGTAACATCTTTAGGAGAAGTTTCTTTACTTTTAAAGCTACAGAAAAAAAAATCCAGATGAAATTAGGGGATTCAAAACCTGGAAATATAAAAAAGAAGAAAGATTTTTGGGAAATGAATAAATTGAACCGGAGTATTTGTTTGTTTGATTTATTTGTTTGGAATGCATGTGGCTTAAATAATAAGGAGGTTTAAGTAATAAGGGAGCTTAAGAGTGCTATAGTGGATATTGCAGTAATATGAGCCAAAAAAGAAATAGTAAGACTCTAAAAAAATTGGAGATTTTATATTGATATACAATGGAGTGGATGTGGATAAACGGGCTGTAGCAGGGATTGCCATTATGACAAACAAATAAGTTTAAAAAAATATTGATTTTTGGGACTTATACACCTGTGGAGGAGAAGAGGAATGACTCGGAGGAGTTTTATATGTTCTGCAGTCGGCAACGGTTGGGCTAAACTCCAATGATTACCTTGTAATTTCAGGCTACTTTAATGCCAGAGAAGGTAACAAAATGGTGCCAGGAATCATGGGAAGGCATAGAGAGGCTACTATAAATGTTAATAGGCAGGCTCTTGTGCATTTTGCATCAATGAATTCTTTAAAGATCACGAATACTTTTTTTCTACATAAGGATATAATTTAATACATATTAAATACACAGGATTATAGTTAAATACACATATTAAATACATTGAATACAGGTTTAATTAAATCCACGAGGTAGTTGCTCAATTATTGATTAATTAATAATGAATTATAATTGTTCCCTTCCATTTAAGATACTAGAGTTTATTGTGGTTATGATGTGAATACTGATCCCTTTTTTTTACAATCAGAAATTGCAACATGTTGTAGTTGAAAAACACAACACGCTATTGCTGTAAAAAGACTGCAGGCCTCGGCGTAAGTTATTTCGTTGGACTCTGTCGATGTTGGGTATGTCGATGTATAAAGGACCATGGTTAAGACAACCGATTTCTGAAGAAACAATCAGAATTAATCTACTTGATGATTTAAGTATTAAGGACCATTACAAGCAGAGAGAGGATGAATATCTTCAGTTTATTCAGTGTAATTGTAATATTATTAGAAAGTGGGAAGCGATGTTAGCTGTATTGTTAAAGACAACTTCAAAACATCTTGGTAAAAGAAAGCAACGCACCAGGAAAAGAGTTCCGTTCTGGAATGAAGATAAAGCTATTCTTGTACAAGAAAAAAAACTGTCTACTTAAGATATTTACATCACTGATCACCTGAACATCATAGTGATTACAGTAGGAAATCGGCTATAGTAAAGAAGGAAATACGGAAGTATAAAAGGCAGGGATGGGGATGATTTGTGAGCGATATTGAACACGATGTGCATGATATTGAACATATTGCATGTGATGGCAGGGGAAGGCATATAAAATTTTAAATTGGTTGAACTTAGGAAATATATATACTTTACAAGTTAATAAAATTTCGGAAGAAAAACATGGTTATATTACTTAAAATCTTTATGGACTTCATTTCATAAACATGCAAAATGATAACAAATGTTGATGATCTGACAATGGAGGAGCTTAGTAATGTTCTAAAGAGCTGCAGAAATAGGAAAGCACCAAGGCCTGACAAATGAATATAGAGCTGATTATATTTACATCATTGTGATTCAAGATGAGATTACTTTTCTTCTACAATGGTTACTGAAAGTTGAAAAGTATACCAGACTCTTGGACAGAATCTCTGGGAAACCCTGTTTTTAAGTGAGGCAACAAGCAATATTGTGATAATTATAGGAATAAATGCTAGCTGAATACCAGATAGAAAATTTATGCTGAAATAATAATGAACATATTAAAGGGTATTGTGGAAGTGAAGTTAGCAGAGGAGCCATATGGATTTCACAGAGGACGATCTAGTACAGATTGTTTATTTGCACTGGGACAGCTGAGAGAAACACCATGAATTTAACATTCCAAAATTTTTTCATTGACCACATGAAAGCTTTTGATAAGGTGTCTCATTTGAAGCTGTGGGAAGTTTTAAAAAGGAAAGGTGTCCTAGAATATTTGATTAGGACAATACAGTCTCTAACTAACACCTTATTGGTGTTTAGTTGGGTGATCAGGTTAGTGGAAGAATGCATGAAATAAATCAATGAGTCAGACAAGGGTGTCCGTTATCAGCTACATTAATTTAATTTATACAGTGACAATGCTGGTGAAAATTGGCAAAAAGTTTTTAAAAAATCATTTTATGATTAATGGTTTAACTCTGGACATGTTTGCAGATGACCAGGTGAATCTGGCCAATTCTGAGGCAAATTTGTAATTGGCAGTGTTTAGGTTACCATTTCATACTAAGCCAATACAATCAGAAGATATCTACTAAGAAAACAAAGGTATGAGGCATTGTAGGTACAATGATAGTGATAAATAATGAAATATTAATAACAAGTAATTGCATCTGATTATCTGGGTTGTCATCTGTCTTTTTTGAATCTGAAGATTTGATAATAAGCTGCATAGATTTCAGAAGCTGCTACATACCATGCAAAGGACTCTTGTCAGCAAATTAAAGAAGGAAATGGTTGTTAAATTTAACAAAATTATGGTAGTACTGGTAATGCTGTATGGTTCTGAAACTTGACTTCTAATTCACATCTAAGAACCGAATTAACAGAAATGAGATTTTTGCATAGTGTTCGGTGCTTCAGTAACAGTGTGAAATGTCAGCAATTAGAAGTCAGACAGTAAGAAAGGATGATTGCAAAAAATAGGCAGCAGTGGATGAGTCATACAGAGAAGATGAATGGAAAAAGGATTCAAAGGATTATGCGAGATTATAGAGCAGTTGGTATGAGAAAAATAGGACAGCCGATGAAGGGATAGAGGAAGCACTTGTGAGACTGAGTAGTTATATGGCAACGGAATAAGCTATATGGCCTATCCATAAAGTTCATCATGATAATGATGATATTTAAATGCAGATTATGGTCTCCTTTAATTTAATAGTTTAATTTGCCATATTGTTTTAATGGAACAAATTAATTATATTTGAGACTCTTTGTTTAGCACAAAATGGCAGAATACACATATTTTAAATTTAACAAAATAGCTTTTGCAAATTATATATTACCACATTAAAGTTAAATTCATTATCATAAAAAAAATCAACTGTATACTGGTATGGTGTATAATTTCATATCCAAATGTAACTCAGAATTATTTAATGCAATGATCAGTGGAAATTGGTTTATTAAACATTATTTCAACCACTCTAATTTTGTCGTTATTTCATACCATGTAGTTAGAAGAAACATTATTTTTTTCAAGAGTTTTAGATGTTACAGAACTGTCATCTTGTATGGTGATGCAACAACTTTTTCTCAAATGATTTTTAAGTAAAAACAGCTTACTTTAAAACCAACCCAAATTTAAAAACATTATGGAAATTTGATTCCAAAAGAATCAAACAATTATCTAAAATTCATCAAACTTATCATTCTCAAACCAAGATAAATTGATTATCAATAACAGATGTACTTGACTAGCCAAAGAATGATGACCACATATGTATATTTTTGCTAGAATAAAATTTAAAAACAAGTATATTTTCAATTTAACAAAACTTACTATATTATAAAACAATTTAAAAATATAAGAAATAAACAATTTCCATCTCAAATTATTTCAAGTTCATTGAAATTTCAACTCAACTTAATGACAAATGTAAGTACATTTATTAAAGAAAAATTACAAGGACAAAAACTAGCACACGTAAGGATTTGTAAGTCAAAAGAATATAAAATTAATTATATTTTTATCATTACAACATTTGAGTATGTCAACTTAAAAATAAATAAAAAATTAAATAAGATTTACAGATTTTCTTTATTTTATTCTAATAAAAAATTGAAGGGGTCAAGAATTAATTAGACAATAATTCTATATATATATATATATATATATTTAATATATAAGAATTGCTACAACTCTTGACATAAGTGTCAACATACAAAAAATAAAAACTCAAAAATCCAACCAGTTTAACCTAATTACCATGTATTTACAATCAATGAATAATTATGAACATATTTCTGGATTTCATAAAAAAAACTTGTATCACTTACACATATCCCTTACTTTTAACTAATTATGCCCTCAATTATTTACTTTACATAATTTACAAAATCCACAGAGAAAACTGTGCTTCATAAAGACGCACTACAAATTACCAATCACAAAATGATGGAGATAAAATAAAATATTAAATGGGATGACTAATCTTTTTCATCCAATTTCTGGATTTGAAGAATAAATTGTGCAAGATTCAAAAGAATGGTTAAAAACTAAGGACATGGTAAGGGTTTCCTACTACAAAAGAAAATAAAATTATAAAATCTAAAAAACTACTGAAACTTCTGTTATAGATAATAAGGCAAATAATATGGATATTGGATTACTTCTACTAAACTGTTCACAGCATTAGAGACTCTTATAGTTTAATATAAGTATTATATTATTTCAAACAGCTTTACTTTGTCAAAAAGAATCATTTTTACTAGTCTACTAGGTAGACTATTAATAGTCTTAGTACTAGTACTTAGTATTAGAAGTGATAGCCAAATTATACTTTGTATTAATCTACTCTTTTTTTCCTTTTTAGCCTCTGGGAATCACCATCAGGTATTACTTCAGAGGATGAATGAGGATGATACGTATGAGTGTAGTCTTGTCTTGTACAATCTCAGGTCAACCATTTCTGAAATGTGTGGTTAATTGAAACCCAACCACCAAAGAACACCAGTATCCAAGATCTAGTAATCAAATCTGTATAAAAGTAACTGCCTTTACTAGGATTTGAACGTTGGAACTCTCGACTTTGAAATCAGCTGATTTGAGAAGACGAATTCACTACTAGACCAACCCATGGGTTTGGTATTAATCTACTAGGTAGACTTTACAAATTAAAGAGTTCAATTGGCAAATATTTTCTAACAGTAAAGATAGATATATATATATATATACACTTACAGTGTATTTATTGTTTTATGAAATTAATTTTTATCTTATAATATTCTATAATTTTAATACTAAAGAAATTTATTTTTATACTATTTATATTAATTTTATTTTATTTATTTTTTTATTTATATTAATTTCTATTTTTATTATACTATTACTATTATTTATATTTTTAATTTATTTTTATACTAAAAAATTTGAACTGCTCTATATTCCACTATTAGAATTGCAGATTAAAAATCTCTAATACTTTTAAGGCAGACAGGAATAACAACATTCTACTACAACTGTTTTATTGTCTACCCATAAAAAAAATATATTTTTCAGATTATAAAAAATCTATTCAAAAATTGAGAAAAAATATTCTTTCCTCAAAAACTGCGGCATTTTCTTCAGTTTCTTACAATTTTTCTAAAATGACTGCATTATTCACAATGTTCACAAAATATACTATCATCCTTAATCAAATCTTCATTCAGTTCATTCAATAAACATTAAAGGAACTAATTACAAATAACAAACTATGACAAACAACAAACATACTATTACTAGAATAATATAATAGTAATAATAAAAATAATAGTAATGTAACATATTATACCTGAGAAGCACAGTAGCTGTTTCAGGAACTCGAAAAACCTGCAAAAAGATTATCAAAGATACCAAAAGGAAACTAAAATTATCAAATAAACAAAATTTATATAAAAGATATATGAAAATATATGATACAGAATGATGTACTAAGAAATAAATTACACTAACACTCTCACATGCACATACTATAACAGCATACCAATATAAAAATAGAAAATGTAAAGTAAATCTAAGCTATAAGGCAATATTCCACTAATTAATAAGAAACTTTCAGGGTTATAATTAATTGTTTCATCTTTTTCCATAAGCAAATTAAAATTATGCTAGGAATTCAATAGCTAAGCAAAACAGATGAAATAGGAGAACCTGAACACTTTTAAAGTACAGTATATTCAGGAAGTTTGTCTTCACATTATAGATTAAAGACTTTTAACAGATTAATAATATAAGATCATATAAAAAGGCACTGATGTGATTGTCATGCATAGTTATACATCTTTAATTAAACACAAGGGCAATCCAAAAAGTAATGAGACTGGGAAATTTAAAGCATGCAAAGTGGCAGTCCTACATATATACAAGTATGTAGACAGATGTGTTGCATATGTCTAGTGTCAATTTTAAGTTGATTGTTGCAGTCATTGAGTGTCAGTAATCATTCGTATAAAGTGCGTTAGGTAATCGCCTATCATAGAAAAAATATCAATCTTAGAGATCCATTTTGTCAGTTAAAAAAAAAACACCTTCTGAAACATAGGAAAACTATGAAAGATGCATTCAATGAAGAATGTGCAACATGCTTTTATTCATGCTGAATCTTTAACTGTAAAAGACAGCGTGGAAGAAATGGCGAGGACAGATCAACCGAGCACGTCGATTAATGTCTTTATGGTGAACACAACGACCACCATCATTTGGCAAGATCATGTACTGGGGAATGTATATTCAGGGGAACTGCTACACATCTCAAAAAGCAATGCACACAATTTTCTGAGCAAGCAGATACATATGAAACACAGTGTACCACTGAGTTCTAAGGCTCTTAATGCCTGACTAAATGGAGTACCATATATTCGTCTGCAAAGAATTGTTGGCTCGCTACAACAAGATTGAAACATGCTTTTTCTAACGTGGTAACCGTTGTCTTGTGAATGATCCATTATGATTCTGAGGTAAAACAAGGCTCCTGATTCTTCACCACCTCTGAAAAAAGCAAAAGCTGTATGCAGCATGGATGTCATGATAATCTTTTTATCATGATTGATTCATTTACCAACATCAAATACCTATAGGTACAGAGACCATTTACTACAGTAAATTCTCTTTGGTACATCAATGTATGGAAGATAATGCTGACTCATTTCGTAAAAAACATCCTGGAAGAAATTAAAGAACTTCTGTTACATCACGATCATGCACGCCCCCATGATGCTCAGTCTTGAATTTTTGAATTGAAAAAACATTTATCAGCTACCATACACTACAGATCACTGGGCGACTTCTTCAAATCTTTCCTGAAAGGACAGATTTGAATCTAGAGGTTGTAAAAGCCATGGAGTCAAAATGAAGAGCGTTTTCAAAAGATTGCTTGAATTTCGTGTTTTAAAAAGTGGATAAAGCACTGGAGGCAGTATGTTGCACTGAAGGGAGACTATTTTGAAAAGGAACATGTAGATGTAGACTCAGAATAGTTTTTTCAAGCTACGGCTTTTGTCTCTTTTACTTTTTGGGCCACCCTCAAATTTTACCTTATTTTGAAGTCCGTATTTCAAATGATTTCATTAAACGCTTAAAGTTATATTTACCAAAGATTTCAATTATTTGGGCCTAAATCATTAATCATGAAATATTTATGTTGGTTATTCCCATGAAAAAAACTCCCAATCGATTTATTAAAACTGATGAAAACTTCAGAATGGTAATAATACACAACTTCATACAATGCAATTTAGAATTTTAAAATTTTAGAAAGTTCAACTCGTATTCAAACTTTTATATTGTGTGACGATCTTTTATATAAACTTCAACATCTCAGGCAACTGTATGTTATGGAAATGAAAAAATTCAGTTTGAGGAACCCAACTTAAGACTCTAATGAATATGACATGACAATAAACACATATTCAATGTTTTATGTAAAAAAAATTCAATTTTTTTGTAAAGAATATTAATTATGAGATATTAATTAGAATTTAAAACAAACTGACAATAGCTTTCTGAATGAATAAATTTTATATTAGTAATTCATTTTGTCACTCATAAACGTTTTACTCATGGTTTGTTATTCTTTGCTTGTAACTTTATCAGTCATAAGTATTTAATATTTTAAGAGATGATGAATTTTGGAAATCAAGAACCACTACTTTAATAAGGTATATTATGCTAACCATTATGTATAATGTCATAAACAAACGATATTTAATAACAAATTAAGCAAAATTTTTGGAATAAATTTTCTTTCTTAATCTATACATAATAGTGCCACTTCCAACAGTTTCAATTTTGTTTGGGAAGAGAATAGTCTTAAAAATTTCATGATGAGTCTGTACGTTTTACTTTACTAAAAACAGTAATAGCACACATTACGAAGTGCAAGAACAAAAATATTAGTTTAATAATTAGCATACAAATGTAGGTATACATGCACACACACACACACACACACAATCTCTCTCTCTCTTTTCCTCATGAGCATTTACCATTCTTTATCCATTACAAAAAAAAAAAATGGACAAATAAAACTACTGCTAGACTATTACACAAAACGTACATTAATCAATATGTTAAACTAACAAAGCAATAGAATATTTAATAGAAACCCCAGTGAAGAACTAAGAGTAAAACAACCTTAGTTGTCAGTCTCCTGATAAACATTTTCTGAAATTTATTATTTTGTTGGAAAAAACTCAACAAGTGCATAGTTATAGAAAAAAAGTAGTATTATATCCAACCTGGTTAAACTATCATGTAACAAAATTTTCAAACTAAAAGCTTGTTGATCAGTCCAAGGGCAGATAAAACAGGTCCACCATCAAACCATATTTTTTACATACCTTGCCTATATAAGTTAAAATGATGCATAGTCATTGTATTGCACTACTTCATTCATAGAAAAAGAGAGATAATTACAATTAATGGCCATAAATTGAATAAATTTTTTTATCTTTTATCTAAAATATACAGTTCCTATTTTATGAGATATCTTCATAAAAAAAAAAAAATCTGTATAAATGGCCAGTATGATTTATGTTACTAAAAAATATTTAATTTTTGTAATTACTTCTTTTTCAGAACAACATCAGATTTACTTTTTTTATACTTTATTTTTTGCAAATGTCACATTCATCAATGTATACAATTTTTGTAGAAAGAATACTGATCATAATAAAGAAGAAAACAAATTTAACAGTAATTTAAGTAATTTAAGAAAGAATTACTGTACAATCACAGACTAATGAAATCAAAATTTATATTTATACAGTGAACCAAAAAACAAAAATTATGGCAAGTTAAAGTAACATTACAACTGGCAAAAATAATACTTATAATTCAGCCAGATACGGGTCAGCAGTTATTAAGTCAGATTCAGTACATGTATTAAAGCTATAAAATTACAAACTGAAGGCTAAATAAAGATTAAAATAACATTCTTTCATGTTAAATTATGATTGTGTCTGACTGACTGAACCAAAGCTGCCAATTAACCACAGCATGCGTTAAAGTGTAACTAATATTTTGTTAACTTTTTAGTAAAGAAATAATGATTACCTGCCTGACAGAAATTTGAAAGTTAATTGAGGCTGCAACATTTATCACAACAAAATGATCTATACATAAGTATACTCTATTGCAGAATTAATGATAAAAAACGGATTGGTTCCCATTATCCATATTCTCTACCCATTTATTGGGCCAACACTCAACTATGTAGCTCAAGTTTTGACTTCAACTAAAATTCAGGGGCATCGGTATTATAAAAAAAACCTGTTAAAACCTTGAAAATATTAAAAGAAAAACCTGATGAATGTTGCTGAATACTTCTAGAACTTCCAGAACTCAAAATTTAAAATTATCTTTACTCTTATGAATTTACCCTTACTAAAGAAAAATAATAATATTCTATCCAAACTTACTTTGTTAACAAATTGTAAACTTCAAAGCCATGTTAAGACACACAATATTAAGTTATCATAAATATAAAATGTGAGAATTTAATTCCTGGAATGAATTTGTAAAAACATATATTCAGAATTATACTTTTTTTTTCTGACACCTTAAAGTACTCTCTTTGTGCATCCATATACTAATTTATGTGGAGTTCTTCAATTCAATTAAAATTTTAGCCAAAAATTTTCATTGTTTTTGCAACAGATAATTAAAAAATGACTCCAACAAGATCACTACACTGCAATAAAATTAGAAACAGTAGATGGCATTTATGGGAATTGTTAAAACCATCTTAACAGAAGACATTCTGCACTATTTGAAAAAAAAAAAGTATTAAAATTTTAATGTTTATTAACTTTCTTGAAACAAAGTTAAAACTATTCAAACTTTGTTCAGAAAAAATATTTTTTTATACTAATAAAACACACATGAATTAATTGTTTATTGTGCCAAAATGAAAAAAATGATAAAAAATTATGATAATGCAACTTCTTATAAGCTAATGGATAAGGATAATACATCCCAATAACTGTGATATCAAGGAAAATTCTACAATATTTGAGAATGAATGTTAACACTTTAATTTTATCCATCACCCATTACATTTGCTATCTTATAAAGACACATCTTACAAACCACATGATGAGAAAAAATTGAGCATTATACCAAAAATAAACATAGGCATAAAACAAAGCATAAATTTCTACTTGTCTGTTCCACTATACAATTCATTGTACAGCACAGCACTGTGATTTTACAAAATTCTTCACTTAAAAGATGCCAGATGATCTTAACAGTTTTAATGGTAGTTCTTTCCTTCATAATCATTTTTCCATGTTATTGTTAATTAAAATTATGAAACTGTATATGTAACATAATAGTGTTGTTAAAGTACATAGTTCAGAGCAGATAAAATATTTTACCTTTAATGAAAGATAAAGTAGCGACTACTTTTTAAATGGCTACCAGACTGAAGGCATCAGGATTTTTTTTAAAAATCCATTAAATCTATATTCTTACATATACTCAAAACACTAATTTTTTTATGCACTTTGGAATTAAGAATTTACACTGACAAGAACACAGATTAAGAAAGGGCAACTTTTTATGCATACTTTATTATAATTCAACAGGTTTTCTTCACATAAATTGAAACATTTAAGAATAATTCAGAAAATAAAAAAATTTAATATAATGTAAAACTCAACTTTTTCCTCATCAATTGGTTCATGAAAGATAACATATAATCTCCCAAACAGATGAAGAATTTTCTCTAACTGGAGAAGGCATATCTTTTCATTTATCACACATCTAGCAAGCATAACTCATTTACTCCTTAAAAGAAGTTAATAATTCTACATAATCTTAAAACTAAACTGATCCAAATTTTATGCATTCCCTAAATGACAGCAAGGCAAGCAATCTAAGTGTATTTTTAAACAACTATTGGCTCATTTTGTGTTCACAAAACACATACTACATGCCTTAATTAAGATGTTAAACATTATTAACTGGGTTATAGAACCAAATAATTCACAACTGCATTATAAAACAATATTAATTCCCTTTAGAAGAAAATTTATCATTTTTCCACAGACAAAAGGTTATACCAAAATACAATTAATTAATTTAAATGAATAGCGAGTATAACTGTTACTAAATAATGCTTTTACTAAAATACTAATTAAATTTTCCACAACCGATTTTAAAAGAAAATAATTTTAAATCCAACAAAGACTCTTACCTTCCATCCAAGATTTTCAAAGAAAGTACATAGCCGAGATTGTCCAGTAGTTTTACCTCCACAAGGACCTAAATAAAAAAAATTGTAAAGTTTTAAAATACCAAAGTACAGGAAACAAAATAACAAGATACTATAGTCTGCAACCCTTTGATTGTTTTAACAAAAATCATATTAAAACCAAAAATATATATAAACACTTAACAACAATATTGTACTTCCCCCCTCCACCGCATAATTTATATAAAATCAATAACTCCAGAGAAAGGAAATAATTTGCAATTCATTTTAGTTCAATAATGCCTTGAGGTCAAAAGGCTACCTTTAAAAAAGGCTTTGTGGAAAGTAAAATGTAATAAAACAACGTAAGAATAAAAGACAATTCAATCAATCAATCTCCACAGTGGAGAGGTAGCATCTCTGCCTTTCGTTTGGAATGTTCAGGGTTCATCAAATCACATTTATATGGTACAAATGTATCATTAGGTAATTCTAATTAGGCATAAACTGTTGATGCTTTCAGAATAAATAAAATAAGGTTAAGGTACGGTTAGGTTAAGGTTAATGTCAAGGTTACTGGCTACTTACCTTATAATACAGCCTCTGTAGTGTATAATGTTATTAAACACAGGACAAGATAAATGATATAAAGAACAATGTCTTCACTATTAAAAAATTGCATTTTACATCTCTAGCTAATAATAATTAACAAAAAAATGTTATTAATTTTATTTAAATCATATCAAATAAATACAAGAACATTCATTAAAGTCAAGATGTAATAAGCTAATTATATAACAACCCTATAGATCTAAAATTACTACACTATTATGTAGCAAGTTCTGATCTGCAAGAAGCAATATCCTTTGTTTATGAAATGAAAGTATATGGGTAGCAATAAACCGACTGTATTCAGTTAACAGCCTAAGTTATTTTACTCAAGAACAATTATTTAAAAATAAAAAGTCTGTGTCTTTATACTCTATAAGCTCAATAATAAAAGTACCTTACATCTACCAAGGGAAGATTTATGCTTAATAAAATCAAACCACAAATAGAAGAGAGAAAGAACTAAGGGATCGCTAGATTTAAAAAAAATAGCATTTTGATAAATGCTACAGCTAGACTTGTTCTGACATTATAAAGTGGAAAAGCAGCTGTTAAACCTCTGTGAATTTCATCAACTATTGTGTAATGGAAAGCAAATATACTAAGCAATTTTAATTTTAATTAATTACTCTTTAATAGATTTTTTAATAGATTTTAAAGCATAGTGTTAAAAAAATTTTTTAAATAAAAATAAATATAGAACAGGATATTAAAATAACATTTGCATAAGCAAGCAAAACATATTTAAATGTTGAATAATATGAAATTCAAAGCCAAACAGAAATATGAGATATGTTATTGGAAACACAAAATGAAAACTGCGTAGTTTTCACAATGATTAAGTATTTAATATCAATGACACATCAGAATATTTATGAATTTTTTCCTCGTTATAATATCCTGTCTATTTTTTCCATACATATTAGATAATTATAACCAAACCTTTAAAATAATTCAACAAATTAGCTTAACGTTTTGAACTGTAGTTAAAATAGAGGAAAAAACAATTCTATAATTTTGTGACTTGCACAACTTATTACAAAAAATCAAAATTGCCTTGAAGTAACAAATTATCCAATATATTTATAATATTTCAAAATAAACTAGCTGAAATCAAAATAAACTAGCTGTGAACGTTCACAAAAAAAATTAAAATATAAGTTTTTATTACAAATATTAGAAAAACGTTCACTTTCTGTATTTTTTTCAAATACATTTTTAGGTAGATTTCATAAGAAAGCTACCTATTGTAATGGGTACCATGATTCGACTTCTGGAAAATTTTGATATCATCTTCGTGTTTCACATCCCCCAGACACCAAAACCACTGTCAGTTCAAAAGTGTGTAAATATGTATATACATTTCACTTTCTTGTGGACACAATAACTGCTGTAATTTTACGCCAATCACTTTCAAACTGATACATAAAATATAACAACCCAAAATCTCGGTCGAGTTCATTAATGGGCAAAATCGGACCATGGGGGGCTTTTTCTAAAAAATAAAATATCACTATAACTTTATTAAAATATCAAATTCATTTAAAGTTCCTACTATTTTTTGGATAAGGGCCTAAAACTTATCTAATTTTTTTGATATCAACACCATTGGCCCAGGGGTTGGTAAAAATCTGGCAAATCTTTAAACGTTTTCAACGCATTTATGCTGATGCAAATAGTGTTTAATATTAAAGAAACTAGTACTCATTAATGTAAGGTGTTTCCTGGTATTCTGGGAGCTAGCTGATGTTATTTAATCACATTGTTGTATAAGCATAATGGTCAATTCATGCGCAGTCTAATGTTAGGTCAGTTCATGCCTGCATCATGTTATAGTATTCACTTTGTGAATTTGTGAAAAGCTATGGAAATTCCTAATAATATTTTCAACTTGAAAGAAAGATTTGTGTAGATTTAAAGAATGATTGATACATTCCTTTCTTCAAAAAATGTAATATTTTGTTAAAGCAGTAAATGAGTAATAATGGATATAATATGCTATAAGTATAACTGAAAGTCAAAAAAGGTGGCATTGCAATAAAACTGAGTGTAGACAAGAGGTTTAATTTCTCATTAGATCTCTCAAGATTGCCTTATGGGAAAATATTGTTACAGTTGGGAGCTACAAGATGGCGAATATTAATTTTTGCGAGCGTGAAATACGAATAAACCACAATGTATTTGTGGGGTAACTATTTGTGAGACTTTGTGCTGCTAAACTTTTAGAAGAAACAACCACAGTAAAAGGAGAACCCAAGTTAACTGTCCAAACTGATGAATCCACATTTGCAAAACAAATATAATGACAGTTCCCAAACAATAGAAATGAGTTTTTGGAAGCATTTTCCATGAAACAGATGACTGTTTCTAGTTTGCTGTAGAAAATAGAACAGCAGATTGTTTGCTGCCTGTTACTGTTAATCACACTGCAGTTGGAACTCACATAATTTCAGATCAATGGTCATCATATGGTATATGGAACACGAATAGACATTACAAACATAATACTGTCAACTACATTAAACAGTTCATAGATCTGTATCAGGTACACATGCAAATACTGTTAAAGAAGAATGTGGGGCATTTAAAAATCTTTTGGGAGACATTATGGGAATCACTAATATATAATATGACAGTTTCTGTGTGAATTTAAGAGATAAAGCCTATCAATAAACACCAATCGATTTAAGCCAGTACTGGAACAGATTATTACTTACTGGCCACCACAATAACATGCAAGTTTATTGGTGTAATTACAATTTACAATGTTCAAGTTTGTTAAAACTAATTATAATAAAGTGAAATAATTTGTAATTAGTAGTTTTTATCCTACCCTAAATATAAACATAATATTTACATTAAAATAAGTATGTAGAAAAAATGTTTAAAAATTTGTAGGTACAACCAAAAGTCCTTTCATCACAATTATAAAATTTAGCAAAGATAGTCTTCGGCCAGTGAGGGGTCTCAAAAACAACAGTTTCAGAGGAACTGATATGTAAAAAATTGCCTCAGAAAATGACCAATCATTCTCAAGAATAAATACATTTTGTGTCACATCATACAAACAATGGAATGTCTTTGTACCTAAGTAATTCACGTCTGTATAACTGTATTCCTTGAATCTAAAAGATCTGCATGACAAAAAGTAAAAAAGTTATAAATTTAAAGCATAAAAAGGCCATATGACCTTATTTAGAATTTAATGAGATGAAATATAGAAATAGTTAATAAAATTTTATTTAAACTGCGATTGTAAACAGAACATAAAAATTTAGTAGGAAAAAGTTAATGTAAAATGGATTTCATATAAAGAAAAAAATAATTAGAAATAATGGTAAATAAAAAAGGGAAAATTTTTTTAAGCATGATCAATAAAGACAATAGCACTGCCTCAACAATTCAACTCTGAAAGAAATATGATTTTACATCACCTTTTTCTCTCTTTTTCTTTTAAACTGGTTAAAGAACAAACAAGAATTCTGAATAATTTAACTAGTCAGAAGATAGGGATAAAGCACATGTAAATATAAATTAAAATATCTACATTTAAAATACATAAACTATAGTCAAATGACACCAGAAATGGCAACCTTCCAAAGGTCATCTAACAAACATTACATAAATCCTCACACTATTTGTGTGTTCATATGTACACATAATGACTGAGTGAGTGAAAGTGTGTGTGTATATATATATATATATATACATACACACACGCGCGCGCGCGCATGTATCTGTGCGCGCGAACATGACTAACACCTCTACTGGAATTCCATTCATTAGTTCTCTACAACTATATAAGAAAAAAAATTTTATTCAACATTCAGTCAATATAATACACAGATGCTTCACTTTTCTTTTGTTTGCCTTGACTGATTGCTTATTTATATGTCTACACAATGGACTGACCATGAGAGGTATGTCCGCATGAGTTTCTGCTCTTGGGAACCATTCTGGAGAATTCTGCCAAAAAAATTTCAATTAACATTTATTATTCTGACCTTGAAATCTTAAGACCAAGACCAAGAACACTGTCACACAGAACTTAGTGATGTGAGCTATTACACAACAGAATTTTAATTTCATGAAGGTTCCTCCTAAAAAGTTAAATAGTTTAAACTTATACACTTCTCTAAAATTTGAACAACCATTCTCATCATTTTAAATAATTTTTTTTAAATTTAGTACAATTATATGGTTTTAAGAATTACTAAAAACTTTAAAAAAACTAAAAATAATTTGATAATGTAATATTTAGTTACTTATATAGCTTAATATTAAGTAGCTTGTTCAATAAAACAACACACGCGCGCACAATGTTATATATGATCAAGAATTTAAGTATCATTAGACAGGATGTACCACGAAGTTCTTCCAGGACTTTCAAAACCTATTCTATCCGTGAAAATAATAGAAAAAGTTCTTATAAACATACATTTTAAAATGCTTCATTTGTGAGATACAACTAGTGAAAGATTTTACTCGGATTTTAGCTAACCCAGTAAAATTAGGTCACATTCTACTTTTAGAGCATTAAGGGGCAAAATTAGTGATTATTTATGGTTTTTGACAAAACTGAATAAAACAGGTCCCAGAACTGTATATTCAGAAGTTTTTTAAATCTGGAGTGAAAACCAATAAATTAAAGTAAAAACTTTTGTTTATGTTTGACATGTATAACTTTGTTAAAAAGGTAATAAACAAATAAAAATTTTAAGCAAAACATGTAGAGAATTTAATTCTGAACACAACATTTTAATAGAAGTTGATTAAAACAGAGGTTAGAAAAATTCAAATTTTATTTAGAAACAGCACACTAGACCAAAGTGCATTATATGTACCAGTTACAACGAGCTCTCCATTTTCAACACATTTCTTGGCATGCTTCTGTACTGCTTTTGTTATGTTTTTAGTTCTTCAAGGTTATCCTTCAGTTGCATCCATAATGCAGACAGACAATTAATTCCTCATGAAAATGAATTTTTGTTTTGTATACAATATTTTTATCAAGTTAGATCAGGCAATCTTGGTGGCCAAGAATGTGGACCTCCACGACTGACCCATTTCTCAGGAAAATAATGTTTAAGTGAGTGAAACTGGCATAAGAGAAGCGGGGAGGTATGCCGTCGAACTGAAAATAACACTGCATCTCAGCATTACAGGAACATCTTCAGGCAACTGCAGCAATTCTTCTTGAAGAAAGTCCAAGCAAACCTAAGCATTTAAGCGGCCAGGTAATATGAACGGTCCAAACAGCTGATTGTGAAAAAGGCCACACCTACATTGACGTTAAATTGCCTTCTACCGTTTCATGAGGATTTACTTCTGTTTATGTATGTCCATTGTGTAGTTGGTGATGGCATCTCAAGTGAAATTTAACTCATCGGTAAACTAAACATACCAGTAGAGCTGTCGATTTGTATTCCACCAGTTGCAGAATTTCAAGCGAAGCAGACAATCTCCCGGGTGTAGATGTAGAACATTCTGTTTATAAGGATAAAACTTGTTTTGTTCAAGTGTCCTATAAACCATCGAATGCAAAACTCTGATCTACTTAGAAAGATGTCGTGTACTGATGCCTGGACTATGCTGAACTGCATCAATACAGCGTCGTGCTGGGCAGATCGCTCATAGCTGGTAAGAATACTGGTCATGAACATGTTTCCCGAAGATTG
The DNA here is from genome assembly GCF_047948215.1 of Lycorma delicatula. Classification (NCBI taxonomy): domain Eukaryota; kingdom Metazoa; phylum Arthropoda; class Insecta; order Hemiptera; family Fulgoridae; genus Lycorma; species Lycorma delicatula. The sequence continues at coordinate 100,639,032 of NC_134458.1, read as the reverse complement.
TGAAAAGTCACGTTAATGTTTAGGGATCTGGAATCCTGCAATTCAGAAAATGTATTTCATATTCTACTGCAACAGTTATAGAATTACCATAACACACCTAAAATGAATATATCACCTTATTCGTCTGTAGTACATAAGTACGGCATTACTTCAATGGCAATTTGATCACATGCAAACCAAAATTCACAAAAAAATCTTTGTAATGACAGCACAGTTCACAGTATCCGATATACTTAATGTACCTTACAGAATGATTTAAACACTAATACAGTATTGTGCACTGTTGATCAGCTGTTATTTTATTACTAACTTCAAAATAATAATCTTTCAAATAATTTATTGCATTTCTGACATTAATAAAAAAATTATTATCTAAGTAGTTTTTATTTATTTTTACTTTACAAATGTTGCGTAATTTCTAGTTTTTTTTAAATCTTTTAACAAGAATTTTTAACACTAAATTTTATTTTTATAAATTTTGCACAACACCAAAAATATATTTGGATTTTGTATACATTAAATAAGTACTTTTCTGACAAATGTAGTAGTAATTTACAGTTTCTAAATAAAAGCTTTAATTTTTTTAACTTTTCTTTGTTTTATTCAACTCATCTTACACCATCCAAATTAAATTTTCTACATTTTTTGTTTAAGATTTTTATGTGTTTATTAACCATTTAACAAAGTTATATGTCAAAAATAAAAACAGGTTTTTTTTAATTTATTGGTCTTCACCCCAGATTTTTCAAAAACTGCACATACAATTCTGTGACTGATTTTATTCGATTTTTCAGGTAAAAAGCATATGACATCACCAATTCTGCCCTTTAATTAATTTCAGTATGATCTCATTTCACCAGGTTGGCTGAAATCTGAGCAAAACCTTACACTATGTGCTAAAAAAATAGTTCTTAATAAATTCAATATATACATATATCTAAGTAAATAAATAGTTTTTAAAGATTCACTTTTAATTTTTAATGACTTGGAGAAATTTAAATCAATCTGAAAATTATGTATCACACTTTCCTAATAACTAATAAAATGTTTTGGAAACTAGTCCCCATTATTAGATGTGATTAACTATATATATTATACAAGGCTGAAATATAATAAACAGTTGCTCTAAAGTTGCAAATGAAAAGAGTAAAATGGAACAAATACAACATAAAAGTGCATTTTACTTTCATTAATTTTTCCATGTAATCACTACATACAGCTAGCTACAAATTTCTTCCAATGGTGAACCAGTTTTCTCATTCTGTAAAAGAAGATCTTCCCTAGATCAATGGCTTCACTGCGTCCTTCAATCCATCATCTGTGTTGAATCAATACCATTAATAAAAGAAAGAATTGAAAATCAGTTAGCCAAATACAGTGAATATGAAGGTTCAAATTTCAACTTCACGATAGTACCGACGGTTGCACACAGTTCATGTGGCCCAGCATTACTGTTGCACAATTACTGGCTCCACAATTTGTTGAACAAGACACATATACATATCTCTTGAGGTTGCTGTAATTATTCAATCTCTTTCAATATCTATTGCAAAAAATTTAGTCGATCCAGCTTCCAGGTAATGCCACATATACATATTTGGAAACCCAGAACACTGTCAGAAGAAATATTTTTTTTTGCTGAGGGTTGAATTTTAAGTTTTTTTAAATTGTGGTAAACCACAGTGTCAGTATTCCATGCTCCGCCATTTTCTTCACTATAAACAGCTTTTATTTTTACCACTACAGATGTACTGACATAGCAGGTTTACTCGATTCCATAACAATGGTAACCAACAGAAAATGAGACAAGTACATCAATGAAAGTTAGAATGTAAGTAGTAGGGGACAAGACTGCAGCACTTGTTCCTTTGTGAAATATTTTGTTCCATAACATTCCAGTGGGCACTACATTTCAGCCGCCCCTTGCAAATAAAAATAAATCAATCTTGAAATTAAATAAAAAATGGGATAATACAATTACATATAGTATATACTTTACACAACATGGCAGAAAAACACTGTTTAATGGTCAGTTGTAGACTTCTGGTTAACTGTTTGTATCGGTTCTATTTTTTGTGATAAAATTATGAATAATGATGATGTAAAAGCTATTAAAACTGGAAGATTACTCAGCGGTTAGTTTATACAGTACCATTATTTATAATCTGAACTAGACAGAAACAGAATCTACATAAACATTTGACCAGCAGTCTACAAGCTAAACAGTGATGAGTTTTAATAATTTTTTGTCTAACTTTTGTGATTAAATGTAAGTATTTTTATCTCATTATTTGTATTTTGTTTTAACTGTATCTCACCACCAATGCAGAAGTATAATTATTGCGTTAACACACAAAAAAGCATCTACAGGAGAGATATTTATAAAAACATAAAAGAAAAAACTGTCTTGCATAATATTATACAGATAATTACTTTTTTTAAATCACTTAAAGTAAAATTTGCTATTATGTTTAAAATTTGCTATTAACAAAATTAAAAGAAAAACTTTTAAATACTGTTAAAAAAAATATACTTAAGAAATCATTAAAGTAACTTTTAATCATGTTATTCTATTTAAATAACAAATTAATTTTCATGTGCATTTTGTTTTCTCTTTCTTTCTTTTTTAATCTTTGTATGATTTCATTTAAATCTTTCTTAAAGTATACTTCACAAAGAAATGGGTTTCATGCTAAAAAAGGATAAAGATCTGACGCCCAAAAAGTTGAAATTATAAAAATTTACCCCAAAAAATTAGTTGGGGGTGGAATCACTTTTTCATTTTGCCTAAGAGTATATTAGAATAAATGAATCACCTCTTCTAATTAATTACTTTATACAAATATTTGACTTAACTTGAATCTTTTTGGAAAATTCTCACCAATTGCCATCCAGTTTATTTAATACTACACACAGTGTTATTTAAAACTACACACTAGTTTTGCACAAATTTTTCACAATTACAAATGAACTGTTAGAATTCTGTGAGTTACATTCTAGGTTTGGTTTTCCCTGTAATCATAAACTTATTCAATTATATTTTACCATCATGGCTCTTACCACTTCCACATTTGTTGACAATATTAACCTTCCAACTGAATTTATCTTTAACACTTTCTTGGTCTTCCTTGAAAGTTTTACACCACTTAAAAATTACATTTTTTGATAGAGTACAATCTCCCTTAAGGTTCAATTAAAGAATCAAATGTTTCAGTGGCAGATTTTTAAAGTTTCCCACACAATTTTACAGCGTGATGTTCAATATTCTCTTGGATTTCACACAGCACGAGGTTGTAATACATGACCGTATTCAAGCAGATGTAGCACAAGATGATAACCATTCTAGTACTAATATGCAGGCAAGGTCACAATCTTGACCTTGATGTAAAGATATGGATATATAAAGCACTTTCTTGTCAACTCATAAAAAGGAAAATTAGTGCGTTTACTTTTGAAACAAACCTCGAATAAAAATATGAAAATGAATTTTTATTTTACTTCGTTACAAGTTCAATACAAAATTATATCAGCAAATATTTTTAACATGATTACTGTAACAATGTAATACCAGGTATTCTCATTAGTGCATTATGTTGTCTTCATAAATGATGCATCACAGGCTGTATCATTTTGTATGTGTGGATTAATTTTATTTTTTTTTTTTATAATTTACATATATTTTTTTAATTAGTTTAATGTCTATTAAAAATATGACTGAACAATATTACATTTAAACAATTTGAGTTAATTGCTGGTCTGTACGGGCTTTACAAATACTAAAAATATTTTTAAAATTCATTTAAAATATCTTTTACTTAGTTCTTGTTTCTAAATGGCATGTATCTAGAGTTGCTTGCAGGATAAAATATGAAATTTCATCAAACTTACGAAAATTAAGAATATATTTGATGTTAATTTATAAGATAAATATTAAAACCATACACAATAATTTAATCTATAACGAGTTCTTTTCTCTTACAAATTTTCAGTATTATCTTAATTTACAATTTCCATTAATTCCCTAAAGAATTTCTAGTAAGCATATTGATTTTCAAATACAGTACATTGATTTATATTGAGTAGAGTATGTTGATTTACGATATTTAATATTTTTGTGACAACTTATAAAAAATGATAAATTTACTTAAACCATTATAAATTTTTCATGGGTAATATTAATATGGAAGTATAAGAAATATGTATTTTTAAAATATATTTTCGGGTACTCTTTTCTAGTTTTTTAGACTGGATTAAAGGCCACTGCCGTACACAATTTTATTCTCCTCAGACCATCATAAACCCAAAGTCATCCACATGACCAAGTTAATGACCAACCTAATCTTAATAACTATTACATAAAAATCAATGAAACTTCCAGAAGTTACATCATATAAGCAAATACACAAAGAGGAAAACATTTTAAAATCATTATCACAAACACGAATACAATGTGCTATGTACTTGTACACAAGTACAAAACACTTTATAGTATTGAGCCACGTGTCAACTTAAAAACATTAACATTTACATTTTTGAATGTTAACCCGTTAATTATGATTAATGGGTTACAGGATTGCACACGTCACATGAGTAAGAAAAGATCATTTAATGTTAAATTTAATTTAAGAGAAATCCTGAAATAAATACATTTACAATAATTATGTCTAAACTGATAATCTTTTCTTATTAAAATTAACATTTGTAAGGAAGTATGTTACAACTCTTCAGATAATACCATATGAGATTTTCTATTTGTGAAAAAATATAATTTAATGACTACACTTCAGATTAGTTTAAAAACTGTATAATACAGAAGCGCATAATATTTGCATACATAATGAGGTAAATGTGCATGCAATATTTATACAAAAGATAAATAAAATTCAGTAGAAAACATTCATTCAAATACTTATATTAAATGATGTACTTATATTTTGTGCTGCAAAGCACTATAAATATCAGCTGTAAAAATTTCAAGGACAATCAGATCCAAATACAAGTTAGTTTACTATGGAAAAGAAGCATATGAACATACTACTCCCTCATGGTGGGCAATTAATCTCTATTCACAGCAGTCATTAATTAGCTACTGATATTGGAGCCAATCACAATTGTTTTTCAGTTAAAATTAGTTTACAATAAAAAAAAAAAAATATCCTTATATTTTCCAGACATTCCATATTTTCTAAATATTTATTTAAATATCTTTCTTTTAATGTGTACAACACATGTATTAATCATAAAATATATACATTTTTAATTAAACTTAAAAAATTCTGCACAAGAAACTAACAATAAATCATTTGTTTTAATTTTTTATTTTATTTTTAGGAGTCTAAAATAAGATAAAGCAAACAACTATCAACAATTCACAAACGGCTTAACTTCATGCTGCCTCCAAAAATCAAAATTGAAAGAACCAAAAAATCCAATATGAAAAAAAAAAAAATCACTGGCAAAAAAAGAAGTGATATCTTGATAAGGTTAAGGATAGACAATAGAAATAAGAGATTTACTTATGAGTAATATGAGGTAATGTTTTCTGCAATGTAGAAATATGTGTAATAATTGTTTTATCCAAAGTTTTTCAAAATTCTCTTGATTTGTTTATGAAAATTCTTTGATAATATATCGACAAAAATAATTTTAAATTTTCTTAGGCATCCTATTATTTTAATTTAAAAACTTCCACATAAGTTATTTTGGGGGGGGGGAATTGCAATACAAACACCAGAGATACTTTCTGTACAAAATTAAAATGGATTAACAAAATTACTCCATCTGGTTAAGAGTAATGCTTGAACATAAAAAAACCCCAGTACTTATGTATTAACGCCACCGCAGCTACAGCTTTATTTAAAAACAAAGTAGTCAATCGGTGGAAAATGAACAGTCTCTTTATTAATTTTAATAAATGGTTACTTATATTTATTTATTTTATAAATACAATTTAACCAAACTTAACCTACGCTCGCTAACCTTGACTAATTAACACCATAAATTTTTTGAGTATTTATTTTCAGTAATTATTGCAATTATTTCTTATTTAAATAATCAAAACACTCCTGTTAATTAGTCAAGGTTAGCGAGCGAAGCAAGCGTAGGTTAAGTCTGGTTAAATTATATTTATAAAATAAATATAAATAACCATTTATTAAAATTGATAAAGAGACTGTTTTGAATCTATGTTAAACTCTATATCGGTCCATTTTCCACTGAAATCCGATTGACTACTTTGTTTTTAAATAAAGCTGTAGCTGCGGTGACGTTAATACGTAAGTACCAAACCACAATGCTTGAATTGAGAATCTTCTTTTTTACTGAAATTTATACAAATGAACACTCTCTCTCTCTCTCTTAATTTTCTTCTATACACGTGATGTGGATAATGAGAAATACACCAACCACATAATTTTTAAAAACAGTAGAATGCTCTTCCAATTGAAGTGAATCACAATAAATTAATGCAATAAATTGGTGCTGGTGATTAAATTAATAATTTAAATTGTAATGCATATTTTAATATATATGTATAAGTAAATATGCTGCAAAATGAATTACATTAGAAAAATATTACATATATAAACATAAAAAAAATTCCAATGTGAAAAAAGAAGTGTCTGAGGGAGACTGTCTTATAGAAACTGCAATATAAATAGCAACACTTTCAATCATGACCGAGATCCACTGATTCAATGACTGGGATCCAGTGGAAGTACTTTCATGGTAAAATTAAGGCAATATATATTTATATCTTACCTCAAAAATTCTCTACTAGGTGGTTTACTTTAACAGAATTTAAAATATATTTTAACAGTACAAAGGAATAACATGAATCTTAGATAATTTTAGTAGAATTATAAAGGTAAGAATGTTCTTTAATTTTGTACTTATATATTATAATTTTTCTGAAAAATTACTGAATATGGGCTTATGCCTGAAAGTGCTATAATGAACAAAAAAAAGTAAAGGTAAGAATGTTCTTTAATTCTGTACTTTGTAGCGTGGATGAAAAAATATTAGATGATTAGCTAAAATTTACATATGAAGTAGATATGGACTACAAAAAGTTTAATTTACATAGATTAATATATATATATACACACATACACACATGTGCTCACACACGCACAGCAAAGTATTATATTATAATGTACGTATAAACATATGCGTCTATGTGCTCATACAGGAAAGTATATTTAACAAGCAAACCTAAGAAAACATAGGAGACAATAGAGTATAAATCTTTCTGGGTAAAAATAACATGCCTATATAAATGTGTTATGACTACTAATAGCCATAATTTGTAAACGCGTAATTCTGTTTTGACATATTAATTATGTTTTAAGATATATTTATGTGCATAAAATAGCGTTCTTAGATCATTAAACTAAATAAAGATAATTAAAAAAAGGGCTAAAAAAAAATAAAATATTTCTGCATTTTACACAATGCGTTTCATTCATTTTATTTATATAAAATTGGTAAAGAAATTTTTTTTCAATAATATTACAAGTAATTTTTAGAGTAAAACTTTCCAGTTACTCAATATTAAAATAATTTTTTTAAATCTTTTTTTATTTTAAAAACTTGTTAATCTTTTTTTTAAATTGTAAGCTTTGAATAATCTTATCAGAATTTTACCAGAGGTTGCACCTAAAACAATTTATAATCCCTTAAAGAAGACACACATTTCAAATATAAATCACTAGTAACACTTTTTACACTCAAGTTCTGAATAAATCTTACATTAGCTGTAACTTAAAAACATATAAAGACCTATATTTAGGTATTCTTTTCTTTAATTTCATCAATAGAATATTTAAGTATTTCCATTACTTTGTGACAACACACATGAGTACACAGACAGCAAATGTACAGAATGTATTACTGTGTATAATGTAACTGTTATTACCCTGTGTTACTCTGTTGTTTTTATTAAGTACCTTAGATGCAATGCTTAACTGATATCTTAAAAGTTTAATTTTATCAGTTCCTTTGCTTTATTTTCTAGAGTGCTTGAGTAATTGTCATTGCACATTTTTTATTAAAAAAAAAAAAAATATATATATATATATTTTTTCCCCCACATTAACATTAATATATATTTATTTACATACATTTATTTATTTATTTTCCAACATTATAAAAATTTCAGTTTTAACACATATATGTTATACACTAAACCCTAATGCTACAGCATCTCCAAACACAATTATTTTAGTTACAGCAAGCCCAATAACTTATGCCCAAACACCACAATCACCCAGGTTTTTTTTTCTATATGATGAGAAACGAAAACATAGTGGAAAAGGAAAAAATATATAAAAAGAGAAGATATTTTTTTAATACGTTGTATATAGTTTACAATACTAACTCAAATTCAGTTTTAAAATATCTGTCGTGGATATCACATGACTTCCTTGTATGCCTATTAAATTACATACACAAATTTTTTGCTGCACATCATTTGAAAGCGGGATGCAATTCTTCAATAAAGTGGAAAGTTACACAATTGCTGAAACTAGAGAACGTGTACACAAATTAAGACCAGAAGAATTATATCAAACCAAAGAGCAATTAAATGATTGGCAACAAAAAAACAAACTAACGAAGTGATGATCAACTCCGACCTAGGGAGAATATTGTCCGACAATATCAGAGTAATGAACTAAAAGAAAATAAATTTTTGCAATTTATTAAAGATTGGGCATGAATGCCTCAGTGTATATGATGTTCTTGTGAGGGTCGATAAAATTAAACAGAATTTCAGAATAATTAAATAAAATTAAACAGAAATTAAACTAGAAAATCCAAAAATAGTACGATTCTAAATGATAATTTTCAATTAATAGATGTTTCACCAAATCTATTACATATACACATGTGTAATAATGCCAATAAATTACACAAACACATTTTTAAAAGTACATAAAATTTTACTTCACTAATAACTTTTGATTTTTTTTCATAATTTTTTTATTATTGTTATTATTGAATTATTAGTTATTGTAATTTTTTTTTACAATCACAGCTTAATAATTATTAATAAATCAACGTATTTAAATTAAAAAAAAAAAGAGATGAAGTCAGATTCAAACCAGTATGCCTTCCCTTGTAAGATCCAAATATTTCATTAATTAAAATTTCATTCAGCTATAATTCAGGAACCAATGAAAATAAATACCACTTATGATACATCATTGAAAAGCTCTCAATGAGGGCTTATTACTGCAGTTAAGAAAAAGTCCAAAATCCAATTTTTTTGATTTTGGGCTTTTTGGTTGTCGATTTCAATCAAAAGGAGAGGTGCACAACCAGATGTTACAACAGTCCTAAATCCAAAATTTCAACATCCTAAAGCTAATCATTTTTGAGTTATGCTAGATATGTACATAGGTACATACATATATACAGACGTCACGCCGAAACTAGTCAAAATGGATATTTCTGTTGAAATCTGAAAACCTAAATTTTTTGCGATCACAATACTTTCTTTACTTTGTACAAGGAAGTAGAAAGAACATAAAATACACCATTAAAAAAATCTCATAACAAAACTTGGGACTTTTATCTGAATTTTATACTTGTTTAAAAGTGAATATCCATTTTTAAATCAAGAGATAAATATTCAGTAAAAAAAAAGAATAATACATTTTATTGTTTATTGAAAAATAATTTCAATTATAAAAAATAAATATTTTATGTTAAAAAACAGTCAGCAATATAAATACCATAAAAATTGCTTTCTCATATTTTATCATGAGGTTTTAATATTGTCACATATGCTGGGGGAGGGCACTAAATAATATCAAAATGTGCAAATGTATACTGGAGAAAACTGCATAAGAATATTACCTGTGATCAAAAGAAAATGGTTAAGTCAGAGAATACATATTTTAGTGTGATCAATGGGATTGAAACATGAATTGCCAAATCATATGAGACAGCCAAATGCAGAATATATTTGACAAACAATACGATCACTGGAAATAAAAAAATGGCAGGAAAGCTCAACAACAACCTATTAATGTATGTTTCACAATTAAAACAACTTACATGTAGATTTAAGTAGAATCAAACTGGTTCATCTGAAATTTCTTAGAAAAGTTTACAGAAAAATGGATCATGTAAGAAAGGAGTCTGTAAGACATATTTTAGAAATAGGACTTGTGAAGCACTTTTTTTATGAAGGAAACTTTAATATGCCAAGGACAAATGAGAGTAACAAAATCTGAGAGTTCTGGAAGAAGCCAGAAGGTCTAATGAGAAACTAGGCTGATATATTAAGAATACATGGAGAAGATGGCATATGAAGAGAAAAGAGTTGGTATGATACAGGAAGGATGTATAGAAATAGAACTGAATGGAGATGGTAAACTGTGGCTCTGAACGCAACAGAAAAAAATCATTTCTCAGGGTAAAACAACAAGTAAGCACTTGCCTTGTAAATAAGGTTGAAAATTCAAAGTTAACAAAACTAATTATTTTTTTTTAATATTATGACTCCAAAAATCAACAACGTTGATTTTTCTATCAAATATCCTACACTGGCTCTTGAATCAAGAATGTAATTAGCTACCAGTACACTTACTTTAATAAGAAAGGATGCGCTGCCTACAGATCCCTAACACAAAAAGATGCACACCATATGTAGAAGCTTGCAAAATATCAGATGAAAGTATTAAAGTTATGATATTTCAATGAAACGCACCTTTTTTTTCATTTAAAACATCAGCATTTCATTCTGTTTAATATAAATAAACTATTATTTTTGTGTATATACAACTAAATAAACTACAAAATAATAATCGTGAGAAAGCAATTGCTGAACAAAAAAAAAATAGCACGAGGATTTTAGTTAATATTTTTATGAACTCATAATACACACACACAAAAAGGCAAGGAAAAGCAAGGGCATTTCAAAAGAAGATGCATATAGAAAAAAGTAAATGGTTAAGCTAACTCTTAACTACATATGTTAATAAAAAATAGACCAAAAAAGGTAAAATAGTGATTAAATTGACTGAAACATTAAATTAAGACATTCAACAAAAAAATTGGGCTACATAATAAAAGGCAAAACATTCCAATTGTTTAACAAACTTCATTTAATACTATTAAAGATTTCCTAATATAATGTCAACAGGGCATACATTTTTATAAGAAGTTTAATGTGTTTAATTCAACTATGTATAAGTCCATGAAATTTCTTAGTACATAAATCTCTAAGACACTCAATTATTTTAAGATTTGGCTGCCTTTCACATAACTGATTTAGGCCAGCTGGTGAACCCAATTTAGATTAGTTTCAGGCAACCTACTCCTGGGAAAAATTTAATTAATTGATATTAGTCTCTCAACTGATGAAAATACCAGATATCAAAATTGAGTATAACAAGTATCCGAGTAAAACCCAGACCATACACTATATAAACACATAGAAAATGGGGTGTTTCAACAGTCTCTAGGAAAGCTTATCAAATAAAAACTAATCTGTATCTAAAAATTGAATGAACTAAACGTTTTTTTAACTGCGGTGTACTGTTAATTAATTTGAGATTTTGGGCCACTTCTCTACCAATGGGAAATTGAAGCAGCAAATTTAGAGCAAGATTAATCATTTTGATGAATGAATGTTGGAATTCAAATTCTCTAAAGAATCTAGGAATCTAAAATGTATAATGAAAAAAATTATACTACACAATTCTTTCCAATTTAAATGTACCCAATTACTATAAGAATATAAATAGACTTTGTGAGAGCAATTCTTCCTTTAAAAATTTACACAATGGCTATTCATAAAAAAAATTAAGAAAACAGTGTTTAAATGAATTAGGCTATTATTAGAGTTTTTAATATGTTGACATTTGTTTAAAAAAAGTGCTATGAGTTAAACTGCAGAAGCTTAAGGTATAGAAATTGAAATTCATAAATTATAAGCGCTCTAAATAAATTTTCAAAAATTCCAACAAAAATTCTTTTTATCAAATAACTTTTTTTTAAAAATTATTCTAAACATTAAATTATTAAGATTTGTCCTCTGTTTAACTGAACTCCAAATCTAAACTAGATTAAACCAAATTACACAATTACAAGGCAATGACACCATAGAAGGAAAAACAGATCACAGAAATCATTTGGAACTGTAAAATAAATTATTCAAATAAAAATTACACAAAAAAAAATACAAAACTGACAGCATACACATTATATCACATGGAATTAAGAGATCTGTAAACCAAACTAATACATAAGGGGGACAATTAATAAATATCCTTAAAAAAAAATTATTAAATGTGAATTTTAAAAAACGAAAAACTAACAGCTGTGAGAATATAAAATTGAACTACTAAAACAAACAAAATAATTTAAGAAGAATTTATCCTACATTAATGAACGAAATCACAAATTGGTAATGGTCAATTAACAAGGTCTAGACTAATAATACGATAAACCGATAAGAGAATAAAATTAATAGTGTATAATGTACTTTACGAAAACGTGCTATTTTGAAACTCCATAAAAAATATTACGTTTCTCGGATATCCACCATCCTAAAAACAAACAAAAAATTTAATATTCCAACTGCTTAAGAATTAATTAGCAAACAATTCTATAAAATACGCAATTCAGTCATTTATACGTTAAAAAAAAATCCATTACGTTACGTAATACAATGATGTAAATAAACAATTGACATGGCGTTGAACATAATAATAAAAAAGCTATAACCTTTACGATATAAAACGCAACTGAAAAAATCATAGTTTTGAACATAAATAAAGATCGACATTTCAAAAAAAGTCACATGCCTCCAAAAAAAACTTACCTCCAGTGAGGACGATTTTATAGAGTCTTCTTTGTTTTGGTTCCATTTCGGTCATCTTTAGCTGTAAGTATTATAAAAATAAAAGTAGTAAACTAAGATGCTTGATGTCACTGTACCGATCAAATTAGTAATAGCCATTTAAAACTGATCATCATTGAGCAGACTCGACAAACTACCATACGTATACCGGCCATGTTAACATAGCAGTGAGCAGAAGAAAAATTGAACTACCACGGCTATTTATATTGCGTTTAACTCGACTATAATGATTCACTCTTCCATAAATTGGGAAAAAATCAATGCAAAAGGAGATATTTACGATTTGTAATGAAAGGTAAACAAATTATTATTAAATTCACGCAAATTAAAAATAATTTCAGAAACTTATGTAAATATTAAACTTTATAAATATATTTGAAAGAATTGTAATCATACGCGGTCATACTTTAAATCACCTTATGTTTTTCCAAGAGATTGATAATATTTCTACTTGTATTACTTAAGTTAAACTGTTATCCCTGCATGTAAGTTATAGATTTTAAGTTAAGTTACAACAGATGACAGCGTTGATTAGATGTTTGCGCCATTTTCTGAACGGGCTCACTGAACATGGCAAGAAATACGAATACAGCATGTGAGAGTACTACTTTTTTCATTGTCTATTTAAATGCTTAAATTCATATTAGATAACCCATAACTTTTCTCATTTCTAATAAAGAAATTTGCCAGGTTTAGGAGGTAGCTACATCAACGTGAAAGAAGTAAGTAAGAAGTCGTTTTTATTAGTTTCACAGTAGGAAACCTGTAGGATAAATTATTTACATAAGTAATATATTATTTATTTGGCATTATACTGCCTCTCAACAGTATTATAGCTGAATAACAGTTTGTCTTGTCTTTTACCAAGCAATGTTAATTGAATCTGATCAAATACTAATACTGCAATAGGTATTCAAATACAAATAAAAACATTGTGAGACTATACGGATTTGAAATTAGATTCAGATTTACAAAAATTTTCTCAACTTTCTTGAAAATATTGACAAACTTAACAGAAAAAATAAGAATTTGTAATTTAAATTTGTTAAGCTGTTCCATTAAAATAATGGAATTACTTATTTTTTTAATCAGTTCTAAGTGATAATTATTAATTTAGCAAGTGTTATTAGAGTTATGTAAATATTCAGAGTATCATTGCTGTCCATCACATATTTCTTTTGAAATCAATTCCTAATCCACATTCAAATAGAATTTATAAATTTATTTGTGACATTAATAGCCATTCAACAGAACAAACAAGTTCTAAAAATCAAAACATTTATGAAATTAATAAGGAATCCAATTGAAAGCTGTCTAAGATTAAATTGATTCAGTTTCATTAGTAATTACTGCCAAGCTATGATACAAAACTGCGTAAACAGTTGCCTCAAAACTGTTTTTGAGGCAATCAAATTTGTTGCAGCAATCTGACAGCAAATAGAAGAAAATATGTTTAATATATTGTTATTTCAGTGAGTTAATTATTTAAAAGCATATTTATCAGTTGTCAGTTACTGTTGAGCAATTCATTTCATTTGTGATCTTTACGTTAGGTTTAATTTATTTATCCAAACTACCACGGATAAATACGGCTACTGACTTTCAATCAGCGTAAGTAACTATTTATTCAAAACTACAACAAATAAAAAATGTACCTAAATTTATAAAATATCGTGTCTCAGTCACTCTGGTGGCCAGCCACCTTCATTAATTGGAGCTAGCATTCTCACTGCTGTTAGTGAGTTAAACAGTCATGTATTTAGAAATGTTCAAAAAAGAGTGTTGAAAATGAATTACTTATTTATTCAGTATATCACTGTCTGTTTGTAAGTTTCATAATAGGTGAAAGTTACATCTTGTTCTTTTTTGTATTTATAAAACATAAGGTTGCTAATGTTGATGGATATGGGTAATACTGAGGAATTACTTGATAAGCATCAAATTTTTTCATACCGACATTGATTAAAATGACAGAAAAAGTGAAGATCAACATAAGTTAAGTAGTGGAAATGCAAACTAAACCACAAACTAATCTTCATAGTCATGAAGAGTCAGGCTCTTGAGTCAGCCATTGAAGATGACTGATCACATTCTTCATATGGTGGTACTCCATCGTACATATGACTAACAGCACAGAACATTTGGTGTAGTCTCTCTCTGTAGTAACTATTTCTGTTTAAATATAAATTTGGCCAAGGGTCCTATCAGATGATGATGTTTAGTATTGCTATACATTGGTATTTTACCCCTAACCTCTCTCCACAGAATGGATCAGTATCTGAACAGACTGCCATCTCACAAAAATGATTGCTAATTGACTAAAAAAATATAAATCAGCACAGACCTTGACTTAGAACGAGTCACCTACTGTCCAAATCTGCTTTCCAACATTTAGTGTGTTTTCATGATTCTAAGCACATCTATTATGGTATATTAAAGTATGAAAAATACAGCTCAGAATTACTTGGATTTGTAGTAATTTGTATCTTTGAAACGGCTGGCAAATGTTGACATTATATTTTTGTCCAAGTTTAATTACATTTGTTCATTGTAAAATAATGAGCGATTGTAGTATTCCTAAAAGTTTAAAAAAATGTTCTAAAACAGTAGGTCATTTCAAACCAATTTAACAAAAATACAGCCAAATTAAGGTTAAAAATAATTACTTTCTGAAAAAATTAAATTTAAATATTCTTTTTTGGTGATTTTCCAGTAAATAATTATCTGATTACCAAATGTTTTGAACCACCAAGACAAAGCCATGTTCACTCTCTACAAAAAGAGGTCAACTCCTTTTACGCAAATTATAAACTATAAGAAAAAAATTTAATTTGATTTCAAAGTCCAAGATATGGGCAAAGTTAATGTATCCAGTTACAAATCATTCAGTCTTGGATCCTGGAAAAAAGATAGTTTGCTTTTTCATTGGCTTTGTCATACTACCAATTCAACTGAGTGTTAATCATGACAGCTATAATTTTTACAAGCAATGTTTGTAAAAAAATTACCTGACTTAATATTATATAATTAATGAATCCATGAATTTTAGGTTTTTTAAAAAACTGGTAAATTTATATTAAGCTTACTATTTTTGTGTTTTCATAGATAATTTATATATATATATATATATTAGAACATATTAACTAGTATTTTTAGCAGTAATAATAAATAAATGTATGTTTAAGTATCATCCAAATGAATGTTTTGTACCTTTGTTCCGTTAGGAGTAGACAGTTTTCTTTCATGGCCTTGCAACATTTCATAAAACTTTGTTTTTTAGAAACTAAAATATTATTTAATAATGCAACCACTACAAAATAATGTATTTAAATTTTTTGCTTAATATTTATTATCAAAATTAAATAAAACATTATTCATATCATTTTAATGTAAAACAGGTCAAGGAGTTGGACTCCCAAAAAAAAAATTTAAAACATGCATAAGTATCTGGATGACTAGGCACTAAGCTCTCTTAAATATTTTTAATATTGGTTAGTCAAAAATATTTTGATTATTCTTTTTTTTTTTGGAATATACTTTTTATATTTTAAATCAAGTTTTAGTCAGGCAAGACATTTTTCATACGCATATCCATTCCCATATCCCACGTACAAGCTTATGTGGTGATATCACCAAGCAAAATGAGTATATCCAGTAAGTTTGTGAAGTCAACATAACTTTGTTTTTGCTAAGCATTTTACATTTCTTATACATGATATTTAGGTGAAATGATTACAGTCTGTGGTGTCATGTTTTTAAGATCTGTAAGGGTTGTTCCAGAAATTACAAATATGCGTATTGCCGTGCTTGATTTTATATATATTTTAAAACTGTGATTTGGTTATTAAATTTGTTTATTATTTTTATATTCAGCTATAAAGTTTAATTTATAATTATTTTGTTCACGAATGTTAAGAATTGTTTATTGCTATTAAAGCAGAAATTTCATAACAACCAATATTTGCTAACCACCTCATAAAAACAGTTCACAAATCCATCAATATTAATGACAACCTAGATATTCCATACATAAATATGAAAGAACCATGTTTTAATATATTTAAACATTATGAAATTTCAAATAGCTTAAAACACCCAACGCTACTGGCAATTTAATTTAGTACATTAATCAATTATACTTACTGAAATGAAATCTTTGTTAATGGTGAAATCTTTTTAACCCAAAAAATATTCTAGTAGTTACGTAATTCAAAATTAACGTGGAGAACAGCAGCACCAGTCATTAAAGATTGTCACACACTCAACAGGAAGCATATTCTTATAGTTTCAGATTTCAGTTTCTAATTTTATTAAATACTTCAAATAACTATAAACCTGAAGGATTCTGTAACAAACATTAGTTTCAATTATGTACCTTCAAAAAGTGCTTGTGCTTCAATATTTAATTTATTAAATCATATCAGAATTTGAATATTTCCCTACTATTGAACATTTCCTAATTAAACATGTCTCTCATAGTTATGTATAAACACAATCTTATTTAAAAATTTTGTGCAAGTGTGAACAAAGAAAAAGATGACATGAATTATCTGAAGTACAAGAGGTGGCTGAAAAGTCATGAATAGTCATTAATAACTTTCAGATGAAAAGAGATAGTCAAATGAAACAAATATAGTACAAAAGTATAATATAAGATAAAAGTAAATTTTTTTGCTTCAAAACTTACATTTAGGTGTTTCAAAACTTACGTTTAGGTATAATGTTTACATGACTCAATGATGACTGGCAGAAAAATGAGAGGGTGTGTATAATGAGCTTTGTAATGCTAATAGGTGTGTACATTGAGTTTTGGAATGTTAGTAGTAGAAGAATGAAACTATAAGTACCTGTCACTTTTTTGACACTTTGTTCCAGTGTGCATTAAATTTCAGGCATCCCTCATATCATAAACACTACTTATTTTCCCTAGCCAATGATTGAATTTTTCATGGCTTATCAAAACCTGTGCAAGAAATAGATCATGGATAAAGCATCTTTTAGATAATCTTTGAGAATCGAATAGAATGAGATAATGCATAAACCTACCAACAAGAGCAATGCCTCATTTTCCAGCCATGTTCCCTGTTTTGTAGCCTTAGAAACTGCTATATTGTACTAGCTACTAACGTTTTTTGTCATAAATTCACTTAACATAGGACAGTGTTTGAGTAAATTGGAGCTCATCCTGACAAAATCCTTGGTATATCATCAAACACTGAACAATAGGGTATGTACATAGTGCAGTCAAGAAGTTAGATTTCAACAGCAGATACTGACAAGAGCAGGTAGTCAACATGGGTGAGAATCAGAGTGGAGGTAGATCGTAGGTACAGTAATAGTCGGAATTGAGTGGTGAAGAAGCTATTTTTTTACTGATTGCTACAGAAAATACAGCATTAAAGTTAAAAAAAAGGAGGAAGCAGTGTTCATTCTATTGATAAGTTTAGAGAGCTTATGATGAATACAATAATATTTTTCCTCTGTTAAAGAGAAGTTTTTTTTATTATGTTAAATTTGAGATAAAAATATTTTATTATATTTTAGAGAAAATTTAAAATCGTTTACACAAGAATTGGTGTAGTTTTCAAAAATGCTTTTGATACTATTATTTCTATATCCATTATTAAGAAATAAAAAAAAAAAACAGTACAAAGTAAAAATAGTAGTCTCTCACTGAAATAGAAAAATCAAACTCAAAAAATTATCTTGAATTTTTAAATAAACTTTTTAAATATCATTAAGATTAAGTAAACTCATATCTGAAACCAGAATGAACATCATTCTGATATATTGTCTGACTGATGACCAGCATGTCAGTGCTGATGTCTGCTACCACTGTTGAGTAGTGTCATTTAAAAACATTGGAAATTTCTTGCTCCAATTAGTACTGGCGGTCGTAATATAACTTCCTATCTGCACTATGCCCGTACCCATACAATGTATAAACACACGAGCTATTACGTCTTGGGCAAGTTTTATTAATAATCTCAGTCTATTTTCCTTATTCTTGATCCCTTTTCCTCCATTTTTGTATTTGTTGGTGCATTTGCTAAATTTTTCATATTTGAGAGGACCTACATAACCTGTGAAGCTTCGTTAGCAACTACTTGTACATGGGGAGGGGTGTTGCGTATGGACCAACTTGAGGATTTTTCCTGTTCAGTAGCTGTGCAGCTAGCCTATTGGCTAAAATGCATGTTGGATAAAACCAAATTTTCAGATTCCCTCCTTATAATATGGGCTAATAGCCAGTTCATTTAACCCTTATTAACCTAAATTATCACATTAATATAAATAATTTTTATTTAGATATTAAAAAATAAAAATAAAAAATGTTTAATATGAAACTTAATTATGTATAACATATTATTATGAATAACAGTCATTAGTGTTACCAGGTTCACTTTGAAATTATTTTTTTATATTTTTTCGCGTGTTTGTGAGCAAATGTGTATTTATACAACGCTACTGAAATATACAATAATATTTGTATTTCTTTGCTAGTTTATAATGAGTTTTTACTACTCAAAATGTATTTGTAAAAGTAAACATTGTCTAAATAACAGATAAGTAGAAGGATATTTTAAAACAATATTTAAATAATTATCTTTATTACACATTTTATTTAAAGTAAATTCATATGTTTAAAATAAACATCTTTTTAAAGTGCTTTATTTATTGACTACATTGCTTACCTTAATTTTTACCAGTTGCATTACAAAATTTTTCTTAAGTAACTGATGTTTATAATTTCAAAAATTGAAGTGCTTTTAAAATATATTATTATTTATAATTCTTTTCAGTTATTTTTCTTTAACACATATGTAAAAAATATATTGTACTTGATTTACTAAACAGATAAAAGATAATATAAGTATTTCTAGCAGATGAAATTCCTTCCTAAATAATTGGTGAAGTGGGAAACGAGGAAATTTAGATTTTTATGGGCACTTTTACAGTTTGATTCAGCATAATTTCTTTAAAAATTGGCTAAAAGAAATAAAAGAAATGTTATTTTAAAGTAGAGGATTTGTTTTGTGAGCATGTATATGTTGTATCTAATTCTGTATTTAATTTTTTTATTTGCGATACAAAATCAAATAATGTTTGCTCGCTGTGATTTGGTTTTTCATAAATATGTCCAAAAGAAATGTTTTCAGTGAAAAATCCTTCAGCTGTAATGATTTTTATAAATTATAAAGTACCTTTAAAAATATTGATGTGGACTCATATGACTTCCTTTTACACCTATTAAATTACATTTACACTTTTTTTTTTTTTTTAATGAAAAGTACATAAAATTTTATTTCATTAATAACTTTTGATACTTTTTCATGTATATTTTTTTTATTGATATTATTGAATTATCATAAATTTTTGTTACAATCAGAGATTAATAATTATTAATAAATCAATATATTTAAATTAAAAAAATTAAAAAAAAAAGGAGATGAAGTCTGATTCGAACCGATGTGCCTTCCCCTTGTAAGATCCAAATATTTCATTAATTAAAATTTTATTTGACTAAGAGGTGGAGGAACCCCATTTACGGGTGCCTGGGCAGAGTCAGGCTTGCTAACAGATTCCGCAAGATGTTATTAAATGTGTATATGTTCCTGCACACTACCAACTAAAAAGTTAGGCAAGCCCACTGGCGTGACTACTACCTGCAGTGAGCTACAGGCAGCTGAGCGTATTCCAGATACCAAGTATTCCGTATACCAGAGCGCAGAATAACACTACCACTCGCTTGTTGTCTATGAACGCTTAACATACCTAACCCATTTAACCTGTTTTCACCAATGGTGCTTCTTAACCATGTTTTAATTTGATGAAGGAAGGTAAATAAACTCTTGATAGTATTTGGGTTATGAAAGCAATGTTAGCAGAGCCTTTCTAATAGTCGGGAAAAACATTCACTCTTTAAAACTTCAATTATGATTGATGCTTCCTGTACCTCTTTCCACATTTTGAATCACAATTCCTCCTTCAATGCCTTCTAAATTATAGAAAGTTGCATAAGATGAAGTACTTTCTATCACTGCATTCCTCCAGTGAAACACCTCTCATTTTACTTGGATGGAAATTTACCAAATGAAAATGCAGGTGATTTGTCTGCAGAAAATTTGACTTTAAAGATATGTTGGAATCCAAGTAAGAAATAATTTCCATCTCCAAAATACTGATTGATCTTTGGCTGAATTATTGTTTCTATGCTTCTGTCGACCAGCAATGTGAGTGGTGGTCATAGCAATATTTAGATGCATTGCCATGTCTCCTGTTTCTTTTAAAATGGCAGTTATGATATTCTCCACATATTCCTGATTAACTCATAGCATGTCAAGAAGAGTTTGAATGTTCTGGTTGGCTTTGACTATCTCAAGTGTCTTCAATTGAAGGGCATTTGCTACAGGTTCCAGTACAGCAGAATAGTTAGCAGTTAATGCTAGTGACACAATAAATGAAGCTCTGCACGCATGCATTTGGTAAGCATTTTTTCTTGTTTCTGCATTTCCCTCTTCAGCTTAGGTCTCTAATGCATTAAAAATATCAATGAAGCGATCCTTAAAAACACGGATGATTATTTCTCTGACCACCTTAGTCTCACACAATTTAGGAATGCTAACAATAAGCTTGTGTCATAAAACAGAGTTGTGAAAAAAAGTGATTATCTCCTTGATAGTTCCAATTCAGTTTTGAATTTCTGGGATAACGAAGTCATTTATGATAAGGTTAAGCTTGTGAGAAGATCAATGAAGGCTTTTTGGTGTCAAGATTGCCTCCACATCTTCTTCTTTCCTAGACATGGTGGAACATAATTTTTTTTTCCGCTATTCCCCTGGGCCGGTCATACAATGAATTGAAGCTCAGCCCAGGGGAGTCCTTCAAACTCACTCCAGTTCAACTTGCTGATTGGATCTTTTGTCATCAATGCCTGCCTCAAATCGTCAGGGAGGGGTTATCCAGGCCCGACTACATCATCTCTGGGCCCCCCCCCCAAGGACTGGGACTTGGTCTGTACATTTTCTTGCCTGCCTCTAACTACTAGTGAGGGGGAACTGAGCCTGAGTATGTTGTTCCCAGGCCCCACCCAGCAGTCAGGACTTTTTTGATTCCCCAGCCTACAGACCTAGGAGTCCACAGCTGATCGTTGGAGCTGACACACCTCAGCATGCTGGCCCCCCCAGTCGGGGCTGTCTGCCCTGCCCTAAACTAAAATCCCCTTCATCATCTTTTTCCCTCAAAATCGTCCTTGCCAAACTGTCAATGGCAATAGAATAGGGTGCTCCGCTGAATCTTGCTCATGACAGTATGTATATATTGTATGTATTGGCAATTCCCTTTTGCCTATTTTATACAGGTACCCTTTGAAATTGCCATGTCCAGACATGACCTGTGATGGTAATTTAATTCACCATTTTCCCTAGCAAGCCATTTCCCCAGGTCAGGAATAAGTCTTTTGGTCCAGCTTGCTTTAACAATAGTCCTTCAGCTTTCATTCTATCGTTGAATAACAGACAATCTGACATTTGCCTTACTCACTCCTGCAAACTACTCCGTTCTCTCCAAGATGAGCAAGTCCAACGGGAAACCCCAGAAAGAACACACGTGTCATCGTATGAAAATGTCCTATAACCCTCAACAACTTCTAGTAATGCTCTCCAGTGGACCCTCCAAACCTTGTCGAGATTTCTCTGGATGTTAATTGTCCTGTCTCAGGCCAGCACTACATACAGAAGAACTGACGGTATGGCTGACATGATTACTCTTTGTTTGGCTGAACCAGGAGCAAACCGCAAAGACATAATTCTATTTAAGGTGTTCGCTGACTTTTCTGTCTTATTACAGACTTTTGTGACATGTTCACCAAATCTGCATGCTCTATCTATTATTGTGCCAAGGTATTTAACCTTATTCCTCCGATGCAACAGCTGGAACATCTGTTGAAGAAGCCAAACCCCACATACTTATCAGGGTCTATATTTAAGTTTGTCACAAAATCTTCAATGGCTTTGGCAATACTAATGGCATTAATACTCACTTGCAAGCGTAGAAAGTTAACCAAAAAAAAAATTAAGAATAATAAATTTTAAGTTACATGCTTTTAAATAAGCCACGCTTATGTAAATTTATGGTACATATATTGAAAGTTAAATAAAATATTGCTTAGATCAATGCGTCTTTATCCGTTTTTATTTTCTTTTGGGTGGGCCATTTTCCAATGATGTCAAAGTATCTTCTTTCTCTGCCTAGTTGAGCATTGAAGTTTCCAATTAATTGTTTAACATAGTGATGTTATTTATAGTCAGGTCGAGTAGATCCCAGAACTTTTCTGTTTCTTTACAGTCTTTTGGAGAGTTATTTTTATTATTAGTGGGAGCATGGCTGTTTTTTATAGTTTAGATTTTATTAGATGTCTTTAGGGTGAGTTTTGATAGGGGATTGTGATTTGAATTCTTGTATGATGTTCATTATTTTGAGGCTGACTAAAAGCCTGTTCCAAATAGTGGGACATTTTTCATCACTCTCAGGTATACCTTTGTAGAGCCTTGAGATTTGATGGTGTCCTGGTCAGTGTTTCTTATTTTCTGCAGACTCATGATGAGAATTTTGTATTGGTCAATTTGGCTAGTTATTATTTTTAGTTTACCAGTCTGCATGAGTGAGTTTACATTATGTGTGGAAATTTAGGAGATTTGCTTTGATTTGATTTTGGACTTTGTATTTTTCTTGTTCATGTGTGTAGTGTTGGAGCATTCCAATGCTTCCAATTGCATGTTACCTTCTAAGTGGCAGCACACCATATCTCAATGATGTCTTCTCTGGACTCTGGTGTTGCTTGGTTCAGCTGGTGGAGTATTCCTTAAAAGAACTTTCATAGTTGACTGTCAAGGGGGTCACCTGTGGTGGGACTAGATCCCAAGTTACAACTCTAGATGTGATCTAGTGAGGTGTGATTTGACGATTGATGAAGCTGTGAAGTTTGTTAGATTCAGTTCACTGAACAAATCTCTCCTATTTATTCCAGGTATATCCAGGTACACCTTGTGGAAACTCAATCTGACTTTTGTTAAAGTTGTTATTTTGGAGAAAAGTTACAGTCTAACCCTAAACAATATGGTTTTAATTAATTTAATTAAAGATTTTAAATACATTTTTCTTCAGCAGTTTAATATAAATATTTTAATAACAAAATAACTTTTTGTTCTTGGAAAACAAACCTGGCAATCAAGTTTTATTCAGTATATAAATATTTGAGAATCCAAAATGTTACAAAATATAATAACTATTATTTTACATTTTACATTTTTATTTAAATATTTAATTTAAATAAGTTTTCTCACTACCATAATAATGCTATTATTTTGCAAGGTGTATTATTATTATTCTCTGGGGCAAGCCCAGTAAAAAGCATCCTGGCCGGCCCAAAGGCAAGGCGCAGGAGCTATAACTATTGTTCTGACATGCGTTATATATGGGAACATGAACTATTGAATACTATGGGTGAGATATATGAATGAAAGACAAAATACCAGACATGAAAAATTTAGGAACTGCCAGATGTTAATGACCATTGTCTCCCGCCTGCAGCTCTACCTGATCGTCGCCCTCAATAACAGGCGTTATCTTATCACTCGAGCTTGTGATGTACCGACAGACCAAGTGGCATGTATCCAGCAACACAGCCTTCTGCATTGGTCGGATATTCCCTTGGATATATTCCCGTGGAGCTAAAATATGCCCGCTAACAATATGTTTGATGGACTCGTTGGTCGATCCACAAAGACGGCACAATGGTTACAGCAGGATCCTTAACAACATGCTTTCTGTAGCTGAGTGTGCTGATGACCTTATCCTGTATAACAAATACAAGGCTCTCCGTCTCAGCAAACAACTCTGCATACTCCAGCCAGGCTACAGACGCATCTCGATCAACTGCTTCATCCATAAGTGCCGCATAGTACCTCCCATGCAACTCCCTCGAACGCCACCTATCCATCACACAGATCTCGGAGAAGGTATCCTCAAGGGGCTGGAATTTCTCATCGCTGAGGCATAGTGGGGTTAGACTATTGTTACTTTTTACTATAACCCCGTAGAGCAAGCTGAACTGGCTCTTCTCTAGGAAGTATTTCCGAAGGTACAGCAGCTGTTTTGCATGAACCTCCCGCAAATCCACAACACCTCTTCCTCCTTTACTCCTAGACAGGTGAAACCGCTCGACGGAGCTACGCGGGTGATGGGAGCGGTGTCGCGTGAACGATACACGCATCATTCTATTAAGCCCTCAAGGTCTGTCCGCGTCCAATTTATCACGCCAAAGCTATAGGAAACCAACGGAATGGCAAATATGTTGATGGCCTTTACCTTATTAGAACCACTCACCTGGGAACTCATGACGGCTCTTACTCTATTCTTGAAGCCAGATGTAAGGGCCTCTTTCTCTCGACTATGGCTAATTCCAATATCCTGCAGAAAACCAAGGTACTTATATGTCTCACCACGCTGCATTGCATTCATGAGTGCAGGAACATCCATCTGCGGCACATCACATGCCTCAATCTGCGACCATTTTTCTCTCTTCATGGCATTGACCCTACACTTGTCAAGACCAAAAGTCATGCATATGTCGGCACAGAACTTCTCAACTAATTTGACAAGTTGCCGGACCCCTTTATCAGTGCCAGAAGTAAGCTTAATATCATCCATATACATGAGGTGGCTAAAACTGTACCGCCCAAGAGGAAAACCCTTCTTGGACTTCCGTAAGATGGAAGACAGCGGGTTCAATGCTAAGCAAAACCATAGAGAGCTCAAGGAATCGCCCTGAAAAATGCCTCGGTTGATCTGTGTTACTCCGACTTTAACAGGGTTCTTATCTGGAATAGTCAACAAAAGATTTGTGCACCACTTACCCATAACGATACTTAGACACTCAACGACAACGGGATCGACTTTGTACAGACGTAAGACCTCTATCATCCAGGAGTGCGGAACCAAGTCAAAGGCCTTCCTGTAGTCTATATAACCAGTATATAGGCTGCCCTGACTCTTATTTGCTGTTACAGAGATAACGCTATCAATCACTAGTTGCTCTTTACAGCCCCTACCACCCTGATGACACCCTTTCTGTTCCTCAGCTAAGATCTGATGCCTCTCAAGATGCTTATTGATTTTGGCAAAGAGGACATAATTAAAAAGCTTATATATTATTGGGAGACAAGTAATAGGTCTGTACTTGGACAGGTCCGCCATCGCAGGAGAAGATTTCGGGATCAGATAGGGTCATCTCCTGGGTGAAAAAGGTCTGCATTAGACTTGCATCTTGCAAGATGGCAGAGTAAAATTCTGCAAGCCGCTTGTGAACAGAAGAAAAGCGCTTGTACCAAAAGTTATGCACTCCATCAATCCAATTATGCCTTCCAATTATGGGTTTTCTTAACCGCCTCCTGTACATCTTTTAGAGTGCTTAAATGATCTACCATTGTCTGGACTCTTTATCAACTCGCTTTCGTTCCTCACGAATCCACGTTGTCCCACTGTTATGCTGTGAGAAACACGACCAAAGCGGGCCTCAATAACCCAAGACCTCCTCACTAGTAGGGAACGCGTTCGCCTGAGGTTGTTGCTGAGGTGAAACCTGCAACCGCTTATACAGCTCCTTTTGATTGGCACGGAACAAGTGAGCTTGTTCCCGGCGCATGTTACTCTGCCGATACCGCCATAGCTGACATGACAGTACCATCAATCGTTGCTTTAAGAAATCCATGACTTCATGGTCGGTGGTGTTTTCCAGGTTCACTTACATTCGGATTATCGACTCCGCCGCCTTCTACTGGGGTTTGCAGATGTCAAGAAACTGGACAGACGACCAATCTCTTTCCTCAGCTTATCGACTTTCCTACACAGTCTGCCCTCCCAAGGTGGACGCTGGGGACTCTTACGCATTGCAGGAGCGACGATTCGCTGGCCATTCGCTTTGACTGCCGTGATCTCATTGATTTACACTAACTCATGGAGCTCAATTATAGAGGGTACTAATCTTACTTTTTCTTCAAAAATCTCTTTAATAAGGCCCACTATGTTCTTCGTGCCGCGACTAACCCTCAGCCTTGGTATACGCTGTCTGGCCGACGGATCCATACCATCATACAGCATCTCGTTCTCCGCAAGTTGATCGGAGAGGGGATTGTCGGCTCTTATCGCTTCTTCTACAGCACTTTCATCTGAAGATGGCTGGACAACAACCCCAACTCCCTAGAAACATCAGCTAGGATTAACGCCACCACATCCGCAGTAACCCTATTATACGTAAAAAAGGATCTGCGTTGGTCCAGGATGTTTTGGGCAGACTTACATCGTAGCTCAGGGAACTTCCCAACCATCGTTTGGTGCAACGGAACACTATACGGTTTCATGTCCGATTCC
This sequence comes from Lycorma delicatula, assembly GCF_047948215.1. Classification (NCBI taxonomy): domain Eukaryota; kingdom Metazoa; phylum Arthropoda; class Insecta; order Hemiptera; family Fulgoridae; genus Lycorma; species Lycorma delicatula. The sequence continues at coordinate 100,611,731 of NC_134458.1, read as the reverse complement.
ATTTTTATTATAGTTAGGTAGGTACGGTAAAGGAAGGCATTATGTTTATCCGTCCATTTAAACCGCTTCCTACCTCGGGATTCTACAGCACTGGGTGACTGAACTTCAGCCACAACAGATGACGCAGAAGACGTTCCAGGCCTTGTGGTACCATTAGGTGAGGCGCCGCCACTCGCTCCAGCACTCCCCAACCCAGACTGAACATCACAACGGCTCCGAAGGGTGTCAGCCCGCAACACCCTACCGCCCCGATATTTATTCACATCATTGTACTCCATTAATTTTCAAAACAAATGGGTAACAGGATAAGCTCCTGCGGGCAACAGACGCCGACCAAACGCCGCCCAATCTGGAACAAACGCGTTGGATTTTAAGTATCTATTATGGTCCGCGAGTGGGCCTTTAAAGAACACCATCAACCCTGAATATCTACAGGGCCTTCTTCTATCCGCCACCTTGAGGACGCGCCCAGTAGGGGGACTGGATCCCCCCTTGGTTATTATTATTATTCGGTCTCATTTACGAGACCGCGGCAGGCTGGCGTAGAACTACGATCACGTCAGGGGCGGCGCAGGGGTCGATTCTCGGCCGCGACCTTTGGAACGCCGTCTACGATGGCTTGCTGAGGCTGGAGATGCCTGAAGAATCTGTCTTGGTTGAGTACGCTGACGACGTTGCGCTACTTCTCGCAGACCGTGACGTGGAGCGCGCCCAACTGAGGCTCAGTCGAGCCATGCACAGAGTCGGTGCCTGGCTGGATGACCATGGATTGTCTCTAGCCCTCAGAGAAACGGAGATCGTAGTTCTCACGAAGAAGCGTATCGACGCCCTTCTCTCCCTGCGGGTCGGGGTAGAGGTTGTCGAGACCAAGCCGGCCGCAAAGTACCTAGGTATGATGATTGATCGGAAACTCAGCTTTGCTGAGCAGTTTCGTAGAGCCGCCGACAAAGCTGCAAGAGCCGTAACTGCTCTCATCCGGCTTATGGTGAATGTCGGCGCCGAAGGCTAGCAAACGGCGATTGCTTATGTCCACGGTGCATTCCATCCTGTTATACGGGTCGGTAGTGTGGGCCCAGGCATTAAGCGTTGCGAAAAACCAGAAGCGGCTGGCGCAGGTGCAACGCACCGCAGCCTTACGAGTCGCTTCCGCGTATCGGACGGTCTCCAAGCCTGCAGTACTTGTGGTCGCCGGCTTCATACCCATTGCTACTTTAGCATGGGAGTGCCAGGTGACCTAGGAGGCGACGGGCAGGTGAAGACCGGGTGACCATTACCAACGAGGAACGCACTCGCACTTCCTCCCATGGGAAGAGACCTGGGACCATGAGACCATAGGACGATGGACCGCAAGGCCTATCCCTCTGGTCAGACCGTTGACGGAGCGACGACTTGGAGAGGTGGAGTACTACATGACCCAATTTTTAATGGGTCACGGGTACTTCCGCAATTAACTTCCATGTAACAGGAAGAGCCGTCTCCCGACTGCCTATATTACCCCGGTGTACGGGACGACCTTTTTCAAATGTGCTCGGTGGGCGGCAGATCGAGGGACACTAGAGGCGGATCTCGGAACACCGAGTCCCCACAACTTGGTTGCGATGATGCTCCGTGACCTGAGCAGCTGGGAAACTGTAGTCTGATACGTCGCCAAAATTCTCAGGGCCAAAAAGGTTGACCTGGATAGCCCTGAAAATTAGGTAGCACCTAATCAGGCTAGTATAGGGGGACTCGACTGGAAGTAATGTGTTAAACGGTTCCGGGTCGAGTCCTGGTAGAAAGGGGGGGGGGGTTTAGTCTGCAGTCTGCTGATAGTAATTGGATAATACCATCAGCGGGAGCCTGACACTCCTCAGTGCATAAATGCATTTCCACCTCTCTCCACAAAAAAAATTATTATAAAGAAATTGTTATTACAAAGAGGAAAAACATTATTTGAATGACTATTTAAATATGAAGGTCATAACAAACCTTGCTAAAAGCCTTCTCAAAGTCAAGATTAAATTCAACCTATTTCCTACCTTAAACTTCAAAACCAGTGTAAGACAAGTCTCAAGATTAGTTGTAATTCTCTTGGATGCAAACTAGGAGTATATAAACTAAGAAATATGATGTGGCACTACTGTCCAAAGTAAATATTTGTGATTTTTTAAAGATTCCTAGATCCCAGTCCTTTTTACATGACATTCAGCTGCTAAATATTGTATGTATGTGTGAGTAAATGTGTGTCCAGCCTGTAGTTTGTAGCATTTAGTAGAGGAACTCAATTTTATTTTTATTTTCTGATATGCTTGTTTGTATTTTATTATTATTTTTTTTTTTTGCTGTATAATCTTGTTATAATTTTTATTTGAAGTCCAAAAGTATTATTGGATTTCATATATAATAGGTTTCCTAGCCTTTTAAAAATAGATACCATTAATAAGTAGTACTGGAAATTCACTGAGGAAAATGCTAATAATTTGCTTTAAAAGTTTTTTAGAAAAATAATTTTATTAGTTGAGAAGTTATTTATAATTTTTAATAATTTGAAAGTACTATGTACTTAATGAATGATATTCATTTTTTTAATAACACCAAAAATGCAAATTTTAAATAAAAATATAAACTTTTCCTTTCACATGCTCTTGCCCATGATGATCAACTATGCATTAATTTGAAATTTTTATAAATGTTTATATATTTCTTTTTGTATGTGTAGAATATAAAGATTGTTGACAATTTTAAAGGTCTTGTGGCTACCACTATGAGGTGGTTAGCAAATAATAACTCTGCTGTAAAGGGTTTTTGTATGTTAAACCTATGTTCTATCTTAGTCTAAAACTGCACCACATTTACCTTGTAGAACATAGTGTAATTGGAACAGTTTAGTTATATGTTCCAGGAACATAGTGTTTTGCTTGGTATAACAATTTATAAACTATATAATAGCTGCTTGAAATTGAAAATTTATTTGGTGAGTTGCTACATCTTCACTGTTCTTCTCTATGGAGTCATGAACCTTAGACTGTAATGTTTAAAAAGCTTCAGACGTTTGAAATGTGGTCTATAGGTGTATTTTAAGGGTCTTAGACAGATCTGGTCGCAAATGTTGACGTTTTCAAGAAGAATGAGACTAATTTCTCAGACTAATGGATTCATTTAACAATCTGTTCTTTATAATACAGACAATGGCATCTCCAAAAGCTGGTGTTCGAACAGAAGGTTATCAAACCAGAATAAGAATTTGTAGAAAAACATAAGGGCATTGACGATGAAAATTATTATGTTTCACCAATTAAACGGATGAAGTGGGTACTGGTTCTGCAGGTCAAGCAATATAAATACTGCCAGGTACCATAGGAGAACAGCGAGTAGTTCTGCAAGGCTGAATTTGATGTAGTCATGATAACAAGCGATAACAATGATAATTTTGCAAGTCTGAGTTTGATATGGTTTCAGTGATGGCAAAATCAGTAAGCATGTAATAACAAAAAGTGAAGAGTATGTCTTTGTCAAGTGAAGAGGTTTCCAGCATGGATAGTAGATGAATGTAGGAATTGTTTGGTGTGTTATTGTTAAACAGTAGTGAAAATGACAGCATTCTCATTCAAAAAGTATAAGGTAGTTCTATTGTAAACAGTAAAGGAAATAATATTTACAGAGAATTGAATGTATGTATTTTAGACATTTCTAGTGTTATCTTGTTAATGTAATATCAGATTCTAGCAGTCATTATAACATTTTTAGTAAATTGGACTGTATTCTGGTTTTTATAATTTAACTGTTTTTAAAGAAATCTTGTCTTTTTTATTTGAATTATTATTTTGTATGTTATATGTACATACTGTCATTATTATTTTTTATTACTATTATTATTTACTTTGTTTGTATTTCTTTAGGGTAATTGATTGTATTTGTAAGAAATTTTTACGTTTATTAATCTCTCAATATCTTTGTCAAACCACAAACATGCAACAGTATTAGAAACCTGATTGAACTACTTTGGTCCCAAGAATTTGAAAAATTTCCTGAAAGAAAACTTTTTAATTTTGGACTTGAAAACATGCCTTGTCATTTGTTTGTATTGTATTCCTGGTGTTGATCTGATCACTGATCTCCACTTCTTTTGTAACATATTGGAAATTGAAATTATCTAAAAACTTTTAAAATTTAAAACTTTTTTCTATTTAAAAACTTTTTTCTATTTAAAATTTTAAAATAAAATTTTAAATAGAAAAAAGTTTTGCAATGGTTGCATTGCATTTAAAAAATTCTTGTTTTTAAATGCAATGGATATGAAGATTTGAATCTAGTTTTTTGTAAAGAACTATTCTTAAGAGATGATTTTGAGCTGTCTATTAATTATTAGTGTATGTTTGTTTGGTCCAACCCAAATTTGATTGCATGTTGTAGTTTTGATTAATGCCTTAAAAATTGTAATTTCTTTCTTTATTCTTGAAAAGATTCTCAAGTTTGTAGAGTTGTACACCTTGCCATTTCTGACTTAAAATAAATAATATTCACTTGTGTACTGATCTGAATAAAGTATTTTTTATAAAAATATAAACATGAAAACAAAATTGATAAGTTCTTTGTTAAAATCTTTGATGATGAATGATTATTTTTTTAGTTTTTAAAATCTAAAGTTTAAGATATAAAAATTAATGTTAAAATTAAAATTTTGCCTAGGTATGGCAAAATGTTGTTAGGTATGGAATTCGTGGAATAATAGTTTCAAGTCTGTAAATAGGTGTTCACATACTCAAAATGTCAGAAAGCAAAAATCTTTTTAAAAATAAGTATTAGACAAGAACAAATACAGGGTATCCAGGTTGGGTGGGTATAAATGTATAATACCACCCACCTCCATAATTGTAGGATAATGCAGAATTATTAAATTGAATTATAAACCATCCAATAGATGCCTTCATTGGAAGTGTTTTTTTATTAAGGCAAAATCTAACTGTTCCTGCTACATGTTTGGGTTATTTGCAATGTGAGATCTTTCAAGTTCAATTTTAATTTATATAGACTTAACCTTATAGTTTCTTATAAACAGTTCAAAATATATATAAAGAAGATAACTGCTTATATTAATCTATTATTTTATACCACTATGGTAGTGGTATAAGAAGGTAACATCATATAAAGTCATAGATTGCCCTAAATTTGAAATTAGTGCTTCTGTGTGAACATAACACATATGTAAATTGATAGTTTTTTTGCAGGTATACAATCTAAATAAATAAGCTTGAATGTTTAGTATTGCTACTGCTATGTACTGTTAATATAATATAAATAAGTTATTTTATCGATCAAATTCAAAATATTTCAAAGAAGCCTAGTAGTTGAAAAATGTGAACTAACATGTCACCTTGCTAATCACTGAGTTCATTAGAACTTTGTCATTAAGAGGCAACAAAGTCAATGAACTACGTTTACAGTTCTAAACATGACCTAACCTAACAGTGAAATGAAAATGGGAAAAAATAAGTATATAAAAAATTAATATAATACATCTTACCAGCACATTGATGTGTTCTGTAGATCTTTCAGCTTACTTGGAAACTATCATCGGGAGTTAAAATTAATGCATTTAAAGTCATACGTTTAAAAAATCATAGTTAAAATATAGTATATTAGTTGGACCAGACAGTCATGACTATTTAAAAATTTTAACTATGATTTTTTAAATGTATGACTTTAAATGCGTTATTTTAAACTCCTGATGATGGCTTCCAAGTAAGCCAAAAGATCTAGAGAACACATCAACGTGCTAATAAGGTGGATTATATTAATTGTTTATTTATTTAACAAATTAGCAACAACATGTTTCAGAAATTAAAAAAAATAAGCGTTAAAACATTATATTTCAGTTAAATTAAATTAAATTAGTAAAAGAATACTTTCAAAAAATATCTCGAATTTTGTTAGACAATGTTTTTTTTTCGCTTTGATGAACTGCAGGACTCAAATATGCCATTTTATTCATTTTTTTAATGTAACTTTACAAATCGCGCCACTAGATAGCAGTACTTGATAGTACTAGATAGCTTACAAAAACTTGATAGTGAATTTGAAATAATAAAATTTACAGAAAATATACTACAGCTTGTTTTAATAGTAAATGCTGTTATGTAAATGAAACAATTTTTTTAATTCCTATCACTTATTTAAAAAAAATAAAAGTATTTGTTTACAAGAGATAATACTAGTTTTATTAAAAAAGGAAAAATGTGGTATGAAGTGAATGATATGACTATCAATAAAAAAAATTTCAATTTTTTTTATTGAAATTCAATTTGTTTGTTCTAAAGCAATAAATTTTAATTATAAATCCATAAGATAAAAATCAGTAATTCATAAAAAAAGTAAAATGAATAATTTAACAAAACACAGTGATATCCAAAAAAAAATTACAATGAAATTGTAAACCATACGCTAAGAGTCTCGCAGACCTCATTTCTTCCAATCAAAAAACAAAATTCTGTAATACAGATAAAACGGTTTTTAACAAAACAATACTGATATAAAAAAAGATAAGACACTACATTTCTATTATCAAAATCTGTTATTAATTAAGAATTGTCTTCAAAAAAAAAAAAATACATGTTAAATATAAGTAATAGACAATAGATATACTATAATAGATTAATAAACAATGTTTAAGTGTTCCATATAATAGCCCAAAAAAAAAAATTGTTACAAAACTCTGTACTTACGTATTAACGCCACCGCAGCTACAGCTTTATTTAAAAACAAAGTAGTCAATCAGATTTCGGTGGAAAATGGGCCGAAACTCCTGTATCAGGATCAATAAAATTGTATTTATGATTAACTTTAGCATGTAGGAATCCTTCTATTTCTATTCTATTTGTTTGGTAACCTTTCCAACTGTCAGAATAAATTGTGCTACCATCTGCACGGTTTTAATTTCAGGGTAATATTTAAAACACCTAACATTTAAAACTACCAAAAAACATCACTAACAACTAAAAACAAACAACAGAATAAAAAAGAAACAGAACTATTAATGAAACTGCAATAATAACCACGAATACTCAGAACAAGAAAAACACAACCGCAATCATCAAGAGCTGAACCTAACCTAATTAATTATTTATTACTTAAATAATAAATAATTAATTTATTATTTAAGTTCCCTTGACTAATCAACATTACTGTTGATTAGTCAAGGAAAGCGAGCGTAGGTTAAGTTTGGTTAGATTATATTATTATTATTATTATTATTAACCACCTTTTCTTTTTCCTGTTTAGCCTCTGGTAACTACCGTTTAGATAATTCTTCAGAGGATGATATGTATGAGTGTGAATGAAGTGTAGTCTTGTACATTCTCAGTTCGACCATTCCTGAGATGTGTGGTTAATTGAAACCCAACCACCAAAGAACACCGGTATCCACGATCTAGTATTCAAAATCCGTGTAAAAATAACTGGCTTTACTAGGACTTGAACGCTGTAACTCTCGACTTCCAAATCAGCTGATTTGGGAAGACGTATTAACCACTAGACCAACCTGGTGGGTTTATTATTAACCACCTAATCATCAAGAGTTGAACAACAACTAAATTAGCACAACTTCTGCTGTGGTGGCGTTGATATGTAAGTACCCAAGTCTGTTACCGACTCAATTTCATTTATTAAACAGTAAATAATCATAAAAATTTTATTATTTCTGTAAATGTGATATGCATTTCATATAAATGAATTTTTTTTTTTAAGTGAAGAAATGACATCTGTGATACTCTCATTGTACGGTTTACAATTCATTGTAATTTTTTTGGATAAATATTACTCTTTGAATATTATTTTCTTAATTCTGCAAAAAATGAATCTACTAGAACAAACTATAAAATAAAAGTTTCTTTATGGCTGAAAGTTCATTCTTTTGAATACCACCATATATACTTATTACATTCAGCAAACATTTTATTACATCCAGATACTTTGCATTCAACAAAGATACCATTAAGGAAATGTGAGCCTACTTTTGGGTTTACTCTTAATCTCTTGATAAAAAGCAATCTTTCTTGTAGCATATATTTAAACTAATAAAATAATTAAAAGAACACTTTAGAATCACTTTCAGGAAAAGAATAACTAAAGAAAAAACTACAATGAAGTGTAATATCAAGCATTAACCTAATTTAAAGGAGTTAAAGTAAATATAAATACAAAAAATAAATACTTTTGTACTATGTACTGGACAAAAATGTTCAATAGCCTTGGGTATTCTTACACAAAACATCACATCCTAACACACTCAGGCATTGTGAAATAAATGTACATAAACATTCAACAGTGATATACTAGATAAATAGATGCAGTTGAAATTACATACTCTTTTTGACCACATTCTTACAGTATGTCTGCGTAATTAAAAAAACTACTATCACTAATATCAGCTGACACCAGTGTGAAAATAACAGTACAAGTTTCTGAGCCATAACAAAAATTTAATTAAAAAAATAAATAAATACTTTACCATGAGAAATTAAGTAGAAATCTGAAGGTTAATTATATGCAGTTGGTTCATCCAGATTGTCAAACAGTTAAATGTTTTGGCTATGGAGAATTCATTGATTCTGTATTTTTTAAGTAAATCTCTAGGATCAAAAAATGCCTCTATGTCAAAATTGTGAGAAACTATGGAAAAAACTATTTAATTTGAATCTATAAAGCAATTTGTTTTTTCTTTTAATAAAAATCTGTTAACGTTTTATACGATTTTTGACAAATAGATGTTTATAATTTGATTGATTTTATTTTTTTAAAAAGTATCTCTGTGGTAGAGTGGTTTCAAGATTGAAAGGTACAACCTATGTCTATATAATTTATTTGAAAACAATCAATGGGTGAAAGCCATATTCTGATACTTCTTCTACACTCTTTATCCACTTTTAATACAGCTGTTTGCTGTTTTTTTTTTTCATTAAATTACTGAAGTTGTTTTTTATGAAACACAAGTAAAATATATTGTGTATAAAAGAAATCTATGATACTTTAAAATATATTTTAATATTATTATTCTATTAATATAAGTTTTACTTTTCTTACTTAAAAATTTTAAAACTGATTATTGTGTGTGTGTGTGTGTGTGTGTGTGTGTGTGTGTGTGTGTGTGTTCACAACTATGCATAAGTATGGTGTGCGTGCAACTATGTATCAATATTTATAAACATTTAATTTATATTACATTCAAATAACAATGATATAAACAGAAATAATATTTGAGTTGATGCCTTAACTCACGCATGACAGAAAATTCATTGTAGTAATTTTTTTTCTGTTGTGATTACATTATCTGAATATAATAAATTAATGTTTGTAAACATTGATGCACAATTTCATTTAGAGACATCTATATATCTCATATGTTAGAATTGAGAAGTAAGAACTAAAAAGTACAGGGATCAACCACTCTCTTCGTAAAACATTACTGGTTGAAATGAAATATTATTTATCTGTATGAAGTGACCATATTTTATGACATAGAATTAAAGCAATAGCAAATTATAATGCACAACTCTTTATAATAAATGAAAATCAGCTTGGTGAGGGAATAAAGATTGATAGGGTAGACAAATTGAAAAAGGACTTGTGACCTTCACAACTGCCATTTGATTTCTAAAGTACTACAATCATGTATAAAGTATTTTTACATAACTGGCTATTGCTCCTGTATAAAAATTATAGCTAGTTATAAAGCAGAAATATGTAAATTTGTCAAAAATTTTGATATCGGGTTCTTTGTGAATGTTGACTTTTCACAATCGCTGAATCCAGAAACAAAAACTCAATACACCAAAAACAGAAATTTCTGGTAGATGTACATACACATGTACAGGCCAGTACATATGTACAAACATAATTAATTACCTGTATTTTGATTAATATATTCAGACTGGCTCATCATTAAATTTTCGAAAATGGTTCTATATATATATATATATATATATATATATATATATTTTGAGAGAAATTAAAAAAGGTGAAAGAGGTAGTTTTTGCTATTTAGTATTTTGGTATAGTAGTCATAGAAAATGAAAGTACCTAAATTATTTGAAATTCCAAAATATTAATTCAGTTGGACTTTGAGTGGGAGGATACTCAATGTTATTTCCAAACTGTTTCTAAAGTTATTTCTAAACCTGTTGATTGAAATTTGACTGCATATATCTCCCTCCCAGTTTTGACATAATTTTCAACCCCATTAGAAAAAGGGCATCAAGTTGCTTATGTTTTTATTTTTTCCCCAACAGGATGTCATGAGAGATCTTAGGCAAACTTAAGGAATTGATTCAGGGCACCAAAGTAAAAAAAAAGATTCATGTCGACGAATCCCCTTCCTCCCTTCAATTTTCCTTTGTCCACCATTCCCCCCACCACTATATGGGGTCCTGAGAGATGTTTGCCAAACTTAAGAGACTGATTCAGAGCATCAAAATAAAAATCTTCATTTAGATAAAAGCCCTATCTTGCTTTACTTTTCCTCTAATAAATTATTAAGCCTTTTATTGTGAACAAAATGACACCTCGTTTGTTTAAATTAATTGATAAACTTATACAATGTGACAAATTTGTAAGTGGAACACACAAATTATGTTTGAAAATATGGTGCATAATTTGTATCAGCACCGGTACAGACTAGTAGTAGGCAAGGTGAATTCACATTTATTAATTTTGTTTTAATATCATTAAACAGATTTTTAACATGTGAGATTTTCTTATTATAAAGGAAATATTCAACAGGTTATTCATTTTTAGATGCTTAATTCGGTACTAGCTAGTGAAATATTGCCAAAATATCTAGGTGCACACTGTAGAAATCAATTCCTAAAATTGAGTTTGAAAATTGTTAACTATTTGCATTTTATAATTTATTTAATTTGACATTTAAAAGTAATAATGATAAAAAATAATAAAATCACTAAAATTTAAAAACCTAATGGTATATGTGAAATGATGATCTATTGAGAGAAAAGCTAAGAGAGTTAAGCAACCTTTTGCCAATTTTTTTAATAAATGGAATAATTATCTGATTGTTTCAAGTGTGTAAGTTTAGTGAAGTTTTTAACATTTTGAAATCGGTATTTCACAGTTTAATTGGTTATAATCTATGTTAGTTAAGAAATCTGATTGTTGTTTGGTTAATGCCAAAATTATTAACTTTGTTGAAAGCAATTTTTGTTGTTGTTTAAATGACAGCGCACTTGCTGAATGATTTATAAAGTATGGAGGAGGCATCCCTGTGTATGTAAACAGATTCTTCACATTATGTTATAAATAATTTGTTTATACAAAGCAGTGTTTTTCATACACTAGGAATACATTTTTTGTTTTGCATTGATTTTATTTTATTTTTCTTTCTAATTTGATCTTTTACTTATTAAAAAATCTGTCATTTTTTCATCACACAAGTGCACATTTGTTAACACTTTTTAATAGTTGTTATGGTTTTGTTTTTGTATACATGTTTAATGTTATGTTTTTTCAAAATTTCCAAGTACTTAAAAATAGTGTTAGTAATGTTCAGTTAAAAACATTTTAACACTATTTTTGTTTCCACTTATATTTAATAATGTTACCAATTTCTATTTTTAAGTCTGTTATTGCTACGCATTTAATAAATTGTTTTTCTCTGTAGTCATTTCTGCATATTAAAAGCAATTACGTATAATTCCTATTAAAGTTGTTTTTCCATCTTGTTGACAGCATGTTTATGTTTACATGTTTCTTCGCTTCAGTATTTAGAAAAAAAGTTGTTAATGAAAGTGAAATCTTTTTTTTTTATTTTTTTATTTTATAAATTATAACAATTTTGTACGTGGTTAATACTGACACATTTCCAAAAAAAATCAATAGTACACTGATAAATTAGCTCATAGAAGTTAGAAATTTGCTTTTTAATTTTTATTAGACATTATTTTGAGCTTACAAAAATGTTTTAGAGAAATTTTTTTCAGACCTTTTAGAGCATTACTTTTTGTTTTCAGCAGCTTAAAATTGATTTTTGGCAAAGATTATTGAAAATTTTATAGATTTTTCTCTTTTTCTCAAGTTTTCTTTTTAAAATCTATGCTAATTGAGAAATGTAGGAAAATTTCTTCACCATGGTAATATGGAATCCTCCATAAATTTTGAGGAAAATAGTTCCTTTTATTCTAAAGGCTTCATCCTAAACATTTTGAGCAAGCATACAGACAGATACATCCATTTAGATTTATTGATATAGTTTATTTAAAATGCTCTTGTAGATCTCATATTAAATGTTGTGGAGGAAATAAAGTGTATCTTCAGATGTTCTTCCTTCTAATGGTAGTGATTATATTCCATAAATTATTTATGCTCTTTGGACTATTTTTTTAGTGAAAATAATTCACAACAATTTAATAACTAAAAATAAAATTAAAACTATAGGTAGTTATTGTTTATTTGAGTAAATAGATTAAAAAAGTTCAAAAAAAGTTCAAGAATAGCACATTTTAAAAATACTAGATCTGCAATAGTAAGTTTAGTTAGTAAAAATTGTTTAATCAATTTTTAAAAATTATTTAAACTGTAGGTACACATAACTGATGAACAAAAATAATTTATCCCCATTTTCTGGAAAAATCCACATGTGAATGCATTAAGCAAAGTAAGAATGATGGTAACACATTAAAAAGGTTCAATTGAAATTGTATTAGCCAATTTTTCTTCTCTGTTGAATGTTAATATACCGTGTAAACGTTAAATCTTCTTACGGGAATGTGAAATGAAATTTTGTAGTCTCTCAACTTTTTTATCATTTCTTTTGTTATTATATATCATGTAAATTATTATGCAGTTTCCATATATTTTCTTCTGCTTCTTTTTTTGCTAATTCTTCATAGAAAAAGGAAAAGGAATAGAAATAACTTAGTATTTTGGTGCTTATCTTTCTTTTATTTTTTTAATCATACATATTATTTGAGCCTACTGATTTACTTACTTCTTATGGAATCATTGTTCATAAATATTTTTCAGTGTTTATTTATTCATTTTTTTTTTTACATTCAAACCATCTAAAGATCATGTTTTCATAATTTAGGATTTTTTTTCCCCCAAAATATTCCCATTATGATTCTTTGTTGTTCTTTACTTTTTCTCCGTTAATCTTTTTTCAGGTTTAGATGTTTGTTTTTCCTTTTCTGGAAACCTTCATTGTTCTATTTTTTTCAAAATTTTCATAAATGTCCAAAGTACTTCTAAGTCTGTATTTCTGATCTTTGTAATTGTTGGGCTGTGTATTTTCCTTAGGTTTTTTTTCTAATTAAATATTTCTTTACTAGAGAATATTTGTAAACAATGATATCCATATAAGGCTTGGCATAGAATTACCATTTCATAATGTCTAATTTTTAAATTTTTAGATAAACATTTTTTATTATAAATGTTACAAATGTTGTATAGGCCTTCTTCCATTTTTCTTTGTTTATATTTAATTGCTTCTTTATGTATTTCATTTGTGGTTATGATTTCTTCTAATTTCTTAAATTTATGGGCTCTTAAAAACTTTGTTTTCTGAAATTTTAATTTTATTTGTTAAATTTTTAGATCAAGATTTAGAGAACCATTCCATTTTTTCAAACAAGATTTGTAGACCAATCTTATATGAGCATTTTTATAATTCTAAAATTTTGTTTCTGGCTTCTTTGCATTTTGCTAATATTTCCAAATCATCTGCAAATGCAAGAATATTTATGTTAAAGTTATTTCATTATTATTTTAATATTTTGATCTATTTATAATTACGTTAGTTTTGTTCTCCATTCTCTTATAACTTTTTCTGAGGCGCAATTAAATAAACAATGGGATATTTCATCTCCTTGCCTTGATTCCCACCTTGATTTCAAAGGCCTCAGATAATACTCCCATAAATTTAATCTTAGAATATATTTCAATTAATGTGTTTATAGTTTATGATATTTTTAGTTTTGGGATCAATTTTAAATTCTTTTAATATCTTTTAATATGATTCTTTATGAATTGAATCATATGCTTTTAAGTCTACAAAAATTGTGATCATTTCAGGATACTTGCTTTTAAAATAGTTTAATAACATTTTAGATTAAAAATTTGTTCTTCGCAACTTTTCGTATTCTAAAACCACTTTTAAATTCCCCGAGCTTTTTCTCTACTGTTTCTATATTCTATCTAGTAGAGCTGTGATAGAGCTGATAATATTTTATACAGAACATAATAGAACATAATACAGAACATTATAGGAGGGTTATGCCTCTATAATTATTTCAATTTCCTTTTAATCTTCTTTCTTATTAATGGGTGAATTTAAAAGCATTTTTCCAATCCTTGGGAATTTTTTCAGTCTGCCAAATTTTTTTGAATAACACTTTAATTACTCTGCAAATTCCTTGTTAGTATATTTCAACATTTCTGTGGGTATGTTGTCTTTTCCACTAGTTTTATTGTTTTTAAGTCTTTTTATTTTGCTTATAATTTGCTCTTTATTTGATGGTTCAGAATTTGTAATATCATTGTTATAATATATATATTCTCAAAATTAAAAGTTTCTTTGGGTTCAGTACAATTTCATAGATTTTCAAAATACTTTGCTAAAGCTTTTAGGCTATTTCATGATTATTTCTCCTTTTTTGTTTTTAAAATTCATGTAGGTGGGCTGATAGCCTTTGATTTGGTGTCTGATAGCTTGATAAAAAAAGTCACTTGTATTATTTCTGTTAAAAATCCTTATCCATTCTTTCTGTAGTTTGTTTTTTGAATTTTTGTTTTTCTGTTCTTATTATTTTGCATGTTTCATTTTTACATTTTGATCATTCTAATTAATCCTGTTCTTGAGGATTGTTGATGGAATTATATTTAAGTCAAAATTTATGTTTTAATTCTAAAGCTTCTTTGCATTTTTCATTTTTATTTTTAAAGGGAGGAAAGCTGTTCTCTGCAGTTTAGTTGTTCCAGTTATTATCTTTATCTAGTTCGGTTTCTTGTTTGAATTTTTCTATTTATTCATTTTTAATACTTCTCTTTTGAATTTGGAATTTCTTCATGTTAGAATTATTCTTTTTAATTTGGGTTAAATGTGATCCGAACCTAAATCTGTTATTTTTACTTTAGTATTAAAAATTTCTTTTACATTTTTGGTGGAGATTGTGATGTGATCAATTTGAAATTCTCCTATCATGTGTTTTACAAAAGTTTATAGGTATTCCCATTTAGATTTATTTTCTTGTGAGCTGAATATTTTCTTTTAATTTCTAAATCTTTTTTTTCTTTACCAATTTGAAGATTAAAATCACCCATAATGATGTGTTTCTGGTTTATTTTATTTTTTTTTTTGTTTTCAAATGATTCCCCAAAGGTTTTTGTTGTTGATATTACTTTAATTAATTAGGGTATGGTAGTTGATTAGTTAATAATATTTATTTTTACATTTGATTGTTAGAATAAATAATCTATTATTAGGAGGTTTAAATTCAATTACACCATTTTAATATTGTTTATCAACTAAAATGGTTGTTCCAAATATTAAGGGAGAGTTTTCAAATTTTTGGGCTGGTTTTTATTTAGATTTTATTAAGTCTTTTAAAAAAAATACAAAATAATTTTTAATTAAAGATCGCATAGAACTCTACACTACAAAACACATTACAAACAAATAGAACAAAAAATCAGAATTTAGGAATGCTTTCACAATAAAAAGCTAGATGAACTGTTACATACAGAACACAGCCACCAAACAAATGCAGTGTTCCTAAATATATAAACTGAAATTGTAACTTAACTGAAATTAAACAACATACAATTGTACGTTGATCAGGATTCATTTTCAAACAAAGGTACAATAAAAACTTAGAATCAACCACCTCATTGACATAAATCACAATCCACCAATATGGAAGACAATCTTAATAAACATAAACATAAAAAAAGTACAAAAAGAACAGTCTCAGAAATAATGATTATACTAAACATTATAAAAAAAAAAATTGACTTGTATTTCAAAACAAATATTATCACACAACCTGATAGCCTTCTGATTAGAAGGCCTGTTTCTACTAGGTTAGTGAAAATCTTTTTGCAGAATATGGAAGTAATGCACATATTCACCAACATTAGACATGCTCAAAATATTTACCGGCATAAATTTGTCAATGATACCATTTTACTATACCACACAAACAAAAGACAATATGAACAAATTGTTATGCGCTTGTGCAAATTAATCAAAACAAAAATATTCTGGTAATAAAAAAGATTACTTCTTTATAGTGAAAAACAAAATTACTTGGATTAAAATTATTTTTAGTTGGATTATATAACCTATCCCCCAAAAAATATCTCAAAAAATAAAATAGGAAGAAGAAATGCTGGTCATCCTACCACTGTATTTGATATCTGTGTAAAACCCACCATAAATTCTTTGAAATTGTCAACAGTATGCTTATGATTCTAATACAGTAGTAGGAAAAATTCTTATGATGTATTGCACATGACTCATTTCCTGTAACAGTGATAAGACCATCAATGTGCTGCACAAGGCACAGAATACGGTACCTGAATGTTATTACATATTGTGATTTATTCGGAGCTGCTTTTACTGTGTTTATCAGTGTTGTTAAGTTTTATTACGTTGGTTAATTTATTAGATTTTGTAATGTTTGTTTTCATTTGTATTTGCCTAATGTTTGTTTCATTTGTATTTGTTAGGCAAATACAAATACGTAAACTTAAACTAAAAACGTATTCTGTAAAGGAAAAATGAGAAATTATTGAAAATGTCAAGGCAGGTCATTCAAAAGCCAGTTTATCCTGGGAATTCAGTGTGCCTGAAGGTACTGTATGTGGTTAGGTGAAAGAAGAAGATAAATTGCGTTATTTTATTGATTCGGTAGATGAAACAGTCGGACTTGATCGCAAAAAGGTTAGACTCTGTGATGTTAATGTTGTAGATGAGTAATGTATGTATCTGGTTTTTGCAAAAACTGAGTGAAGGAGTGCCATTAACTTGTTTCTATGTAAGTACACATTAAACTGTATTGTCTTTTTCTATTAAACCATTTTTGCTTGATATTTTTTTAATTCATCCCCTTTGTGATTTAAAATTTACTTCTTTAAATAATGCAGTTCTCACATACGTCCCCTGATAATCGCATTATAGCAGGATTACACTGTAGTTATTATGTCCTCCTTCAATATTATTTGACATTCTAATTTTGTTATGACATCGAATTAACCAATAATTTACACTTTTTGCAAATTTTTATATTACAAAACCATAAGTTTGGACATGCACTTTCACACCTTATAAACTAATCAACCTCACATAATCTATTTGGTTTTATAAGTGTAATCTGTGAATTGCTCAAATCCCATTATCATCTGAAGTTCGTATTGAAGAACTCTAATACTAAAATATTTACAAGTGCAGGTGGTCAGCGTACAACAGATCTTATTGATGCCTTTTACAGAGTAGTAGGAGGGGTTCCTTACTTTAAATCCCAATTGGCTCAATTTTGGAATAAACTATGTTTAACAATTTTTAAGTGGTTCAAGTAGTTTATATTAGTCTCATAATTGGGATGAGTCTGTTTTTAACTTCTGTATTTTTCTTACATTGTATTTTTTTTTAGCAACTACATCAGCTATCGGCATTACACCAGTTACTGAAAATGACTAAAAGAGCAATTGAAAGTATTTAACCTTAAATTATTAAAAACATTACTTTTCCTGATATAACAAACCAGTCTTTTGCACTCTTTTTCCTCTTTAAGTAAAAATGTCGTATATGTAAAAATAATTTTCATCCGAAAGTACAGTGATATCATTGCTATTGTATCATAATAACTTTTTTTTGTTTAAGTATTATTTTTCTCTTTATTGATAATTGCAGATCAAACAGTTACTAAATGGGAAATCTAAAAATTACTAAACCATTTGAAAAATTCTTTCACTGTAAGAATTAGCTGTAATAAAATTACGTCAATTTCATAAGCTTACATCATTCTGATATTTAAACAAAAAATCACATTTGAACAAAATATATATATATATATATATATATATATATATATATATATATATATAGAAAACTTTAAAATTTATAAGTTTTAATTTATTACTGCCTTTATTAGCCTGTATTTTTCAAAAAATGAAGTAAAGCAAGTTTCAACTTATTTTTTTTTCGAAGCATCATTTATTGTATAGCTCTTCTTGTAGCAAAAATAGAAATAAAAAAATAATCATTATACTGTAATTAGTTTCTTGCTCCTTCTATTTACTATATAGGCTATGTGCATCCCCTTGAAATGGCAAGGGAGCAGAAATATAATAATTAAGGATGTTTTTGTTTCTAGACAAGCCAAGGTGGTGTGTCAGTACTGTTTTCTGTTTAAACACAGATTATCATAACAACATCTAAAGTAAAAGTAATCAAGTATGGATGTGCTTGTTAATTCACTTCATAAATGAATTAACTGATTTACTTAATCTGTTTTGCACAATTTCTTTTTATGTGGAGGTAAAAATCTGTCCAGTTGTTTTTATTAATGATTCATAAAATAAAATTATCTGCTGGTGAAGGTTACACTGAATAGATTAATCAAGTTAGGTTTTTAAAAGTTTTACATTTTATAGCTCATTCGATTCTCATTCTTACACTTAATATACGGGATTTTCCCAACTTTAATTCGATTGTTTTTTATAGTTATTTTTGTTTTGTTATCAAATCTCTTGATTGAATCTGGAATTTCACAGTTATATGAAACGATAATCGTTTGTAACTGTTATCACAAAGATGACATCTAATATTTTCACCAATTTTGTAGAACCTGAAATATGTTTTGGAGTCTTCTATATCTTTGAATCTACCACCTGTACATAAAGAGAAATAACTGCGATTAAGAATCATCTTGTTACATAAGAGCAGAGAGGAATTTCTCTTTGAATTACTCATATCTTCCCGTTTCGTTATACAGTGAATTTATGCATACACTATCTTCTGCTCTGCCTTTATACCTGTTCTCCATGGTGCTGTCAGAGTTAGTGGACTTGATTGAATACTTACTTACATGTAACCAAGGAACTGGTTGAATTATTGAGTAAGGGAGTGGACAGATACAGATTAAGTGAATGGGGTTATGCTGCGTTATGAAACTGAAAAAATTCTCTTCAAGATGTTGAAGTAATGGAGAGAAACGGATAAACCAAGTTGATCAGGTTGGCCATGCTTCTTTATGATAAGTCATCATAAGATGAACAAATAGAATAAATATGTAATTGAAAATACAAGTGATAATAAAAAGTTAGTGTGAAAAAGAGGAAGGGAAGAATTCCAAGTTAAAAGAAATAGAAGAGGTGAAAAAATAAGGGGAGGGGAATGATGAAGTAGAATGGAATGAAAATGGGTGAGGGGAAGGAGAAGATGAAGACATAAAGGATGCTAAAAAAATTTATATTAAGTCTTAATATAATTGAATTACACAAAATTTAACTGAATACCATCACCTGTTTACAGTAATGTAGATTATATTTCATTTATTGGAAGGGAAAATCGATAAAAATTTTGATAATATTTTCTAAGAAAGTTAAAATTTGTTTTCTTGTAATTCTTGCCTCTGGAACCTTTTGCTAAAATAGCTTGCTATCGAGTTAATCATAAAAACAAAAGGTCTCCTACAAGTTCTGGTCCCACTTCACGTGCTCCTACCTACAAGCTAATAATTTTAATAAAAATTTGAACAGCCTTCTTTAATTTACACTTGAAAAAGTTCGCTTAAGGGCATCCTCAGAAAGTGAATAAAAAAAAATATAGATTTAAAAAAGGATTTTAAGTTAGAAACGACAATGTTTTTCTATCAAAGGTTCATTAAACTTTTATTTGAATATTTCGCTAAAATGAATTTGTGTATAAAAATATAAAATGGAAAGTCTTATCAGTAAATGGGGTGAGTCAGTATAACTTAATCGATTTATTCACATCATTAAAAAAATAGTAAATAAAAAATGTTTACCAAATATTTTGGAAACTAAAACCCAAAACAGGACAAATAAAGCAGGTGAATGAGGAACTTCGAAACCGTAGTATAAAAGAAATGACTATTTGGACAGAATGAAGTTAAGAGAAATAATTTACAATCAGATTCTTGTGGATGAAGGAAGGAAGAAAAAGATCGCCAGAAAAAATTGACTGAAGAAGAAAAACAGATGCACTCTGAGAAAATGAAGGAAGTATGGAAAAGAAGCAAAAAATAAATGATACTGGCGTGGCCCTTAGCAGGTAGTTTTGAAACTACCTGGGGTGAGTCCCTGTTAATAAATAAAAATATTTTGCACGAAAGTTCCTAAAGATGTTTTTTTTTCAACACCGGTCACTGTAGGATCACATAGAATAGTTAACTTCTGGCTAGTTTTTTAGCTCTCCAATACTTCCTTCATTCGTTCACTGTGCCGCTTCCTTCTTTCTTCCTACCACTTTACGTCAGCGCATTCTGGATCCGTTTGAATTCTAAAATTTCTTCTTAAGCACCCTTCTGTCTTTCAAATCCGTCACGTTTACGTTTACTACCCTTAAGACCTCTAACGTGCTTGAACCATTTAACATCGTCATGTCTTGTCATTTAACGTCATTACGTCTTGTCATCATTACACTTGTCCAAAATTCTATTCGTAAGCTTGTTTGAATTCATTCATGTCAAATGTAGAATAATCCACCGGCTTGGTCTAGCGGTGAACTCGTCATCCCAAATGAGTTGATTTCGAAGTCGAGAGTTCTAAGGTTCAAATTCTAGTAAAGCAGTTACTTTTATACGGATTTGAATGCTAGATTGTGGATACCGGTGTTCTTTGGTGGTTGGGTTTCAATTAACCACACATCTCAGGAACGTTCGGCCTGAGATTGTACAAGAGTACACTTCATTTACATTCATACATATCATCCTCATTTTTAAAGTAATACCTTACGGTGATTAACAAAAAAAAAGGTTTTAGATGTAGAATGCCTGACTTCGCTTACGTATTGCTTCCGTGATTTTACCTAACTCCCGGTAAATTTACCCGTTCTTCCTTAATTTCCAACAATCCTTAGATTTTCAGGGCCCTAGGCGTTTTCTTAGCGTCCGTCTTTCAGCGAGTTGCAGTTTATCTACTTCCTCTTGGTTCAGAGCTACGCATTCTTTCGCGTATAAAACTCCTGCTCGGATTGTCGTTGTATAGCGCCTGATCTTGCCCATCCTTGAGATCCGTTTCTTACTGTACACATTCTTCGTTAGGCCATAGGATTTTAGAATCTTATTGATCCCGACGATGTTTGCTTTTTTGTTTATTCCATTTAGTTGAGTATAGTTTAATGCATTTAATTAATGTAGTTTTTTTTTTTATTAAAAAATGATTTGCTAGAATGCATTCAGTCCAATATGGTGTTGTTTTGTTAGTTTGTATAACAATACTTACTGAGCCCATGAGGTTCTGGCAAGGCTGGGAAAGGTTACCCGCAAAATTTCGGTGTAATAGAATACAATCATTGTTTATTTTAATTATGAAAATAAAAAAAAACATTGTAAAGATAAGAAATATTAATGCAAAACGATAAATTAACTTCCATCAATTTTCCTTTTTTAAATTGTTATTATTACTTCGATAATTTGAATTATTTGTGAGGAATAACTATAATTATGTATATAAACTCAGACTTGTTTGCCGGTAGTATACAATTTTATATATATAAGTGTGTGTGTGTGTGTGTGCGCGCGCGCGCGCACGCGCGCGCGTGTGTGTGTGTGTGTGTGTATTTAATTATAATTACATCGGTCTAGTAGACGAAAACAGGTTTGTGTAATTTTATAGTATTCTTAATTTAATAGTTGTGTTTGTGTTTACTATGTTTTACGTAGAATCTTTAGTATCATAGTAATTTTTGTTATTATTACAGTAGTTATATTTATCGCCGTCCCATTCGCTACTATAAATAGTATAAATTTTCCTATTAACATATTTATACTCTATCACTTGATTATTTGTTTGCGTACAGCCATTATCGGTTTAAGATATGATATTTCGTTACGTTAATTCGCTATAAATAATTATTTTCTTAGAATGAGTCCGATTTCAAGAATTTATTTCAAGATAAAGCACCGAATATAATTTAATGGTCATAATACATCAACATATTATAAAACATTCCAAGAATAAAAAATAAATTGTTTGTTTTAAAATGCGCAGTACCCTGAATAGTTCTACCAGACTTGTTCTTAATTTTACCAGAGATTTCTCTATTATTAAAATTCACCAGAAAAATTCTAAATTTAAAAATTTACCAACTATTCTATTTTAAGCTGATCTTTTAAACAGACGGAGGTTCTCAATTCGATTTATGAACAAATAAATTTTGATTGATACGTAATAATATATTTTATACATCACAGTAGCAACCGGTAGGTGAAACAACTCTACGTATAAAAAAAATGTGCCTGGACGGATCTAGGGAAACCCCGTGGTAATCCTTCATAAGAGCAGCTTCACAAAATATACAATTATAAAATAAAAAATAAGGAAAAAATATAATTAAGTATGGTAAACGAAATGATTAAAGTATAAAAGATGCTAGATGAATTAAATAAATACTTAAAAATAACGTTAATAGAAATAACGAGGGTCTTTCAAAAATTAAGACACAAGAGATAAATATTAAAAATTAAAAAACACGACTACCGTAAAAAAAAACATTGCTGACAAACATTGTTCTTTTGTTCTAGTTTATTTCCATCGTGATTTTGTATTAACGAGCAAATACCACGTTTAGATTTTGAAAATCGGAAGATTGGTTGCGAAGATATAACAGCATTTCCGAATTACCGTGATCTGTTAGATCGAGAGTGTACCTGATGCATCAAAAAGGGATGGAAAATTAGCCTTTAACCTACTAACAAATAGTCCGTTTGAATTTTGAAAATCGGACGATTGTTTACAGAGAGCACCCCATTGCACTTCCCAAAAGTGGCACCCCGTTTGTTACTACTAGTTGATAGTGATGATTGGTCTAGTCTCGCACGAGGTGCTCGCATCAGCTCACCACTCTAGCCTCACACGCAGTCCCCACGGGATGCCCGTTATTATTAAAAAAAAATTTTTTTAATTTTTTTTTTTTAATGTAAATTTAATTCTATTATTTTTGTAATTTTATTCATTCGATTGATTTGAATCTTTCAACTCACTCAGCTAACACGTGACAGTGGCTCACAGTTTACAGTTCATTAATTCAGTTCATTAAAGTTTGTTCTTCAACCGGCAAATCTCCACTAGTTCATATAGTTTTACATGACTGCCGAAAAACGAGTGTAATGTTTGCAGGGTGTATGTATGTTTATTCTACCGCAGCAGCTCAACGGCTGAACCGATTTAGATGTATGACCTCGCGTTCGAATCCTTATGTTTCGGCTATGTGTCTTAGGCTATATAAATACGTATATATGTTTGTTAAATTGTAACTACAAGACCACAAAAAATCATACATACGATTCTAAATGATCGATAGTATTTTCAGGATCGATTTATTATTTTTTTTATTTATTTTTTTTTCTGAATTTTTATGGGCATCGACTGCTAAGGTCATTAGCCCTCGTCACATTCTTTAAAAGAAATTATTATCTCCATCAAGATCGTCATATGTAAGGGTGCAAAGGGCCCTTTTTTTAAAAACACAAACTTCACAATAAACATTAAGACATAAAAGACAAGGACAATCACAAACACTTACATGGTGTAAAGGGCCCCAATATTAAAATTTGAGATAAGGTTCTCAAAAGACCATAAAATTTCAACTTATCAATACCATTTCTTTTTTTATATATATATATATAAAACTACCGCTTAGAGATTCTTTTATTACAGCTTTAAACTTTCATTTTATAGACTTTTAAGAAGTCCACTGGCGTGTAAAAATGCAACTATATTTTCTTCATTTCCATTATCCAGATCAGCACTAATATTATTTCTAAGACGGAACCTCTTTCTGAGGTCCTCATATGTGGTACACTCTTCTATCAGATGCTTGATTGTCAGTGTTTTATTACAAACACCGCACATTGGTCTCACTTCGCCGGTTAAATAAATTTTAAATCGCGGTTTATAAATTTGTTAATCGCGTGTGACCGATTCTAAGTCTGGTCACCGCTAATTGTTCACGGCGAGTCAACTTAAAGTCGCTTTTCCATTTATAAGGAGAAGTTTTTACTGAGTTTAATTTTGTATTTAAACTCCTCCATTCAGCATTCCACTTGTTTTTTACTATGTTTGTTAGACGGTTTTTAACATCTGCCACTCTTACAGGAAATGCATCCAAATCATCGCAGACTGTTGCCTTTCTGGCAGCTTCGTCTGCGATTTCATTACCTGTAATACCAGCATGCCCCGGAGTCCATACAAATACGCATCGCTGTCCTCGTTGTTTTAGAACGTATAAAATGGACAGGATGTTTGCAATTAGGACATCCTTAATGTTCTTGTTCCGAATTGCGACAAGTGCACTTAAAGAATCGGAACATATTAACACTCTCTCTTCGCAATAGTGTTCAGTGTAGCGAAGAGCTTGCTGAATTGCAGTGAGTTCTGCCGTGTAGACACTGGCCACATCTGGCAGTTTCCAAAAGTGGGCTTCTCCATTTACATATATTGAGCATCCAACACCATGTTCGGTTTTAGAACCGTCAGTATAAATTCTAATATGTTCTTCGTAAGTACTGACGGTTGCCAAAAATTCCTGTTGGATGATCACTGCTGGTTTCTTTTTTATTTCTCCTTGAGAGAGATCCAAACTTGTATTTACCGCTGGCAAGAGCCATGGCGGTATTTCTCTAGTAGAAATTGCCAATGTATCTGGAAAGGCAATTTCGTATTTACTTCTTAATTCGTGGTACCTAATTCCGGCTGGTCTGGAATAGGTAGCACGACGTTCGTATAATGCAGCCATAGGATGGTTATTGAAAAGTTTATTATTTATATGGGCAGGATAAGCCCATATATTTGCTGCGTATCTTAGTAAAAGGATCTCTCTTCTATAATGTAGTGGCATTATTTCAGCTTCAGACATCAGACTAGCGGCCGGACTTGTGCGGAAAGCACCAGTTACATATCTTATTCCGCTATTATGAACTACGTCTAACTTTATTAAATGCGACTTTCTAGCGGATGAATATACGATACATCCGTAGTCTAGTTTAGTAGATTGAACCAATGCTTTATACAATCTCAATAATGTCTCTTTGTCTGAGCCCCAATTTAGGTTCGATAGACATTTTATAATGTTAGGGGTCTTTTGCATCTATCACTCAAGTCCTGTATATGTAATCCCCATGTAAGGGATTTATCCAGTACTAGTCCTAAATATCTTACATTGTCATTATATTGTATTGGATTATCATCAATTGTCAACGCAGGACTTTGATGAGGAATTCTCTTCCTACAAAAGTGTACACAGCACGTTTTTTCTGGTGAGAATTGGAATCCGTTATTCCTTGCAACTTCATTTAGAGCATTGATCGCTCGTTGCAATTTGTACCTCACCATATAATATATTATTATTATTGTTGTTATTTATTGTTTATAAACATTTTTAAAAAAATCATACGATTTTTTATCGGGCAGTATGTTCAATTATGTAAGCATGCTCTTTATTCTTGCTCTTATTTGTTGATGTTGCTTCATCTTATTACTGCTAAATATTAACTAATAATCCCTTTCTTTTATTAATAAATATAAATATAAATAAATAATCTGTAAAGTAATTCACAACGGCTGTTTCTAGCGGGAGAGAGTCGTGGAGGGAGCGTGTCTAGCCTCCCGGTGCACCACTATTGGTCCGCTTTGCGTCACAATTTTATAGCTAAATATTAACTAATAATCACTTTCTTTTATTTAATTTTTATAATTGATTTATTATTTACACGGCTGCCCAAAAAGGAGTGCAATGTTTTTAGGGTGTGTGTATGTATGTTCCACTGTAGCAGCTCAACGACCTAACCGATTTAGATCAATGACCCCGCGTTGGATTCTTACTTTTCCGGGAGTGTCATAGGCTTTATAAATATGTAAATATTATGTATATGTATGTATATTTATAAAAATAGATGTAGTAGTGGAGCTTTGGCTTTGTAGCGCAAAGTAATGAATTGTAAACAGTGAGTGTCTATCGTTATGTGAGCTGGGTTTGAAGTAAACGATTCGAATCAATCGAATGAATACTATTACAAAAATAATAGAATTAAATTTACGTTAAATAAAATAATGTAAAATAAATTTAAATAATTTCTATTAATAATTATGGGTTTCCCATTGGGACTGCGTGTGAGGTCAGAGCGGAGAGTTCATGCGAGCACCTCCTGCGAGGGTAAAACCGATCATCACCATCAACCGGTAACAAAGAGGATTCCTCTGGGGCGCTATTTTGGAAGGTGCCACAGGGTGCTCTTATTTCTGCAAACGAACTTCCAGATTTCAAAATTCTAACGGGGTATTTGTTAGTAGGTTGAAGGCTAAACTTCATAACTTTCGCACGCATCAGGTACACTCTCGATCTAACAGATCATAGTTATTCGGAAACGTCTTTATATTTTCGCAACCGGTCTTCCGATTTTCAAACTTGAAAACAGAGTATTTGCTAGTAAAATAAAAAATCACGATGGAATCTAACCGGAACAAAATCTTTGTCAGCAATATTTTTTTCGGCAGTCATGTTTTTAATTTTTAATAGTTAGTTATCTCTTATTAATGCACATACATATAGGAGATCTATAAATAAAGTATGAGACTGGTTCAGAGAAACGTTTTATTTAAAATCTAATTATACATGGACTTTAAACGGTTTTCCCACTCTTCATTGCAATGTTGAAACTCAGAAACCGGAATATCCTTCAATAGTCGGTTACATTTTTTAATGTTTTTTACTGTTTCAAAATGGTGTCCTTTGAGGTGTTTTTTTAAAGTCGGGAAAAATAAAAAGATGCAGGGACTCAAGTCAGGTTAATAGGATCGTTGAGGAACTACAGGAATGTTTTTCTTTGCTAAAAACTCATTAATTGAGAGTTCAGTGTGGCAAGGTGCACTGTCATGATGCAGCATCCAGCTGTTTTTGGTGTCTGTCCCACGTGAGCAACTCTTTCCCACAGTCTTTCAAGAATTTCTCGGTAAAATTATTTATTTACAGTCTACCCTGTAAGCAAAAACTCGTTACGAACAATGCCATTACTATCGAAGAAGCATGGTTTTGATTTTTGATTTGTTCTTTTTTGCTTTTTTGGGACGTGGTGAGTTTGAAGTGTACCACTCCTTATCTTGGCGTTTTGTTTCTGGATCATACTCAAATATCCAAGATTCATCACCAGTGATAAAATTTTTTTAAAAAATCAGAAGTTTCAATTCATCCTAGAAGATCGCAGCACAGTTCCACCCTGTTGTTTTTCTGTTCAACAATGAGGGTTGTTGAGACCAATTTTGCACGAAATTTTTTCATGTTTAATTCGTTTGTCAAAATCTGATGGACTGTGGTAGGGTTCAAATTCAATTGTTGCAATTATTCTGACAGTTAATCGTCGGTCGTACCGTATCAAATCTCTGATTCGCTCAACATTGTCGTCACTTTTTGATGTTAACGGTCTTCCAGAGCGTGGATCGTCCGAAACTTATTCCCGGCCATCTGAAAGTGCTTTAAACCACCTTAAAACCTGGGATTGTGACAGCATCACTTCCATACGCCCGTTTAAATTTTGAAAACGTTTCAGTAACGTTCTCACAGAGTTTAACCAAAACTTGATCGAACAACGTTGCTCATAATTAATATCACACATTTTTGTAACGTACAACAAAAACTCGTTTCACGAAAAGTTTGATTACGTCTCACGTGGCAAAAAACTAAAAATATTAATATCTAATATAAATCAGCTGTTCATATAACCATGTGTTTACTAGTAACTTTTCAGTGTTGTCACTTTGGCTGCCAAAAAAAAAAACTAGTCTCATTACTTTATTTACAGACCTCGTGTATAATATATATATACATATTTATACAGGCTGTGACACTTCCTGAAACGTAAGGATTCCAACACGGGGTTATTCATCTAAATCGGTTCTGCCGTTGAGCTGATACGGTGGAATAAACTTACTCACATACACCCTAAATACATTACATTCCTTTTTGAGTAGTCCTGTAAAAAACTGCAAAAACGGAAAAAATTATTTAATAGAATAAACTGAGACTGACGTTCAAGTTGGCTCCTCTGATATAGAAAATACCACCTATTCGAAATAAAGTCCTTTTGTTTAGTTAAAAATATTGGCTCCGCTTAAACGTGTAGAAGAACAGCATTCTATGATAGATTGTTGTATTTAATTTAAAACCGGCCGAAATTCATTCGCGGATGGTAAAAACCGTGAAATTTTTTATAAGTGGATAAAATGACTGACGCTTTGCAAAATCGCATTAATTATCTTATTCGCAAGTATAAACACATAAAAACTTTGAAGAAAATTGCTGAAATTTGGAGTACATTATCAATTTCATTGTCCATGGTAAGCTGAATTACCGCAAGTCGTTGTTGATGGTGGATTCTGAAGCAATTACCCAAGACACTTGCACGCACATTTTTATGGAATTTAAACGTCGGTTTTTAGTTGAAGGTAATCCTTTATTAGATCACATAGCTCGTAATAAAATTTGGGATTCATCATTTCGAGCCAGAATCCAAACGTCAGAATATGGAATGGAAAAATCAGAATTCGTCCACCAGGAAAAAATTCAAAACCTATGAGTCAGCCGGTAAAGTTGTTAATAGTGTTGTAGGACTCTAAAGGCCCAATTTATTGCAATTATTTTGAAGAACAATATACAACCAATAGCGAGAACTATTGTGACATGCTAGAAAATAAGGTGAATAAGAATGAAAGGTTTGGTTCAAAGGGACAATTCTCGAAAGGGTCAATTCTTCTACGAGGTTATTTTTCTACCAGGTTTTAAGGCCTGGGCGAATCGGTTAGTTATTTTAACCGTAACGAATACTTGATAGTGTACCCCGCTGTATTCTATTGTTGAGTCTTCACTAGCGACAGATTCTAGCTAAGCGATTCATAAATACAGTACGTAACAGGTAAATTTATTATACGAAGAAGAGTTGCAGTCGCCTACGAACGTCGAATCAAAAAAGATGCATTAGATACTTTCAAATTTCCGAAATGTCATGCTAATCGATCGAAAAAATTTAATAAGTTTTTTATTTTTTCAATTTCATCCCTTTGGATTCTGGTTGAATGGTCCATTGTTCAAGTAGATGGTTCTACTACATTCATGAAATTATGTATTTGTGAAAATACCAAACGACATTTCCATACGCAAATAAGAAAAATAAAATTTTTATAAATACAGTTCTCAACCAGCCAGGGTTTATGAAATTGATCATTTCCATTAATAGGCATAATTTTCCTTCACTAAATAAAAAATCCCTTACGGCACGCCGGAAGGCGGTGGTAGAGTTCACTGGTGCTAAGAAGGGGATAAAAAATATTTCCACCTTAAAGTAAAGAAAAACTTTAAATTTACTTGATACAACAACTGTTTCATGTGAAAAAAAACACATGTTTAGCGTACGACAAGTCCCATGTTCTTACAATTCCAGGAACATTTTGGTCATATCAGAAATTGTTTCAGACAAAGGTTTTAGGTAATGTTTAGAGGACTAAGGACCACTTTAAACCGATTCGATACTGCGCCTATTAAGGGAGGTATGAATTTTTGTCTTAAAAACCTACTTTTTTCCACCCCCTGGACCATTGGTTGGTGATATCAAAAAACTTTACATACATAAGTTTTAGGCACTTATCCAAAGAATAGTCGGAACTGTAAAAGAAGTCGATATTTTACTTATTAAGAAAGTTATAGCGATATTTTGTTGTTTTTTTTCGAAAAGCCCCCCCCCCCCCATTTTTACCTTCATGGTCTGATTTTGGCCGTTAACGAATTCGACCGAGATCTTGGGACAGAGTTATTTTTAAGGAAAAATTTGAAAGTGATTGCCGCAAAATTACGGTAGTTATCGTGTCCACAAGAAGGTGAAATATATATATGAACTGACGGTGGTTTTGGAGTGTGGGGAATGTGAAACGCGAAGATATGTCGAAATTTTCCGAAAGTCGAATCATGGTACCCATTGCAATAGGTAGCTTTCTTATGAAATCTACTTAAAAGAGGTGTTTGTGCGCTCACACCTTTAGTGAAGGTGTGAGCACATTTTATTTAAAATTCAACATCGCGATTGCCAGTGCAAGTTACAATTTAAAAAAATGTTATATTTTAATTTATCTTCCCTGGCAATAGCCGTGTAACTGCTGCTGCTGAAGCTATACACTAAGCGCGGTGTCCCACACAACAACTTTCTTACGAATATGGAGTACGTTATAATATGCAACGGGATGTCATCACGATACCTATTCGGATCATACTTTTTTTTAAGAGTACGTGAATGGTGATTGTTATTTGTAAATGTTGGAAAGAGTTTATTTTTAATTAATTGAAAAACAAATTAATAACTCGACTTAATACCCTCAAAGGGTATCATAGAACGTGTATCTGGATACAGGACGAAGAGGCTCCAGCTTATTTGGCTTTTTGAGGGCGCGTTTTCGTAAACGAACTATTTCCAGGCCGCTGAATCTTCTGTGATTTGCAAAGATCACCGGTCCCAATGCAATGGATCAATCTGAACTTATCACACTCGACTACTCAATTGTAGAGAATAATCAAGGCCTGTGTATCTCAAAGTCGACATCCGTAAATTAAAGTCTTTCGAATCATATCTCCACAGATCTTTCGTAACATGTCAAGGACAACGTGGAAACGCATATCGCTGTGGGTTAAGCACGGTGCTGCCCGAACAGATCCACTAGATAAGTAATTCAAATAAGTACAAATGTTTTAAAATATGTATTACGAATAGATCAACATAGATTTGTCAAGTGAAAATTGGACTTCTCATACGTGTTGTAATTTCTGTTTATTAACGATATTAAATCGGTTGTTATTTACAGTTATAAAACTTAACAACACCGACCCAAAATTAGCCAAAAAAACTAATTTCTCATATATATAATTGTAATCAGTCGAATAATTTATTTTAATTTTTTTTTTACGGGGTTAGTGCACTGTAAGTTAAAGGCTTGTGCGTGGAAATATGGTGTAAAATATTTGTAGGAAATGAAATATGCCAAGGTTATCGGGATTTGAACCCAGAACCTTACGGGTGAAATACGAACAAGCTACGGAGGTCGACGAAGTAGATTTATTTAAATTATTTGTTTGTACTTTTTTTTAAGGATGTCGAAATCTTAATTTTTTTTGTTACATATTAATCGAGATTTGTAGGTATTTATTAGCAGTTATTTATTTCAATGATAGAGAAATTAATCAGTTTTTTCAGCCATTTTATTAGTATTCAGCAACTTGTGCGATCCCTTGTTTAAAAACTACAGCTATAAAGGAAATATGGTTTGGTAATTGGGAAAAACTTTGAGCGAGAGTTGTTTTTTGTCAAATCTTGATGTTTCATGACCTCTTCTACGTTTTAAAAAATCCAGAAGGTTGTATGTATATAAGCATGGTACGTCGCCCTGTATTTTGATAAATATTTCCAGATTATTTACACATTAAAATTGGAATTTAACTCAATTATTTGAGAGCATTGGTTCCGTATGGGGGCACTGGTTGCATTAAATTTAAGAGGGTGCAGTATTTACTGTTAGCTTAAAATTCCAGTTTTCTGTTGGCGCATGTTAAGAAGTTGAAATTCTTTACTGGTACAATGGTAGTGCTAAATCTGAGATGTTTGCAGTACTGAAATTTTAAGTCGATCCGACTTTGTGGGAATATAATAAGGATTATTGTTTTAGAGGTTCTTTTATTTATTTCAAACACTATTAATTAGTTGCTAAATTTATTAATTAAGATGCTTCCTTATAAGGGACTCATACGTAGATGAGGTAAATTTCTACATTTGGTGTCCTATATCACTTAGTGAAAGATCGCTATAAACACTCTATAGAAATCATTTATTAAATTTGTTGTCTAAAATCGACTTTCAGATCTGTTTTCAATTTTGTATTTTATAATAGATTACAACCAGATGAAAAAGCATGGTGCGTTAGCTTGTTTGCTGTATGTGTTCACATGTCTATTTTGAAACTTTAATGAATTGAATCTATCTTTGTGTTAGATTCCTTTTGTTATTTATCATTGCTGTTGCAATTTTTTTTAAATTATTGAAGCTTTTCGTTGTAAATGTCGAAGAAGCCGGGAAAATTATGCAACCCTTTGGTAGTTTTTTTTATTTTATTTAAGGTTTTTTAACATTTATTATTATTTTTTATTTAATTATCCTTTTTAATAAATAATATGAAAATAAAAGAAGCGCTACTTTGTGGCAATTATCCAATTCAGTACTAGGGCATTATCAGATGAGATGATTTCATTTATCTCACCCGGTGATGCTCTAGTATACCTACTGTGACAAACATAACGTTTTCCCTTGGCGGCCATCCCGTACTGACGATTTCCATGCTACCAGATACGATATAATATAACCTTCTATCGAAAATTATCACACAATTTTTCCAAGTCTTCATCAGCCATCGTTTCTAGAGAGCACATAAAGATTATAAACATTATCTACGAAATTTGAAATGTGTAATGTGTAAATTATTTCTTGTTTTTATTTTAACCTGTCCTGTTATTTTGATAACTGATGCTACTCTTATACCCGTGGAATTCGTTTACAACGCTATATTTTAACTTTTCCAACTATAACTCTCTATTCCTGCTAGCTAACGTAGCTAGCTATATAAAGGAACAGTGCAAAGAATGGATCAAATTTTGGGTGTCGGGGTTTTATGTCGACATTTTAGGACCCCTCAGACCAAAAATTACAAAAACGATACAGAAATTCCCGGAAGATAAACGGGTTTTATATATATATATATATATATATATATATATAACACTGCTGTGTGTATACACACAACACACACAAATATCCCAAGAAGAAACGAAGACTATCAGGACATTTTCTACTGGTGAAAATAATGAAAATCGTTCATGTAAACATAGGTCTGGAAACGCTTTGTTTTCCAGTAATGGCTAGCAAAAATTTCGCCCGGATTGCAGCTCTTCTAGTAAAAAGAAGCCCTACTGCAATTTGGGATCCAAATGAAGGGGTGAAGTTGGTGTTTTCTTATGTAATTTATGCTGGGAAATAGGATAAAACATGTCCCAGAACTGTAACTTCAGTAGTTTTTAAGATATCGGAATTAAAACATAAAATTCAGTGTCGAAAAACAAGTTATTTTTTTTAGGTTGTGGTACAATAGCCTTGTTAAATGACTAATAATTGTGGAAAATTTAATAACACAACTTGTAGAGAATTTAATTCTGAAAAGATTACTGTAAACACAACCAATAAAATGTAAATAAAACCTTATAAAAATTTGTTTTTTTTTAAGCAAAACAGACGAAAAAATAGAAAATCGTATTATTTTTCTGTACCTAATAAACATTATTCTTAATATAGTAAAACAAAAAAATAAAATGATAAATGGTAACAGAATAATAAACCTCAGTTATAGTAATTGTTCGAATTTTCCTCTTTCACAATAGCACTCGGCTCGATGTAAAATAGTTCCGGTGGCTTTCCGTATCATTTTACGGTCATTTCGTATAGATTCAATAGAATTCCGTAATTTAATAAGTAACTTTTTCTTGGTATACTATCGTTTTCATATGTCCCCAAATTAAGTAATCTAATTGCGTGAAGTCAGGTGATCGTGGTAGTCAATCGATTAGTGCACCACGTCCAATCCAGTTTATCAAGTGATTTCTAGCTACTAAAGAAAAATGTGGCCTTGCAACATCGTGCTGGAAAATCATTTGCCAGCACGATGGCAAGGTAAAAATGATTTTTTACCTTTTTTCATTATTTTCACCAATAAAACATATCCTGAAAGTTTCTCAGTTTCTTCGCGCGCGCGCGTGTGTGTGTACACGAGGGTTATATTTTTTCAAGGTCTGCTCGGTCGTGAAATAAAAACCCGCGCAAAAATCGGATGAACCTTTGCGCATATGTGTTGCGCAGCGTCTCTAGTATGGCCTTCAATCACGCCGCGTCACTTCTTTCAGTTCTGAACACGCAGCTAGCACGTAAACATGTCTACAACAATAGCATCTTCCGCCAAGTGTAAAGTGCGATCGGTAATTCAATTTCTTCAGGCTGAGTGGTGTAATGCAGCTGAAATTCATCGACGAATAAGTAATGTGTACGGTGAAACTTCACTGAGTGACAGGAAAGTGCGACAGTGGTGCAGGAACTTTAAAGGAGGACGTGCAGATGTTCATGATGCAGGCGGTCAGGGAAGGAAGCGAGTGTCAACCGATGATCTCGTTGAGCGAGTGGATGAGGCGATTCGAGAAAATCGTCGGTTCACAATTTCTGTATTGAGTGATTCGTTTCCTGAAATTTCAGAGTCAGCTCTTTACACCATTGTGAGTGAGAGACTTCAGTACCGCAAACTGTGTGCGAGATGGGTTCCCAAGATGCTGTCCGACCATCACAAAACAATGAGAACCTCCCTAACGTTTCTCCAGCGCTACCACAATGAAAGAGAAGATTTTTTGAACAAAATTGTCACAGGGGACGAGACATGGATCCATTTCGAAACTGAAGAAACAAAAGAACAATCCAAACAGTGGATGGATTCTCATTCTCCCAGTAAACCAAAGAAGTTCAAGCGAACCTTCTCCAACAGAAAGTGTATGGCTACCGTGTTCTGGGACCGAAATGGAGTTCTCTTGCTGGAATTCATGGAACGTGGCACGACCATCACTGCAGCTTCATACTGCGTGATTCTTCAACGTCTACGAAGGGCAATTCAGAATAAGCGTAGAGGAATGTTGTCATCAGGCATTGTCTTTCTCCATGACAATGCTCGGCCGCACACTGCAGCTGTAACAAAGAAGCTCCTGCAGCGTTTTCGTTTGGAAGTGTTTGATCACCACCATACAGCCCGGACTTGCCTCCATCCGATTTTCACCTCTTTGCTCACATGAAACGCTGGCTAGGAGGACAACATTTTGGCACAGACATCGAGCTGCAGACCAGCGTAGAAATATGGCTGAAAACACAGGCGACTCCGTTCTATGGAGAGGGTATTGGAAAGTTGGTACCACGCTACGACAAATGTCTAAATCAGAGTAGTGACTATGTAGAGAAATAGCGTAACTATGTAAGTACTTGTTACAAATAAAAAAAATTTTATTTTTTACTGTGGTTTTAATTTCGTGACCGATGGGACCTTGAAAAAAAATAACCCTCGTACATATGAATCAGTTTTAAAAGTGGTGCTACAAGAAAAGAGAGTGGAAGCTTTAGGAGTAAAGTATAATGTCGTTTTATTTTGTTACAGATATTATCTGTAATGTTGTATATCTTAATTTATAAATAAAAAATTTGTAACAAACGTAAACACCATTCCATAAAAATAATTTAAAATTAAGTGGAAATAAGATTTTTTATTTTTATTTAAATTATTTATTTTCCAAATTTTTTATTATAAGTACACGGTTAGCTACAGTTTTCTCCACTTGTTCAGGATTACCTCGCCTAGACCCGTTAGTAAAGTTTACTCGACTAGGTCGGAATTAACTTGTTTCGATTGGCTAGTTCAATTCAAAAAGAAAGTATGTGCAGGTTGCTTCTCCATATCTAGGGATTACCTTCCCTAGACTTCTATCTCGTCTAGTTCAATTAACGTGCCTAGTACGGCACGTAGTAGTAGGCAGATAATTAGTAAATCTACCTCTTCTGTTACTACTGATTCTAAGACCATTGCAGATTAGCAACAATGCTAAAATATATGCAGTTTCCATACGCGAAGTATACATTTATCTTTACCATTAATAATAATTAAAAATCAATAATAATAATAATAATAATGATCAACGACTAGTGCAGTGCTTTACATTTAGTAAATGCCATACAAATAGTAAAAAAGTTCCTTGTTAAAGCCATTTCAAGTCTTAATGCGATTGTCACACTGAAAACAAAAGTTTCAATGAGTGTGGAAATAAATATTGTCAACAACAAAACATGGAAGTCAATTAACAATATTAGGTGTTAGTTTCAGTGAAACAAACGAGTTAAATCGTATGTTATTAGTTGTGATCCTGCTTTTTTTACTTCTTTGTACGTAAAGCAAACATTTCGGTGAAATGGTGGTGGCGAAAAATTTCGGTTTTCAGATTTCAACGGAAATATCCATTTTGGCTAGTTTTGGCGTGACGTCTGTACGTACGCATCTCAAAAATGATTAGCCGCAGGATGTTGAAATTTTGGATTTAGGACTGTTGTAACACCTAGTTGTGCTCCTCCTCTTTTGATTGAAATCGAACGAACCAAAAGTACCCAAAAATGCCCAAAATCAAAAAAAAAAAAAAAAATTAAACTTTTGACTTCTTCTTAACTGCAGTAATAAACCCTCTTTGAGAGCTTTTCATCGATATATCATAAGTGGTACTTATTTTCATTGGTTCCAGAGTTCAAGTCCAATGAAATTTTAATAATGAAATATTTGGACCTTAAAACGTGCGAACATCGGTTCGAATCAGACTTCATGCCCCTTTTTTTTTGTATTTTTTTTTTTAATTTAGATATATTGATTTATTAATAATTATTAACCTCTGATTGTAAAAAAAAAAAACATTTTTACGATAAATAATAATTTGATAATAAAAATAAAGAAAAAAATATATATGAAAAATATCAGAAGTTTTTAATGAAATAAAATTGTATGTACTTTTCATTTAAAAAAATGTGTATATGTAATTTAATAGGCGTAAAAGGAAGTCATATGGTGGTGACCATACCATATTTTTTTTTAAGATGCACAGTTACATTTGGAACGCTCGATATTTTAATAATGTCATATTTGATTTTTGCCCCTAATTTTCGATACTTATTTTTCAAGATTGTAAAAAACAAAACAATGAACCAGTTTACTTTTAAAATTTAACAGACCGCTTCACTTCTTTATATCAGACAACTAGACATTCAAATCGCAATAAAAAAAATCGTTTAACCTTGAAGCTTATTGATGTTGCATTTCAAAGAAATAAAAAATTAATAGTAATCTAATTTGTCAGTTATAGATTACGTACAAATTGTATAAAATGTTTATGTATGTCAGCAAATAGGCAAGTTCTGAAAGAAAAAATTACTGCATATAATAAAATAACTAATTTGTGTTTTAAACAGAAGTCAGATTATAAAATTAAAAACGTAACAATTAAAAATGTTGAATTGTATTACAATTTTTAACCTGCAGTAATAAATTACATGTCTTAATTGAAAAAAACCCAGAATTTTATCGTTTTTAAGTAATACAATTACGATTGCGAAGGCTTGGTTATGAGTGCTCATATATATAACGATGTAAAACCGGTTTTCTTCAGTGGTTTAAGGAAATAATGATATAAAATTATTTTTTCCTAGTATTATTTTTAATATTTCTATATATATTTATATATTTTATATTAATATTTTATAATATTAAGTTTAATATTTTTTGATCGTACCCAAATATTTTTTTTGATGAAAATTACAGCAAGTAATTTTTTTTAAATACTTTTCCTTACTAATTCAAAAATAAAAATGAGCATTCACGTCATAAAAGAATATTAAAAATAAAAGATATTTTAGGAACTATTTAATTAAAGGAACATTTGGCTAAATTTAGTTCTATAGGTCAACTTGTTTTACAGAGTCATTCTTATGAGGTGGAGTTATTTTGAAATAAGTCTACAGTAATTACATATTATTATTAATAATAGAAGTACCTCGTTTTTATTCCCCGTTAATCAAATTTCAACGTTCCATAACATTGTTAAGGTATTATAAAACGAAAAAACTGATTTAGGCTTATTATTAGGGGTACACTCCCAAGTATTTACGTGAACACATTTTATATAACTGGTATTTAGATGCATTGATATTGAAATGAAGATTATTTCAGTTATGATCAACTATTGTGAAACTCTCAACGCCGTCTGCAGGTTGAACATACAATAATTTAACGATAGTTATTCGTATCTTTAAAACCAACGCATTCGTTACTTTTACTAAAACCAACGCAAACTAATTTTTTATACGCTTTAAAACTCTGAGAAATCATAAAAGATTACAAAAATTGAATTCATTTATTACTGTGAGACTACTTAATATTAAACACATATTTTTCATCAATTGTCGTTTCATCGATTTGTATAGACAAAATTTAGCTTTTCTACATCATTTTCTGTATTATTACTGTCGACATAAATCGGTGTAAGATCATCGCGAGATGTCCTCGTTGGCATGTAGCTCCTTTCGTTATCTAAATAGTTACCTCGTTCAGCAGAGATTCCTTTTACGTACAACGTTTGTGTCGCAGAACCTTAAAAGCCTTAGAAACTCAAACCGCTTTTTTGCTTCGTAGATTCACTGATTTTCATCATAATCTTGATCATATATTTTAGAATTTGTTCAAATTGATTCTGATTTTTTATTTTTGTGGAGGTGATGATGCTGCAATTTTCAAAAATGTTTGTCCTTGTTTTCGGTTCTTAATCGGAATTCCTGTCCAGCTTTTATTTCTGTCATTTTTAAATGATGAGCTGTTGACTAAATCAAAGCTAAGAGTGTGGAACGGTTATTTACGGGAGTTCCAATACGTGCATAAAAACAGGAGTATAATATTTCCATCAGTTTCAAACAGAAATCTTTTCACCGTCCCAGTATTCTGTAGGATTGGTTACCTTAACTACTACTAGGTTATTTTATTTTCGGTTGTGCAGTTATTACAGGTTAAGTGTGGAGTAAGAGACCCACCGGGTAGGTCCAGTAGTGAACGCGTCTTTGCAGATCAGCTGATTTCGAGATGGAGAGTTCCAACGTTCAAATTCTAGTAAAGACAGTTAATTTTATACGGATTTGAATACTAGATTGTGGATACCGGTGTTCTTCGTTGTGATCTCAGAAATGGTCGACCTGAGACTGTACAAGACTACACTTCACGTATATTCATACATATAATCCTCATTCATCCTCTGAAGTAATACCTGACGGTGATTTCCGGAGGCTGAAAAGGTTAAAAAGTTTGGAGTAAGCAGGTTTAGGTTTAATTTTGGGTGAAGCAAGTGTTTTGTAACATTATGTATCATTACTTCCTTATGCTGGAGTCGAAACTCCTCCTTTGGTAGGTCCAAAAAAAATTTCTTTAAACAATAGTACAAAAGCAACTTTCTTCCCATCTAAAAAAATTAAAAAAAATATTTAAAAATATAAATTATATGATTTTTATATTTATAAAAATAAAATATTTATAAAAAATGATTTTTAATTCTAGCAATACTGTAATACGAAGGACTTTTTTTCAAATTTCTTTGCTGTTTTTTTAATTTTTTTAATCGTTTTTAGATAAAAGCAAAACCCGCCGGGTTGGTCTAGTGGTGAACGCGTCTTTCCTAATTAGATAAAAGGCAAACATTTTTTTTAAGCAAACATTTTTGTTGCTCTGTATTAATTTTTTTATTTTTTTTGTTATCGATTTTTTAAACTTAGACTGAAAAAATAAATATGAAATTTTATTCTTATTTAATTCACTTGAATATACCAATAGCTGTATGCGTGCTGAAACCAGTAATATAAGAAAAAATCAAACTTCCGAGCTCCGATTCTCTGCGGATGGAGGTTGCATCGCTAAAACGAATGCTGCAGGCTCGCGCTTGTGCCAATATAATGTCGTTCCCTTTCGTCGAAAACAATCAAGAGCGTCGAGTATTTTACGGCGAACAATTTCACATATATTCTCAACATTTTTGATGAATTTTCAAGAATTCTTTAATAAAAAGGATGGTAGATGGTACAATTAAATTCAATTCCATCTGGACAAGCCGTTACTTAAATATCACAAGTTAAGACCTAAACCTAAACTTGAATTTGAATATTGATTAGTGACCTATTTAACACCGCACGGGTAGTAAAAGTTACTAGTTCTCAACTACGACTGTGTATTACAACGTGACGGTGTTAATCATACTCCCAGCCAAAATCACTGGAAATTTTCAGTAATTTTTTTAATATGCAGATGATTCCAAATTCTACGGCAATCTCTAGGGAGATGATTCTATAATCAAAAATAAGAAAAAAAGGTTCATGTAAACATAGGTCAGAAAACGGTTCGTTATGGAGTTTCGGTTCGCGAAATATTTAGCCTTGTTTTCTGCTCCCTCTGTGAAAATAGACCGTACTAAAATTCTTGGGGTATAAATCGAGGGGTAAATTTGGTTTTTCCTTATTATTTTTATCTGATAAATTGAATAAAAGTGATCCCTGACCTCTATCTTACTTATGTTTTAAGAAAAACGGGGCAAAACACGGAAAAGTTTTGTCAGAAAATACACTTTTTTATATTAGGAGTAAAATAATTTTGTTAATTTGCTAATAAACAAATAAAAATTTCTAATGAAATATGCAGAGAATTTAATTCTGAGAAAACTGATGTAAACAACGTCTATTAAAATTAAACACAATTTTGAGAAGTTCAATTTTAATTAGAAACAAAACAAAAACTGTATCGGAAAAGTGATATGATTTTAACAGAACAATTTTCATCAATGTTTTTACAACATAATGTAAATGAAAATAAATAGAAAACTTATCAAAAACAGAAAAAAATGAGTAAAAAAAGATTTAAAGAAATAAATTCACATATATTTTGTTTTTTTTTCTAAAAGTTATTTAATATCAAAATGGTTACTTGATAAAGCTGCAAATATTTCTTCAAAGCAGTTGCTCAGTGGCCGCTATTCTATTCAATGTATAGTTCAGCTCGGCGAATCCAATACTAGCCTGGCACCTTCTCTTATACGATTTCTAAGTTCTACTTTTGTGACAGTACGAGCGGAATAAACTAAAGACTTTATCCAAACCCAAAGGAAAAAGACCGCTAGAGTGGGATCGAGAGATTGAGATGGCCATTTTACTGATCCGTTTCGACCAATCCATTGCTTACTAAATGTGTTGTTTAATGATTCATCACACCACGGCAGTAGTGAGCTGGTGCGCCATCATTGAAAACTACATCTGCACTCTTAACTGCAAGTGGAATATCTTCCAAGAGTTCCATCAGATTAGTTTGTAAAAATGCAAGTACCGTTCTCCATTGAGCCTTAGCGGTAAAAATGGGCCTGTAAGATTATCACCAAGAAGAGACGCAACACATTAAACGAAGAAGTGCGTTTGAAATGACTTGTAGCAGTCTTATGGAGATTTTCTTCTGCTCAAGCGTGAGTGTTTTGATAATTTACAATGTTATTTCTTGTAAAACTGGATTCATTAGTAATTAGAATATCACAGGAAATCGGGTTGATGTTTACATTTTCTAATTAACCATCGACAGAATTTCATCCGTTTATCAAAATCAGGTGGTAATAACTCTTGTACACTTGTATGGAATAGGTATAATTGTTGCTACCGTACGTTCACTACACACTTGATTGCGAAACACGGAAGCGATGTGACAACCTTCTGGTGCTTGAGGTGGTAGATAGTTGTACTGCATTCAGCATTGCTTCTTCAGCGTTGGCATTTCTCACAAAACGTTCACGACAACATCGAATCATTGTGATTTAAGAAGCATACCTGTTTCTCGAACTCGCCTCTCTAAAGCCACAAATGTTTTACGATCAGATATTCTTCGATCTGGATAATTTTCTCGGTATTCACGCACAACAGCCAACTTTCCAAATGAAAAAGGACATTTGTTGTATCACCCATTGTGAATGACTGACCGAACAATAACAACACACACTGCTCAAATGAATATTCATATGCTAGACACTAAACTTAAATTGTTGATCAGCTATTATTGCCAAGCTATGAAAAAATAAAAAATTAGTATGTTTTAGAAGGATGTCTCTTTCATATTTATTTTTATATTTTTTAGTATTTTTGTGTAAATTGTTCTGTTTAAAATCGTATCATTTTTTGATCTAGTTTTTGTGTTATGTTTCTAATTAATGTTGAACTTCTTTAAGTTGTGTTTAATTTTAATAGACGTTATTTACAATAATTTTCTAAGAATTAAATTCTCTAAAAAGTTAACTAGATATTTTTATTCGTTTATTGGTAAATTAATACAATTATTTTATCAAAAAAAATGTATTTTCCGACAAACCCTTTTCATGTTTTACCCCGTTTTTCTTAAAACCTAAGTTAGATAGAAGTCTGGGACTACTTTTATTCAACTTCTTAGATCTAAAACCATAGGAAAGCAATAAATTTATTTGTACCCTAACACGGTTTATTTTCACAGAAGGAGCAGAAGCAGGCGCTAAATTTTTCGCGAGCCGAAACTCGCTAACGAACCGTTTTCTGACCTATGTTTATATGAACGTTTTTCCTTATTTTTGGCTATAGAACCATCTCCCGAGAGATTTTCCCGCAATTTGGAATTATATATATATATATATATATATATATATATATATATATATATATATATATATATATATATACACGAATGTAAAAGGAAGTTTAGCATGGTCTTTGCGTTCCAAATTCCATAAAATAGAATATTAAAAAAATAAAAAATACAATAAACAAAAATCTAATTAAGACATATTCATGTGCAAAACTCATGAAAATATAAGAAATTAATAGCAATAAATTTAAATTCCTTGCACTTTAAAACCATAATAAAAGGATAATTAACTAGCAGCCCAGTCTAGTTCCCGTTTAGCCTGGACCCCCCACTGTGTTTATTATCGTCATGCTTGTGATAATAATACTAACAATTAAAACTTGTTCCATTTATAAAACTGTC
The DNA here is from genome assembly GCF_047948215.1 of Lycorma delicatula. NCBI lineage: Eukaryota > Metazoa > Arthropoda > Insecta > Hemiptera > Fulgoridae > Lycorma > Lycorma delicatula. The sequence goes on along the minus strand of NC_134458.1, from coordinate 100,568,792 downwards.
ACTGTATTGTAATTTCTTCACAACAACAGTATGGCCACTACAGAACTCAAAACTTTTTGAAATATGCGGGGTTTCAGAATAGTCAGCCCCCCTTATCTTAAAAATAGTAGTTAAGAATAGTTTTTCTTAAAAATCATAGTTATAGCTGGTTACCAGCAGCTACCCGTCCTTCGTACAGATAAAATCGTATTTTGCACGGTTCTTAGCATTACCCGACAAACAGATGGAGGAGTTGACCGTAGTTTTCACTTCTCTTCTTTTCTTGTTTTTAACTTTTTTGTGGACCAATTTGTAAACAACATAGTCTAAAGAATGGAGTTGTGTAGAGTATTTACAGCTTTTCTATCTGGAGTGTATGTATATATACAGATTTTTCCCACAGGAGACTTTCTGAGCAAGCCACATACATTTGCCCTTGTGAGAAGCATTGTCTGTCCAAGTGGAGACCAGCCACTCGAAGCTACTGTCCTTGTGGCTTATTTATTGTCATCGAAAAGGCAACTTTAAGCGGAAACTATAGGCTCTTGAAAGTGAAGAATAAGTCTGAAAGAATATTCGTCGTACACCGTCGAATCTTTGAATCTACTTTTAATCGAATATATATCGAAAAAGACAGACATATTTTGTAGAAAATATTTTATCAAATACCGTAAATGAATTCTGATTTTGATGTGACCAACAGTTTGGCTATAGTAAAGTGAATATCTCAAGGAACATAATCCGGTTGTTACCACAAACCATTAAAATGCCCACCATCTTGAAACTGTGTAAAATTTCGTAACGGCAATAGTCCTATGTTCTCTCCGGCTATAAAAACTATGTTCATATTAGATTTTAGCTCAACGGGTTGTGTATATTTTGCGTAAAAGAGTAACGGATTCATAAAATCACTAAGACTTTTATTTATATTATCAGTTGGAGAAGTGAGATTTAAGTAAGATCAGACTAACACGTTTAATTTATATTATTGAAAAATTAATTTTTAAATATATATTCAGTTATAGTACCAAAGTATTAATTTATTATCTATTACCAGATTCTAATACCAACAGAGTATTCAATGCTTCTTTAATGTCTACTAAACATATATCTTTATAGTTTTTATTTTTAAATACGTTTTTTATATATATACGTACACGTGCGCATATACACACACGCGCGCGCGCGTTCTGATGAAGCACAGATCTCTATAATAGAACATAATAATAAAAAAAATATTAACTGATAACGTTATAAAAAGGAACTATTTGTTTAATCATTATATTTATTTGAAGCACTGAGAGTGCTTTCATAATAGAGCAAAATTTATCATCTTGAAAAATACATATTAACTGAACAGATAGAAAAACTAAATCTGTAATACCGATAAACACCGTAACTCAGTTGAGGTGATAAAAACCGTGGACAAACCGGATATACATTTATCCATAGATATAGACAATACGCACATTTATCCACATATAAAACAATACGCATAAAATCAAAAACTCCGATTGGTAGCGTAGCGTCTCTGCCTTTCAACCTTGCAGATCCAGGGTTCGGATTTTAATGAAACTTAGCATTTTTCACATGCTACAAATTCATTAACATTAGTGGTTGTAATCGGACGGTTAGCCTGTAATTAATTATGAGATAATAAATAAATTATTATTAGTAAAGCTCATCCTCAGCAAGTAAATACCAAAATAGTGTTATTTATTTTTTGAGAGTGATATGAGTACGGATTAATATTTCAAGTTTATCGATGCGGTGAGTGATGAAATTTAATTTAGGTTTATTTTAATTTAATAGGGTTAAACGGTTATGTCTACTTAAATCTCAATAAAGAAAGCCGTTAGAACAAAGCATTTTTTTTAATACTTTTGTAAGAAAAATAAGAGATTAAAAATAAAAATGAATTCAGCAACTCAAAGTACGAGTACGTTAACACTCTGTTTACCTGTTTTCCGGTTGAGTTTTTTTTCACCCAATAATGAAGTTATCTAGATGATTTCCTCTTATAGTATAATGAAAACCTTTGCTAAAAGAATTAGATTGGTGTAACGGTTGTTGTTTTTTATGTAAGTTTTTATTTGTGTCTTATGTAATGTTTAGTTTTACATCGGATATCTTAAAAACTACTGGCGTTACAGTTATGGGACCTGTTTTAACCTATTTCCCAGCTCAAATTACAGAAGAAAGCACCAACTTTACTCCTTAATTTGGGTCCCAAAAATTACAGTAGGGCTTCTTTTTATTAGAAGTGCTGAAATCCGGGCGAAATATTTCGCTAGCCCTAACTCGAAAACAAAACGTTCCGATTAGTTTCCGAGCGTTTCCGTGTCACAAAATTTTTTTTGTGATAATTTTAGTAAATATATTCTAATTTCGCCAATTTAATTAATTCATAAGGAATTTTTGTCTGTTTCATTATTCTTGATTATATATCCTAAATCTTTAAGTTTTAGTTGCTTCTACATTTCCAAATTTGGTATAGATTATTTTCTTACTGAAATGTTTGGTATGATTTCAGTTTTGGTAAAATAAATTTGTAAATCACCCTGTTCAGCTATAATTCTGAAGGTCTTCAATTTGGGTAATTGCATCTTTTGTTCCCGTCAGTATAGCTAAATCAGCAATTGCTAAAAGTTTAATTGTTATCTCACCTTTTTTGTAAAGGTTCTCCCAAAATGTTTTCATAATTTTATCTAATACAGTACTGAAAAATATGAGTGGTCGATCATCTCCCTGTTTTAATCCCTTCTTGATCTGGAATGGGTTGCTGATTTCTCCCCAGAATTTGACTGTGGAGGTTATATCAATAAAAAAGATTGATTTTATAATAATGGTCAACTAAAAAAACTGATTGAATGATGAAATTACATTGTCTTATGTATCGGCCATATTTAGTATGAGGAATAAAGCTGCTTGTAACATAGATAAAAATAAACTGTAAAAATACGTTAAAAGAATAATAGTTAAAAAAATTAACAATCTACGTTTATAAAATAAAACGATAATTAAACACTGTAAACGTGGGTATCAAAGCTGAAATAAAAAAAAAAATAGCTAACAATTTCCACCTGGATTGTATTAATAGAAAAAAAGTGAAAAATGATTATTATTAGGAAAAGTTTATGTTTAAAATATAAATTACAATGTTCAAAAGGGATGGAATTAAAAAAAAAATCTTAAAAGTACACAGAGTAGAAGGTGATAGATGCTGGGTTAAAAAAAAAATCTCAGCCTTTTCGTTAAGGAATATTCTGTAAAAAGAAGATTTGATTTTTTGAGGGTTAGAAAATATGTCAGTAAGTAACTGTTTCGTTTGTTTCTCATAGTACTAGTTTTATTTCAGGTAATACGGATTATGTAAATTTTTTAATTAATTATAAAAAAAGAAGTAAAAAAGAGCTGTAGTGCATGTCCTTGTATCATGTGGACAGGATGTGGTAGATGTGTTCTCCACAACAGTAGTTTTATCTTTTAAAACTTCCTTTTTAAATTCCAAATACGCGGTAAATATGAAACTTCTTATTCAACGACATTATTTTGCCGGTACTCGATTTAATGACAGTAGTTGTAATAATATCGTGTTTAATGAAACAAAATACCGTTAAGCGAGTAAATCATGAATGTTTATGATGAGCGACAGTCAATTATTTGTTATTATAAAAGGTATTTTATACGATAAGCTATTTATGTTTTGTTTATACGTAAACTATACCGGTATAATGTGACTTGTGTTGGACATGATGAATCACGCCATCACACCACGTATCGTCCGATTGTCTTTTCGCGTATCACCGCTAGAGAGCTCTCTTCCACCACCTCGTTTAACAGAACGGTGTAACCCACCCCCCTCTCCATACCCTCTGATACTACACTTCCAATAGCGAGTGAGCGACTCGATTCCTTTTAACAGCGGCGGCGAACTGAACATTCGTCGTGTAGTGAGTGTGTGCATGTGTGTGCATGTATTAAGGAGTATAGTGATCAGGAGAGTGAGGAGGGGTAGCCCGTGAGGGGCAGTCCGAACGTTTGTCAGCAGTCGGTCGGTTTTACTCGGGCCTCGCTAGCCTCTTCTTCGGCTTCGACGAACCTGTATATCTCCGGCGCGTTCTTAAACCGTATCTCTTGCTATTTATTCGCGTGGCGCTGTACGAAACGTATGTTGTCGGTCCAGTCTCGTGTTCGGTTTCTATTACCGCTCTTCGCTACTCTTGTAGTTTGATTTTAACAGCCGTCGAAGCGACCGGCGTGCAGCTGTGGATATCGCTGATATTTTAGCCGGCCCACTATAATCTATTATCAGTCGGTACGTCGATTATAATTTTTTTTCTACATATACAAACACTGAAAAATCTTTAACCGTCGATAATATTAATTAATTAATTGTGACCCGGTACCGCTAATAATTTTAATATTTCTAAAATTTATTTTTATGAATTGATGGGAAAACAATTGTTTTTTTTTTTTAAATGATCGGAACTTAATTCTTGTTTATTTTTTATAATAAAATTTTTTATATTGGACCATTTTTAGATTTTTTAAATAATTCTAATAATAATACAATTAACATTATGTTGCCGTTAGAGGCGGCCGGTATGTATTTTAATAATATATTTTTAATATTACAAAAAAGTGTTTTATATTGTTGTATAATTGTCGGTTTGTTATTTTTAACGACTGCCGGACATCAGCATAACATAAAACCAAATAATAGTTCAAATTTTATATCTTATGAAATTTTAACCGATGGAGAAACGGAGAAACTTATCAGTTTTAATGGATTAACTGCTAAAGAAACATCTGTCAGACCTCAAGGAGATATTTTATCGTAAGTGTTCGTATTATTTTACTATTTATTTTAATTATAATAAAATCGCATGTGTTCGTAATATATTACATAAATTATTTCATAATGCGAATGTGTTTTTTAGGTCAATTTAACCTGATTATTTATTCGTTTGTTAATTAATTAATTAATTAGCATTTGTACATATTGTTTTCAAGTAATTTATATTTCAAGTTTTTAACCGTTTTTATTAACTAAGTTGGGCTCGTTTCAGATAATTTTTAAAAGTTTAATTTTACTTAAAAAATTTCAAATTTCTAAGCTCTTCAACATAAAAGAAACCTTTATATTATAACCCATTATGTTGACGAAAGTTTTGCAATGAAAATAGGTAAACATTGCCCAGTTTGTTGGATCCTTTGTTTTTTTTTGGCTTGAATTAATTTATCACAGAAGCTTGTACGGATGGAAATGGGGAAATGGAAATGGAATTTTGTAGCTTATAAAAAATGCTATGCCTGACCTGAATTCGAACTCAGGACCCCCGGATAAAAGGCCGTGACGGTACCCATTCCGCCACGGAGATCGGCGGATTTTTATATCGCATGATTTCTTTGCTTCAATTCTTGATGAGCTAGATACATTGTGTAATGGATTGTTTTTTTTTTTATAGTGAAAGGGGAACAAAAATAAAGTTTCTCTTAATTATGTAGATAATACTGTTAAGGTTTTTGGAAAATTTAAATTCACCTCATGTTAAATTAAAAGTATTACTCTTTTTATAATTTACAGATAGGAACCTTTTAATTTTATGTCTTTTGTTAAGACCTTAGTTTAGTGTAAACTAAATTGTTTCTGTATTCACCAGAACAATTTTTTTTACGTATAGTTAGTTTAATTGGCTTATAATATTAGGATTGATTATTTAATTTGTGTGTTTACCCCTTTACCCGATAAATTAGTAACGATATATAATTACTATATAATTAATAACGATATATCGATAATTACTAGATTAGTATTTATTTTTTTTAACTCGTTATCAATTTTTACTCTTCCATTAATGTGATCCCTTTATCTATTTTAATTTTTTAAATATTTAATTCAGTATTTTCTTTATTTTTTTTTTTAATATTATAAATTTGTAGATTTTATCACTTGTATCACTTGCAGAAATAATGCGATTTCAAAATATGTGATCAGATTTTAAAGTTATTTCTTATTACAAAGAATTGGATTACAGTTCTCTGCTAATCATGAATGGAAAAAATTATGAATTGTTAATTTTTCTTAGTAGCTTAATTAAGAGAATTTTGAAAGCCGGATTTGTCCGATAAGAATTAATTTGACACTTGTAGGAACTTTTTAAAAACAAACGTGCTACTAAGCCATGTTTATATACCATGTACATATACCATGTTTATATTGTACGTTGCTTTTTATAAACATTCAAGGAGGTAATTTGACTCAGTATCGTTTAAGAAAGTAAAACAGTTATAATTTTAGTTTGTTAACTGTTAGAATTTTTTATTTATTTGGTTTTTGAATCGTAACATTTTCTGCCATATTTTGTTTTAAGTAAAATTTAAATTTTATTTTATTTTCGATTGACTTAATTTTGATTAATTTACTCGGAAATAAATTTTCTTAAACCTTTTGTTGAAATGCTTTATTTATTTATTGATATGACGAAGTGAATTTATACAGAATATAAAAAAGTATGTTTTTCAACTATCAGTTTTATATCAACAAGAATTTTCTTGGAAACTTCTGATTAAATATATTATAAAACCATTTATTTTTACCCCATAATTTGCGTCCCAAAATTTTTTTGTACAGTATTATTTTACCTGCGAGTAGAAATTAAGGCGGAATTTTTGCTAGCTTTTACTCGAAAAAAATGCTGTTTCCAGAACATTATAAATGCTCGGTATAAAAGAATTTTACTACACGTTTAGTGCATGTACATGGATCTTGTGAGTATCCAAGGAAATCATCGAAAATGTTAAAACTTTTTTCCGGAAAACTAATCGTTTTCAAAGATTTCATGTTTTGGCAATCCCAAAATTATAAATCAGTGTTTTGCTCTATTTATAATGTAAATATATAATATTATAAATATTGATCTAGGTATAAAAAAAAATAATTTTATTTTTCAATGTCCTTTGAATTGACTTTCTGATATTTTCAGTTTAGTTCATGTATGTACGGATAAGAAAACTGAATAAATAAATTTTAAGCCACCTAAAATATCGGAATTAATGTTTAAAACATTTTTAATCATTTGGCATTTTTCATTCCCAAATGATAAAACTCGTTATCAGTGCTTATTTCTTATTTTTTACATAGATATCTATTGGCATATTGAAAAGGTGTATTATATTCGTATCTAGAAAACACGAATGTTTCGCACCATTTCTCGGCATTGAAGGTGTAATCTTTATGCGTTAGAAATTTTGTTCTGCAGAACAATCAAAATTTTATATTATTGGGATGTATTAAATTAAAAAAGTAAGGAAGCACACGGTATTTGGTTATTTGTAAAGGTGTAGAAGATAAAATTTGTGATTTTTTTACGGTAGATTTTAAAGTTATTTCTTATTATAAAGAATTGGATTACAGTTCTCTGCTAAATCATGAATGGAAAAAATTATGAATTGTTAATTTTTCTTAGTAGCTTAATTAAGAGAATTTTGAAGCCGAATTTGTCCGATAAGAATCCTGGTGGGTTCAGTCCCGGTTTGGGCTTTTAGTTATGTATCAGTTAATTTTTAATCATATTCAAAAAAAGTAGAGGTTCTCATCGTATGTTTTTGGCTTGCTTTTCACCGATTTTCTTCTTTTTATTATTCTTCTCTTTATTTTTTGTGTGGAAATTCTTTTAATATTCCCATTGTACCTTTTTTTCATAATTTTAGTATAAAACTTTTTCAAAAAAAGTTTCACAATTTTCATAATCGATTTAAAGATATTTCTTTTGGAGTCATCATTGCTTATAGGATTATATTCTAATACAATGATACAATGTTAAACTAGTGAATAAACCCTCCCCCCCCGCTACCAAAAGTCCTAATGAGATGAGGATAATATGTATGACATGTAAATGAAGTGTAGTCTTATACCGAAACAGGCCGACCATATCTGAGACGTATAGTTAATTCAACCTCAACTACCAAAGTACACCGGTGTCCACTGTCTGGTGCTGAAATCCGTATAAAAGTAACTAATTTTACTAGGATTTGAACCTCAGAACCTTAGACTTCGAAAATCAGCTGTTAAAGGAATGATTTGCGACGACGAGTTAAGCACTAGACCAAGCCCGATGGGCTACACAAAAAGTTTCGTATATTTTTGATAAAGAGGTATTAAGTCCACATTTCAGAAAGCCATTACTTGCCCTTGGTAACAGTTTATGACGTTTCACTATATTTCTTTACTTATTTTTTTTCTGTAGATGCAGGATTTTCACCTTTGAGCAGCAATTTTTCAAACGGGCAGCTTTTTTTTACGTCTATTCAAAATTTAACAAATATGTGAAATTAAATTTTTTATGCACTTGAAGTTTGTGCATGGAAGTATGAAATGGAAATTTTGTAGCATATGAAAAATGCCTGCCTGAACGAGATTCGAACCCGGAACCTTCGGATAATAACTTTTAATTTGGGATAAATTTCTAGAACTCAAAATTTAAAACGAATTTACTTGTTTTTTGAAAACTGTTATTATTATTTTGTATTTGTATTTAATTAATTTGTTTTTTCTAATTTGGAATTTGTCAATTACAGTCTCTTTTTTTTACTCTGATCGTTATTCCTTTTATGTTAAATTTCTATTAGTTTATTCTTATTTATTTAATTTCTAAGTCACGAGTGTAAATACAACTTTTATAATATTAACATATTGGTAAAATTTATTATTATTATTTAAAATGTCGTGTTTCAAAGATAAATCTTCCTCAGCAGACATAAAAAAGATTTTTTATCTTAAATTTTATCAATTTTAATGTTCAAAGAAGTAGTTTTTTTTAATATACTTCTGGATTGGATTGTTGCTTATAAAATATGTAACTTTAATTGTATTCTATAATATTACAGAACAAGAATGTGTATTCAATAATCTTTTTGAAAAATCATAATATTAAAAAATAAAAATGTATAAAAAAATAAAAATAACTAGAATTTTAAATCGAGTTCAAAAGAGCTGTTATAACATCCCTAGGTATTTTTATTGCTGCCCAAACTTAGGTTAATTTGTGCCGGTTGATATCCAGAGCATCAAATTGGATTCGGTATTTTTTTTTAATGATTCATTTTAATCAATAAAATAAATTAAAATGCTTAAACAAGTTTTTAAAATTTTTGGATTTTTTCTTACTCTGAATGATGTATTTTTATTTTCTTATTTCTGTTTCATAATAATGAGCTTTCATTTTACTGTGAATGAACCAGTAATCTTCGATATGTAATTTATTTAGCCGATACCTGTCTGTATAACTGTAATTCTTGTTTAGAACAGACGGGGTAAAAATAGCCGTGTCAATATCTTACGTCTGCCAGGCCAGGGCAGTATCTTTTATTAATTAGATTTTTAACAAATGATTTTTTTTTAAAATTTATATGTAACAAGAAAAAAAAAATTATTTGTGTTATAATTTAAAGATTAAAATATAAAATTGTTTGATGATTTTTTTCACTACTTTTCCGTTGCGGGTTATGATCTCGATTTTCAAGCCGTTAGAATTATAACTTAGATTAATAATTTTATGGCTTATGTTGTATGATTTTCAAATTGGGCCCTAAAGAATCAAGATGAACACTCGATAGAAAGAAACACTAAACACTATGGAGCGGGAGGGAGCGATAGCTGTATTTATAATATAGTTGTTAAAAATTAAAATTTTATTAAATGTTTACGATTTTTTTATTACAAAGTAAATAAATCTCTGCTAACTAAAAATATAAAAAGTAACTTACAGTTTATAAAAATCAGATACCACGATATTAAAATGAAATGAATATACACACTTCAGCTTTGTAAAATATTGCGAATTACTGTTATTTAAAGTTTCTTTAAGGACATGGCACGATGAAATTTAATTTGCTGTTCTTTCCAAACAAAATTCCGCTACATTTTTTTTACAAAGTTTTCATGTTCAACAGGAAAACAATTTTTTTGTACTCAAGTACCATTTGCACAACAGTTTTGCCCCACCGAGTTGGAAATGGTAAACTCCCCGTCGCAAATCGCTTATTTAACAGCTGATTTTCAAAGCCGAAGATTCTGAGGCTCAAATTCTAGTAAAAGTTATTTTTATACGGATTGAAATACTACGTAGTGGATATCGTTGTACTTTGATGGTTGGGGTTCAGTTAAACACACATCTCAGGAATGGTCGGCCTGAGTCTGTTCGACTAGACTTCATTTATATGTCATACATATCACCCCTCTTCTCGTCGGGCCATTAGGAGAATTGCTTATTATTCACTAGTTAAACAGATTGCAAAGTGCATATTGGAATTTAAAAAAAAAAATACCATTTACATTTATGTCTTCTAAAATTTCTGTTTTACTTTTTGATCGGATTGAGTGAATATTTAGCCAAAACCTACAGAATAATATCGATATAGGATACCGCTGAATCGTTTGTGATTCGCAAAGATCACCGGACCCAATGCAATGGATCAATCTGAACTTATCGCACTCGACTACTCCATTGTAGAGAATAATCAAGGCCTGTGTATCTCAAAGTCGACATCCGTAAATTAAAGTCTTTCGAATCATATCTCCAGAGATCTTTCGCAAATGTCAAGGACAACGTGGAAACGCATATCGCTGTGGGTTAAGCACGGTGCTGCCCGAACAGATCCGCTAGATAAATAATTTAAATAAGTACAGATGTTTTAAAATATGTACTACGAATAGATCAACGTAGATTTGTCAAGTGAAACTTGGACTTCTCTGTAAGTTCAAGGCTTGTGCGTGGAAACATGATATAAAACGTCTGTAGCGTATGAAATATGCCAAGGTCACCGGGATTTGAACCCAGAACCTTACGGGTGAAATATGAACACCCTACGGAAGTCAGTGAAGTAGCTTTATTTTAATTATTCGTCTATATATATATACATTTTTTTTAAGGATATCAAAATCTAGACTATTTTTTAAAATTTCTTTTCTTAAACAGTTATCTAAATATTAATCGAGATTTGTTTCGTAGATATTTATTTCAATGATAAAGAAATTAATTTGTTCACCCTTTTTAGTAGTATTCTGTGCTTTGTTCGATCCCTTGTTTATAATTATTTTGTTTCTTAATTTAATATATTTTATTTACTTTTTTTTAAATAATGTGAGCTTGTTTTTCTTTTTTATTATTATAAGTTGTTTAAAATAATTATTTAAATTTTTTTTAACAACCGACTTTAGTGAAAAATATATTTAAAAAAAAATTAGATAATAGCCTCTGCTTGAAGTAACGTTTAAATTATATTATACGTTCTAATAGCATATAGTTGTCTATTCAGTTGTATGAATATATTAAAAAAAAGGAAAGCGGTTTGAATTAATTAATAAATTAAGATTCCGTAATATATTTGTTTAATGTAACATAATTATTCATCGTGTAGCGCGTCTTCAGTAGATTTTGTTAATAATATATACATACCTTCATTTATTATGACATATATTATACTAATTTTATTTACGTTGTGTTTAAACGTATAAATTATAAATCTTATAATAATGTCTTGATTTTGTAAGCTACCTGTATTTTATACGATACAACTAATTCGACTGATTTTTTTTATTGGCGTTCATTTTTACTTTCACAAATTTGATTTTTTTTTTAATTTTGTTTCAGTGAAAAATGATTTTTTATCTGATATTCTAGGCCTATATTAAAAAAAATTGTAAATCAGTAGATATCTTTGAAAGTTTTTAATTTCTTCTAATGATAAATGGTGTATTTTAAAAAAATTACTTAGTGCATGAAAATTATTTTTATTGTATTAATTACAATGAGTTTGTTTTTTATTTGTTTGTAATTTCCGGATTAATTTGCATTAACCAATCTTAACGTAATAATAATATAGTTTTATTACTGGATGTTAAAAAAAGAAATGTTTTTAGTTGAAAAATTGAATATAAAAAACCTTGTAAAGAGTTTTATGACTTTTCCGGCTACGACGAGAAATATTTACAATACATATGAAAAGTATGAAATATTTATCGCCTGACAGTTTAAATTTTGCAAATTAATTAGTCTGCTCTGAGTAAACGTTTGTTACAGAACCAACCTGTGGTGGCCGTGCATTTCTCCATCTCTGTGACTAATTGTAACCAAAATGAATTGGCATCAAGAGATCTTTATTCGAAAGTCATCGTATAAAATTCCATAAAAATTGGTTAATCTTGTACGAAAATAATAAAAAGATAACTAACGAAAAAAATTAGGCTCCCCCTACGAATGAAATTGCCCAAGTACGTAACCAAAGTGAAAACATTAATATAATGTAATCATCTAATTAGCAGAAGAATGGGAATAAGTCCAGAAACTATTATAAAAAAGGGTTTTTTTTTCCACACCTTTATGGGGGTTTGAATAAAACCAAGGGGGGATTAAGTTACATAAAATATTATTATCTATCGTTTGAGTAAAATTTCGAAATATGGAACCCATAAGATTCTGGTTTCCTCGCCTTCTTGACAGATTTTTGATCAAAATTTAAATTGTATCAATGGTTCATATACAGAAATAGTCGCGACAAATATCATCCAAATCGATCCATCTAGTTTAGAGATGTCAGTAAGAAAACAGGTCATCACTGTATACCGTATTCAGCTGTATAATATTATTATACAGGTGGGAAAGCAAAAATTGAATACATTCCTCTATTCAAAGATTGAACATCCTTGAATAGTATATCCCTTGAATATTATTATCTGATGCGCGAGCAAGCTACAATTGTGCTTCGAATCGTGTCCTGTTTTTTGTTTGAATCCCAGAAAATTGCTGTATGATCCGCACGATAAAAAAGTCTCTCGATGAACTCAATCGTTTTTGAAATCTGTAAGTTTAGATTGATATACGGCAATTAAATAAATAAATTGAAATGTTTAGTTTTCTCATTTGGCTCAGTGCGTTAAATACGTTGTATCCATAAGTTTTCTAATCGAGAATTTTTATCGATGATCAGTAAAAAGTATTAAAAAATAAAAATAATTATAAAAATTAAAAAACACGACTGCCAAAAAGAAATTAATAAATTGAACTAAAAATACAACAATCAATCGAACTAAAAAAAATAAAACAATATATGGAAATAAAGGATTAAATATTGTTACGCAGTATTTAGTTAAATAAAATAATTGGTGACCAATCAACTTTCAGTCAGTTTTAATTTGTTCAAATATATTTTTCGTGTTGTAGAAATAGCAGGCATTTAAGGCTTTCTAATGATTAAGTTCTCACCTAGTCTTACATCTATAAGAAAACTTTGTCTTTCAACGAAAATATTGAAATGCAATCGGGGGCTCTAAATATTAATTATTCTATATTAAAGATCTCTGAATAGTAATTATTCTATATTATAAATATATTCTAATTACAAATTAAAACTGTCTGAAAGTTAATTGGTCACTCATTATTTTATGAAATTAAATACTGCATAACGATATTTAGTTCTTTATTTCCATACTTTGTTTTCTTTCTTTTAGTTTGATTTATTGTTTTTTAACTTCTATTTTTTTTTCTTTTTTGACAGTGTTTTTTAAAATACTTTTTTTAAAGGAATTCATTTCGTTGTATGACTGGTTTTTCCTCTTTGTATTTGAATCCTTTTAACAACATGGATTTGATTATAAAATGTTAGAGCCAAATTAAAAAAAAAAAAACAGAATAGAATAACGGAGTTGAATTTGTTACACAAATATAAATTCAAAATGCTTGAAGGAAATTAAAAATACTACGATTTATTGGTCTAAGTTCAGTCAGTTGTTTTGTATTACGCAAAAATAAAAAATTCTCTACAGTGGTCTTGAAACAAGATTTGTAGAATATTATATTTAAATAGAATCCTTTGCTTCAAATTAGAAAATCTGACACTGGCAGAATAGTTAAAAATACTATTAGATACTGCGGATAAAGTTACGAATTTTTTTTATAAGTGATCCGTAAAACAGCTTGTTGCTAAAACGCGTAGGATATTCTGGGAAAAAGTAACCGAGAATAATAAAATGTACTGGATATCCGTGTAGAAACCGCTAAACAAGACAAACCCACTTAAACTGGTGTTACAAAGAATCAGCAGATATCCAATCCTAAACTACATTTTCATATCTTTATCTTGACTGGTAGAGTAGTAGTTTTGTTCAGTTCACATGTAAGTTGCAAAAAATTTATTTTCCTTCACTTCATCCTTATCAGTTTCCAGAATTCTATGGCTTTTGTGAATCATAAAATATTCGGATGGTAAAGTAATCGATTTGGTGTTTAAGTTGTAAATAAGATTAAATAAACAACTGTATATAACTGCTATTTATAAAAACTGAAAACACAGTTGTAGAACTTTCTCGGAAGGCGGTTTTAGCCGCGTGACGGGAAATTTGGATGGTTTGTTTCTGATACACATCTTACACACACATACATAACTTATTTATATTTAACATTACATATATTTACACCTTAAATATTATTTAATTCTACTCACCTGTGGCGTCACAACTTAGCTGTCCACTACAACAGCATTTTTTGGGGTGGTGGTGCAATTTTCGCAAAATTTTCTTTGCAGATTTGTTATTTTTTAACCGTTACCAAATGTTCCAAAGAAAAGTATGACATTAATTAGGCGAAATCTCGAGATTTCGCGAGGGTAACCTTGCTCTACAGCCTCACCCCGAACTTTTAAGTTGAAAATTTAATGGCATCAATCCCTAGTATATAGAAGTAATCTGACAAGGATTGGTCAAAATCGGTCCAGTAGTTCTGAAGATATGAGGTGATTTAGAGGCCAACACTGAACACTCACATGTACATATGAACATTAACATCCGGAAAATTTCCATCCTGCTTTTTGGGTTTCTTAGGTGTCAAAACGTCAAGTTCCGGTTAAAACCGCATATACCCAAATTGAACCGATTACAATACTTTATTTTCTGGACTTATAGAGCTTTCTAGACCGGAAATTAAAAAAGATATCGGCCGGTTATACTATTAGTTTTTAATCGATTAAGCTGGACTTTGTAATAGGTACAATTTTTTTTTGCAGTTTTTCCTTACACGGTTGGAGAACTCAACCGAGTTAAATTGTCAGTATTACTTTATTGAAGTCAGCGAAAAGCGAGTAGATAATAGAACACAACATTATTACAGTGATATGAACACGATATCAACAGAATAGCAGAAACAGCAGTAGAATAGTGTAACTTATATCTCAAATTGTAATCGGTGTAACTTAAGCAAGTTGTTGGTAAAGAGGAAACTTGGAAAGCGAGTGACGACTAAGATGTAGGACTTTTCACGTTATAAGCCTAACATCTTGTTATGGACTAACTAATTTATACCTGCCGCCGTTTTATGACCACCTGATAATATAAAATTTTAATTCTAATAGAATTTATTTAATATCGTTTCACTCATAATACGTACAAGTAAACCGTAGTGTTAATTTATAAATCTTCTCTGAAATGAGTGTGCTCTTGAAATACGAGATACAATTTTTTTTAAAATAATAATTATGTTAAGAATAAAGACATTTTAGTAATAATTTATTATTTTAAGTTATAGTTAAGAATTTTAAAAACATTTTCATTACATGTAGTAATTTTTCAGGGAATATTAATCAATTATCTTTAATACTTTCTATGGCAGCTCCGAAATGAAGTTAATTCTTCCTATAATAATTGAAAGAAAAGAATGTTAATTTATTTATTTTTTTAAATGTTAAACGTCTACGCTGTTGCTGAATTTTCTCGACTTTTATCCACAGCTTAAAACTTAACCCTTCATTACAGATAAATCTGAAAATTATATATTTTTTATTTTTATATTTTCTTGACACATTTTTGTTCTTAGGTTTTAATAACAAATTACGATATGGTGATTTTGGAATGTAATTTTCTGTAAATTGTGCAATCTCATACAATCAAATAATTAACCCTTCTTACAATGATAAAATTTAAATTTATTATTGACTTATTGATGAAGTAATCTTTATTTCTCACAATTTTATCCACTCAGCATATTTTCACCTAGTATTTCAGCTGTTGAAAATTAAATATTAAAATTTGTAATCGTATTCCCTCTAGAAAAACTGATCGTGGTTGAACACTTGAACCGGCTAAAAACGTTTTTTAATTTTTAATTTGAGACTTTTATATTATCGAGAATAACATTTACCCGAGTCTAGATCGAGAGTTACTTTCTCTTGCGCGCAATTGATAAGGTGTGATAACTAAAGAAACCTAGATTAATTGCCATTGCTATTTACATAAAATTCTCGTAATTATATTTCAGTTTTTTTACTTTTAAAATGTTACTTTTAAAGTTAATTTTACTTTGTAAAATAGTTATATTTAAAATCAAATTCTTTATTTAACTCAGTCAAAAACATTCGAATGAACAGTCAGTCTGACATTATAATAAATTTGAAAAGTCTTTCTTTGAAATCTCTTTTAAAATTTTACCACAAAGACGTGATTTTTATCAATTTAATATTTTGGTATAATGATATTCCCTATTAGAGAAAAACGGGTTTTTGTCATTTTTTAATATTTTATTTGGTTAAAGATTATTCGAAATCGGCGCGTTTGGTTGTAAAGCTTAGAGAAAAAAAATGCAGGTTGAATTGAAAAGTCTCTTTCTTTGATTCTGTTAATAAAATAAAGCTTTTAAATGAAGTGAAACCGACTTCAGGAAAATAATAAAAATTAAAAGATCATGTTTATTTCAATTGTACCTTATATTTCATCTTTTTGTATTAAATATAAAACACTACCGACAACAACCAACTAAATTTTAAATGAAATTACTATTTATTTTTTTTAATAAGTTTTAGATATTACATAAAAAGAAAACAAAATAAAAACACTGTCCATGTAAAAAAAAAAAACGGTCACAATAAATGTTACGTAGAGAAGCCTGCATTTCGATAAAAATAAGGAAAGATATGATGTGAAACAACGTAAAAGGAATCCGTGAAAACTAATATTTTAAAATAAACAAAGAGGATATAGATTTTAAAATTTTCCTTTTTTAGGGTTTTATACTTTATTTTGGGGGGAAAATAATTTTATGTTTTTTGTTTTCGATTTTGACTTTTTTAGGATCACAATACAAACCTCCTTCACATCTTTCTTCTTTGCTATTTTCTCTCTTCTCATTACCTCTTCATTCTCTCCGCATGTTCTTCATTGTCTTCTTCCGGTCTTTTGTTCTTAGAAATCTTCTACATTATAATTTTGGTTTTAAAGATGTTTATTTTTAATAAATATTTTTTGTTTTATTTTTTTTTTTGTAAAATTAGTTAATTTTATTTTCTTGTAATAGAAGAAATTTAAATCTCCTTAGTTAATCTAATCTAAGGTTAATTGGTCCAATAGTTCTGGAGGTATAAGGTGATTCAGAGGCCGACACTGAACACACGTACATACGAACATTAACATTTGGCAAATTTTCATCCGGTTTTTTGGGTCTCTTCAAACGTCAAATTCCGGTGAAAACCGCTTATGCCCAAATTGGACCGATTACAATACTTTCCTTTGTAGAGAGCTACAGTGCTAGACGGGAGAGTAAAATTTACATAATATTCATAAATTTATTATATTTTATTAATTATTTATTATATATTTATAATTTTATTTTTTCATAAATTGACTGCACGACAAAATATTTTTATCTATATAAATTAGTTTAATCTCTATTTAAAGGAATTGCTTAGAATTCATTTGTTGTTTATATTATCGTGAGAAAATGTAGATTTTTTCAAACATAATATTTACGTATTGATAAAACTTAATAAAATTAACTGTTATAAAACAACAGATTCTCTATTAGTCGCTTTATATATTAGCAAATACATTTGAACTTTAACAATCCACATTTTAAAACGGAAAAATCGAGGGTATTCTTTTTTTATACAACCTCCCCTCCTCAGATAAATTTATTACTTATCTTGCAATTTCAAATCGTTACTAAAATTTTAATTAATATCAAACTAAAGAAAGAATTTTTAATTTAACACGACTTTAACCTTTCTGAGATGTTGTAAAAATATGCTTAACTCATTAAATATGTGATTTTTCTAACTGTTCTTGTCCAATTTTAGCGTTTTGTGTACAAGTTAAAAAAAAATAATAATAAAACAGATCGGAAAAAATTGTATAAAACTTTAAAAATAATACTTTTTCAGATTTTCGATAGATATAGATACTGTTTGAAATTTTCGTTAAATTAAAGGTATCTAATTTTTTTAAATTTAGTTTCGACTACATATTTTTTTAAATAATTGAAAAAGTATATTATGAAAGCTTTTTTCACTCGATTTTTTATTTCCTCCTTTACTACTCGAAAAAAATTGATTGGATAATAAAGTAAGACCATGCGTGAATTTTTAGATTTATTTTTAAACTGCTAATTAAGTTTCAGCTCATCGGCAAAAAGTGATACAAACTGTTAATAAACAGAAAAACTGTTAATAAGCAAACTGTTAATAAGAACAGGTTAATTAAAAATAATACTAAACAAAGATAATTTTGATTTTATTAATGGGACAGGATTTTTTTTTGTAATATACAATTACTGCTGTTGTATTTGGTGTGGAGGTCTGTAGAGAATGAGAATTGTGAATAGGGAATAGAGACGTTGCAGTCATAATAATATATATATATTCTTTTTTTTTTTTTTGTAATGAAAATATTTTTTATTATGCTAATCATGAAATAGTATTTTGAAAAGATTGTGTCATTATTAGAATCAAACTAATTCACGTATACGAGTATTTTTTTTTATGTAATATAAAATTGTGTTTGTTAATTCATTTATTTTTCTATTATAATTATAAATAAATAACTTTTATTTTATTCATGGAATGTTATTTAATTTGAGATATATATATATTAGTACTTTCTTTTATTACTTAAGAAATTCCAGCCACGAATTATAATTTTTATACAAACAAAAATGTAAATATAATTTAAACATGAACTTTCATCCGATCAAAAGTAACGGCATTCAAATTGAATCGTATTTTACAGACTTTGTTCCCATAACCCGTCTAATCCTCATACATAATGTTCTAACAGTTAATTTTTTGGTTCTTTTAATTTAGTTTGAACTGCTAAAATATCGTAAAATAATTCGATTGTTAAAGCATATCTAAGTATTTTAGGTGACTTAAAGTGGTTACATATGACATTTCCGGAAACGGTGTAGTTATTTTTCAAGAATAATACAACACCATGCCCAGTTTGCAAGAAATATTGAGGAATAAAGTGGTTTCTCGTTTCCATACGAGAATGACTATACTGTTACATATCAAACGTTCGTTCTCTCCTCACTTCTAAGGTTGCCGGGTAGAACGACGTTTCGTTTAAAAGTTTCCTCCAGCTGTTTAGTTTAATAATAATGACATCGCTGGTTGATATTGTTCAAAACTGTGTTTTATTCCTTTCTTCGGCTGATCTCTTCCTTTCTTTAAAGAGGTATCTCAAGATGAATAATTAATAAATGACGGACCCAGTGCTCCGTCCCTTCTATTCTTCTACTCTCCTACTCTCGTTAGGGCTTCGTTTTATTATCTACTGTAGCAGAATATTCTTAGGCCTCTGTACATATACCCCATCTACAAGACTTATAGTTTTACCTTTTTCACTTATATCAGCGCCCGAATTTCTAAATCATAAATTGCCTTTTCCGAATAAAGCTTCTTACTTAATGCTTTTTCGCTGAGTGATTTATCAGAATATTAGGCCCATCGAAATGCAAGACATATTTGGATAAATAAGAGACGCGTTTAAATAAATCTTTTATTGCGATCGGTACATAATAAAATAATACATGGGTCACGGAAGGAACGTTTACATACGGTAACCTTGAGTCAAATAAAAGAACTGCCTCGACATTCTGCATGGATAAAAGGAAACAATGGAGGTAAATGTTGATCAAAGAAGCATAAAAAAATGTATAATTAATTATAAAGATAGAAAATTAAAAAAAATAAATAAATAACCAAATAATTTACAATTCAGAAGGCGTTAATGAAAATTATTTCAGCCGATATTTGTGTGCAGGTTGAACGGGATGCGGAAAATTCAGGTTGTTTTAACATTTTTAATTAGTATTATTTATAAATTTGTAGAAAGCCTAATTTTCTTTCAGTAAAATAATAAAAACAATTATAAAAACTAAAAAACACGACTGGCAAAAACTTAAAAAAAAATAAATAGAACTAAAAAAAGAAACCAAGGTACGGAAATAAAGAACAAACATCGTTGTGTCGTATTTAATTAAATAAAATAATGGTTGACCGATCAACTTTCAGACAGTTTAAATTTGTTTAAATATATTTGTCATGTTGAAGAAAGCAGGTATTTTTATGGTTGTGTTATTGATTAAGTTCTTACCAGGTTTTACATCTGTAAGAAAATTTTGTCCTTCAACGAAAATATCTAAATGCAGTCATTAATAAGAATAATTACTATTCAGTAATTGTATGCTGTATGTATATAGCTTTTGACACTCTCCGTAACTTAAGAATTCCAATGCGGGATCATACTTCTGAATCATTTTAAATAAATAAATTGGTAAGAAAACCTTTTTAAATGATTCGGTAATTTATTAATTGTAACTGAAACTTGAATTTGTCATCCAATAAAACAATAAAAATTTCGCTTATGGGTGGCAAAAATATTATCGTTAATAATAATGGAAATTTTATCCACGCGATTATTTTATTTTTTTCTGAAAATTAGACTCTCAGGTTTCTAATTGAATTTTTATTGTCTCGCTGGATGTTTACCTTAATAAATTATACCATTACAATTTGACAGTTGGTATCTGAATTTCCGTAATCTGCACAAAAGGATCGCCAATTATGTTTAGGTCAGTTTACAAAATTATTTTTAATATAGATGGCCTTGTATGATTACTTAATTCTTAAAGAGAACTGGCCTACACACTGAACATTCATTACTTTCCAAGAAAAGAACTCTGATTGATGCGATTGTATCGCAGAATATAAATCTGTTCATGAGTAATTCTGTAATTTTATTTTATAATTAAATTAATGTAACAGTTATATACAACTTCTCCATTTCCACAAGTGTATTTTCGACAAATATACAAGTAAAATTAATATAAAAAAACCTGTTAAAAAAAATTGTGACGTTTTAGCGTAGATGATAAAACGCTGGATTTTTCGTGCCTTAACCATCGAGGCTTAACCGTATCAGTTAAATTTTAAGGAATTGGGTTTTGTGTTTCTGATATCTTTTCTATTCTTGATCCGAATCAATATTACATCACGGATTGTCGATTGTAGAATACAACGGGACTTGATTGTACATCATTATTTCCTGAACAAAGGATGTAGTGTCACGATTAAATAAAGCTAGACCAGTTATCTTGGATGATCAGTATATATATGTCTATGTTTTTTTACACATTACTTTAAAAAAAAAAGAAGAAAATTCTTTAAAATTATTCACTTACCTTAAAATAATTGAAAGTAATACAAAAGCATGAAAAGATTGTAATAAAAATGAAATTGACATCAGAATTAGAAAAAGATTATAATAGCAAATATTTTACATTATACTCGTATTTTTTGAATATATTTTAATTTTTTGTTTTATGAAACAAAAAATGTTTCGTAAATTCAAAGCTTGTTTTTCTTTAAACAACTTCAAAGTAGTTTTAATATATTTATGTACACAAACTGCACTCGCAATTGAATTATTTTGAAAAAAAACTTATATTGTGTTTATAATGACAGAGGTAGTATTTCTAATTTTTTCTCAACTTTCAGCAGCTCTTTTGAATGAAAAACACTTTTTTTGGAGAGAGGAGTAATTAATTAAGAGAACAGTTTATAATTTGTGTATTTTTTTAATATTAAATGTTAGTTTTATTATACAAAGTGATTCATAAATTACTTCACAACTTTAAAAGCATATAAACATTTATTGAGAACTTACAGATTCGGTTGATGTCTCATTTCATAGAAAAACACATAAAGTTTGACACCCAACATTCACTTATTATTCATCGCGCGCGCGCACACACACACACACACACACACACACACACACACACACACACACACACACACACACACACACACACACACACACACACACACACACACACACACACACACACACACACACACACACACACACACACACACAAAATGTCTTCTTCAGCCATGTTTTTCTGCTTGTTTTTTAGCAAAATTTCCGCCTACGGGAACAAATATAGCAGTAATCACTTTGTGATATAATTGTCAGCATACATGATACCAGCCGATTTATTGAGATTTCCCGATCAACACTGATTGACCAATCCCAGAATACGTTACATTTCATTTAATCATACTCGTTACATTATTATTATTATTACTATTAATATCTCTTGTTGATATAATAGTGGCAGTGGGTTCTTATTAAAAAAATAATAGATAACTTTTGACCTAATAGTTAATTTATTTCTGAAGAATTTTAAATGGCAAAAAATTATTTACTACTCACTCGTAAAATATTGGTATATACGTTTTGTCCTTGTTTATTCAATTACTTATATAACTTTTTCTTGTAATGGAAGTATATTTTATATCATGAAAATTTTCCATGTCTTAACTTTTGAAAAATTTATAACCATATCTTATCATTACTTTTTCCAGTTCAAACATTTTTAAAATCTCTTGAAAGCTTTTTGTATGTATGTGTGCGCACGTGCAGTAGCTCGTTAATCAGTTAATCGTTTTGAACGAAATTTATGATATATACTCGTACTTCATCTTGATCAATGTGTATTCCCTCTCTATCGATTAATGATATACTGTCAGCTTGTCTGTTAATATACCGAGTGTACAAAAAAGAATATCAAGAGTTTTAAAGCTATTTAATATCCCTTAAACTTTGACTTCAGTAATGAATCACAAATAAATTGAAAGAGTAACTCTTACAGGTTTTCTCTAAAAGTGTTCAATCCGAGCAGTACACGTACGAAGCTCGGCACGTACATCATAGCCTGTTAGCTTCAAAGCCTGTAACAGCTGCAAACAGTATGGATGCATATTCAAGGTTCCTTAAAACATTCCATACTATCATTTCCGCAGGGAAGAAAAGATTTCCTGACACGTTCGATATTTTCTTCAGATACTCTCGATCGTCCTTTACTCTTTCCTTTACAAATCGCCCGATAGTTTCAAAACGAAAATACCATCGGACGAATGTTATTATCACTCGAAGGATCAATATTAAATTTTCTACGGAACACTATTGAATAGTAACTAAAGAAATATAGAAGGCGATATTCAGTAGTTGCCATTTTTGCTAGATTTGCTGTCAAGCGGAAAGATAAAGAATCGTCAACGGCCACGCACGCAACTAAAAATATTCTTTTTGCTCTTTGATTCTAGCCTTTAATCAACATTGTACACTCCATCAAAGAGATATAGAAATTAAAACCCCCTTTATTATTTTTTGTACACCCGGTTCTTTATTTGTTTAATAACAATATTTTTTAACTTTCCCGAGTTTATTATAGATAAAGTTTCCACCACCTTAACCAAATTTAAATTTAAAAAATCATTACTATTTTTTATTTTTTTCCAATTTTTTCCAATAAAAACAATTTGTGAAATCTGTAAAAATTAGCAAAAAATCGATCCTTCACTAAATTACTCATTCTTTACTTAATATAAAATGAAACAAAAAATGAATAAGATAAACAACATTTTTGTTTTATTTGCGCTTTTCTTGAACAAAAGAAAAGGAAATTTTTATGAAAAATTACTTTCACACATGTAGAAAGGAAATTAATTGGAAGATTTCATAGAAATCCGAAACTGAACATTAACTGTGACATATATCAACTGAGGAAATGCTTAACAAGAATTTATTTCGCTCTATAAATTAATAACTGAATTTTTTCCGCAAAATAATAATTTTTTTGGGCCAATCTGTTTTTAATATTTTATTAATAATTATTTTAATATTTTTTTCTTTAATTAATTAATTAATTAATTTTTTTAGTATTTTTTTCTTTCAAAATTTAGATAATTCTTTAAAATTAGGCAAATTTATGTATTTTGAGTCTGTAAAATTTTTTAATGACGTAATATTTACTTTTCTATTAAAACATGAAAACGTACATATAAGAAAAACTATGGTAGTGGAAAATCTGGAGGGAGGGTAGATAATGTTGGTCTACTTGTTTATCGTAATGGCATATAATAAATTAGTCTGTGTAGCCCTAAATTTTATATATTTCTCTACATATGTATTCCAAGTGGGTACGAAAAACCACATACAGTAGGATTACATCTTGTACCAACGGACATCGGGTCGGTACCTGGAAGTAGTAGTCTACGGCTCGGACCGATATTACTGGGTCGTACGTATCACACTGTTCCATATTGTATCCACAGCGGTTATTGTTTCTATTAATATCTCACTGCCGTATGGGACCTAATAATTTTACTTTATTTTCTTTTTTTCCCCTTTCCTTTCCAATCTCTTAAAGTTGCAGCGTTTACGTCCTAATACGTACACTTAAACACACACACACACCCGCACGCTTTCTATATGTTACACGAAGATGAATGTAGGACCAATTATTTACAACGGTTTCCTTTGTATTGCGTTTATAAAAGGGTTGTATTTGGTATTAATTCAACAATATTTATACCAGGTGGCTGAAAAATAACTTACAGCCTGTCTTATTTTTTTTTTGTAATTGAGATAGATTGATGCGGTTTGAACCAACGATCATTTGACTATTATTATTTTAAAGAGCTCGACGAGACTAGAAATATTAGATTAAAACTAAATTTTGATCGCCCAGTCCAAAATGAAGGCCAAAAATGTGTTTTTTTCAGATAGTAACAAGTACGGTTGCTCCCTTATTAAAGGGGAGCATACGGTTGTATGCTCTGCTTTAATTTTTTTTTTTATCTGAGAATCTCGATTCTCTCTCTGGAAATCTTCTTTGATAAGAGAGGCTAACTCAGTAAGCCCTTATTTATAGTATTCGGCTGCCATGAGTGTGGGGACAGGGGCGGTTCAAGAATTTTAAATAGGACATATGCCATGTGATAACTGTTTTAAAGGTCTTTGCGAGAAAAGCAAAACAGTATCAAAAAAACTAAATTCTGACTATTTAAATCAACAAATGCATTAATAACATTAATTCAAAATTGAAAAAAAAAATCATTATTAAAATTTTCAAACAGTTCTTTTGAAATAAGTTCATTAAAGTAGCCTCTCGGTACATAGAAGTATGCCACAAACCGCATACAGTTATCTCAATTATAAGAAATTTAATTTAAGTTACTTTTCAGCCACCCGTTGTAATAATTTAACTAAATAGTAACATTTTTATTACTGGCTATAGAAAATAATTATTGCCTTATTACACGACTGCTCAAAAGGTAGTATAAAGTATGTACGTATGTTTGTTCCACCGTAGCACCTCAACGGCTGAACTGATTTTTGATGTATGACCCCAGGTTTGAATTCTTACGTTACAGGGAGTGTCATAGGTTATAAACATATGTATGATTAAAAATCATATGATTTTTTGACGGGAAGTATGTTCGACCATGTAAGCATGTTTTTTTTTTGCTGTTAGCGTTGCTTCTTACTTATTACACGACTGCCCAAAATTTTATTGCCAAAATAATGATTGCCTTACCTAGACTTAGGTAAACAAATAATAAAATTAAGTAAAAGTCTGATTTACTCAGGAGAAAAATTAAATGGAACGTTAAAGTATGTAATTATGTGAGTAAAGCTACTCTTTCAGTAAAATTTTGAGATACGAGAACCATGATGAAAGTATTGCTTTTGTAACTAAATTTATTGCATTGTCCTTGACCTATAACATCGAGTGTATTTAGAAGTTATCGTACAAAATTTCATAAATCATCCGTTATGAAAATATATCATAATAAATATATCATAATTATCCGTTATGAAAATATTAAGCGAAATAATAACTGACGAATTTACTTATTATCCCCGACACCTCTATGAAATCGCCTAAATACATATTACCAAAGCAGTCAGCCTCCATGACACAAGTGATAGCGTCTCAGCCTTTCATCTGGAGGTCCCGAGTTCAAATCTCGGTCAGACATGGCATTTTTACATGCTAAAAAAATGTCATTTCATCTCATGCTCTGAAGCAATACCTAACGGTGGTCCCGGAAGCTTAAAAAAAAATAACCAAAGTACATACTAATATAATGAAATCATATTATTTATTGATATAAGAATATGACTCTGTCCACAAACAATAAAAAAAAGATTTTTCTTTGTCCCAACTCCTTTATGAGGGTTTGAATAATATCAAACGTCATCAGAAAGTATCTTGACTACCTAAGAAACAATAAATTATATGAAAAAGATTACTTATCCATTGATTACTTCGAGATATGGAACCCATATGTCTCTATCTCCCTGTCTCCTGGAGTGATCAAAATAAAATAGCATAAGAGCCCCATTTAGAGAAATCATTGTGTAAAAACTTCATCCAAATAGGTCCATCTAATCATGTACATAAATAAGTACAAGCATCATTCCGGAATATTTCAATGCTGAAATTGTGTTTTTCGGTTTGAGGTGTTTATGAAATGAAAAAGATTTCTAAAAACCCCAACTTGCTAAATTATATTCGATTAGCCTTTTTTAATATACTGTGTACAGGATAACTACTGTATAGCTGTGAAAGTTAAAATGCAATTTTACTTCGTTAATTGGCAAAACAACACATACACAATTATTTGTCAACCTCTCTTTTAATTTTAAAAAGCGTATATTAACTTACACAACCGCTTGGTCTATACTCGTTAATTCATTAATAACTTATTATTGAATTATTATTTATTGTAAAAAATATTTTACAATCAGAGGTTAATAATTATTAATAAATCAATAAAAAAAAGAAGTTGAAAAAGAAAGAAGATGAAGTCGGATTCGAACCGACGTGCCTTCCCCTTGTAAATCAAAATTTTTCATTAATTAAAATTTTATTTGGCTATAACTCTGGAACCAATTAAAATAAGTATCACGTATGATATATCGTTGAAAACCTTTCAACGAGGGCTTATTACTGCAGTTAAGATAATGTCCAAAATCCAATTTATTATGGATTTTGGACACTTTTTGTATAGTCGATTGAAATCAAAAGGAGAGGTGCACAACAAGATGTTACAACAGCCCTAAGTCCAGAATTTCAACATCCTACGCCTAATCGTTTTTTAGCTATGCGAGATACATCTGTACGTATGTACAGACGTCACGCCGAAACTAGTCAAAATGGATTCAGGGATGGTCAAAATGGATATTTCCTTTGAAATCTGAAAACCGAGATTTTTCGATATCACAATACTACTTTACTTCGTACGAAAAGTAATAAAAAATAAATAAAGCTAATAAAAATAAACTTTTCTTATTTCGTTTACATTCACTTACCTTAGGCATTTAATTCTCAGTGTAAGGTGAAATCCATTGAATCTATTTTTTACGCTCTAATAAACGTTTTATTTCAGATCAAAGAAAGGTTTATGCGCTTTATAATCAAGGAAGGGTTTAGTTTCTTTCTATTCGCAGTCATACAAAGCATTACGTTTTTTTTTTCATTTTCAGATCTCGACATTTCATGAGCTTTTCTAGTCGAAAAAAAAAATTCGGTCGTTAAAAATTATTTTACAGAAAAAAAATGCAGGGTCCTTTTCCACCTGGTCTCATCAACAGGAAAACTTTGCCCCTATATTCATGTTTTGAATCTTATGCGATTTTAAATATTAATAAAGTAATTAACATTTATTATGCCATATTTGAAATTAAAATCTGTCAATGGCGAAGTGAGTGAAGATATGCCGGCTTTTTTCGTTTCATCCAGTTTTACGAATAATACAAGATTTTTCTTTCATAAAAAAAAACAATTGTTGTGGTATGGGTATTTAAAATCATACAAGAGTTCGTTAAGTGTTATCTACTGATAAAACTTAATAATATTTATTTTCTTGTTATATCGATGAAATTTTGGTAATTTGTTGCAAGCAGTTCTGTCACTAAAATTTTTATATCAACCTTGAGTTGTTGAAAAATGTTCTTCATTTTTTCCCAAAGCTTTTTTCTGTGTAATTCTGTGGTTTTAGCCGTAACCAAATTGTTACCGTTCACATAAAATCTGAGAACTTCGGATACTGTGCTATTTTTTGTAAACAAAAAAAAATTAATCTTACAGCGGTAGCGTGTTTTGTGAAAAATGATATCACTAAAAAAAAAAAAATATTATATTTTCATATAACTTGTATTTACAACTATTTATAACTGTATTTACATAACTTGTAAGCTATGGTTGTTAAATGATTTTTACTTCTCCTTGTACGAAGTAAAGGAAGTATTGTGATCGCGAAAAATTTCGGTTTGCAGATTTCAACGGAAATATCCATTTTGACCATCCTTTAATCCAGTTTGACTAGTTTCGGCGTGAAGTCTGTGTGTACGTATGTATCTCGCATAACTCAAAAACGATTAGCTGTAGGATGTTGAAGTTTTGCGTTTAGGACTGTTGTAACATCTAGTTGTGTACCTCCCCTTTTGATTGCACTCGACTAAACCAAAAGTGTCCAAAAAAGCAAAAAATCCAAAAAAAAGTTTGGACTTTTTTCTTAACTACAGTAATAAGCCCTCATTCAGAGATTTTCAGCGGTATATCATAAGTGGTACCTGTTTTCATTGTTTTCAGAATTAGAGACAAATAAAATTTTAATTAATTAAATATTTGGATCTTTCAAGAAGTTACAAAAACTTGAGCTAACGAATTCTCGTAAATTAATTCACTGCAAACGAATTATCAGAATTTATAGGTGTCTTATTTGTATCCTTTGTGCATGTGTTGGTAATTAGATACATCCGTTATGTAATTAAAACAATTCGGTGTTTTTATTTGATAGCAAGCTGATACAGTATGATATAGTTATTTAGTATTAGCCTCATCATAAAAATAAAAGTATTTAAAGACGTTATACGATAAATTTATTCAGACTGAAATTCCGTTATTTCTAAACGAATATTCCTTAAAAATAGGATACTTAAACAAATAAATTAGCTATTTTTTTTTCAGAAGATCAAATAAAGGAGCAAAACATTTATCTCGATATCTAGTAGTCGTTTGGTTTTGAGTTCCGGTTGGCTAGAGAAATCGTAATCTAACACCACAATATGATTTTAAAAATGGTTTCTTAAAATTTTATCATACCCTGTGATTTCTAGTAATTTTGTAGATTAAATATTAGAACTGATTAAAAAAAAGTTATTTTTATCTTATAAAGCTGAGGGCGTCTGATGGTTTGCATCAAATGAATAAATAAAAGTAATTTATCACTTAATTACTTCAAAAAAATAAAAAGATATAATTAATTTGTTTTATTTTTACTTTTTCCTTATTAAATAATGTTTTTACGTAGCTACATTTTATAAATAGAAATAAAATTTCCGGTTTAGCTGGAAAGTATATAATAATCAAAAAATATTTAAGTTTTTTTTTTTTTTTTTTAATAAATCTTCCTCCTTCATTGAATTAAATCGCATTAAATTATTTCCTATAGATTTTGTGTTATAAAAGTTCATCCTCTTCACGCGGATAAGCCTAATAGACCACACGAATTGTACATTTCTTTTCCCTTCAGTTGTTTCTGTCTAGGATCTTTATTTTATTTGCCAATTGCAGGACTTGTTTGGAACTACTCCTTTCTACCAATCTTGATTTCGTTCTGCCTTTGGGTCTTTGTTCAAATTGATTAGCGGATAAGATTTTCATAGTGAGTCTGTAATATTTTGTTTGAAATTACTAATATCTTTTTTTTATCCAGAGGTCTGTTTTTAGTTTGTGTTCATTCGCCTGTTGCAGTATATTTTATCGTTCCGTAAATATTTCCCAATACCCCGTTCTCAGTTGTTTTCACTCATTTCCTTTTCCGAGTGACCACGTTCCACAGTCGTAGAGCAATATTGGCCTAACAATTGTC